>NC_091079.1:67315000-69815000 GCF_032405125.1 Capricornis sumatraensis
ATTACCCATGCCTAGTTTTGAATTTATTGATTTGTTTACTTTGGTGGGTTTTAATTAGAAAACAGTCTTCCAAACTATATTACCATCCTGGCAAATGTGCTTGAAAAGTCATCCTTTGCCTTAAACATTGTACAAGCAAAACAAAGCTTGTACAAAAAAAAAAACATGTTTTGCCTTCTTTCGTTTACATTTCCTTTTATTTCCTGCCATCTTTGGAAATTTGATGACGCATGAGGGTAATACTAGGCTCCTAACATTGTCACCAGGAACTTTGCATTTATCATTGTGCTGTCCAAGAAGCAAAAGCAGGAGAAAAAGAGTGATTGAGACTGCCTTTATGGGCTGATTGAAATCCAGCAGTGTTTTACCATGCAGGTAATATAAATTATTGCCTCTCCTGTAGTTTTACTCTGAATGTATTCATCATTTCCCATCTGTCGACAGAGACCAAACTTCAAGTATTAAAAAAATAATAATTGTTGAAAGAGTGGCAACTTTTCAATTTTGCCTATATAAGTAATAACTTTTCAAGTATTTTACTACAGTACTAATGAAATTTTCATTTAAAATTCCTCAGTTCATCTGACTGCTTAAAGGAGAGATTGGGAAACACCATTTAAAAATATCATTTTTTTTTGCAACCCCCTCATATGTTATCAATCAAGTGAAGCATAAAATTAAAAAAATATAACAATATAATCTCTCTTATATAGCATATTTTCAAGGAAGATTTTGTATATTTTTTTCTTAATTTGTAGATGTTAAAATTTGATCCATCAGAGAAAGAATATAAATCTCTTAACTTCAACAATAGATGGATAATAGTATTCATAAATAACACTGCATTATACATTCTCAAAGTAATTATTTTAACAAAATAACTTATTCTTAGATATTAATGTCCCTGTTAAATTATTCTCTATTTAGAAAAAAAAATTTCCACATTTGCCATGCACTATATACATTCTCAGTGTTTGGGACGTTTTCAAAAACTTCTGCTTTTATTTATAAAACATTTGTTCACAATATTGTAATTAGAAGCATATACACTGGAGCCTTTCTTTTAAAACTCTTTTTTTTTTTTTAATCTTCCAGAACAGAGAAAACTTTCCGTCACTTCTTTCTCTTTAAACTGGACAATTTAAAGGACTCTTTTCGATGTGATCTGTATCAATTATCCCACAGAAATGTTTGTGAGTTTCTTTTATTCACCAGCTAGATGGAGTGGGCTTTTCCATGCAGATTTTCACATCTCACAGTCAGTAACCTTGCAGAGAAACATTCAGGTCTGTGCAGCTGTCACTGAGGTAGTTTCATTTTTAATCTGCAGCACGCTTCTTCCACGTGTCCCAGACTTTCCATTTGGATCAAAACAATAATACATGTTATTGTATTAAAAAAGAGTCAGTGTGGTCCACAGGTTTTCCAGTTTCACTGAATTCTAAGGCAAATATGGGCAAAAAAAAAAAAAAAAAAAACCAAAAAACAAAAAACCATGGGTTCCTAAAGATCATTTCTATAAGTGAGTTTTGATGTCTCTTCTAACTTTATAGGGGCTTCCCAGGTAGTGCTAGTGGTAAAGAATCCTCCTGTCAATTCAGGAGTCCCAGGAGACTTGGGTTCTATCCTTGGGTCAGGAAGATTCCCTGGAGGAGGGCATGGCAACCCATTCCAGTATTCTTACTTGGAGAATCCCATGGACAGAGAAGCCTGGCGAGCTAACGTCCATAGGGTAGCACAAAATAGGACACAAATGAGCAACTGAGCACCGCTAGCATCTCTAACTTTACAGATATAAAACTAAAATCTCTGTTTTATTTCCTAGTCTTGTTCTCATCCTAACTTCACGGTTTCTACTGCTAGTGCCAACATTCTCAATATTCAAGCTATAAATTAGGCCGTCAACTTTGATTCAGAGGTCTGATTCTTTCTATGTCTGTAAAGTCCCTATATACCTTTTGATTGTATTTTTGCTTTGGTTTTTTAACTCCCCACACCCACTGCTCTTCAGGCACTTACAGCATCAAATAGGTACATTGTCATTATCTTCTTATCCACTTGCGTTGCCTTTACTTCATTTCTTATCCCCACTCCAGTCCATCCCACCAATCAAATCCATGGAAAGCTCGCGAATGCATCTTTCTAAAATATCAGCACGCCGCTTCCCCTCTCTTGCTAAATGCCCTTTAGTAATAGTTTGAACCTCAAACCCTTTGGCTAGGTCGATCTTCAGACTTTATTTCATATTCTACTTTCTTGGGTAATATTAACATGAATTGTCTTAATCTCTTTGGGCTGCTACAATAAAAAAATACCGTAAACCAGTGGTTTATGAATCACAAACATTTACTTCTGGAATTGGGAAGTTCAAAATCATGGCACCAGCAGATTCAATTTCTGTTGAGCACCTGCTTCTTTAGATGGCCCTCTTTTTGCTGTAACCTTGCATGGCAGCAGGGGAAGCGGGGCTCGAATGGACTTTTTTCAGAAGGGCACTAATCCTATTCATAACTTACCACCCCCAAGGATCTACATCTTGATACGATCACTTTTAGAAGTTAGGATTTCAACTGTGAATTTTGGGGATTAAAAATTCAGAATGTGGCACTAATACTTAACAGAAAACTTTTGAGTCTTTTCAATCTGCCAGGTACTGTGCTAAATGCTTTAGCTAAATAATCTAATTTAATCCTTGCAACAACCAGGAAGTAGATATTGTTTGTCTTTTCATGCAAGGAAAGAGTCAGGTAGATATGAATAGCACACACAAAGTTACATGGCTGTAGAGATAGAATTTATACTCAGGGCTTGACCTAAATCTGTGTTCTTAACCGTCCTTTTATAATGCCTCCCACAGTCCTTTGCCTCCAACCAAATGACTTTTGTTTTCTTAAGTATGCCTTGATATCTTTCACCATTGTTCCCCGTTTCCTTCTCACACCATTGCACCTGGAATGCCATTCCTTCTGACCCGTGAAATGTCACCTATTTTTCAAATCCCATCACAAACTTCATTTCCTTTCTAAAGTCTAATATAACCATCCTATTCTAAAGGTGGTTATAGCCTATGAATTCCTAGATATACAAGTGGTAATTTGCTACAGTCCATGCAGTTGTGAAGAGTGAGATACGACTTGGCGACTAAACAGCAACAGAAACAAAATGCTAGTATTAATACTTTCGGTTAAATTTTTTTTTTTCCATGCTCTTATGTTGTAGTATTTATCCAGACATATCATCAGTAGCTCGGTCTCCCTGTAGTTTCTTGGAAGAGGTAAATAAATATTTGATGATTTGATTGTTTAAGAAATTCAGTCAGATTGTTTGCCCAAAGTCGATACAATTGTACTGATCAACTCAGCCATGGGGATGAAGTCAGTTATTTATGAAAATTTTGCAATGACCTTGATATAGTGTGATTTCAGATGTCATTTAAGCATTCCTCCAACAGAAAAATTATACTGAATAATAAAATTTGTGGCACTAACATGAATTCTAAAATTGATAATTTTATGGTAATATCAGGTTCATGACAAGTCAATGGGACTAATAATATATTTAGAAAAAGGTTTACAGAAAATTTGCGCAGAGGAACTCAATAATTATTAAGCAATTCTTGGTAGATCAAAGAGTAATTTTCTCTGTATTGCTCTCAGACCACCTTTAATATGTAATGTACACTAAATGTAACTTGTAAGAAGAGTAATGATACCCCTCTCTCACTTCACCTCCGCACATTCAGCTCTTTTGAATCTCTGTCTCCTTCTCAGATTCTTGATAGATTCTGAGTCCAACCTCTTCCCCACTGGAGAAAACTTCTTGCCATATTGTGATCCTGTCATGCAATCACTCAACTTGTTATAAGCACCTCCAGTAATAGGAAACTCAGTACTTTGAGTTAGCCCAGACCATTGTTAGGCACTTATAATCTTCAGACCATTCTTTCTGATAATATGTCTCAATCACCATCTCTTTAACATTGCACCATTCTCCCTTATTCTGAACAAAGCCATTTTATATTAGAAAAAATAATGTCGATTCCGCCCCCCGCCCCCCCCCCCCACCCAGTGCAACTTCTCTAATTATTTGAGGAAAGCTGCTCTGTCTCTTCCTAATTTCCTAGTTTTCACATCTCCCCTCTCCTCAGGGCCAAAATCTCTAGTTTTTTCAGCCAATAAGTTAGCTGACTTAGTTTCCAGATGTCTCACCCTCCTGGCTTTTCCCTCCTGGATAGTCTCCTCCATCCTGAGAACACAATAAGCCAGACGTGGCCTGAGAAGGGCAGAGAACCCTGAAACTGTCATTTCTCTTGCTTTAGAAATGGTGTTTGTGTCACTGCAGCCTAAGTTCACATTAGCTTTTAAAACAGTAGCCTTACATTCACGGCTTTTTATTGAGCTTGTGGTCTGAAGCCCCAGGCCTTTTATTTTTCCCTAGAAAGCGTAGTCAAGCCATGTATTTCTCATTCTGTCCTTATGTAATTGATTTTTTTTTAAGCTACAGGTAAAGGATTTTCCTTGATGCTTTTTTGTCTTTTATCATGTTGGTCCCTGGAAGTGCGTGATGGGACAACTGAGAGAAAAACCACAAGATTCTTGGCTGCGGCAGATGCTGGGAGTCTGGAATGGCTCTAATAAATTACAATAGGAGTTCCACTAGAAAAACCCCAAACCCTTTGGATATTAAAAACATGAAAACAAGCAAACCAAAAAGAAATCCTCCAAAGCCTTTTGTTGTTGGGAGCTGCATTTTACCTTCAGTAATACTAAAATGGGGAGGCAAATACTGCTGTCCTCAGCAACAGGCCTCCTTGAGCACTGCTCTTCAGTCCCTGAAACTTCCTGCTTTTATCCAGTTTGTAGGGGGCCCAGTAGAAAGAACACATTTAAAATATACAGAGTTTCCTGTGTTTCCCCTTCTTTGAACCAATTAGCACATGTTCAGCAGCTTTCCTTTCCCTCTGTTAGCACATAAATTACCTTTGTCTTCAAACACTCTGGAACTTCAACACCTTCTAATTACTTGGGTTATCAAACTCTTGTTTCCAAGAAGCAATTCTCCCTTCATTGGAAAATGAGGGGACTTTTTTCCAGATGTCCAGACCATTGATAAAAGTTAATCTTGCCCAATACTTTGGCCACCTGATGCGAAGAGTCAACTCATTGGAAAAGACCCTGATGCTGGGAAAGACTGAGGGCAGGAGAGAGGGGAGACAGAAGATGAGATGGCTGGATGGCATCACTGTCTCAATGGACATGAGTTTGTGAAAGATGGAAACCTGGTGTGCTGCAGTCCATGGGGTCATAAAGAGTTGGACACGACTTAGTGACTGAACAATAACAACAATGCCAAAGTCTTGTCCCAACAATGGTGTGAATTTCCATATGCACCACCCTTATTCCTTCCCTACATTTCCCTGTCTTCTATTTATAGTTTTCTTTTCTTTTTTTTTTTTTTTTTGACTTGCTTTGCTCATTCCTACATCCTACTCTGGATGCTTACACTTAGTTGATGAAGCCTGTCTAGCATGGAAACGCCAAAAAGTTTAGGAGCTTTCATCCCAACTAATTAACTCCCCTCTGCCCCTGCCATGGCTAGCATTATGTCAAGTTCAACATGTTGTGCAATGGAAGCACTGTAGCCCCAACAAAGATTAAGTTTACAATTTTAGCAGAGAAAACCAACATGCCCCAACTCCTTATAAGATAAGTTTGAATGGAGAAAGGGCATAACAAGCTATATGCAAAGTGTTATGGGGATCTGGAGAATAAGAAGAATCACTTCAGTTGGAGGTAAGCCCAAGATGGGGGAAGATTCCATGAAGCTGAATAAAGAGCTGAATAAATCTCTTCTATGATTTATAGAAGAGAAATTAATATTACTGCTAGCAGTTATATGCTGTGCTGTGTGCTAAGTTTTTTACATGCATTGTTTAAAAAAATGCATCAGGCTTCGCTGGTGGCTCAGATGGTAAAGAATCTGCCTGCGATGCAGGAGACCTGGTTCTATCCCTGGTTCAAGAAGATGCCCTGGAGAAGGAAATGGCAACCCACTCCAATATTCTTGCCTGGAGAATCTATGGACAGAGAAGCGTGGTGGACTACAGTCCATGGGGTCGCAAAGAGTCGGACATGACTGAGCGACTAACACTTTTACTTAAAAAATACTTACAGAATGTCTATGGTGTAGATATTATTATTAGGTCTGTCTCACCAAGGAAGTTTTGAGACATGAAGTAATGTCTAAGCCATCCCAGCTAAGAGGTAATGGAACCCAGATTTAAACCCATTCCATTCGGAAAGGATATTGTAAGAAGAGGGAATGTGATAAACACAGATAAAGAATCAGAAAAGAAGTCTACCAATAAGGGTTTGAGTAGATACAATGTGAAAAAATGTTGGGAGAGATACTGGGGCCAGATTATAGGAGACTTGGAATACTATGCCCAAAAGTTGGAATTTAGTTTGTAAGCAATTGGGAACATCAGTAGGAGTTTAATAGGAAAGTGAACAATAAAACTTATACATAAAAAATTACTCCAAATGAGGTAATGAACATGTTTCAGCTTCTTCAGAGGAATATGGATGCATTACCAACATCCACACATCCAATATATATTTGTGCTGTATACATATATTTTTTTCCTGGCTTTTTTCTATCAGAATTTTACTGGATCTGATCCTATACTTCTAACATCTATAAATGATTTTGTTAGGAAACTTGATTTCCCTCAGCTTTGATATTGTGGCACTCTCTTCTTTGACATTATTACCTGTGCTATTTTCTCTTTGCCTTCTTCTAAAATTACATATAGCAACCATTCATTTATTTTGGTAATCAGTGTAAAGCTCTCTTGAAAAATGTCAAATGAGTAATACATTGCATGCTGCTGCTGCTAAGTCGCTTCAGTCGTGTCTGACTCTTAGCAACCCCATGGACTGCAGCCTACCAGGCTCCTCTGTCCATGGGATTTTCCAGGCAAGAGTACTTGAGTTGGTTGCCATTGCCTTCTCCGAATACATTGCATAACACTGAGCAAAACAGCTTACGGTCTTTTTCCCTATCTCTGTGGAAGAATCACTCCAGATAACCCCACGATTGTCCCTAGTTTCTGGCCTTACCTTTGTCACAGTCCCCTCAACCTCCCACAACTCTGGTTCTCTTTCCTCTTTTTCCTCCTTCCAACATTTTAAATCTGGTATGTTTTCTGAGCCAGTAAAGTAGCTCACCAGGACGTCTAAAGTAGAGAAAGTTAACTTTTCTGGTAATCTTTCTGGGTTTTCTTGTTATTGTTGTTATTTGTTTTATTTTTATTTCTCTATGCATTATTGGGAAACTTGGAGAAAAATATTGAAATAAGAAAGTGAGGAAGATTCAAAAACTTATCAACTTTTTGTCTCCTCCCTTTGTCTCCATCTTGAACTCATTTATCTATAGTCATTTTACAATAAATATTGCAGTATTTATAACTCATCACTGCCTTTCTATTGGGTGGGCCCTGGCACTTGGAGGGATTTGCCTTTGCAAGAAGGTACAGTTGCTACTAAACTTCACATGACCAAGAGTTGAATTTTTGTCTTGATCTTGCCATAGATGCAATCACTTTAGACACTGACATTCTTGAATTGCTTACTTTAGAAGTTAAATTTGTTACTGTTAATTCAAAGGGAACAAAAAAACATCCCAAGTGAGACTTCTTGCCTGCCATCAATACCTGGAAAGGAAGTTTATGCTTCCTTTTTCCAAGTATTGGATTGACTCTCCATATCTCAGTTGGTTGTCAGATTGTCAATAGCATGATAAGACTTTTTGTTTTCCCAGCTCAGAGGATATAAAAAATTGTGACAGGGTAGTGGCCTCTCTTATTTCTGTGATGAGCAGGCCTATACTAGATTTTTATTAATTTTCTATGCCTTGCATTATTAAGTCAGTCACTGATGCTTCTGTCATGCAGTAAATCCAGAAAATTACTATTTGTTGAAATTTCTCACTGCTTCAATTTATGCAGAAATATAATACAGTTTTCTGAACCTGGAGTATTTCTGGTTACAAGAGAAGGTGGCTATGTCATTTGGTCACATTTCTAACCTGTTAATTTTTTTTCCAATTTTTTCGCTTAATGTACTGACCCCATTTTATAAGTCAGGAAAGTAAGGCAGCAATGACAATTTACTTCTTATATAAGGAAACAGAGTCTGATGATCCAAACAGTCTTTTTAGACTATAGAAGTAAGTAGAATGAGATCCTGGAAGATCATGCAAATACTCTTTGTACCTGGCGTTGCATGCACTGTTAGCTGTTGCCTCATGACCCTGGATCTTATTATTAATTTACCTCATGGATTAGAAAATGCTATAAACACTGTTTTTTTTCTTACATTTGTTGCTTTAGAGCTATTGTGTGAGTGCATGCAGCAGGAGCATTAGTCGCTTAGTCATGTCCAACTCTTTGTGACCTATAGACTGTAGCCTGCTAGGCTCCCCTATCCATGGAATTCTCCAGGCAAGAATACTGAAGTGGGTTGCTATTTCCTTCTTCAGGGGATCTTCCCAATCCAGGGATCGAACCCACGAATATGTCTCCTGCATTAGCAGGCAGATTCTTTACCACTGAGCAATCTGAGAAGCCCTTGCTGTAGAGCTAAATCAACCTTAAAAATAATTTTGTGGATTAAGACAGCTATCATTTGCATTAATGTAAGTCTCATCTACATGCAGCCCATTTAATAGCAGACTTAAATAAGCAATGTTCTATACCTTTGGTATTCTTTTTCTTTGTAATTCCTAAAGGACATTATTACTACTTTTGTTTTATTATGACTGCACAATCTAGGTTTACTGGTAGGGTTGCCCATACAATGCAAAATTCCCAGTTGCATTTACATTTTAGATAAACCATGAATAAAGTTTAGCATAAGTATGTCCCTAAAATTGCACGAAAGACACTTAGACTAAAAAAGTTAGTCATGTTTTATCTGAAATTCAAATTTAACACAGTGTTCTGTATCTTTATCTGCTAAATATAGTAGCTTTATTTACTGGGTGATTACAATTTCGTACAATTTTGTTCTTTTCAATAATACATTTCTGTAGAGAGATACATTTAGTTGTTATGTAAGTTTTTATACCAATACATAAACAAATTAGAGAAAATCTGATTTTAGACTATATAATCTAATTTGTGATTCGCATAGTACAGCCAGGGTAAAGCTTCTTTTCAAACACATGGCAGTTATCTATTTACCTGTCTGTGTCTTCCATTAATCTATGACATCAGAAAGGGAGGAAGCAGACTTCATTCATTTTTGTATTACATAATGT
Source organism: Capricornis sumatraensis (assembly GCF_032405125.1). Taxonomy (NCBI): domain Eukaryota; kingdom Metazoa; phylum Chordata; class Mammalia; order Artiodactyla; family Bovidae; genus Capricornis; species Capricornis sumatraensis. The sequence goes on from NC_091079.1 coordinate 67,324,322, forward strand.
TGGCACATAGTAGGAGCTCCATAAATATTTCTGGAATGGGCTGTATAATTACAGAATGATAGACTGGCTCAGTAATAAAAGATGTGTATGTGAGTGTGCGTGCGTGTGTATAAGAGAGAGAGAGAGATTTAAAAATGCCTATTATGCAAGGAGATCCAACCAGTCCATCCTAAAGGAGATCAGTCCTGGGTGTTCACTGGAAGGACTGATGCTGAAGCTGAAACTCCAATACTTTGGCCACCTCATGGGAAGAGTTGACTCATTGGAAAAGACTCTGATTCTGGGAGGGATTGGGGGCAGGAGGAGAAGGGGATGATCGAGGATGAGATGGCTGGATGGCATCACCAACTCGATGGACATGAGTCTGAGTGAACTCCGGGTGTGGGTGATGGACAGGGAGGCCTGGCATGCTGCGATTCATGGGGTTGCAAAGAGTCGGACAGGACTGAGCGACTGAACTGAAGTGAACTGAACTGAACATGCAATGAGTGATAACTTAGGTCAGCCCTCTGGTAGGGTCACTGTGTTAAAGCTTAGCTCTTACCTTCTTTTTGCAGAGGGCTCTTTCACTAGTGTGTGTACTCAGTTGCTCTGTCATGTCCAAGTCTTTGAGGCCCCACGGACTGTAGCCTGCCAGGTTCCTCTGTCCAGGCAAGAAGAGTGAAGCGGGTTGCCATTTACTTCTCCAGGGGGTCTTCCCAGCCTGGAGAAGTAAATCAAACCTGCATCCTGCATCTCTTGCTCCTCCTCCATTGGCAGATGGCTTCTTTACCACTAGTGCCACCTGGGAAGTCTTTCACTGGAGAGTGGGTCAAAGCCAGTCAGAGGCTATATATTAGACTACATCAGTCAATATGTGTGTCACTTAGATACTACATCCTCTTTTTAGAGGCTCTCCCCCACCTCCAAAAAAAGAATGAGTTAGGGAAAAGTCTTCGTATAGTCCATGTTTGTTTGCTTATACTTCTGGTATCAAATCTTCCTTTCTAAAAGTCAATATGTAATATAGTCGGACTGGTAACTGCAACAATAGCTCCTGTCTCCTGCACTTATATAGAATCTTTTCACTCACTCATTGAGAAATGGAATCCAGTTACCTCTCCTTGAATCTGTGTCGATTCATAGTCTAAGGTGACAATTTATAACTTTCCATGAAAATATCATGCACTCTACCTTGCTCTTATGAGAATCTTGCTCTGAGAACCCAGATTGATTTTACTGTGATACATTATCCAGACGTTTCTCCAAGAAAGTTTACATGGGAGGAATTTTTTTTTTTTACCTTTTTCACACTTGAAATTGTCATTTTTATACTTTTGCTTGATGAACTGACTGGCTACCGCATTTTAGATTGAACTTCATTTCACCATGAGTTTATTATACATTGTTCCATTTTATTTTATTTTCTGTTGTTGCTCTTGGGAAGGCAGATGTCAATCTCATTCCCTAGTTTGTTTAAGTGACAAGGTTTTTTAATCTCTGGAAATGATTAAGATATTTTAAAAAATGTCTAATACTCTAAGACCTTATGATGATGTGATTTTTCTTCTTGTTTATTAGGCTGGATGTTCAGTAAGAGAGTTGTTTTTCATTTCCAAGAAATGTTTTTACATGATTGCTTTAAAATTTTCCTCTCTCTTATCACCATCATTTCACACTCTTATTTGGGCCCCTATTTTTTGTATATTTGGATCACTTGAGTAGATATTTTAAAAAATTTTTTTTACTGTCTACTTTATTTTCTGAATTCCTGATTTAATGTTCTGTTAAATCTTCTATTGAATTCTAATTTCAATGATCACATTTTGAAGTTTCAGCTATTTTCTACAAATTTTCCTTGTGTATTTTATTATTGTTGTTTAGTCACTAAGTTGTGTCCGACTCTTTGTGACCCCATGGACTATAGCCCTCCAGGCTCCTATGTGCGTGGAATTCTCCAGGCAAGAATACTGGAGTGGATTGCCATTTCCTTGTCCAGGTGACTTTCCCAAACCAGGGCTTGAACCCTTGTCTCTTGTGTTGGCAGGTGATTCTTTACCACTGAGCCGCGTGGGAAGCCCTTCTTGTGTATATCAAGATATTTTTATTTCCTTTTTTCCTCTTTTGAAAGATCATTAGTTATATATGTATATACACTGAGGCTTTCTTTGGGTCCCTACATCATCTATTTCCCTTGAATGCTCAGATTTTCTGTTTGTCTTGGTGTCCTTGAATAGCTGATCACCCCTTGACTATCCAATCAGATCTAAGATCGGGCTGCTGCTGCTGCTAAGCCGTTTCATTCGTGTTCGACTCTGTGCAACCCCATAGACGGCAGCCCAGCAGGCTTCCCTGTCCCTGGGATTCTCAAGGCAAGAACACTGGAGTGGGTTGCCATTTCCTTCTCCAATCTAAGATTGGGCACTTAAACCTAATTGATTAGTGCTGTGGAGTGTAGGTCAATCAGGTAGCCCACAGCTTGTTAACTGGCTAATTTTCTCTGGTGTAGTTCGTTTCACAAATAGGGGATCCCACAATCTTCTGTCTGAAGGGCTGTGAGGCTGCTGCTGTCCTGGAGCTGGAATCTTTCCATAAGTATTTCCCTTTATTCCTTGGTCTTTAGTGTTGAATTTAAATGACAGCCTTATTCCGGGGCTAAGGACCTCAGAACTTCTCTGGTTCAGTTACCTCAGGGCAGTGGTTGTTAGGTATACAACAGAATCACCTGGAAGGCTTATTAAACCGCAGGTAACTGGGCCTCGCCTCCAGATTTTCTGATTCAGTAGGACTGGGATGAGTTTGAAAACACATGCATCCCCAACAACAGGATCCCAGATCTAGGGCTTGGAGACCATCACTCTGGAGTATAAACCTCTGGCTTTGCATAGAGGTGAATAAAAGGTCTGTAACTGTGCGGCATAATTTAGATTGCTAATGGTTTCATTTTCTTTGATGGTGCAGTCTGTGGCTCTTCTTATTATTTAGGGTGATATTTTGAAGGGAACATTCAGAAAAACTTCTTATATCATTTTGATGAAGGGTTATTTCAAGTAGAATAGCAAGAAGAAGTCTTCTTGTTCCCAACATTTTGAAACAGATGAGCAAATCCGTGATATTGTGATTCTTTCTCATTTTACTGTTATTTTTGTGATAACTGTATTTTATTGCTTTAGTGTCATTTGAAAACTGGAAACCCATGGTATCTAGTACCTTCCAATTGATCAAAATACTATAAACTATTGACCAGAACAAAATATTTACAGTTGCCTGAGGAAGTTTGTACTTAAGAAGCAAGTACATTTTGCACTGAAAATGATAGCTGAAATGAATTTGCGTTTCTGTTTCCTTATATCAGTTTTTATTTTATTTTGCTAGACTGTTCATTTGGTTAATTCTCATTCATCCCAAATTTCAAAATGTGAAATGTGTTCATCAATATCTAGATCTATATTATTTAATGCAGTTGCCACTAATAATTTTGTTGTTGTTCAGTCACTAAGTAGTGTCTGACTCTTTGCAACTCCATGGACTGCAGCACACCAAGGTTCCCTGTCTTTTACTATTTCCCAGAGTTTGCTCAGATTCACGTCCATTGAGTCGGTGATGCTATCTAATCGTCTCGTCCTCTGACGCCCTCTTTTCTTTTAATATATGACTTTAAAGTTTTCTTCTTTGGTCCCATTAGACATCTTTGTTAGTTGCACATGGTTAGTGGCTATAATAATGAACAGCTCAGATATGGAACTTTTCCATTGTTGCAGAAAGTTCTGCTGGGCAGGACAAATATAAAACCTCCTTTATTTACAGAAGGAAAAGAAAAGAGGAAAGAATGAATTTCAGTGAAAACACTCTTTTGTCAGTCTTATACATCTTACTCAGGCACCTTTGTTTATTTGAAAATATCAGTGTCTTCAATAGATGTCCACAATGTCAAATACCACACTTCTAGCTTGATCATGGTAACGTAGGAGATGGAAGTGATTTACTCCAAAATGCTGGGTGGATTTCTGTGAAATCACTCACATGCTGTTAAGGTGAAGATACACTCATGGGGCTAGAGGCTCACCTCCCACCCCAGCCCACCCCACCCATTTCCCTACCTGGTTAGTGTCAGGAGGAGACGTGTTGAAAGGCTGAGCCACTGCAGGTGTGCTTCGTCAACTGGGATTTGGGCTCAGAGTTTCTCAGATCAACACAGTGTGTGGCTTATGTGTAAAGCGCTTGCTTTCAGCAAGGAAGTGTGTGCATCAAGGCTAAATGCATGGTTCCAAGGCGAGCCACACACTCATGGATTCTTGCCTGTGTGTTTGTTGGCCTTTGGACCCCAATTTAATTGTTTATTGATCAAATAAACATTAGAGGCTATTTATTGGGCCCCAATGTGGAGCTATTATCTCAGCCAAAGGATGATAAATATATTTGTATTCCTATGCCTAATTTCTAAAATGTCAAAAAAAGAAGTGTACTTAAACTTGTCAATGAAAATGAAACATTTCTAGTCATTATTTGCCCAATAAAAATGTTTACATGGACACAAAACTCCTTTATTTCAATGTCACAAAAAATTCTTTGGAAATCAGTGGGGGGAGGGGAATGGAAATGAGACAATGTAGATAAATAATAGATTGTTGATTTAGGTATCAGATATGTAATTAATTATATTACTTTTATTAATTATATTAATTAATGACACTCAGGTGTCAGATACTTAAATTTTCTCCTTTTGGTTGTTTAGAAAGATGATCTCAGAACATTCTCCCTGAAATTTCTTTAACTTTTAAATTTTAACCTAGAGAAAACAGCCTGGCTGCCTAAACTATGTTCCATTCTGTTGTATTAATATTTGTTGCAAAACTGATGGTCTCTTCCTTGGATTTGTGAATACCTGACCCTGATGGCTCAGCAGGTAAAGAATCCGCCTGCAGTGCAGGAGATACAAGAGATGAGGGTTCAATCCCTGGGTCAGGAAGATCTCCTGGGGGACACTACAACCTACTCCAGTGTTCTTGCTTGAAAAATCCCGTGGACAGAGGAGCCTGGCGGGCTACAGTCCATGGGGTTGCAAAGACTCGGACATGAACGGGAAACTAAGCATAAGCATAAGATCTTAACCCTAAGGAAGGGTTTGGTGTTACTGTCACGAGTCTGCTTACAATAGGTAGAAACAACTTTCCCTCTGAATGTTGCTAAAGAGATACATCTTACTCCCAACCACTGTTTGCTGGTAAATGCTCTTTTCAGTGAATAGGATGATCAGACCACTTAAATTTAGAACAAACCAAACAAACTAGTAAAGGTCATTCAAAATCAATTGCCTTGTTATAACTGGAGGTGCAAATAAGTTACAAATCAGCAAGGTCAATATCATGGCAGAATTACCTCTATGTCTTAGTCAGAATTTGTGTCTTTTGCTTCTCAGGCCTATATTAGTGGGCAAATAGCAACAACATAACAAGTATAATAAAAGTAATACAATATAAGCAATATGATATAGTAGTAATCAATAAACAATAATGATCGTTATTGAATACTTGATACCATATAAGATGCTATATGAATAATGTATTAGTTGTAATTACAGCTTCCAACAATTCTGTAGGATATTTCCATTTTACGGAAAGAAAGTTACAACTAATTTTTATTACCTTGCCCAATGTCCCAGCTAGGAGATGAGAGTGTCCCAAACCCAAATTTGTCTGACTCCACAACGTATTTTCTGAATCACTGTATCAGGTGTTCAGTATAGTGAGTGGAACAGAATTTTTAATCAGGATTATGGAGCTTGAGATATTATGTGAATTAGGAGTTAAGTTTAAATGAGAACATTTTAAAAGTTCTCAAGAAAAACAGTTTTCTAGGAAATACAGTGATTCTCTGATGTATCCCAATCACCAAGAATAATGGTTAGCGCATCATGAGTGTTCAGTGAATACTTATTGCATTAATAAATAGTTTAGGGTTACTGTATAACTGTAGTTTATGGTTACTATACAACTCTTATAACTGGGGTATACTGGGAGATCTTTAAGCTGATATATGCATATTTTTCTTGCATGAGACACATAGCCTAGTCTGCGTAATTACTGTGTAACTTAAGAAAATCTGATCATAGACCTGTATTCATGTTCCCCAATTATGGTAGCTAAAAACGGGTGACTTTAAGAGCTTCCTGGAAGACAATGTGTATGCATTAAAAGATATTTCTATCTCCAATTGGTAGGAACTACTAAATTTAGGGACTGATACTGTTGAATGAAAGCAGATTCATTGGTATGAGTCTGTGGTAGATGTTTCAGATCTTCTCATTGCCTCAGGATGGTATTTTACTTTGCCTCAGTCGTCTAATTTTCTTAGACAAACAAGTTAAGAACTCGCTAGCATAAGGTGAATTTTTTTCCAAGAAAGACCAAAAAAAAAAAAACATCCTGAAGGTAGCCTTCCTTGGGTTAAACTGTATCTTCAGAATCCTTTGGGATCAAACTCATGCACCTTTGCCATTAGTTAGGTCTTAAACCATTGTGGAATTTCAAATATTAGTTTGGAATGTGTATTAATTTCCTGTTGCTACTTCACCAGATTACCACAGATTTAGCAGCTTAAAACCACATAAATTTCTTATTTTATTGTTCTGGAGATTAGAAGTTCAAAATGGGTCTTACTGGGCTAAAATCAGAGCTGTGTTGATTTCTGGAATCTCCAGGAGAAGATGCCCTTTCTTGCTTTTTCCAGCTCCTAGGGGCTCTCACATTACTCGTCCTATGGCCTCCCCATTCTGTCTTCAAAGCCGGCAATGGCCAATGGAGTCTTTCTCAGAATGCATCACTTTGACACTGATTCTTCTGTTTCCCTCTTCCACTCTTTGAGGACATTTGTGGTTATGTTAGACATGTCTGTTATAATCCAGAATAGTCTTCCCAGTTTAAGGTCAGTTGACTGGCAAAGTTAATTTCATTTGCGACCTTAATTGCCCTTTGCCATAAAACGTAAGACATTTACATGTTCCAGGGATTAGAACATGGGCATTTTGAAAGATACAGTATTCTGCCTATCACAGATAGAAGCAAGAATATGGAGGTATTTTGTAACAGACTTACATTAGGTTCCAATTCTAAATCACCTATGTGACCTTGGGCAAGTAACTCAAGTTCCATCAGTTGCTTGAGTAGCAAAACTGAATTAATAATTATTACTCCCCAGGCTTGTCATGAAGGTGTTATTAGCATCAAAGAATAAAGGAATATTTAACCTGTGAAAGAGTATTCTCTTGTTTATTTTGTTATCCTATTTGATCTGGAACAAAAACTTCTCAAAAGCTGTAGTTTATAGGATTTTTAGATAATCTTTTTTTCTTTTTAAGTGAAGAAAGTAAAACTCATTCATTTCATATCTTCTTTATAGCTCATTACCTAGTTCTGTCTAAAAGATGATCTTTAATTAAGAACTTACCTTTTTTTTTTAACTCATTAGCTCACCATAATGATGCTATACTATGGCACAGTTCTTGAAAGACATAAATGAACTTTCAACAATTAGAGAAAATTGATGGATAAATTGTGCTGACCAGGAATACAATTAAAGTTCAAGAAAGAAATCGATCTGTATAGGATGTTCTAATTGCTGGGAAGCTTAATGCAAAATAGAGAGTATTGAAATAGACTTTCAAATAAAAGGATTAGAATAAGCAAAATGGAAAAAAAATGAATGAAAGACAGAACGTGGTATGTGAGGGAAGGCAGGCAGGGGAAAGAAAGAGAGCTATATGACAGAATAGAGGCCATGTCTGTTAAAGCCATAGTCCTATTGAATGTGGAATATGGAACTGTGTCATAAGGGGACTTGAAAGCCTGTTACTTCTTTAGAGTAAAAAAGTCAGTGAAGGTTCTTGATTAGAAGGTGACAAAGATGAGTTAGGAAAGAGATGAGCTTATAGAGATTGGTAGCAAGTATGAAGTTGAATCATAATCCCCTTCCTTTCAAATATAAACAAAAATTGATATTGACCAATGCATGAATTGGTTTTCTCTGGTGGCTCAGACAGTAAAGAATCCACCTGCAATGCTGGAGACCTGAGTTCATGCCCATGGAGAGGGCATGGCAACCTACTCCAGTATTCTTGCCTGGAGAATCCCCATGGACAGAGGAGCCTGAAGGGCTACAGTCCACGGGGTTGCAAAGAGTTGGACACGACTGAGCGACTAAGCATAGCACAAAGCATGAATCATCAGAGCTAAATCTCTCCATCTCCGTCAAGCATTTCTGCTTATATTAGAACATTTAGGGAAGGGAAATGTGACCCACTGACAGACTAAGAGGTGTCCTGAGAGATATTAACCTTTTACAGAAGTCGTTATGAGGAAGTGTTGGGAGGACAGAAGGGAGACATTTATTGAACAAACAAAGCAAAACTCTACACTTGAGGTGAATTTGTTCTTTGCAATTTTATTTGTGAGTTTTATTTCAATGATCATTTGTAGAAAGAGAATGTATTTTCAGAATCCTGCTTTTACTAACTGGTGACCTTTATAAAAATAATAGACTTTGAAGTACTCTGAATTTCTTTTCCTTTAATATTGGATTGATACTTCTTACCTATTAGACGTTTTGTGAGGGTTAATATAGATAACCCATATCCATCAGTAAGCATAGTTTCTAAACAGTTTCTGGACAAAGAAGGGAGCTCATTGGAAGTATATGGGGCAACTCACAGGATTAAAAGGCAAAGGAATGAGGGTTAATCCAGAGATCCAAGGAGAGAGAACCAAAAGGTTGTGACTTTAAGTTAGCGTTGTTAGGTTATCTCATTTCTACATGATGTGTATCCTTATATTACTCTCTTCAGGATCCACATTCCCAGGGGAAACAAAGTGCCTGAAGATCCCAGTGTCACAGTAAAACTTTCACAGCACAAAACTAAACTGACAACGAAGACTTTATTCACGGCTATTTCAAGAGGGGAGAGAGGAGAGAACTCTGGACTCAACCCTGCTGAAACAAAGAGAAGCAGGGTTTAGAGGTGGGGTAAGGAGTAGATTGTAGGCTATCCACGCTCACTAGTTGACTTAACACAAAAGGAAAGTAAACTTTCTCATATCGTCATGTGAGTGAGTGAAAGTTGCTCAGTTGTGTCTAACTCTTTGCAACCCCATGGATAATGGAGAATAATGCGACCCCCAGAATAATGGACTGAGTAACCTTGCCCTTCTCCAGGGGATCTTCCCAGCCCAGGGACTGAACCCAGGTTTCCCGCATTGCAGGCAGATTCTTTACCACCTGGGCCACAGGGGAAACCCTATATCATCATGACAGGAGGTAATTTTACAACTTGACACAATGCTCCCACCAAAGTTAAGGTTCAATCCTCCCATAGATACTGGAAGATGAGGGGTCTATATGTCTTGATGGTTACATTTCAAAGGGATCTTTCCCAGGTCCTTGAGAAAAGACAGTTTGGGGTGATAAATTGGCAAGAGGCTTTATGAAAGATTTCCATCTCAAAGCTGCACAAGCTTTATAAGGAAAATGCTCTAAGGAAAAGGAAACACTAAGCCCATCTTGGTCACCAGAGCAGTCAATGAACCTGCCTTGATTGTGATGATGGGAAGAAATAGATGTGGGAAGGCGTCTTGATTTATATTCCCACCAAGGCAACAATGAGTGGGGAAAAGAGTCATTCTCAAAAGAGAGGTGAGATTGAGCCACTGGAAAAAAAATGAGGAAAGAATGGTGGGCAGGAATTATGGAAAACTAAAATGTGCCTGGCCTGTGTTAGTAGCTACAAGTATAACACTTGAGTGATTTAAATTTATTTAGAAGAAATAAACAAACTTGTTCAAAATAATTAGCAAACAGTTCACAGGCGATGTTGAAGCAAAGATAAGTCCCATAAAATCGTGCCACCCCATGAACAATCCTCAGTACGGTGTTGCCATCAGAGGAAATAAAATCCTACCATTGTAAACAATTAAAATTTTTACTGTGGCCCTTTAAACTTGCCAGATGGAAGACTATAATGGATGATGCACTGCCACAAATCTTAAAAATTACTTTTATTTATTGATCTCCCTCAGGCTGCCATGTTCTCTCCCAAAGGGTCCCCAAACTTCTTTTGTGCATCGGTCAAATCAGTCAGCTCCCTGCCACCCCGACGCCCTTGTATCTCTTTAAAATACTCTGTTGTGTCACCTGCTGGTATTATTGCAGGTATTTAAGCCCATCCTCCTCCTTCCAGTTCTGCTTTGCTGCCTTTTATTCAAATGAACTAACTAGCAAGGCTGCTTCTTCCTTAGAAGTCAGAGCAGAGACAGCGAGGCTCTTTGAATCCCAGTGTAAATCTGTCATTGGAGCTCAAAGATTTCAGCCTTAGGTGTGGGGTGAGAACACACACAAGCTTGTGAGTGTTACCAGGAAAGTAAACTGGTATCTGCGCCTCTCCCCGGGTACCCGCTGTGGAGGCCGCTCATTCCTTTCCTCTGCCACCACATGAATCTGCAAGTCCATCATACAGACAGTATATACGTTTGCTGAGGAACATCAAGATGAGGATTTGTATCTTGCTCCTCATATTTCTTCAGTACCTACTTAACACAGGGTGTGGCTCTGAATTAGTATTCATTAGTTTTATTTTTACTAGTTTGACTTTTGTTACCATGAGGCATATGGCATCTTAGTTCCCTGACCAGCGTTCAAACCCACATCCCCTGCATTGAAAGCGTGGAGTTTTAACTACTGAACTGCCAGGGAAGCCCCACTCATTTGACTTTTAAGGTGAATTATTGAGAAGCAGAATTTCAGTGCTCGACAGAATCAGTGAATCTTCAGCAAGTATGAACAGAAAACTGTTCTGTGAATGTGCTGGGCAGCTGAGAAGTAGGCCTAAGGCATTGCAGAAAGCTTCCCACACTGGTAATGGAGAGTGACAGCAATTACTCGAGTACCTATAGTAGTACTCTCACTGTCTAGTTTCCCAACCTGAATGGAATATTCAGGAATTTAGCAGGAGATGGGAAGAGAGAAGACTGAAAAGGGAGGGAAGGAAAAGGAGGGGGGTTTGGACATAGCTACTACCGTTGCAAACTTAGCTTTTGTCTGACACCAGACTAGGTCACTGGGTAAACCCAAGTGTACAGTAGCATGTGCTACTGTGGCCCCTTCACCTTGGTGTATGTATCCATAAAAATACTATTATAGCAACAATATCATCTTGTTTCAGCAGAGTATGGAGTGGTTTAGCTAATGGAGTTTATATGGCAAATCTAATTACTGTGTTTCTTTTTAGTAAAACTCTATTAATGTATTATTATAAGAGACCAGATACTAAAACCCTTTTTAACAGTTTCAAAGAAAATTCCTCTGATGGGAAACAGAAAATCACTTAATGTGAACATAAAATATAAAAGCTTTGTAAAAGAAAAATATATATATTTTTGTCTTCAACAACAAAAACTGTTTTCTTGTAGTTCTGGGATTAGAGAAATCCAATATCAATGACCAGCTGAGTTCCTAGTGAGCAAACTCTTTGTGGCTTACAGACAGCTACTTTCTTGCTGGGTCCTCACACAGTAGTAGACAGAGAGACAGTTTTCTCATTTCTCTTCTTTTCTCTGTGTGATTTGATATTTTCACAAAGTAATAACTTCATCTAAAGTTACTAAAGAAAAAATCCTGAGCAACTCTTTAAGATATGTGTGTTCTAAATAAATATAGAAGATGCTCCTCAGAGTACATGCATATAATATAAAACTCTGATAACTTAGAATCGGGGAGGAAGATGTTCTTTCTGGAACACTCCAAGTGCCCTTCAGAGCATACGGACTGAGAAATGAATGCGGAACACATTAACGCGGCAGAGACGCAAGAGAACGATGGCTGGGAGCCACTGTTTCACTTTTCCAGTAGTTGTTAGAAGCTTTCGTGTGTTCTCATCCCATCACCAAAAGCTTGAAATCTCTGAGCTCCAGTGATAGATTTACAGCGGGATTCCAAGGACAGGCAAAATGCAACCACATTCTCATGTTGCTAATCACAGTCGCTCATTTAATGCAGTGAGAGCCAGGATCAAGATGATAACTGTTTAAGGCCCTGAGCTAGAAGCCCATAGGACTAGTTAAAACAATTGCAATTTTGTTCCCATTCAGGCTCAGGAAATTATGTCTCATCCATTTGGAAACTTACCTTGGAAACATTACATAAAGGCCAGGAAACCACTTACCAGCTGAAGAAAAGAACCAGTTCCTAGGCAAGGTCTATGTGAAGGTGAGGTCTGATCTGGGTCTGCAAACGCTCACCGAAGGAGGGGTTGGATAACTTGAAAACTAACATCAGAAACTCCAAAGACTTATTACAAAGAGACTTAGTTTCCAGCCTGGACTATGAGTTGGTATGATTCTACTTTTGCATAAATTAATCACAGAACTGTAATCATTTCCTACTAGGGTTCCAATTTTAGAACCCGGTTCCGCCTCCCAGTCTGCACTACAGATCTTTCTAACGTAAGTCAAGTATTTGAAGGAGCTGACAGCTCTAACCTCAACCCAACATGTTTGATCTGCTTCTTGTCTCTCATCTTAAAAGCATTGCTCTCTGATTTTTCTCTCTCTTGCCTGCTTAGTGGTAGATCTCCTAAAAGATGTATAGTTTGGGTGGCTTTGGCAAAATGCTTTTATGATTTCCCTCTTATAATAATAGCCTGAAATTGTTAGATCTGGATTTAGTTTAAAGGGCACAAACTACAAAAAAAAAAAAAAAAAAAGGAAAGAAAGCAAGAAAGAAAGCCAGAAGGAATGATTTTGATTCTCTCAAACTTCATCATACATATCAACAGACATCTAAGGAAGAAGAGTCTACTTTCTTGATCATTTTTCTAAATAAATGTTTTTAAATGCAAAAATCTGTCTTACACAAGGAACTTGCAAATTGCTAGCTATTTCTGAAGGCATCGAGCTGAAATTTAAAACAACAATTTTTTTTTATAATGCTTCATATTTCTTTATGACAGGATCAGGGCCCATCAATTCAGCCTCTCAAATATCTCTCAAGTTGTCCTCCACACCCTGCTGTTACACTTCTAGTTCAGGGTTTTATTATTTCTTGCTGGGACTATGGCAATAGCTTCCTTATAAGTCATCTTACTTCTGGTTAGATTCTCATGGCAACATCTTCCATACTACCTATAGAAGGCAATCTTTTTTTAAATATGATTTTTTTTAATTTACTTATTTTTACTTGAAAGATAATTGCTTTACAATATTGCATTGGTTTCTACCAAACATCAACATGAATCAGCCATAGGTTTACCCATGTCCTCTCCCACCTGAATGTCCCTCCCTCTTCCCTCACCATCTCACCCCTCTAGGCTGTTACTGAGCCCCAGTGTGAGTTCCCCGAGTCATACAGCAAATTTCCATTGGGCATCTATTTTACATATGGTAAGTATGTTTGCATGTCACTCTCTCCATACCTCCCACCCTCTCCTTCTTCCCATTCAGGCTGTGTCCATCGGTCTGTTCTCCATGTCTTTGTCTCCACTGGTGCGCTGTATATAGGTTCATCAGTACCATCTTTCTAGATTTCATATCTATGCCTTAGTATATGATAATTAAATGCAAGAATCAGATCATGTTGTACCCTGCTGGAAAGTAAAAGTGAAAGTGTTAGTTGCTCCGTTGTGTGTCTGACTCTGTGATCCTATGGACTGTAGACCATCAGGCTTCTCTGTCCATGGAATTCTCCAGGTAAGAATACTGGAATGGGTTGCCATTTCCTTCTCCAAGGGATCTTCCCAACACAGGGCTCAAACCTGGGTCTCCTGCTTTTCAGGCAGATTCTTCACTGAGCCTCCATGGAAGCCCTGCTGGGAACCTTGCAGTAAATCCCCGTCACCTTCAGGATGTATTCCAAATACTTGACGTGGGGCAGATAGTGTTTTTCGTGCTTTCCTTGCCAGTTTTCCAGCCTCATCTCTACCACTGCCTACAAACACGGCTGCTATCAAGTAGCCATGTTCTCTCACCATACCATGCCTTCTTGTGCCTGAAACACCTCTGACTGAAGTGCATATTGCCAAATTTCTGCTAACTCTTACGTATCCTTCCAGATCCGCCTCAAACCTGTGTCACCTGTTCATAGTCAGTGAAAAAAGTATGGTGAAGATTCATGAGTAAATATTTAGATCAGTTAAAATGAATATTAACATTAGCCTGTTTCCATATTGTACTTTAATTCTGCTTTTACACTAAGCTTCCTGTCAGTTCAGTTCAGTCGCTCAGTCATGTCCGACTCTTTGCGACCTCATGAATTGCAGCACGCCAGGCCTCCCTGTCCATCACCAACTCCCGGAGTTCACTCAGACTCATGTCCATTGAGTCCGTGATGCCATCCAGCCATCTCATCCTCTGTCGTCCCCTTTTCCTCCTGCTGCCAATCCCTCCCAGCATCAGAGTCTTTTCCAATGAGTCAACTCTTCGCATGAGGTGGCCAAAGTACTGGAGTTTCAGCTTTAGCATCATTCCTTCCAAAGAAATACCAGGGCTGATCTCCTTCAGAATGGACTGGTTGGATCTCCTTGCAGTCCAAGGGACTCTCAAGAGTCTTCTCCAACACCACAGTTCAAAAGCATCAATTCTTCGGCGCTCAGCTTTCTTCATAGTCCAACTCTCACATCCATACATGACTACTGGAAAAACCATAGCCTTGACTAGATGGACCTTAGTCGGCAAAGTAGTGTCTCTGCTTTTGAATATGCTGTCTAGGTTGGTCATAACTTTTGTGTCAATCTGGACAGATAGATGGGGTGATGTGTCATATAACAATGACAGAAACTGTAACCACTAAGACAAAGCCCAAACCAGAGGGGGGAAAAAAACAGGAATAAATGAAAAGGAAAATTACAATTCCCTAAGAAGTCTCAGAGAGATGAAGTAACCCTGGGAGGTTTTGTGTGTGTGTGTGTGTGTGTGTGTGGTATATGTCATGGGAAAGGACATCTTGCTATTTGAAGAGTAAAAGAAAAGAATGATCCTGAAATGTAGAGGGCTTGGGATACACAGTGGCAGACGTTTGGCTGACAAACCAACCTGTCTATCAATCCATCTGTCCCCTCTCCTTTAGTTATCAGTGTCTTTGTTTAATATTTGATGAAAGGGGCACTGGTGGCAAATTTAGTTTTTCTCCTGTGAGTTAGGAGTAGTTGAATCTTAGAGGACTTGTTCTCAGTGCTGAAGACTTTGTTTTTGGTGATGTCTAGATTTTCCATGTTAACCCTGTAGAGTCTTCCAATGAGTGCATGCCTGGGTGCTTAGTAGCTTCAGTCGTGTCCGACTCTTTGTGACCCCGTGGACTGTAACCCACCAGCCTTCTCTGTCCATGGGATTCTCCAGGCAAGAATACTGCAGTGGGTTGCCATGCCCTCCTCCAGGGGATCTTCCTGACCCAAGGATGGAACCCATGTCTCATGAGGCTCCTTCATTGTAGGCAGATTCTTTACTGCTGAGTCACTGGGAAATCCCAGAGTCTTCCCATTTCAACCCAAACAAAGGCATGGATTCTCTCCTTGTCCTAGCCCCTATCCCATCATGTTCCCCATTCCCCTAGCATGTGGGACTACCTGCTCCAAAATTTTCTACTTAGTTAACCAGAAGCAGACCAACTTAGGAAGTTTTCCATATGATATTCTTCTAAGTGAATGAACAGGCTTAAGATAGTGTTTATTTTTGTTGTTAAATTTTCAGCATCATTAACCAGTGTTGGAAAAGAAATAGGGAAACAGATACCCCTAGACTCCAGTGTTGGGAGGGTAAATTAGGAAAACTTTTTGGAAGAAAATTACAATATACCAAAGCTCTTTCATGCTCTAAAATTTATCTTCATCACTAATCAAGAATGTCCACAACAATTATCTCATCAAGTTGTTCATTGCTTGTTGATTGTAAAAGTGAATACTGCAAAACCCCTAAGTGTTAAAATAGGATATGAGTGCAATAAATATTGACACTGCTATACTATGGAAAATTTGTACCTGTTTTAAAATGATGTTCAATGACAGAAAAACTTTGAGATGACAATGGCACTCCACTCCAGTACTCCTGCCTGGAAAATCCCATGGACGGAAGAGCCTGGTAGGCTGCAGTCCATGGGGTCGTGGAGGGTCGGACACGACTGAGCGACTTCACTTTCACTTTTCACTTTCATGCATTGGAGAAGGAAATGGCAACCCACTCCAGTGTCTTGCCTGGAGAATCCCAGGGATGGGAGCCTGGTGGGCTGCCATCTATGGGGTCACACAGAGTCGGACACGACTGAAGTGACTTAGCAGCAGCAGCAGCACACATCATAAAAGAAGATGAACTTATTTATTGCTTGATGAAGTGCCTATTCTGTTTATATGCCTGCAGTTTTTAATTTTTAAAAAAGATGAACCAATATTAGTTATCTAAATATATCCTTAAAATTTGCCTGAGAAGTCTAGGAAAAATAAAATTCATGGTGGTGCTGTGGAAAGTGGAGCCAGATAGAAGTAGACCTTGGAAGAGGAAGAAGAGCTGGATTTGGTTTCCCTGTTAACTTCTCCAGCTACATTCATATTCACAAGACATGATACCATCAGGCCAGATTTATATATCACAATGTAGCAAGCAAGTGTTCTATAAAGACAGAGAAGAGAGGAAGTGGTTTACTCCAAACCTCTTAGGTGCTGATAGTATTCATGAGCAGAGTGCTAATCTATGATTCAACCTTGGCTCAGTTTTATGTTTCTTATATACAAGAGTTTGTTTTTTATAGTCATCAAGCTGAGGATTTGCCATCATCTGCCTATACATGGTTTGTGGAAATTTAATTCTATCACAGTGTATTAAAGACATATACCAAATATCTTGTCCAAATGTTGCATCCATGTGAGCAGACTAATAATACTGAAGATCTAAGGGTTTTATGAAGTTTTATTAAGGTTGAGTTTATTTTTTTTTCTTTTTTTAAATTTATTTATTTATTTATTTTATTATTATTATTATTATTTTATTATTCTTACATGTGTTCCCAAACATGAACCCCCCCCCCACCTCCCTCCCCATAACATCTCTGTGGGTCATCCCCATGCACCAGCCCCAAGCATGCTGTATCCTGCATCAGACATAGACTGGCGATAACATGAAGATGATACATTGCAAGCATTTGACCATCCTTTGCAAAGTTGCTATCTGCCCTCCTGTAAAAATGCCAAAAAAACTATAGAAAAAAGAATTCACTAAAACAGTAGACTATAAGCATCCCATTGGATGAACCGAAGATAACAGGGTTTCCCAGGTGGGACAGTGGTAAAGAACCTGGCCGCCAATGCAGGAGACACAAGAGATGTGATTTTGATTCCCGTGTCAGGAAGATCCTCTGGTGAAGGGCATGGAAACCCCCTCCAGTATTCTTGCCTGGAGAATCCCATGGACAGAGGAGCCTGGCAGGCTACAGTTCATAGGGTTGCAAAGAGTTGGACATGACTGAAGTGATTTAGCATGCTCACACGAGAGATAATATGGAATAGATTTTAGTGACAAAAAGTATGAAGAAAACATAGCTGAAGCTACTATTGGATTTTCTTTTTTTGGCAACTATTAAAAGCTTTTGTGCCCTGGAAGTCACTTCATTAAAAAATCTTAAAGTTTTGAATCTTAATGATACCTTTTGTCAAAGAGATTTAAAATGTAAACATTTTCTTAAGGTGGCTAATCGCTGACAGTGGTTATGAGTGAATCATTGTTTTGAAATTTGGTGTACTTAAGAACCTCTTGATGAAAGTGAAAGAGGAGAGTGAAAAAGTTGGCTTAAAACTCAACATTCAAAAAACTAAGATCACGGCATCCAGTCCCATCACTTCATGGCAAATAGATGGGGAAACAATGGAAATGGTGTGAGACTGTTTTCAGGGGTTCCAAAATCACTGCAGATGGTGACTGCAGACATGAAATTAAAAGACACTTGCTCCTTGGAAGAAAAGCTATGACCAACTTAGCATATTAAAAAGCAGAGACATTACTTTACCAACAATGGTCCTTCTAGTCAAAGCTATGGTTTTTCTAGTAGTCGTGTATGGATGTGAGTGTTGGACTATAAAGAAAGCTGAGTGCCAAAGAATTGATGCTTTTGAACTGTGGCATTGGAGAAGACTCTTGAGAATCTCTTGGACAGCAAGGAGATCCAACCAGTCAATCCTAAAGGAAATCAGTCCTGAATATTCATTGGAAGAACTGATGCTGAAGCTGAAACTCCAATACCTCGGCCACCTGATGCTAAGAACCGACTCATTGGAAAAGACCTTGATGCTGGGAAAGATTGAAGGTGGGAGGAGAAGGGGACGACAGAGGATGAGAAGATTGGATGGCATAACTGACTTGTTGGACATGAGTTCGAGTAAGCTCCTGGAGTTGGTGATGGACAGGGAAGCCTGGTGTGCTGCAGTCCATGGGGTCACAAAGAGTCAGACATGACTGAGTGACTGAAATGAAGTGAATATCAGATGAAATTCCCTGTATGATGACAAGCACCCATTCTACTTCAAGTTACATAAGCTTGATCTCAGAAAACTAGCAAATGAAACTATATATAGAAAAGAATACACACCCAGAGATAGGCTTCATGTGTGATATTTTGAAAGAGAACAATTATAACATGTTTCCGTGTCAAGTCTGCACTTAACCTCAGTTTCTTTGTATACACAAATATGATACAAGATCCAAGCATATAATGTCTTGGAAAAACTTCGAAGGGAATATCTGGGTCAAAAACCTCATAACCATATTTCATCTGATTTCACACCCATGAAACCCTGGTTCTGAAACCATGCACAATTACCAGAGACCTGCTATGCCTTCGAGATAAGTTGTCAGCAGTTGCTAAAACTTACATATGCTAATAAAGGAACCTGTGATCCCTCTGGCTTGCAGCATGTTTACTGGAAAAATTTTTAGAGCACAAAGAGAAATGCTGAAAATATTTTTTGTATTGTCTGCTCCTGTTTCTTTAGAGCCCTGGGCACATTTCACTGCCTTATTGTGTGCATTTGTGTGTGTGTATCATGCTTAGAGATTTACAAAATAGTTTTCTTGCTGCTCAAGCCTTGTATTTGTTACTTTGGGTGACAGAGAGGGAGAGAGAGGGGGGCAGAGGCAGAGAAAGAGGGAAAAAGAGAGAAAAGAAAGAGAAATGATAGAGAAAAGGAAATGAAAGATAGGGATACCCGTTTAGAAAAATAATTCTTTTGGGAGTGACTTGTTTGGAACTTTTACCATCAGTTTAGGATCAGTGATAAAGTGGTCAAACAACTATAAAGTCAAAGGTGCCTTGCTATTCAAGGTTTTTTTTTTTTTCCTTTACACTATTATATAATTGTGTATATTATATAATAGTGAAATGAGAACAAAGATCTGCAAAAAATAAAATAATAATTGTAATGCTATATTTGGATAAGCACCCATGAGTCCTAAGGTCTCTTAGTAAATAATTATCCAGGAATCATGCTAAAAATAAAGCAAGGCCCATGAAAATGGTGCCATCGTAAACCTGATTAAAAAGTGAGTCAAATATCCATTTAATATAAAATGTTTGCATATTTCTCAACATTCTAATGGTAGGCATAATCTTCCCCTCAGCTTTACAAAATAATAGAAATGGACATGTGCCAAAAGCTCTCCAAACGTTACTTTTTTCTTTCTCCTTCTCCGTTCAGGGTTCTCAGTCCCTTCCTATTCTGTCACCAACGAGGCAAACTTACGTTTAGACCAGAGAAAGGACTACTCCTTTTCTTTTCCCACACTTGGAAAAAGGGAAACATTTGTCGTTTCTACCCACTCCTTCTCCCTTCTTCCTTGGTTTCGCTATAAGGGTGTTTTTGTTTTTGTTTTTGGACCGAGTGAGGGTATGTGTGTGTTAAAGTCAGGGGTATCTGTTCAAAGTGAGGCATCTGGTTACTCGAAGATCAAAACCAAGTCTTTTGGTCTCACGTGAAGAGCTATGCAGTTTGGGATGCACTGTCCTTAATTCAATTACAGTCCTCTTTTTATTTATTTATTTTTCTTAAATCGAAGGCAGAGCACAACACAAGACAGACAGAGGAAAGAAAATAACAGAGGGAAGATCATACTTTGTAGGCTTTCAAGGCTTTTTTTTCCCTAGGCTTCAAATCAAGACCCACTCTAGCTCTACGCAGACAGCTGAAGTCAATTTCACCCAGTTACTGGGAAGCGGATTCTTTGTTACCAGGGGCGGCATCCCCAACTACTAAATCTGATGTTTACAGCTTTGCTCCACCCTCTTTACATTTTCAAATACCCCTGCAGCTCCCCAAACGAATTGTTCCTAGGCATCAGACAGGCAGAATCTAAACCCTTATTTACTTCCATTGTTTGATTCCCCCCCCCCACAAGTGGCTAATTCTTTATTGGCTCTCAAGCATCTGACTCCATTTAGGTTGATAATAGGCTCCCTTCGTAGCCTACCTTTGAAAACTTTCTGACACCTTCCACAGAAAAACATGCTTAACATGTTGGACAGTTTCACTTTATTTTTAAAGGCAAAGCTACAAAATCCTAATCACTCATGCTAAACTCTTTACATGTTCCCTGTACTTATTTTGGGGGGGGGGGTAGAACCCATTTGAAGGTATTTGAACACAGACACAGGGGATTTTATTCAAACAGATTGATTGGATACAATTCTCTAGGTCTGCAAATGTTTTCAATTGTCTATTCCATAAGGAAAGACATTTTGGCATCCTATAATGTATATTCATTTATTTTTATGTTATATACATGTACATCTATATAAAATACTGTAAACCACTTATTGAAATAGAAACTGATATTATACATATATTATGATGTATGTGTATATACATATACCATTGGCAGTGTTACAGACTCTGTCTGCAATGAAGGAGACATGGGTTTGATCCCTGGGTCAGGAAGATCTCCTGGAGGAGGAAATGGTAACACACTCCAGTATTCCTGCCTGGAAAATTCCATGGACAGAGGAACCTGGCAGGTTACATACAGTCCATGGGGTCTGAAGAGTTGGACAGGAGTGAATGACTGAACATGTACACATATATACACGTGTGAGTATTAGTCAGTCATGTCTGACTCTTTGAGACCCCTTGGACTGTAGCCTGCCAGGCTCCTCCATCCATGGGATTTTCCAGGCAAGAATACTGGAGTGGATTGCCATTTCTTTCTCCACGGGATCTTCCAGACCCAGTCATCGAATCCAGGTCTCCCTCGTTGCAGGCACACTCTTCACCCTTTACCTTCTGAGCTATCAGGGAAGCCCATGAATATAAGAGAGTGTGTGTGTGTGTGTCTGTATGTATTTTTTTAAGACAAATTCTAGTCAATTTTTGTTGTCTGTACATGTCCCTCAGGTAAGAACATGCCACTTTGGAAGCCAATGCTTTAGTCCAGCAGTTTTTCAACTTAACTTCTATAAGACATAGATTCCTAAGCCTATCACAGAGCTTCTGAGTCAGGAGATCTGAAGTCATACCCCTAAATTTCTACAAACTTTCCCATTGCTGGCCATACACTGGACAATACAGTTCTGATGTATAGAACAATTTCACGATTGGAGAATTCCAGGTCCAGGTTCATTTTTTTAATGTAATCCTTTATAGAAATTCAAAATGTAGGGCTTCAATCCATTTGACCCAGATTGTATTTATCAACTCACAGTGATTTTCCTCTTCCCTGCTGCTTGTCTCACATACCCAAATAACTGTGTATTAAAACTACCCTTCCGTTCAGTTCATTTCAGTCGCTCAGTCGTGTCTGACTCTTGTGACCCCATGAATCGCAGCACTCCAGGCCTCCCTGTCCATCATCAACTCCCGGCGTTCACTCAAACTCATGTCCATCGAGTCTGTGATGCCATCCAGCCATCTCATCCTCTGTCATCCCCTTTTCCTCCTGCCCCCAATCCCTCCCAGCATCAGAGTTTTTCCAATGAGTCAGTTCTTCGCATGAGGTGCCCAAAGTATTGGAGTTTCAGCTTTAGCATCATTCCTTCCAAAGAACACCCAGGGCTGCTTTCCTTTAGAATGGACTGGTTGGATCTCCTTGCAGTCCAAGGGACTCTCACGAGTCTTCTCCAACAACACAGTTCAAAAGCATCAATTCTTTGGTGCTCAGCTTTCTTCACAGTCCAACTCTCACATCCATACATAACCACTGGAAAAACCATAGCCTTTGAGTAGATGGACCTTTGTTGGCAAAGAAATATCTCTGCTTTTGAATATGCTATTGAGGTTGGTCATAACTTTCATTCCAAGGATTAAGCGTCTTTTAATTTCATGGCTGCAATCACCATCTTCAGTGATTTTGCAGCCCAGAAAACGAGAGTCTCACAGTGTTTCCACTGTTTCCCCATCTATTTGCTATGAAGTGATAGGACCAGATGCCATGATCTTCATTTTCTGAATGTTGAGCTTTAAGCCAACTTTTTCATTCTTCTCTTTCCCTTTCATCAATAGGCTTTTTAGTTCCTCTTCACTTTCTTCCATAAGGGTGGTGTCATCTGCATATCTGAGGTTATTGATATTTCTCCCGGCAATCTTGATTCCAGCTTGTGCTTCTTCCAGCCCAGCGTTTCTCATGATGTACTCTGCATATAAGTTAAATAAGCAGGATGACAATATACAGCCTTGACATATTCCTTTTCCTATTTGGAACCAGTCTGTTGTTCCATGTCCAGTTCTAACTGTTGCCTAACTCAGACCAAGTGAAGGAAAGACCATCTGAATTCAGTGAAAGGTGTTTCTTTAAATCCAACTTTACTGCTCGTGACCCCATCAAATGACTAGAGGCAATGGTCATGGAAGGGTTATCTGGAAATGCCCTGCAGATATATGAATTAGATTAATGTTATGAATAGCATAGTATTTAAATTCAATTTGATGCCTTCCAAGTACATTGACAAGATTTTGACCTTAGTAAGTTGAACATTCTCTGAAATACTATTTATGTTTCCTGGAACCTTGCTTACGCAATCAGTTTACTTAGCAAACTTTTAGGTCAAGGACAAGGAAAATGAAAATGTCATAGATATGTCCCGGGGTAGTGAAACTTCCCTCGTGGCTCAGATGGTAAAGAAACTGTTTGCAGTGTGGGAGACCTGGTTTCGATCCCTCGGTTGGGGAGGTTCCCCTAGAGACTGGAATGGTAACCCACTACAGTATTCTTGCCTCAAGAATCCCTTGAACGTAGGAGCCCAGCAGCCTACAGGCTATGGATTTACAAAGAGTCAGACATGACTACGTGACCAACACACTAGGGAAACTTCAGGCTACTTTTGATAAAGTGAACATGTGTAAATTTTGTATGTCTTATAGTTTGGTAGAAGAGCATTTCTGTGCTAAAAACAATCTACTTGTTGATGCATACATTCATTTATTGAACAAAGTGTTGTAATACCTACAAAGTGCCAGATACTATGCTGTGCAATTATGATGGAGCCATAACTGACTTTAAAAATACATGTAAAATTTAACTATAAATGAGCTGAAAGATGAAGTACATGATCCTAGGTCAGTGCCATAGGGGAAAATCATTGTCTCACGGGAAATGTACAGTTTCTTACTAACCTAGAGGTTTACTTTTCAATATTTGCTTTACAGATATTTCAGAGATTATTAATATAGGACCAAATAACAAATCATCAGACCACTTTTGGTGGTTACCCAAAGACCCCTGGAGGTTGGTTCCTAAATGTGGGAAGTTGGTAGGAATTAATAATATTGCAATGGGGTAGGCTAGGAAGCCCACCTATGAGATAGGCTGGAAATTTGGGGCCAACAATTGACCGATTGTATTTACTTATTGAATAAAAACTTTCAAGAATGGCATTGAGTAACTTCCTTGCCAGGCAGATCTTGAGTTTCATGGCTGTTATTACCAGATCTGCCAAACTTTTTTCGACTGTGCCTTGCCAATTTCTCAATTAAGTAACCTGTCCTCACCATTTTGAAAGGTCTGCTTTTCTTAGCATCCCTTTCCTAGTCCTCATGCCAGTGAAGTCTTCATCCTACACGTAAAAAACCTCTTAAGGGTTCTTCAGGTTTTATACTATTTCTTGCACAGAAGGCATTATTAACTACTCTTAATAACAGAGTAACCTTTTCATACTAATCAGAGACTTGCTGGCTTTAATTACTACATACTATTCTGTGGAAAAGAAGCGAAAACACTCAAACAAATTTTACAATGAGATGTTGGCAGGAGTGCACTAAGTGTTTCATTCTTACCTGTTGGTCTACTAGTAAAATAGATTTATTCTGGGTATCTTGACAATATTTTAATTTGTATTTTAAATCAGAACTCTGTGTGGGGGAGTTCCCTGGTGGTCAAGTGGCAAAGCCTCTGAGCTCCAAATGCAGGGGACCCAGGTTCGATTCCTGGTTGGGGAACTAGATCCCAACTAAGACCTGGTGCAGCCCAATAAGTAAGTAAATATATTAAAAAAGAACTCAGTGCTGGACTTTTCCTGCTGAAATAGATTCTCTTTTTCCACTGTCTTACAAGAAGAAACACATACTAATGTTGCTTTTCTAAGGGAAACTGCATTTAAAAAATTATTTGGAGAGTATGGTTTATGCTTTAAACCCTGTCTCTTTCTGATTCCTAAGTCAAGGTCATGTTGTTATGATGACTCCCCAGGTTAAGTAATATCCATCATGACAGAGGTTAGCAAGTCTACTCAAAACAAAGGAACTATAATAAAGCCTGATTAATAATGAAGCAGACTTTAGTTTCTCTTGCTATTTCTCCTTCCCTCCAAGTGTAGTTGGGGGAAGTGAAAGGTGACATCTTTCTGGAAGCCTTACTAGAAAGACTGTCTTAGTTCTGAGGTGTAACTTCTAGATGGTTCCAGACAAATACTGTTCAGATACCACATCATTTAGCAATTTTTTTTTAAACTTAATTCACTCTAAAAAGAAAATTTCTATTTGTTTGTGGTTTTTCCCTAACTGATAATAGATTCTTAAGGTATTGTAACCTATTAAAATTTTTGATAGAAATCTAAGTTCCTATCAGTTTTCATCAATGGAGCTATTCTTTACTCCCCAAACCACACAGTGACTAGTGTTATGGCTCAGGAATTCAAAACTGTGTTCATATAGGTGATGCCACTCTACTGTACTTAAAAACAAGGCACATATGCTAATTATCACAGCAAGGTTGTAGGAAAAAAGAAAAAATGACAGTGTTTTATGTTTACTAGTCTCTTACCTTTGGACAATGACATACCATAACTGATGAGTGACCAATTGAAATAATGCTATAACTTCATACCTCACTATTCACTTCACTTTCTTGAAAACTTGGAGATTCAACTTAAGAAAAAACAGCTAATAAGGACTTACTATTTTCTTAGAGCTGTGCTAAAGTACAGAAAAGAAAAGAAAAACAAAAAAAGTGTCATTGATGAAGCAAATCATGAACTCACCCAAAAAAAGAGAGTGCTAAAAAACATCAGCAATTTGAGGAGCAAATATCAAGTGATCCAAGAATATGAACATCAGTTCAGCTCAGTCATGTCCGATTCTTTGCGACCCCATGAATCGCAGCATGCCAGGCCTCCCTGTCCATCACCAACTCCCGGAGTTCACTCAAACTCACGTCCATCGAGTCAGTGATGCCATCCGGCCATCTCATCCTCTGTCATCCCCTTCTCCTCCTGCCCCCAATCCCTCCCAGCATCAGAGTCTTTTCCAATGAGTCAACTCTTCGCATGAGGTGGCCAAAGTATTGGAGTTTCAGCTTTACCATCATTCCTTCCAAAGAAATGCCAGGGCTAATCTCCTTTAGAATGGACTGGTTGGATCTCCTTGCAGTCCAAGGGACTCTCAAGAGTCTTCTCCAACACCACAGTTCAAAAGCATCAATTCTTCGGCACTCAGCTTTCTTCATAGTCCAACTCTCACATCCATACATGACCACTGGAAAAACCATAGCCTTGACTAGATGGACCTTTGTTGGCAAAGTAATGTCTCTGCTTTTGAATATGCTATCGAGATTGGTCATAACTTTCCTTCCAAGGAGTAAGCATCTTTTAATTTCATGGCTGCAGTCACCATCTGCAGTGATTTTGGAGCCCCCGAAAATAAAGTCTAACCATGATTAAAATTCACCTAATTCTTGAGTAACTGCAAAAAATAGGTCATTGGCCTGGCTTTGCAGGTTTGTAGGGCCTCGGTTAGATTTCACATTTACTTTGGGCTTCCCTGGTGTCTCAGATGGTAAAGAACCTGCCTGCAATGCAGGAGACCTGGGTTCACTCCCTGAGTTGGGAAGATCCCCTAGAGAAGGGAATGGCTACCCACTCCAGTATTCTTGCCTGGAGAATCCCATGGACAGAGGAGCCTGGTGGGCTACAGTCCATGGGGTCTCAAGAGATGGACACGACTTAGCGACTAACACTTTCACTTCACT
Source organism: Capricornis sumatraensis (assembly GCF_032405125.1). NCBI lineage: Eukaryota > Metazoa > Chordata > Mammalia > Artiodactyla > Bovidae > Capricornis > Capricornis sumatraensis. The sequence goes on from NC_091079.1 coordinate 67,350,763, forward strand.
TGGAGGTGAGGATGATCTTGAAAGGGGTCTCTCAAGCTTTGGATTGCCAGGATCAACACGGCTGATCAGAACGACTGATCACTCACTCTCTTACTGTTCTTGCTTGGCTTGTTCCTTCTGAGACTGATTTTGTAGCCATCTTATCTGAGGAAAGGAAATTATTTTTCAATTAAGGGAAGAAGCAAATATGTATACTCTCCTAATTGGCCATAGGATTCTAAATTTTTTCTTTCTTTTTTTTTTTTGAGATATGCTCCTGAAAAGATTTAGATTTAAAATTGAGATGGGCTCCTTTTTTCTAGATTTCTGGATTTATTATGTGGAAAATAAGGCCCGAGCTGAGGCCAAATAAAATAGTGATTTCAGATGCATTATCCCTCCAGTAATGGGAGCTTTTTTCTCCCCTTGTTACTATTTCAAAACTTACAATTGGGCCAAACCCAGTCATTGTACATTAGCTCAGTATACAATGATGCAAACTTTTCCTTCTGTGTGTTGACTAGAGGGATCAAGACCCCAATTATAGGATGCACAATGGCATGAAGACTCCTAATGTAGTGTAACCGACAGGAAAGGGAGTGGGGAGACAAACAGACAAACTGGGAGCTGCATTAGGGGGACCATCGTAATCTAAGTATGTTTAGGAAAGTATACATCCTTCAACGACAAATAATAACTACATGGCTGTTTACTCTTAGGCTAGTTTGGACTTTGATTTCTTACCGAATCTGGCCTCAGTTTATATCTCTGTGACAGTAACACTAACCATCCAGATGACTGACTTGATTGTTTTGGTTTTCATCCAGTTTTGGCATCTCCAAGATATAAATTATGTTAACATATGCTACAGGAGAGCAATTATAGAACCATGTAGTGAAAGATTATTTCCGGTCAGCCCTTTTCCACAAATACTGATGATAGCCCCATGACGAAGAAGTGTTAGTCTCTGTCTGTTAAGGAAACAACTTTTTTTGGCAGTTGGCTCACCTGGAAGATTTTGTGAATATGATTTCATAAGCACATTTTGCCAAACATATAGAAACACACGTGATGTAGGTCTCCTGAGTTTATCCATGCATATAGAACAGAGGCTCATCTGCTAATTTACAGCTGTTGATCATTTCACACTTGACCATGAGCTTGGGCAATTCAACTTTTTATTCTCGATTTAGAAATCCACTTAGGCACCCTCTCAGCGTCTGGTCAATCTTGCTTTCTGAAGTCTGTCCATAACTCTTAAGATTTGGGAACTATGTTAAGTTTAGATTTAATTGTAGAATTTATTTTATCATAGATGAAATATTTTAGTTTTCCCTTTGATTATGATTTTAGTTCTACATAAACAATAAACTTATATGTTGAAATGCAAAGTAGACTTCAACTCTTCAAGAACTATAACAGGATTGCTATTTACATTTGTAGCCTCAAAAATCAATCTCAATATTCATGATGAGTTTGATTGATTTTAGTTTAAATAAAAGATTCCATTTGAAAATGATCAAAGAAGCCAATTTTCATGGAACTAAATTATTCCTTATGGAGAGTTCAAGTATAATTATTACAAATGAATATCTTTTAAAAATTACTTTCATTGAATTTTACTTCAGAGATTCACATAGGAAAGAAGTCACCATCTCTACACTTTCCAGCTAACTCCTAGAATCTGCTATGTGAAAAATATCTTACCAGAAAAATAATTATTTGTATAACTCACTGCTAGCCCAATGATGGTTTGAGGAGACTCCCATTAAATATATAACAAAAGAGTCTGAGCTGTAGATCTTAACTCCTAATTTAAATAATATCAAATTTAGTTTATTATAATTTAATTTTAAGGTCCACATATATTTTACTACAAGATGACAATGAAGTGGATGACATTTATGGAGGCGTCTACGCATTGGACTGCAAAATATGAAATGGTTTTGTTTCTCTCCTTCTGGATAGTGAGCACTAAGGAAAGGTTGGCCCAACTTAAACTTGTCTGTCATTTTGGTTACAGGACCATTGCATCTGATATTTCATACTAAGGTATCTTTATTTAAAAACATTTTTTAATTAATTTTTTATTGAAGGATAATTTCTTTACAGATTTTTACTGTTTTCTGTCAAACCTCAACATGAGTCAGCCCGAGGTATACATAAATCCCCTCCCTTTTGTCATTTTTCTGAAAAAACCCTCAAGCTTCCCTCTGTGTTCCTCTCCTTAGATTGGATACCTCCTTCTTAGAGCAGATGCTCGCTTTTGCAGTGCTGGTGGTAGGAAGAAAGAAAGCAAAGGTCCTTGCATGGGAGTGTCTTCATATGGGTGGTGGGAAAATGTCCTTTCTTCTGTCACTACTGGCCTCTGATGCTGAGGTTGTTTGTATAGAGTCTGCCCGTGGGTACTATTTCTTGTTTCATGCAATCCAGCCCCCTTCAACTTCTCCCTCAGGGGGCAGCCATGTGTGCCCTTCATTGTTCCAGAGTTACAAGTCAGTGTTTTCTTCATATTGGGCATCAGAATTAGCACTGCACCTGGATCCTTCTCTTTCAAGTATCTTTTCAAGTAGTTCCACTGGAAGCAATATAGCACTTTCTTGTTCCCTCTGAGGGCCACAGAGTGCAGAGATGGTGTTTGCCTTGTTTTTGTCTTAGGGTACACTAGAGTCGTTTCAAACTTAACTGGAAGAGGCTAATCAATAAGCCTAGGCAAGAAGTAGGTAGGAGTTTTTTCTTCAAGTGTGCCTCCTGACCAGGGGACACAGGAGGTATCCCCCTATTTTCCACTGTGGGGTGGAAGCTCTGAGAACAATGATGTGCTGTACTCCTGATTAATCATGCTCTTCCAAGAACTGAGCTCCACAGACCAACCTGTGCTCTTCAGCCAGGGAATAGGACACTGTCCCCGCCTTGCAGGAACTTCTCCCCTTTCTGAGGGACTCTTTCAGAGCCTTTGTCACTTGGCTTCCATAAAGCCCATCCTCTCCAGTTCTTCAGGTATTTATGTTGTATTGAGTTGGATAAAATAGAAAGGATGTGTCCTCAGAAGTCAGTGGTCCTAACTAGCGATCTGATCTTAAAATGTGGAGCCTTTTTCTGATCTTTGGTATTTAATTTAAATTGCTGCACAATACAAAGAGTCCCAGTCCAACATTCAGCAGTTATACAAGTTTCTGTAAATCCTACATTAAAAGAAACACTGATTATTTACCTTCCAAAAATAACAACTTTAGTGTACTTTAGCATTGTTGTTGTTCAGTAGCTAAGTTGTGTCTGACTCTTGTGACCCCAGCACACCAGGTTTCCATGTCCTTCACTATCTCCTGGAGTTTTCTCAGACTCATGTCCATTTAGTCACTGATGCTATCCAACCATATCATCCTCTGTCACCCCCTTCTCCTGCCCTCAGTCTTTCCCAGCATCAGGGTCTTTTCCAATTAGTCAGCTCTTCACATCAGATGGCCAAAGTATTGGAGCTTCAGCTTCAGCATCAGCATTATTCCTTCCAATGAATATTCAGGATTGATTTCCTTTAAGATTGACTGGTTTGATCTCCTTGCAGTCCACGGTACTCTCAAGAGTCTTCTCCAGTACCACAGTTCAAAAGCATCAATTCTTCAGTGCTCAGCTTTCATTATAATCCAACTCTCACATCCATACATGACTACTGGATAAACTGTAGCTTTGACTATATGGACCTTTGTTAGCAAAGTGATGTGTCTGCTTTATAATATGCTATCTTAGTTTGTCATAGCTTTTCTTCCAAAGAGGAAGCATCTTTTAATTTCATGGCTGCAGTCACCATCTACAATGATTTTGAAGCCCAAGAAAATAGTATGTCATTGCTTCCATTGTTTCCCCATCTATTTGCTGTGAAGTGATGGGACTTCAGCATACACAGACTTAAGCTCATCAATTCTTAAAATTTTAGAAGGCTTTTTTTTTTTTTGCTATTTTATTATTTTGTCCTCTGAAAGGAATTTTTTTTCTACCTCCGCTTTCCTATGTTTTTTAGTTTTATATTTGTTTTGTTCATTCACCTCAAATTAGAGAAAAGTTGTTTTTCCGTAGTTATGAAGTTGTTCCAACACCAGCACCATTTGTTGAAAAGGTTGCTCTTTCTCCACTGAATTACCTTGGTGCCTTTGACAAATATCAATTAATTGTGTAAGTATGGATCTATTTCTAAATTTTCTGTTGTTTCATTAATGTATTTGTCTCTCCTTATGCCACTGTCTTGGTTACTGTAGTTTTATGGAAAATCTTAAAATCAGACTTCGGTCTGAAAATTTGCTAGATATTTTATTAGTTCTGCTGATTCCATAGGATTTTCTATTTGAAAAGTCATATTTTATACAAATTAAGGAAATACTTCTCTCTCTTAAATCTGGATGCCTCTTTCTTTTGTTTGCCCCATAGCAATGATTAGAGCTTCTTGAACAATGCCAAATATAAGGGCAGAGAGCAAATATCTTTGCCTTGTTCACAGTCTTAGGAAGAACATGTTCAGTTTTTCACCAGTAATACAATGCTAACTCTAGCTTCTTAAAAATGCTAAAAATTAAATACATTCCCTTCTACTCTTGGACTTCCCTGGTGGCTCAGACGGTAAAGCATCTGTCTACAATGTGGGAGACCTGGGTTCGATCCCTGGGTTGGGAAGATCCCTTGGAGAAGGAAATGGCAATCCACTCCAGGACTATTGCCTGAAAAATCCCATGGACAGAGGAGCCTGGTAGGCTACAGTCCACGGGGTCGCAAAATGTCGGACACGACTGAGCAACTTCACTTCACTTCACTACTCTTAACTGTGGCTCAGCTGGTAAAGAATCCTCCTGCAATGTGAGGACCTGGGTTTGATCCCTGGATTGGGAAGATCCCCTGGAAAAGGGAAAGGCTACTCACTCCAGTATTCTCGCCTGGAGAATTCCATGGATTGTATAGTCCATGGGTTTGCAAAGAGTCAGACATGACTGAGTGACTTTCACTTTTATGCCTAATTATTGAGTTTTTGTCATGAATGGTTGGTGAATTTTGTCCTTCTATGGATTACTTAGCTTGATTTCATGAATGTTGATATGTTTCCATTGTTATTTGGCTCAAAATTTTTTTTGAGACTTCTTTGAGTGAAGGTCAACTAGCTGTATGTTGCTTATTATAAATGTGTGAATTTTCTTGATATTTTATTATTATTACGTTTTAATTTTTTTCTATCTTTATTAAATACTGTACTCTATAATACCCAACCCTTTAAAATTTATTAAGACCTGTTTTGTTACCTAAGATAAATTTTCCTTGATAATTAAACTGTGTATACATGTATATTCTGCTAGTTATCAATTAGATCAAATGGGTTGATAATTCCTTCAAATCTTCTGCATCTTTACTGATTTTTGTCTACTTCTATCATTTACTGAAAAGAAGGCATCAAGGTCTTCTGTTCTGATTGTGGATTTGTATAGCTTTCTATTTTGTTATGTCAGTTTGGGCTTCATGTATTTGAGAGCTTGGCTAGCAGATGTATATATACATAGGACTGTTCTACCTTTTTGATAAATTGATCCTTTATTATTGTGAAATCACCTTTTTAAAAATCTCTGTTAATTTTTGCTTCAGGTTACTCCTTTGGTGACATTAATACAACCACACAAGTTTTTACACTCACTATTTATATACTATTTTCCATCTCTCCTGCCAACCTATTTGTGTCTTTATATTTAAAGTATACCTTCCCTGAACTTCATACAGATGGTTCTGGTGTGTGTGAACTGATATGACAATCTTTGCTTTTTAATTGAGACAATTACCAAGTTGACATAGATATCGATGAAATTGTCTATCATCTTGAATTTTTTTGGAACAAGTTCTTTTTTGATCGTTACTCATTTCCTTCTCATTTTGGATTGTGTGTGTGTTTAACTTGCCATATTTTAGTATTTTATTATATATCTTCTATTGAATTTTACCTATATTTTTACATTATGTTTTAGTAGTGCTTTTGTGAGTAATTTATGCATATCTTGCTTATCACAATCTACCTTGTAAATATACTATCTTCAGTTCAGTTCAGTTCAGTCATTCAGTCATGTCCAACTCTTTGTGACCCCATGAATCGCAGCACACCAGGCCTCTCTGTCCATCACCAGCTCCCAGAGTTTACCCAAACTCATGTCCATTGAGTTGGTGATGCCATCTGACCATCTCATCCTCTGTTGTCCCCTTCTTCTCCTGCCTTCAATCTTTTGCAACATCAGGGTCTTTTCAAATGAGTCAGCTCTTCACATCAGGTGGCCAAAATATTGAAGTTATTATATGTGTATGTATATATATATAATATAGTAATATACTATATATATAATATAGTATGTATAATATACTATATTACTTTACTGTAATATAAGAAATTGCAACAATATAATTTTATTCACACCCCTACCACACTTTGAGCTATTGTTTTTATATATTTTACTTCTAAATGTTATAACCTCTCAAATACATTAAAATGTTCACTTTAAATAGTAGGTTGACATTAAAATAATTTAAGAAAGAAAAATATTATGTTTAACTACATATTTACCACATGCAGTGTTTTTCAAATCTTCCTTTATCTGAATTTCCATTAGGTTTTATTTCTTTTATCCCAAAGAACATTATTATTTATAATAGTGTGGATATGCTAGCAATGGTATTTCAGCTTCAATTTTTTTTTTTCTCAAAATGTCTTTATTTCAACTTAGATTTTAGAAGACATTTTTGTTGGAGATAGTATTCTTGTTTGACAGATTTTTTTAGAAAATCTTTCATCAGTGTAAAGTTGCTATCCCATTATATTCTGCCTTCCATTGTGTCTGGTGAGACATTATCTGTCTTTCTTATTGTTCCTCTTATATCATGTGATGATGTCCCCAACTTCGATCCTTTGGCTATTTTTAAAGACTTTATTTTTACCTTCATGGAAGTCACTGTGCAAATATAAATATTTTCCCACTTGTTTCTCTGCTTTCAAGGGTCAAATCTCTTCAAGTTTCTGTCTGCTTATGATGTTGGTGTTGTGGTTGTTTAATTGCTAAGACGGGTCTTTTGCGACCCCATGGACTATAGCCCATCAGGCTCCTCTGTCCATGGGATTTCCCAGGCAAGAATACTGGAGTGGATTAACATTTCCTTCTCTAGGCACCTTCCTGACTCAGGGATTGAACCTGTATCTCTTGCGTCTCGTGCATTGATAGGCAGATTCTTTACTGCTGAGCCACCAGGAAAGCTCCCTGCTTATAACTCTTCATTATGATCAAATAGTTTCCAGAGTTTGTAATTGTTACCTTGAGGTTAGTCTAATAGAAGCTACTAAAGTATTACCTGAACATTTTATACTGTTTATGTAGTATTATAATTTTTTCATAACATTATTTTAGTGAACTGGTTTTCTCAAAGCAGCTTTAAGTTCATGGCAAAATTGAGTAGGTGCTACAGTGAGTTTCCATATACCTTCTGCCTTACACATGTATAGCTTCTATCATTAACCTTCTCCACCAGAGTGGTACATGTATTACAATTGATGAACCTACGTTGACACATCATTATCACCTAAGTCCGTAGCTTACATTGAGGCACTTTTGGTGTTATACATTGCAGGGATTTGGACAAATTTACCATTTGAGGTACCCACCATGATAATATCCTACATGGTAGTTTCACTGCCCTAAAAGTCTCTGTATCCTGACTATGCATCTCTCCCTCTCCACTAAACCCTGGCAACCACTCATCTTTTTACTTTCTCTATAGTTTTGCCTTTTACAGATTATCATCACATAGTTGGAATCATACCACAGGCAGCATTTTTGGACGGGCTTCTCTCACTTAGTAATATGCATTAAATTTCATCCATGTCTTTTCATAGCCTCAAAGCTTATTTCTTTTGAGTGCTGAATAATATATTCCATTGTCTGGATGTACTATAGTTTATCTGTAACTTCATAACATTTTCATATACAATTCTTATTCTTCAAAATTTATTTTCATTCTATTTTTTCTATATTTTATAGATGATAGCACTCATATTTGAAAGACAAAGTGACCTTCTCAAATACAATGAATAAGCATTGAAGAAATTAGAAATAAAACTTTTAAAAATGGAAATATGAACAAGTTATCCTGTCCCGGGTATTTTGCTCAAGCAGTCCTCTTTGCCTTGGATGCCAATATAAAGCCTGAAAGTGAAAGTCACTCAGTTGTGTCAGACTCTTTGTGACTCCGTGGCCCATAGCCTGCCAGGCTCCTCTGTCCATGGAATTCTGCAGACAAGAATATTAGAGTGGGTAGCCATTCCCTTCTCCAGGAAATTTTCCCAACCCAGGGATCAAACCCAGGTCTACCATATTGCAGGCAGATTCTGTACCATTTGAGCCACCAGGGAAGCCTACTGCTTGTCAGTTTCATTCTAATCATTTTAATGTTTAGATCACTAATTCCAATCAGTTAGATTCCAATCATCTTTTCGGACTTTACATGTTATCCCCTAGTTTAAATTATGTTTAGATTTATCATTCTATTTCTCAGTACTTTTCCCCCATTTATATTTTTATTGTATTAAAAAATTAGATATTTTGTGGATGTATATTAGTTTAATATGTGTCTCTTTTGATATAGTAAGCAATAAGAGAACACCAAGATCTGTTTTACTCATGCCTAAAACAGGGACTGACATAAATTATGCACTCAATAGACATTTATTTAATAAAGGAATAGTTTTGTTGTCTTTCTGATCTATCAGGATATTTCTGTGTTAAATCTAAGAGCTAGGGCCAAGTTCTTAGCACACTTATATAATTAGTTGAAGATAAAAAGTTGGGTTTGAGAATTTAGTTTGAAGTCTACTTTAAGACCTCAATATGTTAATTTTTACATTTAGAATATTTGCAGTATTTCTTTTTACCTCTTAGATACAAAAAGATGAATTAGTTCTGAGAAAAGCAAAAGAAATCTATTTGTAGATTTGTAAGTTTGTCACTTAGACACTTGTAGGGCATAATAAAATTTAAAAATTATTTATGATACACCAAAGCCAGTATTCAGTCATAATTATTTTTCAAAAGTTAAAACAATCTCAATGCAATAATTAAAACCTTTATAAAGAACTCTCTTTATGTTAACGAACTCCCTTTTAATATAGAACTTCAAGAGACTGAAATGATTAAACATTTCAGTGCTATGAAAAAATCAAATGTAAACTTTTGCTGTCATGAAAACAACACAGGGCTCTGGAATAGAGAATGACTTTGGCAGGTTGGTATGTGTGTTGATGATTGGGGTGGACTCCTGCAGACGAAGTGATCAGGAAAGAACCATTTGAGGAGATTAATGTTTGAGTCAAACCCTGAATCATGAAAGGTACCAGCATTGTTAAGCTCTTTAGGAAGATTTGCCAAGGAGAAGGAGAGGATTAAAAAAAAAATCTGTGAGTGCAAAAGCTTGGAGTAGTCAAGAGACAGAAAGAAGTTTGGTGTTCCTAGACTCTAAAGCATAGTAACAGTGGTATTTGATGAACACCAGGAAGCAGGCAGAACATAGATCTTTAGAGATTTGAAAGCATTGTCTATTGTTAGGAGTCTGAATTTTATTCTAAAAGCAATGGCAGTAGAACATGGCTGCATCTTTATTGCTAATCCAAAATAAGAGGGTCGCAGATACCCTGCAGTTAACAAATCTGGCTTTTGCATGGGCAGGCTCTGTAGTAGAGAATCCACCTGCAGTGCAGGAGACACGGGCAGGAGATGCAGGTGATCTCTGGGTCAGGAAGGTCCCCTGGGGCAGGAAATGGCAACCCACTCCAGTATTTTTGCCTGGAAAATCCCAATCCATAGAGTTGCAAAAGAGTCAGACACGACTGGGCGACTAAACAACAAGTGGATGAACACTTCTTGGATTTTGTTGATATCACTTGAGGGACCCTGAGTTAAACGTTTTCATGGTTTTAATTAAAACACTATCAATTATTTATGGATTTCATGGAGCCTTTGTAGGTACACTCTGATTTATTCCTCAGTGCTGATGAACTGGTATTCATATGATCATTGATATACAACTGAGGAAAGCAAGAAAGAAGTTGAGTGACTTAGATTATTTCTAATTACTCAACATACATTTATTGAACAAGTACTATGTCACATTGGAACAATGGTAAATTAATCACATTCCTGTCCTCATGGAACTTACATTCTAGTAGGGAAGAGAAACAACAAACAAATACTTATATAATGACACACAACGAAGTAATACATGTTCACAAGCAGAATAAAACAGGCTAAGGGGAGAGAGAGGAGGAAGAGGGGCTATTTCAGACAGAGTAGTCTAGCAAAGCCTCTGTGAGGAGACCCTCGAATTAAATAAGGCTGGAGGAGAGGAGGGAATTATACAGATATCCGGAAACTGAAACCAAGTCTTTAAATCTAAATCCCACACTTCTGGCAAAACTCACCTACTGGTTAGTGAGGTCAAAAATCCCACCAAGGGGCTTTAAAAATTACAGTTACAATGTTAGTAAGTAGAACTAAAACAGCTTGCTCATGAGCCTCTACTTCTAGCTTAATCACCTGTGGTTTCGTTCTGTCATGCTAAGGTTAACCCAGCCTTTTAGGGGCAGGGGGCTTTGCAGAGTTTTACTCTCCTCCGTCTTCTCCCTCCTCTGGTTCCAGATCACATCAGGTCTATTCTGGCAAGACTAGCATAGAACATGGTTCTGGGGATCCACAATGTCCTCCAGTCTTCCCACTTCTCTGCTGACTTGGACTTGGACAGTCTGCCCTTGTCCTTGCTGTGCTCAGTGCTGATGACTCAAGTCTGTCTTCTTGGCCTAAGCAATGCAGGGCAATTGCTCCCTGCAGCCTGGCCACTCTTCTTGCTGACTGCTCTGGCCAGGCAGATAAACGTAGTTGATTGGTTCCAACTCTGGAGTTTTCCACTCTGCAGCCCTCTGCTCCAGAGTGACTTGGTCTCCAGGGCCCTGTGGAGCTCCCAGCCAGCTTCCAGCTCAATCTCAGTTCCCCACAGGGAGTTGAAGTGCTTTCCGGGTCTCTCCTCTGCCACACTGTAGCTGAGGGAGACTCTGACCTAGAAAGGAGCAAGACTGGGAGTCTTTTTCTTAATTCCCAGCTCTCTTTCAACGATACTAATTTTTGTCTCTTTTAAAGTGAGTAGTTGTTGTTCATATCATACCAGGATATCCTCATTTTTGTTTTATTTTTAAATGCTCACAAGAGACAAAACAAGTGTTATTCATTTATGAGGGCTGAACCTAAGAGACAGTTTTGCTTTAACTCCCACAAAGATTTGGCTTAGAAGATGAGTAGCTGAAGCTTAGAGGATCCAGGTCATTGAAAGAACCATAGAAAAAGGTGCTGCAGACCTGTTAGACAGGAATCTCTCTCGGTGCCATTTGAGAGACTCAAGGAAGAGACGTATGAGTCGGAAGTTTTCTTTGAAGTAAGAGGAAGCCATTCACCTGGGGCACCCATCCCTCTTGATGGATGAGGAAACCAGAGCATTATAAATTAGTGTGGATAGGGGGATTAAACAGTGATGTAGACATTCCATACATAGATAACATTTTTTTTTTTTCGAATGCTTCATTGTAGACACACCTGTTTACATTAACTTTCAATAAATCTGGCCTTTGTTTTCTAGGGCAGATTTTGGGAGACGGCTTATCCTGACTTGATAATAAGTAAAATGTTAGGAAGAAGATGATTTAATTAGAGTTCAGGTATTCTTTTAGAATTGAATGAAATATAGTTAGCATATTTTAGGTGAGACTTACATCTCATAAAATATAAGTAATAAAATGATAAACACTAATGGAGGCAGTAGAAAAATTCCTGCCTTTGTCAACTAATATCATCTTTAAGTGTGTCAGCTCACTTTTAACTATTTGGTTAAGCAGTCATTAACAGGCTGCTGACCATTAAAAATTTACTCCTCCAAAAGTGGGCTTCCCTTGTGGCTCAGACAGTAAAGTATCTGCCTGCAGCGCAGGAGACCTGGCTTCAATCCCTGGGTCAGGAAGAGTCCCTCGAGAAAGGAATAGCAACCCGCTCCGTTATTCTTGCCTGTAGAATGCCATGGACAGAGGAGCCTGGCAGGTTGCAAACAGTCGGACACAGCTGAGTGACTAACACACACACACCTCCAAAAGTACCAACAGTTAGTAGTATACACAGGCACATAAACTAAGTGATGTTAGCAAGTTGATCCTTCCTGTTTTATGACTGATTTCCCAAACAGAAACCCCAATGTAAAGTCTTGAATTTCAAAGTACTCAGATATATATTTGATAAATAAATATTTAACTATAATCCTCAATCCAGAATAGTAATATGATGTGTTGGGGAAAATATACATGAATATAAAGATTTTATATATATATATGCACATACATGTGTGACACACACACACATAAAGATTAATTGTTCCCTTCCCTTTGGTTAAAAAGAGGGTGTGTTGAAAGAGATATAAATTGGGAGACGGGAAGAGAGAGGAAAAAGAAAATCAGAATTGGCTCTTAGAAAAGATCTGATAAATTTTCATTGAACTATTAACAATTAAATATATTTAGTGGGTCAGAAGAAGGCAATGGCACCCCACTCCAATACTCTTGCCTGGAAAATCCCATGGATGGAGGAGACTGGTGGGCTGCAGTCCATGGGGTCGCTAAGAGTCCGACACGACTGAGTGACTTCACTTTCATGCATTGGAGAAGGAAATGGCAACCCACTCCAGTGTTCTTGCCTAGAGAATCCCAGAGATGGGGGAGCCTGGTGGGCTGCCATCTATGGGGTTGCACAGAATCGGACACGACTAAAGTGGCTTAGCAGCAGCAGTGGGTCAGAAGTTAACTAGAAACAATGGCTTAAGCCAAAGTACATTTTCTCCAGTGAAGATCCAGCAATTTTTATTTTCAGAGGGTCACCCCTTGAACCTGAATAATACCCACAGACAACCACAGAATTTTTCTTGCTTTAAGTCTAATCCTTTTATAACTTTTATGAAAATTCAATCCATATATTTTCAATATGTTTTATTTTGAAGTGAAGTCACTCAGTTGTGTTTGACTCTTTGCAACCCCACGGACTGTAGCCTACCAGGCTCCTCTGTCCATGGGATTTTCCAGGCAAGAGTGCTGGAGTGGGTTGCCATTTCCTTATCTAGGGTCTTATTTTGAAATGATTAAAATTTCCTAGGAAGTTACCAAAAAATATACATAAAGCTTCTGTGTGTGCCTTTCACTCAGCTTTCCCCAAGGGTAATGTGATGCGCCATTATAGTAAAATCTCCTCTCTAGGAAACTGACATTGGTGGAGTCCACAGAATTTCATCTGATTCATTAGTTTCCCATGTACCTGTGTGTGTACAGTTCTATGTGGCTTTTTTCCTGTGTACAGTTTCGTGTAACTACCACCACAATCAAGATACAAAGCTGTAGCTGCACGCATCACTTTCATTCCCTCACCCCTAATTCTTGGCAACCACTTTTTTTATCACTCTATTACTGTGTTATTTCAAATACATCTTATAAATCATACAGTATGTAACCTTTTGAGATTGACTTTTCTCACCCGGCATAGTTCCCTGGTGACCTGTCCAAGTTGTTGTCTGTGGCACTAATTTTTTCCTGTATTCCATGAGTAGGAATGGACCACAGTTTAACTACTTACCCACTGAAGGGCATTTGTGTTCCATATCAGCATGTTTTGATCCTGCCTTTGTATATTACCACTATTCCCTTTGTGTTGGTTGGGATAATGTGGGGTGTTGTAACAAGCAAGCATTCAAATCTCAATAATTTAACCTTTCAGTTTGTTTCTCATTAATATAATATTCCACAGTAGGTATTCTTAATGGGGTAACTTTTCCTTTAAGCAATGATTCAGAAACCTAGGATATGTTTCTTCTTGCTCTGCCATTTGAAACACTTAACTCTTGACATTGCCAGAGGGTTTTCTCCATGTCAGACAGCTAGAAGAAGAGAGAGCACAGTGAGGCTGCTGTGTCTCATTTGTCCTCATATTTCATTAAGATATACTAGTCACATGTGCACAGAGAACTCTGAAGGAAGCAGGGCCTTGTAAGACAGAGGTAAGCTCAAGAGGAAGAAAAAATGGGTTTGATGAACAAATGTCCGGGCTATATGACGAAGTCAAAGATCTTGAACCTGCCGTGCACCAAGCTCCCACACATCTGTTCACTGATACTGTTTGTTCCATTACTGGTATGGTAGGTAGTGCAGAACAGAGAGAGAGAGAGATGACATGAAATTGGGTGCATACGTTATGGAAAATTCAGTAATCCCCTTGTTTCTTCCCTATAGTAAATCTGTTTGTTATTTGCATTCAGTAAACAACAAAAGTAAACCACTTTGTTGAAGTTCCACATTGTTTTGGCCAGCAGAATTCTGAGAGCTCAGTGTCCCACATTCCGCATTTGTAAAATCTACTAGATCCACTCTGGAAGAAATTAGGAGCACACATTTAAGGTACTCTCAAGGGTAAGAGGTTATGTAAAAACTGCACATCCTAAAAGAGAGTTTTTGATAATTTGAGGATTTTGTAAATAGGGTGATTATATAATATTTGATAAAAATTTACCATGGTTTTTCTTATGGATTAGCTAGGAAATAAGGATAAACATGTAGTATTTTATCCAGCTTACAGTTTATAGAAATAATTGACATGAAATGAAACCAGCAATAGTTAAAACTGCTCACTGTAAAATTTGCTCTTGATGAAAAATTGACTGACAAATCAATTTTTCTTGGCAAAATATAGGTTTGCAAAATTTGGCCTGGAAAAAAATTGACTTCACAAAATAATGACCACAGAACAAATTTTAAAATAGCTAAATGTATAACCATAAAAGTTTGAATTAGATAAAATGAAATTTTTAATTGATAAATTGAAGTTCCTTGACAAAAGTAACATAGTAAATTGTATTAATCCCAGTGATGTTAATGTTAAATCAATAGTAAAAGACTTAAATGTAGTATATAAAAAATTCATCAGGAAATTAAATTGGTATAATATTGTCTGCTGTAGAAATTTTTTCTTGATAAAAATTCATCCTTATTATTATAACTTTGATTTTAAAATTTGTGTTTATACATGTGGAGTCGGACGATCATGGTGTCCAAATAATGGAGTCAAAAATCTCCTGGACTCTTATTTATACGAGAAGGATAATGTAATTGTGCTTTTTTCACAGAGATGTTAGGAAGTGGTTCTCAAACTTTAATGTACATCCGAGTTACCTGAAGGACTTGTAATTTGAGGGAGGGGGGCAGAGAATTTCCATTTCCAACAAATTTTCAAGGGATGCTGATCTGGGGACCCCAGTTTGGGTATCTCTCCCTTAGGCGGCTTTTGTGAACACTGGCTTTTGCTAAAGGCAAGTACCTGCATCTCTTTGTAGGAAAACTGGCCTCAGGTTTCAGCAACCTGCTTTCACAGATGTCTAGGGATGCTGAGGAGTTTATACTTCCCCACCCTACCCTAGAGGGCTTTGCAGGTGGCTCAGTGGTGAAGAATCCACCTGCCAATGTGAGAGAAGTGAGTTCAGTCCCCGGGTCGGGAAGATCCCCTGGTGAAGGAAATGGCAACCCACTCCAGTATTCTTTCCTGGGAAATCCCATGAACAGAGGGGCCTGGTGGGCTACAGTTCTTGGGGTCTCAAAGAGTGGGACATGACTTAGTGACTAAACAATAGCAACCCTACCTTAGATGGCCCTTAATCACTGCTGCGGGTATTGCCATATAAATACTACAGATCCCTGAGCAAGACCACACTGAACTGTGCCTGCCTGTTCTCCAGGTGTACCCAGGGGGATGGAATCAAAGTTACTTTTACCAGACATTTGTCAAGAGACGAGTGGCGTGTTGGGCACAAAAACTTCTGTGAAGTTTGACAGAAATTGGATGATGAGACAATGAGCAACAACTCACATAAGACATTTGCCTATAAAAGAAGGCAGAGAGATCAAACCGTGTTTGGAAGGCAGAGTGGAGTCAAAAAGAGCACTTTTTTTTTTTTTAAGATAAGAGCTATTGTACCATGTTTTATGTTGACAGGAATGATTCAGTAAACTGAGATACAGTAAAGAGAGAGGGGATGTATACTCAGAGCAAGAAAGTCCTTGATTAGGAGGGAGAAATGGATTTGCTACACAAGTGGACAGGCAGCTTTACCATATAGGGTCAACATTTCCTCCATTAATTGTGAAATGCATCAAGGGAAGTCAAGACTCTTTCTTCTCCTATCTCCCACATTTTATCAGCTCTTAAGTCTGCCAATTCTCTCCTTCTAATGTTTCCCCTAACTGCCTGCCCTTTCTCTCCATCCCCAGTGTCACAGCCCTAGTTAGGACGCTCAGAATGTGTAAGCCACCTTTTTACAGAGACTCTCAAGGACTCTTGCTTCTAGCCTTGTCTGTCTCCAATCCATTCTTCCAGGCTACCACCAGACATCTTTGTCAGAGCAAATCTGAGCATCTCGCTCCTGGGCTCAAAATCCTTCATCCACTCTTTTACCGGATAAAATTTTAAATTTATTAGCTCAGTACACAAAGCCTTTGATGATCTGTCCCCTTCCTTTGTATTCAGCTTCTCCTGACACTGATCCTGCAGCCCTTGGTGATCATGTAATAACCAGCTTCCTGTAGACCCTCTAAATGTCTTGCACACTCATATACCTCTGTCTTTATATTAATATTTTTTGTTCCTTTTTCTCTAGACACTTTTCTTTCATTTGCCTATCTGGTCAACTCCTGTTTCCCCTTCATATCTCAGTTCAAGCCTTACTCCTCCTGTTAGTTAAATGAATACCTTTATGACTAAATGCATAATAGGTGTTAATTATAGCAATCAGTCCAAATGCTGCATTTTCTGTGCTCAAGCCACATTTTCCACTTTGGGGTTTGAGAAATTTGTCTCAGAGGATGGTAAGTGATTACTTCACACCAAGGTGTGAATCAGATTCAGCTTACAAGGGATCACTTACATTTTCTCAAAAGAATATGGAAAAGAAGTATAAGAGTGTATTGAGGAGGGCTCATGCTCAGACACTTTCTGCCAAAGGGTATAATCCATGGGCTCATGGAAGTCTTGGAAAGACTTCCATTACTTTGAAAGTATGCTCATCCCCCAGCCCTCAGGGAAAGAGAGAGTGATCCTCAGAGAGGATGGAGACATTTCCCCCCAATATTTGAAACCGAGATTGTGGGGGAAAGCAGAGATGTTGCTATAATTTCTATTAGTGAGTTATTACAGCAAGCACTGAATGGGGAAAATTCTACCTGTTCATCCCAACGCCTTAGCTATTGTGTAAGGGGATATGAGAAATAATAATGACCATAACAAAAAGGAAGTAGCACTCTGTAGCTTAAGGAGCAACTCAGAGAGACTCTTGAGATCCTTTTGGTTCAAGTGATGCTCAGTTCAAGACTGCATTAAGGGTCTTAGGGCTGGAGGTAGAGGGTGGATTCTTGATTCTAAGATTTCTAAGATTCTTGTCCTGCAGCTGGAATAATAATGGAGCTACAGAAAATGGGAAACCTGGAGTGTAAATCTGGGAGTAAGTGAGAATCTCAGAGCACACAAAGGGTGAAGAAAACAAAACGGAAGGAGAGGCATGTTGGGGAAGCACCCAGACCACCACAAAACTCACCAACTGCCACCAAAAATGACAAATATGATATGTGAACTCATGAATGTTACGGGGGAAGCAGTTATGATTTATTTGAAAACCTTTACAGTAGTGCCTTTTGCCAAACAGTAACATTTTTATAAAGACGTTATGAAACAACCTCTCTAAAGATTGTGCTTTTCTGATTTTTTTTTTTTTTTTTGGTTTGGTTTTTCTTAAAAAAAATTTTAAGGCTTTGGTTTTCCAGCTTCTTTGCCTTTTAGTGGTTTGCCGTGACTGCTGCTTTAAGAAATGTTTTTTCTGTTCCTGCTCCATTTTAATCTTTCACTTTGTATTAACAAAATCAAAACCAGCACAATTAGATACCTCCTGATTCTGATTTGTTTTAATACTAAGAGAATGTTTGAAATGGCTCAAGCAGTGGGGGAAATACTTCAAGCCGTGGTGGCTGCAACATTGGAGTTCTAGAGGAAAACTTCAAAAGATAGCTTGAAAGAAAGACCAAAACCATCTCAACCAATAATTCTTTACATTTGTGCTTTTATTTTATTGTAGTCTTCACAATAAAAGCAAGAGGATTGGGTAGAGAGAAAAAGATGTTTGTAAGCTCATTTCAGTTGTGCAATGTCAAATGTAATCCAAAGGACTTTCCTCTTTGCTTTTCAAACAGACAATCAAGCGTTGTATCTATAACTCAAAAAAAAAAGAAAAAAAAAGTGACTAGAATATGCACAACAGTCAGTGCCCAACTGTCTCATTTGGTTAGAATAAATGAAGGAGGAAATGGGCGAGATTCAGAAAGCAGGATTATAGTGAAGCTATGTTGATCCAAATCCCCGTTTCTTCTGTTTATATGTTGGACATCCTGAATGAGATGGGAACACTAGAAACAAAAGCAAGGAGAGGTCTTCAAGTGATAGGAATTTGGCCACTGAGGGAGGTACGTTTATAAATGAGCCTTTGAAGCATCACAGTGGGCAGAATTAGCAAGAAATGGTTGCAGTTGTGCACATGTGGATTGTGGTATAGAGTTAGGAAATAGCTAAGGACTCGATTTCTCATTCCTTTTATTATCACTGTGATTATTTTTAAGTCTCCTAGCAATAACACTTCAGAATTACCTTTGTTTTTATTCCATTTTAAGTCTGGCTGTTAAGTAGAGATTCTACTGTGTTACACCATGGTGTTTTGTTTAGTTTTGTTTTTTAACAGGAAATTGGGTGGCTACTGTATATGAGTTTTTTCTCTTACCATTCATTTAAGTAGATTTTTAGTTCGTGGGAACACAGTGTTTAGTTTCCTATAAAAGGCTCTTATGTTCCTTGTATGAAAGGAAAAAGAGAGTATCTCTGGACATGATGAGAAATTTCTGAGTTCTCTTCTCCAGGTGATAACACAGTAAACTGATATATTGAACATCAGAACTGTAGTCACCTTGCCTCCACTGCATCTCAATTTATCAGTCTATGCTCTCTGCTCCTCATCCTCAGGAATATGAGAGGTGGGAGGGCAAGGGAGAGAGAGAGAGAGGAATTAAAAGAACCAAGTCTATTAAGAGACAGGTTGCCTTGGAATCACTGAATTTACCATGGCCCTGGGAACTGTATTCTACTGATAAAGGGAAGGACACTTTGACTTCCACTGTATATACTGTAGGCTTCCCTCATAGCTCAGTTGGCAAAGAATCCGCCTGTAATGCAGGAGACCCCGGTTCAATTCCTGGGTCTGGAAGATCCCCTACGAAGGGGTAGGCTACCCACTCCAGGATACTTGGGCTTCCCTTGTGGCTCAGCTGGTATATAGCTGGTATATACTGTAGACGGATCCAAGAATTTCCCTTTCAGAGCTTCCTCCTATTATTCTGCTGAAGTATCAGTCAAAAGAGGTACCCATATTTTCAACAGTCTAACAGAACCAACCCCCCCACCTCCCCACTTCTTCCTGCTCCTTTCTTACCACCAGCTCTTGCCATCTGACCAGTATCTGAACAAAGCTGCTCAAAAGTTCTGGGTGAAGGGAATAATTTTTCTGTTTCATATTATTAAATCCAGAATCTTTTCGTTTGTGTTTTATTAAAAGACTGGAGAGAGCATTTCCTTTAAAAGGTTCCAGAATGAGCTAGTTTGAACGTCAAAACCTTTCTCTGTTTATCAAGAATTTAACCATGATAAAGAAAGGATCAGCTTTTAAGTCCCCGGGCTGGCATGCCTTCGTGACATGAAGGAACTTCAAATAGCAGGAAAATAATCTTCTAGTTCTACGGAAATAGAGTTTCCAAAAAAGAGGATGGGATTAAAACCCACTGATAGCAGCTCTGGGTGAGCCTAAGAGAGGATAACTAACAATAGAAAATAGGATAACTAAGAAGGCTAGGTGTTTCTACAGGAGAGAAGACTAGCCAGAAAACATTTTGGCTCAGAATTTCTGAAAAGTGAAATGACTGGCGTCTTTTCTCTCCTGCAGCTTTATGAATTTTGATATATTGTTCAAGAGATTTTCTGTCATTAATCTTAGCCTGACCATATAGTTGAGGAGGCGGGGGAGTGTCTCGAAACACATGGAGAGTTAAATCAATCAAGCTTTTAAGTGATTCCCTAAAAAAACACACGTATTACCTTTCATACAGTGTGTTTGTAAAAACGATTATTGTCAAGGAAAGCATTTAATTTCCAACCAAGCAAAGCAAGATGTATAAGACTTAGCAGCTACTAAAATTAGATAGTGCTGGAGTTTCGCAGGCTTGGAAATTGAAATACTGTGAAACATCATACGGCTTTTTTTCAAAAATGTCATGTCTTTTCAGCCTAGAGTGAAATATAGTGAAAGTTTTTAAACTCAGCATTCAATTATAGTTCTATGATATGCTTTTGTTTAAATGTTGAATAATCTCATTTACAATGGCTAAAATAAAATCTGTAACTTCCTGGGCTTCCTATGTGCCCAGCACTGTGTTTTAGGATTTATGTTTCAGTAAATGATTCCATTAGGCAGATGTTATTATACCCATTTTACAGATAAGAAGCTGATATTTGTGAAGTTTGAGCAGTGTGCTCAGCCTCTGTGATTCAGAATCCAAACTCTGATCCATTTCTGCTCTTCTGCCAGAACTGAAGTTTTTACAAAAGAGTTTCACTTACTTTGTAACAAAGAGATTCATCTCCATGAATCCTTGAGAAAACTTTGTCCCTCCTCCCCATTTGTCTTGATTTGCCTAGCCACGAAGAACTTGAACAGGAATGCCAAGAAAACAGGTCTAGGTCATTTATTGGCAGTGATGGTTTTTGGTTTTCTGCTTCCTGCTACTCACCCTTCAGCTTCTCCAAAGACAGCCAGTGAGTTCTGGCATTTTCTCTTCTTTCCCAGTTGCTCTGATGCTCTGTGATTGAAACTAGCAGCTCCATGGTGACCAGGAAAAACAAACGAGCCCATACCAGCCCTGTAAGCACTTACTGAACAGATTTTAAAAAGGAGTGAACTCAGTATAGCTCCAGGATTCCATCTGGAAATGAGCACTGATAGAAACCTTAGGCGCACGTCCTGCCTGCCTTTCACCCAAGAACTCTGCTGCACCAGGCACTGTGCAATTGCTCAGGACTGCTCTTAGAAACATGTGAGCGCTTTGCCATTGTGATGCCTATTTTACTCATGGGAACTCCCAGGCTTACAGACAGAGAATTAGAGGCACAAATTCCCATCTTAGGATCAGTCAACTACAGAGTGGAATTAGAAGAGCATTCTTGTTTTAAAAATCTGCCCAGTTAAAAAGAGTTGTTTTTTTTTTTTTAATGGTTTTGAGAATCTAGATCTGATTTAAGAGAATTTTGAAGTCTCACCTAGAAAAGCAAGGAAATGTGAAAGCCTGTTTAGAATATTATTTTAATTTGTGTCCTTATTCAGTGGAGAAAAGTGATGCCTCAGAATAAAAACACCACTGTATCTTATTTTTGTTGAATAAATAAAATCATTCCCATTAGCCAGAGGGCACATGGACATGAAACACAGAACATGCAGGACCTTTCTTAAAGAGAGAGAATAAGTAATTAAATGATTTATTCTGGAAGTAGACATAAAGGGAGTAAGATAGGACCCTTTCTATAGATACAGATAGAGGTGGTTTACTCAATGCATTAACCTAATTGCTAGAAATATATATTTAAGAATAAACAAGGGATTCTGAAATATTAAGGTACCCACCAACCTACTGTCTTGGTACATTTTTAAGAAGATAACTTTGATTTTTTAGTGCTATTTTTACAATTTTCTGGAGATAAATTCAGATTTCGAGGTTCCAAATTTTCCTGGGCTCTGGAAAGCTTCCCAGTGGCCTGGCAAAAGATGAGCAGAAGAATTAGATAATCTTATGATACCTTTGGGAACTAGACTTAAAGGACTAAGTTCTAGAAGATGAGGGGCATAACTAAATGTTATGCTTTCAGGGTGTTTACTGTGTTTAATAATGAATTGAATGAAATCAAATAACATATTAATGATTCCTTTTCTTTTCCTCGGGAATAAAATTTCCATATGTTAAAAATTTCCCAGGTTCAAGTAAAATTGTTTTCCTCTTCCTGCTATTAAGTTAAAAATTCTGAAACTGCAAGAGACTCATGCACTTAGTGGCGAGGTTTCCAAACCTTTTTATTAAGTGCTGCATTCTAAAGAAATGTTAAGTTCACAGCCCTAATTGTTGAATATTTATTTAGAAATAAACAAAGGGCAAGCAGAACAATAGAAAAATTAAAGGAGATGACAAACATTTTACATATTAGTGGTGCATTGTTAATGAGAATGGATGACAACTTCCAGTAAAATATTTTTTTTTGCCTCTGCCTTCTTATCAACTGTTATTGTTTTAATGGCAGTGTGGCTGACAAGGAGATCATACAAAGAACAGGGGATGTGCCAGTGCTGTCACTTTCTTGAACTTGTGCTTTTTTAATACCAAATTAAAATCATACTTTCTTTGCAAGAATTCTCTCCAGCCACTTTTTTTTTTTTTTGTGAACTCTTCTTGAAAATAAAATAACAATTCATAAATACTTGTAATACATAGCTGGCAAACGTGGGAGGTGCCGTATCAAAACTTCCACACTGTGGACGCTCCATTCTGTTCCAGAATCCATATGGTGATTTTTCCTATATGGTCAGTGAGTAGCAGTGCACAGATTAATAAGAAGATGAATGTCTATCCATACTTTAAGTACGACTACTATTGTATGATATAATTCTATTTATTCATTTTTGGCTATGTAGGCTTTTCTCTAGTCAGTGGGAGCAGGGGCTATTCTTCATGGCAGTGCACAGGCTTCTCTTTGAGGTGGCCTCCTTGTTGCAGAGCAGACTCTAGGGCATGGGGGCTTCAGCGGTTGCGGTATGTGGTCTCAATAGTTGTGGTTTCTGGACTGAGCCCAGGCTGGACAGGTGGGGCACACGGGCTTAGTTGCTCCACAGCATGTGCGATCCTCCTGGACCAGGGATTGAACCCAAGTCTCCTGCAGTGAAAGGCGGATTCTTTATCACTGAGCCCCTAGGGAAGCCCCATGTTTAAATATTAAAGCTTAATTTCTTCTGTTTTTAAAGATGTTATGTGTGTATAGTGTATATTAGTGTAAGTTCATATATTTCCATACCACATCTCAATGCATATACCCATTCTGAGTTTCAGATATCCCACTTTGGAGTTCAGTCACCAAATGTAACAAAAGTAATGACATTGGTTCAGTTCAGTTCAGTTCAGTCGCTCAGTCGTGTCTGACTCTTTGCGACCCCATGAATCGCAGCACACCAGGCCTCCCTGTCCATCACCAACTCCCGGAGTTCACTCAGACTCACATCCATCGAGTCTGTGATGCCATCCAGCCATCTCATCCTCAGTCGTCCCCTTCTCCTTCCCCTAATCCCTCCCAGCATCAGAGTCTTTTCCAATGAGTCAACTCTTTGCATGAGGTGGCCAAAGTACTGGAGCTTCAGCTTTAGCATCATTCCTTCCAAAGAAATCCCAGGGTTGATCTCCTTCAGAATGGACTGGTTGGATCTCCTTGCAGTCCAAGGGACTCTCAAGTCTTCTCCAACACCACAGTTCAAAAGCATCAATATTTTGGCACTCAGCCTTCTTCACAGTCCAACTCTCACATCCATACATGACCACAGGAAAAACCATAGCCTTAACTAGACGGTCCTTAGTCAGCAAAGTAATGTCCCTGCTTTTGAATATACTATCTAGGTTGGTCATAAGTTTTCTTCCAAGGAGTAAGCGTCTTTTAATTTCATGGCTGCAGTCACCATCTGCAGTGATTTTGGAGCACAAAAAAATAAAGTCTGACACTGTTTCCACTGTTTCCCCATCTATTTCCCACGGAGTGATGGGACCGGATGCCATGATCTTGACATTGGTAGCAGTGTAGATAAAAAGGATAACCACTGTTTAATGAGCATATACTAACTGCTAAGCCCTGAGCTGGGAGAAGGCAATGGCACCCCACTCCAGCATTCTTGCCTGGAAAATCCATGGACGGAGGAGCCTGGTAGGCTGCAGTCCATGGGGTTGCTAAGAGTTGGACATGACTGAATGACTTCACTTTCACTTTTCACTTTCATGCATTGGAGAAGGAAATGGCAACCCACTCCAGAGTTCTTGCCTGGAGAATCCCAGGGATGGGGGAGCCTGACGGGCTGCTGTCTATGGGGTCACACAGAGTTGGACATGACTGAAGTGACTTAGCAGCAGCAAGCCCTGAGCTAGCAATTGCAGATACTCAATTTTTACAATATCCCCAAGCAATGTATTTTGTTCCCCCATAGTTTATAAAGTAAGAGAAACTGAGCCTTAAAAACAGGAAAATTAGTCTGAGAGTAGAATATATTAATGAAGATCATACAGTATTTAGTGGCACAGTGGGGCCAAAATATACTGTCCCCCTTGATACTGTATTCTTCTGTGCAAAGGAGAATTTAGCAGAGAGTATGTTTCTTCCTTATATAGGACTCTCTTCAGTGAAGGGTCAGCTTTATACAGTGTCTGAATTAGGAATGCTGTTCCTTCAAAATCTGCCCAGATACTTGTTGCTTTTGGAAATTTTTTTTTTACTCAGAGATTAAACTTTTCCTTTCATGATTAAAGAAAAGGTAACATTCAGATTGACTCATTTATATCAGCATATAATTGGGGGCCATCTGATTCCATGTTCCATTGAGAAAAGTGGGACAGGAGGGGACCTGCTGGCTATTTAATGGGTACAGAAATTTGCAGAAAGTGCCAGAACTCTAAGGGCACAAAAGTGGGAGATTTGGATGCCTGAATACCATCTATGTTTAATTTTCACTTTTACTTCAAGCCAGCTTACTCCTTGGAAGGAAAGTTATGACCAACCTAGATGGCATATTCAAAAGCAGAGACATTACTTTGCCAACAAAGGTCCGTCTAGTCAAGGCTATGGTTTTTCCAGTAGTCATGTATGGTTGTGAGAGTTGGACTGTGAAGAAAGCTGAGCACCGAAGAATTGATGCTTTTGAACTGTGGTGTTGGAGAAGACTCTTGAGAGTCCTTTGAACTGCAAGGAGATCCAACCAGTCCATCCTAAAGGAGATCAGTCCTGAGTGTTCTTTGGAAAGAATGATGCTAAAGCTGAAACTCCAGTACTTTGGCCACCTCATGCAAAGAGTTGACTCATTGGAAAAGACTCTGATGCTGGGAGGGATTGGGGGCAGGAGGAGAAGGGGACGACAGAGGATGAGATGGCTGGATGACATCACAGACTCGATGGACGTGAGTCTGAGTGAACTCCGGGAGTTGGTGATGGACAGGGAGGCCTGGCGTGCTGTGATTCATGGGGTCGCAAAGAGTCAGACATGACTGAGTAACTGAACTGAACTGAGGTCTACAAAGAAGATACATTGTAAATGTGATGTCCATTTATATTTCCATTGACTTGCCCTGTGTTATTTGTCTTTCTGTGTAAACCTCTTATCACCCTGGTCGAATGACCCTTCTATTTCCTTTCTGAAAAGGCCATCAGCCTGCCAGGTCCTGTGGTTCTGTGGTTTCTCCACTTTGTTTTCATCAGACTCCTCTTACCCTTTTTGTCCCCTTGTCATCTGTACATGGGAGGGAAGGGTTCTTCTAATTTTAGATTGAAATTAATTTACATTTCCCACAAACCTGATGCTTGTCTCACTTCTCTTATAAATTATTTACACTGGAAAGGCTGAATCATGAAACTGAAGCTAAAAATAATGTAATTTTCATGTGTTGATTTTAAAATGAATGCATAGGTCATATTCTACTCATTTTTTTGGGTCTCAGTTTGCCTTTGCCCGTGTGACTCCCTGGTCTTTGTACATGGTAGGAGGGGTTATGGCACTCTTCACATTCGTTGACCAGTCATAGTCACTTTTTAAATCAATAACTGGTTTTTAGTTGGTCTACTATGGGCCAGTACCTAGGAGATTCTGTGGAGGTTATATAAAAGAAAGGCAAAACTCGCTGCATTCCTAAAGTTTTCTAGAGGTGATGATAAACAAGGCCATCATAAAACACAAAGCAAAGTTAGCTGAGGGTCAAGAAGGGGACAGAGTTCTGGATTTTGCAGAAGGGAGCAATGATATTTGACTGGGAAGACTGGATGAAGGTAGTATGGATACGCTAGAGATACCTATTGGCCTGGCTACCCAGCTCTCCATAGCTCCCTGAAAATGCAAAGGGCCACCCTCTTCTACATAGTAACCCTGGCCCTTTGAGAAAGTTGATCCAAATGAGGACACCTGATCCAAGCTAGAGCCATAAGCATCCCCACTTCCAAAGTTTGTAATTTTAAAATGAACCATGGAAGCTGGGGGTTGTCTGAAGGAGAACAATGTAATCCTGAGATTGTTTAAGTACTTGGGTTCTCATTCCAGGTTGACTGAATTCAAAGCCTTGCTCTGTCACTGACTAGCAATATTGTCTTTGGAAATCTATGTCAACTCGTTGTCTTTAGTTTTGTTATGAAGACATGAAAAGTAATGTGAGCTTTCTCATACAACTACTATGAAATGTACATGAGGAAATTTAAAGTGTAACATGCTGCATATTCAGTAGATATGAAGCTCTTAAGATTATTATGGCTGCCGTTGTTATTATTAAAGAGATACCACATGAATTGGGAAGCCCCAGGTAGCTCAATGATAAAGAATCTGTCTGTAATGCTTAAGACGTGGGTTCGATCCCTGAGTCTGGAAGACCTCCTGGAGAAGGAAATGGCAACCTACTCCAGTATTCTTGCCTGGGAAATCCCATGGAGAGAGGAGCCTGGTTGGCTATAGTCCATGGGGTTGCAAAGAATTGGACATGACTTAGCAACTAAACAATGACAACCTTCTGAGTACCCCTGGTAGGTCCCTGAAGCAACCCTGGGGCCTCTCCTCATCAGGGACTGGTCAGTCACAGGCTCCTTTAAGGGTCTCTCAATATACTTCTGGGAAAAGGATTAAAAAAAAACCACTTTTTTTTTGAAGTTATTCTGGGTTGTGTTTTATTGTTTGAAACTGAAAAAAGAAAAAAGATCTGATAAGGTAGTATAACTTGAATTTCTTTTGCCTTTTTTATTTTATTTCTGTCATTATTATTATTCCTTGTGGTCATTTTCACTACATTAAAAAAAATTTAATGTGACTTTCTCCACATTTTGTTGTATATCCATAGGCATTAACAAAATTTGTTAACTCTGTAAATTTTGTAACACAGATGGCAAAATAAAATTAAAAAAAAGAAAACAAACAGATGGCTGCAGATGACCTAAATCTGTAATGGAAATTTATATGTATATAAAAATGACCACATTCTATATATCATTCAAATTTAGAAGTTTCCTTATGCTACACTTCCATAGATGCCTTACATTATTTAAAAAGGAGAATATTTACAATGTTTAGAATGATCCACACATGACTGCCTTTGAAAAGACATGAGGAGGTAAAGCTATATGATGAAAAATATCAGATAAAAAGTAGTGGGTTTACATACACAGGCAAATATATGCACACATGCAAAAGTCATCAAATTAAATCAACTTCATGGCTATAACCGAGCTGTAGTTTGGAAATCAGCTCCTACAGAATTTTTATTATGCTCCCACAGAATTTTTGCCCTAGAAAACCCACCCTCAAGAGTTAACAATAGTTACATAGAATCCTGTACCTAAAAAAGCATAGTCTGGTTGGATTTATATGAAATAACTGAATCAATCACATTTCATAATTTTAATACATATTATCTAATCTTTTATAAAGGAATTGCCTCCTTACTTTATGAAGTAATCCAGTTCTAGCTTTATCATACTCTGGCCTAAATTTTTATTTTTTCCATGTTTATTTCTCTGGACCTGGCTTCAGTCTTTATCAAAGAATGAAAATAGCAACAAAAACAAACTAAGAAACTAAAGCATGGGATTTACGTTTATCAATGAGTGAGTGATTTAGGTCTCAGTATGCCAGCAAACTTGGAAAACTCAGCAGTGGCCACAAGACTGGAAAAGGTCAGTTTTCATTCCAATCCCAAAGAAAGGCAATGCCAAAGAATGCTCAAACTACTGCACAATTGCACTCATCTCACATGCTAGTAAGGTGAAGGTGAAGTTGCTCAGTCGTGTCCGACTCTTTGCGACCCCGTGGACTGTAGTCTACCAGGCTTCTCCGTTCATGGGATTCTCCAGGCAAGAATACTGGAGTGGGTTACCATTTCCTTTTCCAGGCGATCTTCCCGACCCAGGGATCAAACCCGGGTCTCCCACATTGGAGGCAGATGCTTTAACCTCTTACGTGAACTGTGAAATTCTAGATGTTCAAGCTGGTTTTACAAAAGGCTGAGGAACCAAAGATCAAATGACCTTTGCCATGGGCGGAGTTCTTCATGCTGGCCCCCAGCAGCCAACATCTGCTGGATCATTGAAAAAGCAAGAGAGTTCCAGAAAAACATCTACTTCTGCTTTAGTGACTATGCCAAAGCCTTTGACTGTGTGGATCACCACAAACTGTGGACAATTCCAAAGGAGATGGGACTAGACTACCACCCCACCTGACCTGCCTCTTGAGAAACCTGTATGCAGGTCAGGAAGCAACAGTTAGAACTGAACAGACTGGTTCCAGATTGGGCAAGGAATACGTCAAGGCTGTATATTGTCACCTTGCTTATTTAACTTATATGCAGAATAAATCATGAGAAACGCTGGGCTGAATGAAGCACAAGCTGGAATCGAGATTGCTGGGAGAAATATCAATAACCTCAGATAGGCAGATGACACCACCCTTATGGCATAAAACGAAGAAGAAGAGCCTCTTGATGAAAGTGAAAGAGGAGAGTGAAAAAGTTGGCTTAAAGCTCAACATTCAGAAAACTAAGATCATGGCATCTGGTCTGATCACTTCATGACAAATAGATGGGGAAACAGTGGCAGACTTTATTTTTGGGGCCTCTAATATCACTGCAGATGATGACTGCAGCCATGAAATTATAAGACACTTGCTCCTTGGAAGGAAAGTTATGACCAACCTAGATAGCATATTAAAAAGCAGAGACATTACGTTGCCACAAAGGTCTGTCTAGTCAAGGCTATGGTTTGTCCAGTGGTCATGTATGGATGTGAGAGTTGGACTATAAAGAAAGCTGAGCACTGAAGAATTGATGCTTTTGAACTGTGGTATTGGAGAAGACTCTTGAGAGTCCCTTGGACTGCAAGGAGATCCAGCCAGTCCATCCTGAAAGAAATCAGTCCTGAATATTCATTTGAAGGCCTGATGCTGAAGCTGAAACTCCAACACTTTGGCCACCTGATGCAAAGAACTGATTCATTAAAAAAAAACCCTGATGCTGGGAAAGATTGAAGGCGGGAGAAGGGGACGAGAGAGGATGAGATGGTTGAATGGCATCACTGACTCAATGGACATGAATGAGTTAACTCCGGGAGTTGGTGATGGACAGGGAGGCCTGGTGTGCTGCAGTCCATGAGGTCTCAAAGAGTCTTACACGACTGAGTGACTGAAGTGAACTGAACTGAATGAGTGAATGATAGTCCCTCAGTTGTGTCCGACTCTTTGCGACCCCATGGACTATAGCCTGCCAGGCTCCTCTATCCATGGGGTTCTCCAGGCAAGAATAGCTGGAGTGGGTTGCCATTTACTTCTGCATGGGATCTTCCCAACCCAGGGATTGAATATAGGTCCCCTGCATTGCAGGCAGAATCGTTACCTTCTGAGCCACCAGGGAAGCTTACTATTAAGAGAGATTTCAAAGTATAAAGACAGGTCAACTTAAAAAGTGTCAGCAGCTACATCCTTGACTTTATCTTGTAATCTATAGATAATACATTAGAATATGTAATGAATCCATACAACTTCTCCAAAGAAATTCCTGAGACAGAAGTAGAAATAAAGTTATAAATGACAGTCAGCAATCAAATGAAATAATTTAGATAAAGCTTATCTTTCTTGAAGAGATGGGGACTGGGCAAGTGATCTGTTTATCAATAGATAACTCTTATTGGGTAAATACTCCAGAAGAGGTACTGTATCAAAAATTCTGGCTGTTTGAAAAACAAACAACAAAAGAACAAAAATCTAAATCAGCAATTATAGTTGTGTTAGGACTTTTTCTGTGGCAAAGGAAAGGGACCCAACTGAGGGTAGTATTTAAAACAAAAGTGAGATTTGTTGGTATTAGTGATTATAACAGAGAAGGCAATGGCAACCCACTCCAGTACTCTTGCCTGGAAAATCCCATGGACGGAGGAGCCTGGTAGGCTGCAGGGGGTTGCTAGGAGTCGGACACGACTGAGCGACTTCACTTTCACTTTTCACTTTCATGCATTGGAGAAGGAAATGGCATTCCACTCCAGTGTTCTTGCCTGGAGAATCCCAGGGATGGGGGAGCCTGGTGGGCTGCCGTCTCTGGGGTCACACAGAGTCAGACACGACTGAAGTGACTTAGTAGCAGCAGTAGCAGCAGCAGTGATTATAAAGCCCATATGGTGGCTGCCTTGACCTCCAATGGGATTCAGGTGGTGCTCATGGCCCCCAGCGCTACCTTAGACTTCTGCTCTGCCTTCTCATCTCAGAGGTTACCTGACTCTAGGCACTGATTGCAGCTCCTTGGGTTCCTGGTGTGTGGGCCACAGTGAGATGTTGTCTGACCAAGGGCTGCACAGAGAGAAAGGAAAGGGGGTGAGATGAGGTGACAGAGATAAATGGCTGATACTTTAACCTTTTTTTTTTAATTCCATAAATATGAGGATATCATGCCATAAAAATAGCTGTTATTTGTCAAAAGCTTAGTCAGCCCAGCATGAGACTAGGTCGGTGGGGTGCACGTAGGAGTTCATGAAGATGAAAAGGGGATCTGAGCCATCAAGGAGTTCAAGTGAAGAAGCCAGAGTCTCTTTCCTTCCTCTGTACCTGGAACATTGGCTTTCGAGAGGCCAGTGAAGATTTGCCAGGTTTCACCTTGTGGCCGTGTTTCCATCTCACTGTCTCTACATCTCCCCCTCTTTTCTTTAGATTTCTCCCCAGGAAACTTACACCAGAGCCTTCCTAAAGTAGCCACAAGATTCTATAGAAATACTGGATATAGAATCTGTTAAGTAGGTATTGAGAATAATGAAAATAATTTATTAGCAATTTAAATTCCCATCCAGATTGTGAAGTTTTGTGATGGCAACCTACTTACATTAGATTGCACAGCTTTTCATTACTCTATAATTTTCAGATTTTCATGTTTACATTCAAACAAGTAAGAATATATATTTTAAAACTATGAGTCTTTTTTATATTGGCTGAACATGCAACTTGTTGCATTCAATCTTCAAGATATGTTTAAATCTAAAAGAAAATACATCATCCATAATGCATTTTTAATAGAACATTAACACAGTTTCAACAAAGTAGCATGATTTTGGTAGAAAAAAAAAAATTTTTACTCTGTAAGGATGTGGTTTCCCTGGAATACACAAATATCCCATCTTAGACAACAACTTAGTCATAAAGAAAATTTAGAAAGAGTTTTTTTTTATTCCACGAGAAAAATATCCAGATTTAAATTACTTTAACGAAAGGAAATGTCTTCAGGTTAGCCAAACTCAAAGCATTTACTTCACAAGATGGTTAATTTTCTAAAGGAAACCTCTTCTCTTTATATGGAATTTATTTTGCATACACTTTCAGGGCTTCAAAGGAACAATTCTGACTATGAATTGATCAGAAGCATTTTCTCTGTCTGAAAATATTTTTAAGCTGGAGAAAAATCTAAACCTTTCTCCTCTTTAAAGAATTTGGAACTGCATTAAAATTTTAAATTCTTGACTTGGGACTGCCAGCCTTTTTTGATAAAGCTGTCAAGTATTTCTTACATTAAAAGGACAAAGAGATTTATGAGAAAGATGAAAGCCAGACCATGGGCAACCTTGCTATGCAAAAATTTAAATATTCAGTACCAATACATGGTTGGAATCTGTTTAGCTGGTACACTGTCCTATATATTAGGACCATTCCTTTCAGCTTCCTGTGATTAGCTGCACAATTACATGGAGAGAAGCTTTGGTTGGCTGGCATTTCTGCAAGGAAGTGTCAGCTTACTGAGGTACCAATATATTATACAGTCGGAGAGACTGAAGGAAACTAGTTGAAACATAAATCATATTACAACCCGATAGTGATTTTTAAAACTATTATGTTAGAAGATACAGATAATCATCATTTCCTAAATTCGTTTCCTGGTTATAAATTTCATGTGCTAGATTGTTGAAATAATCCTATTTATAACTTATTCTGACCTCAATCTGTGCTCCTCCTTCCTTACCGAGTCCCCCAGTCTCCCAACAAACTGATCACAAGAGGGCTTGGACTTGCTATAAATATTGTAAATATTGGAGAAGGAAATAGCAACCCACTCCAGTATTCTTGCCTGGAAAATTCCATGCACAGAGGAGCCTGATGGGGCTACAGTCCATGGGATTCCAAAGAGTCGGATACAACTGAGTGACTAGCACTTTCACTTTTTTTCATAGTAAATGTAGTAAATACTGATCATAGTCAAATTCTTGAACTGCTAGTTACTTATCCTTTGTTATGCTAGCAAAGTAATGCTCAAAATTCTCCAAGCAAGGCTTCAGCAATACGTGAACCGTGAACTCCCTGATGTTCAAGCTGGTTTTAGAAAAGGCAGAGGAGCCAGAGATCAAATTGCCAACATCCTCTGGATCATGGAAAAAGCAAGAGAGTTCCACAAAAACATCTATTTCTGCTTTATTGACTATGCCAAAGCCTTTGACTGTGTGGATCACAATAAACTGTGGAAAATTCTGAAAGAGATGGGAATACCAGACCACCTAACCTGCCTCTGAGAAATCTGTATGCAGGTCAGGAAGCAACAGTTAGAACTGGACATGGAACAACAGACTGGTTCCAAATAGGAAAAGGAGTATGTCAAGGCTGTATATTGTCACCCTGCTTATTTAACTTCTATGCAGAGTATTTAACTTATATCATGAGAAACGCTGGGCTGGAAGAAGCACAAGCTGGAATCAAGATTGCTGGGAGAAATATCAATAACCTCAGATATGCAGATGACACCACCCTTATGGCAGAAAGTGAAGAGGAACTAAAAAGCCTCTTGATGAAAGTAAAAGAGGAGAGTGAAAAAGTTGGCTTAAAGCTCAACATTCAGAAAATGAAGATCGTGGCATCCGGTCTCATCCCTCCATGGGAAACAGATGGAGAAACAGTGGAAACAGTGTCAGACTTTATATTTTTGGGCTCCAAAATCACTGCAGATGGTGAGTGCAGCCATGAAATTAAAAGACACTTACTCCTTGGAAGAAAACTTAAGACCAACCTAGATAGCATATTCAAAAGCAGAGACATTACTTTGCCGACTAAGGTCCATCTAGTCAAGGCTATGATTTTTCCAGTGGTCATGTATGGATGTGAGAGTTGGACTGTGAAGAAGGCTGAGCACCGACAAATTGATGCTTTTGAACTGTGGTGTTGGAGAAGACTCTTGAGAGTCCGTTGGACTGCAAGGAGATCCAACCAGTCCATTCTGGAGGAGATCAACCCTGGGATTTCTTTGGAAGGAATGATGCTAAAGCTGAAACTCCAATACTTTGGCCACCTCATGCGAAGAATTGACTCATTGGAAAAGAGTCTGATGCTGGGAGGGATTGGGGGCAGGAGGAGAAGGGGACGACACAGGATGAGATGGCTGGATGGCATCACGGACTCGATGGACATGAGTCTGAGTGAACTCTGGGAGTTGGTGATGGACAGGGAGGCCTGGAGTGCTGCGATTCATGGGGTCGCAAAGAGTCGGACACGACTGAGCGACTGAACTGAACTGAATTTAACTGAATACTGAGAGTATACTAACCATGTGTCAGATTTACATTGTTGTCAGTTGTGTTTAAACACAAGATAAAAACTGTTCATGCATGCTCTGGCTTGGTAGTTGGGTGGTTTTGGTAATGGGTGGCCACATTAATAAATTAGAAATTGCCAATATAATCTTAAATATCAATTGGCTTCACTTTCCCAATTTCATGAGCATTAGAATGTAAGTTCCCACAGAGTAAGACATTTTTGTCTTTTTTGCTACAAAGTCCTCAAACTGACACATAGGAAGGTGCTCAGTAAATGCGATTTGAATGAATAAATGAACTACATAAAAGAATTATTTTGTTTTAGCCAAATCCTTATGGAAAAGAATTTTGAGAAGAAGCTAGGAAAGTATCTTTCCTAAAAGTTGTTTACCAAATATGCTAGATTGGAGATACAACATAAGTTTCTTTTTGTTTACCATTAATACTGACTTACTCAGATGCTCTGCTGAGAAGAATCTTGTGGCTCATCCAAGCTCAGTGGAAAAAGAGTCCCATAATCAACTGATGGGGCTCCCCTCTTGGCTCAGACAGTAAGGAGTCTGCCTGCCAATACAGGAGATGTGAGAGACACAGGTTCAATACCTGGGTCAGGAAGATCTCCTAGAGGAGGGCATGGCAACCTCTTCTTGCTAGAGAATTCCATGGACAGAGAAGCCTGGCCGCCTACAGTCCATGGGGTCACAAAGAGTTAAACACAACTGAGTGACTAACACTATAACTTTCAATCAACTGATGATATATCTGTTGTGTGGTAGTGGTGGTCCACATAATAAATATTTGCTGTTGCTGGGAGAGTTTCCTACCTTGCTGGATATATACAAACAGGACTTTTCCATTTCAAGGATAGTTTCTCATCTGATTGAATGCATCCTATCCTTTATAGATGTAAGTTATCTGGAAGGTTTTTACAGGAATTGTTTTAATTTCCTTATCCCTGTAAGACTCTGTCATATTGACGTAGTACCAGTACAAAAATGTCTTTCAAAGAATTCCTGTCTCCTATAGAAACCTGCATTCTACCAGAGGGTACAAGGGAGTATAAGATACTTTTCTGTGCTACAAGTTCTATGAGAATATTAATGTAACACTCTCTTCACCTATGACACAGTCCCAGGGCTCCAACCTCATTTTAGCCTAATTCCAAGATTCCAGGATAGTTGTCCAAGTCTGTTGAAACCTGCTATCTTATAAGACATTTTCTTTATTTTTATTTTTTCCAGAATGAATAAAACTGATTTTTATAATCTGTCAAATGGAGCAAGATTTTGTAATGTTTGTGTGTGGGGTAGGGGGGAGATTTTCCATACCCTCAGCTTTTGTAACAAAAATCCAATGATTAGGCCATGGGTTGTGTGTTGTGAGGAAGGTTTAAGTCTCTAGTTTCGTATAGCACACTCTTATCTAAGCAGATTGGAGGAAGGGCTAAGGTTAACACCAAAGTTGGTAATTTTGCTTAATTAAGTTGGTGCCAATAAGCTATTGGCACCATAGGAAAAGTGGTCTGAAAATCCAAATTCTTTAGAAGTGTGGCCTCTTTTTTAGGTCATAATGAGTGATTCTAAGAGACTTTCTTGGTGTTTCTAGGCATATTGAAGAGTATACTCTTGTTCAGTTCTCAGGTCACATGTGTGAGCATACGAGGCAGAAACAGCCCATGTATTCCACTGCAGATGTGTTTTGCCAGCTCTGCTAAGTGATTCAGACTATTTATTCAGTCACAGAGTTGGATCTTCTCTGTTAGAAAACTACCACTAAAGCAGAAGATGGCAGATCACAGGGTGGTTTATAACCATCTTAGCCTGTAAATTCAAACCGAGATTTTTTTTTTTATCAGAATTAGATCAGTCCTGCCAGCTCAACTTTCCCTTAGCAAATGTTATTTCTATGACGCTCTCAGTGTTTTTATTTCCACTGAAATTGACTCAGACTACATAAAGCTACAGAACATCTGCACACTTTCGATATGAAGAGGATTTTTCCTGTCTTTCTTAGGACCTGTATTCCATTCATGTTTTAATTAGACCATGTATAAATATGGCTGTAGTCTCCAAAATGCTCTCCTTTCCTTCACAAAAATGGCCTGCGGGATACTGAAGGGATTCGGCCAGGGAAAAGATTAACCTGGAAACAAAGGCAGCCTGATCCACTGTGTTTCACTGGCATGTGTTTGCAGTGATACAATGTTTATCATACAAAAATGGGCTCCCCAGTTCCCACCAATCAGATATTTTGATATGTGAAATGCATGCTTTTTATTGTCCTAGTCAAGGAGCCCTTAGTGGGGCTTGTAGTGTGTAAGTGAATACACCTTAATTGGTCGACCTGAATTCAGCTGTTGTTTGATTGCACTGGGAGTTGGATCTTTATCCTGCTTTGCTCTCACAGGTAAAAGCAGCACCCAGGTAACTTTTCCAGTTGCTGCTAACATGTTGCTAGGCTTTGGCATCAGCTGAGATGCTTGTTGGAAATGCAAATACTTGATCCTTACCGCACCCCAGTCCTACCTGATAAATACTTAACTGTTGCTTTCAGTGCTGCTGCCTTGACCCTCACTTATAGAAATTGCAGAGAAAATGACCTGCATTTTCCTTTACTTGGTATAAATAAATTAATATTTGACCTTGTTTCATACTTGACATTGACATTCAGCCTTCGCAGACAGATGCAGCTAAACAAATTGTTAAAATAGCAAAATATTTCCAATCAGGTTTCTAAATAACCACTTCCTGAAGTCCTGAGCAGCCTGTTTCCACTCCAGCCTCTCCCCTGGAATCCCTCTCTCCAGTTCACATTCGACCAGCTAAAGGGTTCATGTCAGGAACAGCAGTTCTCTCTCAACTCTTTGCTTTTCTCAGTGTGCCCTCTTGGGAGATTTTATTCTCATTTCTATAACAATCAAATATTTGGTGGCTAATCATCAGTTTCCATCTTCTAGTCATGTCTTCTTCTGAGCTTAGAGCTCAGCTCCAAATATCCGTCTGCCTGGTGGGCGTTTCATTGGCACGTCCGTAGCTAACAAAACCACAAATATGTCAAAAAACAAATCCATCATTTTTCTGCCTAAATTCAGCTCCTTCTGTCCCAATCCCTAATTCTCATGCACTCTGTCACCATTTGCCCCATCAACTAAGAGTGAGACTGAGTCATTCTTGACTCCTTACTCTCTCTGTCCAGTTAGTCATCTAATTAGTTGAATTTTACTCTAAAATTTATCTTACATCCATCATTTCCTTTCCATTCCCACTGCCACCACTTTGCTGCAGACTCATTGCCTCATTTCTAGATAAACAATAATTTCCTTACTTACTGCAATCTTTTCCTTCATGCCACCTCCAGATGAATCCTCTGTAAATATCATTTTGACAGGTCAGATTTCTATTCAAATCACTTCAATGGGTCACTTCCTAAAAAGAAAAAGCCAGTTGTCTCCAACCTAGCCTTTTGTGGCGGCTGTTTTATTAGATATTATGGAGTTTAACTACAATCCTTATTCTCCATATAAGAAATTTAACTCCAGCAAAAAGTGCTGAGTGGTGTAGCCATGAGAGTAATCTAGTTTTTCTGACTCCTTCCACTACACCACGTTTCTGCCAAGCCCCCGCAGAAACTTCAGACCACGTGATGTCACCCATCCCCTCTGTTTCTGCTCCTTGCTGTGTTTCTCTTCTGCAGGCTGCCTTGATCTTTCTCTTCCCTTCCCCCTCATTGCTTTTCTGAAGCCTTATTCCGATGCAATTCTGCCTTAATTGTTCTCTCATTACATCAGGGACCTCATGTCACTTAGTTGCCTGGTTGAAATAGGATTTGTGTCTTTCGTGTATCACCTGAAACCACAATACTTCCTCTTAGCAGATGATGTTACTTCCTAATTCATTGAAAAGCACTGAAGCAATCATAAGAGGATTTCTATGTTATGGTGGTTCTCAATCGTCAATGCACCCTAGAATCTCCTGCATACTAAAAACACAAACACAAAAACATGGAAACAATACCTTGTCCACAATCCAAATTAATTAAAAAAGAAACTCAGGGTATTGCTAGAGGAAACTTTTAAGCATTAATATTTTACAATATGAGCAAAGCTAGTGGAGGTGATGGAATTCCAGTTGAGCTGTTTCAAATCCTGAAGGATGATGCTGTGAAAGTGCTGCACTCAATATGCCGGCAAATTTGGAAGACTCAGCAGTGGCCACAGGACTGCAAAAAGTCAGTTTTCATTCCAGTTCCAAAGAAAGCCAATGCCAAAGAATGCTCAAACTACTGCACAATTGTACTCATTTCACGTGCTAGTAAAGTAATTCTCA
Source organism: Capricornis sumatraensis (assembly GCF_032405125.1). Lineage (NCBI taxonomy): Eukaryota > Metazoa > Chordata > Mammalia > Artiodactyla > Bovidae > Capricornis > Capricornis sumatraensis. Next base: position 67,389,134 of record NC_091079.1, read on the forward strand.
AAATTCTCCAAGCCAGGCTTCAACAATACGTGAACCGTGAACTTCCTGATGTTCAGGCTGGTTTTAGAAAAGGCAGAGGAACCAGAGATCAAATTGCCAACATCCTCTGGATCATGGAAAAAGCAAGAGAGTTACAGAAACATCTATTTCTCCTTTATTGACTATGCCAAAGCCTTTGACTGTGTGGATCACAATAAACTGTGGAAAATTCTGAAAGAGATGGGAATACCAGACCACCTAACCTGCCTCTTGAGAAATCTGTATGCAGGCCAGGAAGCAACAGTTAGAACTGGACATGGAACAGCAGTCTGATCCCCAATAGGAAAAGGAGTCCGTCAAGGCTGTATATTGTCACCCTGCTTATTTAACTTATATGCAGAGTACATCATGAGAAACGCTGGACTGGAAGAAGCACAAGCTGGAATCAAGATTGCCGGGAGAAATATCAATAACCTCAGATATGCAGATGACACCACCCTTATGGCAGAAAGTGAAGAAGAACTAAAAAGCCTCTTGATGAAAGTAAAAGAGGAGAGTGAAAAAGTTGGCTTAAAGCTCAACATTCAGAAAACGAAGATCATGGCATCCGGTCCCATCACTTCATGGGAAATAGATGGGGAAACAGTGGAAACAGTGACAGACTTTATTTTTCTGGGCTCCAAAATCACTGCAGATGGTGACTGCAGCCATGAAAATAAAAGACGCTTACTCCTTGGAAGAAAACTTAAGACCAACCTAGATAGTATATTCAAAAGCAGAGACATTACTTTGCGACTAAGGTCCATCTAGTCAAGGCTATGGTTTTTCCAGTGGTCATGTATGGATGTGAGAGTTGGACTGTGAAGAAGGCTGAGCGCCGACAAATTGATGCTTTTGAACTGTGGTGTTGGAGAAGACTCTTGAGAGTCCGTTGGACTGCAAGGAGATCCAACCAGTCCATTCTGAAGGAGATCAACCCTGGGATTTCTTTGGAAGGAATGATGCTAAAGCTGAAACTCCAGTACTTTGGCCACCTCATGCGAAGAGTTGACTCATTGGAAAAGACTCTGATGCTGGGAGGGATTGGGGGTAGGAGGAGAAGGGGAACGACCAAGGATGAGATGGCTGGATGGCATCACGGACTCGATGGACGTAAGTCTGAGTGAACTCCGGGAGTTGGTGATGGACAGGGAGGCCTGGTGTGCTGCGATTCATGGGGTTGCAAAGAGTCGGACACGACTGAGTGACTGAACTGAACTGAACTAGCTTCTGGACTATTCCAAAGCCTTTGACTGTGTTGATCACAATAAACTGTGGAAAATTCTGAAAGAGATGGGAATACCAGACCACCTGACCTGCCTCTTGAGAAACCTGTATGCAGGTCAGGAAGCAACAATTAGAACTGGACATCGAACAACAGACCTGTTCCAAATAGGAAAAGGAGTAGGTCAAGGTTGTATATTGTCAACCTACTCATTTAACTTATATGCAGAGTACATCATGAGAAGCGCTGGCCTGGAAGAAGCACAAGCTGGAATCAAGATTGACGGGAGACATATCAATAACCTCAGATATTCAGATGATACCACCCTTATGGCAGAAAGTGAAGAAGAACTAAAAAGCCTCTTGATGAAAGTAAAAGAGGAGAGTGAAAAAGTTGGCTTAAAGTTCAACATTCAGAAAACAAAGACATGGCATCTGGTCCCATCACTTCATGGGAAATAGATGGGGAAACAGTGGAAACAGTGACAGACTTTATTTTTCTGGGCTCCAAAATCACTGCAGATGGTGAGTGCAGCCATGAAAATAAAAGATGCTTACTTTTGGAAGGAAAGTTATGACCAACCTAGATAGCATATTCAAAAGCAGAGACATTACTTTGCCAACAAAGGTCCGTCTAGTCAAGGCTATGGTTTTTCCAGTGGTCATGTATGGATGTGAGAGTTGGACTGTGAAGAAAGCTGAGCACCGAAGAGCTGATGCTTTTGAACTGTGGTGTTGGAGAAGACTTTTGAGAGTCCCTTGGACTGCAAGGAGATCCAACCAGTCCATTCTAAAGGAGATCAGTCCTGGGTGTTCATTGGAAGGACTGATGCTGAAGCTGAAACTCTGATATTTTGGCTACCTCATGGGAAGAGTTGACTCATTGGAAAAGACTCTGCTGCTGGGAGGGATTGGGGGCAGGAGGAGAAGGGGATGACAGAGGATGAGATGGCTGGATGGCATCACTGACTTGATGGACGTGAGTCTGAGTGAACTCCGGGAGTTGCTGATAGACAGGAAGGCCTGGCGTGCTGCAGTTCATGGGGTTGTGAAGAGTTGGACACGACTGAGTGACTGAACTGAACTGAACTAGCTTCTGGTTGCTGTCGTCTCTTCCCTGTGTATATAAGATTCATCCTTTATCATCGACTCATGGGTACCACCTCAGTATCTATCCACCCTCCCTCATTCTTATCAGCATGCAAATATGCTATGGTTTCTCCTATTTGGAGAAATAATAAATGAAGTAACTAAACTTCTCTTGACACCCACATCCCTCAGTTCTCATCCTTTTTCTCTCCTCTCCTTTATCACAGAATTTCTCCACTGTCTTATATGAATTATTATTTTTTTGCATTGTGTGCCATCAATTTCCGCATTGGTAAATCCTATGGCAGTTTTCAGTCTTACCTTACTTGACTTGGCGTCAGGATTTAATTCAGTTGATCACACTTATCACACTTTTTGTTGCTTTGGTACACTTGCTACCCTTGAGTTACAAACCCGTCACCCATTCCCAGATTTCCGCTTACCTTACTGGCTGTTTGTTTTCAGTCCATTTGTTTGTTGTTCCTCATCTTCCCGTCTCTAGATGTTGGAATTTGCCTGGATCCCGTCTTGGATTTTTGCTTCTCTTAACCGATACTCACTCCCTTGGTGATTGTATTCAGTTATTTGTTTGCTTTTTTTTTTCTCTTAAACTTTTTTGAAATTTAGTTAAAATATAACAAACTGCAGGTATTTAAACTGTACAATTTGGTCAGTTTTGACATACGTGTACACCCGTGAAACAGTCGCTACCACAATGTAAGAAAACAAACATTTCCATTCCTCCTCAAATATTCCCTATTTCTCTTATAATCTTTGTATTTTCCCACTCCAATTCACAGGCATTGATGTAATTTCTGTCACCAGAGATTAGTTTGCATTTTCTAGAGTTTTATATACAAAGGGAAATAAACAATAAGTCCTTTTTGAGGGGCCTGGCTTCTTTCATTCACTGTTATAATTTTGAGATTCACGGATATTGTTTTATGTATCAAAGCTTGTTGCCATTTATTGCCGAGTAATAATTTATACCTGTACTATTGCATGAGTATGCCACAACTTATCCACTTAACGGTTATTGGACCTTTGAGTTGTTTCTAGTTTAGGGCTATTACAAATAAAATGGCTACAAACATTTGTGTACAAGTTTTTGTCTGAGCATATGTTTTAATTTCTCTCAGATAAATTCCTAGAAGTTGGGTTATATGGAATGATTGGGTTATATGTTAGATATATGCTTAACTTTTTAAGAAACTGACCAAATATTTTCTAAAGTGATAGAACCATTCATTATTCCTTTCAGCAGTGTAAGAATTCCAGTGTCCATGCCAAGACCTTATATGAAGGCAGACTGTGCCCTGAGATCTCAGTCTGGCTTGCCATTTGTTTTTGCAAGTAATGGAGCTATGCCCACTCATTTTCTTATCATCTATGGTTGCTTTCATGCTATGACTGCAGAGTTGAACAGTTTTGACAAAGGCCATATGGCCAGTGAAGACATATCTGAAATCTTCATGTTAAAAAAATCAAAGAGATTACAGATGCTTGTTTTACATGATCATTAAAAAAAGAAAAAAGTAGCTATTCTAATAGGTTGTAATGATTTCTAATTGTGATTTTAATTTGGATTTCCCTGATGACTAATGGGATGGGACCTCTTTTCATTTGCTTATTTTCCATTTACTTATGTGAATCTCTGTTTAAATCTTTTACCATTTGCATTTTTTGTTTGGTGTTTTGTTTGGTTTCATTTACTTCTTATTGGAGTAAAAGTCTCTGTGTACCTGTGAAACAAATCTTTTTTTCTGATATAAGTGATATCAAAATTTTTCCTCTATTTAGTGGCTTATATTTTAATTTTCTTAGTGATATTTTTCAAAGGATAAAACTTCATTTTAAGGAAGTCCAGGTTATCAATTTACCTTTTTGATTACTATTTTTCATTTCTATCTAAAAAATTTCTTACTATGTTAAGATTACAAAGATTATATTCTATGTTTTATCTTCTCAGACTTTCCTTTAGGCCTAATGTCCATTTGGGGTAAATTTTTGTATATGATGTGAGATAAGGGTCATTGATCTCTTTTCTCCCCCATATGGTTAGCCAGGTGATCCAGCAAGATTTGTAGAAAAGTCTTTTTTTCCCCCAACTGAGTTGCAACTCTAATAAAACTCAACAGATGTAAGTGTAAGTGTTTTTCTTGATTTTATTTCATTCTATTATATTTATGTCTATCTCTTGGCCATTATAAAACTGTCCTAATTATGATAGCTTCAAGATAAGCCTTGAAATCAGGTAGGGTTCTTTTTTCCTAAACTTTCTTTTCTCAGAGGGCTTTGAATTTTCATATATATTCTAGATTATTTTGTCATTATTTTATCCCCTCAAAAAACATGCTATGGTTCTGATTGGTATTATGTTAATACAAATTTTGAGAGAATTACCATCTTTACCATTTTGAATCTTCCAGTTTATGAACAGTTTATTTCCATTTATTTAAGCCATCATTAATTTCAATTTTTTGCAGCAATTTTTTTCAAAGTAGAGATCATAGATGTCTTTTATTAGACTTATTCCTTAATATATAGCATAAGGGGTTTTTTTTGGCATAACTATAAATTATATTATTTTTATAATTATACTTTCTAACTGTCCATTGCTAATACGTAAAAATGTAATTTATTTTTGCATGTAATCTTGTATATTGTGAACTTTCTATTTTCACTTACCAGTCTGGTTTTTGTTTTGAAGATTCTTTGGATTTTCTATTTTAAAAATTACATTACCTGCAGATAAAATTTTATTGCTTAATTTCTGATCTTTATGATTTGAATTTTCCTTTCTTATTTTCTTATAATGTTTAAGACTGCAAGTACAGTGTTGAACACAGTAATAAAGTGAGCATACATGCTTCATTCTTGATATTAGGGAGGAAAATATTTAATTTTTTACCATTAGCTATAATTTTTTTCTAACTTCCCTTTAACTAGTTTGAAAATAGTTCCTAATATTCCTCATTTATTTCTTGACTTTTGATTTTGAACAGTTTGATAAGGATATATCCCAGCATAGTTTTCTTTGAATTACTATTGTTTGAGGTTTACTGAACTTTTCAAATCTGTTAATTTTGTGTTTCACTAGACTTAGGGAGTTTTCCACCATTATTTTTCAAATAATTTTTCTTCCTTCACATCTTTCTCCTTTCTCTATGGCATTTTATCACACATCTTTGATGAATATTGTCACACAGGTCCCTTAGGTGCTATTTTTGTTAATCTCCATATATTTGCTTCTCCAACTTTTGAGGTCTTTTCATAGCCTGTCTGCTTTTATGCACTTTTCATTGTCCTCAGGTGATTGTTTGTAGTATTTTTTTAACAGAGTTTTTAGTGTTATCAGAAGAAAGATTGAATTGTAGATTTTTCCTGACATAGCAGAATGGGACCCCCATTATCCAGTTGCATGATTTTAAATCCTGTATGTGATGACTTACAAATAAATATATCCAGTTCAGACCTCTCCCCTTCCCTCCAGATATTTGTATCCAACTGTCTGCCTTCCATCTCTAACTTTAATAAACATTTTAAAACAAGTGGGTCTAAGATAGCTCTAACCTCAATAAATTACTAAAGTCTGCTTGTTCATCTTCTCAGTTTCTTTGGAGTCATCCTTAACTCCTTTCACATGCCACATCTGAATATCAGCAAATCCTCTTGTCTCTATTTTCACAATTTTTGAGTGTTTCTGTCACGCTTCTCACATCACCACCCTTGCTCACTTTCATTGTGATTTCCACTGTGGATGGACTAATCTGTTGTTACAGATGTTTGTTGCATTAATGGACTACCAGCCCTAGATACCTGAAAACTTTGTACAACATTTAATTGCTAGGACTTGCCTTACAATGCTGACAAGTAAATGATGGCAAAGGTGACTATCACTTCCAGCTAATTGGATCTGTGATTTGAATCAGGAAGCTAAAACCCACAAATCTTATTAAATGGTGGGACTCTTCCCTAGGGCTTAGCCTAAGTGATACTCCTGAATTTAAAAATCATTTAATAAAGGTATATTCATATAAATCATGCACTTTATTTGCTTTACTGAGATTTGGGTGACACCCATAAACTGGGAGTGTGAGACATCCTTAAATGTTTAAGATGATATAATCAGAGTCTCATCAAATCTCCTTCAACTTTGTATGGTTTTTGAGAGACCTTGAGCTATTTGACTGAGTATTGGATTTATTAGTGACTCCTCATAAGACTATATACCAGTAATATCAATCAGAAGTTATAAGAATCACTCAAGGAATTTTCTGAATTTACATGTACCCATTTTCTTACTCTCCCCCTCTCTATTCTTACCAGCATTCTGGCATGTTCCTCAGAAAGTATCTCCTAATCTCTGGAAAATTTCCCTACATAAGTTTTTGTAACTGCAAAACCCTTTTTCCCTCATGCCAACCAAATTGAGTACCACTGGTGACAATGCTGATACTTTAATGGCCCTGGTTAACATTTTAGGTAGGTAGGTAGATATACGTATGTATGCAATTAAAATATGCACATATATACACAAAATATACACAAGGATTATGCATATTATAGAATTATCTTTTTTTTCCCATTTACATTCCATTTTTACATGGAATCCATAAGAAAAAAAGACTTATGAGATTCTTTATGCTCAGAGAGACTACAAATATTGAGAAATTTTACAACCTACCATACTTGATAATAACTCCTCTTATTCTTTCTGTAGAAAAAATCATATTGTGTCACTATGTCTATTTTATTTCTTGTTTTCTGCAAAGGGATATAAGTTTGTCACATTTATACTAGAATCTTTTGCTTTCATCTGTGTATTTATTCAGTCATTCACAAATATATTACTGTGGAGTTCCTTTTAAAAAGTGAACAACAAATACCATGCTGCTGTTCAGCTGCTGAGTCATGTCCGACTCTTTGCAAACCCATAGACTACAGCACACCAGGCTTTCTTGTCCTTCACTATCTCCTGGAGTTTGCTCAAACTCATGTCCATTGATTCAGTGATGCTGTCCAACCTTCTCATTCTCTGTTGCCTCTTAATCCTCCTGCTCTCCATCTTTCCCAGCATCAGGGTCTTTTCCAATGAGTCGACTCTTTGCATCAGGTGGCTTCAGCATCGGTCCTTCCAATGAATATTTAGGGTTGATTTCCTTTAGCATTGACTTGTTTGATCTCCTGTCTGTCCAAGGGACTCTCAAGAGTCTTCTCTAGCACCACAGTTTGAAAGCATCAGTTCTATAGCACTCAGCCTTCTTTTTGGTCCAACTCTGACTTCTGTAAATGACTATCAGAAAAACCATTGATTTGATTTTTGGACCTTTGCCAGCAAAGTAATGTCTCTGCTTTTTAATATGCTGTCTAGGTTTGTCATAGCTTTCCTTCCAAGAAGCAAGTGTCTTAATTTCGTGGCTGCAGTCACTGTCTGCAGCGATCTTGGAGGCCGAGATAATAAAATCTACCACTGTTCCCATTTTTTCCCCATCTGTTTGCCATGAAGTGATGGGGCTGGATGCCATGATCTTAGTTTTCTGAATGTTGAGTTTTAAGCCAGCTTTTTCAGTCTCCTCTTTCACCCACATCAAGAGGCTTTTTAGTTCCTCCTCACTTCTGCCATTAGGGTGGTATCAGCTACATATCAAATAATCAAAAATAAAGAGAAAATATAATTTTTTACTCCCACCTCCAGGCACACACTGTTTCCTAAGAATATATTATCTACTGGGCTTCTCAGATGGTACTATTGGTAAAGAACTCACATGCCAATGCAGGAGACAAAAGAGACATGGATTCGATCCCTGGATCAGGAAGATCCCCTGAGGGAGGGTGTGGTAATCCACTCCAGTATTCTTGCCTGGAGAATCCCATGGACAGAGAAGCCTGGGAGGCTACAGCCCATAGGGTTGCAAAGAGTCCACTATGCCTGAAGTGACTTGGCATGCACACATGCATATTATCTATTACTTGAAGTCACTGCTTCAAAAAAAAAGGGCATTTATGTATATATAGAGCTGATTCACTTTGCTGAACAGTAGCAACTAACTCTGCATTGTAAAAAACTGTACTTCAAGAAAAAATTTAAAAATGTTATTAAATCAGCTGGACTTTTAAAAATTTATATTTGGAGGAGGGGGTGAGAGAGGGTCGTCTTTTCTTTTTTAAACCTTTTATTTTATGTTAGTGTATAGCCAGTTAACAAGCAACATTGTAATAGTTTCAAGTGAACAGCAAAGGGACTCAGCCATACAAATGGGTCATTTTCTTAATGTGAAAAATAGCCTCAGTGCAAACCAGATATTCAGCACTAGATCATACAATATATTTTTAATGGTGGAACAGTAATGCACACAAAAGCTGGGGAGAAATGTACATAAGAATCCTTTGATTTTAATTTTGAAGGACAAGAAAAAAAAATTAAACAGCAAATCTAATTTTCTAACCCCAAAAATGGGATTATAAAACTTTCTTTTCAACAAATATAAAATGTGTACATTTCAAAGAGGGAAGCAAGTGAAGTGACAAAGGGAATAAAGAAAAGCCAAATTAAGAGTATCAGAAACTGATAAGACCTGAGAAAAAGAATCCTAATGACTAAAAGAAAGAAACATCAATGTCAAGAGGGGATAACATGAACAAAACAAGAGATGGGAAGAGGTTGGTGGCAACAAAAGGAGGAACAAGGTACATGCCATTTCTAGACAGCTCTTCTTCCGATTCTCACTGCATCGTGTCTAGAAGAACTCTTTTCCTCCAGTTTCTCATCTCACTCTCTGTCCTGCTATCATTTCCCACCAGCTTTGTAAATTAACTTATTCTATGAAAACAAACTTAGGCCAGACCTTTAGATTGCCCATTCTTGTTTCAGCCATCAACTTTTAGGATCCAAATTGGGTATAATTTTGTCTCCTCTAGAAATTTAAACACTCCAATGACTTAGTTAGTTTAAGGCTTTTGTTGTACTAGATTATCCCACATAAAGAATGTATTGTAACTAAATCAACAAAGACTTCTTTGAAGTTTGTGGGAGAATTTGATGGGAAACCATAACTCTTCCATTACTAAGAAAAATTCTATATAATAAAGCTTCTCTTAAAATCTATTATATCATCACTTTGTTCTAGTTACAGAACATTTCTCATTTCTATACAACTTAGCTATTCTAGGCTTATAACTTCCAGAAAGGCCAAAATCAGACATTCCAAAGTGCTGTGTTTATAAGATCTGTATTCACAAGATCTTCTTCTAGTTGTTTAAGTGTGTTTGAATTTGATTTTCGTATCTGTACATAAGCTCTATTTGTTAAGAATCTGTAAGAATACAGAAGAAGGTAAAGCAGTAAAAAGCCTATGACTACCTTAGCTGATCCTTCCATTATAAAAAAAAATGATTGTAGAATTGGGGATTAAGATCAAAGATGAACCATCATTTGGGTTGGTTTCTTTTGATTGTAAAATTGTGGATTTCTTCAGTCTAAAATCTGAAAATCATTTAGAACATTTATATAAACACAGTCCATATCATAGTAATTAAAAGCACTTTTGATAGATGCTTAAAGACCAAAACCATGGCTACTGAAAATGATTCAGTATAAGATTTTGGCTTTCTTTAAGGTCAAATGCTTAAAAAATTAAACATTATACAGTTTCATTTAACTGGGATGAAATACAGAGCAGATTATAATCAAGATTCTCTATGTCTGGTGCCTAATATATTTAAAAGGGATTTAACTATATATATAAACACGCAGGTATATATACATACACACACATATATATACATACATATATATGTGCACGTGTATATGTACGCATATATACATATATAATGCACATATGTGTGTGCGTGAGTAGTCACTCAGTCATGTCTGACTCTTTGTGACCCTTTGGACTGTAGTCCAGCGGGGTCCTCTCTCCATGGGATATTTTAGGCAAGAATACTGGAGTGAGTTGCCGTTTTCCTCCTCCAGGGGATCTTCCTGACCCAGGGATTGAACCCACATATCCATGTCTCCTGAATTGCAGGGAGATTCTTTACCCACTGAGATATATAAATATATATATATTTTGAAGTTTGCATTTTGAAGTACTTCCTTGGAATTGTGAGAGTTTAGTATGCAGATCTCTGAATATTTAGAAAAATAGCATATATTAGGCACACTGTGCAATTTTTATATTATTAGCTTTTATATTATTGTTTTAATTAGTTTATAAAAAAGCTTTATTAAAATATTGCTATTTTGTTTTGTGATGGCAGTGGTGATACATACATGTAAGTGGAATCAGTTACATTTTAGAGACAGAATTACAAGATTTGTGATGGATTTTCCCTAGAAAGTGGTGATAGTGTTTATAAACAGAGACTATCTAGGTTCTGGCTTCAACATTCCGGTGGATGGTGATACCATTTAATTATATGAGAAGAACCAAGAAAGCATAGTTTCATAGTAAGGAAAATGAAGAATAACTTAACAAAACTAAAGAGAGATCAAAAATGAATTCACATATACTGATTTTAGTGATCAGGCCATCTACCATTTGTCATATATAATACTGAGTGTTTTATATCTGCCACCTTTATCAATGAAGTCAAATTCGGCTGAAATAAAAAAACAGCCTCTTTATGATAAAGGTATCACAAATACCACATAACAAGAAAGGTAATGTGTTATTTACCTATATTATTTTAGTTTAGAGATTATGATGTGCAAATGATTCCACTCTAAAAGCAGAATGTAAAGAGGAACTAAGGCACGTCTTGATGAGGGTGAAAGAGAAGAGTGAAAAAGCTGGCTTCTAACTCAACATTCAAAAAACAAAGATTTTGGCATCCAGTCCCATTACTTCATGGCAAATAGATGGAAAAAAGTGGAAGCAGTGAGAGATTTTATTTTCTTGGGCTCCAAAATCATGGCAGATGGTGACTGCAGCCGTGAACTTGAAAGATGCTTACTCCTTGGAAGGAAACCTATGATGAACCTAGACAGCATATTAAAAAGCAGGGACATTACTTTGCTGAAAAAGGTCCATCTAGTCAAAAGTTATGGTTTTTCCAATAGTCATGTAAGGCTGTGAGAGCTGGACCATAAAGAAGGCTGAGCACCAAAGAACTGATGTTTTTGAACTGTTGTGCTGGAGAAGACTCTTGAGAGTCCCTTGGGTTGCAAGGAGATCAAACCAGTCAATCCTAAAGGAAATCAACCCTGAATATTCATTGTAAGAACTGATTTTGAAGCTGAAGCTCCAATACATTAGCCACCTGATGCAAAGAACTGACTCACAGGAAAAGACCCTGATGCTGGGAAAAATTGAAGGCAATAGGAGAAGGGGGTGGCAGAGGCTGCAATGGTTAGATAGCATCAGTGACTTGATGGACTTGAATTTGAGCAAACTCTGGGAGATAGTGAAGGACAAGGAAGCCTGGCGTGCTGCAGTCCATGGGGTCACAAAAAGTCAGACATGACAGCAACTGAGCAACAGCAGAGATTATGAAGATAAATATAGTAACTAACTTATGGAAACTGTGGTGTTGGAGAAGACTCTTGAGAGTCCCTTGGACTGCAAGGAGATCCAACCAGTCCATCCTAAAGGAAATCAGTCTTAGGTGTTCATTGCAAGGACTGATGCTGAAGCTGAAACTCCAATACTTTGGCCACCTCATGTGAAGAGTTGACTCATTGGAAAAGACTCTGACGCTGGGAGGGATTGGGGGCAGGAGGAGAAGGGGATGACAGAGGATGAGATGGCTGAATGGCATCACCGATTCAATGGACATGAGTTTGAGTGAACCCTGGGAGTTGGTGACGGACGGGGTGGCCTACCGTGCTGCGATTCATGGGGTTGCCAAGAGTCGGACACGACTGAGAGACTGAACTGAACTGAACTTATGGAAAAGGAAAGAAATTTATTTCATTGTAATTCTGAGCAGGGAATTACCACCAATTATTATTTCCATACTTTATGTGGAAATAGTTTCCACATATATTTTTTCTTTATGAAAACGTGATTAATGCCAGTTACAGGTCCTATATTACAACTAGTGAAAAAATAGAATATGAAGTTTGAGGATTATCTTGGTTATCCCTGATCAATCCTCACAGCGATGGCTTAAAATTACTTACCACAAATTAATTTGAGCATATCAATTAATAAAGCTCTAAGTGTTTTGAGTACAAATCTGAAGGATTCAGAAAATAATCATTTCAAAATTCACTGGAACAGAGTCGTAAAGCCAGACTGACAAAGCTCTGGCCAACAGATCTGACATTCAGCTCTTTGCTAAAACTAATAAACAAATTTGCTGAAACGAATAAAGCAACATGGAACAAAGCAAAGCATCTTGGCCCAGTGAAATGATAGGCCTGAATTTGCCCCTGAATGTATTAAACTGTTGGCTGGGAGACTTTGAACAATTAACTTTACGTTTCAAACCTTGACTAAATTGTTTGTGAAATATTAGTATTACTCTTGCAGGTAGCTCTGAGCATGAGAGAGTATGTAGACAGTCACTGACTATATAGTTTCAATTAACTCATTTTTGTGACAATGATGATAATAATGGCAATAATAATTATTATTTTATATCTTAGTAGAAATGTGATTAGGAACATGAGCTCTGGAGTTAGTCTTTCACTCATAATTCATTTTGGTCGCTTACTAGATCATCCATAAATGGTAATAAAAACCGTTACTTCATAGGATTTTCATAAAGATTATATGAATTAATTAATATACAGTGATCTTAAACATACTTCATTAGTTTTGGTGATCTGTCTCAATTCCCATGAACATAACTAACATTATTCTCATGTTTCTTAGTTTCCACATTTACTTTATCTTTCCTTAATGAATTTATGTTAAGGAATGCAAATGAAATGGCTTTAGTGTCATAAAGGACAAGATAAATAACATTAAAAAGTAGATAGCATTAAATTAATGTTGAGAAATAAAGTGATGCATTCTAATACCTATCTATCTCGCAATCATCTGTCTCTTTACCTACTTAACTGGCTTCCCTGGTAGCTCAGGTGGTAAAGAATCTGCCTGCAATGCAGGAGTCCCGGGTTCAGTCCCTGGGTTGGGAAGATCCCCTGGAGAAGGGACTGGCTACCCACTCCAGTATTCTTGCTGGAGAATTCCATGGACAGAGGAACCTGGCAGGCTACAGTCCACGTAGTTGCAAAGAGTCAGACACAACTGAGAGATGAACACACAGACAATATACCAACTCACTTACCAATCTTATCCATCATGTTTTATTCATCTTTAAAAGCACTTTCATGTAGTAGCTTATTTTGTACTTAAAATAAGTAGATATTCAATTTATAGATAAAAGATGAAGCAGAAGAGATTAATTAAAATACCCACATTTAGAAAGCTTATTTCATGGCAGAATGTTACCTGCAAATCCAGATCTTTCACTCACTTTTTATCAGCATGAACCTGCTTTAATCCATATTTTACAACTACTTTGAGCATTCTATCATATTATATTCATTCACTCATTTATCTAATTCTTCTATTCTTTTATTCACTTTGTTCATTCAACAAATATTCACAGACACTACTTAGTATACCCAAACTGTAATAGATAAGGAAATACTTAGGAACAATGGAGTAGAAATCAGAAAATTTGAGAATAATTTCAGTCATTCTCCTTCTGTTTGCTATGGGTCTTTTCTATCTGGCTGGCCCATCAGAATCTTCTAGCTTAAATGTCATCACCTCTTTTGTGAAAACTTTGACGATCATACCAAATGCACAGTTCTTCTATGCTCCCATGACACATTATTTCTATCTCCTATCTCATTATCAGCCATTTCATGCTGCCTTACATAATATTATTTGTCCTGAGTGAATTGGATTTTCTTTTTTTAATTAATTTTTCTTGACATAGTTGCTTTATAATGTTCTGTTAGTTTTTACTGTACAGCTAAATGAATCAGCTGTACGTATAAATATATCCCATCATTTTTGGATTTCCTTCCCCTTTAGGTCACCACAGAGCGCTGGGTAGGGTTCCCTGGGCTATACAATAGGTTATCATTAGTTATCTATTTTATAAGTAGTATCAATAGTGTGTGTATATCGATCCCAATCTCCCATGCACTGCACCGCACCCCACCCCCCTGCTTTATTCTCTATGTCTGTGTCTCTATTTCTGTTTTGCAAGAGTTGAATTTTCACAACAGGGGATTAGGAGAGTAAGAGGGAAATAGGCAAGAGAAAAAAAAAGCAAACCAAGCAGGAGAATAATATGAATATTGATTATGTGGGATTGAAATCCTACAAATCCAGACATTTTTTAGCTGCATCAGAAGGCCTACTCCAACTAGCAAAATATCATCTAGTGGTTACAGAAATCAGAGATTCACTCACGTTTCCTTAAGTACTATGAAGTTTATTCTAAGCATATAAGTTGTGTGGTAGGCATAATAATTTCCCTTCCTTTATGGATGTCTGCATCTTCAATAGCAGAAATTATGAACATGTGGTATTGCATGGCAAAGGAGAATTAAGGTGCCTTCTTAATAAAGAGGTATTAGAGGTGATTTAAATAGAGTTAATATTGCTAATTAGTTGACCTGGAGATGGGGAGATTGTTCAGGGATTTCTGCATGGGCTCGCTGTCCTCTGAAAGGGTCTTACAAGTGAAAGAAGAGAAGCAGATGAGTCAGTGTTGGTCAAAGAGATGTGAAGATGCTTTCCTGCTGGCTTTGGAGAAATAGGAAGAGGCCACGAGCCAAGGAATGTGAGTCACACCAGAAGCTGGAAAAGTCAAGGAAACAATTTTTTCCTAGAGCCTGCAGATGGAGCACAGTCTTGGACAATGGGTTAGTCACTCAGTTGTGTCTGACTCTTTGCCACCCCATGGACTGTGCCTGCCAGGCTCCTCTGTCCATAAAATTCTCCAGGCAAGAACACTGGAGTAGGTTGCCATTCCCTTCTCCAGGCGATCTTCCCAACCCAGGGATCAAACCCAAGCCTCATGCATTGCAGGCAGATTCTTTACCGTCTGAGACACCAGGGAAGCAAACGCACACAGTCTTGCTGACACCTAGATTTTAGCCCGCAGAGATTCATTTTTTTGCTTCTGATCTCCAGAACTGTAAGATTATAAATTTGCATTGTTTTAAACCACTAAATTGGTGGTAGTTTGTTACAGTAGCAACAGATAATAAATACAGATAATACTAAGGCTACAGCCAACTAAGCCATACATCAAAGCATTGTGGAAACCCAAAGACAGTGTTAGGGCCCAGCCCCAAAGAAAGAAACCAGTTTCCCTGGGACTTGACTGTGAAACAATTTCTTCCTGAATAAGAATTGAGTAGTGATTCAGCATTGCTCTAGTTTCAGCTTATCTACAGCATTTTCTATAGGAGGACTTTGTGGATCCTTACTCATGTTTTATCAATACTATGAGTCAGCCTTTTTGTGTTTTTGCTTTTCTCGCTGTGTCTTTCCAATTCTAATCTCAGTGCCAGCCAGCTACCTCACCCTCTCCTCTACTTACTCATTGATTGTGTTGGCCACAGGCCTTTCTTGCCTGCTTTCCTCAATATGTTTTCAATTTTTGCCTTCTACCAATCGCTCTAGCCCCCATATTACTGTTACCAGTGAGCTTCATTGATTTAATTAATTACTGTTGGCCATACAAATCAGAGTTCTGGTACCAGACAGTTTCAGTAGATGTCGACCAGACTATACTGGCTGCGTTTGGATCAGGCACCTACCACTGGTGCAATAATCTTGGCAGATGTGGAAGCTCTATGAGTTACAAAATGCAGCCACTGAGGGAGCTTACTCAATAGGCACTTGCGTGTATGTTTGTGTATGTGCGTGTGTGCTTGTGTTTTCAACACTTCAAGTAAAATCAGTCCTCTTTTTCAAGAGGTTAAAATTATGGTTCTAGAATCAAATCCCTTGCTTTCAAATCTTGGCTCAGCTATGAGACTTAGGGCAAGTGAATAAACTACTCAAAGTCCGTGTTTCTACACTTACAGAAGAGAGATGGCTTCACCCCATAATTGCTGTGAAGGTTAAATGAAATAATCCAATTAAAATGCTGGGCATAAAATAAGCCCTCAACAGTTTTTGTGGCATTACAGTTCTTGTGAAGATGAAATGAACAAGTTTATAGTCTTTACTGCTACATGTGAAAAGCCCTGTATGAGGTCCCTGGATTGGTTTAAAAGCAATCTCCTTAGTTCCTCCTGTGAGAATCTGTCAGAGCTCAGTGCATGGTACCCTACTAAATATCTCTTTGGTGGAGAATCCAGCATGGGTTATCTTGCCATTGGATGAACTCATAAGCATCCAATGCTTTGGAAGGTGTGAGATCAAACTTGATGCATCATTGTCTTTTCTGTGAGAAGATGTGATAAATCATAAATGTTTCCCAAGTCTGACCAAAGAAATCCATACCATCATGGCTTTCCCCAGTTTGGCATATGTATCTTCTGGCATCGTAATTCTTTGTTCTGTGTCCACAGAATCCATCTATCATGCTCCCAAAGAGTTTTAAAAAGCCTAGTAGGTTTTTATTTTGATATGATATAAAGTCTTTATTAATTCTTTGAAAATATATTTTTCAAAATAAGTATGCTGACTCTGATGATCATACTTAGGAACATTTTATATTACTAGTTAATTCAAATTGTCTGAACAAAAATGTACCATTTTGTTGCAGAACAAATTGTTTAAGATGTCACGTATTAATACCATAACTCCCATAATTTCATGCAAATCCGTGCTCCAATAGCACCCTAAGAATTCTTTTATCATGGCATTGACCGTATAATAACAAATAAATTAGTTGTATGTTAGTGTCATCTGAGAGATTATGAACCCTCCAACAGCAGAATTTCTCTCTTTCTCCACTTGAAGATATATAGTTATAGATATCTACACACACATAGACACACACACACATACGGTAAATACATCTTCTGTCCCTCGTGGGATCTAGTGTCAAGTAAAGTCTTAATAAATGCTTGCTGAATTGAAAAGAATGTGTTAGTCTTATTCAATCATGAATTCAACAAATATCTTGTTCCTATTATGCCTAGTACTGCTCTATGTGGTAAGGCTAGATTGATTGATAAGAAATACTTAGTTACTGTCTTTCTGAAACTTAAGTCTACCCACTTCTTTTTTTAAATTGATTAATATTTTTTTCTGTCCTAGGTCTTCGTTGCTGTGCACAGGCTTTCTCAGATTGTGTCAAGTGGCTCCTACTCTCTAGTTGTGATGTGCATGCCTCTATTTGCGGTGGCTTCTAGGCTCTGGAGCACACGGGCTTCAGAAGTTGCAGCACACGAGCTCAGTAGCTGCAGCTCAAGGGCTCTCGAGTGCAGGCACAATAGTTGTGGTGCATGGGCTTAGTTGCCCTGCAGCATGTGGAAACCTCCTGAACCGGGGATTCATGTCCCCTACCTTGGCAGTCAGATCCTTAACTACTGAATCACCAGGGAAGCCCTCTACCAACTTATTTTTAATAAAGCCTGATAAGCATAGCACCACTGTATAAACAACTCCTACTCATATGATTTCCTTTAAGTGGTGAACAAGCCATGAATTCAGAAATTCTCTATTCACATAACGTTTCCAAGTTAATAATAGCTATTTCAGAGGTGGCTTCCAATTCTTGTTAAGGTTAGCTGTAGTCTCTGGAGCTCCATGTCTGCTATTTTTAATGGCTTCCGCCCAAAGCAGCTTAGCCTAATTGGGAAGGGATGTGTCCTTTTCTTGATAAGAGACTAACTCTCATGCATGATAATGGGAGTTATGTGTGAACAGGAAGGAAAACTCAACTCTTAATACTGTGGATTGCATAACAGCTTTTCAGAGACTGCTTTTATGATTGATTGTCTCCCCCTAAATGGCTTCCATCTATCAATATGATTTGAGGAAAGATTGCTTTTTTATCCTGGATAAGCCTCTCAAAACAAAGACCAACTAATGATTTGAAAATTCCAAACACACTTTAGGATAGTGTGATGGAGTGAAAACACTTCCATTTGGATATCCCATAGGAGCTGCCATTCATTAATGTTTAAAACAGATGCTTCAGTGAGCAACATGTTTAATTAAATCCAAACCTGTTGTTATTATTCCAGAAAATATTATTATTAGCACACGTTCCAAATGGAACTCACAGCAACTTCTGGTTGGAGTTTGGGGAAGAGATTTTAATTTCTAAAAGAAGTCACTTAAAGTAGAAAGCACTGCAGTTTTCTAGATACATTTTTATCAACTCAAGGCCACAACGGTTGTGAGCGTTCATTAACTGCTTAGAATCTTTGCTGCTTTGAGAGAGTGACTGAGCAGACCAGTGGCTGGGCAGGTCACATACATCATTATAAAATTCTGAAATCTGCACATGAAGTGTCTGTCTCTGCTTCTAAGAAAGGAGAAATGAGAAGGGAAAATGTCTTCAGATATTATAAGATGGACTTATAGGATTGGCAGATGTGTCACTAATTAAATAATTGCTGTCTTATGTAGTTCAAATAAAATTATTTGAAGCCCCAGAAATGTCTAGCAGTGAATTATTCAATTTAATACACAGTTATAACAAAAATAATTAGTATTTACTTTAAACTCTAAATTGTCAACAAAAAACCTCAAGTAATTATTTTTATAGTGCTGCATAATGAAATAAATGTGTAATTAGTGACAGATGGGACTTTTAAAATTTAAAGCATAGAAAAAAATCGTATCACCTGTTTTGATTATTTTCTTACATGAGTGAAATTAGAATTTGTGAAAATGAGGTACAAAGGGAATTAGAAAAATATTAACTCTACCTCAGTTAATACAACAATCCTTGTGCATGTTTTCCAGGGTCCGATGAAACTTGTTTAACATGTCTTTTGTTTTGAAGCCTGAAGGTAGGTTTGGGCCATGTCACGCCAACCATTTCACACTGCTTTTAAGGGAGCTGATTAGGGCTGAAGCTGAAGTTCCCATGCTTTGGCTACCTGATGTGAAGAGCCAACTCATTGGAAAAGACCCTGATGCCAGGAAAGGTTGATGGCAGAAGGAAAAGATGGCAGCGGAGGATGAGATGGTTAGACAGCTGGGAGAAGGTGGAGAACAGTGGAGCCTGGCGTGTTGCAGTCCAGGGGGTCACAAAGAGTCAGACAGGACTGAACAACACAATGCTGGTGTAAAGATTTCTAACTCTTAGAATCAACATTTTATTTGAGGCCAAGTTTTAATAAGAGAATGAAGTTTTAGGTTAAGTTACCAGGACTTACTTGTTTTATATGATAATTTCTCCAATCTTGCCAATGCCTTTTTCTTTGTGAAATGAGGACACATATCTTTCTGTGGCCTATTGTATCACCTGAGCCATGACTGAAACAATCAGTATGGATTCATCCTATCTGTCTATAAGATGGGCACAGCTTGCTATGGTTCTGGGGAGGTTATAAACCTCTATTGAATATGAATGTCCATGTATATCTCATTGACACTTGCAGATTGCTGTGCATTTTCATCTTGTTATTTCCGATGTTAACTAGATTATAATGTGCTCTACTAAATAGATCTTATTCTCATTTTTCTCTGTCTCATTTACCCCTATCTTCTGAGCCATGAGACTCTGGAGCTCACGCTAGGACTTGCCCCCAGAGATCATAATTAAATGAGTCTTGCTTTAGATGAGTTCTCTGTTACAGTTTTTGTTTTTTGTTTTTGAAGAATCTACACCACGGAACTATACCTCAAATCTGCATTTGGAAATATAAACTTATACTGCTCAGCTGTGAACTCCTGAGGGGCATGGGTCACATTTCATTTATCTTCTAACTCTAACACAGGGTGTTACGTTAATAGGTACTCAATAAGTGTGGAACTGTATTTTAGCCCATGTCATAGATCATGGGGGGTGAGGAAAGTTCATGGTCTCATACTTCATGTTAAGGATGTAAATATATGGGAAACTTCAAGCATTTGAAAGGATCCAATAAGTAACATTCATTTTTTGGCTGAATTTGGAACCTATTGAGAGAGATATACAAGAATCAAATGAATACCCAGATATCCATTTTATTATTGAGAAACAAAATATAACATGTTACTTATGTGGCCAAATGGATTTGTTAACACTCTACTGAAATAAACATATACCCCAAGTTGCAGTCTACTTCCACCAGGACAAGAATCTTTCTGTGTGGGGAGCAGCAAGCTCTACAGGTAGGTGGATTCCAAAGATCCAGAAGGGGGATGCCATCTGTGTCCACTCTGTCCTACTGAACTCACCTTACAGATAAGTGAATTGGTGTTCCTTCCTTGAAGGATAAAAACATGGAGAATGATTGAAGTAACATGAAGGAATTTTTCAGTTTGGAAGCCTGATTAACGAGCAATTAGAATGCCCGATATGTTCTCCACTGGTTTTAGTTTCTGTAGAGAGAGATGTGGCTTTCCTCTCAAAGTAGTCAACCTCAGAGAGTCAGAAGTCAGGACAGTGGCAATGAAATTGTTGCCTTTTTTATTGTAGTAAAACATACTCTTTTCTTTCAAAAGGGAAGATATGAGAAACAGAGAAATGATCCACACTCATTGTTTTAGCTGAATAGGATCTTATATATATATATCTCCTTGTGAATAAGGTTTCTAAAGATGGCAGCTCTGTTGCCAGTCCTTTGGTCTCTCCCCTTCCTGGTTCTCCTTCCTTATAAAAACAGTTTAGCAGGCTAATTTCATGGGATTTTACCCTGGACATGCACAGAGAACTAAAGGGGTGGGGAAAACAGTCCTCCACTCAGGAGCTTGCAAGTATTGCTCATGACACCATTGGCCAGTAAAAATCTTAGAGGACATCTGGGAAAGATTGTGACTCTGTGGTCCTCAGCCTATAAGGAGCTAGTGGAGGGAACCTGCGTCTAAGGGATAAAACCCCAGCGGACCTCCTACTTGGTGCGCTTGCTCCCAGACCTTTTGTCTTATAGGGCACCCTTCTGTAGAAGTAGAGACTACCTTGCTGATCCATTTTTGATTGTCTGTTCTATTACCCTGACACTGTTTTGAGAGCATTTCCAACATTATGGACAAGAGCTGGTCTGCAGACATGACTTATACTTGTGGTATGCTCCTGAATCAAACTTTCTCCAAAACTGCGACTCTCAAATGTGTGTGTGTTAGTCACTCAGTCATGTCTGACTCTCTGCATCCCCATGGACTGTAGCCTGCCAGGCTCCTCTGTCCATGGAATTCTCCAGGCAAGGATACTAGAATGGGTTGCCATTCCCTTCTCCAGGGGATCTTCCCGACAGGAGGATCGAACCCTGGTCTCCTGCATTGCAGGCAGATTCTTTACCATTAAGGCAGTGCATTATCAAATGACAGGATAGCAGCTCAGAATGTACCCCCTACAAAATCAGACAAGGATTCAGATGGTGCTGACTCTTTCAAGATCAATTCCTTTGTCAAAATTCAGCAGAAAGATTAAATCACTTCTCTTTTACTAATATGTGAGAGAGGGTGAAGGGATTAGCCAAAAACGTTAGGCTAGTTTACATTTCCCAAGGAAACGTGTGTGCGCTAGTCACTCAGTCGTGTCCGACTCTTTGCAACCCCATGGACTCTAGCCCTCCAGGCTCCTCTGTCCATGGGATTTTTCAGGCAAGAATACTGGAGTGGGTTGCCAGTTCCTTCTCCAAGGAAACATGAGGAATAGGATATAAATGTTTGTATCAGGAGCCAAAGAAAAGTTTAAAGCATGATCACAGCTGGTTTGTAGAAAGATCACTCTGAAAAACACAGTCAGAACAGGCAGTAATAAAGGCTGGGATTCAAGGTAACATGGAAATAGTGACTGAAATCTCAGGATTAGATATGATGTCTCAGGGGCATTTGTGGAAAAGGAAGTGAAAAAAATAGAAGGGAGTGAAAGATGAATCCCTAAGAAATGTAAATATTTACCAGTAGCTGAGAAAAGGCAGCCAAGAGAATATGAAGAAAAACCTAGAAGGGAGTTACATAAAGGAGGGAGTGGTCAACAGTGTGAAACTTTCAGTGATCAAAGCATATAAGGACTGATGAGTCTCCCTGGAGTTGAGCAACGGAGAGGGAATTGGAAGCATCTGTAAGAAGAGTGTCACCAGAATAACTGGATCAGAAGCCATGTTGCCTGTATGGAGAGGTGTCTGGGGTTTGAGGAAGTAGAAACCTGACTACAAATGAAGAAGAAAATATGATAGATGGAGACTGCAAGTCAAATTGGTCACAGTCTTAAACTACATTCCCTAACAGTTTAGTCACTATTTGAGATGATTTTTTGCACTCTCTCTTTGCACACTTTCTTTGGGTCTGTCTCTCAATTGACTCCAAGCTGTGGAGGCGTCCAGATAGTGGGAGAACAGTGGTATTATTTATTAGGCACTTCCAAACTTCAACCACCATTTCATGGCAGGATGGGGGAAAAATGGAAACAGTGGCAGATTTTATTTTCTTGGGCTCCCAAATCACTGCAAATGTTGACTACTGCCATGAAAGTAAAAGACATTTGCTCCTTGGAAGAAAAGCTATGACAAATCTAGACAGCGTATTAAAAAGCAGAGACATCACTTTGCCAAAAATTCCATGTAATAAAACTATGGTTTTTCCAGTAGTCATGTACAGATGTGAGAGTTAGGTCATAAAGAAGTCTGAGTGCTGAAAAACTGATGCTTTTGAAATGTGGTGCTGAAGAAGACTCTTGAGAATCCTTTGGGCAGCTAAGAGATCAAACCAGTCAATCCTTTTTAGTGGGTGAATGTTCTTAATGTGACACCTCCCTCCAAAGCAAGCATAATAACTAGATACTCACTTGGTTCAGGAATCAGTACTTGACCTAGACTCATTCAATCAGGTGCATCTTCCCTAGGTTTGGAACTGGAAGTTGGTGAGGCAAAGATGCATGAACCATAGGATTTTCATTCTGGTACTGCTGCTGCTGCTGCTGCTGCTAAGTCACTTCAGTCATGCCCAACTCTTTGAGACCCCATAGATAGCAGCCCACCAGGCTCTTCTGTCCATGGGATTCTCCAGCAAGAATACTGGAGTGGGTTGCCATTTCCTTCTCCAGTGCCTGCATGCATGCTAAGTCACTTCAGTGGTGTCTGACTCTGTGTGACCCTATGGACAGTAGCCCACCAGGCCCCTCTGTCCACGGGACTCTCTAGGAAAGAACACTGGAGTGGGTTGCCATTTCCTTCTCCTATTCTGGTACCAGAGGGCCGCAACAGCGACACTGCGTTCCCTTGTCCACCGCTGGTTGTGTTGTAAGCTGAGGTATCCATTCCTCAGAAAGGCTGTAGCAGGGCCCACCAGAGTCATATTTCACCTGAGTTTTCCTCCTTTTCTGGCTGTCAGTTTCTCTTCTTCCTGGTCACTTTCTAAACCTCATCTCACAGCTTTCTGTGAACTACCCCAAATTGCTTCCATCAATCTTACTTCTTGAATAATCCAGAGTAGATTTGTATTCTTTCTAATTAAAAATGCTGACCTATCTGCCCAGTGTATTCTGGAAAGATGAGTAAGAGATAGCCAGAGAAAGAAGACAGGAAAGATATTCCTTGGGAGAGCTCTCAACACAAAGACATAGAGGCTAGAATGCCACACTGTGAGGAGCTCCAGAACATGGGAATGAGCAGTGTGGCATGGAAGGTGAAACATGCCGGGGCGGGGAAACTGACAAGGATAAAGCCAAGACGTTCATACTATGTTGGAGGTTCTGCTGTAGATGAACCACTAGAATACATTCAGCAGGAAAATGGCAAGACTGTATTTGCGATAAAGATAGATTGCTCTGGCAGATAGGAATGATTTGGTCTGATAACTAAAATCAAAGTAATAGAAATATGAACTTTAAGGGCATTTATTGCATCCCTATCAAGAAGTCTAATGTTGTAGTCAGGATAAGGCAGTTCTGCACATTAACAATGTCATCAAAGCCCAGATTTTGGCATCCTTCTTCACTTTGCCATCATCTGCTTGTTGGCTTTTATCCTGAGATTCATAATCACAGATTGGTCACTCCATGTGTCATGTACTACTCCAAACATCTAAATTAGAAATCAAGGAAGGAGACAAGCTGCTATACCAAAGCTGCTATGTCTTTTATCAGGGAGTAAGTGTTGGACTATAAAGAAAGCTGAGCGCAGAAGATGCTTTTGAACTGCCATTGATGCTTTTGAACTGTGGTGTTGGAGAAGACTCTTGGGAATCCCTTGGACTGCAAGGAGATCCAACCAGTCCATCCTAAAGGAGATCAGTCCTGCGTGTTCATTGGAAAGACTGATGTTGAAGCTGAAACTCCAATACTTTGGCCACCTGATGCAAAGAACTGACTCATTTGAAAAGACCCTGATGCTGGGAAAGATTGAGGGCAGGAGGAGGAGGGGATGACAGAGGATGAGATAGTTGGATGGCATCACTGACTCAATGGACATGGGTTTGGGTGGACTCCAGGAGTTGGTGATGGACAGGGAGGCCTGGCATGCTGAGGTTCATGGGGTTGCAAAGAGTCAGACACGACTGAGCAACTGAACTGAATTGAAGGCTATTCCCCAAATTTCTTAGCTGAAGTGCTCATGTTTATTGGAAAAAACTGAACCACCTAAACACTCCTAGCTGAAAGGGAGACTAAGAAAATGAGTAACCGGCAGGAAATACAAACAGAAAACACCTATATATCAAAAATATGGATGAGATGTAGGGAAACCCACAAGGGACAGTGCCTTCACTGGGGGCTGGCAAGAGTAGGGGGGGGGGGTTCCACCTCTTACCTTGCCCTGAAGGAAAAAATGGAAGAAATATTTATTGAAACTGAGGACAGAGTCCTGTGGAGAGTACCAGCTAACTGGAGTTATATCCTTGGGTCATTTGATATAGCCAACACATAGCAACAGCAACTCTACGAGGACTGGAAAAGAAAATACCCTAGCCTTACTCATCTCACTTGTCTGAATGTCAGTTCGCTGACATTGAATCCACCCACTGAATCCACTGAATCCACCCCAAGCCAGATGATGAAAGAGTCCATTGATATTGCCCCTAAAGGTCAATCTGTGGGGTAGAGAACAGTGTGAGGATGTAGGGAGGATAGATTTGGATAGGTAGATGAAAGCTATCCAGCACAGATTGCCTTGCCTGGCTTGAGATGGGCATTTTGCTACCAGTGTAGACTGAGATTCAGCTAGGAGGAAGAAGAAAAATGTCTCTGTGTAGGCAACCAATACTGTCTGCCATACTCATCCTTGGGACAGTTTGGAGATGGATTTAAGGTGAGAAATGGATCACAAAGCCCTCGCAAGAGATGCTGGGATAACTTTTGTGTATGTGTGCTCAATTGCGTCTGTCCTTTGTGACACCATGGACTGAAGCCCACCAGGCTCCTCTGTCCATGGAATTTCCTGGGCAAGAATACTGGAATGGGTTGTCTTTCCTTTCTCCAGGGGGTCTTCCCAACCCAGGGATCAAATCTGTGCCTCCTGCATTGGCATGCAGATTCTTCACCACCACACCACCTGGCAAGTAGGATAACTGTTATCTGCCCTAATTCTATAAGGAGGATTCTATGTGAGACTATAAACCAGATTATTTGTTAGGATATATCTTTACAAATTTGAAATATTTGCTAGATTTAGAAACTCGAGTTATGTTTCAGATGAGTATATTTTGATCTGTTTTAAACAAATTTCACAAAATTTGAAGTTTGAAAAGAGCTTTGCATTGCAATAGAACCCAGTCAGTCATGTGCATTATGTAGAGATTAATTCGCAGAATAAAGAGTGAATTGGAAATAAAATTGAGTATTCCTCAAAGATATTTTGGTGTTTACCAGTGACAAGAGTCTGAATTGTACCTTTGTCATCTGTAAGGTGAGGACATTATATTACACATACCAATCTTCTGGTTTATCTGTGTACCCTTAGCTTCTAATTCAATATCTGCATATAATTACACCCACCTTCATCCTTAACCATTGCTGTGCTATTTCTTCAGTCATTTCTGACTCTTTGTGACACCGTGGACTGTAGCCCACCAGGCTCCTCCGTCCATGGGATTCTCCAGGCAAGAAGACTGGAATGGGTTGCCATGCCCTTCTCCAGGGGATCTTCTCGACCCAGGGATTGAACCCTCCTTTTTTCACTGAGTATAATTCCCTGGAAATCTATCCAACTTGATAGATTATGCTTTTTAGTTGCTGAGTTGTGGTCCATGGTATGTAGGCACCTTTTTCAGTAACATCATTCTTCAGTCAATTGTTCTCTTTAGTCGATTAAGTATACAGTAGTCCCTCCCTTATCTGTGGTTTCACTTCCCACGGTTTCAGTTACCCGTGGTCATCCTTGGCCTGAAAATATTAAATGTAAAATTCCAGAAATAAACAGTTCATAAATTTTAAATTGCTTGCTTTTCTGAGCAGTGTGACGAAATCTCCCGCCATCCGCCTCCCACTCATGGCGTGAATCATCATCACTCTGTCTCGTGTATCCCACGAAGTTCTCTCTTAGTAGCCATCCCAGTTATCAGATGGAATGTTGAGGCATCTACCACAGTGTTTGTGTCCTAGTAACCTTTATTTTACTCAAGAATGGCCCCAAAGAGCAAGAATAGTGATGCTGGCAATTCGGATATCCTGAAGAAGTGCTGTAGACTTTGCAACTTAATAAGGAAAGAATACACTGAGGTTGCTAAGATCTACAGTAAGAACAAATCTTTCCATGAAATTGTGAAGCAGGAAAAGGAAATCTATGCTTCTTTTGCTGGCAGACCTTAAACTACAAAGTTACAGCCACTTGAAATCAGGGATATGATGTGCAAAAGAACATCCTTTGAAAGATTAAATTAATACCCTAGATGTAAGATTCACAGAATCCATTTTTTTTTCTTTTTTAAATATTTACCTTATTGAAATAGAGTTAATTACAATGTTGTATTAATTTCTGCTACTCATCAAAGTGATTACAGCATCCATATTTTTTACATAGTATGAGGCATTCATATTCTTTACATTTGTTAAAGATTAAATGGAACTAGCTTTTCTAAGACTAAATTTGTTTTGACCAATATTTATTTATGAAGCTCCTGTTAATTTTACTTGACTCTGCAAAATAAAGAAAAGTTACAGCCACAATCTGTGGGGTTTAGTTACAATAGAAAAGGCATTCAATTTGAACAATAAGATATTTTGAGAGAGGGTACATTCACATAACTTTTATTGTAGTATATTGTTTTAATTATTTTATTTTATATTAATTATTATGATTAATCTCTTACTGTACCTAATTAAACTTTATCAGAGGTATATATAAATAGAAAAAAAAAAACCTAGGATATGTAAGGTGAGGTACTATCTGATTTCAGGCATCTTACCTTGGGGTCTCAGAATGTATCCCCCATGGATGTGGAGGGGCTATTGGATTGAGTTTTTGTGAATCAAATGCTTAGGTGAATGATCATATAATCATCTAAATCCTTTTTACTCAAAGCATGGTGGGAAGACCAGCCAGGCCAGTTATCACATGGAGCTTGTTAAAATGTATACTCTCAGCCTACTTCCAGACCCCCAGAGTGAGAGTCAGAAGACGAAGAAGACCCTCAGGTGATTCAATATGAACAATAAAGTGAGAGAAGCACTGAGCTAAATCACCCTGAGGACATCAACCAAATGCAGAGCTTACTGGATGGTGATTTTCCTCCAGATTGTAAAGAAAAGTTGAGCCTCTACTCTACCCCTTGGAAGTAATTTAATATATTTTTTTTTTCTGAGCTTTCAGATCCTCAGCTTTTTTTTTTTTTTTTTTTAAGTTAACTGGATTAATTTCCCCCCAGGTTTCATCAGACATATTACCAGTCTGTGTGAAAATATTCTCTCCTTTAGCCAATCTGGCAAATTCACTGGAGAAAACTGGGAACTGGCCGGTGGCCATCCTATGTGCAGAGCACCACCATTTTCACTACAGAAAGCCCCATTGTCTAGAAATAATAGTGAGGTTTTGCCTACAGCAGAAATCTGCATTCAATCCTGCTGTCCCAGGAGTGGAATTTTGCCTGGAGCCAAATTCTCAAGTCTTCTTAGTTTTTGGTGAAGATATGTGTTTTTGCAAAGTACAAATTCATGAAATTAAAGTTGGACTTTTCCTAGCTTTCCTCTATCCAGTGTTTTATGACAGGAAGGACCTTTGAGTATTTTCTCAAAATAGCAAGTGCCAGCAAAGCTAAGCCAGGTTCGCTGTTAAGCTCACTACCCAAATCTTTGAGAAAGGTTGGCCTGGAAACATAAGGATATCACTGTGAATTTTGATATTCGTCCAGAATGATCCAGTCAGGTATAGTCAGTGGTCCAAAGGCACACTGCACTGAAGTCCTGCACTTCCACGACCCATTGGGACCCTCTTTCATCCTCTAGTCCTCGTAGTTAGACCCTCTTAGTTCCTGCTTTCTTGTGTCAATTATAGATACAGCCTTCAAGATAAATAAAAGCACCAGGGAACTGCAAAGACTGCCAAGTAATCTGATTTTTTTTTAAAGATTCTATTAAAGATGTGTAAAGCGTCTTCAGTGAAAGAAACACAGCTGAAATGATTGCAAATACACGGCGTGGTATGTACTACGATTCCATTATTGCAAGCAACAATTCAATTGAAAAGGTTACTTTGACTATTGTTTTAGTTGGAACCATGTTTGTTTTCATATTCTCAGTTGCTAAATGCAGACAGTCAGAATTTCTAACAATAGCCACAGTATGTGGCTGTAACAGCAGTGTTCTTGCCTCATGTAGGTAGCGTCAAAATAGTTGCAATCCCAAAGGCAATCAGCCTCTTCCATCACACTCACTGTGCGTAATGCTCTGATGCACTTCATACAGTTGAAATGTACTGCCCTTCACTATACTATGCTATTTAACTGAGGTATAGTTTACAGCTCTACATGGTTGGATGAGCAATGAGTTTTTTAGTAAAGAAAGGAGACATGACTTTTTTGTGTGTTTTGCAAACTTTTCATTTGTGTTGGCTTATGGCAAATTTCCATTCTGTTAATTTCATAAGTTTTTAAGTAAGAGTCAATTGGAGCTGAACAATCATTTGTTTTCACATAGTTATTAAGAGAATGCCCTTGTCTGGCTAAAGGGAAAAAAATTAGTTAAATGAATCAAATGAATAATGTAAGTTTCTTTGGATAAAGTAATCATCTTTATATCACTTAAGAAGTTTAATATATCGATATTTTTGTATCTAGTATTGATTTCTATTTTTATTTTTTGCTAGCTCCACCAAAAGAAATTTCTTTACCTCTGATATTGGTGAAACAAACATAGTAATTCATTTTTTGAGATTCACCGCCCCCCATACACTATTGAATCCTCATGTTCTAGAGCTATGTGGAGTGCCTCTTGACTTTCTTATAAATCACATCTAGAGAAGCTACATTTCCCACATGTATCCTCATACCACTTGTAACTTTTAAAAATCTTCAAGTTTTATCTTTTAGTGGCTGGCTTTTATTTGCTTTTTTTTTTTTTTTTTAACTATTGTGTTTAGTTATTTCAGTCATATCCGACTCTGTGCAACTCCAAGAACTGTAACCTGCCAGGCTCCTCTGTCCATGGGATTCTCCAGGCAAGAATCCTGGAGTGGGTCGCCATGCCCTTCTCTAGCTTCCTTTAAGAATGTTATTCTGTTCATAGGTAAGAGGAGGTAATGGCAGAGTTGTAACTAAAAGTAACTGTTGAGCCATTGGCCAATGCCATTCACAACAGTTCTCAAATTTTTCAAGTTTCAAGTGAAATCTCCAGATAACTCTTGAATAGTAATTAACATGAATGTTGATTCCATAGAGCTCCAATAATTTGTTATTTCTTAATGCTGAGAATTGGACCATAGAAGAAAGCTGAGTGCCAGAGAATTGATTCTTTTGAATTGTAGTACTGGAGAAGACTCCTGGGAGTCCTTTGGACTGCAAGGAGATCAAACCAGTCGATCCTAAAGGAAATCAACTCTGACTATTCATTGGAAAGACTGATGCTGAAGCTGAAGCTCCAATACTTGGGCCACCTGATGTGAAGAACCGACTCATTGGAAAAGTCCCTGATGATAGGCCAGATTGAAGACAAAAGGAGAAAGGCACAGCACAGGATGAGATGGTTAGATAGCATCACTGACTCAATGGATATGAATTTGAGCAAACTCCCGGAGATAGTGAAGGACTGGGGAGACTGGCGTGCTATAGGCAATGGAGTTGCAGAATTGGACATGACTTAGTGACTGAATAACAACAACAACAAACTTAAAATACTTAAGATGAGCTTTTTTTTAATTACATAAAATAATTTAGTACAAAATGGGCAAAAGATTGAAGAGGCATTTTACCAAAAAAGGATATATGAATTACATGTAAAAAACATTTAAAATGCTTAACATCTTTATTCTTTAAAGAAGTATATGTTTAAACCACATTGAAATGTAACTACAGATTTATTAGCATGATTAAAATTTAAGGGCTGATAATCTCAAGTGCAGCTAAGGACGTAGAACAACTGGAACTCTCTTGGGTTGTTTGTGGGACTGACTGCAAAATAAATGTTATCATTCCCCCTTGGGGAAATCTTAGTAAAGAGATTCATGGGGTTTTGTAAGCACAAGTTTAAGATGAATTTTTATCTTTTTTTATTGTTGACTATTTTATCATTATGACTTTCCTATAAAGGAAGAATGAGGTATACCCTAAGAATACTTTTCCACAAGTGTTTACTTTGTAACATGTAAGTCACTAGGAGGAGTTCAATCTTATAGTTAATCTCTGGAAATTTTTTCATAAAATTTTAAGATGGGTTGTTCTATCAAATGCTTAAAGCTAAGGAGACTCTTCTCCACCTTGCTGATATACAGCTTATTGGACATCATTCTCAACCAAGATTATTCTCCATGGCACTTCTGTTGAGGCAGGTGACTTCTCTCCTTGCTTATCTCTGGAAGTTTCTAGAGAGATCTTCAACTAACTGCAGCATCCTCCTGTTGCTTTGTCATACATCTTTGCAATTGAAGATCTGCATGGGTCTTAAGCTTAAGGAATGGAATAGGTTTCTGATGTTGGGTTGGCCAGAAGTATTCTTTTTCTTCTTTTAGACTTTATGTCCTCAAACCTCTGTATACTTTTGGAATTAATTGATGCCAATCTTTAGCCAATCAAACAGGTTCCCCCCCGGCCCCATTTCTATTACTATTGTCTCAATTTCTATTGCTTTGTCTCAGATTTAGCCCATTATTATCAGTTGGATGGGCAAGGACTTTTAAATCTTTAAGGTTTAATTTGTCATTTATAATCACCTCCTTTTTTCTTGCTTGCACTTTCAAAATTATTTGTTTAATTATTTCATATTTTCTGTATTTCAACAGTCATATATTTCTTTTCATTTGCAATTTATATTCTATTGAGAGAAATATCAGTCAGAGGTCAGTTGGGAAAACCAGAACCGATATCAAGTATCCAAATCAAGAGACTGTATTATGAAGATTTTACAAAGAGGGTGGAAGAGCAGTAAGGCAAATAGGGAACAATGAGGCAGTCCAGAGATGAGCAGCATCTGAAAGCCACTAAACTTTCTTGAGCTGAGACAACAAAGGAATGAAAAGTGTTATTAGAGCCTTAGTGGAATCTAGGGTCACCAAGGTACAAATCCAAAAGAGAGTTAGAGACGAAATATTCTGCATCCATATCTTTTTTTGCCTTCCATATTCTTGTTAGTATCTACCATCATCAGAACCCAAGAGAAGCCACTGGGAAGGGGAATCTGGGAAATGTAATTCACAGGGAGTCAGCCACCTCCAGTGGAGAAGAAAACGAGAGGGAGGAACAGGGAGGAATCTGACATTTGACAGGCAGATGATTCTGTTGGTTGTTGGCAGAGTTGATATGCATTTTATTCTGGAGCATAGTTTTGCTGCGATTATGGACATGTGCAGGTCTAAAGTTTATACAGAGAGTATGTTCTGAACATAGGAGGCTGCAATGAAATGCAACTGTAGGTACTTGTACCAATTAGAAATAAATTCATTTTCTGGAACAAAAACTGTTATGAATCAAAATATAAAAGAAAAGATTAGTCACATGTAAGAGTTATTCCCACCCTATGATAAACTTTGTAAATGTGGGTCATAGGAGAATTGGGAAATACTCAAGGTTAATTCAGGTACCTGAGCTATATTTTATTACTGAAATGTGATGGACTTTTAAAGAAATCATCCACCTAGTTAGGATATGTGTGCATAAATAGAGAATGTACTAAGAATGTACTATCAAGAAAGCATTATCTACATGATGTCCAGAAAATAAGAATTATAAGATTAGGTCTTTTGGATATTCAGCACTGCCCAGAGAAGGGGGCATGATCTTCAATATTCAACATTCAAAATTGTCAATCAATCTCATGTGTTTAGTTATGATGAGACAGTCTTCCTGACTTTGGTCAAGCCTAGATGGGATGAGCAGAGCCAAAAACATCTTTAAAATGCATTTGATACACTATAAAAAGCAGATTTGTTACAACCAGACGTGCCTGACTTGGTACGTTTTTCTGTTGCTTATCTGTTGGCAATCTGAGTCCAGTTTCTTGATCTGACTGAAGTTTGACATCTACATTTGCAAATGAAAAGAATAATTTATTCCTTGTAAGGCTATTTTGAACTACCTGTGTCCTAGGCTAATGTCAGTTCTTGCTGTTGCTTCTTTGTCTTGACTTTAATGGGGATGAACGTTTAGGATTATTATAGTTTTTAGCCATAATAATGAAAATACTCTTGCCAGTTCATTGATGAGGGTATTCTGCCTTCATATAACTTCATATATGCTTCTACTATTATACTTCCCTTACTACACTGAAACTGTAGAAGACATTGACCATTGTCAACGGTTGCACAGAATTCGACTTCCTTCTGCTTGAGAACTACATCCATATTGAGGGAACCAGTGGCTAATGTCCCACAGGAGTTGAAAATGCCAGATGTTTGCTTACCCCTGCTTCCTTACAGGTGATGTGCAAACACATAATATAGGTTCCACCAATTAGTTGTACCAACCCAGTAGTTACAGGGACTATAGGAACTCTCTCAGCATTGCTGCTGGAAAGTATCTGAAGCTCCTGGGGTCACAATGGCAGAAGAGAGCTGGCAGTGGGGCAGTGGCAGTGTACCATTCAAGTGAGTTAAAGAGCGTGAGGAGCAGTGTTTTTTGCTTGGAGATGTTGGCAGTGGTGTCCCCATCATAGTGGTTCTCCTATGTGATTTGGGGCATGAGAGAGTTGGACTGTGAAGAAGGCTGAGCACCGAAGAATTGATGCTTTTGAACTGTGGTGTTGGAGAAGACTCTTGAGAGTCCCTTGGACTGCAAGGAGATCCAACCAGTCCATTCTGAAGGAGATCAACCCTGGGATTTCTTTGGAAGGAATGATGCTAAAGCTGAAACTCCAGTACTTTGGCCACCTCATGCGAAGAGTTGACTCATTGGAAAAGACTTTGATGCTGGGAGGGATTGGGGGCAGGAGAAGACGAGGACGACCAAGGATGAGATGGCTGGATGGCATCACTGACTCGATGGACGCGAGTCTGAG
This sequence comes from Capricornis sumatraensis, assembly GCF_032405125.1. NCBI lineage: Eukaryota > Metazoa > Chordata > Mammalia > Artiodactyla > Bovidae > Capricornis > Capricornis sumatraensis. The sequence goes on from NC_091079.1 coordinate 67,423,076, forward strand.
TGAACTCTGGGAGTTGGTGATGGACAGGGAGGCCTGGCGTGCTGCAATTCATGGGGTCGCAAAGAGTCAGACATGACTGAGCGACTGAACTGAACTGAACTGACTCCTTTTTATATGGCCCTGACATCATTATCTAGCAATTCCTGGAGCAACCCCTTTCTAGTTTTAAGAAACTATTTTGCATGAAAAAGTTACAGTTGGTTTCAGTCACTTGCAGCTAAGAGCCCTGGCTGATAGAAAATAATGTGTTTATGTTTTGGTTCCCTACTTCACTGATCTCCTAAGTGTACAATCTTATTTATCTTAGTATACTTGGTGCTAAGCAATATCTGAAGTTGGATTGAACCAAGCTTCACTTTTTCCTTTCCTTTGTTCACCAAGTAACCTTCTAGTATAATTGAACTTTTCTTACAAATTTGCTTCTAGAGGGAGTGATATATTGAGCCATTGACATAACTGCCCACACTCATGCTTTTCTTTGTGAAGAATTCAGGGACATTCAGGTCAGAATCTGATGACTGCACTTGGCATGAATCAATTTACTGAAGCCTATTATTTAGAGTAGCAATGACAAAAATCATATTTCTGCGGCTGCAAAACTGAGATCTGCCTTAACCTATGGAACCACTTACTTTGCAAGGTATTGCTGAAGTGGCCAGCCGATCTATTTTCATAAAATTTCCAAATTAGGAAATCTCTAACTTGAGCGATACCATCTGTATCTGCTACATTTTCATTATTTTCACCCATTTTCCCACAAATATTTTCCTTTTCACTTTTACCACTCTTTGGCAGAAACAAAGCTGGATGGTTGGAAAGATAAAGCTGTATTTATTTTTCAATTGCATAACAAAACGCTATGCTTTTGCAAACACTTGAACTGGCCCATTGCTTTGATTATAGTTGCAGTTGGCTGCCAGCAGAATTTTAGAGAGGTGCAAGAAATAGTAAAGCAGTTATGGACCCTACTCCAGAGTACTGCATGAAAAGTAATAATGACTGTGTGTGAATCTGCATAGGAGAGCTCACAGAGGAAAGAGAATAGATTATTTGGAATACAGCTTGAGACTGAAACTGATTTAAAAATTCTGAATGAGACTTGAGACTTATGTTTAGAATCACTCATCAAAGAGTTTTATATGTTTATTGGATGGTATATAGATTTTTAGATCACCGAAGTCTTTTTATTCATGTTTGAACTCATTTTCTATGAACTCATTTTCCATATAAGTTACTCACTTATATGGAAAGTGCTTTACAGTTTGCAATGAACTTTCATATACTTTGGCTCAAATGAGCTTCAGAACAACCCTGAACAAAAAGTTAGTTTTAGAGAAGGCTGTACCAGGAGCTGAAATTTTATAAATTTTCTCTGTATCCCTCTATTCTCATAGAGACCCAATAATTCACATGGGAGTCATTATAACATTCAATCACAGTTTTATATTTTTCTCTATCCATTTGAAAATATTCCTAAGGTTTCTGAGAAGAAATTGATTTTTTTGGTTGTATGCACATCTGGTATAACATGTTCAGGATAAACCACTCCATTTTGAAGGAAGATTTTAATCATTTTTCAATTCCACTAAAATGTGCAATTACCCTTAAGTTAGAATCATGAGATACAGCTTCTGTTAGTTTCTATTCAGAGCTATGTTTTCAATGTGTTCCAGGGCAGATAGCAACTATCATGAGCTTTTAAAAATAGCCAGTATGTTGGGCTGTTCTTAAACCACAAGGAAAACTCTCCATAAGTTTACTACAGAATGGAAGATTTCTCTATTTCACTGGCAGATGAGAGCATAAGAAAGCAGTAAATTGCTGAGCAATAATTAAGTAAGCTGGTAGAACATGAGACTAAATGTCTTAAATTCAACAGGTGCAGTTGCATAATTAAAAGATTCGAACTTTATTTACAAAATCTGGATGCTTTAGTTGTAAAATTGTATAATTACCTTCTTGTAAAGATAGGAGATGATAACTAACATGTACTGAGAATCTTGAAATAAGCAGTGGGACAGGAGCTTTATACTTCTATTGAAATTAGAGCTGACTCTAACAACCATAGTAAATATAAGACATGAGGAAACAGAAATGTTTAGCACACATCAGAAAATGGCCATATCATAAAAAAGAGCCAGTAGGAGAAGGCAATGGCAACCCACTCCAGTGTTCTTGCCTGGAGAATCCCAGGCACAGGGGAGCCTGGTGGGCTGCCGTCTTTGGGGTTGCACAGAGTTGGACACGACTGAAGCGACTTAACAGCAGTATTCATATTTAAGATGATATTTTGTAGAATGGTGTTTCTGGCCAGGGAGGACCTAGGTCAGCTTCCTAATTGAATGAAAGCAAATAATCGTGATATTTATATCATCACCTATATAACATAGCCGACTAAAGACTGTATGACAAGGAGCTAGTAAACAGAAGCCCAGAAATTAGTCCCTCCTTTAATGATCTTGGGGGGAAAAATGTGGTTTTTGTTTTGGCCTGTGTTTGCCTGATGAAGCAAGAATATTTTCCCTAAAAGAGCAGTTATTTATGAAAAAAAAGTTAAATCACTACCAGGCATATTAACTTAGAAAAGGAAACCAATTTAACTATATCTGACTATGGGAGACACAAGGACTCGGGAATGGGAAACCAACTAACCTAATTTTAAACTACATTTCAGCCATTGTAGCTTAAAATATCTGAAGCCAAAGCTGATGAAAATGAATGTAAGGCTAGTGAACATACGAAACACTCCAAAAAATTTCAGTACAGAATGAAACTCATTTGGTAGAACAAGGAAAAATCGAAGCTCTGATGTTAAAATATAAAATTATTAATATTTTAAGGATAACTTTAAAGATACAGACCACCTGAAGGTAATAAAAAATAAATGTAACCTTATTACACCCATCCCTAAGAGTGCACACATCTGTTGTATGTAAGTTATGGCCAATAGAGAAATTCAAGGATTAGATTTGTGAATAATATTCTATTCATATTTAATAGAAAGTATAAAATCTATAAAATTAAACTCATATCTATGTTATAGATACCCAGTCAATATTAAATATTCACGATGTGAATAACTTAGAGACATAATACTAAAATCACTGCCATCAACAATATAAATGTAAATTTAGTTTAACTACTTATTAACATTCTGTTGGTCTCTCTTACATCTCTTTCTGTAGGTAAGCAGACAGAGAGGAGTTTATTTGTGTGTGTGGTTTTGACAGTAGAAGTCAAAGGATCTAGAAGGAAGGAGTTCATTGCCTATGGCAAAGAAAATAGAAATGACTGTAGGTAACAAACATTGGTCTTCTGGTCTACCCCTAGGAGTTGAAGCCTAACTTAAGGGAAGAGTTGTTTCCATGAAGGTCTTCATAATATACTAGAATGAACAATAATGCCCCTGTGATGCCCAAGAGAAAGTTATTTCTTTAACTTTTAAGTACCTTGAGTACCAAGTTCTCAAAGAAACATACAACATAACAACATGGCAGACTTCCTTAGGGACTCCCAAAAATTAATGTGTGAGACTTCGCATGAAGCTGAATGTTTTAAATTAAAAAATGAGGAGAATAGGGAAGAGTGTGACTCCTTCAGTCTCCATAAATTTGGGAAGTCTGGGGAGACAAAAATTAAATTAGAATTCTTTAGGCAAAACCCTGTCTTTCAGGATATTATTACTTACTAGAAGAAGAAGAATATGAAAGCATGAGAATAAATTCAATCCTTCTTCTAATTAACAAAATTGTTTTAGATATTTGCCATTTATCCCCACATTTGAAGGTATGTATAAGATAGTATTCTTCCGCTCAGTTCAGTTCAGTCGCTCAGTCGTGTCCAACTCTTTGCAACCCCATGAATTGCAGCACGCCAGGCCTCCCTGTCTATCACCAATTCCCAGAGTTTACTCAAACTCATGTCCATCAAGTCAGTGATGCCATCCAGCCATCTCATCCTCGGTCGTCCCCTTCTCCTCCTGCCCCCAATCCCTCCCAGCATCAGCGTCTTTTCCAATAAGTCAGCTCTTTGCATGAGGTAGCCAAAGTTTTGGAGTTTCAGCATCAGTCCTTCCAATGAATACCCAGGACTGATCTCCTTTAGAATGGACTGGTTGGATCTCCGTGCAGTCCAAGGGACTCTCAAGAGTCTTCTCCAACACCACAATTCAAAAGCATCAATTCTTTGGTGCTCAGCTTTCTTCACAGTCCAACTCTCACATCCTTACCTGACCACTGGAAAAACCATAGCCTTGACTAGACAGACCTTAGTTGGCAAAGTAATGTCTCTGCTTTTCAATATGCTATCTAGGTTGGTCATAACTTTCCTTCCAAGGAGTAAGTGTCTTTTAATTTCATGGCTGCACTCACCATCTGCAGTGATTTTGGAGCACAAAAAAATAAAGTCTGATGCTGTTTCCACTGTTTCCCCATCTATTTCCCATGAAGTGGTGGGACCAGATGCCATGATCTTCGTTTTCTGAATGTTGAGCTTTAAGCCAACTTTTTCACTCCCCTCTTTCACTTTCATCAAGAGGCTTTTTAGTTCATCTTCACTTTCTGCCATAAGGGTGGTGTCATCTGCATATCTGAGGTTCCTGATATTTCTGCTGGCAATCTTCATTCCAGCTTGTGCTTCTTCCAGCGTAGCATTTCTCATGATATACTCTGCATATAAGTTAAATAAGCAGGGTGACAATACACAGCCTTGACATACTCCTTTTCCTATTTGGAACCAGTCTGTTGTTCCATGTCCAGTTCTAACTGTTGCTTCCTGACCTGCATATAGGTTTCTCAAGAGGCAGGTTAGGTGGTCTGGTATTCCCATCTCTTTCAGAATTTTCCACAGTTTCTTGTGATCCACACAGTCAAAGGCTTTGACATAGTCAATAAAGCAGAAATAGATGTTTTTGTGGAACTCTCTTGCTTTTTCGATGATCCAGTGGATGTTGGCAATTTGATCTCTGGTTCCTCTGCCTTTTCTAAAACCAGCTTGAAAGCAGATAAATATGAAACCCAGCTTTGGGTACCCTATAAGAGGTGCTTTGTGAAGGCATGTGTTCTTCCTCAAGAGTTTTGAAAGTATTCTTTTGAGATGAACCTGCTTCACACATGGGGAAATCTTTGTGCACTGTGAATAAGGATGGATATTTATTCATTTAAAGTTGTTGACTCTCCTGAGCAATGGTGAGAAGAACAAAAAGAATGAAAATTAAAACTTTTAAATTTCTTACATGCCAGAAGTTTCCAAATATGAGTGTGTCAGCATCTTCTGGAGAGCTTTCAAAAGTGCATATCCACAGTTTTGCATCATCAGAGAACCAAATCATAAGGTCAAGTGAGGCTTAAGTTTTTTTATAAAAATTTACCAAGTTGATTTTGGTATCTTTCCAGGTTTGACAACCACTGGAATATAGCATAGACAATACAGGGGAAATCAGGGAAGGAAAAATCAGTAGAAGTTGGAACCATCAGATAACTCTTCTTTGAAGAACAGAGACCTGAAATGGTATACCAGAAAGAGTGAGATTTCAATCAGGAATGAAATCCTAAACTTGTATGGGAAAAAGTGTGTGTTAGGTTAGTACTAGCAGTTATAACAGATAAACTCCCAAGTTACAGTAGCTTAAAGCAGGAGAAGCGTATGTTTCCTTCAAGTAATAATTCATTGAAGGTGTTACTGGTTGGCTGCCAGGTCTTCATGTGGTAGTTCATAGGGTTCCAAGGCCAATCTTATTATAATCATAATTCCATTATCCCTTAGGACCTCATCACCTTTTGAAAGCAGCCTATGAATGGATGGTCCACCTCATTCTTAAATCCCCTGACCTTAAAGGGATCCATATTACTTCTGCCCATGTTTCACTGCTGAGAAATAGTGATATGACCACCTCCAGATGCAAGAGGAGGGAGAGGTTACAAATTATAGTTCCTCTCTGGGCAATTGGATCTCAATACCATATTCAGTTCAGTTCAGTCACTCAGTCATGTCCAACTCTTTGCATCCCTATGGACTGCAGCATGCCAGGTTTCCCTGTCCATCACCAACTCCCGGAGCTTACTCAAAACTCATGGCCATCCAGTTGGTGATGCCATCCAACCAGCTCATCCTCTGTCATCCCCTTCTTCTCCTGCCTTCAGTCTTTCCCAGCATCAGGGTCTTTTCCAATGAGTCAGTTCTTCACATCAGGTGGCCCAAGTGTTGGAGCTTCAGCATCAGTCCTTCCAGTGAATATCCAGGACTGATTTCCTTTAGGATCGACTGGTTTGGTCTCTTTGCAATACCATATTAGCACAGCACAAATATGTATGGACAGTCAACTACTGTAATGTGCGTGCTGCATGCTCAGTTGTGTTCAGCTCTTTCCAACCTCATGGACTGTAGCCCACCAGACTCCTCTGTCTGGAATTTTCCAGGAAAGACTACTGCAGTGGGTTGCCATTTCCTTCATCAGGCGATCTTCTCAACCTGGGGACGGAACCTGAGTCTACATTGTAGGCAGATTCTTTAACTCTGAACTGCCTGGGAAGCCCATAAACTGGGCTGCAGCTGCTGCTGCTGCTAAGTCACTTCAGTCGTGTCCGGCTCTGTGCGACCCCAGAGATGGCAGCCCACCAGGCTCCCCCGTCCCTGGAATTCTCCAGGCAAGAACACTGGTGTGGGTTGCCATTTCCTTCTCCAGTGCCTGAACGTGAAAAGTGAAAGTGAAGTCACTCAGTGGTGTCCAACTCTTCACAACCCCGTGGACTGCAGCCTACCGGGCTCCTCTGTCCATGGGATTTTCCAGGCAAGAGTACTGGAGTCGGTTGCCATTGCCTTCTCCAATAAAGTGGGCAGCAAATCCTAAATAAAAGTAAATTCTCTTCAAGTTGTCTGCTTCAGATATGAACGCTTTTTACATGTGCATTTCATAGTTTTGTGCTGATGTATATTTCTGTATGTTCACATCTTTTCCTTTTCTACTTATTTTCCTTAGGCTCCTGAACTGGAATTGATAACTGTGACGTAAACATTTCTTGACTTCATCAGACCCGTGTTCTGAATCTGAGTGTTAGAAAATGACTCCTGTAAGTAATTAACCAAGAGGCACATTGCCATCTTGGGTTACTTCATCTCCACAGGAGGGACCAAGCAGCTAAAGTAAAAGAGGATGCTGCCTGGGCACAATTTGATCTTTATTATTATTATTATTATTGTTTTCCATTGTATAGAAAGAGACAACAGAACAGGAAGGAATTCAGCTAAGGAAACATTCTGTGTCTATATGACCCACTTTTCATGAGACTGGAGTAACATTCATGAGAAGGCCAAATGTGGACCTTTCCAAAAGGCAAGATGTACGAAAAACAGTCTTTAAATGTAGAGTGCCAAGGAAACGAGGAGAATAAAACTAGAAGTTCAAGCTCCCTGAATATTTAAATTTTGTGAGATAAGTAGGTGTGTGAAGAAGCTGAAAGTAATTTTATTTCTTTTGTTACATATTTGATTTGTGTTAAGAACAATTGGTACTCTTCCATAATGAAAGCAGTTCTGACATTTTGGTGTTGGGCTATGCACAGAATGTTCCTATGTCTTGGTTAATCTATTTTGAATAAAGATGGGTTTTATATTCATTCTGACCTTGTGATACTACCTTGAACTCCACAGTACTATATAAAAAGATAAAAGAATTTTACAGTGATCAGTTTTGGCTATAAATGAAAATATTGCTTATTGCCAAAAGGAAATGCATTTTGCACTATTCTAAATTGAGTGACAGTTTAGCCTGTTAAAAATATTTTTATAGGGGCAATGTGGCCTCAAGAAAAAAATCTGTTATCTTGTGGTTCCCATGGATATGGGCATATTATTTATGATCTGAAAATGTTTGGGGAAAATAAAATTAGTGACATTTGTCAATATTAATCTAATTCTCTCTTGAGTACACTAAAAGGGACACAAATATGTGATTTTTTTAAAAGAATACTTTAAAAAAAATAGCTTATATTTGGCTTTGGAATATATTTTTTGCTTCCAAGAATACTTCCTGTACCGTGCATGATTTTTTCAGGATTGAATTAAAATAAGTTAACTCTTTTTCAATTCATAGTGTAACAATCTAACAGCTTCACATAAAACCTCCAGAATGTGGCCAAGAAATTTTTAAGACCTTTGAGTGGCCAAAATTGATGTCATAAAGTCCATACACACAATTTAGATAGATCCTTATCTGAGATCATCACAGACCATCAACCATGGTTTACTTAAGTCTAATTCATCAATGCTTGCTGTAACTTCTGTTAGGGTAGAGGAAGTTGATTAGACAAAGCAAAGAGACTTCCAAAAATTTTGCAGAAACACAGGAACATTCTGACCCTAGAAAGTTCAATCTTCATTTATTTAACAAATATTCATTAACTAGGACTACTGTAAGCATGGATTTAGAGCAGGGAACTAGAAAGGCCTGGTGCCTGCGTTTGTTGAACTTCATTCAAATGGGGAAGATAAACAATAAATAAGTAAACAAATAAGCATATAAATCTCATGGTAATAAGTGCTACAGAAAATAAATCAGGGAAAAGAGCTAGACAGTTACTGTGCTTAATCACTAAGTTGTGTCCGACTCTTTGTGACCCTTTGTACTGTGCCTGCCAGGCTTCTTGGTCCATGGAACTTTTTTAGGCAAGAATTCTGGAGTGGGTTGCCATATCCTCCATATCCTCCTTCACATAGTCTCCTGTATCATCTGCCTTGCAGGTGGATTCTATACCCACTAAGCCATCAGGGAAGCCCCTGATAGTGGATATAATTTTATATAAAGTCATCAAGAAATGCCTTTCTCATAGGTATTCCCATGGAACCCCAGCAGCAGTCCCAGTGACCCCAGCCCACCTGATTCCCTCTGTTGATGTCTCTTGGTTTTATTTCCGGCTTTCTTTCTAAAGCAGGATACACAAGCCTCAAGTCCTATCCCTTCCCACATTTGACATTGGTTTTAGATGTTGTGTATCATGTTTTGTTTATTTTGTTCTGAAATTAAAGTAAAATAAAGAAGATGCATTAAAAAAAGGGGGGGGGTATCAGAAATGCCCTTCCCATGACCAATAGGACTCATGAGTTACCAAGTCCACCCTAGTGGTACCCCAATATTGAGATATTATGACCCTTGCCACGACTGAAACAAGTAGAGGTGAGGAGCAGTTACAAGATGTAACATGGTAGTTATTCTCAGATAAGACCAGATAGTTATGCCCAGCTGTTGTTGTTTAGTTGTTAGGTCATGTCTGACTCTTTCACAACCGTATGGATTATAGCCTATAGGCTCCTCTGTCCGTGGGATTTCCCAGGCAAGAATACTGGAGTGGGTTGCTATGCCCTTCTCCAGGGGATATTTCTGACCCAGGGATCAAACCCACATCTCCTATACTGCAACCAGATTCTTTACTGCTGGGAAGTCCAGTTATGTCCAGAACCAGATGGAGAAGGTTCTTAATAAAGAACCAAGAGAGACTGTGGTGAGCTAGGGGCATGGCATATGTAATGCTCCCAAAAGAGAATAGTACCTTTGCATGTGTGTAAATGGTTTTTTCAAAAAGGGATGCTACCTCTGTCTTAGAAGTCGTTGGAATTAGGACAATGCACAACGCCCCTCCCTGCAAAAAATTCCTGTATCCAACTATTATTCCTAGAGACCTTGAGTCATCAAGAAAAGATTAAATCAACTTGAGTATGTACTGTTTGAAAAGGTGGGGAATCTTATTTTACTAATATTTCACCCTCTGTAGAATACTCAGTTTCCTGAGAAATCTCAATTCCTTGGGTGTTCGGATAGCTGTGATTATACAACCATTTGTATTCCCTGGATATAAGAGTGATCAGAGTGGGAAGAGGAGAGAGAAGTCTATAGAAATTAAGTGGGAATTTATTTTTTTTTATTGTTTAACTGAAGACTATAGTTTAATCTCTGTCGTTTTTACCTAATGTCCTTTTTTATGTCCCAGAGTACTATCCAGAATACTACATCATATTTTGTTTATCATGTGTTCTTAGACTCCCATTGGCTATAACAGTTACTCAGACTTTCTTTGTTTCTGATGACTTTGACAGACATACTGGTCAAGTATTGTAGGACATCCTCTGTTAGAATTGGTCTGATGTTGTCTTTATGATAAGACTGGAGTTATGGAATTTGGGGTGAAAAACCAGAGAGGTCAAGTGCCATTCTCATCAGATCATATCAATGGTCCATATTAAAAACCTGACTTGTCACCATTGATGTTAATCTTGATTACCTGGCTGAGATATTACTTGCTTGATTTCTCCATTTAAAGGTATTCTTTTCCCTCCTTTCCATATTTTACTCTTTGGAAAAAAGTCACTATGTGCAGCCCCTACAAAAGAAGTGATAACTCATATTCTACCTTCTTAGAAGTGGAATATCTACATAAATTATTCTGGATTATTCTATAAGGGATATTTGTCTATTCACCTTCTTATTCAGTGATTTACTCATATCATTATAGACTCATAGTTATTTATTTCATATTTTCAGTTGTACTCCAATATCATTTCATTTATCTTGTTGCTCAAATTTTGCCAGCTTGGGGAATTCTTTTGACTTTACTCCAAAGTCCCTTTGACACGGCAGTATCAATCAAAAAACAATTTTTGGGGAGTACTTCTTTAGTTTCTGGTAGTATAAATACTGCAGGCTTATCCTGAATATTTCCTGTGTCAGTCTGCCTGGTTCCTCTTATTTGAATAAGAAACCAAGATCTGACCCATAGGTGTTCTCCTTGCTATTGAGGTATTCTTAGTACAAAGTCCTCTCAGCTGACAGAGCAAAAAATATATGGGTGTATATTAACCTGTGTATAAGTTAAACATGTTTCTCACTGATGTCTCCAACTCTGCTGCTGCTGCTGCTAAGTTGCTTCAGTTGTGTCTGACTCTGTGCGACCCCATAGACAGCAACCCACCAGGCTCCCCCATCCCTGGGATTCTCTAGGCAAGAACACTGGAGTGGGTTGCCATTTCCTTCTCCAACGCATGAAAGTGAAAAGTGAAAGTGAAGTCGCTCAGTTGGGTCTGACTCTTTGCTACCCCATGGACTGCAGCCTACCAGGATCCTCCACCCATGGGATTTTCCAGGCGAGAGTACTGGAGTGGGGTGCCATTGCCTTCTCTGGTCTCCAACTCTAATCCATTACCAAATGCATTATTCTAGCCTTTTCCCCTTGTTTATCTGTAACTTCACACCCTAATGATGAAAAACTTGGCCTCCCCCAATTTGTCATCCATTCCCTTAAAAGTTCATTTCTAATATACATACATTAGTGTTTTCAGAATTTTTAACCTGTACTCAATTGGGATGCAACTTTATCAACTAGAGTAGAGTATTTGTATACAGTTCCTTTGCTTTTAGCTTTATTCCACTCATTTCTAGCATTCCTTCTGTCCCTTTTCCCATCACTCTGTTCAGAGTCATTTCATACATTTGTGATAAAGTTAGATTATTTTTTCAGTTTGCATTTTGTTTTGTATATCCCCTGCTCCCTCCCCACTCCCTAACCTCCTAAGTTATGTTTTTGAATTGCATATGTTAAGGTTCACCCCTTGTGTTGTAAAGTTTTATAGATTTTGACCAATGGATATAGTTTCACACAGAATGGTTTTATTGCCTTAAAAAATTCCTGTATACGTTCAACTCTCTTCCTAGTCACCGAATGTCTTACAACCACTGACACCTCTTTTGACCTTTCTAGAATGTCATAAAGAAGTATGTGATATGTAGCTTTTTTAGACTGGCTTCTTTCACTTAGCAATGTATGTTTAAGACATCCATATTTTTAAATGACTTGATAGCTTATTACTTTGTTATCATAGAAAATGATTGCAAGTGTCAGGATATACAATTTGTTTATCCATTCACCCATTCAAGGACGTCTTGGTTGTTTCCAGTGTTTGGTGATTATAAATAAAGCTGCTCTAAACATTCACATGCTGATTTTTGTGTGGCTATAAGTTTTCAAATCACTTGGATAAATGCTGAGGATTTCCATTGCCAGATTATACAGTAAGACTATGTTCAGCCTTGTAAGAAATTGTGTCTTCCAAAGTGTGTGTACCATTGTGCATCCCCAACAGCACTGAACGAGCTCTATTGATCTACCTCCTCACCAGCAATTTCTTAGATTTCAGTCATTCCAATAGGTATGTAGTGGTATCTCATTGTTTACAATGTTTCTAATGCCAAGTAATATTGAGCATCTTTCCATATGCTTATTTGCATCTATGCATCTTCTTTGGTGAAATATTTGTTCAAATATTTTGCTGCCTTTTTTCATCTGGGCTATGAGTTTATTTATTATTGAATTTTAAGAGTTTTATGTATTTTAGTTTTAAAAATACTTTCATATTTAAAAAGGAAGCCTGATTCAGCAAATATTCCCATGTACTAAAAAAGTAAAATGTACTGATTAAACAAATTATTAGTTTTATGTGTTAGTGTACACAAAAGGATGATTTGTGATTCTGCTAGTTGTTCTTCCTTACTTTTTATACCTTAACTTAATATTTTGGTTAATGTCAATTCCAATCATAATAAATTTGATTTAACTCCTCCAATCTTCACTCATGTAAACTCCATGAGGCCAGATTTTGTCTCTTTTGTTCTACTGTCTTCAACCATATAGAATAATAATCATTCAATAAATATTGGTTGAATAAACAAATTAATGAACCTGAAAATAAAGTAGTCATTAATCAGTCAAGTGTAGAAATAGTTTATCATATTCGCTACATTTTTTCAGTTATATACAGATATTTTGACATCGTATGAAAATACCATTGTGAGCAATTTATAATATAAGATTGCCTATTTCCAAGTAAAGCAAATACTGTCCTAAAGATTTAAGGGATTATATTAATTTCAGATAGGCATGGCCCAAAGGAATCTAATTTAAATATGCAATTTAAGACGGTGGACTTTGAACTTCCCTTTTTATATCTTTGTATGCATTCAGAAAGATATCCCTTATTTAATATCGTGAGAAAATATTTGTCATGTCTGTTACGCTTATCAAAGAATGTATTTGGAAACATGATCTGGTTAGCATGAATGTCATAGAAAGAAATATTTACCTGGACCAGCTTTCAAATGAATACCATTTTTTTTTTGGCTGTTGTATTTAGATACACTTGCGTGTTTTAGATGGTGGCTGAAATTATCTGCAACAAACTTTGAAACAACCTGTTTAATGTAATTTATAATGCATGCTTTGATTTCCAAATCAAAAATATCGATAGACCATACTTTTGATAAAAAAGGTACAAATATACTATGAATTCAAATGCTCACTGATCTTTATGGGAAAAATACTAGTGAGATCAGAAGATAACATGGGCAGTCATCTGTCTAATTTGTGTTTATCTGCCAGGATACACATTTGAGTGTTAATCTTTGAAGTAACTGAAAACTCTACCCAATGCATACCTGTTAAAAAGCTTTAGCAGATTATGCTGTATGAATCTCTATACACCACTCGACACAACTGCAAGCGCTTGAGCTACTTAGCTCCTTTCATAAGCTTCATGGTAGCTTTTAATCCAAGCAGACTCAGTAGATATTATTTACAGTTGTACCACAAATTGATTTTGAAAGATTAGGAGTTTCAACTTTACTGTGCTTCTGTTTTCTTATATTCATTCTTAAAAATACTCAGACTCAGTAACATAGAAATCTATGACCTACTGATGCAGCAAATATGCAGCATGAATGAATTTTCCTAGTAACTTTGTGTTGACAAGACTCTCTCCATAATGAAAAGGATTTTGCTTCTCTTCAGTTATTTGCTTGAGAGTGGCATGTGATGTTGACATACCGTATGCTTCTGGGTTATAAAATTTTTTAATCGCTTAGTGTGTTCATCCATGAGGAGAAAGCGCCCATCTCACTCAAGCCCATTATACAAATTAGAAGCCTTTGTTCCCTTCGTGTTTTGTTGTTAGGCATTAACACAGGCACTATGAACGTATTGGAGCTGGAAGTAATGGAGTGAAATTGCTCACACCATTACTTTAAATTGAAATGCAGACAGTTCATCTGCATAGAAGTTGTGAGATCTTTTTACCTGAAAGAATAAAAACACTGAATGGTAAGATGTAAACAGCAACAAAACCCCACTAGATTTTAAGGCAGTATTTTTCCCTCTCAGACACTGTACCTGAATAATAATAATTTTTGAAAATCCCTTGTTTTCATCTGTAGTGGCTTCAGAACCTAAGTGGAGCCTTGGTCTGGAAAAACCAGCATTTTGAAATGGAAAGCATGTCCCCTTTGAGCAGAAGTTGTATTCTTTTTTATTTTCTTGTGTTACTGTAAATTACTTTTTTAGCTCGTTGTTAAAGGAAAAATAGGAACGCATCATTAGTCAAACACTAATGATCCTGAATTAAGAGAAAAAAAGAAACTTGAGCTAACCAACTTTCTGCAATTTAACTGCTTCTGTTTAAAGAAAGTTTTTTATGATCCTACATAGATATTTACTTCAAAAGATGATTTCTTAATAATACTAACTGTTAAATCTACTTCAGTAAGGGGAGGATGTTAGGAAAAAATATGGCATTTTATAACGCAAGCTCTTTTAAAGCAGATGGGCTATGTCAATCTCCAAGACAGTTTTTGCACTTGTTCCTATAGAAATCATAAATGTGCCAGAAATCGTGGGACTGTCATGTTAGCAAAATATAATAAAACATGGGACAGTTTTCCTTTTCTGAGACTATAATAGTAGTAATAACTACGCTTTATACGTTCTCTACTACTAATCAAATATGCAGAGTTGATAGTCAGCTCTTGAATCTTTTTGAGGGTGTACTTCTGAAATTACTACCCACTTACAGAATCACAGAAATACGCTATTTCTAATTTCTTAGTTCTATACATGGGCTTCCCAGGTGGCGTGAGTGGTAAAGAACCTGCCTGCCAATGCAGGAGACATAAGAGATGCGGGTTTGATTCCTGGGTCGGGAAGATCCCCTGGAGGAGGGCATGTCAACCCACTCCAGTATTCTTGCTTGGGGAATCCCATGGACAAAGGAGCCTGGTGGGTTGCAGTCCACAGGGTCGCTCAGAGTCAGACATTACTGAAGTGACTTAGCATGTAGTTCTACACATAGGGAAACTGAAGCTCCACTGTTGACTAAAAACCTGAAAGAGCTAAGGAGGGGAACTTTCAAAAATCCCTCTGTCACATTTCCCCCTACCAGCCTTACATCCCTAGACCTGGCCTTGCTGTGTTGTCATCAGAGGTGAACTATGAATTATCCTTGTTGTTTAGTCACTAAGTCATGTCCAACTCTTTTGCAACCCCATGGACTGTAGTCCCCCAGGCTCCTCTGTCCATGGGATTCTCCAGGCAAGAAGACTGCAGTGGGTTGCCATTTCCTTCTGCAGAAATATGCATAGTACTATCTATATCCAATCACTCCATTTGAGTGTCAGATCTTGTTCCCTCTTGCCAACTCAGGGGAAGCACTGTAGAAAGTAAGCACTGTCACTTACTTGCCTTCCATTGTGACATCACTATTCTTTGCCCTCTACTGAACCATTTCCTATTCTCCTAAAAGAGGGAATAAAAAAGAATCTTCTCCCAAATTCTCTTTTCTTGCTTTATAGACCACTATATGCTCTCAGTTTTCTTTCTCTTTTGCTTAATGCAGTATTATAGCTCAGATCATTCTCTGGCTCCCTGACCTCTTAAAATGTCAGAGGTGTACAAAATTTGGGTGTCAGTCCCTTCTTCTCCTATATTCACTGTCCTGGTACTCTAAGGTCTGAGAGCTTAAAAGATCATCTATGTGATGACAGCTTACAAATGTACATCTCTAAGCAACTTGTCTATTGAAATCCATTCTTGTATATCCAACTATCATCTCCAGTTGGATGTCTAATAAATGCTCCAAATCCAACATTCTAACTGAACTTCTCTATTGTTTTCCCCAAAAGCTGTTCTGCCATAGTCTTCTCTTTCTCAGTATGTAGTAACTCTCCCCTTAAAATTGGAATCACTTTTGACTCTTCTATTTCTTTCACATACCACATCTAATCCATCAGAAAACTATGGCTTCACTTTCAAAATATATCCATCATGTCAACTCTACTCCAATATAAAATAAAATTTGAAAAACATGTCCAGGATACAATCGTAGATCAAGATCACACTGCTCCTACCCCAGTCCAAGTCTCCATCATCTCGTACCTAGACCTCTGCAGTTGCTTTCTAACTCTCGTCAGACCTGGGGACTTGCTTCCATGGAATTTATTCTCAACCCAGCAGCCAGAGTGATTCCTTAGACATACACATATCACGTTATGCCTCTAAGGAAAATTCTTCAGTAGCATTCCAATTACCAGAGTCTGTGTAGAGATATACATAAGTGAGGATATGATTAAATTTCAGGACAGTCTACTCAAAAATCCAAGGTGTTGTGGAAGGGCATAATTACCTAACTCAGTGCTGGAGGACCACTGAATCCTTCTCAGGAAAAAAGTAACATCTATTCTGTGAATCGAAGAATAAAGAGATGTTATCCCAGAAACTGAATGGTAAGGTGTAGAAGCTGAGGAATCAACCCAGAACTCTCAGCTCTTTGAGATCGCATGCTGTGTCAGCAGTTTTAAAAATGTAAATAGTTTACATCTATCTATTCATTTAATATTTTCTACAAACCTTTCAGGTAAGCAGTGTTACTCTCTTTATTTTACAGACGCTGACAGTAACACGTGTTCAGTCGCTCAGTCATGTCCAACTCTGCAACTCCATGGACTGGAGCCTGCCAGGCTCCTCTGTCCATGGAATTTTTCAGGCACGAATACTGGAGTGGTTGCCATTTCCTTCAACAGGGGATTTACTGACCCAGGGATTGAACTCATGTCTCTTGCCTCTCCTGCATTGGCACCACTAGCCGACGATGTTACGGGCACAACCTGGGAATCCCAACCAACACATAGGTAGCTATCAATAGAGCATGGATTCACATTCACATAGTTCCTCTTGAAGAGTAAGGCACCAACTACTATAACTGGTGAAGTTAGCAAGACTCGGATCCTAGAGGTACTCAGGTCCAAGTGAAAAATTAGACTTTGTCCTTAGAATCGTAAGAGATACTTTTCCTACTTTGGACCGCAGTAAAAATGAACTGGGCAAGAAGAAATTGCAGAGTACTATCTTTGGTTTAATAAACTGCCTAGGTTAAAATAAATCCAAACTTCTTTAGAGGACTTGTGAAGTCCCTTATAAATTCTAGCTCTCTGGCCTCATTTCAGGCCATTTGCCATTTTTCTTTCTTCGTCTGTATCTCTTACCTCTGCATTTCACCTAAACTGTGCTCTAAACATTCTTGCAGACACCCTTCCCAGAAAAGTGTGCCCACACATAACTGCATACTTTATCACATACTTTATCTCTGTTTGGGCAGATGGAG
The DNA here is from genome assembly GCF_032405125.1 of Capricornis sumatraensis. Taxonomy (NCBI): domain Eukaryota; kingdom Metazoa; phylum Chordata; class Mammalia; order Artiodactyla; family Bovidae; genus Capricornis; species Capricornis sumatraensis. Next base: position 67,440,542 of record NC_091079.1, read on the forward strand.
GTCCTCTCGGCTGGTTTAAGTGTTCAAACTCTAGAAGCTTATTGTTTCCTGACTCACCAGTTCTGATTAGGTCTTTGGTCTATTTCTTCTTCCTAAAAAGAAAAAAAAAAAAAAAAAAGGCAATTCTCTTCTCTACCTAGGAACCAAATTACTCAGTACACAGTTTAAATATCATAGACCTGGGAAATTTCTTCTAAGCCTTACCTTCCTCACCAAATGGGTATAGGTAAGTAGGTATTTATTATTCAGACTGGTCTAAGGGGCTAGGTTATGCCATCCTATACCATCAAACCACCTGATCTTGAGGCTTCACACATCAGAGGGTTTATTTTTTTCTTCTATGCAAAGGCCACTGTGAAGCAGACTGCTTGTATCTCATTATGCTAAAATTTCAGCTGGAGGCTTCCAGTTTGCCATAACAGGGAAAGAGAAGGATGAGGAATAAACCTCCAGCTGAAAAATGCTTCTACCTGGGACTTATCATTTCAGCTTTCACTGCAATAACCAGAATTATGGTGGTGACTAACTTTGAGTGTTATAAGGAGCTTATGGGGCAGTCAGTAGTGCTTCCAGAGGTAACAAACATGAAAAAGTGGTCAGTTCAGAAGGAGAAGAGGGCGTCAGAGGATGAGATGGCTGGATGACATCACCAATGCAATGGACATGAACTTGGGCAAACTTAGGGAGATGGTGTGGGACAGGGAGACCTGGCATGCTGTAGTCCATCGGGTTGCAAAGAGTTGGACACGACTGGGCAACTGAACAACAACGATGGTCAGTTAACCTCTTTTTCACCTCTGGCTTCACTTTATGATAATTCTGTGTTTACATCTCTGCTTCTTTATTATAACTATCAGCTTTTAAAGGGCAAGACCACCATTTTTTCTTTGTGTTTGTCCTAACTCCTAGTTTAATGAAAGTAGATTCAATTCAATTAATGTTGTTGAATTGCATTGATTAGGCATGGTTTGTACTGTAGTCCAGGTTCCTAGGAAAGAGACAGTGAGATAGATATTAGTGTAAAAGAAGTTTATTAAGACAGGTTTTGGGGACCAACAATTTTATGGGGGAGTGGAGACAGCACCCCTGGGCCCTGGGAGAGGTTGGTCTGGGATGCAGTCTCAATGGCGATCTCCAGCTGTTTCTACTGGAAATCTCAAGCTGAGATGACTCTTTAGAGTTGCCCCAATTGGGAGCTGAGTCCACTGTTATATGCCAGCATCAGCCAGTCTTAAATTCATGTTCCCACAGGGAAGGGAGATGTGATCTTGAATGAGGATGTTCACTTCACTTTAGGGCAACTCCCAGAGGCAAAGTCCTTAGGGGAGATCTGCCTATAGCAAAGTGTCTACTCCCATTTAACAAAAAAGCAAGTAACCTCATTTGGTAGTGTATTTAAACTATTCTATGTAAATAAATACTATACTCACTTCGGTGCTAAGAAAACAAGAGTTATAGCCAATAGCCTAATAGACTCCTGTTTAAAACCACTTGATAATTTGGGGCTTAAGAGTTTTGTGACTTCCAGTTTATTCACTTTGGTATAAATCAAATTTTATTGTAATTTTCTAGCCCTACATTCAGAACTCAGTATTAAATTGGTTTCCTAAACGGTACAGATAAATTCCACATTTTCATCCTAACATGTATTTACATCCACAGCTATTCAGTTGTGTGGGTAATTTAAGCCTCTGAGTTGGGAACTGGTTTCACTGTTTTTTATCTATTCAAAAATAGTTCATATGAGCAAAAGCTATGTCTAAACAGAATTTACTCAGCAACATAAAAATATGTTATGTAAAAATAGAGCCTGAATAGGGTAGTCGTTAGCTTTTTAATAGGCTCCAATAAATAAGAATGAGTTAGAATTGACTTAGCACTTAAACTGACCATCTTAACTTTGTGAATGCCAGGCAAATATTTTTGTGATACCACATAGTTTATTTAACTCTTTTCTGTGGTTTATTTTTCTGCCTCTAAAACAGAGATTTAAAAGCTTAAAATAAAATCATATATGATGAATAAGATATGGATGCTTCAGAACTTCTCACACTGGATTTGTCTTACAAATATGTTGATATCTTCCTTTGGATATTTGCATGTAGAAAGCAGTGCTATTACATACATACAGTTTTGTGCTTTGGGCCAGTTAGTTTGAGGACAGTGAAATAAAGCACCAATATGATAAATCCTTACAGTAGAGTTGCCTGGAGCTTTTTAAGGGAGACAGATGTTTGAGCACAAGAGTTTACTAGTTGAGAGATTCTGTAATAGTTATAGATCCAGAATACAATAAAGGCACATGACAGGGAAGAGGACATTCTGTATGTGAGAATATTTTAAAATGGTAAAGCAATAAATCTTGCCATGTAACAAACAATTTCAAAATTGTAATGGTCTACAACAGCACCCATTAACTTTCAGGCTCATAGTTCTGCAAATCAACTGTGGTTCAGCTAGTGTCGGCTTGCTATGTCTGGGTCAGGCTGGACAAGCTTCCTGGCGGAATCAGGTCTACCCTGTATATATTCATTCATACACCTGGTTGAAGGGAGTGATTACTGATTCTCCTCTCACAGAAATTACAGCCATGCAACAGGCCAACCCAAATGGCACCGATATGTTTAAAACTATTGCTCACATTCCATCCACTAATTCCATCCAAACATTCCATTGACCAAAGAAAGTCTAATGGCCAAGCTCATGATGGATGAGCCAAGGAAATAAACTCAATCCACACTAGTGAGAAGCACTGCAGAAGTCACATGGGGAATCTAAGGACGCAAATTCTATAACAGAAATATGACGAAAGGTTCAGGAACAACAGTCCAATCCTTCGTTAAATTTCAAAGAAGACTTGACATATTTGAGCTGAATCCTGAGGGATGAATAGAAGTTTACCAATAAAACTCTAAACTGATTCCACATCTAACATCCTACTCTGTTGCTTTTCCTACAACTTTAAGCTATTTAATTGAAAAAATATATAATTGCTTTATTATTTCCAAATAGCTACACTCTACAACTATCTGGTACTCTTTTATCCTCAATGTCATCGTCAAACTAACTTACCTAACTTCTGACATTGTTCAAGTTCTAGATACGCTTCCCTCCTGTCTTCCAAAGGCTTTTACTCACCATCTATGAACCTTGTGCTTGCCTTTGAGACTGCTGTATCTTGCTTAGGCTTGTAGCTTTCCAACTTTCTCTTTTATTTGCAGATCTTCAGAAAATCAGTGTGCCCAGTATCTGCTCTGAGTCTTTCTTGGAGAGCTGTGATGATTGTTTTACATGACACTTCTGCCACTTTCGCATTGCTCATCATCTCTATAAATATGCTGCCTTTTTGCTTTTCGTAAGTAATTTCTTTAATTTATGCATAACCTAAATATCTCACCACTCTTCAATATAAATAAGTTGATGCTTTAAGAGTACTTTGAATTGACTTACAGCTAAAACTTTTGATTCTGTGTAGTCAGTTTTTTTCCTGTGTGCTCAGTTGTAGATAATACTGAATATGAGAGGTAAAAATAATAAGATTTTTTTTTTACCTTGATTGCTAGGCAGTGAGATTGCTTTCCATTTTGTATTTTCCTTGAGTTCTCTCTTATTATTTATAGTCTATTTCAATCACTGGAATTCATGCTCAGTTGCTCAGTCATGGGCTGCATGTAGACCGCTGCCAGACTCCTCTATCTAAGGGATTTTCCTGGGATGAATACTGGAGTAGGTTGCCGTTCCCTTCTGCAGGGGATCTTGCCGACCAAGGGATTGTACCCACGTCTCCTGTGTCTCCTGCAAGGCAGGCAGGTTCTTTACCCTTAGCCACTGGGGAAGCCCCACTGGAATATCTGAAGGCAAATTAGTACCATTGCTTGCTTCACATCCAGTTCCTGCCTTTCTCTGAGGAAAAAAATCTTTACTGGTAAAGAGCAGTTATTGTTAAAAGAAATGACTCTTGGAAGTAAGGAGTTAACAGGAGTTGTAACTAAAAGCAGTGCTAAAAAAGAGATGAGAGGCTGTGGACTTGAGATCAGCAACCAGAAGAGAGCATTCAGATTCACGAATGTAAGAGAAACACTTGTATTGCCAAGGAAAAATAAAAAATTGTCAAGTTCAGACAAACTATTAATGCATATGTAATGTGGAAGCACAGACTCCTGGTAAGAACTAGCCTTAGGCAATATTTCATTTTAAAACAGAGAATACTTTATATTATGATTCTACAAATGAATGTTGTCTAAATATTTTTGTTAATTGCAGAATATTTCATGATAATAAGGATCATCAAGTGTTGAAAATGTAGTTATTCATTTGACATTGAAAAAAGGGAAGTACAAGCATTTTAAGAATAAAAATTATGGCTTTTCTGGATTTGAACTACATTCACACCTTGGAAATCAGCAGAAATCAAGGTCTTTCAGCTCATAGAGGTAAAGGGTTTTCCTAAATATTCTGAAGCACAACTACAAGGACAATTTCAATTTTCTTTCTTCTTTACTAGTATTTTCTCATATCTTATGCAAACCTTTTCATATAAGATATTCAATAAGCATATATTGAACAAATGGATATCTACTGAATAGCCCTGAATCATGGCTCCATGTTGAGTGCTGGAGTGGATAAAGAGGAGAAAGAGTTCACCAAGTTTTATTTATTCAGCTAATATTTAGTAAGCAGTTATTATGCACTGTTTTAAATGCTAGGATTCAGTATTATAAACCAGACAGGAAAAGTCCCTGATCTCATGGAATTTACATTCTACTTGGGTGAAAGATAAACAACAAGCAATAAAAATGCAAAAGGTAACAAGCTAATATTAGATCATCCGCATCTGGAGCTATAAAGAAAATGAAGAAGATAGTAATGCTGACAGAGGATGGAAGTAGGGGAATCCCTCTCACACATGGTGGATTGATGATCAAGGGACAACTTTCTGCAAAGGTGCCACTTGAGCCAAGACCTTGTAATGAGAAGACAGCTCTTTGTGGAGCCATTGGGGAAAGTGGAAGGAAGAGCAAGTTCAAATTCACTGTGAAAGAAAAAAGGCTCTGTAGGTTTGAGCAAGGAAAAGGAGGCTGGTGTGACTGGAGGGTATGCTGCTAAGTCACTTCAGTCGTCTCCGACTCTGTGTGACCCCATAGACAGAAGCCCACCAGGCTCCCCCGTCCCTGGGATTCTCCAGGCAAGAACACTGGAGTGGGTTGCCATTTCCTTCTCCAAAGCATGAAAGTGAAAAGTGAAAGTGAAATCGCTCAGTTGTATCCAACTCTTAGCGACCCCATGGACTGCAGCCTACCAGGCTTCTCTGTCCATGGGATTTTCCAGACAAGAATACTGGAGTGGGGTGCCATAGAATGTGATAAATAAGAGAGGGAGTCAGGGGCCAGAATGTGAGAGCCTTGTGCCTGAGGCCAGGATTTTGCATTTTATTTTAATCGCAATGGTAGTCTATCAGGGAGATTTTAAGAGGAGGCGGTTATATTATTTAATTTACAATTTTGAAAGTCATTCTGACTGCCTTTTTGGGAAAGATTTGAAGGGGAAGTGGGGGTGGTCCAAAACTACCAGTTATTAGGAGTCCATTGCCCACAGTACGCTTGCCTGGAAAATCCTGTGGATGGAGGAGCCTGGTGGGCTGCAGTCCATGGGGTCGCTAAGAGTCGGACACGACTGAACGATTTCACTTTCACTTTTCACTTTCATGCATTGGAGAAGGAAATGGCAACCCACTCTAGTGTTCTTGCCTGGAGAATCCCAGGGACAGGGGAGCCTGGTGGGCTGCTGTCTATATGGTCGCACAGAGTTGGACACAACTGAAGCGACTTAGCAGCAGCAGCAGCCCATAACCAAGGCTAGAGATCTTGATGGTTTGGACTGGGTTACAATGAAAATAGACTTTAGACACATTTTTAGAGATAGCTGATAGATCTTGTGGATGGATAGCATGTGGATGGGAGGGAAAATGAGTAATCCGTAATATTTCTGCTGTTTTGGAATTGTAGGTCTGGATGGATTGGGGAGGCAGGGGAGGTCATTTTATGAGATGGGAGAGACTCCAGGCTGAAAGAAATTGCTTTTGTTGTAAAAAAAAAAAAAATAATAAGACAAGGAAATAATGGTTAAAGAAAGTTTACAGTCTAGCTAGCAAAGAACACGCACATATACACACATGATACTAAAGGCAAATTAAGAAGTATTTGTTTATTTACTTGCTAAGTCATGTCTGACCCTTTCAGCTCCATGAACTGCAGCATGCCAGGCTCCCCTGTCCTTCACTATCTCCCAGAGTTTGCTCAAATTCATGTCCATTGAGTTAGTGATGCTATCTAACCATCTCATCTTCTGCTGCCCTCTTCTCCTCCTGCCCTCAATCTTTTCCAGTACCAGGGTCTTTTCCAGTGAGTCAGCTCTTCAGATCAGGCGGCCAAAGTATTGGAGCTTCAGCTTCACCATAAGTCCTTCCAATGAATATTCAGGACTGATTTCCTTTAGGATTGACTGGTTTGATCTCCTTACTGTCCAAAGGACTCTCAAGAGTCTTCTCCAGCACCACAATGTGAAAGCATCAATTCTTCAACTCTCAGTCTTCTTAATGGTCCAACTCTTACATCTGACCATGACTCCTGGAAAGACCATAGCTTTGACTACATGAACTTTTGTCAGCAAAGTGATTCTGCTTTTTAAGGCACTGTCTAGGTTTGTCATAGCTAAATAAATTATATGACCCTGAAGGAGTACAGAGGAAAGACTTCTGTTCATTGAGTGAGTCATTTCACATGTTTATGTTTCAGAATTTCTAACTTGAAATGATATGAATACCAAAAGCACTTAATTATTTCACATTGCATGAAGACTGTATGTACATGTTTAGTCCAATAATATAAAGTAAATCCACTCAATAATATAAAAAGGTCAACTAGTACATTTTTTTAGCTTTCCCCTCATGATTTCAAAATAACTGAGATAGGGCTAGCAACATATTCTCACATGATGAAGAAACAGGATGGGAAGGATAAAGAAGCCCAATTCCTGTTGGCTTTTTCTTTTAATCAGGGTTTTTTTTTTTTTTTTTTTTTCCTGGAAGCCCTCTAGCTGATACTTATTACATTTAATTGGGTTGAGCTGGGCCATGTTCTCATCTTTGGATCAAACACTAACAAAAGGAAACTAAATTGCCATTATTGATTGTGCTCAGTCATAATCGAGCTTGTGAGTCTGGGGGGTCATAACTTCCTACAAGTAATACGGATTCTCCAAGCAAAAAAAGGAAGACTATTTGTCACCCCAGATATGATCAGAGACCCAAATATTCCATTTTTAGCTGGTCCTTCCGTGATAAATGTAAAGTTGAGTTTGTATACTCACTATATTCCAGGCTAAGTCGAATGTCTGGCTCATAGTAGATAATCTATAAATACACATTATTAAATGAATAATTAATATTTACTTGTTGAATGAATCACCACTTATACATGAAAAATACAAGAGGTCTTATACAAGAGGTCAGAGTGACAAGATAACTTGTTCAAGTTAATTCAGTAATAAATGTTAGAGCAAGACTCAAACTCAGATGGCTTTTGCTCCAATGCCTGAACTCTGCTTATCGATACACACCGATTTTCATCAAAGTCTAATAGTATAGTTGACTACATAACCCTAAAAGGACACTAAATCCAAGGTCTGAGAAAAGGGAGATTCTCAATTGCAGTCAAGAAATCCTAGGAAACTAGCTAAATCAGTTTTTTAGAAAAATGTTTAATTTATTTTTGGCTATGCTGGCTCTTCATTGCTGTTTGAAGGCTTTCTCTAGTTGCAGTGAGTGGGGGCTACCCTGGCTCAGTGCATGGGCTTCTCATTTCGGGGGCTTCTCATTTCGGGGGCTTCTCTTGGGGAGCATGGGCTCAAGGACACTCGGGCTCAGTTAGTTGCTCTGTAACATGTGGTATCTTCCTGGACCAAGGATCTAACTGGTATCTCCTGCATTGCAAGGTGGATTTTTAACCACTGTACCACCAGGGAAGCCCAAAAGTTTTGTATCTTTCTTGATCTTTTGTGACCTCTTAACATCCACATCACTGTCATAATAATAATCCCCATTTCCTTGGCCTCTCCCTATTTTTAATAACAATAATAATAATCCCCATTTCCTTGGCCTCTCCCTAGTTTTCAAGTTTACCTGTCCCATCATATCTTTATATTCTTCCCCAGCCAAACTGGAACTTGTAGTCAATTCTGTTAACCATTCAGTCACAGGCAGATATACTTCCTTCACTGACTGATATGGATCAATTACAAATTTGTGTCAAGCCAACTTCTTGTTTCATTTCTCCCTCTGACAGAGCCACTGAAAATGGCTGAGAAAAATCCCATAAACATATTGCCCAGGTTCATTGGAAAGGAATGGTCCCCATCTTATCACATGCTTCAGTCTCATTCAGCAGTTCATTTGCTTGTATCACATCACCAGTGCTTCTGACTTCCTAGAGTATCTCTCTCAAATCTTTTTTCTTCTCCTCAAGTCCCCTTCTTTAGGACTTTTGCATGATTGTTGTGTTTCTTCTTCTTGGTACATGATAAAATTGTTCTTTGCCATCCACTTGGTTTGGCTTTGCCATGTTAGACATTGGGGTGTGACTTTGTCAATGAAGTGTGTCAGCAGATGTAGAAGTTTTGAGAGACAATGCAGGGGCTTCCCTAGAGGTCCAGTGGTTAAGACTCCTGGCTTCCAGTGCAGAGGGTGCAGGTTTGATCCCTGGTCCAGGAACTAAGATTCCATGTGCCACATGGCCACAAGATTAAAAAGACAATAAAAGCCATTGCATTATTCATCATGTTCCCCTTCCCTTGCCTTAGTAACTTTCCACGTATGTGTCAAGGTAGAGCCTTCATAAGCCTAGTTCCTGAAGAATTTAGATAATCTCTATCCTCCCAGTGGTTTATGTTGTATGTGGAGAAGAAACCCGATTTTTCTGTGTTAAGTCATAAACAGTTGGGATGTGCTTGTTACCACTGCATCATTCAGTCTGTCCTGACTGCTATAACCGCTTTGTAGGATTTCACATAATCCTTCTCTTGAAATTTCTTCTTTGGGTTTTCAGTTCAGTTCAGTCACTCAGTAGTGTCCGACCCTTTGTGACCCCATGAATCGCCGCACGCCAGGCTTCCCTGTCCATCACCAACTCCCGGAGTTCACTCAGACTCACGTCCATCGAGTCTGTGATGCCATCCAGCCATCTCATCCTCTGTCGTCCCCTTCTCCTCCTGCCCTCAATCCCTCCCAGCATCAGAGTCTTTTCCAATGAGTCAACTCTTCGCATGAGGTGGCCAAAGTACTGGAGTTTCAGCTTTAGCATCATTCTTTCCAAAGAAATCCCAGGGCTGATCTTCAGAATGGACTGGTTGGATCTCCTCGCAGTCCAAGGGACTCTCAAGAGTCTTCTCCAAGACCACAGTTCAAAGGCATCAATTCTTCAGCACTTAGCCTTCTTCACCATCCAAATCTCACATCCATACATGACTACTGGAAAAACCACAGCCTTGACTAGACGGACCTTAGTTGGCAAAGTAATGTCTCTGCTTTTGAATATGCTGTCTAGGTTGGTCATAACTTTTCTTCCAAGGAGTAAGTGTCTTTTAATTTCATGGCTGCACTCACCATCTGCAGTGATTTTGGAGCCCACAAAAATAAAGTCTGACACTGTTTCCACTGTACCATTCCATTATCTTTGTGTCCTTAGGCTATAATTTTTTAATCCTGCTTTTCAGTCTTCATGATAGTGTCCCTCTTTTTCTGCTCAACTGTCTTCTTTTATCCTTCTGCCCAGTTGTGGATAAGCACATTTACCATCAATCCTTCAACTTCGATCTAAAACCTAATAGCTCTGAAGTTTGTAATGCCAATAAAGACCTCTCCTCAAATATTCAAATCTTTGTGTCCAAATGCTTTACACAATTTTCACCTGGATATTTCCCTCAACTTCAGTTTTTCTCTAATTATTCTCACTAAAGAAATTCTGTCTTTTAAGTTCCATGTCTTTGTAAATGTTCCTTCAATCTGCCTGTATCCTAAACCAGAAATCTGGAAACAATAATAGTTTTATTCCTCTAAGTCACTCAAAATAGCATGTCATTATATAAATTTTATACCCGAAATATTTTTTCTATCTTCCTCTTCTTTGCCTATTCTCCTTCTGGGACTGTATAATCCTAAACCATAACAATTTCAATATACCTGTGAAGCCTCCCCCTCTCTCCTCTAGTACATACATTGCTGCCAGAGTTCTGTTTATAAAATATCGGTTAGATCACATAACTCTTATATTTTAAAATGACTCTGAAATTTTATTGTCAATGGCACAGAAACCATATTGCTGTCATAGCTTAAGAAGACCATCAAAGACCAAGCATGCCTAAAATCACGTTTTCCTAGGGCTCTTGCAACCTTCCAATCACATTTGTGTAGAAGTAGACATTTATTTCTTGATACATTTGTTCATGACATTTCCTCATCTGGAATGACCTTTCCCTCTTCTTTTTAAATGATCACTACTGAAGTCTTCCTTGAGCAGCTCTTTCTCTGACAAAATGAATAATTTCCCCTCTCTGTTTCAATGATGAACTACAGATAACACTTACTGAGCAATCACTACCTGTATTTGTTTCCTAAGGCTATGCAATAAATTACCATAAACTTGATGGCTTAAAACAACAGAAGTTTACTCACTCACACTTCTGGAGTCTAGAAATTTCAAATAGGTGTCAGCAGGGTCATGCTCCCTTTAAAAACTCCAGAGAAGGATCCTTTCCTGCTTCCTTGTAGCTTAAGGTGGTCACTGGCAATCTTTGATGTTCCTGGGGGGTACAGATGCAGCTCTTCAATTTCTGCCCCCATTTGCACATGACCTTCCTCCCTGTGTGTCTCCTCTGTGCAGGGGTATTCATGTCTCTCTCTCCTTTTTCTTATAAAGACAGCAGTCATTTATTATAGGGCTGATGTTAATCCAGTATGACCTCATTTTAATTTGATTGTATCTGTGAAGACCCTATTTCCAAATAAGGTCTCATCCATAGATCTCATGTGTGTATATATATATATAAAACCTACATTTATATTAAAATAAATATATTTTTATTTTATATAAAATATATTTATATTATATATATATTTGACAAAGAGGGCACAATTAAAAACACTACAGAACTTTTTAGCATTGTGCTGAGTACTTAAGGCATGGGGTTCAACCATATGAAACTGCCATTTCTGTAGATCAAAAGGAGGTGATTCTTGACAATTTCATATCGTTCAATCCAATATTATCATGCTGAATGTTCATAAATCTCTATCATGTAACCCTATTATTCCTATTTTAAGAAAAGGACACAGGAGAGGTTCATTAACTTGCTCCAGGGCATACAATTAGTAAGCGATAGAGCCCAAATCAAACCTACTGAGCCTAACTCCAAGAACCACTCTCATAACCATCATAATATGTCATTCTTCTGCCAGTATTAAATCTTGTGTTCAGCTCTATTGTATCTTTTATCACGTAGCTGACATGTCTATTCACCTTCATTCTGTTTTCTGAGCTGCTTTGGGAAATTCTATTCATTACTTATTCCCAACACTAAAGATAGTGCATGCCATTAGATAGAAAACAAATGTTCCTTGAAAAGCTAAATGAACTCCTGGTCTGGAAAATGTTTACTACCCTAAAGAGAAAAGACGGCATCAGTTCAGTTCAGTCACTCAGTTGTGTCCGACTCTTTGCGACCTTACGGACTGCCGCATGCCAGGCCTCCCTGTCCATCACCAACTCCTGGGAAATTACTCAAACTCATGCCCATTGAGTTGATGATGCAAAGCAACCATCTCATCCTCTGTCATCCCCTTCTCCTCCTGCCTTCAGTTTTTCCCAGCATCAGGGTCTTTTCAAATGAGTCACCTCTTTGCATCAGGTGGCCAAAGGATTGGAGTTTCAGCTTCAGCATCAGACCTCCAAATGAATATTCAGGACTGATTTCCTTTAGGATGAACTGGTTGGATCTCCTTGCAGTCCAAGGGACTCTCAAGAGTCTTCTCGAACATCATAGTTCAAAAGTATCAATTCTTTGGTGCTCAGATTTCTTTATAGTCCAACTCTCACATCCATACATGACTACAGGAAAAAGCATAGCCTTGACTAGACAGACATTTGTTGGCAAAGTAATATCTCTGCTTTTTAATATGCTGTCTAGGTTGGCTGTAACTTTTCTTTCAAGAAGTAAGCGTCTTTTTATTTCATGGTTGCAGTCAGCATCTGTAGTGATTTGGGAGCTCAAAAAAATAAAGTCTGCTACTCTTTCCACTGTTTCCCATCTATTTGCTGTAAAGTGATGGGACCAGATGTCGTGATCTTAGTTTTCTGAATGTTGAGCTTTAAGTCAACTTTTTCACTCTCCTCTTTCACTTTCATCAAGAGTCTCTTTAGTTCTTCTTCACTTTCTGCCATAAGGGTGGTGTCATCTGCATATCTGAAGTTATTGATATTTCTCCCAGCAATCTTGATTCCAGCTTGTGCTTCATCCAGCCCAGTGTTTCTCATGATGTACTCTGTGTAGAAGTTAAATAAGCAGGGTGACAATATGTAGCCTTGATGTACTCCTTTTCCTATTTGGAACCAGTCTGTTGTTCCATGTTCAGTTATAACTTGCTTCCTGACCTGCATATAGATTTCTCAAGAGTCAGGTCAGGGGGTCTGGTATTCCCATCTCTTTCAGAATTTTCCACAGTTTATTGTGATCCACACAAAGTCTTTGGTGTAGTCAATAAAGCAGAAATAGATGTTTTTGTGGAACTCTCTTGCTTTTTCCATGATCCAGCGGATGTTGGCCATTTGATATCTGGTTCCTCTGCCTTTTCTAAAACCAGCTTGAACATCTGGAAGTTCATGGTTCATGTATCACTGAAGCCTGGCTTGGAAAACTTTGAGCATTGCTTTACTAGCGTGTGAGATGAGTGCAACTGTGCTGTAGTTTGAACATTCTTTGGCATTGCCTTTCTTTGGGATTGGAATGAAAATTGACCTTTTCCAGTCCTGTGGCCACTGCTGAGTTTTCCAAATTTGCTGGCATATTAAGTGCAGCACTTTCACAGCATCATTTTTTAAGGTTTGAAATAGCTCAACTGGAATTCCATCACTTCCACTAGCTTTGTTCCTAGTGATGCTTCCTAAGTCCCACTTGACTTCGCATTCTAGGATGTCTGGCTCTAGTGAGTGATCACACCATTATCTGGTTATCTGGTTCATGAAGATCTTCTTTGTATAGTTCTTCTGTGTTTTCTTTCCCCCTCTTCTTAATATCTTCTGCTTTTGTTAGGTCCATACCATTTCTGTCCTTTATCGAGCCCATCTTTCCATTATGTTCCCTAGGTATCTCTAGTTTTCTTGAAGAGATTTCTAGTCTTTCCCATTCTATTGTTTTCCTCTATTTCTTTGCAATGATCACTGAGGAAGGCGTTCTTATCTCTCCTTGCTATTCTTTGAAACTTTGCACTCAAATGAGTATATCATTCCTTTTCTCCTTTGCTTTTTGCTTCTTTTCTTTTCACAAATATTTGTAAGGCCTCCTCACACAGGCATTTTGCTTTTTTGTGCTTCTTTTTCTTGGGGACGGTCTTGCTCCCTGTTTCCTGTACAATGTCACGAACCTCTGTCCATAGTTCATCAGGCATTCTATCAGATCTAGTCCCTTAAATATGGTCATACCTGAATGGTCTAGTGGTTTTCCCTACTTTCTTCAATTTAAATCTGAAGTTGGCAATAAGAAGATCATGATCTGAGCCACAGTCAGCTCCTGGTCTACTTGGGAATATCCCCAGCCCTTACTTGTTACTAAGGCCAGTATAGTTGAGACAGAGAAACGTTTAGGAATTCAGTCATGGTCTCCTGTGACAGAGCAGCAGCCTCTCACCCTTGTTTCCAGAATCACCTCTATCTCATTTTCAGCTCCAGCTCTAGCATTGCAAGTATTCCCCTCACCCTGTCTTACACTTAAATGACAGTTCAACCCAGGTTAAACCAAACTTAATTGTTTCTTTTCTCCCACATGGGCAGAATGACTGAGCTTTAACTTCTGAAACTGTTTTTCTTTCCTTTCCCCCCCCAAATGTCAATATGTACATTTTAAGTTTCAAGTAAATGGAAATTACTTTTCTAATTAAAAAAAATTGATTAGAAGTAGATTCATGTGTGATTGTTTAGTAAAAGGAGCAGATCTCCTCTAGGGTGTAATAAACTAGAACAGCATCACTACCAACTTTACAATGAGTAGAGGAGCCGGATTAACTTCAAATTCACAGCGTTTTTTTTGATCCCTTCAGAAAGCTGTGGTAGCAAGCAAAATAGACCAACATTTGAGGAGAGACAAACCCTTGCACATATTTATCTAGAACATAGATCATCAAATACTTGATAAAGGATAAAAGTGGGCTGACTAAACAAGCGCTTTCAAATTTGGTGGCGGCCATACTTTCTTGTGGGCTTCCCAGGTGGCACTAGTGGTAAAGAATCCACCTGCCAATGCAGGTAGACAGAAGACACGTGGGTTTGATCCCTGGGTTGGGAAGATCTCTTGGAGGAGGGCATGGCAACCCACTTCAGTATTCTTGCCTGGAGAATCCCATGGACAGAGGAGCCTGGTGGGTTACAGTCCATGGGGTCACAAAAAAATTGGGCACAACTTAGTCACTAAACAACAAGCAACTCATCAAATGTAGCAAGATCAGGAAAGACAAGATTAAAATTCTGTCATGAAATGGTGATATATAGAGAGACATGACAACCAAATGTAATGTGGAATCTTGGATTAATGTGGAAAACAACATTAGTAGAGAAACTAGTGAAATCAAAATAAATTTGTAGTTTTGATAATACGTTTGTGCCAATTTTCATTTATTAGGTTTTCCTAATGGTATAAGGTTATATAAGATAATAACACAAAGGACTAAAGGATATATGGGAAATTTCTCTATTTTTGCAACTTTCTATAGGATTAAAATGATCTCCAAAAATTTTTTTAAGTTAACATTCACTTGGAAAAACAGATATGGATAAAGGCAATGTATCAATCTGAGAATAGATTCTTCTGGGCTGTCAGCCACCTAAGGAATGAATTCAGGCTAATGACCCAATGTAAAGTATGATCATTTAAAATGTATAAGAAGAGAATTCTAGGCAAGAAGATAAAATGAACATTGACTCAGTGATCAAGAACTTGTGAAATCCCCATCCTTGAAGTAGTTGAAGGACAAGCTACATAACCAGTTGTGTTGGAGAGCTGAGGCTTTATTCTTTAGGACAGACAAGGTACACTGCTTTTACTGTTTCTTCCACATAGAAGACTTAAGAAATAACTTCACTCTGCTCTATGACCTGTGTATTTGCAAGTAGATTAATGGACATCCATGGAGTTCTACTAAAATATATTGTTTAAACAAACCCTAGACTTGGAAACATTTTAAGGAGGCACACATCAGAAAATTTGGATTATGAATTGAAGAAAGTGCACAGAGGTTTGCATCTTTTTTCCCTGTTCATTACATTTTAAGCTGAAGTGGTTCCCCATCTGGACTAAGAAGTTGCACTGCCAAAATGTTAATATTCTTCCCCTTGATATTGTTTTATTATAATTCATTTTGAAGAGGTGCATGGTCTAACAAACAAGCAAATCCTCTGATTTGACAGAAAAAATGTCTAAAACAGGCTTCCCTGGTGGGTCAGTGGCAAGGAATCCACCTGCCAATGCAGGAGACACAGGTTCAATCCCTGAGTTGGGAAGATCTCCTGAAGAAGGAAATGGCAACCAACTCCCGTATACTTGCCTGGGAGATCGAATGGACAGAGGAGCCTGGTGAGCTACAGTCCATGGGGCTGCAGGAGGGTCAGATACAACTTTGCGACTAAACAATAACAATGTGTAAAACAGTCTTTATCCTGATGGAAGTTACCAACAGCTCAGTCTTGATAGTTGTTTTCTGGTGAGATGATAAAGTTTTTAAATCTTGGATTTTTCCCAGTGTGATTTCATTTGGATTATGCACTCTGATTCATTGAAGAAAGCTGCATCAGGGAACAATATAATTTTGCAGCAGCACTTTGACAAAAGGTCAAAGGGGATATTCCATTTCTGATTCAAGGACAATTCCATAGACTAGCTTTTTTCTTTATCCATCTCTCTGTTGGTCTCTTTTTCTCTGTTGATTTTCATCTTGGAAGTTTTGCAGCTGAAACACAGGTGGGCAGGTGTGGAATTTTTGGTTTCCTTTTCATGGTTTCTTCTACATTGCTTTAAATCGCCACTGATTTGAACAGCATGACTGATCCTTTTAGTATTGATGTCAGGAGAGGAGACAGAGAACTGGAAAATTATTAAAAATAGGTTTCATTGTCTACAGAACTACATTGATGATTGGTTAATAAGAAGAAATACTTTATGATTTTAAGAAGAAATACTTCATGCTTTTTGAACCACTAAATTTCATATTATTTTCATTTATAATATAGTAAGCCTATGGCTCACTGAACTTTTTATTTTTCATTCAGATAATTTGGTGTGATGCTGTCATTATATGCTTAAAGCAAGGGAAGAAGTGCCAGAGATTGATGGGTATAGAAAAGAAGTGAAGGGAAAGGAATAAATGGGTACTGGTTACTTTTGAAATTTATTACTATAAGGATACAGTTTGACCTGAAAGAGGAATATTCATTAAACAAACACACGTTGATTACTTATTATGCAGTAGTCCCAAAGAATGCTACGCCAAGAAGATAAAGTTCCAGACCTCTTGGAAACTACCCACGTCTTAGCTGTGATCTTCCTTGAAGGACTCTAGATAAGAAATGACTTTTAAAACCTTGCTATTCCATGGCATTTTTCATGATTCTTCTCATTTCTAGAGAATTCTGTCTTCATGGCTCCCTCTACCTCTGGATGTCACATCCCGCCCAGATGCACAGCTCAGCTCCCTCAGAAGTTTCTGCAGCAGGTTCACTCCTAAGATGCTTCTTCAAAGCTTAGTAGAATTCAGGGCAGATTTGGAGTCATAAGAAGCAGTTACATTTTACACTAAGTTGGTCATTCTTTTTTCTCTTCTTCCTTCTGCTACCATGCAGACGAATTTACCTCTTCTGATTCCAAGCTTCAGGACTACACAGTCAAACATACTAATGTGCTTAGCTTAATAAGGGCCCTCCTCTGGAGAGTGTCAATCTTAGAAGGCAGTTGGAGCAACAAAAAGCATAATAATAAGTAAAATAATAACAACAACAACCATCCTGTTAACACATACTTTCATGCTTCCCACAGCTCCTACCATCTACATTATACTGCTTCCCAACTTCAATATTGCCTTTTCCTATTGAATTTTTTTCAAGTGAACTTCAATCACTTGTAGAATTATTATATGAAATATTAGACAGGTAATCTAGCCTCTGAATTAATGTTAATTCAAAGAGAAAATATATAAATTATTCTTCCAGTCTGTATTCACAGAAAGATTGTTCACATCCTGAAATAAATTGATCTCTCTCAATAGTTTAATAAAAAAAAAATGATCTCGTCATTTGAGTAGAATACAAAGTAATTTTTGTTCCTATTTGGATTTCTAATATGTTCACATTCAGTCCTTTACTCTCCATTTCTATCAAGTATAAGTCTTTTGATTTTAAATGGAAGGAACAAAAGAGAAATGAGAACAATAGAGCTTTTACATTTTTTAGGTGACATGTTCCATAAACCTTAAATTTGATTAAAATTTTTGTGAGTTTCTAGTGTAGTTATTTGAGTCATTTTAATGAAATAAGACTTGAAGTTCAGAAAAGTAAAATCATAATGTATTAGAAAAAGTGTCACTTAGAAAATTTATGTTTAATATATAAATTCAACCAGCTGCCCCAGACCTCATGATTTAACATAATGGCTATAAGTTAGACATGAACCACACCTACATAATTTTCCAAGTGATTGGTCTGTATTGGTTCCAGTTTGATTTCATTAAGGATTTATTAAGCTTGTTTTAAAAGTATTTAGATGTTTAATACAGATGAACAACCCTAGGGAAGGAGTAAGCAAAATATCAATTTGTACATTCAAACACAAGGAAATGATAGCTAAAATTATTATGTGATTATAAAGCTATGGCAAGAAAGGCGGGAAGGACAAAATGAAAAGCCGATTGCTTTTCTATTATATGTCACAGCGGAGACTGTTACAAGTATAATTGAAACCTTGTTAAAGAATGGAGGAAAGATGGTAATAAAAACTGAATAGCCAGAGAAGAATCTGTTTTTCAGACATTTCAAATACTTGATTGCTAAAGGAAATTTTAACAGAGCCAGGAAGTTGCCTTTATATATCATTCTTAGTCTGGATATCATTTGGAACATTAAAATATTTTGCAATATATTCAAAAGAAGCTAAGAAAGACTGCTATTGGGAAATATCAGTTTTAACTTAGGACTTATAATGCATGCTTATGCTCAGTCACTAAGTTGTGTCCAACTCGTTGCAACCCCATGGATGGTAGCCCACCAGGTTCCTCTATCCATGGGATTTTCCAAGCAAGAATACTGGAGGGGATGCCATTTCCTCCTCCAGGAGATCATCCTTGACCTGGGGATTGAATCCCTATCTCCTGTGTCTTCTCTGTTGTCAGACGGATTTTTACCACTTGAGCCATCTGATTAATTTCCCTGAAATACAGGAGAACATTGTTTCAACAAATACAATGTACGAAAAAAATAATGCTTCATTTTTTCTAGTCCTTTGCCAATTTTTTAGCAGTTACTTTTACTGTTAATATATCCATGAAACCTATGCTAAGCTAACTTTATTAAGTATTAAATCTGAAGGTAAATTTTTTCAGTGGAACTGTGGATTCAGTCTAGTTATATACTTAGATATTGCCATTAATTTACACTTTTAGGCTCTCAAATGGGTAATATGAATCCAAGGGAGAAGACTGTTGGCTCTGATCAACACAACTCTAGTTGCTAAGGAAAATAAATGACTTTTCTATATAATCTTAAATATAAAATTTGAGGGTCCTCCAACAAAGTCCTACATCTGTGATTCAAAAAGGCAAAGTCTTCATGAAAAGATAAGGAATCTGAAGCTGTTGAAAAGCATGAAAAGAAGCACAATGCCTCTGCTCACATAGGTTGTGTATACTTTTAAAACTTCATTTCTATCCAATAATAATTTATAGACAATTCACATATACATTAGCACTAAAGCTAAAATTTGAGCATGTATACTTTGTAGAGACTTTGAGACTTGGGTCTGTACAATGGCTTTAGCATTTACCAAATGTATACCTTGGACAAGACTTTTACAGCTCTAAGACTCAGTGCTACCATCTGCAAAGTGGGCTATGACTGCTTTTTCATCAAATTTGCTCATGATTTAAGCTGAGTGCCAAGGAATTGATGCTTTTGAACTGTGCCACTAGAGAAGATTCTTGAGAATCTGTTGGACAGCAAGGAGATCAAACCAGTCAATCCTAAAGGAAATCAACCCTGAATATTCATTGGGAGGACTGATACTGAAGCTGAAGCTCCAATAGTTTGGCCACCTGATGCAAAGAGCTGACTCACTGAAAAAGATGCTGATGCTGGGAAAAGTTGAGGGCAAGGAGAAGAGAATTACAAAGGATGGGATGGTTAAATGGCATCACCGATCCTATGGATATGAGTTTGAGCATGCTCCGGGTGTTGCTGATGGACAGGGAGGCCTGGCGTGCTGCAGTCCATGGGGTTGCAAAGCCTCAGACATGATTGAGTGACTGAACTGAACTAGCTATTGTTATCTGTCCTCCAAGATCCCGGCTTGGGCCAAGCAGCCTGACTTCTGGGTTCAGTTATGTTTTCCTCCTTGGCACCCTCCCACCCCCATCACAGCTGATTCTTCTTCCTTTTGCTAATCTCTGGACTGCCTTATCCAACTACATTTGTAAACTCTTCCAGCACTGTTATAACTTCCACACATTTGCTTTCTTCTAATCAACTACATAGTGAAATTCTGATATTTTTGAATAGATCCTAAAATTCACTAAGAACGGAGTTTCCCATACAAGGGCCAAAAATAAACTGTGAAAGAGCAAGATTTAGGTGCTACCCCTCATAAATACCTGTTTTATAGCACCTGATGCCTTCATATCATTTACTGCTAAGAAACAACCCCTCTTCTAACATTCCCCAAATATGGAATATAGAGTCTGTAGTAGAGGCCATCTTACTCTTCAGGAATTTTATGTGGCTTCTTTCCATGACTAAATTGTGTTCCTGTAAGACAATTTTTGGCTTTTGTGGCACAGATAATTGTGATAATATTTTTGATTTGGAAATTCTCTGAAGTTTGGTGTTTTGGTTTTTTTTAATTAAATACTTTTTTCATTTTAGCCATTTTTTAAAATCTGAGAAATTTAATATTAGTTATGTATAGTGTGCAAATAATTTTAAACACAACTTTAATTATGTATGTTCTAAGAGACTTCAACATAGATGCAAAGATTAGCTTTGTAAAATACTTTGAAGGACAACCATCTCCCATACCACCAGCACTCCCCTCCCCCTAGAAAAAATTCTTTTTAGTGCAATGTGAGTCACAACTTGGCTTAGTTCTCAAAGGACTTTATTTAACTGAGAACACTTTTGTAACTTGAGGCCCTCAATTCTTAAATTTATTGAAATTCATATTGAGTCGGCTAAAGAATGTGCCTAGCTGTCAATCACTGGCTAGTTTCTCTGTAGACTTCCTGAGCTTCACACCCACAAACCTTGCTATTTTCATATGCTGCCTCCAACCCTCTGATATAGGGTTGCAATACATTACTTGCAAAACACCTATTAAAACTCCAGTTTTTGAGCATCTAGTTAAAGCCTGCACATTTTAAATTCTTTATGACATGCTAACATGAAAACATAATCTTTCTTATCAGAAGTCATAAAACCATATGAAGAATTAAATCCCACTATTTAAGATAAAAGAAAAGTTTATTTTGTATCACTCAGTTTCTAGTCATCGCAAGGCTTCCCTGAAACCCTTAAACATTACTCAACTGAGTGAGTTCCTTTTCATATGCATTTTAGGTCTTGGAATTTCCTTCTCATTAAATCTCTATTTTACCCACGTCTTTTTAAAACTAGGGTTTCTCTTTATGATCCATTCTTGTCTTACTTCTCACCTTATCCTGTTAGTCTGTGTTAGGTCATCCATACCTCCCACTTCTGCAATAGACATCTCATAATGCTCTTTCTTGGACTTCCTGGTGGCTCGGTGGTAAAGAATCCTCCTGCCAATGCATGAGACGTGAGTTTGATCCCTAGGTTGGGAAAATCCCCTGGAAAAGGAAATGGCAACCCTCTCTAGTTTTCTTGCCTGAGAAATCCCATGGACAGATGAGCCTGATGGGCTACAGTCCATGGGGTTGCAAAGGAGTCTTATACTACCTAACAACCAAACAAGAACAACAATCCTTTCTTACGACTGA
Organism: Capricornis sumatraensis; assembly: GCF_032405125.1. Classification (NCBI taxonomy): domain Eukaryota; kingdom Metazoa; phylum Chordata; class Mammalia; order Artiodactyla; family Bovidae; genus Capricornis; species Capricornis sumatraensis. Next base: position 67,462,071 of record NC_091079.1, read on the forward strand.
CAGTCCCAGTGGTAGACACCATTCCTGGCTACTCTCCATCTCATTTTTCTGCATTACTCTATTTTTATTTTTTTAGATGAAGCGCTTCATAATACCTTTTTTTGTGTAAAAAAAAGATAACTTTTATTTGAATTGTCTATGAATCTTATTTGGTCTAACTAGAGACTTAAATGACCAGTTCTGTGGCACATAGTAAGCACTTAATAAATGCTGACCATTATTTTTATTATTATTATTTCCATGTGTCTTTTACCTTTCTCTAAAATTCCTAAGTGAAGGGAAGAAAAAAAAGACAAAGAGGTAATGAAAAATGGCTTTGGCCTCCTGTTAAAAGTGAGCAGAAGGCTCTTTCATGATCTCGAATAGAAGACGTAGTGGTAAAGTTAGGGAGAAACCAAGACAGCATTTATGGTGGACTGCTAGTGAAAACACTTTTGGCAAGAACTTTCCTTTTTTGAAATTTAACCTTATTTTTAATTTTTAAGTTCCTCCTTATTGCTAGCAGTTAAAAACAGTAGCAAAACAGTAGCATATTTTCTTCAGAAGCTAGATGGAGGGAGACTACACAACCGAGTAGATTTTTCTAGCTATGTGACCTTGAACAAGTTACTTAACCTTTCTGAGGCTCAATTCCTCTTTGTTAAAATGGAGACCCTGCAATCTATTTCTCAGAGTAGTTGAGATTAAATGAGATAACATGTAATACTCCTAACATAATAGTAAATGCCTTGTTATTCTCCAACATGGCCTCTTCTCCTCCCTCAAATCACTTTAATGCTATTTTCCTTTGTGGTAACTCAAGAGGAGAAAACCCAAGTTGGTGTCAAATGTAATTATTGCCCTCATCAGGCTAATAAGTAGCTAAATGATAAAATATTTGCTTATCCATTTGTACAAACTAAAAAGATCATTACATTGACCATTTGGTATTGCCTGGACAAAACAAGCAGTGTAAGTAGCATAGTGTTATGACACTTGTCATGTTTAACAGAATCTAGGTGACCTCCTTAAGAAGTAGCTGCTGCTGCTGCTGCTGCTACTGCTGCTGCTGCTAAGTCACGTCAGTTGTGTCCGACTCTGTGCGACCCCATAGACAGCAGCCCAAGAGGCTCCCCCGTCCCTGGGATTCTCCAAGCAAGAATATTGGAGTGGGTTGCCATTGCCTTCTCCAGTGCATAAAAGTGAAAAGTGAAAGTGAAGTTGCTCAGTTGTGTCCAACTCTTAGCGACCCCATGGACTGCAGCCCACCAGGCTCCTCTGTCCATGGGATTTTCCAGGCAAGAGTACTGGAGTGGGGTGCCGTTGCCTTCTCCAAAAAGTAGCTGAGGTTCACAGTTGCAGAATGAAAATGTCCACAGTAGCAGCAGTGAATGTCACAGGGCTCAGTCACCTATGGGGCCTGGAGGCATTGTGACCTGGGATCCTGACGGTGTGTGGAGTAGGGTCTGACTACATGGATCTCAAGCTGGTTTCCCTAGGTGTATTTAATAGACCTTAACAAGCTCTTTAGATCATATAGTGCTGTATGATGTTATTCAGTTGCTAAGTCATGTCCAACTCTTTGTGACCCCATAGACTGCAGCACTCCAGGCTCCCCTGTCCTTCATTATCTCTCAGGGTTTGCTTAAATTCATGTCCATTGAGTCAGTGACATGATCGTGCCATAAAGGGAACACAGTTTTGGAATTTAAATTATCATGGTTTTCACTTAAAATTTTTGGAGCAGTGAAAAAAATTGTCTCCTCTGCCTCAGTGTCAGACTTTATTTTTGGGGGCTCCAAAATCACTGCAGATGGTGACTGCAGCCATGAAATTAAAAGACAATTACTCCTTGGAAGAAAACTTATGACCAAGCTAGATAGTATATTCAAAAGCAGAGACATTGCTTTGCCAACTAAGGTCTGTCTGGTCAAGGCTATGGTTTTTCCTGTGGTCATGTATGGATGTGAGAGTTGGACTGTGAAGAAGGCTGAGTGCCAAAGAATTGATGCTTTTGAACTGTGGTGTTGGAGAAGACTCCTGAGAGTCCGTTGGACTGCAAGGAGATCCAACCAGTCCATTCTGAAGGAGATCAACCCTGGGATTTCCTTGGAAGGAATGATGCTAAAGCTGAAGCTCCAGTAGTTTGGCCACCTCATGCGAAGAGTTGACTCATTGGAAAAGACTCTGATGCTGGGAGGGATTGGGGGCAGGAGGAGAAGGGGACGACAGAGGATGAGATGGCTGGATGGCATCACTGACTCGATGGATGTGAGTCTGAATGAACTCCGGGAGATGGTGATGGACAGGGAGGCCTGGCATGCTGCGATTCATGGGGTCGCAAAGAGTTGGACATGACTGAGCAACTGAATTGAACTGCCTCTGGAAAAAAAAAAATTAATGTCATTCCTGTACTTTTGTTCTGGCATTTTTTATCCGTTCAGCAAGAAAGCAAAAATGAATTCAGCTCGTGAAACATACCAGGCAGTGTGGTTAGTGCTGGGAATCCAAAGAGAGCAATGGCCCTATTGTTGCTAACACAAGTGATGGAGATTAGGTGAAACTTGAATTTGTTGGAATAAGGCTGCTAGGGTTTATGTTCTGCTTTGCTTACTACTAAGGTGACCTAGGAAAAACACTGAGTCTCTCATGCTTCGTCTCTATGATGCGGATTATAACACACATCTACCACTTGTGAGTCATTAGGAGAATAGAATGAATCCATACCTGTGATGTGCTTAGAACTCATGCTGACAGGTGCCAAGTGCTCCAAGATATTAGCTATTTTACCATTAGAATGATGTTTCCCAGAGGATGGCACATAGGATGTTATCTAAGCGATGTGTAGACTATTAGCTTGAAATTGTTGTCATTTTTTTTCACAAAGGTTAAAAAGAAAAGGTGTATTATATAATAGAAGCTTTTTATTAACAGATGGATAGTTTCCTGTTTAAATGTATCTCTGTAAGAAGAAAGAAAGAAAGGAGTCGATTTAAAAAAAAAAAAAAAACCCCACAGGTTTTGCAAAGTCTAGTACAGATAAGTAGCAATGACTCCTAGTGTTCACCTGAATCCAATCTGGTCTCCTTCCTGCCTCCTGGGAGGACTTTACTTATCTGCCTCTTACAGTAAGGCATGGAATTCTCCAGGCCAGAATACTGCAGTGGGTAGCCATTCCCTTCTACACGGGATCTTCCTAACCCAGAGATGGAACCCAGGTCTCCCACTTTGCAGGAGGATTCTTTACCAGCTGACCCACCAGGGAAGCCTAAGAATACTGGAGTGGATAGTCTCTCCCTTCACCTATGGATCGAACCAGGGTCTCCTGCATTTCAGGTGGATTCTTTGCCCTCTGAATTACCAGGGAAACCCTACAGTAAGGCAGGGTCACGTAACTAGTCGTGATCAGTGAGTTGTGGGCAGAAATGGAGTATGGCATGTTCCTGGCGACATGTCTAATTGTCAGGGTAAGACCCTCTACCATTCTATCCCCTCTGCCTTCTGTTCTTCCCTAGAGAGAAGTCAGGATCCATGCTGGACTTTGAATGAGCCAACAGAAAATGTCATTTTGTTAAGCCACTGAGATCTCACTTTTTTGTTACTGCGGCATGGAATGATTTATGCAGATTAACCTATACACGGTGGTAGAAGAATATGATAAAAATTGTACAAGTGGCATTTGAATGACTAAACTTTGGAAGACATTGTAATAGAAATATAAACAAAACCTTGTGAGAGGATAACAGGTTACTTGACCTTGGGGGATTCTGAAAGGTTTCATAGAGAACATGGGATTTGAGTAACTCTTGTAGAACAAATAGGAGTTGGACTGGTAGAAACAGGAGTCAAGGGCAATCCAGGATGAGGAAAAAGCACACACAGTACACAGAGTAATGGGACATGATGGTGCATTCAAAGGATGCCAAGAAGTGGAGTGTGGCTAGACTTTGGGAACAAGGGGTTGGGTTTATAGGAGGCAAGGCTGGCGTGTGAGTCAGGACAGTGGTGTGAGTCAGGGAGAGAGAGCGCTCACTCAGGTGGCTGGATTAAAGGGAGTTTAATAAAAGCATGGTTTTCAGAGGTGTAGACAGCTTTAAGGAAACCAGCTACTAACAACAGTGGGTCATTTTAATACTCTCTAGGAGAGAGGAATGAAGAAAGAAGGCAGAGTCAGCTGAGCTCAGAGTCAGCTGAGCTCAGATACAGCTATAGCCACTGGAGAGTAGGAAAGAGTAGCCACTGCTGAGTTTCTACCTGGCAGGCAAAGGACAAATGGGGAGAATGAGTGTCACGTTCTCTAACCTATTGCTCTTACTTGTTGACTTCCTGCTGTATTCCAAGTTCCTTAGGCAGGTTTGGCATATCGCAAGTATTTAATAAGTAATTTTGAATTTAAGAAATGAATGTTTACTTATGAAAATAGCTACTTGTGTGCTTCACAATTTTTAGGCAATTGCTTCACAACTGGAAATGATTAATATCTGTTAGTTTTAATAAACCCAATATTTATTATGATACATGGTGCTAAAGCATTTTCATATGGAACTTTCACAATATAAACCAAAAAAATACAATATAGAAAAATTCTCTTTGTTGGTGCTCAGTCATGGTGCTGGTAAAATGGGAGAAAGTTTACAGGATGTCTGACGAATGATGAATCTTAAACACAGCACAACTTTGTTTGAATGAAAGCTTTGGTTGTCCAAATTGTTCTCATTTATTTCAAGGTGGAACGATAGGCCAGTCAATCTTTATTAGATTAATATGCTCTTCTTGTTGACTGCCTGGAGACAGTTAGCTTTTATTCTAAAAATGTTCCCACTAATTTGAAAAGTAACTTTCAGTCGTATGCTATCCATTGAAAAATAAGATGTTTCCATCCAAAATAGAAGATCCAGCATATTGTGGCAACCTCAAACTAAAAGAATTCAGGTTTTTTTCTTATTATTTTTTATGTGGATATTTGTTTGGTGCATCCGCAGGTTCAGACATGCAATTTCATGGCAAACATTTCTCAACTCTGCCCTACCTGCTGCCTCCACCAGCATTGTTTAATTGGGGCTTTCCTGCTGCTTGACCAACCAGTCACAAAATCCCCAGTTCATGCATGCTCAGATCCGGTCCCCAGTCAACATCTTACCAGACCGGCTTCAAGCATGCCAGTGATCCCCTGCTATCTACATGGAATGTCCAACCTGGCTTTTGTGACTTGGGAGCCTCTTGGGACAACTCCACATCCAACTGCAGTTTTGTTTCAAAAGCTTATCTCTGTATTAACTTCACCATCACCCCTCAACTCCCTTTTAAGGGTAATTTAAAAAAAGACTCAATCAGGTGGCAGTGTAGTATATGACCCAGAACATTTGTATTCAGACAAAACCAAATTTGATCCCCTTTTCCAACTCATTAGGTTTATCATCTTAGATAACTTACCCAACCCTCTCAACCTAAGTAAGAGGGAGAAATGGGAATCATTGTACCTCACTGAGAAATGGGAATCATTGTACCTGCCTCAACAGTAGAAATGCGTTAAATGACTGTAAAGCATGTGGCCCACAGGAATGTGTCGGGAGGTGGCAGCTGTCTTTAATAACTGTTCTGGACAGTGCCTGGCAGAGGGTGTGCCCCCACTTACTGTGAGTTCTCTTCCCACCTCTTAGTGCAGACAGAGTTTCATCAGAGAGCCTCTTAGCCAGAGGCCTTATCTGCCAAACTGCCAACCCTTGGGAGTTGTTAAAATACTTTCCAGGAGCTTTCAAGTCCAAATAACTTTAGTGTTTGTTTCCAGCTGCATGGACTCCTGCAGTGGCCAGTTGGTAGCCATGCTCTGGAAATGAGGCAGAGTTCAGATTTCGACTGCATTTTATGGGCACAAACAACTCTAACTCAGTAAACACTTTCAATTGCCATGTGGAGCAAAGCATCCTGAAGCTTTCCTATGATATGTTCTGAAATCTTAAAGAGCCAAAGGGGAAAAATAATTAAAATTTAAAAAATCTGGGTAACAGTAACAGGGTATGAATAAGCTAGGAATCACTATGCTAGTCTTTTGAAAGAACTGATCTGTCTTGTGAGTGATGATACTAACGCTGCCTCCCAGGATTAATTTAAAGATAAAAAAGCACGAGTTTCAGGAAAACATCTACTTCTGCTTTATTGACTACTCCAAAGCCTTTGACTGTGTGGATCACAACAAACTATGGAAAATTCTTAAAGAGATGGGAATACCAGACCACCTGACCTGCCTGCTGAGAAATCTGTATACAGGTCAAGAAGCAACAGTTAGAACTGAACATGAAACAACAGATTGGTTCCAAATCAGGAGAGGCGTACGTCAAGGCTGTATATTGTCACCCTGCTTATTTAACTTCTATGCGGAGTATGTCATGTGAAATGCCAGGCTGGATGAAGAACAAGCTGGCATCAAGATTGCTGGGAGAAATATCAATAATCTCAGATATGCAGATGATGCCACACTTATGGCAGAAAGTGAAGAAGAACTAAAGAGCCTGTTGATGAAAGTGAAAGAGGAGAGTGAAAAATTTGGCTTGAAACTCAACATTCAGAAAACTAAGATCATGGCATCTGATCCTATCACTTCATGGTGAATAGATGGGGAAACAATAGAAACAGTGAGAGACTATTTTGGGGGGCCTCAAAATCACTGTAGATGCTGACTACAGCCATGAAATTAAAAGATGCTGGCTCCTTGGAAGAAAAGCTATGTCCAGCCTAGACAGCATATTAAAAAGCAGAGACATTACTTTGCTGAAAAAAGTCCATCTAGTCAAAGCTATGGTTTTTCCAGTAGTCATGTATGGATGTGAGAGTTGGGCTATAAAGAAAGCTGAGCACTGAAGAACTGATGTTTTTGAACTGTGGTGTTGGAGAAGACTCTTGAGAGTCCCTTGGACTGCAAGATCAAACCAGTCAATCCTTAAGGAAATCAGTCCTGAATATTCATTGGAAGGACTGATGCTGAAGCTGAAACTCCAATACTCTGGCCACCTGCTGTGAAGAACTGACTCATTTGAAGACACTGATCCTGGGAAGGATTGAAGGTGGGAGGAGAAGGGAGGACAGGGGGATGAGATGGTTGGATGGCATCACCGACTCAATGGACATGAGTTTGATTAAGCTCCGGGAGTTGGTGATGGACAGGGAAGCCTGGTGCACTGCAGACCATGGGGTTGCAAAGAGTCAGACACGACTGAGCGACTGAACTGAACTGAAGTGGAGGGAAGAAAAGACCAATCCTGATGCCAGCCTATGATTCTTAAAACTGCTCTTCATTTTAAGAACACCAGTCCCCGTAATATGTAATCTAAAAACATCCATTTTGTATGAAGGAGTGTACACAAATTCAGATTAAGATGCAATTACAAATGAGTAAGGACTTGTTAATCGAACCTGTGACACAGCAGGTAGATTTATTCTGACAAGGTAATGAATGATATGGCTTTGGTGGGAGTGCCAGTTAAAACCTATTATCATCAGCTTGACATGACAGGATGCTAAAATGTCTTCCAGGGCTCATCCTCTTTACCGAGGCGGATATTTTTGTTTCTCGGCATGGTTCTGATTTGGGATGTTCTGAGTTGTTTTTCTTTTTAGAAATGCAGATGTAGCCATTGTTTTAGAAAGCCTCCAAGTGGGTCACCCTGATTTATCCTTTTAGGTTTGTTCCATTATGAAACCAGTCAGTTGCCTCCTGGAATGGGACCAAAGGAAAGAACAATTCTAAACCCTAATTCGCAGCAAACATTTCCCTGAGTGCATGACATTCATTGCTATTTGTTTAAACAAGGACATTGCAGTTATATCCCAGGAAAGGCACTAGTCATCAGAATGGGCAATGTCAAAGCATCTTTCCAGAAGGGACCTGATCACATACAACTTGTATTAATTAAATTTTAGCTGTATCACATGGCATCATTTTACCTAGTTTTAAGGTGATAATTCTATTTTAAGCTATTTTTAAAGGATGTGTTTTGTGGACTCGTTTCTCGATGCAGTTGTCTGCTTGCTCTCAGGAAGCCAGGTCACCATGCCAGCAGCTCACCTCTCAGTGCACTGTTGCTACAGATGCTGTGAAATTCCATTTCCCCGCTTAGCCATATCTCTAGGTTGAACCCCCCTAATCAACCACACACCTGTAATGCCTACCTGCTTGGGACAGCTAAATTTGGACAAGGGGATGAGCTAGGATCAGACCCCTAGCTCCATCATTCACCGGGGGGATGATTCTCTTTTTTTTTTTTTTAAGAAATTTATTTTATTGATGTACAGTTGATTTACAGCAGTGTGTCAGTTTCTACTGTACAGCAAAATGATTCAGTTATACATGCATATATACATTCTTTTACATATTCTTCTCCACTACAATTCTCAATGAGGGAAGTATTTTCCATGAGCCCCACCTTGAGAAGCTCCATGAATCTTCATTCACAATTTGTAAAATGGGAATCATAACACCTAATATGCAGAACTGTTGGGAGAATTAAATAAGATAACTATGTGAAATTTTAGGCTTATGGTATGGCTCTCTTTTGGACAAGGCAATGGCACCCCACTCCAGTACTCTTGCCTGGAAAATCCCGTGGACAGAGGAGCCTGGTGGGCTACAGTCCATGGGGTCGCTAAGAGTCGGACATGACTGAGCAACTTCACTTTCACTTTTCACTTTCATGCATTGGAGAAGGAAATGGCAACCCACTCCAGTGTTCTTGCCTGGAGAATCCCAGGTACGGGGGGATCCTGGTAGGCTGCCGTCTATGGGGTCGCACAGAGTCGGACATGACTGAAGGGACTTAGCAGCAGCAGCAGCAGCAGCATGGATCTCTTTTGTTGTTGTTTCTCTTTGTAGTTCTCAGTGATTTAAATTCACTTTGCCTATTTTTTCTTTCATAACCTCTTATCACAATTTGTTCTACAGGCTCTATACTCATTCACTACTTTAAAACTCTTCCATCTCTGCCTATCCTTTACAGGTTTAAGCTCTCTCACTCACTTTGTCTCCTTCCCTCTGTAAGTTTCAAGAACCATTTCCCCAGTATGGAAGCAATCACATACCTTAAGGAACTAGGTTTGGACCTCTGAAACATAACTGCATTGTTTTCTATTTCAGTGACTTTCACTCACACAGTAAGCCATTGGACTTCATCATTTTAACTTGATTTTGTAGGTACCTTGATATAGAAAGTTGTTGTTTTTTCCTTTTTCTCTTCCTTTCTTCTATCTTTTCTTCTTACCTTCCTTCCTCTCTCATCATAACTTTATAAAAATAAGTTTATACACTTATGATTCATATCACTGTTTCATAGAGAGAAGATGATAGAATAATTTTGGGTAAATGAAAGTTGACACAAAAGATAATAATTAAAGACATTTCTTTTGAACTTTTGTAATCTTTTCAAAAGAGAATTTTTTTTGAAAATTGTCTGGACTCTAAATGTAGTTGAACTTTTCTGTGAAAAATGTCTGTGTGCACGCGTGCTCAGTTGCTTCAGTCATGTCTGACTCTGCCACCCTATGGACTATAGCCTGCCAGGCTCCTTTATTCACAGGATTCTCCAGGTAAGAATACTTGAGAGGGTGACCGTGCCCTCCTCCAAGGGATCTTCTTGACCCAGGGATCGAACACATGTCTCCTACATTGCAAGTAGATTCTTTACCCACTGAACAACCTGGAAAACCTGTGGAAAATGTCTTCGTTCTATGATTAAGAAAAGCTACCCCTTTTGCATTTTGTCTTTTCCAAGATTTACCTAAAACTATATGGGGGAAGACTGCCATCTTCATACAGTGGTTGAGTTTTGAACTATGCAACTAACTGCATAAGGCCAGGAAAGAAAGGGAGGACTTGGATCACATGTATTCACATCTGGTTTTCTTATTAAAAATGCCCTGCTCACCATCAGCATTCTTATAAGCCTATACAAGTCAAATTATGTATTTTGATTGCTTCTGGGTTTCTTTTATTAGTGTGTTGGCTGGTTCTTTGGATATTTTTCTGTCTTCATTTCAGTTAATTAGTTTCTTATTTTTATCTTCCCAGAGAACTCAACTTCTCAAAATGGAAGACTTGTTTTCCTGTAAATGCAGAGAACTGTCATGGTCCAAATTGACAAATTCAATGCTTAGTTCTGTTTTCTCCATAAGTGAAAAGTCCCATAGCCAACTGGCTATCTGATTAGTGTAACAAGTTCCAAGAAACAAAGACTTCATTTCTCTTTTTCTCTCATTTGAAAACCTTGCAACTCTATAAATATGGGATAAATATTTCAGGAGTTCTATACTGGTCATGACCACTGATTTTAGAAGAATAACAAAGAATCCAGGTGTGGGTTTCATAATTGATAATTTTAATACATACAAATCATCTTCTTATGTTGTCATATATATTTAGTGTTATAATAATTGAATAAAGAACGAGTCCTATATCCATAGTATTACTCAAGAAAAAGGAGAAATATTGTTACATAAAAATACAGCTTACAAATGGAGGAAGAATAGCCAAATTGGAAAATAACCATCTTAACTTAGTAATTAACTGAGGCAAAGACCATCAATGAATGGTGTTACACACTACACAGTATAAAGCACATTGTAACTAGGAAACAACATTTATATGGTCTCATAGTATCATCCCACAGATTACCTACTTATTACAAAGAGATAAAGAAAGGTTCTTTCACACTGGAAAGATCTGGTAGACTTGGCCTCAACCAAGTAACCAAAGTTAGCATCATCAATCATGAGTCAATTGGCAACATGTGCTTCCTAAAATGACATAATGGGAAATTCATAACATTGTGTGTGTAGTATCCATGGAGAAATAGTTAATCATAAGGAAGTGATTGGACAGTTTGTAAGCTGTTTTACCTGCCAACTTGTTGAAATTTTCAATGGCATAAAAGATAGATGATGAAGAAGACATGGCAACTAAACACAATTCTTATAATCCTTGGTTAGATCCTGAATAAAAAAAAAATTGGGATAGTTGGGGAAATTTCAATATGGAATATGTATATTAAATAATATTGTTGTGTCTATTTATAATTTGGGGCTTATGAGAGAATGTGGTTTTATAGAAGAATGTCCTTGTTCTTTGGTAATACATGCCAAAGTGTTCTTGGATAAAGTTCATGATGATTGGAACTTGTTTGAATAATTCAGAAAAAATATATATTTTCTATACAAGAGAGATACAGAGAGAGAGAGGGGGGGACAGAGAGTAATCATTGGTAAAATAATAGTTCATACATCTAGGGCAAGGATATATAGGTATCCATGGGTACCTTTTGCCAGAAGTGTCTATTTTTGTCAGGGAAGATGGTGCAAGAAAGCTATCTTCCTGGCAAGAAGAAAAAGCCTTTCTATAACTCATTGGTCACATCTTTGAGGACTGAGCAACAGCAGCTCATAATCAAAAAATGACCTTGGGTCTACACACAAATGATCAGACTATCAGAATTTCCTATTCATTTATGTTCTCCAGAAGTGCTTGGACAGGTAAAAGGGGGGTGAAAAAGGAAAGGAGAAAATGGATCCTGAATCAGAAATAGAATTTTCTCCCACCAGTTCTGTGAAGACCACGATAGGGAAAGCCTTAACTTACCTTCTTCCCATAGTTTGTAATAGATGACATAAAAGTAGAGGCACTAATTTTGCTTCAGCTTTCCATCTTAGAATCTTCAGGGTCTTTACAAACTGGAGGGCAAATTTAATTTGGTTTCAAGTTGTGTACTATATATATATATTTTTTTTTTCATGGAATTGCACAGAACCAGCAAAGGATTAAATAAGGCCATTAATAGCATCTGTGTGTGTCCTATTAAGTATGCTGAGAGAACAGAATCAGAGCAAATAACCTGGAGCAGGACTTGAAGGGCAAGCAGGAAGCCTGCAGAATGGTTTCAACTCTTATCATGTGAAATAGAGAAATCAGTCAGCAGGTGCTTTGGCCCTGAGTACATATTTAACCAGAGCACTGAAGAGGAAGGATGTTTCTGAAGGCTTCATTAAAAAGAGGTAGTAAACAGTGTTGACAGACTCCTGCACCCCTCAGCTTCCTGGTTCAGCTCAAATCCAAAGTGGAGAGAAAGCCAGCTCCAACAGTTGTTCTTAAAGAGGAAAAGATATTACAAGAATTAATAGATAAGGTGAGGGGTGCTGGTGCTGAAGTGTTTTTCACAAGGACCACTTGATTCAGTTTGATATATCCTGATTTTTGTTTAACCTGTGATGTTGTTGAGAACATTAGAAAGTGTCACCCTGTATTTCTTCTAGCCTCTTAGGATGTTGATCATGTTTATATTCATGGTTATCTCCTTGTTTGATAGACCTTATAAATGATAGAGATGAAATGAATTTTTGAAAAAAAAATGTATTGAACAAGTTGTGTGTATATGTTAATCCTAGCCTCCTAATTAACTCCCTTCACTCCACTTTCCCCTTTGGTAACCATAAGTTTGGTTTCTATGTCTGTGAGTCTCTTTCTGTTTTGGAAATAAGTTTGTGTCTTTTTTTTTTTCCTTTTAGAGTCTACATATAAGCAATATTGCATAATATTTGTCTTTGTCTGGCTTACTTCACTTAATATGATAATATGTAGGTCCATCGATGAGACTTTTAACTGAGAAGTTTTTGTGACTTAGTGATGGAGAGGGGGCAATGTGAGAAAGAATGTGTGAAATTTAGCTTAATAAAAGAGTGTGCCATTGCTATATGGTCTTATTCCAGTAGAAGGGGAATGTTTCTCCCAGAGCTGCATGGGGATTTTCAAGAATGTATATATATAAGTTATTTTACTCAGTGAAAAAAATCATCCCAACCTCATGCCTTCCCATCACTTATAAACTATGTTGCCTCTTATACTTCCCCAGGGGTAATTTCTTTAAGCAGCTCATTTTTATCCTGACTTGAGATTTTGGTGAGATTCATTCTTCTTCCCGAGTAGTCTATAGTAAATATTAGACATACTACAGACAAATTATTTATGAGACCGGAAAATAACTTATTTTACACTTTTAAAAAATGTTACAAAGGATAGTGCAAATGACAAAATATTGGACCTACTAAAGCAATCCTGATTTGGGCTTCTTGCTATATTTTTTTAATAGAAAGTTTAATGTCTCTTTTTATTTTTAAGTCTACCTTGCTTCTTTTAGTATCCACTTCTGAATTCAAGCAGTTTTTAATAATAAAAAAAAGGATATTTAACTCTCTCACACCATATTTCTTATATTTGAATTGTCCTCTTAGGGCTTATATATTGATATTGGAATGCAGTTTTTTCATTTCCTTTCAAGAGACTTGTTTCAAAAAAGTTAGGTTCAGATATTCTAGAAGAATCTATGAGCGATTTTATTCTTTTTTATAACATGGTTTCAGGGGGGACACTTGCATAAGACAGAGCAGTAGAGAACACATTTCAGTCACTTCACCACAGATGTCTGATCTTGTGTTTCTGAACTTGCTATTGGGAGGCGTCATCTTTCCTTTGCACAGTTTTTCACTTGATATTTCAGTAACACCTTCAGCAGTGAGATTGACTTCCTGAATGAGGTGGAGATGGATGGTTAAACACTGAAAGATCCTCTGTCAGAACACCTTGTCACTCAGGGAGTACATTCTAAGGCTCTGTTTCTTTGACTGATTTTCATAACCGGTAGCCATTACATGGTGAGACTGTTTTGTGTCAATATCGATTGCTAGTTTACTTTATTGAAAGTAAACTAAAGTTCACTGACATGAAGCCATGACATGTGAAGTGATGGAATGAAGCTTTAAGCCAAGGATGCAGGTCACGGGTAAGCAGTATAGGATGTTCCCAGGGATTCCGAGTTACTTTTTCACACATAGAGAACAGATTTTCTACATCAGCAGCTCATGGGTGTGCGTACTCAGTCACTCAGTCATGTCTGACTGTGACACCCTTGACTGTAGCCCACAAGGTGCCTCTTTCCTTGGGGTTCTCTGGGCAAGAATGCTAGAGTGGGTTGCCATTTCCTCCTCCAGGGAATCTTCCCGGCCCAGGGATCGAACCCACGTCTCTTGTGTCTCCTGCATTGGCAGGCAAATTCTTTACCATTGTGCCACCTGGGAAGCCCCACATAAACAGATCAGTGCCCAGAAACCTGGCTGAAAGACTTAGAGTCTGCAAAAGAGGCTAATGGTACCTACCTACTTTCCTAATGCACAGGTCCAGTGCCCGATACATTTAATTTATTTTATTTCATGGTATGTGGCACCATAGGAGAGCTCCGTGTTGCCATCACCTTAATATTTATGTGAAAATATTACCAATTCAATTCTTCTTTCACAGTCAATTAGGTTCCATCTCTTATTACAAAACATGCAACAGATATCTGATAATAATGATGATAAGGTAATAATATTTAATATATATTAAGCACTTACTATGTACTTAGAACTTGTGAAATATTTTATTTATTTATAAGAGTGAATCGCTAGGGTAACATACAACATATTGGAGGAAAGTAAACTTTACTTTGATTCTTATCTACTTTGTCCTGTTTTACCTTTGTATGCATCCTCATAATTCATCCAAATCTTCTCAGCTCAGAATTGCCAAGTATACTCGTCCACTTTATTTAATTAGATCATAGAGTCAGCTTTCTTTTCAATTCATAGGCATTTGACAGTATTACAAATGCCTATTGGTATTACTGTCTTCTTTCACATTCCAACCAACTGGGAAATGTTTTTGGTGCCAAGTGAATTAAAGTAAATCCTGAATTTTTAAAGTTATTTAAGTATATTCATTTACTACTAGGAAAAAACCAAACAATATATGTCAAAGTGCTATGCTTAGTTGCTCAGTTGTGTCTGACTCTGTGAACCCATGGACTGTAACCTACCAGGCTTCTCTGTCCATGGGGATTCTCCAGGCAAGAATACCAAAGTGGGTGTCATACCCTCCTCTGAGGGATCTTCCCAACCTAGGTCTCCTGCATTGCAGGCGGATTCTTTGCCTTCTGCTGCTGCTGCTGCTAAGTCACATTAGTAGTGTCCGACTCTGTGCGACCTTCTGAGCCACCAGGAAAGCCCAAGAAGACTGGAGTGTGTAGCCTATCCCTTCTCCAAGGAATCTTCCTGATCTAGGAATCAAACCAGGGCCTCCTGATTTGCAGGCAGATTCTTTACCAGCTGAGTACCATAGGCAACAATAATTGAGCATCTCTCCTGTTTTTGCTGTTCTTTGGGAGTATAATATTCTTAGAAGAAGGCAATTAAAATTTTTCAAACCATTGGAGTAACATCAGAATGAGTTTGCATTTAATTTGTTATAATGTAGGCTATTTCAACATGGCTACCCTAAAATAGAAAACCAAAAGTATTGTGTTTATGACTATTGAAATGCCAAGAATGTTCAGTTTGTATTTAAATACAATTTTATTTACACTATTTTTTTTGTTTTACCCCATTGTAAATGGATAATTTAACTATTCTACAGTAGAAAACTTTTTAGCTAATTCTGCTCCAATCTTTGGGCTTTGAATGACTTGAGACACCACTGTGTGTGCTATAGGAACACTATGCCAAAGCTTCCTACAGTGTATGTGTTCTTTAGAAAGTTAGTTGCTGGAATGTTATTAGGATTTAATGGAAATTCATCTCCTTCACAATTAACTTCAAAAAACAGCACTCAAACATAATTAAGTGTTCTTGTTTAGATGTTGTGTTTTGCTGAGATCTTGTATACTGAAAAACTTCTCTCTTAGAGTGTGCATGCTCAGTCAGTCGTGTATGACTGTTTGCAACCCTACAAACTGTTGCCCACCAGGCTCCTCTTCCATGGGATTCTCCAGGCAAGAATACTGTAGTGGGTTGCCATTTCCTCCTCCAGGGGACCTTCCCGACCCAGGGATCGAACCTGCTTCTCCTTCGTCTCCTGCATTGGCTGGCAGATTCTTTATTGTTGTGCCCCCTAGAAAGCTCTTCATTTCGGAAGAAAAGGAGTTTGGGTCTTTAATTCCCACTTTGACCAAGTAGAAAAGATCCCTGTCTCAGATGCCTGAGAAATTTTCATAACAAAATAGGAAGCGCTCCTGCAAAGTCTGTGGCCATATGATCTGGAGTGGAGTTAATAATTAGATTGTAGATATAGGTATCTGCATGTTTATTGTGTACAGCTGAACTGAGTGAAAAATATTTTGTTCTGATAAGACAGTATGATAACAGAGGGAAAAAAAATCCTGTTCCATGGTTTACTGATAGAAAAAGTATGTCTTACATACCGTCAATTCCCAGCCATGCTTAAAAGCAGTTTTAATAATAACTTCATAAATTACAACATTTAGGAACAGAATGAAAAATGTGTGGATACATACAATTAAAATCGTCTGATAATTGGACAATTCACAGAATATTGTCACAGCAGCTTCTTGACTGACGGTTGTCAGGAGAACATATTTTCATATAAAGTTTGACCCTTGATTCCTCTGTGATGATAGTTATCTCTGTCAATAAATATTGACATTCATCACTACCAAAAATCTGTCTTTACTTATCAGACAAAATTGGAGTGATCCTAGTTAACGGTAATGAGACATAATTTTTTAGACTTGTACATGTATGGGAATTAAGAAATAAGTAGTATTTTTACAATATATTGTGATAATTTGGCACTAAGTAACCAAGAACCATTCACATGGCTGCCTACACTGTCAGAATGTCCTACCCCTTGATGAGTCATTTGCAGTCATTGACTGTGAAGTCACAGACAATGAAAGTCAAGATTAACACATGAGCTTTAACCTTGAAAAGCATCTGCCTGCAATGTGGGAGACCTGGGTTCGATCCCTGGGTCGGGAAGATCCCCTGGAGAAGGAAATAGCAACCCACTCCAGTATTCTTGCCTGGAGAATCCCATGGATGGAGGAGCTTGGTGGGCTACAGTCCACAGGTCACAAAGAGTCGGACACGACTGAGCGACTTCACTTTCACTTCACTTTACCCTTTAGGTTAAAATGCTTTTTTTTTTTTTAAATGAAAAGGGAACTGTATTTATTCATTATCAAAGAGCAGAATTAGCATCAACTCTGGAAGAGTTAGACACAGAATAAGTTTGGTTTTGGTAAGAGTGAGTTGAACTAATACCTGAAAGAGTCAATTCAGGTTATAGCAACTGACCTGGATACCAGGCAGTCCTAAAACATGACAATGAAAAGGCATGGGGCTTTCCTGGTGGCTCAGTGGTAAAGAATCCACCTGCCAACACAAGGGACACGGGTTCGATCCCTGATCCGGGAAGATCCCACATGCTGAGAAGCAACTAAGTCCACTGGCCACAGCTCTTGAGCCTGTGCTCTAGAACCTGTAAGCCACTACTACTGAGCCTACATGCTGCAACTGCTGCAGCCTGTGTGCCCTAGAGCCCATGCTCTGCAACGAGAGAAGCTGCTGCAGTGAGAAGCCCGTGCACCACAACCGGAGAGTAGTTCCCACTCCCCATGATCAGAGAAAAGCCCACATAGCACCCAAGACCCAGCATAGCCAAAAATAACATGACAAATGAATGAAGAAAATAAAAGAAGCATGGAGATGACAAGGTATACAGAAGAAAGGAAAGCCCGAACTTCGTGGAGCAACAAATTGCCTTGCATAATCATGTGATGTAACACTCTTTATTGTTGTTCAGCTGCTGTCGTGTCCAACTCTTTGCACTCTTAAACTTATAAAAATATATAAAAATACTTCTAAAATAAAAGCAAAGGGCCAAATATCAGATATCAACGTCACCCTTAAAAGCAACAATATTGTGACTCCTGTGAGAAGCATTGGGAGGTAAAATCAATCCATGCGATTCAACAACAGCAGCTTATTCTTATTTGAATTGTATTTATAAGTTGAAGCTTCAAACCCTGCAAAGATTATTACTGTGCATGAGAAATGAAGCAGGACAAGAGTTTAGATCAACAGTTTTCAAGCATACTTAGCAAAGGGATCTTTTTACAAAGCAAAATTCTTTGACAGAATACCAATGTATGAAAACATATTTTTCTATTTGTAGGTTCAAATTACTAGCAATTATGCACCATGAAGTCATTTAAAATAAAGAGGTCATTGTGATAAATAAAAATTCTGAAAATGAGTATTGTAGATGACAGCCAAGTAAGTTTTAGCATTCAGTGTATTGATACATTTTGTTTTCTTCCTATAAAATTGAGCAAGTCCTAATTCATATGTACAAGGAAGTTGCAATGGCAACAGCTTTTAAATAGTTTTGCAGGGTAACAGAGTAGATATTACTCTGAGGTTTGCACAGAAATAAGTTTATCTGCACAAATCAGTAGGTATCAATGTAGCAAAATATGTGTATAATTTTTATTACCTATCTTAAGACAGTTAAAATATCCTTAATGAAGCTCAAACTAACATTAGGACATTCAGAGTACCTCTTGAGAGTTGGTAGTGGGGTCCAACTGGAATGTGCTGGCTTGAAGACTCCGAAGAAGGGTTATTCAGAAATATTTTGTTGAGAACAGAAGAAGCAACGAAGTGATACTATAATAATTTATTGTAGAGCTTTATTAAGTAGTTCTGTCATCAGTATTATCAATTTTTTCCTCTAATAATCCAGAGGCAAATAAGTGATTTCAGCTCAGGCTTACATCTATCTGGTGGATACCAGAAAACTATTTCTGAAAGTTGCAATTACAGTGGTGGCTTAGACTGCCAGTTGTTTATGGCCAAATAAACATGGTGGATATAGTCAACAAGAGAATATGAGATCATAGATAATATAAGGGAAATTAAATTAGAAATTAGTAGGACCAAGTCCTACTCATGCTTTTAGGACTCAGTTTAGAAATCCAAGGGAATCCCCTAAAACTGCATTAAGTGCTCTCAGCCTAGTAGTGGGGCAAACAGAGATTAATATTAATTTTTCCTCAAATATTCTCTGTCCTGGGTTCAAATATGCACATATCCTCTTTCTATAATACACTTACACTTGCTTCTCTCTGGCTCTAGACTATGATATTTGTGAAGACAGAGATTGTGTTCATCACGTGTACCAAGACTAAATTCAGTCCTCAGCCCAGAATCGGTCCCTAATGTGTGGAATGAGTGTACAGATGAGGAAGTGATCGTTGTTCATTACTACCTAGAAGAAAAGAAGACAAGTGGGACAGAAGTGAAGTGAAAGTCTCTCAGTCGTGTCTGAACACTGGACAAGAACACTGTAGTGGGTAGCCTATCCCTTCTCCAAGGGATCTTCCTGACCCAGGAATTGATCCGGGGTCTCCTGCATTGCAGGCAGATTCTTTACCAACTGCACTCTCAGGGAAGCCGGAGTGGGGCAGATGAGTGTTATAAAACACGGTGAGCAACTTTGCATAGGGAACAAGTAAACCTAAAGCATCCGATGACACACTGGCAAAATTGTTTCTGTGGACGTTGATTTTTGTTTTTGTTGCATCTGAAGACAAATACTATGACTAGCTTAGATTTCTCCCTCTTAGAAAGGGTTGAGGCTACGTCACTTCTAGAGTAATTCATCATGAGATATCACTCTCAGTGGAGGAAGTGGTGATGCTGATGATTAAGCAGAAGGCATTCCCCCATCCCACCCCACCCCCAGGAGAGATGTTAGAAGGGCCTTGCAGTCCTGGAAGTGCTGTTTTTCACTGAGATGCAAAGCTGAGATCTTAATCTTTTGTAACATTGCTGGTTCTCTGAACTGCTCAGTAAGAGACAGTCAGTAAAAATAGTAACATATAATATCTTGTATTTGGATAGCTTTCCTCAGGTTTTAGAGCATTGTCATATTCATCACCGTATGAGGTCTTCACATGAAAGATTTGTAAAGTAGGTAGAATAAGGGATATGAGGATGGGAGGACTAAAGCTGAGAGGTAAAGTTCCAGCTCTTGTGGCTAAAACAGTGGCAAATTCAGGATGAGAACCTGATGCTTTCCATCCAGGTTCTGTGTGACTGAAGTTTTATAAATTCTGTGGTGAAATAATTGCTTATGTTCAGTATCTCCCAATACGCCTTTCTGGATTTGGGTAACGGACCAGAGTATAGCAGCCTTTTCTGTAGCTTTATTTGAGTAACCATAGAGATAAAACAGAGCCCCCCCACCCACAAAAAAATCTTTCAGTTAAACCTATGTGTATGCTCCTGAAGATGCACCAGGAAAAAAAAATATCACTCATTGTCTTAGTTAAGCAAGTGTGGTCCTGAATGGGCAGTTGCCGTATTGCTTTAGAATGCCTGATGAAGTGTGTGTGTGTGTTGTGTACAATACCTTTATTCCAAAGCACTTAGTAAGTACTTTCCCATTCATCCAGTCTCTTGCCCATGAGAAAAAAAAAGACAAAAACATACTAGCTCAAATCCATTTGTATCATGGTAGATGTAGATTTCCTAAACTCTCATCAGATGTTGCAAAGTTGTTTTTTTTTTAAGCTCAGAACTATAAAGACACATCTGTCCACCATCAGCTCCTATAATCCAAAAATCTTTCTAAATGACCTGAAACAGAAGTTGTGTGTGTTTTCAAATCCCAGATCCCTTCCCTGTTATGTCTGAATATATCTCTAGCACTCCATTTTAGCTCTCAGGATATGATGGAAGAACTGACCTTTCTTGATTGAGGCTCATAAAGAATCAGAATTGTTTTCTTCCTTTTTTTCCTGGTAGGAAGAAGAAAGTGGGGTTGACCAGGACATATTCTGTACCCAAGAATGTGGACAGGAATGAACCACAGAAAGCCTGGGGTGGTGGCAGCTATATGTGGCAGGTGGCAGTAAAATGAAAATTGGTCCGTAGAGAGATACAGTCTTCCCAATAGCAAAAGCGTCTGCAGTTCCTCCTGTAAGCAGAGGAAGAAGGAAACCTCGAGTCTCTGGTCAGTTGCCCCTGTGGGTGGGATATACCTTAAAGAGGAAAGCTTCAAGATTTAGAGCTTGAACAACACCATCAGTGGTACTTACCTGCTAAAATATCAGGGTAGTATAGAGATAGTCTGCGTGTTTAGTCATGTCTGACTCTTTTCGACCCTCTGGACTGTTGCCCGCCAGGCTCCTCTGTCCATGGGATTTCCCAGGCAACAATAATGGAGTGGGTTGGTGTTTCCTACTCCAGGGGATCTTCCTGACCCAGGGATTGAACCCACATACCCTGCATTGACAGGTGGATTCTTTACCACTCAGCCATCTGGGAAGCCCTACAGATAGTCTAGTTTGCACTTGATTATATTTTGAAAACATATATATATATATATATATATATATATACCTAGTTTATATTTAAATTATTTTTAAAAACTAAGGCAAAAATGAGTTACATTCTCAAAAAGTAGACTCCTTCAGCAGTAATCTAGACACTATTTTTCAAACAGTGCTGGGGACAAGAGAAGGAGTAAATGAGTTAAAAAATAAATAAGTAAATAAATAAATAAATATATAATATATATAAAATATAATATATATAAAATATAAATAAATATATATATATATATGAAAGGAGGGAACCTCTTTCCCACCCTGACTCCTGCAATTAGAGCTGGTTAATTGATTGTAAGATTGTACCAGAATCCCCCTCTCTGTGTTGTTTTAGGGGACAGTTGGCTAAAGAGGGAGCTGGCGTGAGATTTAGAAGGTGGAAACAAAGCAAAAGCCCTTCCTCTCAGAAGGTTATGTCCCCAGACCTGGTCCAAGGCTGTAGTTATTCAACAGGAACTGCTTCCCCAGAAGCTGCAGTTTCTGTTGACCCCATCTTCCTCTTCAAGCTGGCCCCACTGCAGTGGCCAGGTCTGCTTGGCACCTTGGCTTTTCCAGCAAGCAACAAACTGTGCTTTGGGCAGAGTAGTTAATGACCATTTCTCTGGTTCTCTAATACCTCTCTTCCAGGTCTTTATAGAGACTTTGCTATCCTGACTGAATTCTAGCTGATACAGGGTCAAACTAAGATAGAAAAATAAATACAACATGGGTAAGATTAGCAAGCTCTAAACATGACCCATCCTGAGGAGTGATTTCTTAACATGTTGCCCAATGGGGCCAAAATAGCACCCCTGTATAGTTTCTCTAACCAGCAACCTATTTATTGAACTAATAACAAAAATAACAGCTACTATTTCATGAAAATTTATTATAACTCAAGCATTGTGTCTAACTCAGGCATGTGTACCTACTCTTTCCAATTATTTTAACAACCCTTTAATGAAGGTGTCACCACTGCACAGATGATAAAAACTAAGGCTACTAATGATTAAGGAACTTGCTTAAGGTTGAGACAGCTGGAAGGTGCCAGAATCAGATCTATCTGGTTCCCTTCTGACCTCAATTTGTTCTACACTATGTGCTTGGCAATGATAATTCACATATAGTACTGGCAACTTGAAGAGGTTCAAGCTAGAGATGATGACGAAAAGAACCTGACTTCTTTCTGGTTCTTAGAAGCTGCTGGCTGTACTTCACCTCAAGCCTCCTTACTTAAAGCCTTCTGGTGATCTTAAGTATTACGTTCTTACTGTTTAAAGTTTAGTATTTTGAATTAGGGTATCTGATACTTGCAACCCAAGGCATCTGAACCAATACTTTTTATAAGAGATTCTAAATCTGGAGGATATTTTGATTAATATTCTCAACAAAAATAAATAATTGGCCTTTTTCTTTGCTGAGTTACAAATCCCTTGTGCCCACCCAATTCCCTTTGGTATAATGGTCACCAAGCAAATTTGTCTTCAAGAATTTGTTTTCTCAGATACTTTGCCACTGGGAGGTGACTGCCCTTTATACCTACATTGTATAATAACTCATTTACAGGAAAAATCCAAGGTGCAAAAATAAATCATTGTTCATAAATTCATAGTGTCTTGAAATAACTTGTTCCCCCTTATACAGACATGTTGTGTATGGGGGCAGAGGTGACTGGGATGGAAAAGAATTCAGAGAAAATGCTTATATCAATGAGGCATCCATCAAAGGAAACAGGAAATTACTACATTGCTGTTGTTTGGTCACTAAGTCATATCTGACTCTTTTGTGATCCCCTGGACTGTAGCCCACCAGGCTCCCCTGTCCATGGGATTTCCCAGGCAAGAATACAGGAGTGGGTTGCCATTCCCTCCTCCAGGAGATCTTCTCGATCCAGGGATTGAATCCACGTCTCTTGTATTGGCAGGCAGACTCTTTATCATTGAGCCACCAGCGAAGCCATCCTTATAGGCCATGACTAAATTTTTCAAATGAAACTTACATGTTTCCTTTCCAATTTCCAAAAATAATAGGGTGGAAGTGAACGAAAGAAACGAGTTAGATTCAAGTCCAAATAGTCACAAATCAGTAACAGATTAATGGCTTGTCCATTGCTGAAGGCAACATACAGCCTTAGATGACGTGGGAAAGATAGAGGAATCCTGAGGCTTAATCATATTCTAAATTCAATCTCCAAAGATAAATCATTAATGACATCCATTCATTCCATCTCCATGTGAGACTTGGCAATCTTCAATGTCAGGGGTCATTTTAAAAGACAAAGGAGATTAGAGTGATTTGCTTTTTGTTTTTAGTTTTTGTTTGTAATGCCTTTGGGCCTATATGGCTACACCTGTAAACCTATTTATAACATTTCAACATGTAAAAACACTCCAGTTCCAGAAATTGGGGGGTGGAGGGACAAAGAAAAATGCATTTCTGTTGATCACATCAGAATTTATTTTCAAAAAGATTCTTTCAGGTGAACTTCTCAGTAATGAAATTTTAAACTATTAAAGCTGCAGAGTTGAGTTTTTTCAAGTGAGAATCCTAGTTACTGGTAGGATATATTCCATGACCAAGTCAGGCATGAAGATGTTAGGACACAGATGTCTGTGTGAGATTTGCATGCAGTGTTTGTATATATCTAAATTCAAAGTTTATAAACAGGACTATGGTCACCTGTTCTCAAGGGCTCATATACTCTTCCAGATCATTACTGACTTCTCCATGTAAGCACAACATATAGAAGAACATATTGATATAAAGAAACATTGGGAGGATGAAAAGGGGAAGACTTCCTGAAACAGTCTCTAGGACATAACTTTTTAACAGAAATCTGGCATTGCTAATGATATTGAGATACTAATTAGAAATGAATATTGTAAATCCAGGCTGGCTCTCGGCAACATTTAAGTAAGATGCAAGCTGGCAGCTGGGACCTTCCCTGCTCCCCAGTCACTGCCCGTTTTCTTCTCCTGGAGGTCCTTCCTCCTCTCTCCTGCCAGGCTATCATTTTGCCTTGTGCTTGCTTTCTTCCCCAGCACTCATGAGGATGCTTGGGTTGGGATCCTGGAGACTAGTCCTCCCAGGCTATTTACATCATACTTGGGAGCCCTCAAAGATTAAAACAGATTGATAACTCACTATAAGATTGCCCAATAGGAATGTGGTTTTAAGCATTATCATGAGTAATTGAAGAGATATATTTAGCATTGAGTTTGAGAAATTTGTGCTTCCTTAACCACATTTCCCTGGAGAATGGAATGGCTACCCACTCCAGTATTCTTGCCTGGGAAATCCCATGGACAGGGGAACCTGGAAAGCTACAGTCCATGGGGTCACAAAGAGTCAGACATGACTGAGGGACTAATACACAGTCACGTTTACTGTTCATTGCATAAACACATGAAATAACAGGATTTTGTTGAACCAGAAATTCGACATCAGTAGCCACCTTGTTATTTTTAAATGTGACAGGTCCATAATGTAGGTATTCCTGTCTGTCTTGTATTCTGATGTATCCCAAGTGTCTAGAACAGTTTTTGGAACCTAGCAGGCTGCTTGTAAATGTTTGATAAATGACTGAATACCTAGATGAATTTTATTTTTATTTTTGTCCAGGAAGACTTACACCAAGGAAAGGAACCCTTTACACTTTGAAACATTCTCTTTTATTCAGAACTTATGAAGTGATGGGGATTTATAGTGATGTCTCCTGGGATAACAATGTGGAGACAGGCACTGATGTCAGGACTTCATCCTGCATGGGTCCATAAATAGGACTGAAAATGCCTTTTCTCCTACTTCATCTTTGCTATCTTCAGCCCTATTCTCTATACTCAAGATCCACTCTTCTTCCTACATAACCCCCAATAATGCTAATGCAATCAGAAGGTTTCTAGTAATGACTAGTTAATGTAATCTAGGGAATTGAGATAGATTGAACTATATTCTAATGTCATAATCCTTTAATTAATCTAAACATTTAGGCAAGCAGTTGGCAAGATGCAAATTCTGGACCTGCTACAAATGTCATAGATAGAGGATGGACAGATTTCACATGCAATACAACATGCTGCCCTTAACATCAAATAATGGACACACAATGAAAACAATGACTTCCACAGTACATTCACCATCGAAGAAACCACAAGCAAATGTACACTGTAATGAGTATTCATGTTTAGGGAAATGAATATGAATAATTCTTTATTTTTCAGAAGGAAAAGGAGAAAGGAAAAGAGAAAAGAGAAAAATGATGGGACAAAGATACACTTGATATAATTGTGTCTTTAAGATCAGTCTTACTTTTCAGAAGAATTCTACTTATAATAGGAACTTTCTATGTTTCCTGAATTTTATCAGGAGCATTCATCCACTCATTATTTCAAGGACAAAGTGCTTTCATCTTTCAGACTGCTGGTATCCTCATTTCCGTACACCTCTTGACCTAGAGTGTGAGCATTTCCCCTGGGTATCAGATAAGGTACTCATTTATTTGCTCCAGTGAGTTTTCTTAAAACTTAGTCCAATAAACCTGCTAAATATATGGTCAAGAATACTGTGGCTCCCTAACAAATGATAAAATGAATTCAGCCATACCGTACTTGGCAGCCGGTCAAAATAGTGACCCATAGTTACAAATCAGTCGCTGTAAGACAGAGGAAGACAGTTGTTAAGAAGGACAGGAAGACTCTTCAAGGACATTGCTGAGTCCAGGGAGGAATTGGCAGTCAATGGCAAATCAAATTCAACATTTAGAAATAACCACAGCTCCCCAAGCACACTAGTTTATCACCCTCATGAAGTCTTGTCATGGTATTAGACTAATAAATGCACAAGAGACGAAGAGCAACTGGAAGGGATTATTTCTATCCAGAGGATAAATGTGCTTTATGATGGGGACCCAATGGAACACCTGCATCATCTCTATCCCCTTTGCAAGTATGGGTCACTATGAGGATGGACAAGTCACTGTCTGCATAGAAGGTGATAGGAAGCAGGAGGGAAAAAATTGGGAAGGAAAAACAGAAGTTGTTGGCAGAAAGAGCAATAACTATAGTATTTGAAAGAAAAATCAATAATGGGAATCCACTTACTCAAATATTTACTCATTCAACAAATGTTTGAGCTCCCATTGTATCCCAGGCAATGGGGATGTTGCTGAAGAAAATAGCGAACATAAAAGTGCCTACGTTAGAGAACGTACAATCCAGGACAGATTCATGATGAAAAGAAGTCTGGAATTTTTGTTTGTGGGGATTTGAGGGTAGACATAGTTACATATGGGCTTACCTGGTGGCTCAGATGGTAAAGAATCCGTCTGCAATGTGGGAGACCTAGGTTCCATCCCTGGGTTGGGAAGATCCCCTGGAGGAGGGCATAGCAACCCACTCTAGTATTCTGGCCTGGAGAATCCCCCAAAACAGAGGAGCCTAGCCGGCTATAATCATGGGATCGGAAAGAGTAGGGCACAACTGAGCAACTAAGTTCAGCACAGCACATAGTTATATACATACATACATATATATATGAAAGTGTTAGTCACTCAGTCGTATTCGACTCTGCAACACCATGGACTGTAGCCTGCCAAGCTCCTCTGTCCATGGGATTCTCTAGGCAAGAATACTGGGAGTGGGTTACCCCCTTCACCAGGGGATTTTCCCAACACAGGGATCAAATCCATGTATCCTGCATTGCAGGCAGATTCTTTACCATCTCAGCCACCACCAGGAAAGCCTATATATATAGGCTTGTTGTTACTGTTGGTGAGTCATTCACTCATGTCTGACTCTTTGAGACCCAATGGACTGCAGCATGCCAAGTTTCCCTGTCCTTCATTATCTCCCAGATTTTGCTCAAATTCATGTCCACTGAGTCAGTGATGCCATCCAACCATCTCATCCTCTGTCACCCCCTTCTCTTCTTGCCCTCAATCTTTCTCAGCATCAGGGTCTTTCCCAATGAATATATATATATATACACATACATACATACATACGTACATATTCATTTCCAATGAATATATATCATTATATGCATATATATATTTAATGTGTGGACTCAGCTTGCCTTAAATGAAGGGCTAGAGGGATGTTTTAAGGATAATTTTCCACCGATGGCAGATTGCCACCAGTAACAGCTATGGGCTTGAGTGAACCATATGATAGATCCATTTAAATATTTGGTCTTTTTCAAAATCAGTTCTGTTTTACAAGATACATTTCATAAACTTAAAATTCACCTGTACTCACTTGGGACCCCCTATCCCAGATTCTTGGGAATATTATTCTGGCATGTAATTTTGTGCAGATTTCAGATACTTTGTTAATATCTCCTGTGTACATTAATTGGTTATTACATGCCTAAAAGTACACCCATTCTCTTGCTTTTAAACAGCAATTTGTATTATTACCCAGGATGTTTCACAACACAGCCTAAAGGGATTGAATTTGCATCCCTATATCCAAGTCTGGTAATCCCCAAGGACCATGAGAAGTTTTTCATACCTGTACAAACTTGAATGTTCTCAGAAATGATCCCTTCAAAAACTCTGTGTCCCACATAAGTTTCTCCTTTCATGCCTAAGATCAACAATAAACAGATTTCCTCAGTTCATTTTGAACAGTCATTTTAAGTTCATTTAAGGCATTCATTTAGGCTATTTCAGGTCATTTAAAAGCGGAGACTTTTACTTTGCCGATAAAGGTGCATCTAGTCAAAGCTATGGTTTTTCCAGTAGTCATGTATGAATGTAAGAGTTGGACCATAAAGAAAGCTGAGCACCGAAGAACTGATGCTTTTGAACTGTGGTGTTGGAGGAGACTCTTGAGTCCCTTGGACTACAAGGAGATCCAACCAGTCAATCCTAGAGGAAATCAGTCCTGAATATTCATTGGAAGGACTGATGGTGAAGCTAACGCTCCAATATTTTGGCCACCTACTGCGAAGAGCTGACGCATTGGAAAAGACCTGATGCTGGGAAAGATTGAAGGCAGGAGGAAAAGGAGATACAGAGGATGAGATGGTTGGATGGCTTCACCGACTCTATGGACATGAGTTTGAGCAAGCTCTGGGAGTTGGTGATGGACAGGGAGGCCTGGCATGCTGCAGCCCATGGTTTTGCAAAGAGTTGGACACGACTGAGTGAACTGAACTGAATGTATAAGGATAATTTTCCACCGATGGCAGATTGCCACCAGTAACAGCTATGGGCTTGGGTGAACCATATGATAGATCCATTTAAATATTTGGTCTTTTTCAAAATCAGTTCTGTTCCCCCACCCAGTCATCAGTGGTTCATAAACACTGGTGTCCATTTTCAAAGGGTCATGATTTATAATCAAGACAATTTAAAAATATCAAAGCAGAATTTGCATGATTTTTCCTTTTACCTGATAGAAATGTAAAATATCAGACCATCTGTTTCAAAAATGGGTACCTGGCAACTCTGGTGTTCTATCTTAGAATAACAAATGTTTCCTCTCATGTGACAACTCACTCCATCAGTTCTAGCTGCCTGGAATACTGTGCTGAGAAGGCTGCTAAGTACAGACAAAAGAGTTCTAGTCTTGATAAGGGAAGTTGGTTGTGGGTCCACCCTTAAGAAGTAGCTACACTTCTGTCAGTATTTACTGATCCAGAGCCCAGCTCTGCCATTTACTGGCTGGGTGAACTTTAGTGATTTACCTAACCTCTCAAAATGTACTTTCTCATCTCTGGAATGAGGAGACAGACTAAATAAACAATTCCAAATTCTGGTCCACAGTTAGAGGAAGCATCATGTTCACACATGGACTAGGATTGAAATAAAGATTCCCTTGGCTTGCTGCTGCTGCTAAGTCGCTTCAGTCATGTCCGACTCTGTGCGACCCCAGAGATGGCAGCCCACCAGGCTCCCCTGTCCCTGGGATTCTCCAGGCAAGAACACTGAAGTGGGTTGCCATTTCCTTCTCCAATGCATGAAAGTGAAAAGTGAAAGTGAAGTCACTCAGTCATGTCCGACTCTTTGCGACCCCATGGACTCCATCTGTGGGATTTGCCAGGCAAGAGTACTGGAATGGGGTGTCATTGCCTTCTCCATCCCTTGGCTGACTTAATCAGAATTTCCTAAGGGTTTGAAAACATTCATCCTAACAAAGACATTGAATGGTACTGATGCTCTACCAGGTTTGACAACCACTGGGTCAGATGAGCTATCAAGCTTTTTCTTCAGCTCTGAAATTTTCCCATTAGTGTCTAGAAAGAATGGAGGAAGTGTAAAAGAGTTTAGTAGGTGGTCATAGGGTATACCTCTGGTGGAGAAATTGCTGTGGTGTTCCCAAGAACATAGCAAGAGTTGCAAATAGGAACAAAGACTAAGGAGGTGGCCCCCTCTGCCTGATCCTTTTTTTTTTATTTTGGCTGCCCTGGGTTGTTGTTGTGGTCCATAGACTTCTCTCCAGTTGTGGAACATGAGCTCTAGAACACATGGGCTTAGTTGCCCCACAGCATGTGGGATCTTAGTTCCCTGACCAAGGCTCAAAATCACTTCCCCTGCATTGTAAGGCAAATTCTTAAACACTGGACCACCAGGGAAGTCCCTGATGCTTTGTGATGGTGGGAGGCTTCTCAAGCCTTCCTGCCTCTCCCGTGTTCCTCATCTGGATGCCTGTCTGTCCCATGCAGCCTCTTCTGTGCAATGCACAGAGTCAGAATGTGCCTCAGGTTTGTTAGTGACCATTGAATAAACACATCACATCTTTTGTGTTTGAAGCTGAAAGGGGACAAAGAACCAAAAACTAATATCCTTGGAAGCTCTTCTATACAGAATGGAATAACACAAAAGGGGAACATCAGGTTAGGATGTGACAAGGTAAAAGATTCACCTTGATTACCTCACTGTAACATTTCGGAATGAGGCCAAAAATAAATTATCTTTTTTTGGGTAAGATTTAGTGGATGAGACTAATGAGGGTATGAAAAATGCTGAAAGGAGCAGTTCTCTCCCATTTAATAATGGCAGCGGGGATTCTGACAGAATCTCCATTAGCAATTCCTTTTTAAGATAACTTAATTTCCTGATTAAACATGCATTTCTAAATCATATTGACGTTTTAAGAGAGAAACAAATAGTGGTGCCAATTCTCTTGGGCACAGGGGAAAAAGTTCTTTTAAGTTCTCTACCAACACCACATAACCTATTTTATCTCTCCTTATCTTAGTGCACAGAAAGAATTGTACAGTTCAGAAACTGCCTAAATCTAGACACTGAAACTTAACCAGCTTGTAAAACTTGGGTGGAAACTAATTTTAGACAGTGAAAGAATTTTCTCTGTTGACCTGTAAAGCTCATAGCTCTGTGAGGCTGAGTACATGTGTGTATGTTGCATATATGGGGGCTGAGGAGGTGCAGGACATGGGAGGAATATGTTTTCTTGGACTAAGCCAGGGCTTGCCAAACTCTGCCCCCCAATCTGGCCCACTGTTTGTTTTTATAAATAAAGTTTTATTGGAACACGGCCATTCCCATGGTATCTATGGCTGCTTTCATTGTTAGAAAACACATAGTGTTGCAACAGAGATTGTATGGTCCACAAAACCAAGACATTTACTATCAAATCCTTCGCAGAAAACATTTGCCCACCACTGAACTGCTGATTCTATAATCTAGTCAGTATCCTCTGCAAAAAATAAAAATTTGATGAATGTAGCACCTTGCAGGCTGACGAATGTTCTACCAATAAGAGGGGTGAGCAAAAGGCTTCCCTCAAGGATGTTTGAGAACATCTTGTGCACAGGTGGATTCTTCAAAACCTCTGGCTCCATTATGAACAATGAAGATCTCAAAGCTCCTTCTCTGCTCATAAAAACAGGGGAAAACCAGCTCCTCTACTTTAAACAAAAAGCTTTCATTTATTTATACTTCAGCAGAAGTTCTGTACTCTTCCTCCCCATTAAGTTTGCTTCACAGAAAGGGACTATGTAATAACATCTTGAGAGATTAGCAGCCATCAGCAAGTCAAGAATTTTTTTTTTAATTTCTCAAGTCATCTCCTTTTAGACACAATGCCATAAAAAAAGCATCTTGGATATTTTCTTAATGAGAAAATTCACTTCAGAAGAGGGTTTGATATCAAAAGCTTATTTATTTTCTTTAAAAAATTGACTTTAGCCTCTGGTTTTACCTGTTTTCCTCAATTAGTATTACATTTATATTTTAAAAAATGAAATTTGAAATATACTTCTATGTACTGTAAAATCTGCTTACAAAGAATGAAGTTGCTGTTCTAATTCAAAAATAAAAACAACAAAAAATAAAAGCCAATTCTTCACTAAAGGGTGGAATTATGCTTTAAAGTCAAGCCATGTGGCTTCTTATGGAAATATAATGAGTTAAAGATGAAATTCCGTTTCTCGTTTGCATACATCTTGCAAAGATTCTGCCCAGTAAAATGGTAATTGGAGTCCTTTTTTTATAATAAATATTATAATTTTTAATCCTAATATTGTAAGCTATGAAATGTCTTCCATTTCCCCAACATATGTTTTTTGTCCTGTTTCCCAGTCCAAGAGACAGAAAATAAAATAAACACCTTAATGAACACAATACTCATTCTCCTGAGACTCTGTACCTATCTTACGGACATAACATGGGCCAGGGATTCTGAAGATTCTCCCCAGAGAGCAAAAACCTGCCTCACTGCTCAACCCAGTGTGGTCTGCAGAAGTATTCAGTCTGGTTTGTTGCTAAATTGGTGTAGAACCCTGGTAAATTGCAATTTGCAATTAGAAGTATATTGTTAGGTGTCAATGGGTTAATTTTCTTCTTTAGAGCTGACACTACAAGATGGCAGAGGAGTTAGGGTGGGGTTGTTTCAGACTCTGGGAGGCTGATCGTGGAAATGTGGCTTCTCTGTTGGTCTTTTTTGTTAATTGCAAAAACATGAGGAGAAACTCCTGTTAAGGAATCGTATTAGAAACAAAATATTTTGAATAATTCTCCTCAGTGATTACAGACAGATCATGAGGAGAAATGAGACTTTAGGGGAAAAGATTTTCAGACACTGAGTGTTTAAGTGGTTACTTGTCTCCAGCTCGCCTGGTCAGTGTGTAGACATTAAATGACCATTTATTTTTTTGTCAGGGCAAACATCCTGACTTTCCTACATTCCAATGAGTGGGAAATTCTGCAGAGATCTGGATAAACTCCTCACAGCTGCTCCACCATCTGACAACCTGATGGTCATGGGGGACCTCAACACACGTGTTGGCAGGAGTGCCAAAATGTGGAAGAAAATTATTGAACCGCAGAAGATTAGTTTCTTCCTGCGTGGTGAGCAGACCCAGCAAAAAACTTGAGTCACAGACAGCAGCTTCGATCATTAAAGTTAGGAGAAAAATATCATGGATAAGCCATGAGTTAAAAATAACAGCATTTCACCCATTCTGCCTTTGTTTCACAACAGAATGCCAAGCAGTTAACCATCTGAATGATCCAAAGACCATCATTACCTGGTATGTTTCAGATCATAAGAGCATAACATAGCACCTATAAAATGAATATTTGGATAAACTTAACTCATAGAAAATAATGATACCTCAAAGTAATTTTTAAAGGATAAAAGAGCATTCATCACAGAATAGAAAACACCCTTTGGTAAACTCAGCATAAATCACTTTATGCCATTGTGTGCATACATACTCAGTCACTTCAGTCATGTCTGGTTCTTTGTGACCCCATGGTCCGTAGTCCACCAGACTCCTCTGTCCATGGGATCCTCCAGGCAAGAATACTGGGTTGGATTGCCATGCCACCTCCTCCAGGGGATCTTCCCGACCTAGGGATCAAGCCCACATCTCCTGCATCTCTTGCAATGCAGGCAGAGTCTTTACCACTGAGCCACCTGGGAAACCCCATGTTATGCCATTATTCACCTATAAATTTACCAAGCCTCATACTGTACTACAAAAATTTTTATACTACAACATTGCTTTTAAAGGTTTTCCAACTTTGAAATACTATAATTCCAGTCATTCCATGAAATCCTCACCTTCTTAACCACACTATATACATCTGCTTAAATCTTGACAACTTTTGATCAACTCATCCCTCTCTCTTTACCATTTGTTCTGTTCACATTTGCTTGAAATTATTATTTTCCCTCAGAAGACTGTAGCATATTTTTGTAAATGCTGGGACTTAAAAAGTCTTATTTTTATTATAGTTATATGTATATCTTGATTGACCTGCAAGATATTTTGCCTTCTTTATTGCAGAGAACTTAATATATTCATTTTTGTTTATAACAGCAAAGGTATTTCATGTAGTAAGTTCTCAATTAATATTTTTTGAGTCAAAGATCCTTTAGCCTGGATCTGAAACTGATTTGGACATCATGATATGTTTTCCAGATTCCCCCAAAACTGTATTTTTCTGACCCCAATATGGTTACATAATTTTAAAAAATATTTAACAGTAGACCAGAATCTGTGTAGCAGAATCCAAGGATTTCAGCTCTGATTTATCAGGAAAATGTTGGCTATACAGAGTTCCTATGGTAAAAGCTAGCAGTGGCTCCACTTCATACCTCTGCAAACATTGGCTTACTTAAATAGCATGAAGAAATTCTTCTCTTGTAATTTCTATATTATAAAGAAACAATTGTCTCTATGATGTGGAATGAGTCTTTATATTACTGTTTTCTGGTTTGCTAGTTTTTATTGTCCACTTTTTCAAATGTGCTTTTTTTTCTTTAGAGAAAGTCCACGTCTACCAATTAAAATTCAAGGGCTCAATGCTCTAAAATGGTAACAAAGTCAAGTATAGTAGGAAATTGCTTCAATAAAGGGAAGACTAAAATATAATATTTGTAAAAGGACCAGCTTTGATGATTGCTCTCAGTTGGTCATTGTCAACTTCCAATGGCAGACCATTGCACTCCTCATCTTCAAGGGTCTCATCTCCTTTGCAAAACTTCTTGAACCACCACTGCACTATGCTTTTGTTAGCAGCTCCTGGGCCAAATGCATTGTTGATGTTGTGAGTTGTCGCCACTGCTTTACAACCCGTTTTGAACTTGAATAAGAAAATCACTTGAATTTGCTTTTCGTCTAACATCTTTTCCATGGTCTAAAATAAATATAAAATACACAGCAAGTAATAAGTCGTTAGCAAAAAAGCATGAAGTAGAAATGTGCATTAAAATGATGTATAACATAACCATGTTTATTTAAGAATGCATTCCAATATCAAATGGCAAAATTTAGCAATGCAAAACCACAATTACTTTTGCACCAACCTAATAAGTTTCTGACAGCACAGTGGTAATAAATGTAAGACGAATGACAAGAATGACATTGTACGGAATGAGTTCTGTGACACTATGACATGGGTTCTAGCCTAAGCTTAGAGTGAGAAAGGTTAATAAACCCTGGTGAGGCTCCATCCTCAAAAATACATCCCACACCACATGTTGCTCCCATTACTGCTCTTTTCAACTTATGCTGACAGCTAAAGTTCAGAGGTGGCTTTGTTTCCCTTGTAGTTGATGTTAGTTCAACGTTGGACCCTAAAGGTGGAACAAGCACACAGATGAGTGCACAGGAATAGGACAAGAACTTGGCAGCCAAAAATAACATGTGTTTTACACTTGGGGCAAGTGTATAAATTAAAAATGGAAGAAAAGTGGGCAAAAGTGAGATAATTGGCTAATATAAATACCTGTCAAACCTGACTTTCTCACAGAGATTCTGAGCTGAGAAACAAAATTGCTCACTACCACCCTCAACTCACACTCTTTTTCTTCAGGAAAACATCAGAGTCGTTTTATGAGATTTGGCTGCAGGAATCTGGTGTATAAATGGGAAGGAGAGAAGGATCAAGATTTCCTGAAGTATTTTGTGTCTAAGAAGAACAGAGAAAATAGTATCTGCACTTTTCGGAAATAACTCTGGGCAATTGATGAGAGCCTAGAAATCCTGGGGATGTTGCTTTTCAATATTGTGAGGGTCTACAATTGAATCTACTACTTGGATTTAATGGATCAAGTTGACTCTACAACAGTAAATGGTGATCAGATTATAACCAGTTGAGGAATTTAAGTTTCATTTATGATTGCTTCTTAGGATGAAACAGATATTAGATATGATAAACAGAGGTTTGATAAATCATAGTATCCTTCTATATTTAGGCAGTGAAATGGGTTGAAGGCTATATCAGATCACCTCATCTTTATCAGCCTACTTTGAAAGCTTTTTGCTCTCTTTTTAAAAATATAATTTTATTTCCTTATGTATTGATTTTGACTTCACTTGGTCTTCATTGCCGCTCAGGCTTTTCTCTAGGTGTAGGGAGCAGGGGCTACTCTCTAGGGATGTGTGGGCTTCTCATTGCAGTGGCTTCTCCTGTTGGGTCACAGGCTCTAGGGCACTCGAGTTTTAGTAGTTGCAGCACGTGGGCTGAGTGGTTGCGGTTTCCCGGCCCTAGAGCACATGCTCAGTAGCTGTGTTGCACAGGCTGAGTCACTCTGCAGCATGTGGGATCCTCGAAGACCAGGGATGAAAACTGTGTCCCCTGCACTAGCAGGCAGATTCTTTACCACTGAGGCACAAGGGAAGCCCCAGTTGATACTTGGGATGCTTCTATTTTTCTCCCTCAAATAACATAGGACCAACAAAGAGACCCCAATCATGGTGGATATAGGGCATTAGTATGGAATTCATGCTTATGTAGCATAAGACCTCATTAAAATAAACGGGGCTAATACAGTAAACAGAGGATCCAACCATATCATCTTCACTAAACTGGTAATTAACCACATTTTGACACTAACATAAAAACTAAACTTTGGATATCTTCTATATTCTACCTTATCCCCAAGACCATGCTTCCCTTCAAGTTTTCATGCTATTTTAAAATTACTTTAAATGCCTTGAAACCTGGTGCTGTCAGAAGTAAATAAATAAAATAAAATTTTAAAGTAAAATGTGTGAGTAATTTCAGCAAACCCTCAGGAATGTCTTTCTCTCCTTGGCAGACAAGGATCCTACAACATTTGTGCCTGTGTGTCCACCACATAACCTCATAAAGATACTTCCAAGATGATAGTACCTAGAACTAGTTGGCTTTCTTCATGTTTTCTCTGTAAGAGGACTTTCAAAGGACCTCTAGCAGATATCTGATTCTGATAATGCTGCCGTTAGTAACCTGAGAGTCTGTGAGAACTGTCCCTGATGATAAACTTGGCAAAAATTTGATCTGATTTAAAGCAGCCAAAGAGCAGTATAAAGCAGTCAGAAAAGTAAGTCACAGTTAGAGAATTTAAAAGCATCAGAGACGCTTCTCGAAATTAATTCCTAATTTTATTTTTAATCCAGCTTTTCACAAATTAGCTCATGTCCAATAACCACAAACAAGGCAAAGAATGGCTTTAACCTAATATAAATCAATATGTTTACATCTTGTAGAATATCATGGTTAAACAGGTGGAATTATCATTTTCTTATAGTGTGCATGGTAACTGAACGTGAGCCTGAACAGAAACACGATGTTAAGTGTTCTATTCTACTCCAGAATAGAAATTATAAATGCTGCAAAAGCTGATTTTTTTTTTTTTTTTTGAGGGTAAAATCCCTGAAAGTGACTCTATCTTTCAGTTTTAGGACAGGTTTTCAGCATGTTTCAACTGTTTGAAATCCTTACCAGTAGATGCAAAGCCTTTTTTAGGAAATCTTAGTGAGAAATGTGGCTGATCTAGAATACAACCATATCTCTGCTATCTTTAATTTAGACTTAAAGCTTAATTTTCAGTTAAGACAAAAGTGTATGTAGCAATACATTTTTTTAAATCCCAAAGATATTTGTTTAACTGATATAATCATAAAACATCTACATGCAAAAAACTCCTTAATATTTTGTCTTGATTATGATATAATGATGAATTAATCTCAATTGATTCACTGTAAATCCTTTCTAAGACAAGGTGATCTAGCAATAAATAAACAAACAAATCCCCTGCTTGAAAAAAATAATCCTACATTTAGATTCATTTTTAGCACAGGAATTGTATTATTAAACAGAACAACACATTCTTTTAGGGTTGAAATGCATAAAGTAAAAATGTGTCATAGGCATTTAATTTTAAAACAATCCTGAATATTTCCAACCCAGAGCTACAGTGAAGATTTGCTTGGGCTGGGATATGATCTAAGATTTTGACATGGTTTTCTGTGTTTATTATAGATACACATTCTCAAGGTACAATTTTCTAATAATAATGATCACAATTACAGTTAAAATTGTATGTTTAATTAGAAATTAACTTGTTTAATGACAATTCCCTAAGCAGGAAGATCTAGGAGAAAAACCATAAATCTGTTTGAATGAATGAATGATTGCTTGAATAAATGTTTATTATATTTTCAAGTTTTTAAAAATGAGAGCTAAAAGTCTCTAATGTTTTAGACTTACTAGATATGCCTATTAATTTAGTAGATAGAAACAAAATCATGAAGCAAGCAATTCAAATTCTAAACATGAAAGTTAAAGTCAGTTTTTACTTCATTTCTACATTCATAAAAGGAAAAGGTTTTGTCTATTTGATAGTTTTTCATAGATCAAAACTAAGGCATTTTCTCAGATAATTTGGTTCATTGACTGTTTTTATTTTCTTGGCTATTCCTGACCCCATACTCTTCTAAGCCTTAGAGGTTTTCAGTTATACGTGAAATAGTCTTCAGCTATAACTACCAAATTATATTAAATTATTCTCTTTTCCACAAAAAGATATCAGTGTATACATTGTAAAGTACTTTTCTTGTTTGTAAAACATATAATTAATATTTAATTCTTAGATATTATCATCAATTACAAAGTCATTTCTTTATGCAGTATTTGATTTGCTAACTATAGTAATAACTTTGAATTTAATTACTATTCTTTGCTAGTAAATATTAAGTACTTCCACAAATGACTTATGAAGGTACCACTTTTTCGGCAACTGGTAATTACAACTAGTAATATAAAAGAATTTGTTTTTAACCTTTTTGAGTTTATATTTCAGATAAAAAGAGTTTCAAGAGACATATAATTCATGGAGTTATAAAAAACAAAATCTGTGGAAATTTTGTACAAATTACTTTTGATTGTACATTTTTACTGACTTCTAGAACGTTTGTAAATTCACTAATACCTTTTTTACCTTAGACGCAAAGTAAATTTTAATATTTATATAATCATTACAAATATAGTATGTTCTTTATAACCAGCTTCTTTTCTTAAAATTCTCCAAGCCAGGTTTCAACAATATGTGAACCGTGAACTTCCAGATGTTCAAGCTAGTTTTAGAAAAGGCAGAGGAACCAGAGATCAAATTGCCAACATCCACTGGATCATCAAAAAAGCAAGAGAGTTCCAGAAAAACATCTACTTCTGCTTTATTGACTATGCCAAAGCCTTTGACTGTGTGGACCACAACAAACTGGAAAATTCTTAAAGAGATGGGAATACCAGACCACTTGACCTGCCTCTTGAGAAATCTATATGCAGGTCAGGAAGCAACAGTTAGAACTATACATGAAACAACAGACTGGTTCCAAATAGGGAAAGGAGTATGTCAAGGCTGTATGTTGTCACCCTGCTTATTTAATTTATATGAAGAGTACATCATGCGAAATGCCAGGCTGGATGAAGAACAAGCTGGAATTGAGATCTCTGGGAGAAGTATCAATAACCTCAGATATGCAGATGACACCACCCTTATGGCAGAAAGCAAAGAAGAACTAAAAAGCCTCTTGAAAGTGAAAGAGGAGAGTGAAAATGTTAGGTCAAAACTCAACACTCAGAAAACTAAGATCATGGCATCTGGTCCCATCACTTCATGGCAAATAGATGGGGAAACAGTGGAAAAAGTGAGAGATTTTATTATTGTTTTGGGGAGGGTGTTCCAAAGTCACTACAGATGGTGACTACAGCCATGAAATTAAAAGATTTTTTCCTTGAGAGAAAAGTTATGAACAACCTAGACAGCATATTAAAAAGCAGAGACATTATTTTGCCAATAAAAGTCCGTCTATTCAAGGCTATGGTTTTTCCAGTGGTCATGTATGGATGTGAGAGTTGGAGTATAAAGAAAGCTGAGTATCAAAGAATTGATGCTTTTGAACTGTGGTGTTGGAGAAGATTCTTGAGAATCCCTTGGACTGCAAGGAGATCCAACCAGTCCATCCTAAAGGAAATCAGTCCTGAATATTCATTGGAAGAATTGATGTTGAAGCTGAAACTCCAATACTTTGGCCACCTGATGCGAAGAACTGACTCTTTGGAAAAGACCCTGATGCAGGGAAAGGTTGAAGGTGGAGGAGAAGGGGATGACAGAGGATGAGATTGTTGGATAGCATCACCGACTCAGTGGCCAAGAGTTTGAGTAAATTCCAGGAGTTGGTAATAGACAGGGAAGCCTGGTATGCTGCAATCCATGGGGTCGCAAAGAGTCGGATATGGCTGAGCAACTGAACTGAACTGAACTGAACCATAAGTGAAAGTTGCTCAGTCGTGTCTGACTCTTTGCAACCTGTGGACTAGTCCACAGAATTCTCCAGGCCAGAATACTGGAGTGGGTAGCCTTTCCCTTCTCCAGGGATCTTCCCAACCCAGGGATCAAACCTGTGTCTCCTGCATTGCAGGCAGATTCTTTACCAGCTGAGCCACCAGGGAAGCCTGACTGAACCATAGAAAGCAAAGTAAATTTTAATATTTATATAATCATTACAAATATAGTATGTTCTTTATAACCATCTTCTTTTCTGGATTTGTTTCAAAGTCAACACTGCATTTGAAATGCAAGTTACAGAAACACTAAAACAATTTTTATCTTACTATATTGAAATTACTCCACAATAGCAAAAACATGAAGGCTTTGGATGAAGAAACAGCTTGGTTCTATATCTGAGTGGCAGTATGACAACCTGTGAAATATTTTATCATTTTGTCTAGTAATCATTTTTAAATTTATAATATGTGTATGTTGCTGTGATCAATTGTCTACTAAAAGCAGTTGCAGTGAAAACTCAGTTCATGAATGAGATTTGCTTTTAACAATTAGAATCTTCCAGTTTTAAGAAATAATTTCAAATTAAAAATACATTTAAAATTAAAAGTGCATTAATAAAATACTTCAAGAATTAGATTAATTAAATTCTTCTCCAAGGAGATAGGAATGGGAGTATGAAGTCAAAGGAAAAAAAAGGACAATGTAAAATTTCTGATTGTTAAAAAAGAACTCTTTAATGTGATATTATAAAATGCATTATAATCAGTATCAAATGGCCATGGCAGTTAAATTCTATTGGATTCTATTGATGTAGCCATTTTATTTAAGGATGTCAGTATTATGAAATGGTGAAAACTGAGTTTCTTAACTATTTAAATCTGTAGATGAACAATTTTAGATACCATTCTTAAGATTTCTAAGAAGAGTCCCTGGTGGCTCAGAGGGTAAAGCATCTGCCTGCAATGCAGGAGACCTGGGTTGATCCCTGGGTCGGGAAGATATCCTGGAGAAGGAAGTGGCAACCCACTTTAATACTCTTGCCTGGAAAATTCCGTGGATGGAGGAGCCTGGTAGCCACAGTCCATGGGATCACAAAGAGTCAGACATGACTGAGTGGCTTCACTTTCACTTTCAGTTTATTATATGTAAATATTCCCTCATCTATTGTTGGAGCTACATCTTCTTTGGCTCCATTGAGGGTGGGCTAGACTTGGAACTTGATTCAAAAGTATAGAATGGGGGAAATAACTTTACAGTGGAGAAACCTGACAGACACTAGCTTAATCAAGTGATGAAGGTTAACGTTACCATGCTATCATATGGCTATCATGTACTAGCTGATTTGATAAGAAGTTCATATCACCCTTGTTTCAGTCTTTTCTAAAACCCTTAAACCTGGCTAATCATGAGGAAGATCATCAGGAAAATCTGAGTTTTACAGACTATTTAGCCAATATTCCTCCATGTTTTTAAAGTCATGAAAAATAGGAAAGACTGAGAAACTATTGCACACCAAAGGAAACTGGGGCAACATGACAACAAAATGCAGTGTGGAAGCCTGGATATGGCACATACACACACACCCACACACATACACACGCACCCACCCACCCACACACACACACACACACACAAGAGGACCAGTGGAGCAATAGGTGAAATCCAAACACAGTCTGGAGTTTAGTTTTTAAAAAGTGTATGAGATTCAAAAAGATTAAAAATTCTTGGTGGGGGGCATAAAGTCAAAAACCTTAAAGACAATTGATCACATGAAAAATTTCACATGCATACAAGTAGATATAAAGTTTTTTATTAATTTGAATGTGAATTTTAATAGAGACATTCTGGAAGTGCCTTCACTACTTACCAATGTTATAATGAACAAATAAATATTTGTAAAATTGGATAATCAGTAGTATACATCAATTAACAAAAATGAAATAGAATTGTATCATCAACAGTATTAAATTTGAAAAAAGTTCCATAGATTAAAAACAAGTCAAATGATATATGCAGTGTGATGCTACTTATTAGAAGCGAACACATACTTAGAGCAATTTCATGAATTTTTTTGTGGATACACCCACATTTAAGGAAAAGAATACATACATAGAAATATTGTACATCTATTTCAAGTTAGTGGTTATTTATCACTGGAGAGGGAAAAGAATACAATTAGGAAAAAATATGCAAAAGGTTCTAATTTTATGTACAATAATTTATTTTAGAATAGCTTTAATCAAATATGGCGAGATGTTAAAAATCCACTGTAATTACAATTTACATCATTCTGAATAATTGCAATTTTTATCATTACATCTAAAGAAAGAAAGTGAACAGATGGGAGTTCAGGTAGGCCATCAAGGTAGAAGATTAATAGGAAGTTACTGACCAGAAGTCTTCAGGAACAGGTAGTGCTTAGAGGTCTAAGTGATGGGTGCAGAGACCAAACCAGTCACCCATCAGGTAACTGCCACCCAGCTGAATCTAAGTCAAGAGTAGAAATCAGTTTCATGGATGGTGACAATGGACCTGATGAGAAAGAACTTTAGCTCAGCCTCCACCAGAGTACTAGAAATCCATATATAAGGACACAACCCAATATTTAGCTGTTAGAGCTTAGATTCAGTGTTAGGAAGAAACAAGCAGAAAGTAGCAACTAAATCCAAGTTCCATTAGGTTTGGCCAAGGAAGTACTTGAGAGTATTTTCTTAATCAGATGACATTGTTAATGGTGTCACTTTGGTCAAGTTACTTACCCTTTCGGTGCCTTAGTTTTTCCATCTACAAGATGGAGATAAAAACAATATTTACTACATAGAGTAGTTATGAATATCGAGTGAATTATTATATGTAAGGCATTTAGAACAATATCCAGTACCTATTTAGTGTGATGTAAATGCTTATAAAAATAAAAAGAAATATCACCCCCTCTAATAGAAGTACTTTTCTTTAAAAATGTTGATGTATTCCACTCAAATTCATTAATTATCTAATTTGGCAGAAAAAACATGGCTATATGCCAAAGCTTGAGTTGATCTACATGGCCTTTTCTCTACAAAATCCGGAATGGATCTCGTTTGTGTATGTTGACAAGCATTGAATAGTGAATTAGCTTTTCTTTTCTTCGTCTTTCATGGCAACACTGTTTGGCCTACATGTTCTGAAAAAGTCATAATGTAAATAAGTATGGCAGCAGAGAATGGTAGAAATGTCAGTGGAGGCAAGTGTTAGTCATCTGTGATTTATCAAGATATGAGGAGCTCAAGTTTTACATAAATGAAACCACCAATTGATATAATAGAGCAACATGGTACAGTTTGAAACAGCTTCTATCTGTAAAAATTTGAATGCTCTATGACATATGATCTGGCCCAAATACAAATGTTTTCTTTTGAAATTTAATACAATTCCTTCACCAGCATTATTGCCTAAAATTTCATTAAAACAATTATTTCTCTTCCCTATGTCAAACAAATCTATATCAGTTCAGAAAATGTTATTGTTTCTTAAGGTATCTATCATTCTATAATTGAAGATTTACATATACTTTCATATATTGAAATGCCGCCAGCCTTTCATGTACATGGCATATCAAAAATACATAGCATCTCTTTCTCCTAAGATATTCATAGAATAGTCAGACAGTTTCAAACGCTACCAAATGTTGGTAGAGAGTTTGAATTTACTAATACTGTTGAAGAAAACCTAATAAAATAATGCATTATTTAAAGCATATTAAAAGAATTTGTTTTATCTCTTTTATCACAATATCATGCAATTCAGAAGTATATGCCACTACCTGTCATTTATAACATTCACATATAGCACATACCCACAGCTGAAAACATTGGGGAATGAGAATATTTGTTTTTGCCCAGTTGCCCTAGGAAAGCCTACTTTAGGTATGAACGAAATAGATATGTTACAGAAACCATCTGTATCTAAAATTTCAGGAAACCACTTGCTTTGTTTTATACAGTACATAGAATTATTTCATTTTAATTATTACAATAACAAAGTGCTAAACAGTAGATTAAATTTTTAATTGATT
This sequence comes from Capricornis sumatraensis, assembly GCF_032405125.1. Taxonomy (NCBI): domain Eukaryota; kingdom Metazoa; phylum Chordata; class Mammalia; order Artiodactyla; family Bovidae; genus Capricornis; species Capricornis sumatraensis. The sequence continues at coordinate 67,505,873 of NC_091079.1, forward strand.
ACTCTCACATTGCTGTTAGGGGAGAGAAAGAGAGAAAAAAAGCCTTGGTGCAAAGTTATATTTTGATTATTTTCAATGATCAAATAACAATAGTACTTCTTTGCACAGTTGTTTGGCTACTCATCACTTAATCTGCACTAATCATTGAATTGATTAACAAGTGACTCATCATCAAACCAACAATCATTTTAATCTGATTATTCTTTTCTCCAAAAACTGTCACACATTTAATGACTACAATATGGCAACACATGGAGCATATAAAAAATATATACCCAGCCAGATGGTAAATATGTATCAGGTTGATCCATAAGAGATTGCCCTATGTATAGGTCAAAAATAGTCAAATATCAGTAACTTCAGCTGGTTCAATCTAATATTTGTGGGATTTGGGCTTCCCTGGTGGCTCAGATGGTAAAAAGTCTGTCTGCAGTGTGGGAAACCTAGATTCAGTCCCTGGGACAGGAAGATCCCCTGGAGGTGGAAATAGCAACCCACTCCAGTATCCTGCCTGGAAATTTTCATGGATGGAGGAGCCTGGAAGGCTCCAGTCATGGGGTTGCAAACAGTCGGACATGACTCAGCAACTTCACTTTCACTTTCTAAACAGAAATGATCAGTTTTGACTTTCAAATATTTTAAAATATGTACTTGTATACTTGAAATTCAAAATCTGAATTTTCATGAATAAAATAGAATGGTTTATCAATAATATTAAATAAAGACATAATCTGACATTGACTTCCAAATGAAAGGAAGGTTGAATGATGCATCAAAACTAGATTGTTTCCATTTTTATTACAATTGACTCATCCTTGACTAAAATATCATGTCCAATATATTACTCTACAAACCAAGAGTGAAATAAGACATAAAAGATCTTCCCAAATCAGGAAAGATAGCCAAGATTATGCAAAATAGAAGGGGTTTTTTCCCCTTTTTGGTGACATTTATCACTTATTTCAGTGATAGAAATCTATTTTTATTGCAAAACTTCTTCTGTATACTTCCGGTGAATCTACCAGTATATTTCTACCCATTCCCTGTTAGGGGAATGAGGCATGACCTAGGGTCAACCAACCAGGATCCTCTGTTTCCCTAACAAGTAGAATTGCTTTGGAGATAGGTATGTTGCAGATGTTAAGTTAATTTGACATACAGCCTCTTCTAAAGAGATCATCTTCTTTTTGTCGGGAATAACAGGCAATAGGTACAATGTGATTCTGAACCTGCTGGTAGGAGATTCCTTATATGGCAGCCTGGCTTCCCTGGTGGCTCAGAGGTTAAAGCGTCTGCCTCTAATGTGGGAGACCTGGGTCCGATCCCTGGGTCAGGAAGATCCCCTGGAGAAGGAAATGGCAACCCACTCCAGTATTCTTGCCTGGAGAATCCCACGGATGGAGGAGCCTGGTGGGCTACAGTCCACGGGGTTGCAAAGAGTTGCACACGACTGAGCGACTTAACTTTCAACTAACTTTAACTTTTCCTAATAGTGAAGCCAACAGGAGAAACAGAAACCCAAACAGGCATTGATATGGATATGAAGTGGCGACGAAGGAGACCAAAGGTGAGACTGTATCAAGCATCTCAAGCCTTTAAACACTGGTCACTGGGGTAGGAAGAATAGAAGCAGAACCTGAAATGGATCATGGACAAGGATGCTGAGAAAACAGTTGGGCGGGGATCAAACTGAAGTTGACCTACTTCATGATTTTTCTCAGGCCAGCCCTGCTTATGCTACAGACAGGCATTTGCCTGAAAAATATTTCTAATCTGAGATGCTGTGGCTTAAGCCTGTTTCACAGGGAAGTAAAAGTAGACAGAAAAGCCTGGGGTGTAGCTATCAGGAACAAGCTGGTTATTCTTAACCAAAGGCTTTGAGCTTTATTTCTACAGTTTCTATGTCTCAGTGATTGAATTGGCCATGACACACCTATCCTTTCAGTATCCAGCTGAGTTACATTTCAAATATGAAATATTGATAGGGCTGAAAAGGTTGATTCAATGGCAGATTCTAATCTTGACATCTGAAATAGGAATTAAAAAAAAATAGGCATTGTTTAAAAAAACAACAACTGAAATTCAGAGTGAAGCTGAGTATGGACAGAGGGTAGGAAAAAACTTGATTGTGAAACAGGTTTTCAAAATTATGTTTCAAAATTAAACTCTGACATTTTTCAATATGGAGGTCAGTGTTATGGTGAGACTGAATGGGACCCTGTGGGGCTCCCAGGCATGGAGGCTTTTCTGTCCCTCATTTCTTGTAGGCAGAACTCCAGCCTCCCTGACCTTTACTGAGTTCCAAACGGTATATTGTAACAGTTGCTAATCAAGGAGGAGCAGCCAAGAAAGGACCTGAGGCAAGATTAAAGGGCCCAGGGAAGCTCATCAGGAGATGAGATTAGGAGACCAGACCACCTGAGGTGAGATTAAGTGAGTGCACACCCTGCTCACACCCTAATCTTGTCAGACTCCCTGCCTTTGAACACTGTTATAAAAACCCTCCAGGGTGGAGACACATAGTTCTTGAGGCAGAAACCTGATGTGTCTTCCTTTGCCTGGCAAAGCAATAAAGCTCTCTTTTTCTAAGTGTTAGTCACTCAGTCATGTCCAACACTTTGCAACCCCATGGGGTATAGCTCACCAGGCCCCTATGTCCATAAAATTCTCTTGGCAAGACTACTGGAGCTGGTAGCCATTCCCTTCTCCAGAGGATCTTCCAAACCTAGGGACTGAACCCAGGTCTCTAGCATTGCAGGTGAATTCTTTACTGTCTTTGTCCTTTTCTACTTCACATAAAACTCTTGTCTCTGGGATTTGATTGGGCACTGGTGTACAGAGAGGCTGGGGTTTTGATAACAATAATGACAGTACATTTACACTTAATGGTTAAAAATTTAAGGTTGGGACACAGGTGATCTGTGATCAAGTTTCAGCTCCATCCCCTGACACCTTGGGCAGTTTAGTCAGCCTATTTGAACCTATTCCTTTGTCTGAAAAGGCTAGTGATACTAACCTCCTAGGGTCACCCTGAGAATTGAATGAAATAATGAATATAAAGTACTTGGCACCTGGAAAGGGCTCAAAGCTTTGTAGCCATGACTTTTACTACAAAATTAGACAAACACTGAGAAAATACATGATCTGGCCTCTTGCCATCTTATAATCTTATATAAATAATATCTGATGTAGAAGGCTGTTTCAGTGTCTTTGGAGATCAAGAGCCCATGACCATGAGTTAGAATTCAATTTTTCTAAGTGAAGAAATTCTTCCATATGTCAACCCACATTCTTACTAAAATCTAAACATTCTCTTCAAGTTTTATCTTTTCTGGGGAAAACAGAAAAGGAAACTGGTTATCTTCACTCTGATATATTTAAGCATTATTATCATTTTCTCTCTCCAAGTTAAGCAATCTCGATTTTTAAAAATGTTCTTATAGCTGCCATTTCTTTTTGTTCTGTCATTGTTTTTACAAAGCCTGGTCCCTGAATCAAATTTTGATAAAGCTTTCTTCCCACCAAAACCTAGACAGCTTATCTATCACTTACTGAAATTGGATAAAGTTGAGGGAATATACAATGTTTTTGTGATTTCAATACACTAGAAGTAGTGAATATATACATTTATACCTTTTTTTTTTCTGTTCAGAAGAAATAGCTTTCATAAGACCATAAAGTAATGAATCAATCTTCCATCAATAAGAAACTTTCATGTTGTAAGGAAGAATATTTGAACATTAAAGAAAATAGGCAGAAAACACAAGAAAAAAATGGAAACTAAAAATAGTATAAAAGGAAGTCTTTAAGCTTTATCCAGTTGAACCATAATGCCATAATCCTCAATCAGAAATTGAGCTAAGTAAACCCTTCAGACTACCAATTCCTGATTCAGCAACACTGCAAAATTTATTGATGGCTCTTCTTGGCTTTGTTTCTTTCTTCCCTGCCACAGAGATCCTATTAATGGAAATTGCACATAAGTTTTCTTGACTTGGTTCCTATAGATTTATTCCTATGTCAGCAGGTAAGAATGGCAACTTCTTTTGAATCAAAAAGCATTAAGAAGATACCATTCCCTGTTTCTTTGAGTCTAACAGAGTTGCTGTATTGCTGCTTTGAAAAGTCAGTGTCTAAGACATGAGGCAGTGACTTGTGTCTGATCGACTGACAGGAATCATGATCTAGCCAGTGTATCAGCTGCTTTTGGCTAAACTTAAGAAGGGCAAGTATGTCTGAAGATAAAATTTTCTTGGAAAATATGAAGAAATGGTACATGACTGTTTTCTCTCCCCTTCTTCTGATAGCACTTGAAAGCACACAGGACTGAATAATAGTTCAGTTCAGCTCAATTGCTCAGTCATGTCCAACTCTTTGCAACTCCATGAACTGCAGAATGCCAGGCTTCCCTGTCCATCACCAACTCCCAGAGCTTGCTCAAACTCATGTCCATCGAGTTAGTGATGCCATCCAACCTTTTTGTCCTCTGACATCCCCTTCTCCTCCTGCCTTCAAACTTTCCCTGCATCAGAGTCTTTTCAAATGAGTCAGTTCTTCACATCAGGTGGCCAAAGTATTGGAGCTCCAGCTTCAGCATCAGTCCTTCCAATGAATATTCGGGACTGATTTCCTTTAGGATGGACTGGTTGGATCTCCTTGCAGTCCAAGGGACTTTCAAGAGTCTTCTCCAACAGTATAGTCCAAAAGCATCAATTCTTCAACACAGCTTTCTTTATAGTCCAACTCTCTCATCCATACTGGAAAAACCATAGCCTTGACTAGACGGACCTTTTTTTGGCAAAGGTCCCTGCTTTTTAATACGCTGTCTAGATTGGTCATAGCTTTGCTTCCAAGGAGCAAATCTTTTAATTACATGGCTGCAGTCACCATCTGCAGTGATTTTGGAGCCCAAGAAAATAAAATCCAAGAAAATAAAATAAAGCCCAAGAAAATAAAATAAAATACTAATAATATTTAGAAGAGGGCATTATTTTCAAGTAACTTTGGCAAAGCACACCTTTAACTCATCAAACATCATTTATCAATAATTCATCAATTTCTCCATTCCAGAACCACATAAGTAAAAAGTCTTCAGAAATCAATCCTAGGATATTATCCTGCTCCATTCTAAGGCCTAATCTCTTCAATTCTTCAGCTTTTATTGGGCCAGACAACACTGATTACAGTAGAATGAGACAGGCATAGAAGAGGAGGAATCTGGACCTGTCCTTAATACAGAAGTGTCAATTCTAGAAGGCAATAAGACATAGGAGAAAGAACATGGTATAGGAAGGAAAAGAACAACAGAACAACATCTAACATGATCAAATGCTTAAATCCGAATGGAATTTTACACCCATTTGTAGCATGATTTCTAATGAGAAATGAATGATGACTATTTATTGAAAATGAATAATTATGTACTTTGATGACATCAGTTCATTAATCACACCAGCTTTATGAGATGGGCACAGTTATTATTACCCTAAATTTTCTTCTAGCCAAAGATACTAAGTTATAGAAAGGAAATGAATTTTCCCAAGTCACCTGCCAGGAAATGGGGAAACTGCAAGCCCACAGAGTCTGAACCCAGAACCTGTGCTGTGATCCATAGATACCTGTGCAGTAAGGCAGGTGATATTTAAAGGTCAGACCTGCTATCCAGAACTGAGTGGGTTTATTGCTCTAGTCAGGCTGGTGGGACATGTTGATAAAGAATTCAGTCGACAGCAGGCCAACAGTACCTAATGGTATTAAAGAGCATAACTCTCTTGTCTGAAAATTTAAGGGAGTTCCTAGGCTTATCGATCTTAGGGGATTGGAGAAGTTATTAAATGTGAGACTCAGGCACAGATCTAATCACCTGAATTGGATAACAACGTGGATGGAGACTGAGATTCCAAGGTCAAGGCTGAAATGGCAGTGAGAGTGACTTGAGATTAAGTTTGACAACCTTAGAATGATGTTTCTTAATTCCAATTGCCTGGGGTAAAAATCGGTTCAGAGGTGGGCAGGATGAGAGGGTCTTTTTCAGCCTACAATTGGTGGTTTTGACCACTGTCTCACCATCCAGGGTGAGCTGGGCAGGGCTTGGCAGTGCCAACCTCATCATTTCAGGATGGGCAAGTTATCACAGATGAGGCCAGAATCTAAGCCAAGATTAGAGTAAAGCCTAGATCTCAGGCTACTTTGAGGTTCATTATCTTATTTTGCGCATCAAGCAAAGTCTCCTTGGGATGGCCCAGACCTGCTTGTGAATCACTGAGATAAAATGACTCAAGATACTCTATTTGACATTGATGGCTGGTTCAAACACACCCACATGTGGGAGCTTGGATTCTTCACTTTATCTGGAGGCTCCTGTCATGTTGGCATGTTGGGCTGTGCTTGTCTTCCCAGGTTTTATGGGTCTTCCTGATTGATATTTTGTATCTCCATTTCTACTGTTTAATCCTCTGCCTTCTTAGAGTTTAAGTCAGCATAGTCATTGGTGGGTTTCAGCTTTTGGTAAGTGATAAACATCATTGGGTCACAAGCGTCGGACATGACTTAGCTACTGAAGAGAAAGAAACATCTTTGAAACTTTTGCTGTCACTCACAACATGGCTTCCATCTTCTTCAAGCTACACAGAGTTGGAAAAACACTTCATAATTTTCTGCATTTTTCCTTGCATTTGTATTTTTGGAAGCAAATTCATCAATAAGAGTGTATCAGAATGAGTGTCTAAAAAACATCTGATACCATAAAAAATGATTCTACTTATCTGGACATTGCAGATTCGGTGGTGAGGCCAATAAAAACTTCTCATCCCTAGCCAATGGCATAGTATAAGGTCATAAAAGCAGTTTGTGCTAAAACCAGTTTAGTACCAAGCACATTAGTGAAGCAGAAGAGAGAATACTGCCTTTCAGCAGCACTGTGAAAATCATATTTTGAACAGAGAAAGGATAATAAAAATCCATTATTATTATTATAACTACTACTGACTACTGACTATTGGGTGAAAGTTGCTGTGGTTGTCAGAGTCCTAAAGAGAGAAGTGTGTATTATTTACATTAAAGTCTCAATGTGACCTTCCTGATGGTGAAGGTTGATGTGTGAAAATTTCCATGAATTCTCAAAGGAGGTTGTCAATTTTAGTTGCTCGTGGGTGTGCGATTGCAGAGGCCTCCTTTGCCCTACTAGGGTTATAGAATAGAAAATGGAGAACTGGCCCCAGTCAGACCAGCACTGGAGTCTCCTCTTCTGGTCTTTGGACCTTACCTCTTGTTTTCTCCAAACTTTATGTGGGGGAAAAAAAATCCAGTGATTGAGGAATATCCTTTCATCTGAAAAATGAATACAATGAAAACTGATAAAAGGGGTATGTAAGGTCAAGAAATTCCATATATAAACTTCCCAGTAGAATGTCTGCTTCAATGTGTATGTTCAGTAAATGGATCTGTGTATGTTTGTGTCCTTCTGTGTGAAAGCAATTTAGTGCTACAATTCAAGAGCATGGAACTTGGAATCAAAACAAGCAGGTGCCCATTCCGTTCTTGCTCCACACCTTACCATGTGCCTCTGAGCAAGTTAAACAATTTCTTTAAGCCAAAATCACCACATGCTCAAAATGGAAATAATAACCCCTGACTGATAGAGCTATGAGAGGATTAAGATGAGAACATTTCTCTAAAGCACTTAGCACTACCTAGGATATGGTAAACACTCATTAAATGATACCTCTTTTATTGTTATCCTCATTTAGGAAAGATTATTTCTCTGTTGGATTTTGTGGAGGATATGTTCCAAGACCCCAAGTGGATGCCTGAAATAACAGATAGTACCAAACCCTTTATGTACTGTATTTTTTAATACATATTTCCTATGATAAAATTTATCTCGTCAATTAGGCACAGTAAGGGATTAGTAACAGTTAACAGTAATAACTAATAATAGAACAATATACTGCAATAAAAGTTATGTGAATGTGATAGCTCGTTCTCTCTCAAAATATTTTGTTGTGCCGTGCGTGCTTCTTGTGAGGAGGTAAGATGATAAAATACCTACGTGCGCGATGAGCTACATTGTGGCTACTATTGAGAGGATCATTTCCTTCAGGTGACCCTGAATCATCGAGCCGTTATGTCCATGGTTGGATGTCAGGAGCAGAAGATGTCAATGGTTAGGGATCCTGGGCCAGACAGAACAAAACAGCACAAAATTTCCTCATGTGACTTAGCAGACAACTTAAAATTTAACAATTTTTATTTCTGAAATTTTCCATCTAATAATTTCAGACCATGGTTGAGCACAGGTAACTGAAACCGCAGAAAGCAAAACGGTCAATAAGGTGGAGGGACTGCCATAAGTCAGTTCTGATACGCCACTGTGAGAACACACTTGGGGGGATATTATTTGGTTGGACACCACCACAAATCTGTAGAGGCAGATTTCAATTTTTGCATTGTGTGCCTTAAATATTTGTGAGAGCATAGCGTACATGTTATAAGCACAAGTGATAAAGTCTTACAGTCTGGTGTCTAAACCTAGTTACACAACCTTGGAACTGTATGATTCTGGGCAACTTTCTCAACCTTTGTGCACCTCAGATTCTTCATATGTTAAATGAAATAATACTAGTAATTCTATAGGTTAATTGAAAAGATTACGAAAGATTACTCCTAAAAAGAGCTTAGCACCGTGCCTGGCACAAGTTTGTGTAAGCTGTTATAATTATTGACAGACATGACTTCATACTTGGAAGCTGCTATCTGGAGAAACTTTCAAAAAGTGTAATTGTTAGAGTTTTAAAAAAGTTGGTTAAAAATAGAACATATTTTCCTCTCCAACTGCTACTGTCTTAAAGTATGTTACATGTGTTTTTAGATCATCACATTTTAAACTTATATTTCTAGATCCTTTCTTCTGTTGGATGTCACTTTGCTTTTGACTCTCAGCAACTAAAAACTAAAACAGTCTCAATGTGAAGTTTATCCTCTAATTAAAGTGCCTGTTCTCCTTTAAAATCTTTTATGTGTGAGGTTTGGAATCACGAAAGCCTGGAACCCTTTCTTTCTTTAGATAGTAAGGGAGCATGCTATATAAGTATATTTTTAGACAATACTGAGATTTTTCACTATCAAAATTCAAAGATGCTCTTTTCAAAAGTCGAAACTGCCGAAGCCTCAGGCCAAGCTCAACATGGTAAGATGCAGCCGCCAAGCTGGCCAGGGGTATTACTGTCGATGAGTTAGAGGAGAAATCACCCCGAAGCAGTGGTAGCTCTCAGAAGGGGGCCTGCCCTTCACAATGTAAGCCTTTTGAAGCTGCATTTCCTTCAAGGAATGAGAAGTCTTTGTGGTGATGGGAAACATACATTTATAATTATAGAAGAACATAGTGTACACTAGACATGGTAGAAAAGAATGCAGGGGTTTGAAGGGAAGTCTTGATATACACATGATTCACTCACGCAGCCTCTTTCCTGGAACGTTGGGTATTTCAGCTTGTACCTATTTAAAAGAGCTAGGAGGCAGCATTCCTGCATGGCTTCTTCCTTTTCTAGCACCTCATTTGGCCTGACCCAACCATGCTAAGATGGTGCTATTGTGTGCCCTTTGTAAAACCAATTGACAAAATAAGATGTATGAAAGTCATGAAATTGTTTAAAAAAATGACAATATTTTCATTAGTACAACATCTGAGAAAATGAACAATATGGAATTGAATGGTGCCTATAACATTTTAACTCCTTGAAGCAAAAGTTGGACTGATTAGCCCATTGTATATGAATCATTACTCTTTATTACACATAGAAGTTAACCCCAATATTCCTAATTTATATGTGCAAACATCCTAGGATACAGAGTAAGAGATAATCACATTTGACTAATAGGAAGAAAAAGGCAAAGTGAGCACAAGTATCAGAAGAAATACCAGTGAATATAGTAAAGCATCAATTAGTTCTGTATTTCCATATTCTTTTAGTAATTATCATAAAAATGTTGTATTTTGAAGTCTCAGTGGAGAAAAACAAAAATATAAATGAAATAATAAAGCATATAAATAAATTTTCCACAAGGGACTTTAACCATAAAATAGATGCAAAAAAGAAGCCCACAATTTATTCCACAGTGAGAAAGCCAAAGAATTTAAAAAGATGCAGAAAAAATCCTCAAAGAATTTTCTTTTGGATGCCATGTTATAGATAAACTACTAGAGATACAACATATTTCTGAAGCATTCTTTCATTTTTAAGCTGATAGTCAACCCCCACCTATTCAACAAGTGCAAAAACAAAACCTTACTATTTTGTCCTAATAGTCAGTCCCCGTTACACAGTATGGTAGAAAAGGGAAAGCATGGGTCAGTTAGACATGCGGTGTGCATAACAGATTATCGCTCACTCACTACGTGGATTTTAGCAACTACCTGATCTTCCTTTTTTGTAAACATGCTTTGTAAACATAATGAATATAAGAGCTACATCAAAGTGTCTGAGAGGTTGCACTATGATAACCTGTATAGCAAGCCTGCCTCAAGTTCTGGAATAGAGTTGGTGCTTCTTGGTTAGTCCTTCTTTTTTCCTCTGTATCTCAAGCTTTTTTTTTTTTTTTTTCAAAATAAGCTCTGCAGAGAAAGGGCATTCATTTCATGGAGTCAGTCTCAGTCCTTTGAAAGACTGATTTTTTAACCATCCACTTCTTAACTTTTTCTCTTCTTTCATGTGTGAATGTTCATATACGTGTTTGTGTGTGTGTGCGTATGTGCAGGTAGAAACTGCCATTCTCTGTATTTCTTCCTGCCGGCAATGGGTAAAGTAAGTTTGGGGCAAAGCAGAGTCTGTTTTATGCCTGTATTGTTGTAAAGTTCAGTAGGTGACTCATTATATAATCCTGGCTTAATAGCCTACATAGATCATGGGAGGCAGAACTCAAAGATAATGAAGCAAGTGATTCATTGAATTGACATTATTGTATTCATATATTTCAATTTCATTTGATGAAGTAAATGGTACATTTGACTAGAAATCTTGACTACACTCCCTCCTGGACAGCACTACTGATTTGTCATATGACTATAACTGAGGTGTGTCCATTTCTTATCTTCAAAATAGAAATCAGAATACTTGTTCTCTTCCCCAGTTGGAGATCCCTAGTACCAATTCAAAATCACATTTTGAGCATTTCAAATGTACTGTAAAAATCACCTGTCTCTCATTCTGTGTACTGCCTCCCTCTAATATTTTACTCTATCTTACTCTAAAATAAGTTTGGTAAAAAGACATGGTGATCATGTCTTTTTTTGAAAAAATAAAAATAAGAGTAAAAAGACAAAAAGAGTAGTGCTGATATATGGCCAGAAACTTGAAGGACAAAAATGTACAAAAACAGTTTTTGGGGGGGATGATAAACTTTGATTTAATCGCTTCTGAGCTTTGTGCCAAACCACTGAGAATAAGTGCCAGTGTTACACGGTATTTGGAAGAGTTGACAGCAAAAGTAGACATCAAAATAAGCATTATAGAAGCACCAGGCCATTTTCCAGGTTCTTACCAAAGTTATGACGAAAAACAGAGCAGAAATGGCTCACATTAGAAATGATTCTTCCATTGTATTCAACCTGTGATGATATAAATGCAGCTGGCCAGTATCCAATTACACAATGTATTCCTTGGGGAAAAATTAGTCATAAAATAGTTACAGAGGTCATAGATGGGAACTCCCTGGAAATGAGTATCAGTCCTAACAAAGGATTAAAGAAACAGATTTGACAGGAAACTCTATGAAGGCAGAGGATCTTAACTCTTTTTATCATGGTACCAAACATAATGTCTGACCTGTAATAGGGGACCAATGAATATGTATTGAATAAATAAGCAGCATTAAACAGGAGGTCATTTTTTGGACTCTTCCTACAAAGGATCCGGTGTTCCTACATAAAATTGCAGTGCATATAATTTGAAGGATATCAATTTATAAGGGTTCACTCTAAACATAGTTACCTCACTCTTATAACCAGAGAAGATGACAAAGCAAAGTCCAATTAATCCATTTCAAAAATGTCCCTTCCTCTCTGGTCCATGATCTCCCTGAAACCACCCCACTGCTGTCTCACGTTAGGTGACTTCAGCTGTAACACTCTCCCTGAAGGAGTGGTTTCATTGTAGCTACTCCTGCCTTCAGCCAGCAGGAGACCACAGGATCTAAAACTATTTCTGCTCATTTGAAAAGAATGAAATTGACCAGAGGAGCTTGCCCTGGCATGGCTCTCTCAGAAATGTTCGTCAATAACAGTGACTACCATTTATTTAGCATCTACTGTGTATCACCTACTTTCATGAGAGCTGTACACAAGCGGTGTTTCTAATCCTAAAATAAGTTTGCAATTTGGGTTGTATTTTTGTCTCATTTTAAACATCAAGACACAGAAATACAAAGGTCAAGTAACTCACCCAAAGTCGGTCAGTTCTTAAAAGACAGAGTTGGAATTTGAATGGAATTCTGTTTGACACTAGATTAATTCAGGGTTTAAAATCACCTGTCTTTTTTCTTTGAGAATCTCCAACAGGCACATCTCTTGGGACAATGAAGTCCTCTTCATCTCAACAAATTGCAGCTTTTCTCTTAGACTTAGCACCCTCTTGAACTGTCTGTCATTCAACTTTTATCTCATTCAGGATGCCTTCATGATAATGACAGCAACTGTACTGAACTAATCAAACTGAAAAAAGAATTAAAAGTGCTTCAGACTCTGCTTGGTCATGACTTGAATTATTGCTGCCTCTTTATGAATGTCCCATAAGTTTCCAGAGTCAAGTGAGGCAAGTTAGGGTTTCTCCTCTGTCTCAGGCTCAATTTGAGGCAAGGAATACTTCCATCGGGACCCTCTCCTCTGCTTTCATGCTCCCTTTTCTGTAGATAGTTGGTTTCATTCTCAGACTGGCTTCCTCCCTATTACGAGGAACATGGCCACTGGAAAGGGACTGCCTCTCTTCATTAAGGCTCATTTGATAAACAAGGCATGACTAGCCACCTCTGCCTGGGCCTGCATATGGACCTGTCAGCTGTGGCTTGCATAGCAATCTCATCAGAACCGCATGGAGGATGTGGGGAAGAAACAGGTTCCTAAGGGAAGGAGGGGCCTAGGCAGGCAAACAGTACACTTTCCATTACAGTCTCATCAGGAAGGATGCTTTGGTAATACAATTTTGTATTAATAGATAAAAAATGAAAGGAAAAGGAAAGTGATACAGACTATTTCAATTTAAAGTCAAATTAGAAAGGTGTTGGATAAGTCTTCTGCAGCCCCTCTGTTCAGGGAACAGATAGCTGGTGACACACTTCCTGGGATCACAGAAGTGGTCTTGTAATTCTCCCCTAGCTTTTCTAGTAGAGTACTGTGCATTCAGGCCTTATTTAATACATAAGAGAGGAAATAAAACAGGAGAGGGAAAGAAAGGAAAAAAGATAAAATAAGAAAAGGATAGATAGAAAAAATAGGGGAAAAAAAATAAGAAGTCGGTAAAAAGAAAATCCTATTGTCATAAAGTCACTGAGATTTGGCAGGAAGTAGAATACCAAGAAAGATAAAGATGTATACAGACGGGGAATTTTACTCTGTACTTGCTCTTGTTGATTAGATATTATGTAATCATAGTCTTAATTTTTAAGATTAAATTCTGTGTCATCTGATAGCATTTTAGGGCCTTCCAGGGAGTCAATAATGAATGTTAAATTGGATTACCTACATATATCCCTTACATTCTCTCTTCATTTTTGTTCATCAGCTGGCAAGCAATTATAAAAGCCCAGCCAGGAACTCAAGCTCTGAACAGGAGTTGTCCTGTACTCTATTTTTGCCCCACTTATTCTTGTGGGTACAGAGTAAGAAGTGTCACTTTGAGAAAAAGTTTTCTGAAAGTCCAAAGTTATCTGAACCTATAAGAACCTAAAAAAAGTCTTGGGCTGGGCTTATGGTTTGAGGTTTGAATTAAAGCTTAGGTTATTCTTATTTTATCTGCACTAGTTTTCCATCGGTAATTATACTGTTTCTATATCTCTGTCTTTCAAAGTAGGGCGTTATCATGGGTTTGGATACAGTAAGAATAAACTAACCAAATGTTCTGCCCGTATGTTGAGATGAACCTGGTCTAAACATGTCTACAGGTTCAAAACCCTCTAACTACATGCACTGCCTGTTTATTTAGTTCCCTTTGGTTGGTTTCCATTTCTTAGTTTCAGCATGTCATATGTATATACCAGTGAAATACTAGTAAGATACCAGGATCTCTCAAATCCCAATATTACATAAATAGCTAATCATAGGATAAGGTGCACTTATTTCACAAAAGAGTATCTTCTGAATTCTTTCTTGGTAAATGAACTCAGTGTGTCAATTATACCATAAATCTATTATACCCACAGCTCTTCTAAGCAAAACAGCCTTGTCTTAGGTTTCTGCTAGAGGGTAAATCTATGGGACTATATTTTACATTAGTTATTAGAACCTTAACTTTATGTCCCTTTCATAGTGATTAGCACAAGACTGGGTAACTTACCCTAAGACAGCCAATTTATAGGCTCGCTATATACCCATGAAGTGTCTTGCTATGGGAGGTGACAGTGAAAAGATAGTTTCCTTTGGAATTTAAATTAGTAATATGGAAATACAGTTTCCCCAGTGGCTCAGTGGTAAAGAATCTGCCTGGAATGCAGGAGCCGCAGGAGATGCAGGTTTGATCCCTGGGCCGGGAAGATCCCCTGGAGGAGAGCATGGCAACCCAGTCCAGTATTCTTGCCTGGAGAATTCCATGGACAGAGGAGCCTGGTGGACTACAGTCAATAGGGTTACGAACAGTTGGACACGACTGAAGCGACTTTAGCATGCACACGATATGGAACTAATAAAAGAGTAATAAGATGATGATCAATAGTATTGACCAGTGCAAGAGAGAAGCTATTTTACTAGCATTATCTCTTCTTTTAATTTAAATTAATTATTATTTTTGAAAATTTAATGAGGTAAATTTTATTACATATGTCTGAGCTGTTGACTATTTATAGAGGTTGCAGTCAAATCCAGATCTATATCAGTACAGAACCCATGATCCTTATTATTATGCTATATTGTGAACTGGAATTGCAAAGAAACAGAAACGAAGAAGCAGAAGTTTAACTGATACATAGCAAAGCAAAAAAATATATATATATGCCAATAGGTATTGAGAGAAAATTAAAGCTATAGGGTAGAAAGTTATGTTAACTTATGGGTCACTATTTTAGAAGTCCAGATTTTATTGCCTCCGTGGCTCCTGAAACTAAAACCTATATCCTGTTCTTTTGAGGAAAGATCCTTCTACAGCTTTTCTATGGGGTGATGGTAAGATTCTATCCCTCAATTGTCCCTCTGAAGCATTTCTAAGGGAATTTCCCACATTTTTTCATTTTATTGAACTATGGTTGATTTATAGTGTTGTACTAATCTCTGGTGTACAGCAACATGACTCAGTTATATAGTTATAGTTAGTTGAAAATTAAGTCGCTCAGTCGTGTCTGACTCTGCAACCCCGTGGACTGTAGCCCACAAGGCTCCTCCATCCATGGGATTCTCCAGGCAAGAATACTGGAGTGGGTTGCCATTTCCTTCTCCAGAGGATCTTCCTGACCCAGGGATTGAACCTAGGTCTCCTGCATTAGAGGCAGACGCTTTAACCTTTGAGCCACCAGGGAAGCCAGGTTGCTGTATGGCTTCTTGGTTGGTACAAGCGCTAAAGAATCTGCCTGTCAGTGCAGGAGACACGAGAGATGAAGTCTTGATTTCTGGGTCAGTAAGATCCCCTGGAGAAGAAAATGGCAACCTGCTTCAGTATTCCTTGCCTGGAAAAATCCATGGACAGAGGAGCCTGACAGGCTACAGTCCATGGGGTTGTAAAGAATCAGATATGACTAACCACACACATGCCACACCACAAATTTTCATATTCTTTTCCATTCTGGTTTATCATAGGATATTAAATATAGTTCCCTGTGGTGTACCATAAGACTTTGATGTTTATCCTTCCTATATATGCTAGTTTGTACCTGACAATTTCAAACTCCCAATCCTTACCATAAGTACTCCCCAACTAGAGCTACCTTGAGTGAACATCCAGTGTTTCTAAAGGAAAGAGGCTAATTCAAACAGCAGACTGCCACCTTAGCAAGTCCTCCTTGTCCATGAATAAGTGTGCATATTGATGAGAAAATTAACAACTATGTACAGCACTGTTTAGTTGTAATAATTTTTCTATCAGGTAGAGGAGATTCTCCTTTTATGTAAAGAGGATTGGGAGATACTTCCATCTTTGCATTTTATTCATTCATTTGGAGCTGCTTCTCTACTTAGACATACATTAGAAGGCAAGAGACTGACTCACTAAAAGGAATGCCCTTACGCACATAAGAGCATTTCAAATGTATTTCAAAGTATGCTAAATAGGATATAGTATGAAATTAACAAGGTAACTAAAGAATATTAC
Organism: Capricornis sumatraensis; assembly: GCF_032405125.1. Lineage (NCBI taxonomy): Eukaryota > Metazoa > Chordata > Mammalia > Artiodactyla > Bovidae > Capricornis > Capricornis sumatraensis. Next base: position 67,522,375 of record NC_091079.1, read on the forward strand.
GTGATCATATAGTAGAAAAGAGTTCTTATAGATCGGTACATGGATTTGTGCTGGTTTTTGAAAGAATAACAGAATGTGAAAAGTAAGGAAAATGTGGCAAACTTTTCATGACAAGAATATTGATTTAATGGGGGTATAAAACTGTCTTTTGATTCATGAAAAAATGACATTACTCAGACTTTTTGTAATATGTGAATTTGCAAAATAAAAGATTGTTAATCTCATGTTGCTTTCCAATTTTTATTTATGTATGAAGTGATTTCTCTTAGGTAAAATTCCAAAGTTCAGGAATCACTGGGGCAGATGATTATCATAACAAAGTTGATAGTAAATCTTGGAGATTAAGAAGGAAATCTGTGAATAAAGAAGGAATAATGGCTTCCATTGTATTTATTCTCTGGGAATAATCATTTTTAAAAATAGATAAGAAGGAGAAGAATACCTTTGAGAAATTAGAGGCTAGGAACTTTTCAATTTATAAGCTTTTTAAATATACACCCAAACTTTGGGCTACTGATCTGTAATGAGTTACAAGAATTTTTGAGGTCTTCTCATGATTGATTGTATTTATATTTATTTATATTCCATGTGAATGAATAGCTATGATCAGTAAGGCAGCTCCCATAAAGTAAACGTCTAGAGTTATTTTCTTTAAAAAGACAGAGCTAATCTTACCACAGAGGCTTATTGGCAGGATAGAGAAATATTGCAACTCCCCACAATAAAGTAAATCTTTCAACAAGACTGATATCCATTTAAAAATGAAGACTGCTGAACGGTGGTGAGTGGGAGCCACTAAACCTTTCGATACATGTTTCAGACAGGTTCTAGCCAAACCACTGAACTGTCCCATCAAGTCTGGGCATTAAGTTGAGGTTCAGAGAGGAAGAGGGCCTGGTTTCTAAATGCAGGAGAGAATAGGAATGGGTTTAGATTTCAAAAGTACCTAGTAAGCTCTGTGTTTCTTTCTTAATATAAAAGGCATGTTTTCTAAATGCAAAAACACTTTTCCACAGTTTCAAGAGCTATTGGATTCCAGTTATTTTCAGGTGCTAATTTTTGCTTTGCTATTTGCCCATTCTTCTTTTCTTACCAGTTTTGAGTAGCATCCACTTGTCATCCATCTTTCTCCTTTCCCTTAGTCATCTTTCTTCTGAAATTTGTTTATATTCAATACTTCCTATAACAGACAGAATGAATGAAATGATATCATCTGATCCGATGATGATTCTCACATTACTGAGGAAAAAGGAAGCAGACAAAATGGTTCAAAATTGCATTGGGGTGGCCAACATTTATAGTTTTGGAAATAGACACTGAACAAATGAAATTCACTCTGACTTTATTCTTAATACAAGTTAATAATTCAGATAGGACTAAATTTGGAATTAAGATCATTCAATTATATTGATCACTGAGGCAATGTTTGAGCCCTGTCATTTTCTTTTGTTATGTCTGCAAAGAAAGTGAAGTCTTAATCCTAGTGTGCCTTCTGATGAGGTATGAGCATCGCTGGAACAGGAACCAGTGACCAATAGAAGTCAGTATAACACTTAACCCTGCACTTTGATTTCCTTTAGGAAACAATTTCTCTAGTCAATTTAACATAACATGTGACTGACTAAGAAAGGGAGCTGATGAAGAGATAGGAACTACGCAGGCACAGCCCTGTCTTTCAGAAGTAAGACCTAGAAGGGTGAAGACTAAAAAGGAAGTCTGTTTTTCTGACGACTGCTGCTGCTGCGGCTGCTAAGTCGCTCAGTCGTGTCCGACTCTTAGTGACCCCACGGACTGCAGCCCACCAGGCTCCTCCGTCCATGGGATTCTCCAGGCAAGAGGACTGGAGCGGGGTGCCATTGCCTTCTGATGACTGCTGCTACTGCTGCTGCTGCTGCTGCTAAGTCGCGTCAGTCGTGTCCGACTCTGTGCGACCCCATAGACGGAAGCCCCCCAGGCTCCTCTGTCCCTGGGATTCTCCAGGCAAGAACACTGGAGTGGGTTGCCATTTCCTCCTCCAATGCATGAAAGTGAAAAGTGAAAGTGAAGTCACTCCGTTGTGTCCGACTCAGCGACCCCATGGACTGTAGCCTATGAGGCTCCTCCGTCCATGGGATTTCCCAGGCAAGAGTACTGGAGTAGGGTGCCATTGCCTTCTCTGTTCTGATGACTAGGACAGGTAAAATTGTTACTGAGAATATTAAAAGTAAGTCAACTTATTATTAAATTGAAAAGAAAAATTAAGGTACCAAAAATTTTCAAAAAGCATATGTGTCTGAATTACCTAGGTGGTTTATATGTAGCAAACTTTTTGAGTATCTATGCATTTATCTATCTACCTATTATCTATCTCCTGTATCTAATAAAAATTTTGGTTTGAAAATATGTACCAAGCTTTGAGAACTATTAAGCTTCAGTCAGTTCAAGCTGATCCTTGAACAATACAGATTTTAACTCCAAGGGCCTGGTTGTTTGTGGATTTTTCACTATAATATTATAATAGGGCTTCCCAGGTGGCACAGTGGTAAAGAATCTGCCTGTGCCGGAGACTCAAGAGACATGGGTTTGATCTCTGGGCCAGCAAGATCCCCTGGAGAAGGAAATGGCAACCTACTCCAGTATTCTTTCTGGAGAATCCCATGGACAGAGGAGCCTGGTGAGCTAGAGTACATGGGGTTGCCAAGAGATGACGTGCATGCACACACTATTACAATACTTCATGATTGAGTATGACTATATCTGCCCATTGATCTCGAACCACAGACATGGAGAGCAGACTATAAAGCTGTACTCAGATTTTCAGTTGCACAGAGAGTTGCTACCCCTCACCCCTGTGTTGTCAAAAGGTCAGCTGTCACAGAGGTTCCATTGTTGTTCCAGAAAGAAAAATGAATGGTGAGTTGATAGAAGTAGACCAGGAGGGAGTATCAAGACTTTCATTCCACAAATCATGTGGTCCATTCCTCAGCAGCCCAACTGCCCAGCAGGATCTGCTTTCCAAGCTCCATCAGTGGGGCCATGCGGATGAGTGGAGGCTGTGTCTGACTTTCAGTGGCTGAGCCTCTTCCACCCTCTCGGCTCTGGCTCCGACCTAACGCAGGTGATCCTGACAAGCTGGGGAGCCTCCTATGGAAGATGGAGGAGCCAAAACTGAGGAAGGGCTTGGAGGAGAGCCATCTGCTGATTAGAAACAGACATTTGGATTCCACATAAGCAATAAATTAACTTCAGTCATACAGGTTTCTTTGGAAGAGTACCTAGCTCTTCCCTGATCAATATCTAAAGCATCTTTTTACTTGAAATGGGAGTTAGCTTGACTCAGGATTGAAAGTGAATATTCAGAATAAATTGCCCCTAAACTCAGAGAGCATTCTGCCATCAGAATCTCTGTAACAGTGACTTTCTGGCCAACTGTGGTCCGCATTCCTATTTCTCTGTAGTTAGCAACACTATGCTCTACATTTCACACAACAAAACAGGTAGGAGTTTTGTGCTGTTCGAATGTCAAAACCTTATTTACATTTTGAATTCTCACTAGTAGCCCTATGTAATGTGCAGGGAAATCTTATATCCCTAGGGCCTTGTTAACATCTTTTTTTTTTTTTTTCATCCTTGATACTTCACCTTGTTTGTTTTCTGGAAGTTTACTATATCATTTGATTCTCTTACTCTAGTAAATTTATACTGAAATTGTGAAAACCAAAAGCAAAAAAGTAACAATGGATTTACTACTATCTACTAATAGCACATGAAATCAGCTATGTCAAGCTATCAGATTATTAATGATATAAAATTCTAGAGTTAGGAAGTCAGTTACCTAAACTGTGCTTTCTCTTAAAATGCTGTTTTATATCCACAAAGACCTCGGTGAGAATAATGTGATTCTCCACTTGAGAAGTACTACACGCCCATGAAATCAGTACACTCTAATAGCCTACTTTGGGAATGGAAACTTCTGGGTTAGATGATGCATACTGGACATACTGTATGTTTGTGAGTTAAACTAATAGTTCTCTCTCATTCTTGAATGTAATATCAAAGTGTCAAGTCAATTTTATCTGATGATAACTCATTCCCTAATCTATCCTTCCTTCCTGGCCAACATATCTTCTTTTTCTTAGTACAATCACTTCCTTTATTGATCACTTTTAATGAACCAAAACCCTTAGCCTAGCAATTCTCCAAGACTACTCTGATTCCCAATCCAAGTTTCAAAGCATCTCCCATTTCTTCCCCCTCATCCCAAATGACCTTCCTCATAAAAACTTGTATTACCTCAGAGTCAGATGTTAGGAGGACCACTATTGAATACGGAAGAGAGTTAAAATGGTGCAGTAGTTCAGAATCTGGGATTAGACCTCAATTTCTTCAGATTAGCTAAATAACATTTGGGTCAGTCTTGAGCCTCAAAGAAGATCAAGAAATGGCCCAGGCAAGTTGACCAGTTAACAATGGCTCACCACTCAGAGTTTACTATAAAATAATTTCCTTCAGCAGACATCCAGTGACTTGCCCAAACTATACCCCACTGTAGTTTTCTCACCTTTTTTCAGTTCTAGCACAAATCAGACTTTACTGCAATTGTTCTCCATCTCACACCCTGGACTATAATGTACATGAGAACCTGAGTTCTGTCTAACATTATAATCTTCCTGTTTAGTGCAGTTCTTAAGTCATGTGCGTGCATGCTCAGTTGCTCAGTCGTGTTCGACTCTTTGTGACCCTATGGACTGTAGCCTGCCAGGCTCCTCTTTCCATGGGGTTTCCCAGGCAAGAATACTGGAGTGGGTCGCCATTTCCTTCTTCAGGCATCTTCTCAACCCAGGGACCAAACCGACATCTCTTGCACTGGCAGGCAGATTCTTTACCACTGAGCCACCTGGGAAGACTTAAGAGACCCTTAAACTTTTATTGAATGAATGGATAATTAAGTGAAAATCTCCTAAGGGAGAGATTGAGAAAGACAGGCCACTGAGTGGGATGGGGTGGGGAAATGTATAGGCGAATAGGTTGAAAGTAAAAATAAAAGTATATTTAAACATGTTGGCCCAGAGATGTGAAGAAAACCAGGAACATCTTCTCTGTCTTTAAAATTTGGAAGGCTGCAATTTTATTGCATGATATTTAGTCAATTATCAAGGCTTCCCTGGTGGCTCAGAAGGTAAAGCGTCTACCTACAATGCGGGAGACCCAGGTTTGATTCCTGGGTTGGGAAGATCCTCTGGAGAAGGAAATGGCAACCCACTCCAGTACTCTTGGCTGGAAAATCCCATGGACGGAGGAGCCTGGGAATGAGCCAGCTCATTCATGGGAATGAGCCTGGTAGGCTACAGTCTATGGGTTCACAAAGAGCCAGACACGACTGAGCAACTTCACTTGTCAAATGGCAGCCAACTGCCTCCCATAGGTTCTGAGGATACAAAGGAAGAGAAAAAAGGTTCCTAATCACACAGAGCTTGAAATATAGTGAAGGCAATACAGATGTTAACAAATAATAACAATAGTATGTGGTTAGTGCAACACAGTACAAAGGATGTTCATCTAACTCAAGAAAAATAGACTCGAGAAAGTGTTCTCAGACAGCATAATGCCTGAGTTAAATCTGAAAGGTGCACACAAAGGGAAGTAAAGCGGGAGACAGAGATAACCTCTGGTAAACATGCTCAATTTGAATCATGGGTCTCTGAGTTCAAAGTAAAGTGGCTGCAAAAAGAAGAGGAATGTATTGACTCCCAGAATTGAAGAGTTGAAGAGTCTGGTGGAGACTTAAGAAGGAGGTTAGGTCAGGTTAGGTCAGGAGACTCAAATCTTCATCTCTCTCTCTGTCTCCCTTTCTCTCTCTCTCTCCCTCTTCTGCTTCTGCTGTTCGCTTGGTTGACTTTCTCCTCCTCGATTTTCATTCATGGGAATGAGACAGTCACTGGGAGCTGCAGATCCCTCCTCCTGATTGCCATCTCACACATCCTCAGAGAATGAGAAAGTTCAGCCTTCCTAAGAGCACCAATAAAGCCCAAGATTCAAGTCGCATTGATCTGGCTCAAAATCTGCCCTTTTCCTACGGAGTCAATGTGACCACAGAGATAAACTGCTCTATTCAGATATCTTGACTCACTTGCCCACCTCTGTTATCCAGGGTAAGGTCAAACCCACCAATTCACACGGCTCAACAATGAGGGGCTGTGTCAGTGACAAAACTGGGGGAGGAGCTGCTGCTAGAACAAAGCAGGGATAAACATCAGATGGGTAAAAACTGTGTGTTCATCTCTCTCACTTATGTGCATGCGCGAGCGCGCGTGTGCACACACACACACACACACACACAGAAAAGCATACACCAATAGGCCTTAGAAAATATCTCTTCCATATGTGTCTGTCTCCTATAATTAATTTATTAAATGTTTTCATTTTATTTCTACATAGATATCCCCCATATTATACCACACATTCATGCACATAAACACAAATATACATGGCAAATCACAAATTTTAAAATACGATGAAAAATTAACAAGAGCAACAAAGAGATACTTGTATAATGCCATAAGTGTCATTATGCTTTCGGGTTAAATCTACTCACTGGAAAAGACACTGATGCTGGGAAAGATTGAAGGCAAGAAAAGGGGACGACAGAGGATGCAATGGTTGGATGGCATCACCGACTCAATGGACATGAGTTTGAGCAAGCTCCAGGAGCTGGTGGTGGACAAGGAAGCCTGGCTTTGAGGTCACAAAGAGTCGGACACAACTGAGTGACTGGATTGAACTGAACAAGGTGCTTTAGTTGTTCTCTAGAAATAATGTTGCTGGCTGCCTCCTGCCATGGCATGACCTACAGCTGTCTTTACAAATCTGATGAGCAGGGCTCATGCTCTACGTGGCTATGAGGATCTGTTTGTAGGGATCACTACTTTTTTAAAAAACTGGGAAAGACCTTAAAGATCATACTATATACTTACCCTGTTATTCCATAAGTAAGAAATTAAGTCCAGAAAGGTTCAATATCATGTAAAATTTACAGATTTGATGGTGAACCAGTCTCCTTAAGTGAAACACCAAATGGTACTTCTCAAAAAGAAAAATATACCCCAGACCATCTCCCTCACCACTTTCTGCAAGTGAAAACCAGAGGAAAGTAAAGAAGAACCAGGTGCCCCCTTTTCTGCCAATATGAAAATTCTCCATTATGAAACACCTGAAATGCTATAAAACACAGAAAAATAATTCATTTCATTATTTTAAAGCAAGAGGAGAGTTTTTTTTCCTAGTTTCAATATGAGTTAGGAAAGATTGTGGTTATTTTAGGGACTCTATTCAAGATTCATTTATGGAGAAACTTGACCACGTTCAAAACAAAGCCCAGTACCTGAATCGTCCCTGCAAATTCTTGAAGAAATACGACCTGATTTTTATATAATAGATTCTCTTTCTAATTCACATATCACATACATTTTTTAAAAAAAATTTAACAGTTCAATAATTAAAATGTAACATTTGGTTTTTGTGTCTCAAATCCTAATCAGGACATTTCATGGAACTAACTCAAGTAAGTCTCTACACAGAACTATCATGGCTCATGTGTCCTTAGTCACATAAGAGAAGATGCAGCATGGTAATCTACATTCTTCAGCATTACGGGTTGGATTACTGAGATATTGAATGGTTTTCCTTAGAAATGAACAGAGATCATTCTGTTATTTTTGAGACGACACTCAAGTGCTGCATTTTGGACTCTTTTGTTGACTATGAGGGCTACTCCATTTCTTCTAAGGGATTCTTGCACACAGTAGTAGATATAATGGTGAGTGAGTAAGTGAAGTCACTCAGTCATGTCCAACTCTTTGCAACCCCAGACTTTAGCCCGCCAGGCTCCTCCATCCATGGGATTTTCCAGGCAAGAATACTGGATTGGGTTGCCATTTCCTTCTCCAAGATATAATGATCATCTGAATTAAATTCACCCATTCCAGTCCATTTTAGTTCACTGATTCCTAAAATGTTGATGTTCACTCTTGCCATCTCCTGTTTGACCACTTCTAATTTACCTTGATTCATGGACCTAACATTCCAGGTTCCTATGCAATATTGCTCTTTACAGCATCAGACTTCACGTCCATCACCAGGCACATGCATCACTGGGTGTTGTTTCTCTTCATTCTTTCTGAAGTTATTTCTCTACTCTTCTCCAGTAGCATATTTGTCACCTACCGACCTGGGGGGTTCATCTTTCAGTGTCACATCTTTTTGCCTTTTCATACTGTTCATGGGGTTCTCAAGGCAAGAATACTGAAGTGGTTTGCCATTCCCTTCTCCAGTGGACCACATTTTGTCAGAACTCTCCACAATGACCCATCCATCTTGGATGTCCTTGTCATCACAGGGGACTGGAATGCAAAAGTAGGAAGTCAAGAGATACCTGAAGTAACAGGCAAATTTGGCCTTGGAAAACAAAATGAAGTAGGCCAAAGGCTAACACAGTTTTGCCAATGGAATGCACTGGCCATAGCAAACACCCACTCCCAATAAAACAAGAGAAGACTGTATACATGGACATCACCAGATGGTCAATACCGAAATCAGATTGATTATATTCTTTGCAGCCAAAGATGGAGAAGCTCTGTACAATCAGCAAAAATAAGAAAAGGAGCTGACTGTGGCTCAGATCATGAACTCCTTATTGCCAAATTCAGACTTAAATTGAAGAAAGTAGGGGAAATCACTAGACCATTCAGGTATGAGCTAAATCAAATCCCTTACGATTATAGAGTGGAAATGAGAAATAGATTCAAGGGACCAGATCTGATAGACAGAGTGCCCGAAGAAATATGGACAGAGATTCGTGACACTGTACAGGAGGCAGGGATCAAGACCTTCCTCAGGAAAAAGAAATGTAAAAAGGCAAAGTGAATGTCTGAGGAGTCCTTACAAATAGCTGTTAAAAGAAGAGAAGCAAAGGCAAAGGAGAAAAGGAAAGAGATACCCATTTGAATGCAGAGTTCCAAAGAATAGCAAGGAGAGATAAGGAAGACTTCCTCAGTGATCAATGCAAAGAATTAGAGGAAAACAGTAGACTGGGAAAGACTTGAGATCTCTTCAAGAAAACTAAAGATACTAAGGGAACATTTCATGCAAAGATGGGCTCAATAAAGGACAGGAATGGTATGGACCTAACAGAAGCAGAAGATAATAAGAAGACATAGCGAGAATACACAGAAGGACAGTACAAAAAAAGATCTTCATGACCCAGATAATCACGATGGTGTGATCACTCACCTAGAGCCAGACATCCTGGAATGTGAAGTCAAATGGGCCTTAGGAAGCATCACTACAAACAAAGCTAGTGGAGGTGACGGAATTCCAGTTGAGCTATTTCAAATCCTAAAAGATGTTGCTTTGAAAGAACTGCACTCACTATGCCAGCAAATTTGGAAGACTCAGCAGTGGCCACAGGACTGGAAAATGTCAGTTTTCATTCCAATCCCAAAGAAAGGCAATGCCAAAGAATGCTCAAACTACTGCACAATTGTACTCATCTCACATGCTAGCAGAGTAATGCTAAAAATTCTCCAAGCCAGGCTTCAACAGTACATGAACTGTGAACTTCTAATGTTCAAGCTGGTTTTAGAAAAGGCAGAGGAACCAGAGATCAAATTGCCAACATCTGTTGGATCATCGGAAAATCAAGAGAGTTCCAGAAAAACATCTACTTCTGCTTTATTGACTGTGCCAAAGCCTTTGACTGTGTGGATCACAATAAACTGTTTAAAATCCTGAAAGAAATGGGAATACAAAACCACCTGACTTGCCTCCTGAGAAATCTGTATGCAGGTCAAGAAGCAACAGTTAGAACCAGACATGAAAAAACAGACTGGTTCCAAATTGAAAAGGAAAATGTCAAGGCTGTATATGGTCACCCTGCTTATTTAATTTATATGCAGAGTACATCATGAGAAACGCTGGGCTGAATGAAGCACAAGCCGAAATCAAGACTGCTGGAAGAAATATCAATAACCTCAGATATGCAGATGACACCACCCTTATGGCAGAAAGTGAAGAGAAACTAAAGAACCTCTTGATGAAAGTGAAAGAAAAGAGTGAAATAGCTGGCTTAAAAGTCAACATTCAAAAAACTAAGATCATGGCATCCAGTCCCATCACTCCATAGCAAATAAATGGAGAAACAATGGAAACAGTGACAGACTTTATTTTCTTGGGCTCCAAAATCACTGCAGATGGTGACTGCAGCCATGAAATTAAAAGATCTTTGCTTCTTGGAAGAAAAGCTATGACCAACCTAGACAGCATATTAAAAAGCAGAGACATTACTTTGCCAACAAAAGTTTGTCTAGTTAAGGCTATGGTTTTTCCAATAGCTATGTATGGATGTGAGAGTTGGATCATAAAGAAAGCTGAGCACCGAAGACTTGATGGTTTTGAACTCTGGTGTTGGAGAAGACTCTTGAAAGTCCCTTGGACTGCAAGGAGATCCAAACAGTCTATCTGAAAGGAAATAAGTCCTGAATGTTCACTGAAAGGACTGATGCTGAAGCTGAAATGCCAACACTTTGGCCACCTGATAGAAAGAACTGACTCCTTGGAAAAGACTCTGATTCTGGGAAGATTGAAGGTGGGAGGAGAAGGGATGACAGATGATGAGATGATTGGATGGCATCACTGACTCATTGGGCATACGTTTGAGCAAGCTCCAGGAGTTGGTGATGGACAGGGAAGCCTCAGTTCAGTTCAGTTCAGTAGCTCAGTTGTGTCTGACTCTTTGCGACCCCATGGACTGCAGCATGCTAGGCTTCCCCGTCTATCACCAACTCCCAGAGTTTACTCAAACTCATGTCCATTGAGTCGTTGATACCATGCAACCATCTCATTCTCTGTTCCCTTCTCTTCCCACCTTCAATCTTACCCAACACTAGGGTCCTTTCAAATAAGTCAATTCCTTGCATCAGGTGGCCAAAGTTTTGGAGTTTCAGATTCAACATCAGTCCTTCCAGTGAACACTCAGGACTGATCTCCTTTTGGATGGACTGGTTAGATCTCCTTGCAGTCCTAGGGACTTTCAAGAGTCTTCTCTGACACCACAGTTCAAAAGCATCAATTCTTTGGAGCTCAGCTTTCTTTATAGTCCAGCTCTCACATCCATACTTGACTACTGGAAAAACCATTACCTTGACTAGATGGATTTTGTTGGCAAAGTAAAGTCTCTGCTTTTTAATATGCTGTCTAGTTTGGCCATAACTTTTCTTCCAAGGAGTGCACATCTTTTAATTTCATGGCTGCAGTCACCATCTGCAGTGATTTTGGAGCCCAAGAAAATAAAGTCTGTCACTATTTCCAATGTTTCCCCATCTATTTGGCATGAAGTGATGGGACCGGATACCATGATCTTAGTTTTCTAAAAGTTGAGCTTTAAGCCAACTTTTTAACTTTCCTCTTTCACTTTCATCAAGAGGCTCTTTAGTTCCTGTTCACTTTCTGGCACAAGGGTGGTGTCATCTGCATGTCTGAGGTTGTTGATAATTCTCCCAGCAATCTTGATTCCAGCTTGTGCTTCATCCACCCCAGCATTTCTCATGATATACTCTGCGTATAAGTTATATGAACAGGGTAACAATATATAGCCTTGATGTACACCTTTCCCTATTTGGAACCAGTCTGTTGTTCCATGTCCAGTTCTAACTTTTGCTTCCTGACCTGCATACAGGTTTCTCAAGAGGCAGGTCAGGTGGTCTGGTATTCCCATCTCTTTCAGAATTTTCCACAGTTTGTGGTGAGCTACATAGTCAAAGGCTTTGGCATAGTCAATAAAGCAGAAATAGATGTTTTTCTGGAACTCTTGCTTTTTCAATGATCCGGCGGATGTTGGCAATTTGATCTCTAGTTCCTCTGCCTTTTCTAAATCCAGCTTGAACATCTGGAAGTTCACGGTTCACATATTGTTGATGCCTGGCTTGGAGAATTTTGAGCATTACTTTGCTGCTTGTGAGATGTGTGCAATCGTGTGGTAGTGTGAGCATTGCCTTTCTTTGGGATTGGAATGAAAACTGACCTTTTCCAGTCCTGTGGCCACTGCTGAGTTTTCCAAATTTGCTGGCATATTTAGTGCAGCACTTTTGCAGCATCATCTTTTAGGATTTGAAATGGGTGTGCTTCAGTCTATGGGATCGCAAAGAGTTGGACATGACTGAGTGACAGAACTAAACTGAACTGAGTTTACATTCATTTACAGGTATTCCAAAATAGAGTGGGAAAATAAAGGGGTGAAAAGTAAAGATCACTGTTGGATCTTGTAAATGAAAACAATAATAGGGGTAATAGCAGTAAACACACACAATATATATATTTTTTATGCTATCAATTTGTACTTGTGAAAATTTTGCTCTTTAATATGGGTATTATACCTCCAACAATATTTTACTATTAAAAGTTTAGTAATCTATTTTCCTTTTCTCCAGAACATATTTTTGAGCTGAAGAAACTGTCAGTGAAAATATCAAATAGACATGTCCTGTAACTCTAAAAATAGAATGAAATCTTAGATCTATTTTATGTCTTGTGAATGCCTTTAATCTTTAAATCTCTGGATTATAACCTATACTACTAATATTTGTTCCTCTTTCTGGAAGTCATTTTAGTGTCCATAATTGACACAGATGATAGGTGTAACATGATGCAATAAAAAAAATCTGATATTTTTATTCTGGGGTTCCTTCAACCTTGTTTTGGAATGAGCCGTTATGCTTTGCAGTGCGGTTTGAAGAAATTCTTGTTCTTTAGTCATTTATCCTTGACTTCAGTTTACACACAATATCAAAAGAAAAAATCCCTGAAGGCATTCACAGTTATATTTTACTCCAATTACAGATTTCTTCAGCAGTATACTCTGAAACTTTAACTTTCTGAAATGGATGTTTTTGGGGTAGATTAAGGTGACAGCTATAACGCTGGGTGGGACTTTGAAGTGTTTAAAAATTCCTCCCCACGAGATAAGCCTGAAGCTGAATTTCAGCCAAGAGTCTGTAATTGCCTGAAAGTGTGATGCTTTCCATTTGTTTCTTTAAAGTTTCTTCCATTTTACCCACAGAGGCAGCATTTTCCTATTTCAAGCCTCATCTTTTCCATAACGTTTTCCTCCCTGAAAGAGATTTTAGAGGGCCTATCTCAGAGAAGGCTAATATGTTATGACTGGGGATCAGCCAGCCAATGAGTATCTAATTACCTGTTAGATGCCTGAATAGAGCTTTTAGAGAAATATGATTGCTACAGGTAATCCATCTTTGGACAAGATGAATCCCCATGAAACTGTTAGGAAACAATGCAAGCTAATGTGTTCTTAAATGTCAAATTGGAAGAAGTGAAACAAAAGACAATTGTGTCAAGAAAGGCAGTTGAAAGTCAGCTATCTGTTCAGTTCAGTATCCAACTCTTTGAGACCCTATGGACTGCAGCACACCAGGCTTCCCTGTTCATCACCGACTCCCAGATTTTACTCATTTCATGTCCATGGAGTCGGTGATACCATCCAACCATCTCATCCTCTGTCCTCCCCTTCTCCTCCTGCCATCAATCTTTCCCAACATCATGGTCTTTTCAAATGAGCCATTTCTTCACATCAAAGTGTCAGAGTTTCAGCTTCAGCATCAGCCCTTCCAATGACTATTCAGGACTGATTTCCTTTAGGAATCTGGAAGTTCACGTTCATGTATTATTGAAGCCTAGCTTGGAGAATTCACTACTTTACTAGCGTGTGAGATGAGTGCAATTGTGCAGTAGTTTGAGCATTCTTTGGTATTTCTTTGGGATTGGAATAAAAAGTGATCTTTCCCAGTCCTGTAGCCACTGCTGAGTTTTCCAAATTTGCTGGCATATTGAGTGCAGCACTTTCACAGCATCATCTGTTAGGATTTGAAATAGCTCAGCTATAGTTTATAGTAATAATTTAGAAAACCACGTTATTGAGATATATTTTTCAAATCATGAAAACCACCCATTTTAAGTATATGATCTTTTGTAACTTGAGTGAGTGGTATTACCATCACCATAAATTAGTGCTAGAACATTTTCATCCCTTCAAGAAGATCCCTCATGACCACTCACAGCTGATCCCCTTTCCCATTCCCAGGCAGCCATGCACCTACTTTCTGTATCCAGAAACTCACTTTTCTCTGGATGTGCTATATAAATGAAATCATACAATATGTGGTCTTGTGTATCTTGCTTCTGTCATTTAGCGATGTTTTTGAGATTCATCCATGATGCAGCATTTGTCATTGATAATTTTAGTGATGAATAGTATCCCATTGTACAGGATGATTTTGAATGGCAGTGATTTTAAAACTATGTTATTCACAGTGTCTTAAAAACTGTCAAGGGGAAGAATTAACCCATTTCCCCAACAATCACTTAACACAAGAGGTCCTATAACTGCTGCTGCTGCTGCCGCTAAGACGCTCAGTCATGTCTGACTCTTTGCGACCCCATAGACAGCAGCCCACCAGGCCCCGCCGTCCCTGGGATTCTCCAGACAAGAACACTGGAGTAGGTTGCCATTTCTTTCTCCAATGCATGAAAGTGAAAAGTGAAAAGTGAAGTCACTCAGTTGTGTCTGACTCTTAGCAACCCCATGGACTGCAGCCTACCAGCCTCCTCTGTCCATGGGATTTTCCAGGCAAGAGGACTGGAGTGGGGTGCCACTGCCCTCTCTGGGTCCTATAACTAAAGAGGGCTTGAAAGCCATTGGGATGCTACATATTTCACTCATGCAGTAATTCAATAAATATTTATTAAGGTTCTATTACATACCAGATACTGTGCTGCCCACAGTAGTAGGAAGTAAGGAAGATATTGTCTCTATCCTTATGCCCCTGCCTCCCATTATGGTCCTTTGAGAGAGATGGGTCTTAGACAAATATGTTTTAGTTAAAGCTGAGATAATTTGTATTATTTAAAAATACAGGGCACTGTAATAATGGGTAATAGAGGCCTCCAGCCTAATCTGAAACTCCTGAAAGGTTTCCCTGTGGGAGTTTATTGTTAAGCTGAGATTTGAAGGACAAAATATTTGGACAGGTTTACTAAAAATAAAAAAGAGGTGTTTTTTTTTTCCCCTCAGAGGACAGGCTTGAGGAAGATTGATGCATTCAAGGAGCTGAAAGGATGCTGTGGTGGCAGAAATGCAGCAATGGAAATAATAAGATGAGCACGATGCAGGAGGGGACTCAGAAAGGGTCAGAGGTCAGCAGGTGCAGGACTTCAGGACTACTGGAAGGATCTGGGATTGTATTTTGAGGGCGAAGTCTGCCATTGAAGTGTTTGAAGCAAGAGAGTGATATGATTGCACTTATACTTTCCAAAAAATTACTCTGGAGGTTGTATGGAGAATGGATATTTGAACAACTGCAATATTGTAACAGATTAGTAGAATGAGCTCACTATTAAGGGTCTGCATGTCATTTGTTCCTTGATAATTTATCCCTTTCCCTGAGAACTGTGTCTGCCACCTAATGAGTTTTTCTAGATATTTATCTCAAAGTTGTGAAACCAGAATCTTGAAGAGGTGTCTGCATTGCAGTGTTAACAGTAGCCAGTATCTGGAAATGATCTAAATATCTGTCAATGAATGAATGCATAAAGAAAATGTGGTATATCCATACAATGGAATATTATTCAAACTTAATAAAAAAGGAAATCCTGCCAAATGTGAAATAAGCCAATCACAGAAAGACAGAGATTGCATAATTCTACTTACATGAGGGATCTAAAATTTGTCAACCACTTAGAAGCAGAGAATAGAATGGAGCTTGCCAGGGACAGGGTGGGTGGGGAATGTGGAGATGCTATTCAAAGGCTACAAAATTTCAGTGACACAAGATGAATGTGTTCTATCCATTGTATGGTCATTTTGCCTTTAGTTAACAGTACACTATTGTACACTTAAATATTTGCTCAGAGGGTAGAGCTCATGTTAAATTGTTCTTACAACAATAAAAAAATAATTGTTGACCGAATGAATGACACAGGCAATGTCCCTGAATTTAAGAATGGTTTACTTTCCTTATAAACCAGAAGGCACACTTGCTGTGACCTCACTAATTTGGCTATTTTTGATCATTTGCTCACTCATATGTTTTATTGCATCAGAGAGAAATGAGAGCTAGCATGCCCGAACTAATGAGTAACCCTAAGTTTAAGCAGAGAATGCCTCCCTCTTCCATCATGCGTCACAGCAAGAAAAATGGTGAGGATGCTGAGGTAGCTCATAGTAAATCTAGCTCCCACAGGGAAATGATAACTTCTGTTCAATTAGAAGTGCAAACCTCTCATAACTGCAAAACAAAACAAACCAACAAAGCAAGCCATTAATTGTCTGAGGAAGAATACAGAGAATCAACCAGACTTTTCCTCATGTCAAAATGGGTTCTGGGCTGCTAACTCTTGGTACTGGTGAAACCGTTTGGAGGAATGTGATTACATCATGACGGCTCCTCGTCTGCTGAGTGATACCTTTCCTCATCAACCCTGAAATTGGTTCTTTCATCTCCAAACTCTGCAAAATGTAAAAACATTTCCCTCTGCTCTCGACTATCTGGTGGCTGGAAACAGATTCCAAAATGCACTGCTGACAAATTTACCAGGAACGCTAGCTGTACTGTTTTCTCAAAGCAGTGAACTACTGTCTTGGGATCACAGACCTGTGAGAACCTTCATTGTTCGAGCCGGTTGCTTTTGTATTTTAATTTTTTTAAGTTTCTACTCTCAACACTTCTGAGCACTATTTTAGAATTTATTGTGTGAAAGATCTTGGCTACTTACTTGCCTCCATTCATCAAAAACTTGGAGTCAGTTTATCCCAGGCATGAAATGTCCCTTTGGATTTTGACTGATGGATTAATGATGCTAATGAACATTTGGGGCAGACCAAGGAAAAATGGTGGGATGTTTATTTAAACTCACTCCTAAGAACCTGTTAAAAATAAATGGAATCATTCAATGATTGAATGTGCTTGTTTACATTTCAAAGCTGATTAACTTAAATTTAATCTTTGTTTTCTTACATTAGATTTGGTGGAAGTTCTCTGTCATTATTTTAATTAGATGCCTTAATAAGGTTTTAAGACACTTCTGCATAGAACTAGATGCAAATTCAGGAGGATGAACCCAAATCCGCCTAGGTGTAAGTCCCATTTCTAGTGCGTTAACTGAAAGCCAGTTACATTTTTTATTCTTTTTTATATTCTTTTTAATGTATGTATGTATGTGAGTACTTACTAGAATCAGTAAGAAATTTCAATCCCTTTTACTTCTCATTTGGATCTCTAGAATGTACCAGAGCTCCAAGGAGAGACTTGAGATTTTTATCTGCATTTCTGGAAAAGGAAATAGCAACCCCTCCAGTATCTTGCTTGGGGAATTCTTGCTTAGAGCCTGTCAGGCTACAGTCCATGGGATCCCAAGAGTCGGACAAAACTTAGTGACAAAACCACCAACCACCACGACCATATAATAAGCTTAAGCACTATGGTGCTGAAAATAAAGACAAAAAGTTAAGCAAGCATGGATTTGCTCCTGCAGGAGAGAAGGAAGCCTGCATATATCTCATAAAATTTCTTTTTAAGTAGATACTCATTTCTTATTTATCTCAAAGGAACATAAAAGAGAACTTGACATTCATATTGGAATTAGCTGTCTCTTTAGAACTACATGAATACTTAGAAGCTCTTGAATTGGAAACCGCACTTAACCTATCAGAGATTCAGAGAGGTGGTGAATTTTTTCGCTTAAAATTAAGATAGGTGTGAAAACTTTGCACAGCTCCGTTTTACTGTCTGAATTACATTGTTTTTGACCAATCACTATGACAAGAAATCAAGTGTTTGCATCTGGAAATGAGAGAGATATGTGAAAAGTATATCAGTATTCAATGTCTTAAGGTTTCTCTTAAGCCTTAAAGTGAAAGTGAAGTCGCTCAGTTGTGTCCGACTCTGTGCAACATCATGGACTGTAGTCTGCCAGGCTCCTCTGTCCAGGGGATTTTCCAGCCAAGAATACTGGACTGGGTTGCCAAAGGAGTGTCTAACTTTCCTTGTATTGGTGGCAGTTGTAGAGGCATTGATGTAATTTTCTTTCATTTGAGAATTACCTTTTTCTTATACACCTACATAACAGAACTTGAGCATGTAAACTATGATTTATAAATATGTAATTGGTAGCACACCTCAGCATGAACTATAAGATTCTTTAAGAAGCATTATATAATAATAAATGACTCCTATTAAAATGTCTAATTAGTTTTAAGTATTTAACCAGCATTAACAGAGAGATTCAAAACCCAGCCTACCTAGACTGCATATTAGCTTATAATGACTTAGGAGTAATCAGCTTTCCCAGATGGCTTCACAAGAAGAGAGGAAATAAAAATAAAACAGTTTAAGAACCAGGTAACTAATTATACACAGATTATTTGTAAACAGCTTCTCTCCTTTGAACAAAAGAAATAAGCTTAGCTGAGATGAACTGAAGCTCTCACTGCCAGACCTGCAACAGCACCATTTTTGTAGAATAGTCCTATGTTATGGATGAAGTGATAAGACACCAACCATTCTGGGCAATGATTGAAAAACAAGCTGATATTTGCTGTAGCAGAGGGGCAGCTGCTGGGATAGAGTTTTTTTTTTTTGAGGACAGAGGCCTTTGTCTGAATTCTGAGTGAGATGCTAGATCGCAAACAACTGCCTTCTTCCCCGTGTCCTTTCTAGTAGCTACAGCTTTTCAAGGAGGTCTTTGCTTCTGTCATTCTTTCCTGATTTGCAGGGTTCTTGGAATCCATAATACACGCAATTGGAGAAATCATCTTGAAAATTTGCTGCCGTGTTTCATATCTTCCTTGGCAATGGTCTTTATTCCAAAGTTATTTCTGGAAGAAAATTACACCTGTTTGCTCTGAAGCTAGTTGTATATTCTGAGTGGTTTTGTTTCTCATCATCATTTTATTAATTGATGTTTTTGAGTGGTCAGTAGTGGCTATTGTATGTCAGGTATGAGTTAGTACTTGACCTTGGTTCTCATTTATACATCACAAAAGCCCTATAAAGTCAATATTACTATCCACATTTCAGAGATAAGAAGATTCAGCCTTGCAGAGGTTAAGAATTTATGCAAGTTAAACAGCTAGTAAGTGTGAAAGCAGGAATGAATCCCTGTCTGCCTAACTCCTGTGCACTCTTCTCTTGATCATTATACTACAGAAGAGAAAATATGAAATTTCATGATACTTACCTATATGAAAAAAGAAAAAATTGGCTGCATACCAAAGAGTTAAAATGACTCTCCTTTCATTGTGGCCAGAATCTCATTGTAATCAGAAATCATGTTTGTTTTCCTCCAAAATTTGGTTCACAGAGTTGCTTTGTGGTGATTATGGATTTCCTTATCCAAACCAGGTTCATGAGGCTTCCCTGGTGGCTCAGATAGTAAAAATCTGCCTTCAGGAGAACTGGGTTAGATCCCTCGGTTGGGAAGATCCCCTGGAGAAGGAAATGGCTAACAACTCCAATATTTTTGCCTGGAGAATTTCATGGACAGAGGAGCCTAGTGGGCTACCTTTGGTGTCACAAAGAGTTGGACACGACTGAGGGACTAACACACACACACACACACACACACACACACACACACACACACACCACACCACACCACACACACACAATCTGGATCTTAAGTGATGTCTTATTTACCTGAAACTCCTTCCAAAGGAAAACTTTTGCAGTGCAGTTTTGGAAGAGGTCTTCTTCCACATACAATTGATTCTGCTGGGCACTGAGACTCACAAAGTGCACAATAATGATCTAGAACTATAAAAGTCTTTTAGGCATACGTGCCCGACTTTGCACTCCAGCTCTGCATTACAGAACAATGTGCTTAAGTAAAATTCAGTTTACTCAGTCTGGAAAATTCTAAGTGGAAATTAATGTGTATATATAATGGAGCGTGGGATGGCTTTTTTTCCCCACCAATTTCATTTTCACCTTTATTCTTCCCCCACACTGTTCTTTCACATTTCTTATCTCCTTCATTCTCATCTTCATTTTTTTTTCTTCTTATCTTTGATTTGATACCAGGGGAAGGCAGGAAAAATGGTTTCTGGATTCTCTGGAAGTAATTCTAATTTACTACTGTTCAACTACTTTTGGCTTCCCTGGTGGTTCATCAGTAAAGAATCTGCCTGCCGATGCAGAAGACTCAGGTTCGATCCCTGTGCTGGAAAAATCCCCTGGAGAAGGGAATGGCTACCCACCCTAGTATTCTTGTCTGGGAAATCACATGGACAGAGGAGCCTGGCAGGCTACAGTCCATGAAGTTGCAAAAGAGTTGGACACAACTTAGTGACTAAACAACAGTGAATTTAACTACTTATGATAGTCTCATAGCATAACCTGCCTGGGAATTTTCATCTCTATAGTTTTGATAGATAATAGATACCTGAAAAATAGCCCACAAATTGCATCTGTTAAAAACAGATCCAACATTCCACATTGTTGCTTCTTTTGTCATTTTTTTCCTGCTAACAAAATTGCATGAGAGCAATTTTCACTTCATTTGTGCTTTTTGTGGAATGATCATAATGAGAATTAGAATGTTCTTTGGCCTCATAAATTTTCCCAAGGCATTCCTTAATGTCTCACTGTGCTAGCTGTATTCTTTTGAATTATCTAGCATGTGACTATCTTTTGTCCTATTCTCTCTCTCAGTTGATAACTGGTAAGGATAGATCCAAGTTGTGTGGAACCAGTTAAGAAAAATAATACAAAATTATAAAAATAAAATATTTCATTTTATAAACGTGCACATGCTCAATCATGTCTGACTCTTTGCGACCCCATGGACTGTAGCCCACCAGGCTCCTCTCTCCATGGAATTCTCCAGGCAAGAATATGGAGTGCATTGCCATTTCCTTCTCCAGGGATCTTCCCAACCCCAAAATCAAACCTGCATGCGTCTACTGTATTGCCAGGCAGATTCTTTACCACTGTGCCACCTGGGAAGCCAATTTCATAAATACATGTATGAAGTGAACAGAAGTGAAGTTGCTCAGTCATGTCCAACTCTTTGTAACCCCATGGACTGTAGCCTACCAGGCTCCTCTGTCCCTGGGACTCTCCAGGCAAGAATATTGGAATGGGTTGCCATTTCCTTCTCCAGGAGATCTTCCCAACCCAGGGATCGAACCTGGGTCTCCTGCATTGCAGGCAGATGCTTTACCATCTGAGCCACCAGGGAAGCCTATATATATATATATATATATATATATATATATATATATATATATATAAACAATGAATACTTATTTAGATTTAGCAAAGGAATCACAATAAATTATAAATTATAAAATCTGACAAGTATCTCAAACATCATAAAATCCAGAAAAGTAACAAAATATATTTGTTAAATAACTAGTTGACATGTATCTATAATACTTTTTTTTTTACATTTTTGTCTGCATACTTTGAATTGCCTCTTTATTTGACAATGATTTTATGTCTTCTGTAGTGAATGTATTTGAATCTTTCCTCTAGCATGACAGATTGTTCTTTTTTATTGATTGTTTAGATTTTGTTTCAACTCCACTACTTTATACTGCTAATGTCAAATACCTTTTTAGGATATATGTTAAATTTTAGAAAAACTTCTAACAAATTTTCTCTCACATATAAGCTGTAAGTTTTAAATAATTTTCCATAGACTAGCTTATGGCTCCAACCAGCTGTTTTTATTTGGGACTCTTTGCCCTGTATTATCAAATATTTTAATAAATATTTTAATAAAACTTTGAAGTGCACATATTAAGTGAAATTTCCTGACTTTCAAATGTTTCCATGGGTAAACAAAATTTATCTATTGGTTTACCCACAGGAAAATAAAGACATCACGTTTTTATTTAATTTTTGTATTATTTTTATTTCTGGCATTTGGAGTTCTCTTATTTTTTTATACCTAGATAATAACAATTTTTCTAGAAAAATATATTACTTTGTACCAGTATATAATTTATAATGCTCACATTGTCATTTTATACATTTATAATACTTATATTTTGATGTCAAGAAGCAAATGTAGTGAGGATGTCAAAGGGTGAAACATTATTAAGTTGGAATATGACCTGTATAATCAGTTACAGGAAAGGACACAGCTGGAGAAGAGCAGAGTGAAGCCTTATAAAACACGAAGCAAGAGCAAGGTTCCTATTTACCTATGTCTGAGAACAGTACTAGAATTCTTCATTCACTTATGAAAAAACTATTCTTAGCAAACCAAAAGGAAGGTCATTAACATGATAAAGTATATCGACCAAAAATTGAATACCAAACCACATACTGAATGGTAAAATACTGAAAGCTTCTCCCTGGCATTAAGAAGCAAGTAAGTATATTTTCTATCAGCTTTTCTAGTCAACACTCTATGACAGTTTTTCAAGTAGGAGGCCCATTCAATTCCCTTTGCTCATTCCTTTCCAGTTTCCCTTCTGTTTATTCTGAAGCTACTATGGGGACATATTGGCTACACTCTCTCAGGGTTCCCTAAAAGCTTTCATTTGAAAAAAGACCTTCTCAACCCAAAAGACAAAAATTTTCAAAACTCCTGCTCTAGTTGCTGTTATTATAATGCATAGATTTTCCATTGAGACTAATTTCTCCAGTTTTTTGTATTTTCTTTACTGAATCTTTCCCTCTTTCTACATCCCTCTTAAATTTTAGTAATCAAATGCTCTATTAACACCCAAGTAATTCCAGAAACCAATACAATTCAAAAACTATGTATTTTGATGTTACTTTGAAAATAATAATACTGTCTTCTTAATATTATATATAGCCTACCCACTGCAGTTTCCATCTTTTTCTTTTAGTTTTAATAAAGGATGATATATAAATGATAATTGAAACGTCTTCATTCTGTGCATTCCCTAGTTATCTGCTGCTGCATAAAAAATTACCCAAAAATGTAGCAGCTAAAAACAACAGACACTAATTAGGTCATAGTTTCTGTGGGTTAGGAATTCAGAAGTGGTTTGGCTGGGTAGTTCTCATGAGACTGCAGTCTGGGTGTTGGTTTGGGCTGTAGTCACCTAAGGACTTGACTAAACCCAAAGGTCTGCTCCTAGAATCCCTCTCATGACTGTTAGCTTTGGGCCTCAGTTCCTTGAGGGTCTCTTCAACACAGGGCAGCTGGTTCCCCCAAAGCCACTGATCCAAGAAAGAAAGCAAAAGTGGAAAACCAGAGGAAGCTTACGACCTAGTCTTAGAAGAGACATGACAACATTATTGCTGTACCCTTTCAGTCACACACCAACGCTAGTATGATTTAGGAGGAAACGGCACAAAAACCTGGATACCAGGTTGCCTACTGCACCTGACAAAGGGAATCCCATTCATATTTCATCTTAAATGCTTATTTTGTCTTGGAAACAGTTAATGAAAACTAAACAAAATGAACCCCAAAAGTTTGTTATAATGTATATCTTAGTCAGTGAACCATTTTCATAAATTTTTAACAATGATTTCCAAGTTAGTAAAATAGAGCAATGCTTACATTTAAATATGTGTCTAAGTGTATCTAGCCAATTTTTAAAATATTTTTTTTACGTGGAAGGATTTGATATCAGATTCCAAGTAATTTATTTTTGCTTGACATTAAAAGAGAAACGGATGAAAGTTTCATATTCTTTCAGAATAAGTAAAATCTGTAGTAGATGGTATGCAAAATTTTGTCACTTTGCAATCCAAATGAAACAAACAACATCCAGATTTATTTTGAGTGAGTTAACTCAACCTCAGCTTATAGTCCAGCTACTGACTCGGGAATAATTAAGTGCTAATCACATGGGTGTGCTATTTTGTGAGGCAGTAAACCAGTTTCCTGAGTGGATAAACAAGGAGGTTGAAAGCCAAGGAGCTTAACCTATCAAGGAACTGCAATTTTCTTGTAGAAAAAGAGCAGACTTACCTGTTTTTGCTATTAGAATAAGAGTGAGAATTGCCCAAAAGTGAAAGAATCAGTCATTTCAAAACTGGCTAAGGAGAGTGAGTATTGCTGAATGTGGAAAAGTATTTCATATGCCCATAGTCTTGACTTTGAGTGAATTCAACAATAAATATATTTGTCTACTTGTCAAATACTTTCTATCTATAAATCATCTTTCATACAGATACTTAGACTCATGAGTGCTAAGGGTGAAATGAGCTAGAGAGTTCATCTGGTCTACCACCATGTCCCCATCCCGATATGCACTAAGAATTTTATAGATGAGCAAAACAAGATTCCCAGAGTTTAAGTAACTTGTCCAAAGTCATATATACAACATAACGTATACACACTATTATGTAATAAAATAGGTAAACAACAAGGACCTACTTTGTATGGCACAGGGAGCTATACTCAATGTTATATAATAATCTAAGAGAAATGAATTTGGAAAAGAATATATACATGTAGATATCACTTTAGTGTATACTGACACCTGACACAACATTGTAAATCAACCATGCTTCAATTTTAAATAACAACATAGCATCCTCCCTCAACCATAAAAAAACAGAGTTATTAAAATTCAGATTCTGGGTTCCAATTGACTTGAAATTGAATCTTAGTTACGCACATGCTCCTTGATGCTGGGAAGTTTAAACTCTGTGCATTTGTTCATTGGTAAATCAAGAAAATAATCCTACTGAATTCATAATTTCTATAAATATGGGGCAGGCAGTGGGGCTACACTGACCTCAGAGCATTCTTGTCCATGAAGGAGATGAGGGAAAGCATTATGAGAATACAGACCCCAAATGTAATTTGCCACAGGTAGGCACAGATGTGCCACAGGTAGTCACTGTGCATAGAAAATGGGAAGCAGTGATGGAGGAGAAAGCACAGCCTGTACATGCAAAAATCTAGAGATGACAGTGAGCATGACGTGGCAAGGAATGGCAACACTGAATGAGGTCGGAGTATACATGGTGACCTGAAGGGTAATGAATAACTGAGAAAATTAATGTAGGGTTTTAGCATGGTGTTTAGCCATACTGGACAATCGGTAAATGATAGTTGCTGTCACTAATTTTAATATAGTTATTATTTAATACTAAAATTACACTTGGAAATCCAAATTCCCAGTTGAACTTAGTTCTGATTTTTCCAGTGTCTTTTAAAAAAAATGTATCAGTGATTTACTGGTGAGGTTTTTCCCAGTGCAGGAGATGTAAGAGATGGTGGGTTTGATCCCTGGGTTGGGAAGATCCCCTAGAGGAGAGTATGGCAACCCCCTCCAGTATTCTTGCCTGGAGAATCCCATGGGCAGAGGAGCCTGGTAGATTCCAGTTCATAGGGTTTCAAAGAGTCATACACAACCGAAGCAACTTAGCACACATGCATGCTACTTTTAATCATGTCAGGAAGGGGTTAGTCCTATGTGGAATAAGTAGGACATTTTGCCAGCAGGTACTTTTAAAATGATGTATTTGGAGTTCCACAAAAAAAGAAGAGAGAAAGAAAAGAAAGGAAAGTCAAGAGAAAGAAAATGAATATAGAGGCACAAATCCATCTTCATTAGGTGAAACGAATGAACAAATAAAACAACACACACCCAAGGAGTTGTATGTTGGAAATAATCATGTCCAGGACAGAATGTTACTGCCATGTTCAGAAACACTTCTGGTGATTCCATACCACCCCACCCGCCCCAAACACACACATTATTGTGTATTAAACTATTTTGTGTGAGAAAAGTTCCCTAATTTAATCTATACTTTAGCCCTATGAATTTACTACTATTATCATCTTCATTTTTTCAAACAAAACGCCCAAGATTCAAATTCTGAAGGATTTTGTGAAAAATAACATAACTCTTGTGAGAATTCCCATCCAGGATCCTCAAG
This sequence comes from Capricornis sumatraensis, assembly GCF_032405125.1. NCBI lineage: Eukaryota > Metazoa > Chordata > Mammalia > Artiodactyla > Bovidae > Capricornis > Capricornis sumatraensis. Next base: position 67,548,300 of record NC_091079.1, read on the forward strand.
CTCCAGAGTCTCTCTTTCTTCCATTTACCTCCTTTGGATATTGAGGTTAGTGAGGAAAGAACTGTTTTGTAGTTGGGAAACTGACCTTCAGAGTCAATTTGATGACTTGTGCAAGGTCCCAAAACAACTGGTGAAGTGAGGGCTTGATGAAAGTCATCTGAGTCTTAGTCCAGTTTATACATAGTATTTGGATGCTGAGAATGTTAAAAATCCAATGAGTTACTCTATCACTTTCAACAGACTAGCATAATTTATCAATTCATTTTTTCTCAGATAGTCTCAGTAAATTAACAGAAATATTTTTACACAAACCAAAGGAAGAGGATTCATTTCAATGCCGCAGCAGAAATACTGAAGGAGTGCTTGTATGCAAATATAGTGTATGCTCCATAACCAGAAGCAGAAACTGAAGATTTATAGAAAACTTAGCTAACTGTGTGATGATTAAACATATGAACTTGGGAATGTGAGCCGCCTGAGGTGACATTCTGGTCTGCCTTTTAGAACTGTATGACTGTATCTGTTTGCTTATGCTCAAAATAATTATAAAATAATATCCATATCAAAGGATTGTGTTGAGGACCAAATAAGATTTTGAATAGTAAGTACTCACCAGTTATTAGCCAATATTATTTAGTAACTGTTTCAACCAGAGTTTATTTGACTCCTGCTTTTTGGTGGCTTTTGATGATGAAAGGTGTTTTTTGGAGATGTCTTGACAATGTGCTTCGTGCATCTTCCATTTTAGTTGTAAGGGAAACAATTACTATAGACTCTTTTGAGACAGTTTGTACATATGTCTTCCTTTCACCCTTTAGAATCATAGATATTTGGGGATGTCAGGGAAACTTAAAAAATAATCTGTTACTATTCTTTTATTTACAAGAAAGTAGCTTATGAAGTTTAGAGTGTAAAACCTTGCCCAGAGTCATACAGAGCCTGACAGAGCTGGGACAGGAACCCAGTTCTTGCACCCTTGTTCTATGTTCTCTTCCAACAATTATTCCTGTATTATTATTATGCCTATAAAATGTGTCCAGCTTACTTATCTCTCCAGTCTATACTTTTGGTTTCAACAAAATGCAATAGAGCAGAAACATCTAAAAAAAAAAAAGAAAAGAAACATCTCTTTTTATTGCTGTGATAGATGGTAAAGGTAACTCACATTTTAGAATTGTCCCCTTTTTTGATTTTGGCTAGCCAGTCCTTTAAGCTAAATACATATATCGATAGTAGGTTTGCCTAGGGGAGATTTAGTTCATTCTAATTGGCCAAACACGTTCAATTTATTCCTACTAAACAGGCCTTTGATATGCAGAGATTTATTGCTCCTTTTTTTTCCATCTAGAAGATAAATACAGTCTGAGATCAGAAGAGGCTTCTTGTAAACCCAAGAAGGTTCCCAGATTGATGAGTTTTTAGTTGTCCTAACTTGTACTGGGCTTAACTCTGACCCACTCAGTGTGTTTCAAATACATCTTATTTTATTTTTACATCTTTCTTTGGGTGACTGACCTGTGTCTCTGCTTGTTTCTTCACTAATTTGTATTAACTACAGATTGTTTAAACGAAAGGATTAAGTGGGGAGTCTGTGTTGCTTAACAAAATTTGCCAGAAACTGGGTAGGCCAGCTTGCCTCTGTTCACGGAAAGCATGAGTGTTTTACAGTTCATTCTGGGAAAACTTATGAACCCATACAAAAGAACTGCTTGCTGTCTTGGACTTTGGACACCACAAAGGCCTATTCAATTAGAGCTTCCATTCAGTCATAACTGAAAACAGTGTTGGGTGAGAATATGCTCATTTGCAAATGAGTAGTTGGGTAATAGTCTCTTGATAATCCCTTCTTGATCAGCTCTGTATGTGCCCCATTTTTAAATTTCTTTCTTTATTATTTTGTTTTATTCATAAAGTCTAATTATAATTCAGTCCCATGCTAACAGAGATCTTTTGAAGAATCCTTTTTCTCCCCCAAGGGTCTTGACCAATTGGGTTTGTGCTATCCTCTACACCCATTTTATATTTAATGTTGCATTTCCATAGCTGCTTCATGTCCCCATCTTCCCTTGAATGATATGACCTAGAAAAGACTCCAAATAGTGAATTATTACCTCTCCCTCCCAAATACTTAAGTTCTAACTAATGTGGACTCTGGTGAAGACAAGTACAGTCACCAAGACCTAACTCTATCTCTCCAACTTCACCTCTACTCCATATAAATTAGCATATACCCTACTTCAGATCATGAGACCTTCACTAAAGCTGTTATTCATCTGCACAACAAATCAGGCATTTGCTTTGTACACAGCATCATGAAAGCAAAGATCAACAAAACATGATCCATTTAACCAAGGAGACACATAGCTTACTAAGAAAGGAGATAAGGCTGGAGGAATCTGAACGTCCACAGATGTTTGCAACACACATCACAAGTGTAGTCGATTTGCATGTACCACCCACTTCTTTGGTAAATGTCATTTCTGCTCAGTTCTGAATCCCTGCTGGGCAAAATGTGAAGAGTTAATCCTGATGTGATCTCTGATGAAAATGCTAACCCATACCAGATCACAAAAGATTTCTACATTTATTCTGGGAAGATCGTATCATTAGAAATGTTTGTAAATTTGCCAAGTGTTTTGCAAATGACACATACCATTCTTTTCATGAAGTGAGCTTCTTGTTTAGTTGCTAAGTCATGTCTGACTCTCTTGCAACCCCATGGACTATAGACTGCCCAGTTCCTCTGTCCATGGGATTTTCCAGGCAAGAAGACTGGAGTGGGTTGCCACTTCTTTCTCCAGTGGATCTTCCTGACCCACGGATAGAACGAATGTCTCTAACATTGGCAGGCAGATTCTTTACTGCTGAGTCACCAGGGAAGCCCAAAGTGAGCTCAGCTCAGTTTAGTCACTCAGTCATGTCCGACTCTTTGCGACCCCATGAATTGCAGCACACCAGGCCTCCCTGTCCATCACCAACTCCCAGAGTTCACTCAGACTCATGTCCATCGAGTCAGTGATGCCATCCAGCCATCTCATCCTCGGTCGTCCCCTTCTCCTCCTGCCCCCAATCCCTCCCAGCAGCAGAGTCTTTTCCAATGAGTCAGCTCTTCGCATGAGTTGGCCCAAGTACTGAAGTTTCAGCTTTAGCATCATTCCTTCCAAAGAAATGCTGATCTCCTTCAGAATGGACTGGTTGGATCTCCTTGCAGTCCAAGGGACTCTCAAGAGTCTTCTCCAACACCACAGTTCAAAAGCATCAGTTCTCTAGCAATTAGCCTTCTTCACAGTCCAACTCTCATATCCATACATGACTACTGGAAAAACCATAGCCTTGACTAGATAGACCTTAGTCGGCAAAGTAATGTCTCCGCTTTTGAATATGCTATCTAGGTTGGTCATAACTTTTCTTCCAAGGAGTAAGTGTCTTTTAATTTCATGGCTGCAATCACCATCTGCAGTGATTTTGGAGCCCCCAAAACTAAAGTCTGACACTGTTTCCACTGTTTCCCCATCTGTTTCCCATGAAGTGAGGGACCAGATGCCATGATCTTCATTTTCTGAATGTTGAGCTTTAAGCCAACTTTTTCACTCTCCTCTTTCACTTTCATCAAGAGGCTTTTTAGCTCCTCTTCACTTTCTGCCACAAGGGTGGTGTCATCTGCATATCTGAGGTTATTGATCTTTCTCCCGGCAATCTTGATTCCAGCTTGTGTTTCTTCCAGTCCAGCGTTTCTCATGATGTACTCTGCATATAAGTTAAATAAGCAGGGTGACAATATACAGCCTTGACATACTCCTTTTCCTATTTGGAACCAGTCTGTTGTTCCATGTCCAGTTCTAACTGTTGCTTCCTGATCTGCATACAGATTTCTCAAGAGGCAGGTCAGGTGGTCTGGTATTCCTTTCTCTCTCAGAATTTTCCACAGTTTATTGTGATCCACACAGTCAAAGTGAGCTCAGATGAGTATAAAACAGGAGAAACAGTTAAAGAACTATTGAAACAACTGTGGATACTGAGCCTTTTTTGTTTCCTTTCTTAGCAAATGTGAGTTTGTATATTTCAAGGAAGATAATATAAGGTATAACTTTACAAAGTGTTGCTAAAGGCTGAGTAGGGCTCAAGGATTGACTAATACACAAAATTAACCTTGCTTTAGCTTTTTTTGTGAAACTGATAGTTGTTTTTACACATTGAGTTCTATAAGAGAATTTAAATTATTATCTCTGAATCCATTTCCTTATTCTCTTTATTTAAGATATTATTAATTCAACCAGTAAGAATGTATTTTCCCAAGTGAGATCAACAACCATGCCAGGAAAGAGTTCAAATGTCTAACTGTTAGGCATAAATTAAATTAAATCTATCTCACAATGACCAAGGTCATTTTTAAAGAGAAAACAATGTTTCTAGAATCTAGAATCCCTCAAATTTTCATTGGATGTTCTTTTTTCCCTAGTATGTACTTTAAAAAATTATATTCTTAGATCCTAAAATCCCAATACCAGGATGTTTTAAGCAGGTTTAGACTAATCAAACACTAAGTTGAGATAGTTAAGAACATATTTTCATAAGTGTATTTCTAGCAAAATTTTTCTTATTATTTCATTTCCTCAAATTTAGCTTTTACCCAAAATAAGATGACCATGTTTTAGAAATATGAAGATTGGGAGATGAGGCAATATGCTTCTTATAATTTCTTATAGCCCTTCCCCTTCACATGTACAACTCAGGCAAAGATTTCTATTTTCGGGGGGTCCAATGACCCCAACAGGAAAATTTGCTATTGCATATTAAAGCAAGGATATTTAGACAATTTATATCTTTTAACATCTTTCCAGAAATGGTATGGAACTAAGACAAGCAGAAGATAGAGGTGGCAAAAATACACAGAAGAACTGTGCAAAAAAGATCTTCATGACCCAGATAATCACGATGGTGTGATCACTCATCTAGAGCCAGACATCCTAGAATGTGAAGTCAAGTGGGCCGTAGGAAGCATCACTATGAACAAAGCTAGTGAAGGTGATGGAATTCCAGTTGAGCTATTTCAAATCCTAAACGATGATGCTGTGAAAGTGCTGCACTCAATATGCCAGCAAATTTGGAAAACTCAGCAGTGGCCACAGGACAGGAAAATGTGAGTTTTCATTCCAATCCCAAAGAAAGGCAATGCCAAAGAATGCTAAAACTACCACACAATTGCACTCATCTCACATACTATTAAAGTAATGCTCAAAATTTTCCAGGCCAGTCTTCAGCAATACATGAACCATGAACTTCTAGATGTTCAAACTGGTTTTAGAAAAGGCAGAGGAGGCAGATATCAAATTGCCAACATCCGCAGATCATGGAAAAAGTAAGAGAGCTCAAGAAAAACACCTATCTCTGCTTTATTGACTGTGCCAAAGCCTTTGACTGTGTGGATCACAATAATCTGTGGAAAGGTCTTCAAGAGATGGGAATACCAGAGCACCTGACCTGCCTCTTGAGATGGTGAGGAAGCAACAGTTAGAATCGAACATGGAACAACAGACTGGTTCCAAACAGGAAAAGGAGTATGTCAAGGCTGTATATTGTCACCCTGCTTATTCAACTTATATGCAGAGTACATCATGAGAAAAGCTGGGCTGGAGGAAGCACAAGCTGGAATCAAGATTGCCGGAAGAAAGATCAATAACCTCAGATATGCAGATGACACCACCCTTATGGCAGAAAGTGAAGAAGTAAAGAGCCTCTTGATGAAAGTGAAAGAGGAGAGTGAAAAAGTTGGCTTAAAGTTCAACTTTCAGAAAACTAAGATCATGGCAACCAGTCCCATCACTTCATGGCAAATAGATGGGGAAACAGTGGACACAGTGGCTGACTTTATTTTTGGGGGGCTCCAAAATCACTGCAGATGGTGATTGCAGCCATGAAATTAAAAGATACTTACTCCTTGGAAGGAAAGTTATGACCAACCTAGAGAGCATATTAAAACCAGAGACATTACTTGTCAACAAAGGTCCATCTAGTCAAGGCTATGGTTTTTCCAGTAGTCAAATATGGATGTGAGAGTTGGACTGTAAAGAAAGCTGAGTGCAGAAGAATTGATGCTTTTGAACTGTGGTGTTGGAGAAGACTCTTGAGAGCCCCTTGGACTGAAAGGAGAGCCAAGCAGTCCATCCTTAAGGAGATCAGTCCTGGGTGTTCATTGGAAGGACTGATGCTGAAGCTGAAACTCCAATAGTTTGGCCACCTGATGCAAAGAGAGCTGACTCATTTGAAAAGACCGTGATGCTGGGAAAGATTGAGGGCGGGAGGAGAAAGGGATGACAGAGGATGAGATGGGTGGATGGCATCACTGACTCAATGGACATGAGTTTGGGTGGACTCCAGGAGTTGGTGTTGGACAGGGACGCCTGGTATGCTGCAGTTCATGGGGTTGCAAAGAGTCAGATTCAACTGAGCAACTGAACTGAACTGAACTGAACATCTTTCAGCACAGTGGGTTTTTAAACAATGTCATAGTTACTGGAACTGATGTTGTTCAGTTACCAAGTTGTGTGTGCCTGAGGGTCTTTTCCAGTGAGTTGACTCTTTGCATCAGTTGGCCAAAATATTGGAGCTTCAGCTTCGGTATCAATCCTCCAGTGAATATTCAGGGTTGATTTCCTTTAAGGTTGACTGGTTTGGTCTCCTTTCTATCTAAGGCACTCTCTAGAGCCTTCTCCAGAACCACAATTCTGATGAGGAACAGAAAAATGAAATATGGATTAAATCTTCTAAGTAACTTTATGAATCCTTTTCACACTGAAAGAAAAATTAGCAAATGGTTTCTGAATTGCTTCTAATTCGTCAAACATTGAGGAGCACTTGTGATTAATTTTGTTGTACATTTTACGTAGCATGAATAGGAATTTGAAAATTGATTTGAGTTTTGCTTCTAAAAGCTTTCTAGATGAGCTGGTAATCAGGGCATTTATTGATGAATCTTAGTAGTAAATGATGGTAACCCAACTTGATCCAGCTAAGGTGTAAAGATTTACTCACTCATCTGATCAAAGTGCAGGCAGAGCCTATATTTGTCTTAGGGCCACTGGCAAAATTTCCTCATAATTTCAGGCTTATGTTTTGAAAAGCAATGCAGTAAATATTTGATATAATGATTGTGGGGATGATTTTCCAGGTGAGTACATATTTCAAAAAGGATCAAATTACATACTATAAATATGTGCAGTTTAATCTATTTTTATTGTATCTCAACATTTATCAAAAGGAAGGGGAAAATGAAAGAAGAAAGGGAGGGAAGGAGGGAGAGAAGGAAGAAAGGAAAGAAGGAGAGAAGGAAAAAAAGAAAGAAGAAAAAAAAAGAAAAATAGGGAAGGTCTAAAAATATTATTTCCCAGTTTTGCTCTCCGAAGAGACTGAGTTCTGCATCTTTTGGGCAAAATCCCAAGAGCTCTAACTTTTCTAGCTTTGGTCAAGAGCCACTGCTAGCCCATTATTGTGATCAGCCATGTGAAGTCCTTGAGAAGACAACCACTCCAATTCCACCCTCATGGTTATGAAAACGTTTCCTCATCCTCTTCCCCACTCCCCCAAAATGGAAAGTGCTATTATGACCAGAAAAAATAATATTGGTGCCTCATGTTTGAATCTATGATGTTCATAGGCAAAATATGCAAATAAATGTCAAGTCAGCAGCATTTGAGATGTTTTACTTAGAGGAAGGTTGGCAAAAATTATACCCTATACTTTTTTCTTTTGATTTATTTTTTAACATCTGTGTGTGACTTAATATCTACACTGGGGGGGTAGGGATAAGCATTCAATTAGCACAATACCTTTTGATTTGTTTCCATTTTCTTTTCCTTGGGAGAGCTCTGAGTCATTAGCTGGTAAAGGCAAAGGCAAAAGAAAAAAAATATAAAAGAGGAGAACTAATTTGTTTAATATCTTGTGAGACAGACACTTTAAGAGTTTTTTGTATGTCATCTCATTTAATGCTGATGACCCTGAGTCTTATTATCTCCATTTTACAAACAGAAACTAAGGTTTGGAGAAGTTAATCCAGTTACCCATATGTAATCAATATAGTAAATGCTAAACCTCTCAAACCTCAAGGTCCATGTTCTTTATTTTATAACTAGCTATTTTCCATTTACAATTGGGCTGTGTAAGTAAAAGAAGGAACAGCGTTTAGGATCTTTATTTAATTTTACAATCGAGTTTGGGAAAACCAAATTAAGATTCTTACTCCTCCTTATAAATAATGTCATCTGTCCCTCTCCTCTCCCATTTCCTTTTTTCTAGACTCCCTTTCTCATTTGACTCTGAGATTCCTTAATTGTAAAGACTTTTTTTTTTTTTTGAGCAAGAGGAAAATTACCTACTAGAATTTCAATGTTTTAAAGTGAATAGAATTAATAGTGAATTTCTGCTCTCTACATTACTATCACTGAGCAATTTATCTATAGGATCACATTTCCTCTGCACAACTCTTGAAATAACTATTATTATCCCAATATCATGTAAGAAACATGCTGCTGCTGCTGCTAAGTTGCTTCAGTCGTGTCCGACTTTGTGCGACCCCACAGACGGCAGCCCACCAGGCTCCCCCGTCCCTGGGATTCTCCAGGCAAGAACACAGGAGTAGGTTGCCATTTCCTTCTCCAATGCATGAAAGTGAAAAGTGAAAGTGAAGTCGCTCAGTCCTGTCCGACTCTTCGCGACCCCATGTACTGCAGCTTACCAGGCTCCTCCGTCCATGGGATTTTCCAGGCGAGAGTAGTGGAGTGGGGTGCCATTGCCTGAGGCCTAGACAATTTATATGCTCATGAATTAATAGCTCCAAATTCAGTTTTATCACTGAAACTCAAATTTGTTCCATCTAATTAACAGAGAATAATTACATGTAATCTGTACCATATGTGAAGGATAGTATTGTCAAAGAGTCTGATGTGTAGACTACTTTAAAAGACTCAGTTTAACAAATAGATAGGAAGCACTGGGCTAGGTCACTGGATAAAAAGAGGATGAAGACATTCTTTACCCTTTCAGTTCAGTTCAGTTCAGTTGCTCAGTCGTGTCCAACTCTTTGCAACCCCATGAACCACAGCATGCCAGGCCTCCCTGTCCATCACGAACTCTTGGAGTTCACCCAAACCCATGTCCATCAAGTCGGTGATGCCATCCAACCATCTCATCCTCTGTCGTCCCCTTCTCCTGTCCTCAATCTTTCCCAGCATCAGGGTCTTTTGCAGTGAGTCAGCTCTTCGCATGAGGTGTCCAAAGTATTAGAGTTTCAGCTTCAACATCAGTCCTTCCAATGAACACCCAAGACTGATTTCCTTTCGGATGGACTGGTTGGATCTCCTTGCAATCCAAGGGACTCTCAAGAGTCTTCTCCAACACCACAGTTCAAAAGCGTCAATTCTTCGGCGCTCAGCTTTCTTCATAGTCCAGCTCTCACATCCATATATGACCACTGGAAAAACCATAGCCTTGACTAGACGGACCTTTGTTGGCAAAGTAATGTCTCTGCTTTTCAATATGCTATCTAGGTTGGTCGTAACTTTCCTTCCAAGGAGTAAGCGTCTTTTAATTTCATGGCTGCAATCACCATCTTTACCCAGAAAAGTAAAGTCAGCCACTGTTTCCACTGTTTCCCCATCTATTTCTCATGAAGTGACGGGATCAGATGCCATGATCTTAGTTTTCTGAAAGTTGAGCTTTAAGCCAACTTTTTCAATCTCCTCTTTCACTTTCATCAAGAGGCTCTTTAGTTCCTCTTCACTTTCTGCCGTAAGAGTGGTGTCATCTGCATATCTGAGGTTATTGATATTTCTCCCAGCAATCTTGATTCCAGGTTGTGCTTCCTCCAGCCTAGCGTTTCTCATGATGTACTCTGCATATAAGTTAAATAAGCAGGGTGACAATACACAGCCTTGACGTACTGCTTTTTCTATTTGGAACTAGTCTGTTGTTCCATGTCCCGTTCTAACTGTTGCTTCCTGACCTGCGTACAGGTTTTACCGTTTAGAAACTCATAATCTTTTGCTTAGAGCAGACTGAGGCTAATTTGAATATATCACCCTCTTTGGGGCTTCCTGAGTGTGGCCCAGTGGGAAAGAATCCTCCTGCAATGCAGGAGACATGGGTCGGGAAGATCCCTTGGAGAAGGAAATGGCAACCCACTCCAGTATTTTTGCCTGGGAAATCACATGGGCACAGGAGCCTGGTGGGCTATAGTCTATGGAGTTGAAAAGAGTCAGACACAACTGAGTGACTAAACAACAACACATTCTTCATATGAGAGGCACAAACAAAAAATGTATAATCTTGAGAATCTCTATTCCGATTGTAAAAATTGTTGTTCAGTTGCTAAGTTATATGACCCCATGGACTGTGCACCAGGCTCCTCTGTCCTTCACTATCTCCCAGAGTTTGCTCCAATTCATGCCCATGGAGTCAGTGATGCAATTTAACAATCTCATCTTCTGCCACCTCCTTCTCCTTTTGTCTTCAATCTGTCCCAGTATCAGGGTCTTTTCCAAAACTATTGTAAAGATACATTTCCAAAAGTATTGTGTAAATACATGTGTATATATCCACTTTCTATTTCTGTTTTGATTTTTAACCTTCTGCTAAACAAAATGTTTTCTGAATTACAAGAGCCCTGGTTTAGCAAATATCTTTGTACTATTCACTTCAAGAGTAAAAGTTTTCCTTATAAAACATTTAAAACATTTTGAAAACCTTCTTTGTGATTCAAACTTTTCTCCTAAATATTTTGTCACTTCACAGTAATTTTTTGTCCTGAAGCACTAATGTTTGTTTAGTATTATATTAACTTACATATTTTTCTATAATTTTGCACAAAAGCTATGTCTTAAATAAAAAAAAAATATGGATTTCAAACAAACAATTTTACCAGAAATGTCTACTCTATTCAACTTGTGACAAATCTGATTAAGGCCTTCTAAGAATTGTATAATTGGTTTCAGAAGGGAAATAATTCTTTATTAATATAAACTAGCAAAAATATTTTTATGATCTCTGCTTGCCCCAGCATGAAAATCAGTTGTAGGCAAAGTTCAGTTGGCTTTGGATGGTCCCCATGTAATTCAGAAAGTTTCCTTGGCACTCAGAATATCTCCTTGGCAGTTTAATTCCACAATTAGAGATTTACTTTTATGGCTTAAGATGTCTTAACTCATATTAAAATGTAAATATAACAGCGAAAGTAATATCATAAACTTTGCCAGTCCAGTGTTTACTTAAGCTAAACATATGCCTATTCTTTGATACTCAGTTGCTTTAGTAGATGTACAACCAACAGAAATGTTTACATATGTTCACAGAACTAAGATGTTCCAATAGCACCACTACTTGTAAGAGCACCAAATGAAAACTACTTAAATAGTTATTGGTAGAACTGGTTTATTCCACAATAGAAAATATAGCAACAAGAATGAATAAACTGTAACTACTTCAGTATCGGTGAATCTCACCAACATAACGCCCAGTGAAAGGAGCTAGATATAAAAAGAGAATATAATCTATGGTTTCATATATATAAAGTTTAAAAGTAAGTCAGAATAATCATGGATGTTAGAAGTCAGGAAAGTGTTTACTCTTTGTGGAGATAGATTAATTACTAGAAGTGGATAAGTGGGGAATTCCTAATGTGGCACTATACTATTTCTTGATCTGAATTGTTGTTATATATAGGTGCCAATTTGGGTGGGGGAAGCATTGAGCTGTACCTTTTTGATTTGTGTACTTGTATATATCGATAAAATACAAAATAAGAAAAACATAAATACAAAGCTTTGCTAGTCATCGTAATTTAACACCAATGAGTTGAGCATGTATTCTGGTTTTTACTATGGTGTGTGCTATAAAGAAAGCTGAGCACTGAAGAATTGGTGCTTTTGAACTGTGGTGTTGGAGAAGACTCTTGAGAGTCCCTTGGACAGCAAGGAGATCCAACCAGTCCATCCTAAAGGAAATCAGTCCTGGATATTCATTAGAAGGACTGATGCTGAAGCTGAAACTCTAATACTTTGGCCACCTGATATGAAGAACTGACTCATTGGAAAAGACCCTGATGTTGGGAAAGATTGAAGGTAGAAGGAGGAGGGGATGACAGAGGATGAGATGGTTGGATGGTATCACTGACTCAATGGACATGAGTTTGGGTAAACTCCGGGAGTTGGTGATGGACAGGGAGGCCTAGTGTGCTGCAGTTCATGGGGTCACAAAGAATCAGACACGACTGAGCGACTGAACTGAACTGAACTGATGGCATGTGCCAGAATCAGAATGCCTGAAAACAAGGTCAGAATGCAGTACAAGAGAAAAGTGATCCAGAAAGGGAAAGTTGTGGGATGCTGTATGAATACAGGTATTCAGTTGAAATATATGCTGCTGCTGCTGCTAAGTCGCTTCAGTCGTGTCTGACTCTGTGCGACCACATATATGGCAGCCCACAAGGCTCCACTGTCCCTGTGATTCTCCAGGCAAGAACACTGGAGTGGGTTGCCATTTCCTTCTCCAATGCATGAAAGTGAAAAGTGAAAGTGAAGTCACTCAGTCATGTCCGACTCTTGCGACCCCATGGACCGCAGCCTGCCAGGCTCCTCCGTCCATGGGATTTTTCCAGGCAAGAGTACTGGAGTGGGTTGCCATTGCCTTCTCTGGTTAAAGTATATAGTGACTCATCAAAACAGTTCATTGCACTGTGACTCAGCTTTGAGTTGTAAGAGGATGGAAATTATTTTAAAAACAGGCACTCTCCTTAAAAACACTCCAACATGTTCTATTTCCCGTCTATCTCCATTTCTGTGTGTGTCTCTCTATTGTCGATGGATAATATTCAGTAAACCAATCTAAAATAGAAATAGAAAAGTGTTTTATTTGAGCCAAACTGAGGAGTATCCTAAACAAGTCAATCCTAAAGGAAATTATTCCTGAATATTCATTGGAAAGACTGATGCTGAAGCTGAAACTCCAGTAATTGGGCCACCTGATGTGAAGAACTGACTCATTTGAAAGGACCCTGATGCTGGGAAAGATTGAAGGCAGGAGGAGGAGGGGATGGCAGAGGATGAGATAGTTGGATGGCATCATTGGCTCAATGGACATGAATTTGAGCAAACTTTGGGAGTTGGTGATGGATAGGGAAGCCTGGCATGCTGCAGTCCATGGGGTTGCAAAGAGTCAGACATAACTGAGTAACTGAACTAAGGACTATAGACTGGGAGGCATGGATTCAAGAAGTACTTGAACTGTAGGCCATAAGGCTACAAAGTAGGGGCTTCCTTGCTGACTCAGTGGAAAAGAAATGCTTGCCAATTCAGGATATGCGGATCCATCCCTGGGTTGGCAAGATCCCCTGCAGAAAGAAATGGCAACTCACTCCAGTATTCTTGCTTGGAAAATTCCATGGAAAGAGGAGCCTTGCAGCCTACAGTCCATGGGACTTTTTCAAAAGAGTCAGACATGACTTAGTGACTAAACAACGATGACATAAAGGCAAAACTCACAAAATTATATAAATTGTTTGTCATGATTAGGATTGGAGCTAGCAAGAAGTTAGGGTGCCTGTTAAGTAAGGATTAATTGGGGTTTGAAATGGTTGCATAGTTATAGGGGGAACCTTAAGACTATAACATTGCAGCTGACAACTGGCAGATTCTATTTTCAGAATAGCTGGTGGTATCCTTGGGTCTGATACAGTTCAGAAGATTCAAGGTCTCAGTAATATAGGAACATGTCTGAAACCATATCCACAATGGCCCCACAGCTCTATTTTGAATACCTGAACCACTGTTACCCCATTTTGACTTTTTAAATGCATTATTTATCAGAGCTGGTGCACTGGGATGACCCAGAGGGATGGGATGGGGAGGGAGGTGGGGAGTGGGGGGTGGTTCAGGATGGGAAAAACAAGTACACCCATGGCTGATTCATGTCAATGTATGGCAAAACCACTACAATAGTGTGAAGTAAATAGCCTCCAATTAAAATACATAAATTTGAAATAAAAATAAAGAAAAAATGCATTATTTTTTAATAGTTGAAGCATATGTACAATGCATGTTTAAAAGGCAATGGATAGGCATGCAATCTATATTCTTAAAGATATAGACTGACATGGAAGTATACTATAAAGGAAGAATCTTCCAAGATAAAATAGTTAATAGGGCTTCCCTGGTGGCTCAGATGGTAAAGAATCTGTCTGCAATGTGGGAGACCTGAATTTGATTGCTGGGTTGGGAAGATCCTCTGGAGAAGGAAATGGCAAGCCAATCCAGTATTCTTGCTGGAAAATCCCAAGGACAAGGATCGTGGCAGGCTACTGTCCATGGCGTCACAAAGAGTTGGACACAACTGAGTGACTAACACTTTCACGTTCATTTTTCACCTAAAATTCAAGTTAAATCATGTATAAAACCGAATGACTTCCCCATACTTTAACATGTGAAAAATTTTCCACCACTATTTATTTGTATGTGTGCGTGAGAGACAGAGAACACCACTCCCTGACGAGGTGAACAGTTCATTACCCCCTGCTCATTCCGTGGCAGTCCCATATTCTATAGGTACTACATTAATGTCGCCATTTGGCTGCTCCTTGGTACAGGTCTGTCTATCCAAATACAACTCTTTCCAGTATGGCAATTAATGTATTAATTTTGAGCTGCTGCTGCTAAGTCGCTTCAGTTGTGCCCGACTCTGTGCGACCCCATAGACGGCAACCCACCGGGCTCCCCCATCCCTGGGATTCTCCAGGCAAGAACACAACTTTACACAAACCCCAAAGCACCCTTAAATAATCTTCATGTAACTAACCTCAAAAAAAAAAAAAAAAACTCGAGCTATTCAATCTCCATGCCTCAGAGCTTGCAGGGCATACTTAGGCCACAGAAACAATTGGGTCCACAGGCAAAAATTCTCCTCCCTTTTGACACTGTTTCTTTTGAAAATCAGGGCAAAAAATGTTTAGTGTCATGATTGTGGTGATGCTTCTGAGTTAGTCCGAGTTCTTATTTTGTTGTCAATTTCCCACTGTGTGTGCTATGTGTTTATGTATGCAACACATGTCATAATTGTAGTTGATTCAGCTCTTCTGTGGACAGGAGACATTGGTATAAGCAGGATGCTATATTTAGCCCATAGAATGATAAATTTAGCACTTTGATCTCGTAATAATCAAAGATTTCTGTTGCTTCCACACAAAAAGCTCTAGCGAAAAGACAGCAGAAAGATATCTGGCTAATTGTTCACTTAATACAAATATTTTTCGACATCATTAAATAGCCTTAGAACTGTTTTTAATGAGTAAATTTTATTCCAACTCCAAGATTTGCTTACTTCATTTCACTGGGCCTCTACTGTTGTATCAAAGTTTAATCTCTAAAATTATTTTAATTTTTGCTTGTATAAAAATCTGCACATGTATGTTTCACACACTTTTATGGTTATTTCTTTAGGACAAATTTTTAGAAGTGGAATTACTGAACCAAGAGTTATGTGCATCTTAAGGCATTTGAAATGCACTATTAAATTGATCAGAGACTTTTTTATTATTCTCCAAGTTTTCCAGAGGGATTCATTTGGCTTTAAAAGAACATCATCAGTCATAATTGAATTCTCAAGTGCTTTTCTATGTTGAAAAGTTAATAAAAACATGTTTTTTTAAGATATAGAGTGTGACATGGAAGCAACTATAAAGGAAGAATCTGCAGAGATTAAATAGATAATAGTTCACCTAGGTGGCTTCATAAATGATTGAACCACTACAATCAATAGGTGTAGCTTAACAACAGTCAGTATCAATCTGTAAGTAGTCTATAGTGGCGTGCCACAGAGACTGTATTCACTTTTGTCTTGTTCAAGGTTTTGTTAATGATTTGGCTAAGAAAGTCAGCTTGTGTGTCTGCACATTTTTTGCATGTTTGGTTTATATTGTTTGGGAGAGGAACTTAAAGATTTAGAAGATAAAGTTCTAAACAGACTCAACAAACTAGAATGGTGGATAAAACTTAACATGAGAGTCAACTATGATAAATTTGCAAATTGTGATGAATAGAAATATGTTAGCATATATGATAATTGGGAGCTTCATTTTACCAAAGCTTTATAAGAGATGATTGTGAGATAGATACTAAAGTTTTTATGATTTGAGATTTTATTACTAAATGGGTATTCTCTAGAATGAGGGAGGTGATATAGCAAATCTATGCAGCTCATACTATGAACACCGGCAGTTTAGACTTTATTCAGAGATTAGCAATTGTCTTAGCATAAGTCTCTTGAATATATGCTAATATCTTACTAAGTGATGCAATCTCTAGGCAACAAAAGTGATGGACAAAGAGAAGAGAGGCAGGGAAAGAGGGAAAGCTTACCAAGTGATCCAGAGTTTCACAAGAAAAAGTCAGTCATATGAGATGTCTTTAGAGAGCTATGTAAGACAATCAGTAGGGGAGAGAAAGATGAACTTACCTGTAGCTCCTTCGCATGTCTTATCTGTATTGGATTAAAAACTGTTCTACAAAACTATTAAGTGTCCTGCATTTCCAAATTGAATTTACCAAGACCTCCAGGCAGACACTGAGAAAGCCAGAGACTCCATAGGTCTGGTTGCTTTGATCTTGGGCTCTGGAGCTGAGTGGATAATACCATGAAACTCTGTTGAAGTCCAGACCCAGGGGGACGAGGAGAGAACTGGAAATCTCAGGAGATAAAACAATTGATGGTGATGGAGGCTCTCCATTGAGCACATATTGAAGATGCTGGCTATCCAAAGTAAAAATGCGGCATCAGCGATTCCACCATAATCCACTACTGTACATAATTTAGTACATAAGCCACTCAGATGCATTTTCACCCTTTATTACATCCATATTCCATATAAGAAATAGATGTTCTCACTTTTTCTTAAGATGAGAGGTGCAAGAACATTCTAGGAAGATCAGACTGACTAGTGTCAATCTCTTAAAAAGACCCATGAAAGGTTAACCCCCCGAGCCACAACTCTTCACTGCTAGAGCTGGACCTGGGAGTCTCATATTTCTTGTCATCCCCCTTCAGTATTCTTCCTGTTATTTCTTAGTTTCTCCCAAAATTCTGGCTGTCTTGATTTGCTTGCTAGGAAGAGTGGCACAAACCGTCCTTTTCAGGGGTCTTCAGTGACCCGTTAGCAGTTATCATTGGGTAGAGAAATGCGTTTCCTTAGTGAATATTCTTGGTTTCAGACACAATTTGTTCTCCATTGTGTAGTGCGCGCATGCGTGCCTGCATGTGTGCTCAGTTGTATCTGACTCTGTGACCTCCGGCACTGTATCCCGCCAGGCTTCTCTGTCCATGGAACATTCCAGGCAAGAATACTGGAGCAGGTTGCCATTTGCTACTCCAGGGGATCTTCCCAACCCAGGGATCAAACCAGAGTCTCCTGTGTCTCCTGCAGTGGCAGGCAGATTCTTGACCACTGCGCTACCTGCGAAGCCCCTCTCATTGTAAAGTAACAACCTGTTTCTTCATGTTACTCAGAATTTATCATCTCAGTCAATACAGCATTTCCTGTCTTTGTCTACTGATTTGTAGGTGTGACATGTAAAAATAATGGCCAGGTGGTAGTTTCAACTCCTACATCAATATAGCCACTGCTGTATCCGTTTGTGGAAGTATCCTCCCTGGAAACTGGACCCCGAACTACAGGAATGGGCTGCACCTGTTGCATGAGTGGATATCTGAGAATGATGGTGTGCTCAGTTGTGTCTGACTCTTTGCAACCCCATGGACCATAGCCCACCAGGCTCCTCTGTCCATGGGATTTTTCCCAGTAAGAATACAGGAGCGGGTTACCATGTCCTCCTCCAGGGGATCTTCCCAATCCAGGGATCAAATCCACATCTCCTGCATTGCAGGTGAATTCTTTACCTGTTGAGCCATTGAGGAAGCTCAAGATTGATGGTGACAGGCACTAATTGCAGTATCTCCTGTTTTCACAACTTGATTCCTAGGCCCATGTCCTTTGTTTATCTAAAACAAAAACAAAAACATGGTTGGTTGCTAGTCATGCATGATATCTTGAGGCTAAGAAAGGCAGAGGGCAGCTTTTTCTCTTTCCCTGTCTATTATTGGTCAGGTTTCCCCATAGAATGTCATTCCTAGTACGTCTGAGGTTTATTACCAAGCCCCACGAGGCATACTGAGGGAGCCAGAGTCTCTAAGGATCTGGTAGGATAGGGGCTGGGCCTTGGAGCTCATGAAGATAACAAGGAGAATTAGTTGATGCTGTACGAGAAATTTTAGAAGTACTAAGGTTATCAAACTCAAAGGATGGAATACTTAATAATCTTTTCTAATTTAACATGTTAAACTTGACAACTATTGGCTGAAATATCTTATAGAATAATTTCAACAGAACCTTGAAGTAAATAGATACGTACTAACATTTTGTTCAAATGTATGAGACTGTGATTCTTAGGACAGCAGAGCTCTTTCTATTTGGCATTTTTTCAACAGTTTCAAGCAACCTATAAAACCTAAAAATACCTAGAATATTTTAAAAATACATCCTCAACCAGTTAAATCCATTCCTGTTTAATGAGATTGAATATATGATTTATTCCTCCAGAACATGGAAGAAACCAGATTACAAGTGGAAACCCAACTGGGGCCACCAGTTAAAAGGTGATATGTGAGTCTAGGCAGCTTCACCATTAGGATCAACAGTCTTGAGTCAGTCAGTATAGAAGTAACCAGCTCTGTAATCTTCACAATCAATATGACCTAAAGGCACCATGATAAAATTAAATTTATGTTTGATTGACTCTGTTTCCATATGACAAAGAATACTTCATTATAGAAAATTATTTTTACTATATTTAATTAAAATAAAATCTTTTTGTGGAACATACAAATTCAACTTAATTAAAGAGCAGTTATTTATAGAGCACTTACTTTGGATACATTCCTATTGGCTGTGTCACATGCAGAACAGGAGATAGAAAGATGCCTCAGCTGTCCCAAGAATATTGATTGTGGATTCACTTAGGGCAAGGTCTACCCTATGGTAATATTCATTTAAAAATAAAGACTAACTTACACAGCAAAAAAACACACATTCTTCTGCCTGTAAATAATGTTCAACCCTGGAGGAGGAATGGCAACCCACTCCAGTATTCTTGCTGAAAATCTCATGGACAGAGAAGCCTGGCAGGCTACAGTCCATGGGGTCGCAAAGTGTCAGACATGGCTGAGCATGTGCACACACACCCATAATCTTCAAAATGCTCTAAAATCATAAGACCTAATTCTAAAAGTTATTTAGCACTGTTCTGTTTATCTAATTCTGTGTAACTCATCACAGAAGAACTTGGTGGCTTGAGAGAACAACAATCATTTTATTATCTCTCATGGTTTCTGTGGCTCAGAGATTCTGGCAAGACTCTCAGCTGGCCAGCTCTTACTCAAAGTTTCCCTTGTGGTTATAGTCAGACAATGGCTGGAGCTGGAATAGCAGAGGTGGAAGGGAGCAGAATATCTGGGAATTGCCTTGGCATCTCTCTCTCTTCCTGTAATTTCAGGCCTTTTTCATGTGGTCCCTTTGCATGTGGTAGTTCAGGCTTCCTTACAGCATGGAAGTCTTAGGATCGTTGGATTGCCTACATGCAGTTAAAGACTTCTGTGGTGCCTTAGCCTCAGAAGTCACAGAGGGTGTCTTCTGCCATAATCTACTGGTCAAAATAGTCACAAAACCCACCCAGTTTCAAGAGCAGCAGGTGGAGTCTACCTTTTTGATTCTACTTTTTTGGGGGGAGTGTCCAAGTCATATTGTAAGAAGAGACTGTGGATATTCTTGCAGTCAGCTCTGGAAAATGCGATCTACTACAAACATGTTTAAATTATGAAGACTAAACATCTGCTGAGTCGTAGGGATAATAATGTACCTATTAGTGTTAGTTCACATTGTTGCATTCTGTAGAAAAACACTAATACTCCTTTAAAAATTAAAATAGTGCCTTTAAAAATGTGACAATACTATCCAATTAAAAGTATTCCAGATGTTGGAGATTAAGAAGGCAAGGAATAATTAAAACCTGATACCCCTTCACCTCTTTATGTTCCCAAGTAGAGAATTAAATAGAGTTCCTTTTACAGAAAATGGAACTTAATCACATATTTTGTTCATGACAAGTGAATCTGAAAAGCAGCGAAGCACGGTTGGCAATCTTTCATAGTGTGTAGTGAGAATGACGAGTACCTCCAAAACGGGTATCCTATGAAATAAATTATTTATGAATGAAGAATCTGCATGCCACTGTCTCAGATGGCTCTATGGCTTCTCAGAGCTGCTGGGTTACAAATGCACCAAAGCAATCCCAGAGATCCCTCTGGGGGAACTTACACCTTAAAAAAAGAAAAAGATGACAAGACAGTTACTCACACTGTAGGTTATTTGGGAATTAAACCATTAGTATACATCCTTGGGTCTAACCATCTCACTGGATTCAGTGAACAGATGAGATCAGTATCTTGGTTTTAATATCTCATCTTCATTGTAACAGGCCCAGCTCTGAAGATATGTTCTCTTTCAGTTTCCCAGATTTGACTAGTATTTCAACTTTTTAGCTATTATGGATTTTTACGGATTGAAAAGTAATATGAAAAAAGAATTTTTACTTCATTACATTCCATTAGTTTTGTGTTCACTCAGTTAACAGGTTTTTACTAATGGAAAGAGAGTTTCAATTTCTTTTTCATCTATGAATGAAGACTGAAGTCTCCAGTTTGAGATCTTATCAGTTTTCCCTTAGGAGCAAAACATATCAACAAACACATCCCTTCATTTAAGGGGAAAAGATGTAAATAAAGCACACAAAGAATTGGGCAGCTTGAAGGACAAATTCTAGACTGTTATTTCTGTGAGGAAGATAATGTGACTGACTATGTGTAAATAGTTTTTGAAGGGTAATTTTGAAAGCTTAAGTCATTATTTGGGGGCTATCTCTACCTGGTGAGAATATTTAGAGCATAATTATTTTGAAAATTTGTTTTTGGGTTTTTTTTTTTTTTTTGGTACCATTTTGGTAAAGGGAATCTCAGTCTTGATATGAACCAGTAAGTAAAAAATTAATTCCTAACGTAGATTCCTAAAAATAAGCCACTGGAAACCCCAAGTGTCAAAGTGGGAGAATTATGACTTTGTAATGTAGCCATAGCATTAAGGAATGATTCCTAAGGCATTTTCAATCTGCAACACCTTTTTTAAAAATTAGTGAGAAAAATGACCTCTCTTCTAATTCGTTTTCCCAACACTGATGTATTTGACTTAGCAGTGTCTGGATCTAAATTAAGGTTAGTCTCTAAAGTACCTTTTGGCGAAGGAAAACTATAATGGTTTTATTACTCTCTTACATGAACCAAGAAAGGGAATTTTACAAGCATGAAGAGGTTCTTAAATAGAGTGGGTAATGGAGGCAAAAGAAAGAATGAAAAGAAAAGGTAAAATCAGGATCCTTCTCCATTGCATTGTTTAACTTCCCACATCACAGAAAGAAGGAAGGCTGTTTGCTCACTTGGTTAATCTCATTTTTCCATTATCAGTCCACAGGATGTGTTTTCCACCAGTTTGAAGTTGGACTTGTAAAATGGACTCTAGAGTAATGTGAGTGAGAACAAACAAAAGGGGCTATTCTCTCCTCCCTGCCTGCGTGTCACTCCCATTAATGCCAGCAGGGATTATGTCCTCACATGGAGGAAAATGTCTGTTTACAACTGGAGTGAATGCATTACTCTGCCCATTACCACCATTTCGATTCATTGAAAATGGAATGGATTCATATGGGGTGTGTTTGTGTTTGCTTCAAAAAGGCATTCTTTTAGAATGGGCCACTGATGTTATAAAACTAATTATGTTCTTCTCCCCACCCTACATACTAAAGTAATACTGCTGGCTTTCACTATTCATTCTAGCTTTTCTGTGCCCTACCACCTAAACTTGAAAAAAAAAAAAAAAAACAGGCAAAGCAACTGTTCAACTTCTAGCTCATTTACATAATTTTTTAAGGCAAGCAATATAGTTGAGTGATGTTAAGTTCAACAGATTGTAAATGGAACCCAAAGTACCTTGTTAAGACAAGATGTGTTTGCTGTCCACTTAAGCACTTCTTGTTGCTGGTAGTTTTCCCAAAATGATCTGGGTGTAAGTGATATAGCCAGTGGTACTTATGCCATGGAAATAGCCGTGACCTATATTTTCATGTGTCAAAGTAATCCTTATTCTGCTTAGGGTGCTGATATTCTCAACTCACTCTTGCCTCATTCTTTCAAAGTAGGTCCTCTTGGCACAAAACAAAGAAAGCTCTCTGCTAACGTAGAAGCTGCAGATTTTGTAAGCCTGCCACAAAGATCTCTAACTTTGAGCCAAAAAGGTTGGTGTGATTAACATAATGCTCAATCTGTGGGACCTCTTGCATGCTTTAGTTTCTATCAGAGCACCAGTCAATAAGACTAAAATTATACAGTCCGGGGTTTGTTTACTTTAAAGCTGCTTGCAAAATATCAGGAGACTTTTCAAAGCATTAGCAACCAATTTAAGAGAAAATGAGTGGTGGAAGGGTCAGGGGGAAATATTTACTTTGGAAGGTCAGTTGAATATTTGAAGAGAGTAACAGGGTTTGGCTTCCAGGGTCATGTTAATGTATCTAGTTGTCTATTTGATCCTAAATAATTAAGCTGTAGAAGCAGGAGGTCAAAAAGTTGTTATAGATTAGGTCCCAGCAGGGACCATGCTTTGACGTGGTTTGTACAAAAGAAGGACTGTGTCTTGTATGTAAAGTGTGGTTTGTTGCTAAGACTGATTCCTCCTGTCCTGAATCCTTAATCTGGGCAACTAGACAAGAGATCAGAGCTATCACATCCTCCTCTGTAAAGCTATATGGGCAGTGTTTATCCTGTGATCTTTATTTTATCTGTTCACAAATGATACTGATTCCATAGAGGTGGCTGCATAGGGGAGATGTATAACCCAGTAGCGTTTGAAAGCTGAGTATCACCAATCTTTGAATCACACACACATTTCAACACAGTTGGCTTTCTTAAAACTGAAATACAACCCTTAATTATGTTGGTTAATTGTAGTTACTTCACTTGAAATATATCTATGATAGATGAGCCCCGGTATCTATCAAATTAACTATTTTTTTGGTAGAAGAATTTGTGTTTTTTAAACTGATTGTGTTATCCGCAGGAACATTTATATTATTAACACAAAAATAAGGGGGTGGGAAGTAGAGAAGTGTTATACTTTTCCAGTGGTAAACTTACTACGTTTATGGCAGGTGTAATCCTCACAGATGGACAGCTGAATTTTTCTGTTTACACATCACACTCTATGATTTGAGTGGTCACCAACTTAATAATGATAAAAATAAACAAAATGCTGTACTTTCTATTTTGATATTAATTTAATTATGTTTTAAAATTTACCACAGCCAGAATATACTTTTCTTGGATTATTCAATTTAAAAGTCAACTGTTCAATTGGGAGTTAAAGAATTTTTAAGTCATTATCCTTTGATTAAAGTAAACTGAAACCAAAGATTTGTTTAGTTCACAGATTTGGTTTTTAAAATTAAAATAATATTTTCTGCAAGGAATTGTTTCTATACTCTGTATCTTACTGGTTCTTTTGGGAATGTGCAGGAATAAATTCAAGAGTGTTTTCAGATACAAATTGTTCATGTACTCACTATGAATCTTGAAGGGGAAAAAAGGTACATTTCTTTGCAAACTGATATTTCTGTTCAAATTCTGTATATTATAGAGCTTCAAAGAAGAGCTAAATCAACTCACCAGAATTTGAGTATTTCTTGGTTAGTAAAATCAAACTACACAAAGTTCAAATTTGTGTTAATGAGTAGAATTGTGATTAGATTGGGGTGTTTGAATAGAAAACAAAAATTCCACTGACCTCAGTCAAAGGACTTCCAGTTTTGACTGAGGTCAGTGGAATTTTTGTTTTCTATTTTACATAAAGCCAAATACCCCAATCTAATCTTGCCTGGAGAATCCCAGGGATGGGATAGCCTGGTGGGCTGCCTTCTATGGGGTCGCACAGAGTCGGACACGACTGAAGCGACTTAGCAGCAGCAGCAGCAGCAGTAGTCAAAACAGGTGAACAAAAGGAATTGTATATGAGGTTAAATGGAAGGATGTTAAAATATCTCATTCTTTTTCCCTCCTAGGAATTATGCTCAAAGGTATTTCTGAGATGATCACATTTTAGGCATCATGCTCACCAAAAGTATGTTGGGTTTTGTAATAGCAGTTATTGTCATCACATAATGCAGAAAAGAGAATCGTCAGCTAGCCTGGCTCTGGTATAATCATAATATAAAATGTATTTTACATTTAATAAAGGTAAATTATGTGTGGAAAGGTAAAGCAACCTATAATTAATAGGAACTTGGCTTGCAATAGCCAAAACACATCAAAGCACTGTTCCTTATTGACTAATGTATGCGCTCTGGGCAATCCCCACCCCCATCGGTTGGGACCTTTTAAGTTTTATAGTATAAGATGCCCATGGAAAGATTTTTTCCTTAAATAAAATGTCTGCTTGTGGCTAAATTTTGGAGGGGCTTGATGAGAATTCTAATGGGATTTAAATATATGACAGAAGACAGAAATGTCTGTGCGCACGTGAGTGTATGTGTGAGTGTGTGTGCGCACGCGTGCGGGTGTGCGTGTGCACTTGAGTCACAATTTCACACTCTTCAACTGCAAGATGAAACAGGGCACAGATGCCTTTTATTATCAGCGATTAAGAAAACTTCTCCTAGAAGGAAAATTCTGTGTTTGTGAATGAAAATTAGCCCCACGCTCTCTGCATTTGGCACTCCTTTTGCCAAATGGAGGGAGAATAAAGGGATATATTTAAGATATTAAGAAAAATTAGTAATATTTATTACTCCTGAACATTCTCTCATGTTAAATTATCAGGACAGAGTGCTTCTTTAGCCTCAATTATTCCTGTTTGTTTTGAAAGCACTTTAGAATGGTTTTTATTAAGACAAGGTATTGAAACCTTCAAAACTGGATGAAAATTGTATCCCTCTTATAGGAAGTTATAAAATTAAAAATAAAATTCTCTGCCCGTTTTGAAATACGGTCTAACGGAGATTGGAGAACCAGACCAGAAGTTACTACCACTGTCTTTTTAAAAATGGAAACCAAGCTGAAACTGCTCATTTAATTGTTACTCTGGTTGTAGTTGCTGCTGTTGTTTTGATAGACTGGCATCTTCTGTAACTCGGCCCAATGGAGTCCTGCATTTGCCGAGAGTCCTTGTTACCTTTCAAAGCCGGGATCTGATGAGTTATGCTGCAAGCGGGGGCTTGGAGGAATTTCTCAGCTGGCATCTATTCCCTTTTTTAGAAACTGTGTGACTAAAGGTTTGTATAATTAAAAGTTGCTCTGAAAGTGCTTACAGACCCCAGATTCTTGCTTGCTTCCCTAACAGACTTTTGCTTCAATTCTGCCCAAGTAAGTGATCCATCTATACAATCATCCTTACTAGAATACAAAAACACTTTCCTCTACTTTCACTCTGTTGATCAGTTCTAGGCAGATCTGCTCCATCTTTTACTTTTAGTTTTTTATTTTGTGTAATGACTTTCGCTTTATTTTTAATATCATCGAGGTCGACAGAACTAAGGTGTGGGTCAGTGAGTGAAACCATAATCTCCAAGAGTCATTACATTTGGTCACAGACCTGTTTGATTTTTTTTTTTCTCAATGCTATTTTCTCTACACATGTCTGAATAATGCCTTACTGCTTACTGAAGAACTTCAAAAAGCACTGAGAGCAAGGCTTCAATTTTTGTGCATCATTACAGGGGAAGGGATTATTGTAATCCCCATTTTATAGACGAACCATTTGAGGTTTAAGTAACTTGGCCAATGCCTGGGAGAAAGGAAGACATGAAGCCAGAGTAAAACTCCCAGTTTATGATTTTGATCTCTTATGAACTTCTCTTTCTCTAAGAAGCAAGCTTGTTTTCAGTTTTCTAATATGAAAGAACGAGGTTATTTGGTTTGACTTCTATCTTTAAAAGGCAGAACTGACCTCATAATGTTAGATCATTTCCTAACCCAGTTTTAATTCTCCTATAGCTGCTGATATCATTGAAAGCTTCTCTTCCAGTTTGCACTTGAGTTTTCTTATTAATCAAAAAACAGCTTGAGTTAGACTTTTGCAAGGGCCAAATATCCCACTGCCAAAAATTCTATCAATGGAAGAAGTGCTGAATATATAGCTTCTTTTCCCCCCTGTATTTAATTAAATGTTTGGATAATAATACCTGCCCTACTATCCTCCCTAAAAGATAATATGTATAATATAGAATGCTCTTAGAATTTTTCTTAAGTGATAGCTTCAGGCTTTCTGGACAAATAGTAAAAGCATATCTTTCAGACATCAGGATCATTGTGCTGAACTCTGATTGTACTATACCAGAAATATTCATTTTTAAAAACTAACTTTCTTTGCTATATTTCAGTAATCACAGAATGCATAAACCTATGACAAAAAAAGTGATTTTCTTTTTCATAGAGAAGAAAAAAAACCATGTAATTGAAAGAGTTGGAGAGTTAGTTCAAGCTTTAATTAAAAAAAATAATAATTTTGAAACTTTATAGAAAAATAGCCTGGGATTTCTAATGTCAGTTGTGACAGTTTCCAAATAATAAAATGTTTTTCTTAAACAGAAGAAAAATTAATCAAAATAGTAAAATTGAGCAAGTTCTGAAAAAAATAAAACAGGTTCATTTTAATCCACCTTGAAAATCAAAATTAAGATTAATAAACTAAATAAAAACTTTTTGTTCCATTTGAGACTTGATGTTACGTAGATGACCTAAAGATTCTCCTTTATAACTCTAACTGCTTTCAACCTTCTGAATAATTTTCCTTTCACTCTAAAACTTTCCACCATTAATCTCTGGCCAATCGTAACTTTTTGATTTTAAAAAATATTTAAGGAAGACATTAATAACATCATTTTGGTGATTCTTAGAGGGGAATTGATGTATCCTCTTACATTTAAAATACTATCTAAATAATTCAAAATACACCCTCAAATGTCAAACTTTCCTAAGGTCTTTAATTCAACACAGAATTATTGCTCTTTGAAATGTTAAACATAACAAGTACATTTAGGTGCTAGAAATGGTTTTAATACATACAGTATATAGTATTTCTAAGAATCTCTAATCTGTTGATTTTAGAAACATACATTTAAACACTGTACATTCCATAATTCCATAGTACCAGAACAGAGGATGTTACAAATCTGAAAGACAGCATTGCCTAAAGGTAATGTAATTGGAGAAAATCGTAATTGTATTTTGCCAACTTGATTTTCTCTGATTAAAAAGAAAAACTTTAAAGTTGAAACAGTAAACATTAAAGGCAATTTTATATTGCTAGCTTTAAGTGAATAATATGTAAATCAGAGTTGAAAAAAAAAACCTTTAGTAATTCAGACACATGTAATATTCTTTTAATATTATTGCAAGACAGCTAAATGAAAGACAGAAGGTAATAGTTGCTAATGTATTTGTGATTCGAATAAATAACGTAGTTGCTATATTCATATTCACATTTAATGCAAAACTACTTCGAAACAATGCATATGTCCTGTTTTCAAAAAGCTCAATCAAGCACCTTGATCACTACGTAGGAATAAAGCAGAGAAAATAATCACTAATTAAAATGCAAGTTCCAAGGGGTAATACCTTTCAGAAGAAAGTTACAGAAGCTTCTGATTCTAAAAATGCCAGGCAGTTTTCATAACCATGAGTACAGTTTCTTAGCAGGTGGAAGTACAGTTTTTCTCACAACACGTGTCTGTCAATAACTTCCTTATGAAGCTGGTAATGTAATGAAATTTTTTAAAAAAAGAATTATTAGAATAATCTCCCATTCTTTCTGGTAGCCACCATTTTAATCCCTGCAAATTACATCCTTCTTTAGTGATATGACTCTCTCAGTTCTTCAGCTTTCTTCAAAAATTAGTGACTTTTGTAATATGTTTCTGAGAAATCCCAACGCTAGTATTCAGATAGACATCCTATATACTTCTTAAAATATGAAAAGGTGCTTCTCATGAATGCACACTTCACAGAGCTATCTAACAGGATTCACAATAGGAATAGAACAAAATAGTCCAGTTATGATAAAAGCTGCCCTTTTTTTCTATCCAGTATATATTAAAACAATTTAAGATCTGCATTTGAAGACAGTAAAATGGCAGGCAATAACATTCCCTTCATTTTTATTGTAAAGTGATTAAAAAGCTGAAATACAATATCTACCTCTTGATTTATTTAGTCAGCATTTTATCTAAAATATTTTCTAAGCAGGCGAGTTTAAAATGGACTCTACCTTCAATTTCCTATTAGGTCTAATCTTGCTCCCCTCGACTAATGACTTTAGTATTGGAAATCTGCAGTTCATTCTTAACCCAAAAATAAACCTTAGCGCTTTGTCCATTCACCTTAATACCCCTTTGGTTTATTCTAGGGAACTTTCCCTTGCAGTTACCATAGTCATTTCCCCAGTGCCTTAACCCTTCTAGTGAGTGAACCTATTTTTCTTTCTTCCCTTCCTAATGCTTCTAGTTCTTCTCATTTTAGCATTTGGGAACTTCTATCACGGCTCTGTAAGCACTAAGTACAGCTATTGTTCATGGGGACCAAGTTTAAACTTTCTTCCCCAAATCCTTGTTAAACGTCTATTGTAAGGATTTAAATGTATGAATCACTTTGCAGTTTCTGTTCATGCTTCTGACTGTAAATCTATTACACAGACAGAACCAAAGCCATGTATTGGGTGAAGAAATTACAAAGTCCATGTTGAAATTTACATAAGAATGATCAGTCCAGGAGCCCCCACTCTGTACTAAGCACCATACTCCATGCTTTATATGCAGGTTCTTATGTATATTTCACAATAAGCAATGGCTTTGCAATTTTTCTGTGCCTCTTTTTCTTCCCCATCTCACAGCTGATCCCTCAGCAAATTCTCTCTGTTCTACTTTCAAAATAAATCTAGAATATGACTACTTCTTACCACCTCCACAGCTACCATCCTGGTTCAAGCCACCACAGTCCCTGACCTGGAATACCACAATAGTCTCTGAGGGATCTCTTTGCCTGTATTTTCTCCACCATGGTCCCTTCTAAACACAGCAGCCAGAGCAAGTCTTGTCAAAACATAGGTCCGATTGTATCACTCATTTGCTCACTGCCCTCCATTGGCTGTTCCTTTTCACTCTGAGTAAAGACCAGAGTCATGTCTCTGCCTCAGTAGACCCTACACCACACTGCATTCCCTTGACCTTCTCCAAAACAGCAGACTCTCTCTCAATTCAGTCTCTGCCTCTGGTTTCCTCCTTTTCTTAAAGATCTTTCCTCAAGTGTCATCTTCACAGTGATTTCTCAACTGAGCGCCTCACCTGAAAGGCAGTCATTTCCCCACCTTGATTCTTCTTGTCATTCTTAATGCTTTATTTTTTCTCCACTACACTTAATACCATCTAACATATCGTACATTTTGCTATACAATTTAACATATATTAACCATGGCTGGGCTCTGCCTATCCCAGTAGAATGTGAACTGCATAAAGGCAGTAGAAGACCCTCAATGAATATATGTTGAATGAATGAATAAACACCTGCATGAGGTAAGCAATATTATTATTATCTGTATTTTAGCAATACATAAATGGGATGCTTGGAGTGATCAAGTAATTTGTCTGAGGCCACAGAACCGGATGCTCTTTACTACTACTCCATCCAGCCTGTCAAACCAGAATGGTAATTCTTGCATCTGTTGCTTTTCACACTTTGCCATGTAATCTCCATCATGGCCTGTCTCTGTAAGGAATGAGTCTCAACAAAGGTGAAATTGTGAGATAGCACTCTAGCTGTGCTGAGTACAGTGACTTGCAGAGAGTGGTTATGTAAGGCATATTTGAGGGTCTGAGCTAAAAGGAAGGATTAAGAATTTTCATTTGGGTGTTTGCAAGTTCTGTGAAATTTAAGGCATAGAGTATTTATCATCAAATGACATTTCTGCCTAGCCTGGTGATGAGGGAAATTCCTTTAGTTCCCTGTGCTTCACTTTCCCATTTATGCAGCAGAAATAATAAGTAGATACTTATTGGTAGTTGCAGGTAGTGCTTAACAGTGCCCAGCACATATTCAATGAATTACCTCTTAATATTAGCATCATTATGGTTATCATGGTTATTTTAGGTTAAATAAAATACAGACACCCTACTGTGGGCTGTGTATCATCTCACTTCTGCCCAACAATCATTTCTTCTCCTCCCTCCCTATGTGCTTGGAGCCAGCCATTAGGCTTTCTTGCTCTTTCCTGAACCACTTTCCCAGCTCAAGGCCCATCTACCAGCTGTTCCTCCAAGATTAAAAAGCAATGTACTTGCCTCTTCAGACTTGAAGTCTTAAGAATGTGTCACCTAACTGCTCGGTGTGGCCTGTTTGAACAACCCAGACTAAAGACACTCATGTGCTTAGTTGCTCAGTCATGTCCAACTCATTGCAACACCATGGACTGTAGCCTGCCAGGCTCCTCTGTCCACAGGGATTCTCCAGGCAAGAATAGTGGAGTGGGTTGCCATGCCCTTCTCCAGGGGAATTTTTCCAACACAGGAATTGAACCCAGGTCACCTGCTTTGCAGACAGAAACTCATATCTCCCAACGATCACTCTCTTCTGATTTTCCTTTCCATATTTGATGTTTCCTAATTTTCTTTTCTTCTTTTTTATTTTTTATTGTCCATCTGACCACCAGAAGAAAATACAAGAATACAATGACTGTATTTCTCTTCTTTACCACGTTTCCTTAGTACCTTTCCTTTTCTACCTAAAGCAGTGTCTAGAACACATAGGTATTCAATAAATATTAATAGAATAAATATCTGAGTGAGTGAGTAAATAAATAGGGTACTTGGTTCAGATTAGGATGTTCAGAGGTGGTAAAGCATGAAAATACATCACCACATAATAGTCTAGGAGGTAGAAATGGGCTCTGAGGGTGGGACAACCATTCTGTTCAACCTCAGGTACACATATTATATGAAGCTCTTCAGATACAGCCCTTATATTTTCTCACAGCATTAAAGCATGGCATTCAGAAGTGGTATACAACTGCAGAACATTTTGAGGCTTGGTTCCCATCTGTCTTGAAGGGTATTATCTTGGTTTGTGGCCCACTTTCAGAGGACTCTTTTCCCTAATATAGCCAGCATATCATTTGACCCCCTAATTACTGAAGAGAATCTAAATCCCAATGCTTTTGAAGTACCTACAGGTAATGTGAATCATTAGAAGCATATGTCATAAAAACTGGAGACATTTTTCAAATCGCTTAAATTATAATAATTAATTTAATATGCTTCATATGTTTAAACTATATTTAGTTTCAAGCCATATGCTTTCTTATATGAAATAGACTTCCAGATTTTTCGATTGCTTTTTACAGTACAGTACCCAAACTGGAATTTGCCCAGCACATCAAGAGTTAACATGCCCACACTAAAGAAACACGTCTAATATCTGTAATAAGTACTAAGAATTAAGAAAAAACAAAACTTATCTTTAAAAAGAAGGCCCACTTTGAGAGATACCAAATCCCAAGTCAATCACTACTACGTTAGTGAATGCTCACTGCATTTGGAAGCCTAAGTTTTGTGTTCAGAGTCCCGAGCAGCCACCTCTGCTAAGATGTCAAAGCCAAAGATATGTTGCTGTCATTGGTCCTTAGCTCTGTTCTTCAGACATCTTTTTTTGTTTTTTTTTCTGCCAAAGAATCTGTTTTACAAAAACATTGAGTTGGCCAAAAAGTTTGCTCAGGTTTTTCCATACTGTCTTACAGAAAAACCCAATGAAATTTTTGGCCAACCCAACAGCTTCCGATTTGTTTTATTTTTTGTCCTTAGATCTTTCTAATCTCTCCCCATTCTTTCAGAGATTGAATGAGCTGTTTTAAAGTTTATCATTGCCTTTGTTTTTTATTTTGCTCTGTTTTCTTTCCCACTGTTACTATCCCAAAGCCATGTAGCAGTTAAATCATGCCATTTGTGGCTTTCAAGATGAACCAAATATAAGGCAAAGATTGTTGACAATTTTCAAGTGACAAAGAAAAGATTTCATGACATAAATATATCTTCAAATGACAATATTCATCAACCAGCACTGACTTCTTTTCTTAGACTTGAAAATTTTTTTTTCTTTTAAGAGAGTATTTAATTTGTGGCTTATTTGGCAAATGCTAAGTAGTTTCATTTAATTTGTTCTCTTTACTGCTTTCAACAATTGTTGGGTAACTGAACTGATGAAAGGATGAAATGAAGAAAGACTCCTACTTTGTGAAATGACAAATCATGATTACAGGTATTATTAATTATTTATTAATAATTAATCAATATCTACTGTGTCTTTTCTTTGGCTTTCAGAGGCTTATATGTAGAAACAATGACATCATTTTAGAAAACAATTTTGATAGAAATGGAATTTGTTTTCACCCTGATTCAGAACTTCCAGGGATTCTCTATTTTATTTAAAAGAAAGAGCCTCTTTGTTTCAATTTGCATACTTTGGGTTACTTAACTGATGTAGTTACCTGCTCCACTGTCCCACTGTCTGTTGTCAAACAGTTGTACCTAAAATCATGCTGCTATTAATCTAGGAAGGCACTGGCAACCAGAACTTACCACCACCTACAAAGCTGTATTTTGAAAGGTTCTTATTCCAAATACATGTGAATATTTGTGTGGTTTTGGGGGGTAAGGGGGTTGTTTTTTTTGTTTTTTCCAATATAAACAAGTAGTTTTGTCACATGTGTAAATCCCAGGAATCTAGTTGACAGCATATGATATTCCCTATTCGATGTTTGTAAACTCAAATTAGCTGCAGAAAAAGTGATTTCCAGGCCAGTGTGTAACTCTGCTAACCAGCTGCCTGGACAGGGCCGGCTATCTGCTTCTGGACTTGCTTTAGCTAATGTCCACTGGAACATGAGAAGAAACATAAATAATTTTTCTTTTTGTAAAGACTACCTCATTACAGGCCAGCTGTGACCTTAATGATCAACAGCTGTAAGCACACAGCAGCCCAAAGCAAAGAATTAAAAGCATAATGGAGATTTAGGAAATAGATGAATTGACAGGTGTTGGAAGGATGAATTATTGCTTAAAGTAATATATAATTTAAAGTAGAATATTCTGGGAAATGTTTATAGGAAGAATATTCCTTGTAGTAAAACAAAAACAAAAAATTACCAGTACCCAGTACTTCAGCATTAAGAATTGGTCCTTGGTGCTTAATTCACACTTTTAACTCTCACGCACTACTTCTTAAATGCTATGCCAGCTTGGTTGGTGACTGACAATGCATGAGTGCAGATTTTTATTTTAGTCTGTGCGCCTTTGGGAGAAAATGTGTAGTTCCTCATACCTTTGAATTATTGAATTTTTTTGAAAAAATATTTCTAATCCATTCCACTTTATCTTAAAATTTTTACTTACTAATTAATCACGCATTTTCTGCTCAAGACACTAATATTAGAGCTATAGCTTTTAACGGTATTTTCTCAGACAAAAGCCAAATGAATAATTTTATGATATCCTTCAGGATACTGAAGAGCTCTGCTTCAGCAAATTTTGAATATTACTAAACAATTTTTAGACACATTTAAAATTTTACCAGGCATTTTTTCTACTGTACTAATTTTTTAATTAAAGGGATTGGGTCCAGGATATCAAGTGATAAAAGCATTGTTTCCAAGAATTAATTTCAGCTCTACAAATCATTCTCTTTCTGATTTTAAAAAGGTGCTCTACCCACAAGTTTTCCAGTTCATTCAGTTTTTTAAAAAGATAATTGTTTCTATGAACTTCCAATATGCGATTTTGTTCACTCTTTAAAATGTTGGTAGTCAGTAAATATTATTGAGGAGTTATTTTATGTGGACTCTTCTCAGGTTCGTACAATAAATTTTGTTCTGTAATTTTAAAGAGCCGTTTGTAAATAATTATTTTGGTGATGACTTTAGGTATAAAGTATTAACATTTGAGGTGAGTTAAGAATTGGGACGCAGGATGGTAGGGAAACAGTCTTTGCTAATCAACTCACTGTTCATTTTTATTCCTGGAACTGCCAGGTGATGATTTATATGTATATTTTCTTGTAAAACCACAATTCATTAACTTCCCTGAGACCTGTAGCTCTGGAAATTTAAGTTACATTAAAGCCACACCACCTGCTTGTACTTCAATAGGTTCATGGCTAGACTCTCAGTCTCCTTCTGTAAACCTTCCACCAGTAGAAATGCCAGCGCTACCTTCTGGCACGCTAGGGATGCCATGCTACCATTTCACAGTGTATCGAGAACATGATAAACACTTGAACCTCCAAAACAGCAATGGGGTCAGAGACTGCATAACTACTCTAGGTGATGGTGCCAATGAGTTACCCCTCCAAAAATTACCTTCTCTTCTTCCTCACCGAAGCTGTCCTTCTTTCATCAAAACCCGTTTTTCTCTTCACTTACTTTTGCTAACCAAATTTTACAATAAAAGACATAATAGGAGGCACCCTAGACAGAAATTAACATACACTAAAAGCATACCATTTTACCTTCTCTAACTCTTGTCTAAAGAACAAGGAGGCTTATAATGTCCTCCTTGTTCTTGCTGTTAAGAAAAAAAAGTTTACAATTCATGCTGCAAAATATTCTGGTAAAGCCTCTGGCAAATGTGTACAGTAAATCAGTCCTGCCCTTGCCGAAGTTTTAATTTGCATGCCTGTGTCTCTGGAAACATTCCGGAGCCTTCTAAGAAAGCATTCCAGTGTCTGCCTCTGTAAGAATCCATATGGCAAATGCCTCAGAGATCACAGAACTTTTCTTATTGAAGGCCAAACATACCTCCCCACCTACACCCCCCCTCTTATGTTTGGAGTTCTCAGTAGGAGCCTAACGAAGATTCTAGAAATAATGGGAAGAATAAAGGCAGCGTGGAGTCAAGAGAAGGAAGGAAAGTATATCTGAAGACCGAAACGTATATGTGCTGATTAAGAGGCACTCACTCACGTAATGCACGTCTTGGAACAAGGCACACTTCTTGCTCTTGACTTCAGGAAATGAGAATGGAGAGGGCATATATCAGAGGATGGAGCTGATTAGGTTAGCAGTTCAATTAAAATGTTTAAATGTGCCCTCTGATACACACTGATTTTACATTTATTTTACTCAGGGGGGGCATCTACCATGAATGTTCTCTAAAATGAAAGAGCCAGGGATTTTAAAAGCATTGAATTTTTTGAATGGGAGCATTTTTCAGTGTCCTGAGTATGCAAACAAAACTTGCAAGTGTGTGCTTCCCCAGCTCAGCCCTCAATGTAAAAGGCAGTCATGCTTCTGGAAAAAATAAATCACAACATCAATTTGCAAAATTACAACTTGGAAATCACATTTAGGACTTGTCCTAATGATGAAGGAACTCAAAGGGAATAATAAAAGGGGAAATATTTCTAAGTGAGTCCTTTCCCTGAAGACACTGGTGGTATCCATTCATTGCACAAGCATTCATCCAGTGTTCGCTCTGTGCTCTGCACTCCACGATGCGCTGAGGAGGTGGGTGGGGAAGAGAAAATTACACCATAGTTCATCCCTTTAAACAGTCTAGTGGGGAAGACAGACACGTAATAGATGACTGTAAAACCACGAAGGGAGTGCATGAGAGAGATGACTACAGAGTTAAATTCCTCTTCCCACCACTGCCACTAACCTGATGGGGTCAAGGGTCTTGTGAAAAATAACCACTAAACTGAGCCTTAAGGCTAGAAGTTAGCCAAATAAATTGGTCTCGGATTGGGATGGCAAAGAAGACGGAGCATGACTATGGTTTGAAGGAGGGTAAGAAGGAACATGGAATGCTCTCTTTTAACCACGCAAAATTCTGCACAGCTCAGGTGTTAAAAGGTCAGGAATGGAGTGATGAGGGGGGATGTTTAGGAGGTAAGCAGGCACGAACCAGATGATGCAGGCTCTTGAATGCTTATTAAAGAGCTTGGATTTTTAAAAGAATTTCAAGTCTGGTTGTCTCAGACGTCACTAGAAAAACAGCTTACAGTTCTGCATCTCCTGACATATCTCCTTCCATTTATCCTTCTTTTTGCATCAGTACTTTTATTTTAGAAAGAACCTTTATGTATGTTGGTCTCAGAATCGTGAATCTAAAGGTGAGTGACAGGGAGAGTGTTGGCTGACAACCATGAGGAGGTTTGGGGGGTGGGGTGGAGCTGGGGACAGAAACGTGGAGGGAGGTGAACAAGTTCTCTCGTTGGTGATAGAGACCCAGGATAGTGCTAGCCACACAGTTGGCCCTGGGGTCTGGTAGAAAGAGAAGTCTCAACTGCACACACCAGTGAGATAATATTTTCAGGGAAAACTAGGTTCCCGTTCAGGGCAAAGGAAAAAGAGTGCTCTGCCAACACTGGGAGGCTATAGAAGAAGCTGTTCAATAAAACTGAAATGTTCTAGAGGCAAGAAGCAAGGTAGGGTGGTCCTGAGTCATAGTCCCAGGGGAGGACATTTATGACAAAACAACAGATGGACTCTAGAGAGGAAGGCAGGCTTTGTGGGAAGAAGGTGTCAGTGAGAGGCTTGGAGAGGGACTGAACTCAAATGTTTGCCCATTTGTGTCCACTGCAGAACCAGCTGAGCCGCTGGAGGCCCACTGTGGCATCAGAATAGATTTGCAAGGGTC
This sequence comes from Capricornis sumatraensis, assembly GCF_032405125.1. Taxonomy (NCBI): domain Eukaryota; kingdom Metazoa; phylum Chordata; class Mammalia; order Artiodactyla; family Bovidae; genus Capricornis; species Capricornis sumatraensis. Next base: position 67,585,160 of record NC_091079.1, read on the forward strand.
GTTTTTTAACATTTTTTATTGGAGTGTAGTTGATTTAAAATGTCATATTAGTTTCAGGTATGGGCTTCCCAGGTGGTGCTACTGGTAAAGACCCCAGCTGCCAATGTAGGAGACATAAGAGACATGTGTTCAATCCCTGGGTCAGGAAGATCCCCTGTAGGAAGACATGGCAACCTACTCCAGCATTCGTGCCTAGAGAATCCCACGGACAGAAAAGCCTGCTGGGCTACAGCCCATGGGGTCACAAAGAGTTGAATAGGACTGAAGCAACTGAGCATGTGCATTAGTTTCAGGTATACAGCAAAGTGAATCAGTTACACATAAACATATATCTACTACTCTTTTTTTAGATTCTTTTCCCTTAGAGGCTATTACAGAGTACTGAGTAGAGTTCCTGTGCTATACAGTAAGTCCTTATTAGTTATCTGTTTTATAGATAAATGTGTGTATATGTCAATCCCAATCTCCCAATTTATCCCTGCCCCGTTCTATCCTTGGTAACCCCCTGGTAATGAGTTTGTTTTCTACATCTGTGACTCTATTTCTGTTTTGTAAATAAGTTCATTAGTACCAATTTTTTAGATTCCATATATAAACAATATCTTATAATACTTGGCAATGGTGGTTTTTGACTGCCTTTTATCGACCCTCTCCTGGAGTCCAGGCTACAAGGGAACTGAATTCTATTATTAAGATTGTAGGGTTGACTTAGCTTCTTATTTGTTGAGTGATCTCATAGCTCAGTTTCCTCAGCATAAAAACAGGTCGTGTTTTTCATCACACTTACTTTATAGAGTTGAAGTAGTGAAGTCGCTCAGTGGTGTCCGACTCTTTGCCATCCCATGGACTGTGGCCTACCAGGCTCCTCCGTCCTTGGGATTCTCCAGGCTAGAGTACTAGAGTGGGTTGCCGTTTCCTCCTCTAGGGGATCTTCCCAACCCAGAGATCAAACCCAGGTCTCTTGTATTGCAGGCAGATGTTTTACCGTCTGAGCCATCAGGGAAGCCCTTATAGAGTTGAAGCACTTACTAAATGAGATAATGCATATAAAGTGCTAATCAGAGTGAAGTGAAGTGAAAATCGCTCAGTTGTGTCCGACTCTGCAACCTCAGGGACTGTATAGTCCGTGGAATTCTCCAGGCCAGAATACTGGAGTGGGAAGCCTTTCCCTTCTCCAAGGGATCTTCCCAACCCAGGGATCTTCCCAACCCAGGGATCGCACCCAGGTTACCTGCATTGCAGGCAGATTCTTTACCAGCTGAGCCACAGAGAAGCCCAAGATTACTGGAGTGGATAGCCTGTCCCTTCTCCAGTAGATCTTCCCAACCCAGGAATCAAGCCAGGGTCTCCTGCATTGCAGGTGGATTCTTTACCAACTGAACTATCAGGGAAGCCTAATCAGAGTAAGTGCCCCGAAATTTTAGCTAGCGTTATATGTAACTTGAATCACTTGAAATAGGATGCTTCATTCCATTTTTACTTGCTTAATGAAGTTTTACTGGAATATTTTTACAGAGAAATACTTAGGGCATATAGAGAATGTTTACTCTTGGGTTATACAGAATGTTTAAAACATATCAGAAATATTCTGGGTTTTTCTTTTTTTTTTTTCAACTCTGGGCTCTTAAAATTATCTTTTTCTTTGAAAAATCAAAATCAATGAGATAAGTCATCTTCATGACACCCTTTTGCTACCACTACAGTATAACTACCATTTCACCTCTTGGGAAAGACTCATTTGTTCACTGTTTGCATGGCTTCCTATACAAAGTCCCTCCCAAGACCTGACCTCATGTTACATTGTTTTTTTCCCCGAGGACTCAGCTCCTAAAGACTTCTTAATGGGACCAAACTATTGGAAAGGGAATGGATGTTACAGATAGGGAGGATAAAAATTAGTGATGGCTGAAACCAAGGGGTAATATTAGGGGAGTTATGGGGCCAAAAAAATAGGATAGTTTCTCCAGACTTCCTTGTCCTCATACCATGCATTTCCTTGCCTCTCCCAAGTTTCTTTGCCATCCTTATTCTCATGATAAAATTATTTGGCTTAATGTGGAGGGGTGAATATGATAGAAAGCATTTTCTCAAAAACTCAGAAAGCAATGCAACCGGCTCCCAGAGTGATTACCAGGCTCTCGGCTACCACCCTTTAGATCAAGTCCAAGGAAAAATACAGGAATTGGTGAAACAGTATACTCAATTTATCCATGTTTTAGAATGTGCCATGAAACTACTTGCATTTCCAGAAATTATGTCTATGCAAATTCTTACTATTCTCTGAATTGGTCCCTAAAAAGCAGTAAGATTTATTGTCTTTGCTTCATGCCTTTCTTTTCAAACTTCTGATATCAAATACTTAAAGCTTTCCTAGGATTTTTTGCCAGGAAAAAAAGTGATCTGATCAATGAATTCACATTTAAAGATTGTGACTACATGATTTTTTTCTCCCTGGGGTATATTTAAGGTCTTGTTTAAAACAAAAGGAAAAAATCATTAATAATTAACCTTTCGGGAAATCATATTGAAAGACAATTTTCAGCCATCCTTAATTTTCGTCTTCTCTGCCTATCCATAATATCTATTTACTTTCCAATAGTCTATTCCTATATGGTCCTCCACCTACCTGTGGATAGTACTAAAGACAATATTAAGTTTATTTTTTCCTTTTCATTCGCTACTTGATTTATGTGAAAATTATACTTAGAAGCATTTTTCCCCTCGTGATTATATCATGAGAGCAGTTATGCCAGATTGCAGACAAAAATGTAACTATTCATTTCGGCCTGATTCGTCTTCACCTATTTTTTTCCTTTTAAATGCATTTCCTTCAGTTTCCTCTTTGAAGTCTAATCTGATTTCATTTTCTGAGGTAATGAAGGGAAAACAACAAACAGAAAAAGGGAAAAAAAATTCCCAGCTGAAGTTACATGTATCTGAAAAATGAAACAGCAAAATATGTTTGATTTAATCTCAATATTAAAAAGCAAATGTTTGTTCAACATTTATACAATTTTGCAAGTACTTTTTGATAGTAACTTTAAAAATTATCACATCATGGAGACTTGTAGGCAATGCTTTTTATGAAAGAAGAGAAAATAGATCATGGGATGATTTTATCTTATACAGATAAATTTTAAGAACTGCCATAGGAGAAATGTATGTCTACGATCTGTCTGCCAAATTATAGCTGCCATATTGATAAAAAGAGTGGAAATGCCATCTCACTTAGGTACCCGCTGTGTATCTTTTAGCTTAATTCTGGGGAATCAAACATGAGCCCACCCCCAAAAAATCTTGTCAAGTATCCTATCTTTCACAATGATATTAGAGAGGCATTTGATGGGGTTTTAATTGCTCCCTAAATGCATGCGTCAGAAGCACCCAGTGTTCATCAGCTGCAATGTTAATGTTAAATGAATCCAAACAGATTTATTTCAAAAGTTTAATGAGATGCAGGGCAGATACAAGTCGGGAGACAAAATGGGACACCAGGACTAGAATTTACACTGGAGAAAACAGAGAGAGAGATTCCTATGTTCCATAATAGTTCAACTAAACCATGATTTCTAACAGTGAGGGTCTAGAACCTACATGGTAATAAGTGTTCTCCACGTGGCTTTTATCTCACTCCAATGTAGACCTCGAATCTACCACTTCTCACAACTACCCTCTACTGTAAACTGTCGTCACCTCTTTCTGGGTCATCGCAATGGTCTCCTAACTTGTGTTCCTGGCCTCTTTTCACTTATTTCACGGAACAGCAGCCCGAGTGACCCTGAAATAACACAGATCTGATCGTGCCACTCTCCTCTTCAGCACACGGCAAAGACTATCCCTCTGGCTCAGGGCGGCACCTTACAGTCCATGCAGGACCTGCGAGAGGCTCTGTGTGTGCTGGCCGCTCCTTCACTCTCTGACCGTGTCCTCTATCTCCCTCCGCCACTTTCACTCAGCCACAACCACCCTGGTCTTCTCAGGGCTTCCTCTGTCGCTCTCCAGTTCAGAGCCTGCGCACTGGGGGCAGCAAGATCCACTAGAACTTCCCGCAAAGACGGGCCTGCCCCACATCTCTGCTGTCCGCTATGCTATCCGCCTGAGCCTAGGAGCCGCTGTATTTGGACAGCATATGTTTAGGGCCATTTCCCCTTAGCTGTGTTACTCATTCTCCTCCTCTTCCGAATCTTTAATGCTGCTTTACCTAAAATTTCAGCATCTACTTTCTCAGGGTTTTCTAGCCCCTTCCTTGATTTAATTTTTTTTCTTAGCATTTATCATTATCTACTATATTCTGGGTGTATTAGTTGTCTCTTTATTGTGTTTTTCCTCACTGTCATGTAAGCTCCAACAGAAGCAGAGAATTCTTTTTCTTGTTTTGTATTTTTTGTTTTGTTTTCATTCAGTGTTGCATTCCCAAAAACCTAGAACAGTATTTGGTACACGGCAGGTTGCCTCCAAATATTTGCTTATTGAATGAATAAATGACTACAAATTAATACTTAATAAAACAGACATCCTGACATTTGTGTTGGTAGTGACACTTGCTGGGGGTATTAAGAGGGGATAATAGAATAATTCAGTGTGTCTAAAATTCCCTACACCTGAGTTTTGCATGACCAGAGCTAAGAGGGAACTGCTATTAATATAATTCCAGGCACTGGATGTTCCTGACGCTGTAAGTTACTGCACAGGTCTGCGCAGTGTTTCTGTGTAAATTTTGCTCTAGCTAGGTATCTGGGAATACTTTCTTTCTTCCTTTTCTCCAACTATTTGTCAAGAAAAAATAGCTTTCAGATTATGTTAAAAAAACATTCCCATTACTAAAAACAACAAAAAGTTTCTTTAAATTTATTTTATTGAAGTATAGTTGGTTTACAATGTTGTGTTAATAATAAACAAATTTAAACGCAAAGAAAATGATTCCATGATCACTTACTCCCTCAGCTGCAGCCACCTGCAAGTCTGTTATCTAACAGAACATACTCTTCTCTCAAAAGTGCATAGAATTTTACTCTATCCAATAAAAGCCCTGAATAACTTCCAAAAACCTTGAAATAATACATAAATATTAATAAAAATTTCAGAATCATTCCTTTGACCTTAACCATCTTAGTCCTCAGATGGTGGCTTTAAGAGGGATGCAAGAACATCTATACCCACACTATGCATTTCATCTGATGCTAGGAGTTATCTTCCTAAGGAAATATTAGGGGATGGAGCTTAAATTTGACTTTATTTAACTGAATATTGGACACTGTGCTTTTTTTTTTTTTCTGGTTGGTTTGGGGAGAAGATGCTTTAAAATGTACTGAATGTGTCCATGATTCTAACAGGACGGGAGGGCAGCTGTCTGTCTTGTATTTTAACCACTCCCATCCCACCCTGCCCCAATCCAGGAAAAAATAAAGTCTGACACTCATCATCAAGGTATTTCCCCGTGATTACCTACAGGTTAAACGTTACCCTCTGAAGCAGATGGTCAATTGCCAGTCTAATCGAAGGAACTGTTCTCCCTCCTCTCATCCGTTGAATATGCTTTTGATACTCCTGGTGCCAGAAAATTGCTACAGGTTCAAATAGTGCCCTGTGTATTATTGAGAAACTGAATTGAGACTGTCAGACAGCCTTCTTTTCCCCATTCTTTTCCTTTGTGCAGGAAAATTATTCTACTTTTATATAATTAACGTTCAAGAACACAGCACAAGGGAATACAATGATGGGGTCTTACAACTCCATCAAAATTAAAATCATAACAATATGTAAGATAAAGAATTAGCAATAAATATAGAGTTCTCAGAGTAAAAAATAAGGTATATTTTCATGAGTGAGCATAGTCTAGCATGAACCCATGTTTTTTTTTGTTAGCCAAAACAACAAAACAAAAACTGAAAGGTTAACTTGGATTTTTAGTTGAAACTGTTACAAAGGTGAGCTGTCCACCATGCTTCTATTACGGAACTGCAACTTTGTGTTGAAACTTATCTTTGGGAAATGTGTACTTATTAAAAGTGGGAAATGCTTATAGATACAATGTCATTTATTTCTCATATTGACGCTTAAATAGTCTCAGATTCCATAGACAGATGTGATGATGAGGAATGAGCACAGGTGAAAAAGTCTGAAATTCCAGTTCAGCTATGCCACTGACTGGCTATGTCACCTTAGGCAAGTTCGAATTTTAATTCCTTCATCTTCCTACTGTATATGGTTAATTTATGGATTAAATGTAAAGTAGATAATATATCTGGGAAGTTATGGATGTTAATAACTTATGGATATCATCGTTATTATTAAATTATGCAGATGGTATAATTATAACTAAAATGTATTTAAGAGAATGAATTCACAAAGAAATAAATAATCCACATCAAAGTATCAAAAGTACTTGAATTTATGTGATAGAGAAGGCTTTTTTCTAGTTTTACATATATTTCTGAACTTTAATAACTTTAATTTCACTGTTAATGAAAACAGTTGTTTCTGTTTTCATACTAAAAAATCCTCCTATGCTTATCAGTATGGTCTACCAGGAAAAGATAATCCTAATTATATACAGATTTATATAAAATATAGAAATGCTTTTACAAACATTTAATATATGAGACATGTCCAACTTAATTTGCCAATATAATTGTCCCCTTCACACTTTCTAAATCTGCAAAAGAAAACTAGTTTCCATTTATCAATTAACATTTTATAAAAATTATTGGATGAAGAAATGTTTTGAAATTTTTATAAATTTTTCTTCTTTGAAATGGGAAGTTCTTTTTCACCAAGACTGAACAAATTTCTATTCTAAAAACCACAAGATTTGAATAGAAATTCTGGGTAAACCATTTTTATTATTCTAGCTTCTGCCTCACATAACAGCAACTTAAACTTTCCACAAATAGCAACTCTCTTTTTACTGAAACTTTATAGATTCACACACCTGAAAAAACTTCAGCCAGGGTTTAAGGTCACTTAATTTTTGTAAGTTTAGGAATCAAGAGTAATCATTTTTTGTGGAAAACTTTCCATAGTGTGTGTGTGTACATATATTTTTGAACTCATATTGTCTCATAATGTAATCCAGCAGAGCTTTCAGCGGTGATTTCTTTTGTCTCTTTTTGGTTATTTTTCCTTCCTTATTTATCCATCTCTTCTCTTTAACGTTTATTTTTCTTCATTTGTTTTTCCTCTGTATAAGATATTACAGAATGTCTCTGGGTTTGAAAGGAAAAAAAAATGAGAGAAATGATGGAAGGAAGAAAAAAAGCAGGAAACAGGAAAAAAAGAAAGAAATCTAGGACAAAAACTTTTCCTAGTTCTTTCTGTTCATGGTTATCTCAGCCTTCAAGGGCTGGCTAGCAAAGAGTCACATGCCTAGGAGAAAGAGTCAGTGAAAATTTGCCAGAAGTGAGGAAAACTGACCACTTTCTTTTATCCATACACTAAAAAGACAAATAGGACTTGAAAATGTACATCTCCTCAACTCCACTATGAATATGAGGTAGCTGTCTTCCTTGAAAAGGTGCCTCCCCCTGGAAACATCATTCCTCTCTCTGTGGCTTTTAGCACATGATGAAGTTTGTTTGGCCAGTTGTTCAACCTTTACATCATTCTGAGCCACCACGTAAGCATTCTTACCCCCTTTCCCCCAGAAGGTGGCAGGTCGCTTATTAAGCACATAGAAGGGAGTGTATCTTTCCTTCATCACTCTATTTATCTTTCCTTGAGAGAGAAATCTAAATGTCCCTAGTCACCTTGCGTCTTCCACGAAATGGAAAGAGCTTTGCAAAATGTCCTGCACAGAACCCTCTGATTTCATTCACAACATGATCCGAGAGCTCAACTAGTACTTTATCTGTCATTAATCCCACCGCAGCACGTAGCAGCCATTAAGGGGGTTACTTACCAGCTTCCACACCGATGAATATACAGAAAGGAGTAGAAAGGAAAGTTGGCAGGGTCCATGACAAACGATGACTGTGACTGGGAATGGAGACCCAGCTCCCCTGACTGCTGGGGCTCCATCTCCCCCGTGTCAACGCATAGCCCATGGGGCAGAGGTAATTTTCCCATTTTATGATCTACTGTACTTGGCATCTGTTCTGGCACTGGAGACTGTGTCTATTTTGGGGATCAGTTGTATATTCCCAGATTGCCATTTTCCTCTGCCTTGCGCTCTGTTAAATATTCTACAGTATATTATCACTTCATTTGACTTCAGTTCTTTCCTCTGACAGTGGTGTGGGGCAGTCTGGACCCAGAGTCACTTCCTCTCTCAAACTCAATCTGTCTAAATGTCAAAAAAAAAAAAAAAAAAAAAAAAGGTAGAACTCTTTACAATCCCAGCAATCTGGCATTTCTGAGGAAATATTTGATAGGTGTTGCATTTCGGAAGCTCTGTTTGCTGGAGGTGGAGGGCGGGAAGGGGGAGACTTGTGGTTGAAAATACTGTTATTTTCATAGTTAGCTTTTTCAGAAATGTGATATTCTGTTCTTAAAAGCCCCAGTCCCAAGAGCAGAGGCTGTGTTAACACAATGATTTTTGTTTAAGAGGGTCCTTCTCCCAACTTTTACTCACAGATTTGAGCTGTCTGGTGACAGATTTGGGCAGATGACATCGTCCACAATTTGATAATGCTCGCAAAGCTGAGGAGTGTTCCATGATTTCTTTCCTGTCTCCCCATTCCCCTCCTGGCTTCTCTCCCCACCTTCCCAACCCCCCTAACTCCCCTCCTCAACACACACACCTTTTGCTTTGTGCTTCCATGCTGACAGTGTCAAACTTAGTGACATGAAAGGACAAATCCCAGAAAAGACCTTATGGGAGATTTTGCTCCTTGCCTTTGGGGACATATGTTGGCATTAGATATTGTCAGGCTGTTTTAGATCTTCCTAATTAAAGGCTATCAGAAATAAAATTAGAGGTGACTTCTCTAGGTCAGCAGAATTCAGTCATCATGTATTACTCCGCGGTGAAGTAACTAGGATTAAGGAAACGTTTAACTAAAAGGGCTTCGATTGAGTAACTTTCAGGAGTGCTCCTGTGCTTAGAAGCACCAATGGATCGACTAATAGAGCTGAATAACTGGAGCCACATGGAAACAGGACATACCTGCTGCACCACAGATTTCTTAACATTTAGAAGTCAGGGTAGCTTTAGTTTCAATAAAAAGAAGAAGAAAAAGAAAGAAAGGAGGCATTAGTATAGTCTGAAGGCAAGAATAATGTGAAAGAGAGAAGAGGGGAAGGGAAATAATTTTGGTGGAGAGCCCACAACAGCATCAGGCATCAAGCTAGGTGTAGATGGTAACTCATTTAACTGTCAGGCCATTACTGGAAGATGTTTCTCTCTCCACTTTCAAAATGGAGAAACTGAGGCTCAGCCAAAAACAACTATTTGCCTAAGATTGCAATATTCATAAATAGCAGAGCTAGATTTTTTTTTCCCCTCTTTGTTGCTAAGTTTATACACTTCCTATAAGTCTAAACTAAGATCTCAAATCTGTGTTGACCAGGCTTTTTTTTTTTCCTGCTTCTTTTTATTTCTTCAGAGACTTGTCTGCTTTCTAAGACTTGAAGCAGATTGTCAACCTTCAAAATCATTGCCCACTCATCTGGCTAGTATGCATGCAAGGCAAAGGGAAAATTTACTCTGAATTAGAGGAATCAGCACTGATTTCATTTCTTTAGCTCCCAAGGACAAAGGGATATTGGTAAGGGGGGAAAAAAAAGGAATAGTCTAATAAACATTTTCAATTCATTTTTAATTTGAAAAAATATTGTGAAATATTTTTAAACTTTAAGCTATTTTGCATGGAAGGATGTTATCATTACTATAGTCACTGATCCAGACATTGAAGAAGAAAGAAGCTACATGAAAATATTAACCAAAATTATATATTAGCTTTCAGGTGATTACAATCCTAGCTTTGAAAATAGCTACAACTTTTTTTCTGTAAGAATTTGTTGCCGTGAAAACACTCAAGATCACCTGAGTTCAATTTATGACAAAAGATGAGCCTGATTTTTTTAATGTCATTCAGATATGTTTTTAAATCAATAAAATTTCCAAGACAGAATTTCCTATTTTTCAAGTTTGGCAGAGTTTTGGTAAGGAATTCAAGATCTCTTCCCACCATTCCAACGTGGGGTTATTTTCCAGAAGAACTGCCAATACTTCAGTTATCTTCTTGGAAGAAACAGAGGGGCCTGGTTCCCCTGCTGCCTTATGAGTTATTCCTTAACTCGACAGGAATAAGCCTGTTCCCTTACACTCACATAGCAGAGGCTGGATATTTGAGCCTGATTTTTGGCTCTTTCATCTGAACTTTTCCTCTGTTGGCAAGCCTGTGTTCTGGATGGTTCCTCTTTTATCAGAGACACTTTCTGTCTGACATGTTCATGGGTCCATATCTCAGCTTAGCAGTGGTAGAGGCAGACAGTCATGGGGAGATCTGACCATCATATTCCTCACACTCTGTGACCAAAAGAAAAAAATTTTTTTTAAAAGCTCCAATAACAGAGACATTCAGTCCAGTCTGGCTACAACAGGAAGGTGCAGCCAAGAGCAATTTACCCCATGTTACTTCTTCCTTTCACTTTCATTAAATGTAATCTTTTTGAATATTCTTCAGTGGTGACATCTACTGCCACACCTAAATTTCTTTTCTTTTTTAAATTAAAAGAAAAAAAAATGCCTGAAGGAACAAAAAGCCCTAGGGCTTCTGACAAAATATTTTAGAAGGTAAATGATAGCTACAGACTCCAATCACTATCATATAATTAGACTATTCAAACAGAAAAAATATGACTCTAGAATGTTGCATTCTTCCTGACAACATGACATGACATGTTTTGGATAATATTGGGAGCAGGCTTGGGTTATAGTCATGGAAACTCATTATATACACACATAGACACACATACATAAATACCACATATGTTTGTGCATATTTGGTGTATATAATGTACGACTGTTAAGTGGAATCTATTTAGGAAGAGAATAGTAAGTTTATTTAGGGAATGTGTGTACTCAGTTAAGTGGGGATTTTTTCTAAAGCCACTACTAGGAACCATAAAGTTGCTTTATCAAACCATCAACAAACAAAGAGCCTGCCTTTTTTATCTCTATATCACTTGGACAAAAAGTAGTAGAGAATTCTCAGTTTCTGTTCTATCTTTGAAGTTTATAAACACATCAAGGGGGCAAGGCCACCCCAACATTTCAATTTAAAACCTTTATATTTTTAATACGCATGTTGAAAGAAGAAGACTGTATGAAGAGAGATTTATATTCCTGGTATAAGTCTGATTCATATCGTTCCAGTGGTATTTTTGTTTTATTTCCATAGATCACTAAGATTTCTCTAGAAAAGCCACACTGCATTTACTAAATAGCCTCTAGCAAAGAGGACGAGAAAAGGGCCATAGTTTTCTATCAGATTCATAGAAAAGGGTTCCTTTCAGGGAAGAAAAAACCTTGAAGTGTTTGCCAAGAATGTGAAATTCCTGGTGTATCTATAGTTCAAGTGTCTTCTTAGTGATTCTTACATAGGAAAGAATTTGAAGTAGAGAGAAAGATTCTTTTTTTTAATAGTATATATTCCAAGGGAACTAGATTGAGAAACTGAACAGCCTCAATGATCCATGAAAAACTTATATACCTAGGGATTGACACTGACCTCAGCTGTTCCTGAAACCTGGATTAAACCATCTATATTGGAAATCTAGTTGAGTTTAATTCACTTCCTTTATTTACCAGTGTCTACTGGCTGTCACAAACTGTTCTGTGTGCTAGAGTTATGGGAACAGATCCCCTGCTCTCGAAGTTCATATGCTAGTGGAAGAGAAAGCAATTAAACACACCATTAGAAGAGATAAGTAGTATGAGAGAGAGGCAGTGAAAACACTAAGTCGAGTGGGATTTGAAGGGAATGATTGAAGACCACTTTTTTTTTTTTCAAACTTTTAACTTTTTATTTTGTATAGGGGTATAGCTGATTAACAGTGTTGTGGTAGTTTTCAGGGAACAGTGAACAGTGAATGGACTCAGCCATACATACGCGTGTATCCATTTTCCTTCAAACCCTCCTCCCATCCAGGCTGGCATATAGCACTGACTAGAGTTCCAAGTGCTATACAACAGATCATTTTTGGTTATCCATTTTGAATATAACAGTGTGTACATGACCTTCCCAAACTCCCTAAATATCCCTTCCCCTTGGTAACCATAGATTCCTTTTCTAAGTCTGTGAGTCTCTTTCTGTTTTCTAAAATAAGTTGATTTGTATCTTTTTTTTTTTTTTTTTAGATTCCACTTATAAGGGTTGCCATATGATATTTCTCCTTCTCTGTCAGACTTACTTCACTCAGTATGATACTTTTTAGGTCCATCCATGTTGCTGCAGATGACAGTATTTCATTCTTTTTGATGGCTGAGTAATATTCCATTGTTTATTGTACCACATCTTCTTTGTCCAGTCCTCTGTCAATGGACATTTAGGTGGCTTCTATGTCTTGCCTATTGTAAACAGTGCTGCAGTCAACATTGGAGTGCATTTTTCCTTTCGGATCATGCTTTTCTCTGGATATATGCCCAGCAGTGGGATTAGTGGGTCATAAGGCAGATCTATTTTTGTTTTTTTAAGGCCCCTCCATACTCCTCTCCATGGTGGGAATAATTTACATTCCCACCAACAGTGAAGAGGAAGAACACTTTCTGAATAGCATGGCTCTACCATTGAATGCTCTAGGATGAACATAGGAGAGGGTGTTTCAAACCTGACCAGGAAGGAAAACCAGAAAACCTCAAGCCATTTGCTGCTGCTGCTGCTGCTGCTGCTCAGACACTCAGTCACGTTGACTCTTTGTGACCCCATGCACTATAGCTGGGCAGGCTCCTCTGTCCATGGAATTTTCCAGGCAAGAATACTGGAGTGGACTGCCATTTCCTTCTCCACGGATCTTCCCAACCCAGGGATTAAACCACATCTTGCACCTCCTGCATTGGCAGGCAGATTCTTTACTGCTGTGTCACCTGGGAAGTCCATTCAAGGCATTTATTAGCCATATATATTAGATCCTAAACAGTGGGCAGAAATCAAATCTATTCCTTGCATTCTCCAATATTTGGAATTTGTCCTCAGAGCTTGGAGGGTCTATTGAAGGATTTTTATTTATTTTTAAGATTTTTTTTTTGAAGTGGACCATTTTTAAAGTCTTTATTGAATTTGTTATAATATTGTTTCTGTTTTGTTTTTTGGCCACTAGACATGGAGGATCTTAGCTCCCTGACTAGGAATTGAACCCATAACCCTTGCATTGGAAGGTGAAGTCTTAACCACTGGACCACCAAGGAAGTCCCTACTGAAGGATTTTAAATAAGAGAGTGGCATGGTCAGATCCCTTTTCTTCCTTCTGTGATTGGAGACAGGTTGCTATGAGACTTGGGGATAATTTTGTACAATGGCACTAGTTCTTCATATCCATTGTTCAAAGGACACCACGTGTGTGTATGACCCCAACATGGTTTTTGTATTGTGAGCATTGATTATCAGATGGAAAAAAAAATTCTGTTTAGGAATTATTCATGGGTGGCTGTGGAGGAATCACATGTGCTCTACACTTTTTCAGCTTAGATTACCCTGCAACCTCATTGATCATTTTTCTCTGACTTTTTTTTGGCAATGAAGACCAGTTCCGTTTCCTTCAAGTCGTGCATGATTCAGGACAAATACCTCATCTCTCATGATACCTCAGTAAAGCCAAAAGTTTAAATGATTTTTCAGGAAAAATAAACTTTTCATGTAAGTGTCTTTTCTAATTAAATTTATCATTTCATTAACAGAGTGAGCATAATGACTCATCTTTATCTATTTCTTTTCCTGTTTGGGGAAGCAAAGGTGGGACACATTTTACTTAAAAAGGCTTCAGGCTAAGGGGGCTCCACTACTGGCAGTCAGCCTGCTATTCTTTTAATAAAACACATTCACTTTTCTTTCCTTATCACTGATCTAAGCAAGCATTAATTACTAATATAAATTCATATTTAAAATTTTTTAAGCATACTTTTTATAAATCTGTGCAGTGGTTCTTAAACTGTAATCCACTGTATAATCATTTGTCAAAATAGACCAATGTTCTTTTAATTCACTAGAAAACTCGGCATCATTTTAAATCTGTAAATGAATCCATGAGGTTGGAATACAGCACTGACCTTTCAAAGTGCCCCCTTTTTAAGAATATCACTTTTTTACTTATGTTTATTTTCTATCCCAGAAAATACGTTTTCTTTTTTTATTTTAAAAACCCCATAAATACTATGCTGATCAAGTCAGAACTCTCTGAAAGTATATTTTAAGAGGAGTAATTGGGAAAACGTGATTATGTTTAAAGGTAGAAAAGTACCTTCTAAAAGTAGATATTCTCAGTAATCATACTTTTTAATCACTTTTACAAACCATCCTCATTTGCACTGGAATACAAAATATTGGTCTCTTATTTACTTCATGTGTCAAACATGATTTTTTTTTTTTCTGAATCCTGTTGGTTTTTCCCTTGTAGTTTCTCTGGTGTATTTTCACAACCCCATCCTGTTCCAGGCTGCCTTTACATCCCTATTGACTGCCTCTTCCCCTTTTTAACTAGTTTAAAATGTCATTATCCAGTTGGTAAAAATAGGTAGAATCTATCAGACCCCCTGGTTGCTCAGATGGTTAAGCGTCTGCCTACAATGTGGGAGACCTGGGTTCGATCCCTGGGTTGGGAAGATTCCCCTGGAGAAGGAAATGGCAACCCACTCCAATACTCTTGCCTGGAAAATCCTACGGATGGAGGAGCCTGGTAGGCTACAGTCCACAGGGTCACAAGAGTCGGACACGACTGAGCAACTTCACTTCACTTCACTTCATGCTAAGAACTGGGCACATATTATTTCCTTTAATCCTCACAGTAACCCTGCAAGATGGGTGTTAATCTCTATTTTTTTTTTCTTTTACAAAGAAAATGAAGTTCAGACAAGCTCACCTGCATCCAAAGCTGATGTGTACTCTGCTCCATCACTTAGTCTCCCAAAGCTTGATCACTTAAACCATGACATGCTCATGAACTTGTCATATTGAATCTAAACTCCTATGTTTGATTTTGAAAAATCTTTCCTAATTTGCTTCAGTTGAACTCAGTAAATAGTAATTGAGGGCAGACTGTGTACCAGACACTATTTAAGGGACCAAGAAGGTGTTGCTAGTGGTAAAGAACCTTCCTGCCAATGCAGGAAATATAAGAGACGCAGGTTCAATCTCTGGATTGAGAAGGTCCTCTGGAGGAGTGCATGGCAACGCACTCCAGTATTCTTGCCTGCAGAATCCCATGGCCAGAGGAGTCTGGTTGGCTACAGCCAATAGGGTCACACAGGGCTGGACATGACTGAAACAACTTCGCACGCACACACGCAAGGATGAAAAGAAGGATACTGTGTTTAGTACGCAAGGATGAAAAGAAGGATACTGTGTTTAGTACGCAAGGATGAAAAGAAGGATACTGTGTTTAGCCTTCACGTGTAAATTCATTGACTGTCACTCCCCGTCCTCTTCACCTCTATTCAAATCAAATATTAAAATTAAATATTAAAAGAATCCTATTCTTCACTCTGGCCATTTGAGTACATATAATAGGATTTCTCAGACTTTGCTCTTTAAGATATTAACACGTGCTTTAGATAGAAAAAGAAGAAAGTAATTTTGGGTATATTTGGCAAATGCTGTCAAATATTAACTGCCTGTTGGTTACTAACAATGATAACTAGCCTACAAAAGTCTCTGGAAAATATGGAAGTAAAGAATTCCCATTTGCTTAAGCCAGTCTTTTCCATACTTTTTTTGCTCACAGAACAGATTTTTCTTTCAAAATTCTTAAATTTCACTGAATTTAGAGTAGAAAATTCTTATGGTGCTTTCTCTCATTCTTCTTAAAATTTAATCTTTTGAGTAAAGATCATATGTTTCAAAAATCATAACAATGCAAAAACATTACATTTAGATTTATTTTTCCATCCTATTCTTGTCCATCACTCTCATGATTAGCTGCTTTTTTAGATTCTTGCATTTCTTTCTTCAAGCACAAGGAAATTAAAACACAGATATATACTTCATATTTTTTAAAAAATAACACAAAATATTACATTTTATTCTCTATACCCTGTAGTGAGTTTTCTTTTGCATTTTCAAAGTACAGTCTTCTTTCAAGGCCTGATTTAAATCTCACTTCTTCAATAAGGTTTGCTCGATCTTTGCTGAAATAGTTGGTGCCTCATCATTTAAATCCTCAGTATCTTCTTGTTCCTTATCTGGTCTTTTGATCTCACCAGTGAGATGATAAGCTTGTTGAACATGGGAACCAGAGGCACTCCTTTTTTTACTTTTCACATATCATCAAGCCTGCAGAAATTGCTGAGTTAATCATCCTGTCTACACAGGAGCAGTCTGAAGAGAAAGCCACAGAGACATGTTGGAATCTGAGTCACTGCCTAGAATTACAGGAACTTTCTCTCCACATTTCTGCATAGAGAATCTTGTACAGCATCATGAATCACAGAATATCACCAAATGATTTCTTCCCAATATGAGAAAATAAGACATTAAAAGTGTTAAAAAGTATTATAAATCATAAGAGTAAGTATCATGAAATATGGGCCATGCTCTTGGCTGTAACATTTCTAGATCTTGTATAAGCCAACAAACACTGCACCTACAGAATGAAAATTGTTATGTACAGCTATTGAAGTTTATATGTGTGAGACCAAAAATTAAAGCTCTTAAGATTTGTTACTTAAACAAATGAAAAAAAAAGCAACAACTCTTGGAGCCCTCCTTATACTACTGTTTTGTTTCAAGCAGCTTTTTTGAAGAAATCCACTAAGATGATGGCTGATGAGATAACTAAAGTATATTGCAGCAAAATTCAAGTTCAGCTAGCAGTGAATGAATGCCGACCTTGGCAAAGCCACGTGCAAAATCTGAGAGAGAGGATAAAACTTGACTGAGACAGATGCTCTGCCCTCTAGGAGTGACAGTCTCAGCCTCCTTTTGACATTAGACATTCTCTGGTGAGGGCTTCCCTGGAGGCTCAGTGGTGAAGAATCCACCTACCGGTGCAGGAGATGTGGGTTCGATCCCTGGGTCAGGATGATTCTCTGAAGAAGGAAATGGTAACCCACTGCAATATTCTTGCTTGGGAAATCCTATGGACAGAGGAGCCTGGAAGGCTACAGTCTGTGGGGTCACAAGAATTGGATACAATTTAGAGCTTCAACAACAATTCAATGAGCTGTAAAGGGGTAGACATTGTTTGGAGCTTTGGACAGATGCCTGAGGGGAAAGAGGTCTTCTATTTATTCCCATAGAACAGATCTCAGGTAGAGTAACTGAGAAAACGTTTAGGAATATTAAAATCATGTGAGACAAATAATTGTAAAATAATAAGATGGATACCTTGATATAGATATAATTACTTTCCATTCCTTCTGTCCAATTCAACATATTAAAACTCTGGTGCCATTACAGTCAAAAGTTATTCCTTAATGGACACCCCCATTGGCAAAAAATCAAGTTTCCAGGTAGATCAGGGAGCATGGGTTTCAGATTTTCTGATAATGCTATCAACTGAAATCTCAGTTCTAAGTACAGAATCAAACATCATTCCAGTATCCTGCCAGTGTTATCTTTCATAGAATAAGAGAGACGACAATCACATAACTAAGCCTCAGGTTAGAGCCAGATCATACTCACCTCCAGGAACTTCTATGTAGGATATGGGAAGACTGGCAAGATAAGCCCTTCCTTTATCAGTGGAGTTTCTGATATGCCTCTATGCTTTCCCTGTGTTAAATGGTCAACACTTGCCATTGCCTTTAAAGAGACACAGGACATTCATCCCTAGTTTCTTTGCACAGTACACTGAACACAGGAAGTTTTCTTGTGGTTCTAGATTGTCAAGAAAAAAGAATTTAATTAACTCTAAAAGGGAACAGAAATAATTCTTTTTGTGATTGAGTTCTGCCATCTCTGCTCGGAAAGAGGGCGTATACCCTTTGCTGTGACTGCTAAGTAGATGTTATGTTGGAGAAGAAGTTTCAGCCATTTCAAAACATGGCTTTTCTTTCCTGGTGACCTTTCTGCGCTCTTCTGTTAAGATTCTGAAATAAGGAAGTTAACAGGCTCAGAGATCCCACTGTTTCCTATTTCTATTTCCAGTAATAGCTCTCAGGGCTACTTTGTCACCAAGACCCACAGAATTGAATGTGATTGCAGCAAAAGGTACTATGAGTAGAAAATGAATTCCTTATGTTGAAAAGAGAAAAATGTGTGGGTGCTTTTGGAACAAGCCTGTAGACAATGGTAGGCTTTTCAACATATTACAAAGGGATGGTTAAACTGACAGATGATGAGATGATTGACATAATTTTTGAAAGTAATAAAGCTGAATTTTCCAATTTATTATGGCTTTCATGAATTTTCCTTTTAAAGTGCTGGTTATAATGCTTACCCCCAATTTTTATGTGCAATCTATTTTGATGTGTTTTGTCAGCAAAATTCATAAAGCAATATGAACTCATATAAAATTTACTTTCCTTGTCATTTTCTTCCAAGAAATAAAAGTCCTTGGCTTGAGTCTTGACCAATGATTTTTACAAACAGGTACAAAGGTATCCATGGCTACTCTGTCAAAACTGACATGGAGATGTCATTTGAGATTTGGATGCTTAGTGACCTAATGGATTCAGAGAAAACTATTGGGAATTTGAACAATTATCTATCATAGTGCACCCTATATTTTAGTCCGTAATATATACCAAGGCAATCTTGTTTCACTTTTCTGCCATAACCAATCTTTTTAAAATTTGAGGAGCATATTCAGTGCAGTTGCATGCTACACAATGATAAGGTTAGATATCCAGCCTGTAAACTCAATAATAGAGAAAAATGTCCAATTAAAACTTCCTAAGTTACCCATGAAGTATAATAAAGTATATATCATTTATATAATCAACTTCATACAATATGTATGTGTACATATGAAATGTATACAGTAGAACACAGTATTTAATAGTGAATGCATTTTTTTAAAAATAATTGTGGTGAAATAGCTTCCCAGGTGGCACAGTGGTAAAGAATCTGCCTGCCAATGGGAGACATAAGAGAAGATTCAATTCCTGGGTCAGGAAGATCCCCGGGAGGAGGAAATGGCAACCCACCCCAGTGTGTTGCCTGGAAATCCCATGGACAGAGGAGCCTGGTGGGCTACAGTCCACGAGGTCCCAAAGACTCAGACACGACTGAGCACCTGAACGCTAGCCCATATATAACACAAAATTTACCATTTTAGCCATTTTTCAATGTATAGGTCAGTGGCAGGAAGTGCAATCACATATTTGTGCAACCACGCTTTTCATCTTCCAAAACTGAATCTATGCACACCACTTTAATCACTAACTCCCATCTTCCCAGTGCCTGGCAACCACCATTCAATTTTCTGTCTTTGTAAATTCCATTATTCTAGATGACTCGTGTAAGTGGATTCATACAGTATTTGTCCTTTTGTGACTGACTTATTTTACTTAGCATAATGTATTTAAGATTCAACCTGTTACAACAAATGCCATAATTTTCTTTTTTAAGACTGAATAATATTCTGTTGTATGGGTCTGCCACATTTTGTTTATCTATTTGTTGATGGACTCTTGGTTTACATCTGTCTTTTAGCTATCATACTGTTATATATCTGTGTGTACAAATATCTGAGTCTCTGTTTTCCATTTGATCACATATATATCCAGAACTGAAAGTGCTGGATCATATAGTAATCCTAGTTTTAATTTAAGAAACTGCCAGTCAGTTTTCTGAGCTATATCGTGTCATAGTCCCACCAGCACTGCATAAGGGTTTCAATTTCTCAACATCTTTGTCAACATTGTTTATTTTCTGGTTTTGTTTTATTTTTATAATAGCCATCCAAATGGCTATGAAATGGTATCTCTGTGTGGTTTTGACTTGCATTTCCTTAATGATTAGTAACACTGAACATCTTTTTATGGGCTAATTGACCATTTGTACATATTCTTTGGAGAAATATATCTTTAAGTCTTTTGCCCATTTTTTAATGAAGTAGTTTTTTGTTGTGGAATTATAGGAAGATGGATACATTTATATTTATATTATATATATTTGAACAGCTTGAATGCATGATATAATTCCATTACAGTATATTGTGGGGAATTCTGATTCAGGGGAACTTATTATTACACAGCCAATGCCTTTAATATACTAAATGTTATCAGTAGAGAAAAACTACAAGGGAAAGCGATATTTAAGTAGGAGAGGAGACTGGCAAAAAATCACTAACTGCTCATTCAGGCAAACTTTGCCAATCACTGTGTTAGTTCTGATGGGCAGGTTACAAATTTAGGAAGTGAGTGACTCATTTTCCCATTTCTCAGGATTGTGTTACAAAAGGTTTTGGGTGCACTCGCCTACTTACCAGCAGTGAGCACCCAAACATATCAGACTGTCTGGGTGAGTGTCTCAAAGTTGTTGGGCTGCGCTGACTTCTCTGTTGCTAGGCTGAGCCAAAACAACCTCAGTCTGTCTTCACTGAGCAGGTCACTGTGACCTCCAGTGTTCTGGTTCCACCTCTGAAATCCCTCCTGTAGCTCTGGAAGTTCTGCCAAACCCTCTCGACAGTAAAAAGCCTACAACAGATTAGTCTGCTGCCGCCGCTGCTACTGGTACTGCTGTGGTTTCCTAGCTGTATCCTCACCTCTGTCTTGGCCCCGACTTGTCCGTTCGCACGTTTCTTCTGCGCACCCTGTCTATGATCTAGTTGCTTCAGCGTCTCCTGCAGCAGCGCATGCGGACCCCGCTGCCGTCATCCATCCCGAGCACGTGGCGCAGATCATGGGAACCTGTTGAGGCAGGCACTGTTGGGAGCTGGGCTGTATTCCAGAAGCTGGTTGTCAGGGCTCCCTGTTACTGTTTAAGATTAAATGAGGCTCGAGGTTGTGCTGATGAGATTGTTTAAAAAGCTGGTTGCGGTGCCTGTGGAGTATGTCTAGGTCCGATCATCATTAGAAGGATGGGAGGGACAAGCCTTTCAAGTCTGGGCGTATGCACATTTGCAGAAATGCCTCGAGGACGTTCTACTTTAAACGCATGCAAGGCAAATCCCGTTTTGAAAACTCCAAGAGGTTGTTTATTTTGCCAACACTATGAGGGTTCTTCACTGATGCACAATTTTTTTTTTTTTTCCTTTAACCACATGGAAGTCTTACAAATTTTTTCATCCTCCCTTCTATCATATACTTGAAACACTCTCCTTCGTGCATTCCTTTCTTTATTCCACAGACAGTTCTTGAGCGCTTAGCATGAGCCTCAGGCACGGAGCTAGAAACAAGGTAGCAAGACACCTAGGTGGGTGAGATTATATGCTTTGGATCCTTACCACGCACTTAACGTCATGCCTCAGCTCTGTCGCACACAGTAAAGGGTCTCAGAGGAGGAAATGGCAACCCACTCCAGTATGCTTGCAGGGAGAATCCCATGGACATAGGAGTGTGGCAGGCAAGTCCATGAGGTTGCAAAGAGTCAGGCATGACTGAGCAGCTGAGAACAAATGCAAGGGAACTCAGAGCAGGCATCCTCACCGCCTTGCTACTCATTGCATCGTTTGTAAAACGGTGGAAATGATAGCATCCTTCGTTTCATAGCAAGGATTATTGGCTATCGATGTATGTAAACTGCTTAGCACAGTACCTGGTTCAAAGTAGACATTCAACAAATGCAATGATACGATTGCTGTTATTCTTGAATTGAGAGGTAGAGTATAAAGTTTTTACCCTCTAGCAATGCCTTAGCTGATGTGGAGGCAAGCATGTAATCAGTTACAAGACGATTTACGCACAATAAGGAAAATAGAGAGACAGAAACTCTAAGTGGGGAGAGAGGGCTATTTAATTCTGTCTGGAAGCAAGGAGTATGAAAGTTTTGTGGATGGCATCTCAAAGGGCTAGAACTTAAACAAACAAAAAGATTTTGACAAATTTTTTAATGTTGTTAAGATTTTTTTTTAATGTGATTCTCAAAATGTCCCTTCAGCCTACTGTATCCTTTCGTCCTTCCATTCCCAAGCCCACATTTTATCTAATCCTTCAAAGGCTGTGCTCAAATGTCCAATCTTTCTTGGTTCCTTCCCTGATGAATGAATAAATTAAATATCACTTGAGAGTATATTTGTATGCTGGGGCCTGGAAATAATTTTTCTTATATAGAAATTTATTTTGGCAAGAGCATTCCTATAATGGAATATAACCTGTATTAACATGAGTACCATCCATCACTCTCTGAGATGGGTATGATAAACATTTCCATTTTTGATCCAATTAAAACTAGTGGAGCTAGAAAAAACCATATGGACTCCTTTTCTTTTTTTAAGTGGTATAAATTTTCAAGGCATAACTACCCAACTGATTCAGAGACAATAATATGCTATAGAGTTTGGATACAATCAGCTGATATAACATTAAGCCCTTAGAACAATGAACAAAACCCTAATATAAGAAACTGATGGCATCAGAATAATTAGATCCATCAGGACATTTAGTAACAACAAAATGAAAGAAAACCACAACCTAGGAAGCTAGAGGTAGGCTACTGGTCCCTTTCTGCGAAACAGCTCCAACTAGATACCAGTGATAATGAAAATAATTGGTAAAGTTTACTTTGTAAATAACCAAAGCAAATTATACCTATAATAATTCCAGAAAAATAAAACCGAGGAGGTAGTACACAACACACGACCATATTTTTATCTCCCACAAAGTATGGCCCAAGTCATGGAAAAAGTCTACATGGGTGATGTGACTGCCAATCACAATCTGATTGGTGCTCTCACTTGGTAAATGAGAAAATGTCAAGTGTTGCATCCCTGATTACTCTTCATGAGTTATGTGACTTTGGACATATCTCCTCATTTTTTATTTTCCTTTGACATAAGCTTCGCTGTGGGAAAATTGCAGTTTCCCTATGGGCCTCATCAGCTGTGGAAAAAAGACAAGAGGACAATAACACTTTCTGCAGTCTTTGCTATAAATCCACAGAGGACAGCCATCTCACCCCTAAACCCCATAATAATACTTTCTGCTTCTGTTCACACTTGCTTTCCAAAATCCAACCCCAGGTAACACAGCTCTGATCATGTAAAGGAAAATGTTGAGCCATCTCTCCTTTCATTCAAGAATGTCTTTAGAGATTATGGAGCGAAAAAAAAAAGAAAAAGAAACAAAGTCTACGGGCATCCCCAACATTATTCAGTTGTGTTGCTGCCATCATTAGACAACTTGGTTCAAGTACATGAAAGTATAATTATAATAAGCTGATATTCAGAGAAAACAGCTACCTCTAGAGATTCCCAAGTTTTCTTCATCTCCATTTCTGTCTTCAATATGGCCTGAGGGAAGAACTATTGCCTGCCTACCACCTTTTTGCTTCACTTCTGGACCTCACAATCCCATCTCAACTGCCTGTTCTGTTCTTGTGTAAAGGTAATACTCATATTTCTGCATCCTCCCTAATATGCATGATGCTAGTGTGAAATGAAAGTTAAAAATCACCGTGTTGGTAACTCCTAAAGACTTGTTTTTGTTTTTCATTAGGTTGGTTGATTGGTTGGTTGGGAGGGCCTATTTTTTTTTTAAATTGTATTTTTATGGTACTTTTTTTCAGTGTTTCTTAAGTGCCACAATGGCGTATGTGTTTATGGCTTAAATAATTACACAGGTCTGATGAGATATAGAAAAATGTGAAGGTAGCCCCTTTGTTATTAAACAGTTCAGGTCCTGGCATGAAATGCCCCAGGCCCCGGCCATAGGAAGCCAGGCATGATGGAACCTGTGGTCCTGGACAGCGCAGCTGGAAAGGAAGTGCTCAGTGTGGTGTTTGTGAAAACAAGAGGTACCCCTCAGGTGGTACTAAGATGCTAAGACACTTTAAAAAGGAGCTTTAGAAAACTTGAACTGCTTGATATGATTCAAGACTGTAATAATAATATAATCCCAGAATCCTGATTTTAATGTAACAAAAACCAAAACCAGGGAGGGGGGAGGTAATTTACTATGACTTCTTAATCAAAATAATTGATTGGCTGTCAAATTGAGGTCAAATGTAAAATTCCCTGATCTTAAAACACTGAACTCTGATCCGAGCAGTTTAGAGGAGACACAAGAGAGAATCACAAGTTAGCATCTGCAGCGTTGATACAAAGCCTATTTCAAGATGTTCTCCATCTCTTATAGTACAGAACATTCATGAGTTCATCAATTGAACAGTTTTTGGATTTTTTTTAAATGAATTGAATTTTATATGTACTGTGTTCTTGGGGTGAATAGAAAACAGGGAGCCTGTACAACAGGAATATGTTTACATGCAGTCTAAGTAGGTATCCTCCCGAAAATTTTCCTAGACTCTGGAATGTCTAGGCCCTGGCTGCATTTGAAGATTGCCGCCCAGTGCAGAATTTGTTTTTTGCCCCTCTCCCAGCTGCCCTGCACACTGAGATCATGAGGTACACTGCTCTTAGGAAGGGAAAAGTAAATATTGGGTTGCTCTAACTGAGGTCATAGTTTCTCCATGTCTAGACACCACCAGTAACCGGTGTTTTCTGGACCTGCTGTGCTTTCTATGGATTTATAAATGTACAAATTGCTTTGTATTGGGTTACATAAAGCGTACTGCACTTCAAGACAAGTGTGAAAATTGTATTTCAGATCTTTCTGATAAGTCTCTGCTTGAGCTATTTTTTTCCTCTGCCTAAAACGAACAACTCTGCCTAATGAATTGGTAGACAATACGATGGCCATTTTCCATATTTTCAATCTCATCGAACAAATCATTTTTACTTTTCATAAACTAGCTATATTTTTATTCTGTTGGCACTGTACCTTTCCTCAATCACTTTGAGTATAAATGAAAAAGAGGGGAGAAAAAGAAATATTTACCAAAAGTAACATGAAAAAATAATTGCTTGTTGTAAGGAAGAACAAAATGAATGGAAATTATTTTTCATTGTACACTTTTTTCTCCTTGTAGATGGACCATTTGCTTTGGTTCTTTTATTGCCTTTCTATGTCACAATATATAAGAAAAGTGAAGTATGAGAAAAGACACAGTCATACACATATGTTTTTAAAGATAGTCCAGGGAAATAAGTCTTTATGAATAGGCCTGAACAATTCTGCAAATGGTATGACTTTCAAATTCTATACAGTTACTTTCTTAAATTCACCAATAATCACAAATGCAGATCTCTAAATATGTACTTCTGCAAACAAAAAACAATTTATTACTTGTTATATATATGTCCAGATAAAATTTAGGCTCTGTGTACCTGCTAGGAAAAAAATGTGTTCTAAAAAATACCCCATGAGCCTCTGTGAATATTTCTAGACACAAAGTATTTTTGTCAGCTTCTTTCTATTCTGAGCATAGAATATTCCATTATCTTTATGTCTCCAATTGATTCACATTATGTTATTTAGAAAAACATGTTATATTATATTCTTTGACATTTGATTCCTAGTGATGTTTTAGTTATTTATATTTTTTAATTGAAAATAAGATATTAATAGCCTATGAAGCCATTAAAAATTCTACTCCTTATACTTGCTATCAAAGAATTTTTAATTATATTGATTTGTCTAAAGCTAGTTGTTCTCTTAGAAATTGCTTACCAATGATTCTGCTTTGTTGGTTTTGCTTTGAGTGAAGAGCAACACTACCTTCAAGCCCCCATCATCACCATTATAATCTTGTCAAATTGTAGTGTTATTTTATTAACCAAACATTAATACAGCAGAGTATTACCTCTGCCTACGTTTCAGGAGGGTCAAGTCCTAGCAAAGAAGATACTTCTAGGTAGCTTTCTTCTTGATGTGTGCAGGGGTTTTTGCTTTCTTGAAGAAACAGGGGGTGTAATGAGCATTTTTTGTACTGTTTCATTCACAGTTTCATATACTTTTCCCTCTTGCTTGAAGTCCACACTTTCTCTTCTTGCCCTGTTTTTACTTGCCCTTCAGTTTGTCTCCATATAAAATCTTCCCATTATCTTGCTTAAATAGCCTCAGTGTTATCTGTTACCTATTAAATAACCTCAGTGTTTCCTATAACATATACTATTAGAAAACTGGTCATATTTTATTATATCAAGTTATTAATATTTCTATGTCTTTTCTTCTCTGTGAGTTTTCTAAAAGTAAGACCTCTAGGGCCTTGCCCAGCTAGTCAATAAGTGTGAATTAATTAACCAATTAATATGTATTAAGTGAATGTTTTTAAACTAGTTAGCATTTTGAAAGATAATTAATTTCACTCCATAAGTTAATTTCACAGAGTAAATTACAGTTGAGACAAAGGATTGAATGTTCATATTAAATAACACTATAATGAAAAATATCAGTGTAAAAGTCAGGAAAAAGTGTATTTTTCTTAACATTTGAATTTGCCTCTAAGAAATGACCACTTTTGTTGATAGCTGCACGAGCTGAAACTGTAAGAGTAAGACTGAGCAATAACAGTTACTTGCTGATTTCAGGGAATCAAGCTCAGTTAAATTAAGAGTTTTCTCTGTCCCAGCTCAGAGTAGGTATGCACAACTGAAGCAAGCATTGAATTGTTTCAGAAAATAGAAAGGTTTTAGATACTGAAATATAAAAAGGAGAGAAGAAAGAAAAGTTTCTTGACATACACAAAGGGAATTCAGGGGAAGTTAGGAATGTGTATAGACATACTAAGTTTTACCAAACGAAAAATGTATGTATGCTTTAATATCTCTTCTTTTTCTTCCCAAGAAATCATCAGCAAAATCTGTATTTCTCTTGAGCATGTAATACACTTGAATCTATATTTTGAGGGGTAAAATGGAATCATTAATCCAGTTTCAAAACTGATATAAGATAAGATCACACCATATCTGTGTTTATACTGGTTAATCTAAGAAACATGTTTAATGATTATGTAGAAGCATAAAAATGCTTTAGAATCTAAAAGAACAGGAAAAATAAAGGGTGGTATTAGCATATTCAATTATAAAAAATTTAAAATTTTATATTATAAAAAATATACATAAATATATATGTAATTGAAATTCACCAAGAAAATATTTGTAGGACAGGGTTAATTCATCTTTAAGGGCCTATAAAAATTCATAAGAAAACATCAAGACACTAATACAGTGAAAAAAATAAAGATGAAGAGACAGTTGATAATTAGTAAACAAACATATGGGGAAATGCTCAATCTCACTGGCTATTAAAAGAATATAAATTGAAAAAAATAACAAGCTACCTTTTTATATTATTAAATAAGTAAAATTTTTAAATAACATTTTAACCTGATGTGAACATGGATGTTTGCAAAGCAGAATGTATGGATTCTTTGCTATTGGCAGTTTAAATTGAACAACTTTTTCAGGAAAAAAATGTTACTTTATATCTCAAACGCCATAAATATGTTCATATTCCTTAACCTAGTATTTCTGGAATTTATCCCAAGAAAACAATTGAAAAGGGAGAAAATGTCATATGGATAAAGTTGTTCATGACAGAGCAGTTTAAAACTGTGGATTTTAAAAGAGCAATGATATTTCAAATGCTTTTAAAATATTTTCTTTGTATTATTCTAGTGTTGTATTTGAATCTTTTAAAAATCCTTAGAGCTTAAAATTTTAAAAGGAAGATTACTTTCCTTTTATCAGAAACTAATCAAGATCATTTCATTTTATTATGCAAATTTTGCTCAAAATAGAATGAACAATTACTGTACCAATTAGAATGTAGCTCAGAAAATAGTATTCTGGTTTCAGAATTGTCACAATGTTAAAAAAATATATATATAGTGTTATTCTGCTTTCAAATAAAACAAGGTTAGTTTTATAAGGCTGAGATATTATTACAGATTTCTAATACTATTTTGGATGGACAAACTTTATTTTTTAATAATCTCTTTTTTATGACCAATGTGTTATCCATTTATAACACATATTCACTGCAGTAAATTTAGAAAAAAGGAAAATGAATGAAGAAAAAAGTAAAATCTTTGGCCTCCTATCACCCCAAGATAACCATTATCATATTTGACCTCTATTTATTCTATATCCATTAACAAAATAGACTCATCATGTGCAATAATGTTTTGTAAGCCTTTCTTTGCTTTTATACAACATGATATCTTGTGCATTTTATTAATATTCACCTGCATCATAATTTTTAATCCCTGGATTGTATCTAAACCTGCCTTATTTAATTCAATATCTAGTGGTGAATTAGATCTGTTCTTCTACAAACAAAACAGAAAAAGGGAAAGTCATGCAAATGCCTCATAAAGAAAGATAAAATAATAGTACTGAAAAATGTTTTAATAAAGAACACTTTTGTTCACTCAATCCCCTATAAGTCTGCTTTATGGAGCAGATGTCAAATGTTTTTGTTTTATTGTGATTTTTACCATAGCTCAAAAGTCAATATTCTGCTGTCAGATGTGAGCTTACATGTGAAGAATAGGAAAGGAACTTAACTAGGAAGCATGAAGCTCAGGGAATTTAATTTGCATCTAATTCACTAAGCATACATGTTTACATGACCTTTAGAAAAAGAAATTAAACCAGTTTTTTACTAGCTCTAGGCAATCCAAGTTAAAGAGGCGATTGAATCAAAAATCTGAAATACTCCTTACAAGATAGGCAGGCTAACAGAAAATTACTTTAATTCAAATATATTTCACTATTAAATTCATAGTCACATTAATGTGGTGCTTTGAGTCTAGTAAGTGGGTTTAAGTTTTAGTTCTAGCTGAGTTCTTCCATAAACCATAGATTATTTTACTAAGCATTGAAACAATCTTGCTTCTTCCCCCTACATCCAAGATGTAAAAGTTCCATTTCAAAGCATCCAGATTTTCTTTTGACACTATTTAAATCAGCTTCATAACTGTGATTAGAGAGAATATCTAGTATAAAACTGATATAAAATCAGGAAGCACAGGTCAGGGGCCAGCTTCGTCATTACATGTCTGTATGATATAAAGAAATAATCCTTTTAGGACTTACTTTTATCACCTGTAGAAAAATATTGGGTTATCTAATCTTTTTTTTTTTTTTGGGTTATCTAATCTTGAAGATTCCATTTATCTCTAAAACTTTGGTGTTCTAGTCTGCGTTCCCCATCCTTTATGTAAATATAACAAAGTGGTGTCAATATCTTGCAAAGAACCTAATGCACTTTGCTGTTGCAAGAAGGGATAAAATAGCTATATCTCACTTCATTCTCAGACTTCCTCACTACTCCTGAGGAACATATGACTAAATATTTACTGAATGAAATGAAAGTATGAGTGAGCTGCTATAAATATATATATATAGGGCAAAAAGAGGAATGGATTAGTATGCCAATACAGTATTATCTAGTGTTAATATAGTATTGTCTATATATATTTTAAATTTTATTAAAGTACCATGGATTTATAGTGCTGGGTGAATTTCTGCTACACAGCATACTGACTAAGTTGTACATAGATTTTTCATCATTATAGTTTATCACAGGATATTGAATATATTTCTCTGTGCTACACAATAAGAGCATGTTGTTTACACATGCTATATATAATAGTTTGCATTTGCTAATCCCCAACTCCCTGTCAAGCCTGCCCCACACCCAACCTGGCAAGCAGAACTCCATTCTCTATGTCAAGCACGGTTATATTGAGCAGGCATATAATTCTCTTTCCTTTTTTATACACCAGCTCCTGTATAAAAAAGATTCTGACATTATAGGGAGGGCAGCAAGTAGAGGATGGATCAGAGTCCAGACAGATGAGATAGAAATAAATATTCCAGCTGTTAAAAGTTATTCTAATACTTGCCCTTTATTTTAAAAAAATTCTTTATCTTGATTTCTTCTAAACATTTTACTTAGAGCACGGAAAAGATGATCAGTGAACAAAGGAGAATCACCAATTTGGAGAGAATGCAACAAAGAAAAAGAAAAACAACAAGCTCCATGGATTTCACCAAAAAAAGCCCAGTGAACAGAATTACATACAGCCTGACTGGGCAGAGACGGAGAATTTAACGATGTATTTGTTACACAGAATCAAATTCATGCACTTGAGTAGGAGGGACAGGCAGGGCAGCAAAGCTAATGAAATTAATGTGAGAGTCCTGATATTTGAATCTGTAGAATGGGATGAGATCACCGAGTAACTGATTGCCGGTAGATATGGACACAGATCTGTCACCATCAGTTGTTGCCTTTAGAGTGTGTGTGTGTGTGTATACTTTTCCTATCTTGAGATCATAAAAATATTCTCTAATGCATTTTTTCCAAGCTTCCAGTTTGTTTTTTGTCATTGTTGCTGTTTTTGTTTTACTGCTAGATATTGAGTGTATTTTTGTGCGTGCTATAAGGTATAGCTTAATATTTTTATTTTACTAAAACCTCCAATTTTCCCAACAAAGTTATTGTTCATCTTTTCATCACAAATTTAAATACTGTCTTTATCATTGTGTCAGAGAGCTGCTCTTTTTTTTCTGGTTAGCATCATATCCAACCATCTTCTATTAACAATAGTGCCACCTTCTTTGTGAATCTTTGCTTTCACATGGGGCCGTCAATGATATTAATACATTGGGTTGGCCAAAAAGCTCTTTCAGGTTTTTCCATAACCTCTTACAGAAAAACCTGAATGAATTTTATGGCCAACCCAATAATTCCATCTGCTGAGTCAAATGGCTGGTCAAATCACCAGTTTAAGTCAGTTTGAGTTTGTCTGGAATTCGAAACCTAAGAGCTGACACTCCATGACAAAAGAAAATGAATAGAGCCAACGGCCTACATTTTGCCCAAGTCAATGATCATTTTCACCCTTTGCTCACTTGATCGTTCTCAGCAGCGCGTGATGTATTTGACTGTTCTCTCCTGAAATCCTCTCCCCTAGTCTTCCCATGTCACCTCAGCCGGTTGGATCAGCACCTGTCTCAATGGCAGCCCTCACTTCCCTTCCTCCTTTATCTTCTGCATGTTACCCGGGGATTTGAACTTGGCCCTCATCCCTGATCTATTACCTCATTCTGAAATTATCTTACTTATATAGTTGTTCAGGATTTTATTGTTTTCTTTCACTGGAATGCAATTTCTGGGAAGACAGAATTTTATTTGTCCTGTTCACTGCTCTTATCTAAAGCACCTAATATAATACCTGACCCATGGTAAGTGACCAACACATGTTTGTCAAATACCTGTAAAAGCATTTAGCTCATTGAGAAGCTATACTTTAAAATATACATCCATATGTATATATATTCAAATATATTAGACACTAGGGCTATCAAATGGCATTAAATATCATCTCTATATCTGAAGTCTTTATAGCCTAGACAGTGGTTACCACAGAGAGAGAGTTGCCTTGAACATTGTGGGAAAAACCTCAGAATCAGGTGGGAAAAAGACAGGTGAGAAACTTCTCAGTAAAACATACTCAAGATATCCTCTGAGATTAGTATGGAAAGGAAAACAAATCTTTTTTAAGTCTTTTGCACCAAGATAAAAGCCAATATCTGAGAGAAAAGGTTTATCTGGAAACATGGCTATGGATGGAAGCCTGTGGTGCTAAGTTCCATGACTATAGTCTCACTATTTTGGCAGCCAGTAGCTAGAATGCTCCAAATGATCTAACTGGGAGGGAAAAAGTCCATTTCTAAAAACACCCAAATCACATAACACTTCATTACTCAAAGATAACAACTTCAGTCATACTTTAAGTAGTAAATCAGCAAAATTATAGCAACAGGCTTGCAATATATTCAAGAACTACAGTACAATCTGTTGACTGAATTTTCATTATGGACTTCAACATTTAATATACGAAAATATTCATATATAGAAATCGGCCCTAAAAAGTCACTTTCAGGGCAATGAGAATTGAGTACAAATTACATGGCACACCTGATATTGACAAAGAGCTTTACTAGATCCTTCTACCAGTCTGTTTTCAGTGTCTTTCTCATGCCCAGGCTACATATCCTTTTCTTTCAAAAATTTTTAAAATAATTTCTTTATGGTCATGCCAACTGGCATGTGGAATCTTAGTTTCGCAATCAGAGATCAAAAACATGCCCCCTGCACTAGCAATGCAGAGTCTTAAACCCTGGACTGCTGGGGAAGTCTCAAGTAACTTTTCCCATGCTTACCTTCTCTTTAACCCAAGAGTTTTCAAAGACTCAACCAACTTCTCTCTACTTCTTAAAACAGTCCCCACTATATGCTAAGTTGTGGGAAATATCCCATTTATAATAGCAACAAGAGAACTAAAGAACTACAAGAACTAAACGTAGCAAATGCTGAAGGAAACACAACTCTAAGGAAAAAACACTTTAATAAAGGGTATGAAAAAATATCTGAATCTCTGGGAAAACAAACATGTGATGCTTACGTGATAAGGCTTACGTAAATATGTCAATTCTTCCCAAAGTAATGTATAGATTATTCGAAATTACTTGAAATTCTAATCAAACTGCCAATGATGTCCAATATTATTTTTTGGAACTTGAAATTTGAAATTCATCTGGAAAATTAGGCAAAAAGAATAAAAATAATTTGGGGAGGAAATGTTTTAAAAAGAAGCATTTTCTCTCCAGCATTTTTGTTTACTTTCACTGGAATGCAATTTCTGGGAATATAGGATTTTATTTGGGCATTTTCTCTCCAGCAAACAAAAATTTTTAATAATATAAATTAGATAAAATCGGTTTGGGAGTAGATGGGTTTAAGGATTTAAGGAATAGACCGGAGAATACAAAATATGACGCACTTGTGTAGAAATTAGCATATGATTATGATCAAGTTCATTGGTTGCAAGCGACAGCCAGGAGAAGTGTTTAATTCAGAGATTTTCTGAGTAGTCCATGGAATGGAGAGTGTTTTAAGTATTTAGAACCCAAGAGATCCAGGAATAAGGGAAATTCTGGGGTTTTCAGTATTAAACAAACCAAAGCAACCACCACCACAAGAAAACCTCACATGTTATCTCTAGATGGTGCCACTACTGGTCTTTGGTGACCACCATAAGATCAGAAAAGTAATGAGAAAAAACATTAGGTTGTTGTTGATTGAAGAAAAAAAAAATGGAAGGGGAGAAAAAGTAAGCTGATAAATGTAGACAACTGTTTGGAGGAATCCCGTTATGAAGAGTTATAGAAAGAATGGATATTAAACAAAGGAGTTAGTGGGTCAAGGAAGATTTTTATTTTGTGTTTTAAGATTCAAAATATTAAAACATGTTTGTATGTCAGCTTTTTTTTTTTTTTTTAATTTTGGCCATGCTCTGCAGCATGTGGGATCTTAGTGCCCCAACCAGGGATCAAACCCACACCCCCTGCGTTGGAAGTGAAGAGTCTTAACCACTGAACCACCAGGGAAGTCCTGTATGTCAAACTGAATGAGACAGTTCAGAAAGAGAATTGATAGTGCCAGAGAGAAAGTAAGTGTTCCATTATAGGAACAAGTTTCTTAGGAAGACAAGGTAGAAGTCAAGGTTTTAAAAAGAGAGAGGACTTTTCTTTCATTTTAATAAGGATGTAGAGTGTGTGGATTCCATCTGATGCAAAATGATGATAGAATCAATAGTGGGAAGATAAAGTGCTTCTATTTTCTTCTGTGAAATATGCAATGAAGTGAGCACCAGACAGTGAACCAGGCATGGGAGAGTTAAATAGAGAAGGGTGCAATAGTCACCCTAGATTGAAAACATGAAAGCAAATGAAGAGAGTTAAATGCAATCAGATCTCCAGACAGTGCAGTAACTTGCTCAGTGACAGCGATCGGTACAGATACTTGTTTCGGGTCTTGCAGTATTTAGCTTCTCTGATACAGTAATGAGAATAGAGATAGTTAGATTTAGCATATAAATACTTAGGCTTGGATCTTTTCCAGATTAGATGAGAGGAGAGTGTTGAAAGGAAATCAAGGTTATTTGCAAAGAGATGTTACATGCTGAATCGCTGAATTTAAGCTGGTAAATTGGGGGATGAAGATGTGAGGAGAGTGAAACAATGAGAACATGGTACAGTCCGTAGATTGAGTATCAATGAGGTTTCAGCCCTGCTCGAGAAAGACTGGAGAAACGGAGATAGAATGAGTAGTAATGAAGCCAAAGGATAGGATATTTGACTTAGAGATTTTGGATTTGCTCCAGTTTTTAGTGTCATTCGGAAAAGGGAAGGGCAACTTGAGCGGGTGGCTCAGATCATTGGAGCTTAAAGGTCACTAATTAAAGAGGTCAGAGATGGGTGGGTCAGAGACTGTGAACATGCAAGTCACCAATTATAGTCCTAGCAGCAGCAATGCTGAGGGAATCAGTGAGCTGGATGCTAATGAAACTAATCAATGAATGAGGATGACCTAGAAGAGGTCCATAGTAACATACTTCAAAGAAGTTTTGAAGGAAGAAGAAAGAAAAAGAGCTTGGAAGCGGTAATGTGAAGGAGCCAGGACATGCATGCACAGGGAACCTTGAGGGACAAAAATCTAACCTTACTTAAGAGGAAAGTAGTGAATGGAGCATCTTCAATGCACAGCCATGTGTCAGTTAAAGCAACACGAAAAAGGGAATATCTATAAAATAAATAGGTTAAAGTGGTTTATTGATGATGGATCATGAGTTCCACAAGGCCTAAAGGAAGATTCATGGCAGGGGAGAGGTGTTCTAGTTAATACCCTATGAAGAAATGTGAGGATGAGTAGTCATATCATAACAATGGGGCTTCCCTGGTGGCTCAGATGGTAAAGAATCTGCCTGCAATGTGGGAAACACAGGTTCAATCCTGGGTTGGGAAGATTCCATAGAAAAGGGAATGGCAACCCACAGCAATATTCTTGTCTGGAATATTCCATGGACAGAGGAGCCTGGCAAGCTACTCCATAGAGACTCAAAGAGTCTCGAACATGACTGAGTGAGTAACACACACACACACACACCCCATGAGAAGGCATGGAGGATGGGGTGACTGGCATTGGCCTAAAGCATCAAGCAGTGAGTATCTCAGGGTGGTCAGCCACTCCCTAATGAAGATTTGAAGCAGCGTGGAGCATGTAGAGATATTTTTCTTTTCATTAAGAATTCACTTTGGAATTTTTAAATTCATCTTTAAATGAATTCACTGTAGGGAGCACTTATTAATCTAACATTATCATTTTTATTGTAAAAATATTCATGGTTACAGTTTTAAAACTTCAAATAGTGTAGAAATTGTGGGGTGAAATGTAAATGCCCCCATTTATTTCACCTCATCCTCAGATAAATATGCCCTTAAAATAACCAGTTTTAACCATTTCTTATGTGTTATTTCAGAAATAACAAATCCAAAACCACATATACAGTTATGCATATTATCTTATACTTTCTTTTTTTCGCTTTAATTGAATAAGATGAAATTTCTGTAATTCTTCTAAGTGTATGCATACATATCTCCTATTCAAAGCCTGCATAGTCTTCATTATGAGATAAAACCCTATAAAAGGGTATATGCAATACTAGCATACTGGCCACTGTTATTCCTGAAGACCTAGAAGCATGAGGGCTAATTCTGATTAAGACTCTCAATAAAAGATTTTAGTAAGATCAATAAAGAACTGACTCAGAGCAAATAAATGAATGGAAATATTGCCTTTCAGCAACCGTCTCACCTGGATCAGTGACTTGCAAAGTTTGCCTGCTGCTCTCACATGTTAATCAAGCAGTCAAAGCCATGGTTAAGGCCAGTGGTACTGCCACTCAGAGGGAAGCACTTGTACTGATATTAATGAGACTTTTATTTTTTTAATTTTTAGTAACTGAGAATGGTGACTCATCAGTTGTCAACTGGGGTCATTTTATCTCCTAGTTTATCTCCTAATGTCTTGGGAAATAGGGCTTCCCAGGTGGCTCAGTGGTAAAGAATCTGCCTGCTTATGCAGGAGACACAGGAGACTTGGGTTTGATCCCTGGGTAGAGAAGAAGATCCTTTGGCAAAGGGACTGGCAACCCACTCCAGCATTCTTGCATGGAGAATCCCATGGATGGAGGAGCTTGAATCATTTCTATTTGTCTTATTTAGCTAAATGTATATACTTTTCTTTAGGTCTTCATTGCTGGGGAAAGCAATAACAAAAATAAAAACAGATCCTTCATAACAAAAGGCAATTGATAGAACCTAAGTTTCTATAAACTTATGTTCACAGAGATACTCTGCATTTTGTAGAATAGTTGCAGACCTGAAAAACTGATTTCTTTACCTATTGAATTTCATACAAAATGAAAAATAAGTTTCCTCATAATAGCCATAAGTTTGTTGATTTAAAAAAAAATACTTTTCAAGCACTTTTAGTCTAAAACCAAATTGAGAGACTGGTATAGAGACTTCCCTTAAGCCCCTGCTCACACACAAATGAAATGTCCCCAATTATTGACATTATCCATCACAACAGTATATTTGCTACAACTGATAAGCAATATTGTCATAATCACACAAATTTAATCACCTCCCAAAGTTTCCATCTCCGAATTCTAACACATTGGGAATTTCTACATATAACTCAGGAGAGGTGAGGGACCACAAACATTCAAACAGGCAGCAGCCCTCCTAAAGACTATATGGGTACTTTCTGTCATTTGATAAACATAAATTCCTTTTTAAAATTTTTTTATTGGAGTAGTTGATTTACAATGTTGTGTTAGTTTTGGATGTATAGCATACACATATATTCAGTCTCTTTTCAGCTTCTTTTCCCATATAGGCCATTACAGAGTACTGAGGAGAGTTCCCTGTGCTATACAGTAGGTCCTTATTAGTTATCTATTTTATAAATTGTAGCGTGTATATGTCTGTCTCAGTCTCCCAGTTTATCCCTCTCGCTCTTAGCCCCTAGTAACTGTAAGTTTGGTTTTTCTACATCTGTGACTCTGTTTTGTAAATACGTTCATTTGTACCCCTTTTTTAGATTCCGCATATAAGTGATATATGATCTTTGTCTTTCTGTGTCTAACTTCATTCAATATGACAATCTCTAGGCCCATGCATGTTGCTGCAAATGGCTTTATTTTGTTCTTTTTTTATGGCTGAGAAGCCTGAGTGCCAAGGAATTGATGCTTTTGAACTGTGGTCTTGGAGAAGACTCTTGAGAGTCCCTTGGACTGCAAGGAGATCCAATCAGTCCATTCTGAAGGAGATCAACCCTGGGATTTCTTTGGAAGGACTGATGCTAAAGCTGAAACTCCAGTACTTTGGCCACCTCATGCAAAGAGTTGACTCATTGGAAAAGACTCTGATGCTGGGAGGGATTGGGGGCAGGAGGAGAAGGGGACAACAGAGGATGAGATGGCTGGATGGCATCACTGACTCGATGGACGCAAGTCTGAGTGAACTCCGGGAGATGGTGATGGACAGGGAGGCCTGGCGTGCTGCGATTCATGGGGTCGCAGAGAGTCAGACAGGACTGAGTGACTGAACTGCACTGAACTGGACTGAATATATATTTCATTGTAGGTATGTGCCACACCTTCTTTATCCATTCTTCTGTCAATGGACATTTAGGCTGCTTTCGTATCCTGGTCATTGTAAACAGTGCTGCAACGAACATGGAAATTCCTTTTTTTAAAACACTTTTCATTAGCCCTGTTACTTGTTTTCAGCCATTTTGAGCAAAGCTTTCTGTCACTTGTAACTTAAGTATTCATACCGATCAAAGGAACGTGAGGGGAATTTTGATCTTCTTTAGTACAAAGCTGTAGTGCCCAGTGGTAAGGGGGTGATATAGAGAAGCAGATACAAACCAGGCTTACAGGGCCTCCCGGGCCAAGTTGTTGTTTAGGGTTATATTGTCAGTACAGCAGGAATTTGTCCAAAAGTTGGAAATTGGGAAGTGATGTAATCGCTATGAGGAAAGTAGGAAGAGACAAATGTGGCTCCGGGGAGACCATGCTCTAAATAATCCATGTGACGGATGACAGAGGCTTAAACCCAGTGCTGGTAGTAGAGATGGGGAGAATTAAATGGATATGAAATATTTTGTAGAAAGATTTATAGGCTGTAAATCAGAGGCTTCTCCAGCTCTAAATTTGCCATTTATTTGACCAAATGGCACAATTGCTAGTCTTTATCCAATATACTTCCTTTCTGTTCTAAGATTTTTTTTTTCCATTTCAATTTTTATGAGGCTCTGGACATAGCACTTGAATATCATGGACTGTTCTATTTCCCCCTCCCATTAGCATTCCCTGCCCCTTCACCACCCTTCCCTTCTCCAAAGGAATAAGTTACCTAAGATAATAATCAATGAAATTTGGTCTCATTCTCCTAATAGTTAGCCAATACTATTTCTTAATTGCTGCAGTTTTTTCTTTTTTATTCAGCAGTGTGTTTAAGGAGATAAGTTAATCCAGCTTCCAGGATGACACGAAGGGAGACATAAAAGTTATTGCTTTGGGTGCTGCTTCAGGCAACCTTCTTTCATTTTTCTTTACTGTCTCCCTATCTGTCAGAAAGGGGAAAAAATACCTTTGCTGTTCGCTGATCTCTTGCATTGTCATACACAACTAACCAAGAAATAAT
The DNA here is from genome assembly GCF_032405125.1 of Capricornis sumatraensis. Taxonomy (NCBI): domain Eukaryota; kingdom Metazoa; phylum Chordata; class Mammalia; order Artiodactyla; family Bovidae; genus Capricornis; species Capricornis sumatraensis. The sequence goes on from NC_091079.1 coordinate 67,623,830, forward strand.
ATTTTTCTAGGTAATGTACTTTCATGTCTTATTTGATGGAATTTCATGAAGTCTTGACATGATTTTGAAGTTCTCTTTATAGATCTGGTGACTTTTGCATTTCTTGAACTCCGCCTTACAGAAATGCGTTCTTTCAAACCTCTGAAACATATCTGCAGTAGCATTTATGACTATTCCCCTTAAATCCAAATAGGCCAACGGCGTACAAGTCAGTGGCTTGGTAAATTATAAAGTGTGGAAATATACAGATTTGCCTCATTTTACAGAAAGATGTGTTCCTGAAAAGTTAATCGGTTTTAAAATAAATCCAATCCTGTTTTTAAAATGCTGGGAAGGGTTTTTAAGGCAACTCAGGAGCATATCTTGTGTGTGTGTGAAGTTTCATCCTTTTGTAATGCAAATATTCATGACTGAACTTATCTGCTTTATATCTAAAAGTTTTGTATTTGGTTTTGGTTTTTATGAATGCCACATTTATATTATTACTTTTGAAAGATCGCTGATTATAGTGGCAGGAATCTGACTCTCAACTAGGCACACAAATTTAGTACCAAGGTATCCATTCGCAAGAAAATAACATTTCATATATACTTTTGTTACTTCCAAATGATATCTCTACACTAAATTATCAGTGTGGTAAAAATATCAATAATATTAACATCGATAATAAACATAAACAGCAAATTAGGATCTTATTTAAATGACTATTGTGTAATATAACCACTTGTTTTTTGCTCTTGTGATTGTCTTCATTAAGGCAGATTCTTTACCCTTTGAGCCACCAGGGAAGCCCAGGCTATTATTATCCCTAAACAAATGAAACATTTAAAAAAATTTGTTTGTGTATTGTTCTTTTATCAATGTCATGAACTATTTATTTGAAAGCAAAAATCCAGACTCTTGACACCGTATGCATGTATACGCACCCATAATCAAGGTACTGTGTCATTATTTAGATAACAAGTGTCTGAATTGGAAAGAAAACAGACATATGGGGGAAAAAAAGTCTTGTGCAGTTATATGTTACAGGAATCTGTTTGTCATATCAAAGGTTTTGAAACATCCAAGAAAGGGCTTCTTGTACCAGGAGAGAGTCTCTGCTCTCCCAGGCACAGCAAGCCCATTCAGAGCAAAGGATGAAGAGCGGTCATCATAGATCAGAGAAGAGAAAATGCATGATCAAGGGAACATGCTGTGAGCCAGTAATTCTGAAATCACAAAGATAAAGAGGAGGCTTTGCTGGTGGCTCAGATGGTTAAAAATCTGCCTGCAATGGAGAAGACCTGGGTTTGATCCCTGGAATGGAAAGATTCCCTGGAGAATGCAATGGCTACCCAATCCAGTATTCTTTCGGGGATAATCCCACGGACAGACAAGTCTGGTGGGCTATAGTCCATGAGGTCACAAAGAGTCTGACATGACTGAACGATGAATATACACACAGAGAAAAAGAGGAATGTGTTGGATAGCATGGGTCTCATAAGAAAATAAGTGAAGGGCAAAAATAAATAAATAAATAAATATAAAATCCTTGTTTCCATCTTGGTAAAAAAAGAAAGAAATTAAGCGAAGGGTTAGAGAATTATTTACATGAGCATGTTGCTTTTGCAATAAAAAATTTTAAGCCCTCAGCATTGGGTCCCTGAAGGGCTAAAGCAAAATTTTAGAACATTAAAGCATTTTTTTAAAAGACTTTTTTTCTTATGTAGACCATTTCTAAAGTTTTTATTGAATTTGTTACAATATTGCTTCCCTTTATGTTTTGATTTTTCTGACTGCAAAGCATATGAGATCTTAGCTTCTTGATCAGGAATGGAACCGCACTCCCATCAATAGAAGGCAAAGCCTTCATCACTGGACCATGTTAATAATCAATTAACATGTTGATTATTTAAGATAATTCTTCTGAATGTTTTCCTTCAAGAGTGAAATTTCAGGATCTTGGGCTAAAATTAGCATGATGAAGAGAAATTCAAGCTATTATAAAATAATTCCAGTAATACATATCTAGTAAGTCAAACAGCAAGTCTACTACTCAGCTATTATACATCCTGTTTTCCTAACACAAATAATAGGTATCCTCATCCTGAATCCCCTCTATCTTCTGATATATAGTCAGTTTCTTCGGGTGCACTGTGGTTACCCTGGGAAAAATTTTTTTCCTTTCACTGAGCATTTTCAAACCCTCTGGCTCTTAGTTGGCTTCGTCTCATTAAATCTACGCAAAGTTTGTAGAAATTTAACATTTCACAAATTGGAATTTAAAGCAAGAATGAGTATATGTTTAAAAATGTAATTTTAGACATATTTATAATGTCGTATTTCAGGTAACTTAATGGATGCCCTCCAACAATGCCAGATATCTGTCTGTAAAGTGTTTCTGTTAATTGCCTTAAGCAATTTTTTTTTTTTACTCTACACAAGTCAGTACTTTGTTTTCTCTTATTCATTGACCATCTTCTTTAAGAACTTAAATAATCATTCAATATATATGTATTAGCAGGCACTGTTAATATGGTCAATAGACACGGAAATACAAGGATTCATACATAGAACATGGATCTTGCTTCCAGGAGCTCTGGTCTAGTAGAGAAAACAAGAAAGTAAAACCAGCAAAGAGCAAACAGTGTAGCAAGTGTTACGATGGCCAAAAGGACAGGGTGCAGAAGTCTGCAAAAGGAGCTGCATCTAGCCTTTTTCTGTGGAAATTACTCTTAGACTTGCAAAGACTGTAACGTATTGGGTTGACCAAAAAGTTAATTTGGATTTTTCCATGATGCTTTGCAGAAAACCCTTTGTGGGCCAACCCAATATATCATCGTATGTTGAGTGCCAATGATATTCAGACATTAATTAGACTTTTCATTTTCCATCGAAGCGAGAAAAAGTAAAACTTGACAAGTTTCTTTCTTTTCTTGAAAAGAAAGAGGATGGGTAAATTTAGGGTGAAGCTATTAGAAAAAATGTCCCTTCATTATTTGTATCCCTGCCAGTCCCTCCATTGGGGTGGTTTGCAGAGATTGTGACAACTCAGTGATTGTAAAATGTAATAAGCAATATTCAGGATTCCTTCTAAAGGATTATATTGAGATAAGAAAATAATAAGCAATGAACTTGGGTAATAAGTCTTACTTTCATGTTATTTAGCTATAATGTGAAGCAAACAGAGACCAGATATTCTAATTATTATATTCATGTTCACACTTTTAGGTATTTATACTATGCTTCACTCTATAAGTGCTTAAAATGACTTGAAATTTCATTAGCAGAGGGGAAGATATTCCCAGCATGTTGAAATCAGTGTGGTTTGGATTACAGATTCAGTGTTTGAACATAATAGGGAAAGTATTGATTATGAGATAAAGGTAGATAAAGCCGATCACCGTAATTATGCAAATAGTTAATATGAAAACATCGATTTAGTTGGTTTGTGCACACAACAAACAAAGGAAGATGATTTTCACATTGCTCGTCTCCGTGACCTAAAATAAAAATCCCAGAAAGTTAAATCCAATTAAATACAGAATATGTATAAAATAGTCACACTGGGAGTGGAAAAAAGTCTCTTAGTTGTTGACTAGTACTGTAATATGAAGGGTTGCCAGTTGGTGTTAGTGGTAAAGAACCTGCCTGCCAATGCAGGAGACATAAGAGACACAGGTTCGAACCCTGGGTCAGGAAGATAGGCTGGAGGAGGGTGTGGCAACCCACTCCAGTATTCTTGCTTGGAGAATCCCATGGATAGAGGAGTCTGGCAGGCTACAGTCCATAGGGCTGCAAAGAGTCAGACATTACTGAAGCAATTTAGCATGCACACACACACTGTAATCTGAACTTCAGTGAGATTGATAGCTGTCATATAGGGAAAATTCTAGGGAAAATTTTTTTAGTCGTCTTAGGAATATAGAATCCTTGTAAACCACATTTTTATTCTTTTCACTCTTTCACTCTGTCACAGGCCTCGATATGATGCAACACATTTGTTCACTGATTTTTTTTTTCCTGTCTTCATCTATCCTACTTACATTATCTGGATATTTAATTCTTTTTCAGTAGTGTAAACCACCTTTTAAGACAGGAGAATGAGCTGGTGATACCAGGATTGTGTATGCTTTGACTTGTTCTGGAGTAATCCAAGTATATGATTTGTTAAAGTTATGATACTAGGATCCTTCTAGACTTAACTTTCAGATTTACTAGCTGTGTGAAAGAGATGCTGTTCCCTCACTGGGAAGGGTTACCCTACAGGATGACTGCATAGGCACCACCGCCCCCCACCCATGGAATGCTGTAATGTTAACTCACACGTCCCTCAGAGGGAAAGCAATTGAAAGGTAAACAATCAGCGACCCCTCCCAGACATCTGACATATTATGTACAAAGTATCCTCAGTCCTGGAGGTATTTTGTCAGCCTCAATCTTTAAAGTGTATAGCATGAAGATTTAAAAGAGCCACCAGACAAGGGCATGGACATGCCTCAACCTTCACTTGGCTACATTTCAAAGAAACTGCACTGGCCATCTGATCGGCTCTGCTTTATATTGTACAGGAAAGACAAATCTTCTGAACAAAGAGGAGAAAAAAACCCTACCAGGCTAGAAAACATCAGGGTTGCAGAACACACAGCACGTCTGAGTAGTAATGAGCCTTATCCATATAACGTGCAGACGATGTGATGTTTCTGGTTTGTTTTGCTTATTTTTTTGGTTTTTAGTTTTGGCTTTTTCTTAACCTGGTTTTCCCATCTGTAGGAACAGAGTCTGGTTGTAATCTCTAGGGGAGCATATGGTAATGTACCATCAGGCAATGTATCCTTTGGATATTTTTATAAAGATCTGTCCTTAGTAGCCCAACATCTCATTTTCTTTCATTGAGATCGTTTTGTATCTTAAAATTACCCTTACTTGTGATAGTTGCATTTCAAGTGTTTATATCGATTTTGGCTAATTTATACCACTCCCAAAAAGCTAGTTAATGGTCTAGAGGCTGGCTTCTTCAGAATTTTTCAAAATTGTATCAGTGTATCAATAGCATTTTTGGTTATCTTTACTATATAATTATGAACAAATAATGTATTATCTATTTAAGTCTACCACTTGGGCATTTACAATCACTATAGATTTTTACCTGTGAAAAAATACTGAAGTAAATTGTTCTTGAATAGGAAGAATCACATTGAACTACACAAGATTCTGGTCTTAGTCTCCAGCACTCCAATAAAGGGAGCCCTGATAACCTTCAGCAAGTATGGCCAAGCATGTTCTGGCCCCACTGGGGTCTTCATGTACATGTCCTACCAAGCCTCTGTTCTATGCCACTTGGTCTATGTTATAATGATTGCTTCTTGTTTCAAGGCCTCATGTGTAAGTTTTGGTTTTAGCACATGCGCTTACTTAAAAAAATTCTACATCTTCAACAACTGACATCCATAGAAAGTTTAGCGTTCTGCAAATCATTTTGAAAGCAAGCCCACTGATGGGTACTTGCTTCTCTTTCTCTCTATGAGATCCAAGATCCCCTCCTTCATTGCTGTATACTAATCCTCTGCAGTGTAGGCAATGACATAGATGCTTTGAACCCCTTTTGCGCAAAGGATTATTTCCTACTTAATTTCTACACTGAAAAGAGCCCCTCTATTGGCTCAACACTCTACTTCACACTATAAAACTAGTATTAATATCTACCCAAGAATGAAAGAGGAAATGAAAACACTGCTTGGGATTGCTGTGTAGCTAAGATGCCGCTTATGAAAGCACATGTCCTAGGCAAGTGTTGTCCCTCAAGAGCGTCGGTCCTCAAAGGACTAAGGTTGGGTTAGAAGTAGATGTAATTCTTGACAGGCATGATTCCTTTCATGCTATTGTGGTTCAGATAGCACTTCTCATCTGTCCTCTCACCATCTGTGTTCAGGTGAGTACTGTATGTCTAGGAAAAAATTTAGAGGAGTAGGTAGTTTATCTTTCATCCACTCTGACTCAACCATTTCTTTGCTTTTGCTCAATTTATTTCCTTGTCATACCTCACCACCCTTTCCTTACCTCCATAACATATCCCCTTCAAAACACTGTTTGGTTTGGTGAGTCTTAGTTTCTGGACTTATGTGTTTTACTCACAAAAGGAGAATTATCCATGATAGCCATTGGTTTTTCACCCCATTGTCAACCCTGCCACTATTTCCTATGTCTGTCCTTCTGTCACAATTTTTACCATTTTCAATTTGTATTCTTAAACTTTTGTTGAATAGGTTTATATGTCATTTACTAAGACCTATAGACCAAAATCAAATCAGTGCCCTGCCCTCAAAAAGCTCATGTTGTATGTAACAGCAGATGGTTAAAATCCATTCACCAGTACAAAGTGTTTATTTATTCAGAAAGCATAGTGAAGGACTGCGAAGTGCCAGTCCCTCATTTTGCCATTGGTAGTGAAATGATTGCTTTCCATTGTGGATTTACAATATACTGTGTGGGGACGGGGGAGAAAAAAAACTCATTATATAATTAATTGTGTGTGTCTGCTCAGTCTCTAAGTTGTGTCCGATTCTTTGTGACCCCATGGACTGCAGTCATAGGATTTTCCAAGCAACAGTGCTGGAGTGGGTTGCCATTTCCTCCTCCAGGGTACCTTACCAACCCAGGGATCAAACTCCTGTCTTATACCTGGTCTCCTTCATTGACAGGCAGATTCTTTACCACTGAGGCACTTGGGACGTCCCTGGTCTGGTAGGAATACATGCAGGCAAATGGTCATACCTACATAAATATATACATACAGGAATGAAAGTGAGAAAAAATGAAAATTAGTTGTTCAGTTGTGTCCATTTTGCAGTCCCATGGACTATATAGCCCACCGGGCTCCTCTGTCCCTGGGATTCTTCAGGCAAGAATACTGGAGTGGGTATCCATTCTCTTCTCCAGGGGATCTTCCTGACCCAAGGATTGAACCCGGGTCTCCTTCATTGCAAGCAGATTCTTTACCATCTGAGCCACAAGACTACAGACAGGCAAATGAAATTGGGAACTTTCCTTTTTTCACTGAAAGGAAGCATTTCACAGCTTCTTTGGAGCATTGCCAGCAGCATCACTCTGGTGCACCCCCTGGGTTGGGAAGATCCCTGGAGAAGGGAAAGGCTACCCACTCCACTACTCTGGCCTGGAGAATTCCATGGACTGTATAGTCCATGTGGTCGCAAAGAGTCTAACACAGCTGAGCAACTTTCACTTCACTTCACTTCACTTCACTTACCCTTGTGCTTAGGGGTTATTATTATGTAAAATAAGGGTTACTTGAAAAAAGTCACTGTCTTTGATAGTTCATTCTGTTTTTTTTAGCCATTTTGACCATCTCTGCCTTAAAGTGTAATAATTTTACTCTATTAACATTTAGTATAGTTCTTGATATAGTCAGATACTGGTCAACTATGTTACTAATAGTGTTCTGTTTGTTCCTCTACGCTTTGGTACCCTGTTAGCCTTCTCATGTCTTATTTGAGATGATTTAAATAAACACCAGGGAGGCCTGGCGTGCTGCGATTCATGGGGTCGCAAAGAGTCGGACACGACTGAGCGACTGATCTGAACTGAACTGAAAATATTTTTTTTAATTCTATTCTAATTTATCAATCCCTCTTTTTTACCCCTATTGCTTTGTATCTATCTACCAGTGGCTCCAGGGATTAAAGTATACAACTGTAACTTTTCACAGTTTAATTGCAATAAGTATTTTATCACCCCAAATAAAATGTAGGGAATTTGTTCATTCCCTCCACTTGAAAACTTTTGTTCTAAGGTTGTCAAATATAACAAGTTTAATGTGTTCAGTTCAGTTCAGTTCAGTCTTTCAGTCGTGTCCAACTCTTTGTGACCCCATGAATCACAGCACACCACGCCTCCCTGTCCATCACCAACTCCCGGAGTTCACTCAGAATCACGTCCATCGAGTCAGTGATGCCGTCCAGCCATCTCATCCTCTGTCGTCCCCTTCTCCTCCTGCCCCCAATCTCTCTCAGCATCAGTCTTTTCCAGTGAGTCAACTCTTCCCATGCGGTGGCCAAAGTACTGGAGTTTCAGCTTTAGCATCATTCCTTCCAAAGAAATCCCAGGGCTGATCTCCTTCAGAATGGACTGGTTGGATCTCCTTGCAGTCCAAGGGACTCTCAAGAGTCTTCTCCAACACCACAGTTCAAAAGCATCAATTCTTCGGCACTCAGCTTTCTTCACAGTCCAACTCTCACATCCATACATGACCACAGGAAAAACCATTCCCTTGACTAGACAGACCTTTGTTGGCAAAAAAAAAGTTTCTGCTTTTCAATATACTGTCTAGGTTGGTCATAATTTTCCTTCCGAGGAGTAAGTGTCTTTTAATTTCATGGCTGCAATCACCATCTGCAGTGATTTTGGAGCCCCAAAAAATAAAGTCTGACACTGTTGCCACTGTTTCCCCATCCATTTGACATGAAGTGATGGGACCACATGCCATGATCTTTGTTTTCTGAATGTTGAGCTTTAAGCCAACTTTTTCGCTCTCCTCTTTCACTTTCATCAAGAAGCTCTTTAGTTCTTCTTCACTTTCTGCCATAAGGGTGGTGTCATCTGCATATCTGAGGTTATTCATATTTCTCCCAGCAATCTTCATTCCAGCTTGTGCTTCCTCCAGCACAGCATTTCTCATGATGTACTCTGCATATAAGTTAAATAAGCAGGGTGACAATATACAGCCTTGACATACTCCTTTTCCTATTTGGAACCAGTCTGTTGTTCCATGTCCAGTTCTAACTGTTGTTTCCAGCATATAGGTTTCTCAAGAGACAGGTCAGGTGGTCTGGTATTCCCATCTCTTTCAGAATCTTCCACAGTTTATTGTGATCCACACAGTCAAAGGCTTTGGCATAGTCAATAAAGCAGAAATAGATGTTTTTCTGGAACTCTCTTGCTTTTTCCATGATCCAGCAGATGTTGGCAATTTGATCTCTGGTTCCTCTTCCTTTTCTAAAACCAACTTGAACATCTGGAAGTTCACGGTTCATGTACTGCTGAAGCCTGGCTTGGAGAATTTTGAGCATTACTTTACTAGCGTGTGAGATGAGTGCAATTGTGCAATAGTTTGAGCATTCTTTAGGATTGCCTTTCTTTGGGATTGGAATGAAAACTGACCTTTTCCAGTCCTGAGGCCACTGCTAAGTTTTCCAAATTTGCTGGCATATTGAGGGTAGCACTTTCACAGCATCATCTTTCAGGATTTGAAACAGCTCAACTGGAATTCCATCACCTCCACTAGCTTTGTTCATAGTGATGCTTCCTAAGGCCCACTTGACTTCACATTCCAGGATGTCCGGTTCTAGGTGAGTGATCACACCATGATTATCTTGGTTGTGAAGCTCTTTTTTGTACAGTTCTTCTGTATATTCTTGCCACCTCTTCTTAATATCTTCTGCTTCTATTAGGTCCATACCATTCCTGTCCTTTATTGAGCCCATCTTTGCATGAAATATTCCCTTGGTATCTCTAATTTTCTTGAAGAGATCTCTAGTCTTTCCCATTCTGTTGTTTTCCTCTATTTCTTTGCATTGATCGCTGAGGAAGGCTTTCTTATCTCTTCTTGCTATTCTTTGGAACTCTGCATTCAGATGCTTATATCTTTCCTTTTCTCCCTTGCTTTTTGCTTCTCTCTTTTCACAGCTATTTGTAAGGCCTCCTCAGACAGCCAGTTTGGTTTTTTGCATTTCTTTTCCACGAGGATGGTCTTGATCCCTGTCCTCTGTACAATGTACGAACCTTTGTCCATAATTCATCAGGCACTCTGTCTATCACATCTAGTCCCTTAAATCTATTTCTCACTTCCACTGTATAGTAATAAGGGATTTGATTTAGTTCATACCTCAATGGTCTAGTGGTTTTCCCCACTTTCTTCAATTTAAGTCTGAATTTGGCATTAATGTATTCATGATCTGAGCCACAGTCACAACTCCCAAAAGAATATATAAATTTTACTTTAAGTAATTCTATGAAATTTAAAAAATATTAGAATGAACATGTTTCTTAATATTTACGTAGATTTGCCACCCCTAAAGCATTTTCTTCTTCTATGAAGATCGAAAGTTCCTTCTTTTCATTTTCCTCAGACTAAAGATCTTTTATTATCTCTTCTACGGTCAATCTGCTATTGACAACTTGTGTAATTTTCTATTATTTGAAAATGTGTTCATTTTGCCTTTATTATTGATGGATATTTTGGAAGCTAAACATTTCTGAGTTGACAGATTTTTTTTTTCTGTCAAAAAGAGAAAGCTGGTCTGTCTTCTGACTTACATAGTTTCAAATGAGAAGTCTTCAGTCATTTGAATCATTTTTCCTCCTATATTTGTTTTTTTCCCAGGATTCTTCTAAGAATTTTTTTAATCTTTAATTTTAATGAGAGTCAGTATGATGTGTATAAATTGGCTTCTTTTCATTCACCCTATTTTGGGATACACTAAGTTTTTTGATGTTGTAAATATATGTCTGCCATTAAATTTTGGAAGTTTTTGGCCATTGTACATTTGACTATTTTTTCTGCTCTTTACTTTCTCATCTTTCTAATACTCCAATTAAGCACATATATAACTTTTGCTATTATTCCATTGGCACTTTAAACTCTGCTTACTTTTTCTATATTTTTCTTCTTTTATTTCAAATTACATAACTTGTAATGATCTCTTGTCAAGTTTACTGACAAGACTCTTCAGCACTTTTGTTATCTCATTAAGGCCATCCTATGAATTTTTAATTTAAGACAGAATATATTTCATTTCTAAAATTTCCACTGGGCACTTTTTTTTTCACATCTTCCATTTCTCTGCACTGAGTTTTTAGTATTTTATTTACTACCAACATACTTTTTCATCTAACTGAAGAAGTTTTATCAGCAGCTTTAAAGTCCTCTGATAATTCCAACATCTAATTCATCTTGCATATGGCCTTAGTCCTCCCGATGGCCTTATTCATTTTTCTCTTCCTTTCAGGACACTTTATATTTTCCTGATTCTTTGTGAGGGGAATAATACTGTATTGTTTCACAGTATTTTATAGCACAGAGAATTATATCCAATATCTTGTAATCATCTATAATAAAAAAGATTCTGAAAAGATACATATAACTGAATCACTTTGCTGTACACCTGAACGTAATACAATATAGTAACTCAACTGTATTTCAATTAAAACACCCCATATTCAGCAAATATCTCACTTGAGCTATTATAATTTTCTCCCTTAGACATTCATCTTGATGCTGTATACAACCTTCATATTTCCATCTACTAGCTGTTTTCCTTTAAATACTATCGTATGCTTACAATAGCTCTTCAGTGCTTTTGTCTACTAATTTTTTCTTTGCTATTATTTTTATCTGCTTCTAATGACTGATTTTTGCCACCCTGTCATAGGTCAAATTCTCCTACTTCTAGAATGGCTGATAATCTTTCATTGGATGCTGAGCACTGTGAATTTTTAGGTTACTTTTCCGGACCGCTTTGTTCTGAGAAACTGTTAAGTACTCTCATTTTGGTTTGATCTTCTGAGGCCCATTTTATTTCTAAGCTTTGTTTGTGTGGGTCTCAAGTAGAATTTACTTTGGGGACATTTTAGTCTTACTACAAGAACCAACCCTTCTGCAGTTTCGAATAAATTTTCCAATTGACCATGAAGAAAGTTCCATTCTGACTGATGGGGACTTCAGTGATTCTCAGTCCTGCATGAGATCTGAGAACAGCTCAACTCACAGAATGCCAGTTATATTATCTTATGGATTTCTGCCACACATATATGCATGTTTGTATTCCAGAGATCATAGAGAATTATTTTCATGATTCCCTCCTCTCTGAAACTATGCCACACAACTTTCCACTAGCTTAGACTTGATGACTTCTTCTCAGTTTCCATATTTCTTCTCGACTCAGCAAGACTGCTAATTTCTATTTAGGATTCCAGTTTCCTATTCCACAACCTAGAATGTGTCTCCAGTCAGGATAATGTGATCTTAAGTTTTACTTTATTTCAAAAGAGAAATATTGTATAACATCCCTTATATGTGGAATCTAAAAAGAAATTATACAAATCAGCTTACTTACAAAATGGAAAGAAACTCACAGACTTAGAAAATGAACTTATGGTTGTCAGGGAAGAAGGGATAATTAGGGAGTTTGGGAAGGTTATGTACACACTGCTCTATTCAAAATAGATAACCAACAAGGACCTATTGTATAGTACATGGAAATCTACTCCAGCCTGTTATATGCCAACCTGAACGGGAGAGGGGTTTGGAGGAGAATGGATACATGTATATATATGGCTGAGTTCCTTCACTCTTCACCTGAAATTACCACAACATTGTTAATCAACTTTACCTCAAAACAAAATAAGAAGTTTAAAGTGTGAAAAAAATGATTAAGTTCTACCTCATTTCTCCCTTTCTTTCAGAGATTGAAGTCCCGCACTGGTTGTGTTTCAAAGTCTGAAAAGAATTATTTTATATATTTTGTCCAAGTTTCCTCTTTCTATAACGTGGGAAGTTGAATATGATCCCTGTCCCTTTGTTATCCCTTTAGAGTTTTTAACAAGCATTTACTGCAGAAGACGAGAGATGATGCAAACATGATGACGTAACAAGGAGAGATGGTGTTTGAGGAGATGTTACAAACCCCGCACGTGACCATTAGTATCACATCTCATTCAAATCGCAAAACAGAAGGATAATTGCTCAAATACATCAGTTGACTGATTTCCTGGTATATTTTACTTAAAAGATTAATAACAAAGGACAAACTCCAAGGATCTTCACGTTTGGCTAGGAGAAGAGCTTCATACCAATATGATGCCACAAAAAGAAACTTTAAGATATCAATCATCATACCTAATAAATAAGGTAGATGGCATTCAGTATATGTCCTTGATTATCTAATAGCTGAGGGTTCAATAATTAATTAATTTTATTTTCTGCCTTAGTAACTTACTGTATCTCCAGATACAAGATTTAATTTAATGAAGAAAATTTAGAATTTCTATCTAATATCCAAATATAAGACTCCAGTTCCACCATGCCCCCCCCCAAAAAAAAATTCTTCAGGCCTTTTTCAAGAGCCTAACATGCTTTGTAAGATAAATGTGAACAAATATGAGCAGTTTCATTCACACATACAAATATAAAGGTAATACCAGCTAAAATATTATAATGCTTTTTGTTATTGGAAAGGATCATATTATAAATTTATTGGATAGCCCTATGCCCACATCAGGAGAAGGAAATGGCAACCCTCTCCAGTACTCTTGCCTGGAAAACCCCATGGGCAGAGCAGCCTGATAGGCTGCAGTCCATGGGGTCACTAAGAGTTGGACACGACTGAGCGACTTCACTTTCACTTTTCACTTTCCTGCATTGGAGAAGGAAATGGCAACCCACTCCAGTGTTCTTGCCTGGAGAATTCCAGGGACGGAGGAGCCTGGTGGGCTGCCGTCTATGGAGTCGCACACAGTCGGACACAACTAAAGCAACTTAGCAGCAGCAGCATGCCCACATAAAACTTAAAATGCATGAATTTAGAGGGTTATTGACGCTTCCCTGGTGCCTCAGGTGGTAAAGAATTTGTCTGTAATGCAATACTTTGGCCACCTCATGCGAAGAGCAGACTCACTGGAAAAGACTCTGAAGCTGGGAAAGACCAAGAGCAGGAGAAGAGGGTGACAGAGGGTGAGATGGTAGATAGCATTAATGGACATGAGTTTGAGCAAACTCTGGGAGATAGTGGAGAGGGAAGCCTGGCGTGCTGCAACCCATGAGACCACAAAGAGTTAGACATGATTTAGCGACTGAACAACAAAAAAAGAGTGATACTGAACTATTTTATGGAGAAGGAAATGGCAACCCACTCTGGTGTTCTTGCCTGGAGAATCCTGGGGACAGGGGAGCCTGGTGGGCTGCCGTCTGTGGGGTCGCACAAAGTCGGCCATGACTGAAGTGACTTAGCAGCAGCAGCAGAATTATTTTAATCTTTATATCTTGCATGGACTTTGGAATTATTACCAATTTAAAAAATGTTTAAAGTCAGCTTATGTCAGATATTAGCAAACCATGGCTTACAGACCAAATACAGTCCACTTTCTTTGTAAATAATACCTTTAGTCAGTGCAGTTCAGTTGCTCAGTCATGTCTGACTCTTTGTGACCCCATGGACTGCAGCACGCCAGGCTTCCCTGTCTATCACCAACTCCCAGAGCTTGCTCAGACTGATGTCCATAGAGTCGGTGATGCCATCCAATCATCTCATCCTCTGTTGTCCCTTCTCCTCCTGCCTTCAGTCTTTCACAGCATCAGGGTCTTTTTCAATAATACTTTATTGGAAAGTATTCACTCCCATTTGTTTATGTATCTTTGGATGCTTTTATACTATAATAGTAGTTGTAACAAAAGCTGTAAAGCTTACAAAGCCTAAAATATTTACTGAACAGGAAAATAGTGTATATAGTAGTAGAAGGAAGATATTAGAAAACAGGAAAGAAATGGCGGGAAATGAGTTGAAAGAGGTGGAAGAGGAGTGTGAAGAGTATTGTGTCCACATGACTACTGTACATATTACTCTTTGATCCTGTGCCTAATTTATAGTTTAAAATTTAAAGATAATTTTTAGCATCTGGAAGAGAATCTAGAGAACATTTAGACTTTTCATAAACTCCCCCAAATCCCACTGACTTGTAGTGTGAAATGTGATTGCAATCATTTTTGTACTAGATTAACATAAAGCCAGGGCTTCCCTGGTGGCTCAGATGGTAAAGAATTTGCCTGCAATGTGGGAGACGTAGATTTGATCCCTGGGTTGGAAAGATCCCCTGGAGGAGGGCATGGCAACCCACTCCAGTATTCTTGCCTGGACAGTCCCCATAGTCAGAGGAGCTTGGTGGGCTGCACTCCATGGGGTCACAAAAGAGTCGGACACATCTGAGTCACTAAGCATACATAACATAAGGCCAAGATGAAATAAAGAGTGTACTTGAAAATGTTTTCTAAACTCTAGTATTGACCACCAGCAGACACTCACTGTTTGTTTGCTCTATGCATAAGAGTTGTCCAGATCCGGTGGTTTTACAGAGAGAAGACCAAACCACGGGGATTAGATGGATTGGGCAAGATCCTCCTGATTATTTTGTGGTGTATGTAAAAATTGATCCAAGTCTTGTATTATTTCTTTCAACATCGTTTACACTGGAGCCTTAGATCTCCTTCTCTTAGGTTCCTCTCTGCATTGCCTAACTTCAGGCTAAGAGAGAGGTTTATCCAACCCTACTCAATCTCCCATCCATCTCATAAGTGTTTAGATATCTTCACAGACATTTAGTTTGAAACATTCACAGTTTGGGGGTTTGGTTTTAATTTTTCAATTTTTATATTTTTTTTGCAGGTTTGGCTTTTTTGCTTTAGCAATGTTTTAAAATTTCTTTTTATTCTAGGAATGAAATGGACAGGAAAAACATACTCTGTAGTACCCACATCGTATATAATAACATATCATAATTAAGATGGAAACAGACACAAATTTACAGTGGATCTTAGCTGAAATAGAAACATATATGTATGTATATATACACTTCTATGTTAGGATACAGATGTCCGTAGATGGAAAACAGATCCTTAAATATTTCTTTACTTCCTTGAAGTGACTATAGATTTGTTGTTTAGTTGCTAAGTCATATCTTACTGTTTTGCAACTCCATGGACTGGAACCCATCAAACTCCTGGATTTCCCAGGCAAGAATACTGGAATGGGTTGCCATTTCCTCCTCTAGGGGATCTTTCTAACCCAAGGATCGAATCCGCGTCTCCTGCCTTGGCAGGTTGGATTCTTTACCACTGAGCCATTGAGGAAGCCCAACTATAGATTAGGACTGCCCAAAAGTCAGTATCAGATCTAAATGTGGCATTCCTATCACTTTCTGTTAAACTACACAATGTATCTCCAGGTATACTGTTAACCATTAGAAGCATACAGAAAAATCCCACTGAAATACAATACCACCCACACTAAGTGCCATTGAAATGTTTCTCCCAAGGAAAAGGGCCTTTGAGTCATTGAATCTTCAGTAACTATAGTGTCTATGTGCATGGGTCTCATGGTAGAAGCTCAACTGTTTAGCAACTGAATATTTTCCTCCCTTGAATGATTCCTTCATTTCAATCTCCTACAGGGAAAAAAAATTCTATTAGGAACAAAGGACTTTAAAAATGACGTCTTTCAAGCAAACTCTTTAAGATCTTTACAGAAGTTCAAAACATTTTCAAGCATTTTAATTTGTTTTGTTCTTTCTGTACTTGATGCCAAAGGCATGAGGCTGCCTGCCTGTGCTTGCTCACAGGTAGAGGCACCTTGAATCCGTCTTGTGGATGATTGCAGGAGAGGTGAGAGGAAGCGTGAGAGGGAGATATTTCAGAACCAGATTGTACTTGGACCTGTCACAAATCTCTCTTGGAGGGGCATGACAGCTCTGACTCTCTCCTTGCTATGGGAGCAACAATAAAAGAGAGGAATGTCCTGACAGTTTGTGGGTGGGTGGACTCTTCTGCCAGACCTGAAGAACCCACAGTGTTCTCTGCTTGAGCCCAATTCTGTCTGAATCACTTTCGTTCTTGAGAGCAACTGTGTTTCTCTTGGTAAAAGACAGTCACATAGCCATACCTGCAAAATAACAGAGGCTTGGTGGTCACTCAAAAAATTATTTTTATTCCTATTATTGGCATTAGTTGATAAGCATTTACCTCTATAAAATAGTCAGCAGTGAGCCACATAGAAATCTGCATGTGTAGAGTTCTGTTGAAAAGGACAGCTGTATTAAAGAAGAAGGTTAGTATTTGGCAGGGTTATGCATGGTTATTCTTTTTTTAAGTTTTTATCTTCTAAAATTTAGGGCAAGAACAAAAGACACAGAGAAAAAACAGTGTGTAGGCAAGGCTTCAGTTCAGTTCAGTTCAGTTCAGTTCAGTTGCTCAGTCATGTCCGACTCTTTGCGACCCCATGAATTGCAGCACGCCAGGCCTCCCTGTCCATCACCATCTCACGGAGTTCACTCAAACTCACGTCCATCGAGTCAGTGATGCCATCCAGCCATCTCATCCTCTGTCGTCCTCTTTTCCTCCTACCCCTAATCCCTCCCAGATTAGGAACTTTTAAAATTTAAACAAGTACAAATGGTAATACCACATCCATAAAATGGGATGTGTAAGCAAGAGTTATCTTTTCTAAGAAAAATTAAGCTGCTTTACTTCTCTCACTTTGGAAGTGTTTACTACAAGAAAATTCATATAACAATTTTATTACTGAATGAATAATATATATTAAATTATAGTTTTATTAGACATATGACCAAAATTTGGATTTTGGAACTATAAAAGTTATCAGCCATAATCCACCAACCCAGTTTTATTTTTGCATATCATTTTAGACTTTATGTCTGCAAGTAAGTTTATTCTTGTCAGTAATTATTATTAAATACACATATATTCAATACTATATAATTTTCCATGATTAATTCAGTATTATTTAAATCTGAATTGTTTTAATGAAAAAAACTCTCTATATGGCACTTTTAGTGTATTGAAATGTTGACCATAATTTTTAAAATTTCATTGAGAATGATACTCCTTACTTTTTTGTACAGACATCAGAATGCCTTTACACAGTCATCATTTATTTTGACTTATCAAGTATCAGAGGGAAAAATAAATGAGTATATTTCTTAAGGCCCTCTCATTGGTAGGTGTGGCTGGTATTCCCTGGCATGGATTTTGTAGTAGATGGCATGCCAAAGTCTTAAGGCTAAAAGTAATTATATCCAATGTAAGTTAGTTATTCTTTGTCAGTTAAAAGTGTCTTTTCAAAGAAGGATTTGAATCTACATACACATAAACTATTTCAAGAACAGAAGTACAAGAAGTACAAGTTAAATGATTTATTCAACTTTCAAACACAAAGTGAGAGTCAGAAAATATTGAGCTAGAGTAAGCAAAAAATATGTTGGAGTTATAAAGGCATTTCTAGGTAAGAAATTTTACCTTGTTTGCATTGAAAATAGGTCAGCAGCAGAGTAGTTAATGAGCATCACCTCTTCCCTCTATTGTGCTACTCTTTTCCGTTACTGTATTCGTTCTATCCTAAGGAAAAGAAGTCTTTGTATTGCAACTATGTATTCAACTGCACATTTGATATAATATTACTTAATTTAGCTAAGTGATTATGTTTCCTAATGTTGACTAAAACATTTCTCCAACTCTGGTTGTCAGGTTGGAACATCCCCTGGTAGCACAATGGCAATATGCTTTCAGTTAAATGATATGAAGTTGCATAATATAGAAATATATTACTAAATATAATATACATGTCAATGTATGGCAAAACCAATACAGTATTGTAAAGTAAAATAAAGTAAAAATAAAAATTAAAAAATTAAAATTAAAAAAAAGAAATATATTACTAAATCTAATAAGACATAGAAACCTATTTATTTTAAATGAGTACTACTTTGATGGCACTGAATTTCGTGCTAAGGACATCATGAGCTTCTCGAGGGTTTTGGTTTAATCCAACTAAGATTTAATGACAACTCTTTGAACTTTCATTTTTATTCATCTCCTTTCCAAGTATTTTGCTTTAAGTACATTGTTAATATTCTTTAAATCATAACTGTAATATCATTTCTTAAGTGTGCTAAGCCATTGTGTCCTCTCTGGATCCTTATAATTTGTGTAAGTTACATTCTTATGCCCGTAATATGACACAATTGTCACTCTAATTAGATGCAGATGTAACTGACAATTATGGACATAGTTTCTCTTTCAGATCTAGCTTTAACATGATCTGAAATTTAATAATATGCTCCCCCTCCAAAAAAAAAAAAAAAATCTGCACACTTCTTTGTTAGCGAATTTCTACCTAAATGGTATAACACTGTAAGGTCCTCAATCCCAACATGATTAAAAAGGAGATAAACTTGACTTGTGAATCTGAGTCTTTTCTTTAAGGCCACCAAAAGAAAAGTGGGCCATCCCCACTTCTTTGTGTTCACATCTTTGAACGATTTGCAGGCAGTTGTCATGTTCCCAGTTAGTCCTTACTTAGCCAAGCTACACATATTTTAAATCTTTTTTTCACACAGTATGTCAAACTCTTTATTCTGATGTTCTTGAAACTCTTCCTAATACTTCTATATATTTTAAAATATCATTCTAGTGTTGACAGTATGTCCATTGTTTTCTATTTTCGTGGGACCAGAGTAACAAACTGAATTCTTTAGATAGAGTTTACTTCAGAGAGGATGTATAAATAATAGCATGATTATTATAAATTATCACTTGCCTAAGTGACAATGGAGGGATATCTCAATTTTACTTACTTTTCTACTTTTGTGAGTTATAGAGATAGATGATCTGAAAAGCCACATTTATTTTGTAAGTTCTTTTCTTTTTTCTTTCTAAAGGTATGTGAGGATGGGTTCTGTTGGTTTGGCCCAAAAGTTTGTTTGGGTTTTTCTATAAGATGCTATGAAAAACCAGAACAAGCTTTTGGGCCAACCCATATAATACTGCAAGCTTAGTTACTTCGGTCATGTCTGACTCTTTGCAACCCTGTAGACGGTAGGCTGTCGGAGAAGGCGATGGCACCCCACTCCAGTACTCTTGCCTGGAAAATCCCATGGATGGAGGAGCCTAGTGGGCTGCAGTCCATGGAGTCGCTAGGAGTCGGACACAACTGAGCAACTTCACTTTCACTTTTCATTCTCATGCATTGGACAAGGAAATGGCAACCCATTCCTGTGTTCTTGCCTGGGGAATCCCAGGGACAGTGGAGCCTGGTGGGCTGCCATCTATGGGGTCGCACAGAGTTGAACATGACTGAAGCGACTTAGCAGCAGCAGCAGCAGCAGCAGACTGCTGCTGGATTCCACAGTCCATGTGATTCTCCAGGCAAGAATACTGGAGTGGGTTGCCATGCCTTTCTCTAGGGGACCTTTCTGACCCAGGGATTGAACCAGCACCTCCTGCATCCCAGGCAGGTTCTTTACTGTCTGAGCCACCAGGGAAGCCCATCACATTTAATACCTTCCAAATGTCCCTTGGGTGAGTTTGTTCTTCATTTAATTTTACAGATGAAGGTTTAGGTTATAAATTACACTTTGACATCCACTTATCTTGGCATCCTCATATTTTATGCAGACTTGACAATGGCACAGTTTTACAGTGAAATTGATATACTCTACCCTGATCCATCGAGAGAATTGGCAATTATTTATCTTGCTTTGCAGAGGAAGAGGAAGAGGAGATTTTTTTTTTACTGTACTGTAAGTACAGTACCGCAAGTCTCTGCATTTTATGAAATGGAACATTCAAATTTCTCTACTTGCTTCCTCCTTCCTTCCCAGAGATGCCTAAGCTTCTCCAATAATGTCTATGTAACCCACCATCTCTTATACCATTTCAAAACATGGACTAAAGAGCTGTTGGGCCAGTTTTCATGTCCGTGTTTGTTAATCATCCCAGTAATTTGGTGTGAAAGAGGGATAACTGGAAATGACAAGGAGACAGGAGAGGACTCCCACGTATGAATTTGATGTTAGGGAGTGAGAGGCTGGAGTTTTCCTATTCCTAAAAGAACTAATTTCATGGCTATAAAAGACCATGGTTCTACAAGCACTCTGCCTGAAAATGTATCAATATAATTGTTCTTATCATCGTTATTGAGCTTCCCTGGTGGCTCAGAGGTAAAGAATCAGCCTGCAATGCGGGAGCTGTAGGAGATGCAGGTTCAATCCCTGGGTCAGGAAGATCCCCTGGAGGAGGACATGGCAATCCACATCAGGATTCTTGCCTGGAGAATCCCACGAACCAAGGAGCCTGGTGGGCTACAGTCCATAGGATTGCAAAGAACCAGACACAACTGAAGCAACTTAGCATGCATGCACACCATCAGTATTACTCCATATATCCTCCCGAAGAAGGTTGAATCAAAGAGTTAAATCACTTGACAAAATCTCTGTTGATGAAAATAGTTGCCCCAAGTCTCTGCAAGCAGCACATATGCATTAAGGACTTCCCCTTACCAGATCCCTATCACTCAAAGGCAGTTTAGTACTATCAGAATAAGATGAGGGCTGCTTTGCTAGCCAAAGAAGTAAAAACCTAAGGAAAGATAAATAGCCAAAGTAGGATTGAATGGTAAGAGAATAGTAAACAGTCTGAAACAATGGAATTGGTAACATTAAAAAGAGCCACGTAGCTGATATGTGTTTCCTTTTGTGTGATGGTGTTACCTCATGGTGTTACCTCTTCATTGAGGAGTTACGTAATGACAGTTTCTATCAAACTCCTATTTGCAGATTTCTGGTACAGGAAAACGAGATGGTCAATTTACTGTCTGAAATTTTCAGTTTTTATCAAAATGTTTTGGTTATATAGTCATAGTCACAATCATTATTTTTCTGTAACTCTGAAATATATAAAAAGACTAAAAATATTTCATGGAGTGAAATTCCATTTCTTTAGTGAGCTGAGTCTATGAACAAAATTTATGTAGAATGTTGGGGAAATTACTCAGAGGCATCCCTCGTAGCTCAGTTGGTAAAGAATCCGCCTGCAGTGCAGGAGACCTGAGTTTGATTCCTGGGTCAGAAGATCCACTGGAAAAGGGATAGGCTACCGACTCCGGTATTCTTGGGCTTCCATTGTGGCTCACCTGGTAAAGAATCCGCCTGCAACGTGGGAGGCCTGGGTTCAGTCCCTGGGTTGGGAAGATCCCCTCGAGAAAGGAAAGGCCACCCACTCCAGTATTCTGGCCTGGAGAATTCCATGGACTGTATAGTCCATGGGTCGCAGAGAGTCAGACATGACTGAGAGACTTTCATTTTCATTCATTTCATGCTGTCATCAGACAACCCAAAGTTTTCACATAAATGCCTAGAAATTTAACTTGGAAGATTTGAACATTTACTCTGAATTTTAGGTGACTTTTTTTTCCATCAGCAGATTATTTGAGAAAAGAGCCCACATATTTTTTCAGGAAGGAATATTCTTCATTCAGTTCACTTCTTTCCCTTTCTTTCTTCCCTTCCCTCCTTCCTCCCTTTCTCCATTTTTCCTCCCTCTCTCCATTTCTTTCTTCCTCCATGTTTAAGGAAGTTAAGTGTCATGTCCTAAACCACTACAAAACTCCAAGATATTTTATGCACAATGTAGCTAAACATGAAATGGATGCACATGAAAGTTGCAAATGTGGCTTCTAAGTGAAGGACAGGAGTCTGCCAAGATAGTCTCTTATCCTGCTATTTCTTAATTTTTTCCTTAAAAAATATCAAAGCACTGTTATTGGCCTACAATCTACTTTGCAAGTGTAACTGCTTATTAAGGAGTAAATACAGAAGAAAGAAAAAAAGTAAATATGCTAAAGATCTGAAGATCAATAGGGCAGTATAGGGATTAGTTTTCAAACTAGACAAGTAAACATAAGGAAATAGGAAACACAAGTAGCAGAGTATAACTGTTTAAACACTCTGTGGACTAAAATATAATCTATGAATTTGACCAGAGTTGAAAGAATTAAATTCTCGAAAGTGAACATGAATCCAATGAGCATGTCATTTCCTTGTTCACCTTCTTCTCCCTGAAAATAGACAGGGAGTGTCACTTCTCACTGAAAGCCAAATCATTGCTACTGACCTGGACACACACTTTAATCATGTGCCTAAATTAGGAAAAGATTCGAACCTGTGGTTGAGAAAATGTTCAGTAGTTTTAATTTCCTTCTCATTAGCTTTAATCTCCACTCTAAAGTGAGCTTCTTTCTCCAAGCCTTGTCTTCTTCCTTCAGAGCCACAGGTGAAGGCAAGTGTGGGTCCTCCTGAGCCATGGAACAGAGAAGTATATCCCTCAGCCTCCCCCAGGTTCTCCAAAGACCCACAGGCCATGCCTCTAAGGACTCTCATTCCATTTCCACTCAGCTTGAGAGCACTCTTTCCCAAGGGGAAGAATTCCAATAGCATCCCGAGGAAACTGTGTGGAATGCCTGCCAAAGAAACAGACTTTGGTTGCTCGTCTCAGACATTCTGTATAATGGTCACCAGCTACCAGAGAGGCGAACTTTCTCTGCGTATTTAGAGGAGTGAGGCAGCTAGTACTGCAGGAGTTCCACCTGGTATCTTAGCAGAAGGTGCAAGTTGAGAAAACCTTTATCATCAAACCCCCCGTTGGTGGTATTTGCTCTATGGTCTCACACACTCACAGGGGCAAACAGGACTCAGTAATCTTTAACACTGAAAGCTATTAGATATTGTTATTCAGCCACCAAGTCGTGTCTGACCCTCAAGACCTCATGAACTGCAGCAAGCCAGGCTTTCCTGTCCCTCACCATTTCTTGGAGTTTGCCCAAGTTCATGTCCATTGAATCGGTGATGCCAAACAACTGTCTCATCCTCTGTCACCCTCTTCTCCTTCTGTCTTCAATCTTTCACAGCATCAGGGTCTTTTCAAATGAGTTGGCTCTTCGCATCAGGTGGCCAAAGTACTGGAGCTTCAGTACTTTTGCATTAGTCCTGCCAGTGAATATTTAGGGTTGATTTCCAATAATAAACTTCCTTATTTTTAGATGTCCTCTCTACTTGGGTCTGCAAGAAACCAGAGAAAGTAAATCCTTTTTAAGAAGACAGTATCTCTACCGTACAAGGGATCAAATCATATTAACATTTACGGTAATTCTGCTGCCACCTGATAATAGATGAAAAATGGTTTTAAAAGAATATTAATAAAAAAGATTTAATGTTTCTTTCTCAGCTTAATTCTACATGTAGGACCTGACCTCTAAATCTATAAATAAAGATGCTACTTCTATTTTGACTTTCTCCTTTAGAGAAAAATAATTTTAACACTTTTTTCTTTCAAAGATTCCCTACTGTAGAGCATGTCAATTAAATGTGAACCTTTACCCATCATAAAATAGTACATATACAAAAAAGGTAGGATGAGATTTTTTTTCAGTTGTTTTGGATGTGTTTATTCTTAACTATAGTAATTTCTCTTATGGATCTTGTTTCTTGGTCTTAGAAAATTCAATTTCATAGAATTATAATCTGGCAAAACATCCTTTAGTTCACGTAAGCTTCTCAAAAAGATACCTGTCTGGTATATCCTTCACAACTGGCAGAGAATGACATTCCACACCCTTTCTTAGAAATACAATTCATAAGTCTCTAATCAGCAAGTTTTATTAAAAGGCTTACCTAAAGAACACAATCATAAAAAGTCTGGTCTATTCTCAATTGGCTGTTTTGAGGGGACATAATACGGTTGTTTAGCTTTGTTCCTTGCAAGTATTTGAATATTATTAAATGTCAACTACCCGTCTTCTCCAGGTTACACGACAACTTTCCATTTTTTGTTTGTTTGTTTGTTTGCTCATTTTTTTTACTCTCAGTTGCTTAGAGAGTCCAGAAAAAACTGAAACATCCTTAGAGTATAACACTGATTTTTTTTTTTTTTTAAAGAACATTATGTAATGATTTGTTGTTAGAAAATTGTTGCTGAGTTTATAGGATTTGCCTATTCGGTAAACTTGTTCAGAGTACTTTCTATATGTCACACATTTTGCAAGGCCGTAGACATAAGATGTCATAAGACAGTTGCACAGCAAAAGATTATTCTGGAACCTGGTAAATACCATAGTAGAAATTTATATAACGTGCTGGAGAAGGCAATGGCAACCCACTCCAGTACTCTTGCCTGGAGAATCCCATGGATGGAGGAGCCTGGTAGGCTGCAGTCCACGGGGTCGCTAAGAGTCGGACATGACTGAGCAACTTCACTTTCACTTTTCACTTTCCTGCATTGGAGAAGGAAATGGCAACCCACTCCAGTGTTCTTGCCTGGAGAATCCCAGGGACAGGAGAGCCTGGTGGGCTGCCGTCTATGGGGTCGCACAGAGTCGGACACAACTGAAGCAACTTAGCAGCATGGCAATATAGGGAGAGATCTCAATCCAGAAGAACTGGAAATATTTTCACACAGCAAGCGACATTTGAAATTGAATGGTAGCTCTTCATAAGAAGTGAGCCTCATATGCAAAGGTAGAGATTTCTAAAATAGTATAGTTAATAAGAAAGTAGTTCAATAAGACTGAAACGTAGACCATACATTTAGGAGTTGGGAATTGGGACCGAAAGTTTATAATGAAACCTTGAGTTAAAGATTATATACCTTGCAAAGCATTTGGACTTTATCATGTTGGTTCAACAATGTATGTATTCATTCAAAAACTGTTTTGACAAATATGTATTGAGTATATACTATGTGGTGGTAATACGGAAAACACTGGAGGCACAGCAGTGAATAAATAAAAAATCTGTGTTGTTTAAGCATTTTTATTTTATAGGTAAAGACAGTAACAAATCAAGTAGACAATATTTTACAATAATAATATTAATATATCTGTAGTATATAATGTGACTTTTAGACATTGTAAGTGTTATAAAGAAAATGAAAATAGTGTAAGGAGAAGTAAAGTGATGTGGAATGCAAAGAGTGGATAGGGAAGTATCTTAAGAGAGGTAACACCTAAAAGTTTATCAATTTAAGGGGAAGCAGTGAGCCTTGTAAAGTTCTGGGTAGAGTACTGAGGGCAGAGGAAAGAACAGGTTCAGAGACTGGAAGGAATTTCTTAGATGAGGAGAGATTATCATTGAACTTGAAATAGGATGAGCCTTGAAGAATATGGCACTAACACACATTCAGAACCTCTGTCATTTTTTCCTAACAAAGAAGATGAATGAAACTATCTTCTTCTTTATTAGGAAAAGCAGCTTTAATAAACAGACAAAATCCTTTAAAATTATTAACTCTAAATTCCCTTTAACACTCCTTGCCTCTTGCCTAAAATGAAGACTTTGGGATGTGGGTCATTCTGAAAAGGCAAATTTAAGTATTGAACACTTGCCTACATTTTCAGATCTTAAAGTTTGCACTGGGGTCTATGCATAAATGCTCATGGTCAGGGACTTCCCTGGTGATCCAGTGGTTAAGACTCTGTGTTTCAAAGGCAAGGGGTACAGGTTCAGCCTTGGTTGGGGAACAAAGATCCCACATGCTGCTGTGGCATGACCAACAACATGCTCATGGTCAGTATAGGGGAATGTTCCTGATTTTGACGGGAAAACTAAGTTTTCGTTGAAATTGTTAATGAGAACACTTGCAGAAGGAATCTTGATAAGGTCATTAATGGCAGTTCAGAGTTTAGTACATTCTGGGGTTTCCCATTCTTTTTCTTTCGCTATTAAAAAAAATGCTGTTCCTCTTACTGTTTTTCTAAGCATTTGTTAGTAAGTCTTGATGCTAAAATACAGGGTATTATTGGGAAACTTGGGACTTTTCAGGGTTATTTCTGAAAGTAGCTTGAAGTTTGCCTCTGTGCTCTGAATGAACTGGGTTGAGCTTCCATTTATATTCTTGCCCGTGTACCTCTGGAGACATGACAAAGATAAATAGATTGACTAGAGTAACATCAGAGGCCAAGATGAGTTACAAAAAGAAGCATCCTTAGTTTCCCAAGCTCACAGTAGATTTTCAGTGCAAAAGAGAGTTTCGCTTGCTACATTCTCAGAGCTTTCTTTTATAACAAGGACGAGTCTCTTCTCCATCCTGATTCTTTGTTGTTTTGAAATTCATGTTCAGGGGACAATATTCACCATGTTAAACGTCCTCAGATTTGCACTGCATTTGATTTTATGGCTAACCTTCTCTTCTGTCACCTGACATTTGCCAATGAATTTCTGTTCATAACTAAGGCCTTAGACAAAGACTTGACAGATCCTCCCCACAGCAGCACCCTATCCTAAATAAAACAAGCGATGGCTTCCCATATGTTTTATGAAGCGGCACACAAGCTGTTTAATTACAGTGTGTCTTAGGAGAAGAATTTAAAACTTTAGATTCGGAGAAAATGCCTTCCTTTTCAAGAGTGAAGCAACGCCCCAGGATTCCCATGACCTCCTCAAAGCACACAAAGATGTATCCCTGCTTGCTTGTACTATCACAGGTAAATGAAGAAAAGTAAAGTAGCAGGTGTGTTGGAAACCAATTCGGGAGTAAGCTAGTTGGCAATGGCAGCATGTCAACTTGTGTGTCAGTGTTTCACGTCAATTTATTTTGAATTCAGCCAAACTTTTTCTTCTCGTCTCACTCCATGTGCATGCTCGTTACTAAGTCATGTCTGACTCTTTGCAACGCTATGGACAGCTGTCCATGGGATTTTCCAGGCAAGAATACTGGAATGGGTTAACCTTTTCTCCTCCAGGGTATCTTCCCAATCCAGGGATCGAACCCATGTCTCCTGTGTCTCCTTCATTGGCAGGCAGATTCCATACCACTCAGCCACCTGGCAAGCTCTCTTCAAAGGCAAGCCGTATATTGCATCTCAGCACCTTAATTCTGGATAATGCTGCAAGCATTTTATCAATAAGATGTAGACAAATCTCTATATTTGTGCTTTATATGTCGGTTGAGTTTACATTGTCATAAGAGAGTTATAGCCACCAATGGCTTAAAATATTTGCTTTCGAAATAGCAGAATTTGAAGAACACAAGTTCCCACTGACAAGGAGCAGAAAGAGACGGATGGTGGAGGAGTCAAAGAGAGACAATTTCCTCTGCTCCAGACACTTTGCTACTCTTTATACTTCCCACAGCCCTTCAGCCTGGAAATGAGAGAGATGCCTGCCTGTCAGGGGGAATGAGTTTGGGGTTAAAGACAGAAATTTATGTGTTAGTTTTTTTTTTTAATTTTTTAACTCAGAACAATTTTTATTAGAATGCAACTTTAAAATTTTTCTCTCAAGGCAACAACAGAGCCAAAAACACTACCAAATAATGAACAAACTTATGACAAGGGACCATCAGTAGTATGAGCCACATCTGGTTCAAATACATGAAACTTCAAAGATAATTCACTGTTTGGTAGTATATTAATTGTTTTCTAACAACTTTTGTTTAACATTTTGAGTAGATACATAGAAAACTAAGAGACAGTTGGATTTATCCAGTCTATGGGACAAAAGCATCCCGGAAAGAACTTGTTAACCTCCTTGACTACGACAGAGAGGAGAGAAACACTGTGAAAGGGCTCTTTCTAAATGCTTTCTGCTCCCTTGTTCAATGCTGAGACCATTTAAGAGCTTGTGGTAATGAATGATATATTATCTCCCTCTTTTTAAAAAAATATGTATATTTAAGTGCGTGTGTTAGTCACTCAGCCGTGTCCAACTCTTTGCAATCTCATGGACTGTAGCCTGCCAAGCTCCTCTGTTCATGGAATTCTCCAGGCAAGAATACTGGAGTGGGTGGCCGGTCCCTTCTCAGGGGATCGTCACAACCCAGGGACTGAACATGGGTCTTTTGCATTGCAGGCAGATTCTTTACCATTTGAGCCATCAAGGAAGCCCAATCACACTGTCTATCCATTCATTCCACAACTATGTCTTGAGTGTATAATACACCATGTGCCAAGTACTATCCTAGACTTTGGGAGCACAAAGGTAGTTGATGTGGACACTGTCCCCATCATTCCGAAGCTTACAAGCAAGTGATTAACAATTTGAAATGGTCAAATACTCTCCTCTTGGGTCTGGTAGGGAGAAATGCAGGAAAAAGAGAAAAAAAAATCCTAGTATAATGGTGCATTTGAAAATATATTAAATATGTAATCATGAAAAATAGACCTAGAAAATAATAAAAGTGATTTAAAACTACTGGCAAAACAAATATCTGTGCAAAAAGACTTGCAAACATAATACCTAGATGGCTGAAGTAAGTGGTATTTACGTGGTCATATGCATGGAAGCTGGAGGAGGAAATGGCAACCCACTCCAGTATTCTTGCCTGGGAAATCCCATGGACAGAGGAGCCTGGTGGGCTAGAGTCCATGGGGTCACAAAGAGTCAGACCCAACTGAGCAACTAAACAACAACATGCATGCAAGCACTGATTGTTGATCTAATTAAAATATGGTTATAAGTATAATAAGAATGGGAAGAAACATAAGTATTGGTATAAGTGATCTAAATTTCCATCTTTCAAAAGAAAGGAAAATAGAGCAAAATTTATAAATCAAGAAATGATAAGTGCATTACTTAAAACTATGGAAAAATATCTATGGAGATATATTCCAGAGAAGAACACCTAAAGAGTTAAATGGTTTTTGTGTTTCAGGACAAGACTAAATAGAGAGAAGGCAGGGGGTACTATCTCTATAATAAGTCTATGGTAACAAATTGATTTCTTGTAAAATATGTTTGTGAATTGCTTTCACTAAAATTAAAGTAATATTAAAACAGTACAGTCTTCCTTAGACTTCTTTCATATTCTTTGTGAGTCTGTAAGCTGAGCACTGAAGAATTGATGCTTTTAAACTGTGGTGTTGGAGAAGACTCTTGAGAGTCCCTTGGACTGCAAGGAGATCCAACCAGTCCATTCTAAAGGAGATCAGCCCTGGGTGTTCTTTGGAAGGAATGATGCTAAAGCTGAAACTCCAGTACTTTGGCCACCTCATGTGAAGAGTTGACTCATTGGAAAAGACTCTGATGCTGGGAGGGATTGGGGGCAGGAGGAAAAGGGGACGACAGAGGATGAGATGGCTCGGTGGCATCACCGACTCCATGGACGTGAGTCTGAGTGAACTCCGGGAGTTGATGATGGACAGGGAGGCCTGGTGTGCTGCGATTCATGGGGTCGCAAAGAGTCGAACACGACTGAGTGACTGAACTGAACTGAAGCTTATTCGTGTAGAACACAGATGGTAAATACAATTAATGAACTCTTCACAGAATATACCAAGTGGTATTACCCTTTTATATATCTCTTGCTACTTATCAATAAAGTCATTTATAATAAAACTAGGAGTAAGACTGTAGGGCTTCAATGGCTTCTTATCTGTTAAGTGGTTGACAATTATAAATTATGATTTTGTAAGGAGAGGCGACAGGCAAAAGATCATAAATAGTAGTTCTGCTTGCGCATGCTCAGTTGTGTCTTACTCTTTGCGACCCCATGGACTGTAGCCCTCCAGGCTCCTTTGTCCATGGGATTTCCCCAGCAAGAATAGTGGAGCAGGTTGCCATTTCCATCTTCAGGGCATCTTCCAGACCCAGGGATGGAACCTGTGTCTCCTGCTTTGCAGGCGGATTCTTTACCCACTGAGCTGGCAGGTATATGACCTAATACTAAAGCGGAGACTTTGAGAAGTAAAAAGGGGTGGTAACTATTTATGTGGTCATAAGCATGTAAACACTGATTTCTCCAACTCTTCTCCAACTGCTTCTCTAACTCTTCCTACGTAAATTAATCACAGTGTACTTCCTAGGGAAATATTTTTGGAATATAGGCAACCGCTCCATTTCCCCTCACTATAACTTTGGTGATAACATATAATAATGAATGAATGTTCAAAATTATAGAAAAAAACACATATACACATAAGCAGATTTGAAAGCTATCCTACATTTTCCTATTTAACTAAACTCCAAAATTGTTTCCTACCTCAAAAGCTGTTAAAGCAATGCAAAAAGAAACAAACAATCAAAATACCCTAGACATGGAATAAAAGAAATACAAAATACAGATAGCATTTATTTAAAAAGTAACTTAAACAGTAGATAAACACTTCAATTTCAGAATTAAGGCTTGTTGCTCATACTTTGAAATCCGTCAGATCTAAATTCAAATGCTAGTTCCTCCTGGAGAAAATTACTTTAGTTCATTTAGCCTCAGTTTCCATATCTGCAAAATGGGAATAAAATGACAACAGGACTTAAGTAAAACAATGCCTTTAAATTGCATGGTGACCAAACATCGCTACCCATCTATTAGTACAGGCAGACCTTAGAGATACTGAGGGTTCTGTTCCAGACCATGCTAATAAAATCTAATTTTTTTGCTTTCCCAGTGTATATAAAAGTTATGTTTCACTCTACTGTAGTCTATTCAGTGTAGTCTAGAAAGTAACGTATATACCTTACTTTGAAAGTACTTTATTGCTCAAAAATGTTAACCATCAGCTGAACCTTCGGTGAGTACTAATCTTTATTGCTGGTGCATGGTTTGAAATATTGTGAGGGTTACCAAGATTTGACACAGGCACACAAAGTAAGAAATGCTGTTGGGAAAATGGTGCTGATAGACTTAATGTAGGGTTTCCACAAACCTTAAATTTGTAAAAAACACAGTATCCATGAAGCGCAATAAAGCAAAGAACACTGAAGCAAGGTATGCCTGTGTAAGTTTTTTCTTAATTATTAATGCCAGGTCACACGATTGCATACATAGTGCAGTGTTTATTATTGATACTAGACACACAATAATAATGATAGTGATCACTCATTCAATATCCTATTAGTACTCCATTTTTTATGTGAAGGTCATTAATCCTCAGGAAATACTACAGGATTATGACCCATTTGATGCAAAAATGACATAGGCTCACAGAGGGGAAAAGGAACTTGCTCTGGGTCACAGAGTTAATGTCTGTGAATCCAGAAATGGTTGACTCCCAAAACCCAGGCACTTTATGTTACTCTTATACATCACCAGGACTGTTCCATTTCTATCAGGAAATCGGAATTACTAAATTAAAAGTGCTACCTTCAAAACAGGGAGAAGTCCCATGGAAATGAGAACAAGCTTCCAACTATATTTAACATTAGTAACATTACAACAACAATGCTTTCTTACAGGGGAAATTTTAAATCTGTGTCCATTCAAATTAATTAAAGCAGCACCTGTCTCCTTAAAAAGAAAAATTAGGGCCAATATATTGAGCTGTATATGGGGATTACTTATTTGAGCATTAAGATAAAATTTAAAGTCTACTAATATGAGTCTTTAGCAGCGTAATATATTACACAGGTATGTAGGGCTTCTGACAGCGAAGTAATTTACATACATTATTTTAACAATCCTCATAATTTTTCTGCTGGGAAGGTAAGTAGCAATTATTTCTCAGATTTTTCAGATAGTGAAACAAAAGCAAAGGGGAGGAAAATCTTTTATATGTATCTCTCAATAGATCTCAAATTTTATTTTTAGCTTTGGGAGTATTGCTGTATTTGAGGAGGATTACAATAAAATATGTCTTTATTTTCAGTGGCAAAATAGTAATGGCTAACATTAGAGATATACTCTGAGTTATAACAACAATTGAGAAGAAGTAAATCAATTCATGTGTTCTTCCTACAACTACACAAAATATCCAGGTATACTCTGACAACTGCTTCAGTTGAATTAACAGCTCTTATCAAATAGCTTCCCTGGTGGCTCAGGGGTAAAGAATCTACCTGTCAATGCAGGAGACATGGATTTGATCCCTGGTTTGAGAAGATCCCCTAGAGAAGGAACTGGCAACCCACTCGAGTATTCTTGCCTGGGAAATCCCATAGACAAAGGATAGCCCTGGTGGGCTACAGTCCATGGGTCACAAAGAGTCAGACACAACTTAGCGACTGACAAGCAACCACAACACCAACTTATGAAATAAGTCATTTTTTTTGACATCAACATTTAAACTGGCTTAAAAATACAAATGATAGAAGCACCACCTGAAAAGCAATTAGCCATCAGATTCCACATCCACCTTGTAACATAAAAGATGCAGTGCAAGAATCTTTCCTTGAGATGTGTGTTTGTGATATGAGGATCACAGCCCTCAAGTGAAAACTCAAACTATAGGGGGCAAAAAGTCAGCAAGGAATTACCACTAGTTTTATTTGAAAACTCATCATATGGTTTTTATGAGTTTTCAAACAAACTAGAAAGATGAAAACAAAATGGAAGTAAGGAAATCTGATATTCCTCATGAGTCAGATTCTGTTTGTCTGATTGTGCCAAGTTGTGCTTTACTGCATCTGTGATGAGTAAATGGCAATTTAAGTGCACTAATTGGTTGCAGAATTCTCCTATCAGCAGTTTAGTTAACAATGAGATTTAAATTAGTTGTCTCTGGATAGTGAGTATTGTTACAATTCGATAGAACAGTTGGCCTTTTGTTAATTTTGCTTTGATGAGATCTAGAAAATTTTAATTTCATGGGAGAAAAGCTATAATAACTAATTGGTGCATTACCTATGAAAGAAAATATAGGAAATAACAAAACTTTGCACAAAAGATGAATATGGACGTAATCTCAGTTTGTTTACCACTTCTACAAATATTTAATGAGTACCTACTATGTGCTAGATACTGTATGGGATAAAATGATAGGCAAAGGCAGACATACTCCTTATGTTTATTACAGTTTTGAGGAGGAAACAGACATGCATCAAATAGATACACATAAATGTAAAATTAGAAGAGGCCAATGTTATGAAGGTATGTTATCAGAGTATATAAGAGAAGATTTGACAATTTAGGGAAGTCAGGGAACACTTCCCCTGAAGCGATTGACTGTGTTGTAACGTGAAGGATGAGTAGGAATTGAGCAGACAGCAGGAGGAGAAAGCATTTTGAGCAAAGGAAAGACTATGTACAAGGGCCCTTTAGGAGGCAGCTCAGTGTATATGAAGACTGAATGAAGTTCAGCGTGGCAGAAGTAGAGGCAGAGTGGACAGGCTATTTTGTACAAGTATATTAAATATACTTCATCTCAAGAGCTGCAGTAGAACAGTCTGTTTCCAGCGATAATGGGGACTAGCTATACCCTCCTACCTGAAACAGGAATATGAGATGAAAATACATGAAACGGTGATTTTTCAGACATTGCTCAGGAGACAGTGCTGCTCAAGAATTACTACAGGAAGGGAAACACACTAGTTGGGTGCTATGTGCCCCACCTACTACCTAGAGAGACTATCCAGAGAGGGAAAACCGACACAGAGCTTGCAAGGTCCTGGGTTGCAGGGACAGAGCTGGGAAACTGGGGACAGCAGAGTAGAGAAGAAAAGAAAGATACACAGAAAGGGAAGAGGTACACAGAGAGAGAATTTAAAACTCTACAGAAATCTGAAGAAAGTCCGTAACGCTAGGAAAGAACCACCGTGAAAGACCAGGCTGAACCATACCGAAAGATCTTACAGAGTCAGGAATGCCATTCAAAATAGTACCGAAAAATGGAGACACTTGTATAAAAATCTAAAGGAATGTGTTCAGAATCTCTGTGCTGCACACTACAAAACAATCACTGCAGTTCTAGAATACCTAAACAAGGGGAGAGACGTTATTTGTTTTATGGATCGGAAGACTTGATATTGTTAAGATGCCAACTTGATTTATTTATTCAACCCCATCCCAATCAAAATTCCAGAAAAGCTTTATTGAGATATCAGCAAGAAGGTTTTAAATTTTACATGGAAAAAAGGAATCAAAATAGCTCCCGAAAATCTTGAATAGGAATAAAAAGTTGGTGAATTCATGTTTCCTGATATCAAGACATTATAAATCTACAATAAGACAATGTGATATTGGTAAAAGGATAGATAAAAAAAAGTCAATGGAACAAAATAGAAAGTCCAGAAATAAACCCACTAAAGTATACTCCAAATGAAATTTCACAAAATTTCAGAGGTCATTATAACAGAAATAATAGTCTTGTCAACAAATAATACTGAAATCATTAGGCATCCATTTGTAGAAAAAGTAACTGCAACATCCTCCTCATATATTATACAAAAATTAACTCAAAAACCTAATGCAAAACAACACTATAAAACTTTTCAGATACAACTCTAAAGGTACAATCTGTAAAAGGAAGCATGACCCATAGATCAAAGAAGATATCAAAAGGGAAATTATAAAGTATTTTGTACTGAATGAAATCAAAATGAGAACATGATATATAAAATTCACAGAATGTCATAAAGAGAAATTTACAGCATCAAACACTCATAATAAAGAAGAAAAAATGTTTATAATCAATGACTAATACTCTATATTAAGAAACTAGAAAAATAAGAGGAAATTAAACAGAAAAAAAGAAACAGAAACATAAAGAAAAACAATAAAAGATCAGAAAGCAAAGAAGTTAAAAACATGAAGCCAATAGAAAAAAATCAATGACACCAAAAGATATTCTTTGAGAAGATCAATAAGATTAATAAGGTTCTGGCCAGATTGATCAAAAATTAAAGAATACACCAATAATCAATATTAGAAATGAGAAGAGGGAACATTATTATAAATACTACAGTATAAGAAGGATAATAGAATATAATGAATAATTTAGGTCAATAAATTTTACAACTTAGGATGAACAAATTGTTCAAATACACAAGTTATACATACTAAATAAGTTGAATATATTGTCCAATATCTTCCCACACAAAAAAAAAAACCTTCAGGCTCAACTGGCTTCCTGGATGGATTCTACCAAATATTAAAGAAAGAAATAATGTCAGTTTTATGTAAACTCTTGCTAACATTGAAAAATAAGAAATAGAGAATATTTCTCAATGCATTCTGGGAGGTCAGCATTATACTGTTAAAATTAATAACATTACAAGGAGAGAAACCTACAAACCAATATCCCTCATGAACATAGACGCAAAAAATTTAAAACATTTCAACAAGTTGACTCTAGTAAAAATAATATAAGGGCTTCCCTGGTGGTTCAGTGGTAAAAAGTTTGCCTCCAAAGCAGGAGACGTGGGTTCCATCCCTGGGGTGGGGAGATCCCTTGGAGAAGGATATGGCAACCCTGGGAAATCCCACGGACAGAGAAGCCTGGCAGGCTGCAGTCCATGGGGTCACGGACAGTTGGACACACTTAGCAACAGACTTAGGACTCTATCTTTGAATTAGAAAGAATAATACATCAATGGGGTTTATTCCCCCAAAATACAAAGCTGGTTTAACATTCAAAAATTCAAATCATTCCACACTAGCAGACTATAAAGAAAAAAAGCATAATTATTTCAAGGGATGAAGAAAAAATTTTGGTAGAATTTGGTGTCCATTCATAATAAACACTGTAAGAAAACTAAGATTAAAAAGGAATTTCATCAACCTGATAAAAGATATAATCAAAAATCCTACGGCTAACATCTTACTGAGTGTTGAAATATTTTCCTCCAAAGATCAAGAAAAGCATAGAATATCCAATCTTACCCTCTCTGTTCAAATTGTTTCAGAAGTCTTAGCCAGTGACAAAAGACAAATAAAAAAGAAGTAACATTATCTTCAGTCTCAGAAGACATGGCAGAACATCCTAATTGTGTTAGTTGCTTAGTCGTGTCTGACTCTTTCATGTCTGTGAAGTTGCTCAGTTGTGTCCGGCTCTTTGCAAGCCTACCAGGCTCCTCTGTCCAAGGATTTTCCAGGCAAGAGTACTGGAATGGGTTGCCATTTCCTTCTCCAGGGAATCTTCCCAACCCAGGGATTGAACCCAAGTCTCCCGCTTTGCAGGCAGACACTTTAGCATCTGAGCCACCAGGGAAGACCTTTTCGTGTCTGACTCTTAAGGAATAAAGCTAAAAAAAAAAAAAAAAAAAAAAAAAGACTGTTAGAACTAGTGAGTTTAGCAACATTGTATGATACAAGATTGATATTCAAAATCAGTTTCTGTTGTTCTTACAGTGAAACAGTTGCTGTAATAGCAACTAAATCACAGACTCTAACACCAGAATTCATCCCACCTGAAGCCATTTTACATGCACTGTATTTTGTATATTTATTATATGTCTGAGTTAGAGTAGGTGGTTTTATTTATTTAGTTTTTACATCTCCACGACTTAAGTATTTTGTAGTTGGAAGTTTTTACCTGAGATGATTTTAATACTTCCCTTAGACCTGTCAGAGCTGCTTCTGCCCTAGATGCCATCTGCAACTGTACCTCTTTCCACACTGGGAAGCAAAGAAGACAGGTCTTCCTGCAGCTCCTGCTCCAACTTCTAGACCACTCTCTGGGTACAATACCCTACCCCAAATGGTCACTGACTGGGCTTCTTCCCTGGGTCTGACTTTCTGAGAGTGAACCACACCGTAGTATGAATACTCCAATGCCACTGGTTTGGCCCTGGGCGTCCCTTTGCTGTGGGCTGTTCAGATGTCAGACCTACAGGCTCAAGTGTTTATATGTCTGTCATGGTGTAGGAGGAAGATTTGTGTGGATAGGATGAGAATGGGTGAGCCAGAGGCACTGCCCAGCTTTTCATGTTGGTTGACATGTCACCAAGGTTTACAAGAATCCTACATTCAAACCTGGCCTTCTGCATGTTGAAAAGTACATTTGTCAAGGGATGGAGATAGAACACATTTTATTTTAACTATTTCTTAAAACTTTTAAACGTTTGGATCCATGGCAAATGGGCCACCATTTATACTTTTGTCCCAGGCTCTGCAGACGTCTGAAGCAGACCTGTCTTTAAACAGTAAACCTTTAGCTGAGTAACTACTAGGTACCTAATATTCTGTAAGTTCTTGATGATGTCTACTTTTCTGACATTTTTAGACTGATCATTTTGATTTTTCACCTACCCCATAATCTCAGGTTAAGCAATTCATTGCTCATAGTCAAACAGTGCATTCCTCTTCATCTCCTTTCATCAACAACTCTTGTTTGTCTCCATCATCCTTTTCATTGCAGATGGTGTTACAGTTGCTGATCCAGCAGACATTTATGTATTTCCTTGAATGCAGTTTTGCATTTTCTTTCTCAACAGGTGCTGTTCTGTGTAGGAGAACTGTGGGTATTTTTCTCATTTCAATCGTGCCTCTAAACTTTCAGTTTCTCTCTGACTGAAAAAAAGAAAGAATACAGTATTTTTGTAAGTATAAAAATAGTTCAGAATTTTAAAAGAAGTACAGGCAGGTCACAAATTTTCTAAAATATTTACACCCATTGCACTGATGAATCATCTGGCTTCTAGTAAATCAATTATAATTTATTTATTAAAAATGGCTTAACCAAGATTAAAAACATTTTAACACATTGAATCCGAGATGAACCTGTTCTGTCACATATTGTAGGTGTTAACGTCTCAGAAAAGAAATTACTAATAACTCCTCAGGGGTTCACTTTTTCCTTTGCTATTTTCCAACTTCTAAGTAATACTTTTGCTTTTTGGCATTAACAGTTGAAGAAAACCATCCTAATTAAAAAGTTTGGCTTTTGAGATGAAATAGCCTGTCTGTTGTATTTCATTGAGTCTCTTTAATTTGAAAATGTAAATATTTTGAGATGATGTACTTCATTTCTTATATTTTAATATTTGCTTTAATTTGTGCCTGTATATATGATGATAGTAAGTAATCTGCCTTTATAAGTTTGTATTAATGTCTCCATAAAGCTACAAAAAACAGCTGCTACCCTCATCTCATTTTATCTTTTTATCTTTTATCTCTTTCGCTTAGCATTTGTATAAATCGGTTTAACTTTCCTTACAAATCATGCCTTGAATGTGATGCGGGCTTCTTCGTAATTTAAAAGTTGCCATTTAGGATCAATTAGGTCTTCCCAGGGATGCGGGAGCCTGGTGGGCTGCCGTCTATGGGGTCGCACAGAGTCGGACACGACTGAAGCGACTTAGCAGCAGCAGCAGCAGCAGCAGCAGCAGCAGCAGCAGGTCTTCCTTTAGTTTACCTTGAAGCCAAAGAATATTTATTTACGCAAAGTTAATCTTCTATAAATTTTTCCCACCAAGCTGCAAAAAGAGCAAGAAATGCCTTAGCTATTATTATCATTAGCATAATGCTTGGTTTATAAAGTATCTCTAAAAGAAAATTGTTTCTTAGAACAAGAATCAAATAAGAATCAATAAGGTGGAAGGGAGTGGGAAAAAATAAGAAATAAGTCATCCCAAGAGCTGTAGGATCTGTATTTTGTAAAATATTCAGCTTCCAGACAGTTTTTTGGAAGTGGGGAGCCATCCAGTTTTAAGCGTCTGAAAGCCAGAAGATTGCCTTCTCTGCCATGAAAATCTGTATTGTTCCACCTGGTGAGGGTATATTTTTACTTAAACGGGCCAGCATTTATTTTCGCAAGGGAAAGTGATAGATGGTGGCTTCCTGCTTCCATATGCGCTCTTCTGAGCCTGGGGAACAATCCAGTTGACTGGAAAAGGAGAATGTGACCAACCCTCCCATCCCACTATTCAGCCGCTGGCAGGGCTCAAGGCCGGGTGCCAACGCTCTGGCAGGTTTAAGACTATTTCCTGGCAGCCATTGGCTTTGAGAGGCCATATGACTCTGCCTCTGTCCGCCTGGATTTTGTTCTGAATTTCTTAAGGGCTTGCTTCTGAGCAGCATCTCAGCAGCAGCAGGAGCCCTGGGATTCTGCGAGGCCATGTTCGCCAGGCACTCTGGAGCCCTGAGCACCCCCAGGCTCCTGCCAGCCGCCTGCTTCAGGGCTTCAAAGGAGGGCTGGGCTGGAGGACCCAGCATGCTTTGCAGCAGCTGCCACAGCCCCTCTTTGAAGCACCATGGTAGCCAACAGAGAGGATTCTGTGTTACGTACAGTATGACCCTGGAGGTGCCAGCCAGCTGCTGTGACTCAGCTAAAAACAGGGAACTCGCTGTAAGAGAGAGGGCGTAAAGGGGAGAGATTACCGAGGGGGAGGGAAGAGAGGGAAAGCAGCAGGAGTTTATGATGCCCAGAGTTTGTCAAAGGGCTCAAAACGCATTTCTGAAAGAACTTTCTGGATGGGCCAAAGGAAGCCTCATCTCTGTGAGTCTGAAATCTGTCTGGGCTACACAATGCTTAATGGCCTGGTGTCTAAGGGAAACAGGAGGCAGCCAGATTAGGGCAAACCAAGAATATAAATTCTCTGTCCTCTGACTCGCAGGTGCCCTGAGGAAAACACGTATGAATTCGCTCTTCCAGATTTCATGTGTGATCAAACACACTGATGTAAAGAAACAGACTCACTCTGTGTAAACATTTTTTTCTTTTTCTTTTTTCTGTGGTATCCTTAGAACACAAGAGGTTGCTGTCTGAACTGATGGTCTCAGAAACAACTCTGAAGCTAAACTGTCAAGAAAATAACACAATATGAGGGAAATTTACTTTTGAAATATTCTACGATGTCCCTTCTCCTTGGCTTCTAACAGTTGTTTAAAGCAAAAATTGATGCTCAGCTAAAGGCAAGTCTTTCAACAGCAATCTCAGTTTTATCAAGTGAAATGTTTGCTAGGGGACATTGCTCAGTTCAAAGGTAGAAATTTTTAAATGTATATAGACCATAAGACGCAAAATGCAAATTGGCTGAGAACACAAAGGCAGTCTTGGGAAAAGTGCTAGAGGAAGGGACATCGCAGAGAGAGAGGAACAAGATTTGATTCAATCAGCATTTTAAAGCAAAGACCAAGGTCCTGTCTCCTTAACATCCCATATGAAGAAGTTGTTTCTAAGATGATGCAATGATCAGTCTGGTTGCACAAAGAAGAAAATCAAGTCTGTGTCTTTTATCCACCAGACTTGAGATTGTAAAGAGAAAGAAGCTTAGGGTTAAGACACTAGAATGATCAAGTTTGCTCACGGCAAGGAAGAAGGAGCATACAGCGCATCAGCTCAGGCCTGGGTGTGTCTGATCCTGGCAGAGTTTCGAAGGTGATAAAACCTTGAGCATGTGGTGACAGCAATCCTCTGGGAAAAAAAAACTTAGTCTTCAGAATTTCCCCAGCGATTTTCCTTCTGGTCTGTTCAGCCCTCATGAATCACGTCAAATCGATAACAAAGAAAGAGACTCGAACCAGGTCTAAGGCTTAGACGTACCCTTTTGTTTTTTGTTTGTTTGCTTGTATTCCTATCCATGCCAGCTGGATAGATACACAAGTAAGTTTGATTTAAGAAAAATAATTTTCCTTTCAGATCCAATTCACTTACATAAGCTTATGAAAACTAGATCCTCACATTTAATGGAATTTCAGACATCTTATTTTTATTGTAGAGTATATGTACTTGATATACTGAGAAAAAGAGAGGAGAATATATGCTGAGAAAAGGAGAAGAGAATATTTTCTTTTTCTCAGGGGCTCACTTTTGAAATTCTGCTTCCGTGTGAGAGGGAACTGGTATCTCTTTAGCAGGTCTTCTGATGAGCGCTTAAAGCAAACGGAGATGACAAGAGAGCAAGTTAGAGGTGGAAGGGGGCCTCATTTCTGCTTAATCCCAAGAAATTATAAAGAGCTTCAATAGTAAAATGTTATGAAAGGAAGACTATGATCAGGAAAGGAAGACTATCAGAGAATGGTGTGAGGGGGGAGCATAGAATCGGCAGAATTAGGAATTCCTCTCAATCAAAGAGTAAAAGAAAGCACCCAATGACATCTTCCCCAATGCCCTCCATCTTGCCACTTGAAATAAGGAAGTCTTGAGATGGAACAAAAATGAGGATGAAAGGCTCAAAGATCTGGCTGACAAGCTGGATTGGTTGTAGCCCCAGGTGAGAAGGGGAGGATCAACTGGCTAAACTTCAATATTTATTCACAGTTTTTTGTGACTCATTTATTCCAAGTGCCATTTGATCCCACAGGAGTCCTTACCTGATGCTGAATATCTCATGTGTGGTTTAGTAAGCAACTGCCACTCCTAGTAATTACCTTGCGAATCTTAGGACCTGGTACTGGATGGAACGGCAGCCCTTCAAGAGAGTCAGTACAACTTGTGAGGATGAACATCTATGAAGACACACCTTGCAGATATAATTGTGAAGGGTAGTGAAATGAGCTCATCATGTGTTAGAAAAGGCCCCAAATCCAAGAACAGGTGTCCCTGTGAGAGAAGAAAAGAGAGAGAAGATGCACAGAGGGGAAGGCCACATGAAGACTGAAGCAGAGACTGGAGTTATACAACTATAGGCCAAAGAGTGCCAGTAGCTTCTAGAAACTAAGAGAGAGGCAGGAACAGACTCCTCAGAGGCTCCAGAAGAAACCAGCCCTGCTGACACCTTGACTTCAGACTTCTGGCCACCAGAACAGTGAGAGAATACATTTCTCTTGTTTCAAACCAGCCAGTTGGTGGTCATCTGTTATGTCAGCCTATGACAGGATGACAGACTCTCCTCAAAGCCGGCATGGCAAGACCGGCTGTGCTGAAGATGTTGTTCTTCAGTTGCTCAGTCATATCCGACTCTGTGACTTTATGGACTGCAGCACGCCAGGCTTCCCTGTCCTTCACTGTCTATCTACTGAAGATGAGCTGGAGTGAAAAAGCAAAATGGATTGATTTGAGCTGATTACAACATCTGTCTGGGCTAATTCCTTCAGGAATTGTAAATAGATCGGTAAATCAATTCAAGCCACGTGTCAGTTGAGTGCATACTCTGTGCTGAGCGCTATGATATGAAGCCAGGCAATCATCAGGTCGCCAGTCCTTAGGTAATTGATAGTCTAGCTGTCCACAGAAAGTTTTTATAGATCAGTGAAATCCCCTGGGAGATGGAAGCTCACACTTGGGGGCCATGAGCACATCAGAAATTCTCTTGCCCAGAAGGTGAGGATCCCAGGTAAGATATCCACAGCAGATGGTAAAGAGTAGGTGGGATTTGTCAAGACCATAATGTGCGGAGGAGGTTTTGCCATCAGCCCCAGAATCATTCTTCCTAGTTCTCTTGAATG
Organism: Capricornis sumatraensis; assembly: GCF_032405125.1. Lineage (NCBI taxonomy): Eukaryota > Metazoa > Chordata > Mammalia > Artiodactyla > Bovidae > Capricornis > Capricornis sumatraensis. The sequence continues at coordinate 67,666,416 of NC_091079.1, forward strand.
GCACACCCAGGGCTGTTTTCTAGGCTGTGGTTCCTCAACTGCTCTTGTTTAGTTGCTAGGCCGCATCAGACTCTGCGACCCCGTAGACTACAGATCCCAGGCGCCCCCTGCCCTTCGCTGTCTCTCAGAAGGATATCTATGAACACCTTATGTCTTTACCTGCACTCAGTTCACTGCATTCTGAATGAACATCTGCTCCAAGGTACCATGCGGTTTCCCATGTTCAGTTTGGAAAGGGCCCATGAGCATGGCGGGGGAGGCGTCCCAGGAGGCGCCGTGTCTGGGAAGTCTGCGCTTTTCACAGCCGGCACTGCTGTTGGTTTTGCCTGCTGGCTTACAGGAACTGGCTTTTACATGTCTTAATTTAGACATGAGCAGTATGGAGACATATATGTATATACATATACTTTTTTTTCCCCCTGTCTGAGGAGAGCAGTGTTCTGTTGCACAAATACAGACGATTGCCAACAGCCAGTAGGCACACAGAGCAACACGACCCACAGATGTATCACTTTGCAGCATGAGACTGGGCACTGGGACCTCGAGGTCTTTCCTGTGATTGGTGTAGTCTGTTCCTGTGTTCGTTTAAATCTAAACTGGGCTTCCCAGGCGGCACTAGTGGTAAAGAACTCTCTAGCCAATGCAGGAGACAGAAGAGACTCAGGTTCCATCCCTGAGTAGGGAAGATCCCCTGGAAGAGGGAACGGCAACCCACTCCAGAATTCTCACCTGGAGAATCCCATGAATAGAGGAGCCTGGCGGGCTATAGTCAAAGCCTGGCGGGTTGTAAAGAGTCAGACACGGCTGAAGCAATTTAGCGCGTGCACACACACACACACACACACACACGCTCATTCCATAGCAGGGGAGGTGAACCTCTTCTTTCTGGTGCTTCCAGATGTTTGAGAAAACATCATGTTATCAGAATCCCCAATCAACATTACAAATAAGCTAACAAATAGTCTAGCCATCTAATAGAGCTACAGTATGTGCCAGGTATTATGCTAAGTGCTTCCAGAACATTTCCTATCTACCACAAAGTGATAAGGTCAGAGAGAGTAGCAGTCTCATTTTAGCAGAGCAGAGACCAGAAGCAGAGAGGCTGTTATTTCCCAAATTCACCTGATGTCACAAGTCAGTTCCCCTAGAAGCAGAGCCAGAAGTAGTCATTTATTTAGGGGAAGACTGGAATCTGAGTCCACTGTTACTCGGGTCCCACAGGGAGCTCTGAACCACAAGGCGCACTCTGGAGCTGATCCCACCTTAAGGCAAGAAGAGGTCTCCATATCAGAGCCAGCCACTGGCTCTCAGGAGGCCTTCACATTTTTGCCCAAGGCATTTCTCCAAAGTGTGTGGTGGTTGTAACCTCATTTGGCAGCCAATAGTCACAGCAGGTGCTATGGGTGCAAATGGAATCTCGATGTGGCCATCGCAGCACCCACTACTAGTAAACATGTGGCGAACTTGGCTTCAAATCCTGTGTGATTCAAAAAGCCAGGTTCTTAAAACAGTGCTAAATTGTAAACACAGAATTTCTTAACAGGGTTAAAAAGTGCCATGTTTTTTGTCAATTTCCAGTTTCCTGGGAATATGCACTCCCAGAAAAGTGTCAATAAAACCTCATGCGTTTTCCTTCCTGGTTTAAGACGACCTCATCTCAGAGCTCTTCTCAGTGCATCAGAACCTAGTGTCCACTCCTGCCCCCAAGCTACTTGCCTTCCCTCCTGCTTACTCACAGTCTCTACCTCCCACATCCCTCCAGCCCCCAAATTCAGGATGAAGAACAGAGCCTGGGCAACGGCTGCATTTGGACATGTGTATCTCTGCTCCTTGCAAGCAGCAATAAACAAGAAAGAGTGAAGAGAGAGAAAAACTTGTTAACACCATGCTGTATCTAAACAAGCAATCCCAGATGGCATCCTTTATGCCTTCTGCTTCTGATAAGAAAAGATTGAGTAAGGAAAATAAGCAGCAGCTGACAAGCCATACCCAGCATTAAGACCAACAGGCCGAACAGACCCCAGCTCTGTGTTCTGTTCTCAGTCATGGCTCAGCACCCAACCCAGAGGCCTGAGCGCCTTCAAACACCTTCAGCTGTGCACTCTTTCATGGAACCAATAGTCATGGAAGGTTATGGGCCAAAGGAGTTTTCTGTCTAGTTCAACACTTAGTTTCCTGCTGAAGACCAAGGCGTGGAAGCAGTAAGGTCATTTACTTAAGGGTATTTGTTCTTAAACAGATAAGAAATGCAGTTCACAGGTTCTTGATCTGATCACTACTTTTCCTAGGACTCAAAGTTGACTCCTGTTTAAATGTGTGTCATTCATATATATGCATAATTGTGTGTGTGTGTGTCTCTGTGTGTGTCTGTGTGTGTGTATTACTTGAACAGCACTCCCTCTGCTTGGATTTTTCCCTTGGTAACCTGAAGATAATCATTGTACTATGGAGGTTTGGGAAGCTGCAGATGAGATAGTCCATGGGGAGAGCTTAGAAAAATACCTATCACACAGTAAACATTCAATGAAGTTAATATTTAGTAGCATCTGTCTACTGACTCACTATCTTTGTGCCAGGCCCTGGGGTAATTTCATACAACATAGTATCCTTGCTCGAAAACCTCAGTCCAATTGTTTTAAAATGCTCTCTTGGAATTAAATGCAGCTTATGACACTTCATTATTTCAACATGGACATTGTTTATGTAAAGTACAATGGGACATGAGTTTTGACAGACTCCTTCCAAGACCCAAGTCAGCAATAGTGTTTATTAGTAAGAGCGTGATGCTGGGATGAATCAATAGACAAGTTATAAAATGATGTAGAAGGAATACCTCAGTGTCGCCTCTAGACAAACCATTATATCCTAACCAACCAAGCACTGAGGATAGTTTTTATTTTCACAACTCAGTAAATGTGAAGAACTCAGAGATGCTGCTGAAATGAGGCAAGAATTTTAATGAAAACCCTAGAACCAAAGGTCAAAGGCAATAGTGTGGCTTTTCATACAGATGGGAAACCCAATTGAATTTGACATTCTCCCCTTCCTTACAGTTCCAGAAGATGGCTGAATGTACCATCTCAGCTAAGGGGCACAGAGATTTGACAAAAGAAGAATTTCATGATAGTCAAATTCCAGAAAGCAGAGGTTAGGAAGTCATAGATGACACAAATGCATCCTTTGAAAATGCAAAAATGTGCAACTCTTTAAAAAGAGCTTATGATAATGGAATGGAAATGAGTCAGAAATATGCAAATTAAATTCACTTGAAACATATATGTCTTCAAAAATTAAGTGATAAATTGCTTTGTTAAATGCTTTTTGTGTGTGATTTACCACCCGCCCACCCCCATATTTAAATCTGAGTTTAAGATGTTTTTCCTAACCTCCAAATGCATTTTTAGAAGTGACTTGGAAGGTCAGAATGGAGGCATTCTTAACATTGTGAGAAGAAATAACAGAATTCTCAAATGTGTATAAAAGGAAAAAGAAAAATGAGGGTAGTTGAGTGCAAATAGAGCTAAAGCAATACAGTATCACAAGAATTTTAGTAAATTGGGCGGAGAGAAATGAAGGACTTCACATGCTATTGTGAGCCCAGTGTGAGATGTTCCTTAAGAAGAGAGAACTCTCCTCATCCAACGTGCTATTCTTAGTAACTAACATAGAGCTTCCCAGGTGGTTCTAGTGGTGAAGAACCCGCCTGCTAGTGCAGTAAGAGACAGGAGTTCAGTCCCTGGGTTGGGAAGATCCCTTGGAGAAGGAACTGGCAATCCACTCCAGTTGTCCTGCCTGCAGAAATCCATGGACAGAGGAGCCTGGTGGGCTACAATCCATAGGGTTGCAAAGAGTCAGACACGACTGAAGTGACTTAGCATTCAGGCAACATAAAGCTTAGCACACTGTCCATTCATGAAACACTTGTTGAGTAAACCAGTGTGCATTTTCCAGAAGCTCTCAACCACACCTTCACTGTATGTTGTCATCAGAGATGAGCCTTAACTCTTCTAGGTATTCAGAAAGGACAGTGCATTTGGTTGAGATGCTATTCACTTAAAAGAAATAAAACAGAACAAAACCTAGGACATCTGATAGTCTCCAGGAAGAGCTACAACCATGCCGAGAACAACAATGGATTAGGGAAGCTAGGGTACAGCCAAAGATGGATAGAACACAGGTTAGGACTGAATATGGGAAGAAACAACTTGAAGACTTCAAGGTTATTAATAAAAGTTAAACTTCCCCAAACTAGAAAAAAAAAACAAACCCATGTCCTAAGGCTGACAGGGAGCGGAGGATGAAAATTGAATTCAAATTGCATTCCTTAAGTCTCTGATGGTTTTCGTTTATGAATTATACCCCAACAAAGCTATTTTAAAAAGTGAAGGGAGCCATGCAGTGAATGAGCAAGGTGCCCAGTCAAGAAAGCAGGTAGGTGTACAAGACTAGTAGCCCTGGAAACATAGCAGCCTTGAACTCAGCAAAGCCCTGACTCAGACCAGGAGCTATGGATGATATTCCTGCTGCAGCAGGCATGAACACTGACAAAAGGGGGCAACAGAAGAGGACTCAGGGCCCCACGTCAGCTGAAAGAAGGCAACTGCCTTTATTGGACTGCTTCTGACCCAGGCTATATTGAAAGCTATGGTGGAAATCCAGTCAGCCGAGCTTAAAGGATCCTTCCAAACTGATACCCATTTCCCCAACTATCTGTATGTAAGTCCCCAGAATATTGATGATGACCCACCGCTCATCTAAAGGGAAAGTGACAGAGGCAGGACTTTCCAGTGTCTCTCCTCTTTCTTCCCATTTGTTTCTTTCTCTGCACCGTGACTGTGGGAATAAATGAAGTGCATTTTCTTCTGCATAATTTCTCTCTGTTGGCTTAAGCAGTAGTCACACATCTCTGATTTTTGTCACTGAACTTTCAGAGGTCTTGGCATACTCTGAGTTCACAATGTCAGCCACAAGAACCATTGACAAACGTATTTTCTCACCCTTGTTGAACTAGTTTGCTAAAGTAATTTCTTAAAAAGGAAAAAGTACAGCAGATACTCAGTGATTATTTCAAAGAATGTAAGGCAGGAAGAACCTCTCCAGACAGCCAAACCAACTGCTTGCCGCATCCAACGACTCATTTGTAATTGCAATTCATAGGGGATTTGTCGACAGTTTCCCCTATAATTCCTCAAGGAAAATGGCAGTTCATTGCATCTTGTTCCACAGGCTGTTAAAAAGTATAGTTAGAAAGTTCTTACGGTCCAAGGAAATTTGACTCTCTGGCGGTCATCATGTTTGGTACCTGTTCTACCCTCTGTAAGAATGACATTTTTATATACATAAGCCTTTAAAGTATTTGAAAACACTTACCCAGTCAGAGAAACACAAATCCCCAACCCTGAATCATTTCTTTGGTGTGTAATAATACCTAAGTTTCATATGTCACGATTGTCACGTCTCTCAAAATTCTGATTACTCTGAGTATAATCAGTCTGTCAGCATCCTTTGGAAACTGTGTCACCCAGAAATAAGCTCAGTCTTCCAGCTCTGACCTAATCTGTGCAGAGAATTTTGTGTACTTTTCTTCCGGACACCTTCTTTGATGCAACTTGTGATTGCATTCATTCTTTTGACTGTGTGTTACACACTTGACTCACCAAGTTTCCAATCACGCTAAACCTTGAGGTATTTTATTATACACGCTTCTGGGTTACTACATTCACTTTAGTCCGTCAGCTTGAACAAATTCATGAATGAATAGAAGCAAAAATGCAAAGATCTTGAAAATGAGATATGTCTTTCTTACCAATAGCAGCCTAAGTAGTAGATGACATTCGAGCAGGAAGAGAATAGGGAAAGATGATTTTTATAGTTAAAGCTGATTTTTAAAAAACACAGGTCGAGACTAATCTTGCATTTCAAGTTTATGAAAAGAAATCGCCTGGTTCATATTTCTGTGCTGCATCTATACTGGCTGTCACTTTTCATTTATACCTGGTCTCATTTAGATAATTCTTGTAGACCAATCACTGTCTTCAACTCAGAATGCCTTGTTATCCAGGCCACAGAATGTCTTGCAAGCTAGCTTTCCCATTTGCTAAATGGTTTTAAAAGGTTTTAAGCACTTTGGCTGTTAGCCTTGAGCACTATATAGGTGAAAGCGAAAGTCACTCAGTCATGTCTGACTCTTTGCAACCCCATGGACTATACATACAGTCCATGGAATTCTCTAGGCCAGAATACTGAAGTGCGTAGCCGTTCTCTTCTCCAGGGGATCTTCCCAACCCAGGGATCAAATCCAGGTCTCTCTCATTGCATTACCAGCTGAGTCACCAGAGAAGCCCTGAGCACTACATAAAGTTTAAACCAAATTGGTATGAAGCAAGTGGTTTAAAATTGATTTGGAATTTTCAGATAGGCTTTTGCTTAAGACAGATTTGTTGGTCTGCTTCCAAAAGATGATTTTTCTTAAACTTTGAAGAACATTTCTTTACAAATGACGACTGGAAATTGGTACCTTACATTGTTATTTTATATCGTATGCGTTTTCCTGCTTTTGCTCAAAAGAAGATGAAGTATCAAGATGGTGGTCTTATTGTTTTTTTACATTAAGTGAAACAAATCCTAAAATAAAATTTGGCTAAAAATACTGAGTCCAAGGCTTACCCATGTAATGAGTTAAGAGAAATCTACAAAACCCTTTACATGGGGAGGATGATTGACACCCTCCTTCCTGCATTTCATGGGATTCAGATGTGTATCTAGAAGAGAAAAGAAAGAGATATACAAAAGAGAGTATGGAATTAAGCCTCACAATTGAACAACCTAACAGGCTCCTCTGTCAATGAGATTTTCCAGGCAAGGATACTGGAGTGGGTTGCCATTTCCTTCTCCAGGAGATCTTCCTTCCAGGCATCAAGCCCAGGTCTTCTGCATTGAAGGTGGTCGCTCGCATTTCAAGTGGATTCTTCACCAACTGAGCCACCAGGGAAGCCCTGATAAACCTCTAGTTATCTTTTTTAACACCTTCACAGCAACAGTTGTATGTGAAAACATTTCCTTTAGTTAACCTCCATATCAGAAATTTGGAAACTCTAGATTGTCTCTCTCTCCTTTAGCCACAGAGCAGTGCAACTCACTTCGATGCCCTGAAGAGGAATAAACATGTACATTTCAACTAGAAGCCATCAGTCCCTTCGAGCTCTGTCTGTCTGTCATGTGCAGGTGACCAGGGGAAGGGTCCTCGGGTGAGTACTCTGACAATGGCCATGAGAAACCTTTTATAATGACATCATTGTAGAAACACATGTTAATAAGTACATCTGCATTCTTATATATGTATAAGCCAGTTCACTCGTATCTACACATGCAGATAATTATACATCTCCAGGTTCAATTTGACAAAATAGGTCTATTGTGTGTGAACAAACCATAGGAAATCTGCCTGACAGTTACAAGTATCAGGGAAGTCTAGCGCTACATAATGAATCACTGTTGTTGAAAGAAATAGCACAAAACAGCCATTATTTCCTAGATGAAGGTGAGGCTATTCTGGCTCTTTGGGTGATTGTAAATAAATCTTTTGCAATGTTCTGGAACCCAATCAGCCAACAAGAGAAAGAACAGTTGTGAAGCTTCTAAGCTGTTTGACCACAGCCTGAGCTGAGAAGGGAAAATATTCTCCCTGAAAATCATCTTCCTTATACCTTCCGCATTTACAGGGCTTGGAACTAAAGTGGAACACCGCCCTACCTCCCTTTTTTCTCCTTATAAATGGAACAGAAGTGTTGTCCTCTTTACTGGGAAAAGTTCCCCAAAGTGTTCAAGTTTTCCTTTCATTTGACTGCAAGTAACAGCTTAATCTGGTGCCAACCGGCAGATGCACTGTGATCCCAGGCTCAAACAGGAAAAAAGTCGTGGCCAAGTGGGAGGAAGCCTCAGGGACAAAAGAGGGCACAAAAATGTAGAAACAGGCTTCTCTGATGAATGGGCTAGGTATGTGGAGAACACATGGAGCTCAGCCACAGAAGCACACTCATCTTGGATGGAATACGTAAACGATGAGGTAGATCCTGACCATCCCTGGCTCAAGATTTCAGAGCAGGTTGAAACATCTGTTATTCCCTGTAATTTGTGCATCAAAACATCTGGAAAAGAAGGGGAAGGAATTCAGCCAGGAACAAATGCCCTTGTTGGAAACTGCTGTTTGAAAAACAAGAAGAAAAGATAACTTCGAGCAATGTTGATTAGGAAAAATCACTCTATGCTTGAAAAAGTTTGGATTTCCATGCCTGTGTCAGCAAAAAGTCCACTTCCCAGCCTGGCAGATCACTGACCACTTGCAAGGTTTAGGGCCTCATGGAAACCTGCATGTCTTGCTAAGCCCCCCTTTGGCTGGTATGTGTCATACTCTAGACCTGTGCTGTCCAGTACAGTAGCCATCAGACACATGCTGCTCTTTGAATTTAAATTAATAAAATTAAATATATTTTATATGTAGAATCTAAAAAATAGGGTACAAATGAACTTATTTATAAAACAGAAGTAGAATCACAGATGTAGAGAACAAATTTATGGTTACCAACAGTTAAGGGGAGTAATAAACTGGGAGATTGAGATTGACATATATAAACTACTATATGTAAGGTTGAAAGTCGCACAGTCGTGTCCAACTGTCTGCGATTCCATGGACTGCAGCCTGTCCTGCTCCTCTGTCCATGGAATTCTCCAGGCAAGAGTTCGGGAGTGGGTTGCCATTTCCTTCCTGACCCAGGGATCGAACCCAGGTCTCCCACATTGCAGGCAGATTCTTTACCAGCTGAGCTACAAGGGAATGGATAACTAATAAGGACCTACTGTCTAGTACAGGGAACTCTACTCATTACCATGTAATGACCTATCTGGGAAAGAATCTAAAAAAGAGTGGATATATGTACATGTGTAACTGATTCACTTTGCTGTACACCTAAAACTAACAATATTGTAAATCAACTATATTCCAATAAAATTTTTAAATAAGTAAAATTAAATATATTTATTTACTTTTATTTATTAAGAAAAATTAAGAATTAGTTTCTTAGCCATACTGACAAGATTCAAGAATTCCATAACTGTGGCTATCATATTGGACAACCCAGAATATTTTCAGCATGGCAGAGGGTTCTATAACACTGCACTTGTCTAGAATATTGACAAGATTTGTGAATTTATTGCAAATTTCCTTGGCAACATACAAAAGAAGCAACCAGCATGGAGCCACCCGAAATGGTGCTCTACAGTTAATCTTCTGTGGAAAATGTGATGCTTCATGAAAAAAAATATCACTTTAAAAATTCTCCATCATCTATCCCCAGCTGAGAAAATAGGAATACTTGTGAAAGTTTCTGAGAAATCCCACAGTAAAACCCTTGTTTGTCATTGATTAACCCAAGTCCTTCCAAGATAACTTAAACACATGACCTCTCTTTACGAGACACCTATTAACTTTTCACAGAACTTGGGTTCCATGAAACACTTCTTGAAGACTTTTGCCCTGGAAAGAGATCGAGCCAAGCCTCTAATCCTGCCCACCTAGGATTTCAGCAGATGATTAGGACAATTATAAACTGAAGTAAATTGATCAGGGTTCTGACTGGAGGGAGTTATGCTTTAGGATTTTAAGGAAATCAACTTGGCATGTATGAATTAGAAAAGCTCAGTGGTGAACGTGCAACCAGGTACTTCTTAAATGTCATTCCTGGAGACACTGACCAGATACACACAGCCCTTCCTAAAAAGGTTTGTTGATTATCTACCCAAAATCATGTCTATCATATAATCTATCCTGACTGTATCACCCATAATCCCCTGACATGGAGCTCTCTTATTTCATAGAATTTACTGAGCCAAGCTTGTCAAGTGGAATTCCTTGTTGGATTTCTCTGTATACATGAGCTCCAACATTCTTAATCTACTCAACTGACAGAGACTTAAAATTTCTTAAGGAAAATAAAAACACAGTTTCTAAGCAAGCCGTGTTTTCTCAGTTCATTGCCCCAGTGCTGATGGCAGGGGTTGAAGGGTGGGAGTGGCTGGGACGGGGGTTGTAAAGCAAAGCAAAACCACTGAGATGCTTTGTTTACTCCATGGAGCAAAACTGGAATTCCTTCTTATTCCCCTTAGTGTCTTTTCTTTTCTTCCCTCCTGTCCTCTTCTCTCTTTTCCTCCTTTCTTGCCTTGGCTTCATTTTCTTTTCCTCTTCCATTGAGTTGGTCTGAGGGCGTCTTTGCACTCCACAGGCTCTTATTATCCAAGACAGCTTCCCCAAAGTGTATGTCAATGAAAATAAACAGTGCCTCCTATCTCTCCTCTAAAAACATCAGCAGTTCCCTCTTACAATTTTATATCCTGGCTTGTATACTGTGCCATCTGAACAGAGAGTTATAAAGTGAAATAAACTTGGTATGGATTTCTGGGTTTTTCTCTCTGATGTCTTCTCACCTGAGGGATTTGTTCTTGCTTGAGGATCACCAGGTATAATGAGAGTTAATGCTAAAAAATACAAAAAGAAAGGAAAGAAAAAAGCCTATGTTGCTCATACTAAATCCACTAACATGAAGATTCCTGTTCAGTACCATGCTCGTCAAGCCTCAGACTAAAGGCTTATTCAAGATGACAGCAATATTCAGGTTAATAATGTATTTGAGCACTTTAACTTTAAAATGTAACATGGATTACGTCTTCAAAAGTAAATGATGTATAGTAAGAGAAAGCTGAGTTAGAAGGTTTATGCTCATTGGTTAAATTGTCTAGTGTTTACATTTGCTGTACAAGCTGTGGAATTAAAAGGGTAATAATTTAACTTTTTATAGGGAATTTTTATAACAATACAGAGTGTTTGCACATTACCTATTGCTATAAATCAGCCACAACCCAAGAGAAGATGTTTGCAAATATCCCATCTCTCTCAGTGGAAAGAAATCAAAGTTTACAAATAAAATCCCAGCAAAAAAAAAAAAAAGTATCATTTTGGACAATATTATAAGGTCATTCCCTTACATGTTTTAAAAAAAATATTAGACAACTGTAAATATACACTGACTGTATTGTTCCTGCGTTATCACATTAGTGCTTTATTCTGGGGCACTAATTCAATAGAGCCTCTCTTCGATGAGTTGCAGAATTTTGTACTTTGGCAATATAAATAGCACTATAATATAACTGGTTCACAAATCTTATTCATCTGTTGAAGACATGACCTGGATAGCTCTGCAGTAAAAGCAAGCATAACAAAACTATTTTGCTGAGAAAAAAAAAAAAAAAAAAAACACATGAGCCAGCAAATATAAAAGAAAGCTGAAGAAGTAAATATGGTGTTGCTGCCAATTCAGAAGTATGCAAGTCAATGTCATCTAAGTGGATATATTTTCTACTTTTGAGGCTCTCCTGCTTGACAGCGAATCTAAGCATCTTGTATCCACTAGGTAACTAGAAGGAGAATGGATTTGCTGGGCCCCTTAATGAACTAATTTCAAAATAGCCCTAAATTACACCAATGTTTTTTCTTCTACAGATTGCACCTGGCTTTGTTTTTCTGGTGGCTCCGGGTGGCTAGTTTTTTTGTTTTTTGTTTTACTGGACAAACCCCCGGAGGAGCGTTCTTGTGAGAGCAGGTTTTCTGTAATCTCGATGCACCCAGATTCCAGGAAAATTTCCCCCACTCTTCCTCCTTCCTTCCCATGAACCCTAGCTCTCCTCTAACTTCAAAAACCTTAATCTTAGACGTATGTTCCATGAAAGGATGAAATTGAAAGAAAGGAGGAAATGAAAATTAGATGTTATTTTGTTCCTTTCCTTTCTAAAGTTGAGAGTACAATTTATTAAAAAGAGGCTTTATTACTTCTACTACGTATATCGCTATTTCTATCAATACTTTTAGGATCCCACATATTCATTTCGGTGAGTCCTCCTGTAAAAGCTTTGCTTAATCACGGAACTATCATTCAATCTTGCACGGGCATTAGTCTGACTATTCTTACCTGCTCCCCACTGTGAATGTTAGGAAAGCAGTGAAGCATTGACCTGCAGAAAATAATTAGTATAATGTAAACACACGCACTTGTAATAGTAGCCAAAAGGAAGAAAGTAAGATGCCTTCCAGGCTTTGCTGATTTCCTATAGGGCATTTTTCACTGGATTCTTAAGAACAGTGTTCTGTCAGTCCTAGATTGAAAATTAAGAAGTTGGACAAATAATTACTAAAAGGTCCCTGATTTATTGCTCCTAGAGGAGGGTTTATTGTTCACCTTCCATGTGTTTTTGTTATATTGTTCACACAACTACAGAACTTTTTTCACACTCTGTTATATTTGTTGGTCTTTCTCCACATAGATGGTGTATCTAAAAGGCAGGGACCTTACTCATCTTTGTCTTAGCTTCTAGAATAGTACCTGGAACGTAGTAGACATTTAATGTTAAATAAAAATTCAGTTCAGTTCAGTCGCTCATTGTGTCTGACTCTTTGCAACCCCATGAACCGCAGCACACCAGGCCTCCCTGTCCATCAGCAACCCCCAGAGTCCACCCAAACTCATGTCCATTGAGTCAGTGATGCCATTCAACCATCTCATCCTCTGTCGTCCCCTTCTCCTCCTCCTCTCAATCACATCAGTCCTTCCAATGAACACCCAAGACTGATCTTTAGGATGGACTGGTTGGATCTCCTTGCAGTCCAAGAGATTCTCAAGAGTCTTCTCCAACAAAAGCATCAATTCTTCGGTGCTCAGCTTTCTTTATAGTCCAACTCTCACATCCATACATGACTACTGGAAAAAGCATGGCCTTGACTAGATGGACCTTTTTCGGCAAAGTAATGTCTCTGCTTTTCAATATGTTGTCTAGGTTGCTCATAACTTTCCTTCCAAGGAGTGTCTTTAAATTTCATGGCTGCAGTCACCATCTGCAGTGATTTTGGAGCCCAGAAAAATAACCTCAGCCATTGTTTCCACTGTTTCCCCATCTATTTCCCATGAAGTGATAGGAACAGATGCTACGATCTTAGTTTGAATGTTGAGTTTTAAGCCAACTTTTTCACTCTCTTCTTTCACTTTCATCAAGAAGCTCTTTAGTTCTTCTTCACTTTCTGCCATAATGTTGGTGTCATCTACATATGTAAAGTTATTGGTATTTCTCCCAGCAATCTTGATTCCAGCTTGTGCTTCTTCCAGTCCAGCGTTTCTCATGATGTACTCTGCATAGAAGTTAAATAAGCAGGGTGGCAATATACAGCCTTGATGTACCCCTTTTCCTATTTGGAACCAGTCTGTTGTTCCATGTCCAGTTCTAACTGTTGCTTCCTGACCTGCATACATGTTTCTCAAGAGGCAGGTCAAGTGGTCTGGTATTCCCATCTCTTTCAGAATTTTCCACAGTTTATTGTGATCCACACAGTCAAAGGCTTTGGCATAGTCAATAAGCAGAAATAGATGTTTTTCTGGAACTCTCTTGCTTTTTCCATGATCCAGCAGATTTTGGCAATTGATCTCTGGTTCCTCTGCCTTTTCTAAACCAGCTTGTACATCTGGAAGTTCACGATTCATGTATTGCTGAAGCCTGGCTTGGAGAATTTTGAGCATTACTTTACTAGCGTGTGAGATGAGTGCAAGTGTGCCGTAGTTTGAGCATTCTTTGGCATTGCCTTTCTTTGGGATTGGAATGAAAACTGACCTTTTCCAGTCCTGTGGCCACTGCTGAGTTTTCCAAATTTGCTGGCATATTGAGGGTAGCACTTTCACAGCATCATCATTCAGGGTTTGAAATAGCTCACCTGGAATTCCATCCCCTCCCTTGACTTCACATTCCAGGATGTCTGGCTCTAGCTGAGTAATCACACCATCGTGATTATCTGGGTCATGAAGATCTTTTTTGTACAGTTCTGTGTATTCTTGCCACCTCTTCTTAATATCTTTTGCTTCTGTTAGGTCCCTACCATCTCTGTCCTTTATTGAGCCCATCTTTGCATAAAATGTATATAAAATAAATACTAGCTTACATTTGATTTTCCCGAGGAGAGGCGTGTGTGTAAGCACATGTTCGTGTACATGTTCAATAGCAACATTCAGATGGGTGATGATTTATTTTGAGCACATAAATGACACACATATATATTGATCATTTATATTCATTTTGTGCCCTCACACATATGAACATATGGCAAAAGCAATGTGGGTATCAATACCACGTGTGTATGAAAATCAAACTTTGATTTCCAGATACCAGGAGAAGTTACTATCTATTTTCTCTAAGACACAGCATACTCTTGTTGTTCAGTCTCTCAATTGTGTCTGACTCTTTGCAACTCCATGGACTGCAGCACTCCAGGCTTCCCTGTCCTTCCCTATCTCCCAGAGTTTTCTCAGATTCATGTCGATTGAGTCAATGATGCCATCCAACCATCTCATCCTCTGTCACCCTCTTCTGCTCCTTCCCTCAATCTTTCCCAGCATCAGCATTTTTTTTCCAGTGAGTCAGCTCTTCGCATCAGGTGGCTAAAGCATTGGAGCTTCAGCTTCAGCATCAGTCCTTCCAGTGAATATTCAGGATTGATTTCCTGTTGGATTGACTGGTTTGATGTCCTTGCTGTCCTAGGGACTCTCAGGAGTCTTCTCCAGCACCACAGGTATATAAATATTCTTAAATCATGATATTTACTTTGTCCCTTATCTGCTCAGAAATTTTCACTGAGTCCTCATTGCCTACATATTAAAATCTAGATACTTTCACATTCTTTTTGACTTCACCTTTTCTACTTCATTCCCCATTATTTCTATCCTTCACTAATCAATGCCCTGGGCCTTGTTTATTTACAACTTCAACTCCACACCTTTGCTCCTGTGGGATCACCACCCAGAATATTGTTTTCATCTTTGCATGTCCAAATGTACCTCTCCTGCATGGCTCAGGTGAAATGCCATCACCACTTTCTGGAAAATTTCTTGATCAACTAGTGAAAAGTTAATTTCTCAGCTCTCAACATTTATAGTTCTGCATCTCCTCTCAACTCCAATAGCATGTAGACTTCTGGCTTACTGGCCTTCCCAGGTGGTGTTAATGGTAAAGAATCTGCCTGACAATGCAGGAGAGTTATGAGATGCAGGTTTGATCGTGGGTTAGGAAGATCCTCTTGAGGAGGAAACAGCATCCCACTCCAGTGTCCTTGCCAGAAAAATCCCATGGACAGAGGAGTCTGGTGGGCTACAGTCCATGGGGTCACAAAAGAATTGGACACAACTGAACACTCCACTCCTCCTCCTTCTGGCCTATGGATCTTATTGAACAACTATTATTGAATATCCACAATAACCAAGCACAAAGTGTCAAGGGTGGACTTGTCTAATCAACTCACTCAGGGTTCTCTTTGGGAGAGAAATAGCAAATATTGGATCAATTTACTCTAAATGATCAGTTGCTCAGGGGTGTCCAATTCTTTGCAACCCTGTGGACTGTAGTCAGCCAGGTTCTTCTGTCCATGGGACTTTTCAGACATAAATACTGGAATCGGTTGCCATTTCTCTAAAAAGGATGTTTTAAATTCATAGGTTAATGTGATCAAAAGAAAACAGAGAAGAAAGCAAACCATGTAACAAAACTATGTGCAGGGTTACTATCAACCCAATTTACATATAATTTCTGATTTTCATTTACTATCTATTAGGTACTATATCTGTAAGTATTGTATAAAAATGTTTAATTAATTATGACTAGTATGCAGGCTCCATTTGATTATAATTTAAGTTAGATAGTAGTGAAGTCTTTAGCCAGAAGTTACTGGGCTTGACTTATCTCTTCACTTCATCCATCACCCTGATTTTTTTTTTATTGCCCACCTCAGATATGTACTTGTGCACCTTGAAGGAAATCTGTGTTCTCCCAGACATTTCTTTGTTTCAATGACAATATTAGAATTTCCAAAACAGCCACTCTCATGTTCTTCATCTTTCTAAGTTTTTAAACTTAGAGGGTTTCCATTGTGCTAACTACTCACAATTTTCTTAAGCAGTTGCTAAGGAGTAAGATGGAGAAGGCAATGGCACTCTACTCCAATACTCTTGCCTGGAAAATCCCATGGACAGAAGAGCCTGGTAGGCTGCAGTCCATGGGGTTGCAAAGAGTTGGACACGACTGAGCGACTTCACTTTCACTTTTCACTTTCATGCATTGGAGAAGGAAATGGCAACCCACTCCAGTGTTCTTGCATGGAGAATCCCAGGGATGGGGGAGCCTGGTGGGCTGCCGTCTATGGGGTCGCACAGAGTCAGATAGGACTGAAGCGACTTAGCAGCAGCAGCAGCAAGGAGTAAGAACTGGAGAACCTGTAGGTGTTCCACCTGAATCTCTCTACATTTTGGTCTCTCTGACACTCACTCCCAGTCCTGGTCTTAGTAACTGTCCCCACTCTAGTTTATTTGTTGAAATAACCCAGCTCCTATGTGCCCAGGTTCCCGCTGTTGGCATGGCCCTTTCCTTAAGAAGAGTACACTGCATCGTCTGTCTAAGGAATATACACAGCTCACCTCTAATTCAGGACCCGTGTGCCCGTGTGATGAACGCCCTTGAAAACTGCACTGCTTCTTAGCCCAGGTTCAGAGCACAGCAAGTGTTGACAGGGAAGTGACAGTGGTTTGAAATGACTGTAGACAAGCCTCACTAGGGAAAGCATGAGATAAACACACTTAAGGACATCCATGTGAAGAAGGTGGAGCTGTTAATTCCAGTCTTGATTTCTATGCCGGAGGACAGCAAAGCTGCCCCAAGATAACTAGAGAGTAGAAAAAAAAAATTAACTTTTGGTAGTTTTTAAAATGACTGAACTGAGGGAAGGCAGACAAGGATGAGATATAAAAACATATCTGCTACAGTACCTCCTCTACATATGAATAGGTTCCAATCTGTTGATAAGGCCAACAAAGTCAGCCTAGATACCCAACTAACACAATCACCTTCATATTAATAGTACAGTCCCTAATAGGTTTATGGGCTTCCCAGGCGGCCCTAGTGGTAAAGAACCCGCCTGCCAATACAGGAGATGTAAGAGATGCGAGTTTGATTCCTGAATCCAGAAGATGCCCTGGAGGAGGACACGGCAACTCAATGCAATGCTCTTGCCTGGAGAATCCCATGGACAGAGGAGCCTGGTGGGCCCCGGTCCATAGAGTTTCACAGAGTCAGACAGGAATGAAGCAACTTAGCACATATGCATGTAATAGGTTTATAATACTTTTCACATAAATAACACATTATAAAACAAACAAACACAAAAAATAAAACATTTTTACTCTTAGAGTACAGTACCTTGAAAAGTAGAGTACTACAGTAAAATAGCTGGAATACAGGGGCTGGCATCAGGTGAACAGGCAAGAAGAGTTACTGTCTGGAGGAGGAAGGGAAGGAGGGAGATGGTAGAGCTGAAGGATCATAGGCAATAGGAGACGGAGGACAAGCTGCAGTTTTACTCACGCCTGACGTTGTTGGCACAGGTTCTGGTTCCTTGCTGGAGCCAGAGGCACATTCACATCTTTGAAAGTTCACAATGTGAAAGTTCGTAAGTACAGGATTTACTGTACAGCCAAGCCTCATGTGTGCCTGGCTAGCTCAGTCGGTAGCGCATGAGACTTAATCTCAGAGTTGTGGGTTCAAGCCCCATGTTGGGCTTCATTTTAGGCTTCCCTCATAGCTCAGCTGGTAAAGAATCTCCCTGCAGTGCAGGAGACCCGGGTTCGATTCCTGGGTTGGGGAGATTCCCTGGAGAAGGAAATGGCAACCCACTCCAGTATCCTTGCCTGGAGAATCCCATGGACAGAGGAGCCTGGCGGGCTACAGTCCATAGGGTCATAAGAGTTGGACACAACTTAACAACTAAACCACCACCAAACCTTTATTCCCCCAAACACAGGAAGCTTTTACACCCCTTTAGACTAATGAGGTGAACTTTTGTGAACAGTGTTAGTCTGGTCTCTGAAAGCAAAATTGGTACTCAATAAACACAACACAAATTGTTTCTTCCTCCTTATGTCTTTATTATGCCTACTCAAGATGGCATTTAATGTTACCCTTGTCTGATTTTCTCAGTTCTGGGAGGACCGCTTTTCATTGACATCGTCCATACCTTTCCATACAACAGTGGCTGTAGTTCAGGATCTGTAAAAGATATGAGTCCCCTGTGTGGCCCCTTGGAAGATGCATACACATACATACACACACAAAAAAAATATTGGATTTCTTTCTGTGACAGTTGGAAGGAAGCTGTTGTGCCTCCAGTGCGATTAGAAGGGTAAAGTAATATATTCCTGGCAAAAAGCTAACAAAAATCTTTTTCATCCGTGATTGTATTGTGTCTCCCACTACATGGGTCCCCAAGCATACCTTAGTCCTGTGTTCAGTGTAGCGAGCATTTTAACCGTCGTATATTAACTAGTCTCGCATGAAGGGTGACTTTGTACATTATTCATTCAACTGTATTGCAAGAAACTTGAAGCCTGGTTCTGCCGACTTCGTGTCCCGCCATCACGTCCCACCGTCACTCATCCTATACAGTGTAAGAACTAAATGAATTATCTTAGTTACATTTATAGCCATGGTCTAATTCCTTAAAATCCTTCTTATTCGAGAGTTTCTTATACTGGACTGCTTCATTCTGAGCTGTTGCATGTGCTTTTGTGTGCCAGCAGTACAAAAGATGCCACACTGACAGAGTGTTTCTTTAAACAGATCTTTCATCCACCCTTTCTGTAGTCACCTCATGGCAACTCATCATATTGAATGGTTATTTACAAATCTCGAGTCTTCTTTCAACTTGGTCCAATCAGTAAAACTGTATTAGCATGAAACTTGTTTGTATGCCAGTGGAATAACCATACTGCATGCCAGTATAGACCATATCCTAATTAGTGATCTCTTATCAGTTATGTCTTGGAGGTGTCTTGATAGGAAGGAAGGAAAGAAAAAAGAGAGGTTGGGAGGAAAGAAGGGAGGGAGGATAAAAGAGAAAAAAGAAAGTGAGAAAAGGGAGAAAATGGGAGGAAGGAAAGAAAGATTGAGAGGGAAACACTTTGCGATCTAATAGTCCCATTATGTTTTATAACTAAATCTTGTTATATACGGAAAGGTATACCTGAAGAAATAAAGAAAAACTAAAAGATCCTCAAAACTTGGTCAATTAATTCTGCAGACTGTTTGACTAATTTTACCTCAAAGAGGTTTACATGTTAGAGTAAGCAATTTTGTTATTGGTATTCAATCTACTGGGGCATGACCAGATCATTGCAAAAGCTTTCTCTGAATTTTGGTGTTAGTGTCAATTTGGAAATTAATAGTTAATGAGATTATGCTGCTATTGATATGAATTAACTTGTATCTCGTTGGACCTGAATAAGGCCCATCCTTGGAAGGAAGCAGTCACTTTCATCCTTGAGTATTTATAACTGTTTTTAATATTGGGTGCATGCGTGGCATCACCAACTCAATTCATATGAATTTGAACAAACTCCAGGAGATGGTAAAGGACAGGGAATCCTGGCATGCTGCAGTCCACGGGGTCGCAAAGAGTCAGACACAACTTTACAACTAAACAACAAAATATTGGATATTGAAAGGGCTCTCTTTGGTATCCCCCAGGGCTTCTCAGGGTAGTAACTTTACCAAATATTTTCAAGTACAACACGGATTGTAAAGAATGCTTGTAGGTCCTATCTCTCCATTGTATTCTCACATTCTAAATAACAAGTACACATAAGTTTCCCTAATCAGTTTCTAAGAACATCATTTTCCCTCTTTCTTAAGATCATTGACTTTGTATTCAATTTTTGCTATATCAAGGAAAAGACACCTTAATTTTCAGACTGGTTAGGGATGAAAGTTAAACATTCCTGTCTCTTAATGTTTCAGCAAACTTGAAAGGGTCAGAAATTGAGTTAGTCATCGAATATTTATCAGCCATCCACCATGTTAATAGCTCTTAGCACATGATTTAAAAGATTTCCAAATTCTTCACTTCGCTTAAGGCTCAGGTCAAGAGCTACCTCTTCCAGGAAGCCTTCCTGACTTATTGGCTGCTTTCCATGTTCTTTTTCACCATCGTGAAATCCCATAACACTTTTTGTTTCTGCCATATTTGTTGGTCTTTGACTTTCATCTGTCATATGTTGTTCCCTGATTCCTTTTTTGTAATGTCTAAGGTTTCCTCTGCTGTGAGAGTATAAAGTCCCTGAGGGATGCGTATAGATAATATTTGACTATAAAACTATT
Organism: Capricornis sumatraensis; assembly: GCF_032405125.1. NCBI lineage: Eukaryota > Metazoa > Chordata > Mammalia > Artiodactyla > Bovidae > Capricornis > Capricornis sumatraensis. Next base: position 67,686,696 of record NC_091079.1, read on the forward strand.
TAAACGACTTTTCTCATGAAGAAATCTGAACTTAGTCATCCAAATGAGAGCTCTCACCTTCCAGGCAGCCACCATGCTATGGTATCTTCATATTACAAGGAAATTGCCACCACTCAAAAATATCTGGGAACCTGCCCTAAGAATATATGACTAAACAGATTGTTTGGAATATTCCCTCAGATGACAAATCTTTGACTTTTGAAGGTGGATTTGGGTTTTGGAAAGAGCCAGGAGTCATTTGGAGTCTGGAATTATGAATCGTCCCGTGATTAAGAAGGTGTCACAGTTTCTAGTGAGAAATAGAGTAAGACTCTAAAACACGGGCACTGATTTTTTTGTGTATTATTTATAAACCAGCTGTGATGGCAATGCCAGCGGTGTAGTGACATATGTTTTAAAGAAGGACACTTCATTATTCTAAGAGTGTTTCTTCCGAAGGTGACTCATTTGAAGGAGATGGTTCTAACTTTCAACCAAATTTCTGGTCATTTGGTTAAAAAGAGAAACTAGTATTACTGGTCTTCATATACGTGAATCCTAGTTCTTCCGTGTATGTTTCTAGCCCAGAGCTAAGTTTAGTTCAGTTCAGTCGCTCAATCGTGTCCGACTCTTTGCGACCCCATGAATCGAAGCACGCCAGGCCTCCCTGTCCATCACCATCTCCCGGAGTTCACTCAGACTCACGTCCATCGAGTCACTGATGCCATCCAGCCATCTCATCCTTGGTCGTCCCCTTCTCCTCCTACCCGCAATCCTTCCCAGCATCAGAGTCTTTTCCAATGAGTCAACTCTTTGCATGAGGTGGCCAAAGTACTGGAGCTTCAGCTTTAGCATCAGTCCTTCCAAACAAATCCCTGGGCTGATCTTCAGAATGGACTGGTTGGATCTCCTTGCAGTCCAAGGGACTCTCAAGAGTCTTCTCCAACACCACAGTTCAAAAGCATCAATTCTTCGGCTCTCAGCCTTCTTCACAGTCCAACTCTCACATCCATACATGACCACAGGAAAAACCATAGCCTTGACTAGACCAGTGCTAAGTAGTAGGTTGTAAGTAGAAACTACTACAAACTTTGGAACCAAACTGCCTGAGCTTGCGGTATGCCTTTGTTGCTTCCTAACTCGGTGATCTTGGACAGGTGGCCTAACCTCTGTGTGTCTCACTTTCTTCGCCTCTAAAATTGCATGGTTCAGATGTTCCTTTATTTAGATTTCACATATAAGCTATATCGTATATTTGCCTTTCTCTGACTGACTTACTTCATTAGTATGACAATCTCAGGTCCATTCATGTCACTGCAAATGGCATTGTCTCATTCTCTTTATGGCTGAGTAATATTCCATTGTAAGGCTTCCCAGATGCGTCAGTGGTAAAGAATCCACCTGCCAAGCAAGAGATGTGCGTTTCCATATGTGGTTCAGGAAGATTCCCTGGAGAAGGAAATGGTAACCCACTCCAGTATTCTTGCCTGGGAAATCCCACGGACAGAAGAATCTGGAGGACTATAGTCTGCAGAGTTGCAAAAGTGCCAGATATGACTTATGGACTAAACAACAGCAACAACAGTATTCCATTGTATGTGTAACCACAGCTTTATCCATTCCTCTGCTGATGGTCATTTAGTTTGATTCCATGTCCTGGCTATTGTTAATAGTGCTGCAATTAATAGGAGACTACTTTATAGCATAGGAACTCTACCCCATACTCTGCAATGACCTTTTTGGCGAAAGAATCTAAAAAAGAGTGGGTATATGTGTATGTATAACAGATTCACTTTGCTGTGGGGGCAGAAACTAACACAACATCATAAATCAACTATTCTCCAATAAAAATCAAAAAATAAAATAAAATCATATGGGATTCTGTGAAAATTAAGTGAGTTAGTGAAGGGCTTAGAAGTGAGCCTGGAACATTGTATTCATTATTAAATATATTAGTTATTCAATTATGAACAGAATTTACTAATTAGGATTAACTATTATTATTTTACTGTTCTTTTGAAATTATAGTCATCATCACTTTAACTCAAAATGGAAATCGCATTTTTAAAAGTGACTTTTCCACAAATGTGATCTTTTTTAACTTAAGTACTGGAGGACATTCAAATAATGCTCTCTCCATGGGATCATTTCTTACTACTTGTGCTTCTGGGTGTGCCCGAACATTCTAAAGCATGAGGACTAGCAGCCTGATGATATCATGAGTCAGAAGATGTTCACATCACACTGGATGATATCTAATCTCAGCATAAAGCAACACACTCTACAAAGTAGGAGGTGGAAGGGAATTTGGCAAGAGGCAAGAGAATATATCTGGGTACTTCCCTGGGCCTCAGTGGCAAAGAATCCACCTGCCAGTGTGGGGGACATGGGTTCAATCCCTGGTCCGGGAGGATCCCACGTGTCATGGAACAAATAAGCCCCTGCACCACAACTCCCGAACCTGCCCTCTAGAGCCTGCCAGACACAGCTCCTGAAGCCTGAGCACCGAGAGCCTGTGCTCCATAACAAGAGAAGCCACCACAGAGAGAAACCCATGCACTGTGAGGAAGAGCAGCCCTGGCCCACCACAACTAGAGAAAAGCCTGGGCAAAGCAAGGAAGGCCCAGGACAGCCAAAATAATGAAGCATTCTGGGTTCTGGACCAAGGCACCATACATATCAAAGGGCTTTGAAATATCCGGCGGGCTCCTTAATGTTCCTTCCAACATTGGACCCTTTAAGACCACAGCTCCTAGTTACTCTGCTAAGCAGAAGTGCAAGACATTTACCCATCTGTCTCTTGGCTTACCCAAGAATCACAAATGAATCAGAGGCCATAGATTTCAGATCTCCAGTGCAGGGGTAAATGTCCCTTTCCTCATGGATCACGAAACACCAAGGACAAGCAGGTCCTCTGTCTCTTTTTCATGGCCTCGGATATCTGACCATGTGAGCAGGAAGACCCTCTGACTCTCCAGAGATGGGGCAGCTGCCCTCACTTCCCGCCATCTGGAAGTGGGTGGCCTGAAGCTGACGACCTATTAGTGTTGCAAACATGTATTGTGTTGAGTCCATCATCCTGTTTAACTTGGCATCACCTACAACCACTCCAACATTTTGTGAATGAGATGACTGCCAAAGCGATATGTTTCAGATTCAGTTACACTTAACCCATTATCTCTAAGTGCTTTCATGGTGCTTGTCCTAATGATGAACCCTGCCATCAACCTTTTTTTTTTTAATAAGACTGTCTAAGTTTTCTCTTTCTGTTGAGGAGACAGAAAGTCATGAGACTCTTTCCAAAAACTTTTCAGGATCTGCAGTGGCATTTCAGTGGGAAATTGGCAAGGGTTTATGTGTGAATGAAGACAAAGAAAGCCAGTGAGCAGTCAAAGCTCTGCAGTTGAGCGTCTGCTTGTCCACATGTCAGAGATGAAATGTGCAAATCTTCCTTCAACTCCTAACAGAGTATGTCTGCCTGAAACTCCTGAGGTCTGATGCATTTTAGGAATTTAAACAGAGGAGCAGAGGAGGGAGACCAAAAAAAAAAACAAAAACAAAAACCACCTAAAGCATTAATGCAAGCTTGCCTGGAAATATCATTCCTTTAACAACTATGTGTAGGCACACCCTTCCTCTACCGCCTCCAACAGAAAATGGAAGATATGACATAGGTTACGTCTACACAGTGCCAAGCATCTGGGTTAAATTCAATCTTGGTGTTTTGATTTCATACGGATATAAGGTTATTTTTTTAACGCCATCTGCAAGGCTGACATAATCTATGTCAGATAGGATAGTACAATCGCCAGTCTCTGGAGACTTTTACCAGATCATAAAATTTTCACCAGCCTTCCTCTCAGTGACCACTGTTGTATCATTTAAAAAATAAAATTCAATTAATCACTTCCTTGTTTAAGAAGCTGCCAATGGTTCTTATTGAGATGGCCATTTTAGAAACGAGATCATCTTGACCAGAAGAATCACTTTTGGACAATGTTTGAATGGCCAAACAGTAGTCTCTGGAATGGCTAGCCACATTTTCAGTTACCGGCTCTGCTCTGGACGTCTTGACAGGTTCCCCCCTCCCCCAAATACAGTCAAATAGGTAGTAATATAAAATAGAAAGAATATGGACTGTTACATTTAAACTGGATAAACGACAAGGTCATAAAGATATAGCACAGGGAACTATCTTCATTATTCTATGATAAACCATAATGGAAAAGAATATTAAAAAAAGAATATGTATGTATGTATAACTGAGTCACTTTGCTGTACAGCAGAGATTGGCACAACATTGTAAATCAACTATCTCAATTTAAGAAGTAGGAAGAATATGGATTTAAATTAAGATAAACTGATATATGAATGCTATCTCTGCCCTGTGACATCCTGAAAAGTTATTTAATCCTCTGAGCCATGGTTTCCCATCTGCAAAGTGGTTATCATAATATTACATAACAGGTTAGTCATTGCATGACTATCAGATTAAATGGCAGGTGTTCAAAAACATAGTAGCCATTATCCTTTTATTCTTATTCTTACTAAAAATGACGATTTTAAAAGCAAAAAGAAAAATGTAACTATTCTTAAAATCCTTATTTGCTATAAGAGGTTGGCCTAAAAGATGTGAATGAGATTTGGAAGAAAGAACACTAGACTGGTGTGAATTTTCAGTCCGTTGATCTTCTAGAACTTGTTTTGGTGACCGTGGACAAGTCAGTTTCCTTGTTTGAGCATGTTATTGTATGTTCAGTGGCTCACTCATGTCCAACTCTGCAACCCCAAGGACTGCAGCCCACCAAGCTCCTCTGTCCTTGGGATTCTCCAGGCAAGAGTATTGGGGGGGGGGGGGGGGTTGCCATTTCCTTCTCCAGAGGATCTTCCCAATTCAGGGATCAAACCCGAGTCTCCTGTGTCTCCTGCATTGCAGGCAGAGTCTTTACCACTGAGCCACTGGGGAAGCCCCTATTATTATTATACTGGGGAGCATCATATTATTTTTCCCCAGTTATGAACATGTTAGATCTGCTGTCTAATATCTCCTTAAACTCTATTACCTAAGCTTCAAAGGTTTCAATACAGCTAGAGTTAAAATGTACACGTGAATAGAGTTCTTCCTGTATCCTATTTTTGGGTTTGATTGTGCTTAATCAGTATTAGTTACTGAAACGGGTAGAAGGAAAGGGCCATCGTGTTGAAACTTTGAAATTAGTCACCGTTACTACTATATTAGGTATTGTTGGGATACTTTCATTTGGATTAGTGGCTTTATTTTTAAATTCTTCTCTATGACTTCCTGATTTCACACTGGCTTTTACGATCTGATTTTAATTCCCTAGCTTCACTGATATCCTGTGTGGAAAAGTCAACACTTCCACACGTCTCTACAGCTTACTTGGCCCCTTGAAAAGATCAGGGCATGAGGTAGCAACTTCTGAAGTTTGTGCACGTGTTTGAGAGTTTCATGGAGTTTCTATGTGTGTTTTCCTAACGTTTTGTCTCGTGTATGTTCACAGAGGGCAGAAATGATTAGCTTTCATCATTTTTTCAACAAGGGAGGAGACACCCAGTGGGAATCTGTTCTGTTATTGAAGGCAAAAGATTTACTACATCTGAATGGCAGAACTGTGTGTTGATTGTATATATTTCCTATCAACTGCTTCCATGACTTCAGTCACCAAGTACTTGATTCTCGTGTTTTGGTACCTGCATCACTACGCTGGGATTTCTCCGCCCCCTGTGAATTAGGGGTGTTTTTAATGCTATGTTTGGAAATGTCCAAACATGTTTTCTCTGACTGATATTACAGTAATTCACAGAAGAAAGGCAACATTTGGCTTTTTGTTTTAACACTTAAATGGTTTTGATCCATCATGAAGAAATCATATTTCTTCCTTACCTTCATCAGCTTTTAAACACATATAAGACACCACAGTGAGTTAAACAATATGAAGTATGCCATAGAAATCTGGCTAATTTTAGAGTGATTATTTTAACAATGGGTCTTATGTTTATACGTTATTCTTATGGATTAAGTAAAGAACTTATGTTTGTAAAACCAAAGAATAAGTAATATTAAAATATAAATACATGTAAAATTAAATATAAAGGTGAAAGGACTATCTCCAAGATTATCAAAAATGATTCTTAAATATCCATATGTCAAGAATACCAGTCTATAATATCAAGTCCTAAATAAGACATTGTAAAAAGTAATTATTGAAAAGTTAAAGGAATATAAAAGCCACACACAGAATTTAGAAGAATTCGCTACACAGTCTATTACTCTAGACGGAGGAAATAATGCAAAGAAGTATCCTTCTCAATAGACTGGAATTGAAGACATTTGGCTCATTGAAGACCAACAAATTTCGGGAGTTAGCAAAATGTGTTTGTCCTGAATTTCACTTCCAAATATTCCTACCACGTTTTTTGCAGTCATTGAAAGTTTCCAAGATATTAGTGTAACCATCTGACTTACGGCTACATTAGTCAGAGGAGTAGATCTAGAATACGTGCCATCATTGCTCTGTACATTTTAAAAATTATTTATTATTTATTTTTGTCTGTGCTGGGTCTCTGTTGCTGTGCACGAGCTTTCTCTAGCTTCAGCAAGTGGCGGCTGCTCTTCCTGGCGGTGCACAGGCTTCTCATTGTGGTGGCTTCTCGTATTGCAGAGCACAGCACCTCTAGGGCACATGGGCTCCCAGGCTCTGGAGCAAGGGCTCAGAAGTTGTGGCACATGGACTTCATTGCTCCTAGGTGTGTGAAATCCCTTTTCCAGGGCATCTTCCCATTGGGATGACCTTAACCATATGGCTACATCTGAATTCAAAGGAGGCTGTGGAATACGGTCCAGCTCTGTGCCCAGGAAGAAGGATAAGATTTATTTTCATTCTGTACCTATTAGCATTTACCTATCATGTCCTTCTCCCCTCATACTTCTCTTTCATTGCACAGGTAGTTATTTCTCTCCATCTTCCTTCACTTTTACATTTTTTTTTCTAGCTTAGATCTAATTTAGTTTGTAGGACAGAAACTGAGAAGAAATTCAACCCAGAAAATACTAAAAAGCCAATCTTGAGGTGGTTGCCTGGCTGAAATGAATTTTTTTTTGGTCACCAATTAAATGGGATTAAAATAACAAATAGCTGAATCAAATTGTAGACTTTGTATTCACAAAACTAGTGTAAGAAGACATTTATATGATTCTAATAATAATAAATACTAAATCTTAATCATTGATGATTGATCACTCAGCAGAGGTAACAAGTAGAACTATTGAAACAACGTCTATCTATATCTTAGAGAAAATTATCCAATTTTTTATGTTTTATTTTTAAGCCTTTAAATATATTCAAATTCAGCTTTATAATGACATAATATTTTTTATATTTGATAAATTTGTTAAGGGATTATCACCACCTCTCATGCTATTTAAGGGCCTTAGTGCATGCGAGTGTGTACTAAGTCACTTCAGTCATGTCCAGCTCTGTGTGACCCTATGAATAGTAACCCACCAGGCTCCTCGGTTCACGGGACTCTCCAGGCAAGACTACTGGAGTTGATTGCCATTTCCTCCTTGAAGAGATCTTTCCAACCCAGGGATCAAACCTGTGTCTCTTATCTCTCCTGCATAGGCAGACAGATTCTTTACCATTGTTGACACCTGGGAAGCCCAAGGACTTTGGTGATGAAACATCAAAAACGAAGTCCTGAGAAAGGCTGCACAGTTCAGTTCAGTTCAGATTCTCAGCCATGTCTGACTCTTTGCAACCCCATGGACTGTAGCACGCCAGGCTCCCTGTCTATCACTAGCTCCTGGAGCCTACTCAAACTCATGTTCATTGAGTCAGTGATGCCACTGAACCATCCCAACCTCTGTCATCCCCTTCTCCTTCTGTCTTCAATCTTTCCCAGCATCAGGGTCTTTTCCAGTGAGTCAGTTGTTCGCATCAGGTGGCCAAAGTATTGGAGTTTCAGCTTCAGCATCAGTCCTTCCAGTGAATATTCAGGACCGATTCCCTTTAGGATGGACTGGTTTGATCTTCTTGCAGTCTGAGAGACTCTCAAGAGTCTTCTCCAACACCACAGTTCAAAAGCATCAATTCTTTGGCGCTCAGCCTTCTTTATGGTCCGACTCTTGCATACATACATGTCTACTGAAGCTGCACAGTATGTACTAAATGCTCAATAAACCTTGGCCATTATTATTATTTTCTAATCAGGCAATTTTTTCTATCCTCTTACTTTCCTCCTTTATAAATGTATGCCAAATATAGTTGAAACTAATAGAGCAGGAAGGAAGCAGGCTTTAAACCAAGAAGTAAGAACTTGCTTCATTCATGAAATGGAAGAGAACACCTCGTCCCCATGTCTGGCAGGGATCCTTTGAAATCAAATGAGGTTTTGCTTGGAAAAAAAATGCTGAAAACCCAAACTTGGTGACTCTTTGACTTTTATAAATTAAATACAACTAAACTCAGAGGTCCTTAAGATGAATATGTTTCTAATTTTGTTTAAATGCAAATTCGAATCCATGTTTCCTAAGTAAAAAGAATTCTATTTTAAAAACCGCATTTCGCTACTGCCAGGATAGTGTACCCAAATTACATATCTAGTTGGGATTTTTGAAGATAAGATGTAATGAGACTAAGGAAGGTAGGAGAAAGGGGGCTAACCCAGTGTGTCCCTCTTGCATTTCAAATGCAATCACAGATATGAACATTCTTGCATGAGGTTGATGCAGAGAAACTCCCAAGGGAACTGAAATCCTGTGGTCCTGAGTAAGTGCTGTTCTCTGTGGTTAGAGAGTTGGGAAGGTACAGTGCAGGCATGAAGCAGTCATTCAGAAAGGCTGAAAGAAAGGGGAAGAAGCCCTGGCCAAGGCATCTGTTGGCTTATTGGTCCTCTTTCAGAAACACTCACACAAACCCTGAAGGCCTCATAGGTCATTACTTATTGCCAACTTTTCTGTATAGGGTAAATGATGAGCGATAGAGGTATCTATGGAGTTAAGGGCTTGAGACCCCTCTGAAGAAATTGGTTGTGAATATAAAGGGCTGTAAGCTCATCCTGAAGCTTTTAATAAACCCACACTTCCTGTATTTATAGCAAACTTTAAAATAGTGGGGAATAAGAAGCTGTTGAAAAACAAATCTTCTTGTCATTTATCACAGGTTAACTGACTTGGAGAAATATTTTCCTCTTCCATTCTAGCAGCTGCTTCTTTCTTTCTTTTTTTTTAAAATGTTTTATTTTAATATTTATTTATTTGGCTGCAAACCAGGTCTTAGTTGTACCATGCAGGATCTTTGGTTGCAACATGTGGGATCCCCTGGCACTGGGAGCATGGAGTCTTGCCTTTCTTTCTTTGACTACTTCACCTCCTATCACAGAGCATTGCCTATTGAACTACTCCTTAGCTCTGCAGCTGGAATGATATTTGGCTTCTTAAAATGGTGAGATTGGAAACGCGCAGATGAAACTGCAAAAACACTGAGAGGGTGATTTGACGTTGCCCATATTGTCACCCTGCTTACTTAACTTAATGGAAATGGCTTGAAAGATTGTACCAAGGTCAGGAAGAGAAATGAATTGGTAGTGAAAGGAAGTTTGCAAGGGTTTATGTCCATCTAAATGTCTGCTGAAGTTGTTTTCTTCCAACTCAGTGAGACTTTTGAGAAAATCATGGTGTCCTATGACAAAAGCCTTACCTCTTCCTGTCACTCCGTACTCATCTCCTTGCACTCAACCTAAACCAGTTTTTGCATGGTCATCTTGTAGTTACTCCCGTACACTGGGCTGGTTTGCCTTTGACCCTGACGTTCCCTTTCCTGAAAATCCTGTCCTTGCTGCTCACTCCATTCAAATCTCTATTCTAATGATTCACCTTGAAAGTTCCTGCTTCTTCTCTCTGACTAAAATAACTGCCTCCCCCTCCCTACCACTCTCCTCTTCTTTATTCTTCTTCTTTTTTAAGTTGGAGGATAATTGTGTTACGATGATGTATTGGTTTCTGCCATATAACAATGTGAATCAGCCATTTTATATATATATATAAATATATATAGATATATATAGAGAGATATATATCCCCTCCTTCTTGAGCCTTCTTCCCACCACCCCCCTTTATTGTTCTTGAAGCAATTTCTCTTTACCTGACCAAAATTAATTTTTATTGGCTTATTATTTTGAGGTTCATCTCCTCCACTAGAATCTGAACTCCATGCAGGGAGAGAGTTTTTCATATTCCCTATGATCCAGCAAATTTCCTAGTATAGAAGAGATGCTCAGTAAGTAGGTGTTGAGTGAATGAATAAATCAATAAGTGAATGCCATTTTGGACCCATAAAGTTCAATTCTTAGATTGCCTGATATCTGTTATTGTTTCCTGGTCCTTAAAGTGGGGACATAAGTTTTTCTGCTTCCAAAATGCTATGAGAAGCAAGTAGAATTATGTACCTAGAAGGAATTACAAACCATTAAGTACTACATAAAAGTTAGTGAATGTCACTGCTCAGGCACTACAGTATGATGCAAAATTAGCTGACCTTGAGTTCAAGGTCAGCCTGCTAATGGGGCCTTTGCCATTTAGCGCGGCATGTACCTTTGAACAAGCATCTAATCCTCTGCACCTCATTTTCCTTCTCTGTTGTGCGAGAGTAACGTGAGATAATGTATATGCATGCGCTTGATGATCTGTAAAGCGATACAGGAATATATCACACATCACTTGTCTGTACAGAGTAGAACCACTCCCTGCACTGCCTTTATCCCTGGTCTCCCGTGTTCATCAATATCCATGAAAAAGGTGTACAGATGAATGGGAAAGGTAAGCAACTTATTCTGTTGCTAGGCTGATGCTTTCCCAGAAGTGGAAAGAGGATTTGTTAAATGGATGAAGGTATAATTTTAAAATAAATCAGTCAAGTTGTCAGCTAAATTTATATGCTACTGATGTCACCACAATGCCAAAGCTTAATTATTTCTTGATGACGCTTTGTCTCTAAATTTGTTTCAGGTTAAATTTTAAGGTTAACCAGTTCCCTAGAATTCTTCAGCTGCAAGGAGCCTGTGAAGATCCTTGACCACTTTGGTTCAAGTTAAGCCAGGCATGAATGGAACCTTCTTCAGATTATTTGCTCGTGCTCAAAGCACTGCATTAATCAGAGAAGGAGGCTTCAGTCTTGGGCTTGTTCTCAGCCGCTCTGCCTCATTGTGTTGCCTTTGATGAAAATCTTAAAAGGCAGAGAACAGGAAATCCACTCTGATTTCATTGTTTGCTTTGAACAGTTCTTTCTTCTTAGGAACAATGCCGGTTTGCCTAAAATGGCTAATAATCACTACTACTTACTGAACATTAATTCTGTGCCAGGCACTGCACTGCATAAAGTAGTTTCTATACATCTTTACATTTCATTCTCACACCAGTGTGCTGAAGGAGATTTTATTATCCCCATTCTACAGCAGAGGAAACTGGGACTGAGAGATACAGAGAAGTAAATACAGTTCTTCTATGGTCACCCGGTGAGAGGAGCGAAGCTGGGGGAAACTGCATCCATCTGGCTCCCAGGTTTATACTCCTCACCACTGGAAGGAGTGTGGGCAATAGTAAGGAAATCATTTCACATTTCCTAGAACAAACTTTGAGAACTTTCAAATTATAGACTACCAACTCCATCCATTGACATTGAGAAACCAACACTTCGATTTCTCGTTTGACGTCTTTGGGTATCATTACTTATTTTGTTCCCTGAAATTTGATTACTTGATTTTGTACAATGAAAATCTGTCACCTTAGAATAACTGATTCAGAGAGATCATTTTGAAGTATGGAAATAGTGTCTCACATCAGCAGGATTTCAAGCAATATATGTCATGGCCAGTTAACTTGAGTTGTGTGTATTTGATGTTAGCACTGTGGTTCCAAGTTGGGCTTTGGAATCAAGCTTAACCAGCCCTCAAGCCCCTGGGATCTATGATTTTGTACAGTTGCAGAATCTTTTTGCTGCATAGTGTTTTCATTATTTAAATAAGGGTGCTGATAACTCCTATCTCACAGGCTTATTTTGAGATTTAAGCAAGATAGTCCATCTTAGATGTAAAGATTAGCTGAAGTCAAGCATGTAAAACATATAATACAGAGCCCAGGAAATAGCACTCTTGATAAATATCAATTTTTTTATAAAAACAGAATTTTTTTGAAGATAAATTTTCATGTATAGCACAAATAAGTATATAGAATTTTTATATAACCTACATATTTCCAAAAAGGATTTGAGATTTGCATCCATATTTTCCCAGTGTCTGGCCTCTAAACAGGTCACTGCCTTGGAATATTTGGGAAGAGAAATTAACCTCTCTAGCCTGAACTCAAGCTACAACTCCTTCCAGCATTCTTTCGTTACTGTCTAAACCAAAAACCAAAATCATGCTCCAGCTTAATTGATCACCCTCACCCTCAGTCTCTCAAATACATTGGCATTTTTCAGCATTGCTTTCCTGTTCCAATACTCTGTCCTCACCTGTTTATTCTTCAAGTTAAGTAGCCATACCAAAATTTCCTCTCTTCTCTCTTCCTCTGGACTCAACCAATACTAATGAACTATCTGCTCAACTGGAACTTATCATTTTTCACCTGATTTTATTGACTGGATTATCATGTACTTTAATGTGTCTTCCCTGGCCAGCTAGACAGTAAGAAAAGGGTCCTATAACAGTACCATTTCCATTGTAGAATATTAGTTTTATAAATATTTATTCATTAGTAAATCTTCATATGAGATAGTCAACAAGTAGTAGATAAGGAATGGATTCTCCTTTTCATGGTGGACTGTGCCAAAATCCAGATATTTGGATCATGTTTGCAGCCCAGCATCCCAACTTTTGAAAAGTCAAATTTTAGTCAGCTAGATTTCTTATCCAACAGTGCTATAAAATAATTTTATTTTTATTTGTTTAGTTAGTTATCTATTCACTTTTGAATATCTGCAATTGACTTGATTGCCAAATCAGTCAATTCTTTCGGTTATTACATAGAATACTAACAAGATCAAATGTCAGCGTGGCCCCCTTTAGTTGATATTTATTTAATCTCATAGTTTATAAGGAAATATAAAAAAGCTGTTAATAGACAATAATTTGGTAACCAAAGCAAAAATGGATGCTTGCTCTGTTCAACTAGCATATCACTTTGTCTCAGACAATGATTTTGACAAAGAAAGAAAACAAGTTTTAGAATCTTGATAAACCTGTTTTTACACACCCACAGCTGATTCATGAAAATCCTTAAACCAATAGCCATTTTATCAAGCTTTGAGTGTCTACAAATTATTTCCATTATGTTGAGGTTTTCAAAAGTGATTGTTCAATTTTAACATTCTTTGTTGATTTGGTATATTTTGGTCATGATATTTTCAGATAACTTCATAGGATAATTCAAAAATAGATTCCATGTATGCACATAAATCTGCCCTTATTCTCATCTCTAAAAAGAGAAGTGTGGTATTTAGGGATTAAAGATTAAATATTTTGATGTGTTCCAGTCAAGTACTTCAATGGCATGAGAAATATTGACAAACTCTTAGTCAATTAAAAATGGTTGAGTCTAGACAAAACTTGAAACTATGGGGGAGCCTGGACATTTTGGTCATTATAAGAATTGTTTACATAGCTCCAATCTTCCACAAAGACACAAGAACTTTTTCAAGAACACCTTATACAAACCACTACTGCTGCTGCTGCTGCTAAGTCACTTTAGTAGTGTCCGACTCTGTGCGACCCCATAGACGGAAGCTCACTAGGCTCCCCCATCCCTGGGATTCTCCAGGCAAGAACACTGGAGTGGGTTGCCATTTCCTTCTCCAATGCACAAAAGTGAAAAGTGACAGTGAAGTTGCTCAGTCGTGTCCAACTCTTTGTGACCCCATGAACTGCAGCCCACCAGTCTCCTCCGTCCATAGGGTTTTCCAGGCAAGAGTGTTGGAGTGGGGTGCCATTGCCTTCTAGCTGCATTCAAAGCTGTGAACAGCCACTCATAGAAACGAAGAAGTTTTGGAAACCAAGGTGGGTATTCCTGATGCATTCCCACACTGAAAAGTCCTCTTCAATAGCATTCTCTGCATTTGTGATATTACTTATTGGATTATCAGTTATTTATTCCAGGCTGCAAGCTCTATGAAGAAATAGTTGCATTTATTTTGCTCTCTATTCTACCCGTTGCATGTTCAAGGTAGTTGGCACATGATATGTCTTAAGTAAATATTTTGTGGAAGAAAAGACACAAACAGGGTGAGAAGGAAAAATAGTGATGTATAGGGTTAGCAGAGCCTGTTTTAAGCAAAGGCAGAGAAGTTTGGTTCTGAGGTCAGCCTCTACAGTCCCTATGTTTGTTTCATTTCAGATTTCTTCTTCCCACCTCTCAACCCTGCCCTCCCATCCCCCTTGGCACTGCAACGAATGCGTCTTGCTCTGTCTTACAAAGTAGGTAATTTTATTGACTAAGGCTACACAGTATTATACCATTCCTGCAGCCTTTATTCTTAATCCTTAACCCCAGAGTGTCAATCATTAACAATGGTGGAGAGCAGAAGAGGGGAGAGTAGAAGTTTCCCAGCACCAGATACAATCAGCTCTCCTTACTGTAAGCCCAGCAATCCCATGTAGGTCAAACCTCTACATTCATCCATTCAATCCATGAATCATTCATTTAACCAATATTTATCTTGTTGTTGTTGGCTATTCAATCACTAAGTTGTGTCCAACTCTTTGTGACTCCATGGACTCTAGCACACCAGGCTCCTCTGTCCTTGACTCTCTCCCAGAGTTTGCTCAAATTCATGTCCATTAAGTTGGTGATGCTATCTAACCATCTCATCCTCAGCCTCCCTCTTCTCCTTTTGCCTTCAATCTTTCCCAGCATCAGGTCTTTTCCAGTGAGTCAGCTCTTCACATCAGGTGGCCAAAGTTACTTACTGAGTGTTTGTTGTAGGTTAGGATTAGGACTGGTCAAGGACATCATAATCTGCAAAGCAAATAGCAAACTGAGAAGAACATGACCAAGTTTCTCTATGGTGTCCTCCTTTGTCCTCTTGAACCAGCTTTCAAGAGATGAGAGTGTAAGAGAGAGCAATATTTATCCAGTCATTGAAAAGGTGCAAGTAAACCTTAGGCTGCTTTCCATCTGCAAGGAAATAAGCATCACTTCAGGAAAGAGAGCCAGTTTTCCAGGCAACTTTTGGGAATCTGACGCTGCTTCAGTGAGTCACCCAAGAAACCTGCACTGAGCCTGGCCTGTGGGGCACCCACTGTTCTCGGCCCCAGGACATGCAGATGAAAGAGAGTTCCCTCCCTCCCATGAAGAAGGTCACAGTCTAGCGACAGACAAGAACAGACAAATTAACACTTATAATAAATACAGTGAGATAAGTACAGGGTACACGTCAACAGAGGGTACTATGGCAACCCAAAGGAGGGGCCCACAACCAAGCCTGCGGCAGTGGGTAAGCTTCCCCAGGGAAGATGACGCGAGGAGGGAAGGAGCAAGCCATGTGAGAGGGTGAGGAAGGGAAGGGCTTTTTCAACAGAGAAAGCAGCAAATGCAAAGGTTCAGAGGTGAGAGAGAGCAAAACACTTGTGGGAATCTACACCTCATTCACTGAAGTGGGGACTTCCGCTGGGGAGAAGGAAAACAGCCCAAATGAGGCAGCCTAACAGGGATGGATTATGGAGGCCCTGTCTGGGGAGTCAGTCAAGATATTAGAAAGCTTATGATGTGACGGAAGTAGCCTTTTAGAAAGTTGTTTCCTATAAGGTGAATTAGACAGAGGGGAACAGGAAGGGAGTGTATAAAGAAGTATTTTTATGTGTATGCTTTTATGTTTTACACTCAGTTCAGTTCAGTCGCTCAGTTGTGTCTGACTCTTTGCAGCCCCATGAATCGCAGCACGCCAGGCCTCCCTGTTCATCACCATCTCCCGGAGTTCACTCAGACTCACGTCCATCGAGTCACTGATGCCATCCAGCCATCTCATCCTCTGTCGTCTCCTTCTCTTCCTGCCCCCAATCCCTCCCAGCATCAGAGTCTTTTCCAATGAGTCAACTCTTCACATGAGGTGGCCAAAGTTTTACACTCAGTGGTACTCAAAAAAAGATTTTAGACTCTTAAGCTTATATTCAGCACCGTGACATAAATTATTATGTAGTGTTAGAAACAAGGCAAAGGGGAACTTCCCTCGTGGTCCAGTGGTTAAGACTTGGCCTTCCAGTGTAGGGGTTGTGGGTTTGATCCCTGGTCGGGCAGCTAAGATCCCACATACCTCTTGGCCAACCCCTTCCAAAAAATAACCCCTAAAACAGGAGCAATATTATGGCAAATTCAATAAAGTCTTCAAAAAGAGAAATAAGGCAAAGTGAAAATAAAAGCAAGGACATGAAATGAGATAGAATTAAAAAAAAAACAACCTATACCATGCACTTATAATCAACAAATAGGGACAGCAAACTTGGCTCTCAGCTTCCTATGAGCCAATGATTTGTTATCTCCTTAAGATAAACATGTTGATCGGGATTGTCCTGCTGCTATGATTTGAATAAATATCTACTAAAGAGGCATATACAGGAAGTCAGGAACAATCTTACCCTTTGTTAAAATTTAAGGTCCATGAGTATAGGGATTTATTTTTCATTGTTCTATCTTCAATGACTTGAAGAGTGATATGTATCCAGGGAGAGATCAATAAATATTTCCTGAATATGTGGATGAATGAATGAATGAAATTAAATAAGCAGTTGCTAATTAGAGTATTCTTTCTCCAAAAGTGAGATTAAAAAACGACCTAGGTGAAGGCAGACCAGCACCGAATAGATCCCTCAACCACAGAATCTATCAGAGAGATTAAGGTTTCAACCACAATCATTCCCTGAAAAGAGAGGATAGCAAAAACCAAACTTTCTGATTATTCTGAAGCCTATCAAACTTTGTCACCTTGAGAAGGAAAGGAAGGAATTTAGACAATTTTCAGTCTATCTTAATGAGTGGCATTTTCATGATGATTCTTAGAGCGAACTAAACAAGTGTTTTTATACAGTGTTTCAAATGGTGCTCTACAATTAGGATAAAAGTAGTATACCAAAAAGCAACTTGATACAAATGAACTATGGGTTATCTACTCAGTTCTCTAATAGTTTGGCATAAGCTAAGAATAGCTTTTAGAAACACTTCATGAATTTCTTCTAAAAAACTTCATGATTCTTCTAGAAGTATTGTTTCCTCTTGCCAAGCCATGGCAAGCACAGAGCAGCAGTAAATTTAGAATTAGATTTTCTGACAAGTATCTACTAGGCAGCCATTGGTTTGTCTGATTCAGGTTAAAGCCCTTAGCCAAACTGTGAATGAAACTGTTAACATTTGAGACTATTATGAAGCTTAACTAGGATAGTTGTTGGATATAAGGAAACTCCTTTTCTATCCAGAAATTAGTAAAGAAAGTAACATCAGGTAAAACTAATACAGGCTTCCCTGGTGGCTCAAATGGTAAAGAATCAGCCTGCAATGCAGGAGACCCAGGTTCAGTCCCTGGGTGGGAAAGATCCCTTGGAGAAGGGAATGGCCACCCACTCTAGTACTCTTGCCTGGAGACTTCCACAAACAGAGGAGCCTGGAAGGCTACAGTCCACAGGGTCATAAGAGTTGGACACAAATGAGCAATTAACACACACACAAAACAAATTCAGCTCCCTCCTCCAAATACTTACATATGTACTTTAATACAAAATTCTATATCGTATGACATGACCAGAGCTATAGTCTGAAAGATGTAAAAGGTGGTCCCACTGGTCTCCTAGTTTCTTAAAATCTATTAGTAAGATACCCACAGGACACTTAGATTTGAATAGTGTAGCTTTCATGTATACCCTTGATAGTGAGGTTACTATATGGGTTGACTTACAATCAATGAATGTACTGGTAACAAAAAAAGCTAGAATTGTAAAATATTGAGTAAAATGATGGCTTTTATTTTAAAGAAATGACCCATGGCCTCTCTTTGGGGTAAATGTTATCCAGCAGGGCCAGTTTTCTGTTAAGGCCAACGTAGGTCATGGTAATAAAACTGCATCATATGCTTAAAAGAGGATATTCACCTTTTATTGATATAAAAAATGGATGTGCTTCCTGTTGATGAAAAGAATACAAAACTACAAGATTATAACATTAAAAGGAACTCATGTAAATATGAGATCAAGACATTTAGATTTCATAGTTTTGTGGGAAATTTACTTCTCCTGGAGGGTCTATTCACTAAGACTGAGAATATAGAATGAGATTTTTCAGGGTCAGTGAGTAAAATAAATTTTAAATATGTCAAGTTCTGGTGAGTCATCAAAATTAAAATATCCAGTAACTAATTGAATATATAAATCTTGCCTTTGAAAGAGAAGTCTGAGTTGGAAATAGATAATTTAGGAGTGATCATTTAGATTTAAATCTATGGCATTGACTTAGAGGGAAATCTGAAGCTAGCTATTAAACACAGAAGATAATTTTCATCTCTGTGAGAGAGTCACTGGTCTTCTTTTCATCACCTTAGCTCTAAAGAGAGACCACAAACATTAGTAATTTATTAAGAGCAGTTTGAAGATCATTATGTAAGTAATCTCAATTCCTGATACCATGTCAGGTAAAATTGGAGGTGACATTCCAAAACTCTGGTTTCATCATCTGTAGTCACGAAGTGGAAAAAAAAATCAAAGGAGAGAAAAGCATTTCTGAGAATGAGTAATTGAAGCAATAAAATTTACAAGTTAAAGGAAGGCTCAGTTCCGTGAAGACTGAGTTAACAACAAGTTTAAACAATGGAATGATGTATCATGGCCTATTTCTTGTAGTCTGCATGTTTTGGAAAGTGTGATAAACCTCCTCAGAAGAACTTAATTTGGGAATTTTGAGAAGGTGAGGTAGGACAAAACTATGGAGTTAGCAGAATGTGGTTTTTAGACCCCACTTCCACCAGACCTTGCAGGCTCCCCTTTCAGCATCTCTCTCTCCTGAATCTCGGGGGTCTTATTGCCAGCCTAGGTGCCTTTGGTTTCCAAACAAAATGACCTGATAACCTTATTCGTTTCATTGGATTCATTCATGCATATATTTATTGTTGTTGTTGTCTAGTCTCTAATTCGTGTCTGACTCTTTGCAACTCCCATGGACTGCAGCAGGCCAGGTTTCCCTGTCCTCCACTAGTTTGCTCAAACTCAAGTTCATTGAGCTGGTGATGCTATCCAGCCATCTCATCCTCTGTCCCTGCCTTCTTCTCCTGACCTCATTTTTCAACAGATATTTATTAAGTGTACATACAGTCTAACTCTATACTAGATATTGTCCTCTGTCTTAGAATATGCTGGTCAAATAGATGAATGCTGCTGCTGCTGCTAAGTCGCTTCAGTCATGTCCGACTCTGTGCGACCCCATAGACAGCAGCCCACCAGGCTCCTCCATCCCTGGGATTCTCCAGGCAAGAACACTGGAGTGGGTTGCCATTTCCTTCTCCAATGCATGAAAGTGAAAATTGAAAGTGAAGTCGCTCAGTTGTGTCTGACTCTTAGCAACCCAATGGACTGCAGCCTACCAGGCTCCTCTGTCCATGGGATTTTCCAGGCAAGAGTACTGGAGTGGGGTGCCATCGCCTTCTCCGAGATAGATGAATACATAAGTAGATACAGATACATTGACTGATGATGAGAGAGAGAGAAGAAAGGGAGGGAAGGAAGAGCGACGTGAAGGAAGGAAGAAGGGTAGATGGAGGGGAAGAAGGGAGGAGGAAAGGAAGGAGGGGAGGAGGGAGGAAAGAAGCAGAATATCAGGCGGCATATGGGATATATTGAGTTGGCCAAAACATTTGTTTGGGTTTTTCTGTAAGACGTTTCCAAACTTTTGGCCAACTCAATATTAGGTAAGGATTTTTAAAAATCTGAGAGAGGAGAAGGATACTATTTTAAGTACAGTTTTCATGGGTGAAAATATCTGTACCTATGAAACAACTGGAATGGCCTGATGGAGCCAGTAATACAAAGAGAAGGGGAAAACCTCTATAGACAAAGTGAATAGCAGGTGCATGGCAGACTGTATTCTCCAAAGATGGCCAAGCCAATATGTCCTTCCCAATATCTTTACTTACAACATGCCACTGATGCTCCTCCCTTGAACTTGAGCAAAATCTAGTGATCAACTTCAGCAATGGAATCTGGTGGAAGTGAGCCTACGTACTTTGGAGACTAGCTTATAAAATTGGTATGCAATTTTCTCCCATTCTCTTGGGATGCTTGCTTTTATTACTCAGTTTACATGCTGTGAGGAAGTCCAGGCCATATAGAGAGAAAAGGCAGGGGTTCTAGCCAACAGATGCAAGTGAGTCCCCAGCTAATAGCCACCATCAATCACCAGACATGTGCACAGTGACATTTCCAGGTGATAGCAGAGTCACCCCCAGCCTTTCAGTCTTTCCAGCTGAAGATTAGATGTCATGGAGCATAAACTGCCCCTGCAGTGTCCTGTACAAATCTGTGATCTGCAGAGCCCATGAGCATAATAAAATAGTTGTTTTATGGACCACCAACTTTCGGGGTGGTTGTAATGCAGCAATAGGTAACTGGAGTTAAGTGCTAAAGCCCACGGGATGAGCATTGGATATTCAATAAACACGCCAGGGTATCACGGCTGAGCGGACTAGCTTTGGACTGGATGTAGTGATGGGAACAGAGGGCCTAGGAGGACAGAGCACCTAGGATCTTTCAAGTTATAGGAAGGAGTTTAAATCTTTTTCTCTAAGTGTGATGGGGCTGCTTAATCCTATCCCTATTAATCTTTTGAACTCCTAATTTTTACTAGCAAATAAGGAATCAAAATGGCACTTAGTACTTGGCAGGGTTGTTGCAAGACTCAAATGATCTAAGGTGTGTGAAATCACTCAGGAAAGCAGAAAGCATTCCAGGCTTTAAAAAGTTTGAAATAATATGATATGCAAAATTAGTTAAAGTTTTAGGCTGAGATATTTAAATGTATCAAATTTTCTATTCTAATAGCTTTCCATTAATCAATTATATCATGCCTGCTTATACAGGAGTATTAACCAACTTGAAATATATACAAACCATACCTGATTTCAGGCTAATGGTCAAATAAATGTGGCAATATATCTGGTAGATAAATGGAAGATAACACTTGCAAATCTTGCTAGGAAAGGGGAAATAATATTTATGTATAGAGAGAGGGAAGCTAAGAACTCATAAGCATTTCAAACGCCTTTCTTTGAAAGCTACCACACCTGTCAGAAACCCAAGGAATACGGAGCCAGTGAAATCTTCATTACTAGCTGCTCTTTTTTAAAAAAAACTTCCTGTTTTGTATTGGGGTATAGCTGATTAACAAACAATGCTGTACATTTCATGTGGACAGCAAAGGGGCTCAGCCATAGGTATACATACATCCATTCTCCCTCAAACTGCCCTCCCATCCAGGCTGCCACATTAACATTGAGCAGAGTTCATGTGCTATTCAGTAGGTCCTTGTTGATTATCCATTTTAAATATAGCTGTGTGTACATGTCCATCCCAAACTCCCTAAGTATCCTTTTGCTCCATCTGTTCCCCCAGCAACCATAAGCTCTTGAAGTCTCTGAGTCTCTTTCTGTTTTGTAAATTCATTTGTATTATTTCTACATATAAGGGATATCACACAATATTTCTCCTCCTCTGTCTGACATACTTCACTTAGTATGACACTCCCTGGGTCCATCCATGTTGCCAAATGGCAATCATTATCTCATTCTTTTTTGTGGCTGAATAATATTGCACTGTGTATATGTATCACATCTTTTCTCTGTCGATGGACATTTATTGCCCAGAACCCCAGGTAGAATTTCAGTAATCTAAGTTGAATTATCAGAATTCCTTTCTATTTTTACTAGATCTGCCAATGCAGATGAGGACCAGAGCCAACTAAACAGGATTCTTTCCCAAAATCCAACACCCAGGAAAAAAATTGATAGCAGCAGGGTGGTGATGAGAAAGAGCTGCACCTGTAGTCGGATAACTCCTACAGAGAGAGAGAAGAGAGAGATGGAGAACACTGGGCCTGAACCAGCTTCCCAGCCTCAGAAAACACAATCAGAGAGAAAGAGCAATGGCTCAAGATTATCTCATTGGTGAGTGGCTTAGAATCCCTCATGACTTTCCCTAGGTTAAGGAATAGCAAAGTTGTTATCAATCATAATAATTGTGGTAATAGTAACATTTATTAAATGCCCACTCCCGTATATACAACACACAATATTCACAACAATTTACAATTTCCAAGTAATCACTAATAATACTGTTATCAGAAGGCAATGGCACCCCACTCCAGTACTCTTGCCTGGAAAATCCCATGGACGAAGGAGCCTGGTAGGCTGCAGTCTATGGGGTCGCACAGAGTCAGACACGACTGAGCGACTTCACTTTCACTTTTCATTTTCATGCATTGGAGAAGGAAATGGCAACCCACTCTAGCGTTCTTGCCTGGAGAATTTGAGAGACGGCGGAGCCTGGTGGGCTGCTGTCTATCGGGTCGCACAGAGTCGGACACGACTGAAGCTACTTAGCAGCAGCACCATTTTACAGATAAGGAAAAATGAGGCTTAATGTGGCTAAGTATTATCCAATTCAATTCAGCTAGTACATTTTGGAGCTGAGAATTGAACTCCCATTTATTCTGATGTGGATGCCCATGGTTTTAACATCTAAGATGTATTTTGTTCCTAATGTCCAAAGAGAAGCCATACTCAGTACACTCCCGCTTTAGGTTCTGTGAAATCCTTCCCCTTTGTCATTGTGATCAAACTGATCAACATGAAACTACTCCAGCTGCAGTATCATTGGTATAGTTGATATATTCTTTGAAATTTTGAAAAGATAATCTGCTTTTGAGAAAAATAATTTTATGCATATATAAACTTATATACTCTACATTTAAGCCACAAACCGTACAGGCAGTTGTTTATGTGAGATGATTTTATACTTTTACTTTAAGATATTCCCCCTTCCTTGGCCCCTAGTGCCTGAAATCCTATCATTAGATGCTCATTCCTTGGGAAGCATTGTCAGACACTCAGATGATGGAAATTTTTATTTTTCTCTGGAAGCCTGACTTTGAAGACACAGGCTCCATGAGTCATCTAATTCATTATTTGTGATAATAATGGACATCCTCACTAGTGCATGTTCCAACACAGAACTGGGTGCAGAGATCAGATAAAAGGCAGGCAGACAGATCGTCACAAAAGAGCTTTCAAAACCCATTTAATGATCAGTTTCTAAATATTTTACAGCTTCAGGTACCGCCAAATTGGGGGAAAAAGAAGACAGTCGGAAGACATTGTAGTGGAGATCGCTGTCCTTTTTGCTGTGCATGTTCCCATGAGTGAGTTCTTTTTGGCTTCAAATCATATCAATGGATTATATTTTACATAAGCGTTAATCATCTTTCCTTCCTCCCTTTCTCCCTTCCTTTTTTTTCTTTCTTTGTATTGTTGAGCAATTCCTTTCTGAAGCATTCTCTTCTCTTAGCATCTGTGACATGATTCCCTGCTGATATTCTTTACTTCTCTGGACACTCTTCTCACTTTCCTTTGTCAATTCCTTCTTCTCTATCCGGTGTTCAATAGGCCCCAACTTTCAGTCCTCTTTATCCTCACTGTCCGTGGACATCCTAAGTCCTTTCATCTACTCCCATGTCTTCGAATGCATCTCTAAAAGAGCAACCCCCACATTTGTATTTCCAGCCTGCATTTCTCTTTGTAACTTCAGATGGGTATAAATGACAGCCTACTTGAAATATCAACTTGAATATTTCAAATGTAACATGTTTAAAAACCCACTCTTTGATCTTCAACATTCCTTTCCCCCAAAGGCTCTTCCTCTAATGTTAACCTTCTCCATAAGTGACACCTCCATTCCCCAAGATACTCATGCCAGAGCTCTGCCCTGAAGCTTCCCTCTCCTACACCCCTACAAACAATCACCAATTCCTTTTGTTTCTACACACAAAATATATTTATAATTCATCTTCTTAAACCCCTCTACTCCCTGTCTTCTAGTCCCTACACATCTTCTCTTTCCTAGATTACAGATTCTTATTAAATTTAGGAATGAATGCATGACAGGCTCCCTATGGCCAATTCTCTAATACAGCCCCCCTTCCTTTGAATTTAAAGTGATATCAAAGGTATGTAGAAAGAGATGAAAAGTCTATAAGGACCACACTGTCTACCAGTGATCTCCTCAGTGGAGTTTCTTTTTTTTTACTCCTAAGTATGAGACAAAGGGAAACAATCATTTTTTTTCCTTCCTTTGGGCATTGTAAAGTCTGGATGTGATACATGGACCTGTGGGTAGCCACCAAGCAAATGTGAAGGAAACAGACTTAAGAGCAAAGCTGAAACACTGAATCCAGCAGAATCAAGAGATGGAAAGAATGTGGCTCTGCAACAATAACATTGAGCCACAATGAAGTTTATACCCTAATACTCTGGTGAAGCTGGTTCTGCCTCTAGAATTGTCTATGTGAGATGATAAATGTACTTATAGTTTAAGCCAGTTTGAGTGAGAGGTTTTGCTACCATAGCTGAAAGCATCCTAACTGATAGAAGACAAACCAAGAAATCAGTTTAAACATATTGTCATTATTATCTAAATGAGAGGCCACAGAAGAGAGAAAAGATGGATTATATGTTTAAGAGATTTCATCAGTAAGACTGAGATACAAAAGAAAGAACTAATATGGCCAGGCCAGGGTGGGGGTGGGGGTGGGGGGCAGAACATGAACACAAATAAAGTAAGAGGGAAGAAAAATACAACAAAAGTGCAAACAAGACTATGGGAACTCAAAGGAGAGAGTTTGCTTCTCAGAAGTAGGTATTAAGAAATGCTTTATAAAATAAAGATATATGGGATAGAACTTAACAAAAACATAGAATTTTGCCAGGCACCAGAGTGAAGAGATAGCTGCAAGCATTAAAAAAAAAAAAAAAAGTTATAAAGGAAACATTCCAGGTAGAAAGATTAGAGAAGAAATGTAATATATTTATAGGGAAAAAAAAAGATTGAAAAGGACCCTGAAGTTTGAATTTAGAAGTTCAGTTCAGTGCCCACTGTGTGACAGAGCCCCAAAGTCTAAGTTTAACATGGTGAATGATTATATCTACTGAAGGTACATTATATTTGCTGCTAAAAAATTGTTTCTGATACCTTTCCAAGAAAAATTCTCTTATAAAGGTGCTACTCCTGGTTTGTATTCTGAATCGGATGGTCTGCTAAAGTGAAAGTCGCTCAGTCATGTCCGACTCTTTGCAACCCCATGGACTTATAGTCAATGGAATTCTCCAGGCTAGCATATTGGAGTGGGTAGCCTTTCTCTTCTCCACAGGATTTTCCCAACCCAGGGATAGAACCTAGGTCTCTTACATTGCAGGCAGATTCTTTACCAGCTGAGCCATGAGGGAAGCCCGATGGTCTGCTAAAGCAGAATTAATTAAGAATAAACTAGTTTATTGTTAGTAATTTTTATTAGATGCTCATTAATTCCTTGGTAGGTGAAATAGTTTTTAAATAACTTGAATGGTTTCCAAGATCAAGATGACAATAAATGCTATTAATTTTCTATTACTGCTGATGTTAGGGGCTTCCCAGGTGGCACTAGTGGTAAAGAACCCACCTGCCAATGCAGGAGATGAAAGAGATGCGGGTTCAGTCCCTGGGTCAGGAAGATCCCCTGGAGGAGGAAATGGCAACGCACTCCAGTATTCTTGCCTGGAGAATTCCATGGACAGAGGAACCGGGTGGGCTACAGTCCATAGGGTTGCAAAGAGTCGGACACAACTGAGCAACTTGGCACAACTGGTGTTAATTTTGTGAAAACTTGTGGTGCAGGAAGTTAAGATCTTATTTTTTGATGGAATTTATCATTAAAAGATATGTGATGCCTTTTTGAATCTTTAATTAAAATTAATAAAGGTAGCGTATTAAAGAGATCATTGAAATGTTGCACTTACTAGGTTAATAGCAATGAATTTGAAGCACATTGAACTATATGAGATTATCAATACTTGGTTATTTGACCTACAAATTGTATGTTTCAAAAAGTTTAACCTGATATCCTATTGATGAATTCTTATTTATTAAAAAAGATATTATAGTTTTAAACTACATTAGTAAATTTATTCAAATTTATAGTAAATAATTTTCATTTTAACAGACTTATAAATGCTATTGATTAAGGACATGAACTTGGAAATTAGAGTATGGGTTAAGCCCTGGCTCCAGCCCCCACATATGGTAGTTTTGAATAAGATACTTTTCTGTTCTTAGTTGTCTATTCTTTAAATTTGTATAAAAACAGTACTTACTTCACAGAAATTTTTATAAGGAATAATAATTATACCTAGAGTATACAGAGTAGTGCTGGGCACATGGTAAAGCCTCAACAACTGCTAAATAGTCGTAGTAATAGTAGCAGTAGTAGCATTGTGGTTGCTTGGTTGCTACAGCGTGTCCAACTCTTTGCAACCCCCTGGACTGTAGCCGGCCAGGCTCCTCTGTCTATGGTATTATCCCAGCAAAAATACTGGAGTGGGTTGCCATTTCCTTCTCCAGGGAATCTTCCAGACTCAGGGATCAAACCCAAATCTCCTGTACTGGCAGATGGATTCTTTACCACTGAGCCGACTAGGAAGCCCAGTAGTAATATTACTCTTTTTTTAATATGCAAAACTTTAAAGAATCAGAGTTATTGGTTCCTATCAACTGAGCCTTCAGTATTCTTCTCAAGATAATAGGATAAAAACAACATCAGTCATTTGCATTTACTCTATTACTTATTACTAAATGGGAAATTTCCCATCTCTTTCCTCAAAGAAGAGCTTTAAGCAGCCTCATTCCACTCATGGGTGATGGAATGACAAAGCTCTTACAGTCTGTCCTTCTTAAGCAGTTTCAGTTTTCCTCCTTTTTCAGTACTAGACAATGCTTGCATATCAGGTTAACTTCATTTTATCTTCATTTGTTTCTCCCTATGATACATTGCAAATGAAAATTATATTTCCCTTTTGCTTTCTGGACTCCTTTCTCTTTCAGTTCATCTTTTCAAAGCTGACTTTTTCTGATGAGCCTCACCAAGCATTCACTTGCCACTCACATATAAAGGTGTATACAAAATTCCAATGTGTTCCTTGATAATGAATAAAAATATGGAACCAAGAGAAATGAGTGAGTCCACAGGTACTCATTGAAAGCTGCCATGTTCTTGATATCATGTGGATGCTGAGGAATCAGATGACAGTCAAGGATCAGATGGCTGTGGAATAGACAGTTATATGAACTTTAAAAACTCCTCTCAGTTCATCCATATTGCCACAAATGGCATTATTTTGTTCTTTTTTACGGCTGACAATTGTATATGTGCGCCACCTCTTCTTTATCCATTTCTCTGTAGATGGACATTTAGTTGCTTTCAAGTCCTGGCTGTTGTAAATAGTGCTGCAATAAACATGGGGGTGCATGTGTCCTTTTGAACTATGCTTTTCTCCAGATATATGCCCAGGGATCGGTGAATCATATGGTAGCTCTATTTTATTTTTTTAAGGAACCTCCATACTGTTCTCCATAGCGGCTGTACTGGGTAAAGTAAAACAGACAGAGAAAGACAAATATTATATGATATCACTTACATGTAGAATCTTAAAAAAAAAAAAGGTACAAATTAACTCATCTACAAAACAGAAATAGAGGTACAGATGTAGAAAATAAATGTTTACCAGGATTATGGGGGTGAGGGTAAACTGGGAGATTGAGATCGACATATACACACTACACTGTATAAAACGGGTAACTAATAAGAAGCTACTGTATATCAGAGGCAACTCCACTCAGTACTCTACAGTGGCCTCCATGGGAAAAGAATCTTAAGAAGAGTGGATATATGTGCATGTATAACTGATTCACTTTGCTGTATACCTGAAAGGAACACAGTATAGTAAATCAACTATACCCCCCCCAAAAAAAATTTTTTTTAATTCCTTTCAGCTAAAGCAATTTAAGTTTTCTTATCCGATGCTATGGGGTTAGCCTTGGTGAGGAAATGCTAATCCTGAAGTCCCCATAGCCAAGCAAATTTTCTTTGCTGACAGCACCTGGGAGGTGCTTCTTGCTCTTGCTGATCACTATGTCTATCCCTTAATCTATTCCTAATGTATCCCCTAATCTGTAATCAAAATATTGATTATATTTTTCCTTGTTAAACCAACAGTGTGCACTCCCTCTGTGTGTGCACTCCCTCTGTGTGTGCCCTCCCTCTGTGTGTGCCCTCCCTCTGTGGGATTACTTCGTACTCACCCTGAAGATATCTGGGTTGGGAAGATCGCCTGGAAAAGAGACTGGCAACCCACTCTGGTATTCTTGTCTGGAGAGCCCCGTGGACAGAGGAAGCACTGGACAGTCCATAGCGTTGCAGAGACAGACGTGACTGGAGTGATTTAGCATGCATGCACACACCCTGAAAGAAGCTTTAAATGTCCCTTACCTCTTCACACCCTAAGAGACCCCCATTTGGTTTACTTTGGTTTGCTTCTACTGAACACAATCACAATCATACTTGGATTTGTTGTTGTTTAGTCAACAAGTCGTGTCTGACTCTTTGCAACCCCACTGACTGCAGCACACCAGGCTGCCCTGTGCCTCACCATCTCCCCTAATTTGCCCAAGTTCATGTCCATTGAATTTGTGATGCCATCCAACCATCACATCCTCTAGTTTAATTCAAAAGACAAACATTTTCAAATTCTTACAATATGAGAAGAGGGAACAGTTCTCATATTTTATATTTAACATTCATTTCTTTTTCTTTTCTCTATCATTTAGATTATGTTTTTTAAAATGTATTTGTCTTTCTTTTCTCCATTAGACAAAGGGCTTTCTGGAGGCAAGAGTTTTGCCTCTTTTACTCCATACTAAATTTATGTAGACCTACTTTGTGCCTGCCTTTTAGTATTAGTGCTCAATGACTATTGAATGAAAGAAATATGTGTATATGTGTGTAAACAGTCACATATACCTACATACATACACATACATAAACCATTCTGAAGAGATTTTAACCTTTCTTTTATGGCAAAATAGTCTCACATTGTGGTTCAGCTGGTGAAGCATCCACCTGCAATGTGGGAGACCTGGGTTCGATCCCTGGGTTGGGAAGATGCCCTGGAGAAGGGATAGGCTACCCACTCCAGTATCCTGGCCTAGAGAATTCCATGGACTGTATGTATAGTCCATGGGGTCGCCAAGAGTCAGACGAGACAGAGCAACTTTCACTTTCACTTTCTCACATCACCTTCAAATGAAGTAAGATGTCTAAAAATAATAACATGTGTGGCTGCTGTTTCTGCTCAGTAGGAAAAAATGGAGGCTTTTAGAGTTACTAGGATGGGTGAGGCATGCTGTACTGACCTCAGTGTCTGAATTCATAGCAATGGAGTTATTTTGAAAACTAGGTTAAGTCAAAGAAGCAAACAATGTCTTAGTATTTCTCTCTAGTACCCAACAGGCATACATCTTTTCTTTTTCGTTTTTTTTTTTTTTTCACTTTTCTAAATAAAGTAAAATTTAGAAGTACGTGTTTTATTTAACCAAGTGACACAAATAGCTTGAATGTTTTCCCTGTAGCAGTTTCTCAAGTATAATCACTATTATACTTGAATTGTTATGATACGTTCAGTTACCATGATTAACAAGTACTATAAATGATACATTTTAAATCACAGCATAAATCTGTAGAAGTGAAGTAAAAACCTCTCATAATTTCTTCACTCCCCTTTCAAAAGTCAAACAATTTTCCGCCCAAAAGATAGAGCATGTGGTGCCAGCTGTGATCTTACATCACCTTACTTATCCTCTTATGCCTTGGGGAGCTCATCTATAAAATAATGATCAGATTATTTACTGAACAAGGTTGTCATGCCTCACACATAGAAAGTGATTAATAAGTTCTAACTTTTGCTCTCTGTTGGCAGTCACCTTTTTTGAAGAAATACCCTTTTTTTAATGTACCATAAAGAAAAGCGAAAAAAAGAAGGGATTTGCCACTTAACTTGTGAGAAAGAGCTATCCTATTATGTAGTTCGGACTGTAAAGTGAAAGTGAAAGTGTTAGTCTCAGTCGTGTCCAGCTCTTTGCGATCCCATAGACTGTAGTCCACCAGGCTCTTCTGTTCATGGAGTTTTCCAGGCAAGACTCCTGGAGCTGGTTCCCATTTCCTTCTCCAGGGGATCTTCTTTGATCCAGGGACCTATGCCTCCTGCATTGCAGGCAGATTCTTTATTGTCTGAGCCCCCAAGACATACCATAATTCCTGAATGTTAAAATACAAAAATAGCATGTTTCATAATGAAAGATATACATATATATTTTAAATATATATATATAATTTTATTTAGAAAGGAATCATTCACACATTCATTCATTCATTCAGAAGACATTTCCTTGGCACTAATCGCAAAAGGTCAAAAGAAAAGTTAGGTTTAGTTTCTTTTAAGTTACCTAGTTATTTCCAGCATTTTAACAAAAGATGGAAATAACAGTTAGCATTTAATATGGTACAGTACTAATTAATCATTTCTTTAAGAATACACTTGTTTTCCATTTCTTAGAAAAGATATCTAAGCCAAGCTTCAGCTTAGATGTTTAGACAGAAAGATGATGAGGAACTGAACCCTGTGCTGAAGGCATTCATGGTCCAGAAAGAAGACAGACAAGAAAATAAGTAACTACATAGCAATGGAATCAAACCACTGTCAGCAGAGCACAGGGAAGGGAGAAAATACTGTGCCTGTCTCAATATACAGTGACCGAAAAGTAAGGTGATTTTCTCCATCTTCACAATAAAAGTGAAAAAAGAGAAGGAAAATAACTAAACAACGTTTTGGACCAACTTGAATTAATAATAGTTTAGGCTGATGATGAATTAGTTAAGCACAATTTCTACTATTTAGTTTGTTGACTAGATTATAACATCTACTTAAGATATAAATTTAGCAATCCTGTTTTTAGACACCATTCGCATATTCCATGAAGCAATTTTTTTCAAACTCTTCCTAGCACTTTAACAGCAATGTCTTTATCATCACTAGAGCTGCTCCTGACCCATCAGACAGTTTTTCTGGAGCTTGTTATCTTCATTTTGTCTAAATTGTTACAGGTATAGCATTTGTTTAATCTTGGTATTATCATTGAAAATTTTATCTAAAGTCTCAAGTTCCTATGTAAATAAACATTGGAATCACTTAAAAATATTTATCCTTTACAAATACTTTTATGATCTCCACATTATAACCACTTCCTATATTACATTTTTAAGTGACTGTTACAAGACTTATTTTCAATAATATAATTTTTCAGGTGTGATATCACATGGCAAAAATAATTTTTAAATCCGTGTAAATATATTTGCCAACTTTTATTACCCAGTTTCATCAGGGACATATTTAAGAACCAAAAGACATTATTTCTGCATAATTTGACTTCCCCCAAATAAATTGTTTTTCAAAATAGAAATGCAAAGAATCCTCCAGAATAGAAAATACTTTTTAAAGAATTAAGGTGCTCCTCCTCTTTTCTGAAACATAATTTTGAGGAGAAAACTCACTTTACATTCAGGCATGTATAATATTCCTGAGACCATCAAGGGAAAGTTTTATCTTTGGAGAATATGTGATCAAGTCAGGGCCTGAAGGATTGGTTGGATGTTAAGAACAAAATGAATCAAAGAGGGGGAGGAATAAGTGCATTCCATGCAGAAAGAGAATGCAGACTCAAATGGAGTATCTCAGGAAAAAAATAATGGATTCAGCTGGAGCTCAAAGTACAATGAAATGAGAAACTGGACATAAAGGAAAAGAAGTGTGTTGGGGTCAGATCATATAGAGCTAATGGATTTCACTTTTTATCTTAGAGGCAATGGGAACTTGTTTAAAAACCTTGTTTTTAAATGACTATAGAAAATATTAGATTCTTTCTAGGTACATAAAATAGCTAAATGCCAGCGACCTTACGCTAAAAGAAGTATAATGAGATACGTGTAATGAAAGCCAGTTTATGCAAAATGAATTTACTATCATATTCATCATTTTTGTTTCTGTACCCATTTTCCCCTCTATAGTAAACTCATTTCTTTTCATGCTACTTACCTTTAAATCCTTACCTTAAATCCTTTAAATCCTCCTTTAAATATCCCCATGTACTCTGCTTCTCCCCCCTCTTTCAAAAACTTCTCTTGGAGAAAGATAGGAAATCTGTCACGGACATTTCATTTAACTGAACAGCCATCATGC
Organism: Capricornis sumatraensis; assembly: GCF_032405125.1. Taxonomy (NCBI): domain Eukaryota; kingdom Metazoa; phylum Chordata; class Mammalia; order Artiodactyla; family Bovidae; genus Capricornis; species Capricornis sumatraensis. The sequence continues at coordinate 67,719,089 of NC_091079.1, forward strand.
ATAAGCTATATTATCACTATTTTACAGACAACAAAACTGTGCCTTACAAAGTTTAGGTAAGATTTAGAGCTAGAATTTCAGAAACAGGTCTATGGGAACACATATCCTTGCTCTTAATATGCTAGTTTAAAACTGTGCTGAGTTTAATGTGCATTATTGAGGAATTTACAATCCAACCGGGGAGGAAAAACTAACAATTGGGAGAACAAAGAGGGAAGACGTCGAAGGTGTGTGCAATTTAGTAGTACATTCAATTAGAGACTAAAGAGATCTTTGGGAGGTTGAAGAGTCATGAAAAAAGGACCTTGAACATAGATAGCCAATAATGAGCAGGGATGATGGTGAATTTGAAGTGGGAGGTGTGAAAACAGACACACATGTGTAGAATGTTCAGGATCATAAAGACTGATTAAAATAGGGAGAGGTACCAGTTATAGGAAATGAGGCTGGATATGGGTAAAGGGTTTATGGGCTTCCCAGGTGGCTCAGTGGTAAAGAATCTGCCTGCCAATGCAGGAAATGCAGGAGACATGGGTTTGACCTCTGGATCAGGAAGATCCCCTGGAGGAGGAAATGGTCACCCACTCCAGTATTCTTGCCTAGGAAATATAATGGTCAGAGGAGCCTGGTGGGCTACAGTCCACAGGGTGACAACGATTTAGAGAAGACTAGTAAAGTAATGCTCAAAATTCTCCAAGCCAGGCTTCAGCAATACGTGAACCGTGAACTTCCTGATGTTCAAGCTGGTTTTAGAAAAGGCAGAGGAACCAGAGATCAAATTGCCAACATCCGCTGGATCATGGAAAAAGCAAGAGAGTTCCAGAAAAACATCTATTTCTGCTTTATTGACTATGCCAAGCCTTTGACTGTGTGGATCACAATAAACTGGAAAATTCTGAAAGAGATGGGAATACCAGACCCCCTGACCTGTCTCTTGAGAAACCTATATGCAGGCCAGGAAGCAACAGTAAGAACTGGACATGGAACAACAGACTGGTTCCAAATAGGAAAAGGAGTACATCAAGGCTGTATATTGTCACCCTGCTTATTTAACTTATATGCAGAGTACATCATGAGAAACGCTGGACTGGAAGAAGCATAAGCTAGCATCAAGATTGCCGGAAGAAATATCAATAACCTCAGATATGCAGATGACACCACCCTTATGGCAGAAGAAGTGAAGTGAAGTGAAGTGAAGTGAAGTCGCTCAGTCATGTCCGACTCTTTGCGACCCCATGGACTGTAGCCCATCAAGCTCCTCCGTCCATGGGATTCTCCAGGTAAGAATAATGGAGTGGGTTGCCATTTCCTTCTCCAATGGCAGAAAGTGAAGAGGAACTAAAAAGCCTCTTGATGAAAGTGAAAGAGGAGAGTGAAAAAATTGGCTTAAAGCTCAACATTCAGAAAACGAAGATCATGGCATCCGGTCCCATCACTTCATGGGAAATAGATGGGGAAACAGTGGAAACAGTGTCAGACTTTATTTTTTGGGGCTCCAAAATCACTGCAGATGGTGACTGTAGCCAGGAAATTAAAAGGCAATTGGAAGGAAAGTTATGACCAACCTTGATAGCATTTTGAAAAGCAGAGACATTACTTTGCCAACTAAGGTCCGTCTAGTCAAGGCTATGGTTTTTCCAGTAGTCATGTATGGATGTGAGAGTTGGACTGTGAAGAAAGCTGAGCACTGAAGAATTGATGCTTTTGAACTGTGGTGTTGGAGAAGACTCTTGAGAGTCCCTTGAACTGCAAGGAGATCCAACCAGTCCATTTTGAAGGAGATCAACCCTGGGAGTTCTTTGGAAGGAATGATGCTAAAGCTGAAACTCCAGCACTTTGGCCACCTCATGTGAAGAGTTGACTCATTGGAAAAGACCCTGATGCTGGGAGGGATTGGGGGCAGGGGGAGAAGGGGACGACCGAGGATGAGATGGCTGGATGGCATCACTGACTCAATGGACGTGAGTCTGAGTGAACTCCGGGAGTTGGTGATGGACAGGGAGGCCTGGCGTGCTGCAATTCAAGGGGTCGCAAAGAGTTGGACATGACTGAGTGACTGAACTGAACTGAACTGAATCCACTGAGCACAAACACACAAGGTTTGTATGTAAAAGGCTCTGATGTCATAAAGAGCTTACACCAGATGTGCTAGTCCTCATAAGTGATGATATGCTGTAGGTTTTGATATGATGAAAAAGATAAATATCCAAAGACTCATCTGGCAGCCATATACAGGATCGATTAAATTTGGGAAGGGACCGAAGAGAACCAATAACAGGCGGTTACAGTAATCCAGGTGTGGAATGATGACCGCCTAGACTTTTTTTATCCATTATGTAAAACTCATGGCAACAGTCATGTCTCTGAAGCTTTTCAGAAAATAATACGAAAACATGGCCTTGCCAACTTGGAGATTACCAGTTTCCCTGGACAGAGGCCATAGACCAGTGAGTCACTGGAGACATTTTAAACAATACATTCAGACAGTCTCACTTTGTATTCAGTGGCTGTATACCTGGAAGGTAGGGTAAGGTTATCATCAAAAACTGTGCTGAATAATTCTGTGATGCATAGACCAGCCATTCAACCTATAAAACTACAGCCCATGATCCAGCCGGCAAATGGAATTACATGTTGAGAAAAAATGTCACCAACTGTTCTATATTCACGTCAATAGGTCCCACTAATTGAAAAAAGGTTGAGTTTATCAAGATTTAGAGAAAACAACAGTTTCTGTGGTCACTCTCAAATTATAGGGAAAATCCCTCAATTTGCTGTCATAAACAATGTCTTTAATTTAGGAAAAAGGATGAAAAAATGTGAGTGTTGTTAAGCACTTCAAATGTTTTGGATTCACATTCATTTTCTATTTGCTTTTTCAGAACGTTTCTGCCTGTGTGCTCTGTTTACTAATGTGGGCAGTGTAATAAAGGCTGCCAGGATAGAAGTACTGCTTCCCATTGGTATTCTACAGGGTAGACAGAATCTACTTTAGGAGCCTAGGATAAGCACCTGAATTTATTTAGATGCTCCTGGCATTTCAGAGAACTTGATGCTTCTCTCTGCTTTACCCCTTTAGATCTTATAGGAGAGGCAGAATCTACACGTGCCTAAAATAATTCACTGAGGCGCAAGAACAGTGCTAGGAGTGACATCCATGCTTTAGGGAGTGATGCCTCTCAAACCATTGTCTCACCAGATATGGAATGCGCACTCTGCTGTTAGGCTGCAGTCATTCTGGGAGAAAGGAGAGGAAGCCATGCAAGCTCTGAGGATAGCAACAAGCGGAGCTAGGAGAGAAAGCGGGGAACCTGAGTAGTCTGGCCACAGTATTGGTTCAATACAGGCCAGCGCTGTCCAACAGGAACGTCACGAGAGCCAAGATGTGAGCTGCATATGTAATTTTAAATTTTCTTGTACCCACATTAAAAAAGTAAAAATAAACAGGCAAAATTTGTTTTAATAATATATTTCATGTACTCTAATATATTCAAACTATCATCATTTCAACAAGCAATCAATACAGACATTATTTATATAAATCTTGTGTTCTATTTTGTACTAAGTCCGGTATCTATTTTACATCTTCAGCACATCTCAATTTGAACTAGCCGCATTTGAATTGTGTAATAACTACACGTGGTTGGTGGCTACCCTGATGGACTCTAACCTTTTGCAAAACTGCTTAAACCAAGAAAGGTGTTCTCGTTCAAAAATAAGCATGGGATGTCACTGAAATAAGCTCATCAGAATCGAAGAAGAGAAAAAGGGGAAGATGAGGGGGAAAAAAAAAACACTTCAACTTTACAGTTGTGCTAACCCAGTGTTGAAGTTTATTCTCACGAGGGAATTCTCTCCTTGTATGAAATGCAGACAGAGTGCTTGCAAATGAGGACACGATAGTAAAGGTGAATATTGACTGTTGTGAAAGGTGGCTGGCCTACAACAAAATGAGCAAAACAAAGACAATATACTGAGATTTCCATAAAGTCAAATACATTTAAGTTAAAATGCTTCCCTTTGCTTTGATTCTCTGTTTTTCCTCTTTTGTGTGTCAAAAAATAATCTCTTCTGTTAACCTTTGGTAATATTAGTGGTGGATGTGTTTTTAATGTCTCTTCTGGCAAAATAAATCTTGGCAAATATATATTGATTCTGAACTTTAAAAATGTCTCTTTGAGATATGAAAATTAGGAAAATAAGTCTAGAGATAACTGTTAAAGGTGACAGAGACCTATTTTGGGAATCAGAAGTTCAAGTCCTGTTTCTGCTAATAAGAAACTTCAATGATTCTATTCCTATTTTGTTTCAGCTAATCATTTGTCTTACTTTTTTTAATGTTTATTTATTTATTTGGCTGCAGTGGGTCATAGTTGTGGCATATGAACTCTTAGCTGAGGCATGTGGGATCTAGTTCCCTGACCAAGGACTGAACCTGGGCCCTTTGCATTGGGAGCATGGAGTCTTAGCCACTGAACCCCCAGGGAAGTCCCTGTCTTATATTATAAATTCCACATATAGAGAAAAGATACAGTATTTGTCTTCCTCTCTCTGACTTATTTCCCTAACTATAATAACCTCCAGGTCCATCCATGTTGTTCCAAATCATAGATTTACAGACACAGAGGACAAATTAGAGGTTCAGTGTAGAGACAGGGGGATTGAGGGGCAAGGTAGAGAAGGGATTAAGAAGTACATACAGCTCTGTATAAAATAAATAAGATACAAGAATGAAATGCACAGCATAGCAAATATACCCAATATTCAATAATAACTTTGGAGTACAATCTATAACAATATTGAATCGCTATGTCATGTACCTGAAACTACTATTGTAAGTCAACTATATTGAACAAATAAATTAATCAATCAATTGCTTAATTAAAGCAAAAACACAATACATTCAATGGCCTGAATCCACTCACTGAGATTCTCCAGTCCTCACATATTAATCTACAAAATGAGAGATTTGGATCAGGTTACACAAGAGTAGATTACACCCATGAAGGTTGTTTTTTTTTAAATAATTTTTTTCCCTTTATTTTAATTTACAATACTGTATTGGTTTTGCCATACATTGACATGAATCAACCACGGGTGTACACCCATGGAGGTTTTTGCTTTTGTGACTCGGCTAAGATCTGTTAGTAGGGCAGTGGCAAGGTGCAGTTCCAAGGCAGACTGTCGTGGCTCCTGACACAGAACTGGTGCGTTTTTCCAACAAAGGCAAATTATGTGATCCCTTTTTGAAAAACTCCTCCTTGAATGCCTATGAAAGAAAATGTGCTACGTAAATAAATGATCATCAAAGGAAAGATTTGCTTCTAAAATACAACCTGTATGTACATGGGGGTGTAGACATGTAATGCCTTCTGAGTCATGTGCACAGGGCTGCCCCATCTCCTGACGTGACTAATTCACCTTCCCCAGTCCTTATGCAAAGCTGCATTATAGTTTTGGCAGTTAAACTGATTAATATTTGGCTTTATCATTTTAATACTTCTATAAAATACCTGTTTAACCTGCTTTAATCTGTTGGTGAATAGGAGTTGAAATACTTTCCAATAAGTAAACTGAAATACTTCTCTTGATTTATTACCTAGTGTTAGAAGGAAAAGGAATTGAGTTCAGTATATAATAGTATTTGAATACATCGTATAAAACTGAAAATTAGGCACTGTACAATAGTATTGATATTTCACTCAAGTTAATGATGTGATATATTAAGTCCCTGTAGAAATTTGCATAGTTTTAAGTTTGAATTCTGCTGCCTCACATTTACTGGCCTTTGGTAGTGCTAGCAAGGATCAGTCTTCCATGACAAAGCTTTCAAACTCATCTTTTGGTTTAATTGTCTTGAAAATGTGCTGGGGTTCAACTTTCAATAGCACAATTAGCTTTGTAATGTGTGTGGGGGGGTAAGCTTACTTTTTGTTGCTTAAAGTTTATGTGTGGATATTATCAATGACTCCAGTTCCTTTCCGTGTATTTTCTACTCCTCGTGACAGCAAACAATGAATGAGTGAAGAAATAAACAAGAGTAAAGTTTAAAAAAGATTGTCCCCAATCAAAAGTCATGCCTCCAAACAAGTTCTAAGTGCTTCAACCTTCTGTAAAAAATATATATACATGGAAAATATAAAAACTTAAAAGAGAGGGAGGGTTTTTGCAATATGACTCTCTAAATTCTAACCTTTCTAGTCTGATGTTTACTTATTATAGAGGACACGTCCCAATATAGACCTTTAGCTACCAAAGAGATAAATTTACCTTGATTTCTATTTTATATATATATATATATATATATATGCATATATATAAATGAGTCAGGTTCAACAATTTCTAAACAAAAAGTTTCCATGATTTCAGAAAGTGAGAACATTCCATGTAACAGATCAGAGTGTCGTGTAGTAAGAAAAAGGCTGATCACATTATCTTTTTCCTCTTCACTCTGGAGAAATAAATAAGCTAATTTGGACTTCCTTCTGAGTAAGAATTCCATTATTCAGGAATTGTATGTATGTTTATTTTCTGAGAAAAATAGCTATATTCTAATCATTTTAAATAAAGATGAAAATACATAGAAAAGGCAGTTCACATAATTTTTCTCTGTGACAATAATTTTTTGATTGATAAATATAATAGATTATATATATGCACACATGATTAAATACTGTAGAAAACATAATATTTTCTGAAAATTTAATATCTAATGTTTTAGCAAATGCAAGGAAGTAAACCAGATTTTTTTCTGAATTACTTAAAGGAATTCCTTTTAGTATATTTAGAATAGAACTAAATGTATGTTTCTAATGTGCCTTTTTAAATCTGAACAGATGATTTCTTTCATCTGAACAGTTGAAGATAATAAAGTCATTTTTGCAATAATAAATCTCTTCTTTGCAAGTATTTGTCCACCGGTAATGAGCGAGTTAGGCTATCTTAGCATTTGTTGAAAAATTCCACTCTCTCTTAAGCATATGAATTATGTTATTGAATCTGGAATTAATATTACTGAAGTAGTCACATTCAATCCTTTGTGGAAACAAGAATAAGAATAAAATATAACTGATCATTTCCTTGTTTCCACACTTGAATCTGAGTTGTCTAATAGTATGGGACACTGAACTGTTCATCCAGTAAACTTTTCTGGAAGTACTGCTGTTCATGCACTTGTCCTCTGTCCTGCAAGTATTTTTTGAGTCCCTACTATGTATACGTCATTGTGTTGGACACAGAGGACACATCAGTGAAGAAGACGGTGGATAACTACCATCTCCATGGAGCCTACAGTCTAACATGGAGAGAGCCACATCAAATCAGTGTGCACATGTGATGAACGTTGTAAAAGATAAGAGAGCCCAAATGAGATTATAAAAGACAAAGGACAAATGAAACGGGAGTTTATAATAGCTCTTTCTGCTTTGAGAGCAAAAGGAAAAAATGATCATGAACAAGTGACATGTAAGCTAAAAAGTAGAGAATTAGTAAGAGTTAATGTTAGACTGCAAGGTAAAAAGAGGCAAAGGACAGAGCATTTTAGACAATAAACCAATAATGGGTTGAAGGTCCTCAATCCTGAGAGATGTTGGACATTTGAAGCATAGGATGAGAAGGTGGAAGAATGCTACAAGATGAGGTCTCCAAGAGCTAGTCAGGAGGCAGAATCTTAGGGGCTGTGATATATGGGCTCTGTATTATACCCCAGGTGCAATGGGAAGCTAAGAGAAAGGTGCTAAAGAGGAAAAGCCAATCTCAGGATGGAGCATGGAGAACAGTTTGATGAAAAGTGAGAAAAAAAACAGAGAGACTATTATGAGGTTATTGTAATTGTCTAAGCAGTAATGCAAACTAGGGGCAACGCTGTGAAGATTGAGAGATGAGAGTAGAATTTGGATAATTAGAATATCAACTCAGTAGGACCTGGCTATTAGTTTAACTATGTAAACAGTGATAGACTCCTAGATTTCTGGTTGGGCGACTGGGAAGATGGTGGATTTTTGAGGAAACTGGACCAGGAAGACCAATTCTGAGGAAGTCAGATGGACTCACTTTGAGCATGCTGCATTTAAGGTGCCTGTGAGACACTCAATTGTCGATGACAAGTAAGCATTTGAAAACATGATCTGAGGCTCAGAAAAGAGGTCTGAGCTGGAGATATAAATTTCAGAGTTGTTTTTATGGATGGTAATTGAAACCATGTGAGTATATGAGACTGCCTAAAGAGATTGTGCATAGAATGAACAAGAAAGAAGTTACAAGACAGAGTTCTGTGAAACCTCACTACCTGAGGTTAGAGAAAGAGGAGGAAGAAGAACCTGAGAAGCAGCAGTCTGAGTCATAGAAAGAAAGGCAACAGGAGGAGCCCACAGAAAAGAGCGTTTGGAAGAGAAAATTGATCAAAATGTTGGATTCTGCAAAGGTCAATTCAGGTATGTGTTGTGTGGAAGAAGTTATGCCGAGGACTTTGGGAAATGCATACATGACAAGACATGGAACTCATCCTCAAAGAGCTAACTAACCAGTTGGGGAAATGGACATCTAATTAACTTCTGACAAAATAGAACACTTTGTGCTTGCTAGATGATGTGCAGACCCAAGGAGAATAGGGAAAAATTAATATTATTGTGGAAATGATTTTGAAAAATTGGTTTGAAGAATTGTGGACAAAATTTATACTTGAATGCATTTTCAAGGTATTCACTTTAAACACCGTTCTGGTTAATGTATATGTTGTTTGGCTGGTACAAAGCAACCACATATGGCAAAGGAGAAAGAAACACATCCATGTTCAGGAATCTGAGAGTTTTTGACATTGGCTTAATAATTCAGCTATGTATTAGCTTGTTCAAGGAAGTTTGGGGTCTGTTTCTATTGGTTTTGCCCCCATCCTGGTCACTTCATAGAGATCCAGGAATTTGGCCTTAAAGAAGACTGGACCTTAAGGAAAAGGAAGATATTGTTCTCTCCTCTTCAGGGTGACAAAATGTCCCATCTGTTAAAATGATCAGCAGTAGTTAGGCACTTAGTAATTCAAAATTGGAGATAATGTGAACACAGCACAATTCAATTATTATTTCAACTATCATTAATTCTTTAAAATTTCCTCCCAAATATTTACACCATTTGCATGTATATTTCTCATTGTACCTTACAGTTCAAAATTTAAACTTTCAAAAGAAACATATTCAAAAATTCAAAAAGAACTTTACTAAAAAAGTAAACTTTTGTATTACCAATTTCCTTTAAAAAGTGATCTCTCCCATGAATTTAACTTTTGTTTTCATTCATTTTTCACTTTTGTTTTACCAAAATTTGTTTATTTCCTTTTGCTGTTGTTTTAGGAATACTTTTGTTATGTGAATGAGACATTGTTGCAATATTCTTATTAATACTTTTTAATATCATAGTAGAAAATGCCTTATGCTTAAAAACATTGATATTTCATTTAAATGATTTAATTTAGAATATTCATTCATCAGAATGAATTTCTGTTTACATTTATAGCAAGCTGATAAAACTTTACAGACTATAATTAAAATTATCAACTTAATTTAAATACCTTGAGAGACTTTGTCTTGGGCTTTGATTTTATCTTACCATAGGCCAAAAGTGGTTATCTTTCAATAGCTCTGCCTGTATTAAGATGTTTTTCATGTCCAGAGCCTCCCTGTTTGCCTTTTTAAGTATGTCACTAAAGTGTTGTCATTATAATCTGAAAATACTTAAAGTTTTAAAAGGAACAAAACAAAATACTGGTTGTCTTGTGGCATAGTGAATTCTTCATATAAACTACTAATTTCAAACAAATTGGACAAGCCTTTATATTTATAGATGTACCTATTGAATTCTGTATATTTTGGTGCGAGGTTACATCTTAGGTGACATTTAAGGCTTTTTTGACAGGAACAAGCCAGGAATTAAAATTTGTTTTCTTCCTAATATATTCTAAGAGAATATAATTTTGTTTCTCTGGGAAATGTTTTATTGACATTTCAGAGTATCTGTCATGAGAGTTTATATTTATCAGTTTGCTTAGTGCTTTTAAATTTAATCCCCAGCAATTTTGTCATCAGAAAATAGCCATATTCATAACAACCCACTTTGGGTTTAATTCACATGTCAGACACTCAACACATGTGGTTTCCTTTGGGCCCTACTGGTTTTGACTCAATATATAAAGAGCTGAAGGAATGCAGGTGCCAGACGCTAGGCTGTATTCACTGAAGATGCTGAAGGGAGCTGGGTGAGGGGGAGGGAGCATGAAACAGCATGGATGGGTGATACAATTTTTATTTTAAAAAAGAGAGTTAAAGGGATGTGTTTAAACACATATGTGAATAGGGCAGTGAGATTTTTTTTTTAAACCTTCTTTATATTTTCTATTGTGTTTGAATTGTTTTTACTAAAATGTAATCAATAAAAATATCTATCTTGCTTTCATTTCAGAGGGAAATGATGAATGATGTAGACAGTTATTGAGAGGGCAAGCTTTTAAGTATAAAACTTGAATATTTAATTATTAAGCACAATTTTGAACAAGAGGTAGCATTAATATATTGTTCTTAAGTTTTAATATTTTTAAATGGCTAATGTAAACCTGAGTTCTATTATAATTCTGAGTCTTTAAATAAGATACTAAACAGATTCTGCATATTGATTTTACAGATGTTGGTTTCCCAATTTCAGATTTGAGGATGCATACCTTCCTCCACAAATTTGATTAAAATTTCTACAGTGTCCACTGGTGTGCCCAAAACATCATTTCACAACCCAACTCTCCCTTCCACACAGAGACATCTTAGAATATTCTTACTCCCAAACTAACCTAATCAATCCCCATCCCTCTGTAATACTCCTCCTGCCATTTTCCCCATTCCTTTTCACCTTTCTCTCCTCACTGTTGCTCTCAAGCATTCCTAGGAAAACACTTTGATAGACGAGAATGAAGTTCAAGTTGGACAACTTGGACTTGAATCACATCTCAGTCACTTACCAAGGGAATGACCTGGAGTATCAATTAACCTTTCATGTAATTGTCTCAACTTTCTCATCTCTGCAAAGCAGAGATAATAGTACCTGCCCTAGGTGCCCACTGTCTGATTGTAGGGGTCATATTATAGGATATATGTACACTAGAAAGTAGTATACAAGGAAAAGGTAATACTGTGATTATTAACATTATTTTTAGTAGGTTCAGGAAGGCTAACAAAAACCATCTGTTGCCCTTTGGTTGTCTTTATTTCAGACTACAAAAGATAAAGCATTGAGAATTTTGAAGATTAAAGTCTTAGGAGCATCAATAGAAGGCCACAATTATCTGGACAGTAAGGTAACAAGAAGGCAGAAGAGAAACATGAAATATGTAAATATGAATGCATGTTCATTGGTAAGAGAAAACTGAGTTGCATGCTAACTGGATCCATGTATATTCCCAACAGATGTAGAAATAACAAAGAAAAACTTTCTTTAGTTTGTCTCAAAAATCCTGTGTTATATAGTTTATTTCTTTCTCTGTCTTAATTTGAAAATGCACTTGACAACATCTAATAAAGGATTTTAGGTACTGCTTTGTGGTATGATAGAAGGACTTAGTCTCATGATCATTTCAATAGATTCAATCCAATAAATATCAACTAATTCGTGACTATATGCAAGATTGTATACTTGGAAAGTAGAGAAACCACTAAAACACAGGGTATAACCCTTAGCAAAACATCTGTCCTGAAAATGATATGTGCAAATAAATATGATGTACATAAGGCAAGTGCATAATGGTGATAAAAGCAAATTGCCACAGAGTTCCAAGGAGGGAAGAAGCAAATTTGGTTGCTTTAAAATCCAGAAGCTTTCCAAGGAGCCAGAGGGAGTGTGAGATTGGTTTGGCTGCCAGATGGGGTTTTCCTACTGGCATCTGATATAGACCTCAAAGGACTGTGATAAGGAGGAAGAAAGGAAGAATTCATTCATTCATGTCTTTGAAATTCATCATGAGAACATTGTTGGCATGCATTGTGCAAGGGCCTGAGATTAGGCTGGTGAAGCAATCACCCATGGGCTGTCGTTAGGGAGTAAGACCAGAGGAGGTGAGCGTGAGGCGGCCCATTCAGTTTGGTGGGAGCTGCAAGGGGAGATGGTCATAAAATATATCCTGGGAATAAGGACATGCTGAACCGACACAGAAGGGTCGGCTGAAGATGAAAAGGCATTTTTGAACCTAGAGTTGAAATATTCAGGAATAGGTTTTGAAAGTTTAAACTGATAGCCGAGTTCAGAATGAAATGACATGATCTTAAATGACCAAGTACACCCTGAGAACTTTACGTAAACGTAAAAGATTTTAAGTATATTTTTTCCTTTAATCCTCACAGTGGTTCTTGGAGGGAGGTGTCATGATTCCAATTTTAAAGACGAGGTAAGTAAGGTTCAGAAAAGGAAAATGGGGCTTCCCTGGTGGCTCAGTGGTAAAGAGTCCAACTGCCAATGCAGGAGACATGGGCTCGATCTCTGGTCCAGGAAGATCCCCCATGCCAAGAAGCAACTAACACTGTGTGTCACAACTATTGAGCCTGTGCTGTGCAACAAGCGAAGCCACCGCAATGAGAAGCCCAGGCCCCATAACTAGAGAGTAGCTGCTGCTTGCCACAACTAGAGAAAAGCCCTCACATCAATGAAGACCCAGCACAGCAAAAAACAAACAAATAAAATTATTTAAAAATGGAAAAGGAAAATGACTTCTTCAAAGCTATAGCATCAATAAATGGCAGTACTAGGATTTCAACTCTGATGTTGACTTCAAAGTCTGTGACCTTGAACCCTGCCCTGCACTGAATCCCAGAGAGAAAGAAGTGAGCAAATAGAACCAAGCCATCAACCTCAACCTTCAGCAACTGACCTTGTGGAGTTATTCCATCCTCTTGACTCATTTTCATAAAAAGGAGTTGATAAACAAAGCAAGACTTTCACATGTTATTCATTTATTCACTCCAACAAAATCTTTGTTATGCCAAGTGGGATGCCAGGTGTTTAGATATGAAATGAATATGAATTTTTGCCTTCAAAGAGCTTAAAATCTAAAAAAGGGGAAATTTGGGTCAACAGGATAATTTGGGGCATTGAGGTACATGGTATGCTAGGAGTCAGGAGAGGATCTATAGGAACAAATAACAGAGGCCCCTAATTCAATGTGGGGAGGGTCAGGGAAGAAAACTGGAGGAGCAGCTTCCAACATGAAATGAGAAAGCTAAGGGCGTGCTGGCCTTATCAGTGAAAGCCAGGGAGACAGCCATGGAGGCCAAGGGCAAAGGGAATCTTGGTGGGCCTGTGGGTAGCTTCGTACAGCCGCCCAGCCTAGTGGTGATGTGAGAGGGGAGTTCTAGAGAGAGAATCAAGACTTTTCTGGGGCCTGATTGTGAAGAGTTGCTCAGTCCTTTGGAAAAACAACATCTATACATTACTTTGTTGTTGCTAAGTCGTGTCCGACTGTGATTCCATGGACTGAAGCATAGCAGGCTCCCCAGTCCTTCACCATCTCTCAGAGTTTGCTCAAACTCAGGTCCTTTTGGGAGTGCAAATGTATCTTTAAACAACATATTACAAATGCTCGAGATCTGTCATATTCTTTGATTTCATACTTTTGACACTTTTAGGAAATTCCATTAAACGAAATAATCTGACATATAGACACAGACTTCTGCACGTTTATTCACTGAAGTTTTATTGATAATACCAAATTTTACTTAAAAAAAAAAACGTAAATGCTTAACAACAGAAGGACAATTCAGGCAGTGATGGTGCTTCAATATGAATGTGAGATATGGCATCACTATATTATAGACAGTTGAACCACATTATTTGGGATTCTATGTTTTTAAATTGGCCAACTCACTAAAATTTATTTGTACCCCTCCAAATCAATACTCATGCACTTTATAGTCATAGCAGATATGCAGAAAACATCACAAAAGTTGAATTACCAGAGACATACCTTCCCAACTGAGGTTACCAAGGTAACATTCTGTCTTCTCCTTTCAATCCTCATGCAGTAAACTTGGGTTCTTTTTTTTTTAATCCACTAATTTATTTTAATTGGAGGCTAATTACTTTACAATATTGTGGTGGGTCTTCCCATACATTGACATGAATCCACCAGGGGTGCACATGTGTCCCCCATCCCGAACCCCGCTCCCACCTCCCTCCCCACCCCATCCCTCTGGGTTGTCCCAGTGCACCGGCTTTGAGTGCCCTGTTTCACTCACTGGACTTGGACTGGCAATCTATTTCACATATGGTAATATACATGTTTCAATGCTGTTCTCGCAAATGAGCCCACCCCTGCCTTCTCCCAGAGTCCAAAAGTCTGTTTTTTATATCTGTGTCTATTTTGCTGTCATGTGTATAGTGTCATTACCATCTTTCTAAATTCCATATATATGCATTAGTATACTGTATTGGTGCTTTTCTTTCTGACTTACTACATTCTGTATAATAGGCTCCAGTTTCATCCACCTCATTAGAACTGATTTAAATGCATTCTTTTTAATAGCTGAGTAATATTCCATTGTGTATATGTACCACAGCTTTCTTATCCATTTGTCTGCTGATGGACATCTAGGTTGCTTCCACATCCTGGCTATTGTAAACAGTGCTGCAATGAATATTGGGGTACATGTGTCTCTCTCAATTCTGGTTTCCTCAGTGTGCATGCCCAGCAGTGGGATTGCTGGGTCATAAGGCAGTTCTATGTCCAGTTTTTTTAAGGAATCTCCACACATTGTTCTTCATAGTGGCTGTACTAGTTTGCATTCCCACCAACAGTGTAAGTGTGTTCCCTTTTCTCCACATCCTCTCCAGCATTTATTGTTTGTAGACTTTTGGATAGCAGCCATTCTGACTGGCGTGAGATAGTGGTTTTGATTTGCATTTCTCTGATAATGAGTGATGTTGAGCATCTTTTCATGTAAACATGAGTTCTTTACACAGTACAATTTATGCTACTTTTTGTACACTTTTTGTGTTTTTTTTTTTTCCTCTTGGTGATTTTGCTAATTAAAATGGTCCCCAAGAATAGGGCTGAGGGCTGACGTGTGGTCTAGAGATTCTATTTAGGGGAGTGGGAGGCACGCCACACAGGGCTTTCAGGATCTTTGTTCCTCAACCAGGGATTGAACTTGTAGTCTCTGCAGTGGAAGCACCAAGTCTTAACCACTGAAACACCAGGAAATTCTATTTATCCTTAGCACAGGAAGGCTATGGTGTGACTTACAGAGAAAATTCACATGTTAGATAAGACTTTTTCAGGTGTGAGTTACAGTGCTGTTGGCTGTGAGTTCAATGTCAGTGACTCAACAACATATACTAAATAAGGTATTTTTAAATAGAAACACAGAATAAAATTACATATTGATTGACTGATCAAGATGTGACTAGAGCTTCCCAGGAACTTAACCTCATATTTCCCATAGGAGCAATGGCTCAGGATTTGCTAATTCAGTATTAATAGCAACTCTAGGAACATAACTAGCTCAAATAGCAATTATATATATACACATACATACTAAGTCGCTTCAGTCATGTCCGACTCTATGCGACCCCATAGACGGCAGTCCACCAGGTTCCCCGGTCCCTGGGATTCTCCAGGCAAGAACACTGGAGTGGGTTGCCATTTCCTTCTCCACCTATATATGTATATAGATACATATATTCATACACAGACGTACACAGATACTTGTGTATTTATACACAGACACACATTATCCAAATATTAACAAATTATATATATTTTTGCATTATAGAAGAGTGACTTTCTAATAATTTGTTATAATATTCTGTATGCCCTATACCCCTAATTCAGAACAAAACAATATTGGAAATACTTAACTAAGAGGATCAGCTTTGATTTGGGGGCATATTAATTCATAGTGACAGAATAATGCCACTTAATAGTAGCAAACTTATTCTGTTTGAGTTGCATGGCATGAGTATGGCTATAAGGCTTGTTTGATACTGTGCTTGGAGGAAATTGAGAGCTGGAGTTAATATTCCCTTAACCTCCCCCTGTGAAGAAGGCTGAGACACCATCACATCATAAGCTCATTCTCCTTAATCCTCAGGCTCCTCTATAAATTACCTCAGCCTTTGCTGATGTCATGAAACTCAGTTGATGCATATCTCAACTACAAAGCTGTTTATATCTCTTGGACAAAGTCCATGTGGGAAGGGTGATTTGCTGAAAGGATAACTTGGAATATTTTAAAGACAACTGAGAGAACAATCATTGGCTCAAAAATAAAATCAGCTGACTGGGATAAAGACAAGAAAACACACATACACAAAGTTTATGATGGCTGTACAGGAAACACAAGACATGCCCTATGGTAGCAGGATTAATCGAAGGGTTCCTTCAAGGTCCCACCACATGGACTCAGGCAACAGAAGGAGATTTAGTGAGTTCTTCTGTTTCCTTAGGATTCGTCTTTCTTGTTTAAGCAGGAAATGCCGTGATGGCATTTGGAGGTTGTATGATTAAGATCAGGATGGCCAGATCTGGACTGACCAAAGTTTGGAGAATTTTAACAATGAAACCACAGAGTTTAGAAGGAGGCTTTCACTGGGTCTGTGCACAGAATAACTCAAAGGAATCAAAGAAGTTGACTTTCTTTTTTTCTCCCCCTTTTGTGGGAATGCACCAGCTTGGAGGTCGAATTGAGGAAGCCTGTTTCTGGGAGCAGATATCTGAGGGGGGATTCCCGCTGTCATTTCTATTCAAAGTATTAGCATAATTCCTCAAGCATAGACTCTCTAAGATACCTTGAGTTATTTATTAATATTTAAAGAGGTTATTTGGCATGAGGCATGGAGTATAATTCTTAAAAGGAGCTGACAGCAGAATACATTTGTTAACTAGAAAGATGTGTCTAAACTTTGCCAAAAGAAATACTGTGCATATCAAGAAGTCTAGGTGGGGAGGGTTGTTTTTCCTATGGACGTGTTTGTGTGTGTGTGTCTGTGATTTTGCTGTTTCTCAATTTCTGCTGAGACACCCTGCCCCTGTGTCTTGGCCCATTTTTGAACAAAATGCTAATGACAATGAAAAGACAGACTTGCAATGGCCATGGAGACTCACACACACACACACACACACCCCGCCAGGTCTGCTACCGGAGCAATCTCTTCTTCTGGTTTAGGATTTAATAGTAGACCACCCTTACTGTCCTCCCATCTAACTTGTTTATATTTTGTTCATTTTCTTCATTTTAATGAGGTGATGAATAAATGCGCTTTACAAGGAAAAAGCGACTGTCAGGGCTGGAGACTGTAGCGCTCTGTTCATTCATACATTAGGTAAGGTACAAACAGGCAAAATGCAACTCTGTCTGTCAGTAATCACACATTTGGCCTGGGGGGAGAACTCAGTTAAGTGAAGGTAGTTAATTTTTCCTCCTGGCTGCTTCATTCCTGGGCCTCTTCAGAGGGGAGTTAGAGTTCTGGTTACTGATTTCTTTCTTTCCTCAGACCACTGACTAAGACACTGTTTTTCCTGCAAACTCCATCATACCAAGATTTTCAGCATGTGGTCTAAACGTTGAGGTGTGCCCATAGCAAGAAAAGACAAATCAATATTGTATACAATTGTTGGAAAATGCTCTGAGAGGGACCGAAACTATCAAAATTAAATACAAAGTATATAATGTCTAGGGAGTCAAGCTTGGGTGCCAAAACCGTAAAAGTAAAAGCAATGGCAATATTAGTATAAACATCAGGATGGTGGTTACGTTTGAAGGGAGGCAAGAGCTACAGTTAGGATGAGGTATGTGGAAAGGCTTTGGGGTAGCTGACACAGTGCAGATTTTCGAACTTGTTGTTTGTGTCCGCCTATTTGCGACCCCATCGACTGCAGCACACCAGCCTTCCCTGTCTGGATGGTGGATATTAAGAAAGTGGTGACTTCATAATAGTTCACTAACCTCTCTAAACCGAAAACAGAAGTCGTTCAGTCATGTCTGACTCTGCGACCCCATGGACTGTAGCCTACCAGGCTCCTCCCTCCATGGGATTCTCCAGGCAAGAGTACTGAAGTGGGTTGCCATTTCCTTCTCCAGGGGATCTTCCTGACCCAGGGATCGAACTTGGGTCTCCTCTCTAAAAAAGTAAGTAAAAATTTAGGATAGTGGGTGCCGTTGGTAGAGAGAAGGGACCAGCCTGAGAGGTACTCACTCCTGGGATGCTGGCATTCACCGTTTGTCCACCCAGAGTAATGGAGATATGAGTTTGTCCAGTTTGTGAAACTCCTTCCAGCAGACTATTTAGCTACAGTGGTTTATACGGAAATTATGTTTCAATCAAAGTGTAAAAATCCCAACTAGACTTCTCAGAAGACATTAAAAACAGTTAAGATTTCACCCCAACTCTGTTTCTACCTCCAATAAATCTCATAGTGATTAACAAAAATTCTTTCAATTTTCCTGAACTTTTCAGTGGAAAAGTCTAACCAACTACCAGGAATACAAACTGTGCTCACGTAGAGGTGCGTAGGAGTGGACGGAGGAATTTAGAAGGTAGATTTAGAGAAAAACAATTTATCTAGGGAATGCCATAAGACTTCCCAAGGCTATGACTTCCTATAAATACAAAACAACATTGAACAACTCAAGGCAGCAGGTCAAAATAAATATATAGTAGCTTCTCAAACTTTGACCTTGTATGTGTTAGGATAACCAAACAGCGCTCAATAAGAGAGCTTTGATTTGTTTTTCAGTTTGCTGATAGAATTTTTCTTTCTCCTGGGCTGTAAGGTCCTGTTGGGACTGAAGCCAACAGAGATATTTTGGTAGCTGAATTAACTTTTTTTTTTTTTCATCTATTGAGAATGCTCCTCATTGAAAGTCAAGTCAGAGTCCATTTGGGATGTAATCTAATCTTTTTAATAGCTGATAAACGGAAATGAATCGCTTCTTGGATGCAACAGAGGTGGAGCAGGTTTGAACAGCTGGCATTCTCCTTTTTTTTTACATGTCCATGCAAAGATAAACAGCTCTTCTAAAATATGGTATGGCTAGAGAATCAAGGAAGATTAGTAACCATGTTCTAATTTTTTCCCCCAGCTTTTTACACGATGCTTTTTCAAAATAGGTTTGTAAAAACGTAGGAACAGTTTTGAAAATCCTAGTTTAAAAAAAAAAAAACACACAGAAAAAAACTGCATTATTAGAGTGCTCTGCTGAAGATGGAGTTCGCGGATACAGACTGTCGGAATGATAACAATAAAGGGTGTGGGAAGACTTTCCCTGGCGTCATGAAAATTAACGTGGGCAGACTGCCTTTAATCATCACCTAAACTGACAAAAAGAAAGGGCAAGGATTTCTGAGTGACAAGAGGAAGGTGCTCTTTTTCTAAACTAGGATTACCATATAGTTCCCCAAGAAAAGCCCGGGTGAAGGTAAAGGAAATACAGTTTAGTGTAACATCCCTTAATTATTTACAGATGTTTATGAAAGTCCTAGTTGTCTCATCTGTTCAGCAAGGGGGAAAAACATAAATGGAAAAACAGGGATCGTATCCCTCTGTCTGCTATCAATTAAATCATCAAAACAAAATTATCATTCAAATTACAATGTATCATTTCACTTTTAGAATGTATGGGGGAAAACCATCTATGGAACAGAAATCTGTAAGCCATCAAAGCAACAAAGCAACATTAAAGTTCAATAAGCAGTTTGTTCATGCATGTTTTAATCTAGTTAAAAAATGGAAACCATGTTCACGTGGTCAAAATAACACTTGCGTCAAAGGAGTCTTTGAGGTTCAATCCAGGGAGACAGGCAAATGATTTCTGTGAAACCCCAAAATATTTTCAAGAGGAGACAGGGTTCCCTAGAGATCTGAATACGGTGGCATTAGTGGAATTTTAATGTGGGAAAGTATCTAGCAATAAGGCAAGCTTGTTAGAGGGAGAAAATATCAAATGTTCGACTTCTAAATGTGCTCTCTTCCCTGATTATGTAATTGAGAACAGTTTTTTATTTTCTATTAATACTTACACTCTATTGTTTCCTATCATGCATATGCTAAGCTTGCTTTGTATTAAGTCCTGTGTTATTGTGTCTTGCCATGTTAAAGTAATTATCTGTCTCTACAAAAGAGATTTATTACCTTCATGAAGCTGACCATACACACATCTTAAATAAATTAATGAACTGACAAACAAAGAGTGCCCCTTCATTCTAAGTAGCTGACAACTTTTAAAAGGCAGTCACATTGCAGTGACAAAAGTTTTTAAGAGAGGGGCACTTTTGAAAGTGGAATGGAAATTATTGATATTTTCTGAATATCCAACTATCCTAACTGGATCTAAACTTAATCAAAAATCAATACCATGACTCCATTTTTTCTTCCTAGAAAATGGTTCTGTTAGAGATCATTGAGTTATTTTCTATCAAGAGATCATGTCACCCTGGTGTTTCTCAAGAAGTCTTTCTCTGAATTGGCTTAGTAACTTTATCCAAAACATACTGACCAGTATGATTTAGTAATTTGAGACCAGGTATGTGGAATTTATTAAAGATGAAAAAAGATTATTTATTTATGGGCATATGTAAAGAATTGGCAAAGAAAACAAACACTAGATATGTTTAAGCAAAAATAGTTTTCTCCAATAAAAACTTTTAAAAAAAGATTGTATTTCTTTAAAAAAGACTGCGTTGGCATATTTTTAATCTGACATTTAAATGTTGGCTATTCCTTAGGTCTCCCAAATTATCTCTCATTCTCCAAAAGAATAAAAAAGGTTCATTTCTCCTTGTTCATCCAAGTTTTATTTCGAATTTTTAAAATTAATTGCAGGAGGAAGATAAAACTGAAAATTCTTGACTGAAGAATTATCTTGACCCGACTTTACCATAATTAAAATATAGGAGAGAGACACAGACTTTTCTCTCAGCTTGATGTCTGCTGTGCTACTTTTCTTTCACATAGCTAGCAGAGTATTATTTCCTTATTAAATTTTAAATCAGTAAAATGAACACCACAAATATTTGACACATCACAGGATCCGAGATGTCTCATTTCACATTTAAGAATCAGCATAGGAAGCTAGGACACTGTTTACTTCTGAGCTTCATGGATCACGAGTTTTAAAAAATTATTGAGACAACTCGTCTTTGCTAGGAGCACGAGTAAGTAATTCCCAAACATTCATTTTTAGAATTTGACAACTATTTTTTTTCCTCCTGAGCAAGGCTCCTAGGAAGATTTGGAAACTTGATTCCAAGAGAACTTCTAAAGAAAATGTCATGAGAAACAGTAATTCCTCCAGCACACAAATGTCTTCACTGTTGTGATTTCTTGAGGATTCTAGACGTGTGTTTTAACCTGCCAGGTTATATGTGAGGATTCTAAAATGTATTTTGCAGAACTAGTTAACATATCAGACCCACATTTCAGAAACTAGCTTTTCCAGTAAACAAAAGCTCATATCCCCCTAGTAAAGTATAATCCTACATTTCTCTAAGCTGCTTGATGCAATTTTAAAATTTTTATTCCAACAGATTATCACTTTTGATTTGCTAATAGTGGACTGATGCTGATTTTCTTTTCTTAAAATTCAAAACTAAATGCTTAACCTGAAAAGTGAAAACCAAATTTCTGTAAATTTAAGGTGTAATTTTTAAAGATATAAAAAATATCCATTGCTAATATAGATCTATTACATCTTTTTGTAAGTCCAGAACACTAGATCTTAAAGTTAAAATTTTTAAAATTTTCTGTGCATTACAATATATATATAAGTCACTATGGCTTGCAACTGGGCTTCACTATAGTAGTTACCACTTGCTCTATGTATGGCTGTATTGTATCATCATCATCATATCATAACGAAAATTTTCCAGGCCCTTGTATGCGATGGCTTGTGCTAAGTGCATTAAGTGCATCATTTCATTTCTTTATTTAGCTCTCACTTCCAGGAAAATCTCATAAAGTCAGTACCTGATCAGCGATGTCTAATGTGAAGGTGGTTCCTGATAAGAAGATTTCACCTAAAAATATTAGTCAACATACTTAATGTCCTTATTTGAATTAATGGAAAAAAAAAAAACTCAACAAATTTGTACCCTTGTTTTTTCCAGTGCACAGTAGAAAAGGAGATATTGGTTAGGGAGGGGTTGAGAAGAAGGAGGAAAAGATAATTGCATTGGGAGAAATAGGCAAGTAGTCTCATTTAGATTGGAGGGAATGGAATCATTCTCAAATAAGACACTTATTTTCATCATGATTTTCCCTTTACATGTAGAGGAATGCAATTTATTGTGGATGCTATTTTCAATGAGCATTCAACAACTTTACTACTGTAATAATTGAAGCACACACAAAACTGAGTACTCAGAGTCCTGTGTTAGAACTGCCATATATTTCCCTCCCAATGAGAAGTTATCTCTTTAGAAAGGAAATACTCCAAGGTTAGCAATATTTTCTTGAAGCTGTGTGTTTCAATTCTGATTCTGTTGGGTAACTTTAAGAGAAAGACAACACCTGAAAACCATGCAAACTTCATTTTATCTTTCCTGTCCTTTGATCCCATTCCACACTTCCAGGAATTAATTTATGTTTTTACATTCTTTCACAGATGAAATAATTTTGAGTTGAGCTTAATTTTAACCCTGCTGCCAAAAAATAGAGTCTTTTAATCCCCCAAACCCAACATTTTAAAAATGTTGATTTCATATTTCTTAGGTAATTAAGAAGTGGTAATTTGCAGATAGCATTTTGTTACCTAGAATAGTTTTTTGGCTACTAAAATTTCCTGATGTTAATCTCAGTACAAATAATTTTCTAAGAATTCTTTTTTTTCTTCTTCCCTGTTTCATTTTTGTCGACTATTTTGTCTCATAATAATACTCCATAAATAACCTTGGATAAACGGTGCCTTGTAAATGCAAATATGATTTAATGAAATTCTACCAAATGAGGTGAGTGAACACATTATTTTGTATGTCCTGGAAGAGGATAATTTCCAGAAGTAAGTTGTGCATGATATGAGTTCATGCACTCTGTCCCCTCATGCATTCCCCGTTTCAGCTCTCCACCAGGAACGTTTTCTGAGAAGTCAAACTTTGCCAGGCCCTTTGAATATATTCCCTGGTTGCTCAGATGATAGAGAATCTGCCTGCAATGCAGGAGACTCAGGTTTGATCCCTGGGTCAGGAAGATCCCCTGGAGAAGAGAATGGCTACCCACTCCAGTATTCTTGCCTAGAGAATCCCAAGGACAGAGGATTCTGGCAGGCTACTGTCCATGGGGTCGCAAAGAGTCAGACATGACTGAGTGGCTAACAGTTTCACTTTTTCAATATATAACTTGATTTTCATGTCCTTTGGCTAGAAAACAGCCTTGTTTTCAACTTTCAAAGAGTTCAGAGTAAATATAAAGTTGTATGCTTCCAAAGCAGAATATCCTGCCCTGTATGAGAATCTAAACTTTACCTGGTCATGAGGAAGGGGTTTTTCCTTTGTAAAAGTTTCAAATGGGGCAGTCACATTTATGTAAATTATGCAATGCAATAGGATTTTTTTTTTTTTTTAATGCCACCTACAGAAAAGAAGGAAAAAGAAAAGCTGTTCCTTTAAGACAGAGATCTTTGGGGGCAGTCCTCACCCATTCAAAAGAATGTAGGTGTGGACAATTAAAGACTGTTTCACCTGGAAAATTAGAGGAACTAAATCCTTAAATTGTAGGAGCAAATTATATAATGTATTTCTTCGATCACAAAAAAATAAGCAAGTCAGAAAGTAATGTAAATTATTCAGTAGAAACTGGTTTATGTTTGTAACATGTGTATTAATTCTCCTAAGAGCATCACCTATCTGTAAAATCAATTGAACTAGTCCTGAGATGCATTAACTTAAAGGGAACACTGGACGTCACAATAATTCTAAAAGGTTCATTTTTCCATAAACTAAAGTTATTTAACTTTATGATTTCTCATAGAGAGAAACTTTTAAAATCAGCTGAATTTGCCTACATGCAAACAGTTTTGAGGATGAAAATGGTTATTTAAAAACAAGGGAAATTTGGTCTGCTTGCAGAGAAGCAAGTGTAGCATATTTTTTTCCTTCTTCTAATCTTTCCACAGGTCATCAATCATGAATTTTCCCTGGTATGTTGCCAAAGCAGGGAGTGAAATGTGCAGCTGTGGGTCTACCAATAGGAGAGGTTTCCCGTACCTGCACATTTTAATAAGTCATCTAAACACAGCCAGAAGGAAACCCAAACTTTGTTTTTTTACCTCATCTGTGATTGTAGCTGACATCAGAGTGTTTTGGCTGAATGTATTATTCACTTCAAATAGGACTCCTGCATGGTAAAAATGAGAAGACATAGTTTAAAATTAATAATGTTAATAAGTTTATAAATTAACAAAATCAGTTATATATTCTGGACATTGCTGTAAGTTTAATTTTTCATCCTTCTTTTAAAAAATATCTCAGTCCTATTAACTTTATGGCTTTACCTAGTACTTTTTCTGTGTTTCGATGTTTCTCCTCTTCATATCTGGCATTTATAATTACAAATTAGTTCCTCAAAGCAATATGACTGGCAGGTAATGTGATATACATTTCCATATTTCCAGATAATAAAAAAAATAGGATATTTATCTAAGGTTCATGAACAAAATGTGCTACAAAGAAAGACAAGACTTAGAAGCAATGAGTTTCTAATTTGTTGAATCATTCTCCACTACTGTTTCTGAAAAGGGTCCAAGGTTTCAGAGCTTATGCTACAGTTTTCCACCAAAAATGTGATGGCATATTCATATTTTGCCTTCAAGAGGCTGATGCACTTTCAAAAGGGGAAAGTGGAAAATTTAAGCATGTTTGGTTTAACTCAGAAAAATTACTGAATATCTATAATTTGATAGTGTTATCCTAGGCACAGTGGATCATAAAGGTGATCAAGACATGGTCCTGTACCTTAAGGAGCTATAACAGGAAATAAACACATGGAAAAAAAACATCCAGGAGCATATGGGAAATATCATAATGAAAAGAGAAGATGCTGCAAATCTGAGAAGACTTCCTGAAAGAAAGAACACTTAAGATGAGTCCAGTATTATTGGTCTATTGAAATCTGTGAGATGTTGTGGGATGGTCTTGAGAGGTTGACAGATGGGAGCTAGGTCTTGAGAGGAAGAAGCATGGGTTTTCTCTCATGCCTGAGAAGGGCTTTAAGTAGCAGACATAGATTGTTTTCCAATTCATTCTAGAGTCAGTGTAAAGGGAGGCTGAGGTCAGAGGACAATTATGGAGGCAATGTACACACTACTGCATATAAAATGGATAACCAACAAGGACCTACTGTATAGCACAGGGACTTCTGCCTGATACACTGCAATAACCTTAATGGGAAAGGATTTGAAAAATAATAGAAACATGTAAACATACAACTGAATCACATTGCTGTAAACTTGAAATTAACACAACATTATAAATCAGCTATGCTCTCACATAAAGTAAAAATTTTCCAAAGTTGAGTGATTCTAAAGTGTGATCTGCAGACAGCAGTGTGTGTATAACCTGGGAGCAAAATCCTCTAGTTCCACCCAGACCCTAGTGCATCATCATCTCTTTGGTCTGGATCCCCTGGTTATTCACATGCTCCTTGAAGTTTAAGAAGCCCTGATCCACACTGGATGGGATGAGGTGCTGGGTTTGAGAGCTATTGAGAAGGAGGAGCCTAAAGCTGAAGAAGTGAGAGGCACTGTGAGGATCTTGCAGACACTCCGCTAGAGGCTAACACATTCATGAACCATAAGCATGAAAGTCCATCATCTGACTTGTGTTTAAGGGCTGGAGAAACTAACGCGCATCACAAAGCAAATGCACAGTGAAGAACAGGTGACAAGATATGGGAGAAGATATTTTTAAATTTTAGCAAAGTAAAATGTTCCCTGATGGCTCAGCAAGTAAAGAATCTGCCTGCAGTGCAGGGGATGCAGGAGACGGGAATTTAATCCCTGGATTGGGAAGATCCCCTAGAGGAAGAAATGGCCACCCACTCCAGGATTCTTGCCTGAAAAATCCCCTGGACAGTGGAGCCTGGTGGGCTACAGTCTAAAGGGTCTCAAAGGATGAGGCAAGACTGAGCTCTATGTCTCCATTAAGGTTATTGTTTCTTTCTGATGAATCGACTATTTCATCACTGTGCAATTCCATCTTTGTCCAAACAAGATGTGAGCTAACTGGGAAATTCAAAGGGAAATGTCCATTAGGAGTTTTGATTTACATATCTGTAGATCCGAGGAAAGATCAGGGTAGAGCTAAAGATGTGGGAGCCTTCAGTCTATTTCTGGTTGTTAAAATCATGACAGCGGGATGTGATCACAGCGGGGGTGGGGTGGGGACTACATTGACTTAGAAGAGCATTGGAATGCAGAACTCCTGAGTACAACCCCGATTGAAAGAAACTCAGAAAGGGAAGTCAAAGATGCCTGAGAACGTCCAGGAGCCCGGGGAAAGAAGTATTTCGAGAGACTGTGTTCAACAAATTCCACTGCAGCAGGGTTCCAAGAAGATTTATGTCTCTGGGATTTGGCAATCGTTTTAGTTCGAAAGCTGGAATATTAATTTCTTAAGGAGACTCACATTCACAGTCTTCTGCTAGCTAGCTCATATTACTTTTATAAGTGAAATAGAAATCATTACTGAGTCAGAGTCAAAAATGCAGGCTATGTTGGTGGTTTTATGCAGTATTTAATTTTCCTTTTGACATTGAAAATATATCAGGTTTCAGTGGGACTCCCTAAGATGACACCTGAAGATCCAGGTGCGATGGAGCACCAGTAGCCCTAAAATCCCTTGGGGAGTGAGTCACACTCTGAAGGTTAATTTCCTGGCAGATTAGCTTGGCAGCACAGGATTACTTGTAGGTAGTGTTATCCCAAGTGTGTGATTTGAAGCCGGGCATCTCTATGGTCAAAACCCATTTATGACAGTTACTAGTGTGTTATTTGTTTTCCCAGTGTCATTTTGCCCATCTAGAAAATGGGATGAATAATGCCTATGAAATCACTGAATTAAGTAAGGGAGAGAGAGAGAACTCCTGCAGTTTGGCAGCCTCGATCATTCCCTCCTTCCCACCCCTACAGAAACACATTTATTTTGTGACTATTACCAAAAGGTAGGTATAATTAAAAAGTTACTATCTCACCTTGAAGTTATTTGGCAAATTATAATTTGGATGATTAACAGGGCCAGTATAGTATCTGTAATTAGAGTATTTGTAATATCAGAAAAATTACAAATATTAAGGATTTAGAGACCTGCATGGAAATTTCAGGTCCCTAACTAACTGGGTGAGCAAGTCATTTTTCTAACATATATATAGCACACTCATTGTAGCTCAGTTCTTTGGTAGGAAAAGCAAAATGTAAATTCCATGAGGGAAAAAAAAATTCCATGTTACTATTTATTTGGTTGTTTTAATTCATTGCTATAACTTAGGATATAGTAAGAACACTCAAATATCTGCATTTACCTAGGTATATAAGCATTTTAGATTTTTGTTGTACATCCAAATTATTGTAGACCTCAGTTTTATTGTATATAAAATGGTATCTAGGGTATTTTTCTGCTCTAAGACAACAGTTATGGATAGAATACAAGAGAGAGACAACTGTATATATAAATCAGAACATGAACAATTAAACTGTCCACACAGTTCATATAATTTTTTATTAAGTTTTTGGGACTGGGCTGCCATAAATAGTCCATGTAGAGAATATTCAGCATATATTTTTGTGTACCTACTCTGTGCTAAGTGCTGAGAATTGGTAAACAAAGTTGATGCAGGCTTTGCCCTCACACGACCTATAGCTTACCTTCTCTTCTATTTTCCCGCACCCAATGGCATTAACTGTGACTTGGCTGGCCAGTTTTATAGTTTATATTAATAGCCATGGTACAGAATGAATTAAACTGATCTATAGTAGAAAAGTTATGAGCAACCTTGATAGCATATTGAAAAGCAGAGACATTACTTTGCCAACAAAGTCTGTCTAGTCAAGGCTATGGTTTTTCCACTGGTCATGTATGGATGTGAGAGTTGGACTGTGAAGAAAGCTGAGCACCAAAGAATTGATTCTTTTGAACTGTGGTGTTGGAGAAGACTCTTGAGAATCCCTTGGACTGCAAGGAGATCCAACCAGTCCATTCTGAAGGAGATCAGCCCTGGGATTTCTTTGGAGGAAATGATGCTGAAGCTGAAACTCTAGTACTTTGGCCACCTCATGTGAAGAGTTGACTCATTGGAAAAGACTGTGATGCTGGGAGGAATTGGGGGCAGGAGGAGAAGGGGACGACCGAGGATGAGATGGCTGGATGGCATCACCGACTCGATGGACATGAGTCTGAGTGAACTCCGGGAGTTGGTGATGGACAGGGAGGCCTGGCGTGCTGTGATTCATGGGGTCACAAAGAGCTGGACATGACTGAGCGATTGAACTGAACTGAACTGATAGTAGAGTCAGTCCCATTCCACTGAATGTTACCAAAGACCGTGGTTTGCAAAAGATGAATCAATACTAGAATAATTTCTTCCTAACCACTACAGTTGTTTGAGATAAACAAAGCAGATTATAGTCTACCATTGTAGCAATCAGCAAGCTGACCAAGTAGGGAGAAAGTATGCAGGCAAGCAGAGTAGGAAAAAGAGAAATAAATAAAACCACACAGAGGTAGAATCACAAGGGCAGTAAAAGAACAAGGGTGACATAAGTCACGCTGACAGCCTGCTTGGACTGAGCCTGATGCAGAAGAATGTCTTTGCAAGCCATGGGTTTAAATCCCATGGGCTGCTGCTGAATGTTTAGCTGTATTTCCTGGTGTCTGGTGATAACCCTTTCCATACATCCCAGGAAGATATTCATCACCATGTATATACGCCTTTCCATAATTTATCAGCCCCCCGTTATTATGTAGACAGTTTTATTTCACATATGTTTAGAAATACCATCTAGCTAGTCCTACTGGTTGTGTTACTATTTATTTAATTTTGTTACACAGTGATGAATTTTAAAGTGTTTTTTAGAACTTTTGGCGAATTTTGCAAAGCAATTCCATTTTAAAATTTCTATATGTTTTCCATTTTTGCAGTAATAATGATTATCATTTAATTTGTCTCGATTTTCCCCTAAAATGCTATCAGTAATTCTTTAACCTGAGAAATTAAGATTAATATTACTCCTGTTTTTGATATACTAACATGTTGTGTGCATTTGTAATTTATCTTTAATAAGTTGAAGTTTTTCAACTATTTTGCCTGAAAATACACTGTTTTGGCAGATGTTTATATACAAAAATAAAGTCACATTTCTCTGAAGCATTAGCACTTTTCGAGCAAAACTCAAAATGTTTTTATATGTATGATTTAAAAAGTGATGTAGTGAAGGTGCCTATTTGTATGCATAGCTGCTAATTAATGTTTCCTTAGGCTGAGAGTAATACATAAATGTGTACATATTGACATGTATTTTGTATAGGCAAACCTGTGTAAATAAATCAATTTAGCCATATGTTAAACAATTAATACATAGCATCTCCTAAATACTAAATAGTAAAAAGGGAAACCCCAAATGCCTTGTAACCTGTTTACAAAGTATTCAAAGGACCTCAAATCATTGGTTCTTCCAGGATCCTTAAACTTGAGTGTCAAATGGATTCCCATTTTTACAGGACCTTGTATCCATGTTGTCTTCACAGAACTTCTACTAACCATTGTAAATTCTGCAAGGTTTAGAAAAACAAATTTTCCTGTCTTGCAGAATCTTTTAAAAAGGAAACTTTTAAACATACAAAGTAAAAATCACAAAGATGAGCATATTTTCTAACAAAAATCCAAGAACTTGATTTTGAATCAAGTTTTATTATTTGATTTGAAAACAAACCTTTCTCCTGATTTTACAAAAATTTATTCAACTTAAAAAATAAAATAAAAGGAAACTGTCTTTAATGATCCTCTCATCACTTAGAAAGAATAATGTGGAATTCGGATTTCATCTTGGATTGATCCCATACTATTTCTATACGAGGGAGGTCTCCATTGCCATGGCTTAAGAAAGTCTCTGTACACTGATTAATATTAATACTTTTAATTACTAGTGATCAGAATGCTGAAAATAAAAATAGATTTTTGTTGTTCTTGTTAATGAGATCGTTTTATTTCTGAATACGAACAAGGAAGGGTTATCCACATTGCTTAAGAAAGATGTTGTAATGTTAATAGGCAACAACAACAAAAATAAGCAGAACTACTCAAATTCTTTTTTCCCAACTTTTCTCTCAAGGAGCATGATCTTGAAAACTGGAAAAGTTAGAACAAACATCGTTAAGAGGAAATTGGACTCCAAGATAGATGAGGAGATAGTAGAAAGTACCTAACCCTTCAAATGAGTTCCAGTCTCCTTATGAATAACACGCCATGGTGCTGAAAGAACTTGCAGATGTGATGATGAAACCAGTGTCAGTAATATTTAAGAAATCATGGTCAACAAAAGAGATGCCAGAAGACTAGACATGAAAATATTCCAGTGCTCTAATAGGGGCAAAAGCAAATTGCATCAACTCCATGTTGGCAAACTTGTCAGCTCCCAGTCAAATTTGAGATCAGGTTATCAAATAGACGGCTTATAAGTAAGTAAGGAAAAATGCAGTAATTACTAGAAGTCTTCATGGGTAACCTAAAAAAAAACTGCCCAAAACCTCATTTCTGAATTTCATCACAAATCACTGAAATGATTATCAAAAACCATAATTTAAACCAAAGCAGTAGGGTGTTTTAGGTGATAAAAATTATTTACTATTTCAGGAGAGATAAAAATGTATATATCAAGCGCTGTCTGAGAAGTATTTGTGGTTTGTAACTGCCAACATACTGTGTTAGGCCACTGGGTAACAGACAGTGATGCTAAAATGGTGACAACATGACAGGGTCTATTAATGTTAGCTGAAGGAAAACAGTATTACCATTGCATCTACAGCTAGTCAGAACTCAATGCAACACTTCTGTTTCTGGTTTTGGTGGCACCAACATTTGGAGGATATTGCCAAAGTTAAGCCAGTCGAAACAAGAGTGAAAAGGCGGATGAAGGGCACCCCCATCCTAATGGCAAACCACTGAGGGACTTAAAAAGATTGAAAGAGTCCTTTTCAAAGATGTAAAGTAGAAGGACGCAGTCATGAATAGATTGTTTTGAGCAGATCCAGAGTCCGTAGGCAGGAACAATTGGTGGATGTTGCAGGAAACCAGGGAAGAGGTTTCTTTCAATTAGAAATACCAAAAACTGAATCCGCCTATCTTATGAGGCAATCATTTTCCTGTCTCTCTTTGGGAGTGTTTAGGGAGAGACTGAATAGAACAAAGGGATTTCTACATTACTTGGGCAATTGGTCAAGTTTTTAGATTCCTTTCAATTCTGTGATTATTTGATTCTAAGTATTTCTAACTCCCACTTAGTATTCTCCGGGTACAAGAAAAAAAAGTAAAAGAAAGAAACAGAGACAAAATATCATGTGTGTGCATGTGTGCACTGTCGTGTCTGACTCTTTGCGAACCCACGGACTATAGCCCGCCAGGCCCCTCTGTCCATGGCATTTCCCAGGAAGAATATTGAATGGGTGGCCATTTCCTACTCCAGGGGATTTTCTCAATCCAGGGATTGAACCCATGTCTCTTGCGTCTCCTAGATTGGCAGCCGGATTCTTTCCCACCATGCCTCCCCAGAAGCTCACAAAATATCTTAAACACTCTCAAATTTGTAGAAAAAGTTGATTGAATATAGTAGTGTTTTATTACCATGAAGAAATGCACTCAGATATCATCGTACAAGATACCCCAGAAAAAGCTTTATTTTAGCTTTCTTCTTTGATATAGGCACAATATTTATGTCATCTTAACAATTAACATATATTTTGCTATTTTATCTAACTTGTTATAAAAGAAACATGTTTAACTTGTATTCTTATACAAACTCAACGTCATTTTCTCTTTACTGATTTAATTAAATATAGATTGCAAGACTCTGAAATGAGCAATGGGTTGATGATTCTCAGAACTTTTTGTGCTAAAGATTTATGACTGAGAAAGTAAAGACTTCCAACCAAAGAAGACCAGTTGTAACCACAGCCCACAACAGGTTGGAAATAATTTGCTAATGTGAAAAATACTACCGTGGTTACTCTGTTTCCCTGAGCTACTCCAATTCAACCTACATAGTAAGATATGTCTGCACAAGTGGCATACCTATAAAATTTTTGAATTCCTAACTCAGGAAATTTGCATGTGGGTTAAAGATAAAATCTTTGAAATGTATATTCAAATCAATGAACCATATGCAAAAAAAGAAACAGTCTCTAGATTGGAGCACTTTGTTGAAAAATGCTAGTACCTTAGCACACATTTCAGAGAGAATGGGAAGTTTTAAGCTATAGAGAAAAGTTAATTTACCAGTTAGAAGTATATGAAGGGTCTCCTTCAAAATCAAAGAAAGCAGTTTTATTGTCTTAGAGATCTTGCTCACTGCATCATGAATATTTCATAGACTTAACTCTGGACTGATAACATCAAGGAATATTTTTGAACATATGCAAAACATAAGCAATTTAGCTAACATGACTTTACATATTCATTATATAAATTTCAATGCTTGCTCAAGTTGAGGAAAATTAATTTAATCATCATAACAAGTGCTTATAGAAGAATTACACTATTGGCAAAAGTTACTATATGGAGTTGGATTTTAAAAATAATGTGGTACAGCAAACCTCACATATAATATATCGCATTATAACAAGGACTCATATATGCCAAAAGGCAAACTAACCCATGCATTCACTCATTCCAATCCCCAAGTCTATAAGAACTATGTACAAAAAAGAAAAAAAGAAGAATCTTGATGTATCTCTTTAGCCTTTGCTTTAGATATGACTCCTAAATGTTATATCCAAACATTGTAAATGATTTCATGGCATTTCAAAAATGAGAAGAGGAAACAGTGTCAGACTTTAATTTGGGGGCTCCAAAATCACGGCAGATGGTGACTGCAGCCATGAAATTAAAAGATGCTTACTCCTTGAAAGGAAAGTTATGACCAACCTTGATAGCATATTAAAAAGCAGAGACATTACTTTGCCAACAAAGGTCCATCTAGTCAAGGCTATGGTTTTTCCAGTAGTCATGTATGGATGTGAGAGTTGGACTGTGAAGAAAGCTGAGCACCAAAGAATTGATGCTTTTGAACTGTGGTGTTGGAGAAGACTCTTGAGAGTCCATTGAACTGCAAGGAGATCCACCCAATCCATTCTAAAGGAGATCAGTCCTGGGTGTTCATTGGAAGGACTGATGCTAAAGCTGAAACTCCAATACTTTGGCCATCTCATGGGAAGAGTTGACTCATTGGAAAACACTCAGATGGTGGGAGGGATTGGGGGCAGGAGAAGAAGAGGACGACAGAGGATGAGATGGCTGGATGGCGTCACTGACTTGATAGACGTGAGTTGAGTGAAATCCGGGAGTTGGTGATGGACAGGGAGGCCTGGCGTGCTGCAATTCATGGGGTCGCAAGGAGTCGGACACAACTGAGCGACTGAACTGAACTGTATTTTATAGTTAAAGTAAGCAGATATGAACAGAAAACAAAAATCTTAAGGTATAGAACCTTAGAAAAAGAGAATAAAAATATAAGAATAAATTAGTTTTAGGAAAAACATAGCGCTGCTCAGAAGAATGTGAAATGAGATGAAATATTTATGTTTCGAAAAGCATTAATTTTCCTTCCTAAATAACACTCACTGAATTAATTAAGCATCAAGAAAAAATATATGAAAGAAAAAGACCCAAAATACAAAAAAAAAAAAGAAACTGCTCAGAGTATATTTTGTTGTATAAAGATAGTTAGAGGGGATTACACATATATTTTCCTTTAGCTTCTTAAAGACAAGAAGGGCACCTATATTAATGGAGTTTGCAGTTGAATGCCAACATTATATTAAATTGTCAACACTAAGAAATATGTTAAAAGATGAGTGTTCCTAAAGAACTGGAAATGGTTACAGAAATAATGATATAAATTAAGCAAATATAAAGCAAAATGTCTGTGGAAAATCACTGAAAATGTACTATTCTGTGGTGAACCTGAAAGATACTTAAGAATTGTCATAGATCATTGGTTCCCTTCCTTGGGTCGTGACCCAGATTAACGTTGCTGAGGGTCTACAGAAGGGTCAGGAAGGATCCTCAGGGGGAAAATATGTTCCCTGACCTCCTGGATAAACACAGAATGCCACAGGGGAAGGAGGTGTAGTTTGGTTTTCTCTCTGCCCCTCCCCCTCTCTGCTGTTCCCTCCACCCAAGGAAAAAGGAAATAGCAGGGAGGAAAGATAGGGTGCTGAGAAGTCTCTCTCTGGGCCACAGCATCGGAGCCGGCAACCAGTATTTACAGATCAACATCACGCAAATACCTTCCTCTCTCCACTGACTGTCATCCACAACCCTCACTGCCTACCTGGGACTCAAGCCAATGACCCCCATGTTTTATTGCAATGATCCTTTTTATATATTAATTTCAAAAAAGCAAATAGGTGGAATTCTTTTAGTAACTTTTTTAGTCTGGCCAATGAAACCATTCAGTTCAGTTCAGTTCAGTTCAGTTGCTCAGCTGTGATCGACTCTTTGCGACCCCATGAATTGCAGCACGCCAGGCCTCCCTGTCCATCACCAACTCCCTGAGTTCACTCAGACTCACGTCCATTGAGTTGGTGATGCCATCCAGCCATCTCATCCTCTGTTGTCCCCTTCTTAGGATGACTCATTACGGCTTCCTTAAGAGAAAATTGAGAAGCAAGGTAATAGATGATAGAAACTGAGCAGAAAGAGTTGGTTCACAAAGAAATATACTGAGGTCCAAAAAGGACGCAGTGTGTGTGTGTGTGTTTGTTTCTTTCTGGGATTCAAATAAGGAAATTTGGAGCAATTTTGATTTTTCTGAATGAGAGCCCAAAACAGCTAAAGTAGTGAAGACACTCCAAGGATATGTTGGAGGAGCAAAAGAACGTGTCAGTCAAGCTGCAGAAAGAGGAGCCTGCAAAAAAAAAAATGAGTGTGGCAAGCAGTTCAGGTTACTGGTAAGAATGACCTTGTAACTAACATTTAAAATTTAGCTTGACTATATGAAGAACTTTTTCCAAAAGATGAGCATCTAGACATTTAAGCTTGAATATAGACTTTTAAATTGATAGATGGTATATTCATTTCTTCGTAAGTTGAAGCTTAGTACTACACTTTCTGAAGTCAAATGCATAATCAGTTGCTATTCCTCTAGTGGCTAAGACTCTGTTCCATTGACATTAAAGGGAGAGATCATTTCAACCTGATCATTTTCAGTTCAGAAACTTCATTTTGGGTGCACACTCCAACCTGTATACCATCTCAGGGACCTGAACACTGTAATCACGGTTGTGCTGTTCAACATCCTTTTCCTAGAACAATAAAGCCCTCCATACCTTTTCAACCTGTCACGTTTTCACTGCATTATAGAATTTAAGCATGCTTTGAAGATGAAAAAGATTGTACACAATGCTTAAGTGTTACTATTATTATGATGATGATGATACAGTCTACAAGATGTACAAGGGCATTTTGGAATGAATGTATTATGAGTCACAAAGTTGCAACTGAAGACAGCTGTTTGATTGCTACTTGAGAGAGTGGAGTTGAACAAGCCTGAATATGGATGATCTCATTTGGCTTTATAAAACTAAACAGAGCACAGGCAGTTAGTTGGATAATATATCTCCAAGGGAAAGAAGAGTTAGTGTAATTCATCTCTCTGCTGTAGTATATATCATGCTCTTGCTTATAAACGCCAGATAGGATTTCTGTTTCCAAAAGGTCAGATTATCTTTAGCATGGTGACCTCACTCTTCAGTCACAACACATAAGCTTGCATTTTATTATTATTTTTTAACTTTGGTTATATTTTTAATTTTCTTGTTTTCATTTATTCCTTTCCACTCTTTTATCATTCTTATATTATTGATTTTAAAAATCATTTTTCTCCTTTCATGAGAATGAAAAAAAAATTACTTAGAATATTGGCTAGTATTTATGAGCTCCCTTGCTACTGCAGAGTATGGGAGAAAATACGAATCAGAAATATACAACCCACTTTACAATTCAAGACACAAAGAAATGAAGAGTCAAATAGTTATACACAATTACATAACAAATAATGTCAAGGCTATCATATGGGCAATTACTAAATGAATCATATAGACCCAAAGGACTAGAGATTTATGCATGGAATTTATCACAATATATTAACTGGAACTAGTAAAGGTTGTAGCAAAGAAATCAGTAGCATTAGGAAGACAGGAACAAGAATGTCATTTTACGCTAGAGGAATGCTGTGAGGCAACTCATAGATGTGGAAAAGACAAGGTGTTTTTCATGAAATGGTATGGTTGGAATAAAGAGCCAATGGAGAGTTTCTGGGGAAAAAAAAAGAGAAGATAGTTGGAGACAGATTTAGACAGATGTTGATTCTAGAGTGAGATAAATTTCATTCTGAAAGCCTACGGTGTCACATGGTGTAAATATCATGGTGTCACATCTGATTCATTCATTGATCCACAGAAAAGACTGATTTGTAGAGGATGATCTGAAATTTGTGTTAACAAAGATTATGAATTGGCTCTAGGAAGGATTTTCAAGATTCAGTTGGGAGAGAGTGTTATGAATGGGGATTTAAATGAAATGGCCATACGGATGTAGAACGTACACTAAGCTTAACCCATCTGTAGGTTAAGTAATATGGGAGTCACTGAAGATTTTGATAAGAAGAATAACTGGACTAAAGGGCTTAAAAAATTGTCTCTAATAAATACGTAAATATAGATTAGAGAAAGAGGACAATGGAGCAAACTGATGAAGCATGAGATTGAGGTCTTAATAAGGAAAAATGGCTGTAATGAAGGAAAAAAACAATAGAAATAAATTACATGATAAAGGAAAAAATCAATACAGTTTGATGACTGATTGTTCATATGGGATCTGGTTGAGAATGAATCAAAAATGAATACATAGTTTTGAATCTGAGTGACTGAGAGGTTTGTCTCATAACTTAAAAATGTACTTTTTCTTTGAACGTGCCTGTCTACCTTGTGAAATCTGGATCTGTGGAATCTGGGTCATTGAGTAGCAGATTGTCTGTTCTGAGTGAGTAATACTCCAAAATGGAGTGGAAGGAATATGAAGAATGTTTGGTTGAAGAAAAGAAAAACGTATCCAAGATAGAGGCAATCCATTGTCATTGTTGATAATATTTGACTGGCAATGAAAAAAAGAATATGTGATTTTTAGTGGCCTATATTGCATAAGTGAAGGGAGAATATATTATACTTTCTTGACCAGAATGTATTACAAGGGTTGAATGTGTAAGTTCCTAAAAGGCTGAGACCATATACGCTTTTGATAACACTATAGAAGTAGAAGCTCTTTGGAGATCTCCAAATAAATGGTATCACTGAAAAGGAAAATATTCAATATTTTTTGTCCACAAATGGTTCAATGGACTATGTGAAAATAACATCTTTCTTCCTCAGATCACACAGCTCCTAAAAATATAACCTTTTAAATCAGGAAATTTTCTTACTAGGGTGTAACACTTTGGGTAGTATGTAAGCTAAGTTAGGCACCAAAATATAGTATTTGGGAAGACCATCAATGAGAAATTGGTTTAAAAACACTCACCAAGAAGAGCAGTGAAGACTAATCCTTCTTTTTCAAAATTTATCACGAAGCACTATCGCAAGTGAGAACATCCAAGATAAAAAAGATCAAAATTACTAGTCATATACTATTGTTTTGCTATAGAAATATCCAAAGACTTAGTCACACATTCCCATAGTATGTTTAAATGTGTTTTATTCGTAAGAATTTATTTTAGGAGGAGTTGTGCGAAAAGCTATTTGTGTCAATTCGTATTTTGGTTTTAATTTGCTAACTTTTGAGAGATGTCTTTCAAATTAGGCGTATAGAGCTGTGCCACACGACATAGAGCTTAAAGTCAAATCCTGAAAGAGATCACCTACTTCTCCAAATGCTTGACATATCTAAGAATGGCTTGAACTCATACGACATAATATAACCTGGAAATGGATGGAGGAAAATAGCTTAGGAACTAAATTTGGTTCTTTTTTTTTTTTTTTAACTAACTAACTGTGTGAATATGAGTAAGTTACTAAATTCCTCTGGATTTTCATGTCTTAGCTGTAAAGGGGGAGCTTACCTGGTGGCTCAGTAGTAAAGAATCCACTTGCCGATGCAGAAGACTTGGGTTCCCTCCTTGGGGTTGGGGAGATCCCCTGGAGGAGGGAATGGCAATCCGCTCCAGTATTCTTGCTTGGAGAATCCCATGGACAGAGAAGCCTGGTGGCTAGAGTCCATGGGGTTGCAAAAGAGTCAGATACAACTTAGTGACTAAAGAACAACAAACAGAAGCTGTGAAGGGAAGAGAGTAGACTAGATGCTCTCATGGGACTACATTTTATGAGGTTTTATCATGTGGAATCTGTGTAGGTGAACAAGTAGGCTGAATAGAAACCCATGAACTTTGATTTTGAATCTTGTCAACACAAAGTTTGGAGCTACTGGCGGACTGCTTTTTTGGTGTTACTACATTCCTTCACGGATCCACAGAAGGGAAAAATATGAGAGGAATAGTAAATATCAACTTGATTATAGAGCTCCAGCGACTCTGGAAGATCAAGGTTAGCTGCTTTAGAAGGTATGAAATTATATAGCCCTGCCCAGTTCCTCCAAGTGTCTTCAAAATAGTCTTGGTTCCCATGGGCACTTTCATGCCATTCTGTTAAAGTTATAATCAGTGACTTATTTCTGGACATGATTTGGACAGTACGTACCAGGAGGTAAAATGTGTACACCCTGTCTCCCAGCAATCCCTCTTCTAAGAATTTCACCTAAGAAGATAACCATACTTGTGTGGAAAGTTCTGTTCTGAACAATGTTCATGACAGTGTGGTTTATAATGTGAAAAACTGGGGACATTTAAAAGTTAAGAGGTGAATACTCTAAACACCCATTAAAGATACAATGTAAATAGAATAGGGAAATATGAATATTTTACCAGGCATAAAGAGGAAATTAAAGACCTACATGCCTAATATAGCATTTATGAAAAATTTTGTGTAGATATATATATATATATATATATATATATATATACACACACGTTTTTGTTGTTGCTGTTTACTCACTAAGTCGCGTCGACTCTATGCGACCCCATGGATTTCAGTGCACCAGGCTTCCCTGTTCTTCATCATCTCCCTGAGTTTCCTCAAACTATGTTTGTTGAGTCAATGATGCTATCCTCTGTCATCCCCATCCCCTTCTCCTCCTACCCTCAATCTCTGCTAGCATCAGGGTCATTCCCAATGAGTCAGCTCTTTGCATCATGTGGGCAAAGTATTGGCGCTTCAGCATCAGTCCTTCCAATGACTATTAAGAGTTGATTTCCTTTAGGATTGACTGGTTTGATCTCCTTGCAGTCCAAGGGACTCTCAAGAGTCTTCTCCAGCACCGCAGTTCAAAAGCATCAATTCTTTGGTGCTCAGCCTTCTTTACGGACCAACTCTCACATCTGTACATGACTACTGGAAAAACCATAGCTTTGACTATACAGACCTTTATTGGCAAAGTAATGCCTCCGCCTTTTAATATGCTGTTTAGATTTGTTATCGCTTTCCTTCCAAGGAGCAAGAGTCTTATTATATATATAAATGAATTGGTAGGACTTCAGAATTTTAAAATTCTTTTTTGGAACTTTCCTACAATTTCTTAGAATCAGTATGTATCAATATTTCACAAATAGTGAAAGGAATAAAGAATAATGTTGGCTTCTAATGAGCTGAAAAGGAATACAGAACACCAGTGTAACAGCTATGCCAGTGGTGAAAAAAAAATTTTTTTGGATCATAGTTGAGTTGTGAAATATTAAAACTGGGAATACCTTTTTTGCTTTTAGAAAAGTCTTCAGTGTCAGGGATTACAATGTCTGCAACTATGCTTAAGTATATATTACATTATTGTAACTAAAAGATTTCCCTGTTTTTTCCAGCTTAAAATCTGAAGTTACATACCTATTGTGTATTTTGTTGTGATTGTTTTAAGTTAGTATGTTTTGTCTTTCTTTGGTAATACTTGTGGCATACTTCTTTCTTCTGTCCAATATTTGAACTCACTCTTTACCATGTGAATCTTTGTAAGGAGTAAAGAAAAATCTCTTCTTATAGAAGCTAATCATGTGACATACTTGCTTTTTTTTTGTTTCCTTGAGCTCCTTCACTTTATATTTTATTGTGTGTGGTTTTTTTTTTTTTTTTTTTTTTACTTTAAAATATTGTTACTTGCTTTTATCGTATTCTCAGAGAGAGGGCACAGCCTTCACCATCAGACACTCCTGTATCGGACTTTAACTAAGGGGCTATAACTATAAGACGAGAAAGTGAGAAAGGATACTCTTTCTTTCCTGGTGGCAGAAACAGTGGTGATGGCTGCATGGGCAAGATTCTGGGGGCAAAAGTGCTAGCTGTGCAAATGTCACATTTTGGGACCAGTCATGGCAGCAGATATTTCTTTATCAGTCTAGTTCTGATAGTTTCACATGCTACTTCTGGAAGCTAAGCTCTGGTTTGGTTTTCAAGCTCTCCCAGGAACCCTGGGAGCTTTGAGCTACCCTTTGAGCTACCAGGAACCCTGCCTTATACACTCCCACTTCTCTCCTTCCCATCATCAAATGTACACACACTGTTGCTGTTGTTCAGTCACTAAGTCATGTCTGACCCTTTGCAACCCTGTGGACCGCAGCAAGACAGCCAGTCGCTCACCATCTCTCAGAGTTTGCCCAAGTTTGTGTCCGTTGAATCGGTGTTGCAATCCAACCATCTCATCCTCTGCCTCCTTCTTCTCCTTTTGTCTTCAGCCTTCAGTCAATGTATATCTTTATCTTCCCTCTGATATCAGAAAGTACGTGTGCCTTCCCCTATTCAAGGAAGAGGGTATGCTGCAGATGCCATCTGTCACCATCTTAAAGACATGGTTTCTCACTTCATGCCCTTTTTTATCTGCTTTATCAGTTTCTCCCTTTTCACAGAATCTTTCCCTGTGAACATGTGAACATGTTGATGGATCTGCCCTCTTAAAAAAAGATGTCTTGTCCTCACCCATACTTTCAAGTAACCTAGCTTCTGACTCCTTAACTGCCGAGCATCCTAAAAGGGTTATCTATTTGCATTGCTTCCAGTTCTTCACCTCTGACTCATTCTCCAACTCTCTCCATTATGGTTTCAGTTCTCGTTATTCCGCTACAAAAGATTGTGACAAGGTCTCCAACACCCAAATGCCATATAATCTGACTTATGTAACTCAACCTCTCACCTTTCCGTTTCTTGCAATATTTTCTTTCCTCTTGGATACTTTGCACCTTGCCCTCATTTTTTATCTTTCACAAGGGTTTTCCCCCCAATCTCCTTTACTGGTTGAGAAGAAATGTTTGTCCCTAGTTGATCTCTGTAGTCTCAGTACTAAATGCTCATCTTTTCTAAAATTATTCTAAAATAATGTGATCTATTTCAATGTCTTGAAATGTCACTTGTATACTGATGATGATGAGATACATGTCTATATCTACCTATCTAGATTTAAGTCTAGACATATGCATATTCTTTCCTTCCGGATCTCTTTATTATGAGCTCTAGATGTCACATCTCCACTTGAAAGTCTCACTTGCCCCTCCAAAACCTACTTCTTCCCTAGCCTTCTCCATCCTTGTAAATGGCACCACATTGCCCTATTTCTTCGAGTAAATACACTAAAAGACATATTTCTATACTCCTGTCCTCTTATTTCTCATACTCGATACATTGGAAACACCTTGTGATTCTACATGTGAGTTAACTCAAGTCTGCTAACTTCTATGCCTCCTTGGACACTACCTTCATCTAAGTACT
Organism: Capricornis sumatraensis; assembly: GCF_032405125.1. NCBI lineage: Eukaryota > Metazoa > Chordata > Mammalia > Artiodactyla > Bovidae > Capricornis > Capricornis sumatraensis. The sequence continues at coordinate 67,761,161 of NC_091079.1, forward strand.
AAGTACCCTGATAGCCCTATAACCACTCTTGCGACAACCCTTGGCTCAAGTGGCATTTCCATATAAGATCATCAGCCCTATGACAGAAGAATGCCTGTTTGTCTGGAATTTCTTGCTCTTAGCCCAGTGCCTTATACATAGTAGGTGTTTGGTAAATATTTGTTTAATGAAAAAAAAAATATCGATTCATCAGCCAATCGATTAGTTCAGTTGGCAGCAAGCTGAGCATTAACTTGGTCTAGAGAGCTGAGAAAAAGCAGACGGTGATATGAATTGAATTTGAATGCTTTATAAATATAATTAAAATCCCCATTATCACAGCTGCCAACTAAAGAACCTGAAGGATGAAAAAGGACTATTCAAAGTAGGGGGACTGAGTGGTATATTCTTGTCAATGATGTTGCAGTTTATCTCATTTGCAAGGGAAATTGCTCTTAAAATAATTTAATATGTCCAAATACTATTAATTGATTAATTTGACAAATAATTACTGAGCACCTATTATATGTCAGTTACTGTTACCAATGTAGGAATCCAGCAGCAAACCAAACAGACAAAACCCCAGGACCTAAAAGGCTCACAGCTTAGTCAGGGAAGGGGCTTCCCCAGGGGCGCTAGTGGTAAAGAAAACACCTGCCACTTCAGGAGACATAAGAGACAGGGGTTTGATCCCTGGGTTGGGAAGATCTGGAGAAGAGAATGACAACTCACTCCAGTTAGGGAGACAGACAAATCTCAGACAGATAAATAAGTCAACTTCATATGTTCATGCTGAGTTGCTTCAGTTGTGTCCAATTCTTTGTGATCCCATGGACAGTAACCCACCAGGCTCCTCTGTCCACGGGATTTTCCAAGCAAGAACACCCAAGTGGGTTGCCATGTCCTTCTCCAGGGAATCTTCCTATCCCAGGGATTGAACCTGCATCTCTTACATCTCCTGCACTGGCAGGCAGGTTCTTTATTACTGGGCTTCCCTTGTGGCTCAACTGGTAAAGAATACACTCACAATGCTGGAGACCTGGGTTTTATCTCTGGGTTAGGAATATACCCTGGAGAAGGGAAAGGCTACCCACTCCAGTGTTCTGGCCTGGAGAACTCCATGGACTGTATAGTCTATGGGGTTGCAAAGGGTTGGACATGACTGGGCGACTTTTACTTCTTCACCACTAGTGCCACCTGGGAAGCTCTAAAATTTCACAGTGCATCTTATGCTGATAAATATGGAGGATAAAAAATAAAGCAAGAAAGAGGTCATAACATGTGAAGAGGGATTCAACATTTTGAGTGCCCAAGGAAGATCTTGCTGAAGATATGATTTATAAATAAATACTTGGATGAAGTGAGGGAGAGAGTCATGGGAATATTCATGGGGAAAGCATTCCAAGCAGAGGGAACAGCAGGTGCAAAGGCCCTGAGGAAGTAATGCATTTTCATATAAAATGGTATCAAAGAGGCAAGGAGAGGGTAATAGGAAATTGAGAGGTTAAGTGGGGAGTGGTGGTGGGACTCGTTCACAGTTACAGTGAAAGCTTTGAATTTAATGCAGAATGACGTGAAAGCTATTAGGACACTTTGAATCAAGATGTGGTATATGATCTGGCTTAGTATCTCGCTCTGATTAGCCTACAAGATTAGCTGAGTGAGGCCAACATAAACCAGGTTCAAAATTATCTTAATTACAGAACTTGTTGCTGTTCAGTTGCTCAGTTGTGTTTGACTCTTTGCAACCCCATGGACTGCAGCACACCAAGCTTCCTGTCCTTCCCTATTTCCCGGAGTTTGCTCAGACTCATGTCTATTGAGTCAGTGATGGCATCCAATCATCTCATCCTCTGTTGCCCCTTTCTCCTCCTGCCTTCAATCTTTCCCAGCATCAGGATATTTTCCAATGAGTTGGCTCTTTACATCAGGTGGCCAAAGTATTGGAGCTTCAGATTTAACATCAGTCCTTCCAATGAACATTCACAATATACAACATTCATTATAGTTATGTACTTCAGGGCATGTTAGTTATATGACTTTATGATACTTTGGTCTAAGCAAAAAAAAAAAAAGAAAAAAAGAAAAACCCGTTACGAATAATGAAATAATATTCAGGAGCACTTACAGTACTTAAAATTCCTTATTTTAGAAAAATTAATTAAAAGCAAAAGTCACTTGATAAACACAGCATTTATATAATTGACTAATTTTTAGTGAAAGAAAAGATTATTTGTAGCCTAGTAATTACTAATATATATCATCACTAAGTATAAAATGTAATATTAAATATCTTAATTGTTTTTGAGGGGAACTTCTTAAGCCAGACTGCTTACATTTAAATCCTAACTCTGTCCCCCACCAGCCGTGTAATCTTGGGCAAGTAATTTCTCTCTATGCCTCAACTTTCTTATCTTTAAAAATGTGAATAATAATCATAACTCCTTCAAAGAGTATGGAGTAACACTGTGCCTGACATGGAGTAAATGTTCTATATTAATAATTGTTATCATTATTGTGATTATTATCATTTCTTATCTTAAAGTTGTTGCATTTAAGATGGAACGATAGATAAATGAAATTTTAAAGACCATTTCAGGGCTAACTTTTTATGACTGTATGTGAACTAGAGTAAGATTATGTTACACCTTGCCTCGCACTACAGTTTTATTTTTATAAACATTATTTCATGAATACATTGGAAAATATATATTAGAAGGTCAGAATAATTCGAATGTGTTACTTATTTAACAGACTTTTAAGATTTGGCATAACATCCGAGACCTAGGTCTCTTGTGTCTCACACATTGTGTCAGCATAACCTTGTTTTAATATGTCCTGTGTTTATAAATTAAAAAAAAATAGACACCATTAGACCATATTTCATAGGTTCAGTAACTAATAATGAAATGCAACACAAGAGGTTAGTATTTAATCCCTATTAAAAATGATAACAGGGCTTCCCTGGTGGCTCAGCAGTAAAGAATCCATCTGCAATGCACGAGATGAGGGTTCAATCCCTGGGTTGGGAAGATCTCTGGGAGGAGAGCACAGTAACCCATTTTAGTATTCGTTCTTGGAGAATCCCATGGACAGGGGAACCTGGCAGGTTAGAGTCCATTGGGTCACAAATGAGTTGCACACGACTTACCTACTAAGCAACAAACGAACACAAAAAATGATGACGGAAAGATTGTTGAGTCTATCCCTAGATATCTTTAGGTCAATAATTTCTTAGAGATGACAGCTCATAGATGTGATATATGTAATCATCATTCAAACACTTAGGCTAACACTAAAGGTAAACTTTGTGCATCAAATTTTCTTTTTTCTTTTCCACTATAGTTTATTACAAGACATTGAATATAGTTCCCTGTGCTTTATAGTAGGACCTTGCGTATTTATTTTCTATACAGCAGTTTGTATCTGCTAACCTCACACTTCTAATTTATCCCTCCCCTTGCCCTTTCCCCTTTGGTAACTGTAATTTTGTTCCCTATGTACCAAATAGATTTTAAGTTTGTCCCTCGTCTTTCTTTGACCACCAAAGACCTCTATGAAATCTCCATTCCCACATGTGGATTTGAATTCCTTCGTCATCTTCTTATGGAAACTTTATCAGTGTGTTCAGTTCAGTTCAGTCGCTCAGTAGTGTCCAACTGTTTGTGACCCCATGAATCGCCACACGCCAGGCCTCCCTGTCCATCACCAACTCCCGGAGTTCATTTAGACTCACATCCATCAAGTCGGTGATACCATCCAGCCATCTCATCCTCTGTCGTCCCCTTCTCCTCCTGCCCCTAGTCCCTCCCAGCATCAAAGTCTTTTCCAATGAGTCAACTCTTCACATGAGGTGGCCAAAGTACTGGAGCTTCAGCTTTAGCATCATTCCCTCCAAAGAAATCCCAGGGTTGATCTCCTTCAGAATGGACTGGTTGGATCTCCTTGCAGTCCAAGGGACTCTCAAGAGTCTTCTCCAACACCACAGTTCAAATGCATCAACTCTTCGGCACTCAGCCTTCTTCACAGTCCAACTCACATATCCATACATGGCTACTGGAAAAACCATAGCCTTGACTAGACAGACCTTAGTTGGCAAATGTCTCTGGTTTTGAATATGCTATCGAGGTTGGTCATAACTTTTCTTCCAAGGAGTAAGTGTCTTTTAATTTCATGGCTGCAATCACCATCTGCAGTGATTTTGGAGCACAAAAAAATAAAGTCTGACACTGTTTCCACTGTTCCCCCTCTATTTCCCATGAAGTGATGGGACCGGATGCCATGATCTTCGTTTTCTGAATGTTGAACTTTAAGCCAACTTTTTCACTCTGCTCTTTCACTTTCATCAAGAGGCTTTTTAGTTCCTCTTCACTTTCTGCCATAAGGGTGGTATCATCTGCATATCTGAGGTTATTGATATTTCTCCCAGCAATCTCGATTCCAGCTTGTGTTTCTTCCAGTCCAGCGTTTCTCATGATGTACTCTGCATAGAAGTTAAATAAGCAGGGTGACAATATACAGCCTTGACATTGACGTACTCCTTTTCCTATTTGGAACCAGTCTGTTGTTCCATGTCCAGTTCTGACTGTTGCTTCCTGACCTGCATACAGATTTCTCAAGAGGCAGGTCAGGTGGTCTGGTATTCCCATCTCTTTCAGAGTTTTCCACAGTTTATTGTGATCCACACAGTCAAAGGCTTTGGCATAGTCAAGAAAGCAGAAATAGATGTTTTTCTGGAACTCTCTTGTTTTTTTGATGATCCAGTGGATGTTGGCAATTTGATCTCTGGTTCCTCTCCCTTTCCAAAAGCCAGCTTGAACATCAGGAATTTCATGGTTCACGTATTGCTGAAGCCTGGCTTGGAGAATTTTGAGCATTACTTTACTAGCATGTGAGATGAGTGTAATCAATGCGTTAGGATGAACATTTTGCCTAGTTAGTCTTTTATTTCCTTAAACATATTTTGAAGAGTATTGTACAAAAAATGAAGTCTTCTACTGACTCAAGAATAGTAATTTGTGAAGTCAAGGACACATGGAATTTAAAATTGTTAAATACAACTGATGATTTAAACAAATATCCCAAAGCTAGAGAGAGTGCAGGGGATTTCCTGGAGACACAGACTGTAAAGAAACTGCCTGCAAGGCAAGATATCCTGGTTTGATCCCTGGGTCAAAAAGATTCCCTGGAGAAGGAAATGGCTACCCGTTCTAGTATTCTTGCCTGGAAAATTCCATGGACAGAGAAACCTGGGATCACAGTCAATGGGGTCACCTAGAGTCAGACACCACTGGGCAACTAACACTTTCACTTTTAAGAAAGAGTACAGGATATCTCAAATATTCTGCTATTGTTCACAGCAGTTATTGGGATTTGTTTTCGGGTATGTCTATTACCACGCCCGAGGTCAGGGGGAGCAGCGGTGGCCAAGAGGAACACCCCATATCCAAGGATCTGTGGCTGCGTGGGTGCAGGAGGGCCGAGAGGAGCTACTCCACGTTCAAGGTCAGGAGGGGTGGTGGTGAGGAGAGGTAAGGAGCAGCGGCTGCGCTTTGCTGGAGAAGCCATGAAGAGATACCCCATGTCCAAGGTAAGAGAAACCCCAGTAAGATGATAGGTGTTGCCAGAGGGCATCAGAGGGCAGACACACTGAAACCGAAATCATAGAACTCGTCAATCTAATCACACTAGGACCACAGCCTTGTCTAACTCATGAAACTAAGCCATGCTGTGTGGGGCCACCCAAGACAGGGGCATCATGGTGGAGAGGTCTGACCGAATGCGGTCCACTAGAGAAGGGAATGGCAAACCACTTCAGTATTCTTGCCTTGAGAACCCCATGAACAGTATGGAAAGGCAAAATGATAGGATACTGAAAGAGGAACTCCCCAGGTTGGTAGCTGCCCAATATGCTACTGGAGATCAGTGGAGAAAAAACTCCAGAAAGAATGAAAGGATGGCGCTAAAGCAAAAACAATGCCCAGCTGTGGATGTGACTGGTAATAGAAGCAAGGTCTGATGCTGTAAAGAGCAAAATTGCATAAGAACCTGGAATGTGAGGTCCATGAATCAAGGCAAATTGGAAGTGGTCAAACAGGAGATGGCAAGAGTGAACGTCGACATTCTAAGAATCAGCGAACTAAAATGGACTGGAATGGGTGAATTTAACTCAGATGACCATTATATCTACTATGGAAAGCAGGACTCCCTTAGAAGAAATGGAGTAGCCATCATGGTCAACAAAAGAGTCCAAAATGCAGTACTTGGATGCAATCTCAAAAATGACAGAATGATCTCTGTTCATCTCCAAGGCAAACCAAGGTAATCCAAGTCTATGTCCCAACCAGTAATGCTGAAGAAGCTGAAGTTGAACAGTTCTATGAAGATCTACAAGACCTTTTAGAACTAACACCCAAAAAAGATGTCCTTTTTATTATAAGATGTCCTTTTTATTACAAGGGACTGAAATGCAAAAGTAGGAAGTTAAGAAACACCTGGAGTAACAGAAAAATTTGGCCTTGGAATGCGGAATGAAGCAGGACAAAGGCTAATAGAGTTTTGCCAAGACAACACACTGGTCATAGCAAACACCCTCTTCCAAAAACACAAGAGGTGACTCTACACATGAACATCACCAGATGGTCAACACCGAAATCAGATTGACTATATTCTTTGCAGCCAAAGATGGAGAAGCTCTATACAGTCAGCAAAAAGACTGGGAGCTGACTGTGGCTCAGACCATGAACTCCTTATTGCCAAATTCAGACTTAAATTGAAGAAAGTAGAGAAAACCGCTAGACCATTCAGGTATGACCTAAATCAAATTCCTTATGATTATACAGTGGAAGTGAGAAATAAATTTAAAAGACTAGATCTGATAGATAGAGTGCCTGATGAACTACGGACAGAGGTTCATGACATTGTATAGGAGACAGGGATAAAGACCATCCCCAGGGAAAAGAAATGCAAAAAAAGCAAAATGGCTGTCTGAGGAGGCCTTACAAATAGCTGTGATAAGAAGAGAAGAGGAAAGCAAAGGAGTAAAGGAAATAAGCATCTAAATGCAGAGTTCCAAAGAATAGCAAGGAGAGATAAGAAAGCCTTCCTCAGTGATCAAAGCAAAGAAATAGAAGAAAACAACAGAACGGGAATGACTAGAGATCTCTTCAAAAAAATTAGAGATAGCAAGGGAACATTTCATGCAAAGATGGGCTCGATAAAGGACAGAAATTGTATGGACCTAACAGAAGCAGAAGATATTAAGAAGAGGTGGCAAGAATACACAGAAGAACTGTACAAAAAAGATCTTCAATAGCAAGATAATCACGATGGTATGATCACTCACCTAGAGCCAGACATCCTGGAATGTGAAGTCAAGTGGGCCTTAGAAAGCATCACTAAGAACAAAGCTAGTGGAGGTGATGGAATCCCAATTCAGCTATTTCATATCCTGAAAGATGATGCTGAGAAAGTGCTGCACTCAATATGCCAGCAAATTTCGAAAGCACAGCAGTGGCCACAGGACTGGAAAAGGTCAGTTTTCATTCCAATCCCAAAGAAAGGCAATACCAAAGAATGCTCAAACTACTACACAATTGCAGTCATCTCACATGCTAGTAAAGTAATGCTCAAAATTCTCCAAGCCAGGCTTCAGCAATACATGAACCATGAACTCCCTGATGTTCAAGCTGGTTTTAGAAAAGGCAGAGGAACCAGAGATCAAATTGCCAACATCTGCTGGATCATGGAAAAAGGAAGAGAGTTCCAGGAAAACATCTATTTCTGCTTTATTAAAGCCTTTGACTGTGTGGATCACAATAAACTGTGGAAAATTCTGAAAGAGATGGGAATACCAGATCACCTGACCTGTCTCTTGAGAAACCTATATGCAGGTCAGGAAGCAACAGTCAGAATTGGACATGGAACAACAGACTGGTTCCAAATAGGAAAAGGAGCATGTCAAGGCTGTATATTGTCACCCTGCTTGTTTAACTTCTATGCAGAGTACATCATGAGAAACACTGGACTGGAAGAAGCACAAGCTGGAATCAAGATTGCCGGGAGAAATATCAGTAACCTCAGATATGCAGATGATACCACCCTTATGGCAGAAAGTGAAGAGGAACTAAAAAAGCCTCTTGAAGAAAGTGAAAGAGCAGAGTGAAAAAGTTGGCTTAAAGCTCAACATTCAGAAAACGAAGATCATGGCATCTGCTCCCATCACTTCATGGGAAATAGATGGGGAAACAGTGGAGACAGAGTCAGACTTTATATTTTTGTGCTCCAAAATCACTGCAGATGGTGATTGCAGCCATGAAATTGAAAGACACTTACTCCTTGGAAGAAAAGTTATGACCAACCTCGATAGCATATTCAAAAGCAGAGACATTACTTTGCTAACAAAGGTCCGTCTAGTCAAGGCTATGGTTTTTCCTGTGGTCATGTTTGGATGTGAGAGTTGGACTGTGAAGAAAGCTGAGCGTCGAAGAACTGATGCTTTTGAACTGTGGTGTTGGAGAAGACTCTTGAGAGTCCCTTGGACTGCAAGGAAGTCCAACCAGTCCATTTCTAAAGATCAGTCCTGGGTGTTCTTTGGAAGGAATTATGCTAAAGCTGAAACTCCAGTACTTTGGCCACCTCATGCGAAGACTTGATTCATTGGAAAAGGCTCTGAGGCTGGGAGGGATTGGGGGCAGGAGAAGAGGACGACAGAGGATGAGATGGCTGGATGGCATCACCGACTCGATGGACGTGAGTTTGAATGAACTCCTGGATTTGGTGACGGACAGGGAGGCCTGGCGTACTGCAATTCACGGCGTTGCAAAGAGTTGGACATGACCTAGCAACTGAACTGAACTGATTACATTTCTAAATCATTTCTAATATCTTCATGTCTTCATTATTTGAGGGTGAGGGTGGATTTGATGTTGGATACTGTGAAAAATTACACAGAACCAAGTCTGGCAAGTAAAACAGCTCATCAATCTGTGCAATACCATTTTGGGTAAAATATGAAAATTTATTTGTTTGACTCTCTTATAATTGGATAGAAATGCAATTCAAATTTTTTAAGTTCTATTATAGTATAGTTCTGTGAAGCATACATATTACGCGTACTAAGTCGCTTCATTTGTGTCTCACTGTTTTGCAACCCTATGGACTGTAGCCCACCAGGCTTCTCTGTCAACAGGATTCTCCAGGTAATAATACTGAAGTGAGTTGCCATGCCCTCCTCCAGGGCATCTTCCTAACCCTGGGATCAAACCCACATCTCTTATGTCTCCTGCATTGGCAGGAGGGTTCTTTACCTCTAGCACCACCTGGAGTCAATTCACATTGGTTTAAGGAAACTGGAAAGCTGACGGAGGAGCAGTGTAATTCAAAGGTCTCAGCAATGTTGCAGAGCCCAAGTCTGTCTCTCCATGTCTAACATCTGTTTTCCCTGTATTTACTCAAAACTTCTGTGATGACAAGACAGCTGCAAGAGCTCCATCCTCACATCTCTGCAGGACCAACTGTGATGGAAAGATCAATATTTCTTCCTCAGTTGGACTCTGAGGGTTCCATGGCTCTGACTCTGTCAGGTTCCTGAATGTGAAGCTCTGATAAGCAAGGCTAGAGTTCGATGCTTGCTTTCTCACAGTGAGACATCTTTATGGATTAGAAATGGTGGCTTCTCTTCCTTCAGACAGAACCAGTGCTCTTTGCTAGGGAAGACAGACAGGTTGTTGGTAGCTGAAAACTAGCAGATGCTTTACCACAAGTGGGACACACACACACACAATACACACTTTGTATTTGCAAGGTTAAGTATCAAGTCAAAATCATAGGTTTTCATTTGAGTCTTAATGCTGCCACCAGAATGAAAACATAGTGTAGTGGGGGCATTAAGCCCTTGATCCATCTAGTTCTACACCTGACTACATGTGACTTTGGCTATGTCATTGGATATTTCTCAGTTTCCTGATCTATAAAATGGGAATAAAGGGAAAACACTACCTCTTAGAATATTTATTCAGATTAAATGAATTAATAGAAGTGAAAGGGACTTCCCTAGTGGTCCAGTGGTTAAGACTCTGTGCTTCCAATGCAGGGGGCATGAGTTTGATCCCTGGTCTGGGAACTAAGATCCCACGTGCCACGTGGTGTGGCCAAAAAGTGAAAAAACAAACAAACAGGAAACAGTAGATGTGAGATATTAAAGCCTGCCACATCACAAACCCTGCACAAGTGTTAGCCGTTATTATCACTTGTGTGTCCTTGAGCATTGCAGGCATTCACTGCCTAGGCCTCTGTTTTCTTATTGGTAAAATTAGAGGGAAGATCTCCATTAAATGGAAAGTCAGTGCTTCCTAAATCTGTGCTTTCAGAAGCACACCCTCTAAATAGTTCCTCCATAGAAAGAGGAGGCCTAACATCCAGCACAAAGTGGCTAAATTTTACCATGACTTTGGCAGAATTGGGCCTTCCCTGGTGGCTCAGTGGAAAAGACTCTGCCTGCAATGGAGACCTGGGTTCAATCCTGAGTTGAGGTGATACCGTGGAGGAGGGCATGGCAACCCACTCTAGTATTCTTTCCTGGAGACTTCCATGGACAGAGGAGCCGGGCAGGCTACAGTCCATAGGGTTGCACAGAGTTGGACATGACTGAAGTGACACATGACAAACTAGTGAGATTTTAAGTGTTGACTGATAACGTTAAAAGTCACAGTATAGTACCCTTCTGAGCAGTGGAGGCAGTGTAGTTGCCCAGAGCATGGAATTAACAACATTAGCCAATACTTGAACCATCTTTAGAACATATTCTGTATATTAATCTAGACAAATTGTTCAGATGTGCCTCACAGAATGGGTTGTTTCTGGATAGTTACTTTATGTTCATTTTTAATTTTGTGGTCTAAATATAGAATTGCCTTTACTCATCTAATATGAGATCAAGATATGAAGTTACATGTCTCTTCAAATAATATAAAATTTGGTACCTTAAATCTGTGCTGGACTCCTGACTTATACAGCAATTAGAAACTCAAAGCATAATTGAAGGAGTAGTTGCTTTCTTCATATATCTTTATATTTGAAAAAGAGTAGGTGATAGGCTTTGATTATGTTTCCTTTTTTAAAAACTTCAATATACATGTGAATATATGTATATGAATATATATAGTACTATGATATTCTGCATTATATCATAATTAATAACTGGATATGAATAGTTCAAGGATTTTGCCCAGAACTACTTTTGAGAAAAGAAGTTAAAGAATATTGAGAACATATTAGGTACTACTGTCTCAAAACTTGGTTTAAGAATAATAGGAATAAAAAGATAACTCATATTATTATTTAATAAAAAGCTACTGACAATGATCATGATATTGTCATCTGTCATCATTGTCATGTCCCTTCCCTGGTGGCTCAGATGGTAAAGAATCTGCCTGCAATTCAGGAGACCCAAGACTCGGAGGTCGAGAAGATCCAGGGGAAGGGAATGACAACCCTCTCCAGTATTCTTGCCTGGGAAATCCCATGGACGGTGGAGCCTGGAGGGCTACAGCCTTTGGTGTTGCAGAGTCAGACACGACTGAGAAACTAACACTTTTTTTTCACTTATCCAAAGACCTCGGATATTTTGGGGAAAGGTGAATAAAATAGTTAGAGGTTTCAAATATTACCAATGTTCTCAATTTCTAAGTTGTGAATTTCTTGGGGCTCAAGAAATTCTCCTTATTCCCAGGAGTCTTACCTTGTTTATCTTACTGACTTAATTAGCTTTGAACTATGAGTGTCCATGCTTCTCTTTCCAGACAGAGCTATCTCCAGAGTCTAGACTAGAGCAAATTGGAACAATTGCCCAGGGCTCTGCTCTGCTGGGGAAACCCAGCAGCTGGGGCTGCTGCAGCAGATTTGTGGTTGCTGGCTGGGAAGGAAGAAGGAGAGGGTGGGAGTTACTATGATAGAACACAATGATCAAAGACATTTATCACAGCTTTGTATAGAGCATTATCTATCCCCAACTTTTGACCACCCCAGGAAGACACAGTAACCTCAGGGTCTAAGCACTGCAAATAAATGACCTTGCCCACCATATATGAACAACCTTATTCCCCAAATTAGTTCAACCTTTATCAATGTTTATCTTCACAGTTGTAGTGAATGATTTAATATATGTCATAGTCAAAGGATCACTCTCTCATTCTATAGTGAAGACAAGAATTGCATGTTGTCATTTGAATTGCATTCTCGGGCCCCACCTCCATTCAATCGGTGAGGCCCACTGGGCTTCCTAGGTGGCTCAGTGATAAAGAATCTGCCTGCCAATGCAGGAGATGTGGGTTCGACCTCTGGGTCAGCAAGATCCCCTGGAAAAAGAAATAGCAACCCAATTCAGTATTCTTGCTTGGGAAATCTTATAGACAGAGGAGTCTGGCAGGCTACAGTCTGTAGAGTTGAAAACATTACTTAGTAACTAAACAACAGCAGCATCAAGATACATTTGTACTTTTTTAAAAAGCACCCAAGCTAATTTAGGAAGTACTTAATTAGACCATAAAATCTACAAGGTAGGTGAGGGCATGTCAGATCATTTCTGCCTGGGACACTCACACCTAACATGTCTGCCATATCACAGTTACTCCACATACATTTGTTTAACTTTTTAAATTATAATTTATTGAATTAAAGGACTCTGCTACACCCTCAGTTACAAAGAAGATTTTATCAATCAGAATCCAGGAAGATAACACGAGGGATACTCAAAGAAAAATTTGAAAAGTATTTAATGAGCAATCATTTAAAAGCTATGGGCAGAGTTTGCAGCTGCTGCCGCCAAGTTGCTTCAGTAGTGTCCGACTCTGTGCGACCCCACAGACGGCAGCCCACCAGGCTCCCCTGTCCCTGGGATTCTCCAGGCAAGAACACTGGAGTGGGTTGCCATTTCCTTCTCCAATGCATGAAAGTGAAAAGTGAAAGTGAAGTCGCTCAGTCATGCCTGACTCTTAGCAACCCCATGGACTGCAGCCCACCAGGCTCCTCTATCCACGGGATTTTCCAGGCAAGAGTACTGGAGTGGGGTGCCATTGCCTTCTCCGATGGGCAGAGTTTAAGGATCTAAAAAGAGATGATGAAACATCCAGGGCCTAAAACCCACCAGAAGTGGTAACCCCTGGGCCTAAAATCACAAGCAGTCAGAGTGGGAGGGCTCTTTACCGGAACACCACGGGACTGTATCCATGGTACAGGGCCTGCCAGGCAGGAGAGAGTCAAAAGAATAAGGACTCTGATTGTCTCTGCTCTCATTTCTTTGAGTTGATGGTGTCATTGGTCATATCCCTCCAGAATCCAGATGGCAAGGAAGCCCAGGGGGATGGAGTGGTCTGCTTCTCATGGTATAGAGCACAGAAAAAGTGAAGGGTTGCTGCTTTCCAGAAGTGGATCATCTTCTGTCTTCTGAGCAGCATACAAGTTAGTTCTGAAGAACAAAGTTTGGAGTCAAAATGATACTTTTCATTGGATTATTTGGCCATGACTTCATGGATGTCTATAGACCAGGCCCTTCAAATTGTCTAGATACACCAAGGATGAATCAATTGTGTGAACACCAAGATGGAATGTTAACTAATGGAAGTTTTCATCTACCAGATGGGGGCTTCCCTGGTGGCTCAGCTGGTAAAGAATCCACCTGCAATGCAGGAGACCTGGGTTTGATCCCTGGGTTGGGAAGATCTTCTGGAGAAGGGAAAGGCTACCCACTCCAATATTCTGGCCTGGAGAATTTCATGGACTCTATAGTCCATGGGGTTGCAAAGAGTCAGACACAACTGAACAACTTTCACTCACTTTCACATACTCATAGACTCATGCACATGTACACACACATGCACATATGCTTACACACACTTCCATGGGATTCATGTAACCATGTGAAACATGATCCCTGTGAGAACCTTGATGTTTGACTCTTTTACCCCAATTAAGTAACACATAAGTGTTTGATAATTTAATATCTGCAAAATTAATAGCTATTGGTAGATTTGATGTATATTAAAATGATTCAATATTTTTACATTATACAATAAAGAGAAAAAAATACTGTTAATGCTTAAATAGTTTATCTCTACCTCACTTTTATAGTTTTCCTAATGTATGCTTATAACTTCTAAAATGACAAATAATCTCTTCCCATCTAAAAAATTCTCAGCTTTCAACTTCATTTTCTATACCCCCACATTTTAATGCCTAGGATTTAGTTAAAGACAATTTAATTCACTATTTTTAGAGCAACATGGAATTATGAATCCAAAGTTAATGATAATGAGGACAACATTTCAGAGGAGGACAAACGTCTTCTCTGATACAATGCCAAAAATATGCTGCCGAGATGAAGACCACCCTGAAGCTTCAGTTGGCACATAATACATCAGACCATATGTATTAAGGGAAAAAAGAACAGAAAGAAAGGAAAAAAAGGCCACATGGAGCATTTGAAACTTGCACTCCATAGTGCGTTTCTAAGTAAAATGTAAAGAGCCTGTTCCAACCTCCAAATTCAATTTAACAGATGTTACTGAATACCTATGATCTGATGGTCTTCTGCCCTCAAGAGTCTTACAGTTTAAGGGGTGGTTAGGTCAACAAACACCATCATATGAGTCACCATGATGAGTTACTACCTAGAGAGAGAAGCAAGTCCCATCGAAGCTTACTTTCTGCATTGCTGATTGTCATTTGGAATTTGGGAAAGCTTCAAGCAAAAGGTAGGATCTGAGTTTGATCTTGGAAGAAGAGAAGGTGTTCAGCATGGAGGGCTAGCAGGAAAGGGTCCCTCAAAGTCTTCTGGGTAGAAGGTGATACTAAGGATAAAACAAGCATTTGAAATGTCAGATGGATCTGGGGAAGGGCTCGATCAGTGGGTCAGGGGAGCATGGAAGAACAGAGTGAAGAATGAGGCCAGAAAAGTGTTCAGGACTGGGTTATGAGAACATGAATGCCCTCAGCCCCACCAGTGTTATTCTTTTGGCAGTTGGGAGTCCTGGAATTTTTGTCATGAGGAATAAAAAATGCTGAGGGGAGGTGATCTGATGTGCTAGCTCTGTATAATAATGAATAGAGGGTGAGAGAGAAGGAGGAAAGGCTCCAAGGGATGTCTTGGGAGAGATAATGATGTTTTAATTTGGGAAGAGTCCATGTGGATGGAATAAAGGCAGTAAGAGGTACAAAAGCCTTTAGAAAGGGAACAGTGGGAAGACTGGGTACCCGATTGGATGTGGGGCCTGTGGGGTGGGTATTGCCAAAGATGTCAAACGTCTGAGGTTTCTGGTCAGGATGACTCCTGTCTTTAACAGAGATAGGGTTTGTCTATTTCCTTCATCCTTCCATGTTGTCTCTTGTTCATAGCCTCTTCTTCCTAAATTGTGATATTTGACATGTATCCTACCACTCAGATTCACAAGTTTGAATGTCCAGTGGAATATTTCCATCTGATATTTAGGCAAAACTTGGTGTTGGGCTTATGTATATACAACTTAGAATACTAATTGCACAACATTGGATGAGTGAATGGGATGAAAAAGTGTTACAGCAGAAGATCTGAGAGCAGAAGTTAGAAATATGGAGAAAATTGGAAAACACCTAGTTTTCAGGGTCAGATAGTGAATCTGGGTTCATTCAGATGCAAACTTCTCTCTGATGTGAGAGAAGGGAAGTGAGTCCAGCTGTTTCCCGCACCGGGTGGGTTTGGATAGAGTGCTGAGCTAGCCTATATTATTCTATTTTCAATCCAATGGATAGTATACAGTTGGACATTCATAAAAACTAATGAAAAAGCAAGAAATGTCGTTATTATTCTCAGGCACCCAGGCAGGGATTGTGTGTGTGTGTGTGTGTGTGTTCATGTGCATGTATGCAGGCTGTGTATGTGTCCGTGTCCACACCTCAGAAATTTGTTTCCTCTTTTAATTAAATAAAGCCCATGTTGTTGGCTTTCAGGGTGGGCTGCAAGGCCCATCTGTTTAACTAGGCAGTTGCCTGATATTGCAGGGGGAGGATTGGCAAGTGTTTAAGTGTGAATTTGAAAACCAGATATAGGCTATTTAAAGCTGAATTTATCTTTAATAAATTCACCCAGAGGTGTTCAGAAATAGGTAGTTTGGAAAATGATCATAATTTGCGCATAAAAGGGTTTTTTTTTTTTTTTTTTTTTAAAGGTTGAGTGGTTTGTGATTGCAAGAAGAAAGGGACTCGGGGAAGTTCACCTTTGATACACACATTGTTGCTTCAGTCTCAGTCTGAAGGAGGGCCGCCTGTTTCCATAATTGCTTCTGATATGCTGGGAGGCAAAATGGTCTTCCATTTCCTATGATATAGTACGGAGTTGAGAGCAAATAATACATAAATATTTTCTTGATAGTATGTGGTAAAACAGTTGGCATTTAGAACCAAGGGTTGTCAATCTTTGAGGTTTCTGAAAGGAATTGCAATTTATGACGTGTTAGAGTAAACAGTTGGATTACATTTCTGAAATACGTGTTCCATCAGGTAAAATCATTGTGATTACAGGCACGGGGACTGTAAGTAAGTTATGTGCTAAAAGGTTGAAAATGTAAGACAAGTATGTTTATGCTTAACTACTAATCCCTCTTTGCATCTCTGATGAATAAACTACAAGAAAAGGTGGGAAAGGAATGTTTAAAATAAAAAAGTGTATTATGTAATTTTGGTAAATAAATAAATATTAATACAACTCAAGGAATTGTTTCATCAGTGGTCCAGCCTTGAGAGAAAATTCCAGAATTCAAAGAATTAAGGAAGATCATAAAAAAGTTATTTTAGTTGGAAGTTATTCCTTTTGTTTGCTTTTTAAAATTTCTCTTAATTTCTTCTTTATTTTCTGGTGCACCCTTCAAAAAGCAAGGTTGTCATTTTAACATCCAGGCTCCATTGTTCAGAAATGGATTGCGTATAAAAGAAGAGAATGGTTTTAAGAGCTTTGCATATGTTTGACAGCAGAAGATAATAAATGTAAATAAATCTTTAATATTTTTCCCTAATTCAGTTTGTGCCATGCAAATGTCAGGACTATAAAAACAAATCAACAAACATTTGAAGGAAAACAATATACATAACTTATTTTATATATTAAAAACAACTGTCAAACAATTATGACCTCATGTATTAGCTGGTTGTTTTGAAATATTCCTACTAGAATTAAAAAATGCTAATGCTTCGAGGGCCTTTGAGCTTAAACATATTGTGTCAATCAAGAGCATATGTAATATATCTAAACCATGAGGTAAAAATTTTCTTCATAAATTATTTCATAAATAAATAAGTAATTTGCTTGAAAAAGTTTACAAAAAATATTTGTGCTTTTATTAAGTTCTCTACAGATCTTTTGTGGTTAATATAAATGGATTGATACAGACAATATTTTGATCTGCTGTATATTCCAACTCGAAATACTAAAAGAACATGAAGAGAGTCTTCATTTCTCAGGCAAACTTCAGCAAAATTGAGTCCGTGAAACTTCATTCATTACATTTTTAAGTGACCATGAATTTGTTGGCTTAGTACCTGAGTGTAACTTTATCCTTTCAATTAAAGGACATAATTCACCCTCAGACCTTTGGCTTTAACTTTTTATATAATATATAATTTGGGGTACACTTAATGGTCAAAAATTTTATTATTACAGGTGGAAAAACACCAGCCATCTCAAGGGTTTTGTGCTTGCAAAAGCGTGTAATTTTATTTTTTAACCAATTTAATCAATGATTGTTTCATGTGAGTAAATTTACACTCTTGAGGATTGCCTTAGATTTGAGGGTGACAGAGAGGAAGATCACGTTCCCTTTTAAAATACCATTTTAATCTTGGGGAGCAGACGGAGATTAGGAACCAGTGATAGATTGTACTATTTAACTTTGCTGGTAGGATGCTATAGCCTCAGCTTTTTATCAGTTCCAAACCAGCCTCAGCAGTTTTAGGTGGTATTAACCCTTTAAATACAAATGGTTTTACTATTTAGATACGTGTTTCAAAATGTATTCTATCTAATATTTTTAGTTAGTCATGGCTAAAGAATGTTTCACTCAGATCTTTTTTTTACCCCTGAATAAAAATGCTTCTCACTGTGCCAGTGCATATTTCCATAAAAGTTGGTAAGCTAATTTATGGCTTAAAAAAAGAAAATAAAATTCTATATTTAATATATGCATTTTTTTTTTTACAGTGGAAATTGGTGGTGGACAGTATTAAATGACTCTAGTGTGGAAATATGCAGGTGGTCATTAGTAGGTGACTATGAGATTTACTGAAGAGTTTGATATGAATTTTCCCTGCAAACAAGACCATATATAAATCTAACTCTTTTTCCAAATCCGTTTAAATTGATGATAACATGTGAATAACTCCATGCATATGAGATTCATTGTCTTCTCACTGCTCTAGAGATACACTGTTTACTTCACTGTAGAACTGTGTTTTGACTCTTTTACCTGACTAGTTTCTACTGCAAAAGTGCTGTTGTTTATCTGCTCATAAAGAAGTGTATGGGACACAATTGTGGAACAAAAGTGTTACAGAATGGATTCATGTTATCTGTCTGACTAGTTGTATTAAGCAGAAATGAAGACCTTACAGGAAAAGTTCTAAAGAGCACATATTTTTTAAAAATGATTGGTTTTTTCACTTCTGATAATAATATGTTTTGATAATATGCTCATCTTTTCTCTGAGAAGATGTGAGAATCATTTAGTGAAAAATATTTTGGAGGAAATTACTTCATCCTCAACTCACAGATTCATGAGCCGTACCTCTCTAAAACTCTAATTTTAATCATTTTGTAGTTTGGAGAAGGAAAGATGTTTTTTCTTGTAGCACAAAATTAGCTTAAACTGACTTTCACTAGAGGAAAAACACGCCAAAGTCACCCCACTGAAGAAAATGAAGTCCAAATGGCTAAGAAATGTTTCTTTAGTTTTTAGCACCTACTATACTTCAAATCCTGTCTTGATCTTGTTATGCATTGTTGATCTTTAGAAGTTCAAGAAAAGAAAAAAAGAAAAAAAAAAAACCCTCTCTCGATTCAGTTACTTCATGTTGAATTTTATTTAACAATGAGAGTATCTGAAGATGTGAATTGGTAAAAAGAATGTCATGCTTAATTCGGAATCCCTTATCTGCTTCTAAACCCCCAGAGAGCAGCAGGTATTAATCTTGCTGCATTTGAATAATGTCCCCATTTTATCTATTTTGTCCTACCCCCTTTAAGCACCCATTGAGCTTGCTAGCTTCTCTCCAGCTCAGAAAACCATAGCAACCTCAGTCCGCACTTCTCCAACTCAGGATAGAGTTCAAGTTGTTCCCCTCCAAGCCCTCTGGCCATCATACGCAAGGCAAACCCTGACCACCGACTAGGTGTCCTAAGACTTGCACGTCCTAGGAAAAGGGCGGGGGAGGGGCCACACACACACACACACACACACACACACACACACGATCCTCCGCTGTTTAATTGGGAGCGAGAAGGAAAGTAGCAACCGAAAAGGTAAACACTTTTAGAGTTCTTTTGATTGTTCAGGAGAGCATCTTCGAGTGTTTGGGGACTATCGGTTGGGCTGCCCTGCACCGGCCCCCACCTGTCCACCCCCACCCCCCCCCCCCCGCCACTCCCCAGGGTAGGTCCTTGTCTTTATCACATTATCCCTAAAGCTTGCGGATTTTTCCTCCTTTTCCAGCCCGCACGTTCCCACATGGGGGGTGGGGGAGGAGGAGGGGGGAGAGGCGGGGCGGGAAGGTAGCTGGGTCCCTGCACCGCGCAGCTCTCATTCGCGGCGCTCCGACTCGGGCGAAGTTCTCGCGCAGCCGGCTGGTCGCGGCCGGGGCCGGTCCGGGCGGGCGGGCGGCGGCGGCGGGTGCTCGGAGCCGGGCGGGGCGGCGGCGGCGGCGGCGGCGGCGGCGCGGGGACGCGCGCTGTCTCTTTAAGGGAGCTTGGTCTGGGGTGGCGCTTTCCTCCGCGAAGGCTCCTTTGATATTAATAGTGTTGGTGTCTTGAAACTGACGTAATGCGCGGAGACTGAGGTCCTGACAAGCGATAACATTTCTGATAAAGACCCGATCTCACTGCAATCTCAAGCGTCCTCTTTTTTGGTGCTGCTCCTTTCTCCAGACCTCGCGTCCTCTCCATCGCTCTCTCGCCTATTTTTTTTTTTTTAAACAAAAAACAACACCCCCCCCCTCCCCTCTCCCACCCGGCACCGGGCACATCCTTGCTCTATTTCCTTTCTCTTTCTCTCTCTCTCTCTCTTTTTTTATAAGGGGGGGGGGAGGGAAGGGAAAGGGGGGGAGGCAGGAAAGACCTTTTCTTCCCCCCCCCTCCAATAATCCAAGATCAACTCTGCAAACAACGAAGACGGTTCATGGCTCTGGCCGCCGCGCCACCATCTTTCGGGCTGCCGAGGGTGTTCTTGACGATTAATCAACAGGTAAGGAGGGGAGGCCAGGGCGGGCCGCGGGGCCGGGGGCCGCGGGGAGCTTGGGGGGCGCTGGAGCCCCTCTGCCAGGCCCGCGGAGCCGCGACGCGAGTGCTGCGCCCGCGCGTGTGTGCGCAAAATGTGGGCGATCGCGAGCGGGGAGCCCTGGGAATTAAAAGTGACTTTCTTTGAAAAAAAAAAAAAAAAAAAGAGCAGAGGGAGAGTGTGCAGAAAGCCAAGCTCAGGCTTCTCGGGTTTCACATGCATTTTCTTTCTTCCTTTTTTGCGCGTGTGATTTCTTTCTTTCTTTCTTTCTTCCCTTCTGCTCTCCACCCCCCTCCCACCCCCCTTTTCGTGGGTCTGAGGCATCTGAGTCTTAGAAACGACAGACTTCAAACTGCAGTAGCCCTTGGAGTCAGGAGGGTCAAGTTCAGCCGCCGGGGAGGAGGAAAAACAAATCCCCATTTGCCAAAAAAAGAAGTTTCAGGCCGGTGCCCCCTCCCCCTCGCAGCCCCACTCCCCCCTCGCTGTCTCTTTCTGGCTGATTTTAATTCTCTCCTACCGGGCGCAGCGGAGGAGCTGGGGGTGGTTGGACCCGAGGGGCCGCCGCCACCGCAAGTTTTCTGGGGCTCCTGACAAGCGGGGAGCAGGTTAGGCACCGGCATGCAGAGTAGTAAGTTGGGCGAACTCGGGAGGGTCGGAAGGGTCTCAGAGAGGGGCCTTCGTGTGGTTCCCCAAAGTGGGAAAACAGCCCAGGACTGGCGCTGTCTTTGAAGAGTTTGCAAAGCCAGGCTTCAAACTTTTTTTCCCCTTAAAGGCCCAGCTGGGCTGGAGGTGGAGGGTGTCGCATCCCTCGGTGCCCCCGCCCCTGCGCGGCTCTGGGCAGCCGGGCCGAGGGGTCTGTGCCCTGTCCGTGCCATGTGGCAGGCCTCGCCGCCGGGGCGCTTCCGTAGGGGCCGAGGAAGGGGCAGACTTCCTCTGCGGTGCGGATGATGCGCCCTGGGTCGCGGGTCAGCGGACACTGGCCGGTGGTGAAATGCCTGACAGCGGTGGGACATCCAGGCAGCCGGGCGCTTCGCCTTCTGTCCAGTTCCTGTTTGGGTTCTAGAGAGACGCATCTTTGAAAGGCCAAGGCAAACACCAATGTCCCTTCAAATAACTCCAAGGTTATGAGACCCCATGAATAATTTGAGGGTAAGGCGGCGGTGGGAGCCGTTTGAAGTGCAAAGCTGTTTTTGTGGCTGGGAAAGCTTTTTTTTTTGTTGTTAGTACCTGTGTGAGCTGGTGGTGTTTCCCCCTTTTCTCCAAGGAAGACAGTTACTGTTTTATGGCCCCAAGACCCTAAAGCAATTTAAGTTAGAGGGCTAGAGGGACTGGTGGGTTTCAGAGGGAAATCTTGGACGTAATATTAGATGTTAGGTCTCGCTTTACTTCCTCATATCTTTTTAGGCCTCAGAATTGAGTCTTTGAAAGTTTTTTGAGTGAGAGCGATGAAGCTTAATGATGAATCAAAATTATATTAGCGTATTCATCCTTATCCTATTTTGGAAATCACGGCTAGAGTTTTAAGTGAGGTAAGTGAAGTGAGAAGCTTAGCGGAGATGTTCAAATCGCAGACCAGTTAGGCCGACTCATTGAACTTTTGGAGATTCATTGAACTTTTGGACATTCATTGAACTTGCGTAAACGCACCAGGTGAACAGGAAAGGGACTGAGAGCGACAGTTAAGTACAAAGGGAAAATACAGATAGGGCCCGGGACAAAATTACCCAAAAATGCTTACTCTAGGCCTGGTCGTTGGCTGAAAATGTGATCGTCCAAAGCAAAAATAAACTAGGAAGCTTCCAACCACTTTTTCGAGTTTTTCAGCTCTTAGGTTAAAACCTATGGTTCTTGGCTGGCATCATGTTACTTTTCCTACTGGTTTTAGGAAAAGTTGATCATTTAGAAAAGCCTGCCAGAGTTAAAAATGCAAGGGGCAGCGAAGAAAAAGTCATGAGGGCGGCCAGTTCTTGACGTGGACAAAATGAGAATGAAAGTTCCTGAGCTCACTGTTGTCAAGTTTCTGACATGCTACTCATTTGCTTAGACCACTTTCTCAGATATTCCACCGGTTAATATATAAAAGCTAACTAGCTCTAAAACGGTGTGGGCTTTTTTTCTTTCCCTTCGTATGCCAGGGTTGTAAATAAATACAGGGTTTGTATGGGAAGATGAAGCGTTTCCTGTAAGTTGTGATGCTGACAGGACAGTCTGGAAATGATACCAACATTTGAAGGATTTTTTTTTTTTTTTACCTTTAAGTGAAAGTTTATTAATGATGTGCTTAATCTTAACAAGTCAAACATATGGGCCTTAGAGCTTCTCTGTCCTTAGATTTTATAACTTCCTTTTAAAGCTGTACCCTTGAATGGAAACATCTCTAGATCGAGTTGTATACTGGGCCACCAACGTGCTAAAGTTTGATAACGATTTCTGGATATTAGTAATGTGAAAATAAAATTCCTAAAGGGGAAAGAGAGTTTTGGTGCCAGCATTCGGACTAGATTTCTCTAAATGTGAGGCATTCCCGGTCTTTATTAATACTCTCTTGGCAAAGTATTGCTTACCATCGGTGAGCTGATGTTTATGGCTTCCTGATCTATCTGTTATATGTTAGGATATGTGTGTGCAGAATGCTTTTCCACATGTAGTAACGAAGTCGGACAGTCTCCCAATAAACAGTGAAACATAGCAAGTTCCTCACAAAAAAGTTAGTCACTCTTTTGAATTTTAGACGCTTCCAGGGTCTTTGCTGCTTTTTAGATTTGGTCCTTTGTCTCTTAAAGGTAATATTAAAAGAAGAAGAGTGTCATCGTGGCTGGGAAGTTTGGCTTGATTTTACAGCTCAGTGTTTTGAAGAGTGAGATTTTAAAGGATTTTATAACATCTTCTTCATACTTGCTTAAAAATAGGTTAGAATCCATATGAGAGTGCTAGTCATAAGTGAGTTACACATGGTCCTACCGTATTTTCAGTATTATTTTTACTTTTCTTTTAAGTCACGTACCACTCCTGAGTTTACTCTCATTTCCACAGGGTAGGTCTCGATACACACAAGGAAATCTTCATTCATAAGGAAAACCTTCAAAGCAAGGAGGTGACTGCATCTGTGAAAAAGCTGCTTTTTAAGATTCTAGTATTTCAGTGATGTTTCTATTGTTGTTATTATTATTTTGGGGGTGTGTGGGTGTGTGTGTGTCTTGTGGAGAGAAGAAATGCAGAAGAAATATAATTTGCAATTAATGATCTGTACATTTGTGGTAAGTTTTAATAAAGTCTTGTCTTCTTTTTTGAAGTAAATAAACATTATTGAAAGTTTTCAGAGGCTTGCAGCAGATTGTTTTTGAGCTGAAACTTTATTTTGAATTTGCAATTAACACAGATATAGATAACCAGCCTTTAAGTGTTTCTTATAATACATGTGTGTAAGACTTTTTCCCCTTCAGTATCCCTTTGATAATAATAATATAATGGTACTATGCTATTATGTGTACCAGACTTTAATAAAGTTAGGGGCAGGTGTTTATAATTGATTTAAAGGGGAAATTATTATTTTTGCAGTAAGGGATGCACTGAAAATGACTGATGCACATTAAAACATATTCTCATTAAGATAGTCTCTGTGTGTAAAATGCAGCTATTCATTCAACAGGCTGACAACTTTCCACTTGGTATTTGCCTTTGCTTAATTTAGTTTCCGCAGGACAGTCAGTGTGGTAGTTTGCATCTGTTTTTGGCAGGCACAGAAAACTATAAACTCAGACAGTCCTGTCCCAAATATTGCAGCTCACAAGTTGCAATCAATTTGATAAAAACAGGCAAGTTTTATGGACTTGCTTTTCTGTTGTTCATCCTTGGTCAAGCTTCCAGGTAACAGAGGTTTCTTTCTCTTCCCCTGTTTTGCTGGTTTTCAGTACTAATAGCCTTGATAACTAATTCTGAGTCTTGTTTACTCATTTAGCTTCCTTATTTATTGCTGATTGAAATTTGGGGAAATTAATGACGGCATGTCTAGACTTGGTTTTACTTTGTCTATCTATGTGATAACTGCGTTCATCTTTTGATCCCACCATAGAGAAAGAACTGAATTCTTTGTTACTAGTCTAGTTATGATTTATGAAATTGGAAGGTCCCCCTTAGATAAAATATGAAGAAACTCTTACAGCCTTTATCAAGTAGAAATTTAGTCTGATTCTCTCATCACAGATAGAGAATACCAATGCACTCTGCAATTTTTATATTAAAAAAATTGAGGAGACTTTTAAAATTATTTATTTCCTAAAAGCTTTAACCAGTAGGTAAAGGAAATATTTTAAAATACCAAGTGGTGTTTTATACACTGTTCAGTAGCAAAGAATTTTGCGGAGGGAATAACTACTTTTAAAAATTTATCCTCGGGTGTTAGTAGGTCCTAGGCTGTTTATTTATATAGGATGCTCTATCACTTACAGATGACCTTTATAAATAATGTCTTTAATGTTGCTATTATGGTAACCTTTAGAGTTGTCCCATCACTCAGTGGTTCTCAGATTCCTGAAAACTGAATTTGTTGGCTTTTGATTTGGTTCTCTGATGGGTATAATAATGTAGAACTTGGTTTAGGTTAGAAAGAGAGCATTGGGTTTAAGGATACCCCTTTGCTGAATTTGCAGAAGGATCTGTGGATGAAAATGATTTGAATTGTTAAGAGTTAGTTAGATGAATAAGCCTGGATGGTCACTGCAGCTGCAGTAGCTGTTATAGGAGCAATGTCTACTTTTTATCGTCAAACTTTTTTTTTCTCCTAAGAGCACAAATCCAGGTAGCAAAAATGAAGATAAAATTATCTATGCCCTTCACATTTGAAGCATCAGTGGAAATCATTTTCTGACTCAAAGCTGTGATTGAAATACAAATAGCATCGAAATACCCCAAAGAAAGACATGAAAGATAACACTTTCCGTTGCTAAGTACATTTCATTAAAAATGAGAAAGAAAACTTTTAATTTTTAAAATGTTTCTAGCTCTTTAAAAACCTGCAGTAAATACTTTACAAGTGGCTAGACACCTTCCCTGGTGGTTTAGTTTATACAAGCAGGAAACTTTCTCTCCTACTCTTTCTCTCTCTCTTTCTTGTTTTCTTTAAACCAACTGACGTAATGCCAAACTTTGCTTTAAAAGAACAGACAGAAGTAATTGGTAGCTTTTAACTTTTAATAATGTTCTGGATTGGTTTTAGTGGCCAAAATGCCATTTAAAAAAAAAAAAAAACAGTTCAAGTAAGAACGGGCTTGTGGCCTGAGGAAGAAAGGCTCTGTTGATGCAGTTATTTTTATTCTGTTTTTCAATCTGTTATTAAAAATCTTTCCTGCTGAGCCCTGTTGGATTTCTCCAATTGCTCTCTGTGATGGATGGTGCATTTCAGGTTACCATAACTTAAACAGTTTTTGGGTTTTGGGGGGAGAGCGGGTATTTGTATTGCGTTATTTCTTATGGGGGGGGGGGTGGAGAGTAAAACATTTGTTTTTGTTTAATTTGCGATGAATTAATTAAGATTATCAATGGCGACAGGTCAATGAATATGTTTATGTAAAGAATGCTACACCTGTTAGCAAGAGTCTGAAATGTGGAAGTTTCATTCTGACATTAATCATTTTTATGTGCAGTGGAAGGAAAATGGGTGAAACTTTACAAAAATATATTTTTATATTGAAAGCGTTAATTTTAAGGGTCAGTTTGTGTGGGCGGCTCTTTTTTTTTTCCTCACAATTTTAGGGGATAATTTTTAACCCTGTTATCACACAGTGTTTTTAGTTTCTTTTCTTTTTTTTTTTTCTTATAAAATAGTCATTTTCTCTCTTCCTGGCTGGTACAGGCAAACAGAACTTTCTCCAGTTTAGAGTTATCTTGGTGATGTTGGTTGACATCAGGGCAACTTCAGAAGCTAGCAAGTAGGAGAATCTTTTCAGAAGGCAAAAAGATTTGTAGCAGTTTTTCCTTCCTTGGAGAGACACTGCACCCAGAAATGAGGCCCTCCGCCTTATTTGGGGGGTCAGAAGTATCAAAATTTCTGATAGGGATTGTTCGTAAGGTTCAGATCTTACTGGTTACTTGTCTTGGTTTAAATCTTATGATTACCTGTCTTGGATGTTGCTTTTAACCCTAAATTTGTGCTGAGGTTCTATTTGCCCCCTTTTACACAGAATGTGTTTAAAAAATAATGCATACTGAAAATTAGGTATCTCGCAGATACCTTAAAATGTCTTTTAATTTGTAATTACCATTAAAAGCATCTTGTATATTCAGGGAAGTTAAAAGAATTCCCTGCATGAAAATTTGACAGTTTTGATTTACCTTAATGTTTTTCTCAGTTTTTCTTATAACTATAGACTTCAGTTCAGATCAGAAACATTCTTTCTCTGCTAACCACTCCTTACCATAAGGATGTGTCAGGAGAAACCGTAGGAACTTAAACTATAACTTGTTCACATCAGCAGAGCAAAAGTATCTTAACATGAATCTTGATTTGTTTTATTTTTTACAAAGTTTTCAAATATATCTCTGTCGTTACGGTTTTGTTGATTGAATGCTGGTTTATTACTGCAAAACAGAGGTAACAGTAATAAAGTTTTGCAAGAAGGGAAAAAAAAAGGCAAAGGGAGGTATTTAGTGCTGCAGTCCTTTAATATCAGTAGTTTGTTTACTGTTCAGTGTTGGGGAGGGGTTGGAGAGGCTTTGTGGAAGACGATACCAAAAAAAAAAAAAATACATCAATTGCGCATATGATCCCCTCCCCTTAAGCTTTACTTAAACAATATGTTTCGGTTTTGCCTCAAACCATTCCGCACCACTTCTCCAAGAATCCACCACTATCTTCCTTCCTGAGCGATTAAGGATGACACTTTCTGTTATATAATGAACTGCAGTATTGTTTGAACAAAGGTAACATTTTAATTTGTGTAATACTTTGGTTATTAGCAGTAGTATGTCTGTAATGTGAGAGGAAATCTAGCATTATATTTGCAAATGCTTGAAGTATCAGGGTAAGTTTCAATTACTGCTGATATGTGCGCATGCTCTCGCAGGTATGCTTTATGTATGTAGTATAGGTGCATGGGTAATACTAAGATACACCTTGAAGGTGGAATCCACTTTGCTAAACAATTAACTCTATACGTTAAACCATGAATCTTTTAAGGCATGACCTACCTTATAAAGTCTTGAAGTTTGAAATAAGTGGAGTTTAAACATAATAAAGCCATCATGACCACGGTACTTATATCTACACTAAATTTACTAAGGAATTTAAGAAATGACACCAAAAAAACCCCTTATACAAAAATGCCATCTTTCGGTATATTTTAAGAAATAGTTCTGCAGATAATTCTTTTTTTTAAGTCCCAAATTTTATTGAGAGGAGCAGTTAAGTGACAGTGCTGTTCCTGAATACATCTTTTTATGCAATGGCACTTTATAGTTTACAATTCTGTCATCTTAAAACGTTATGTAGAAATAATATGGAACATGTAAAGACTTCGTACTATGATCCAATGCGTTTTTCCCTAGGGTGATGGATTCCGTGCGTCACCCAAATGTGATGCTATTTGCCAGGCTTGTAATACTGGTTTTGAGGGTTGCTGTATGTTCTATTTCATCAAGCAACACAATACAACAACTTCAGTATCTAGGTAATAGACACAGTCAAAATAAGTTCTGTAAAATGTTCTAAATACTTTTAAGTAAGTCAGAAGTTGACTTATATATTCACTTTATTTAACACAAATAAACAAATGACTGACACCATTAGCTATTTAAGGCTTCTGTAATAGTATTAGAGGGAAATATACAAGGGCCCATACTTTATTTTCTGATTTTTTCCCCTTTATTTGATAGAAGCATGGTTCTCTTATTTGCATTTATAATTGCTTTATCTGTTAATTATTTGTATTCATGATAGTGAGTAGTGTAGGATTATAAAGAATAATAAACATTTGTATTACATGTTTGTGTCCCGCGCTTTAAAAAAAGCATTAATATTTTATTATTAAATTGAATATTATAGTAACCAAGAATAAACCCAGTATAGGATGATAGATATACCACAAATGCTATTTAGATATGAAGTATATTTTTGCTGTAGAAAAAAAGAACGAAAAAGATTTTTCTTTCAGAGTTTTTTTCCACTTGAATTTGGATAGCATTTATGAAAATTACAAATCAGCAAATATTTTTACTATAATGTATGTTTCTTGAGTAGATTCTACAGTGTGGCTTTCAGTGAATCTTGTGAATTACTAGTTCTGTTTCTCTGTATAGAAGCATGTATTATATCTGAGATCAGATACATCTATAAATAGTGTAAATATAGACGGCAGAAGTTAGTTTGTGGAATCTAATTTCTCTATTACATGATACACTTCATGTGCAAAGGGACCAAGCATTACTAATCTACTTCAGTTTTTTTTCCTCTGAGCTATGCACAAGTGCAGGGTATGATTTTGTGACTTCACGTTAACTTTGTGCGAGCGTACATGTACATGCAGAGAGCTATATTCTCACTCGTATAGAATCTTTTTGCATTACAGGCACCGAATGGAATTTTAACATATTACATATTTTTTGAAATGGCTTTAGTCTTTGTAATATCCACTTTAATTACCTAATGCATCCCAACACCTATTTGAGGGTTTATTTAATTAAAATTTTGGTTCTGAACTGGGGGTAAGATTGGCAAGACAAATTAAAACAAACTTTTACATGTGACTTCTTTGTGATGTCAGTATTCACATATCCTTAGCTATGAAAGACGTAGAAATAAACATATCAGCCTGTTTTATCTCTCAATACTATAATACTAAGAATTTCTGAACATACAAAAATTCCTAAAAGAGATTTTGGCATTTATTCCTGCTTTACTTTGATACCATGAAATATTTTTGAGAAGAGAATCTAGGTCGTTCTAATTTTTTAAAATACCATTCAACTGATGGAAATTAAGACTGGTGATTTATATATACACACACACATATATATATAATTTCTTATCAGGGCTCGTGTTATTAAAGGTTCTTTATACATTTAAGTCTGATTAGTGAACGATTAATAGTTCTTTACCAGTTATTTATAGATATACCCTTGAGACTGTTTAAAATTGTGTATTTTTCTATATTTAGCTGCTAAAATTTCATTAATTAAATTATAAATTGAAAAACACAACTATAGATTATATTTTATACTCTTTTTAACTTACTATTGGAAGTACAGTGTATTTTTTTTAAAAGATTATTGCAAATTTTACTCCTCAGTTTTGCAAACTTAGGTACATTTTAGAAGCTAACTTTAGGTATAAGTGGCCAGTGTAAGCAATTACACATTTAAGTAATTATGGGTTAATATGAAACCTCATTTTCTGTAATTTATAAGCAGATAGTAAGGAGATGTTTCTCTTTTGCATTTAGAACGAATTTGCTTTACATTCATTGGATGCAAGATGTAGTAAATTAAGAAACTCGATGTCATCTAAACCTCAATCACAATAAACTGTTTATTTTACTCTCTGTCCCATCAGTGTTTATTCTACTTTGAAATGTCCCGTTCTTAAAGACAATTTATGTTGTTGAAAGAGTGCCCTCATTATTTACATTTTACTTTTTCTTTGTACTTTGATAAGCTTTAAGTAAGAAAGCTGTCGCTCAAGATTTCAAGCCAATAGTAAAAATCATAAAGTACACATTTTATGTGTAAATGTTTGTGCATGATCTTGCATGTTCACTTTGTCAGACATTTAACTCTTTACCGTTCCGCATATTTGTGTACACGCTGACACACCTGTCTTGGACTTGTTACTCCTAGCATAGTTCAGTAAATCATCATTAACATTTACTTAGGTGGGTACATGCTCGTCTCACTGCCTGAATAATTCCACTGGCAATGATAAAAATTAAGAAGTGAGACCAATGATGATTAGAAATGGAAAACAGAGTAGTAGATACTGGTGTAAGCAGATGTCCCTTCTTTTTGTTTTTCCCATTTTCGATTCCTATTTAGAACGATTTGTAAGTATGTATATCTGAACAGAAGGGGGACTTGGATACTGCACAAGACCGTTATAACATAAGGAACTGTTGCTGTGGATGGCTTTACTTATTGATATGTTTTTGACATGGAAGACTCTGACCTCGTTGCCTATGGTACTTGGGAAAGTTCGAGCAAGCCCACTGGGGCCCCACTCACCAGTCCCGGCTTTGCGTGACATAAAGCATCCTCCAGCTTCTGGTGTGCTACTGTGCTGTTTCCCTTCAGGAGTGGAGGCCCAGTAAGTTAATCTGGCATTTGAAAGCAGAACTAGAATTTTTTTCCTTTTTGAAAATCCTCTGGATGGTTTACAGAGGAGTAAGCAGAGATCACGGGTAGCGTGATGTTGTTCATCTCAGGTTGCTAAAGAAAATTATGCTGAGAGCAAGCATGCTTCCTCTGAATTTTTCTGCTATGGTTTATTACCATTTTTTTTGTTTGTTTGTTTTTTTCCTCTTTGGGATCGAATATTTCAGGTTTTGGAGGAATAAAGATTTCTCCTTTCAGTGAAAAAAATGAGCCAATTCTAGGGTTTTTGCTTCTATTCTTTATAATATTTATATTTTGGGGAGGGAGCTGCATAAAAAACAGAAGTTTATATACTGTAAACTAATAATTTGATTTTCTTGTTTGCTCTTGAGCAGGCCTTTGCCATTCCATTTCTATGAGGAAATACATCCAATGAAATTAAATAAAGTTTTGGTGTAATTTTTCAACAATTGTAATCACCAACTGTGACATATTTCTGGCAAAAAAAATAAGGCAGTTTAGTTACTCAGTGCTTCTACCCAGCTATGTATTCCAAGTTTATAAATATGAATTTGATCGTTTGATCATGGATGATTCTTGAAATGAATGTATCTTGATTCAGGGAAGAGAGTACTTAAATTATGCTCACCATCAATATGCTTTAGATTTGCAAGAAATAGATTGCCAAGCATGATGCTTTCAGCCCTTTGATATCTTTAGTAAAGAGTTTTACTTGTTTATGGTAGCTTATATTTAATAACATCATGCATAGACTGTTTAACATATTTGTGCCTTGAGCTGAAGTGAAGTTCAATAAATGACTGTATTTCCATCAGGGTTTGGAGGGTAATGAAGTGTTAGTAGCCATCTACTAAAAATGGTTCTGAGATTTGAAATTTGTAACTGATTTTTAGGAACCGTGGCACAAATATGATAATAGGTAGATATATTCAGTGATCACCTTTTATAAAGTTAGTTCTGTCTTTCATGTCTAGGAAAATAGAGCAGTGAATATTTGCTTTCTGTATGTTTTGTCTCCAAGCAGAGGAAACTGACAGTTTTATGTTTTAAGTGCTGAAAGTTGTTCTTGGCTATGCAGCCCCTGAGTTAATCACTGAGATGTTAACTTGATTTTTTTTCGTCTTCAAAAAGTTTTCAAATGTAAAAACGAAATATGCTTCCATTATTTTCAAATTGACATCCTGCATTCTGGATTGGTTTTTAGAGAAATATTTTCCAAATTCTCTTGGATTGCTTGTAAGTTTGAAATATTGAGTTTTGTTTTTTTAAGCCTTTCAGAAAGGAGAGGAAATACTTTATCTTTTTAGAGTTTTCTACTTATAGAATCCTTTTTATCTCCCATAAAGTGCAAATTAATTTTGCATTCATTTTTTATTCTTGTATGTGTGTGTTATCTTTTCAGAAACTCATTTTGAGGGCATCAGAAATTGAGCTTCCCTGCCATACCTTCCTGTGATAAGATATTTTGGTCATTTCTAAGGAGTCGCTATGTAGAAATCCTTTCTTATGTCATTTGCATGCTGTTATTTTTACTTCAAACAGGATTGGTATCTGAAAATCATATATTTATTCTTTGAGGTTAGTTGCCAAAATTATGAACCGTGTAAAATAACATGATATTTAGTTGTTTCTCAGTTATATCCTTAGGCAATTTGTATAAAAAATTTTGGTTGAAGGAGAAAGAAAAAGAATACTTAAACAACTTTGAAATAGTGTTAAGATAGTCCTACAGAATTTTCCAAAATTTGTAAGAAAATGTGAAATATTTTCAAATGTGCAGGTTTAAAATTCAACTGTGTATACAGTGAAGACTTTGACCTGATATATTGTACTGTAGAAATGTTTAGTATAAAGTGAAATGTCTCTGGTGTTGCCTGTATTTTATTTATTTATTTATTTTTGCAGGCTGCTTTGCTTAAAATGATTGGCATCCTTATAGTTTTGTGTAAACCAAATAAGGCTGCTACCCTAAAGAAGCAACGGCTTTGCACATTCATCTTACAGAATATTTTGAAATACTTTCATTTGGAGCAAGTGCATCAAGCCCTAAGAAATAGATACCAAATTGCAAACTAGTAACCAGAACACATCACCCGACTAATCCCTGAATGTGGAATTGACTCTCAGAAAGGACATTATTTCCATTCCGGTTCCATGTGTTTAACAGTATTTTGGTGTCTCCGCTGGTAGAAATGTGGACGTTTCAACTAACCACCTCCTTGTTTTGATTCCCGTGATGTCAGGCAAACGTTTTTCCAAAACTTTTGGCCTGGTGTAATCAAAACGTGTTGTGAAATTAGGCTAATTTGATGATTTCAGATCATACTTAATGTTATTTTGAAAAGATACTTAAAAAAACATTACCTGTTTGGAATATGGTGAAAGATCCTGGACAATGTTTTTAGATTTAGTTCAAAGCCTCGAGCTATAGTTGAGGAAGGACAAAATTCCACAATACTTCTTCTTGCCTAATGTAGGAGAAAACATGGCCTTTTTGCATAAACACTTTTGTAGAAATAGCTGGTCAAATTTATTTTGACAAAAGATGATTGTATAAAATTGGAGCAAACTTTGTGAACCCAACAGTATGTGTACATTTTAGCTTATTATGTTCCATCGATAAAACCATGTACACAAGGAAACTAAGGGGAGAATAAATTTCATCTCCTGTCTGAGGTTAGATGTCGAATGAAGTGCTTAGTCAGAGAATTTTCTTGGGGCGCTGCCCCGTCCCCTTGACTGGCGGACACATCTCATCATGTGCACGAGTGTGCGATGTTGCATGCGTGTGTACTGGTGGCTCTACTCTTGAGAATCTTTTAATATTTTTTTTGTTGAGGAAGAGTAGACCCTGGCCAATGAAACATTTCTTTCTTCAATGGCTGGATTTTCCTTGAATGGTCTGTCTTATATCTGATGCTCAAGTTTAAATTTTGTTTCTTTGTTTTTCTTTAATTCAGGTATTGGTCAAAGTAACCATTTGGTCCTGTTTTGAGTGATAGAAGAGACATGAGATCTATCCATTCTAACAGACTCATTTTATAATTGAGAAAACTGACAATCAAGTGGATTTTCCATGGTTACATGGCTAGTTAAATAAAAGACTAAACTAGAATTGCCATCTGATCAGCATCCTCATTTATACGTAGCGCACTAGACAGTTTTGATATTTGTTGAGGAAACCTGCCTAATATTTTCTGTGCATTCATCTTTCTTTTTCCTTTTGTGATGGTGGGAGAATAGAATAGCACATTAATGTGCATTGGGAAATTGATGATCATATAATGTCAGTTAGTATATTCCATATCGACGTTTCCTTGAAGGCTCAGTGGTAAAGAATCCACCTTCTAGTGAAGGAGACACGGATTCGATCACTGGGTCTGGAAGATTCCCTGGAGAAGGAAGTGGTAACCCCCTCCAGTATTCTTGCCTGGGATATTCCATGGATAGAGGGACCTGGTGGGCTGTAGATCATGGGAGTTGCAAAAGAGTCGGACATGACAGTGACTAAATGGCAGCGACAGAGCCTATATTATTTCTGTATTAATATCTATGAAGATACGAGAATCAAATATTTAGTCTAGAAATTACTGTGAAAAGTTAAAATGTTACAGCAGAAAATCTAGGCTTGATGGTTCTTTCAAACCCCTGACAAGAGGTGTCTCTTTGTGTTCATGTATAAAAAACCCAGTTGGTACTGAAGAATTGGTTATGAATTAATCATTAACAAGAACGTACTTTGTATTATTGTTCTCCCTTTAAAATACCTCCAACATTTATCTATTTTGAGACCATTTTTTAAAAAAGCAACCCATTGGAATTAAGGATTTTTTTTTTATCTTCTAAGAAACTGGGAGACTGGACATTTCTGTATTTGTAACACCCACAAGCCCCTTGGCAGGTTGAAAACTACAGAAACATCTGTGAGATTAGGCCTGAAATGTGCAATTAGTTATTAAAATGTGGTTGAGAAACCATTTGTGGCATTTTACATAATCTCCTCAGCATTTATAAAAACAAATTAACAAAAGAATAATGAAAGAATCTCATTTATTTTAAATGCTTTTCTTATTAATCCTGTCTTTTGAATGATAAATTTCAGCCTACATGTAGGGAAAAGTAAATATTTTTAAATATAAATTTAATTTATATTTTTAGGCATTTTTTAACATTCTATTTTAATCTATGACCCCACTCAATATGGATGCAGTTAACATTTGTTTACTGATTATAGTTAAGCTAATTTTAATCATTTAATCTGTTGCATTGGAAAAAACAGGGGAAAAAAATGTCTTTTTTAGACATCTGAGGTATTTTATGTAATTCCTTGTTTCTTTTTATCTTTCAATCCTAATAGTTATATTTATAATTTAAAGTGTTAATGCAACTCCCTCCTGAGTGAAATTTGTGATTGATACTTCCCTCCATGCCATCATTTCCATTTCTGTTTTAAAGAATTGTGATGAATGCCTTGCAGACAAGTATTGGACCCAGCACATTCCCGGACTCTTTCAGAGTGGCTTCAGAAGGCAGAAAAAGTTGTGTCTGCCCCTGGGAATGGGCTGGTTTGGTACAGGGTCTGTATTTGTACCTGAGTGTTGAGCTGCAAAGTGAAGATACCTGTTGGTCTCGCTTTTGTTTGTCTGTATTTTCCTCCATTTCTTAGCCAGAGGGCAGATTTTTTTTTTCTTTTTTTCCCTTAAAATATGGTGGTTTTGTTTCTTTAGTGTTTCATTCAGGTGAAAATCCTGTATAAATGGCTGTGCACAGTTATTCCTTTAAAAGGGTATAGTTTGCTTGTGGAAAATTATATCAATCAGTTAGAAATAATTAAGTCAGAGAGTAATGGAATGATCTTTTAACATTAAAAAGCAATTCTTCTAAAATGGATTAAGGAGCCATTTAAACTGTTACACTGATCATCCTACATGAAATCTCTTTTTTGGTATAGTGAGCATACAAAACAGAGAAAGGCTGAAAACTTCCATTATTATTATATAAATAGGATTTTTCTCCTTCTCTTCCTCTGGCTATTATCTCTTTATATAATTTTGGGGGAGGCCTGACTGTTAAATATCCAGTGTATACCTAATCAAACCATAGGAAACGCTATCAGTACCTATCTTGCCCTAGCCTTTCTTAATGATTTTCTTGATGTTATTTTTGGAATTTATTTTTCTACTTGATTCTCTCCCTATATTCCAAGTATCTATTTTTCTCCTTTGACTTTAGGAGATTGGAACTTTATCCCTGTGCTCTTGGCATTGCTGATCAAAATAAATTTAAAGTGGCTCTTACTCTGAGCTTTGTTTATCAGAAAGTACTTTTTTGTTGACTTTTAAAACATATCAAATCCAGATAAGATTTAAATAAGATGAGTTTTTTTTATTTCATTCTTTTCTTTCCACTTATTAAGGGATTTGCTTTCCTGATAAAACAGTATACAATTAATTTTATTTGATTCTCCCTGAATCAAAACTATTCTCCCTGAATATATTCAGCTTCCTTGTGGTAAATGCCTTCTCAAACAATGTTAAAACATTTTTATGCTTGTTCTCATAGCACATATTGTGAACAAAAAGTATCCTGGATATTTTATAGAAGGTTTTACGTGGCATTTATCTTGAGCTCATTTGAATTATAATCCAACTGCAGTTGTTTAGAGTGTTCTCGAAATCTGAGAAAAGTTCATTTGCAATTGTGTAGCTAATATATGGTTACTGAAGCTGAGAGATAGGTTATGGTTTAAGCAGTGGATTGATTTTAGGGAAAAGTTGGCAAATGATATAGTTCCCTTGACAGTTTTGGAAAAAAACACAAGGTAAAATGAAACAAAAGGCTACTTTTCATTTATTTCCAGATGGATTTCATCTTGTACTTGGCATGGCACAAAGTCAAAATGTTGCTCTTTGAGATTTATTAATTAGAATGTTTCTAAGCCAGATATGGAATCCAGTCTCCCTTTTTCAGATAAAGGTAAACCTACTCAGATGTAAAAATAACTTTCGAGTGGGGAAAATATCGGGAGCCTAAATCTGAGGCTTTTTTCATGTACATCTCCATTTCTTAACTAAGTGCACTCTGCCACGATGACTCCGTTTGTGGACACCGCTGTACTGAGGACACCAGTGGCCTTGTGGCAGCCAGGCCCAATGGTCTTTCCATCTGACTGCACGTCTTAAATGAATCGGATACTGCCAACCATTCTCTTGAGTATCTCTATTGGCATGGCTTAAGGAGCGCTGCATCCCTGCTGCACTTGTTCCAGTCTGTCCTTGACTTTCCTCTTAAGTGCTGCAATTTTCCTTGAGGATTGTATGCTTGCACCTTTTGATCCAAATGAAATCACTCCAGGGTTTCACCTCTAGAACTGAGTTGGTTATTACAGTATTATTGTTGTTGTTTAGTTGCTCAGTCTTTTCTGACTCTTGGTGACCCCGTGGACTGCAGCCCGCCAGGCTCCTCTGTCCGTGGAATTTCCCAGGCAAGAATACTGCAGCGTGTTGCCATTTCCTTATCGGGGGATATTCCCAACCGAGGGACTGAAGCTGTGTCTCCTGCACTGGCAAACGGATTCTTTACCTGAGCCACATTGCTGGCCTTCAAGTGCATAGGTCCTTGTTTATGAATCTGTTCGTCATCCTTAGCTTGGTATGTGGGACCCTAAACTCTGCTCCCAGTTTACCAGTTCCATCTTTACAGTTCCATGTGTTCTATCCTTAAAGTAGTATTGAGTTCCAGAACTTTCCCCAACCTACCTTCCTTCATGCTCTCCCCTCTCTGAAATACCTTTGTTTCATCCAGTCTTACTTATAGGAATTCTACTTATTCTTCAAATGGTAACTTCTGTATTTCTTTTTCCTGAAGCCTTTAATTTCTGCTCACTGAGATTTAAACACCCTGGCCCTGTGCTTTCACTTATTTATGGCTCTAGTAGAGCCCATACCAGAATCACTTGGCCATTGCAAGTGTGAGGAGAATAAAAGCACACCCAGCTTATTTCTATTCTTTATACAGTGTCTTGGATACAGTGGTTTCTCAAAAGTGTTGCATTAAATTGGCACTTAAGAGGAGAATACTTTGGCCAGAAGAGCGTAAGGCTTTTAGATGTTGAGAAAATTGTGAAATTGGGTTGTCAGGTTTCACAGAGGAGAAGGATTATCTGATGTTGCATAATTAATAAACATTTTTGAAGTCTACCCTAATGTATTGTTCTTAAAATGTCATACGACTGGTTACAACTTATATTTTGCAATGTGCTTTCAAGTTCTGCCTTTTGCTGATTAATGTCCTTGAACCAAGTGTGACGGCGTCAGTGAAAATGAGATGAAGGGAGGCCCATGTACATTTTGCAAACTATAGAAAAATGAAAAACCAGACCACCTTGTTGTGCTTTATTGACATTGCAGTTGAAGTGCTGTGAAATAGTCAAAGATGCAAAGTGATAAATGATGTGCCTGTAACGCATATATGTTTAACTAGAAAAATGGTATGCTGCTGCTGCTGCTAAGTCACTTCAGTCGTGTCCGACTCTGTGTGACCCCATAGACGGCAGCCCACTAGGCTCCTCTGTCCTGGGACTAAATGGTATAGATGACCTTATTTGCAAAGCAGAAATAGAGACACCGACATGGAGAACAAATGTATGGATGCCAAGGGGGAAAGGGTTGCCTTGGGAGGAATTGGGAGATGGGATTGATACATATATACTGTTGATACTATGTATAAAATAGACAATTGAAGGGAACTACTGTATAGCACAGGGAACTCCACTTAGTGCTCTGGGGTGTCCTAAATGGGAGGAAAATCCAAAAGGGAGGGGATATATGTTTATGGATGGCTGATTCATTTTGCTGTGCAGTAGAAGCTAACACAACATTGTAGAGCAACTATACTCCAAAAATTTAATTAAACAATGATAGAAGAAATGAAAAATGTATATAAGGGGGAAAAAACCCAATGTGAGAGATAACATTAGGCTCTAAGGTCGTGAGTCAGAAATATATAGTTTTAACTTCTGTATGTTGAATATTTGTCTGCCGAAATGTTATGTTCCGATGTTTGTGGTTTATGTACTGGCTTCACGGTGAAAGTTACATGTAAGTGGTTGATGTTTGAATGTTACGGGAGCAAGAATGATTTAAACTTTAGGAAGGTCTAACAAGGATATTGATGAATAGGGTTTGTCAGGAGCCGAGCAGAGCCGTAAGTAATGCAGCCTGGGGCAGCTCAGGTTTATGGCAATGAGAGGATATTAGACCCTTTGCTCTTTTTCATATCCATGCCTCCTTGAGAGATGGCCAGTAAAGTGGTAACTGAATAATAGAAGCTGAGATGTTTCTTATGTTGAAACAAGAATGTCTGAGACTTCTTTGAATGCTTCATTTTTACTAATCACTTTAACTTCATCTTAAAAGCCAAGCAACAATTTTTGAAGCCTTTTTTTTTTTTTTTTTTAAGACCATATCTTTGGCCTTCTCTCTGTAGTTGTTTTTTTTTTTTTTTCTTAACTAAAAAACTTTCTTTTATCTGAGAATTGGGAAGTCCCTTTGATTTCATATGTGAATCTGTTAAGCACTTAAATATTATTTTAAACAATTCTGGGAAATTGTTAAGGCTTGCTATTATTGTGTATTCCCAAATCTGTATGGACCCAGAACCATGAAGGAGAAATCAAGGAGAGGATCTATGTAATGAATTTCTTTACTTCTAGGACAGCTCATTACTTGTAGGACTGGTATATGTCTATTTCTTCCTTCATAACAAAACATCCCGAAACTCCCTAGAGACCTTAGCTAATTGCATCTTTCAAACATAGTTTTCTGATGTCACCTTGCGTCTATCAGCAACTTTAAAAATCTTTTGAAGGAGATAGTTGGAGTTTATCTGTGTGAAATTTACAATAGTTAAGTGACAGGAGAGAGCATTTCCTAACTAGAAAGAGTGCATTCTAGTTAATGAGTAGGGAGCTTTAAATCTTCTGTACTTTTCCACAACTGAAGGGGTGCATATTTTTGGTTGGAAGTGAGTAGGCGAAATTTAGTCCTGCTGTTCTGGTAGTCTTGATGGCTTAGAAATCTCTTTATTGTAGTTTCATAATCTCTGACATGACTGTCCAGCTCTCGTGTCTGCTAAATACAGAAATAGAGGAAGGAAATGTATGTTTTGGCTCCTTTAAAATGGAGCTTATCAGACTCTATGTAGGAGGAGTAGACTTTGTTGAAGATGCGTCTATTTGCCAGCTGGTTAGCATGTGCACCGGGCGAGTTTCCTGTCTGCTAAAGCTGTGTGCTGCCCTTCAGTGATGGGAAGGAGCACATTATTAAATGGGTCGTCGTGTTTTCACTTGTGAAAATCAGGGTGCAGAGGGCATGCAAACTGTGGCCAGAGGCTGGCCACAGGTTGCATAGAAATGAGCGACCTGGAGCCACAACTGATGTGGTGGATGCCTGGTGAGCACTGATCACTATAAAAATAAATGAGAGCCACTCCCGGCCAGAGGTGAGCTAACTTTGGCCTGGGAAAGGCTGCATCCTAAGAGGTTAGTGTTCCGTGAGGGCCCACCTGCAAATGATGATAATGGTTCACAGTTGTGGAGCACTGGGCTGGAGTGGCTTGTCTCCTCTTGAGACAGGAACTGCTGTCATCCCCATTTCCCAGGGAAATGTAATCAGTTGCATAGCCCACAAACAAGGAGCAGTCGAGTATCAGGATTTGAACCCAGGCAGTCTGGCTGAACCACTCGGGCTTGGTCAGTTCTACTGTATTTCTCATCGAGGGGGAGAAAGGGATTTGAGAAACCCGAGGTGACTGTCCTCTTAAAACCATTCCATTCGGCTTTCTTCTTAAGCTCTAATCTACCTTTATTCATTGTTGGAGAGATAAAACCATCGCCTGTATACATAAGACATTTTAAGTCTAGCTTTCGTCATAATTCATGTTCAGCTTGTATTTTTTCTATAGCGAGACTGTAATCTCCTGTTAAAAAAGTCTATATTAGTCTAAGTGACTGCCTCTTCTTGGCTCCATTACAGTAAAAAGGCTGTGATCAGCAAACTCTTGTAAGGGGAAGTTGTTGAATGACATGGGGCTGCAGTGCTGTCCTGGTAATCCTCTGGGCTTTGTGTTTCTTAAATTATTTGCACTCCTGGGTAACTGCCCCAGCTCCAAATGGGGTCTTGACAGCCTGGCTTTCTGACTCGGCTTCTGTTTGTTAAAAACACAGAAAAATCAAAGGTTGGATTGGGTGGGACATACAGATAAACAAACAAAACCTTTTGTCATCTAAATATTAGCTGATTTGTCTCTGTTGGATTAATAATAATAAAAAAGGAATTTCTATTTTATGAATGAACTTTAAAGCCCCAGTGTGTTTTGGTGGTTAGTAACGGTCCCAGAACTAAAAGCCAAGAGTAAAATTGCCTTTTCATTTCGAAGGAGAACTAAAAAATCCGAACCGCAGGTCAGTCACAGGACCAGGATTCCATTTTCCTGTTAAGGGCTTCTCAGAAACCGCCAGAGTTGTTGGTTGTCTGGGAAGGAGGCGGCTTGCTTTCGGGGGCCCCTGCCTTTGAAGCTGCAGCTACCGACCCGAGCTTTGTGTGTAAATCGGTGGCGCTCGCTGTCGCCTGCGCCCCGGGGCCGCGGCGGCCACGCGTGCTCCGCACCGGGCTGGGGGCGTGCTGTCGCAGGAAGTCCTGCGGAAGCTGCCGCGCTCGCCGCCTGGCTTCCTCGGCCCCCCGCCGGGTGCGCCGAGCTCCCCGCCCCGGTACCCGCGTCCCGCCCGGCCCGGCCTCCCGTCCCTCCGCCTGTCTCTCTGCCCTTCTCCCCACTTCCCAACTCGGTTTCCTCTCTCCACTAACTCTCTTTCTCCCTTCTTGGCTTCTCCCCTGCTTCCTCTTCGGCTTGCCCTTTTTGGATCTAACGCTCACATTTTATTTCCTCCTGCCTGTCCAGTTCCAGGATGGGTTTTCAAACCCTCACTCCTGTTTAAATCTTCTGACTCACCTGTAATCTGGGTGCCAGTGCAATTAACACGGAGAGACAGTTGCCAGTGATGAGAACTTAAGTTCTCGTTTTTTCATGAATTAAAAAAAAAAAGAAGTTTTATGAGCCTTTCAGTGTTACACACTTTCTCATACTGAGTTTTCTGGGAGCTGCTTAAACCTCTGTTTCTGATATTTTGAATTATGTGTACTTAAAACCTTCTTCAATAGACAGAGGAGTAGGATCTCCTGTCGTCTCAATCAGAAAGCTGTGAGTAAGATACGGAGAAGGAAATGGCAACCCACTCCAGTGTTCTTGCCTGGAAAAGTCCATGGACAGAGGAGCCTGGCGGACTGCAGCCCGTGGGGTTACATGACTGAGCACGCGCGTAGGAGGGTGGAGGGAGATCGGTTGGTAGCAATAAACTGGTAGAATTTTAAAACAAGAAGAAAGCTGTACAATAAAAATAAGAAATAAATAAACATAAGAAAGTCATATGCACCAGATCACAATTTCGATCATAATATAATGGTCTTCATAAGCACGTGAAGGCCTTCTGGCGTGCCTGAGGCTTCTAATTTTGTTTCTGATGTTCTGGGAATTGAGACCTTCATTTTTTTCTTAAATTACAAATTTGGAGACAGTTGCTGAACAGGGATCCCTATCAAGTTTTATCCCTCTCTACATTATCAAGTTTATTTTTAAATTAATTCTTTTTATGGTCATGCTTTTTATATCCTCTCAGTTAACTTCCTTTTCTGGAAGCCCATATTATTAAGGCCATATCATGAAACATCAGTACTTTTAGTAGACCTGCTTTTAGTAGACCTTAAATTCCCTACTACTACAACAGATATTTAGTAAAGATTGAACTTTATTGATTCATATAATTTATATCCATTTGCTTCCTTTTTGCCTTGATGACTCCAGTATGCCTGATGTAAAGAAAATAGTTGATATGTGACTGAATCTGAGGGGGACATTTTAACTTCTAGATGATAGGATTTATATATTGAAGCCTTGGTTAATTTTAAAATTTGAAAAAAAGAAAAAAAGAAGCTTAGATCCTCCTTTTTAACTTGTAACAGATTAATTTCTATTATTGAGTTCCATTTCCCTGGTGGCTCAGTGATAAAGAATCCGGCTACCTTTGCAGGAGACTCAAGAGACATGGGTTCAGTCCCTGAGTCAGGAAGATCCCCTGGAGGAGGAAATGGCAACCCACTCCAGTATTCTTGCCTGGGAAATCCCATGGA
This sequence comes from Capricornis sumatraensis, assembly GCF_032405125.1. Taxonomy (NCBI): domain Eukaryota; kingdom Metazoa; phylum Chordata; class Mammalia; order Artiodactyla; family Bovidae; genus Capricornis; species Capricornis sumatraensis. Next base: position 67,804,212 of record NC_091079.1, read on the forward strand.
CAGAGGAGCCTGGCAGGCTACAGTCCAGCAGGTTGCAAAGAGTTGGACATGACTGAGCACAGATTAAGGCTGACACTGAGTTCCATAGGGAGAGTATACAAATTGATATCGTAAGTTGATTTCCTAAGACAATATGGAACTCAAGAGGATTGGTTGAAAAAAAGCTGACCCATTAAGTATGTGAAGTGATTTAATATAACACATCTTTTAAAAATAAAATGTTGCAAAAAAAAATGATAGTCTTACGATAAACGTCAACACATACTAAACCAATTATTAGTAGGTACTGTTCTGTCCTCAACATTCTAAACTAAATAATTACCCTATGAAAATAAAGTACTGAAGTTACAGCCCCAGGAGCACTAGTTCTCAGATACAGTTGCCTCAGACTCTTTGCAACCAGATGGGCTGTAGCCCGCCAGGCTACTTTGTCCATGGTGGGACTTTCCAGGCAAGAATACTGGAGTGGATTGCCATGCCCTCCCTCAGGGTATCTTTCTGATCCAGGGATCGAACACACTTCTGTCTCCTGCTTTGTAAGCAGATTCTTTACCGCTGAGCCGCCAGGGAAGGCCTGAGTCCACCATGCATTTTACTTATTGTTGGGACCACCACTCCTGGAGTCTAGGAAACATTTATTACTTCAGTGGTCATAAGTGTGCATCACAGTATTTTTTTAAAACCTTTTTGGTTCTGTTTCTTTTTTCTTTTTTCAATTATCTGAAGACTTTGGCCTCTTTTCAAGCTTATTTGTTCACCAGCTAGGTAGAACACAAATTAAAATGAAGAGGTTTCAGCCATCTCAGGGACACGCAGTTGTCCAGATTAGGGTGATGTCCAGCTGTGTTTAGAAGATCCATAGGTTGTAGCTGTGTTTTCCTATCCATGGAGTAGCTTTGATGGAATAAAAGCAGATTAGAGTCTCTAAGATGTTTAGTTTACAGTCTCCTATCTATAGGCTGTGAGTTATATAACTTGGGCTCAGGTTGTAGGGCAAGGGAAAGAGTCAACATAAATAATATATGTAGAACAGTTTAGGTGAATGCCAAAAGCCTGTGTGACTATCTATTATTATAATAGTAATTATAATCATTGTTCTGTTTCTAATCCTTATAATTTTCATATATCATTAATTATGGGAGTACTCACTAAAGTGTTAAAAAATGGTATTCCTAAGGCCTTGTTTTAACTTTTAACATAAAGAATTATATTTAGGATATATACAAACTGGAATTCTAGCTGTCAGGTATTAAAGGGAAGAAGGGAATCAGTTTATTCCAAAAAACTAGCCGGTGTTGTTCCCTTGGAAAAATATATGCCTTAATTCATCAGTTCTTATGTTTGAATTTTCTGTTGTATGAATTTTCATATTTGAGGTCACTCTGAGTTGTAAAAGTTGTTGTAAAGAAATGTTTGGGGGTTATTTTTTCACATTGTCCCATCTGTGCCTTATTCTTTGGGTCATTCATGACCATGCCCTCATTTTTATTTTAAATTGCATTTGTACTGGTACTTAAATTTCATACAGGACTTTTCTTTTTTTAATACATGACTTTTTTGAAAGCCAGAGATTTCCTCTCATAGCTTACTTTTCGTATCAGTTTTATGACATTTCTTCCTCTTCTCCAATGAGCCTCACAGAATTCCCCTTCAGAATTAATCACTGTCTTACTTGTCAGTAGGTTGTGGGGACTTGGTTAGAATGATCAGACCCTTTCCTGAGAAGTGGTTTCTCACAGATAATATTTTGTGATTCTCTCTGGACATTTCAGAATTTACCTTTTTTATTTTTCCATATACGGGATAAGTGCTACATGATCATGTACACTCTGTGAATAGAAATGATTTGTTGCTACTGAGGTCACCCAGTTTTTCCACAGGAGAATAATAGTCATATGATTTCATAGCCGCTGTAGGTTATATTCTATGGTATAGTGGTTCTGAGGCATCATTTACAACCATGTGTCCTAAGTTTTCAAACGAAGTGTATGTGTTCTCTTTTATTTTCTCAAGAAGTAATCCTGATTTTAACATCAGAGATAAGACCTTACTATTTATAAAATGTCTTTTAAAAATAACAAAATGATTTAAATTAATAGTTTTTTTTTTTTTTTTAAGGTTAGAAGCCCAAAGAATTGTCTTAATAGTAACACATAAGATATCACTTAGAGTTTCTAGGGGAAATTACAGTGAACCATTGGAACTGTTTTTGATTTGATAGAAAAGAGAGCCCTACTGAGCACTAATCCTAAATTTTCATTGGCAAGTGTCGCTGTCAAATTATATTTGGAGTTAAAAATTCACAAGTTCTGACTAGGGACTTGCAGCCTGTATTGATGAGATGACTTGGATTTCTCTTTTTGCTATGCAAATTTTCAGATAATGGAGGACGTTTTAGAAATCATTCAAAAGTTTCCCAAATGAGACTTTCTGAAGGTCTGAATGATACTGAGTCTCTGCAAACTTCTTTATCATTTTGATACAGTTCCCTATTTATTTTGTGTTCTGCAATACAAGACTCAGTAGGTTCATGTCTGTATTTGTATTTTGTATTGTGTTTATGGTTATTATTTGTGTATATATATACAACCACTCCAGTGTTCTTGCCTGGAGAATCCCAGGGACAGGGGAGCCTGGTGGGCTGCTGTCTATGGGGTTGCACAGAGTCAGACACAACTGACGTGACTTAGCAGCATATAATGTTTGTTAATAACTATGTACCTATTGAAAAATATTGCCACTTAGATTTTGGAAATTAAGGAAACTGAAAATGGGCTTTTTCCTCTCCACATCCATTTTTTCCCTATCCTGTACAGATCTTTAGTAACTGGAAGCCGTTTCTGTATTCCAGTAATTTGATAACCCATTTTGAAATGCTTTTGTTAAGCTCGTTGTAATTCCGTGTGATTCTAATGAAAGGCACGTGAAAGTATAGACTGAAAGAATGAATCGTAGTTGGTCCCTGTAGAGACCCTGCTGCCGCTTTTGGGCCATCTTTAACCTGGCACCCAGTAGTGTTTTTGCTTAAACGGCGTTTTCAAAATGTAAATGATGTCACATTGGAAAGCGATGCCAAGAAACAATGTGGCAGTTTCTAAATTTTGTGAAGCTAAAATCCCTGGTTACAAGAAAGAGTACATGTCACAGATGAGTAGTTAGTAATGACTTCAGTTTAACAGGAAAAGAGCAATTCCCATATGCTAATTCTAGTCTCAAACAAAGAATGTTATAGAAAGATTGCACCGTATTTAACAAGCTGTGAGTTAATGTGACAGTGTCAGTGAATCTAGTTCCAGAAGGATAATCACTTTACCATATTTCTTCAGAAATATTTAAGTTCTACAGAAAACTTGCTACAAATGAATCCAGACTGTTCCCCACCACAACCCACCCCCAGATAGGCAGTAGTAACATTGAGTTTAGTTAAGCTAATTGCTCAGGACAGCTTGATCTTAAGTACCTGGATACATAACTAAGTTTCATTGTCAGACTCTGATCCTGAGACGCATGCCTGCAGTGTAATGGAGACTGGATATAAATGAGAGCGTTACTCCCTGAACCTTAAGTTTCCAAGAGTTGGTTTTCAGTACATCAGTTTATCTCTTCCTGAGAGTTTTGCCCCATTTGAACATAGACTATATCCTTCCACATTGATGAACACCTTAGAAATGAAGACAATGAAGTGAAATTGTATTGCTTTCAACCCTTTGGAATATATACTGTGGGTAGTCTTTGATTTGATTGATTTGTTATCAACAGTTCATTTGCAAGGTCTTTCCCAGAGACTTGGCCTCATATGTATTTTCATATTGGCACTATGATTTCTTTGCTGCTGTGAGCTCTAACAAATGGGTGGGTTTAATTTTGAATTGTAGGCTTGACTGTCCCTTCTAGAGCTTAGAACTCATCCATCATTTTGCTGTTGCAAAGATTCTTAAAGGTAGGGAAGTGGGGAGAGGGTCTGATTTCCTTCAGTGATTTAGAAAAAAGTACACTCTCCATCATGAAAAAAGTACCTTTTTCAAAATGAGAGCATTGTTTTATCACCTCAGTAATGAGCCTGTTTCTTTTTCCAATTAGCATATATTGTTGGATATTAGGAGAGGGAGCTGTGTAAGATTAACAATCCATCATGAAGAATTTTTATAAAATGCCTCTTATAAAGGATTTTTCTTTGAAAGCAATTATAAACTTGATAATTAAATGAAATGCAAATACAATTATATTTAAATAATATTTTCCAATCTTCCTATTGCTTAAGACATTCCCAGGTGATAGACTGTGGAATTAAGACATTCTGACACTATAAACAGAGTCTACTAGTGCTGGGTATTAACTTCTTTAAGATATTAAGGGCTCCTGGTTTGTAAAGGAGACAAAGTTTTCAATTTGCAGTGATTGCCTCATGAAGTGACTGACATAGGCACCAGACATTCTGCTACGCCCTGTACTTCTAGTACACAAACTGTTTAAGAGAGATGCTGACTTAAAAGTAAAAAATGCAGTGACTTTTGAAAATAGTAAAAAGTGAAATATAGTAAAATTTGCTTTTTTCCTACCCCAAAATATTGGCTGCTTCCTTTAAAAAAAATTATATATTGACTGTGAATTTAACTCTTCAAGAAGTACATCTTGCCTCTCATTCAGTTCAGTTCAGTCGCTCAGTCATGTCCAACTCTTTGCGACCCCGTGGGCTACAGCACGCCAGGCCTCCCTGTGTATTACCAGCTCCTGGAGTTTACTCAGACTCATGTCCACCGAATTGATGATGCCATCCAACCATCTCATCCTCTGTTGTCCCATTCTCCTCTCGCCTTCAATCCTTTTCAGCATCAGGGTCTTTTCAAATGAGTCAGTTCTTCAAATGAGGTAGCCAATTACTGGAGTTTCAGCTTCAGCATCAGTCCTTTCAATGAACACTCAGGACTGATCTCCTTTAGAATGGACTGGTTGGATCTCCTTGCAGTCCAAGGGACTCTCAAGAGTCTTCTCCAACACCACAGTTCAAAAACATCAATTCTTCGGTGCTCAGCTTTCTTCACAGTCTAACTCTCACATCCATACATGACCACTGGAAAAACCATAGCTTTGACTAGAAGGACCTTTGTTGTCAGAGTAATGTCTCTGCTTTTTAATATGCTAGACAGCATAGGTTGGTCATAACTTTTCTTTCAAGGAGCAAGTATCTTTTAATTTCATGGCTGCAGTCACCATCTGCAGTGATTTTGGACACCCCCCCCAAAATAGTCTGCCACTGTTTCCCCTGTTTCCCTATTTGCCATGAAGTGATGGTATCAGATGCCTTGACCTTAGTTTTCCGAATGTTGAGTTTTAAGCCAACTTTTTCGCTCTCCTCTTTCACTTTCATCAAGAGGCTCTTTAGTTCTTCTTCACTTTCTGCCATAAGGGTGGTATCATCTGCATATCTGAGGTTATTGATATTTTTCCTGGCCATCTTGATTCCAGCTTGTGCTTCATCCAGTCCAACAGTTCTCATGTTGTACTCTGCATATAAGTTAAGTAAGCAGGGTGACAATATTCAGCCTTGATGTACTCCTTTCCCAATTTATAACCAGTCTGTTGTTCCATGTCCAGTTCTAACTGTTGCTTCTTAACCTGCATAGGGATTTCTCAGGAGGCCAGTCAGGTAATCTTGTATTCCCATCTCTTTCAGAATTTTCCACATTTGGTTGTGATCCACACAGTCAAAAGCTTTGGCACAGTCAATACAGCAGAAGTAGATGTTTTTCTGGAACTCTCTTGCTTTTGTGATGATCCAACAGATATTGGCAATTGGATCTCTGGTTCCTCTGCCTTTTCTAAATCCAGCTTGAGCATTTGGAAGTTCACTGTTCAAATACAGTTGAAGCCTGGCTTGGAGAATTTTGAGCTAGTGTGTGAGATGAGTGCAATTGTGAGGTAGTTTGAACATTCTTTGGCATTGCCTTTCTTTGGGATTGGAATGAAAACTGACCTTTTCCAGTCCTGTGTCTACTGAGTTTTCCAAATTTGCTGCCATATTAAGTGCAGCTCAGAAACTGGCATTTTTAAATAATTTTTATTGAGTATAGTTGCTTTACAATGTTATGTTAGTTTCTGCTGTACAGTTGAATTAGCTATATGTATATATATATATATATATGTGCTTAGTCACTCAGTCATGTTCGACTCTTTGTGACCCCATAGACTGTAGCCTGACAGGCTTCTCTGTCCATGGGGATTCTCTAGGGAAGAGTACTGGAGTGGGTTACCATGCGCTCCTCCAGGGAGTCTTCCCAACTCAGGGATTGAACCTAGGTCTTCTGCATTGCAGGCAGATTCTTTACTGTCTAAGCCACCAGGGAAGTCCAAGAATACTAGAGCAGGTAGCCTATCCCTTCTCCAGTGGGTCTACCCAACCCAGGAATTGAACTAGGGTCTCCTGCATTACAGGTGAATTCTTTACCTGCTGAGCAACTGGCGAACCCCACGTATGTGTCTGTATGTGTTCAGTTCAGTTCAGTTCAGTCACTCAGTCATGCCCGACTCTTTGCGACCCCATGAATTGCAGCACGGCAGGCCTCCCTGTCCATCACCAACTCCCGGACTTCACCCAAACTCATGTCTGTCGAGTCGGTGATGCCATCCAGCCATCTCATCCTCTGTCATCCCCTTCTCCTCCTGCCCCCAATCCCTCCCAGCATCAGTCTTTTCCAATGAGTCAACTCCTCGCATCAGGTGGCCAAAGTATTGGAGTTTCAGCTTCAGCATCAGTCCTTCCAAAGAACACCCAGGACTGATCTCCTTTAGAATAGACTGGTTGGATCTCCTTGCAGTCCAAGGGACTCTCAAGAGTCTTCTCCAACACCACAGTTCAAAAGCATCAATTCTTTGGCACTCAGCTTTCTTCACAGTCCAACTCTCACATCCATACATGGCTACTGGAAAAACCATAGCCTTGACTAGCCTTTGCCTTTGTTGGCAAAGTAATGTCTCTGCTTTTGAATATGCTGTCTATGTTGTTCATAACTTTCCTTCCAAGGAGTAAGTGTCTTTTAATTTCATGACTACAATCACCATCTGCAGTGATTTTGGAGCACAAAAAAATAAAGTCTGACACTGTTTCCACTGTTTCCCCATCCTTTTCCCATGAAGTGATGGGAGCAGATGCCATGATCTTAGTTTTCTGAATGTTGATCTTTAAGCCAACTTTTTCACTCTCCTCTTTCACTTTCATCAAGAGGCTCTTTAGTTCTTCTTCACTTTCTGCCATAAGGGTGGTATCATCTGCATATCTGAGGTTATTGATATTTTCCCGGCAATCTTGATTCCAGCTTGTGCGTCATCCAGCCCAGCATTTCTCATGATGTACCCTGCATATAAGTTAAATAAACAAGGTGACAATATACAGCCTTGACATACTCCCTTTCCTATTTGGAACCAGTCTGTTGTTCCATGTCCAGTTCTGACTGTTGCTTCCTGACCTTCATATAGGTTTCTCAAGAGGCAGGTCAGGTTATCTGGTATTCCCATCTCTTTCAGAAGTTTCCACAGTTTATTGTGATCCACACAGTCAAAGGCTTTGGCATAGTCAATAAAGCAGAAATAGATGTTTTTCTGGAACTCTTTTCCTTTTTCGATGATCCAGTGGATGTTGGCAATTTGATCTCTGGTTCCTCTGCCTTTTCTAAAACCAGCTTGTACATCTGGAAGTTCACGGTTCACATATTGCTGAAGCCTGGCTTGGAGAATGTTGAGCATTATTTTACTAGCGTGTGAGATGAGTGCAATTGTGTAGTAGTTTGAGCATTCTTTGGTATTACCTTTCTTTGGGATTGGAATGAAAACTGACCTTTTCCAGTCCTGTGGCCACTGCTGAGCTTTCGAAATTTGCTGGCATATTGAGTGCAGCACTTTCACAGCATCTTCTTCCAGGATTTGAACTAGCTCAACTAGAATTCCATCACCTCCACTAGCTTTGTTTGTCGTGATGATTTCTAAGGCCCACTTGACTTCACATTCCAGGATGTCTGGCTCTAGATGAGTGATCACACCATTGTGATTATACAGGTCGTGAAGATACTTTTTGTACAGTTATTCTGTGTATTCTTGCCACCTCTTCTTAATATCTTCTGCTTCTGTTATGTCCATACAATTTCTGTCCTTTATCGAGCCCATCTTTGCATGAGATGTTCCCTTGCTATCTCTAATTTTCTTGAAGAGATCTCTAGTCATTCCCATTCTGTTGTTTTCCTCTATTTCTTTGCATTGACCGCTGAGGAAGGCTTTCTTATCTCTCCTTGCTATTCTTTGGAACTTTGCATTCAGATGTTTATAACTCTCCTTTTCTCCTTTGCTTTTCACTTCTCTTCTTTTCACAGCTATTTGTAAGGCCTCCTCAGACAGCCATTTTGCTTTTTTGCATTTCTTTTCCATGGGGATGGTCTTTACCCCTGTCTCCTATACAGTGTCATGAGCCTCTGTCCATAGTTCATCAGGCATTCTATCTATCAGATCTAGTCCCTTAAATCTATTTCTCACTTCCACTGTATAATCACAAGGGATTTGATTTAGGTCATACCTGAATGGTCTAGTGGTTTTCCCTACTTTCTTTAGTTTAAGTCTGAATTTGGCAATAAGGAGTTCATGATCTGAGCCAAAGTCAGCTCCCAGTCTTGTTTTTGTTGACTGTATAGAGCTTCTCCATCTTTGGCTGCAAATATAATCAATCTGATTTTGGTGTTGACCATCTGATGATGTCCATGTGTAGAGTCACCGCTTGTGTTGTTGTAAGAGGGTGTTTGCTATGACCAGTGTGTTCTCTTGGCAAAACTCTATTAGCCTTTGCCCTGCTTCATTCCATATTCCAAGGCCAAATTTGCCTGTTACTCCAGGTGTTTCTTGACTTCCTACTTTTGCATTCCAGTCCCTTATAATGAAAAGGACATCTTTTTTGGGCGTTAGTTCTAAAAGATCTTGTAGGTCTTCAAATAGAACCGTTCAACTTCAGCTTCTTCAGCGTTACTGGTTGGGGCATAGGCTTGGATTACCGTGATATTGAATGATTTGCCTTGGAAACAAATAGAGATCATTCTATCATTTTTGAGATTGCATCCAAGTACTGCATTTTGGACTCTTTTGTTGACCATGTTGGCTACTCCATTTCTTCTAAGGGATTCCTGCCAACAGTAGTAGATATAATGGTCATCTGAGTTAAATTCACCCATTCCAGTCCATTTTAGTTCGCTGATTCTTAGAATGTTGACGTTCACTCTTGCCATCTCGTTTGACCACTTCCAATTTACCTTGATTCATGGATCTAACATTCCAGGTTCCTATGCAATGTTGCTCTTTACAGCATCGGACCTTGCTTCTATCACCAGTTACATCCACAACTGGGTATTGTTGGAACACACACACATTTATATATATGTATATATATCCTCCCTTTCAGACCTCCCCCCGCCCCCATCCCAGCCCTCCAGGTCACCACAGAGCACTGAGCTGAGCTCCCTGCACTATAGAGCAGCTTCGCACTAGCTGTTTTACACATGATAGTGCATATATATGTCAGTGCTACTCTCCCAATTTATTCCACCCTCTCCTTCCCCCTGCCCCATGTTAATGATCATTCTCTCCATCTGTGGCTCTGTTCCTGTCCTGCAAGTAAGTTCATCAGTACCATATTTCTAGATTCCACATATATATGGTAATATTTACTCAGCCATAAAAAAACAACAGAATAGGGTCATTTGTAGAGACAAGGATGGACTCAAAACTGTCATACAGGGTGAGTCAAGGTGAAAGTCGCTCAGCTGTGTCTGACTCTTATGCGGACTCCATGGACTATAGTCCATGGACCTCTCCAGGCTAGGATACTGGCATGGGTTGCTGCTCCCTTCTCCTGGGGTTCTTCCCAACCCAGGGATCAAACCCAGGTCTCCCGCATTGCAGGTGGATTCTTTACCAGCTGAGCCCCCAGGGAAGCCCATACAGAGTGAAGCAAGTCAGAAAAAGAAGGGTATCTTGATGTCAGTGTGTGTTGTCCACTAGGAGCCTGTAGCCCAGCAGGGGAGAGTGGGATGTAGACCGACAGTTACACTCATCGCCCTTTACAGTCTGTTGGTTTATGCATTTAATTTGTATCCACATTTCTTTTCATTCCCTTTAAAAAATAACTGTAGGACAGACACGTTATACATGTTTTACAGGAATAAAGACAGTATAGGTAAAGTCAAAGGGGATAAAAAGCCTGGCTAGAACCATTCTTCTTTATGGTTTATATGCTTCTGTAATCGTTTGCGTGTGCATGCAACTGTGTGTATTTACATGTGTACGTTTCTCTCTTTATCCCTTTCAGCGTCCGAATAATGAGGCAGTATGTCAGGGGTTGTTTTCGGAAGTACAAGGAGATCTCTGCCTACAACATTTTGCAAGGCCTATTACTTCAAATCTGAGAACAGTGTGAAGTTTTCTGGCTAAAAATCCAGTGTGGTGTGCCTAGGGGCACCTTCCTGGCCTTAACATAGATTCTCAGGTAACCTTGTGTCACTCCGCTTGTTCATTCTTCAGGTTGTTGGTCTGGTCTTGGAGGAATTAATCTAATGGGCACAAAGAAGGCTGTTCTCTGTCTAAATGTAACCTGATTTTGGAGTGTTTCTACTTTAAAAACAGATTCCATCTGGATGTAGAACAGCTGGGACACGAGTGGTAACCAGGAAGTAGTGCTGTAAAATGAAACTTTAGATGGATCTTTAGTACTTAAACCTGAGGTCTGTTAAGTCTTCTCTCTATATTGATCTGGTTTGAAATCTTTATTTCAAGATGTGTTGTGTACAATGGTATGTTTCAATAATTGTGTCTTCTTGCTCATTATTTTAACTACTGAATTCTGTGGGTCAGAATATACTAGTTGGATCGTTATGGAGTTTCTGACCAGGTTCTGAGTGAGTTCCCAGTGGAACTATGAAGATCTGGGATAATTTTGGAAGGCTTGCTTTTAAGTTACTTTGGAAAACTTTTTAAAAGGCTGTAGGTCCCAGAACTTAAGAGTTAGAATGGATTCAGGAGAAACAAGGCTAAAATAAAATACTGAATATGGACCTGCAGTTCAGAAACAAATAGGTGTCAAGTAGTACTCTTGCCTGGAAATCCCCATGGGCAGAGGAGCCTGGTAGGCTGCAGTCCATGGGGTCGCTACGAGTCGGACATGACTGAGTGACTTCACTTTCACTTTTCACTTTTGTGCATTGGAGAAGGAAATGGCAACCCACTCCAGTGTTCTTGCCTGGAGAATCCCAGGGACAGAGGAGCTTGGTGGGCTGCCGTCTATGGGGTTGCACAGAGTCGGACATGACTGAAGCGACTTGGCAGCAGCAGCAGCAGCAGCTAGGTTAGTGAGCTGATTGATATTTGTACCATTTCAATAAGCTTCAGAAGCGTATTCACTAAATTTAAATAACATCAGTAAGTGCACTCAAGAAATAAACTAAGTAGTACCTACTCGTTTATGGCTCATGTAGTTGATCATGAGACTATCAATACGAATGACCAAAGGGAAACGCTGTCCAGGCAGGAATTTAAATTTTGGAGCAGATACATAAAATATTGTATTGATAGTAATAACTCTCAATTTGGGCTGTAGAAATACAGAGTAACACAGAAATGCCAAGGTAATCCAGTATCATTAATGTTTCACAAATATATGTCAATAACCTCACCGTTTCGTCTCTACTGGTAAGATATTTCTGAGTTTTTTTAAAAAAATTCTTTCATGATCAGAGTTGAAATACATTTGACTTTCTTTCACATATGTGACAGTCTTCATTTTTCACTTTTCTTCAATGGACACTTTACACAATGTCTGGTTTGGTTTTCTTAATCTCGTCTATTTGGAAACTTCAAGTGGGTTCCTGTTTTCTACAAGTGCCCTAGCCTCATCAACTGGGATGCGAGATTCTATCTTACAAACCTTTGTAACCACATGTTTTAGTGATGCAGACTCTTCCCTTGCCGCGCTTGTATTGGAGAGTAACCCTTTGTTTCTTTTACATCCTGTTTGCTGCAGTTCTGTTTTCTCGTCCCTAGAATTGTGCATTTCTCATTTCTTCCTAGGGATCATCTTCACTCTGATCTACCTTAAATGTTTCTACTGCTCTTGACCACATTACATTCTTTTACTGTGAGTTAAATTAATAGTGGAGATAATAATAAAATTCATAAAAATATTAGTGAACATTTAGGAATTAACTGCTTGTCTCCAAAGGAATTTATTGTTTGCTCTGCTGATTTTGGTGCATAATCCTATGTCATCCTGTATTTTTATTGAGATGCTTACTGTGAACTTTCTTTGATACAGGAAGCTTGTTTCTTAGAAAGCAATCATTTTCTCTTAAAATTCCTTCCCCTTTTGGTCATTAGCAGCATTCTTTAAAATATACTATGTGCTCAATAAATTTAAACTATATATGAATTAATTGATTAGAAATTTTAGTATGAAATGTCCTTGTCCATAAGCAGAATGCATCCATGATATTTAGCTCTTGTTGTGGTACTTTATGTTCCAATCTGATGAACCAGGATGGTTTTTTAAACCATTAATATTCTGCATTCATGGAAGAGTAAACAGGAACTTTATTGAGAATTAAATGTGTCAACTTTGGCTTTATAGCCAGAATATCAAGCTTTTGCGAAGATATCAGTTTTCAATAAATTATATGCACTAACCATTAATAGATTAATATAATGAATATAAATGAATATAATAATAATATAATATAATATAATATAATATAAATGAATCCAGAACATGGTGACCCTGTTTCCAGGATTATACCTAATTGCTTATGATAAGAAAACTTTAGGATGGTTAGCACTATCTTATCAGATAGTAAAAAATTGCCCCGAAATCAGAGACAATATTGTTGATATTAAGCTATTTTGATCACAGTAACGCTTTTTCTATAACATATAGAAGCGTTATCCATGTTCCAGTAGTAAACACTTTGGACGGAACAGCTTATCTAAAGTTTTGTGAACATGGAGATAAATGAACTGTGTACTCCTTCCAGAAAAATAGAAATTTCCCACAGCATTTATGCATTATCCTTTATTTTACAGAATTGGAAATTTTAACGAAAACGCCGCTGAAATGACTGACACCTCAAAGCCTCCTTCAGTTCCATTAAGAAGTCACATTCACATTCTCTCTTAAGACAGGATGGCCTTTTACACTTGCTCTTTCTCCTGCCTGACTCCCTTCACCCTCTGCTCGTGCTTGAACAGCTTCTGATCTTTTAGTTTGCACACAGTTTTACCCCTAGAACTCTTTCTTTTGATATCAGTTCTGGATCAGGCACCTGCCTGGTTTTCTTTCCTGTGACTAGACTGGAAGCTTACTGAGGACAGGCTTCCTCTCTGCTCCCTCCCAGTTAATTCTCAGCACCTAACCCAACGCCCACAAAAATACATGTTGGGTGAATATATGTGATGTTAATTTATTCCTGAGTATAAGCATCAGTCATCATAGCATATGGTCAGTTTTGTCTTGGTTGCACAAAAAAAATAAGATTCAGTGCTAGATGGACATTGATGCCTGCACTTACACTTGACCATGGATGCTGGGAAAAACATTCAGGTAACAGCTTGTTTGGGTAAACATTTGGAGTTTCCTCATGAGAGTTAAGGATGCACAAGGGGATAAGTTATAGGACATTTTGACAAGACTAACTGTATTCTAAGTTACTGAATCAGACTAAAACGGTTCTCTTTCAAGCAGTATTCCTGGTCATCAGTAAGTATTCTTGAGTAATGGTATCTTTTAATTTGTTAGTATTATCAGAGTATTTCATGTATTTTTTTTTCAGCATTCCTACTGTGGACTACAGGCCTTACATTCCAGAGTTCACCTACTCTTTTAGCTCGTTTGGACCATACTGATGATACTTTGTGAAGGAGAATTCCATTTTTATTTTCATAAACCAGGGCAGGATATTTGGGAAGCTACAACCTGTTTTTTTTTTTTTTTTTTTTCCCTCCAGAATATGGCAGCCTACTTAGCAGGCTACAATTTTCTTAGAGAATTCTATCATGACTCACTTTTAATGTAATTTGTTCTATTTCAACCTTAAAACAGGGCATTCTTAATATTTTAACAAGATTAAAAGGACTGGATGTCACATGATATATTAAATTTTTCATGAAGTCATTTTGGTAATAGCATTTTATTTTCTGAATCAAACCTGATTTGTAGCCTAAATAACCAAGTCGTCATTTGCAGGTGTGAAGATAATCTTACTAGATCCCAGTATTGTTTGTTTAGGTGAACTCTGTAGTCATCTGATTTTGAAATAACTGGGTGAAACTGTCACTGTGAAATGTCATGTCACCAAAAGTTTAAAAGAAATGTGTGCTGTGTGCTCAGCTGCTCAGTTGTGTCTGACTCTTTGCAACCTGGTGAACTGTAGACTGCTAGGCTCCTCTGTCCATGGGCTTTCCCAGGCAAGAATACTACAGTGAGTTGCCATTTTCTTCTCCAGGGGATCTTAATGACCCAGGGATCATCTCCTGTGTCTTCTGCGTTACAGGCAGATTCTTAACTCTGAGCCACCTGGGCAGCCTCGAAAGAATCATGGAAGCAGTTAATTTTAAATAAAACAGCATGGGGCCACTGTTCTCTAGGCATTGTGCCGCTCCTTTCACAGTTTGTCTCATCTATACCTCTAGTTGTTTCCTGGAGGCAACAGGTAAATGTCTAGAATATTTGTGCTTTGATGTCCAGGAAGTGTAAGAAATGGGGCCAGCCACCTAGTTCTTATTCTGCTTAAACTCAAGGTTCTTAAGCTCCTTTAGGTGACTATAATGTTGGACTTTGTGGTTCTCTTGGGGAAATAGTGGTAAATTATCATGTCACACAAACCTGGAGCGATTTCCATTGGATAAAATGTGATTATATTATGTCTGAAAGTGAAAGTGAAGTCGCTCAGTCGTGTCCGACTCTGCGACCCCATGGACTGTAGCCTACCAGGCTCCTCCTTCCATGGGATTTTCCAGGCAAGAGTACTGGAGTGGGTTGCCACTTCCTTCTCCAGGGGATCTTCCCAACCCAGGGATCGAACCTTGTTCTCCCTCATTCCAGGCAGACGCTTTAACCTCTGAACCACCTATTATGTCTGCTTGTGCCTAAAAAACAAATAGTAAATGTCCCATGAAATACATATAACACACACTACTTTTGAGTTTTTCTGTTAACATTTGTATCCTGCTTGTTCATTTTTTTAGAAGCCACGTGATGATAGAAGCCAAAGTCTTAAGAAAATATTAACCATGTGGAAGGTTTAAAACTGAATAGAATTTTTACCTATTAACTTTTGGTGCAAGATGAGAAACACACATCATTCTTCAATGTGTGAGATGGAATACCTTATT
This sequence comes from Capricornis sumatraensis, assembly GCF_032405125.1. NCBI lineage: Eukaryota > Metazoa > Chordata > Mammalia > Artiodactyla > Bovidae > Capricornis > Capricornis sumatraensis. The sequence goes on from NC_091079.1 coordinate 67,819,617, forward strand.
ACACATTAAGGAGAGCAATTACCTTAGGTCAGGGTAGAATCTGCCACACTTGATTTCAACAGAGCATTGTTCTGCCTTATAAAAATACTCAATTTCGATGTGTGGATTCTCTGAAAAAGCCACAGTATTGTTTGATTGACTGTTTTTCATTTCTTCCATCCAGTCTTCTCAGGTAAGCGGGTTCCTTTAACCCCTTTTCAATTCCAGTTTTTCTATTTGTTAAAATAGGGCAAATAGATTCGTCACCGTTTCAGTGAGGGCTAAATGAGAAAATTGTGTGAGCCACGAAATGGATGGCTGGTACAAAATAGATAATCAGCAAGTATGCGTACTCTACCACCTTTACTTAGCCTGTCTTTGTGGTCTCATGCAGCTGCCACGTCCTAGTGATACACTTAGTACCTGCAGATGTGTCTTTGTTTTGCCCCTTTCTGACCCCACACCCCCACCAGAGTCCAAAAAGAGATTGCTCTCCTGTTTGCTTGTATGTGGGCCGTCTGTTGCTGTTTGCTCCTGTTTTGGTCTCTGACCTCTATTTAATCCGTTTGCTCTTTCAAATCTCTTGTCCAGAACTCTTATTTTCTTCTCCCTTCATTTCTCTTTTCTTCTTTCTTCTATTAATACCATCTTGCTACCAACTTGGCATATCCTGGCTCGGCCAGAGTAGCCAACGACAACATTCTACTCCGTTGGATGGCTTGATTTGCCCTCAGAGAATAGCACCTGAAAGGATTCCTCTCCTTACATTAAATGTCCTCTGGTCCTGGCAGAGCAACTTCTGACTCTCTGAAAAATCACACACACACACACACACACACACACACACACACATGCATGCACATACGCAGTAACTTATTATCTGGAAAATGCATAAATCTAAAATCTGTTCTTCAGTGAGCTATTACAAAATAAAATACACCTGTATAATGGTCTCTCATGTCAACAAAGAGACACCGCTGATGCCCTCCAGGTCCCCTCCTGTCCTGTTCTTTTCCCTTCACCAGAAGTTCATCACTCTCCTGACTGCTCACACTTTAGATTGATTTTGTGTATTTTGAGACATTGCATGCATTAACGCCCGGCATTCATAATGCATTAAAAGTATGCATCTTTTTATGTCTGACTTCTCATGCTCAACATTCCCATTAGTGAAATGCATCCATGTTGTTGTATGTAGTTTGTTTTTATTGCAGTATAATATCCTACTGTATGACCATACATTCCACTGTATTTGGAATTTTTGAACCTGTTCTGTTGATGTACACGAGCTGGTTCCAGTTTTGCCAATTCAAATAATGATGTTGTGAGTATTCCTGCGAATGTGTGTGTGCGTGCATGTGTGTGCATCCTCACATTTTTAAATTGAACTTCTGGTTTTATGTCATTCCAGATGCTTTAAGTTGCTAGGAGTCTGATCCAGATGTTTGAGATTTTACTGTATTCTTTTATATTCCAGCTTATTCCTTTAAAAGACAAACGTGTGTCTATTTTTATACACTATGCTATTAATAGAGACTTTTAGATTTTGGAATATTAGAAGATACGTGGTAAAAATTTGTGAATAAAAAATATATGTATAAATGCATGTAGTTGTGGTAAATATTAGTATATTAATATATCATAAATACATTAAATACCATATGATATTCACATATAGGACAAATAATCATGCAGATATATGAACTTCTAAAATTCATTTTACTGATTACAGGCATTATTGCAGGTTTATTACTATATGCTGCTGCTGCTGCTGCTAAGTCGCTTCAGTCGTGTCCGACTCTGTGCGATCCCATAGACGGCAGCCCACCAGGCTCCCCCATCCCTGGGATTCTCCAGGCAAGAACACTGGAGTGGGTTGCCATTTCCTTCTCCAATGCATGAAAGTGAAAAGTGAAAGTGAAGTCACTCAGTCGTGTCCGACTCCTAGTGACCCCATGGACTGCAGCCTACCAGGCTCCTCCATCCAGGGGATTTTCCAGGCAAGAGTACTGGAGTGGGGTGCCATTGCCTTCTCCATATTACTATATAGAATGTACTTAATTTTTAATGACCTTTCCTCTAATTAAGTAATTCAGTCCACAAATATTTTCAGTATGTAAATTTATGTAGACATATATATATATAGAACTCAAATCAACCCAACATAGTTGTGTGATTCACAGTTTCAAAAAAATAAATTAATTAAATAGTTCTTGCTTCTTAATACTTATGCATTTATTACTCTGTGACCATGGATCCAGAACAATGATATCTGATTCTTTGTTAAGGCTTAAATAATGTCAAAATTAGTACTTTGAGTCCCTATGTGTTTTGATTTTGTTTGTTACTAGTTGTGTTAATGATGGGGCATCCCAGTTGGGCTCAGTGGTAAAGAATCCACCTGCTAATACAGGAGACATGGCTTTAATGCCTGGATTGGGAAGATCCCCTGGAGAAGGGAAAGACAACCCACAGCAGTATTCTTGTCTGGGAAATTCCATGGACAGAGGAGCCTGGCAGGCTACAGTCCATGAGGTCTCAAAGAGTCTGACATGACTTAGTGACTAAACAACAACAGTGTGTTAACAAGACCACTATAATAACATTATCCTAGTTTTTATTCTTGTGAGACTAATGTCCAGAGAGTCAGGCCTTCCTCGAAGAGATAAACACTAGGTAGAACTTTCTAAGTGTGCTAATTCCTATCTATCCAATAAGGACTTTGGTGAGTGTTTATTCTGTTTGGTAGGCTAGCCTAGTGGGGAGGGCCATGTTAGTATCACTGAACTTTTAAAACACTTGTATGTCCCTTGACTTAACGTGCTACGCTATTTCCCTCTAATGGTCATTATCAGAGTGTGCTGATACAATAATAATTTCATTGTTAATAATGAGAGTGTGTTATAGCCTCTGCCAACCGTTGATAATGTATAATATATAAATATGTGAATTAATTTTTATCAGTTTTTATTAACATAGTCACTGACTTGAAGGACATGAGTTTGAGCAAACTCTGGGAGATAGTGAAGGACAGGGAAGCCTGGTGTTTATGGGGTCTGAAAGGGTCAGACACGACTTAGCAACTGAACAACAATGCATGAATGGGTCTATTAATACTTTAATTGACATTGATAATATTAATAATGGTATTTTCTGGTCTGGGGGACTTTATAGCCTCCTGAGGTGTGTATGTGCTTAGTCGCTCAGTCGTGTCTGACTCTTTATGACCCCAAGAACTGTAGCCCACCAGGCTCCTCTGTCCATGGGGATTCCCCAGGCAAGAATACTGGAGTGGGTAGCCATGCCCTCCTCCAGGGGATCTTCCCAACCCAGAGATCAAATCCAGGTCTTCCGCATCGCAGGCAGATTCTTTACCATCTGAGCCACCAGGGAAGCCCTTACTGAGGTAGCCTAAACCGTAAACAAATAATTACACTGTGTTGTGGCAAGTACTTCAAATGAAGACATGCATACATTGCCACAGATGATAGTGGAAAAGACTCAACTTTTGCCCAAGAAAATTGTGAAGACCTTTGTAGAAGTGAATCCAGGTAGAGACTTGAATAATTTGGTAACTTTAGTCATGTGCTGGGTATTAGGAGGACAATTCAAAAGTTAGGATAACACTGTAGTCCATGAGAATGTTGAGAAGATTGTATATTTGCTTGCCACAAGGATAGAACCAATCAAGTACATTAAGTGCATTTGATGGTAATCTTTGTAAAATGTTATCAGGTAGTTTCAACAGTTTTATGTCTGTGAATGCCTTGCTTAATTATGGCTCATAAAAATGTTAGAGGATTTGTGAGAAATGCAATGGTAAACCAATTTTGGTTTTAGATTCCTTCAGACTTAACTCTTCTATGTCCTAAGCCTCTGACCTCACTCAGCAAGTTGATCTAACTTTTCTAAATCTTAGTTACTTTGGCTGTAGAATGTGAACAATAATAGTATCTTACTTAAAGAATTGTTGAAAATGAAAATCAAAGGAGATAATACATTCCTGGCATAGTGCCCAGCTCATGGTAACAATGTAGGAAATCTTTTGTATTAACTAAAAATTTAGGTTATGATATACATTAATGTTCACAATTGTCAGCCTAAAAAGTCTAGTTCTGAATTTTGTTTTCTTTCAAAATTTGATTAGATTTTGAAGGAATTATTTGTAAAACACCTGAATCTGGAATTATATAAATATATATATATATTTTTCCTTTACTCTTGTTGTGACAGGTGTCCACAACAAGATTGACAGAGAAAAGAAATTACTAATTGGGGTGCAGGTGGTGAAAATCTTTTCCAAAGATGTATGTGTATGTGTGTGTGTGTGTTTAGATAGATTCTTAAGTTTATGTTGAACTTGAATGTGAATATTGAATAGACTAGCTGTATAAAGTATTTAATGAGTGAGCTTGTTTCTGCCCTTATTAATCCTGCAGCCCCACTCATATGCATCACATCACCATTCTTTCTCGATTGGTGAATGCTGAAGGAGGCGCTCTGGGGTCCAAGAGTAACATGAATACGTGCTGGTCCTCTCACGCTTGGCCCTCACTGTGACCTCACTCCTATGCTGGCTTTGAGTTTAAAATTAACTTCAGATTAATTCCCTGTTTCACATTTACTTTGGCATCTACCCAGCTATTTCTATTTTTAAATTTATTTTTAATCTTTTGTTTTCATCTTTGGGGGTAAGGGGAAACCAGTAACAGTAGAACAGAATCCAAGAGCCCAAGAAGCTAGAGCCTTTGATTTGCAAGGGTGATGTAGGGAGTCTGCCCTCCATATAGGTCGTTTCTCTTCTATATTACCCAGAAACACAAACCAGATACTATCAAGCTTTATAGGAAAGGATGCAGTCACGTACTTAGTACTAAGACACATGTTTCCTGACAATGGTTCAGACATTAGTTCTATCTTTTATTACGAGTAGAGATGAATCTGGAAGCAGAGACTGAGCTGGGAGTGGGGTTTGCATGTGGGTTAGATCTATTCTGTCCAGTATTTTCAAGCAATTGAGAACCACTGATGCTACTGTAGAGTCCCTCAGTACAATTCTGGGTCATTCTCTAATCTTTGTCCACATACTGTAGCTCCCTTACTCTTTGCCATATTTCTGTTCCTAATTTTAATCAGAAAAATTTTAAGTTATTAAAAAAATCCTTTATGCAGTTATATCTGTGTAAACTGTTAAGCTCAGAGATACACTGGGCTTATATCCATACATGCTTATGCATATATGATTTGGATGTCAGAGATTGTAATGTGCATTGATGTTTATCTCATGTATTTTTTTCCCTTGGCCTTCCAGCATGACTGTGATCTCTACCATTACACATTCTGTTGAAATACTGAATCTAAATCTTTAATGATAATAGAACATGATCTTCTTTTAATGTTTATAAACAGGCTGGAAAAAAATACAAAACCCTTCAAAATGGTCTACTTCATATCAAAACATCTCAGTTTTCTTGCCAATTAATGAAGGGATACTTATTTTGTTTTAAAACATCACATATTATTTTATGTAATATTTTAGAAATTTTACATATGTGTAGGACAGGAAGACGATTACTGTACAGAGCAGCATCCGGCACCGGGCCCGGCAGAACATTAGTGTTGTTGGTAAATGGCAGTAGGTGACTTAAAGCCAAATGCGATTGGGAAATTCCAGTCCAAATAGAACAGACTTCCCCGCTGTATAACTCCCAGGATTTTTCAGAGCTGTAGTAGCTAATGTACACTGTACATCTGTGAAGAGGCAAGTATAAAGTATACAGTTTCCATTAAACTTACTTTGAACAAAGAACTTCCTTACATTTCTTTTTAAAAAACTAGTATCATTGAAAGAACATAGAGAAAATTCTTGAATTTCTTCTTGTCAGCTGTACTTAAGAAGTTATCATAGTAAAATTCCAGATAGAGCCTAGCTAAATTTGGGGTAAGCATAGGAAGACTGTCCTGAAATAATTGTTTATTTAAAAAAAAAAAAAGCCTTACAAATTATGAAGGAATTCTGTGTGTACTTTTCTTTCCCTACATACATAGAGCTTTTGTCATCCTAGGAGTCAGAAAAAAGTGATTTAACGTATTCTACTATAATAAGTTGCTTTCCAGTTTTAAAATATTTTCTGTTTAAAACAGGACCAGTTTTCTTTGGAAAATTTCAATGTACTTAAAAAGAAAAAAAAGATGAATGATTGCATCCTGTGTCTGTAAAGTTTTTTTGTTTTCATTAGAAGAGAAAATGATGCTGAGTTGCTTACTTAAGCATTTAGCAATAACTAGGGTATAATGGGCTTCCCCAGTAGTACTCAGCTGGTAAAGAATCTGCCTTTGATGCAGGAGATCCCAGTTCGATTCCTGGTTCAGGAAGAAGAGGACAGTCTGGGAAGAGATATCATGGAGAAGGGATAGGATACCCACTCCTGTATTCTTGGGCTTCCCTGGTGGCTCAGACAGTAAAGAATCCACCTGCAGTGTGGGTAGACTTGGGTTCAGTACCTGGGTTGGGAAGATCCCCTGGAGGAGGGCATGGCAACCCACTCCAGCATTTTTGCCTGGAGAATTCCCCATGGACAGAGGAGCCTGGTGGGGTACAGCTCATGGAGCGGCAAAGAGTTGGACCCAACTGAACGATTAAGCACAGCACACAGGGTGGTATATAAACCAGATGTCACATCATTAGTATGTTCTTTGGGCTTTTCTGGTGGTTGTAAAGAATTTGCCTACAGTGCAGGAGACTGTGTTCAATCCCTGGGTGAGGAAGATCCCCTTGGAGATTGGAATGGCTACTCACTCCAATATTCTTGTTTATAGAATTCCATGGACAGAGGGGCCTTAGTCCATGGGGTTGCAAAGTGTCAGACCCAACTGAGCAACTAACACACTGTGTTCTTCATTACACAGTGTGAAAGATATCCATCAGTACTGTTTATTAACTTAAATGAGCCTTTAAAAATATATTCTAAACAAAGATCCCTGGCCTTTTGGAACTTACATACAGAGCAGCAGACACTCTGAACTTACTTTTAATTCTCTTTATTGCCTGTATGCATTTGCTGATATCTCATGATATTTGTGCCTTACCTGGCAGATTATTTATTGAACTGTTAGTATCTAATGGTGAGAGTTTATAAGCTGCTTCCTTTGGTGCCTTAGGGATGAACAAGTAGAGGTTTTCGAGCTACTTACCAGTAACTTGTTGTTGCTATGTTAATAATAATGTTGTAAGCAAGAACCGTTAAATTTATGTTCCCATCACTGGCTATTTTTTGTATGTATATATATACATAGAAGGCAAGGGCACCCCACTCCAGCACTCTTGCCTGGAAAATCCCATGGACGGAAGAGCCTGGTGGGCTGCAGTCCATGGGGTCGCGAAGAGTCGGAAACGACTGAGCGACTTCACTTTGACTTTTCACTTTCATGCATTGGAGAAGGAAATGGCAACCCACTCCACTGTTCTTGCCTGGAGAATCCCAGGGATGGGGGAGCCTGGTGTGCTGCCGTCTATGGGGTCGCACAGAGTCGGACATGACTGAAGCGACTTAGCAGCAGCAGCAGCATATACATTTGTATATATGCATACACATTTATATATATATATACACATTATTATGAGTTATATATGACATTTGTTAAATTTCATATTATGAAAAATTATATTTAACACAGAAAGTGAAGGTTAACACAGAACTACATATAATATAAATTAATATTTTAAAATATGTGTGTATGTGTGTGTGTGGGTGTATGTGTGCGTGCTCAGCTGCTCAGTTATGTTCGACTCTGTGACCCCATGGACTGTAGCCCACCACGCAAGAAAGCTGGAGTGGGTTGCCATTTCTCCTCCAGGGGATCTTCCTTACCCAGGAATCGAACCCATGTCTCCTGCCTTGGCAAATTCTTTACCACTGAGCCACCTGGGAAGCCTGTGTGTGTGTGTGTGTGTGTGTGTGTGTGTACACAAAGGACTTCCCTTGTGGCTCATCTGGTAAAGAATCTGCCTGCAGTGCAGGTGACCTGGGTTTGATCTCTGGGTTGGGAAGATCCCCTGGAGAAGGGAAAGGCTGCTGCTGCTGCTGCTGCTAAGTCGCTTCAGTCGTGTCCGACTCTGTGCGACCCCATAGATGGCAGCCCACCAGGCTCCCCTGTCCCTGGGATTCTCCAGGCAACACTGGAGTGGGTTGCCATTTCCTTCTCCAATGCATGAAAGTGAAAAGGGAAGGTGAAGTCGCTCAGTCGTGTCTGACTCCGTATTCTGGCCTGGAGAATTCCATGGACTGTATAGTCCTTGGGGTCACAAAGAGTCAGACAGGACTGAGCGACTTTTGCTTTCTTATATATAAAACCAGTATTAGCTCTCAATATCCTTCATGGCAATTGTTTTAATCTTGTATCTGGTTTTGTACTCTTAAAAAAAATGAAGAAAATCACAATGAAGAGTAGCCCTGGCTCTCCTCAACTAAAAAGAAAACCCGTGCATAGCAGTGAAGACCCAGCACAGCCAAAAACAAATGATTTTTAAAACTTGAGCCAAAACTCTGCCTAATACGCTTGGTTAAGCAGTTATGTGACGATGGTGAGCATTCTTATTGAATTGTCATGGCATGCATCCGTTAGATTCACCATATTGTACATGCATGTTAATTTACCAAATGGATTTGCAGTGACTGATACAGATTTCTTATGGGAGGACTGAGACAGCTGTTTGCCAGTTACAGAGCTGGATTGAGGTAATTGAGACTTTCTTTTCAATTGAACAACAGATTGGAAAACAGACAAAGCAACATTGATATATTAAAAGTAAACTACCTTTAATATACAAAGATGTATTTTGGCAAATGCTAGGAAGAAAGTCAAAGGCATTCCTACAGAGCACAACACTAATTATTTTTGTTATCAGTAGAAATCCAATTTACATACAAATGAAATGTCAATTTCTCTCATAACCATCTAGATAATGAGATGCATGCATACTTTTCCATGAGCTGTTCTTATTGAACTGAAGTGCTATGTTTGGGTCTTTGCCCTTGGACCAGTTGGAACAGTCTCAGTTTAACAAAGAAGAAAGGATAAAGTTGAGCCTGGCTCAGGCAAACATGCAAAGTCGGATTGGGCTGTTTGAATCAACAGTTGTCATTGTAGATTTTTTTAAATTGTTTTTTTTTTTTTTTCTTGGAGAGGAAAACAAAAGGAAGAATGACATATGTATGGGCAATGAATAGTAATGTTTCTTAATTTGCTTAGTGAAATTGTGATCTTATTCAAATCAGAGTTTTTAATACATTTGCCTCTCACCTGTTATGAAGGGGAAAATAATGATCTTTTCTCTTTGATTTTCCATAATGTACACTTACTCTGTTTCAGTTTTCCCATTAATGAAGTAGGCGCATGCTTCATTTTTTTCAGGTTTCTCCTACAGTTTCATTTAGACTTTTAAATGTCTAAAAGTCTTTAAAGTCAAACTACCCCCCCATTTTTTTTTGTAATTGTTTAATAGGAGTAAGTACTTACTGAAATTCTTTCTCTAAGATGTATATATATACATGGATACTTATTTTGGCAAATATGACATTATTACTTATTTAGTCGACTATCTCCTTTTACCTAGACTAGTACATTTGATATGAGACATTTAACATATAGAGCACATAGCATGATGAAATAAAAGCCTAATAAAATGTATTTGGGCCAGCATCAGAACTCTTTGAAATCGGATATCTAAATAGTGTGCATTTTATCTCACTAAAGCTCTGGTTAGTTCTAGTGTCCAGATGACTATTAATGGACTTTGTGCTCTGAAGCATATGTTAATAGAAGTGATCATTATGGATTAATTTGATGTGAATTAATAAGAGATTTATTTGATGGGAGTTGTTTGAAGGTGATGACATTTAAATCTCAAAAGGATTTAAGATGTCCAAAAATACCTTTAAAGATTCAGGAATAATCAATTCAGAGAGAGCAAATTAAATAGACATGGATAGCAAAGAACAGAATTTGACATTGGGTTTATGAAGTCTGAAGCAGTTTACAAAAAAAGTGACCTACCATTGAAGTAGAAACAGAAAACTTTAAACTCGAGCAATTCTTGGGTTTGCGATTGGATAAACAATGTCCTCTTGCGTTTTATAGTTCACTTAAGCGATCTGATTTTGATCTGTATATACGGAGTAGACAGGATTCAAGTTTTTTCCCTCTAAACCAATGAGCAAACACATATGTTCTTTAAAAACTGAACTTTATATGTTGTTCATATGGAAGCTATCTAGTTTGCCAAGAGCCCAAGAGTCTCCTTCCTTTTATTTTGCTATCATTTGCTTAATTCTTTAAATTCTTTGTGGGGGACTTTTGATCAAAAGAAACAGTTTGCTTTTCTTTTTTTCTTCTTTCCTTTTTATTTTTCTCTTTAATAAAAACTACAAGAAATGTGTAGTTAATAACTCAATACTCTTGGGCTGTGGATACAAACAAGCCTGGAAGAAACATATATTAAGGAGAAGACTATCATATCTTTTCTTTTTGTGTTAAGCTTTGGTTTTAAATCCTTGAGAGTTTTATGATCTGGAAAAACAAGAAGAAGATGTCATCTGGTATTATAGATTATGATGATAAGAACTGCTACTTATAATTCAAATCATACTCAGCAGGATTAGAGATTGAGATTACATCATCTTGCTTCTCTAATTTTCAGTTTTGTTCAGGTTTTATGTATATTATACACATATACTATATATACATATATATATAAACCAAATTTCATATCATTAGTGTTTGTTCATTACATAGTTTGAAGGATATTCATCAGTACTATTTTTTAACTTAAATGAACTTTTAAAAATACATACTTGGAACTTGATGCATGAATCAGGGCACTCTAAATTGGTGCTCTGGGATAACCCAGAGAGATGGGGTGGGGAGGGAGGAGGGAGTGGAGTTCAGGATGGGGGGACACATGTGCACGCATGGCTGATTCATGTTGGCTTATGGCAAAAATCACAATTATTGTAATAAAAGTATTTAAAAAATTAAAAAAATACATACTTGGAACTTGGAGAGTGACACTCCAAAGTTACTTTTAATTCCCTTTCATTGCCTGTATGCATTTGGTGATTTCTCATAATATTTGTGCCTTACTTGATAGGTAGGTAGGTGCTCATTTTAGGTTTTTTTTGAGCAAAAGAAGTTCCATATAATTTTTTCTTTATTCTTTGAAAAACATCCTTCCTCTCTTAAACTGATGACAAATATTAAAAGTGAAGTCCTCTTGCTTTCTGTGTTCAGCAACCACATAGGTGATGCTGGATGTACAGTTGTTGAATGAATGAATGGAAGTTGGAGGAAATGGAGAAGTGAATGGTAGGTATCAGTGATATTTATGCCACCCTTAGTTGCTGATGGGTTAGTGTTTTGTAGTCTTTCAAGGAAATTGAGTAATGGGAAAACTAAAGTGCCTAAGCCATTAGCCAGCATCATCATAGAGTCTCAGAGGCAGAGTGTAGGTTAGAAATAACTTATTATAATTCCCTCGTTATACACATAAGAGGAGAGGTTCTGAGAAAGAAAGGGGCTTGCCCTTGATTACATCAGCAGATGATTTGAATCAGGTTCAGAAACTGGCTGCATGGTCTCTGTAACCCTTCTACCTTCTTAAAGAGGTTTTGATTCTTTACTGTGTTTAGGATCAAGTTGCCACAAAGAGCATAGAGGAGTTATCTCTTACCTTCAAGGAGTTTCTCTTCGAATGGAACTGAAACTTCACCCTCATCTGCATTGAATGGTTGTGTGATCTCAGCTCTCTTTTAAAATTACTGTGAGAGTTTATTCCTTTGATAGGATATTTATTTTGATTATCTACGACAGGGTTATTTTGAGCAAGTGTATTCCATAAATATATGTGTGTACATGGGCTTTCTTGGTGGCTCAGTGTTAAAGAACCTGCCTGCCACTGCTGGAGACGTAAGAGACATGGGTTTGATTCCTGGGTCAGGAAGATCCCCTGGAGGGGGGCATGGCAACCCACTCCAGTATTCTTGCTTGGAGAATCCCATGGACAGAGGAGCCTGGTGGGCTACAGTCCATAGGGTCTCAAAGAGTCGGACACGACTGAAGTGACTTAGCATGCACGCATGTATGCATGCATGTGTGTATACGTTTAGATATTCATATGGATGAAATAAAACTAAATAGTGGGCAGTTCAGAATATCTGGGTAATAATAGAAAACATATTCCTTTGGTTCTAAAGGTGCCATTTTGAGAACATAAGTCACAGTTGTTTATAGAAAGAAATTTTTTTCCTTGTATATATAAGCATTTTAATCAGTGAGATAAAGTAGTTACTAGAATTCTATTTTAAGCTCTAATGCTGATTATTTCCACTGCATAAACCTGTCCAAGTAATACTGCAACACAGAAATAGTGTGGTATCCTTTTTCTTTTTTATAGTAAACTCTCTCACTAAAAATGCAAAGAAAACTTTTAGATTTAAGTTTTAAGATAGGAGGAAATAATAGAAATTGAGATTTTTTGCAAATGGGATTTCATATCTCAGTAATAAAAATTAATACAGATAGAGCATTTTTAGGGAGCTAAATTTATTTTGAACCTGCTTAACTGTCATGGCACATAATAGTATTCATGAGTTAGTATAGGTGGAAAATGATATAAATATGGGAGTGCTCACGATCACCCTCTGCATCCCTAGCCAGTTCCCCAGTCAGTTTTTATCTCATAATTAAATAGAGGACTGAAGTTGTCACTTTTGAGCTTTGTAGTGCCATTCAGATTCTTCATCTTCTTTGTCCATTCACTTTTTATTCATATATTGCCCTGTTGTCTAAATGACTGTCTATAGTGGACCTACTTTGATTGGCATTTTGAAATTTTGTGGGAGTCAGTGTGAGGAATATTGCTGTATAATAGAATGAAAAAGTTTAAGAGTTGCCAAAACTGATGACTAAGGTACACTGATGTTGATTATACATATATATATGGTTTCGTAGGTGGCACCAAGGGTAAAAAACCCACCTGCCAGTGCAAAAGACTCAAGAGACAGAGTCGATTCTTAGGTTGGGAAGGTCCCCTGGAGGAGGGCATGGCAACCCACTCCAATATTCTTACCTAGAGAATTCCATGGACAGAGGAGCCTGTTGGGCTCTAGTCCATAGGGTTGCAAAGAGTCTAATACAGACTAAAGTGACTTGGCATTCACACACACACACACACACACACACACACACACACAGTATATCTGTTCAATTATATTATGATCCTACCCCAAAACTTTCATTCAGACAATTTAAAAATGATGATATAAGGATGGTTAAATGCTGGTTCAGTCATAGCTTTACAATCGTATTTATCAAAATGAAAATATAACACTTACAAAATAGATAAAAAGTAACAGATAACGTGTAACATTTCTGTAACTCTTGGTAAGGTGTACTTAGATCTGATACAGAGTTCCTTATGACATTGCAATAGTTCTCTTCTCAGCCTCACGGTATACATACACTGGTACTACGAATCTGGAGGAAGCTGGTAATGGATACCACTCCCTGTCTTTAGCTGTGACTGTGCAGCATTGGCAGGTGTACTTTGTATCTTTTCCAGAAGCAGATCCCCTCTATAATTATTAATTAAGATGTTTTATCCCCACCCCAGTATAGGTAAGTATTGTGATTCTTAGGTTTCAGGGGGAGTTCGAGCTTAACTAATTTTGCCAACATCACAGTCAGCTGTGAAAATGACTTCTGTAATCTTTTATATCGTGTTCCTCCTTCTCCTGCTGCTTTATTAAAACCCAGCAGAGGGAGAAAATCTTGCCCAAGCTTTGCTCCTGCTTTTATCAGGTATCTTTCAAGCAGCCTGCGGTGCTGGCATATTAATGTATTTTAGGTGTGATCCATTCAAATATGTTTACATCATTTAGGAAGGAAAATTTTGTTTTGTTTTGTTTTGCAGATGTACAGATCAGCTCTCAAAATGTCTTCTGTGTCTTCTGAGCATCTTCTAAGACAATTGCATTAGCCCTCCTGCTAGTTGACTAATAGAATTAATAATTGTAAAAAGCACTCTAAAGCCACATGCCTTATGAAGTCAATGCTGGGTATGATTTTACAAGTATGTGATCTATTTTTTCAAGTGAAAATGTTAACTGGAAAAGTTCTTGGCACACAGTACAACATCATGCAATCTGTTATTTGTCTTAGAGATAATAACTTGAGGGTGGGTCTAGTCTTATGGTATCTAACTTATGAGTTGCTAGGGGAGTTTCTTCCACTTAAAAGTATTGCAAATGTGCTTATATTTACATAATATGTCATTCTGAAAAATTATGGCGATATCATTCCAGTAAAAAATTATTTTTTCTGTAACTACTTCAAAGTGTAGTCAACTAAATTAACCACGATTTTTTTTAAAAAGCAACTAAAAAGAACATGCCCCCTCCCTCCACAGCAAAAAAAAAAAAAAAAACCAAAAAACTAAGTGACCTTTCTGATGCTTCTTTGAAGTTTTAGCAGTTTAACATTCTTTGCAACGTATATTATTAAGGGCCTTATTCAGTGACTCATACGAGTTGTAAAGGTCTGTTCTTGGGTGGAAGAAGGCGCTAAAATTTGGAAGGATGATAATTTAAGCAAATCATATGGTCTCTCAATCAAGATAAATGCTTGTTGAATAGTTTTTTAACTATAACCAATTACTTCACGATGATAATAAATTAGCAAGATCCATGTATTTTGGGGAAAATATATTAATTTTTCAATTATTAGCACATTACTATCTGTTCATCTCTAATAAATGTTTTATCTTAATTCCATTACTAGTAAGATCTCGCTGTTTTTCTCATCTCCTTGACCTTGATATGTGGGCACAAACCATTTTGGGGTTTCCTTGGTGGCTCAGTGGTAAAGTATCTGCCTGCAATGTAGGAAACATGGGTTCTATCCTTGGGTCTGGAAGATCCTCTGGAGAAGGAAATGGCAAACCACTCCAGCATTCTTGCCTGGGAAATCCCTTGCCCAGAGGAGCCTGGTGAACCACAGTCCATGGGGTTGCAAAAGAGTTGGGCATGATATAGTGATTAAACAACAACAACAAAATAAACCATTTTCTTTTCATTTTAATGGAAGGATAATCTTAATGAATTGGATTATTTCATCCTCTTTTCTTCATGAATCCTGACTTTCATGTAGATTTTTGTCTTTTCTATATAGCTGATGTATGTCATTTTGGTGCATCACTGTTGGATTTTATTTATATCATGGAAGCAATGTTAAATCCAATGGAAAAACAAACAGGAAATTCTGGAGGGAAAGGCGTGATGTCATCACATTTTTGTATGTAGGAATGGCTGATACTCTGTAAATTCGGATTTCCTTTTCTGTAGGTCAAGTTAAAGCAGTATATTTTTTACTCAAACTCTTATATTTTAGGCCCTAGCTTATTTCTCAAGCTTCCCTTTTATTCTCTTTTTTTCTTTCCTTCTTAGTTTTCCCTTTGTTGACTACCAGTGAAACTGCCTTGCAGTCTTCCATTCATTGGTACAAGTTCCCAAGCACTGTCTCTTCTGACAGAAAAATAGAAGTCTCCTAAAATGTCAACATCAACAAATGAGACATTAAAATGCAAGTGTTATAAGAGAAATTATTTAACCAGTGTTCCTTTTTTTTTTTTTTTTAAATGATGGTTACATGGCTTAGTTAACTTTAGGAGCTAGTGATAGTGACACCAAGGTAAAGACCACACTCCATCCCCTGTCCCCGTGCCAGGCTGGCTTACATGGTTCATGACTATCACCTTCCCTTGAAACTGCAGCCTTTCATCCTATAAGTAGGTGTTTTCTTCTTGGTTGTTATTGTTCTGTGTGAGAGAGTCTATGGATATTTGATGACTGATGTTTCTGGAATATAAGAAAAGCAGTGTATTCTCTTAAGTACAGTTATACTATTTGTGACATTAGTCAAGAAACCGAATGTTTACCTTCTAACCAATTCCTTATTCTATCTAGTGAAAAAAATTTTGCATAAGCAGCTTTTCCCAAGCAAAGATTTACCCGCATATCCAAAGCCAGTGTGGGTCTTCAGCACTTGAGAGAAATCATACGTGAGGGCGACTAAAATGTGCTGTTGGTTTGGATGCTCCAGTAGAGGACATTTTGGATGATCATGATGTGACTGTCTTAAATCTGCCCTTGTGGTAGTGTCAGCTAGTAAAGAAGGCTTGGTTTGTTGGTCTACCGGTGAATTTTTCTGAGAGACAGTTGGGGTGATGTGTACAGAGTCGTTTCAATTGTTTGGCTGGAGAATTAAGGAACACAGGCCATGAACATCAGTTCTCCACAAGGCTTTGTTGCTGCGTTCTTTTATTGACAGGATACAATTTGTTTCTCAGCTCCTTAGAGATAACTCCCTTAGAGTTCTGAATCATTAGACTCCCCTCAGTTTTCTTCTGTGGACCCTAAAGGCACAGTTGAGCTAGTATGTGAAGGTGTACCAGAGGCAACTGCTAACAGTTTGCCAGAATGACAATGTCACATGGTTCAACTGAAGTCAATTGTCAATTTCCATAGTGTTCCTAATGGTGGGATTGGTATTGTTTCCACTACACTGTGCCTGGAAATCTTAAGTAGGTTTCCATCATGCTGGATGGAGTACTAGCAAAGCCCAGCCTGGTCACTTTGATGTGTACCAGGTCCCCCTTCTTTCAGGCAAGCCCCCTCAAAAGAGGGCTTAACATAATTTATCGGTAGGGTAGAGATGAAACGTTTGTTATCCTCCATTCCTAAAAGTAAAGAGTCATTTTTCACCTTGTTTATAACATGCTCTTTCTGTCTTTTGACTCTGAGGATATTTTGGTTAAAACTATATTTATATCTTGGTTGCACGGTGTCTAACAGTATCGAGTTTCACTTTATAGTTGTTTATATACACATATACATATAATATAAATAAACACAAAATATATATTCTGTAAACATTAACAACTATATATACTCTATAAACATAACATGTGTACATATTACACATAGTATATAACATGGATAAATATAGACACATTTATCTATCAACTCTAACTGAAGAAAGAAACTGAGCAAAAAATGTAATTGCCAGGCAAGATTAACTTATAGGAAGGATAGAGCTAGTAATAATAGTTAATACCTTGATATTCATGAAACCATTTTAAAGTAATAAATGAGCCACCCTTTGTGACAAAAATAATTCTGAATGTAAATTGTTGGCTTCAGTTTCACTTTTATGCTATTTTTAAAACTGATTTTTTTTTCCTAGAGACAATTTTTTGTTCTGTGCCTTAAAAAGCCTTGAATAGAGTAAGGAAATTGTTCTCGATTAGATTACATGCTTGCAAATTTCAAATAACCCTGTATCTTCTTTTCCCTTGTGTTTTTACAGATATGGTCCGGAAAAAGAACCCCCCTCTGAGAAACATTGCTAGTGAAGGCGAGGGTCAGACCCTGGAGCCTGTCGGTACAGAAAGCAAGGGACCTGGAAAGAACAAAGAATTTTCTGCAGATCAGATGTCAGAAAATACGGATCAGAGTGATGCTACAGAACTGAATAATAAGGAGGAACATAGCTTGCATGTCCAGAATCCATCTTCTAGCAGCAAGAAGGACTTGAAAAGCTCAGTCCTGAGTGAGAAGGCTGGCTTTAATTATGAAAGCCCCAGTAAGGGAGGAAACCTTCCCTCCTATTCACATGATGAGGTGACAGAGAGAAATATGTTGGCTTTCTCATCTCCAGCTGCTGGGGGAGTCTGTGAGCCCTTGAAGTCTCCTCAAAGAGCAGAGGCAGATGACCCTCAAGATATGGCCTGCACCCCATCAGGGGACTCATTGGAGATGAAGGAAGATCAGAAGATGTCACCGAAGGCTACAGAGGAAACAGGGCAAGCGCAGAGTGGTCAAGCCAATTGTCAAGGCTCAAGCCCAGTTTCAGTGGCCTCAAAAAACCCACAAGTGCCTTCAGATGGGGGTGTCAGACTGAATAAATCGAAAACCGACGTACTGGTTAATGACAACCCAGACCCGGCACCTCTGTCTCCAGAGCTTCAGGACTTTAAATGCAATATCTGTGGATATGGTTACTATGGCAACGACCCCACAGATCTGATTAAGCACTTCCGAAAGTATCACTTAGGACTGCATAACCGCACCAGGCAGGATGCTGAGCTGGACAGCAAAATCTTGGCCCTTCATAACATGGTGCAGTTCAGCCATTCCAAAGACTTCCAGAAAGTCAACCGATCTGTGCTTTCTGGTGTGTTGCAGGATATCAGTTCCTCAAGGCCTGTTTTACTAAACGGGACCTATGATGTACAGGTTTGTGCTTTGTATTGTGATCTCTTTGTACAGGGAAAGTTATCAGTAATGAAATGTGAAATCTTACATGCATGTTAAAGTCAAGCTTCCAATATCGAAGGGGTAGCCTGCTTGATGAAACAGAAGAGACAGACGCATTTATTTGATCCAAATGTGTGTTCAAGAGTTATCTTTAGCCTCTCATCATGGAAGCTAATCCCAATATTTCTATTAGGCTGGGAAAAGTCTTTTTTTTTTTTTTTTTTTGGGAAAAGTCTTTTCATGGAATTAGCTAGGCTTCATATTTCTGAACATATTTCATGGTAATTTGATGTTTTCAGAGTCTTCCAAAAATGGCACTAATCTTTATGGTTTGACATGATAGTAATTCATGCTTTGTTCTAGTTTTAAATTATAAAAATTGGCTATAGTGTTTCCTTCAAGGAGAGTCTTTCCTTCAAGGAGAGTCTTTCCTGTGTCTTGGATGAGGATTTGATTTTACGCTGAACTGGACCAGAATTGGGTCACACTGGTGGGTGCAGAGATGTACTACTGAAAAGCAACATAATTGCAAATGAAACTTTGGAAATAAAATTTTACATTGATTCAGAAAGAAGTCAATGTGATTGTAAGTACTAGGGACACCAGAATGACCTTGGTGTGGACCAGTAAAGCATTCCTTATTGTATTTAAGGAAAATGGCAATTTATGAAAGCATTTAGTAGTAATTTAGATATCTACTTTTATTAAAAATGGCATGCCTTTTTGATCTGCCCTCTGTATTAGTTTATGGCATATGTGAGATGAAAAAAAAAATCCACCATTTGAAATAGAATGAAATGCAGAACGGACGCTTAAGTAATGTATTCATTTCATTTTAGCAATTTTAGTATAGTTGACACTGATGATCAGCTTGAGAAAGTGTATTAGTTTCTGTTACAGTCTGTAGATTTTTATTGTATTATTAGGCCAGGGATTTCAAAACATACTAGGTTTAATGTTAACCTTCTTCAGGAGTGATTAGATGTACCAGAGAACTAATGAAATCGCATCACACTTTATTTGACCTCCTCAATCCCTGAAAATATCAGTTATTTTTATCAACTCAGTAGTTATAACACATTTGTTCTAGACCTCTCTTTTGACCTAGTGCCAATTAAGAAAGGCAGGAGAAGAGGTTATGTATAACAGGTAGTGAATATATTTTACAATGCTCGTAAGAGGGATCAGAAGAGAAATTTCCACGTCCTTTAAAAATGTCAGAATGGCAGTCTTATCACTTTAAGGGAGAAATAAAGAAGATATAAAAAAATCCAGTTTCATCTTTGGAAAGCTCTCTTAAAAATTCCATCTTTCTTTGTGAATTTCCACAAATAGAATGATTTCTGTGGCGTAGCAAATTAAGCCAACATAGTTATTATGCATGAAAGCTACATGCTTTGAACTGCTGTCTTATTAAAGATCATTTCACTGTCTTATGTCAGATACACTTTGCTGTCAAACTATGATTGGAAAGCAAATACGTGTCTTAGATAAAAGGGTTAGAAGTGAATAATGTTAGTATGTGAAATGGTGTTTTACAATTAGTGAGGAATATGATGTTAATACCTGGATTTCCGGTCAGAGTTTCAGTTTGTTCACTCTGGGGACAACTTCTAAGGAAAGCTGATCCTGGCTGTCAGGAAGGCTCTGAAACCAAGATTACTAAGGGCCTATAGTTTGGAAGAATTTAGATTTTTAAACACACTTCCATTTCCCCCAAACAGTTATTTGTTAGGTTCCTAGTTATTTATAGTAAAGTTTATGTTTGGGTAGAATGAGCTGGACACTTTTCCTGGGCAGTGATTTTAGAAATAAAACAGATGTGGGAGCTATCTGAGTTTGAACTAATAGAACTAGAAATAAAACAGCTGATCCTAGACTCTGCTGTCTCCTAAATCCTTGCGGCAGCGCCCAGTAAAGAAGACAGAAATGGTAGATCATCACATTCAAGGAGATAATCTTGTTAAAATAATTTTTTTCCCTCCCAAAGAGAAATAATATGGTTAAAAATTGGAAACAGCGATCTATGGAAAAAGTGGATGATTCTTTCGAAGCAATGATTGGAGAGAGAAACCAGCCTAAAGAGAGTTAACTTTCTTCAGTTTGGGAAAAGGCCACTGAATGTACTTTAGGCCAAATGCTAATCTTGAATACTTCATACACACACCAGATGTTGATGTAGAAACATGTCTGAAGATAAATAACTTATTAATATTTTTATGCTGAAATAAATATCAGATAGCTTCCCTATATGCACAAATTGAATAAAAGCACATCTGAATTCCGCCCCCTCCTTTTCATCCACATATGTTTGTGTTGCTGAAATGCCATTTGAGAGGTTCTTTCCTTGGCATGTGAACTGTGCGGAGACTAAAAGCTGTAGGAAGTAAAATGCTGACTGTAGAATTTCTTTAATGCAGTTTTGTCAGAAATTGATAGCAAATTAATGGCTTGTGTGTATTCTGATAGAAAGATGTTGGTAAATATGAGGATTACAGAGAAATAGTCATTTCATTCCAGGAATTATTAAAGTTAATCTGTAATTTAAGCCAGTTGAAGTAATAGATGAGCAATTCATTCATCTTTTTCAATTAACTTTTTTTTTTTAGCATTCAGGACAGTTGGTGGTTAATGAGAGATTTATGACATTTTAGGCCAAGAAAAAAAGGAACAGAAGCCAAAAATAGAGGACTTAAGAACTCTGTGGCTTTGATCTATATTTTGGTTTGACATGAATGGTTTTAAATAATTTGAACTGACCTGAGTGCAGGCATGATATATAGGGTTGGGGGGAAAAGATATAATTGAAACAAATTTGAAGATTTCTAGTTTCAAATTCAGATTATTTGACATCTATTTGGCTTTGATAATTGAAGTTTGGACATGTTTGTAACCGTTTCCACTTCTGTGTAAATTTTATTATACATCATGAAGTCAAAGAATTACAGATTTGTAAAAAAAAAAATGTCAAATAACAATGTCTTTTTCTCCTTCATAATCGAAAAATCTCCAGCCAGATAACGGACATCATTTCAAAGGTTCATCATAAAATCAGGACAGGCATTTCTGAGCCTGTTGAATTCAGATCCCTCTTGCCCCCCGCCCCTCCCACACTGTGAGGTAGCATACCCAGCCCTGAAATCAGAAGAAAAATATTTATCTTTTCCAGGAAGAAACAAGGAAAGATATAATGGCTAGCTTAAGACTCATGGACTTGACCAGGATGTTATTTTCTCAATTTTTAAATTTCCCCTGCATGTTTTATCAATTACTGTGCTTAAATTTTTAAAAATAATGGATGCAGCATGATGGATGCAACCCTTTATGTAATTTTTGCTACCTGTGTTCAGCCTTTAAGGCTCACCAATAATAGGAGAAGAGATTGAGCTCTTCTAAAAGTAATTACAGCCTCTTTCTTTTTAATCTGCTTTATTATGCTTGTATTTAAACCATTGCTGAGTGGAGGCCTGAGTTGTTAAACACGGATGTTGCTGTTTCATTGGGGCTTAATGTGCGGTGCATTAGGGTGTTTGCGTCATCTTTATGGGGGAGCTCTTAGCCCTCAGATCAGGTTATAAAAGCCGGAGTCTTGTCAAGTTGTGCTTCCCACGGGAAAGTGTTTAAGCTAGCTCAAGTTTATAAATGCTTATGATGTGTAGGTTGCCTTTACATATTAGGAAACCATCCCTGTTATTCTGCATTATTCAGGCCTCTAAGAAGGGAGCTACAGGATGCCAGCTACTAAATTCATTTTAACCCTGGAAGAAATTTTTAAGGTTAGCAGAAGAATCTCAGTGACTGTCTTGTGTTTGAGCTAGGAGCACTACGTTTCTGTTTTATAAACATATTTTTAGCAGAGTTGCACAGTATGTCATGTTAGAAGCAAGAAGAACAGATTTTCAAGCTAGGAAGTCATCTTCTGTATTTGTATTTTCAACATATTTAACTCTATGAGCTTTATAAGGTTCTTAACATGTTCCCATACACTCCTTTGAACAGGGGATTACAGTTTGGTCTGGGGAAAAAAGAGAAAAATCCAGAGAACATTCATCTCATTTTGGTTGATTTTGACTTTTCTTGAATTTTAACCTCCAAATACTTATTTATTTGCCTTCTGTTTCCTTTGATCTGGAGCAAGAGGGAAGTTGTGGAGCTTAGGAGGTTCTCTTGCTTTGTTTTTCTGAGTTGAGGACAATTGCATTTAAAAAAAAACAAAAACTGGTGAATGAGACTTGAATCTCTTCAGATTCTCTCTAG
The DNA here is from genome assembly GCF_032405125.1 of Capricornis sumatraensis. NCBI lineage: Eukaryota > Metazoa > Chordata > Mammalia > Artiodactyla > Bovidae > Capricornis > Capricornis sumatraensis. The sequence goes on from NC_091079.1 coordinate 67,842,224, forward strand.
AGTACAGAGTGTTTGGTCTGTGAAGCCATACTTATTTTTCAGGACTGTGTCTCTTTAACAAGTGATAAAGTGTGCAAAATAAAACATATGCTCAACCTAAGGCCGTAAAAGCAAAGCAGAAGCAAAGTTCTGGCATTTACCAGGTTATTTTCATCATGAAGATAACTGAGCTGGATAATATAGCCACCCGGGTAGAATAGAATAGTTTGACCATTTTCACTAATCCTTTTACCTGCATGATGGTTAAATCTCCATTGGGCTTTGTTACAGGAGGGTCAGACTGATAAATGTCAACCCTTCTTGGATTTTCAGTTTATTTGCTATCGTTTGGAGAACATGTATCACTTTCTTGACTGTTTGTATTCCTCTCTAGGCAGAATGTTTAGAAGAAGGAATCATGGCTATCCGTGCATTCAATCCAATTTAGCATTATTCAACTCTTAATAAAAATTTTATCCCCAAATGGCATGTTCTGCTAGCCATATCAAGTCAGCAGATTATTCAGTGTTTTTGTTTCTTGGGTCATTGTCATTACAGCATATACACAGCTGTTGGAGACACAGACACATATGGAGTGTACTAACCCCAGGAAAGTTGGGAGAAGGAGAGCAGTTCTCTTTCATTTTCTGATTTCCTTTATGGAGTCTGTTTCTGAGAATCATTAGCCCGTAGACCTCTTGAATTCTTCATGATAGGATTCTAAAGCTTAAAGTCAGTGTTAATAAGCATGTTCAGAATATCGAAGAAGACCTTGTTTAATTTTAATTCAAAATCAAATGTAAAATTTATTTTTCTGTATGACTTTAAACTTGACCAATCCTTCTTTTATTTTTTTAGCTTATATAATCAAAACTACATGTATGTCCTGTTTTTTCCCCCAATTTTGGATTTAGTCCTAATAATAGCTAGCATTTATTAAGGGATTCTTATATTTGCATATAGACCTAAGCTCTGTACATGTATTAATAACTCATCTTCATAAAAACCCTTGAGGTTGACACTACCATTATGTCCGTTTTAGAAAAGGAGGGAGTAAGCATAGAGGAAAGTAACCTGCCCAGGTTCACAGAGTTGTGGAAGTGGGTGAGTGGGATGTAAACCAGGGTAAATAGGCTACAGAAAACTATCTTCACAACCACTGTGATATAAGGCCTTCTCAACTGTAAGACCGAGTTTACTCCAACCAGAAAAGCAAACAGGCCAAGGGAGGAGATATAAGATGGTACACTAGATCTGTTTGATTCATATTCTCTAGTCACATTGAATTTGGGGACTTCAGCGATTTTGCGAGACTTGGAATTTGGGGACTTTGTGATGGTCTCTTATCCAGTCTCTGTAGTGTGATGCTGCTTTATTTGAACTTACTAGCTTGGAGAAGGAAATGACAACCCACTCCAGTGTTCTTGCCTGGAGGATCCCAGGGACGGGGGAGCCTGGTGGGCTGCCGTCCATGGGGTCGCATAGAGTCGGACACGACTGAAGCGACTTAGCAGCTTATAGTTGAAATCATTGAAAAGGTAATGAGTTTTGCTGATATGTCTTTTTCAATTACTGTGATTCATTTTCACTGGTACGTTGGCTACAGAAAATACTTCTGATAGAGTGCGTAAGGGCCAAATTTTGATTTCATCAATTAAGGATGCAGTCTTTTATCCCCATATTTAGGGACACTTTGTCCATGTATTTGATATACTTCATATTCCTCTTGTTTGAAGGACTTATTTTTAGGAATTTATGAGTTAATAGATGATCTCAGAGTTGTATTCCCCTCTTCTGGTTATGAGGCACAATTTAGGTTGGTTTTTCTATGAAGATTCAGTGTTAAGGAGATGCATCCAGTTTCCATATGTTTTTAAAGTTGTGTAATTAGGTTTTATTCTTTGCCTACAAGTAAGTATAGGAATGGGTGTGGAGGCAGAGACGTTCAGAATGCCCTTAGCGTGTCTAATTTGTGTCATTCCCCATCACGTGCTCAGAGCTGTGTGAAGTGTCTGGCTCCTAAAAGCAAAGTAAGTTGGGGCTACCATGAGGAACTTAGGAATTCTGCTTGTCCAGCATTGCTCCTTTAATATTTAGATGACCTGTTGATATCAAAGAGCGCATGCATTCTTTCATGTGTCCAGTAACATATTGGGAATCTTATAATAAAGAGTAGCTTATTCTAAGACCTGTTTTTCCAGCTGATGGGCAGGTCAGTTCAGTTCAGTTCAGTCGCTCAGTCATGTCCGACTCTTTGCGACCATATGAATCGCAGCACGCCAGGCCTCCCTGTCCATCACCAACTCCCGTTCACTCAGACTCACATCCATCGAGTTGGTGATGCCATCCAGCCATCTCATCCTCTGTCGTCCCCTTCTCCTCCTGCCCCCAATCCCTCCCAGCATCAGAGTCTTTTCCGATAGCTCCACCTCGATATTCCATCTGGCATCTCAAAGTCAACACGTGTAGAGGTAAAGTTGTTAGCTGTTTTCCTGAAACAACTTTGTGTTCCTGTCCTTTTTTTCTAGGTTCCTATTTTCAAGTCAGGCTGGAAATGTCAGTTGCCTTGGGTGTCTTCCTGATTTTTATCTCTCCAAACAATGGAACGATTTGTCCTGTCTTTCCTCTTTATTCCTTCCCCGGCTCCACCCTTAATGTTTTCTTAGCACATTCTTAATGGTTTCTTTGCTTATTTTCTTTCTCATTCTGTTTCCTTCTGTTCCTTTCCCTGCTCAACTCCTACCTCCTCTCCTCTCCTTTTCCTGTTTCTGTTCTTTTCCCTTTTTCCTTCCTCTTTCTCTGTCCTTCTTTCCTCCATCTCTTCTCATACCCTTCCTTCTCCCCTCCCTCCCTTCCTTCCTTTCTTTAATCTTTAAAAATTCCACTTATCAGTCTTCTTGTGTTTTGTAGAGTCTAAAAAACTAGATTATTTAAATTATACTTGCATAATTAAATTTTCCATAAATTTTTATTAAACATTATTTTAAGTATACTTGTATAATTCAATGTAGACTCTCCATCATGACATCACTTTTCCAAATTCTCTCTCAGCCCCCAAATTCCTCCATGTTTCCTGAGAGCAGCCTGCACTGTATCATCCTCGTTTATGTTCTGCTCATTTTGTTTCCTGTACCTGAAAGGCCTGTCTGAGATCACCACCTTTGAGTCTCACCCCAAATGCCAACTCATCTGTCCATAGCTCAGTTGTCACCTTCTTTCAGAAACCTTTGCAGACCAGTCAGGGTAAGTTAGGTGCTTTTCCTCTGTGTGATCATGGAACGTGGTACATCTTGAGCAGAAGTACATATTCCACTGTTGTCATTTATTTAGCTGGGAGTTTTCTGCACTGAAATGCAAACTGTTGGGGGTTTGGGATTTTGTCATTTCTTTGAGTCTTTTCAGTGCTTGGCATGTAGTAGGCATGCCACGAATCACCATTCCCTGAAGGAAGGATGTTCCACAGTGATTCAGCTCTCATTTCCCATTAAGACCCTCTTTAGAACAAACGCAATTAATATTTATCTCCTTTCTGAGCCAGCAGTGATGGCAAATCAGATGCAGGAGAGGAGTGTTATGGATAATGGACTCAGCCTTATCATCCACTTACACTGCATTTTCAGTTTTCTTTTGCATATTTTCTCCTAAGAGATTATCTTCTAAATTAGTGAGACTGACTTGAAGGTTTACTGGTTTTCTGTCTCTCCAAAACCAAATAACCATAGAAAATTAAATTGATATTATGCTGAGTAAAATGAGAAAACCAGTTTGAGATAGACTGTTTATTACTGTAATTGAAAAAATTTATTATAAAAATGCAGATAATTAAGAATGGGCAGTATTTTACCCTTATATTTGCCCCTTCTACCAATTTAAGTTACGGATCCACTCCCTGCCCCGCCCCCGCCGCACCTGCCCAAATAGTTGGCTTTTGTAAATCCAAATGACAAGGTTGTTTATGGGATTTATTCTGGCTATATATATATATGATATATATATATCATATATATGTGATATATGATAACACGAGACTGAGCTGATTGCCATTTAATTATGTTTGTTATTGAAATTTTAAATATTTAATTTCCATCAAAGATACATCGTTGAAGTACACTCTATATTCTGCAGTGTTTTTTTGAAGCACTGTACAACACAGAAACACCCCCAATGTAGATTAGCGCTTTGATCCTGAATTTAGTTATTTTCAGCCACGATGGGCCCTGACAGATTTCTGTACATTATTTGTGAGTTTAGTATTTTAACAGTGATTTTTAACAACTTAACTTTTTATTGTCAAGAATTTACTTTTTTGATGATCAACCAGTAACCTCAAGTCCTTTTAAATTAGTACCCTCCTAATTGTTTCTGTTGCTATCAATTATTGTACTTGAAAATGAACCACATCTGAGGAAGTTTGTATTTAGTTCAAACAACTCTTTTTGTTCCATTGAAAATAAGTACATTTACTAAAGTGTCATTTTAAAGAGTTCTGAGGCTTTCAAAGATCCTTCCCTTTGACATATTCTTTTAGATATGATTCTTACTAGTTTTTGTTCCATATTATTAGAAGGAAAGAACTAAATTGAGGTTAAAGACCTTGAAAAAAAGCCAACCTATTATATTTTTAACTTCTGTAGTGAAACAATTTTGTGAAAAGCCATATGTAGATAAATTATAAATGAAAGCTGTGGAACAAACTACATGGAAGGAAGAGTTTTTAGAACTGAGGTTAAAATAGAATAAAAAGATGTCCTAGTCCTCCATCAGTAAAAAACAACTTATAATAAAATCTGTTCCTTTTCATGCCTTAACAGGTATCTTGGGTGTTTCTGTATAACTCTGATTCACAAGTGAATGGCTCCATAATCCGTTTGTTTTGGGTGAAAGATGCAATTTGTCTCATTGTTTAAAGAAGCCCATTTGTCATGTTGAGTTAATGACAATAAGGCTATGAGTTACTATAGCCCCCATATCCCAAGTAGGTGGGAGATTTCATATCTCTGGTAACTAGTTCATTCATTCAAGCAAAGGGTATCGTTCTCCTGCTTACTTCCAAAGATGAATGAGATGCCATTCATTCGGTCTGGTCCAAAAAGGAATGTAAATGAAAGCATTAGCTTAGTAACAACAGAATTGAGCTTCTCTGTTTACAGTTAAGAATACTAGCAGTGACAAGTATTTGAGTTTGACTTTACTACTTCCCCTTCTGTTTAGTCATTTCAAGTGGCCGGGGAAATTCATGAGATAGTTCATTTTATTAAATAATAGTTTCATTCATGTGAATAGTACTGTAGAGTGTGCTGTCTGACATGGTATTCACCAGCTACATGTGGCTATTTACATTTCAGTTAATTAAATTTATGAAAGAGTCATTAAAACAACTTAAATTAAAAAAAAATCAGTTCTTCATTTGCACTAGCACCGTTTCAAGTGCTTAATAACCACATGTGGCTAGTGCCTGCCGTGTTCAACAGGGTAGACAACTACAGAACATTCCCATCAGCTCAAAGAATTCTAGACTGATCTAGACTTTGCAAATAACTTTCAAGTGCATTCTATCACTTGATCCTCCTAATCCTAAAAAGTGGCAAGGCGTACGGTATTCTTTCTACCCTTAAAGATGAGGAAACTGAGATTCCAGAAGGTTAAATAATGTGTCTTTTCACAGAATTTGTCTTGAGACTTCCCTTGAGAGGAAACAAATGCAAGTAAAGATAAACACAAATGAATAAAATATTTTCTCTATAAATTTTTATCATAAAATATAAGTATTTTTTTAAGAGCTTTTAAATAATTAATTAACTAATTTAGTTCTGGCTGCGCTGAGCCTTTGTTCTGCAGTGGCTTTCCTCCAGTTGCAGTGAACAGGGCCACTCTTTAGTTGTGGTGCTCACGCTTCTCTTGGCAGTGACATCTCTCGTTTCTGGGCGGGGTCTCTAGGGCATGCAGGCTTCAGTAGTGGTGCCCAAGCTTAGTTGCACCAAGGTATGTGGGAGCTTCCCAGATCAGGGATCACACCTGTGTCTCCTGCGTTGGCCAGCAGATTCTTTTCCATTGAGCCTCCAGGGAAGTCCTCAATATAGGTAATTTAAAAACAGAGGTGTGGGCTAGTTTGTTTACTTCTGATCTCTATTAGAGAGATAAGGTGTCAGTTTTGGCCCAAACAGAATTTGCAGTTTAAAAGGAATTTTAAAATGTGGATATCTGTATCTAAGGCATTGCTGGATTAATGGATTCTTATTAGAGTTCTGGTTAGCAAAAGAAGAAACATTAAAGTTTATACTCTTTATTCTGCTGTGATCTCTTTTTAGTACAGTCATAGCTAGGGAATAAGTTGTTTTCTATCACAGTGTCTGGGTTCAACAGCTTGGAAAGTTGCAAATAATTCTCTGAAAGTGTAGGTGCTGTTCCCTGGCAATAAGATTAAATAAACTTTTGCTGCAAAACATTGATTTTGCATTAACTGTTCTTGCTGTGTATTTGGGTTTAATCTAGAAAAGAGTTGTTTTAAGTCAACATTTGTGAATCATGAAATTAAATGGACATGGTTGATAGTCTTAAGTATGGTGTCCTAAAATAAGAAATTATATTTTATTTCCAAATGACAGTTAGATGATATACATCATTCATATTTTGCCGCATCTCTTATAATGTATAAAAATGGCCACAGATGTAGCCTTAAAATCTTCTTTTTGAAAGAGAAAAGAAATAGAACACTGAGTAATTATGTTTACTAAAGTTGACTTTTATAATATATAGGATATGTAATTCCAATAGTGTATTAACTTTTAATAATATGTAATACTAATGTGATTAAATACTGTTTACCAGGAAGGCAAATAGATAATCCATATATGTCAGTATTGTTGTTCTTTTCATTAAATGAGATCCTTGTGTTATTGGTTGTTTGAAGGACAGTGAATAATATGAAGGCAGTTTTTAGCATAAAGTATATAACCATTAAAAGCATCCTAAAAAACGGAGCTCGCTCAGTAGCTCAATACTTATAGAATCCACCTGCCATGCAGGGGACACAGGTTTGATCCCTGGATTGGGATGATCCCCTGGAGTAGGGCATGGCAACCCACTCCAGTATTTTCACCTGGAGAATCCCATGGACAGAGGAGCCTGGTGGGCTATAGTCCATAGGGTTGCAAAGAGTCTGACCCGACTGAAGCAACTGAGCATAGCTGCACACTGTTTAGACAGATAGACACTACCAACTCAAAAAATTTACTACACTTTTCACAGTAGTTTAATTAATTCCAGACCAAAAAGTTTAACTGGCAGTTTTTGGTATGAAATGTCCTGTTCAGTCTTTCTTAGCATGGATTTTCTGACTCTTAAAGTTGATGTCAATTACTGAAAGAGATATTGTGAAGCTTCATAGTCATTTTAATTCATTTCAAAATCTTAACTTTAGGGCTTTCTTAACACTGTATGAGCTCTTTGCTCAGCCCTTGCAGTGTGGACATGAAACATGAGGCTTGAAGATTGCAAAATCAAAGAAATAGTGATGATGTGTCGTGGTTTCTCAGGAATCCTTGTTCTACAAGCAATAGTTCAAAACATTTTCTGTTAGGGAAACTCGGCAACTCTGAAGAAACATGGTAGCTCGGAGAAGCATATTTCCATCTTTAGAGCTTCTACACTGGTTTTCTTTGCCTACATTAGAGAAGATGGGAATAATTTTGAATTTGTGCCTTTTGATTCAAGTTGAAGTTTCTGAACCAAGTACCTGAGTAGGTGGCATGCCATTGAAAGGTTTCATTTTGTTTTTGAAAGCAAGGTTCTTCTCATTTCTACTGAATTAGAAAATGGAGGAATTTTACAGTGTTATACGTTACATTTCACTGCAAGTTTTATTTGCTTTGGTTTCTAAAATGCTAGTTAGAGTGGTGATTAGACTTCTCTTGTGTGGTCTGGCCTCGACATCTTTTACACCAGTGATTAATTGTCAGATTGCTGCCTGGGAGGGTGCCCCCAGTCTTGCCCTTCCGATTAGATGATGCTCTGCTGTCAACAGACTGCAATCTGGGGGTTTGCCGTGGTAAATTTAGACATTGTCTAAAGTGAAACATTGTCGTCTTCGATTAAGGACTGTGGGAGTCCTTTGTAATTTATTATCTTAACGTACAGTAAATGTTGAGCCGTTGGTGTGTTCATGCACATCTTCTCAAACTGTAATATTGGAAGTAAGTTTAAAGGTTGCCCCCAAGGAGGCAGCTGTTGACCAGAGAGGTTAAGTCATTCTATGCAGGTCATACCCCTCTTTAAGTGGCAGAATGGACTTCTGTCTTGGTCCTGTGCAGTAGTGTACAGCCATGTCTCTCAATGTGCTAAAGGAATATTATTTGCATGTTAAGTAGAATCTTTTAAATGATTTTGAGATGCTTGAGACTTTTTCTCATGGAGTGAATTGGATATGAGCAGTGATCACACATGTCATTTTTGAGCAGCTGTGAAAGAAGGAAGAACACAATTATGCCACGTGCTTAATCTGTTACATCTGGTTGCTGGAAAATTTTTAAAAATTCCCCTGATTGTTAAAAAAGGAAATTTCTCCCCCTTTGGACCAGTTCTTTCAAAACTCCTTCAAACCATGAATTTTGACTGCTGGGTGCTGGCACTCAGTTGAGCCGCCTGATATGGTGTACCCAGAGAAGAGTTTTATATAAAATGCCCTTTGAAGGCTGTGGTTGCCCTAGCACTATATACATTTTTTTTTTAAATTTTGGATAGGAAACCAAGCTGTTGTGATTTTTATGGTGGAATTATTTTATTTTAGTCCTTGACTGTCCCCATAACCAGCTCATCAGAGCAGCTGAGTCTTTGCTATGAGACAGAGCCTTCATCAAATAAGGCTCATGAAGCTTTTCTTCATTTTATTTGTCCTAGATTGGGAAACATTTTATTAAATTCCTTACCTTAGTCCTCCTTCACCAAGATTTCAAGCCCAGCGATTTCATTTTACTTTCAGTCTAACTGCGTACTTGGGCTTTATCCATGAACCATTTTGTGTGGTCATTTAGCACTTTTATTTTACCCGAAAGATAGACTTCATCTTTGCAGCCTCATTGCCATAGGAACTGAACACAGGATTTCCTTGGAGGGCGCCTGCATTGAGTAATCTCTGAGCAATTGCCTCTGGTTTTGACAGCAACCCTTAGCTTTGTGACAAGAAATCCCCAGTGATTTGGATGCTTCTGCGGGATTTGAAGGAGGCAGTCTTAAAACCTCTAATTGAAAGTCATCTTCTTAGTCTTTTGTTTAAAAGTATATATTATTAAATCCTTTGAATTCATTATAGTACTTTTATTACTTACCTTCATCTGATACTTTGGCCAAAAATGTTTAGCATAATGACCTTCTCAGAGAGTGGCTATTGAGTAATGAAGAGTGAATTTCTTTGGCTCTAATTATTCAAGTGATTTCATAATAAGCAGAAGCAGTATTGTATTTTTTGATGTAGAATACCTAGCAGTGTCGCCTCCACCCACCTACAGAGAACACTGAATTAATGATACCTTTAAAGTAACATCCATGTCTTCTCTGCCAGGTCACTTCAGGTGGAACGTTCATTGGCATCGGCCGGAAGACCCCAGATTGCCAAGGAAACACCAAGTATTTCCGCTGTAAATTCTGCAATTTCACTTACATGGGCAACTCATCAACAGAACTAGAACAACATTTTCTTCAGACTCACCCGAACAAAATTAAAGCTTCTCTCCCCTCCTCTGAGGGTGCAAAACCTTCAGAGAAAAACTCTAACAAATCCATCCCAGCAGTCCGGTCTGGTGATGCTGGAGACCTGGGCAAATGGCAGGACAAGATCACAGTCAAGGCGGTAGATGACACACCCGTTGGTTACTCAGTGCCCATCAAGCCCCTTGACTCGAGACAAAATGGTACAGAGGCCACCAGTTACTACTGGTGTAAGTTTTGTAGCTTCAGCTGTGAGTCCTCGAGCTCACTGAAGTTGCTGGAACATTACGGGAAGCAGCATGGTGGAGCGCAGTCAGGCGGCCTTAATCCAGAATTGAACGATAAGCTTTCCAGGGGCTCTGTCATTAATCAGAACGATCTAGCCAAAAGCGCAGAAGGGGAGCCAATGACCAAGGCAGACAAAGGCTCTGGTGGGGTGAAGAAGAAGGACTTCTCCAGCAAGGGAGCAGAGGATAATATGGTCACGAGCTACAACTGTCAGTTCTGTGACTTTCGATATTCCAAGAGCCATGGCCCCGACGTCATTGTGGTGGGGCCACTTCTTCGCCATTATCAACAGCTCCATAACATTCATAAGTGTACCATTAAACACTGTCCATTCTGTCCCAGAGGCCTTTGCAGCCCAGAAAAGCACCTTGGAGAAATTACTTATCCATTCGCTTGTAGAAAAAGCAATTGTTCCCACTGTGCGCTCTTGCTTTTGCACTTGTCTCCTGGGGCGGCCGGAAGCTCGCGAGTTAAGCACCAGTGCCACCAATGCTCGTTCTCCACCCCCGACGTGGATGTGCTCCTCTTTCATTATGAGAGCGCGCACGAGTCCCAGGCATCGGATGTCAAGCAAGAAGGCAGTCACCTGCAAGGACCAGATGGGCAGCCGGCTGTCAAGGAAAGCAAAGAACACTCATGTACCAAATGTGATTTCATCACCCAGGTGGAAGAAGAGATTTCCCGACACTACAGGTAAGCCATGGGTTGGAGGGGACGACATAGTCAGGAGAAAATGATAGAAATTATCCAGAGGGCTGACCCAAGAATTGTAGGGAATGATTGTGGTGACCGAGGGAAGTTATAGAACAAGGTTGTGTTCTATAAAATCATAGAAACTGAAGATTTCATGTTGCTAGACATGATAACCCTAGATTTTAATTGGGTCACTTATTTCAGACTGTTTAGACTTCTGTTTCATACCTGTTTTATACCAGCTACTGAATATATTTTAAAATTCACAATGATGCTGATAATGCTGATGGGTTTACCACAATTTGTTTCTTTGCCCTTGCTAAGTGTGACCCTGTATCCCATGATTTTTCATGAAGCAGCTTCCAGATGAAAGATGCCACCATAATATTTCTATTCTCTGTTCCAGCTGGGAAACAATTCACTTGAGAACATATTGCTTATTTTGCTTTTCAGATGAAATCAGACATTCTTCTAGCTTAAAAAAAATTAAGTGACATCCTTGTTTTGCGTACAGACGGTAGTCTGAAGGTGAGAATTGGGTTTCTCTACACTCTGAATGAGTAAAGCTGCTTAAGTGTTTCGGATTCTTAAATAGATGTAGGGTGTATTAATGTTTCCCTTCTCCCTTCATCCTGTTCTCATTGTAGACATTAACTTTTCCAATTAATCTTTCATGCTTTCTAGAGATGACTTAGAATTCATGTCTTTATTTATGTATTCATTCCTTAACTTACTCCAAAAATATGCACATTGCCAAGGCATTGATTATAAAAAGGAAAAGAAGAGAAACATAGATGGTGCCCTTATGGAACTTATGGTTTAGTAGGGAAGATCTTAGCAGCTTATTGTAAGAGTGAAGAGTTTCAGAAAAGATGGAAGTGGAGAACACTGTGCATTTGGATATAGTGACAATATAGCCCAATATGGTAAAGGAGGAAATGTCTCCTCTAGGAAGGGGCATTTAAACTGAGACTGGGTTATAAGTAGGAATTAGTTCCACAAAATCTTTGTAGTATAGTGCATTCAGATAGTATAGTGCATTTTCTTGTCATTGTGCTTCTAAGCATCAAAGTAAAGAGCTTTATTTACTATTTTCAAGAGCTTTTCCATATGCAGATTCAATATCCTGGTTAAAAAATCTAGTTATTTAAATGTTCACGTCCCGAGATTTTGAATAGTTCCTCTTATTCTTTTCAGAGAAGGCAATGGCACCCCACTCCAGTACTCTTGCCTGGAAAATCCCATGGATGGAGGTGCCTGGTGGGCTGCAGTCCATGGGGTCGCTAAGAGTCGGACACGACTGAGCGACTTCACTTTCATTTTTCACTTTCATGCATTGGAGAAGGAAATGGCAACCCACTCCAGTGTTCTTGCCTCATTCTTTTATAAGTTCTGTGTTCGTACTGGTGTATGTATGTTTTCTCAGTCACCAGTAATGAAGCAGTTTATGTCCAACAATAGGCTAATAATGTTAGATGTTAATTTGAAGAGCATCCTAATGTTCACAGTGAATCTAAATGTTCAGAAAACACTTCCTTTAGATTTACACTGTTTAATTTATAAGGTCAGCCCTGGGAAAGACACAGTCCTGCAATCAAATATGTGTTCACACTTGCAGTGAGTGTTTTTGGCTCTTTTGATGTTAGCTGCATGCTAATTTATTTCTGGGGCAGGCAGACGTTAACTTTCTTCCCAGCCCTGTTAGTATACATACTGTGCATATACATTGCTTAAGCGATACAAAAATTAGATAACTCATTGTTTTTTTTTTTTAAGGAGGAGGCTTTTTTAAATCATGAAGATATTAGCTAATATACACACAAACACACACACAGATATATGTAGATACCTGATCCCTTGAATGAGTGACTTTTTTTGAGGAAGGTGAGGCCACTGCTTGAAAACTTGGCTGGAAAAATAGAGATGTTTTGGTTAAACAGACAAAAATCTCTTAAGAAATAAAATATGAATAAAAATATTATTGAATAATCTGGGTTTAGTTAATATTCAGTAATGAAAGTGAGCTCCAGAGACTAGTCTCTGTTTTGTTCACTGTTGTCTCTGCACAATTTAGCGTAGTGCCCAGTGGAGTGATGGGTACTCACTGAGTATTTAAATAGAGGAAATCCCAGTGAGATTTTGCCTTCACAGTAGTTATGAATAAGTAAAAATCTCCATAGTGAGTTTTAGTTTAATCTTTGATTATTGAATGGTCTTGGAACCCTTCTGAGGACTTACAAAATGATACTATATTTTGAATGTAAATCAACCTCTCAGCATTTTATTAGATTAAAACAAAATTAGCACCGCTTGTCTCTAAAACATTATAATACTCTTGCACTTATTTTTAAAACCTAATGTAGTTTGTGTGGTCCTAGGTCCTTTAGGGTGCTGAGTAGTTTATCTCTAGTCAGAGTTCTTATAGAAATATTCTAAACTTGGACACTTAAGTTTCAGGAGTCACAGCTCAGTAAGAAGTATCAAGAGAGAAAAAACAAACAAAAAGAAGTATAAAGAAACTCTACTGAAAGTTGAACATTGGAGGCTCCAGGGATATAAAAGGAAGTAATCCATGAATGTTGAAAACATTATTTGCTATCAAAGCACTTTCCCAAAATGCCAATTTTGAAGATACTATAAGAGGAGATGTTTACTACATCACGACAGTTTCTAGTTAAATTTTTATTTATTCATATTATTCATGTTGGGAAAATTTTACCATAATTCTGTTATTACTATGGAATATTCTAGATTTTTGAGTACTTTATATACAAGGCTTACAATGTAATAAAAAGATAGCATAAGTGGGAAGCTATACAATGTGTAAAATGATGTAGCTATGAAATAGCTATAGCTGAGAAGCAAGAGAGTTGATTTAAAGCTATCAGAGAAAAACCTCAGTGAGGATTTCATCCCACGGGCCTTTTCCCAAAGAACCAGGTTTAATCTGAGTTGAACTTCCAACATTATTCAGTTAGTAAGTGAAATTTGACCAATTTGCCTTTCTTTATGTTTTATATTTACTTATGATCTCCCATACTTCACATCATGACAAAGTTGTTATGTTCCACTCTTTGAATTTGTTTCTCATACTCCATTTTTTTTAATATATTATTTCATTAACCAGCCTGCCCATTCTCTAACTGACTTATTTTCTTCTTCAGAATTTTCAGTGTTATAATTTAATGCTTTTGGTGTTATAGGAGGAATATATCCGTACAAAGCAATTGCACCAGATAACACATACTTCTTAGTGACATGTTAGATTTCCATGAATTAGGAGAAAAGCAACTATGCCAGATAAAACATACTTCTTAGTGACATGTTAGACTTTCATGAATTAGGAGAAGTTTCTGAAATTTTCTTTTCTCCCCTTCACCAAAAGGGAGCTAAACCCAGTCTGGGGAGAGCAAACGGGCAATGCAAGTTTGTACAGAGGGCAAATACTGACATTGACACTGCAGTCATATTGAGACTAAGCCTGCGATCACTGGCAGAGAGATGGTGTTGAGTTCAAGGGTTTCACTGTAAGCTGGCATCATCGAGGTGACTAATGTGATTCCATATTACTGCCTTCTTCTTGAGTCCTGTCAGAGGTATACAAAAATTGGTTTCTAGCAAGATACTCCAGTTTACACCTCCATGTTTTGGATGGCCCAAGATAAACCTCATATGAGCTCCCCATTAGAACAGGTCACTATACAGGCAAGGCTATAAATGCTACATGTGAAATCTGTAGAAAATGCAAATAATAGCTTTAGATACCCAGAAACTTCTGATCAACAGTTTTCATTGAGAAAATAATAATTAATGAATGTTTAAATAAATGAAAATTACACTTATAAACTGATCAAGCTACAAGAAACTATAAATAGCCAGGAATATTAAAAAAAGAAACAAAAGCATTTTTGAATGAACACTATAATTACTGAAGTTTAAATCATATGCATAGGAGAAGTAACAGATCGGCAAATGAATGAGAACAATTGAGTTAATCAAAAGTTAAATCTGGAGGTATTAGCCAGAATACTTTAAAGGAGGGGAGAGGGATGGAAAATATCAGTGGTGGTTATTAAGATATGAAAATATAAGATGTTCTAACATGAATCTAATTAGAGTCCCAGAAGAAAATAATATCGAATGGAAGATAGGCAATCAATATTTGTGGAGATAATAGCAGAAGAGTTTTTAACACTGATGTAAAACATTAAGGTGAGGTGAAGTCACTCAGTTGTGTCCGACTCTTTGCAACCCCGTGGACTGTAACCTACTAGGCTTCTCCGTCCATGGGATTCTCCAGGCAAGAATACTGGAGTGGGTTGCCATTTCCTTCTCCACGGGATCTTCCCGACCCAGGGATCGAACCTGGGTCTCCCGCATTGGAGGCAGACGCTTTAATCTCTGAGCCACCAGGGAAGCGATGAAAAACATAAAATACAGATACAAAGTAGGATACTGTATACTATGTAGATATGTAGATTTTTCTTGACTTTTGATGGGTTTTGTTGTTGTTGAGTCACTAAACTGTGTCTGACACTTTGGAACCCCATGAACTCTAGCCCGCCAGGCTCCTCTGCCCATGGGAAGAATACTGGAGTATTTCCCGTGGAAGAATACTGGAGTGGGTTGCCATTTCCTTCTCCTGGGGATCTTCCCAACCCAGGGTTTGATCCTGTGTTGCCTACATTGGCAGGTGGATTCTTTACCATTGAACCACCTGGGAAGCCCAGTATAAAGCCTGTTTTATAATGAAATGATGAATATTTTATGTAACTCATTGACTATTGTATTGAAAGTGAAAATAAAGAATGATTGGGTCCAGAATGGTTGTAACTTCATTGGTTGTTTTTCTCATGGTCACATGAATGACTGGGAGCTGGGGCACCCTGCTGAGCCCAGCACCATTGTATCACAAATCCTGTGTATCAACACCCCAGGAAAAGATCCAAATTAAAAATGCAAAGTACAGTTTGTACTGAATGCTTTTGGCTTTTGCACCATCCTAAAAGGTTGAAAGATTGTAAGTCAAGTCATCATAAGTGGAGGACTATCTGTATGCAAATAAATTCAGTCATAGACTGTTGGAGTAAAAATTATAATGCCAAGGCAGAGAGATTCCTTAGAGCAGTTAAAGAGAAACAACAGCTCAACTATTCAGAAAACAGTTTTTGGTTAATAGCAGATTTTTGTCAGCAGTAGTGGAAACCAGAAGAGAGAAGAATACTGTTCACAGTTTTGAAGGGGGAAAAAAAAAGTCTACCTAGTGTTGTCTACCTGTCAAAACTACCTTCCAAAACTAAGAGAAAAGACATTTTCACATAAATGAAGACCAGGGAACGGTGAATAATTATATTTAACAACCATAGCATGCCTAATTTATGCAATTATAAAGGGGTGGACTGAGATATTGGGCAACACTATTATGTTAATTTGCAGGGAGATTGATCAGAAGTAGGGTGTTCTAAGGTGCTTGAATTGTCTGGAGTTAGAATTTTGTTATGCATATTTTATTAGTTTTAGGGATAACTAGTGAAAGAATGGGCTTTCCTGGTGGCTCAGAGGTCAAGAATCTGCCTCCCAATGCAGGCTATGTGGGTTTGATCCTTGGGTAGGGACGATCCTTGGGAGAAGGAAATGGCAACTTGCTCTAGTATTCTTGCATGGAGAATTCCATGGACAGAGGAGCCTAGAGGGCTACAGTTCATGGTGTCATAAAATAGTTGGACAGGACTTAACAACTAAATAACAGCAACAAAGGAAAGAGTAGGAGATGAGTACATGACTTCCAAAGCTCTAGAGGAGCAAAATGGACAACAAAATAGAGAACACCCATCAAATTCAATCTTTTTTTAATGGCAAAAGAGGATACATGGGGAAAAGTGGACAAATAGAATTTTTTTAAAAAGATGGTAAAAAAGTCCATATATCAAATATCTTGAACCTGTGGGATTAAACTTTCCACTTAAAAATATTATCAGACATATTAAAAAAGAATATTTAACTAAAGCTCTGTATAGGTTACACACTTAAAGCATAAGGCTGAGAGTTTGAAAGAACAAAATGTACCAAGTTATAGGAGCAAATACAGACCAAATAAAACTTGAGGTAGCTTTATTAATCTCATACAGTTTAGACTCTTAAAAAGCATATGTGGGATAAGTCATTACCAATGAGAAGAGGTTCAGTTCATCAGCAAGGTATTAATTACTGATATATAAAATATGAATATAAAAATAAATATGTAAGGCAAAAATTATTTAAGAACTACAGAGAAAACATGACGAACCACAAAGAATAAGACAAAAATATAAGACAAATAATTACGACAAAAAATATATAACAGGTAAAAAAATGGATAAAGTAGATAATATTTGCCAGTACTTATGAAGCACAGGCTGGAATCAAGGTTGCCGGGAGAAATATCAATAACCTCAGATATGCAGATGATACCACCCTTATGATAGAAAGTGAAGACGAACTGAAGAGCCTCTTGATGAAAGTGAAAGAGGAGAGTGAAAAAGCTGGCTAGAAACTCAACAATCATGAAACTAAGATCATGGCATCTGGTCCCATCACTTCATGGCAGTCAAGTGGGGAAACAATGGAAACAGTGAGAGACTTAATTTTCTTAATTTTCTCAAAATCACTGTGGATGGTGACGCAGCCATGAAATTAAAAGATGCTTGCTCCTTGGAAGAAAAGCTATGACCAACATAGACAGCATATTAAAAAGCAGAGATATTACTTTGCCAACAAAGGTCTGTCTAGTCAAAGCTATGATTTTTCCAGTAGTCATGTATGAATGTGAGAGTTGGGCTATAAAGAAAGCTGAGTGCCAAAGAATTGATGCTTTTGAACTGTGGTGTTGGAAAAGACCCTTAAGAGTCCCTTGGACTGCAAGGCGATCCAACCAGTCCATCCTAAAGGAAATCAGTCTTGAATATTCATTGGAAGAACTGATGCTGAAGTTGAAGCTCCAATACTTTGGCCACCTGATGTGAAGAACTGACTCAAAGACAGGAGGAGAAGGGGATGATAGAGGATGAGGTGATTGGATGGCATCACTGACTCAATGGACATGACTTTGAGCAAACTCTGGGAGTTGGTTGGGGAAGCCCGGCGTGCTGCAGTCCATGGGGTTGCAACGAGTTAGACACGACTGAGTGACTGAACTGAACTGATGACTTTATAAAGTGAATTTATCAGATTCTGGCAATATCAGATGCCCATATTCCCAAAGATCACATAATTTCAACCCTCAGAAGGCAACTTCTTGTTTGGGACCACTAGTAAACAAGTGAAAAAATGTTCAGAGTAGTATTTTTTTAAAGAGCAGAACAACCAAAACAAAAATAAAAAACCGAAACAAATAAGAAAAGACCTCATAATTCATAAGAGATTAGTTACATGACTTGTAGATTTTTCATACATGAAATATTATGCAACAGTGAATTTGAATAAATGACAACTGAGTACAACGTGAATGTCTTTAAAATTTTGACTGAATAAAAACAAATCAAAGGCAGCTATTTGTAGCTTCACACCATTACAGAGTTCAAAAACCAGCAAAACAAAACTATATACATATATTCACATATATTTACAAATGTTTACACTGTATATGTGCATTACATTTATATACATACATTGAACTGCACCATAAATATTATTTTTCCTCCATAAATAATATTTTTCCCCTTTTTGTATATATGTGTGTACATAGACTGTATCAGTCTGAATCTCTGTATATGTGAAGAATATATATATATCATATTTTATGATTCTATAATTATGTTCCAGTTTTCACTTTTTGCCAAACCTGTTTATAAATGTGTATATAATGTGTGTGTACACATGTGTGACTAACATTATACAATAAAATTTTAAGATAAAAATGAGGCATCAGTTCTCATCATATACATATACAACAAACAATTGAATAAATATTTAACTTCCCTTATCATCTGTCTTCCCTGGTGGCTCAGAGATTAAAGTGTCTGCCTGCAATGCAGGAGACCTGGGTTCGATCCCTGGGTCAGGAAGATCCCCTGGAGAAGGAAATGGCAGGCCACTCCAGTATTCTTGCCTGGAGAATCCCATGGACGGAGGAGCCTGGTGGGCTATGGTCGCAGAGTCAGACACGACTGAGCGAGCGACTTAACAACTGATGACTTATCATTAAGGAACTACTTGAAAATCAATGATATTGTCATTATCTACTTAACTAGAATGTGGAAAAATGTACATATTTTTTGGTAGTATATGTGATGACAAACATCTATCTGTTCAGAGTTAAAGTTTGTTAAACAGTGAATATTTTACACATAAAATATATATATCTCAGGTTGAAGGAAATAGCATTAGATGCAGTAGCTGATTAAATTAATGTAGCTACTCTACAATTTCTATCTTAAAAGAGCTCTGAGAAGGAGCATGAACTCTGTGCCCTGCTAGTTCTGAAGAATAGATTTTATGATAGGCACATAATTATCAACACATCTGAAAAAGCTAAGTACAGAGTGCATTAGTACAGTTTCCAAAAGGGTGAGTACCATAATAGTAACATCTACATTTGTGTCTTTTACGTGTCATGTTCTTTTGAACAGTACATAATAAATCAGTTGCCTGCAAGACTTTGAAATAAAGTTGAAAATTCCCATTGTGGCACAAAAAGTTACCCAGGAGGATATAGTTCATTAAGAAAATAACCCACAATTGTATTACCTTTATTTGGACACATAATTTATTAGAAATTTCAAATTTTATGGTCCTGAAGACTTTATACAAGAACAATTATTAAGTCTTGGAATAAGATAAGTGTTAATCATGATTTCCATTTCATATTATGTAAATTATGTATTATATAATTTATTTCCCACATCTTGTTTACTGTCTATTTAATGGAAAGATTTATCTTTCTATTTCAAACATTTGATAGGGACATCTTAGTTTTGAAAGTGAATCATAAATCGAGATTTTTTTTTTCGGATATGAAATTAGTTGTGTTTTCTCCTTCCATGTGAAGGTGAAATCACCCCACACTCTTCTAAAAAAAGGTCCAGCTACTCCAAATGAGTAAATACTCATCAGATCATTTCATTTAAGAAATACAGGATGAGCAGCTTGAATGGAATCTTACTCATTCAGAATTTCTGTTTTCATTAGATTATATATTATCTACTGCCCTTTGCACTTGACTAAGGCTGAATATTCAATTTTCAACATTTAAAAGTTGATTGAACTGGTTATCCACCTACACATCTGTAATTCCTTTTCTTTTTGTCCCTCAAATACTCTCTTCACATGCTTTTCATTCCGACGTTCAGCAGCGCTGGTTACTTCAAGTGCCACACCTGTAGACTTAAGACACAAAATATGACTCATTTTATTAGCTGTCACATCTACTGAACTATATTTCAATTAAATCACTTCATTTACTCTGCTTTTGTGACAACTTATTTGTCGGTATTTGTTTACCTAATTATCAAAAAATACCTTGAAGTCTTAATGGACTAGTATTTATACTTTATTCATTTACTTTGATGTTCATTTAGTCATTGAGGCAGAAAAACTGTGCTTAAAAGTACTGAAAGTGAAATACAGGTTACTGGGTAAAGGAGAACTTTTTAAATGATGGCAAAAATAAAGGAGAAAGGAGAAAAACAAAGTGCTGCTTAGAGCTGACTCCACAAATATTGTGAGCTGTTCATTATGAAAATTGAAATATACAGATATGATCAGAGTAGAGCAAAAGAGTAGCCTCTTAGCTGATTTTTCTAGAATTTAGAAAACCTCAGTTCTTTATGAATTGTGAAAATAATTTTTAATCTCTACTAATGAATGAAACACTTCTACTAGAATAAAGGCACTGAAATATGAATGGATCTGAAATAAATGCTTTTTATAACACAGGAAAACTCTCGTCAAGTAGGATAAGGAAACATCATTTTTTTCTCTGTGAAATTTAAGTCACTTGAATCAAGTACGATTTGATTTTTTTATGCAGCTTGATCCAGTTTTCTCTGGAGGCAAAAGATGATTGTCTCTTTTATCAGAGTTGATTGTCTTCATTGTCTTTGCATTGGACAAATTGAGATTTTATGAAAGTATATTGGAAACAGTGCATGGGACATACTTACACTAAAATATTTGCATATTTTCTGAAATTCACATTTAACTGGGCATCCTGTGTTTTATCTGACAGCCATGGCAGGGCTATCTACAGAATGATGTCTTTTTTCTTCAGGTAGCATGAAGAGAGTGTTTGCTATCCAGATGGCAGCAGAGTATAGAATTTAAATGAATGCAAATATATTTGCAGTGTCTTTTAAATTAGTTTTGCTTAATGTAGCTAGAGATAGAAGTTCTAGAAGTTTTAAAGTAATAAAGACTTTATTCAGTGGGCCACTCAAAATATGCCATCTGCAAAATGTCTGTGTCTTCATATTTCTCTGCTGTGTTATGACTCTATGTATTAAGTCTAGTGTTCCCTGGGCTGTGGTGGTTCATTCCTTTGGTTATTAAATAAGATATTTATTGATGCTCTGGATGTTCTGGGTGGGGTGGAAGGATGTGTGGGCTTTGATCTTGATTTTCAGGCAATTACAATATAACTGTAAAGCAAGACCCACATGGTTATTTTTTAAATGAGAGCTTTTTAAGTGATAAAATAAATCTTTTTATGCCATCACTTAAATCAAAGGCCATTTTAATAAAAAGCAATGTGAAAAAAATCTTCAGAGGACGACAAAGTTTTGTAGCTCAGAAGATGGTAGGTTTACTCTTGGGTTGAGTCATTTGCGAAGTTTTTATGGATGAGAAGGTAGTTAAGGTGGATCTTGAGAAATGAAGGGAAAATTCTCTGAACCTTTGAGAGGTTTTTATATTAACACTGATAAAATGAAATGCATGTAAGGAGGTTAGAGCAGAGTCCAAACTAATGTAGTTTGTCAATGACTAAACTTTTACTCTTCAGTAATGTTTTTAATACTAGGGATTAAAAAAATCTTTTTATTTTTTGGGGGACACAGCAGTATGTTGAAGGTCTTTTCAGTTATTGTTGAGAGAGTAACACAAGTCAGAGAATATGCCCAAATCTTTCAGGAACTAGTTCCTGAATAAGTTAGTAACATTGCCTCTACCGTCTACCATGTATATATGGGAGTAACTGTGGACCTGAGCTAAAATGCTGTATCATGCCCTCCATATTCTTTTATGAATTGGCTTGTCTGTACTTCACATTCTTATTTTATGAAGTAGGGATGGAAATAGATACTTTGTGTGATTGTTGTTGGATAATATATATAAATGGCCTAGCACTAAAGAATACTGAAAGATGAGCCCCAAACAGTGAAATAAAGAAGATGAATTACTGTTTGGGGATTATGCTTGACAATGTCATGTTTATAGTTTGAGCTTATAAAGCTGTTAGGGTTGACTCTCAGAGGTGGGAGTATGTGCTTTAAGAGGGAAAATGATGTTGCTCATCATAAAGAATTCATTTGGGAATGTTCTTCTATCAGATACTGAGGATGTATATTGTGAGTTCATTCCAGTCTAACTAAGACTCATCTTGACTTATTTCTGACCATGGTTTCATGACTCCTGCTAGGTAAGGTGTGGTCTGGGAACCAAAAGCGTCAGCATCATCTGGGATTTTGTAAGAAACAGACTATTGGGTTCTACGCCAGGGTCCCGAAATCAAACCTTGAATTATAATGAGATTCCTAGGTGATTTTTCTGAATGTTTAAGCACTAAAGAATACTGGGCTTAAGAATAACTGTTCAGATGTTAGCATAGGTGATTGAAAAGTTCATGTAGCACCTTTTGAAAATAATGCTTTTTTTTTTTTTTACTATATTTCTTATCATTTATTTGGTGAATATTATACAGAGAAAGAATTCCTTCAGTTCTCTGGAGTATTATGCAGCAAATGCCTTTTCTGCTTCACCTAGTGGTGTTCAATGGCCTGAAAGATGGAGTGCTTTAGCAGTTACTGCTTAATTGTCAAGCTTTGCTCTCTTTTCATTAATAGTAGTCACACTCAGAATATGATTCTAAATAACATAGAGAGTAAAGGCATTACCTGTGCTTTATTAGAGTCAGAGGATGGCTTGCGTCTGTTCATTCAGTTGTTTAGAACCAGGATATATCTGCTAATGTAGTTTGTGACTAGCTCTGCATGAGTGTCCCCTGAAGACTGCTAAAAATTCAGATTCTCAGTTTATGCCCAGAGAGCTTCACTTAGGCATCTGTGAAATGCTGGAGACGTGGATTCGGTCCCTGGGTGGGTATGATCCCCTGGAGGAGGAAACGGCAACCCACTTCAGTATTTTTGCCTGGAAACGGCCATGGAGAGAGAATCCTGGTGGGCTATAGTCAGTGGGGTCGCAAAGAGTTGGTATGAGTGAGCATAGAGCACAGAGGCTCTGGAATCTGTATAGCTAAGAAACTTCTTCAGTTGCTGCACTGAATGCATCCCATTTTGCAAAACATTGCTGTAGTTGGTCTTACTTCTGTCCATTAAAAGAACTTTCCCTTTCCCTCATGTTTTCATTTTTTATCCCCCATGTTTTCATTGTCAGTATTGCCAGTGATTTCATTAATTTTTATATAAAGTTAAAAATTTAGGCAACTGAGGATAGCAAAATAGAACATCTGTCTGGAAGGTGGCAGTGAAGTCGCTCAGTCTTGTCCAACTCTTTGCCACCCCATGAAGTGTGGCCTACTAGGCTCCTCAATCCATGGGATTTTCCAGGCAAGAGTACTGGAAGGGAGTAGCCCTGTATTCTTGAGTTAATGTAGACGAAATGGACAAGACACTGTTACTTCATTTTACTTATCTGTAAAATAGGCTTTATACATCAGTGGAATGTGAGATCACTAAGGGTGAGTGCTTTGAAGTCTTCAAAAGAAAGGTGTGTACGTTAAGTTTGTTATTGCCACCTTGCTTTAATATCCTTCCTGTTAATATGTGTTTTTCTTTTCAATGTAAAACCCGGTTCTCACTGAGGACTTATCTCTACAGTTTCTGTCTTCTTCCTGCTTTATTATACAGTTGCATTCAGACAGTCCTCCAGTCCGTCTTGGTTTTACCTTGATCAATCAGAATAGGAGCTCCTCTGCGGGCATATCAGAACAGCTCTTGCTGAGACTCGTAAGAAATCAGAGTTGTTTGTTGGGGTAGGAACTTGGAACTAGAAAACCTAGAAGTCCCAGACATCTTGTTTCAGTGTGATACTTTGTGATGAATTAATTGCCTAGACAAGACACCCAGAACTCTTTGTATATTTAGGTGGATATGTCAGTCAAATACTGGCTAAAGGTTAAGTATATTCATCTTTATTTGGTGAAGGAATAGGTTGGTTCAAGGACGTTTCTAGATTGCAGTGTAAAGTAGATATTGATGGCACATAATCTTAGTTACTGAGATATATTACTAGATATAGTGTGGTTTTAAACCACCTTACTGAATACACTCACAATGCATCCCCACCTCTGAAGATTGTAATAAAGCACAGGTAATGCCATTTCCATCTTTGTTATTCAGAATTTTAAGATTATGGATAATAATACTCATACTATTATTGAAAAAAGAGTAAGACTTAACAATTAAGTAAACTGCTAAACTGCCTCATCTTTGAGGCATTGAATACCACTAGGTGAAGCTGAAAAGGCATAAAATACATTCTACCTGGTAATGTCTTAAAGAATCTTCTAGGAAATAAACAGTTTTAAGAGTGATGTCTATCATGGTTAAGGTACATGGGAGAATAGAAAAGAATGATACCAAATTACCATTTGGTACAATACCAAACCAAAGTTTCAGCTCCTTTGAATGGAGTATGGAATGCAGATTCACATATAAGCTGCCCTTTGTTTAATTTTAGGATTTATATTGATTAACTCATATCAGAGATTTTCATTTTGCAGGTGAGGAAATTGAGGCTGGTTCAGTAAACATCCAAAGTTGCATATAGAGTAAAATACAGAGCCAAGACCGAAATTTAGGCATTCTGGTTCTAGCATCTCTTAAGTGGACTAAATTGCTCCTCTAGTAAGAACTGTGAGTCCGCTGTTTTAAAATAATTTTGTCATGTCATACTCGAGAATCTTTTATTTCCTCTCCTGTTTGTTGAATCTTTCTCCTTGTTGCCCTAAAATGAATTGTCTTTATTTCTTGAAATAACATCACTGTAATTCTTGGGAACATTTGTCCTTTGGAATTTTTTGGTCCTTTGGTAGAAGTAGCAGTGGCCGTTTATAGTCTTAGTTTATAGGCACGGATTTCATCACAGACTTTAAGCAGAGACTCCACCATGTCAGGGAAACCATTAGCATACTTGCCAGAGTAGGTAGTGAGCTCATTAGAACTGTCTTGGGATGTAGGTCAATCAGAGCTTTTGAATGTGCTTCCTGATGGTGGGTTTTGTTTATGTTTAATTTTCCGGATTGAATAGATCATGTGGTATATCTTCAGTAGGGTATTTCCTGGGTATATTTAGACTTTTAACCATTCTGATAATTCATTTTTATCTGTCTGATCAAGCTTTGTAAAGCTAAGCTAACAATTTGGGGATACAGTTCGAGTTTAGGAGTTTATATTCCATTGCATGATAAGCAGATATAGTTAGTGGTAGGAAAGTTCTCTGAATGAAGTTCCCAGATGTTCTAAGTCCGAGATTTTGGGTCTTGCCTATTGTCCTTTGTGATCTTAATTCCATTTCAAGTTTTCTGGCTTTGATTTTGGTGGCAAGATTCATGTGTATATTTTCTCCTTAACAGCTGGCTTTTTTCACTTGAGAATAATTTATCTTAATATTATATTTTTATGGTCAATTCATTTATCATTTATTGTATATCTTCTTGTTTCACTTTTGCTGCTTAATGAAGAAAAATAAGAGAAAAAAGATTGAAAACAGCCTCCTTAAAAAGTAAAACTTTATCCTTATTAATTCAACCAAATGTAGGCCCTTAATGATAAGATAATCATGTACTGAGTTAATTGCTCTCAACAAATATTGGTGGAGATTTTGTTACATGTCTTAATGCGTTTGAGTTTTGCTTCCTTAAAATGAGAATGCTGTTTTGGATTCTCAGCCATCAGACAGGTCTCTGAATGAAGTCATCTAATACGGAAACTATTAAAGTCCCAAAGCTATTAGAGCACACATTTAACTAAGCTACCCTTCTGCTTATAGCCTTACATTTGCTTCCCTTTCTCTGAAGACACCTATCTCCTTGCCATGGTCCACACAACTCTAGCTGATCCTCAAGCTTGTTGATTATTAGCTTTCTCTTACTTATTCCTCTCAAACATCAGTGGCCTCTTATAGTATCTCAGATTTGCTAGAATGTACTGCCCTTTCCCCGCCCTCCTTCTCCTCCAAGGATAGCTCTTTTCTATCGTTTCTTTGATGTGCTTCCCTCAGAAAGGCCTTCCCGGCATCCTTAAGGAGCCCTTCCACCCCACTATCACCCCATCCATTTCATTCTTAGCGTTTATCACTCTTTATCCTCACATATTTATTTATAGTCTAATGTGAAGCTTGTCATTCCTGACTAGACTGTAAACACCAGGTGGACAAAGACTGCATGCCTTGTATTCCCCAGTGTGTACCCTGTGCCTAGCAGAGTAATACCGTGATGGTTATCTACAAATTACATAGAGGAGTACCTATTTTGCCTGAGCGTTGAGCAATAGGTCTCAAAACTTACTTTGTTACTTTATTTCAAGTTGTAACTCCTAACATATTATATCAATGCAGTAGCAAGTGTTTCACATGGTCGTTTAATTAGAGAGCCATGCAGGGTTTTTACAGTTAAAGAATGTATGCCTCATTCTATTCTGGGTTGTTTGTGCACCTTTCCAGTATGCCTTTTAGGATACACTGCCTCTGTTCTTCTTTATTAAACATTTGTCTTCATTTAACAGTTACTGTTCTGTCTTTAGCAGCAGGAGATGTTACAAAAGCCAACAATAAGGTCTCCTTGTTTTATGCCTTATAAAAAGAAAACACATACATAAACCCACATTCACACATCCTCCTTGAATGAATATATTTGTACAGCACCTATCATGCTGCTTGGCACCCAAGAGATACTCACTTGGTCGAATGTTCATAAGTCCTTAGAGTTAAAAAAACTTTGTCTTAAAAGTTTTTGAGCTTCTGATATATCTTACTTACTAGATTATATAGGGTGCATGCTCAGTTGCTCAGTTGTGTCTGACTTTTTGTATCCTGGACAGTAACCCACCAGACTCCTCTGTCCATGGGATTTTCTAAGCAAGAATACTGCAGTGGGTTGCCATTTTCTCCTCCAGAGGATCTTTCTGACCTAGGGATCAATCAAACCTGCATCTCCTGCATTGGCAGTTGGATTCTTTACCACTGAGCCTCCTGGGAAGCCCTAGCTTACATAGGGTAGTCAACTACATTTGTTTGATTCAGTGGATTTGAAGTTATGATAGAAAAGAACATTGTAATCAGTTTGGTATAATTTATTTTAATTTGTATAAAGGCTGTATAGAATACTTCAGCACACTAGAAATGTATGTCTATTTAGAGTGAAAAATATCTCAGTTTAGTTTAAGCAGAAACAGAAAAAGTCCATTGATGAAATCAGGTGTAAAAATTTATGAATTTCTTTTAAATAATATAGAACTGATGATTATGCAGTCACGGTAAAATGAACAGAGCAGGTCCTTCAATAAGAAAGCACATCAACCAGTTTTAATCGTGGCTCGGCTGGTGTGTATACACAGAAGTGTGTGTGTGTGTTCATATCCCTGCTATTGCTAATATAACAAATGGGAATAGTGCATGCCTTACCTCGAAATAAGAGGCCAGTTCAGTGTATGCCAGTTTCTGGGTGCC
Organism: Capricornis sumatraensis; assembly: GCF_032405125.1. Taxonomy (NCBI): domain Eukaryota; kingdom Metazoa; phylum Chordata; class Mammalia; order Artiodactyla; family Bovidae; genus Capricornis; species Capricornis sumatraensis. The sequence continues at coordinate 67,869,764 of NC_091079.1, forward strand.
GAGAAGACTGTATTTTGTTCTGCCCATTACATTACAGGGGATAAAATTCAGGTGCTTGAAGACGATTTTTTAAAGCTGTCTGTGTGCTAGATTCCGAGTGACGGTTTTCTTCTCCTGCAGGAGAGCACACAGCTGCTACAAATGCCGTCAGTGCAGTTTTACAGCTGCGGAGACTCAGTCACTACTGGAGCACTTCAACACTGTTCACTGCCAGGAGCAGGACAGCACTACAGCCAACGGCGAAGAGGACGGCCATGCCGTCTCCACCATCAAGGAGGAGCCCAAGATTGACCTCAAGGTCTACAGTCTGCTCAATCCAGACTCTAAAATGGGAGAGCCAGTTGCTGAGAGTGTGGTGAAGAGGGAGAAGCTCGAAGACAAGGATGGGCTAAAAGAAAAGGCTTGGGCTGAGAGTTCAAGCGATGACCTGCGCAGCGTGACTTGGAGAGGGGCGGACATCCTACGGGGAAGCCCCTCTTATACCCAAGCCAGCCTGGGACTCCTGACCCCTGTGTCCGGCCCCCAGGAGCAGACGAAGACTCTGAGGGATAGCCCCAACGTCGAGGCTGCCCACCTGGCGCGCCCTATTTACGGCTTGGCTGTGGACACCAAGGGCTTCCTGCAGGGGGCGCCCGCGGGCGGAGAGAAGGCCGGCGCCCTCCCCCAGCAGTATCCCGCGTCTGGAGAGAGCAAGTCCAAGGATGAATCCCAGTCCCTGTTACGGGTAGGAAGGTTTCATTTTTTAAAATAATCCTTTTTATCTTAAAGGGAAAGCTGGGGGAGCCCACATTCTCCAGAGTTAGTATCATGCCTTTAACCAAGTGCAACTAAATGATGCGTGTCAATCTGGGGGTTTATAGGTAATCCGGCCGAAGTCGGAGGAAGCAGCTGCCGGGCGTTTGTGTGTACGCGACATGCACTTGATCGTGTGGGGTAGAAGCCACTTGTTTGTCATTGCGTTCAGCTCTGATTGAATGTTTGTTAGTCATTCCTGGTCGTTATGCAACACGGCGAGGGTGCTTTTGGAAAAGGGAGGCTCGAAATCCCAGAAGGATACACATCTGTTACCTTAAAATGACAAAATGGCTTTGAAGTTTTGAAGTGGTGTGACACAGTTGATGGTTAATAAGGAATGTAGCAGAGATGTAAATCACTAAGAATACAAAAATGTGGTGTTTTTAAAACTCACAGTATAGTTACATACACATCCTAGTTGTGTTATTGCAAAAAGGAGGGAAAAAATGAGATAGACCTAAGTGTGAATGCTGTGAAGAGTATCCAGAGAAGAGAACCATAAATTATATATTATTGGGTTCTTGTAGGGAGAAAGACATAGTCCCACCTGAAAAAAAACAAAAGCTCTCTAAGATCCTTGAGCACTCTCTTCATGCTGTGTAGACTGTGACTTGTCAAGGAATATTTTAGATTTTGAAAATTCATGAGCTCCCAGTGGAGTGATACTTGCTTTTTGCCTAAGGCACCATCACTTCAGCATCTCACCTTGACTCTGAGAAAGTTTTGAACTTTCAGGCTGATTTCAAAGCTTTGTTCCTGCATGGAAGGTAGGATCAGAAACACCGGATAACCTTTACAAAAGAGCTGATTAGGAAATACAGTTCAGCCAGCCCAGTGCTGACCTGGAAGTTAGAGACCACTGAGTTCTCTTTGGATGTATTCTGAGGAGAAAAATTACTTTTTCCAAGGGTGGCTTGGATGCTCTTCTCTCATTTCCTACAGAGTCTCTAAAGCCTCTCTATGAGTTTTCTGTAGTAGCATTGAGAAATGCCCCTTAGAGGAGCACTGCTGCTGCTGCTGCTGCTAAGTCGCTTCAGTCGTGTCCGACTCTGTGCGACCCCATAGACGGCAGCCCACCAGGCTCCCCTGTCCCTGGGATTCTCCAGGCAAGACCACTGGAGTGGGTTGCCATTTCCTTCTCCAATGCATGAAAGTGAAAAGTGAAGTCACTCAGTCGTGTCCGACTCTTAGCGACCTCATGGACCGCAGCCTACCAGGCTCCTCCGTCCATGGGATTTTCCAGGCAAGAGTACTGGAGTGGGGTGCCATTGCCATAGAGCACAATTAATTGTAAAAGCTGTTACCTTTTCTGTCTGCAGTCATGCCCTGAAGCTAAGGAAGGGCTTGAAAGCAGAAGAGGAGATGCCTTCTTGTGCACTGAGAGACAATCCTTCCTGCCTACCAGGAAGGAGCTAGTTGAACTAAGTAACTCTGGAAAGAAGAGAAATAGTTCCTGTGCTTTTCAAGTGGGTACTCAATTTAGGGAGCTTCTTTCTTATAATATGCATTTTATCATTGTACATGCTCATCATTTTCTTAGGGAGTCAGAACTCTTCTGATCTCAAGTGGCTAAAAGGCAGGAAGGACATGCCCTAGGATTTTTAAATTTTAGGTTGCATCTTGACAGTGTGGTGGAATTGATGGCCTTACACATGTATCACCAGAGCTTCCATGCTTCCCCCACCCCTGCCTCCCACTTAACAATGTTTTTTCATCCGTGACATCTTCATTTGGTATCAAATCATGTGACTCTTTTAGACTGTTTCTGGAATGTTACCTCTTCTGCCTCTCTTTGTATACACTTAAGAATCTGGAGTGAGCAGTAATTTATGAAGTAAATTATGAAGTAATTTATGATGCAGTGCAGCCTAAAATCTGAGCAGGATTGTTCTATTCTTTAAGCAGCCTGAGGATGATAATACTTTTCAAAAAAAAAAATGTTTTTCTCAATTCCTCCACTTCCTTAATTCCCTGATTTCAACTTTCTGTTGCATCATTTCAACTGTCTTTTCAGTTCCTCTGCATTAGATGCTGAAGCAGGAAATCTTCAGCGAGAGGCTACCTAACTATGTTTTATAATGCCTATCAGATTCCTCACTGTAGGGTTTGTGATACTTAAAGGCCATCATCTACTAAATTTTGAGAGCTGACCCCCAGAAATATATATATATATACACACACACACACAGACATATAATATATATATATTTTAAAGTGTCTTGGGTCATTCTTCTGTAATTTCAGTAAAATTTGAATCTTTAAAATTTGTATTTTCATTGGAATTGGCCCATGGTTTTGAAAGTCATCCATTTTATTGGACGTTTGGGACAGTAAGTATTAGCTGATTTGATTTATTATGAAATATTTAGGGTATAACTGAATTTAAAAGTTTTAATGTGCACATAAATTGCTGATTAGCCTTTTAAGATGCTTGTAAGAATTAAGAAGCAGAGCCCATTCTGATTGTGAATTTGACCAGAATTTTACTTTCATTCTAATTGTGAATTTGACCAGAATTTTACTTTGGTGGTAAAAATTAGTGTCACTGAGTTACCATGGCAAATACATACTTCTCAGTTCTTTTCTCTGCCATTAGCCAGAGGAAACCCAAAAGAATATCGCCATCATATTTACTAAGGTCAAAACAAATTGTGTAATTAATCTCAAAATTAATTGTGTAATTTTAGAGGTCCCATAAAAATTTATAAATACACAATTGAAATATGCAAACACAATTTAAATGTTTTAAATGAAAATTTATAGTTGTCTTTGTAAATATATATCTACAGAATATTATCCATACCTGAATTTAAATAGTAGAATGGAACTTGAAATTAACTTGCTGTTTGGCATGTTTGTTTCAAAATAGTAAGAGATTTAAGAAATGGAAAATAGATTTTAAAGTAATTTTTTAAATTAAGTAGTCTATCTGATATATCATTAATAGAACAAGTATATTTATAAATACATTTATTCATGTAGTTTCTAATACTAAAATAAAAACTTGACTATCATCTTTGACTATTGTGCAGAGTGATATTGAGAATTAAGTATGGAAAATATTAATTTGAAATAGTTTAACACTATGCTGGTAAATAATGGAAACATTTTTTAACACATTATTAACTGGGGGATTTTTGCAGAAACTAATGCCTGTGGCATTAATACATCTCCTGTCAATGTGCCATCAATGTGTTAAGAGTAAGCTGACTGGAGATAGGGTTATGTTACAAAGCATGTAGTTATAATGTTGCTTGCAGTGTACTGGTTTTTCTGATACTTGTTTTTGACTGGTTTTAGTTATGAAATTTTGCTGCACTCCAAGTGAGGAAGGAAATATAAGAATCACAGAGAAGAGCTCAAGTTTCAAAATATTCGTTAGTTTTCTTCACTTCTTTTTTCTCTTTCCTTTTTTCATAGATCAGTGTTTGGCTTTTAATTTTATACTCAGTAGCAGCTCATATATGTATATTTTCATTCGGTGTATGTCTTTAGATTTCCCTTGTATGAAATTGATCTTGTTATAAAAATGTCTAAATAATGTATGTGACCTGTGTTTATCATTGTGCTTTGAATATGGCAGGGAACACATTAACATAAGCTTCATCTTGTAAATTGTTTTATGAAAATTGTGTTTTTCTGTGGATTAACAGTATTTCTATAAATCATTTTTCCCTTTTATGAGTAGAAATATTAAACCCTGTAGATGCTTTGCTAGAAATAGTCCAAGTGTACAGGTAAACTTTAACTGTTCCTCTTTTAAAACTTCTAAATCTTGTAAAACATGAATAAGCTCCTGAAAATGTTTTGAATATGCATCATTGAAGTTTAGCTCCGTGAATAGGTTAACATATTTAATACTGCCTTGCTGAAAGCAAAATAAATTGGTTTTGTATTCAAATAGATGTTCCCTTCTCATTTTAAACTAAACAGCCTAGTATAGTCGTAACTCAGTGTAGTCAGGTGCTCTTTTCTGACTAGCATCTTGTAGAAATTTTATTTTCACAAGGGTGTTGTTTATTTGGTAGCTTTCTTATGCAGATGTAACTGTATTCATTTTATTATTTCCTGGTTGAGAAATTCTAGGTTTTATTCTTGTAATTAACGTTTCAGATTGAACTGTATAACACAGAAAGCTTTGTCTTTTAGCTGATAACCACATTAAAAGAAACCAAACACCTGTCATTAAATTTCACAAAGATTTTGCCAAAGTCAAATACGTTTTAAAAAAATTTTTTAAATAAAATGCAGATATATAAACATTTGATTGGGAGATCTTTACTTTATGTAGTAAACTTCTCAATGTCATGTTGGAATAGAATGTCACAGTCAGATAACTGATAGTCTCTAATTCTTCCATCAGTGCAAATGCCCTAGTTATCAGTCCACTCTGCTCTTGCACCTAGGCGAAATATAAATCTCTTTGTGATTGATTTTAGTTTGCAGTGTGCATTTATTTATGGAAGTTTGTCCAATTAGCACGTACATTTTGCACTGCTTGGTTTTGACAGAGATGTCTGGCCAGGGCTGTGGAGTTGAGTTTCATGTTCTGGGTGTTGAGATCCAAGTTGAACCATTGGCTCAAAGAAAGGGCCTCCCAGGATCCTGTTCATCTGTATCCCAGAGAGGATTACGATGCCAGCCATCCTCCCAAGAGTGCTGAGCAACTTAGTTAATTAATGTTTGTCAGGCCATTTGAGATTGTCAGATGCAGGGTTCTAGATAAGTGCAAAGGAGTATGATGATTTGTTCGTTTTGTAAATGTGATACCAAGACAATACAAAGCAGGTGTTATTTCCCTCTTTCTTCAGCAGCGTTAAATTTATAGTTTAAAGATTGTTGATACCGGACAGTCTATTGAGATGCAAAAATGTTCTTTTGGGGACAGTCCATTGGCAGCCAAACAGACGTTTAAACAAGCAACATTGTTGAATGCCTCTACAACCACTGACAGAAGATCGCAGAAACTTCTTTTAAACTAAAGATGATCTTTAGTGAGAAGTCTGATATTTACTGTTTTGCTTCATGTTTAATGAAAATAGAAGCAGCTATCATTTAAGTATTGTTGTTTTAACAGAGTGTTTAGGTACATAAGTATTTTCCTGACTCCATTTGAATTTTTTACTTGCATATGTCAAATACCATAGAGAAGGTCCAAACCAGGACAAATGGGGAGTATGTACTTCCCTGATCATTAACTAGGAAATAGTAGTTTATAAGCCATGTTGGTGAAGTTTCTTTTGAGGTAACTGTTGATATTTGTTTTGCCTAAGAATAAAATATTAAAAACCATTGACTCTATCCAGAGATGAACAATCCTTATAAGATTATGATTTAAAACAGTATGATTTAAATTCAAGAATATAATAGGTTTATTTTAGAAATAGCAATCATTCATCCACTTAGTTTTTGTTTAATAGTGAACATAATCATTTTGTTTTTATTAAAGAAAAATCTAGGTAGCTTTTTTCCCCTTTATTAGCTATTTATCTTTTACATTTAATATACCATATTTGACAATAGATCACTACTAAAATCAACTTGATACGTATATGTTTGACCAATGGGATTTTCTGTTATTCTACTTTCTTTCATTTAAGTCAGCTCCCCTGGCTCAAGTATTTTTTAAAAGTGCATTTTTTTTTTCTCTCTTTTTGTAACCTAGGCTTTTTGTGAAGTCTGGCATAGTTCTGCTGGCCCAGGTTTCTAAGGCAGGGGAAGCAGATGTATCTTTTAGTGAATTGGGCTGTAAGTTTGTAGTCACTGTGAAATGGTATCCTTCAGCACAGTTATCTGTTAATTATTTCCTGTATAACTATCTTTTGCTTGGCTTCCTATTTTTTTTCACAGACGGCATGAGTCAGAAGATAACAGGGCCCCAAAAGGACCCTATTGTTGAATGTTCTTAGATGTTGGAAGTGAACAGTATTCAGAAAGTGGCCCAAGTTTCAAGAGCACAGATGCAGAATGATTCAAAAGTGTGTCAGCCATGAGCTACACACAGCCTTGGAGTGAATCTTAATGTTCTGCTGGCAAAGTCCAGTCTGATGGATGGATGGATTTCATAGAAGTGTTGATTACCTAAAATCCAGGAAAATTTTTACCTTGGATTTCTGTGTGTTTTCTTATTTGCTTCCACCAAAAAAAAGAGAAAATATTGTTTTCATTGTTATATTCTTTTACTATCCTTTTCCTTTGATTCTGTTAGTGAATTTTCATTAAGTGTTTGTAGACAAGCATGTTGATTACTGGGATGGTCTACGAATAAACTCAAGGAAACTTGGCAAGCAGGACCTGGTGTGGTTGTGTTACTAGTTCAAGGAGATTCAGATAGTTTCAGTGAACTTCCAGGAAGCTGTTTCCTTTATTTTGGTGAAGCAGCATTTACATTTATGTTGTGTTGTGTTAGTTCCTCAGTGGTATCCGACTCTTTGTGACCCCATGGACTAGAGCCTGCCAGGCTCTCATTCATAGGTGTTTATGAAAGTGAAAGTGAAAGTAGCTCAGCCGTCTCCGACTCTTTGCGACCCTATGGACTATACAGTCCATGGAATTCTCCAGGCCAGAATATCGGAATGGGTTGCCATTTCCTTCTCCAGGGGATCTTCCCAATCCAGGGATCAAACCCAGGTCTCCTGCATTGCAGGCGGATTCTTTACCAGCTGAGCTACAAGGGAAGCTCTTATAGATGTTCATGTTTAACTATAATTTACAAGTAGAATAGAATCTGGATGATGACCTTATTTGGAAAAAATCCATAACATTCATCTTGTGATGTATTTTTATTCTGTTATCAGTGATTAGAAATAAGGCAAAGGAATCTTACTTTCATCTTATTTTTGTAAGGACAGGACATTTGTAAGTTGGGAGGTATCATCTCTCACACATAATTTTACATGTTAACCTGCCTTTTTAAAATGTTTCTCACCTTCCAAGATTTAATTTGGACATATTAATTATGAAAAGGACGAGTTGTTTCATACCTGGAAATTTACCTATCTGTAGGATCACGATTAACCAGCAAAACTAAGGATATACATCTATATTTCTAAAAGGGAAAATACAGTTTATAATGTTTAAATAAGAAAACACATGACTGATAGCATGTGTTGTCCCATGTTCAAGTTAACTGTCATCCAAACAGGTCAGTGTTAAGAGACACAATAAATAATATCCTAGAAATATCTAATTAAGAATTAACTATTAAACTGAATTGACTGATGATGAATGCAGATAATTAAGAAAAAAGCAAATGATACTCATTAAGAGCTATTTCTTATGTGTATGAAAAATGACAAATATCTAATGGCCAGACAATGATATGATTTGCTTCCCTTATAGTACATGTGCAGTACAGTTTATTTTTTAGAGAATTTATTTCTAAGTAGTATTTATGTTCTTAAGCAGAGTTGAATCATGTGTCTTAGTGAAAGCAGTTAGCTCAGATAGACTTACCTTTTGTAGGGGAAAAATCTCTTTATTTTGCTTGTTTTCGTTTTGCTTCCATGGATGATGTTTTCATTACTGTTTACAGTTTCTCGACCTAGTTTTTACATTCCTAGAGGTGTCTTGGATGGGGTGAATAATAGTATGGGCTTTGAGGGAATATAAGAGAGAAGAACTTAATTTTTCCTCTTAAAATATGAAATTTAATGATCTTTATTCTTATTTGTTGCTGAAATATTTACACTGATTCCATTAGAAAGTATTTTTTTTGTAGGATTTTCAGAATGTCAGATAGAATAGTCTTTCTTTACTACTTCTTAATAACTTATTAAAATGATAAGAAAAAAAAAACATTTTCTTGATTAACATTGAGTGTGATTGTTATAGCCTAAAAATACAGACGCTCGTGCCTTTCTTAACCGATTAATGACATTTATGAAGACATGTCTGTTGTCATTTACAAACGAGTTAAGTCAGACTTATATATAAAAATCTAAAAATTTACAAATGGAACATTTGAGAGAACTATTCCTCCTACTTGAAAATAATCATTTGCTTTAAAAATAAAACCTCAGTATAGGACTATTAATATTTATTCCCTGAAATCTTAAAAAATGAAAATGTTATTTACTTATAACTTTTTAGAAGTCATATGTTTTGCAAAACATGCTACAATTGAAGCAATGTTGGCCATATTTTAGGAGATACACATGTGGTTAATTTAATTCCTCTTAAAAAGTCAGGAATTTACAATCTAAAATTTTCTTGATAATTCAAGAAAATATATCTACTTTGCCTGAATCATGTAACTGATTCAAGAAAAGTTGGAGGTTTTTAAAATGTGGCTTGTCCAAATGGTCAGTCTACAAATTAAATATCCAGTTGCTATGCCTCTCAAAACTTTATGCTATAATATATCCAAATTATTCTTTAGTAATATGCTCAGCCCTCTCAAGTTACAGATGAGTTTGGAAGTGGGTGTGTTCCACCTTTAATGGAGTGTCTCTGGTTGTGATTCAGGCTTGAAAGGATTTTATTCTCCAGTAAAATTATACTTTATATTTTCTCCTTTACTTTTCTCTTGTGATGCAGTGGAAAGAGTACTGGATTGGAGGAAAAAGAGGCTTTGTGTTCTAGACTTACTTTGTGACTAACTAGCTGTGTGACCCTGGGTGAGTCACTCAATCTTAATGCCCTGTTTCCTTCTTTGGAAAATTATAGAGATAGAAGCATACAATTGCTCACATCTCTTTAAGATTGCAAACTCTGGGACCAAGCAAATTTTCTGTAAAACCTTAAACGTTTAGATCTGTGATACTTGAGTCAACTTTAAGACAAATATCTTAGTGATTCTAGTGTCCAAAGAGACATCATGTATTTGATATGCAGGTTTCTAATTTCCCTCTAATGGCTGACAACCCATAAATTATAAACAATGCAGTCTAAAATCTTCAACATTTGTGTTATTGGGGCTTATCTTATACAAGAAAGCTCATTCTTTGACAATAACTTTGATTCAAAGAATCATGTTATTAAGGGGCCACTTATGAATGCCAATAAGGAGAAGTCTGCACAATGAGAAATAAGATAATTCTGGTGAGAATATGACATGTTTAAAGTCTATTTCCTCAGTTTCTTGGCATTGAGTGATGATGCCTGTTTTGTTCACAGTCAGATGTTCAAATCAGAATTTTGGATGCAGAAACTAATTTTAGTAGGTGGGGTGCAAATTTCTTATGAGTCCATGAATAGATTCTAATCCCAGCTGTTTCATTACAATTATAAAAATAAAATTGGCTGTGAATCATTCAAACTCTATTTAATGGATGTGAATAATTCAGTTTTGTCCCACTGAAATCTTTAAACTGTAAACCTATCTCAGATTCTTTATGCTCCTTCAGAGTTAATATCTCCAACATTCTTACCTGGAGAATCTCGGACAGAGGAGGGGTAGGTTGCAAGGGTCGGACACGACCTAGCGACTCAACCACCACCACATTCATGTATGAATTATTTGCAGTATTAATGGTCATGATGAAAAATAACATATTTGTACTCAGTCCCTGTGGGTTTCAGGAGAGGAGGTTGCCTCTAGGGTGGGGCTGATGATGAAAATGACAAGTTAGGAAAGGTCTATGAAAGAGAAAAGGATATCAAATTAGTGTTTGTTGACATTTTCTTTCCCATTAAAATATATATGTTCATTAGACATTTTGGAAAATATAAGTAAGCAAAAGGAAGAAAATCACTACTCAACACTTTAGTGTATCCCACACACACAAAAACATCCACATACAAACATAGATTTGTATGTTTATTTTTAACTGGCCTTCAATTTCACTTTATAATAAATTATAAACATTTTCTCATATTAGTGTATATTCTGATACATCAGATTTACTGACTTCATAGTACGTCATTATGTACTGTACTGGTTGTACCAGAAAAGATGATTATTGATCCCCTTGTTGCCAGACTTTTAAGTTACTTCCAATTTTTGCTGTGGTAAATAGTCCTGCATTGAATATATTGTGACTACATAATTGTATCTTGCTTACAATTTTAAATTGTTCAAACTAGCTTCCCTAAAATCAGTTTCCTCTATGGGGTGACATAGTAGTGGAGTTAATGGCGAGTACAGGTTACCTTACCAGCCCTATGTGTATATATACTCTTCGGAAATGGGAAAACATTTTACTCGTGAGAACTGCCTCAAAGTGGTAACTAGGAAATAACAAACCCCAACATTTCCTGTAAACATTATTATGGGGGAAAAGTTAATATGAGAGTTTGAATAAGGTACATTTCTGAAGCACCAACAGAGATTTAGTGATCTAGTTCACTTTTACGATTGAAAGATTCCTTAGTCATCTTGACATTCAAAGAATATTTAAATAGGGTAATGTACTGTAATGAGTCTTACAAGGTAAATATATATATAGTATACATACATTATATTATACATATACATATATTTAAAATATACATATATCCTATATTTAATATTTAAAGGGATTTTACTGTCACCAAAATGATTCTTAAAGTTAATTTGTTTTGGTGATCACATAGAGTTAATGCCAGCAACTACTCAGTAAGGTACTTGGCACACACAGAAACTAAACTATTTGAATTTATTTTATTTTTCTCAAAGTTATTTACATAGTTTAAGGTAAGGTAAGAATGAAGCTCTGGTGTTAAAAGGAAGTGTAGAAAATCACTTTATTCTGAATCTCATTTTCATTTTCCTTTTCAGTCATCTCACTGCTATATGCAAAGGTCTTTCAAAGATTAGAGACTGTATGTATGTATAGTTGGTGAAATTTTAGCAATATACTCTTTTGTTTAGGGTTTTTGGTGCACAATTAGTTGTATGTGAATTTAAGTTAAGGATATACTCATTTAAGTTAAGGATTTATTTTCAAGGAACCAACATGTTTTGGGATTCTCAAGTGGCACAGTGGTAAAGGATATGCCTGCCAATGCAGGAGATGTAAGAGATGCGGGTTCAATCCCTGGGTCAGGAAGATCCCCTGTGGAAGGAAATGACACCCTGCTCCAGGAATCTTGCCTGGAAAATTCCATGGACAGAGGAACCTGGTAGGCTACAGTCCATAGGTCACAAAGAGTCAGACACAACTGAACAACTGAGCATGAGCAACATGTGTTAAGCCAAACTAACCTAGACTCAGACTTGAAAGAACTAGAAATCCAAAGTAAATGATAACTTTGTAGAATAATTCCCTGATATATTGGTCTTTAATTTTTTTGTCCAATAAACAATAATTTAGCACCTACTTTGTTTCAGGAACCATGAAAGATCCTGTAAAGGGAATGGATATGAGTAAATTAGGGTTCTTACCTTCAGGTAATACACAATTATGTGTAGGTGATAAGCTCTGAAATTTTTATTTTAAAAGGAAATCAGGAATCATTAGGATTTGGAACAAATATATTTAGACAGACCTTTAACGTGATTAACAACTATCACACTTTATATAGAATGGGGTGGATAGGTGGGCAGAAAGGCAGACTGATTAAAGTCTACTCTGCTGTCCCCTAGTCTACCCTCAGTTCAGTTCAGTTCAGTCGCTCAGTCATGTCCAGCTCTTTTCGACTCCATGGATCGCAGCACGCCAGGCCTCCCTGTCCGTCACCAACTCCCGGAGTTCACTCAAACTCACGTCCATCGAGTCGGTGATGCCATCCAGCCATCTTATCCTCTGTCGTCCCCTTCTCCTCCTGCCCCCAATCCCTCCCAGCATCAAGGTCTTTTCCAATGAGTCAACTCTTTGCATGAGGTGGCCAAAGTATTGGAGTTTTAGCTTCAACATCAGTCCTTTCAAAGAACACCCAGGACTGATCTCCTTTAGAATGGACTGGTTGGATCTCCTTGCAGTCCAAGGGACTCTCAGGAGTCTTCTCCAACACCACAGTTGAAAAGCATCAATTCTTTGGTGCTCAGCTTTCTTCACAGTCCAGCTCTCACATCCATACATGACAACTGGAAAAATCATATCCTTGACTAGACGGACCTTTGTTGGCAAAGTAATGTCTCTGCTTCTCAATATGCTATCTAAGAAAGTCAGTCTACTCTAGGGTAGTGAAAATGAGGTTAGTTTTGTAGATACGCTAGATGCAGAATATTTAAGAGTTGACAAAGTCGACACGTATGGGCGACCAAGAGGAGGAAAGTTGTGATGAATGAGGCTTAGAATTTGGATAATTGGAAGAGGGGACTAATCATAGCTAACATTTGATAATCACCAACTATGGGCCAGATTCTCCTTTCTGTTTGTAGTATCTCATTTAATCTTCATAGTAATCCATGACATAGAAGATATCTTTAACTCCATTTTATAGAGGAAATAGGGCCTCAGAGATATTAAGTCACTTGCCTCCTGAAGTCATCCAGCTAGTAAGTGACTGAGTCATGCCAGCCCATGTTCATATAGGCTTGGCTTCAAAGTCCACGCTTTACTAAAGTGCTTTTCAATGAATGGTAGTGCTGTTAGCAGAACTCTAGTGTGAGCTATTTTGTGAGTGTTAAATAATGAAGCTAGTCTTACACCTACAAGGTTTGCAGAGTGTTCAGATGAAAATATCTAATGGCTAGCAAGAAATGCCTTCTCTTATGGGGAACGGGGGAGATGGAATGACTTCTAAATTAACCAACATTTCTTTAATAATTGAATTTATGTTGAAAGCCTAGTTTGTACAAAATATTCTAGGAGTGACATCATCATGGACATGCTATGGATACTGTTTCTTGAAATCATTTGTAAACCAGTTTGGGAGATGATGTTCAGAAATATGATTAGGGTTTAAGGAAAGGCTTCCCTGGTGGCTCAATGATAAAGGATCTGCCTGCCGATGCAGGAGACCTGGGTTAGTGACTAAACAAAAACAACAAAAGGAAAGGAGTGCCAGGTGCCATGGAGTGGAATGAATTGTAGTATTTAATTTAATTTTTAGCATTTTTTATTGAAGTATATTTGATTTACAATGTTGTGTTAGCTTTAGGTATATAGTCCATTCAGTTCAGTCACTCAGTTGCATCTGACTCTTTCTGATCACATGGACTGCAGCATGCCAGGCTTCCTGTCCATCACCAACTCCTGGAGCTTACTCAAACTCATGTCCTTTGAGTCGATGATGCCATCCAACCGTCTCATCCTCTCTTGTCCCTTTTTCCCCCTGCCTTCAATCTTTCACAGCATCAGGGTCTTTTCTACTGAGTCAGTTCTTCACATCAAGTAACCAAAGTATTGGAGCTTCAGCCTCAGCTTCAGTCCTTCCAATGAGTATTTAGGAGTGATTTCCTTTAGGATAGACAGGTTGAATCTCCTTGCAGTCCAAGGAACTCTCAAGAGTCTTCTCCAACACCACAGTTCAAAAGCATCAATTCTTTTGCACTCAGTTTTCTTTATAGTCCAACTCTCACATCCGTACATGACCACTGGAAAAACCATAGCCTTGACTAGACAGACTTTTGTTGACAAAGTAATGTCTCTGCTTTTTAATACACTGTCTAGGTTGATCATAGCTCTCCTTCAAAGGAGCAAGCATCTTTTATTTTCATGGCTGCAGTCACCATCTGCAGAGATTTTGGAGTCCCCTCCCCCCCACCAAAAAATCTTAAAACTCAGCATTCAGAAAACTAAGACCTTGGCATCTGGTCCAGTCACTTCATGGCAGATAGATGGGGAAATAATGGAAACAGTGAGGTGTATAGTGATTCACCTAAAATGTGATTCACCTGTAAAGTGATTCATATGTATATATATAAAACTGAATATATATATGTACATATATATACACACACACACTCTTTTTCAGATTCTTTTCCCTTATAGTTTATTACTAAGTGTTGAATATAGTTCCTTGTATAGTGTTATACAGTAGGTCCTTGTTGATTATCTATTTTATATACGTAGTATATATGGGGCTTCCCTGGTGACTCAGATAGGAGAGAATCTGCCTGCAGTGCGGGAGACATGGGTTTGATCCCTGGGTTGGGAAGATTCCCTGGAGGAGGGCATAGCAACCCATTCCAGTATTCTTTCCTGGAGAATCCCCATGGACAGAGGAGCCTGGTGGGTTGCAGTCCATGGGGTCACAAAGAGTCAGACACAACTGAGTGACTAAGCAAAGCACATAGTGTACACACACACACACACACACACACACACACATATAGTGGTATGCATATGTTAATCCCACATGTAATTTTTTTAAGAGAAGAAAGTAATCTTTTCTTAATTGAGCCAGCAAGAAAAGTCTCCTGGAAGAGGTTTCTTATTGGCTGGTTCAAGAATAGTTGGGGTTTCAATAGATGGGCAAGGGATTACTGGGGTGCAAGTATGCAGTAAACCAACGAACAAGTGCTTTGGTGTTTGGAGAACTTGAGGAGCAATCGAAGTCCAAAAGCTAAGACAACTCAAAGGTGAGCTTTATAACTCCGGCTTAAAATATAGCATAGTAGGTGAGCCCTGCTGTAGAGTGACAGTTACTATTTTGACATATATGAGATTAAATTTTAAGGTCCTCGGTATGGCCAAATTATTTGTTAATTGATAGGATTCAGAAATTTGCAGAAACATTCATACCTCAGTGATCTTATTATTTGCACAATAAACTCAATGGAATGAATAAATTTTAGAGCAGAGTTGGGTTCTTTAAATCAGTCTGAAGTAAGAATTTAATAAATTCTTTAATTAGTATAAATAAGCAGCAGAAGCATCATTCTACTTTATATATGTATAGTGTATATAGCATACATGTAAATCACTTGTATTTAAATATAAATTAAAAATAATTCTTCATAGGGCCATAATCTATATCTATTCAGAAGAAATATAAGTGAAAAAAACAACTTGAAAACCTGTTTAAAGCATATGCTGTACACACTGTACTAGTTTGATTGATTCATTATATATAAGAACTATTGTATTTTAGTTTTATTTATTGGTGTTCTGATTAATTCACTAATCATTTCTTTTAGCTTTAATCCCTTGGCTCATTTTCATGTCCTATTTAATGTATTTAGTCATTGAGAAAAGAGAAATTCTTGCCTGTGATATGTCACCTGTTGTTTAATGGCTCAGACTGTTACATATCTTAATACTGTATTACATTAAGTCATTTTAAAAGCATTGCTTTTCCTTTTGTTTAAATTTCTTACTGTTCCCGGGATATTGGTAGGGGCGTTAATGGAAGTCTTAATTCAAATCTCCCAAGCTTCAAGGCTTTCAGTTTTTGTAAACAATTTGGATCTGAGAGATAGGTTTATGTCTTTTTACTCGTCTATTTACTGATTTAATGGTAATGAAAATCATAAGTTTAAAAATTTTTGTTGTAATAAGTATAAATTAAAATGCATTTAAAATCAACCACCATCCATTGTGTGATCACAGAATTTGTGGCAGTTTTTAAAAAAATTCTCTGTAGCTAGATCATCATCTTTTAAAAGTAAACAAACTGTCTTCAGTGTACTGATATTCTTTTATTAAAGATAAGCCTTTTAAGTTCTATATCTAGACTGTTTCTAAGAGATTCTTTCTATACTCACAGGACTGTGAACTCTAATCATGACTTAATCAATCTCACTTGGTTCATAATTGCTAACCCCAAACCATAGGTGGGTAAAAGCTCTGAAATAGGTAAAGTCGTAATACAGTTGAATTCTACACTTGGACCCATGAGCTTAGATTCATAAATTATCCATCTTTGTGACCAGACCAAACTAATTCTCCCATTTTGTGACTAGACACTGACTGCGCTATTCAGGTTCAGTTAGATGTCTTAACTGTTCTGTATTTAATGAATCAGATGAGTTTTATTTTTTATTTTTTTTTTTAATTTTTATTTTTACTTTATTTTACTCTATAGTACTGTATTGGTTTTGCCATGGCTTTGAGTTGGGATTCATATGGAATTGATCTCTAAGGACTAGTTTCCAATCCTTATGATTTTAATGTGTGAATTTCATTGCAGTGTGTTAGGATTTTTGTGATATTCTCTGGACCTGAAATTGAGATCCACTGAAGTACTTCTGTGTGTGTGTGTGTGTGTGTGTGTTTCTGAGGTTTTTCCTCTGAAAGCCAAGGGGTATTTGGACAAGTTTGGAACACAATAGAGCAGTGATACGAGAGAAACAGCAAATACCAAATCTTATAATTTATCCCTTTGTGAATTTTTCTCACTTAATAGATTGTGGGCTCCTGAGAGAGAAGGGCTATGCCATTTTTATATTTCTGTTTCTCATCAGCCCTGACATATTGCTCATCTCATAGAAGGTCTAGAATCAATACATATTTAATTGAGTAGACTTCTATGAGGATATATGTACTTTTTTAAAATTTGAAAAAAAGAAAGTGAAAGTTAAGTCACTCAGTCGTGTCCAACTCTTTGCTACCCCATGGACTGTAGCCTACCAGGGTCCTCCGTCCATGGGATTTTCCAGGCAAGAATACTAAACCACCTTTTAAATTTCTGTGTGAGACTGCAGTACTGCTTGTATAATTTCCTACCATTAGGTTTATAATTACAGACATTAACATTTAAGTATCCTTTTTAGGACAAAAGGATTAGTTATTACTTATATGTATTTTTTCACAATAACCGTTACGTATTTGGTGAGTTGTTTACTCTGAGTCAAAAAAATAATAAAAATATACCAGTTTGGGGTTTACATTAAAAATTGAGCTTTCTTGGACCATTTAAAATATGAACAGCTTTCTGATTTACCTGGTGAAATAGAGATTTCTCAGGGTTGACAGACTTTTTTGATATAGGAATCTACAGAATCAATCTGCCAAAGTGTTTCTAGGCTTAAGAGTTCCAGTGAAACCAGTTTATCTTTATTTTTAATTCACTTATCCAAAATGTATTTACTTTGTGTAAATTCTGTTTTTAAATGATAACTCTAAATTCCATTTTGGTTGAAATCAATCTTGTGCACAGCCAATGGTTTTATGGAGCATGAGGAATTGAACACTGAAGAAAGTTTCACTGTTCTCCACTGTTCCCTGTAAAGAAGGGAAGCATTACATACTGCGTTCAAAATAAGAGGGAATGGGCAATGGGACCCTTTATTTCAGTAATTTTATGATCAAGTTTGGATCAAAGGCTTATAAGACTAGAAAATGTGATGTGAGGAAGAGAAGGATATCATAGATGTTATTCCTTGAACATGGAGCATCCTATTTGCTAGAGACAAAACCCAGAAAGGAGAGTTGGAAAGCTTTTGTGAACTCAGGAATACATGTGTAGTTTGTACTAAAAACTTAATATCATCTCAATTTCCTTGCTTAGAAGAAATGAATAGAAGTATGAGTTGTGTCTGTGGAATTGAAATCTATAAAGTCAGAGAGCCTTGATCTTCAAATGGAGTTCTTTGTTTTCTTTGACCC
The DNA here is from genome assembly GCF_032405125.1 of Capricornis sumatraensis. Taxonomy (NCBI): domain Eukaryota; kingdom Metazoa; phylum Chordata; class Mammalia; order Artiodactyla; family Bovidae; genus Capricornis; species Capricornis sumatraensis. Next base: position 67,887,916 of record NC_091079.1, read on the forward strand.
TTGTAATCTGGGGGGTGAGGAGGGGTATAACTGTAATGCAAGAGAAAGCTGGTGAGTTACTCTATTCTTAGCCCTGATGGTGTTGAATTTTGCCTAACTATAGTATTCCTCTGGTACCAGATTCATTGCCTTTCAGGGTTGGCATCCTGCAGATAGGAAGGATTCATGAAGTAGTCAAAATCAAGAAACTCTTTTGCTGCAGTCTTGCTCTGTACAGTTAGTTATTTTTGTCTGGGTGGTTTACAGAGATGTAACTCCTTCAATCATCTAAATGTGATATAGTAAAAGTCATTTGCAGGAAGTGAAACTGTACTTGGTTACTTTTTTTCACTCAAAGGCTAATGTGATTAGCTCTAAAACATTTGTTCATCTTTTTATTCAGTATCTGAACTATGCCTATGGAAGACATATGGATTTAAATAGTACTTGGCTTACCATCTGCTGATAACGGAAAGTGAGATGCTAAATTAGAGTGGCAGGAAAGTCTATTTCAGTAGAAGCTATTTCGATCTGAAATACTGTAGGCAATCTTACAGAGTATTTTAATTGGGATTATATTGATGTGTGTTAGTAAAAGGAGTATATTTGCTAGTATGGCTCAACTTAGATAATCATTAAATTTATTCAGAGATGTAGGGCAGGGCAAAATTTTCATCCCATTGATTGTAGCCATTTTCCTCCTAAAATAGTCATTTGTGGGAAAACCTTTCTAATTTAGTCTTTTGAGAGCAATGATACATTGTATATATCATACCAGAAATCAGAACTTAAAACATCAGCTTTTCAGATAAATTTATTAGATATTAAACAACAGTTTATTCTTTTAATACATGCTTATTTGTTGAATATTTTATTGCAAACTGCATTTTTATAAACCCAGTTTAACTTTGGGGAGATTAGAAGAAGAAGAAAACAGAATATGTTTTACAATGATAAAATGCTGATATATAATGCTGAGAAATCAGTAATTATGCCAAATGTATGAGAGATACGGGTTCGATCCCTTTGTTGGAAAGATCCTTGAAGGAGGGCATGGCAACTCCCTCCAGCATTTTTGCCTGGAGAAGAGGAGCCTGCTGGGCTCCACAGACATACAGAGGAGCCTGGTGGGCTACAGTCCATAGGGTTGCAAAGAGTCGGTCATAACCAAAGTGACTTAGCACGCACACACATGCAAGCACGTATGTTTCAGGGTAAATTTTTGAGAATGTGAAGTCATCTAGGCATTAAGAATTCTATGAAATACAGTATAGTTTGAATCATGTATAAGTACATGCATAAACGTATATGTGTGTTTGTATATTATATATGTTTATAATCTTGATTAACTCTTACACCATGTCCATTTTTGTTTCTCAAGTTAATCTGTCATTCTTTTATAAAACGTGTTTGGAAAATCACTTTTGGTTGAGTTGGTACATGGTTTCTACCTCTTGAGAGGAAGTACAGTAAAAGGGTACTTCACTATGTCCAGAAATTATGCCAGTTGCCTTCATAGGCATAATCTCAGTTAATTCTCTGAACAACACTGTAATGCTGAACAGCTGCAACTCTATTTACAAAAAGGTGCAAAGGTATAGAGAAGTTGAGTAAATTGCTCCAAAATAACACAGTTAAGTTTGGAGGTTTTTTCCTTTGTGCATTGGGCTCAGTGCTCAGGCCAAGATGAATAAAAGTCCTTGACCTTGAACAAAATCTGTGAGATGACGGAAGCATAATGGTATGATGTTATTATTTCTGGCTGCATCATGCAGGGTTTTTAGTTCCCTGATCAGGGAGCAAACCTGTGCCACCTGCATTGGTTGGGAACATGGAGTCTTAACCACTAGACTGCCAGGGAAGTCCCAAAATGGGATGATTTTTAATGCAAAGGAAAAAGTGTAGCAGCAGAGAAGGCGGTACTGCGTGCAGGCAGTTATTTTGGTCTGAGACAAGACAAAGACACACTGGAGATGATGCCTGAACTGAATTTTGATTTGATGAACAAGATGGGACAAGAGGCCAGGGAATCACAGCAGGAGCCTGGTGTGGGAGTCCTGAACTTGAGTCTGAGCTGTTTATCTAAAGCGGCACTTTACAGTCTAGTAGGAACTTGCCACACATTTTATGGAGCACCTGAAGTGCCACTTGTTTGAACTGAAATATGCACACGAAGATTCCTAAGACTGGATGTGAAAAAAGATCAATATTAAAATTATCATATTATACAATTTTATATTAATTACAGTTTCAAATATGAGTATTTAAAATATATTTACTCCAATAGATATGCTTAATAATTTTGCTTTGATTCATTTAATTTGACTCACAGATTTAATAAAAAAGAGATGGTTAAGTGGCTTGGAAACTTTAGCATTTTTGCAAAGTGTTACTTCTGTTGATACTGTTTTGTTGATGTGTTTGAGTTATTAAATTGACAGATTTTGGGTACACTGGTCTTTTTAAAGAAATTTTGGGCACCTCACCAATTTATTTCCACAGGAAAATATGAGTGAGGTCCTGAAATCTTATATATAATGCATCATTTCTTAGAACTTTTTTTTTTTTTTTAATTTAGAAACTTCACATCCAGTTTCTTGCAGGTAGGTTTATGGCATTTAAGATATTTAAGACTATTTTCTACTCTGAAATAATTGCTCTTTTGAACTTAAATATTGAACTTAAATATTTTCTCAAGTTTTTTTTTTTTTGCAAAAGTATATATTTTTCAAAACGTGGAACCTCAGAAATTTCTGTTTTACTTTGTTTGGTACCAACTGCCACCCCTGCCCCTGCCCCTGCCCCTGCCCGGCACCCACCGGCAGCTCAGATGGTAAAGAATCTGCCTGCAGTGCAGCAGACCAGGATTTGATCCCTGGGTCAGGAAGATCCTCTGGAGAAGGGAATGGCAACCTACTCCAGTATTCTTGCTTGGAGAATTCCATGGACAGAGGAGACTGGCAGGCTGCAGTCTGTGGGGCCGCAAAGAGTCGGACATGACTGAATGACTAACACACACAAAAGAAATTTATTACATGGAAATTTAGTACATTAATTTTCTTTACTAAGGACTCATAAGGATTAATTGAGAGATCTCAAACAGTCTGTAAACCCCAGATCTTACTGGGGTTGGCAAAATATAGGTCAACACTGCAGGTTCTACCAAGAAGCTTTCCTTCCTTAGATTACAGGATGCAACTTCGTACTGAATGAACCCCATTCAATTGACTTTGTGAAGTTCCACAGCCAGGTTTGGGTCTTAGACACAGAAAGTGTTTCTCAAAAGCGGTTGTTATATTTTGTAACTGTTCACTCTTAGAAAGACCACAGATATGGTTAGCAGCACAATATTGTCATTGATTTATTACAGACTAACCCAGGATTACTGATGAGTTAATGTCCTTTTTATATATCAGAGAAAAGCATTCTCCTATCTTTTTAAGTGAGAAAAAAACCAGGTTGCCATGTCAGTATTTGAATGTTGGTGATAGCTGATGGCCCACGCTCTGTAAATGCTTTTCTCATTTCCCCCCCATCTTTCTCTCCCATCTCCATTCTTCCTTTCATTCCCTTCTTTTAGCTAGTGTCTTGAGTATAATTCTATAACTACCCAGAAACTCTCTTTGCAAAGGAATGATTTGAAACCCAGCATCAGAGAGGAAATAGAGCCTAGCCTCTTACAACTAGGAGATCGTTGATCCCAGTCTTTTCATCTCTGCTGCTTCATGAACACTTGGAAGAGGAGTTATTTCACTTTGCTTTCCAGTCATCCTGAGAGAGTTGCAGGAAGTACAGGGAATCATATCCACTTTGTGGATTCGACAGTGGAAACAGCAATGGAACCAGTTCACCTGAGAAGTCCACCTTGGTAATGAGAGGTATCTGGCATGCACTCTCCTCTACTGCCCATATTATATAGGTGTGACCTGGTGGGTGGTACCTTTCTTAGCCAGACTGCTTGTTTCAGGGGTTTGGAAGAAACATTATGAACGCAGTTAGAACTTTAAGTCACTGTACCAGTGTTCCAAATTTTCTTTCTTGTATTTGCCTTGAATATGTTTCTGAATATATAGGAAGACTTTGTCTTGGATGTGTGTGTGTGTGTGTGTGTGTGTGTGTGTGTGTGTGTGTATGTGCACACAGTCAGTTGTGTCCGACTCTTTGTGACCCCCTGGACTGTAGCCCAACAGGTGCCTCTGTCCATAGGATTTCCCAGGCAAGAATACTGGAGCAGGTTGCCATTCCCTTCTCCAGGGTATCTTCCTGATCCAGAGATCAAACTCGCGTCTCTTGTGTCTCCTGGCTTGGCAGTCGGCTTCTTTACCACCGGCACCACCTGGGAAGCCCTTGTCTTCGATAGAGGTACCAAGTCACCACAATGTGGGCCTCTGATACCATTCTGATATTAGTGCTTTATATATTGTAAATTAGCATTTATAATTAACATTATAAATTAACTTACATTTTTGTCTAATTTTAATTTTTTTTTTTTAACTGAGCAACTTCCATCACTATTATAGAGAGTATTCTCAAAGATACCATGTTTACAGATTCTTCCAGGCTCCATTCCTGGAAGTGTAATTTCTGTGTCAGAGGGTATGCACATGAACACATGGGCAGGTAATGCTGGATTAGTCTCTTGTTTTTGGTATCAGCAGATGGTTGTGTCTGTTCAGAATTTTGCTAGATCAGAATGGCATTGAAGATAGGAATGAAGAATCAATGGGTGGGAAAAAAAATGTGTGAAACTAAGAATTCTTGTACTCACTTTTTCAGTTATGCTGATGTTTTAGTCTCTTGATGCCGTTTATCGAAGCCACTTCTTTTCTTCCTGTGGTGAATCATTTTATCCCTTGATCTTTCTGTCTTTAGAACGAGTATATTTTGGGTTTGACTGATAGCATATGACTTGACAGTGTCAACCAGCCTTTTCTTTCAAAAGTGCAAACTGCTACAGTAGTTAAGAATATTTAGGAACAAAAAATGCAAATTTTTTCAGATGAGTAAGATGTGCAGATGGATTTAAGGTAAAAAGTGGAAATGTAAATGCTGCAAATATACTTAAGTTATGGAAAGATTATCACACTTATCAGATGTCAGAGCAATGGCATTGTCTTGGTTTCTCAATTTTTCCTTCTGTTTTTCATCGTATTTTTTTTCTTTCATAGAACAGTGCAATGGATTTAGAGGTACTGCCATTTTTAGCTACTTATTTTTGGAAAAGTTTTGATTTTTAACTAAACCTGGGTACATTGGAAGTATATGCCTAGCCCCGATTTTATTATCACTTCCGTAGCTGTCTTACATTTTTACAGATAGTCAGAGGCCCACATTGTGGTGACTTGGTGAAGAGTCATCATCCCTATTTGGAAGAATGAGTGGCAAAAGTGATGACATTCTGTTTCTTCTCACTGTTTTCTGATTTTTGGAGCACTGCCATTCTCCACATTTCCTCTGGCCCTAAGAATGCCAGCTGGCTATTTGCAAAAAGAAGAGGAAAGAAAGAAATGCAAAAACAACAAGAACCCAGAAACCATGGCTTAGGGAACCTGGATGCAGCCCTCTCTGAGTGCCCAGTAGCCTGGAGCTCATTGGCTAAGCTGTTTCTGCTGTTTTGATACTCTGCGCACCTGGATCCTGGCCATTTTCTATTCTGCCAACTGGCCTTGGTTGATAGATCAACTGTTCTCCTCTTTACTCCAGGCTTGGAGAAGCAGAAGTGTAGTTTCTCTCCATAGTTCTGACCTCCCTGCTTTGGAGAAGTCTTGTTGGAGATTTTATGTAATGAAGCCAGCCTGTCTAGATTGCTTCCATATAGCTCTTCTGATCATCTCCTAAGACCTCAAACAAAGGGGCTGCGTGAAATGTAACCAGATAGACACATACACACATAAATATGTACACACAAGCTTGTATAAATGATTGTATGGTTAGATATGAATGGGCACAATGCAGTGTGTCCGTTTGGCTTTAGGAGAGCATTTGATCATGCACTTGTCCACTTGTGTGTCATCGTAGAGGTATACCTCAAGGGAAAATAAAATTGCGAGGTAGACAGTGTCACTCATACGTGAACTTAGAAATTCCTTCCCTTTGAAGTTTCAAGTTAATTTTTTTCATTTCTTTTAATTTGGTGTGATTAAAAAAAAATGTTGCCCTTTGGTGAAATCGAAATTATGGAGCATATGATGCTTTTTTTTTTTTGGAGGTTTTTTTTTTTTTTTTTTTACTGTACTGAATATGTGTATCAAATGGTACTGTGAATTACCTCAATAGCTTTTGCTCATAGGACCATTTTCTCAGCCAGCTCACCTTGGAAAGACACCTTCTGCAATTTCCACCAAATTACAGAAGCCGAGACAATCGGGTGGAATTTTTTCTTTTTGTTTTGATTTACTCTGTGCTACTTGGCTTTGTAGTACTTTGGCGAGCTCACTGACATATGTATGAAAGCACAGGCTCATGAAATGGAAAATAAAATCAAAACAGGAAACTCTAGTATGTTTTGTAATAAAGAAAATAAGAAAAAATGCATTATCATTTTTTTTCCAATGCAGTTAAATCAAAAGAGACCGCTGATATTAACATTTATCTAATTAGTGTCTCTGCGGCGTAAAGCATCCTTCATCTTCATCCACTTCTTTTGACAGGTGTATATTTTGTCAGACTTGACCAGCAGAATACACAGTTGGGATTTTGAAAATAGACTTTGCATCTTGTTGTAGGCCAGCCTGCTAAAAGATAGTGTTGGAAGAACCACTTGTGAGCGCCTTCTGAACTTAAAAAGAAAAACACCTGTGCTGTCAGCGGCGCTGCTTCCAATCCAGCAAACAGCTCACATTGTTATGTGCCATTTAACTGCTCTCTCTCTGTCAGCAGGAGTCTTTGTTTCACACCTGAGGGTTGTCAGGTCAGAGTCAGAATAAAACCCCAAAGTCTCTAACTTGAATTTCAACAGTGAATGAAGATGAGGATTTTTTTTTTTTCTTTTTTGCCAAGCCAATTTTGCAGTTCTGTGTATACCCAGGAGTCTCATATACCCGTGTGGCAATACCGTGTTAAACATTATTTTTCCATAAGAATCTTCCTGTCACTCAGCCATATTCTAGAAACCTGGATGTTTATTAAAAATCTCTATTTATAGAATATGTAGAAATGTTTGACTATCTTTGGTATGACCCTGTTGTTAACATTCAAGGGTATGTGCCATTATTTAGAAACCTATAAAAGTTATATCCATTGGGGTTAATGTTCAAAACCTACGATGGATGTAGACAGTGGTCAGAGAAATATCCTTCTTCAAAAGGACAGACCTGTCTCATCAGTTCATGTAGGTGGCCTCTTGCTGTAGCAAATCGTGTTCCTCTTATCCAGGCCCGCTGCAGGAATGGACAGAAATCTGTCCATTCAATGTTGGGGTCCCAACATTGTGAGGGAGTTGGTTGAATTCAGCATTTTGGCACCCAAAACTGGAAGGAGATAATTGATGGCCCATACGGTATGTGTGTAATGGGTATTATCAGCTGTTTAAACATACACCAGTTATTTTCAAGCTTTCCAAACCCATCTGTCACCATATTGTCCAGTCACATGAAATAAATTGTCATTTCTCTCTGTATAAACTGATATGGTCCTAATTGATTTCTGCTTCAAACTTTTGTGTAAATAGACTTTCCATCATCAGGCTCTATTGTTTATTTGTTTCTGCTGTTGTTTCCCCTACCAGTCATTTATTGCAAAATTTTTGCACGTTTGAAAAAGGAGAAAAAAAAAAAGCAGGTGTAGCTAGATGGCCACACCATTAAAAAGAAAGTGTTAAAGACACTAGACGTGGGATTAAAAGACACCTTGTAAAAACAACAGCATAGATTCTTTTCTAACATGTATAGTTGAGTCAAGAAAAGCATAGTACATCTTTACTGTAAATCCAAATAAGGGTCTCATAGTGTCTCACTTAATCAGTGATATTTTCCTGTTTTCTTCTTCACAGTGTAAGGTGTGATTTGACATAAGTTCCTGGGCCTTTTAGCAATGTTGGCAGGCTTCATTCGTAACTGGGGAAGATAGGAGAGAGCTATGAGCACTTCTCTCTGCGAGAATGCGTAGGATGCTTCTAGTTCTCTAGAGAATTCTGTGGGGGCATTAGGAGGTGTGTAACCGAAGAGGAAAGTGCACTTTTTTTTTTCCCCAGTGGTGGTAAAAGCAGATTTCTTGGTAACCGATTGATTCTCTGGTTTCTGAGTATGTTTTACCTCTGGCAATGTTAAATAAACCCAAGATTGCATTGGTTCCCCTCGGAGAGATATACTCCAGAAATACCCATTATCATTGCATGAGTTATCATAACACCTAATACCTCAGCTGGAGTTTAAGCGTTATGACAGTTAGGGGACTACAGTAAGTACAGTAAAGACTTGGGAGGGCCTGTGAATACAAGTTTAAAAATCACGTGGTTGGCTCCCATAGATTTAAATTGCTACAGTAAACGCCTATGGTCACTTGGAAGTCTTAGATTTTCCAAGGAAATTAATGAACAAAGAGTTTATCATTCTTCAGTTTCTATGAGTTTTCTTCTCTCTCTTTTGTATTTGCATAAGAGGAAATGAAACAGTACAAAATTTTAATTCTGCCCACCCCCCTTCAGCTAAACCACCGGTTTACTGATTATCAGAGGAGACTTTTATATTATGTTTTGAGCTCAGTTCCCTGGCTGCAGTTCACTCAACCTTGACGTAAATCTGAAATAAGTACTTTGTAAGGGGTTAGCCTTTTGTGCTGGGTGTGTGAGAAATCTTGCTGGACCAGGTTGGTCACAGAGAGCAGTGTCAAGTTGCCTTTCCTGAGGGGTGACTAAGAAGCAGCAGGAAAGCAAGGGGGAAATCTGCCAAAGCACACCCTCACCCTCCACTTCCAAAAGGTTTATTGTCCACCTTTGAAGGACTCCCAGTCCAGTTTCGTGATAAGCATGTGTTGGGTGGTTATTTTTTCTTTTTGTTTTTCAAAAATTATCCAGTCATTGCTAGTGGGTACAGTGTGTCAGGACAGTAGACAAGAGTTTCATTCACAGAACCCACGTTTTTGTGTGGTGCTTGTTGAGGCTGGTTGCCTTTCCTTTAATCCATTTGATCGTGCTATTTGCCTTAGGTGATCAGCAACCTTTAATGTAAATCCTAGCCAATCTATTAAACCTAATGGAAAGAGAGGGGAAAAAAATGCATGAGCACACACACAGGAACCGTAGGCATGCCTTCATTGTTTATGTCTGTGTTGTCCTAGAGCGTAGATAAATTATATATCTTCTCCCCACCTTTGAAACAGCTGCTCTTCTTCTCTTTTAATTTTCGTTAAAGGAAGTACATTCTGTTGTCTAGAAAGAGAAGTATATTTTCTTATCAGTGCGCTGCCTCGCACTTAGAAACTTTTAAAAACATTCAAAATTTTGTTTAGTCCTGAATAGGGTCCATTTCCAGTTAGCCTGAAAGTTGTTTTAAATAAATCATGTTCCTAAAATCCAACCGAAAAATACTTTTCCCCTTCTATAAACTGCAGTACAGCTTTGGTACAGCATTTTTTTTGGCAATCACACTGACTGACCAAAAAAGTCTCAGCTCTTTTTGGATAAAGAGAAGAAGGAATAATGCTAAGTCCAATTACAGATTTCTATTAAGCACCGACACTAAAAAAAATGATTTTTTTAGTAAGAAACTTTAAAAAAAAAATCAAAAAATATCCCCCCAAAAGAACTATGACAAGAGTATTGATAAATAGCCATGTTCTTTCTCCATCAGAACAGTCAAGAGTCAAAGGGATATTGAGAACTTGGAAATACAGGGAATGGTCTCTCTGTTTCATATAAATACTTTTAAAACATCCTGCTGAGTTAGGATTTTCATTTTTAATATTATTGAGTTACTTAAAAAATCAAAATGTTTGTTAGGAGCATGAATTTTACCTGTTTGCAAACAAAAAGTACTTCTCATAATTGCCTTCTTTGATCCTTTTATTATTCTATCAACTGTTTGTTTTTTTTTTTTTCCCTTTTGGTCCACATTGCTAGAGTCTTGATGTATTGACATAGCTTGTTACTTAGGGAACTCTTACACAAGCACTAAAAGCATTTAAATCCTTTTTTGTCATTATGTTTTGAAAAATATTTTAGGATTTGTTGATCAAAATCTGCAAGTGGTTAAGGCACTTGGCTTCCTTTCCCTCAGCAAGCTTGGTTGAGGTTGATAACCACCAGCTATTTTTTTTTTTTTTTTCGCTAGCAATTGGAGACCTTCTTTTTAGATGGTATACTTTCAGTACTTCAGGATGTGCCTGGGAGTATTGTTTAGGGTGATCAGAACAGGTTACGTACTTTTCCTTGTATTTCTTGCTTTCTACCTTCAGTAGCTGTGCGTGATTTGAGCCAGTAACTTAAAGATGTATGTTGGGTGTGGTTGGATCTTGAGACATTATTCATGTTATCCTTGTCACCTGTAGGAAGTTTCATTTAATCCATTTTGCTTGCATGGTCACCAAGGATAAAATTTTATTTTCATTACTTACTTTTGTTTTTTATACGCCTTCAAAATTGCACCCCATTTTGCTACTGGAGTTCTGTAGTAATTGAGGAAAAAATAAAAACAAAATGAAGTTGAGAACAAAATATCACCTTTCCTCCGATACAGCTGATATAGAAGAATGTGGCTTGTCCTGTATTATTATTCAGACAGGCTTCCTAAAGTTGAACCACATGGCTTTGTACAAGTAGCAAGTGCTGTGTGTGTGTGTGTGTGTGTGTGTGTGTGTGTGTGCGTGTGTGTGCGTGCGCGCGCATGCGTGCATGTGTGCGTGAGTGTGCCAGGCACCACAGGCTTTATGTACAAATAGCCAAGATAATCCCCAGCCTTCATGGTGTTTTTAGTCTAATAGGGAGGATTAGCCATCATGCAAATGACTAGAATATAGGTTAATATTTGGTAAGTGTCAAAAGTGAATAATAAGCATTTCAAAAATAGATCTAACATTCACACTTATCTCACTTTGCACCATTTGGAGTTCTGTTTATAAAATGTTTTGAAACATTCAGATAGGAAAAAGTTGTGCTACTACGAAGAAATCATGGCATTGATTAATGTTAATGTTACTTTTGTCTTAATGAAAATAAAACTGTGCCTTTTGTACCCTGAGTTTTAGTAGATGTGTTAGAGGTGATAAGGAAAGGGAATGTCATTGTCAAAATGGTAAGGAAGTTTAGATTCCATCTTTTTAAAAATATTGGAGTATCACTGACTTACAATGTAGTTCATTTCAGGTGTACACCAAAGTGAAATCAGTTATATCCTTCTTCTTTACCTCCTAAAAGCAAGCTTTCTGCATTTGGGCTGAGGCTTTTTTTTGGTGTTACCAACTCAGCAGGGACTTTCTGTCTGGTAAGCTGATGGTTCTTAATATTTCTCCAGTGAAAAGGGGAGGGAAAATAATTACTTGTTTCCTCACCAAGCTGTCTGCCAGGTAGCATTGTGAAAACACAAATATGCATATCTCTTTGGGGCATTTGTTCAGTCCAGTTTCTAAAAGACCCCTAAGTTCTGCCCAGAGCTGATAAAAGTAAAGTTTATAACTTAGCAGGCAGTTTACACCAGTTTACAAATTATTTTACCCACTCACAGTTGTCAACGTTTCTTTTAACTTTCCTTACAGTGCATGTAATTTTGCATTTGGGACTTCCCTAAAATGGATTCAGCAGCAATTCCCTGGAATGTTCAAAATAGTTCAAGGCACAGAGTAACCTAGATATTTAAACGGCCCCTTTACACCTTAGCAACGTGGTTGTTATGATTTTATGAAAACAGTCTTTGTTTCTTTTCTCTGCTAACTCCTGGCTTTAGTCAGCAAAGATTCCTCTGCCTCATTAATGTTGTAAGGACTCTAAATAAAATTTTTCTCCCTGGACTGCTTTTGGGACAGGCCAGATATTGATCATTGATTTTAGCGCTCATATTTTTCTGACCTGTTTTATAGTTGTGGGAAGTAGCTTTGGTAGATTTTGAATGCCCACAGTAATCCTTTTTCTATCTTTGGGAAATGATTTGTATAAGTATAAACTATTACTGAAAGAATCGTATAAAGAGACTTAAAATGCTGCTTACCCATCACGGGCTGTTATATAAAAACAACAGTTTGATGATTCAGTTTTATATTAAGGATACACATGGTGGGGGGGTATTGCACTTAAAACACAACTGTAAAGAATTTGAACTTTAGAAGAATTTGAAATTTTTTGAGTGTTTGGAGATTGATGCCAAAGTTTATTTATAAACATGGCATTACCCTAAAAATGATGTCCTCTTGTGGTTCAAATAGGTTGATGCTGCATTTTTGCACACATTCAATAAACACATCAGTACCTACTAAGAGCAAGACTTTAGGCTGGGTACTGGCTAGTTGGGAGTAGACCAGGTAGAAATAGCTCTGCTCTTTAGGTAGTTACTTTGTTTTTGTATATCTTAACATTTAAGGCAGTAAACATAAAATATTTGTGGTGCGTGAGGCTTAATAATAAGTCAGAATAAGCTCACACCTACTTAAATCTTCTTATAGCCCTAAAATTGACACTGTATGAATTGAGTGTTATCCAAAGAATCATTCAGTATGAAGATGAATGTCGAGATTTAAAATGCTAAAGCCTGGTTTTAGAAGACCAGTGAATAACATCCTCTCACTTGTGCATCAGTACTCTGAGTGCTGCTGGATAACATATTGATATGCAGATACCAAGCAAGGATGATATTAAATATGGCATTTTTATTCATATTAATAAACTTGTGTAAAATAAATGGCTCAAACATCTTCATAAGATTTCAAAATGGATTTTGTCATTCATAAATATTAATACATTTTGCAATGCTGAAGCATTAACATGAAAGAGTAAAAGCAAGCTTTATCATGAGATTTTTATAGTGTTTAGTAGATTTTAAGACATGGGTATAATTCAAATAAAGCTCAAGCTCCTGTAAGGGCAACTAAAGACCACAGATATTCTAGCAGAAATGTTACCCTTTCAAATTAAATCTTTAGGTAGAGTGTCTGTAAAAAACAGTTGTTTTTAAAATCTCACCTCCCTGTCTTTTTTCCTTAAAAAAAAAAATGTATATATTAGCATTCCAAAGATTCTTGATCTTTTCTAGTATCAGCATTTGTTTTACATTAGCAAGGTGCTTTCATGTATCTAGCAGGTTTGATTCCAGACAATTGGATGACCCTAAAAGCACATTCAATCCATCATAAAAATAAAATCTGTTACAGAAATTTATTTTTTTACAGATTCGCAAAATCTTAAATGTACAGAACCCCACTGACTAGATGGTAAGAAAAAAAACTAAGTATAGGCCAATAATGGAGGAGTTTAAATCCATGAAGTGAATCTTATACTATCACCAGTATTTTCTCATACTTAATTGCTAAAATGCTTTGCAGCAGTGAGAAATACTGAGGAAGAAGGCTCTCTATGCCAGACTTTAACTTCGGATTCCACATAAGTCTGGTGCCAGGGTACCTAAGTGGATCTGGTCTCTGCTCCAGAGTCTGGTTTTCTCTGTGCATGTGTGTGTGTGTGTGTGTGTTAGTCACTCAGTTCTGTCTGACTCTTTGCAATCCCATGGACTGCAGCCCGCCAGGTTCCTCTGTCCATGGGATTCTCTAGGCAAGAATACTGGAGTGGGTTGCCAGTTCCTTCTCCAGGGGAATCTTCCTGACCCAGGGATTGAATCTGGGTCTCCGCCAGTTTGCAGGCAGATTCTTTACAGTCTGAGCCACCAGGGAAGAGCTGGAATAGCTGTATTTAAACATTGAGCTGCCATTGTTTCCTCTCCTTGTCTTTAGTTCAGTTCAGTCTTTCAGTTGTGTCCAACTTTTTACGACCCCATGGACTGCAGCACGCCAGGCTTCCGGCTTCCCTGTCCATCACCTACTCCCAGAGCTTACTCAAACTCATGTTCATCAAGTTGGTGATGCCATCCAACCATGTCATCCTTTCTCCTCCCGCCTTCAATCATTCCCAGTATCAGGGTCTTTTCAAATGAGTCAGTTCTTCACATCAGGTGGCCAAAAGTTTTGGAGCTTCAGCATCAGCCCTTCCAATGAATATTCAGGACTGATTTCCTTTAGGATTGACTGGTTTGGTCTCCTTGTTTACTGATTTCATTTATAATAATCTAAAAATTCAAGAGCTTTCACTAGAAGCTGATAGTAGATTTTATTTTATGAGCCTTTCTCAATGTTAACAATGAATGACTGCTGTCTTTATCAATAGTGTAAATTAATTTACTCAAATATTATTTACCATCATGTGCCCATTTATCCCTGGTCATAGGCCATAGTTTATAGACTATCCCAGAAATTTTAAGCATATGATGCTTAATCTTTCATTTGTGTCAACAAGAAGGGCACTCCTAAACTGAATTCACAAAACAGATTCAGTTTAGGATTGCCCTTGTAGTTAGGAATCTGGTTCCTGAGTCCCAGTGTTAGATTTTCTTGGTCACCACCACTTATGTATATCATAATTACTAATGTTACATTAAGATTTAGAAGTAGTACTTCTGTGTGTCATAATGTCGCTGACATATGGGGCTTCCCTGATGGTTCAGTGGGTAAAGAATCCGCCTGCAAAGCAGGAGACACAGGTTGACTCCCTGAGTCAGGAAGATCTCCTAGAGGAAGAAATGGCAACCCGTTCCAGTATTCTTGCCTGGAAAATCCCATGGACAGAGGAGCCCGGTGGGCTACAGTCGAAGTGTTCACAAAGAGTCGGACGTGACTTAGCATGTACAAACACACAGTGTCACTGACAAGCGCATATTTCTTAGAAATATTCTTCCCAAATCTTGAGATGAAAGACAGACAATAGTTATGATGATTGAAGCGTGCTGTAATGTTAGGAGCGGGCACAGTCATAGAATTTTCTGTTTACAGGTCATATTTGCTCATCTTCATGGGTCTGGTGTAGGCTTTTTACATTTGGTGGGGAAGAGCAGAAAGTTTCAATGTGGTTTCATTCATCCTCCTGTGAATTTGGAAACCGTGAGAATGGGAAATAGTGTCTTAAGTAAACAGTATATGTCAGTGCTGAACCTATATCCTTTGCATAGACTGACATATTAATTACCGGGGTCAGAGTTGCCAAGGCTATGATTGTAAGCATCTTGAAAATATGGCATGTCGGTGTACTTAGCATCATAACATTTTTAAAATGCCACTAGACATGGTTGAGATCCTAGGTAGGTGATTTCCCAAATTAATTAGGTCTTGAGATTTACCAAATGGATGTTTGTGTGTAAAGGAGCAAAAAGTATCAGGAATATATAACAATAGGATGTGCTTCGTGGCTTAAGAAGCATGCAGTCTGTTTTGGAAGGAAGAACATAGGCCTGTGGATTGGCATAGGAATGACAGTGGCCCTCCCTTTTAATAGATATGGTATCAGTGTGCCAGATGAATGTGGAAAGAACACAGAATAAAGGATATTGATTTTTAAGACCTGTACAATAAATGTTGGGATTGGAGCCAGAGTCAGTCCTACTAACTAGGTATGGAGGCTTTGCAGAAGTAGTGAAGTGAAGTGTTAGTTGCTAAGTCCTGTCCAACTCTTTGCGACCTCATGGACTGTAACCTACCAGGCTCATCTGTCCATGGAATTCTCCAGGCAAGAATACCGAAGTGGGTTACCATTCCCTTCTCCAGGGAATCTTTCTGACCCAGGGATCAAACTCGGGTCTCTTGTATTGCAGGCAGATTCTTTGCCCTCTGAGCCACCAGGAAAGTCCTAGGATTAGTAGTAGCCAATATAAATAGGTTACTTTTGTATCAGTAAAGAAAAAGAAATTGGAGATTTAGAATATCAAGGTTTTTCAAAACAACCATTCAAAAAAATGTATACCCTGCAGTTTTTCCATTATCGTTCTTGAAAGACCTCATTTTTCCAAAGACAAGTTCAGAACTTTTGGGGGGAAGCCATAATAGCCAACATGAACCTTGATATCTTCAGGATGCCAGTATATTAAGTTAATCTTTTTTTCCCCTAATGTTGTAAACATTGATTTTAAAAAATACTGAATGGTTAATCTTTTACTGTCTGTATTTGAGATCAGCACGCAGAGTTGTTGGATTATATTGAAATCACACTTACTCTTTAAAGTTCTGTAGGAGGAATAAGCCTCATCTAGGCAGAAGGTGGTGTGTGCTGGCTGCTGGCTTGCATATGTGGAAACTGACTGATATAAGCTCCGCCCACCTGCCCACATGCTGATGTTATGTGCCAGTGTCCTGGCCCCTCAGCCTTAATGGGTTCACTGGGATAGGGGATAGATAATTACTTGCCAAAGGAATCTGATTTTTAAAAATTCATGGAAAAGGTTACAAGTGCTTGATAACATATTGGAAACATTATGAATGACTGTGAATTTTCCTTTTTCATTTTTTTAATCATTACTAAAGAACTCTTGGTGTCGAAGTGAGAAACACAAATGTCGAAATAATCTGTTTTCTTTACCCTGGATGCTCCTACGTTTGGAACGTGTGACCTGGTAATAAAAACTCTTAACTGAAATTCTACTTGGTATTTTCCTGAAAGTTATAACAGCAAGGTTAGCAGAGAGGGGAGGGGGAACAAAAACTGTCATTTTCACTGTTAATAAATCGTTTGGAATCATCTGTTCGGAAGAGCTTGACCTGTGAAAGCTCAGTGCCTGTTGTGCTGTGTTTGCCTTTGACAGTTAATAGCGTCTAGGGTTCGGGTGTTTAGGGAATGTGATTCCTAAAGGTATTTGGGGAAGCGATAAGGAGGTGTCTGTAACCACCGACTGGAAGAATGGCTCAGTGTTTGAGGTGGAACCGTTCATGTTCACCTCTTGGCCCTGCTTCATTCATGCTCGTTATCCAGCTGGTCTCCATCTCCCTGGTCCTTCCTTTGTCCCTCTCCTCACCTACCCCAGGCCTCCTGTTTCCCGTGTCACATCATCATACCTCTCAGAGGGCCTTCTCTGAACCTGTGCCACCTGGAGCGTCCGCCCCTTTATCTCTGAGCTCCATTGACTTTCCTTTTTCTCTCATCTCTTTGGAAGACTTATCTCTGTTAATTTATTTCTGCTTCTATTATTACATTGATAACTCATACCTTTAACCAGACACTGAGGGGTGTGCTGTTGAACTGAGGTGAATCTTTAATTCAAGACAGTGTTACTTACCACCCTCATTTGCTGGAATGTGTAGCTGTTTTTGCACATAATGATTGCATGGATATCTCAGTTGAAGATTTAAAAATGAAGTACAGTTCAGCTTTGTCAGCTTAGATCAATTATTTTATGTGGCATGGTGTTTTATCATGTTTTTGGAGTAAGATTGGTTCTGAGAAAGGCGTGGTCTTTGAATTCAAGGCCATAGAAATGCCCTTCTATTGGTGCCTTGGGTTTAGAGTGGGGCTCTGTGCGGGGGCTCGGAGGTCTGACTGTCCGGTCTTTTTTAAAGGTTTCTTTTTAAGATGGGTGGGCAGGTGGGGCGTCACCCCATGTCTACTCTGAGTGCTTGAGAAGAAGAAGCCTTCCCTTTTATTCATTAATGCCTAGGAATGCTGAGCCAGTTTTACAGATTTTCCTTTGTTTATTTTGCATTAAACTTAAGAATGCTTTAGAGGAATTAATTTGGTGAATAAGAAATACTATATTAATACTCACATGGAAATCTGTATTAGTATTCCAGACTGTTGAACATTCCACAATATTAGCATTATCTATGTAAAATTGAAAATGTTTTCCTAAAAGCAGTAGACAAAGAAATGTGGAGGATTTTAGGAAAAAATAATAAATTCTTAAGTGTCTATACATTTAGAAATTGAGTTTAGCAAATATTTAGTTATCAGAGTCTGATAATACTAATTATACTAATAATACTGATAATAATAATTGTACAAGGAAGATCATGAACCTCAAATATTCCCTGTTTATAATCAGATCAGAAAGTTAGATATTGTTTTTCCAAAGGCCAGCTCTTACTGTTAAAGAATTCAATAATACTTATATTAATTTACTTACTTCTCTGCTGCTGTGAAAAAGAGGAAAAACATTGAGTTTCTGAATATCAGTAATGTCTATCATCATTATATTTTAACCTAGAAAAATAAATGGATTGAAAATGAATGCCCTTAATATATGTCGTGATGTTTGCACTTTCCTAATTTGTCTATTTACTTGTTTTTTATTGCTATTTACTTATAAAAGTAACCTCCACTTAGTAAGGAGGAAAATAGAATATTGCAAAATAACATTTATGATCACAAACAGCAATAATGCTTTTCTATTCTAGAAAGTATTAGTATGTTATGTATTTGTATGCTAAGAAAGGAAGGAATATGAGCTACTTTTTGAAAAATTGACATACATCTGTCTTTAGAGTGAGTTAAACATCAGGAATGTAGCAAGGCTTTATTTACTCATTCCTTTTTTATTTTAATAAATAGGTTTTAGAGCATTTACTCTAAATGAGCCAGACACTGATCTGGGCATTAAAATTACAAATTGATATATACAAATATACAGGTTACATCACAATAATCTTTGTAAAAGACATTATTTTTTGAAAGAGTGTTAGTTATAATAACGTAAGAGAACATATACAGTTTTGATATTATTTAAAAAAATAATTTTTATGTAAAGTTACAGTTGTCCCATTATCATTAGGACACACGCTTTGAGTTCCTTTTGCTGTTGCAACACATTTGTAAAGATGCTTCTCTTCTCTTGTTGTCGTTTAGTCACTAAGTCCTGTCTGGGTTTTTTGATCCAAGGGACTGTGGCCCTCCAGGCTCCTCTGTCCATGGGATTTTCCAGGCAAGAATACTGGAGTGAGTTGCCATTTCCTTCTCCAGGGGATTTTCCCAAATCCGTGTCTCCTGCATTGGCAGGTGAATTCTTTACTACTGAGCCACCTCTAGAACACCTCATTTCCCTATTAGATGGTGATACCTTTTTACACTTCAGCATTCTGAAACCAGGGTGGAGGGGGTGTAGCCTGTGACCATTGTACTAGGTCAAATTTGATTAGTCATTTCTTGGATGGACCTTCTCCACTGGATTTTGCCAGGATTAAAGTTTGAAGGTGAGAGTGCTTTGAAGAAAAAAGTAAGTGCTGACAGATACTGTGTCTTCAATCACTTGTGTAAAAGGGAGATTGTAAGCTTTACAAGAATTAAGTTGGAACACTTTTTGTAACAACGAAATTATTACAGAAATTAAAAGAAGTGTTAATGGTATAGCTCAATGACAGTGCAGTTGTGAGTTATTTTTAGTTAACTGGCTAAAAGTTACTGTGCTGTAGTTTTGAATTTAAAATGCTAATTTATTTCTATACCCTAAGAAAGGGATGTATTACTGTAAACCACTGTCACCCATTGTGTAATATGGTTAGAAATTTCTGTTGAAAAATTATCCTTAAAATTCTTAGTTTAATATGCATTTTATTTTATACTCAATGATAACCGACCAGAATTGCTATTTTCTTCTGATATGAACCAGCAGAACAGCTGATCAGAGTATATCCTATGTGTCTCTTTTTTAAAAGAGAAATGAAGTAACTCTCCCAAGAAATTCCAGCATTTTCAGATTACAAAGCACATTATGTAACTTCATACACTAGTGTGGATGTCAGGACATTCTTTAATTTTTTTGGAAAGGCCTTGTAGCACACTTAATCTGCCGATCCTTTCCGGGGGGAGGAAGGGTAGAAGCATATCCTGTTAGATTTGGTGACATAAAGGTCAAAAGATAAACTGTAAGTGATACCTATGTTTATTTTTTTGACAGTGTTAAATTAGCAACCCCTCAGACCTCTCCCGGAGAAGTAC
The DNA here is from genome assembly GCF_032405125.1 of Capricornis sumatraensis. NCBI lineage: Eukaryota > Metazoa > Chordata > Mammalia > Artiodactyla > Bovidae > Capricornis > Capricornis sumatraensis. The sequence continues at coordinate 67,907,777 of NC_091079.1, forward strand.
AACCTGAGTAATTGAACATGTCACTAGGGAGTATGCTTGGTTAAGCTGATTCCTATTATGTTGACTTGTCAGGGGCCAATAATTAAAGCTGAAGAGCTATGCTCATTAGTGTCTGCAAGATGATTCAAAGAGTAAGAGGGAGAAGTCCTTGAGGCACACCTGCAAAAGGCAGGCGTTGCATGGAGGTGAGAGCAGACAAACTGGCTTGCTTTTCTGCTGTGTTAGCGACCCAGCTCTAAAAGGGAGCCACTAAATTAAGTGTTGCAAATGTATTCCCCTCAACTTCGATTTTTAGAATGCATTTACTTCTGCCTTTGAACATAATTTTGTTCCTTGTAATCATATTCTGCTCAATTATGTTTTTAATGCTATATACGATGTTTTAGAAAATAGATACAAGTCTATTCAAAAGCACTTTTAAAAAATTTTATGCGAGTAATCATTTCATTCATTTTACTGGAAGCATCATAATAATCAAAATCTGCTTTGCTTCTTTGAACTCTCAATACCCTGCATATAAAGCATGTGAGTTATCCAGCTTTGACGATAAAGGTTTTAGCAGCATACATTTGTCACATTTACTTTGCAGAAATGGACATTTTTAATGTATATTTAACATGAACCAAAGCACATGTACGTGAGCTTTTCCTCCAGAGAAGCCTAGAAGAAAAGACAATATATATAGTAGGTGTAGATTTTAAACTTGAGCGAAGCTATGGGTTTTTTCTGGAACAACCCATATTTTCCAGCACTGGAATTGTATGGGAACTTGAATTGTGAAACCATGAAAAGTTTTTGTTCCTCTTCTTTTGAAACTTGCCTTAGATAGGCTCAGTTTTTGCAACCCCATCATGGAATCATGGAATCCTTGCATACTTTGGAAAATTAAGACAGATAATTTGTTGAACATATATATTTTTTTCCTTCTGCAATCTGGTTTTGAAAACAAAAATGTCTTGGATTGGTGAACTAGCCTTTTTGTTTCCAGTGTTGTGTCTATGAAATCTATCCTTCATACTTCAGCTGGAGGGATGTACCTGTCTTTTCACAAGTCTTCAGAATTAAGGCTGGAGTCCCCTTAGCACAGAGGTCACCTGTATTATGTATCCTTAGGATTCAGTCTTGAGGAGGCAGGCTCTTTGTGAACCTGAAGTTCATGGAGCTTGTATCACTGAAAAACCATCTTAGAATGAAATTGTCTGTGTTTCTCTCTCCTCCAGTTGAGGAGCAGGGACTGATTCTTGTTAATGTTTTTTTTGCATTAACAGTGGTTGAAGTGCAGTACAAGTTGGTTAAAGTTAGTCTAGGTGCAAAAGAGACCTTCAGGAATAGTTACAGATTTCCAAGAATACCAAGGGCTTTAGAAATCAAGTAGAACAACCTCCTCCCCAATGCCAAGAATTCCTTACATGATGTTCTTTAATAGAGCCTTACCAGGCTTGATAGAAGATTTCTTGTGTTAGGAAGATTACTACTTTGCAAAGCAGCTGTTTCTTGATTGGGCAACTCCAGTTGATAATAACACATGGCAGTTAAAAGGACTGTACTGTACATGAATTTTCATTTTCATGAGTGAGGCACAGATTATTATCACCTTCCTTTTAAAGATAAAGATGCTGAACTTCACAGAGGTCAAGTGACTTCCCCAAAGTCCCACAGCTACTTCCTGGCTGAGCTGGCTTGCCAGGGGGAGGTGGGGGAGTCCACGTGTGTCTGACTTAAGAGCTGGAATGCTTGGCTGTTAAACCCACACCACAACTACCCCTCTCTGTTATTGTTACAAAGCTATTTTTGATGACTTTTCTTTCCAAAAGCCCACTGTTAGAGATATTTAAGACTCCACAAATTATTTGTTACCACTAGAAATTTTTCTTGATTCTTTTTTGTTAAACAACGAGAGGCTTTTGCCACATTTGTTATCCGTTCAAGCTTCTGAGGTCAACATCGCCCATCAGATTGTTGCTGCATAGTTGTAACCTGAAAAGCACTACCCCAAACAAGTGGCTTCCTTGAGCTTCTCCAGTTAAGCTCAATTTTACATTTACTCTTTCGTGTATTTTATGTCTTACTCTGAAGGGCTGCTTTTAAAAAGATATTGTAGTGAAAAGTCTGCTTGACCAAGATTCCTAAATCTGTCTTAACTCGTTGGAAAAACTTGGGTGAGCCACACAATGAAAGTATAATCCTTTAGCTGTCAAAGGAGGGTGGGCGAATCCTTTTTCTTTGAATCTTCTAGGGTTGATATTATAAAGTGGCCTGTATATGAGAACACTTTTTATCAATGCATGTATTGAAACTTCTTGCTCTTCCTTAGAGGTGCTTATGGTATTGATGTTCTCACTTTATACAGTATGATATTTCCTATAACCTGTCATATTGGAAAAATAACCAATAAATAGTGCCTCTTGTGGCAATAGTACAATGTTGAGTACATACTCATTTTCATGAAGATTGACAGTGCTTGAATTTAAAAGGCTCTGTCCTAAGCCTTGAGCGGTTTCTCTTAAAGCTTCCTCATACTGGGGTAGTTGGGATAGGTGGGCAGGATGGAAAGATGTTTAATTAAACATTTTCATTTTTAAGTGAATTTATTGATTAAAACTAGAAACAGTTCAGCTTCCACCCAACTCATAAATTTCAAAGATTTCTCTTTGCAGTAGAATGAGATAAACCAATTATATATTCGGCTCAGTATGTCTCTCATCTGTTCCTTTAAAAAATGTTAAAGCGCCATTGAACCAATTTTTATGGTACTATTAATCAGTGTAATCAGTATTAATACACTACTTTACCAGCTCAGTGCCACTTGTCAGTAATATGACAGGGCAAATTTTACATCTTCTTCACAAAGGCTTTCATCTATTGGGGGGAAAAAAAGAGATCAGGATTTTAATTGTTAGCAATCAGAAGCCTATGTGATTAAGATCGGCATTCTGAACAAGACACATCAGAGATTTTGCTGGCAATATTTTTCATCCGTTACTAATTCTTTTGTGAATTTGAATATAGTCTTATTTACCAATATCTTGAAACTTTTAATTATAGATCCACTGGAAAGTAATACACCTGTTAGAAAGATAAAAGAATTTGATGTTCAGGATTTTCAAATGTGATTTCAACCTGCCTCCTTCCCCCTTATGTCTTGGTTTGTAGGTTTATAAAACATATGTTCCACTTCCTCAGTCCTCCAAGTGAATCTTACTGATTGGGTTTATAATAGTCCTGCTTTAAGCTTTGATTTCTTTAGGTTTCAGCTTGTTATGAGTAAGTGTTTTCTGTGAAAATAGAAGTGATTCTTCGGGGCTGCTGCTGCTGCTGCTGAGCCACTTCAGTCGTGTCTGACTCTGTGCGACCCCATAGACGGCAGCCCACCAGGCTCCCCAGGCCCTGGGATTCTCCAGGCAAGAACACTGAAGTGGGTTGCCATTTCCTTCTCCAATGCATGAAAGTGAAAAGTGAAAGTGAAGTCGCTCAGTCTTGTTCGCCTCTTAGTGACCCCATGGACTGCAGCCCATCAGGCTCCTCCGTCCATGGGATTTTCCAGGCAATAGTACCAGAGTGGGGTGCCATTGCCTTCTCCAGATTCTTTGAGGAGCCACATGTTAATTTCTTTCTTGCATTTTTACCCTAGTACAATTTAACTTTTAGGTGATTATTTAGCTGTTCAAAGCAGAGAACAAGATCCAAACAAAAAATCCAGGTAAGTATAATAGGCCCAGAATGATGGAGAGACGGCCACCGTAAAGGCTACCACTATTCAGGGGTGAAGCCTTTACTCGTATGACAGCAGATTCAGATCTCTTTACAGGGAATCTGATGCAAGAAAGCAGGGAGAGAAGAGGGAGCCAAAAAGTTCTGTTTTTCCCAAAGCTGATTGTGATGGTTGCTTCCCATCTTGACCACTGAATAATGTGTGGTGCTTTTAATGACCAGAAGACCAAGTCAGTTGCTTAAGATTCCAGAGCTAGTGTTAAGAGTTCACGCCAAAGTCACTCTGCAGCACAGCCCATGAACTTAAACCCCAAGCTTCACCGGCCCAGTTGAAAGCTAGAGAGACTCACTGGATGATTTCAGTTTAGCACAGAGAATGACAAAATACGGGGAGGGGCTTCACTGGTGGTCCTGTGGTTAAGTATCCACCTTGCAGTGCAAGGGACACCCATTTGATCCCTGGTCTGGGAAGATCGCACATGCCGTGGGGCAGCAGAGCCGGTGTGCCGCAACTGCTGAGCCTGGGCTCTAGAGCCCACAAGCCACAACTCCCGAAGCCTGTGTGCCTAGAGCCCGTGCTCTACAACAAGGAAGCCACCGCAGTGAGGAGCCCACGCACCACAACAAAAGGTAGCCCCCTCTCACTGCAACTAGACAAAGCCCCCGTGTGGCACAAAGACCCACCACACCAGTAAATAAATCTTAAAAAATAAAATAGAGAGAAGGGAAAAGAGAGAACCTTCCTGCCTTGATTTAAAACAAAAAATAATGATAGTAATTTTAACAAACTATGGGTAATAAAAACATCTTTTGATTGTTTGCTATTTGATATGGCATTTTCATGATTTTACCAGACATGAATTATACTGTTTGATATATTTCTTAATATAATTAAAAAGTAAAATTAAGTAAACTTCCTGTCATTTGGATGCTAGGTTAAAACCCTAATTTCTTGGAAATTACAAAGTCAGTGATAAACTTCAAATGTAGTTGACAACTGTACTGACAGTTTTATTAGTTAAACATTTGAAGTGGGCCTTTGTGGGGAGCATTAACACGGGATTCAGATTTTTTTGCTCAGAATTATTAAATAACTGCCTCTTGCCTGTACTTGTGGACATCTGTTGTCTTTTCACCATTCATGATCTAGATCTAGAATGAACCTCTTCATGTTTAAAAGTTAGCCAATTTCCGTCAAGGTAGAAGTTGTTTATTCATCTTACAGCCATGTTATGCATTTAACTGCTTTGCCCAAGTTTATGTCTGTTTGTATTAAATAATTATAATTGTAGGTAATTTTGAAAAAATGTAAAGTCAATTTATGGAAGTACTAATTTAGCTAAATGTTAAAAGCTCTGTGCAAGTTAGCTATATTTTTACATGCCAAGATTATTACATTTATACTTCTTTCCTACTTTATCCATTGGGCATATAGTGTTTTCTTTCCTTGAAACATTAAGGATAAAAGATGTCAAATTCAGAGTGACTTGTAGAACCAATACTATTATGTAAGATCTCTTATATTTCTGAAATTAAATAGCATCCCAAGGGTTACTTACAGACATTGAATACTGATTTGATTGCTAGAGGAAAGTCACTGATTGGTATAAGGTTTTTATGGTTTTTTGTTTGTTTGCATTGCACTTTTTGTAGGTAGCAGTGATTCTTGTTCAAAACATATTGCAAATGACTTTCAAATATATGTGTATGCATGCATGTGTTTATACATAGATATGTGTGTATTACATGAAATGGTTTAATTGTATATTACATATATATATATTTCAATTTGTGACTTTTTTTCTTTTGAAAGTTACTTTTGCCCACTCTTGGCATTTTCTTTTTTGGGCATTTTTAAAATAGGTTTTGGCATATCAGTAATATCAGGTCAAGTTTACAGTTTGGACTGTTTGAAAAGGCTTTTTTGTTTTTCCTAGAGGGAGGAATGATAATAAATAATAAAGGTATTATAATGTCATTGTTGTATATATATATTTTCAGATTAGAAAATGTTTTGTATTGTTTTCAGGTTTATTGTATGTATTCTATGATATCTAGAGATAAAAGAATCAAAATTGGTGAAGTGAGTTTTAATATGTGCATTTCACTTACACAACTTCATATTCACTTTCCCTTCTTAGAGCCTGTTCTTGAAATGAAATAGTGAAGCCATTTGTCCTAAAACTAACTTTGAATAATGGATTTATAATGTGTAATTAAAATACACTTTGAGGTTGATTGTTGAGAGATCATTGGTTAATTGGGTTATTTTAATAAATCCTAACTAAATCACCTACAATATGCATAATGAAATGACTACTGAGTTTTAATATAATCATTTTTAGTAAGTATAGAATATTATATAGATCTGTTCAGTTGTTTCTATTTTGGCTTTAGTTTCAAGTAGTTTCAAGAGTAAAATAACTGACATCACTGAATGTTTTATAACATTTTAATGATTACCTGTTCTTTAAAATTGTTCAATGGTGTCTCATGTTGAAGGCCCTTAGATATAGTAAAGAAGAGATGTGGATTATGTAGATAAGAATTAGAAACACATTTTAAAAAACAGTGTTAACTATTGAATAGTTTTGAATTCCTTGACCATCCAGTCAAAGTACTGCTGAATAGAGGATAGAAAAGTATAATTCATGTGGTTTAATCGCACAGGTTACCACACTGACATCACTAGAAGGAACTTTAATATTAGATCCACAGACAGCAGTATCTTAGGTTTCTTAATTTCAGTATCCTTGCTCATCAAGATTTTATTCCATATGTTGGACTGCATGTGATAGAAGTAATTTCTGACAGAGAGAAAAACAAAGTGAAAGTATTGTAAGGAACTACCTTCTCAAATTATGCATAAGCATCCACTTCAGAAATTACGTATAAGACCTGCAAGTGATGAGACTGATAAAGAGGATCTTGTTTGGAGAATTCTCATAAAAAACAGTTGTTAGAATTATTTCACCTTAAGGGACAATGCATAAGCATTTGGACATCATGTATTCTTTATATTTTAAAACGAGTGTATTTAACGCTGGGAACTTTTCTCCTCCTTCTTCTCTGTACTGTTGCCCTTCTCCTGCTCCTCCAGTTAGGTTCACTTACTCGTAAGTTCTGAAGTCTTTTTGTGGTTCACAAAAAGCGAAAACCAAAAATCCCACAGAAGTTACACTTTCCTGGAGAATGAAGTGACTGAATGTAATAAAATGAGTCATTTGAACTAGTACAGTTGTTAAAGCATTAGTGGACTTTAGCGACTCTGTCAGGCAAAAATGGCTAAAAAATGGTTTAAAAATGGTCAGGTTCATGTTGGTATAAATACCTGCATGTTAGTGGAGGTGTTGTCCGTTTAGTGGATTTTCTGAGATTGCTGGATGCCTGTTAATTTTATTGAGTAAAATAATACGGTACAAATTTTAGCTACTCTTTTCAGGTATAATTAGAAGAAATTCTTCCCACACTGCAATGTTAGCTACAGCACTAACTGGCATCTCAGCTGATGCTGGGGAGACACAGGAACGAGAATTCAGTGCCGTCCTAACATTCCCACATGTGTGCAATCCAACATCATCTAGGTCAGGACTACAGAGTTCCTGAGGACCAGATGGGGAAGCATGTTAATTCATCAAGTCTTCATGGCAATCCCATGACTTAGATACTACTATCCCATCTTACAGATGAAGGAAATAAGGTCTGGAGAAGACAAGGGACTACTTGGTAATGGGCTGGAATTTGAATTTGAGATTGGGTACCGGATCTTTCCTCTTAAGCACCAGTTTCTTCTGGTTCCTTCCCATTGTTATAGCCACCAAACTGATGCTTCAGGGATTAAGAGGTATTCCTCTATTGGCCTGAAATTTCCTTTAAATCATCTGATAACTTAAGAGGATTTTATTTCATGTTTAAAGTACATTTTTAGTTCATTTTGCCTTGATAAATTGTAACTAATGATTTGTAAAAAAAAATCCATGGCCTTCCTGTTGAGGATTTTTGCGTTTTCATGTTTTATTGTTAAGGCTGCTGTCAGTACTATGTTGAACATACGTGCCTGGTTGCTCAGTCACAAATGACTCTGCAACTGCATGGACTGTAGCCCCCCAGGCGCCTCTGTTCATGGAATTTTCCAAGCAAGAACACTGGAGTGGGTTGCCATTTCCTCCTCCAGGGGATCTTCCCAAACCAGGGATCCAATCTCATCTGTGATGTCTTCTGCGTTGCAAGCAGATTCTTTACCACTGAGCCATCAGGGAAACCCATGCTGGACAGACAGGGGCATCTAGAACATGCTCTTAGAGCAGTTTCAGGGAAATCATTCTCCAAACTGTTGTCAGAGAAACACATGAGGATTTTATAAGATGAGTAAATGATCAACACACTGATGAGAGGGCCATTTAAAAAATCCAAAAACAAAGTAGACTAATTGTCTTGAAGCATCATTTCATTTTTGCTTCATTTTAATTTGACCTTCTCATCATTCATAGAAAGAGAAAAGACTTCTGGCCTCAGACAAGTTACTAAAATGCATCTTGGTGAAGGAAAAAATAGGTTCACCATTTTTCAGTTTGATAAAGAGCCTCAATTTTTAAAATCTTCATGGTATAAAATATTTTTGATTTTTCTTTGCATAAAGTAAAATCAAAGACAGTATTTTCAAAAATTAACAGTTCTTTCAGAGGAAAAATCATAGATGACTAAAAAATTTAAAAAATGAAATTTTAAGCAGTGTTTGAAGAGTTAATGACTTGGCAGTTTTTAAGTTATTACTTATCTTCAATGAAACAAAATTTGCAAAAACTTGATATTAGATGTGGATGTTCATAATCCAGGGCTTCCTCAGTGGCTCAGTGGTAACGAATCCGCCTGCCAATGCAGCAGACGTGGGTTCAGTCCCTGGGTCTGGAAGATCCCCTGGAAAAGGAAATGGCAACCCAATCCAGTATTCTTGCCTGGGAAATCTCATGCACCGAGGAGCCTCACAAGCTACAGTCCTGGCTTCGCAAAAGAGCTGGACTTGACTTATCAACTAAAACAACAAAATACATAACCAACAACAAAAGCAACCGAACTCATAAACTGAAATTTAATCTAATCCTTATCACCTCAGTGTTGTATCTTAACATCTTTGAAGCTGTATCTTTTTCTATAAAACCAATCCTGCCTCCATAGGAGATGACAATGGAAATATAACAGTTGTACAACTTGCTCATTTTCCCCACACACTTCAGCTGCTGTCGAAAATATCCCAAGTCTTTTATTATTATTTTTTTTCCTCTCTCTCCTTTGGGCCTCCACATGCCTTAGGATGTCAACCTGCTTAAAAAACTGCTGTAATGACTTCATGACATTGTTTGTGTCAAGCTTCAAACATTCGGAGAGTATGGATTCTCTGTTTTTTGCAGGTAACAAATAGAAGGCAGAGGTTTTGTTCTTGGATTTTGTTCAGTAAATTGAAAAGAGTAACAACTAGAGCCGGTGTTTTTCCTGGTGGAACTATGATTGTTTTGGAGGAGGTCATATTGTGAGACTGAAAATTGTTTAATTATAGCATTGACAGTTCTCTCGTAATAATAATAGTTAGTATTTATATAGCCTGTTTCATCTTCAAAGCATTTCCTAAGCACTAATTAATTCTCACAACATGCCTGTGAGGGTGGGTATCATCATCCCCATTTGACGGATGTGAAAATTGATGCAACCAAGTTAAGAGTCTTGCTATAAGCCATTCTGGGAAGTCAGAATTTAAAACCAGGATGCAAAGGCAGGAGTAGCTGATGCCTAAATCCCCTTCCTTAGCTCTGAATTAAGGTTCCTCCCTATTTTCTCTCTCTCTCTTTTTTTTTTTTTTTTCAGTCCTGGAAAGGACTCAGTGTGTTTTCCTTTTCAACCTTCCTCTTTGAGAGTAGTTTTTTTAACACTGCCCCAGAAATAAATAAATCATCTTAGTATAACAGCTTTAAAGACCTAATATGTCTAATCAGGATATAAATATTTCAGAAAGTCAGGAAATGAATTAGGTTTGGGTGCAAGAAAGGATTCCAAATTACATTTTGTCTAATAAATATTGCATCTGTAAACAGTAAAAGTAATGATAGTGATTAGTTAACAGTATCAAATAAAACGTGCATTTAAAATGAACCTGACCGGGCATTTTTGTGTCATCCTGACTGATGTGTACACAGTCCATTCTTTGAAAAATCAAGGCACTCATTTGAATTGTAAATTGCCAACATTGTAGATTGTAAATTGCAGTAGTCTTATTGTGCTGAGATGTGACAAATTACAAATGGAATATTGGCTGGGCTTCCATGTCGTGCATTTCTCCTCCTCTCGCTGCTTCTATCACCATTAATCTCTTTCGCAGAAGCCACATGGAGAATTGCTCTGGACGTGGAAAGGACATTAAGTCGCACTGTTGGCTTTTGCAGGGCTCTGGGTGGCTTCTCTGACCTCTAACTTTTCATACTGGTGTAATTCAGTACAGTGCTACTCATGTTGGGCCCTGCTCTGTGTGCATATAAGTTCTGGCATAGTTTATGGCTGACAGCTCACTTAATAAATATTGTGTTACAGTCTAGAATTTTGGCTATAATGTGTCAAATATATCTTAAAATGGAATATGGTCCTTTAAAAAAATCCATATCAGAATGATAAACTGTATCAAGGATGAGTGGATTCTTAGTCCAGTCTCTCATTTCACAAGTGAAGAACCTGAAGTTGAGTGCTGTTTAATAAAGATTAATTTTTGAATATGAGGCCACCTGTGTAACTGTCGGAGCTCAACAGTGTAGTGTTTCCAAGTGGAATGCTTGACCTCTGGACCTATTTAATTTTTCTAATTGTGAATTTGTCATCTTAAAACACAAATAATTTGTGCATGTAACTTTGGAAGTGTGTCTACATATAGAAGTTACACTTTAGCTGGGCAATATGAAATGCTTCTACTGCCTTGGCCTCACCCATGAAAATTGGTTCTGCTAGAATAAAGGTTATCGTAACTTGTTTTTAATGGTTCATAGTGAAAGCATTAAGGTATATTGAGTGAAAGTGAAGTGGAAAAGTTTGCACTGTGATGATAAAGAAAGATACATATTAAGCTGATACAGTAGAAACCCTCTTACTCCATCTCCCTTTAGCCAGTGCTCCCTAGATCTGTGGCCACACCACATGCTGAGTAACTCCAGGTAGTAGACTGTATTCTCTAATGTAATCTACATACACTTCCGGTACTGCTATTTGACTTGTTTATCCGCCAAGAGTCAGTGGGGATAGTTCTAAACCTGTTAGGGCTTTGGAACTTATTATCCTATTTACATAGATAAATAGTATATGAAGTTATGACATTTAAGAATGAGAAGAAAGTTCTTCCATGACTGCAACAGTAAATGCTTTAGAAAGATTTAATAAAGTATATCACTTGAAGATTCAGATTGTGTGGGTGATAGAATTTTAAAAGAAAGATTAAGTAAAAAATCATAAACATTTGGAAATCTTAGTGGACCCATTATGTGCATGGATTTATGTAAGAAGGATAACTCGGTATTTAATACAAAGATTGGTGCAAAATATATTTTATGTGTTCTAGCGTATGACAAATGATTTAATTGAATATTGTAAAGACCAATTAAGATACAAAATAATACTATATATGTGGCACTTATAATGATTCCTCACTTTAACTGGCTTTTTTTAACTCTACTGATCAGTCACCTGGTGAGGTGACTTCTACAGTTATTGGTCTTATTCATGCACATAAAATCAACAGTCTCCAGCTGGTTGCTTTGAGTGTAGTTAGTTTTATATTATTACTGATTTTTAAATATCCTTTGATATTTTCTACATTTTCTTACTTTCCCAGCAGTATTCTGCTGTGATGATAGCATTTGTGTATTTTACACTATTGGTATTGATTAGTGTGTCTGTTATGCACTTTCACTATTTTGTACAAAAAGATGTTAATGTTTCTTTCCTGATGGAGTTCATAATCCAGGAGACATACAACCAGATGATAAATTCTAGATTTTGAGAAATGAAGCGAGAGACAGGCTCAGGAACACAGCAAACACTATTGCAATCGAGAAAGAAATGGTGTATGGAATTTGCCAAATCATACTCAATTCTCTTTAAACAGAAGAATAATCGACACAGACTTTGAGGAGTGAAAGAAACATGATTCCTGGGAGCAGGTTTTCAAATGCTTCATGATAGGCCCTTGAGACGGGATGAATTATCCAGGAAAATGAAAATTGGGAGAGGCTGGGATTGGACCTAAGGATTTGGAAATGGTGAAAATGGATTAATTGAAGCTAAAAAGATTGAATTAGATTCCAGAGGTTTTTTGGGTTTTTTTTAGCTTTACATTAGAAACTAGATTGAGCTTGACCCTGATTCCCATCACCTTTCCTGGTAACGCTTGTTGATACTTTGCCAGTGAATGAACCTCTTGTGCTGTGTTATAGACAGCTCTCTGCTGATGCATTGTGTGCAGTGGAGTGAGGAGGGACTCTCTGATTCCTTTTCCTTCTGTTTCCAGTATCTGACACAGTATAGGCCAGCAGCAAATTTCACCTGAATGCAACAAGTCACAATCTAGAGAACTGTTTTAACATACTTTTAGGTTGACTCAGTTTTAACACGATGTGATATTTATAGGCATCTATAATTCACTGTATATGCATTTGTTTTTTCTTTCCCTTGTGGTTTGCTTTGATGTAGATCCTCATGGTAAGTGAATGCTTTACTTTTTTGATGTTGTGTTGGCAAGATTGGTTGAAAAAACAAAAGCTTAAATGTAGAAGAACAGAGTCCAAACTCTAGAACTTCCTGCCTCTTCCTAGCTCAGTGGCCACAAATAGGTTGCTTTGGATTAATTGTCTGTAAAATATGAGTTATTATTCCTGCCTTTCAGTATTTTTTAATACTTACAAATAGAAATGATTAAATTACAATATTTCAAGGATATGGTATCCAGCACATAGTATGTTCTTTGTAAATGTTTACTGATTCTAAATATTGCTTGCAGAAAAATGAATCCATCTCAAGAAATATTTGGAAGATCATTTTTTTATTTTCTGAAACTGTGGAAAATTTGACACGATTCCACACTTAAACATTACTTCCTCATGGTCATTTACATATTGTATTATCTTCCTTATGATTTCATATATATATGTGTGTGTGTGTGTGTATATATATATATATAAGAAACTTCCTTATGAAATCATAAGGAAGATAATACAATTACATATATATATACACACACACATATACACATTCATACATATATATGGCAAAAAAAGGCCTGAAATACTGAGAAGTACAAAATGGCAATACTATTGCAATTCATGAACATTTCCCAAATTTGCTGTCAAGACAGTCTGTAAAATGTGTCATTTGTGTATCCTGTTCATAGAACAAACAAAATAATACTTAATAATATAATAATATACAGTATTAAATCCCCCTGGGAAAAGAGTTGGTTTTAAATACTTTGAAAAGAAACTTTCAAGTTAGTGATTTACACAGTTAATTATAAACAACAAGGCTTGTAATTAAGTGTTGCCATTTCGGGTGGAATTGGTTTCACCCATCACTAATCCGTCTATCCTTGTCTTTGGCCTTTGAGAGATTACAGGAAAATGCACACGATGAAAAGTTTAACTTGTCAAGTATAAATTTAGATGCAGAGTCCGGAATATCGAACACCACAAGTGATAATTATCACCACCTGGAAATAATTTGTACCACTGAGTTAGTAACGAATTCTCCCTTTCTGCTGATAGAGAGTATTTAACCTCCTGATCATCGAAGCACTCCCTGCAGTTTACAGTGATGTATCTTGTGGTTCATTCCCAGTAGTCAACATAGCACCAAGCAATTAGTAGAACACTGGAGGATAAGTGTTAGATTTGTAAAATGTGACTAAGATTAAACCAGGAGCAAATTAGAAGCAAGGATAATCAGCAGTCCAGTGTTTAAGTTACCTGAAGTCCAGCCAGCTCAGTTACCTGTTACTTCAGGTGTCAACAAAGCCTGGACCTTTTGTTTAACCAATGAATAAATAAAAATTTAAATAGCTGGATTTTCTGGATTATAGCTTAATATCTTACAGACACATTTTCATCTATATTAAAAAAATCTTTTTGAAGTCATGAGATGTGCTTATTTTATAGAGAAATCTCAAAGCATGGAGATCAGAGAATATTTTTTATAAGAAATAAATATGGATTTTAAATACATTTTGCATAGTTGACCTGAAAAGTGAAAGTGTTAGTCATTTGTTTGTGTCCGGCTCTTTGAGACCCATGGGCTGTAGCTTGTCAGTCTCCTCTGTCCATGGAATTCTCTAGGCAAGAATACTGGAGTGGGTGGGCAGCCATTCCCTTCTCCAGGGGATCTTCCTGACCCACGGATCGAACCCAGGTCTCCTGCACTGCTGGAAGTTTCTTAACTCTCTGAGCTTCCAGGAAAGCTCAGTAGTTGACCTACTTAGACTTACTCCAGAGTTTGGGAGGCAAATGTTTTTATTCCCTGATGGCTTTTTATATATGATTGAGTTTCTTTGCTTTATTGAATTTTTGTGATTGTTAATAGGATTTCTGTAGGGCACTCTGTAAGCAGAGTTGATTTTGAAATTTTTGACTGCTTGTGTTTAACAAGATTTGATTTCCATTCTCAAACATTTACATGTATAATTCTGAGAACACATTTTATTTAACACAATATAGTAAACAAAATGAATCATAACTATGAACATTTCCAAAGGCATTTGTTGGATAAGTTTTTATAAAAAGAAAAAACTAAGCTACATGTAAAAGACTTATGAGTGGAAGAAGTTAGGTGTTTGAAGTTAGCTTCCCAGTTGATTTGAAATTATAGATTTTTTAAAAGAAGTCGTCTAATAGAAAATTTAAAACAGCTTTCATTTATCTAATGAGAGAAGATAGAAGAAAATCAGATATGTGTGAGCTGCCTCTGTAGCTCTGTAATAACATTTTCTTCATGATATATGATGTGATGTGGAAACTTTTTGCTAACATGTCAAACAAAATTGACTTTTCTCCAAAGGCAATTTATTATTTTATTTTAATAGATTTTAAAGGAAAGACCTTCACGATATAAATGCAGACCTTTGAATGTGTGTTAATATTTTTAAAATTATGACATATTAAAAATACATCTATGGCTTAACAATGAAAAGGAAAGAAACTTCAGCTGTGTTTTGTAAGCACTTACTTAACTTCCAGACATTACAATAAAATGCAGCGTTTATTGCTGTTCAGTCACTAAGTTGTGTCTGACTCTTTGCTTCCCCTTGGACTGTATCATGCCAGGCTTCTCTGTCTTTCACAGTCTCCTGGAGTTTGCTCAAACTCATATCCATTGAGTAGGTGATGCCATCCAACCATCTCATCCACTGTCACTCCATTCTCCTGCCCTCAATCTTTCCCTGCATCAGGGTCTTTACTAATGAGTCGGCTCTTTGAATCAGGTGGCCAAAGTATGGGAACTTCAGCTTTAGCATCATCATATTAAGTATCAATTTGGATTATATTCATGACCAGATTGATTGGAAAACTAGAATCACTTAAATTAATACTGACTTTTATATTGATTAAAATAAGGAAATGAAAGAACACACAGAGAAGTACATTGGTGAAAATGTGGAGTAGTTTGAAACTATGTAAATGATATTTTACAATCCTGTGAAGTGTGATTGTGTGGCAACTTAGGTTAACTTTTAAGATATGCCTTAAAAGTTCAAGGTTCGGTGAACTGCATTATATAAATATTTGCTTGTTCCTGTGTCGTGTTCCTGTATGCTTTTGAGTGGTTTGGTAACAGATACCTTAGTACTTTACCGTTAGCTACCTCAGTGATTTCATATTTTGAATAAGAATTATCTGATTTTACTCTTTGTGTATTTGTCACTCAGTCGTGTCCAAACTGTTGCGACACCTCATGGACTGTAGCCCGTCAGCCTCTATTTAGAATTTAATTTTAAGAAATTCTGTTATGACAGGAAATGATAGGTTTCTTGACTGTATGTATCTATTTGTGTAATAGTGGGTAGTATAATCCCTCAAAGTGAAATGTGAAATTTTGGGGTTTGAAATACTACTCACACTCATATGCTACAGTTTCTTAAATAACAGTTAAGATTTAAGATGAGCTGAAGTACTAACTTTATCTTATATTCAAAGCAGGTGAATCAAAAGTCTGGGCTGTGATGTACGATGAGTTTTTACTCTAGATATTTTTTTTCTTTTAATTTTTTTTTCACCTTCTAAAACCTAAGACATTGATTTTGGGGAGGCAGCAGGGGAAGTTCCTAGTGAATTTTTAACTTTATAGAGAGTATTTCTGTCTTAAATAATTTTTAGAAATGGTAATTGAAAAAGAATATATAATGTAGTTTATTTCTGCTCATTTCTCTCCTTCGGATTTGGTTCCTGTCAGTTAGTATCATGTCTTTAACATTTTCTGAAATCTTTGTTGTTGATTTACTTGCGATATCTTGGTCTGTAGAAAAGAGGCAAGAAAAGGACTGACTTTTGAGGCATTATCATTTTTCCTTTTACATAATACAAATCTTAAATGGAAAAAATGTTTTTATCTTCAGAAGTCTTTTGCTGTATGTTATAGACTGAATGTTTGTGTCCCATGTAAATTCATATGTTTCAGCTGTAACCCTCCCCTCACCCCAATCATGTGATGGTATTTGGAGATAGAGCTTTTGGGAAGTAATTAAGGTTAGATGTGGTCATGAGGGTGGAAAGTGAAAACGAAAGTGTTTAGTTGTTCAGTCCTGTCTGACTCTTTGCAACCCCCATAGACTATAGCCTACCAAGCTCCTCTGTCCATGGGATTCTCCAGGCAAGAATACTGGAGTGGGTTGCCATTCCCTTCTCCAGAGGATCTTCCTGACCCAGGGATGGGAACCCTGATCTCCTGCATTGCAAGCACATGACGGTGGGACCCTGGTCTAACTGGATTAGTGCTTTTTAAAGAAGAGACTCAGAGAGCTTGCTACTGCTCTACATGGGTGCCTACAAAGGAGAGCTCATGTGAGCACAGAAGCAAAAATGCAGCTGTCTATAAACTGGAAAGAGAGTCTTTACCAGAAACTGAACTCTGTTGAATCTTTGATTTTGGACTTTCCAGCCACCAGAGAGGTGAGAAAATAAGTTTCTGTTGTTTAAGCCACCCAGTCTATTGCACTTTAAATGGCAGCTTGAGATGACTAAGATACCATGTTCAGAGGGAGTTTAAAATGAAAATTTTAAGTTAACAAAATAATGTAACTATTTTTGCTAGTCAGGAAGAGAAAATATATAGGTAGTTGGTAGGAAACTTTTATGGTAGGCATTATTTTATGTAGGCCTTATTTTCTAATTATGTAGGCATTATTTTCTCTTAAAATTGGACACTTAAAATATTTTAACTTAATCACTGTCTTTTGGAAACCTATTTTCAAAAAGACAAGTTACATGTAGGAAATGGGGTCCTTCAAATTTGGCACTGTTCACAGCCTGATTGGGGGGTAGTCTGAGAGAGAATGGATACATACAAGGGCTTCACAGGTGGTCTAGTGGTAAAGAACATGCCTGCCAATGCAGGAGACATAAGAGACATGAGTTCGATCCCTGGGTTGAGAAGATTCTCTGGAGGGAGGTCATAGCAGCCCACTCCAGTATTCTTACCTGGAGAATCCTATGGACAGGGGAGCCTGGCAGGCCACAGTCCATAGGATCGCAGGGAGTTGGGCACTACTGAAGTGACTTAGCACGCTCTCATAGATACATATATATGTATGGCTGTTCAGCGGAAACTGTCACAACATTGTGTGTTAATCAGGCTATACTCCAATACAAAATAAAAAGTTTAATAAAATAATTTGGCCCTGTTTGGGGTCAAAGCTTTCATATAGGCCCTCCATGTGTGACGCTGTAGATGGATTTTAATCACTGGCAACATTTCAAATACTGAGCTCATTTTCCCCTGACTTCCATTTACAATGGAGTGGGAAGGTACAGGGGAGGTATAGAGTATTGTGGACAACCTAACAGATAACTTCACAACTTAAGGCTATGAATCTTCCATCTTGGAGCCCTTAACAAACTGTTGAAAGTTTTATCAGGCTTGAATTTACTCTCAGATTCTCAGCATTCACCATTGTCGCTGCAATATAAAAATTTGGACCATCCAGTAAAATTAGAGTGCAGAGATTAGAACCCCTCACCTTGTTTTTCATTTTCTGTACTCATATCTCATATCTGATTGATCACTCATTTGTGTTCTCATCCACTTTTTTGGTTTGGGCCTTGTTCTCTCTTCTAAACTTTCACAGCTGGTGAACTTCTCTTGCCTTTGGGTTTGCTCTCTGTAATCCATCGTCCACTCTGCCAGCGGAGTCATCTTTATGAAATCGGATCATGATCCTGTTTTGCTCTTGCTGAAAGCCCGTCACTGCCTTATCAACGTGGCATACAGATCTCTTCAGGGGCTGGCCACTCTCATACAGCTCATCTCCTGACATCCCCCTTTCATATTTCGCCATCCAGTGAGATGAACTCATTTACTAATCAAAAATTTTAAGCCCTTTTTGTGCAGCCAGAGATACTAAGGTAATTAACACGCTGTGCCTGTGTTCTGAAGGGTGGTGGTTATGATCATATTCATGCTTCAGAACTCAGCCCAGCTACTCATGTCCAAGTGGAACCTTTCTCTGACCGGCCCTACTGTTAGATGATAACTCTGTCTGTGGACCTTACTGATAGTTCTAAAATTGCACCATAGTGTCATTAGTTGTTTATGGCCCTATTACCCTTCTAGACTCTGAGCTTTTAAGACAGAGGGTATGTCCTACCCATGTGTTCTGATGCCAAGCTTAGTGCTTGACTAAAGTAGTCATTCAGTCAGTGTTTGTAGAATTTATTGCCCTGGAAAATGTTTGAAAAGCCTGTCTTTGAATTGTATCTTCTTCATCTAGTCTTTGATTTATAGTTTTTAATCATTAAAAATATTTGGTGTATCATTGCCAGAAATATATAAAAATTACACTCCAATTTCAATTCCACTTCCTTCCTAGACCATGTGGACTTGTTTCAGAAATATTGGGCCAATTGCAGCTAACTTTAGCAGAAAGTCATGGCTCAGACATGTACTGTCCAGTGTCCAGTTATCCAATGTGAGGATTATTTTGTAAATTGTGACTCCTCCAGTATTTTTTTTTCCTAAGAAAATCTCAGTCTCTTCAGTGTCAGTAACCTTTGCACTCCTTTCTCTTCAGCTTTTTGAGGATGTGCAGTATTTCAGATTTCATCACTCCGTACAAAGACATCCCCTGAAAACAGAGAACTTAGAAACCTCAGTCTTTGACCGCATCTTCCCATTCTTTCTTTGACCTTATCAGTTTTCTCCATCTTTCTGAAAGGATGCCCAGTCTATGCATCATCAGATTTGTTTTATGCTCTTTCTCTGCTGCTGGCCCTCCACGGATGTTACAGTCCTTGCACAGATCTTTATTTGATTACCTATGATGTCCTTCACCAGTGAGGGTCTTCTCTTGCTTCTACTCTTTTTGGTTACCATTCTAAACTCTCTCTCTCTCTTTTTTTTTTTTTTTTGGTAAATAATTGCTTCTGTTTTATTGCAAGAGCTTCTGGAGCTTCATCTCATCCAAACAGGAAGAGGAGCTCTCCCACTTCTTTCTAAACTAGCCTTTTTATTCCTTTGATCTGTTCTCCTGACTTTTTCATCAGTCCTTCCTTTTCAGTCTTCCTTTCTGCCAATCTGTTTACATCTGTAAAACTATATTAAATTACCCCCTATCTTATTAACATTTGACTTTGACATTATTTGGGTTTTTTGTTTTTTCCCTTCAGTTCCCTGCCTCTCAATTTTGAGAGATGTCTGGAGCTGAAAGTTTAGTATCATAGCTAGTGGGTTCAGCAACGCCTGTGGCATTGACATGTTACTCAATGACAGTTCTGTCAGGTAGCCCTACTTACCAGACTCATTCTTTCCAAGGATACTTTGGTATTAGTTTAGTATTGGTAGTTAGTTAGGAATAGGCAGTCTGCCGTCCTCAGGAAACCCCCACCCGTTTCAGCCTACATGATTGTTTTCTTCTCTGCCTTTCTTTTCAGTGCCTATCATTTGCTAATTCATAAAATCACTCCACCAGAAGTTCTTTAAGCACCTTATATGTTTTGATATGAAAATTATTTACATATTCTTTTAGGGCAATTGGCATGCTTAAGAAAGTGGTTATGTTTCTAATGTAGTTACTACCTTTATCTTGATATTACTTCATGTTTTCACATTGATATGCACTTGTTTCCAAGTTTGATAAGTATGATCACTCCATTTCTCTTCCTTCTTACCCAGGACCACACAGCTGGCTCGTTTCCTCATACTGGTTAAATGTTCTTTCTAAACCGACTCCCTGGGTTATTCATGCCTGATTTTCCTCAAGCAGACTGCATGTTCTACCGTGGCTGGACTTTATCTTTAATTCACCTTATCTCCTCTAAAATGGCAGTAGTGGTAATGAACCTGCTGGCCAACGCAGAAGACACAGGAGACGCAGGTTCGATCCTTGGGTTGGGAAGATCTCCTGAAGAAGGAAATGGCACCCCACTCTCGCCATTCTTGCCTAGAAAATTCCATAGATAGCCTGCTGGGCTACAGTCCGTGGGGTCGCAAAGAGTAAAACACAACTTAGAGAATAAGCAGCAGCCTCGAAAATATTCAGCACAGGACTAGACGTGGAGTTGGCATGTGGTGATGTATGTCAGCATCTTTAAAAGATATCTAGGGACTTCCCCGGTGGTCTAGTAGGGTTAAGAATCAGCCTTTCAATATAGGGTATGAGGGTTTGATTCCTAGTCAGGGAGCTAAGATCCACATGCTGTGGGGCACCTAAGCCCACAAGCCACAGCTACTGGACCCATACACTCTAGAGCCTGCAGGTAGCAACTAAGACCCAATGCAGCCACATATTTTTTTTTTTAAAGAAAACATTTTAAAAAATTAAATAAAAAGAAAATATTGAAAAGTCATGTAAGATACATGTTGACATATTCTTCGTGATGGAATATTATAATGGAATTAAAGTTGTTTTCAGAGAATAATGACAGAAAATGCTTGGATTATGAAATGTGTTCAAAAAAGGCTTCAGACACTAATAACATGAGGGATTTTTTTTTTTAAACCATTGTTATTTCAATGGGGGAAAATATAGGAAGCGGGTAAGCATTCTCAGCTTTTCCTTTTTTTTTTTCTTTCTTTACCCCAGCCCTCATAGATTTGAATACTCTAAGTACCTATGCTGATTTAATTTTGCAGGGATTTTCTGAACACAGAGCACCTTTATATATCCCTGCCACTGGTTGTTAGTTATCCGTTTCTGTGAGCTTGTATCCTGTGCATTTTGAGGACCTGTGCTTTCCAAGTGCTGGTTTACCAGATGCTGAACACTAGTGTTATCAAGTAACTACCTGGTGTTGATCTCTCAACATCATGGGTACTGTTTGCACAAGAGTAAATACACCAAAGACTTCCTGTGATGTACTACAGATTTAGTGCTGTGGGAACAACTTGTAGATGTTTCCACTCCCACATGAATGGGATGCAAAGTTGGTGTGAAGTCTTTCTGCAGGATAAGCCTTCTATTCTTATTCGGGAGAGTTAGTTGTAGATGCTGATTGCCTGAAGGTGTCCTATAAAGGCACTTATTTTCTTCTGTATAAGTTCTGTAAATGCTAAAGACAGCTCTTTTTCACCAATTTCCAGATTGTGTCTTTTAATAACTATAAAGATATGGGGATGGTTGTAATAATGAAAATATATATGTGTAATTTTCAATCTACATGTTGTATATACAGTTGTTACTTTAAAATTTTTACTGAGATCAGATTATTTAAAACCACGGTAAAACTTTGCATAGGTGTTTGATAGTGTCCTCTTAGATTTCACACATTTGCTCACCTTACCACTCTTAGGTACACCATTTCTGTGCCTTCTCTGCTAGAAAGTTCAGTTCAGTTCAGTCGCTCAGTCGTGTCTGACTCTTTGTGACCCCGTGGACTGCAGCACGCCAGGCTTCCCTGTCCATCACCAACTCCCAGAGTTTACTCAGACTCATGTCCTTTGAGTTGGTGATGCCATCCAACCACCTCATCCTCTGTCATCTCCTCCTCCTGCCTTCAATCTCTCCCAGCATCATGGTCTTTTCAAATGAGTCAGTTCTTCGCACCAGGTGGCCAAAGTATTGGAGTTTCAGCTTCAACACCAGTCCTTCCAATGAACACCAAGGACTGAGCTCCTTTAGGATGGACTAGTTGGATCTTCTTGCAGTCCAAGGGACTCTCAAGAGTCTTCTCCAACACCACAGTTCAAAAGCATCAATTCTTCAGCACTCAGCTTTCTTTATAGTCCAGCTCTCACATCTATACATGACTACTGGAAAAACCATAGCTTTGACTAGACAGACCTTTGTTGGCAAACTAATGTCTCTGCTTTTTAATAGGCAGTCTAGGTTGGTCATAATTTTTCTTCCAAGGAGCAAGTGTCTTTTAATTTCATGGCTGCAGTCACCATTTGCAGTGATTTTGAACACCAAAAAATAAAGTCTGTCACTGTTTTCACTGTTTCCCCATCTATTTGCCATGAAGTGATGGGACCAGATGCCATGATCTTCATTTTCTGAATGTTGAGTTTTAAGGCAACTTTTTCAACTCCTCTTTCACTTTCATCAAGAGGCTCTTCAGTTCTTCTTCTTCATATTCATTCTTTCCTTAAAGCCAGTTGGCCAACATGTCTTCTTTCTGCCAGTTTTCAAATCTATTTCCTCTTATTCCCAGTGTCACCACACCAGCTTGGTTCTTCATCATCTCTTTCTTAGCATCACTTCCTCAATGTTATAACCACAGTCTGCAGTGATATTAATCTTGATTCCACTTCTTTGCATAGTGTCTTTAACTGTCACTCTTCTATGCATTGATTTGTGCTCATAATATTTAGCTTCTTGTAAAGTAAAATTAAGTAAAAATAAAAATTAAAAAAAATATTTAGCTGCTCTATGTTATGTGAGTTTATTCTGATTTCATTCAAATTCTATTTTGAAATAGCCTATATAAGAATTATAAATAAATACTTTGTTACATCACCTTTATATCCTGCATGTTGCATCATCGTTAATCTGAATAGTGTTAGATCTAAAGCTCTTGTTTTCTTTTATAAGGGTTAAAGTGATTAGTGGTTGAAGACATACCTATTAGCTAGACCATTGTTTATGTACTGGGTTAGTTTTGAACTTTGTTTTGTTTTTTCATTTATTGCGTATCCACCTAAGATTTAGCACCATTCTGAGGATAGTAGCTGGATTAATAATGATCAATGAGGTTGCAAGTATTATGTGAATATATTATCCAAATATAAAAGTGAAATCAGGAGTGTTTGAATCTTTATCATCACTTAAAACTGAAAGTCAGTTTTGCTTTTGTATCGTTATGAAATCAGATTCTCTTGGTTGTAATACTGACACCCTTCCTTCCTGGCTATAGGAAGGCTTTACTCTCCGAGTATCGTGAGAGTTGAAAGAATATATATATAAAGTCAATTCAATGCAATATCTGCTGAGATTAAGTGTTCAATGCATGTTAGTTATTACTGTAATCAATGCCCTATTATAGATGTGCATTGGACGTAGAGTTACTTAACAAAAGATTAGTTTAACGACTTTTGTCACTTGAATTTCCCAGTTTACAAGTTACCATGCTTAGTAAAAGGTTAGTTTTAAGTTTTACATTCTCATTAAAGGGCATGTCTTTTATCTTATCTATTTAGGTAATTTATTTTTTTCCTTCAGTGATGGCTTCTTAATGCTAAATCAGAGAAGACAAGTAAAAATAGGCGCAGGCACATTTCAAACTATTGTGTTGGGGCTCTACCAACAAGTAATTACTTATGCTTTGATTTTTTCCCCAGTTTTGCCTATCCATTGAAATCTAAGATGGTTGGAAGTAAAATTGTCCTTATTTCCTTGATAAAGGAATAGGAATGCTCTAACTTGGGGTGTCTTAGATTCTGACACTTTGAGAATGGATAACAGTGACCGTTTGATTTTTACCTGGACAGAACAGTTTATCTCAACTCTCTTGGCTCAAAGGAGGTAATGTCAGCTGAAATAGAAAACCGGAATGGCTTCTTTTTATTAATGCTCAATTATCTCGAGTGTTTGTGGAGGTAAATATCTCCTCATCTATTAACTGCATTTTTTTAAGTTGACTTTTCTCCTCAGGACCATTTTCAAGTGAAGGTGTAATTGGCTACCTTTACCTCATATAGCTTCAGCTTTATTATTAATTGCCCATTGGTGTATTAGAAATGAAGTAAAGGAGTACAGTTATAACTGTTCTTTTATTCTCTTTGTTCCAAGCCTACCACTGAATTTTTCTTTCTTTCTTTCCTTGTTTTCTTTTCTTTTATATAGGAACTCAGCATGAAAGATGTGGGGAGATTGAATGCATTATTGGTTAGATTGTCAGAAAAAGTATGATCCTTAAACATTCATTCTTCTGATTTCAGTAGTGAACAAAACCTCACATTTCGGGTTAATTTATTTCACCTTCTGCATGAAATATATCATTTTGCATATCTGAAAAACATATACTGATATACTTACCTAAATGATATCATTCTTAGGCAGAGCACACATTTCCTTAAGAGACAGGAAATTAGAGGATAAAAATTTAAGTGACTGCTAAAATTAAAAAAAAGAAAAAGCTAAAGTCAGAATGAAAAAAATGGCTGAGGGTTGAAATCTCTATTTACATCACTTATATAGTCAACACCTTCATATTAAACTATTGAATCCACAAGTAATGAAAATTCAAATTTATTATGAACTTGATATCCCCTGGAATACATGGATATGAAATGCACAGTCTTCATACATTCCCTAAGGGTGCTGGACCCTTAGGAGAAACACATTAATATATACACTTTGGAGAGTAAGTAGGTAGCTGGGAAAATTTGTAAGAGGAAGCCTCACACCAATATCTCTCTCCTATGAATTAAAACATTCAGATTCTCTTTACTAAAAATTTCTGGTAGAAGACCAAATTTGAATTATTGTTCAAAATTGGGCTACTGGGCAGTGTTTCAAGGGTCAGTTTTGCAATTAATCCTTATGTGACTAGCTAATTTATTGCTAGTAGAAACAAATAGTCTGGTTCTTTGCCACATAATTTAAGGCAGGGCAAGCTGGGGATTCCTTTTCTAATGTACTAGAACTAATGTTTTGTCTTTAGCACATAGTTTATGGCCTTCTCTTAAGAGTTTGTGATTTTTAATTGTGATTTCATTATTTTTTTAATTTCTAGTTCTTAGCCTGTTCTCTCTCCTCTCTCTTCACTCTTTCAAAGTTAATTCTGTTAACCTCCTTTTAACTTTTTTGTCTTTGTCCAAATTATAGAAGTAGTGTTTTGTTGGAAAACAAAACAAAGAAATCCAGGCTGCTGAAAGATAATAATAACACTAGTGTTTTATTTCTGTGTTATCTACTAGTTGGAAAATCTTCAGATTATAGAAAAACATGACACCATTTACCTCAGATTGGGGATGGAACTTTAACTCATGTGCTGGGACTCTAACCCACATGGCTAGGACTTGAACCCAGCAAAACCCTGCTTGGGGCTTGAACCCACATGGCTGGGACTCAAACCCACCTAAAACCCTGTTTGGAACTTGAACCCATGTGGCTGGGACTCAAACCCAGCCAAAACCCTGTTTGGAACTTTAATCTAGCTGAAACCCACAATACTTGCTTTCAGGACATAGTGAAGTTCAGGTTCTTGGTGTCTCATCCTGGAAATAATTCAGTGAGACACAAAGTGTTAAGTAGGAAATGGATTTATTTAGATTCGGAGAGAAGCACTCATCAGGCAGAGTGTGGGCTGTGGCAGAGGGTGAGTGTGGCCATGAAATGTCATGGTTAGTTTTTATAGGCTGGGTAATGTCATATGCTAATGAATGGGAGGGTTATTCCAACTATTTTAGGAGAAGGGGTGGAGATTTCCAGGATTTGGGACACTGCCCACTCCTTGATCATTTGAGCCTTGGAACTGTCATGGCACCTCTGGGTGTGTCATTTCATTTGCTGATGGAAGATCAAGGTCTAGTCTTGTCTGCCATTTTGGTTCTATCTGATTATAATTGGTTTATGTTGTACCCTTGGGCTATGTCATTCTTTCAAAAGTTGTGCCCTGCCCCTTTCCTTCCTGTTACAAATAGACCCCAAAGCAATCCATTACAGCATTATCAGTATAAATAAATGACCCAGAAATTTCTTGAGTATTTTACATGTTTCCATTTTAACCTGATTTAATCTGATATTGTAAAATCTTTCCAATTAGTTTCCTACTCTCCACTATTTCTCACTGTTTACTGCCAGTCTTACCATAATTATTTTAGATGAAAGATTTGCTTGGTAGGCAATTGTCATTGTTGTTTTTTTTAAGTTTTATTTGTTAGTCGTACCAAACAAAAGAAGCCCTATTTTGATTCCCACTCCTACAGACCTCTCTAAATTTCAGTATATTTAGACTCTCCCTGTCTCTACTCTCCAATAAAATGTTGGAAATTTTCTGTAATCTGTGCTGTCCAAATAGTCTCATGTCTCTATTGCACCCGACAGAACTTTTTATTATATTTAATTTTATTTATTTTTAAAGTCTTCATTGAATTTGTTACAATATTGTTTTATTTTGTGTTTGGGCATGTTTTTTTGGCCACATGGCATGTGAAATCTTAGCTCCCTGATCAGGGATCTAACCTATATCCTCTGCATTGAAAGGTGAAGTCTTAACCACTGGACCACCAAAAAAGTTTCCTATGTTTAGTTTTAATTATTTTAAATTTAAGCAGCCACATATGGCTAGTGGCTACCATAGTAAAGATTTCAGCTCTAGAAAATCATTCTTTATTACCACTGTTCTAGTATATGTCCAGGCTATTAAATTCATCAAATACTTTGTTATTAAATTAAAACAATATGATAGGTTTATAAGACCTAATCTCTATTAGTCTCAGACTAAGACATATTTCATATCTTTTAATTGTATTTTAGAAACAAAGAACTTATGGTCTGTGTAATACCTATGACATTTATGTTGTGTTGCTGCTGCTAAGTCGCTTCAGTCATGTCCAACTCTGTGCCACCCCATAGACGGCAGCCCAACAGGCTCCCCCGTCCCTGGGATTCTCCAGGCAAGAACACTGGAGTGGGTTGCCATTTCCTCCTCCAATGCATGAAAGTGAAAAGTGAAAGTGAAGCCACTCAGTCATGTTCGACTCTTAGCGACCCCATGGACTGCAGCTCACCAGGCTCTCCTCCATCCATGGGATTTTCCAGGCAAGAGTACTGGAGTGGGGTGCCATTGCCTTCTCCGTTTATGTTGTCTAGCTAAATACAATTAAAAAACTGAAGCTTCTTCCTTTTCATTATATCATTGACTCTTTGTCTTCATACTTTCTCTGAGACCTTGATTCGTCAATTATTTCCCTTTATTGTATCTTTATTTTCTACCTTCTACTGGAGTGGGTTCCATTGCCTTCTCCAGGGCATCTTCCCAACCCAGGGATGGAACCCAGGTCTCCTGCTTTGCAGGCAGATTCTTTACCAACTGAGCCTGCACAATTTCATTTTGTGAATGAAGAAACAAATGTTACTGCCTACTCTCTAACCCAGTGTGGTATAAAAACATGGCTTCAAAGTCAACTTCAAACTTAACTTTCTGAATTTCATTCTTCATACATAAAATGAAAAAAATTTTATTTTAAAATTTGAACTATAGATAAGAAACTAAAGAAAAATGGACTATTGTATTACAATAAACCGAAATTGCCTAAAGGACAAATTGTAAAACATGGCAAATAGCAGTGTCTCATATTTGTTAAATAAATGACTTTCACTGATGTTACAGTTGGTATTAATTTATGAATGTGAATGAAGTAAATTGCAACTTATGATGGTCAACTCTCAAAATTTCTCATACATTTATGAAAATAATCAATATTATTGGATTTTTAAAATTATTGCTCTGTTTATTCTGTTGTATCATTTTAATCTTGAGCAATCTATGATTGGTCAAAATTTGACATGCTAGGTCAAAATTCATAGCACTTGTGTTTCCATCAGAGTGTTGAAAATAACTATAAGGACAAATAAAAGGAATAATTATATGGTGTTACATCATATTTCTTGCTTCGGAAGCTTTGATTCTACCCACTTACTCATGTTACTAAGGTGTTAACAAAAATGAAGGCTATGATTTTCAGCAATCTTATCACATAGTCAGGCTGAATGGTTATTACTATTATACCCATAAACTATAAAATGTGCTTCTGTTGCTATTTTCCATCACATCTCCACCATTTTTATGAAGAAGTATCTTCCCTGTGGGTTAAAAGTGTCTGTGCTTATGAGCATAATCTTTGCCCAAGGATGGGGATCACTGTGTGAATCTTTTGAAATATAGAGTCTGCTTTCCTGGTTTCTTAAAAACGCAGGCAAATCATCATTGTATCTGGGTTTAGAAGTAAAATTTAATTTGTAGGACACTAAGTTAATAACATTTTCTCATATAGGCTTTCTGTGTTTTATGGGAATGTTTTCAACTGTATACAGTGCCATGTGTATGTAGGGAGAAGAGTAAGTCTGATTTCATTGAATTCAGAGTACACCAAAATACCTAACCAGAAGCTTGTCCTTAATACTTAGTTTATGGTACAGTGTTATGATTTAATGCTCAGATAAAATGCATCAGATGCTTTCAGAAAAGTTTGATACATTTTTTTTTATCTTTAATCAATGAGCTTCTATATATTAGCCAAAAAAAAAAAAAAAAACAAACAGCTTTAAAGGACAGAGTTGTCCTTAGGCTTCTTCATTAGAAGTCATACTAAGATCTATATAAAAGTTGGAGAAATTCTGTATTTTAGAATGGGATTATAACCACTATTCTAAAGTTATTTAAAGCCAGTTAACTTTGATCACTGGTCTGAGCCGGTAAATTTTTGTTGATGACATTAAGATAGTTATTCAGTGCTAGTTAATGTAATTGCATTTGTAGACCAGTTTGAAAAATGTCACCAATGTTTTAATACTGTCTCTGTATTATCTGAGAACTTTCTATCCGTTGTGTATTTACTACAGATTTATATTTGAGAGGAAGAGTTGATACTAATACAAATGGCATGTGCCTCTTTGAATCTTATTCTTAGAAATACGAAGAAAATGTAACCAAAACAAATGTTAGGATTATGTGAACTTTGTGGTATGAAACAATTCAGTAGTCTGTCAACACGTGCCAGTTATTGCTAAAGAATACAAAATAAAATGGCCCACTTAATGCCAAATCCTTGCTTAATGTGTATACTTAACATCTATATAGGCAGATAAAATAAATTTCACTCACTTCTCTGACTATTTTAATAACCTAATCATAGTCATGATTCAAAAATAAATTCAATTTGTATGGCTTTTTAGGAAGTTAGAATAAAAAGAAACTTTCTGGACCCAGTGTGTTTTTGGTTGAAACTTTTTTGTATTTTGAATTTGACAATAACCTTCTTAACCATCCAGTGCCAACAGTTCATTACAGTTCATAACTGATTTGAATATCATTTTTGGTGGTTCATTGGTGAGTTAGAAATGAAGCCTCCTTATTTACCAGCTGAACCCTAACTGGAGACTTAACCCATGTATAAGCAGACAGCATTATTATAATACTCTTTCAGGCAGTGATTTTGTTGAGATTGGCTTATCAGTAGTAAAGTCCTAGTCTCTAAAAAAACATCCTGATATTCAGATTGGAATTTTAGAAGTAGATCAATGATCTTTCAAACTAGAGTTTGCAGAGTTTGGAACAGCTTTCCATGTGGTTTTCATGGACAGATCCAAGGAACCTGGCTTCTGGATATTGTGTATGATAAAAGACATAGCCATCATATATCCACAATCTTAGCATGTTATCTCTCTGAAGGTTAGGACAATCTCCTGGGCGCCAAATATTGGAGTAATAAGTCCAAGGCTAGTCTTCTTGGATGCTTCTTTTAATTTAGCAAAGCACCTTAAACTTTTAGGCTTCCTGCCTTTCCCTGTCTTTTACATTTCTTATATATTTTTGGCCTGTAAAGCTTACATATTTGGGGCTGTGTTATAATATTCTGAGTATAGTCTCTTTTCTCTCTGAATTTAAGATCTGATTTCTGAAAAGTGAAATGGAAAGGGTATCAGGGAGAAGCTTTGGATGACTAAGATGGGACCAAGCTGCCTGAGAAACAATAGCATGGCTATCCATTAATCAAAATGATAGCACAAATTTCTAAATTAACATGTGAGGTGAAAGTTGCTCAGTTGTGTCCAGCTCTTTGCAACCCCATGAATTATGCAGTCCATGGAATTTTCCAGGCCAGAATACTGGAGTGGGTAGCCTTTCTCTTCTCCAGGGCATCTTTCCAACCCAGGGATTGAACCCAGGTCTCCCACATTGCAGGTGGATTCTTTACCAGCTGAGCCACAAGGGAAGCCCTAAATTAACATAGAAGTAACATAATCATAAGGAACCAGAGATCTTTTAGAATCAAGGGCATACCAGAAAAAGCTCAAAGCATAGACACTTATTCTGGTGAACAGAAAGTTAAAACATAACCTTTTACTAACCTTTACTCAGAACAGACTAAATGCTCTAAGACCAGTTTATCATTTTAGCAGAGATTAAAAATAGATCTGATTTTGCATTAATTTATGGTGAGAAAGGATTCACAGGCTCTTTTTATTTTGTGCTGTTTTATGAGTAAGTCTATCAAGTTGCCAAAATTAACACATTTTATTACTTTTTCAGGCTTGTTATTTTCTGATATTATTAAACTGATGGAAATAACGTTTCCTACCCTCAACTCTTACACAACTTATTGCTGACACTCAAGCTTTATCTTTTATTATACTTGGTCATATTTTGGAGTGACCAGACACTTCACTTTGGAAACTACTTTTTTTTTTTTTTAATTCTCCTTGGTAGACAAAGAACATATTCTATAACTTGCTTGCTCAGTTAGACTTTTCTGCCACTATTGTTTACATGAAATCTTAATCACCATATTAACTATAACATTTAACCAAATTAAGTAATTTCTGTTTCACAGAGAGTGCTAAGAGGTAGATTTGAGATATGGCTATTACTCACAACCATTTTATCAGATTTGCAAAGCTCACAAATGCTCTCACATGATTTTCTGCATTCACATTCATTGATTTTATACTTCTGTTAAGTGGAAAAATGAATACTTATAAAATGGCTCACAGATATAGTGATGCTGCAATTTTGACAAATTGATGATGTTTAGAAATACCTCATCTTACTTAGATATTTACTAGTTATCTAAAGATTCATTAACTTAATTATGTTTAGCCTGACAAACTACAGAATGTAATTATTTTTGATACATAATATTATTATTATTTACATTTTTCTCAGTCCTAGACATAATGTTGGAAAAACGTTAGCATTTAAATTTAAGACAGCAATGAAACTAGAATCATTAAAAATAAAAGCAATATTTTTAATTTTTCAAAATAAAAAATAGTTTAGGAATTTCAGGTTAACTGGTTTCTTTATGATGACCTTCCCTGGTAGCTTAGCTGGTAAAGCTGTTGTAAAGAATCCGTCTTCAATGCAGGAGACCCGGGTTCGATCCCTGGGTTTGGAAGATTCACTGGAGAAGGGAAAGGCTAACCCACTTCAGTATTCTGGCCTGGAGAATTCCATGGACTGTATAGTTCGTGGGGGTCACAAAGGATCAGCCATGACTGAGCGACTTTCACTTTATGAGGATACAAAACTAAATTTTATAAAAAATGAAATGTAAGCTTGAATTATACTTACCATCAATAAAATTAGGGAAAGATACGTAGTATTCAAACCAAAATGGTCGCAGCAATCATAGTAATCTAAAAATGTCCATCAAGTATGTGCTTAGTTGCTCAATCGTGTCGGACTCTTTACAACCCCGTGGACTGTAGCCCACCAGGCTCCTCTATCCATGGAGATTCTCCAGGCAAGAAGACTGGAATGGGTTGCCATGCCCTTCTCCAGGGGATCTTCCCAACCCAGGGATTGAACCCAGGTCTTTCACATTGCAGGCAGATTCTTTACAGACTGAGCCACCAGGGAAGCCCTCAATTATATAAACCTGGATTTGTATTCTTACGTTAAAATGCTCAGAGCTAGCAGATTCTATGAGAAGTGCAGTTTTTTTTTTTTTAAAGACTAACTTATTTAAATTTTAGAAGTTCAATTTCTTTATATTCTTATAATCTGGAAGCATTGGAATGAATGCCATTATACATCTCTCAAATGCAATCATAACACATCTCATTTAACTTTGACAGTATTGTATACTTTATTAATCCACTCTGGATATAGGAAATTATTTGCTGTATAAATTCACACAAATTAATTAAGTCCATTCTTAGAGAAGCATAGAAACAGAGTTTTCAGCTTCAATTCTTCAGCTCATCCATGTGTCAAGAGTAAATAAACACAAAAGTCACTGGTAGAGATCTGAAATCTTTGTTCTATTTTCTATGGATTTGAAACATATTGCTGCACAAATAAATCGACATAAGAGGCTGACAAAGTAGAATTTCTGTTGTCTCATACCCAACAGAGAATAGAACCCTAGTACTTGTGTTTTAGTCACTAAGTTGTGTCCTACACTTTTGAGACTCCATGGACTCTAGCCCATCAGGCTCCTTTGTCCGTGGGATTTCCCAAGCAAGAATACTGGAGCCAGTTGCCATTTCCTTCTCCAGGAGATCTTTCTGACCCAGGGATCGAACCCATGTCTTCTGTATTGACAGGCAAATTCTTTACCACTGAGCCACCTCGGGGAGATCCCCCAATGGTCAGCAATAGGATTCCCTGTAGTTGGTTATCTCTAAAGGGGATAACTTATTTACTATGTACACTTTAGAACCAGAACCAAATAAGCTAGCCAAAGACCAAAAACAAAACCAGGAAGAGAAACAAAGAACTATTAAACCAAAAGTTTTATTGTTGTGTGGGATTCACTTTTGGAACCAAAAGCAGAGTGCCTTTGCTTAACTACTTCTGGAAGATCCGTCTACTCAGGTATCTCAGTGGAATCTCCAAAATTGTCCAAGAATAATTTTAGGAAAAGTTAAAACAGTATACTTGCACAAATATAAGCACATTTTAAAGATTTTTAAAAAACTGATTAATAAGAGAACCAGGAAGATGACAAAGCTGGTTTGAAGGAACATTAGAGGAACATGAATTATATAAGTCCCTCAGGAATAACAGTCTGACTTAGGGACCAGACCTAGTGTCCAGTAGGACAATGGGAACAGAGCCTTTGGGGTTATCATTTCTTTTGGAAAGAAAATTAACATGTAACTTCACAGAATCTGAGTCTTTAACAGTAAATAGCAAAGTCAAACAATACATTCCCCTAGATAATTCAGTAATTCTTATTGAGCCTTTAAATAATCCCCCAGTATGTAATTGAAAGAATATGCTACTTCTTATTTGACCTTATTCCCAAGTTTTGGATAATTTTTCATAATAGAGCTGAGAAAAAATTTTAATGTCAGCTTAAAAATGTGCTTGTTAAAATTAGGTCTTCAGTTTTTTTAAGATCTCCATGAACAATAAATTTAACTACTGATAGACTGTCCTTTGGAGAAGGAGATGGCAACCCATTCCAGTGTTCTTGCCTGAAGAATCCCAGGGACGGGGGAGCCTGGTGGGCTGCTGGCTATGGGGTCACACAGATTTGGACATGACTGAAGTGACTTAGCAGCAGCAGCAGCAGCAGACTGTCCTTACCATCTATTTCAGGCTTCCCAGGTGTTCAGTTCAGTTCAGTTCAGCTGCTCAGTTGTGTCCAACTCTTTGCGACCCCATGAATTGCAGCATGCCAGGCCTTCCTGTCCATTACCAACTCCCGGAGTTCACTCAAACTCTTGTCCATCAAGTCGGTGATGCCATCCAGCCATCTCATCCTCTGTCGTCCCCTTCCCTTCCTGCCCTCAATCCCTCCCAGCGTCAGAGTCTTTTCCAATGAGTCAACTCTTTGTATGAGCTAGCCAAAGTATTGAAGTTTCAGCTTTAGCATCAGTCCATCCAAAGAACACCCGGGGTTGATGTCCTTTAGGATGGGCTTGTTGGATCTCCTTGCAGTCCAAGGGACTCTCAAGAGTTTTCTCCAACACCACGGTTCAAAAGCATCAGTTTTTTGGCACTCAGCTTTCTTCACAGTCCAACTCTCACATCCATACATGACCACTGGAAAAACCATAGCCTTGACTAGACAGACCTTTGTTGGCAAAGTAATGTCTCTGATTTTCAATATGCTCTCTAGGTTGGTCATAACTTTCCTTCCAAGGAGAAAGCATCTTTTAATTTCATGGCTTCAGTCACCATCTGCAGTGATTTTGGAGCCCCCCAAAATAAAGTCTGACACTGTTTCCACTGTTTCCTCATCTATTTGCCATGAAATGATGGGACCAGATGCCATAATCTTAGTTTTCTGAAAGTTGAGCTTTAAGCCAACTTTTTCACTCTCCTCTTTCACTTTCATCAAGAGGCTTTTTAGCTCCTCTTCACTTTCTGCCATAAAGGCGGTATCATCTGCATAACTGAGGTTATTGATATTTCTTCCAGCAATCTTGATTCCAGTTTGTGCTTCCTCCAGCCCAAAGTTTCTCATGATGTACTCTGCATATAACTTAAATAAGCATGGTGACAGTATACAGCCTTGACATACTCCTTTCCCTATTTGGAACCAGTCTGTTATTCTGTGTCCAGTTCTAACTGTTGCTTCCTGACCTGCATATAGGTTTCTCAAGAGGCAGGTCAGGTGGTCTGGTATTCCCATCGCTTTCAGAATTTTCCACAGTTGATTGTGATCCACACAGTCAAAGGCTTTGGCATAGTCAATAAAGCAGAAATAGATGTTTTTCTGGAACTCTCTTGCTTTTTTGATGATCCAGCGGATGTTGGCAATTTGATCTCTGGTTCCTCTGCCTTTTCTAAAACCAGCTTGAACATCTGGAAGTTCACGGTTCACATATTGCTGAAGCCTGGCTTGGAGAATTTTGAGCATTACTTTACTAGCATGTGAGATGAGTGCAATTGTTACTAGTGGTAAAGAATCTTCCTGCCAATGCAGAGGACATGAGATGTGAGTTCAATGTCTGGGTTGGGAAGATCCCCTGGAAGAGGACATCACAATTCACTCCTGTATTCTTACCTGGAGAATGCCATGGACAGAGGAGCTTGGCAGGCTGCAGTCCATAGGGTCGCACAGAGTCAGAAATGACTGAAGTGACTTAGCATGCATGCACACACACCATCTAGTCGTGTCCAACTCTTTGCAACCCCATGGACTGTAGCCTACCAGACTCTTCAGTCCATGGAATTTTCCAGGCAAGAGTACTGGAGTCGGTTGCCATTTCCTTCTCCAAGTTCATTTATACAAAGAGTTAAGTGGCTTGACCAAGCATCAAGAATCTATTGTTAGTTATGGGAAGTAGAGTTGGAAGATGCATGATCTGAGATGAACCAGGATAGTGCCCAGTCCTGTGTTCTTTCTGTGTTAACTCTTCCTGCTCCTTAGTCTATTTCTTTTGGTCTCCTAGTGCACAAAGTATATTTCTGTGCATATATACAGAACATTCCTGGAATTTAAACCTAAGGATAATCATCTTGAAACTGCTGACAGGATCAAAACCCTTTATAATTAACACTGCCAATCACAATCAGGGCATATAGTAATGCTGCTTTTTTAAAGTATTTCCACCTTTTCTGTTTTGATAAATTAGCAGAACAATCATGATTACATTGACATTGAAGAGGTACGTATATGAATCAGTGTCTGAATTCTAGATGTGAGTCTCTCCCACCCCACTTTGCTGAATTGAATAGTTTAGATGGAATCAAGTGGAAACTAGAAATGCCTTGAACTGCTGCCAAAATACAGTTAGGAATTTTGTAAGAGGTATTTCTTGAAAAGCGTATTCTAGGTTTCTGTGTTTAATAATTAGTATTTTTGAATTTTGGAAAAACCTTATATCCATTATAATTGACCCTTTTCTTTTGAAATGTCAAAACCTTACTCCTTCACCTGTGTTTTTAATAAATACATAATTCAAGTAACATACTTTGGTTTTTGTATTGTTTTTTTTTAATCTTTTTACATTATCATAATTGTCTTTACAAAGTTAGCCAAAGGTTTTTTAATTTAAAGTTGTAATATAGAAAATATTTTTATGTGTACTGGATTTCATGGCTAAATAATTTAGTGTTTTTTGTTGGCTTCACATCTATTGTATATTTAAATACATTGGAAAGAGCAAAATGCACATACTTTTAAATTGCAGCTCTTGAGGTTTTTAAACCAATGATCATCTATTGAAATGGACTTAGAGTCACTGAATAAACTATGTTGAAAGAGAACCCTTTTTATTAGATTATAGTTTATTCCAAACCTCTAACTGGAACAGATTTCTAAAGACAACATATTTCAAATTTACATTGTGGGCTTCAAAGTTAATTAAAAATTTAAGTTCAAAGGATTACTCTAATGAGCATTTATGAGAGTAGATCCTCCCTAGGAATATTGTTAAGAAATTATATTCATATGAAGAATGTGTTTCTACGTAGTTGTATAGAGTGTGCCTTAAGGACTGAAATTTGACTTAGTTTCCATGACACATTTGGTTTTGGGGTTTCTCCTGTCAAGTTCACTGTCCACGAGAATACTACTTTTAAGTTAACAACAACAACAAGATAAAAAGCAGATAAAGTTGAAATATATTATTATAAAAATAATACATTAAGATGAAGATGAAATATTAATGGATTTTGCATCATTGAAATGGGCACGAGTATGTATGTACATTGAGATTGTTCCTGCCTTTTAGGAAAATGCTACACAGTGGCACATAATATACATGACCTTGATACTCACAGAAGGTCAATAGTGTTTATGACATACCTTTACGCATCATATCTGTGTATGAACATTATTTGTGTCTATTGATGTTATGAGAGAATAAGTTTATGTTTCTATCTGATTATTTACTTTTAGTTGGCAGATAGTGCTACAGTGATGGATAGTTATCATCACTCTTCCAATCTACTAATTTTTAATTTTTTTCCAATGGTCAAACTGTTTCTTTAACTTAATGACAAGTATATTCCTGTCCCTAATAAATTTCTCCATTTTGATTAGCATCTACAGGGTGAATCTAGATTTTGTGGTGCCTTAATTAAAGCTTACAAAAATTAGAGGCCTTCCTTTAAGAAGAATATTTCATAATAATGGATAAGCAATTGGGCTAAAAATGAGTATATATTTAGAATGAGAAAATAAATCACAGTACATTACAGAATTTTTAAAGTTGACATAACTATCATGAAAGTCCCATAACTATCATGGAAATCTAGAAGAATAGTTATGTTGTTGACTATCTTCCTGACCATCTCTCTAATCCCTTTCTCTCACATTCTTGTCTGTCCTGATCTTTGAACACCTTATCACAAGCCAAGAATTTTGTAACACTTTCAAGAGAGAGAATAGCTTTTTGCTTTAGCCTGGATAATCAAAATTTGTCTCATATGAAAGATCTTTTGTTTCGTTTATCTTGTACTAGATTCATTCTTATTATGCTCTCTTGGAGTCATACTAAATAGTCAGATAATCATAATTAACACAAATATGGGTCCAAAACAATTGCAGAAGTAAATGCTAAGTCATTCAACAACTAAGGAAGCCATAAAGGTCATGGTGAAGAGTAGGGTCTGGAGTCAGTTAACCCCACTTTGAAACTGATGAAGGATTGTCAGGGCTTGAGTTCTTCTCTCCAAAGTGGTCTGGAAATCAGAATTTGGAGGGTTAAACTTTAGTATAGTTAGAACACCAGGTGTGTTTAAAGTTGTTTTTTTTTCAAGCAGAAATATATAATATTTAATATATTATTACATTAATTCAAACCATTTATCTGACTTTTTTCCCATATATATAGAATCCTGGAAGCTTCTCCCTATACTCGTGTTATCATTTTAGTGCTGTCCTTGGTAATTAGGTCTTCAGAACCCATGTGAAGTCCTTCAGCTTGTTACTCTGCCTCATGTTAATAGTGACTCTATCAGAATCATAGGAGGAAAAGGTCCTCAGGTTGAGGCCCTTGATCTTCTTTCCTGCTATGAGCTGAAAAAGCAAGTATCTTCCAGGGAAGATGTGTGTTTATGCACAGACTTTCAAAAAGTGAAGCTTTTGCATGATTTGAATAAGAAAGTAATTAGAATATCCATCTAAATGATAATAAGAATTCATTGAGTACAGACTGGCACTTTGAAGCTTATAGGAAGAGATGGATTTCGTATTTAAAACAATTTGTTAGAAATATCAAAGCAGAAATCTTTCCTATTTTTGACAAACAAGGTGATTGTTTTAGATTTAGATGAACTATGGTATATTGGTTTAAAGGTGCAAAAGTCTCAGATTATCTTCTTGCTTTAGGAATGTACATATCAAAGACTGGAAAATGATTATTTTTTACCGCTACCTTTTTCCTGTAATGATAAAATGAAATAGAACATTCTTCCTCACCGTTTGCTTGCAACCCCATGGACTGCAGCACACCAGGCTCCTCTGTCCCCTTCTCTACTCTCATAGAGTTTGCTCAAATTCACGGCCATTGAGTCAGTGATGATATCTAACCATCTCAACCACTGCCGCCCGCTTCTCCTTTTACCTTCACTCTTCCCCAGCATTAGAGTCTTTTCCAATGATTCACTTTGCTGTAGAGTAGAAATTGACATTGTAAAGCAACTATACTCCCGCAACAATTTTTAAAAAAGAGCATCAGTGTTTTAGTCTGGGCCTCAAATGATCTTGTTCATGCTGTTTCTACTTGATGGGCCTCAGTGCTCTGTCCTGGGAAATGGGACTAATTATATATATACCTTGCTTACTTCTAAGTTCGTTGTGAGGATCCAGTGATAAAATGTGTGTGAAAATGAAAATCAAATTGCTGTTAATGTTGTCATCCCTACATTGGCTGTTGTTGTTTAGAGATGTTAACAAGATGTTACGCAATGGTTAAACTTCTAAATGGGCTTCTCTGGTGGCTCAGTAGTAAAAGGATCCTCTTGCAGAAGACTCAGACACAGGTTTAATCCCTGGGTTAGGGAGATCCCCTGAAGAAGGAAATGGCAACCTGCTTCAGTATTCTTGCCTGGAAAATTCCATGGACAGAGGAGCCTGGCAGGCTACAGTCCAAGGGGTTGCCAAGAGTCGGATACCATTGAGCACACGTGCACAAATTTTTAAATCCTGTTCTACATGATGCGTATCATTGATCATATTCTTTGTTGTTGGACTAAAGTTCTCAACAGCAGCATTACTGACATTCTAGGCCAGATGACTCTTTGTTGAGAGGTGCTATCCTGTGCTTTGTAGCATAGCAGCACCCCTGACCTCTACCCACTAGAGGCCAGTAGCATCCTCCCTGCCCAGTGTGACACTGAAAAATGGCTCTAGTCTTTGCCAAATGTCCTTTTATGGCAAAATCACCCCAGTTTGAGAGCCATTGGGTTACTGTAAAGTGGAAGGTCTTAGATCAGTTGGTTATTGAACAGACAATCAAAAAAGAAAAAGAGGTGGGTGAGCTAAAGGAAACAGCTATTTAAAACATGAATACCTTAAGCACATATTGCAGCTGAAACAAGCAGAACATGACATCGAGGTTTTCTCTTGAGTCAACACTACTGACCGTAGTCTTACCTTCTCTTTGTTTCCTAAACCAACCCTTTTACATATTTTTCCCAGTTTTGGATATCTAATTTTTAACAATTGGATAAAAACAGAAAGGCAGTTGTGAAATAATTTCAGAGTAGAAGTTGTAGGAGAAGAAAAACACTTTTCCCTCTACCCTTCTAGGTGTTTGGCTGAAACAGCCCTGTAATAAAGACAGATTAACTAATAGGAGAAAAACAAACAAGAAATTTAACAACATGTAGACCTCTTGTATGCTTGGGAGATACCCAGAACAACTGGATAACTCTGCAAATTGGCCCAAACCACCACTTTAAATACCACCTCCGGCTAAAGACAGAAGAAGATGTTTGGGGAGAGAGTTGGTGGTGGTGGTGTGAGGGGAGGTGTGGAGCCAATTTTGAGAGAAACCAGAAAAAGCACAGCAAACCAGGCTAAAGTTGTCATGCAAATCCAAGTCCTTGGTTTTTCCTTTGACAAGAGTTTCCAGAGGTTTAGAGTCATTCTTCTCTTCCTCCAGGAGACACGTCTATAAATGGAGAGAAGTATTAGTCACTCAGTTGTGTCTGACTCTTTGCAACCCCATGGACTGTAACCCACCAGGCTTCTCTGTCCATGGGATTCTCCAGGCAAGAATAGTGGAGTGGGTTGTCATTCCCTTCTCCAGGGGATCTTCCCCACTGAGGGACTAAACACCGGTCTCCTGCATTGCAGGCAAATTCTTTACCATCTGAGCCACCAGGAGATATCTCTTGTAAATATCTTTTATAAAAGGGTATCTTCTCAATTTTCAGAGCTTCTGATGTGTTTACTGTTTGTTTGTTTTTTTCTCTAATAACAGTTGAAAGTAATCTGTACCAAAGAACTATGTTTTGGAGTGGTGTATTTTGCTCCCTTTTATCCTCTGGATATTATAACTTTTCTTATTTTTCTATACAAATCATCTGTAGCCAAACCAATGTTAATTTTGTGGCAGCTCATTTTTTTAAGTCTTTTCAAAGATTTTAACTTACTTTACATAAAGATATCAAATATCCGTTTCTTAAATTTCTTAGGAATACTGACTAGAGGTCAACAAGAAATATAAAATTTAGAGACAAGTAAAGAAACATTTAAGTTCCAGTATTAAATATTTTAGATTCATTTTCCATTTGAATGGAGCAGTTTGCCATTTCCTTCTCCATACACTGTGAATGTGAAACACTTGAGTCAGTTCAGTTCAGTGGCTCAGTCCGTCTGACTCTTTGTGACCCCATGGACTGTAGCACTCCAGGCCTCCCTGTCCATCACCAACTCCTGGAGTGTGTGCAGACTCATGTCCATCGAGTCAGTGATGCCATCCTACCATTTCATCTTCTGATGTCCCCTTCTCCTCTTGCCTTCAGTCTTTCCCAGCATCAGGGTCTTTTCCAGTGAGTTAGTTCGCATCAGGTGGCCAGAGTATTGGAGCTTCAGCATCGGTCCCTCCAATGAATATTCAGGTAAAACACTTAAGGCTTATTAAAAGAGTCATTATGAATATCTTGAGGGCTTCCCTGGTGGTCAGATGCTGAAGAGTCTGCCTGCAGTGCAAGAGAGCCAGGTTCAATCCCTGGGTCGAGAAGATGCCCTGGAGAAGGAAATGGCTACCCACTTCAGTATTCTTGCCTGGAGAATTTCATGGACATAGGAGCGAGCTACAGTACATGGGGTCACAAAGAATTGCACATGACTGAGCCACTAACACGTTAGTTCGGTTACATGAAAAACAAAAAGAGAGGGATTGATCCGTATGTTTATACTAATGCTACATACCAAACTAGTTACATTTAAAGTCATAGGAAAACGGTATCTGGCATTTAATTTAATTTATACTTCATGGCAGAATGCATAGTTTTGAGTATTCTGCAGATTATTAAATTATTTCTGCATAAAATGGTGAACTAATTCTAACTTTTAAACTAAACTTGTAAAATAAATAAATAAACTAAACTTGTTAATGTCATTTCATTAAGTTTCTGAGTCTGTTTGGATCATAGTTGTCAAAGAAGAGTTTAGTCTTTGAGAATGTCAGATCTCCTTGACTTCTGCAAGATGGTGTCACAGGGGTGACACCAACAAGATCTTTGTGTCATTTATGCTACATAAAAAAGTAAAGAGTTTGGAAAATGAGGCTAGGTCTTTGTATTCCAGCTGGACTCCCTTCAACTTACTCAATGGCCCTGGAAAAGTTACTTCATTTTTCTTAAGTCTGCAACAAATTTCTCTTCTATACCAGCTTAATTATATCAAATATGTACTTGTATGTCATCTCTGGAGATTCCTTTTGGCTTTTTGCTCTACTATTCTTTGTCATACAAGAACCATATTAGAAAAAAAAAAAAAACACACACCAAAACATATCCTGTTTTTCTTATATTGGAATTGACACATTACAGTGTGAAGATCTTGTGGTGGTAGAGGTCATGCATTTGAACATGAGAATATTAATGGAACCACAGTCATTTCCTATCCTTGCCTGGGAAGTAATTTTTCCCATTCCGCTGTTTTTTTGTGTCCCTGCTGTTTATTTGAAAGGCTAAAGTGAAATGTCTTTAGAATTATGGCGTGTAATAGTTCACTGCAAAATTAAACTATAATGTGTATAAATGAGAAGTAACATCAGTATGGCAAATTTAAATCATTGTATAAATAATGATAATCATAATAATTTAAGGATATTTTAACAATAATTTATAGATGAAACTATTAAAAATCATAATAGCTTGAGAGTTGACCATGGGATAAGAAAGAAGGGAAGGGGAGGTTCCTGTTAAACATATGCTTTATCTAATAAAAACAAATTTTAAACACTCATTATACCTACTGCTGTATTTTCAGTGAAGATCCTTGAAGTGGTCAAGATATTTTCACTCTGATTTTGTTTTTGATTTTTACATCAAAATAGTATTTTTCTTTTGGATTTAACATGTTCACTTCCTTCTCTTGCTTTGAGATTCCTTAGATATTGATCTGTCTGTTCAGTTTAATTCTTGATACTATTTATTTTCATCCAGTTTCTAGTGTAAGTAGGAGGTAAGTGGTAGCTGTGAATTAATTGAGAAGGTTCTACAGAGAAAGTACTGAGTCAGGTTCAGCTGTGCATTTTTGCAGGCACTCTGGGGCTTGGATGATTTAGCAAGACCACGCCTGCCCCTGGGGCAGCAGGCTGGAGATGAGGACTGACCCTTTGTGGGTCAGACTATGGAAGCGGATATCAGATTGCGGAGTGGCATGTGACAGAGCCACGGGAAAAGAAGAAATTAGAAAAATCATGGAAAAAAATGGACTTTAGGTTTTAGAGTTCCAAACTCTGGTAACGAAGTCACAAAGGCAGAAATGACACTTCCGAAAAGGAAGTAGAGTGAATTCTGGGAAGAGCAAGGGAAAGTTGGCCTCTGTATGAGCAGGACTGATTCGCTTCGGAAAGAGGATCACTATGGGGTTGAGGTAAAGATTTGCACTGATAAAAAGTGTTCTAAAATCAGATGGTGGGAACTTCCCTGTTGGTCCAGTGGTTAAAACTCTGTGCTTCCAATGCAGGGGGCTAGAGTTCGATCTCTAGCCCGATATCCCACATGCTACAAGGCAGAGCCAAAAAAACTTAAAACCAGACTGATGAAAAGGTTGCTTAACTGTATAAGTGTTCTAAAATCCAAGGATGGAAGAAAGATAATACTCCTATGGAGGCCACCTTTTTTGAAAAAAAAATTATAGGGAATCTGCAGTCCATGAGGTTGCAAACAGTTGGACATGACTGAGTGACTGAACTGAACTGATTTATGGAATTTAACATATCCACACAAAATTCAAGGGAACTAAATTGTGACTAAAACCTAACATGGTGTGTGTGTATGTTACACAAAGAGAGTATGGATATAAGTGTTACTATTTCTTGTGTCTGATTCCATAAATTAGATTATGGACTTCTTAGAAACAGGAACCAGGCCTTATTCATTACTTTTTGTGTGGC
Organism: Capricornis sumatraensis; assembly: GCF_032405125.1. Lineage (NCBI taxonomy): Eukaryota > Metazoa > Chordata > Mammalia > Artiodactyla > Bovidae > Capricornis > Capricornis sumatraensis. Next base: position 67,951,362 of record NC_091079.1, read on the forward strand.
ATTCCCACTCCTCATAACAGCATTTGGGTCAGAGTAGTTAGATATTTTGAGAGGTGAAATGATAGTTAAAATTCTAATATATGTTGAGATGTGTTTGATGCAATACTAGACCAGCCTTATTAGGACATATATGGAAGATATATTTTTAGAGGCATGTATACAATAACCTGGGCTTCCCAGGTGGCGCTAGAGGTAAAGAATTCACCTGCCAATGCAGGAGACATAAGAAACTTGGGGTTCAATCCCTGGATTGGGAAGATCCCCTGGAGGAGGGCCTGGCAATTCACTTCAGTATTCTTGCCTAGAGAATCTCATGAACAGAGGAGCCTAGTGGGCCATGGTTGATGGAGTCACAAAGAGTCGGACATGACTGAAGTGACTTTGTACACATGCATGCACTCACACGATAATCTTACTTTTCAATGTGTTGGAGAAGTCTCTTGAGAATCCCTTGGACTACAAGGAGATCAAGCCAATCAATTCTAAAGTAAATCAGTCCTGAATATTAATTGGATTGACTGATGCTTAAACTGAAGCTGCAATACTTTGGCCACCTGATGTGAAGAACTGACTCATTAGAAAAGACCCTGATGCAGGAAAAGACTGAAGGCAGGAGGAGAAGGGGATGACAGAAGATGAGATGGTTGGATGGCATCACTGACTCAATGAACATGAGTTTGAGCAAGCTCCAGGAGTAGATGGACAGGGAAGTCTGGTGTGTTGCAGTCCATAAGGTCGCAAAGATTCGGACATAACTGAGTGACTGAACTGAACTGATTTATGGAATTTAACATATGCACACAAAATTCAAAGGCGCTAAATTGTGACTAAAATCTAAGGCTTTGGTGTGTGTATGTTAATCTGTTGTATCCGACTCTTTGTGACCCCATGGACTGTAACCCATTGTGCTACTGTTTATGGGATTTCCCAGACAAGAATACTGAAGTGGTTGCCATTCCCTTCTCCAAGGCTGTGGTAGATAATGACACATAAATAAAATTATTTATTATATATAAGCATATGTTTTATATATGTGTGCATATATATATGCGCATATATATATGTTTTGGTGGAGGCAGAGATAGAAAATATAGTATTCTCTGACCAAAAATATGATGGTGATTCATTGAACATTTTCACTCATGAAAATAGCTTCTTTAGCTCAGGGGGAAAAGAAAGAAGTGATGCATTCATCTTTCAAATCCATATTGGAGGAGAGGACTGTATAGTTATTTCTGGAAACAGTCTTCAGAGAACAATGAGTTTCTTCCCTTCATGATCAGCTCCATTTTAAATTATATCAAATTCATGAAGAAAAGGGGCCAAACTTTGAATTTATAGTCTGCAGATTTCCATTTTTAAAAGCAAAGTAGTTCCTGAGGAATGCAGATTTTTTTTTTTTAAAAAGGCAACTAAAACCTCAAAAATTCTCTCCTTTTTGTCTTCTGGTGCTTAAAAAAGTACGTGAACATACTGTTTTTAAATTTAGGCTTAAAAAAAAAAAATGTCCTCATGCTGAGTTCCTGTTTGCCAAGTTTCAGCTTGGAGAGAATTTTTATAGCTTTTATAAACCCCTGAAAATAGAAAATTTTAAGTGGAAATCCTTACACATTCTTAGTAAGGGCCAGAAATCTTGCCACCTTTGGAGAATGAAGGTAGCTTTTCATTGTTTAAAGATGGTGGCAATGGCTTGTCATCATAGTTTTTTCTAAAGACAAAATTTTGTTTAGCTGTAAATTTAATATGTTAAATTTTGCATGGGATAAATATTTAAAAATTTTAAAACACATTTATCTTCAACTAAGTGTAGTTATGTGGTGAAGCCTTTGTGTTATCCATTTTGTGGATGTCACATATAGTTTAACTTCTTAATTAAATATAACTTGTGTTTTAGCTGCTAAATATGGTTTAGATTCACTGTGGAAGTTGAATTTGTCGTGGTTGAATTGATTATGGCTGAATATCTTTGACAGTATAAAAGATCCCCTGTAAAAATCTTGTTCTCTCATTTTTATCATGTAAACCAAAGAGTCCTTTGTCCTTTGGGGAAACCAAGAATATGTCAGGTCTTTATTGCATCCCAAATCTGTTGTGGGAATTTTATGACATTGGAACCCAAAGTCTCACTTCCAGAGTGATAGATAGCATGTGGTACTTTACTGCAAATAGGGATCAATTTTAGTTCGGCAAACAGAAAGGGAGAGTAACTGATTGAAACTTTGGACACAGGGGACATGTTCTGGGAGGCAGATACCCAACAGAGACAGTTGGTCATTTTTGTCTGGACCCAAACAAAATTGAAGACATACTGCCAAACAAACATCAATCAAATGCATGCATACTCTTTTGGTTGTCTCCTGAAAAAAAAAAAAAAAAAAAAAAACCACCGAAGAAAAAAAACGGTCTCTAAGCAGCAATATATATATTTATTTTAAAGAAAATCTGATAGAGCATAATGTTAATCATGTAGAAAATTTACAGATAAGTTTTGTTGCAGCACATAATTCAGATTGAAAGAGACAAAAGTCCTTCTTTTCCCTGATACATGTCTGTGGGTTTTTTCCTCCACCGGAAAGGCAATAATTTCAGATTTGGCAGGAGCTATGCTTTTTAAACTCTTGACATGCATAGCCTTTGGCACAAGTGCCCCTAAAAGAAGGCCAAACAATTTGATGAAGGACAACTTTAAAGGGAAAAAAAAGTAAAACAAACTACTCTAAGACTAATATTTAGTCCTTGAAACAGGTGCATGAATTAGTGATCCAATATTGCTTGACTGCGTCCTTAAAATCCTTTACATTTATTTCTTCAATTGAATGAGACTTTCTAACATCTGTATCTGGAACTAATTCTGATAACCTTGACATTCAAAATGGAGATAAAGGATAGATAGCTTTCCTCAAAATGCTTCAATATGGCAGGAGGAATTATCTAATATTGATGAATAAAGCAATGTGACATGTGTGCTGAATTCTGAATCGACTTGTTGAGCTATGTAAGAGGTAAAAGAAGGACTTATTTTCAAGATGTGAAATGCATTGGGAAAAGCCAAGGTCAAAGCTAAAACAGGACTCCCTGCAAAAAATTTTCAATCTTAGTGAAAATTTTTCAATAAGAAATTGACAGTTGAGGAACAGTGTCATTGTCAGAAGTTTAACATTCTTTTCAGAGCCTAACAGACAAAGTCCCAGAGAACTGAGTTGTAGTAATAGCTACTTTAAAATTTATGGCTTGGGAAGAACAGATTAATTTTTGGAGGAGAGCCTGAATTATAGAGGGCTGACCTGAGCTCTGGTATGAGTGATCAGTGAGTTCAGTGTCTGCAACTCTAGGATTTTAAGAACCCTTAAAGGTTCCTTGTTAGCTATTGGGAAAAAAAATCATAGAGGATAAATCTGTTACAAGCCAAGTTATGTATATGTGTTTATATGGCTTTATACTTCCAGTGTTTCTTTAAAGAGGAGAACCATGGGGAAATGGCACATGGAAGTGTATTTCCAGATGTGTATGAGAAGATGTAACTGGACTGGGCTTTGAAGAATTGGGAAGTCTAAGATAAGTGGAATGGATTGGGTATAGTATGGATACAAGCGGAAGATGCAAGTTATATGGCTCAGTGATAAAGAATCCACCTGCCAATGCAGGAGACACAAGAGACACGAGTTCTATCCCTGGGTCAGGAAGATCCCCTGGAGAAGGAAATGGCAACCTGCTGTGTATTCTTGCCTGGGATATCCCATGGCGAGAGGAGCCTAGGGGGCTATAGTCCATAGGGTCAAAAAGTCAGACATGATTGAGCATGCATTCTTTCAAATCCAGGAGATCTTTACTTTAAGGAATTAGCCTTGAAGACACAGAGTTAGAAACCTTGAGTATCATGCTAAAAGAATCGAACTTTGGTTAAGAGTAGAGCCACTGATGAAATTCCCTGGTGGCTCAGTATAAAGAATGCTTGCCAGTGCAGGAGATGTAGGTTTAATCCCTAGGTCAGAAAGATACCCTGGAGAAAGGAATGGAACCATGTCTATGGGTTTTCCAGACAAGAATACTGGAGTGAGTTGCCATTTCCTTCTCCAAGGGATCTTCCTGACCCAGGGATCAAACCCACATCTCCTGCTTTGGCAGGTGGATACTTTACCACTGAGCCACCATGGAAGCCTATGAGGTCATATCTTGAGACATTTATTACTTAGTCCTTAGCTTGCTAGAATTTTAATTCAGCATAAGGAGTCACTGAGAGGAATTTTTAAATCATAAAGGAGAATATTTACTGGGACACTTTTTACTTAGTTCAAGAGAAAGAAAGACAGGCCCCAAATGCTGCACTATATAAAACTTGCCTTAGAAGTGACCTGTCTTTCCAGGATATGCTGAACGATGCATTAGACACAAATCCTCCAGGAAAGTCAATCAGGAGGTGGAGAGTATTTTGGATTCACTTCCAAATGGCACTGGCCTCTGAGCTCTGCAGTAGGGAGCTAAAATTCTAGAGAGGTCTGGGTTCAGAAACAATAGCAGAGTTACCAGAAAAGGTTTTCTAGCTTCTCTTTCTTATGCCATTCAACAAGATTTAGAAGGAAATACAGCCAAATTTAATGGTCATTACCTGATGAAAAACAGACATCCTTTGGATTATCTTCATGAAGTACTGAGCAGGACTAAATGCAATTAGAAGACTCCACTGAGGCCAAGATGGTTGAGGAGTCACAGAAAAACTATTGCATATGAAATATGGTCCCAGTGTATTTAGGTAACCCATGCGTTTTCAAAATAGTATTATAGGAAAAGCATAAGAGCAACTAACTGTGTTGTGAAGAGCACATTAGATTTGTCAATTTAGTATACTATGAAGTTAGTGTTTTCAGGTTTGGAGAATTTTGCTTTCAGTCAGCTCCTCAAAGAATGGAGGAATCCTTCAAACTTGCTTATCATCCTTTCTTTATATTCTACCCCTTCATTCTTCATTATGATATCATTTTTTTCCAAAGAAAGTTCATGCCATAAACATTGATTCCATTATATTAGTGATATATGACACTTTTTGTTTTTAAAGTGACAAATTCCTTGTGTATATTTGTATTAAACTTGGGTTTAGTCCTCGTGTTGAACCAGTGATTTTTGCATGAATTGAAATAGGGCACCTATCTATCTAATTTGAATAATTATGGTAAGGTGGTCATTACTATTAAAGAGAAACTGATGTTTTACCTTTTTATTTCAGAAAGGCAAGTTATTAGTCTTTTTTGTAAGAAACAGAGTACAAAAATTATTGTGATCAGAGCCTCCTTTTGAAAAGCTAGACCAACTCTTTCCTGCACACCAGCCGTGGAATGGCAAGACAATTTAGTAACTTAAGCAGTCATTAGGATTCACAGCCTATACAGAGGCTTCACCCTCGGGCCAGACCTATCGTAGTTGTAAGAAAATGATTTATGTGTTGTAATAAATGTTACTTCTCAATCTGTTTGCTTGTTCAATGGTTGAGGTCCCCAAAGAAAAGGTCTATCTCAAATTAGGACTGGCATGTATTATCTGTCAACTTTATATAGTACTGTAAAAGTCATTCAGCTGACAGTAATATTAGCAGAATGTTTTATAGGTTTTGTACTGTGTGAAGCTTTGTATGGGTGAGGAGAGGCGATGGGTCTGTGGGGCTCTGTAGTCCGGGATAAAGTTGCGTGTAGATGAGTCGTTTCAATGCTTCTCTGTAAATGAACATCTGGCTCCCATATTGATTCCATGTGTGAAAATGAGATCAGCCCATATAATGACCAGAATCAATCAGACTTCAGCTGAGGAGTAACATACACTGGCCTTGATTTGTTAGACAACCAGAATTGGCAGCACCTTGCATAATTTGGCACCAATTGACAAAGATTAGGCTCTTTGGGGGCCTGGGTGGTTATTAATTTGAAACCCCCCTTAAATATTTTGCAGAGTAAAATCAGCTGTAACTTATTTGTACCAACCCCCTCCGTTTCATACTCGCTCTAATTGTTTTAGACAAACAAGTGAGCTTGCGGCCTGTTCGCTTTACACAGGAAGACATGAATTCTTTGATCCATACAGTATTCTTTAGCTCAACCTTGGAGCTATTTACTGAGGAGATTTATTTGCAGACAGACAGTAGAACGGTTCTTTGTGAGCAGAAATGAGTACAGCTTCCATGGGTTTTCAGCTCGTATTTCGGCTACTTACTGTAAGAGATAAAACTGAGCCGTTTTTATTTTTAACCTGAACCATTCTTTTTTTAAATGTATTTTTGAAAACCAAATTAGACTCAACCTTCCCATTTTCTCCTCACCTTTTAGAGGTCGAACTCAGAGAATGACCAGATATCATTTCATGTTTGTGCTTTGCACAATCGTGAAGAAAACAAAATTGTAAGTTTTAAAACAGCATAGACGTTAACAGTAAGCATTTTACAAATAGGACTTCTTAATTTCTGAGTATACAGGGAACTATCTGTTCTGTAGTAATAGTAGATATTTGAAGAAAAGAGAAGCTATAATTGTCCAAATGTAATTTTAAAAATTGATTGTTGTTGCCCAACAGTTTTAAAGATACAGACTCATTTCTTTGAATTTAGGTCATCCTGTTTAGGTAAGTATCAAAACCCGTGGGCTTCCCAGGCGGCGCAGTGATAAGGAATCTGCCTGCCAGTGCAGGAGACAGAGGAGATACGAGTTTGATCCCTGAGTCTGGAAGATCCTGTGGAGAAGGATAATGGCTACCCATTTTAGCATTCTTGCCTGGGAGTCCACAGACAGAGGAGCCTGGCGGGCTACAGTCCACAGGGTCACAAAGAGTTGGATACAGCTTATGCATACACACATGCTAAACCAATATTTAATGTTTCCCTCCAATTAAATAAGAGTTATTTAAACAAAACCTCTCTAAATGCTTTCTATATAATGGACCAGACAATGCAATAGTAACAATGACATGACAGTTCTATAAATGTCATTTTATAATGCTGTAAGATAAGAGCTCCATTAAGACTATTTGATTTCTACTTAGAGAAATTTGAGTTATGAAATCAACTCTAGGGATAATTTTCAATTCTTAATTATCTCTGACAATTTATTTCTAAACTATATTCTCTTTTGTTATCTCAGAACTTCATTTCCTGGGCCTCTTGATAACCTAGTATATGAAAAGTCGAATCCCTCTTTTATTTTTTTTTTTGCATACAGATTTGTAAATTATAATTTAAAATATGTTTCTTTAGAGAAAAGTTATGATCTTCTGATTTTATCTCCTGGTCACTTAGGTTATTAAATCATATATGTCACTCTTTCCCTTACATTTTCTTTTGAATAATTTATTAACAGCATTTTAGAAAGCTGTGTGACATCATATAAATCTTTGTAGCTGGTTAACAGGTAGACTGGTCTCACTGAAAAACCAAAACTGTTTTGACTCCAAAAATAATCACATATTAATGAAATGTTTTATTTTCTAAAATTAAGTTGTGGATTAATGTTGATAGATCTTCAGATTTTCATTATAGTTTTGAAATACTCTCCTTTCCACCTGCTTAGAAAGCTACAAATAAAGAAATAAAACTTTGGGAACAAAGTATTTGCAGACACTTAAACACACACACACATATTTAAATCAGGAAGCTTTTAAGTCTAAACAAGCATTCAGTCTGTAAGTCATCATTTTTCAAAATCTTTCAAATTGCCTCCATAAGGCTTAAGACCTAACTTTGGTAAACAAAGGTGTCTAAGTTTTTGCCAATACTTTACAAGATCACTTTGCAAGAATGATGTATAAAGATTTTGGAACAAATGCATACCTCTCGTAAGTAGTTAGATTATTTGTTATTTGTTAAAAGGATTAAGAGAAAGTTTTAAGAAATGCTTGTATGTATAGGTAGAAATGGGCATGGCAAAGGGTTTTGTAATTTCAGGCCATTAACTAACACATCACAAGTAACACTTATGGAAGATAACGCTATCAAGACGTCACATGCGGTTGACATTTTAGAAAAAGAAGGAATGTGTGGTTGTGTCACACATTAAAACAGTTTTGGCACACATGCATTTTCCTGACTCTTACGTCTAGCCTTAGGTAAGAGTTCTTACATATTAAAAATATTACCACCGTGATTTCAAAGTGAGGCCAAGTCCTGTTAGGGGAATGTGTGATAATTTACCGTCCTGTCTACACTGTAAGTGAAACCATGTTAACAGCAGCCGTGCATAAACATGGTTTTCGTTATATTTCAAACATAGTGTGGACAGCTTTATATTTCATAAGACCCTTCTTTCTTGTCTTTTTTGGTACATTGGTTGATTTGGCATAATTCTTTCCTTGAAAGCATCCATAAATGGTAATTGATAATGACAATAACCTTCAGAGCATTCTACCAGATACCCTGAGAAGGACTGTCTTTTATTTCACATTTATTTACAGAGGCTTGCTGAACTTGGTAAGACATATTTTTTTTTGCCGGAATAACAGATGATAACGGCTCTCAACTTGGATCTGATGGCATGTATCCTGTACCTTACAAAAAATGTCAACCAAAGTCCCCCACACAATTGTCATATCTTTTACAGTGAATGATTTTCTTATACCTGAATAAGTTCTCCCTTTTACTTTATTTCAATTTTATTTTATTTTAAGTGTTACTTGAATATATATGAGCTAGCTGTGAATGAATTCTTGAGGTAGGTGTTCATGTATTTCAAAAGCAACAATCTTTGGGGGATTTCAGAAATAAATATGCCTAGCAGATAATAATTTCATGGAAAATGACTCAGCACTATCAGTATCACTCATAACCACATGGGCTGACCTATGTTAAGAAAATCATTTCCCTTAACAAGATTTTTGAAGCTGCCTATTCTACCACTTGTTTTTGTTTAAAAAAAAAATGTATTTAAAGGTTGGGAAAAAACCAATTCTCCAATTGAGAGCTTTGAGTTTTGTGCATGAGAGCAGTGAATGAAAAGAACAAAAGTTTACATTCTAATGATGGAAGGGATCTTGAATACTCTGAAATCATCTGCACTTCATGTTTTAGGTGGTACAAGTCATTCGCTCATGATCCTGTTCCACCCATGTATCATTCAGTAGCTTAAAACAAAAAGGAAATAAAAGAAGTATGGAAATGGTTGCTTTTATAGTAGTCCTCAAACATTCCAGAATTTCTCAACCGATGGTGCCTTGTTCCCATTCCTTTTGTCCTCGTATATCTTGGACTTTGCAACTCCTATTTTAGGACAGGCTAAAACAGACTAAATATTTATATATGTGTCTATGTGTGTGTATTTTTGATACACAGTCTAGGTGAGACCTAATAATTTTATGAAAGTAGAAGCATTGTAGTGGAGTTGACCCACAAGTTTTGGTGACCAGTTAGCTATGAGAAGGGTTTGAGGGATGATGAAAAGGATGCAGGGCTTCCCAAGTGGCTCAGTGGACACAGGTTCAATCCTTGGGTCAGGAAGATCCCCTGGAGTAGGAAATGGCAACCTACTCCAGTATTCTTGCCTGGAAAATTCCATGGATAGAGGAGCCTGGGAGGCTACAGTCCATGGGATCACAAAGAGTTGGACACAACTGAACACACACACAGAAAGGATGCGAGGAAGTTACCCTGCCTGAGATGGGAAGCGTGGGACCAATAAGCAAGTTGTATTATTTTAAAAAAGCTCTTGGAAAAATATGTAAGTTGTCATCTATAATGGTAAGGGTACATAAATTTAATGCACCATCATGATTATACCAAATAAGGGAAAACATGGTTTTCATTGCAATAGTAAGTTGGTGGTACAAATTGCATTACCATGTTAAGAAAGGAATGTTTGTTCTTTTCTGTTAACCCAGAAATAACTCCAGAATCAATCAAGATGAGGACAAAATGCAATTGTTTGTATATTTGCATCCTTGCTAATAAATGAATATGTTTTGCCTCTTTCAAAGTTATTTTTAACTTTTTCATTTTGTCAGCCAGAATTACAATTTTTCTAGAGCTGAGGCAATTTTAAGAAGCTTGACCCAGCCATCTAATTTTAAATAAAACTGAATTCTGTCCGGCATTTTAGTTTGAAGATACCCTGTATATATGTATTTACCCTATATTTTTCTCTATTTCATGATATTTAAATTTATTCCATTATGATTTATTTATGAAATATTTGTAATTAATATTAAATATTATTAAAATTATTTCTAGTAATTTTGAAGGAGGCTTTTTCTTAAAATATAGAAAATAAGAGGATTTTATCCAAACCTGTGATTAGATTTGAACTATTTCTTTTGGCTGTTGTCTTTTTTAAAAAAATCACTTGAGTACAGCCTTTTTGACAGGCAGCGCTGAACTTTGGTTGAATTGTATAGTAATTCACCAATATCTTAAGTGTCAATCTTAGAATATTTTGAATACAAACAGAAACACCATCCAGTAGGGTTTTAGCATTACATTATATATCAAGGAAGCCAGAGTATTTCTGGGTATTTACATTGAAGACTTATGAAAATAAATTATCTAAAAAAAAATTATTCACTATGAATAATGATGACTATGCATCCTGCAAACTTGGGCAAACTCCAGGAGATGGTGAGGGACACGTGTGCTGCAGTCCATTGGGTCATGAAGAATTGGACAGGGCTTGATGACTGAAAACAACAAAAAATAAAATTTTAAATAAATGAGATGCCATTTTAAAAAGTGTGTACATGCACATATATGTGTACTTTTGAAATTCTAAGCATGATTAGTTGACTTATTGTTTTTAACAGTTTCATTATTGTATCTAGTTGTTTGTTTAACACTGGAACACACTGCATTTTTTTGAGCATCTCCTGTGGGCCAAACACAGTATATTGTTTCTAGATATTTTATTTCCACTCTGGACTTTGCTGTGGGCCTGAATACCATATAAGCTGGAATATCAGAGAGCCTTCAGGTGCTTGGACACCTCAGACCTTGTGAATGTCCCCATTTCTGTTCTGTGGCCTCTGTTTAACTTTCTCTTGTGTTTTGCTTGAATCCTCCATCAAAGAGGTAAGGGGGAGCCAATGACCGGAGGTAGTAAGCCTTTCGTTATTCTAGTTTCTGAAGTTAAGGCTGATTAGTGCCCTGGCCTCCAGGGTATTCTCATCTGCTTTCAGCTGCTGGAGTCTATCCTCTGTGGACTTTCTCGTTTTGATCATTGTGATTTAGGAACCTAAAACCGTAGCTTGGAGGAGACTGTGGTGACTTACCTGACCTTGCCCTGGTCTTCTGACTATTTTGCTCTATCAAGAAAAAAATGGGCTCAAATTTGTAGCATATCCTAAGTGGATGACTTTATTCTTCTAGATCAGCGGTCCTCAATGTTTTTGGCACCAGGGATCAGTTTCCTGGAAGACAGTTTTTCCACAGATGGGTGGTGTGGGATAGTTTGGGGATGATTCAAGGGCATTACATTGATTGTGTGATTTATTTCTATTATTATTATTAGATCAGTTCCACCTCAGATCATCAGTTACTAGGTCCCAGAGGTTGGGGACCCCTGTTTTAGATGATTCCATTCTTAACTCATTTGTAGTCCACATAGGAGAATTTATTTCCCGTATAGTTAAGTATGTGTTGGCTCTATAATGCCAGGAAGGTAGATTTGGAAGGTGGCTCAGATGGTTAAGAATCAGCCTGCGATGTGAAAGACCTGGGTTCGATACCTGGGTTGGGAAGATCCCTTGGAGAAGGGCATAGCAACCCACTCCAGTATTCTTGCCTGGAGAATCCCCATGGACAGAGGAGCCCAGTGGGCTACAGTCCATGGGGTTGCAAAGAGTCAGACACCACTGAGTGACTAAGCACAGCTTGATAGTGAATCACTGAAAATTTAACCAGGGGAGGGACAAGACTGAATCTGCATTTTAGGATTCTGCAGGCAGTGACGGTGTCCAGATAAGAAGATACCAATTAGAAATCAATAGAAGCCCTGAATTAAGACAATGGAATAAATTTAGAGAAGGGTAATTTCTGAGAAATTTAAAGAGATTAAATTACCTAGAGTTGGTGAAGATTAGATACAACTTGTGAGAAAATGACCTCCTATTTTCCCCTGGCTGACAGTGTGAAAAAAATATACCATTACAAAGATAGAGAACTAAGACATATTTTTTTTTGGGGGGGGGTGAGTGGGTGGGAATCATCTTAATGATAATAATATTGTTTGTTTGTCTTTGAATTTCACATGTTTGGGTCCACTCCTTAAAACTGTAAGTGGATGAGAAAGTGGCTCCAAGTAGAGATTCTTATTTTGACTATACAGATTCGGAAATTAGGGGTATTTAAGATTTAGTTGAAATCACAGGCATAAAGAGATTTCTCATTTATGTTCAAAGCTTCAACTAGAGTTTGTGGATACCTAGGTTATAGCAGTTACACTATATCATCTTTTTTATTTGCATATTAATCTCCCCACTAGCTGTAAACACCTTGAGGCCAGAATCGTCTTTCTTCCTTTTAATGTCTCTAACCACCTAATATAGTACCTGGAACATGGGCAGGTATTCAATTATGTGTTTAGTGAATGAATAAATAAACAAATATATGAGTTAACCCAGGAAGCATAAAGTAAGGAGGGACTCTGAGAAAAGTATGGTTAGGAATCATAGAACTAATTCTGAAGAGTAATCCCATGATATTGATGACAGCTGGAAGAGACTGGTGGCTATAGCTACAGCCAAGGGAGGAGTTAAGAATTCAGTGCTCCAGATCACAAGGCTCCTTACATGCTGTACCCCTGACTCTGAAAAAGAGCAATGGAAGAAATCACCCCATTGCTAGATCTTTACGCACACTGGGGAGATGTTTGGTTCACATGCTTGAGGTTTGGGATTCTCTGTCACTGTCAGGAATGTATGCTATGACTGAACTATATTGGCATTAAAACCAAGTTCATCATGTGTTTATATACAAGTTAGCTGAATACCGACGACCTCTTTCTATGTTTTTCCCACATCAAATGATCAAGTGGCAGAAATGTTTTTTAAAAGTACGGTTTTTCTTTCTACAGAAATTATTTGAAGGTACAAACATTTAGCATGAAGATTCTTGTGGAATTCATTAAGGAGGTGTTAATAATAGTATGTTAGTTAGTTGCTGTTGCACTAGAGGAGGTGGCTAGCTAAGACAAATCTGATTAGACAGAACCCTGCTCTGTTTGGTAATGACAGAAGGATGGCATTGAACTTCAGTAACTTAAGGAATAAATCCAGCATTTTCCGAAAGCCCTTTATGTTTAACCCAGTGTCACAAATAACGCCACATGGTATCCCAGCTCCCTATATTCAGCCCAACTGTATGAAAATATCTTTATACTGCATAATCAGTTATGTTGCTCAGACTCAGAAAACAAACTCAATAATTTATGTTAATCTGTGTTCATTAAATTTTGTTTAACCTACAAGAATAATGAAGCAGCATTTCTTCTGCCCCCAGGAAATAGTATGGAAACACTTCAGACAGACTGACTCCATTACTAAAGAAAACTGTGTTTCAGGAGACACCCCTAACTTATGGTTTTGATTAAAGGTTCTTCTTGCATTCTTATTGCTTTTAACTTTTCTGTTGTTTGTTGTAAAACCTGAGCTATAAAAGATCTCAATTTGAAAATCTTAGACTTTTAAAACCTAGAAAATTTTTCCTACAAAAAATAGCAAATATTCTCTTGAGGGTAAAGAGCACACAGACAGAAAAATGAAGGAAAGAAGAAGAAGCCTAGTATTAAAACACAGGAAACCTGTTGGCCCTGGTTAATCTTATTTTTGTGTATTATTATTAAAAAAAACAAAAATCATTTTGTTTTCCAAAGAAGCAGGACATATTGATTCATCAGTAGTATATACATGTCACTAGCATAGAGCACCTTCCACTTGCTGGAAATTTTTGTTCAGTAATCTTCAAATGCATTATAAAAAAGTGAGCACAATTTTATTGGGAGATAAATTGTAATAAATTTGAGTCAATTGCCCTTTGTTATTTATCAACATAATTTCAGAGTTTAGGAAATAACCAAGAAGTGTGTCATCGCTGAACCTGCATAATACTTATGCCAAAGTAGCTCTTCATCCATTCCTGAATTTACTCCTCTATTAAATAAAAATGGGAATAATAATGATTATATCACAGATTCTGCTTGAGACATAAGAATATTGTTAAGTGCAAAAAAATATGTGATTTCTGAGGGCTTTATCATTTTTGGATATAAAGGTACTTCATTTTTCAAAACCCTTTAATATCGTAATAAGTAGGCTAAAAGGATGAGTAAACATTTCTAGTTTATGGGATTTATTCTGAGGTCTACCACACTTGCCAGGTGGTAAATACTTGTGATAGAAACAGGTTGCTTTATTACAACTTCAGTAAACAACCGTGACTGGCTCATTTCTGTCTGGAGTTATATGTGTTTTCTTTTAGTGATAAGAAGTATATTTGTGATGAATCATAGTTCCATCAACTCTCCTGGCATTTCCTCAAAGAACTACATGACATGAAGTTCCTTTTGGTTTGATTTTCTTTACTTTGTGTAACACGAACCTTTTGTTTCAAATACGTGAAACTCCACACTACAAGACTCAAGTATATATTCATAGCTTCTACTACATGTGTTTCTGGCTTGTTAAGTCCTGCTGCTGCTGCTGCTGCTAAGTCGCTTCAGTCGTGTCTGACTCTGTGCGACCCCATAGACGGCAGCCCACCAGTCTCCCCCGTCCCTGGGATTCTCCAGGCAAGAACGCTGGAGTGGTTGCCATTTCCTTCTCCAATGCATGAAAGTGAAAAGTGAAAGGGAAGTTGTTCAGTTGTGTCCGACTCTTCGCGACCGCATGGACTGCAGCCTACCAGGCTCCTCCGTCCATAGGATTTTCCAGGCAAGAGTACTGGAGTGGGGTGCCATCGCCTTCTCCAAGTCAAGTCCTACATAAGTGAATTCTCCAAATTCTGAAATTATTCCCCAAGATTAAAACTGGAAAAAAAAGGGTTTGAGGAGAAGTATTCCTAAAGTGTTTGGTAAACTACCTAGTTAAAGTCAGTGAGACAACTGTGGTATCTTTTGTATCTTTACTGATTTTTAGTATCATAAGGTAGCAAGCAGCACCCATTGCTTTCTACACTGCACCTTTCTTACATGGTTTTTGCTTTTGTCTTTTTATTCAACAGATGACTAATATTTCTGCCTTGCTAGTGATGTTAGATACCTTCATTACCCTACACATATGCCTTTCTCTTTTGATGTCTCGAATCTGCTAAGGACCTCAAACTGTAAGAGAAAAGAGAATCTGATCAATTGATACAGTCAGTTTTATTGATACAGTCAATTGTATTTTTAATAAAGGCATGATCTTCAGTTTCCTTCCATCTGTTTTGACTAAGAAGATTTTATCTTTTGCATGTTTATCTTAATTTTGGAGACAAGAATTTATTTCATCCTTGATTTTGAACTTCAAGATTATTCCTACAGAGAGTAGGGTGAAAGAACCAACATAACTTTCCACCTTGGAATTGATTGTCTTCTCCAACAGTAAGATTTCGTGTTCAAAAGAGCAAAGAAATCTTAGGTGAAGCACATTCACTTGCTGATTTTCATAATAATTTGCCAACCTTTGTCTGTAGGTGTTAAACACTGGCTTCAGGTATCTTAGTATAATATAGACTCAGCGGGTGGAGGCATGCCTAGGGTCATGAATTCTTAATTCCACTGTAAGATATTTAACATTTGTTACTAAACTGACATTGTTCTAGGAAGACACTGGGGATACAGTGAACAAAAAAATCCTCAATTTCATGGAGCTCTTTTAAATGCTAAAACATCACCAATAATATAAGGTCTTTTTTTTAATGTCTTTGTTCCTGCTCAGATTAAGGTCATAAAGTTAACTGAAAAAGACAAAACAATAATAAATGCTATTCTTGATGAAGTTTTTTCCCCTCTCTTATCTATACTCTAGGAATATTTGTGTCTCTCAAAATTCTCTTGGCAACTCTTATATTTATTATAAACAAAATTTTATAAATCTCCAACTTCCTATATTCTAAACTCCTTGTAGGCAAGGTCCGTCTCTTTTAAGTATTCCCCTATTTCCTATAGGGTTTTGTACATGAAATAAGCTCAGATATTGATAAAGCTCATCCAAGCTCCTAGTTCCTTGACAGCATTGAGAATGTCTTTTTTTTTTTTTTTAGTGTCGATGACATCTATAAACACTCAATATATGCTGACTTTATATGTATTCCTGTGATATTTTAATATCACAAGGATGCATCTTGTTGGCATATACCCACCATCAAAACCTAAGCTTACAATAGATGCCTTCTACAGAGGCTTATTCATGTAACATACTTTTAGCCTCTGATATTTTTGTGTCATACATATTGTCAAAAATTGAGCAAACAGATGGTTTGTCTTCTTTGAAACTGAACAACATGAAATGGGAGAAATATTTGCTTAGGTCCCATGGTTATGCCCCAGACAGAACTGGTAGAGTTATCCCTTCCCCTTTAACTACTTTTTCTAGCTTGCTTGTGTGCAATTTCCTCTGCTTTTCAGAGGAATTAAAACTTGAGGACCCTTGAGCCCACGATCTCTAGACTTGATATACTCTACAACTATCGTAAGTAAGGGAAGGAGGGAACAGATGCATTCTATGGCACAAAACAAGCACTGAATTAGATTAATACTGTGTTTGTGCATGGATGCTAAATTGCCTCATCATTTCTGACTCTTTGTGAGTCCATGGACTGTAGCTTGCCAGGCTCTTCTAGGTAAGAATTCTGGAGTGGGTTGCCATTTCCTTCTCCAAATTCTGTGTTCACTTAGAGAAATAATCCATGAGCAAAGTGAAGATAATATTTGATACCTACATTTTTTACCTTAACTTTCTAAAGTTGTATCTTTAGTTTTTTTCCCTTGCTTTGGACCCAAGAGAACACTTCTTGAGACAAAAGGTATTTTTTGAGATTGACATTTGCAAATGATTTAGCATCAAAACTTTATAAGCAGCAAAAGTTGGTGTGGGAGGTATGTATAAATATAAAAATACAATTTTAGAAGCACATAAAATACATTTAAAAGTTTGGTTTAAAATTAAGGTACAAATGTAGGGAATTGATGTTATAACACATATTTATTGCAACTTCGCTGTATGTACTGTTTGAAAATTCATAATTCAGTGGGTTTGTTGATGTTGCTTTTTTTAGTTATGAAGTTGGCCTTATACTTTCTTCACAGTATTGAGAAATTCACTCTACCTCATTTATCTGTAAGGCTTGACCAGAAAAAAATGCTGACAGCAAAGTTTACTATATTTTTTTCCCCTCCCTGGTTATGTAGTAGTAAACGATAGCCATTATATTTCAGAATTTAAAAACCAAGTCCTTGCATACTTTTTAAGACAAATGTTATAGGATATTAACCGCATTTAAAGTCTTTATCTTCTTTTGTGCCTAAATGATTCATTCTTCTGTCTTTTAACATTAATGTTAATATGGAGCAAAATAGTTACCTATTTGGAGCAGAAAGAAATCTTATCCAGATGTAGGCTGTGTTTTTTATATTTAAAAATTGCTTGTTATATTTTAAAGACTTTATAGCTTATTGTCATAATACAAGGTCTAGAAAATGCTCTTTATTTCCAAGGTGATCCATTGATTGGAAAGAACTTGAGTTTTGGAAGGAAAGAGGTGGATACAAATCCTGTTCTGTTAATCAGTGCCCGAGTCTTGTTGCGAGTTCCTTAGTTTCTTAGACTTTTTAAGTTGGGATTTTATTTTCCATCTAGTAGAAATAGCACCTACTTGTGAATAATTATTGTAAGGTTTTTTTCAGATGCAGGTTTTGACATGTTGTAGTTGTTCAACAGATACAGTTATTAACTTATTATATGAGGTGTGAGAAACAATGGGAGGAGTTGATGGGGTGGTGGTGATGGGAAGAGGACTCTTAAGATGTTGAATCATTGACTATAAAGTGACGATTGGAACTAATCATCCAGGAAAGTAACTAAGAGACTCCAACTACTCCCTTTGTGAAGATACCTCCAAATTTAAGAAACATCATGCTTAATTCAGGCTTCCTAGGTAGCGCTAGTGGTAAAGAATCCACCTGCCGATGCAGGAAACACAGGAGACACAATTTGATCCCTGGGTTGGGAGGATCCCTTTCAGGATGGCATGACAACCACTCCAGTTTTCTTGGCTGGAGAATCTCAGGGACAGAAGAGCCTGAGAGGCTACAGTCCAATGTGTCATGAAGAATCAGACACAACTGAAGCGACTTAGCAGGCACACATGTATGCTTGTCACCTTAAAATTTGGACTCTGTAGAATTCTGTTTGAACTGTATGGTGAGCTCAGAATAAGCCATTCAATTCAGTTCAGTCGCTTAGTCATATCCGACTCTTTGCGACCCCATGAATCGCAGCATACCAGGCCTCCCTGTCCATCACCAACTCCTGGAGTTCACTCAGACTCACGTCAGTCGAGTCAGTGATGCCATCCAGCCATCTCATCCTCTGTCGTTCCCTTCTCCTCCTGCCCCAGAGTCTTTTCCAATGAATCAATTCTTCACATGAGGTGGCCAGAGTACTGGAGTTTCAGCTTTAGCGTCATTCCTTCCAAAGAAATCCCAGGGCTGATCTCCTTCAGAATGGACTGGTTGGATCTCCTTGCAGTCCAGGGGACTCTCAAGAGTCTTCTCCAAGACCACAGTTCAAAAGCATCAATTCTTCGGCGCTCAACCTTCTTCACAGTCCAACTCTCACATCCATACATGAATGCTGGAAAAACTATAGCCTTGACTAGGCGGACCTTGGCAAAGTAATGTCTCTGCTTTTGAGTATGCTCTCTAGGTTGGTCATAGCTTTCCTTCCAAGGAGTAAGCGTCTTTTAATTTCATGGCTGCGGTCACCATCTGCAGTGATTTTGGAGCCCCCAAAATAAAGTCTGCCACTGCTTCCACTGTTTCCCCATCTATTTCCCATGAAGTGATGGGACCAGATGCCATGATCTTCATTTTCTGAATGTTGAGCTTTAAGCCAACTTTTTCACTCTCCTCTTTCACTTTCATCAAGAGGCTTTTTAGTTCCTCTTCTCTTTCTGCCATAAGGGTGGTGTCATCTGCATATCTGAGGTTCTTGACATTTCTCCTGGCAATCTTGATTCCAGCTTGTGCTTCTTCCAGCCCAGCATTTCTCATGATGTACTCTGCATAGAAGTTAAATAAGCAGGGTGACAATATACAGCCTTGATGTACTCCTTTTCCTATTTGGAACCAGTCTGTTGTTCCATGTCCAGTTCTGACTGTTGCTTCCTGACCTGCATATAGGTTTCTCAAGAAGCAGGTCAAGTGGTCTGGTATTCCCATCGCTTTCAGAATTTTCCATAGTTGATTGTGATCCACACAGTCAAAGACTTTGGCATAGTCAATAAAGCAGAAATAGATGTTTTTCTGGAACTCTCCTGCTTTTTCGATGATCCAGCGGATGTTGGCAATTTGATCTCTGGTTCCTCTGCCTTTTCTAAAACCAGCTTGTACATCTGGAAGTTCACAACTCACGTATTGCTGAAGCCTGGCTTGGAGAATTTTGAGCATTACTTTACTAGCACGTGAGATGAGTGCAATTGTGTAGTAGTTTGAGCATTCTTTGGCATTGCCTTTCTTTGGGATTGGAATGAAAACTGACCTTTTCCGGTCCTGTGACCACTGCTAAGTTTTCCAAATTTTTTGGCATATTGAGTGCAGCACTTTGACAGCATCATCTTTCAGGATTTGAAATAGCTCAACTGGAATTACATCACCTCCACTAGCTTTGTTTGTAGTGATGCTTTCTAAGGCCCACTTGACTTCACATTCCAGGATGTCTGGCTCTAGATGAGTGATCACACCATCATGATTATCTTGGTCTTGAAGATCTTTTTTGTACAGTTCTTCTGTGTATTCTTGCCACCTCTTCTTACTATCTTCTGCTTCTGTTAGGTCCATACCATTTCTGTCCTTTATCGAGCCCATCTTTGCATGAAATGTTCCCTTGGTATCTCTAATTTTCTTGAAGAGATCTCTAGTCTTTCCTATTCTGTTGGTTTTCTTTTTCTATTTCTTTGCATTGATCTCTGAGGAAGGCTTTCTTATCTCTTCTTGCTCTTCTTTGGAACTCTGCATTCATATGCTTATATCTTTCCTTTTCTCCTTTGCTTTTCATGTCTCTTCTTTTCACAGCTATTTGTAAGGCCTCCTCAGATAGCCATTTTGCTTTTTTGCATTTCTTTTCCGTGGGGATGATCTTGATCCCTGTCTCCTGTACAATTTCAGGAACCTCAGTCCATCAGGCACTCTATCTATCAGATCTAGGCACTTAAATCTATTTCTCACTTCCACTGTATAATCATAAGGGATTTGATTTAGGTTATACCTGAATGGTCTAGTGGTTTTCCTTACTTTCTTCAATTTAAGTCTGAATTTGGCAATAAGGTGTTCATGATCTGAGCCACAGTCAACTCCTGGTCTTGTTTTTGTTGACTGTATAGAGCTTCTCTATAAGCCATTACTCAGGTTAAATCTGGTCATCTGATTTTCCTGTAGCCCTTTCATAGATTTTTATTTCATGTTGCACAGGTAATGGAGAAACATGTTTAGTAACTGAGAAGGTAAGTCAGTACTATTTTGTACAAGCAGTTGCTCTCTTTGTATGTTATTTCTATTCTTCAAATGAAAAACACTTTATTTCAAATTCTTTAGGAATAGGAAAAAGTTTCAATAAGATCCCATTCAAAAGGTGATTAACTCAGACCCTAATTTTTTTTTTCCTGCAGTTTCCGCCATAATTTAGCTTTTATTTTTCTGACGTAAGATCTCTTAGACTATAGTACAGGTTTCATCACAGAAGTAAATAACAGCATGTTTCCTTGGGAGCAATTGAACAACAGAATAAAACAGTACTTACTGTTTTTTGAAAGTTGTGTCAGATTGTCATGGTAATACAGAGTTGCCTTATGTTGTCATAGCAACCAGAATTATAAAACGGATTTAAAGAGGATGAAGAGATACCCTTTGGTGTTGCGATTCCTTTAACTTTAAAGGTTTCATTCCTCCTCTACTTCTGTTGATTTCATTTTGCTTCTTCTTCTTTTTTTTTTTTGGTAAAATGTAGAAGGGGAACTGTGGCTAGAGGGAATAATGGGAACCCACCCATACTTTTTCCCAAATGAAGAGTTGCAGCATAAAGGCCTCAGTCATCACATTTTCTTTGAGCCAGGTAGGATGCAGGGTCTGGAACACGGAATCAGATAAACTGCTGTGTCAAGCCATCCCAACCCCAAGCAAGAGGAAGTCTCAACTCAAAGTGGGTTGAAAAGGTATTTCATCTTTATGATTATTCATGACTTTTCTTTCAAGCAAAAACATCCCAGTCTTCCTCTGAACAAAAAAAGCAATATTGGGCTTTGGGAGCTGATTCATCAACTAGATCAGGCTTTGGGGAAGACTGTTTTTTCTCTGTAATTAGAATGATTTCGGTCATTAGACTTGTTCAAGAGGTTAAACTTTGACCCTGGAGGTGAAAAACTAATTTCAATGCTAAACCATTTCCATTATTCCACAGTAGGGACCAAAAAAAAAAAAGGAGCTTTACAAGGCTATTGAGATATTTATTGCTGGTCTGCAGAATGCATGCAATGACAGATTCTACAAATAGTAACGACTAAAAAAAAAATAATAATAAGCATGTTAAATATAAAACTTTGCTGAAAATCATTGTTTTAAGTATGTTTTCTCTTCACGCAGCCCTTACCCTCTTGGCATGAGCAGTTTGCTTTCATGCTCTTTGTTGCTGTGTTGCCTCCTCTCGACTTGCAAGTTGCAGCAAGTCTTAGACATTAATAGTGGCCAGGTAGCATAATACTATTTTTAATGAATGTCTGTTTTCTATTCTTTACCGTGCTTTCTTTGGAGAGAGGCCCACGAAACAAAGTATTAAGAAAACACACTGCTGCCCTGGAATGTGTGTATTAGCTGCAGATTATTTCCTATTAGCAGATTAGCTGCAAGGCTATTGGCTCAGAAAGGTCTTTGAGAGTATTTTGTTTTGTAACTGATTCAAGCCATGGGAGAGAATTGCCACCATGATTGGAAAGAAGAATTAGCTACTGTTGCCATGGACACTGGAGTTCACAGTCCCATTGTTAAATCTAGTGCTTGAGAATGAGATGCCCCAGCATGAGTTCAAGCTTTGTTAATGAAATGATCGAATATATTTTTTCGGAGCTGTGACAGAATCTTGTGAAAGACACACATGAAATACATTTTGGCTACAGAAAATTTTTGTTTTCTGTATAATTCTGCGTTCTCCACTAAAATAATTCCCTGCTATAGCACTTCATGGCAAATAATACCTGCATCTCTAAATCTTTAATTACCTTTGTAATACATAACCATTTAGAACATATCTTTGAAAATTATGTTTTGGTCAAACATATAAAAATGACATTAAAATGCAAATGTTCAAATAATTAGACGAACTATACCAGTATGCAGCAGTATAAATAATGATGGCATTATACATGAGGTGTATCTTTAAAAATGTCTTTGTAGAAACATGGAGATCAAAGCCACCAATATGTTTTAAAGGTGGGCCGTAAACCATGGTGTGACATACAGTAGATGTCAATTTTTTAAACTCGAAAAAATTTGTGGAAGTTAAAGACTAGTGGCTCATTATGATGATGTGGGGGAAAACTTGTGAAGTTCAAAGAGAAAGTGACAAAATGTTATCAGCCCCAAACTTCTGCTAATAGTCCAGTCAACAGCTATTTAAGTGCAGGCTAAATGCCAAGCATAATGTTCTACACTTCAAAGAGAGCTTGTGGTCTTAACCAGGCTTCCCTTTTTTATATCTTACCCCTCCTTTCCATCAAAACCACTTCTGTTCCATTTTTTTCACCTTTATAATACTGTTTCATTCATTTACTTTTCAGAAAGATGTAGGTCCCAATCATGTTTCTGCCACTTACTCTTCAGTGTGACTTTGGGTCGATTAACTAAGTCTTAGTTTCCTCATCTATCAAATAGAATGGCAAGAGCACCTACCCCCATAGAGATTCATGGATTAAATTAAATAAAAATGATAAATTTAGTGATGCCTGGTGCTTGGCATTCAGTAAATACAATTATTTCCTCAAAAAGTCAGTGGTTCCTATTTCTCACAAGATGCCTATATATTCTAGCAATGAAACTTGGGGTATTCCTGCTAATTTATATGCCTGTCCAGTTACTTGTGAAAATGTATCTAGTTATTATCCCGATTACCTCCCAAATGTATTTCACGAGCATTCTCAACTCTTTGCTTAGCAAAGTCCCTTTTTAGGAGTTCCCTTGCTTACCCCTCTTTTTTTTCTACCTAAGGTCAATATTTTCTTTAAGATCCACAGTCTCTGAAGTATTCCTGACTAATCCAGCCTCCTTCCCCCACTTTTAAAAATTTATTTCTCAGTATTTTTTTTTCAAAGATTTAAATATGTATATTAGAAGCCCAGTGAGAACTGGTTTGAAGTTAGACTCTTAAACTCTTCCTAATCATCAGGCCCTCCTTGGAATATTTCATTTATGAAAGAAAGATCGCAAAAAGTAAGTATATCCCAAGGATATTAGCTTTCCACAGATTTCATTTATTTTAAACATTTGAATTAACCACTTTGTGCTTGGCTTTGTTCTTCATTGCTTAACCTGTTACCGGTTGGGTTAACTTGTCCTCTGGATATGTATCATCAGACAGTAAATAGTTCTAATGGCCGGGTTCTCGTCAGTAGGGAAGGCAGCATTACCAAGCTTTCCGTGAGGCTTTCTGTTGGCACTGTGAGGGGAGAGACCACAGCCAAGCCAAAGCAAAAGGACAAAAGCAAACCAACAGTACTTCAAAATGAGTTGAGTAACAATAGGATCTGTTATTGGACTGTACATACTCTCTCTTCAGTGGAATATCTTAGAATCTAAGATTCATGCGGTTAACTCCTTTATTTGGAGGTAAAATCTGGCAAATGCAGCTACCTGTGACATGAAAAAGACAGACACAAAGGTCTCATGAAAGAGGATAGTGAGTAACAAAGCTGCACAAAAAGGAGTTGGAACCAGCTTCAGCAAAGTCTAATTACTAAACAGTGGAAGTACAGATGTCTACTTCGTTTATCTTCCAGTTAGCACTTCAGAAGAAAAGAGAGTTGTTAACCATAAACTGACATCCTAAATGATACACTGAAAATTTTTTTCTGAAAAATTAAAATGGAGAATATTTGTTCCAGTAATTTGTTGTTGTTTCATTATGCCGTGTTTAGATAATAATGGAATCGGATTATTGAGTACAAAGGATCCTGCCAGGTTTGTAGTCAAAGAGCTGTCAGTCTATCCTCGATTTAATCTGGATGGAGGAATGATTGATTTCCAGGTTACAAAATTTTGGCAGAATAGTTTTTGGTTTTTTTTTTTTTTAGTCCTTGATAGTATTTTAAAGGAAAGTTTCATTAGAAGATAATCACAGTTTCAAATTCCATGAGATTAATTATGTGGTCTGGGAGAATGGAATTAAATGGGCAGATCAACCTGCAACTGTTGGCAACAACAATAAAAGATAAACACAAGTTTTAAGAGCAGAAATGTCCTTTGACTCAAGGAAGGATATAAAATAAAAGACTAAAAAAATGCTGATTACTGTACTAAATGTACAGTCTCTTTTAGTGGAAGTAGGTATACTCTGGGATTCCAAATTGTTAGACTTTTATCTGTTGTCTGTATTAGGAAAAGAGTTATCTTTCTTTACATAAACACACATTTCATACAGATGCATGTATAGGGTATGTTCTTTATGGATTTTAGGATGCAAATTATAATTGAAAGATTATGAATAAATGTAATGGCATAATCAACTATGCTTATTTATCCTCACAATAAAGATATTTTAAATTATCCTCACCTTTTAAGGAAAAATTGTAATGCAAAGAGTTATTTTACAGACTTACTTCTTGCTTATTATAATTTCTGGGCTTTATGAGAATTGAAACGGTTAAGAATTCCTTATAAAACTTGGTGATGTCCCAGAAAAATGCCCTTGTTTTATTTAGTAAGATAAAATGTTTATTTGACCGAACCTCTATATGTGCTTTGCACTGATAACTATATAAAAATACAGGTGTACAGCAAAATGTAGCAATAGCCATCAGACAAATTCCATAGACATTATTTCATTCTTTCTTCTTCACAATTTATTAGGTAAAAATGGGACATTAGAGGATCAGTGACTTTTCCCTAGCAGAGGACAGAGGGACACAAGGCAATGCAATGTATCTTTATGTATAGCATAGGAAATGGCTTTTAAAAAAATCAAGCTTAAGATGAATCAAGAAACATTACTTTCTTATAAGGAATTAATATAAGAAAATAAGAAACATACTGCTAGAGATATAAAAATGGTAAAATACCATGCACTTGCTTTTGAGTGTTTTTAGAAAACAGTTTAAATGATTCAGAAAGCTGTAACTTTATGGAAACTCATTTAAAAGGTTGAATTCATACTTCTAGGGATTCTAACAAAAGTATATTTCCGATAGCATTTATTGTCGTATTCAAAATGTCACAGGCACATTTTTTTCTTCCTGCTTAAAGCCACACTTGGCTTTGAAATTAGAACATAATGTGTCCTCAGAGCATCATAACTCATGATCTTTTGATACAAGTAAATGAAAACAAAATGCGTGCTCTTTAATTAATGTTTAAAAATCTCTGTATTAGTAAACCCAGAAATATTTGAATGCCGAACTGAATTATGTTGCTGGCTGTAAACTTTTTAATTAGAAAAGATTGAATGCTGCAAGAAGAATTCTGCTTCTTTTCTAAACGCAGAATGGGGAGAAGCTTTGCTTTTCCTTAAAAACTTGTTGCTTTCTAAAACCAGTAAAACTCTCAACCAGAGTTTTGGTTTTGGTTTTGTATGTTGGGAATAACTGGGCAATGTGGCTGCACAAAAATGAAATAAGAAAATACATCCCCACATGCTGTGATGAAAAATGCTAGCATTTTAATAGCATCCCATATATCTCATCTGTTTCTAAATGAAAATGTATGTACCACGTAATTCACTTGAGACTAGGTATGTATCCAAGTTTAAACACAGTGGGAGGTGGATATGGATATGAAGACTAAACTAAGTCATATAGATTGTTATCCTGTAGACAAAGGGTGTCCTTATAATACAGAGTAAAAATCATCAGAATTGTACTCTTAGAGAATAGGAATGCTGTCACTATTAAAAAAAAATAAAAAGAAGTCGTTGTGACATACCAAAAAGAGTATGTAGTTATTCTTATGGGAACATTTTTTAAGTATTGAAACATACATACCTTAACCTCAACTGTATGTGTGTGTGTGTGTGTGTGTGTGTGCTGTCATGTCCAACTCTTTGCAACCCTATGGGCAGAGTAGCTCACCAGGCTCCCCGATCCATGTAATTTTCCAGGCCAAGAATACAGGAGTGGGTTGCCATTTCTAACTCCAAGGGACCTTCCTGACCCAGGGATCAAACCCACGTCTCTTGTGTCTCTTCCATTGGCAGGCGGATTCTTTACCACTGCACTGCTGGAGAAGCCCTACCTCAATTTTAGTAAGCCTCAATGACTTATGAGCTTATTATTGTAATTCTGAATTATCCAGTCTGTATCATTAAATATCTTGTCCTCCGCCTTTGGGTATAAATTCTCCAAAGCCATCTTAAATAAAAAGGAAGGATTTGGTCTCTGAAAGATTCAAGAGGGACTCTTTTAAAAACTGTCCGGGGACTTCCCGGGCAGACCACTGGTTAAGACTTCCCTTTCCATTGCAAGGGTTGTGGGTTTGATCCCTGATCAGGGAACTAAGATCCCACATGCCTCACAGCCAAAAATGAAAAACATAAAACTGAAGCAATATTGTAACAAAAATCAATATAGACTTTAAAAAATGGTTCACATTAAAAAAAAAAAAAAAACTTTGAGAAATAATAAATAGCCAGTTACTCACTGGTTGTCTCACTTATACTAAAACTAACTAAATTGATGGATCACTGTGATGCTCCCCCAACACATACGCAATAACAATTTAAAAAGAAAAATAACAATTCTTTTAAAAAATCAAGGGAAACATGCTTTCTCTTCCTCTTTATGGATGGTCCTGAGGGAGTTACTTTAGCTTTGTGCCTTGTTCCTAGTCCTGGAAGTGGGAAACAGGCTACATTTTGACTTTTAGATATGGCTTTAGATTCTCTGCTTACACTTCTGCTATTTCTATTCACGTATACAAATAGTTCTTTCATTCATTTCAGTTTTACTTCTTCACTGAAACTATCGCAGCTGTTACAACTTCTATTATTTTTTATGAGAAAAAATGTCATTAATTGCTAGTCACTTGACCCATCACATGAGGCAGGGCATCGTGTCATAGCCTATAAGGTTTAGGTAGATTGCTTCTGGGGACGTAGTAAGCCACACCTTATTGTGTCATGAAACGGCTAAACTTTTCCTTTTGCTACTAATATTACTAGGAGCTGAAATGAAGCATTAGGCATAGTTTCCTGTATTGTGTATGCCATTTTTACCACTTCATATTTTATTAGCTAATTTATGATGGTGAACCAGCTTTTCTCAGTATATGAGTAATTAGGAAGTTGTGGAAGCTGAGAATGATAGCACACATTTTTATCAAAACTGGAAGTGAGATGTACAATTTGCAAATTTCACTTTATGCAAGCAGGTTAATTCTTTATTGGGTTTATCCGAAAGAACTAATTTTCAGACTCATTTTTTAACGTCTTTCATGTCAAAGCCATGGCTATAATTGGGTTATAAAGATGTCTCCATATGTGGAAAGGCAATATTTCTTAATCTTTTGAGTCTGTGCCCTTTTCTTTTTGATGAATATGAAAACCCTCATCTGTTCCATTACTAGACTCTCTATCCATGTTCCAATCAAGAACCACTATTCCTGAGGTTTAATAAATACCAGAAAACACAAACAATCCATTGAGAATTTTTTAAAAATAGTCTGTTATTCTTGACTTCAGATTTACAGTAACATCTTCCAATTTGCTACCTTTGTTTGTATGAGAGAAACAGTGTTTCCTCTGTAGAGTACCTTTAACAACAATAGAGAGTGTGGATTTTTTTTAAAGAGTGAATAATAAAAATAGGAGCTTATTTTCACATAGTGTTCTCTATTGTGCTCCATTCTGAGCACTATACATATATTATCTTTTTACTTCCTGAGAACCCTGTGTCTTATTACTAGACTCATTTTATTCATGAGGAAACAGCTGTGGAGAAGTTTGTTTCAGGTTTGTATTCTGACTTTGTTTCTTTCATGGATATTACCTTTTCTTCAGTCTTTCTTTCTTGCACAAAAATTCAAATTGTGCTGGACTCACTCTCTTTTCTTCTCCTCCATCTCTCATCTGTCATCTTTCTTGCTTATTCAACAGTGCTAGGCTTTGCGACAGCAAACTTAGCATTGTTCTACATGATTTTTTTTTTACTTTTTTACTTTCTGCTTTTTCTTAGAACATTCAGAAAACTAAGATCATGGCATCCAGTCCCATCACTTCATGGCAAATAGATGGGGAAACAGTGAAAACAGTGGCTGGCTTTATTTTTGTGGGCTCTAAAATCACTGCAGATGGTGACTGCAGCCATGAAATTAAAAGACACTTACTCCTTGGAAGGAAAGTTGTGACCAACCTAGATAGCATATTCAAAAGCAGAGACATTACTTTGCCA
Organism: Capricornis sumatraensis; assembly: GCF_032405125.1. NCBI lineage: Eukaryota > Metazoa > Chordata > Mammalia > Artiodactyla > Bovidae > Capricornis > Capricornis sumatraensis. Next base: position 67,980,151 of record NC_091079.1, read on the forward strand.
ATTAAAGTCCGTCTAGTCAAGGCCATGCTTTTTCCAGTGGTCATTTATGGATGTGAGAGTTGGTCTGTGAAGAAAGCTGAGTGCCGAAGAATTGATGCTTTTGAACTGTGGTGTTGGAGAAGACTCTGAGAATCCCTTGAACTGCAAGGAGATCCAACCAGTTCATCCTAAAGGAGATCAGTCCTGGGTGTTCATTGGAAGGACCGATGCTGAAGCTGAAACTCTAATACTTTGGCCACCTCATGCAAAGAGTTAACTTATTGGAAAAGACTGTGATGCTGGGAGGGATTGGGGGCAGGAGGAGAAGGGAGCGACAGTGGATGAGATTGCTGGATGGCATCACCCACTCGATGGACATGAGTTTGACTGAACTCCGGGAGTTGGTGATGGACAGGGAGGCCTGGTGTGCTGCGGTTCATGGGGTCACAAAGAGTTGGACATGACTGAGTGACTGAACTGAACTGAACTGAGAGCTCCTTCAAGGCGTGGTGTTTGTCTGATGTATAGCTATTACTAGCCATGTGCCTGGCACATAGGGTGTATCCAGTGAAGGTTTGTTTGCATGAATGGACTGCAAAGATTCCACTGCCCTCTAAAGTAGAAATGAACGTCTCCCAGTGTGATGAAAAGAACAGTGGAATCTAGTTTTTCAATTATGTCACAGTGAATTTCTTTCATTGCCCTTGCTGACCATAGGCTTCTTTCCTTCTCTCTCTCCCCCAACCCTTTTGGCCTTGTCACATGGCTTGTGAGATCTCAGTTCCCTGGCCAAGGATTGAACCCTCACCCCCTGCAGTGGGAAGCGTGGAGTCCTAATTCCTGGGCTGCCAGGGAGTTCCCTTCCTTCTCTTTTGATGCAGTGCCTGTGGTCTATTACCTGGGCTTCCTGGTCTCTATTCTCTCCTGTCCTCCCAGCAATTTCTGCCAGATAACATTCCCAAATCATATCATGTTCTAGCTCAAACCCTTCTGATGACTCAGGCTGTCACTTAGATTGTCATTGAGCTATATTTCCATGCCTTGTTCCCTCAACTCCACACTAAAATCTGGCAAGTATTGTGGCAAAATTCTTTACCATTTTCCTCCAGAGTGGCCATACATCATATTGATTGTATCAGTTGACAACAATGTATTTCTGTATCTATTCAGGAAGCATGGGATACATAAAAAGCTAAAGAAGCAGTACAGCCCAGGGAAAGCATAGGAAGAGCTCAGCTCGGTGGTCTGTGATGACCTAGAGGGGTGCGATGGGGGTGGTGTTGGAGGGAGGGCTCAAGAGGAAGGGGATATATTTATGCGTGGGTGCCTGCTAAGTTGCTTCAGTCGTGTCTGACTCTTTGTGACCCCATAGTCTGGACTGTAGCCCACCAAGCTCCTCTGTCCATGGAATTCTCCAGGCCAAGAATATTGGAGTGGATGGCCATGCCCTCCTCCAGGGGATCTTCCTCACCCAGAGATTAAACCCACGTTGCTTGTGTCTCCTGCATTAGCAGGCAGGTTCTTTACCATTCGCATCACCTGGGAAGCCCAGATATGTGTATACATACAGCTGATTCACTTTGTTATACAGCAGAAACTAACACAACATTGTAAAGCAATTATACTCCAATTATTAAAAAGGAGACAATTATAAGTGAAAACTAAAGAGTCATATTACTTTCCTACTGCTGTGTAACAGATGACACACTAGCAGTGTAAGATAACATAAGTCTATCCCCTCACAGTTTCTGTAGGTCAGGAGAGTGGATACTCTGCTTAGGGTCTAACGGAGCTGACACTGAGGTGTTGTCTATAGCTGTAGTTTTCACCCAGACTCGGAGACCTCCTATGAGCTCACTCGCTGTTGACAGTCCATCTCTCTGCAGCTGTAGTACTGAGGTACCATTTTCCTTCTATTCTTAGCTGTTGGCCAGGGACCACTCTCAGCTCTTAACTGGCAGTTCCTTGCCCTGCGGCCTCCATGATTGTTTGGTTTCTTCCAGGCAAGGTGGGCTACATCTCTCTGAATTTTTCTTCTGAGATCAGCCAGAGAAAGCTCTTTGTTTTTATAGCACTGATGGGATTAGCTCAGACTACCTGGATAATCTCCCCATCATAAGGTCAACTGATTTGGGACTTTACTTACATCTGCAAAAACCCTTCGCAGCGATACCAAGATCAGTGTTACTGAGTGACCAGAGAAGGTGTGTGTCAGTCAGGGCAGCCAGGAGTCCTGGGGGCCCATTTTAGGGCTCTGCTTATTCCAGAGAGTTCCAAATTCCATCATCTCACAAAGAAGTGTAGGTCTCAGGATGACGGGTTCTACAAGACTTCTTTCATTCAATTAGTATTTCTGGAATTTCTCTTAAATACATCAAGCACTACTCTAGGAGTTTTTGAAGTCTCTTTCCACGACATAAAATTGGGAAACTAATATAGAGTGTGTGTGTGCTCACTCAGTCTACCAATAATTAAATGATGTTTAATTATTAAAATATTATTATTTATTTTTGTTATTTAATAATAATTATTATTATTACTGTTGTTTAATTGCTCAGTCATGTCTGACTCTTTGCGATCTCATGGACTATAGACTGCCAGGCTCCTCTCTCCATGGAATTTCCCAGGCAAGAATACTGGAGTGGTTTGCCATTTCCTTTTCCAAGTGATCTTCCTGACCCAGGGGTCTAACCTGCATCTCCTACTTTGACAGGCAGATTCTTTACTGCTAAATTACTGGGGAAACCCTAACTAATATAACATCTTCCCTCAAATACCAAATTTTGAAGATGGTATTGTAGAAAGTGTTATTTTACAGAAGTAATACATTTGTGATGTTAATTTAATTGAAGCTGAATCACTGAAGTATTCTCAAGAATACTTTTATGATACATTTCAAAACAAATAACATGGAAGCAACACTCTAAACAACTGAAAAGAAACAGGACAAGGATTAAGGAAACCTGACCTCTAGTCTCTGTTTTCATCTTGTGGGTAATATTTGAAATGTTTGTAATATCTTGATACTGTAGATATTTCTTCTGTTGTATTGACTGACTTCTCCCAGGTTAGTGTTACAAGACTAAAAGTTGCAAATCTATATGAAATATTGACTATTCTCACTTCTATTGAATCTTTAAATATTGAATATTAGATATTTAAAATGAATATACACATATTGTGATAGTATGTTTACCTATGTCTTCTTTGTCAGAACCTTATTTTAGGCTTAAGCTAAAAAACATTACATGCCGTTACTCATTATGTTGAAAATGAAGAGTGCTTAGATTTTCTAGCTGGGAAGTAGTCTCCCTTGTTTTAAGATATACAGATGTTGGTTTATTTTAATGAAAAAAGATGCTTTCACTGTATAAAAGATTTGACTTTTGATGACCTCATCCCATTCTATAGCAAGAAAAAATTGTTATTTTTTCTCCAGAATTACAAGATTGTGATGATTAAAGAGGGGAAGACATTTTATAAAGTAACTATGAGTCAAACACACTTTTCCATGTGAGAATATTTGAAACTGGGAAATAGCCTCCCTTGTTCTCAGTTTTTTTTTTGTCTGGAGGAAAGCCACTTCTTGTTACTTACATCCCTTTCAAACCATCACTCATTTTAGAGGCTACTGGGAACCAATAATAGTGTGGTTTCTTTGCTATGTTACACTGTATGTATGAAATTTGCAGCCTGGTATATATGTGTACCTGTAGCTGCCTTACAATTAAAAAAAAAAAAAAAAAGGTAGGTAGTCCCTTTTCACATATACCTGCGGTGTGTATCTACAAAGGGTTGGGAACCAGACAGACCAGAATTTGAATATTGACTTTGCGGCTCACTAGCTGAGTGAACTAAGGCTAGTTTCTTGTCTCTGGGTGTAAATCACATCTGTAAAATGTTGATAGCTATTTCTTTATCATGGGGTACTTAGAATGAAATATAATGGTTTAGGTACCTAGCATTATGTCTAGGACATTCTAATGACAAATACTTTATCATTTCCCTCCATCTATCTTTTATAAGTCATCATCATATGTCTATTTTGATAACAAACTCTTTATTTATTAGCAAATAGTTACTGTTTATTCTGTGTTGAGATCTCCGTGGAGTTACATAAGACTTGGCCTCTGCCCAGAAAGAGGACTAGACCAGCTTCGATGCAAGAAATTCAAGACAGTTAAATAATCCTCATGAAAATGTCAAATTGCAACTGCTTATTACAGAAGATAGTAAATTGTATTACAAGTTACATTGTTCACATGGAAATAATTACTTTAGTCTTCTTTCTGGGTTTTGCCATGGCTTTCCATTCATTTTGGTTGCAGTTAAGGTGGGATTCTTTCATCTGAAATGCCCACAGGATATGGATCCTGGCTATTTAAGTTATGTTCTTATTTCCTTTGCTGCTGGAACTGTGTTGATGGTCAACTGACGCTGTTCTTATACTCTCTAGATTTGATGTTTGCTGAAAAGGAGCCAAAAAGAATTCAAAGGCGTTACCTTGCCTTAGGGACTTCCTTCTATTAAATTGATGTCTTCCAACTTTGCTGGGATTTGAAAAACACTAAAAGGCCCATGTTAATGCAGTTTTGACTTGAAAGTTGGGAGGTGGGTGTGCTTTCCTAGTAACGTGCTGTTTGCAAGAGAAGATGTAGCCATTACTCGTGATTTAATGCATTGTTTCTTGCCATAAGGATTTTAGATATTCTTGGTAATTGGAGCGAGGAAAACTGCTCTGTAAACTGCAAAATTAATTCTTTATTACTATGAGATTTTGTGTCAGAATTGACCTGTACATTAAATTATGGTTTAATGGAATCAGTTTTCATATGGAGGCTTGAGTTTCATCTTACGCATAACCAAAATGTGTCAAGCTAGGGCTCTAAATAAATGTCCAAATATGTATATGGTTACCCTCATTTTTAATCATGCGTTTTTTAAATCCCTATTGAACAGTTAGTTTTCATTTAAAACTGATAATCAAATGGCAAAGTTAATTTGGAGAATGTCCCAGTGAAATATACCAGTTTGGTGTCCTGACTGAGCCCCTTATTTATGCTGAGTCTTTAGCCCAAGGATTCTTTTATCTCCTCTGTCTTTGCTTAGCATTTTCTGAAATATATGAAAAGCACTATCCTATCCTGCCCTATATTCTGTTTGTTTGTATCATTATACTTTCTTCCTGATCATATTGAAATTTCCCAAGAACCGTCTTTCATCTTTGTATTCATCTTAGCGCCTTTCGTAGCATCTCATCTGAAGCAGTACTCAGTACAATATTTGTTCATCAGACCCTTAAGGGTAAAGTTTGATATTTGAACTATATCAAAACATTTTAGAAAAACTCAGAGGAAAGGAAAACAGTCACTTTCTCAGCAGATGTATGTATTCAGGTTTCCAGTGTTCAGTGTTCCTGAAAGCCGTCCTAAACATTGTCAGTTTCTGTTCTGCAAATAGTAATCCTCTTTATTTGTAATGAGCCGACAGGAGCTTCACACAGTGAAAGTAGTTGCTCATACTTTGGCATGAATCGAGTTTTCATCGTAGTTTTTATGCCCTAGTTTTTGGATGATCCAGTTCAGCTAGATGAGGTGCTCTAATGCTTAAGTTATGAAACAATCTTGTTTCATTTCCAGCATATTCTCCCACCCTTGTGATTGTTAAGGACAACTAAGATTATAATTAGTATTGGAATTTTTGTGGGAGAATGGTTGAAATAGCTTAAGATCAAAGTACTGTTTGGGATAAAATGAGGTATTGGTAAGCAACTCTATGCGCTCCATTTCCTAGCACCAGAAAAGTTTTAAGACAGATTGAAATTTAAACTCTGTGTTATTGGATGAATAGTGTTAATACTTGGCTAGGGTCATGCTTTCCTTCTTAATTTCTTTCATTAATTCTCAGCAGCAACCAGCCTTTTGAAGTTATTTGTAAACCTGAAATTTTTGATCTAAAAATGGGCAAACAAGTCAAACCTGTCTATATCTTATTTACCAAATAGTTACCTTTCTCTGAATCTGTCCTTTCCTTTGATTCTTGGGGGAAAGGAATGGCACTTAGAAAAATATCAATAGCAAATAAGAAAAAGCAAATACCAACACATTGCAAATAATAAATCACACCTAATATTTCTCTTTGTGGTGGTGAAAAAGAAGCATAGCATTTGATATTTTATTTTAGTCTAGAATGCTTAAAAATATTTTGTAGTCAACCTTTTTCCTAACCAATGTTAATAAATTTGTCTACTTATCTTAATGGTTGAAATGCACATAAATTTAGTGTTCTTATTGAATCAAATCATTAGCATGAAAAAATCACACAACAGCAAGTCCTGTTAACTAATTAATTAGCTCTTCAGAAGAGGTTCATCACATATGAATATTATCATTTATAGAAAGGAATCTTTTCAAAGAAGGCTTTTATTTAAAACTTATTAATGAAAGGAATTTTTAAAAATAGATACATGCATATGTTAAAAATTGTTTCTGAGGGTTATGTATGCATCCTTAACATGCATTCATCTTATAGTGAGAGATTATGAATTAACATAGTTTCCCAATTTGATGGAATGTTCCAGATTTTTGATCTTTGGAAGCATTAAGTAGAATAAAGGAAAAAACAAATGAATTAAAAGGAAGAAATAAAATGAATCTCTTCAGTCCTGGGTGTTCATTGGAAGGACTGATGTTGAAGCTGAAACTCCAGTACTTTGGCCACCTGATGCAAAGAACTGACTCATTTTAAAAGACCCTGATGCTGGGAAAGATTGAGAGCAGGAGGAGAAGGGGACGACAGAGGATGAGATGGTTGGATGGCATCACTGACTCAATGAACATGGGTTTGGGTGGCCTCCGGGAGTTGGTGATGGACAGGGAGGCCTGGCATGCTGCGGTTCATGGGGTCGCAAAGAGTCGGACATGATTGAGCGACTGAACTGAACTGAATTTACCAGCTTAAAAACTCAGCATGCCTAGAAGCCATCAGGTTTCCCATTCCTTATAACATTGATCCTTCGTATTGAAATTATCCAGACATAGAATATAATCTGTTAACTGACATTTTCCCTTCTAAACTCTATAAATAAATTTGGACACTTGTATAGCCATTTCATGTTGAGTTCTTATGTATAAACATCTTAATAATAATAGCTGCCACTTATTGAACACTTCCTTTATGCTGAGCAGTCTGCTAAATGGTTTGTATGGTATTTCATTTAATCTTCCTTTTAAAAGCTATAGATTAGGTGGAGCAGCTCAGAAAGGAAACATGAATTTCCTAAGATCACATACTTCTAAATGGAATTAAGATTTGTGTAGCTGGTGATCTGACTTACATGTTCATCTTCAGTTTGAGCAAAAGAAAATCCCTGAACATGTTCAAACTTCTTCATCTATATAAAGCAAGTGGAAGTAAATGCTATGGAATTTAAATGTTTAAATATGAATAAAACTATATCCCTCTTCCACCTCTCAATGGTTCTTTGGAGAGTTGAAAATCATCACAGGGTTTGAGCACTGGAAAGTTGTTTAGTCCTTTCTGCCCACAGCACTATTGTAAGGACTTTCTGATGTCATGATCAGATGCTTTTGAGAGGAATCTTCTAAGAAATACATTTGGACTTTATGTCATGTTTTCATCGCTTATTTTTCTGGCTTCAATTATTTATTAAATGTGAAATCTGTGACAAGCTTTAATATAAAAGCTTTTTCTTTGCTACCCATTTATTCCTGTAATATATAGATAGATAAATAGGTATTTTAGCTGTCAGTGGTTTATGATGCCATTAAATATAGATAAATACACATAAAAAGGGGTATACTAGGTATGTATACTCAGTTGCTCATTCATGTCCAGTTCATTGTGACCCCATGAACTGTAGCCGGCCAGGCTCCTCTGTCCATGGAATTTTCCAGGCAAGAACACTGGAGTGGATTGCCATTTCCTACTCTGATATCAGGCATAAGTTTTTAGAAAAGATAAAGTACTTTAAGAAATTCACAGAGGTCTTATTTTATGTGTGTGTTTAATACCGATCATCAATATTTCTAGATCAGAAACATTTCACAAGGAAAGGAGATATTTTCCCTTGATTTTACTTTCTTCTTCATACAGATCACTGTATTTTTTCCTGTGTCAAGCAGCTCCAGGCCAGGTACTCTTTACTCCCAAAATCTTTTCCAAGTCAAAGGAATCTTTAACTCAATACTTTATCACCTGAATAGTGATATCTGTCTGCTTGTGCCTCTTAGACTAGACTTGAAGTTATGTAAGATCAACATTTGACTCACTCATAATCTTGGGTGAGTTCTCAATTAGTGTTTGTTGACTCAATGGGTATTTATTATTTTAAATAATAAGTCTTTTAATTGTGTGCGTGAGTTGTTGCTAAGCCGCTTCAGTCATGTCCAACTCTATGCGACCCTATGGACCATCCCCCCACCAGGCTTCTCTGCCCACAGGATTCTCCAGGCGTGAATACTGGAATGGGTTGCCATGCCCTCCTCCAGGGGATCTTCCCGACCCAGGGATCGAACCCGTGTTTCTTATGTGTTGGCATTCAGGTTCTTTATCACTAGTGCCACCATACTTAATTTTTTAAAAGTGTCTTCTTACATAACTTGAAAAGATAAACTCAAGTCAGGAAATTCTGCCTGATGTGTTATTTTATTTTCATAACACTAAGGCCTTGCACATAGTATATGTTCAAAACCTGTTAGTTGAAAGTTAGCTGAATTCCATTTTCAAAGCAGAATTTCCTAACATGTCTTCTGTGCCCATGTAGAAAATCTTTGTGCTTCACCTGCAAGCACATAGAAAGTAAACATTGAGAAAGAGCTAGTAATGTTTCTAGTCTTTAAGATTCAATTCACAGGGACTTTCCTGGTGGTCCAGTGGCTAAGACTCCATGGTCCCAATATAGAGGACCCTATTTTGATCCCTGATTGGGGAACCAGATATCATAAGCTGCAACTTAAAGTTTGCATGCCACAACCAAGACCTGATGCAGTCAAATAAATAAATAATTTTTTTGGAAAACGTTCAGTTTATAGCTTTTGGAGGGGGGGTGGAAAAGGGTATATGGCACTAAAACTGAGCCAGTAGAATTCAAAAATAGAAGAAATACAGTTGACCAATTAAGGATATTACGTGAGTTTTATTCTCATTATTTACAAAAGGAATATACATTTGAATAAGGATGAAATTCTGTTTTTCTACCTATGTTGTATAGGTAAGAGCTAGTGAGTACTTTGATGATGCAAACTGATGTATCCTTTTGGAGATCTATTTGACAATACATAACAGAATTTTAAATACACGTACCTTGCTAGAAATCCTGCTCATCTACTTCTTCTAGTAATTTAGTCAAATACGAAACATGTGGAAGTTCATCATATTGTTTCTGTTAGAGAAAGAAAAGGGGGAAGGGAAGCAGAAGAAGATAATGGGTAAAGGGAAGAGGATTGGAAGCAATTTATAGCCTGGATTTTGCTAAATACACCATTGATACTATGGAATGGACCCCTATGTACACATGTGAAAGGACAGTGCAGATTACTCTGTATTTATTGATATGAATGATGTTAAATGAGAAAAAAAAGCATAGATTGAAGAAACAACCTTTTTAGTAAAATCTTATTGCCCTTTGAATATATGCTGTGTGATACTGGGATACAGGAATGGAGACAAGAGACTATGTTCTAATGGAACTTACTACTATGTAACTCTGAGCCTGGGGAGCAGTGGATATTTTATGCTCAAAAGATGTGACTTGGTTCCAAAATTGTGGGTCTAAGCTGGAGAAGCATCAATATATCTGTAATACTAAACCATGTTGGAGTTTGTTGGTTATAAATTTATGTCTATGGTAGAGCTTCCAGATCAGTCTTTAGTCAGAATTTCTAATAGCTGGGAGGAAGTCATTGGAATGGCAGTTGAGAGATACCTAAAAACCTTCCCCTATAAGATGATGATACAGAAGCAGTTTTAGGCTTTTGAAGACCTCTGTAAGATGTGAAGCAAGCCAATGATGTATCAGCCATTGGAACAGCACAGTATTGATACCCACTGGCATATCTCTATTTTATGCTCAGTAAATATGTTCCTTAGTGCTCTTGTCAGCTTTCTTTCTGTAACATATTAGTTTTTTTATAAATTCATTAATCTTCCAAGTTTTATGCTTTCTTCCATATCAGTATTTTCTAAATCCATATCCAGAAATGATAAATAGTATCCTCGTATTTCTGTGACACATTTCTCTCAATCTCTTCAGGGTGTTATTTCAATTTTTTAACTTAGTAGGAAAGGTATAGGGTTTTCCCAGGTGGTACTAGTGGTAAAGAACATGCCTGCCCATGCAGGAGACACAAGAGACATGGGGTTTGGTCCTTGGGTTGGGAAGATCCCTAGAGGAGGAAATGAAAGCCCACTCCAGTCTTCGCCTTGGGAATCCCATGGACAGAGGAGCCTGGCAAATTACAGTTCACGAACAGTGGGACACCGCTGAAGCGACTTAGCATGTAGCACGTAGGAAAAGTATGGATAGTAAGGAAATTATTCTGACTAACTTTAGCATATTACTATGTTTCTGTAATAGTGTCCATAAAATGTAAGGTTATTTTGTGATGTGATATTTTTTGTATTATCAAAGTATCACTTATTATCAATTATCGATAGTTTATTATTTTTGAAAAATGCACACATGTTAAGGAACTATGTTATTTACAATATATTTGTTAGGTAGAGGAAAAGTAAGCATGGAAGTGTGGTAAGCAGTCTTTGAGTCTTATTTTGAGTCTATTTTCAGAAATAGTAATATTCTTTATTCACTGTTAAGACTTTGGATAGAAATCAAGGGCATCATATCAGCTGCAGCTCCCAATATTGTATGGTTCTCTGTTTTGCTTCATCCTGTTGGTCCTTTGAAGCTCAAACATTTATGTAATTTATAATTTTGTGCAAATATTGAGAACCTAGATTTACAAAATCTATATAAACCAAGCTCTGCTGCTTGCTTGTTAGACAAAAATGAAATTTCCGCCTAGCTCTTCCTCGCATTTTTAATTAGAATTACTTGTTTGTTACAATATGACTTTCTTCAGAAATAGATGCTCTGAAGCAAAAGAGGAACCACAAGCTATATGTTCAATAGAAGGTTGATTAGTTGGCCAAACTTCAGTAGTGGGAGCCTGCCATGCTTCCTAGGGAAATAATTCCTTCTGTGAAAGTTTATTGTGCTAATTACTAGTCCCAACTTGAGTTTAGTATTGCCAACAATTGTTTTAGAGCTGCTTTTGAATCAGCTGCATAACAAACTGTGTATATTTCCTGTGCCTAAACAAAAATGGATTTTCTGAACATCCATTTGTGGTCAAGTGTATATTATCATTAAAGATCTACAACTTTGTGGGTTTTTTTTTTCTTTTTTAAACCTTCCCTGCTTCAAGTTCATCGAGCTATGAAACTAGAGCACATCATAGACAATAAATATGGGAAAGGTGGTATACATGAAACTCCTTTCATATAGTGAGATAGGTGATGACATTGAATGGTAATTGACAGCAAAGCATTCCTGGAGTATGTTTATTGTGTTTCTTCATGAGGCACAGTCCTGGGTTTAAATGATAACTATTGAGGTAGCACTGTTAAAGTGTATGACAGGCAAAATATAAACTGGGAATAACAGAATCTTGAGATAATTTTTTTTAAGTACATGGCCATTAACATGTCATTTTTTAAGATTAAACTGCTTTTCAAATTTCGTGATCCTTATCAGGCTTTTGTTCTGTGTGCAGTACCTTAAAGGTGTTTATGCAGTTATGATGGTTTCCAAGAAGAATTTCAAATTGGTACCAACTATTTGCAAAAATCGAGTGATCCAGGTTTCATAACGAAAGGAAAAGGTGAAGGAAGTAGGAACTGTGTGTGTGTGTCTATGTGTTTTCTTTATAATGAACAGAATAATAAAAATCTCCTAAAATTACTTGCCGTCATCCCTAGAAGCTATTCAAATTCATGCTAAATTTATAAATAGTACATGACTCAATATGTGTTTTATGATAAGAAAAGTTCATAAAGTAATGCTTTTGTTATGGTAGTCTTTTAAATACCATGTATGCATTTTTTATGAACCTGATTTTTCACTTAATCCTCTGCTTTATGCACTTAGAGTTTAAAAAGTCCTGCAGTAAAAAGTTATTGTCTTTAGCTTTCCATATTTTAGTTCAGGAAGAAAACCGTTTCATTCTCCTCTTGATTTTAATTTTCTTTTGAATCTGGGAAGCCATTACTTTTTTTTCTTAGTGACCAGAGAGGCCTGCACCATTATGGTCTGCTATTTTTATAACCTGTGGGCAAAGAGAATTTTTATCTCTAACAGTCTTTTAAGTAGAATACAAAATCTACCTGCACAACTTTTAAAAACTCCCTTTCCCCAAAGTTTTTTTTTTCCACTTCTTTAAATTTCCTTTGCTTGAAACTGAAAATTTCCCTTGACTTTCCGTATACAAATTACAGAAATACTTCAACTCCCTTCGTAGTTTGATAAATGAAATTTACAGGCTGCTTAGTTGGCAGTATCATTGTACATTATATTGTTTCTGCTTACTAATGAGTCACTTTGAAATAAAACTTTTCACTCTTCTAAGAGGAGAGTAAAGAACTGTTCTCTCTTCTCACTAATAATGGAATGGGAGAAAGTGTAACAGAAATGCACAAGCCAGTTCTAGAATAGTATCAATTGCTAAAGGAAGCTTTGCAAAAGAATGTGAATTCTCCTTCTCCTTATCCCTCTCATCTTTTCCTCCCATCCATCCACTCTAGAATATGTTGTCATGACTCCGTGAATTTATTTATGGTCCTAAATAAAATTTTTTTAAAGGACATTTTGAGCTTCTTTCTATCATGACAGTGATGGAAATAAATTGTTTCGCGAATTGCTTTTCAGTAACTTTAAATTTTTCAACTGATTTTTTCTTTCCTTTTTCGGAAGGAGGGGGAATATTTATTTCCCCATGGCTACCAGAATTGTTACATTAGTTTAGTAAGATTTTGTAATGCTAAACTCTTGGCAATCCATAGTGAACAATTTTCAGTAAATATCACAGAAATTCTGTTACAGGACTCCTACTGGCTAAATCATGAAAATAATTCAAAATTATTTATTTAAGAGCTCACAGTGTAATAATTCTCAAATCTCTGAATTATGGACAAGTATCACAAAAGAGACTCTCCCCAGCACACTATGGTTATACAGTTTATAGAACAAAATATTTCATCAAAACCTGGGATCTTCCTTTATTGTTGGTTTTGCGACTCATAATTTGAATGATTTTGAAATTTTTGTAGCAGAAAGTTTTGCTTCCTCACCTCTCTCAGAAAGACATATTTCTAGTGCTGAAAATCAAAACAACTCCTTAGAGCCCAAAGTCAGAAAACATAGCTTATTCCAGACCACTTCTCTAAATATTAATGTAACTTAACATGAATCACACATAACATATACTGCTCCTTTGTGCTGGAAATGCCACACTTTTTATAGCCATTGCTGAACAGCTAGGGTAATAGGAACCAAAGTCGTAAAACAGTAATTAATATACTTCAGAAGTGAGCTGTTTTATTGGGTAGATGCTAATTAAGGATGATAGATGGCAGTGATTGAAATAGGCATAAACCATTTGGTCAACACAAGTGAAAGGTCAGGTATCATCTTGAATGCTTTAATTAAGGAGGCTTTGTCCCCACCCCCACCTTTTAAATATCCAGAGAAACATGGAAGGAAAGATCCACTGTAACTAAAAGCGAAACAATGTGTGGTGCATATCCTAGGCGTCTGAGGATGGATACATATATGTTAAAACTTTTGGTCGTTCTGACTCCCCATGAAATTGCATCATTCTCTGCAAACAGATCGCATTAGTGACCCTGGCACAAGTCAGTCAGATCTTTATGGGATTTTTGCATTAATCATAGAAGTACTGCATTATGTTATGGAGACTACTGCTGCCCACATTTAAAGTAAAGATGCTATGCCCAAAAATAAGCTCTGAAAAGTGAGGAACTGGCTCAAGATCGGCTCCATCTAATGGAATGCTTACTATCTGAGTTCATCTGTAATACAGAATGAAAGGAACTTCACCAGAATGCAGACCAATAAAACCTAATACGTTTTCACATATTTGGCATAGAGATTATGAGCGGTAGATATGTTAGTTATTAACTTTAATTTAGTAGCTGCCTGTTACCCATTTGGTTACATTTGTTTGCTTTTTGTCTTTCTTGAATGATATATACTGCTGTCGTTATGTTTAATAGAAAGATTCTTTCATTTCAGTGGCTAATGTTAAAATATCTTAAATAACTGGTCTTTGGTAAAATAACATTCACGAGACAAAACAAAGGCAATTTTTTTCAACCAAACTAATGCCTGATTATAATAACACAAGTACTTGTTATTCTGTCCATATTATATACATAACATCCATAGGTAAGCTTATAGTTAGACAACAGTCTTTTGTGGAATTGTCTGCCAACACATATAATTATATTTTTGATATGTAAAAGCATGCAATAAAATGTTTATATACATGCAAACAAGGATAAGTAAACAGAATTCTGCATTTTCCATTTGGGATAGTGATTCAATCTTGCATAGAATTATTTTAATTGTTGCATGATATTATTTCTCATTTCAGGGTTTTAGCCCAGTACTGGAAAGGACATTAAGTTTAAGGAAGTGTGATTCAAGATTGCTGATCCATAGAATGTTCCACTCTCTGAGCAGAAGCCCTAATAATACTGCTAAAAAAAAAGAATTAAGAGTAAAAGTTCCTACAGTTATTGACTAGGCAAGCAAAGAGTAAAAAGAGACATCATCCTTTAAAATCCTGTCCTTATCACCCAATCATAGAGAGAGTTAAGCTATCAATGACCAAAGCATGTACAAGGCTGGACATGGACATATTCAATCTGATTTCAGTAATAACCTTTTATGAAATAAGTCTCCAAGTTTATATTTCAAAAAGTTTTCAGAGGAAACTGGACTAGGGCTGTAACCAGTGGGAGGCACTGATGTGGTGTAGTGATCAAATTTTTTTTTTTTTTTTTTAATCCTGAGTGTATATAAGTCATGGGCTTCTTGGTGGCCCAGTGATAAAGAACCTCCCTGCTAAAGCTGGAGATGCAGGTTTGATCCCTAGGTCAGAAAGATCCCCAGGAGAAGGAAATGGCAACCCACTCCAGTATTCTTGCCTGGGAAATCCCAGGACAGAGGAACAGAGGAAATCCACAGACAGAGGAACCTGGAGTCCACGGTGTTGCAAAAGAGTTGGACACAACTTAGCGAGTAAACAACAACAATATATAACGCATAGATAGTCTTTGGAAGAGAAATGATAATATAATTGTGGCTAGATCTATTTGGGCATTATGGGCAAAGGCATAGCTAGAAAAACCTTTTTCCTCAAATAGCCAATTTACTGAAGACAACACCAGGCACTGTCTTCTTACCACCGGTTAATGACGTTCTAGTTAATTTGTAACTTGCACAATATCTGTTCTGGCAATTGCTGCCAAGCACATTGCAGATCAAGGAGCCTGTTATGCAACTGTGAGTAAGAATCTTGGGCCACTTCACGCTATTTCATCTTGCCAGTTGGGAGGTTTTTTTTTTGATTGTGCATATGTGTGTGTGTTAAATAAAGTCTAATGACATTTAAGCAAACAAGTAATGGGCTCTGCAGATCCCCTTTCCAAAATATATCATGAGTTCTTTAATTTCTAATTGCTCCATTTGTGCATGGATCCTTTGGAAGAAGGAAACATCGGTATACATACACTTTACTTCTGCTTTTCAAAATGATAGGCCAGCAAGGTAGCCATTCTGTTCTGCTGATCAGTTTTTTTGTGTGCTATTGAGGAGTAAGAAGCTTTTTACAAAGACATTTCCATTTCACTTTGACGTGGGATATTTTTTTATTATTATTGTTCAGTGGAGAGTCGCTCTAATCTGAAAATTCTCCATAACTCAAATACTGTAACCACACAGTTCATATGTGGCTCATGGAAGCCTGGAAACACTGCCTACTTTTTCCACCCTGTCCTTCAAAATCCATTTTACTGCTTCTGCCACTTATTCTGGGAGTCGACATTCATCCAGATGTACTATTTGCTGGTTCCTATGTTCAAGGGAAATTATTTTTATTCCTGGAACATTTCTCTCTCCTAAAATCCTGGATTAAATTAAGCAAATATCCCGTATATGTAAATAAACGTTTAATTAAGCAGAGTGGGTAACAATGTCAGAAACAATAAAATGGATGATTTGTCAGAAATAAACTGCAGGGCATCTGATCCTTTGAAGATAATGGAAAGTTGACTATTTAAAAACATGAACTGAAAATATATAGAGATGGATCTTGATGAGTTCCAGTTACCTAAATTACTGTGGCCTGAATATTTTGAGAAGTAAAACTTGAAAACAAAAACAGAGGTCTAGTGTGTCACTTCTCATCAGTAAAGCGTTCTACAGCAAATAGTAGTAGAATCTTCATGGGCAATTTCTGTAGGTGAGAAAACTCTAGAGTGTCAGCCATGAAAAGGGAAGGTGGGGTTATTCTTCTCTGGTACAGCGGGACCTCACTTGGATACCACTTCTTTTACACCCAAGTTGACAAAGGTTTTTCTTCAGTCAAAAGAAGTTCGTTTATGATCAGTCTGGAGGAAAATGATATCTCTTGCTAAGATAGCAGAGAAGGTTTCAGTGTACTCCAAGCATGGAGTTAATTTACATGGCAAGGTAAGTGTATCAGTAAGGAGTTTGATGTGTAAGGCTGGTGTCTTAGCCTGTTGAATGTCGCTCTCATTCCCTAGAGTGACTTTATAAGGTGCCAGCAATCACGCTCCATTCCATCCTCTTTCATAGCTATCCACATCATTTTCAATGTTGTAAATGATGCCTCCTCATTTTTTTCATGTCTTCTTACTCTCTGTCTGGGCTTCCCAGGTGTTGCTAGTGGTAAAGAACCCACATTACCAGTGCAGGAGACATAAGAAATGTGGGTTTGATCCCTGAGTTGAGAAGATTCCCCTGGAAGAAAGCATGGCAAACCACTCTAGTATTCTAGTCTGGAGATCCCATGGACAGAGAAGCCTAGCAGGCTAAAGTCCGTGGGGTCGCGAAGAGTCAGACACAACTGAAGCAACTTAGCATGCATGCATGCACTCTCTCTCTAGGGTCTGCTGCTGCTGCTGCTAAGTCGCTTCAGTCGTGTCCCACTCTGTGCGACTCCATAGATGGCAGCCCACCAGGCTCTCCCGTCCCTGGGATTCTCCAGGCAAGAACACTGGAGTGGGTTGCCATTTCCTTCTCCAATGCATGAAAGTGAAAAGTGAAAGTGAAGTTGCTCAGTCGTGTCCGACTCCTAGCAACCCCATGGACTGCAGCCTACCAGGCTCCTCTGTCCATGGGGTTTTCTAGGCAAGAGTACTGGAGTGGGGTGCCATTGCCTTCTCCGGTCTAGAGTCTGAGATACACATATATCAATTTGGATCCTTTCGAAAAAGAGTTTAGAATAAATAGGGTTTATTTATGTTTAAAGAGCAAATTAGGAGGACTTCCCTGGAAGTCCAGTGGTTAAAAGACTTCCCCTTCCAATGCAGGGGGTGCAGGTTCAATCCCTGGTCTCAGAGCTAAGATCTCACATGCCTCCCAGTCAAAGAAACTGAAACATAAAACAGAAACAATATTGTAACAAATTCAATAAAGATATTAAAAATGGACCACATCAAAAAATATTTGAAGCGCTATCTAGGAATATATATATTTTAAACTAAAGGCCAAATTCCTGTTTTTTCAAGGGGGTTCCTCCATTCACACCTCTGTACTACTGACTTCCTAGCAAGGCAGTTTCTGGATCAGTTTTGGTCACACAGCAGGTTTTGCCCTCCCTGTTTTGTTGGTCACTTTTCCTTCCACATACCAGACTGCTTTTTCTTTTTCTTTTTAAAGATGGGGCCAAAAAAAAAAAAAAAAAGGACACTACCACTCTAAATGAGGGTATCAAGTAATGTCAAACCTGATTTTTTATGTTGTAACTTCTACAAATTTTTGATATGTTCATTCTGGTCATTTTTTTATATGATTTTCGAGTGAAATAAGAACCTAATATGGGAATATGATTCAACATTTAAGAAAATTCAAACCTGGCTTCAAATACAGGTCTACGGTGAGATCTTACTAACTGTTACACTATACGATTACAATGAGAAAATTATTTTTATCCAATTCTGAGGGGAGGTCTATTAAAGTAGTGCACAATTTCAGAGTAGTTCTCTAGAGATGAACTTTTTTATGGTAAAATGAAGCAATGTAACATAATGCAAATCATACTACCGTTACAAAAAGGAAATTAAAGTTGGAAGAATGTGTCCAAATATTGTGAAAGATGAGAAATCAAACTTTATTACTTTATTTTTAGAATTTGCAAAGATGTTCCACTGCAGAAATGCCTCTGGGCATTTGTGAAATGGGAGGGAAAGAAAAAGAGCAGTTATACCAACATGCTGTAGCTTCAGCCTTTGGCCCCCTCCTCTTTGCTTTCATTCTGAGCCTGCCTTACCCTGACAGTTCTGTCTGCACAAGGCAAGAGCCAGCCAGTATCTGTTCAAAAGAGTTTTGTGATTTC
The DNA here is from genome assembly GCF_032405125.1 of Capricornis sumatraensis. Lineage (NCBI taxonomy): Eukaryota > Metazoa > Chordata > Mammalia > Artiodactyla > Bovidae > Capricornis > Capricornis sumatraensis. Next base: position 67,998,813 of record NC_091079.1, read on the forward strand.
ATATGTTTCCCAGTGTGTAAGCTCTTCGGCATACTAATTGTTTCTCATGTTGAAACTAGATTGTGTTTCATTAGAAACCCTTCATCACTTTGTTGAAGAGTTTGCGTTAAGGTTTCAGAAAAATTATCAGACTCTCAAACCTGTAGGGAAAGAAAAGAAAGCATAGTATATTTGTCAGTAGTTTCCTTTTCCAAATATATTAGGATGCACTTTATGATATTACAGAGTAATGTTTCCCTTTAATCTTTTCAGCAAACTCCTGATGCCAGTTGCTTAAAAAAATAAAATCAGCACGATCTGCTGTTTGTGTTTGCTTTGTCTGTGGCATCACACAGGTATTAGTCAATTCAGTTTTTAAAAGTTTAAAAAGTCAAACAAAAGTGCCTGTAGCTACTACTTTCTAATGACTGAAGCCAGATTATAATTTATAAGTTAAAACTAAAATATTGAGTTTTTGTTTTATCTCCAAATTAATGTATGGAAGGTTTATGGGTGTAACAGCTTGTGAGTTCTGGACTGAATTCGAATGCATAAGCAGAGTTGGTGCTACGTGTTTGTAACTGCCTGCTTCTGTAGAGGTAGCCTTAATGATCTAAAGTCTCAAGCTCTGTATCTCCACCCTTGAGTGCAGTAAATGTCTCAATGATTTTTTTCAGATTTAAAATACATATTTAATTTTTAATTGCACTATAATAAGTTTCAGAGACTCCAATTAATTTTGTCAATTACTGCTTTTTTATAACAACTATAGTATTTGTGAGCCTTTATAATCTAAAGTGAAATGAGCCCTCATCTTCAGATTTTATAAATGTGAGCCCAAAGCTTCTATGTCATAGTCAGTTCTTATGTGTGTAATAATAGAATCATATCTTTACACAGAGAGTAGATATGCTCAATTCATTCCCACAAGTTCAATCTTAAGAATATCACTAAGGACAGTTTATGTATCTTTTCTATTATATATATATATATGTCATCGATATTACATATAAAATTTAAATACTTTATATGTAATATTAAAATATATATAATATATAAAGTGTATTTTTATATATGGTGAATAGATGTATATAAGAGAATACACAAAGATTTATTTTTTAGATCAATTTAATATTTGAGAATGTCAGGAACTTACAGCTCTATCCTATTTCCTTCGTCCTTCAGAATTCTAACTAGCTAAGCTGCTGCCTTTGATGGTTTCTGTTGGCCGAGGCAGAGAAAGCCAAATGTATTATAAAAATTTATATTGAAAACTCTTAATAATGAGTTTAAGCATGCATTTTTGATGCCTGGGACTGTGTTGAATTGGTTTCCAAAGGCATTTAGAATTTTTCTTAAACCCTGGAGAAATGCCTTTTGAAATACTACCCTGATTTACCAACAAAACATAGCAATTATAATAGGACACATTGTAAAGATTTTTAATTTTCCATTTGTGATATTATATTCTTTGGTGGTTAAGTCTTTAAACCCCTACTCTCAAGTGAAATTGGAAAGTTCTTAAGAAAAGAAAGCTGTTGTTACAGAGTCTAGGGTAGGGAAGAATAATTACACATAGCTTTTTGATAAACACTCTAAATTGTGCTTCAAAGGACAGATGTGGCTTTAATAATCTGAAACATTTGCATTTTCAGATTAAACTTTGCTTGATTGCATTGTACTTGATATGTGTACTTGAATCTATATGTTAAACGTTATACTTTGATATAGCACATCTTGTTTGACTTTGTTCCTATGATCTGACAAGCTTCATTATATAATAAACTAGTTTAAATAAATCTTAAAGACATAAAAGTGTTCCTGACAGTAAGAAAAAATTTAAAGCACACAAATGATATATCGGTTAGATGTTCCAGAGAGAGTCAAAGTTTTTTCATTCAAATCTTTGAACATGTGTTTTGAATAAAGCTGTAAGGCATTTTCCAGTAACCAGTGTTGTATTACAAAAATGAGTAAAGTAAAACAAAAGGAAAACATGTTTCAACATTTTATTCAGTATTGTCACATATTGTTGCACGTTTCCTGCTGGAAGTCAGTGTGACATTTGTAATGCTAATTTTTCAAACCTAACCTTTTATATCATATAAAATATTACTGATATTATTGTACTTTTGTCAGACAAGCACAAATCATGAACTGCTCCATCAGAGTTCAAATGGGTTCCTAATAGTTTGTGTACAATTACATAGCAGCTCTGATGTAAATCCTTCATTATAATTTTTGAATTTTTCTACTAAATTCCATGTAAGAATAACCAATAATAAGCAGGTTACAGAATATTTGACCCAATATTATAGCCTTTTATACAGGGTCAAAACCAGGAAATAACATCACTATAGTTAAACTGATTGTCGGAGTGGACGAAGTGTTTGGGTAATATAATCTCGTGATGTAATGAAAATAAAAAGCAAGAAGTTTACTTAAAAGTAGGAAATTCCATGCTTTATTACTAGGCCTTTTTACTCTTTTTCTTTTATTTGAAAATTAATAACTTAGCAGACTCTGAAGTGCAGAAATACATCAGGACATCTATTTGGGTATTTTGCTTTTCATAATAAACAGCTGTCAGGCGCTAATACATAGCAGTAAAGGGGCAAAGTGCTGAGCATGTACAAACAATTTCACTATTTAAAATGCCAAATTGGGGAGAGAGGTACTTAAAAATCTAGCTATGAACTAATTTAGAGAAAGGTGGATATAATTTATTTGAATGTTATATTTTGTTATATATTTTAGTAAAATATTAGCTTTGGAACCAAAGCTGCAGCATGTACTTTGTAAGCTATCATTAACAGCCCATGTCTATGAAGGAAAGCTACCTCTTTTGAAATAAGGAAAACTGAAATTTAATATTCATGCTGGGGACTGTTCCCTTTTCACAATGTTAATTTAGGAAGTTGTTGTAAAATTTTAAATTGTTTTACAATTACATTGTTTTGAATAATTGATAGCCTAAAACCAATGAAACACTTTAGCCTGTTCCTTTAGCAAAGCTGGGAGTTCTTATAATGAGGGTTTCCAGGTCGGACATGGGTATTTGGTTTCATACACTGAGTGTGGTCAGCAGCTGGCCAGCCTCCCTTGCACCACTCCGTGGGGTCCCCAGTCTGACCCTAAGGTTAGGAGTATTTACGTGAATTCTGTCATTGTTGTGTCTAGGAATTTAGACAGAATTTATTGAGGAGTGTGGCAAAATACATTACTTTCATTTCACTATCCCCCGAAGATAAAATAATTAATGTTTCTTAGAAAACAGTGAACATGTCTTTTCCTTGGTGTTTGAGTTGGTTATACTAAATTTCATTTTTATATCCAGCTGTTGTTTTTTAGTATCTTATGTTCAGTCTACGTGAGGGAAATTGTGGTTGTCGCGTAGGTTTCTACCTAAGCTTTGTGGCACGTGGCTTCCACGATTCATGCCCTGCCTGGATAGACCCATGAATAGTTCTGAGGGAACATATCTGAATAGCCAAGCCAAAGTCAATATCATGAACTCTGATTTGGATGGTGTTTCAGCTTGCTCAAAGTTTGGTTATAGAAATGATCTTATTTCAGCTAACAGCAAGATAAAGAAGAGAGAGCAGGTGTAAAATAAATAATGCCCTTATTTTATGAATGAGAAAGTTGAGGCTCAAAATGGGTCGACATTTTGGGTTAGCAAATGAAGGATTATACATTTAGTCAAATGAGGGTGTAATTGTGTGTTTAGTGTATGACTTTCGGGCAGTGTCCTGTCTGGTTCATCATGAATCCCCCATGCCTCCTTTACCTGGAATGATATTTCATACGTGCTCAATGAGGGCATCAGATGAATAAACAAAGACTAAAAGCAGGAGCCTGACTGTCATCTTCCTCTGTGGGTGTAGGCTCCAGACGTGTGTATTCTTTTTTGGCGAGGTATACATACATGTCTCTGAGAGATTTCTAGAGATGGTGAAAAAGGAAGTAACTCTTCCCTTTGTAAAATTTTGTTTGTGAACCTAAGATACAATAACAGTTAACATTTTTTGTGTCCTCACTGTGTGCCAGATACTTTTGTAAGCATTTTACATGCAGCAAGTCACTTAAGCTGAACAGCTCTATGAAGTAGATAACCATTGTCTTCTCTGTTTTATAAAAGGAGATGACTGAGTGGAGTTGAATAACTTGCCCAAGGTCACAAGACAAGAGCAGTCGTCCCAAGCTCCAGCTGTGACCACTGCAGTATACTGCCTCTTGCTATTTCTTTATTGGTTTAAGTCATCATATGAAGGAGCTGTGACTGGTCACAATGATTCTGCTACTTGGGCAGCTGCTAGATCGTTTGCAGAGATTTTTTTTTGTGCTCTCTGATTGCTTGGGAAGAGTCTTGTTCCTTGGGGGCCAGTTGTGATGACCCAAGGCATTGTTGAAACTGAGATATTTCTTCAAGGTACTCTCCTGATGAACTTTGTTTCCTTCTGGCTGTGAGCTTTGCTCTTTGGGAACAAAAAAGATACACATCCAATTAGGATCATTGTTATCCCTTGTATAGGAAAAAGAAGCAAAGTATTGGAAACAGGCGAACAGGAGGTATCTACTCCATTGATAGTAGGTTTGCTTTGGTTTACTTGTGTGTATTGTTTGTTTGCTTTAAGGTAAGAATCTGTTAGAGTATAGTTTCATTACTTTTTTTTTTATGTGTTCAAATTCATTCCTAATTTTAAAAAATGAAGGAACATAAATCTTGACCTACAGACAGTCACTAAATATCTTGAACTTAGCACTGATGGGTTCAAGAATAAAGTTTGTGCAGGCAGTTTTTATTCATAGCCTGGAACAATCATATTCTCTTTTTTACCCATCTAACAGATTTATAGAGACAAGTTACTTAGAAGGAAAACTTTATAATGTTTTTTTTTTAACCTCAGAAAGTCCTTAGAGGCCAACTAGATTGAAAAAAATCTGAAGCACAGAAATATTAATTGACTTGAGAGATACCACAAAGATAGCTGGTTCAGGTGTTCATTAATTCGAGAAACTTTTACGGAATGCCTGCCAGGGGGAGGAAACCTTAAGTGTTGCTGGAGGCACATAGACAGTGTCCACTAGGGATTCATGGTCTTTAGAGGGAAGGTATCTGAGTAAACAAATAATTATAATATGAACTATTAATTGCCTTAAAAAAGATGGCATTGATGGTCTGCCTCTACAATATCACCTATGTATCTACCTATGGATGTATGTCACTATTTATCTGTCTTGATTCATATCTATCTACCTGTGTACGTATATAAGTATTTATCTGTCTCTATATCTCCTTCATACATGTAAAGCATTTAGCACAGTACCTGGCACATAAAGAGCTCTTAATAAATAGTATTTGTGTGATTTTACTACCTGTAGTTCCCAGATTTTTCATTGTGTTTTATAGCATTTAAAGAGAATTCTGCCAGGACTTGCTTGTTCACCCCTTCTGTTTGTGAAACTACGAAACCTTACTTAAAGTACTCTGGCAAAATTGTTAACTGCTTGGCTACTGCAGGGCCTTATAAATACTCCTGTATGTATACTTATTTGGCCATCATTGAATTATTTGTTATGTAGTTTGGCCTCAGCTACAAGAAAGACTTCTGTATGTCAGGCACTGGATCTTACTCATATGTGTATGCTCAGGGCTTAGAATATAGTAGGCGATCAATGGCTGTTTGTTGGTTGAATTAATGCATCTCACAAGGGTTCAGCTAGGTGCATGGCAAGGACAGGCGGTGGAGATTGTAGAGAGATTAGTTGTCCAAACTGCTCCTTAGACCTTTCTTTGAATGAAAGCAATTTTGAAGCTTCCAGAATGAGAATATCATGGTATTGATTGTAAGGCTTGACTTGGTTACAAAGGCTTAGCTCTTAACTCATTTCTAGATCACATGACTCACTCCTTTTATTATTTTGCCACCATGTGATGTCCCTGCAATCTAATAGCAAAATTCTGCTCTAAAATGATATTCGTGGGACTTCCCTGACAGCCCAGTGATTAGGATTCTGCATGTCCATTGCACAGAGGAAGGATTAGTTACTTAGTTCCCAGTTGGGAAACTACTATGCCACACAATATTTTGAACCTGATATGGTGTATGGTGTGGGGGGGTGGGGGGAGGGCATTACTGTGTAAAATAAGAAGGTAATATTTAGAAAAGGAAAATTATTTTTTAATCTACAGTTGGATCATAAATTTGACTGAGAAGATGATTATATTTAAAGATTTACAGTTCATTCAATTATCAATTATTTATTGAGCACTTACTATGTACAGGCCACTTTAGGCACTCATGTAATCAAAAGAGACAAAGGTCCCTCTCTGCTCAATACCTTTCTGATATTTTAAAAAAATGAATTCCTAACTTGTAGCTAGTTTATTTGACAAGAACACACTAGTGTGTTATTAAAGTACATATTATATATGTATGTTGCCCATAATTCCACACTTGGTCTTTGTTGCTAAATCATGTCCAACTCTTTGTGACCCCAGGGATTGTAGCCCACCAGACTCCTCTATCCATGGAGTTTTCCAAGCAGGAATACTGGAATAGGTTGCCATTGCCGTTTCCAGGGGATTTTCCCCACTCAGGGATCGAACCCTGGTCTCCTGCATTGCAGGCAGTCTATTTTCTGACTGAGCCACCAGGGAAATCCGTATTACATAGTTTCAACTTGTATAATATCTATACATGATTTTGGCACTATTTTTACTTAACTGTGTTCAAAAAAGACATGTATATACATTTATTATAACTCTATGCTGACAAAATCCTAGCTTCAGAGACATTTGGATAACTTCAGTGGTCTGAATTTGATTATGCTCTCCATAAGGGGAACAATCAAAGTAGTGTATGGGGATTTCATAGTGTAACTCCAGTAAAATCAATGAGAACTCTGCACACCTAAACACCTGTTCATGATTCAGAAATTCAGGCAGGCAGTTCCACTTAAAAGATCACTAAATCAGCAGTCTAAAAGCCTTTGGAGGTCATAGTTTTATCATCTCACATGCTTTCTCATTTAACTTTGTCATCCTACAAACCCATTATTACTGGTAAGAAAATTACACAATTCTTTTACCCCAGTTATGATTCTAGAGGTTTTGATGCTGTTTGAAGTAAGACTCAAAAACTAAATAAATTGGGGACTATGTTAGAAATATCACCAACTGGAATTTTGGGAAAAATAGTGAACTGCTGGCTGCCCTCAAATATAAATTGGTTAAAAAAAAAGATAAACTTTAAGACTTCCAAGACTTGTGAACAAGCTGTGAATCTTTAACGGGTAAAAAGCACTTATTTTGGCCTGTGACATTACAGTGACTTGAAATCCATTTGGAAAACTAATAGCAACCAATTAATTAATTGCTTTCATTCATAGTGACTCTTACATTTTAGTTTTTCATGGACCCTGTCTAGCTCTTAGAGTGTTTTAAGTTCTACTCCATTTTCAGAATTATGTATGCTGGTATTTTACTGTACACTGCTCCGAAGTTTTATTTTCTACCATGAAGAAAAAATGTTAAATAAGGTAAAATGTAAATGAGGCCATAAATGGCTATTTAAGATTTTTTAAGGATCCTAGACTATGAACTGTTTGTCTGTTTACTATAAATTATAAGTTAACTTCAGTTGGTTAACACCAACACTTGACTTTATATTTCAACAGTTAGCTTAAGTCAATAATACGCAATGGAAAAGCACAAACCTGCATTAACAGTTGGCCTTCACAACTAATTTAATAGTTTTGTCTTTTATTATATTTTAAAACTAGAATTTAAACATAGTTTTGGAAAGATTTGTTTTCTTTTTAAAGGCAAATAGTTTTCAATTCTTCATAAGTGATTTTAATTTAAAATAGAATTACCAATGTCTATCATAATCAACCGATACTCTGCTCTTTCAAAATGAATTCTCTAGGTGCTAAATTCTATGTTCTTCTATGCTTCCCTGGTGCTGGATATACCAGGATATACCAGTACCAGGTACTGCCTCAGTTAATACTGCCTCATTAAATACATAATTACTTGTATTTTAAGTCTCATCTGATTAATTTTCTACAAATGTATTATTAAAATTTGAATTGAAGTTTGGCAGCATTATTTCCTAGAATCATAGCCAATGGGAATGAAGGGCCTATCTATATAATGTATCCAGCCCTTTCTGTTTACAGATGAGACCCACAGACATGTAGTGAATATCCAACAGCAACTGCATACTGGGCTTTGATTTTGCCCATTTGGTTCAGCTGGTCACTTCAAATTGCTATTGGTGATATGATTAGATAGATTTATGTATGTTAAGAAGACTACACTATGGTGGCTCTTTTGAATTAGACTACTCATTTAAGAGACCTCTGGGTTCACATGTGCCATACACCATTTACAAAACAAAGTTTTCTGAGCAACTCAATAGTGTTTCTATTTTTGGAACACTGTAAACAGTCTAAGAGCACAGCCTCCTGTGAGCCATTCTGTAAGCTACCAGATCATATCCCTAGGGAACCCCCTCTTTGACTGCCCCCCTTCCATTTCCTCACATCCAGTGATTGAATGTCAGGGTCGAAAAGGAACTTAAAAGTCATGTGACTTCAGGCAGTGCTGGAATTTGTCTTGAATTTAACCCTTCCTTCTGGTTGCCGCTGCTTAGTCATCAGAACCTCATGGACTTCCTAAACAGACTGCAATTTTTACATCTCCAATTTATAGCCCATACTTCCCACAAATGTATATGCCTAACACAAAAACTGGAGAAGGCAATGGCAACCCACTCCAGTACTCTTGCCTGGAAAATCCCATGGACAGAGGAGCCTGGTAGGCTGCAGTCCATGGGGTTGCTAAGAGTTGGACACGACTGAGTGACTTCACTTTCACTTTTCACTTTCATGCATTGGAGAAGGAAATGACAACCCACTCCAGTGTTCTTGCCTGGAGAAACCCAGGGACAGGGGAGACTGGTGGGCTGCCGTCTGTGGAGTCAGACAGAGTCGGACATGATTGAAGCAACTTAGCAGCAGCAGCAGCAACACACAAACAGATTATATTATATCCAGCTCAAAACCCCTTAATTGTCCTCCTTGTTTTAAGTAGTCACACCAACTCTTTTATTGAGCTATTCCATTCCCTTCTCCCCATAGGTACTAACCCACTGCCCTTCCTGCTTTGATAGTCACTAAACTCTTCTGTTTGGCGCCTGGTGGGCTGCCATCTATGTGGTCGCACAGAGTTGGACACGACTGAAGTGACTTAGCAGCAGCAGCAGTACTGCTCACCATTCCCATCGTTATAAATGTTGAATCTGAGCCAGCCTTGATGGCATTTTTGTTTTTGCTTTTTCTTAACCTTTCAAGTGAACCTACCAATATTTTAATCAAGCTAAACTAACCTAAATTGTTTACCGTTTAAAGTAAAGCTACTATGCTTTATCTAATCAGTCTCAATGAACCACTTCCTCTTCTTTGCATCAATACTGTTTTGGGTGCATACTGTACTTTCTCTCTTCATGCTTTTTTTTTTCTTTTTTTCTTAGGACAACAGTGTTTTAGCATTTCTGTTCTCTCCAGAGCATTTGAATAGTGTGTTTTTTCCCCCACTAGAATGAAAGCAAGAATTTTTGTCTAATTTTTTTGTGTGTGTTCTGTCCCCAGATTACAGGATACCTTGCAGGCTCTCAGTGAGCACTTCTTGCACGCGTGCTGAGTCACTTCAATCGTGTTTGACTCTTTGCAACCTCATGGACTGTAGCCCACTAGGCTTCTCTGTCTATAGGATTCTCCAGGCAAGAATACTGGGTTGCCATTTTCTTCTCCAGGGGATCTTCCTGACCCAGGGATTGAACCCATGTCTTTACCATTAGCACCTCCTGAGAAGCCCAGACACTTCTTAGAGGAGCACATAAATGTGCTCATTCCTAGATGCTGCACTGTAATAATTTGAATAGAACACCTCTTTAAAAAATGTGTTTTCATGTGCTTTATTAAAATTTTCTTAAGTCATTCTCTTAGCAAATTTCTTTATAAATATAAATGCAAATGAACTTAAATGGTGAGAGTTTTATTATATCTAAGAAAGAAGAAAGAAATATGTCCATGCATGTTTCTTTGAATTTTCTTGGGGAATAAAATAGAGGAGATACATATTTTTCTTTTTTTTTAATGATTTGCTTAAAGATATACTAGGAAATATTCTAGACAATCTTCCCAAATAATATACTGAGAAATGTTCCAGATGATCTTCCAACATATAAACCTTAATATGACCATTGCCAAAGTGAGTAGTTTGGAAAAGATTTCTAAAATATTTTGAATTTTTTCTTAATCCCCAACTGTTATTCATTTGAATATTGTAAAATAAAAGGTAGAAAACACATCTTAAAAGTTAACAACATCTTATAGGTTAATTAGATATTCAGGATATAATTCAAGTCCCATACCAGGATAAGAATTTAGGAATGAAAAACAATATCAATTCTGAATCATCAAGAAAGAAGGGGACTAAAAATTTCAAAGTTCCAAAGGGACACCCTGAGAAGTTAAACCGTATAATTCAAGGTCAGCTAGAATAAAATAGGATGTCTGCAGAGGTTCATCATAGATTGTCTAATTTTTAATCTAGAAAAATGTGCAATTACTTATAGAAATATAATACCTCTTTTATAAACTGTGAAAGAAAGTATTTTCCTCTTTCAAAAAGAAGCCATATGGTATAGAAGAAAAAGAATTTCAGCTTTGGGGGGTGAGGGGAGTCTCAGATTTGAAGCTTATTAGATAATTGTATGGTCTCTCAGCCATGTGTCGAAATCTGGAAAATAAGTTGTTTCACCTGTATAGGTTTGCTCTGGTGTTCAGCCAGGATTCCCCAAAATATCTTAATTGTGCAAGTCCAGCGAAGCCCTCTTTCACTTTTCACTTTCATGCATTGGAGAAGGAAATGGCAATCCACTGCAGTATTCTTGCCTGGACAATCCCAGGGACGGGGGAGCCTGGTGGGCTGCCATCTATGGGGTCGCACAGAGTCGGACACGACTGAAGCGACTTAGCAGCAGCAGCAGCAGCAGTGAAGCCCTAAGAATTCCATTCAGCCTTCTCTCTTCACAGCTTCACTTATACATAATTATACAGATTGAACATCCTTGCAAGGTTTGAAAAAATGTTTTCACTGATACAAAAAACGTTTGAATACCACAGAAATAATGTATATAAGCCATAAATGATCATGCACTCAAATTATAGCTCCCATGATTTGGTAGCACATCTAAACCTATTAATCATTGAATACATGAACCTCCTATTAATAAACTGTAACCTCTTGGGTCATGTGGACGAAATGTCTCACAGAAGCATATATCTTATGTGGAATTAAACTCTGATGCAGGTATTGCTACAACCTGAGGTTTTTACTCGCTTAATTTTTTTTTGCCTTTGTTGAAACTGGTGCCATTAAAATAGGTCAGTGTGGAACTGAGCAGTGAGAACAACTATAAAGACAATTATATGCTGTAAAGTACAAGAAAAATAATGTGAAAATACCAACAGACCTTTGGCATCATTCAAAGCCAGGAATGAATTCTCAAGACTTTTAAAAACACAAAAGAACTTGGAACAAATGATGGTGTTTAAGTTGACCAAGATACTATAACCATTCTTAGAAATAAATCTGTATACTCTCTGGAAGTCAAAAGCTTATAGAGACCTCACTTACATCTCTGCTAACTAATCTAATAATAGACTCTTATAAAAAGTTTAGGAAATGGGAATACATTTTTAAAGTATAGAGTGTTTAAGGTATAATGTTGGTAATACAAAAGATTTACATTTCATGCTTACAACAATTTTTGGAGAGAAGAATCTTCTAATGTTCTTTCATTCTGTTGTATAGAATTCTTTTCTTTGCAAACATTCTATATTTTAAGATAATTATGTGAATTTCATGAGAATGTTACAATAAAATTGAACTTAGCCAGCTTCCACCTCATAGAGTTAGTTAATGAGGAGTGCTACAGGATTTACAAATAATCCAATCCATCAAAGCATAGGGATAATAATATCACTGTTGACTACATCAGATTGAGATTAATCAAGCATCAGTGTCTTGGGCTCTGGAAAAAATATTAAGTAATAGAGCATTCTATCACTGCAGTAGTGTGAATGCTGATGAAAGAACTGGTGGTTAGAATCCTCTTGTGGAATTAAATGTCAAAACAACTTATACACAGTGGAGCTTACTTTGCATAAAAGCCAAAAACCTTGCAAAACTTAAAAGACAAACAGTCATAGCATGGAAGTACAGTAGTACAAGTAGAATAATTAAAAACATTACTAGAAGACTATTTGAATGTTTTTAGGCCAGCCGATTTGAATTACTGTATCCAAGGTGATATTCAAATATTGAGTAGACAATACAGGAGACACCAATCAGTCATACAGACACACTGTGTGGTACATCTTTGTCCAGTGTAAGTTCACACATGGTGCAAAATTGTACAAGATGGAGAGGCTTCATAATGCATAGAAAAGTCTACTAATGGCTTTTATGAACAGTGTAGATTACATGACACTTTCAACTTTATACATTTATGTATTTGAATATTTTATATTTTAACATTACTTCTAAACTTTATTTTTAAATAAATCTTTTTAATTAAAAAAAAAGTAAGTAGACCCCAATATCCAAAGATTACAGAGTACCATCTTAGAAGTCCTATCATAGGCTGAAGCCTAGGGATTTATTCACATTTTAATAGTAACCAAGGTGACACTAATAAATAGAGGAGTTTGAGAATGACCAGACTAGACACCCTGTTTCAGCTTAACTCAGAATGGATGACCAAGTGAGTAAATTCCCTTGCAAGTAGAGATTTCTCTTACTCAGAAAAAGAATTAACTTGGGTAAAAAGCCAAATATATATACTCTGCAATAAAAATTATCTCAGTGCAAACAGCAATTCATAGGTATTATGTAGTCAAATTTATCCAAATCAATTGCCTGTTTATAGTTTGGGTACTTTAGAGATTGGCAGTCTTTTATAGCTGACACTGCAGTAGGTACATGGCTCTGTGCAGGTGTTTTGAAAACCAAGTTCATTTTAATGTGTCTTTAGTAGTTGCTGTTGATAGAGCTGATGTGGCTTTCCCAGGGCGCCAAGCCCACAAATGGGTTTCACGTCTTGAACTAGCTTTCAGCTTTATCTAAGACACGTGATGACACGCGATGAATTGTCTGAAGGCAGGTGTGGAACAGGCTCACTGAAATATCTACACGGAGCAGGGGGGTGGTGCATGCACGCATGTGTGTGTGCACACACACATACACAGATATTCTTATTAGCAAAATTGAGAAACAGATCCAAAATCATCGAGGGGATTTTTGTTTGATTTTGTTTTTGTGTTTTGCCAGTGAACACTGAACCGATGTGACTGCATCCAACTTTAGGTTTAGAAATGAGGGATAAAAGACATGTAAAACTCTAATGATAGCTAATACTCTTTTCCAAACATCCACTGAGATTTTTTGGTTTTGTTTGTTTTGTTTTCTGTTAGCCTAGGTTTGTTTTTTGTTTATTTTGTTATTTTTTTGCCTAGGTTTGTTAAAACTCTGTTTCCGTACTGATATATCTAGAGCGTTATTAATGGTGATACGACATTTTATATGTCAGGCTCTTGAAATGATTTAGGTAAAAGAGACATTAGTTTCCTCCGTTTCAACCAAAATGATAAATTCTTACATTACATCTGTGCTCAAGGAAATGCCACTAATATCGTCTCATTTATATAAATACTTGTCAGGTGACTGCCTAATTTTCTAAGCATCTGAGCCTTCTCCAAGCTTGCCAAGGCCACGGGACTTGGAAGTTTCTTTGTATTTCAGCCTGTGGCATCAAACATAGCTTCCCCCTACACCCCCACCCCATACTGAAAAGCAGTTTGAATGTTATCACATCAAAGGAAAGATGCCATTGTCTGTGAACTGTCTTAGATCTGTCAGAATAAATCAATTATGGGACTGAATTCATTTGAGGTACCATTTCTTCCAAACAAGAGACAACCCCTCTCCCCTATTTCCTTCTCAGAAATGTAAATATATAATATATATTGTGTGTGTTTGGTGAAAAGATACCAGTAAAGTGATAACATCTGGCTGGAGAGAAACACTGCCAGCTAAGGAATGGTTTCCTCTCTGCGGGTCTGACCAGAGTCTGATGCTGTGCAGATGTGCGCCCAGGCCTGACTGTAAAAGTTATAAACATTGTCATAACATTGTTCGACTTCTCTAGTATTTCCTGTCTTCTGCTTAGCACTTTATTACTGAGTCTGGCCCGCCGCCAAGTGAAATGCAGGGAGTTAGGGCCTCTGGCTTGAAATTTAAAACAAGTCCAGAATTCATTGGGTTTAATTTGATATGCGAACTCCGATAACTCACACTTGTTAAAATAAAGCCGCTTACTATTCAAGTTAGATTTACACAGCTTTGAGAGAACACGGGAGAAGTGGGGGGGTGGGGGGGAGACACACATTTTTCAAGACTTTAATATTGGCTTTTAGCTCTGGGTTTTCGAGGTGGGAGTGGGGGAGGGAGGAGGATGCTGAGCGAGGAACAGCTGATTCAGAAGCTGGACAGCTTACAGCAAACTTGTGTTCATTTCCTGTATTAGATGCAGTTCCCTGGGCACAGAATGGGTCTTTCTTTCAACACTTCTGAGCACGTTCTTTCTCTTGGCTCATTTTCAGATTAGGAAGGCCGCATGAGGCTCATTGCCTATATACATCATAACAAAATGGTGAGGTGCAAACAAACGAATGGTACAACCACCCGGCTGATTTTTGCACAGGGTGTCTTCTGCCAGGGTGGAACAGAATGTCACCGAAGCAATAGCATGAAGACATGTTAACCCGATTTTCCCTGTAATGTATACATGATTGATTGGCAATTTTTGGACCACAGGCTGTGGTTAGGATTACGTCAATCAGGAAGCAGTAACTCTGGAGGGGCTTCCCTTAAGTGACCCAGAGTTTATTGGCCAAAGTGGTTGCATTTTTGCTGTCTGTTCCTTTCATGTGTTCATCAGTCCCATTCTTGTTTGACGTGTGGTATCCGTGCATGAGATAGGTCATTTTTTTCTCCTTTTATCCCCGTTCGTCACTTAAAATGCAAAACGACGCACTTAGTACAATGTCTGGTACACATAAGGCACCAATTTTAAAAAAAGGAATGAATTTTGAATGAATGAGAGGTGAAGAGGGAAACAGGAGTATGTTTAAGTGTGCATGCAACTGGATTTAGCTTGGATGCCCTTCAGAAGTGGTTCGGATCCCTCTGTGAGTTAATGGCATGCCAGACGTTTACCTGGAGAGCATCACTGACCTGAATAGAGCTCTGCACATATAAATATATCAGTTAACATCAATATGCAGTTTTTAACTTCCTTCCATAATTGTGTTACATCATGTAATCCTAATAAATAAAATTAAAAGTGAATATATGAAAAAAATAGGCTAGAGGAGGAATTTGCTGGGTGCTGGACATCCTCTATGTTCAAACACACCACACTTTCAAGGGTAGTAGGAAAAATTTCATCTGCAATGTGCCATCCAAGTTCTGATTACGATCTCTGTTGTTTGATGGGTTTCCATAATGGTCTTGAACGTATATAACTTACTGTGTTCCCCAAAGGATGTGTTATGGATCCATGAAATTTTTGTAAGGTGTGAATACTAGAAAACTGTCCCAAGGCTCTGCTGTTAATTTATTTTTCTTGCGGAGGAGGCAAGAATGAGACACATGTGAGCAGAACCACTTTTCCCTGCTCTGATTTTTTCATGTGTAATGGGTGTTGAGGATGCAAGGGTGACACGCGAGTTACAGTTCATAACTCCAGAGAAGAAAGCATGTTCCTGACACAGATTTTCCAGGCAGCCAGATTCTAAACTTATAAAACGGAAAGGTAGAAAAGAGCAACATGCGTACTGTGACTTTCAAGTTCAAGGTTAAAAGTTGTTTTCAAAAGAGAGCATTAGCTAGTGATTTCTGTGGACTCGGTCCTCACAAAATCATTGGCGCTTAATTGTATTATCTAATTTTTGGACATGGAATGTAAGGCATTTGAAAGTTAAATAGCGTGAAGAATGAAAAGCATGTTCAAAGCATTTAAGATGGTCAGCAAGGCCTGTGCCGTTCACAGCAGCTCCTGCAGACCTAGAAGGATTCTAAATACCAATCATCTAATCACATCGGGTTTGGAATTCAGTTTCTGGCTCCACAGCACGATCAGAACAGATGTTTCCCAGGCTGCATAGGTGGGTGCAAGAAATGAATTTCAGAAATAACTCACTCAATGTACAATCAGATTTTGGTAACAAAACTTTGGACCCGTACTTCTCAGAATTCTCCATTACACACAGGCTAGTGGCTCAGAGCTAGATATGCTTGTCGATAATAGTCCATTACATTCCCATAGACTTGTTTTTTTCACACAAGAAATTTCCTCTTTTTTCCTCTTCCAAGTGTTGTGTGTGTGTGTATTTTTTTTTTAAATCACGTATTACTTTGGCATCTCCGAGTGAAGACAACATGCATTTTATAGTATTATGTGTGAAGTTCAAAGTATTTCCTGTTATTTGGGACTGTTGCTTTGACCGTTATTTTTCCTCCAACAGTCTGATGGGAACGCAGCATTAATTATGTATGCCTTTATTGGAATGATCAAGTGAAACAATTTGCTGGTGTTTACCGGTCTCCTTTGAATATTAAGTAGGCAGATAAGAAAAGCTCACCTTAATATTGATGCTCTTAATCTCTGGTAGCCTGTTACAAAAGGGATATGTGGCAAAGAATACAGATGAGAAATCATGAAATCTTGGTAGGGGGCCAGCAGACCTGGAGCTGGCTGCTGAAATGGTAAGAATGCAGCTTTCTGCTGTCAGAATCAACATTACTCAGACAGTTGCAGAAGCTCTGAAGCCTTTGGATGTGTTTGCAATGAGAGATTTGTTGTGGATTTTTAACAAGGCTCATGTGTGTGTGCCATGCTTAGTAAATATTGGCCTTCAGGGTATTTTGCAGTCACGCTGACTGGACTGTTAGTTTCCCCAAACTGCAAAGTGAAGAAAATCCATTTTCCCAATTTTGTTGCCACTGAGATTGCATCATAAGTTTTGCAGTACAAAAGCAAAATTAATTCTAGCAAAAAATCTTCAGAGCACTGGAAAAGCGATCAGGAAAAAGCATAATATCTGTGATTATATAAACGAATGGGCCTCAAAAGGATCTATAGAAGTATTTCATAGTTAAATAATTCAAAATAAAGTAGCTGAAACATTTTGGTTTTTTTAAAAATAGGGGAAATGAATAACATCATAAGTATTATGACTAATGTAATTGGTAACCTTTTTCGATATTATGGTATATTGAACATACTTTTAAAAGCTTACCAAAATTAATTTTATAAAAAGTAAATTAATCAGAAATAACCATGATAATATATGTGAACCTCATCCTATCACCAGATGTTCTCTTCTTTTATATATAAATTCTATTCCATGGCAGGTTTTCCTCCAGCAGATGAGACAATACTGGCAATTATTTGTACTCTAATGACTACCCAGGTGGCTTAGTAGCAAAGAATCCACCTGCCAATGAAGGAGATGCAGGTTCAGTCCCTGGGTCAGGAAGATTCCCTGGAGAAGGAAATGGCAACCCACTCCAGTATTCTCACCTGAGAAATCCCATGGACAGCGAAGCCTGGCAGGCTGCAGACTGTGGGGTTGCAAAGAGTTGGATATGACTTAACGATTAAACAACAACGACGAAACAACAAAAATATGTACTCGAGGATTACTTGATATTTTTTAAATCGATATTTAAAAGTCACTTTCAAAGGGTGATCACATTCCATTTGGTCTTTAAGAAAGAATTTCAGGACCTATCACCATGTGTCGAGGGCAAACTAGCATTGGAGGGCTAAAGGTCTTATTATAATTGTTTAACTGTGAAGAGATCCTAAAAATGAAGCTACCTGGCAGAACTAGGGTGCTTATAGTGTTCTTTCAGAAAATGATCAACAGTCCTATAAAAACGCACACACAACAGGACCGAAACACTCAAACTTGTGATATGTTGGTGGTGAAGAGATGCATTTAGAGACACACATTTCAGCATGGATTTTAGAAACTTTCTCTGGCTTACATTTTCTTTCAGAGGCCTTATGCATGGAAGAATAACCGGAAAGAGGGTAGTTTTCCATATGTTGTCCATTTGGCTGTCAGCGCTTGTTCTGACGAAAAAGGAACAAGGTCTTGAGTGACTGCTGGTCTGTCTTAAAGTATGGTAATGAGGCTAATTAGGAGAGACGAGAGCCCAGCTAGATTTGTGAAGGCAATTACCCATCTAGCTTTTGTGCCATGCTTTATCTGTATCAGATCCCTCTTCTCTAATTTTGTCATTTCTCAAACATCACAAGAATAATGAAAGTGTCTAAAGCA
The DNA here is from genome assembly GCF_032405125.1 of Capricornis sumatraensis. Taxonomy (NCBI): domain Eukaryota; kingdom Metazoa; phylum Chordata; class Mammalia; order Artiodactyla; family Bovidae; genus Capricornis; species Capricornis sumatraensis. The sequence continues at coordinate 68,017,281 of NC_091079.1, forward strand.
ATATGATCAGTGTGGTTGGTAGAAAAGAATAAAATATATTAATGAAATTCTGTGAACCTGCTTTCTATTTGGACTCTTCCAAAATAAAGATTTGGAGCATAGCTAAGATAGTTCTTGCTAGTAGTGTTGTTCTTTAGTTTACAGAAATGAAAATTAATTGCGCTTTATTATTATGAGTCTATATATCTTCTTTGGTAAGTGAACAGTATTTTGCTTGGTCCTTTTATGTTAGTCATCATGGCAAGTTAGTAATTTAGTGAACTTGAAAGGAAAAGACATCAGAGGCTTGCAAAGCAAGCATAAAATGTATTCTCTTTTATGTGATTTACAAAGTTGAGACATTTTAGTCTCTGTTTTCAAAGGTTTAATACATTTTAACTTTGACAACAATTATGAAAGTAAACTAATGGACTCAGATCTCTACATAGCGATTTCATAGCAGATGACATCAAACATACGTTTCATTTGTTCTAAGTATTTAATCACAGAAGTTAACAGTTAAAACACTTGTCTTAAAAAAAAAACTGCCGATTTATTTCTGAATAGTGCTATTGACATTTCTTCTGAGATATATAAAATATGGCCTTCTAAGAGCATCACATTAGTTCTAAAGTGTAACTAATTTTAACCCTCTCACATCAAAAGAAGAAACCTAGAGTTATTGAAGATTATGCTAAATGTTTAAAAGTTTACAAACTCATAGAAAAAGAGATGAGACTTGGGTTTATCAGAGGCGAGAAAGGGAGAATTGCAGGAGGGTGGTCCAAAGGTACAAACTGCCAGTTATAAGTAAGAACTAGGGATGCTTACCTTGCAACAGGACGCTTATAGTTAACACTGCTGCCGATGTATGGATAGGAAAATTAAGAGAGTCAGTGAGAGTTTTCATCACAGGAGATTTTTTTTTCTTTTTTCTGTTTTTGTTTTTTTTTGAATCTATATGAAATGATGGATAGCTACAGGAACCTTTTGTGGTAATCATTTCACAATATTTGTAAACCAAGTCATCATGCTGTGTGCCTTAAACTTACACAGTGATGTATGTCAATTACTTCTCAATACAATTGCAGGGGACTGGCTCAAGAAAAACAAGGGTTAGCTTAATCAAATAAAACCCCAAACTGGGTTTGATTGGTAATTGTTTATGCCCACATTGCATCTTGGGTCTTGGGCATACATTAAATTACTTTTAGCATATTTTATGATAATTTTTATTACTTCTCTTTTTCATACAAAAGTTCATCAGCCTGTAAGCTTCTTATAGACATAAAGGAAGAATTTGGGATAGAGTTGTTTCTGTTTTGTAGAATTAATGGAAAATCTAATAAGCCAAGAACAGCATATAGGCAGATAATCCAAATTGCTAAACAAGTTTCCTACATATGAAATTCCAATCCCTTCAAGTAATTCAATAGCAAATAAGAAAAACTCCATTTTATTTCATGTTTCAATGATCACAAAGGAGCAGGTATGGGACAAAGGTGTAGCTAAGTAGGTTTGATAAAGAACTTGTAGGAGAACTTGAACTTGGATTTGATCAAAATCCGACCAAAGCTGAAGGACTTAGAAGTGACTCAAACTTGAACATGTATGAGAATCACTAGGGGACCTCATTAAAAATACAGATTCCAGATAGAATTATAGACCTTATAACTAGTGGTTCTGATTCAGTGGGTCTTGGATGGGGTAAAAGACCACACATTTTTCAACAAGTAATCCTGGGTCATTTTGATGCTGGTGCTATGATGAACCACACTTTGAGAATCTAGCTCAAGAGATTTACCATCCCAAATAACAGGGCAAGGCTAAGGGGTGAAAATCAGGAGGAAAAGTGAACTTAAAGCACAGGAAGACATTGCAGGAAAGCAGAAAGGAGGACCGAATCTACAACCTCATAAACTACATTCTACTGGGTTGAAGAATTTGCATGCGTACTCAGTCACTTCAGTCGTGTCCTACTCTTTGCAACTCCATGGAGCCCTGCCAGGCTACAGTATCCATGGAATTCTCCAGGTAAGAATGCTGGAGTGGGTTGCCATGCCCTCCTCCAGGGGATCCCCAACCCAGAAGTCAAACCTGAGTCTCCTGCATTGCAGGCAGATTCTTTACTGCTCAGCCACCGAGGAAGCCCTAAAAAGGGTTGAAGTATAAAAATAAAGTGGAATTACATAAGGTCCAATCTATAATTCTGCTTCGTCAGAATGAGATTTTGTCATCCCCATAACTGGTTCATGATTGTAGTCTGTAAACTAGTTCTAGCATTTGGAATTCTCAAATAGGCATGGATAGAGAGAGAATGCAGAATAAAAACGAAATTGGGAGGATGCTTACATCAGGAACTGAAAAATATAAGTGATTAGAAACCATGCCATGAGCGGGGAACCAAGAATTTTAGAGGAGAAAAAACAAGGAAACTAAATTGATGCAAGATTCTTTCTCCGAACTGAAGCAGCCTTCTGCCTCAGGCCCAGGTCACTTTCCTGGTTGTTTTTCAAACAGGAACCAAACTCAATACAACTCCGTGGGGTCTTGCAGGTGGGAGCAGGTAATTAGAAGCAGCTGGTGCAGGTGAAAAACAGATTAGGGGAAGCAATCTTTTTTTTTCTTTTTTCTTATTTTGGTTTGATAGTAAATAAAATATTTTCTTATAGGGGGAACGAGTAATAAACATATACTAGTAATGTATACACGGCACGTTGCTTTTTATGTAAATAGTATTTCTACAATAGCTTGAAACACTTACCTGAGTGTTTTAAACATTCTCAATATACACATCCATAAATTTTTTAATGAACTCTATAAAGGAATACTTGGCAAAGGTGAAACAAACTGCAACTTATATACCCACACCCAGCATCACAACATCCACATGTGTGCAAGCCCAGTTATCATTTTATGGCACTTTCATCCAAATCCAAAATTTTAAAGTAGTGTTTGAAAGGAAAAATTATTGCAACAAAAAATAGCATTTACTTAATGGGAAAACCATCATGATAAATATATGCATCCTATATTCATCCTTTATAAGTTAATCCATGAGTGAAACTGAGGTTAATGACTTGCTGCATTTTATATGAAAAGCTTTATGCATTGACATTTATAGGTAAATCTCTTAAGTCTGTAATGGCAGTGTAGCAGTAATGTATTATTTTAGTGATTTCTCTCTGGTGACTCCATCTCTCTTTACATAAATTTAGTCTTTTGAAACAGCCATGTTTTGAAAGAAAGATTATCTGTAAGTTAAATCAGTGACCTCCTTTTCTTGAGTTTGGAAATTGAGCTTTTAATTCTTGTCAGTTCTTTACTGAACAAAGTTTTGCTTCATTTAATTAAAAGTCAGTTTCCCACCTCCTAGAATTCACAATCTAATACAGAAAAATAACTCCACTTTTCATTGGCTGTTTTTGTTCCCTTAAGTGAAAAAGGGATTTTGATGCAATTTAATTCCAACATCTCTGGACCACCTTAAAGAGGAATGTGATTTCAGGTGCATGATTAGAGAGTAGAGAAGGTTTCAACAGGACTCCCTGTTGAAGGGAAAGTTGGGAGATAATGGAGAAAGGGTTAAGTAGAAAGAGAAAATAAAATGTTTATTTAGCTGGTAAGGTTGGTTATGAGAGCATAAGGGCAATAAAGCAAGTTACCTGGCTTAGAAGAAGTGCTGGAAGCCACCACTTTTTAGCACAGAATGCTTCTTGAAATCTGGACTGTTAGCCTGGGCTTTGAAGGTTACAGCAGGTTTTAGAAGGTTGAGAGGAGGGGAGAAAACAGTACATGAAAATGCACTGAGCTGGGAATGTACAACATCTGTGTGAGAAACTTGGAGTAAACTGGTTTACTTGGAGGGTTCAAGGAAGGGTGCCTGCATGTATGCGTGCTGAGTCATTTCAATTGTGTCTGACTCTTTGTGACCCCGTGGACTGTAGCCCATCAGGCTCCTCTGTCCATGGGATTTTCATGCAAGAATACTAGAATGGGTTGCCATGCCCTCCTCCAGGGGGTCTTCTGAACCAGGGATTGAACCCATGTCTCTGGGCATTGCAAAAGGATTCTTTACCACTGGGCCTTAGGGGAAGCCTCTCAAGGAAGTGTAGGAGAAGCTAATTAGAAAATCTAGATTGTGAAGAGCCTTAAGAATGTGGAACAAGTAATTTTGGAATTTATTGATTGACTTGTGAAAAGATGAAAGTTATGAAAAAAGAACTGGTAAGTGTTAAGATTGTCTTCAGATAATTACTCCAGAAATGGTACTCTTAGTGGATAGGAAAGTAATAGAGCCACACAAATAATGAGGAAAAGGAGGAACCAGTTGTCCATAAACAAAGATTTTCTTTGAACAGTTACTGGGTTTTGAGATGATTTTTTTAAAGCATGATTTAATTGAATAATAAGCACTAGTGATTTGCAAAACATTTTTAAATGACCCCCCAAGAGTGTGTCCTCTGGCCTTTATTAGCTCATGGTTTCATGGAAGTAGCCATATTCACCAACAATACAACTGAGCGACTTCAATTTCACTTTTCACTTTCCTGCATTGGAGAGGGAAATGGCAACCCACTCCAGTGTTCTTGCCTGGAGAATCCCAGGGATGGGGGAGCCTGGTGGGCTGCCGTCTATGGGGTCGCACCGAGTCGGACACGACTGATGCGACTTAGCAGCAGCAGCAGCAGCACAGAAAACTTACACTTTGAAAATGTTAGAACTACCAGCAAAATGAAATGAGAGAATGTTGGAAAGACAGATCTTTCTTCTTGAAAGAGGAGGTAGAAGTGTTTTGTGCTGGACCTAGAAAGGTGGATAAGAATAACTTAAGTTGGCTTCATTCTTCATTCATTCATGGATTTAACAGAACTTTGTAAAGCATCTGCTCTATTGCAGGTACTTTGTTGAACACTAAACAGGGTGATTAAAAAAAAAGGCACAGTCTCCATCAGAGAAAATAAAGACTGGCAAGTACAGAGTCTAAGTGAATGACATGTGATCCCAAGTGGTTGGAGCTAATGATGGATGTGAGGGAGTTTGTAGAAGATTAGATGGTAAAGATCAGCTAGAACCAATGGGGAAGGGAGGTGGGTACTCAGTCACATTGTTCACTGAATGATGGAGAACTTTAAAAGTTTGGGGAGACGGGGGGGATCTGTATTTCAGATTTTGAAGACATTGTAGAGATACTCTAAATTCAGAGATAACATAATTTACAATATTTATTTACAGAGAGATTTCATTTTAGATGATCATCAGTCACAGGAGGTATGAGCTTTCTAACCTTGAGTAACAGAAGAAGACTGAAATCATAGTTATAACAACTATCACTTATTGAGTACTGGCAATGGCGCCCCACTCCAGTACTCTTGCCTGGAAAATCCCATGGATGGAGGAGCCTGGTAGGCTGCAGTCCATGGGGTCGCTAAGAGTCAGGCACGACTGAGTGACTTCATTTTCACTTTTCACTTTCATGCGTTGGAGAAGGAAATGGCAACCCACTCCAGTATTCTTGCCTGGAGAATCCCAGGGAGAGAGGAGCCTGGTGGGCTGCCATCTATGGGGTCGCACCAAGTCGGACACGACTGAAGCGACTTAGCAGCAGCAGCAGCAGCTGCAGCATTATCTAAGCACCGAATTAACTCCTTTACTCTGTAAAACAATCTGACAGGTACCATTGTTATACCCTTTTTACAGATGAAGTAATGGATCAAAGTGAGTTTAAGCAACTCACCTGAGGTCACACAGGCTAACTAGGGTCAGATACAGGATGTGAATCCAGGCTGGCAGGCTTCAGTAACTCCAGATTATGAAGGCAACTCAGACAGAAAAGGCCTGGGATAACTAATATCAATGGATTTGAAAGTTATCATGGCAAAATTAAGTGCTTATGGAAGGAAAGCGGGTTGTCTAAATGCCAAGGCTCAGAGGTCCTGTGGGGAGGTGCCAAATACAGTTTCTAAAAGAGGCAGTCATAACCACCTCCACTGTGTCTTACCACGAGAGAGAATGAAACTACCAACATTGGACTTTACAAGTTCCAATAAAACCTAGGGGGAAAAATGGATTTATGTGAGATCACCCAATTTTTAAATAGTGATAGCTAGTTGAAGTTTTCCTATTATGAGATTTTGTGTGGTCTACCTTCCTCCCACAAACACATCAGCAAACAATACAGGCTACACTGCCTAGATTGAGCTGTCTGCTCATCAGAAAGAGAACTCTAATTGACAATAAACCCTTTAAAATCTTTACATACATTATGTATATGTTCGTGAAGCCCCCTCTTTCTTGTCATGGACAAAAGTTAGAGAGTTTTCAAATATAGAACTCACTACAGTCTGCAGTTTTAGGTGAAAATTCCTACTGACTTGTCTCCCACATTTCTGCAAACAAAAACAGAATATCAGATGTATGTTCTTCCTTCAGAAAATCAGTGGGTGAAAATGTTTTATTGCTGCCCACACTGTGTCATCCACTCAGAGAATTTGATTGTTTATATAATTCTGGTGAATCTAAGTCTGACATTTGAAGTCAGTCCTCCAAGTTTTCAAATATCGACATGCCTTGCATGTTGTAAACTCAATAATGAACTTCACTCCAGTTATTTTTATACAATTTTACCCAGAAAAGTTAAAATATTAGTGATCCTATGGGTCCATTCTTTGGCGTTGTGAACCATGGTAAGAAACTTGTGCATTTATGAAGAAGTTTAATAATAATAAAAAGCTATAAAGTTGTGTTAGTGCTTCAAAGGGAATAACATCAAAAACTTGTGGAGAAAAGCCACAGGCTACCATCAACCTCAAAACACACACACACACACACACACACACACACACACACACTTGGTTGGGAGACCTATTTTGGTAGAATGAAGCCTGGTTCACCAAAGAAGAGGGATAATGAGACCATTTTTCATTATTTTCCCAGTGGATTTTAAAATAGTTACCTCATAAAATAAATAGTTTAAGTTTCCACATTACTTCTGCCTTTAATCTGTGCCTCTGATACAAATAAATGAGTGGGGATTTTTATACTCCCAAAGGTTTATACAGAGGCAAAGATGTTAAAAAGCATCCAAGGTGAATGTAACTTCTTGCTCCAAACAGGAGTTTACAGGATGCTCTGGTTGACAGAGGGAAGACACTTTATTAAAATGAATCTGTGAGTAGGTTTGTTTTTAGATGCATTGTTCAAGTAGAGGCTGCACTACCCAGTCATATCGTCATAGTGATGTGGCTCTCTATCTTGGACTTTGTCTAAGTGGAAGACTTTAAAACTGAACTGGGCTGCCCAGTGAAATTTGCATTTGGAATGTGGGTTCCTATGGAAGAAGGTTGAACCCAAACTGCTTTTGATACAGATACTAGCAAGTCAGGGAAGGTGTTGAAGATCAGTACTAAGCTTTGATAAAATTAAAAACCCATGCACTAAAATTAGAAATCATTTACTGTCCTTGTTAAGAGGCAGCTGAATGAACCTAGCTATCTAACTAATAAACAGAAAGAGTCCACCTTGGCGAAGCTCTAATTACAGCCTCTGAACCTTTCAGTAAGTTTACAGCTTAAAACATCTGAGTGATTCTGCCTTTTGAAAGCCATGTGAAGTTAGAAAGGCGGCCTAATTAAAACAAATCTTGGATAAACCACTTCACGGAGATAGAAGTTTGATGGTTGGATATATCAAAAATTGTTACCAGATGTTGTGCCGAGGTCTTAACAGTTTAAAGATCATGAGGTTTTTTTGGGTTGTTTTTTTTTTTTTTAAACAAAGTAAAAATATTCTAATTGAAGTTGTCAGCAGGAGTGAGACTAATATGCCTGTATTTGATTAAATAATAGTTTATTTAACATTCAGTGTGGCCCAAAATTGGCCAAGACAAAAGTCAGAAAACATTTTAGCCAGAAGACGTAAAGGAGAAACACAGCAGGCTGACAGCACTTTGTAGGTAACTCAGGCACTGTGGTTTCATCATGTCAGTTTTGAAACCATTTGCCCATCATCCTCATATGCCATACCGAACCACAGAATTGATTCTTTAATGTACTTTGTACTTTCCCCAAAAGAGAAGAAAGCTGGGAGACCAATGCAAACTTATTCTAAGACTTAGGGCTGAAACCCTGGAAAGCAAACATGGTGTCTCTTTCCATTATACAAATGTAAACGTCTATATTTTTAGGAGTTATGTGTGTGATGTAGACTGCTGTTCTGACTCTCACTGGGATGTGGGGGTTTTCTCTGTATAAAATAGAAGAGTGTAAGACCCACGTGGTCTGTAACAACTTGCAGGCACCTTTTCCTGATTACATGATAGGAGCACGTAACTACTTCCTTCCTCTTAGGCAGGCAGCTGTGCACGGCTCTCAGATGAAACCAAGCTTGTCCTCCTTTTGAAGAACTCAGAGTCTTGCCTCATGTACATAGCCCATCCTCGTGACTTGAACCTCTGTCTCCCCTTCTGTCTTCTTCCTATGTACACACCCAGCCTTGCACCCGTGAACAGTGAGACTATAACTTGATTTTTCCAGAATAAACATTTTGGGCTTTTACTTGACATAAAATTTAAGAACTTGTCTGTATAGAATGCTGGGGAATGGATGGATCTTTAAAAAAAATAATAAAATGGGTTTTCCACATAGTGGTCAATATCCGAGCTCTCATTTGCGCTTTATAATACACAGAGGTCTGGATTTTCAAAGTAAATTGCAGCTTACTCTGTGGCAATTATGAGAAGACAACTACACTAGAGGGTCATTAATCATTTAAACATTCAAATAAAACTCAATGTTTCCTTTTAGATCTGAAGTGCAGCCCATAACACAATCGAAATAACATTAATGGGAGAAGGGAATGAAAAGACAGAAAACAGCTGTTGCTTCCTGGGCCAGGGTGCCCTGGGCTCTAATCAGAGGGTGAAACACTGTATATAGTCAGGAGAGGACACTGGTTGGTTCCTGTCCTTTCCTACCGTCTTGAGCTCTCTTAGTTTAAAGGAAGTTAGGGTGGATGTTCTTACATGTCATAACACTGCATTTCTGGACATTCAGCAGAAGAGACCAACGGCTGGAAGGTTTAGTTTTCCAGCTGTTGCAGAGGAGTGTTTAAAAGTTGCTTGTTAGCTGCAAAGTGCTAATAATAACGTAAACAGGGTACAGAATGTCCCCTGTAGCTAACGAGTAAAAGCTCTGCTCTTTAAATCTAACGTTTTCATTATGAAAATGAATTTCAGTTTTACCAGCGGTTTGCTTTAAAAACAAACTTGGTGAAGACCTGAAGGACATGACATAGTTAACCAAATGTGTCCTAGATGATAGCACGGAAAATCACTTACAGGCCAGTTGAAAAACTAATGACTCCATCATGTCCCTGCTCTGTTTGCCATTTTAACAAGTTCAGTTTCTGTCCGTTTGATAGCCTTTAAAATGCCCTGACATTGTGGTGTGACTTTTACTTTCACGTCCATTTCCTGTGTCCTCATTTTTCTTATCTTGTTAGTGTCCCTGAAAATGGCAATGGAATGTCATACCTTCTTTTTTTAATTAAAAAAAAAAAAAAGTGAAAATTTTCTAAGAGAGTAATAATTTGTTCCAGTTGAAAAATCATCCCAAGTAGAACCAGGCTACTGGGTCTTTAGATTCCTAGGTTCCTGTGCTTGTCAGTATGCTGTGCCAGAAAATGGAAATCATAACACTTACCATCCTGAAAGGCTCACTTCTACTCCCCAGGCCCCCTGGGTGATGAGTTCCATTCCTAGTTTATAGAAACGATGACTGAAGCCAGTAAGGAACTCGTCACCTACACTCCAGCTCAGGCACTTTGTTGACTGTCTAATGTTAGCAAAAGAAACACATCTAATGCTATCTCCACAGGCAGTTAAGACCATTGGGACCCCTCCCTTCACAAAAAACAAACCTGAAAGTGCATTTTACTGAGTACTCAGCAAATATCCGTTAAGGGAGTGAAATCAACATGAGTTCATCCTACTATGAATATGTCTTACATTAGGACAGATCAGACGCCAGTCATCAGATCATGTTTTTAAGAACTGCCATAAGATGATCTTGGAGTATTTCTTTTATTGGGAAATAAAGTTTTCTGTAGGATCACCAGTGTATAATGCCTGAAACTTGAGTAGTCTGAAAAATGACAAATGAACAAAACAAAGAAACAAGAAAGGAGAAGGCTGGGAGAAGGGAGAGAGAGGGGAAGAAAGACAGGAAGAGGGAAAGGAGGGAGGAAATGTGAGTCTCAAAGCTGGTGAGGTCACTTCTGATCGTCTAGGAAAAGAATGAACTATTCATGGATTACTGGAACTGAGAGGGACCTTGGAGATCATTTGTTATTTACACTCTCTGCACTCCCTTTTATATAAATATATAAAGTGAGAAGAAGGGGACTAATTTATTGAACACCTTTTATGCAACTGGCATAATACGAGGTGTTCTACATGCATTTTATTCATGACCCTTCAGAAAAGTTTGTTGTTGCTTAGTGTTTGCAGTCCGATTCTTTGCAACCCCATGGACTATAGCCCAACCAGGCTTCTCTGTCCACAGGCTTTCCCCGGCAAGAATACTGGAGTGGGTTGCCATTTTCTTTTCCAGGGGATCTTCCCAGCCTAAGGATTGAACCCACTTCTGTGTTGGCAGGCAGATTCTTTACTGCTGAGCCACTAGGGAAGCCCTCAAAACTTGGGAACTTTTACTACGTTTTTCTGAATCAGAACCTATTGAGAAGCTCTCTCATAATTTTGTTAGATAGAGCACTTATCGGATCTTTGCTTGTATGATTTCCCTGATAGATGGTGAGTGCCTTGAGATGATGGGTCTTGTCTTTTACAGCTGTGTGTCCATAGTATCAGCAAGGTGCTAGACACAGGGTACATACTCTATGAATGGTATCAAATATTAATGAGTGAGAAAATGAACTACAGATAAATATCCCCTGATTTTCCCTTTTGTATGTTTTATGGCCTTGGTGCTTATGCAGTCCTGTGCATGGAAGACTTCTCACTGCTAGATTTGCATGCTTTTAGCAGTAAGTGAGCCTTACACTCTTTATGCCCTTTAGACCTTTGAGTATCTTTTTGGGTGGTATCAGTTTGCTTTCATTTAGATGTAGAAAAAAATATGCCACATTTTAATATTTTAGCCTTAATACACTCATATTTCACTTGTAAAATAAACTTGCCATATTATAAGACACTTTCAGTTCATAGCAGAAAATAGAACTCATAGCTATTCTTTACCTTAGAAAGAATATAGAAAGTAGTCTCATGGTCTCTTTAACTCTGAATTATAACCCAGACAAACTAGAGACATATCTAGTGATGCAGAATTCAAACAGAAGTGTATACCAACTCCTTCAGGATACAAAGAGACCAAAAGTGGAAACTGATAGTGCATGGTAAGTCACTTCAGTTGTGTCCGGCTCTGCAACCCCATGGAATGTAGCCCACTGGGCTCCTCTGTCCATGGGGTTCTCCCGAGGAGAATACTGGAGTGGGTTGTCATGCCCTCCTCCAGGGGATCTTCCTGACCCAGGGATCGAACCCACATCTGTTACATCTCCTGCATTGGCAGGCAGATTCTTAACCACTAGCACCATAGCTAATCTAATATTTACAGTGTAAATATGAGTGATTATCAGAAGAGATGTATTTTTTCCCCCAGTTCATTTGGGTATCTCACATGAAAGGAGGTAAGTCTTTCTTCTTGTCCATGTAATTATTCAGTCTTCCTAGCAGATAAAGGATGACACTTTTGTCAATTTTTTTGACATATGGGCCAATGGGATCAGTTATTGACCCATTAAATACTTTTTGATACTTGACACAGGATAGTAAATACACACACTCAGAAAACAATCTGATGCTACCTTTGTCATCATTGTGATACCTGAAAAGGTCTTTCGGTCTTTCAAGTACAGATAAACCTTCAGGGGAGTTCTCAGGTGCACTATACACAAGGACTTTTATTGTGAACTGTCCACACATATCCTGTATATTCATTGTGAACTAAGGAAACGGCATAGATTGAATCTCAAATCGTTAATCATGGCATCTGTCATCTGGGTATCCTTGCTTTTCATGCCAACAACGTTTTTCCAAGTTCTTCTAAACAGACTCTTTGGTGGTGTGTGATCATTATACTGTTTTCTCATAGTGTGGCTTTTGTAGAAAAAATAGAAAATGGCAAGGATCGATTTTATCAAGAAAGTTACATGAGAAGTGTAGATAATGATGAACCCTTTCAAGGATTAATCACACCAAAGAAAATACTAAATGGCTTCTGCTGCTGCTGCTGCTGCTGCTGCTGCTGCTGCTGCTGCTGCTGCTGCTGCTGCTGCTGCTAAGTCGCTTTAGTTGTGTCCGACTCTGTGCGACCCCATAGACGCCAGCCCACCAGGCTCCCCCGTCCCTGGGATTCTCCTGGCAAGAACACTGGAGTGGGTTGCCATTTCCTATGGACTCCTAAAATGAGATCAGGATTGTCTCTGCTTAAGTAGAAATTCTCTGCTTACTAAAAGATTTCTCTACTGATAACATTCAGACGAGTGTGTGTGTGTGTGTGTGTGTGTGTGTGTGTTATAGAAGAAACTTATTTTACTTTTTTAATATTAACTTATTTTTAAGCCTCACTTCTGGGAGCAGTATTTGATTTTCTTTTGAGAATCCACACTTCCCTCATCTTTATTTCATCTAGTTCAGATGAAGCTGATTTTGCCCTAGATTGAGGGCTTATTTATGTATGTGCTTAGATCTATGTTACTCAGACAGGAAGTTGATTGAAAATGCCAAATCTCAGGTCCTGTTTCAGATCTACTAAATAAAAATTTACATTTTGATAAGACAAGTGATTTGTAACTCAGATTAAAGAAACTGCCCTAGACCTAATAAAGTAATCCAGGCATTTGTGGACTTACCTAGTGGCTCAATAGTAAAGAATCCCCCTGCCAATACAGGAGACCCCAGTTCGATCTCTGGGTCAGGAAGTTCCCCTGGAGAAAGATTTGGCAACCCAGTCCAGTATTCTTGATTGGAGAATTCCATGGACAGAGGAGCCTGGCGGTTTACAGTCCATGGGGACGCAAAAGTGTCAGACACAACTGAAGTGACTAAACAACAGGGCATTCCATCATACATTCCACCTGGCCATAGTGGGACAGGGACATTACCTGAGTTTGGCCAACAAGGCCCCCTATTTGGGGACACTGAGTTGAGCCAACAAGAAAGTATAATCCTTGTTTCCCCTTCACATGTTCAGTTGAGCATATAATTTTCAGTGTGCAACAGTGATGTCACTAAGGACAAGGTCTATATGAGCAAGACCATAGTCAACAAGGAGGAAACATATTCCAAAGAGGGAGACAAATTGTGCTCTCATGATAGTGTTTGAATCCTGGTTAAACTATGCCTAAAGTCAGGGTTTTTCCCAGTTTTTTCAGTTGCATGAGTCAGATTTATCTTCATGTTGATCTGGTTTGGGTTGTAGTTTCTGCCACAAGCAGCTGAAAAAAAAAAACTGAAAGATACAGTGATGAGTAATGATTAAAAGCTTACTCAGGTCCACCACCTACTTGCGTGAGCTCCTAAGATCAGAGAGAGAGAGACAGAGTCTGCGTGTGAGTGTTTCTCACAGTTCACATTGGTTGCAGCACTTAGAAGCAAAGGAATCACAAAAATCTTGAGATTGAGACGTGTCTCCTTTCTTGCACCATCCCCTTAATTGCTTCATGTATATTTACCTTCCCTTCCCTCAAAATTATAAACATTTCAAAGGCACTGAACTTCTCTTACATGAGGTGATAATTTAAAGTAATAAGACGTTTATAAATAAACATACTAGAACTTATACCAAGTGAGTGTAGGCTTTCAAAACCACCACCTGAGGAAGCTGCCAATATATTCAGGTTTTGCTGGCTTTGGAGAAAATATTGTTGTGAGTCTTTAGAATAATGATCACCACCAGTTTTTGAGCCATGAGATCACACCAATATGTTGCTAGTTGCATCTAATTTTTACTAAAGTGACACTTCTGGGAACGATGTTCAACCGAGTCAGAACATATTAATTCTGATGGACTAGTGTCAGCCCAGGGTCCCCAGAACTGAGGGGCCGTGATACCGCGGGAATCCCAGCTTCTCCCTGAGCACTCCCTGGGAACCACCACCATCTATCAATAGTAATGAAGAGGCGGCTCCTGGCCTCAAAGCTGCTGCTGCTGCTGCTGCTAAGTGGCTTCAGTAGTGTCTGACTCTGTGCGACCCCACAGACAACAGCCCACCAGGCTCCCCCGTCCCTGGGATTCTCCAGGCAAGAACACTGGAGTGGGTTGCCATTTCCTTCTCCAGTGCATGAAAGTGAAAAGTGAAAGTGAAGTCACTCAGTCGTGCCCGACTCTTAGCAACCCCATGGACTGCAGCCTACCAGGCTCCTCTGTCCATGGATTTTCCAGGCAAGAGTACTGGAGCGGGGTGCCATTGCCTTCTCCGTGGCCTCATAGAGGGTCCCCTAAATTCTGCTCCTGCATACTGCAGACAGTGGGGTTCTGATTCTGATTAGTGTCCAGGCCATATGAATTCCATTATAAGTTTTAGTAACACCCTTGATATTACCTGGCTGATTCTGCCATCTTATTCATCAACTTTCCTCTGAGCAAATTTTGCCTTATTCCAGAAATGAAATTGAGTCCAGAAAAGTAGATTTTTCTACTGCAGAGAGAAATGGTTTAATGAATGTTTATGACCTCTATGTGTGTGCATTCAGTCGCTCAGTCATCTCTGACTCTTTGTGACCCCATGGAATATACCTGCCAAGCTCCTCTGTCCATGGGATTTCCCGGGCAAGAATATTGGAGTGGGTTGCCATTTCCTCCTCCAGGGCATCTTCCCAACTCAGGGACTGAACCCACATCTTCTGCAGCTTCTGCATTGGCAAGGAGATTCTTTACCACTGAGCCAGCTGAGAAGCTCATATATACCTCTGAGCAACTTAGAAAGTAGAATTATGAGTTTAGATTCAGAGACCTTGTCATCTTTGTATAATAAAAAATGACTAGCAATAGTATTTACAAATAAGAGATGCATAATCTATAATGAACTAGGCAATAAGAACATGTTTCTCTTGCTCCTCACTGTGTTGTTGTGACTTGAGAGCTTTGATTTCATGCGAAGCAGAGAGTTTTCCTTTCTTTTCCTAAAAGGGGAAAGGAGGCCGAGTTTATAGAGAAGTGAATTCCTAAAGGAGAAAATCCTTTTATTGATTAAATATCAGGCGTTTAGGTTGTGAGTTTTTTCCTTTCCTGTCTGTGACTTCTCCACGCCAAGAAGATTTCAACAGGTAATAAACATTCAAAGAAATACAAGGGTGGAGAAGGCTGTGTGTTGGTTGTTAAGGAAAATCTAAATCAACTTAGAAGGAAGGTAAAGGAAACCAATGTTTATGGCTTGAACCAAAATAAATTTTATGTAGAGTTCCAATGGAAAATTGCACCAGTATCACCAAGTTAAAAATTATATATTTATCTAATAATAAAGCATGTCCAGTCATTTAAACTAAAACTTTAAGCTGAAAAATGTACTTGAATAATACTTTTGTGATAAAGACAATTTTAATGAAATATAATGTCTGTTATGATAATCTGGTGTAAATTGCTTTGTTAGACTATTAAAGCAAAACCTCTCTGCTAATATTCCGGAATCACATTTCAATAGAATATTGCATAGTAAATAAAGTAAAAGAATGGATCAGCTTCCAAAAGCCCCTCTGTTAGAAGTGAATATGGTTTTCAGAATTTGTTTTGAAATATGAATTTTGGAACTACAGAAAGAAGATAAAACTTTAAATAATTTTATTATGTCTTGCATGTGTGCAGCTCAGTCACTGCGACCCCATGGACTGTAGCCCCGCTAGGCTCCTCTATCTGTGGGATTTTCCAGGCAAGGATACTGGAGTGAGTCGCCATGTCTTCCTCTAGGGCATCTTCCCAATCAAGGGATTGAACCCTTGTCTCTTGCGTCTCTTGCATTGGCAAGTGGACTCTTGACCACTGCACCACCCAGGACTCCCCTGTTACATCCTAGTTAGTTAGTTAGTTAGTTAGTTAAGTCGCTCAGTTGTGTCCGTCTCTTTGTGACCCCATGAACTGTAGCCCATCAGGCTCCTCCATCCATGGGATTCTCCAGGCAAGAATACTGGAGTGGGTTGCCATTTCAATATTACATTCCCCTTACAGATTTGTCTAAATTTTTTTTTTCCTAACTCAGAACAAACCTTTTAGAATCACCCACGTAGGATATATGTGTATGTGTATACATACACACAAAAGTGAGTGTGAATATACGTATTCTGAATTATTTATTGTGCTGTATGTGGATGTTAATTATGCATGCTCAATTATTAACAGCAATAGAAAGCTTGGTGTGATATAATAATCATTTTTAAATAATCCTAAATCTACTCAAGTTGAAAAGATTGTGACAGCAGGAGCCTAAACAGCTGCCCTGAGCAAAATAGACACTGCTTTCTTTGAAAGTTGAAAAGGAGAAAGGTAACAATTATCCCTGAGACACTGGAAACAGAGTTGTCTGATTTTTTTTTTTTTTTCTCAAATGCCTCTGCCTCTTGTAAAAAGAACACTGTGCCCAGAATGAACTAGGCAGTGGTAAACCTCTCAGAAGCAGCACTCAGATAAGCAGATAATTAATGTATTAAAGGTGTAATTGAAATTATAAATAGCTTTCATATGTGCTTCTAGTACTGTGCAACAATTTGTTACTTGTCTGAGGTGCTTTCTTGAATTTTAAGTCACGATGCCATGTGGAGCCAAGGCAGAAAATAATTCTGCAACATAACTAGCTCTACAAGATGAAACTTGATACAGAATTGAGTAGGGGTAGAAACCATGATCATTAAACATGTATTTCGTCCCTTTATATTTCTTCCACAAATCCAATGTTGCTTTTTATCATTAAGAGAATTCTGAATCAGAGCAGTATCAGTTAAGTCAAACTATGTAGTTCCTATATGAAATCTATCTGTCTAGAGGTATTTTTAGCATAGATTAAAATTCCCAATGTGCTTACAAATTATTTGTCTGGTAAAAAGTTTAGAAAAAAAATTTCCCTTTGGTTGTCTAACTTAATCCTGATTTATATTTCGTTTTAAAAAATAAAAAACTGCAGAGAACTAACCTAACAACTTTAAACATATTCTCATTTACAATGAGTGTATAATGGCATACACTTATTGGTGGGAGCTTTGAAAATCAGAACATTCAAAGGAATTGTTTCTCCATTTTAAAAACCATACCTTCTTATATTAATGAACTCAGTTCACTGTGATATTTTCAAATGCTTTCTGCATCACTTCCTTAATAGGCCACAAATGTTACTTTCATGTTCTTCTCTAAGTTTCAAAATAACTCCCTCAGATAGGAAATCATATTATTTTTCCATTTTTGATCCCTCTTTTCCCCTACCATCAATACTTTTGCCTTGGTAAATCAGTCTATTTTCATGCTTTCTTAAAACAAAAGTCAAGTTCAAGAAAGAATAGCACAGCTGTTTGAAATGTCATATCTTATAAAACAAATCTATTAGGAAGGTCAAATCCTGGAAGGGGTCAAGTTAATGATATAAGTGGAATAATTCGGTCATTTTCTGAAATTTGTAAACTTACAAACATTAAAGCCCTGCATTAGATTTGACTAATTAGCTAAACCTCTGCTAATGGTGATTTTCTTCCTTAAAAGTTAGGACTTTTATGTTTAAGGCACACTTTTCTTTACCTTTATTTTTTTCTTTTTGGTAAATGTGCATTGCTTTGAATTTTAGTCTGGTACTAGTTAGTCCATTGTGTTTATTTTTAAATTATTGCCTTCGTTTGGGATGAATTTAAAAGAATCTGATTATTTCCATTCTTATTTTGCCAAAGAAATATACACATGGGCAACAAAGTGTACATATATGTATAATTCTAAGTATCTGTGTACATGTGTGTATAATATTATATAATAAAATTAATAAAATAATAAAATCTTAGAAAATAGGTAGAAAAAGAGGGATGACCAAAGTCAGATCTAGCCACCTAACTTTTCCTTTGGCAAGTACATAACTTTTTGAAGCATATAATATCTACAGATTCCTTTGCATGCATGCTAAGTCACCTTAGTCATGTTCGACTCTTTGCAACCCTATGGACTGTATCCCACCAGGCTTTTCTGTCCATTGGATTCTCCAGGCAAGAATATTGGAGTGGGTTGCCGTGCCCTCCTCCAGGGGATCTTCCCAACTCAAGGATTGAACCCACATCTCTTAGAGCTCCTGCATTGACAGGCAGGTTCTTTACCACTAGCGCCACCTGGGAATCCCATGAATTCCTTACATAAGTGATTAATTCTTCATGAAATCTACCTGCTGGTTTCTTACATTCATTGATTCATTATTTCTGCCATTACACTTTTTCATCTAAAATATTTTATCTTGCTTTCTGTTATAAACTTTTTAGGTGGGAAAGTAGTATAAGTTTGTGAGTTTTAAAGGCAGACATTTTAAAATATAAGACCACCAGTCCCTAAAGTTTTTAAGTTATTAAACTGGATGACCCTGAAACCACTTTACTTTAAAGAAATGTGTTCATGTAATCACACATATGCATATTTTAAATGTATGTTTATGTGCATATGAATATATCCTTTAAATATATTTTATTTGCATGTATATTTATACTTACATATGTGAATATATTATATATGTGTTTTATATATAGATATATAAAATAGTCCATGGGGTCACAAAGAGTTGGACATGACTGAAGCAACTAATCACATATGAAATAGAGAATGTCAAATTCCAAATGATTGTTTATGAACATAAATTTATCCAAAATTATTTCTTGTACAAAGTTTTCTGTTATGATCTATATGAATTTAAGCAAATCACTTTATGTAATCTAGAAATAAATATCCATTGTCATATTTTGTGATAATATATACAATCTAAGTGATCACACCACATGAAAGGAAGAAAATTACATGCAGCTAGAATGAGTTATATATATAAGGGAACTTGACCTTAGCCGACAGTGCATTTCTTTATGTTCTAGAAAATTCCCAAGGCCACTTATTCCTTCTTCACATTTCTGTTTAACTTTAGGATGAGAAATATGTATCTTTGACATACTTGTGAAACTTATGTAAGTGACTAAGTCATCACATACTGCTTTGTATAATGAATCCTTTAAGGTCTTTTGGAACGCAGTTGAAAAAGAAAGGAGAGAGGTCAAAAGACAGAAGGCAAGAGATAGATTTTTTTTTTTAATGTATAATTAATGTTATATACTTTTTTAGGACAGTCATCTTTATTTGAGAGTTTTAGGATCACTATTCATACTTAAATATGAGGTCCTTTGTATATGTTTTCCTCATATTTACATAAATATGTAGCTACAAAGGTTGAACTTTACATGTCCAAAGCTTATTCATTTATTCAGGAGCTTTGAAATCTAATATCTATTTATACTTATTATCTTCTGAAATTAAGAGAGAAAGGAATTTAATGCTCACTGAGTGTCTGATACATGTATTCTCTCATACAATTATATTTATGTTAATTGAGTGCATATATGCATTGAGAGAACTCTAACATAGTTATAAAAGTAAATCACGAAGTATTGATGTCTTATTTCCCACCTAATAAAATCAATATTTATTAGGCTGACATTGAAAACACTCTCTTAGGTACTCTTACTGCTTTTTTTCCTACAATCTTATGTACAAAGTAGTGAATTGTATTTATTCTCAACTCTCCAGAAAACTCATGGAATTTTTTTCCTTTAGTCTAACAACATCATTGATACTTTAGTTTCACTTATAAAATATTATATTGCTTTAATGAAAATAAAAGCAACTAGTGACATTTCACCATGTGTTAGTGCTGAAAATGTTTTAATGGATTCAGTTGTGTATGTGTGTATATATACACATATGTATGTGTATGTATATATCTGTTTTGTGTGTATATATACATGTACACACAAATATACACCAACATATGCCACTTCTACTAGTTCTGAAAATTGATCAGAAGCTCATGTAAACAAAGCTCATTCCTCTTCTCTGCTGTCACATAATACATTGTTTAAATATGGTACAGAATTTATTAATTTTCTTTTAATCTCATAAGCTGAAACTGTTTTCAATTTGAGTCCTATTTTCTTTGATAATGACCACCATTCATATTTCATGAATACAACTGCATTTAAAGTGATAACATTTTGATCACAGCATGTATGTATATGTACACATATGCGTACATTTTAACAGACTGTTTATTAAAATTAGCAGTATCCTCTCTGATAGAGGTCAATTCAGTAAAACTGTCAATAATTAAACACCAACTATGTGCAATGCACTGATAATACAAAAGATTAAAGTGGGGTGGGGGGGAAGCTCTTCAGAAGTCCCCAGTCCCTTAGGAGTGACATGCATTTATAAATAACTGGAATCCAGCATTCTTTCTCCTGTACCTAAACTCTGGGAATGCAGGGCTGTTTGACGATTTAAAACAATTTAGTATGTGAAAGTCTAAGGTGGAATTGGCATTCTGAGTTCCAAAAGTTAAGCTTACACACTGACAACGGATTACTTCTTATGAAGAAAAGTAGTTTTGATTTATTTGGGATAAACTTATAAATGTGGAAAACAATTAAACCATTTGGGGGATCTCTCTTTTTTCTTTTATGTTTTTTAAATTTCAGCTTCTCTGTGAATCTTTTTTTTTTCAAATATTTTTAAGAGCTTAATAATTGAGGGTGTTTTCTTTATTATTATTATTCCTATTATTCCACAACAAGGAGAAATGTTATTTCTTATAGGTAAATGACAAAAAAATTAATTTAGGGTCCTTCCTTGCTTTAATTTATTTGCGTCTTCTGCAGAGGTTGTGGACAGTTTAATAACCTTAATCCAGGGAAAAAATAATGCCAACAGAAAAATACATATATAAACCGGAGGGAGGATATAAGAAAGTCAAACAGGAGCTCTATATCAACCTAGAGGGGTGGGATGGGGAGGGAGATGGGAGGGAGTTTCAGAAGGGAGGGGATATATGTATACCTATGGCTGATTCATGTTGAGGTTTGACAGAAAACAGCAAAATTCTGTAAAGCAATTATTCTTCAACAAAAAAATAAATTTTAAACATATATAAAGCAAAAAAACCCCACAAAAGTTCGTTGCTTTATTGCAATATCAGAGCCCCTCTCATGAAATAAAATCTCACTCATTAGGAGATTTGTGTCTCAGGATGTCCAGCCAGCCCTCAGTACTGGTTTCCTGGTATTCTGCTTGCTGTTCGAAATGTCAGAGTCTGAAATGATTTTAACTGTTCCCTTTGGAAGGAATGACTGAGGGGTTGTCTCGAGAGAGAGTTCGTGGTGTGATGAGGTAGTTCTTTCTTTGGTACGTGATACAGTGTGATTAACAAACTCCAGATTGCACAGAGAAGTGGGTCGGAGCACAGGTTATTAAGTACAGTTCTCTACCCAAGACGATGTATTGCCTCACGCTGATATGGCAGGACTGGAGGGGGAATATATACATCTATATAAAAGCAAAGACAATCCTTGCTTTCTTCTTGAGCAGCTGCAGCCAGTCCCACTAATCGACGTGCAAAAGCAGAAACGAGCAGCCCAAGGTATGTGTTCATTTTTACAGATGGTACTGCAGACAAGTTGGTAATGGAAAAGGAAGTCGTGTACGTGAGCTTTTTGACCATGGGGGTGGGGAGTGGGGGACGACAGAAGGACAGCCCGATTACAGTACTTTCCTGTGTAATTGACCGTGTGAGTTATGGAAGAAGCAGTTTTCCCATGAAAGATTTCACTTATTACAAAATTACATCATTACTGTTAAGGAAATGCATAATTCCAAGTTGTCTTTTAAAAATAATGTCATTAAAACTTTAAAAATCAGCTTAGACATCCCTGTCTGCCCAGAGCCTCTATAATGAAATTATCCGCCAGAGTTGGGTTTTACCTGTAACAGTTACAGCATCCTCATTTAAAGACAAATCTTTCATTTGAACAATGGCAAAATGTACTAGACACTTATTTTAAATCTTGGAAAAGGAAGGTATTTAAATACCTGGTTTGGGGTCATGAAGAAATACAAAGTTGAATAAAAAATGAGATAGTATTTTAAAAGAATTATTTATAGATTCAGAAGTTAAATGAAGTTTAGGTTTATTTCCCTTAAGTCCACGCCCCCACCCCACCTCCATGTATTTAAAAATCACAGAGAATGAAATGGTGTAAGAAGTATTACAATATGGTCTGGTAAAGTTTTTAGTTATTTAGTTCAAATTGCATATTTGGTATCAGTGTCTCATATTGATCCATTTGCAGATTTTTAACATAGTTCTTAACTGTTTCAAACTTCAGGATATTTAACTGTATTTCTATGCATTTTGTTGCTATTGTTAAGTGAAAATAAGTGGCAAATACCATCTTTCTGCTGAGCAAACTGTATGCTATTTAATGTCTGATCTCAACTCAATACCCGGTAAAACATCTTTATAGAGTTAAGAATATTTTAGGCTTTGCTCTTATATATATAATGAAATGGAAACTGTATCACACCTGTAAAGTATCAGAGTCAACTGCACAGGCCACTGAAGAACATGTACTGATCTGATCAAGGACATAGACTATATCTAATAATGGGGGAAATGTTTAAGGGAAAATAATTTAAAATACTTTGATATTATTCAAATCTGAGGAATTTGGTAAAATGACCTCATTTTTCAGAATTGGCAGTATTTGATCTTGAATAATGAGGATTCCACACATTGCAACAGCTCTCTGCCAAGGAACATACCAATATATAAAGTAAGTCTAGTACATTGGTACCTGAACATGTATGTTTACAGCACTCCTCAAAACCCCAGTGGCATGTGTCCTGCCTGTCTCTAGCCATGACGAATACAAATGAGTTCCTGGTTCACAACTGCCTTCCCATGATGGCATTTCTAGGCACGAAGTCAGTGCACTAATTTTTGCTTTTCAACAGAGGCTTTGTTCACATATATTTTTTAGTTTTTAGTTTTTGAGACAACAGTATCAAACTCATGCACTGCACCCATCTGCCTTCCCCACGCTACCCCTCCCTCTCCCAAATGCTACATTCCTCTGGCTTCGACTGAGTCTTTCAACCTCAACACAGATCGTTGCCATATCTGATCAAGGATGAGTCATTTCTTTCTGGTACCTCAAAACTTGCATAGTTTAATCAGCTGTTATAGGGTGGTTTGAAGAGAGAAGGATTCTTCAAAGCTAAGCTATGGTGAAATATTTTTGGTAAAAATTCCCCAATCACTTCTTTGGTAATAGGACCTGAAACATGGTTAAGAACTGTGGCTCTGAAGTGAGAGATCTTACTATTTAGTATATGAAAAATGCTTCTAAGGCTTAGTTTTCTCACCTGTAAAGTGGATAGAATAACCATAATGATAATAGTAATGGTAATAATAATTCCTGTGTCTTAGGTTTGTTTAGAGTATGTCAAGTAAAGAAACTAAGTCTGTAGTGTATCATTCTACACAAAATAAATACTTGGTAAATATTAGATGTGTGATGGTGATTATTCAAAAAGGGACAAGAAGTAGTCACGCGAGTCTACCAGATAGCTGATTCAAAAATGGTGTTTATTCATGGCTGCGCTCGGTCTTTGTTGCTGTGTGGCTTTTCTCTCGTTGCGGTGCACAGGCTTCTTTCTCATTGTGGTGGCTTCTCTTGCTGCAGAGTGCGGGCTCAGTAGTTGTGGTTGAGGGGCTCAGTTGCCCTGCAGCATGTGAAATCTCCCTAGACCAGAGATTGAACCAGTGTCCTTCTGCATGGGCAGGCAGATTCCTAACCACCAAACCACCAAGGAAGTCCCAAAAATGATTTTTAGAAAAAGTCATGTGTTTTTGCCTGGACTTAAGAGACTAGGATGTATTTTTGACACTAGTTAAGTCAAAGAATCATTCACAATCTGTTACCTCGTCAGTAAAATGAGAGGATAATAATCCCTAGTAATTCATTTTCAATCCAAACTGAGATAATTATATTATGTCAGGAGTTCTTAACCTCATAATCCATGGGTACTCAGATCCATGTGAAATCTTTGGATGCATTTTATGAAGGACATTCTTTTGAACAGCCTGAAGTTATTTGCAAAATATTTTACATCTTTTTTATTATCTGGGGAGAGTGTCATAAATTTTATCAAAAGAGTTTATGACTCCCAAGAATGTTAGAAACCATTGATATAGATGTAAATTCCTTGAGGATGGTAACACTTCATTGACTAGTTATTATCTGTTAGCAAGTATGAAAAGAATTACTGATTATTATCTGTTATTTTCCTTTTCTTTCAAAATGACCATGTCATCATCATTATCTATCATAAAACCAGTCCTACTTAGGTAATACATAAAATACCTCTATTTGTTTCTTAAATTAAGTGCTTCGAAGCTGAACCTTTTGAACTTTAGGCTTTTTCTAGAAAAGTCCCTATCACCAAGGTGCTTATTTTCTATACTGTGAAGAATTCCCACAGTAAATGTTTGCCAAATATATTGTTTAAATAAAAATTGCAATAACTTTATTAAAATATAATTGATTCTCATATTCTCATGCTGAACTTTACTTAAGAAGTGCTAGAATTGTTTAACTGTGCCTCCAAAAAGCCCCCCTTTTTTTCCCTTTTCAGTGTCAGATTTTGGCACTCGCGTAGAAGAAAGTCCCTGTTGAAACACTCTTGACCATTGTTGTAACTGAAGGAAAGGCGAAAATGGATCTGTGGTGGCAGAAATAGAAGCAATAAGAGGCTTGAGCAGTTCTTTCGACAATAGTGACTTTCACGTGGAATGAAAAGACAGTGTAGATATAAATCTTCAGCTATATTTTCAGCTGTCCAAATACATATTGCTGTAATGGCAGGACATTGTTACAGAAACAGCAGGGGTTAGAACTCCAAAGATCTGAGTTTTTCTAGTCCTAGTCTGTTAAGTAGTTTGTGTATGACATCACATGTTTGCTTTGCTCATTTTCCAAATATGGAGTAAGTCTAAGTATGGAGATGGGGATCCTTCAGACCTATGTAGTAGATTATATTATCTATACGATAAATTTATAAAATCAGAAGATTTGAAGAATCCATACAAATAATTTAAAATGTGGGATTTCCCCGGGGGAACTCTCATTTTCTGCAATCCCGTGCCATGAGTCACCAATTGCATCTCAGAAGAAATGGAGCTAATCTGTTTTAACGTGTCCTGATTATTGGGCAACTCCAGCAT
Organism: Capricornis sumatraensis; assembly: GCF_032405125.1. Lineage (NCBI taxonomy): Eukaryota > Metazoa > Chordata > Mammalia > Artiodactyla > Bovidae > Capricornis > Capricornis sumatraensis. The sequence continues at coordinate 68,042,607 of NC_091079.1, forward strand.
GGTGACGTGTCAGTGGAAAAGTCTTGGGCACATTCATACCTGGGTACAATGTATGATTGCTAGAATATGAATTGCCTCATGTCCTGGAACAGAAGTTGTTCCATTGCTTCTAGCCAAAGATGTCAGTTTAGTTTACACTGGTCTCCATTAGCATTTCTGATGTGTTGAGGAAGTAAATTTAATAAGCAGGGTAAACAGGTTTTGTTTCCAAACTCTGAGATAGGTGATTATAATATGGATGCTTGGCTGAACCTTGTAGAGTCTCTTCAGTTTTCTGGCAAGAAATCTGAGGGCATAGAGGGCTGTTTTAAAGCAGGCATAGACTTGCTATACAGCCTGTTTCAACTGATTCTGTACAATTTTATTTGGAGCAAAAGTCAGCCAAGTTATTGATATCTATTGCTTTCTGTTGGCAAAGCTCTCTCCCTGCTCTTGCTAAAATACTGGCCAGCCTGTGCTTCTGATAAAATTCTGGCTGTGAATTTATTTAGGTGTTCATTGCAAGCCACTGTCCGTTTTAAGTTGTTTTAGGTGTGGTGTTCTTTATATTCTTTAGCCTCTGCTGGTGGGTAGTCAATAGTCAGTAAATTCCTTAATGGGGGTAAGTGGTAGAGAGTGACTTTCTCTGTCTCTTGGTGGTGAATAAGAGTGATAATGGCTAAAATATTATTTATCATTTATTCAATAGTTATTGAATTTCAGTTTTATAGTGACAGTCATGAATGCATTATTTAGTTTGTATCAACTCTTTTGGTGGTTGATAGGACATTATTACTGATGGGACAATAAGCAAGGTTCTTGTTTCTGAAATGACTAGACTATTATCCATTTTTATAAAGGAGCACAGAGAGTAAACCCTCTGATTATTAGATAACTTTCAGCCTTTAAGTGAAATGTATTTGTGGGACATGCTTTGGTTTCTTGAGAAATGTTTTCATATAATTTACATGAATTAAACTGTCACTATTCATCAACAGTCTCGGTTTTTATCATGTTGACTGTATATATGGTATGTTTTTAGCAGATTCTACTGTGAACAGAGAGATTACAGACCATGTCTGCCATATACTTCACTGTAACTCCAGCTTCTAGCACAGTGCCAGGCACATGGTGGACATTTAATAATTAGTCCCAAAACTGAATTGAATTATATTTACCACTAAAGTTTTATTACTACAAAGTTGTACCAAAAGATTCTATCATAGCCATCAGTACATTTCCCTAAAATGAAGTTCTCAAAAGATTCTTGATATAATCAAATAAACATAGAATTGTTTAAAGAGTTAAAAATATTTGAGGTGCATCCAGACTAACAGCACATATATCAAATTTCAAGTTGATTTGATTTAAAATGGCCAAGATATAAAACCATAAAAAATGTGAGTAAATACTCTGCCTATCAAGGCTTGTTATATAATTACATGGTTTCAGTATGGTTTTTATTCATAGAAAACTATTATAAAGGATCATTTCTGCACAGATAAACTTCTCCAATGGGGACTTTTAATATCTTGGAGATGAATTTTCATGACTCTAAATGTTAAACCACTTGAATGAATAATTCAATCAAATTTACTTTTTATTGATCAAATGAAATAAGTTCTGTTAATAATGAAATTTGAAAACCTTAAAATGTTTGCTTTTGGCTAATCTTCAAATAGTAAAATAAGCTATAAAAATAGCTGAACCAATTTAAAACTTTTTTTCCCATTCTTGTTCTTTTCTAAGGACTCATCTGGGTTTACCAAAATATGTGTCAGCGCTCAACACAGAGGGATCTGTAATTGACTGAGGATTTAAGCCCCCTAAAAGCAAAACTTGAATCAGAAACTTTGAAAAAATTTAGTGATCATGATGCCTTACGGTAGTTAGCTGTGAGCTAAAGACTAGAGGTTTCTTCTGTTAGTTATTTAGTCATTACACTGCTTGGTACAATCTCCAGCAGGGAAAAGAAAAAAATATATATATTGGATTTAAAATGTACTTTTATTAAAAGATGGTGTGTCATTTTCTGTTTCAAATCCTGGCATGGATGATTATCCAGATTTATCACCTAACTTGCTGTTGTGAAAATCGGTATGGTGGTTACAATACATTTGAAATGTGGGAAGGAAAGAAGTGATCCAAAGAATTCTCAGTACTTGAAAAGCCTTGGAGATGCCGATCATGGGGGCTGGCCTCAGAATTCCTTGCAATGAACTAACTATTCCTATCACCACTCTTCCATTTTTACATAGGAAATTACCAGCCAGCAGAAATAATATACAGACCATACAGATTCGGCCTAAAAAGTTAGTGGGCGAATTATTTAAACTTGAAGTTAAATGTAGTCAGTGCCTTGTTGATCCCAGAATTTCCTCTTTAGACATTTTCCATTGAGGTGACTTTCATCTAGATTTGGGTTTTCTGCTGACAATCCTTCAGTCTTGCCCTCCATTGAAGCCACATATAAATAGAAGGTGCACTTAGAGAAGGCCAGGGGCAGAGCATGCTATGACCATGCATAGCTTTGGATATGTAAGAGGACAGCTTTCCTTCAGCCTGAAAGGAGGGCCTTTCAGGTACACCTTCATGTTATCCACTAACTGCTTATTCCTATCATTTCCTCTCCCAGAAGTGTCTATATCCATGTCTCTCAAAGGACAGTGCATATGTCTCCTGCACAAAGTCATGGAGGTTCAAATCATCATTAACACCTTTCTGGGGGGGTGTCGCTCAGTTTCCAGTATCTTGGTTCCGTGGCCAGGGATTGAACCCACACCCTCAGCAGTGAAAGTACAGAGTCCTAACCACTGGATCACCAGGGAATCCCCTATTATTAACTCTTAAAAGCAGCTTGTAGGAAAAGAGAAACCATTTTATTATTTAAAACTTACACATATACCATCAGCAATGCATGGCTCTAATGATGTGTATAAAGGAGAGATAGAGCTTCATTCTTCCGTTCAGTTCAGTTCAGTCGCTCAGTTGTGTCCAACTCTTTGTGACCCCGTTAATTGCAGGACTTCAGGCCTCCCTGTCCATCACCAACTCCCAGAGTTCACTCAAACTCACATCCATCGAGTCAGTCATGCCATCCAGCCATCTTATCCTCTGTTGTCCCCTTCACCTCCTGCCCCTAATCCCTCCCAGCATCAGAGTCTTTTCCAATGAGTCAGCTCTGCACATGAGGTGGCCAAAGTACTGGAGTTTCAGCTTTAGCATCATTCCTTCCAAAGAACACCCAGGGCTGATCTCCTTTAGAATGGACTGGTCAGATCTCCTTGTAGTCCAAGGGACTCTCAAGAGTCTTCTCCAACACCACAGTCAAAAGCATCAATTCTTCGGCGCTCAGCTTTCTTCACAGTCCAACTCTCACATCCATACATGACCACTGGAAAAACCATAGCCTTGACTAGACCCACCTTTGTTGGCAAAGTAATGTCTCTGCTTTTGAATATGCTATCTAGGTTGATCATAACTTTCCTTCCAAGGAATAAGCATCTTTTAATTTCATGGCTGCAATCACCATCTGCAGTGATTTGGGAGCCCCCCAAAATAAAGTCTGACACTGTTTCCACTGTTTCCCCATCTATTTCCCATGAAGTGATGGGACCAGATGCCATGATCTTCATTTTCTAAACGTTGAGCTTTAAGCCAACTTTTTCACTCTCCACTTTAACTTTCATCAAGAGGCTTTTTAATTCCTCTTCACTATCTGCCATAAGGATGGTGTCATCTGCATATCTGAGGTTCTTGATATTTCTCCCAGCAATCTTGATTTCCAGCTTGTGCTTCTTTCAGCCCAGGGTTTCTCATGATGTACTCTGCATATAAGTTAAATAAGCAGGGTGACAATAAACAGCCTGGACGTACTCCTTTTCCTACTTGGAACCAGTCTGTTGTTCCACATCCAGTTCTAACTGTCGCTTCCTGACCTGTATACAGGTTTCTCAAGAGGCAGGTCAGGTGGTCTGGTATTCCCATCTCTTTCAGAATTTTCCACAGTTTCTTGTGATCCACACAGTCAAAGGCTTTGGCATAGTCAATAAAGCAGAAATAGATGTTTTTCTGGAACTCTTTTGCTTTTTTGATGATCCAGCGGATGTTGGCAATTTGATCTCTGGTTCCTCTGCCATTTTTAAAACCAGCTTGAACATCTGGAAGTTCACAGTTCACGTATTGCTGAAGCCTAGCTTGGAGAATTTTGACCGTGACTTTACTAGCGTGTGAGATGTCCCTGACTTATATCTTCAGGACTTAGCAGGTACCTGGCTTCAGCTGTTTCTCAAAGAGAGAGAGAGAGAAAAAAAAAAAAAGCCTGGAATGTAGAATTGGGAAAATTAACTCTCTTGATTTTCTTGTCTCCAATGTCATTAGCCACCTCTGCCCAACTGAAGATAAATTGGTCAATCCAAATGGGAGACATTTCTAGGAAATATTTTTTTAAAAAACTTTATTTTCAAAAATAAGAGTAATGACTAGTGATAAAAATTATTATTGCAAGAGAGATGATTTTCAACTTTAATAATATTTAGCCACTCAAGACAGACAGCACTGTCCTAGGTACTTATTACTTAGACTGTTACTTAGACTATTTGATGACTGTTAGGGGACATGATTTCTGTCTTTAACACAGTATAAAGGAGAATGACAAACTGTTTTAAAACTCTGTTGTGCCTGACAAACTGTGAATGAAATAAGGTCTTTAATGCCTTTCTTTCTCTTTAACAAGCTTGTTTTTAAAAAGTGAGGCAAGGGAGACTTCTATTTTGCTTCCTTTGGCAACAGACTTTTTCTCAGCACTTGATTGGGTTAAGGATGTTGGTGACGTGGGAAAAAATGCCATACTCGGTCCAGCTAGGTGACATTATGCATGGTGCAGCTTTTGCTGGGGTCAGGCTGTCGTCTGTGATGTGGTTTAGAGAGATGCATCATGGTCCACCATTCTGCAGTCACACGGCGAAGGACAGTGCCCACTTCTCCCACTTACTCTGCTGCTTCCAAAATTTCCAAGTGCATCAAACATAGGGTTCTACAGTGCTTACCAAAGTGATACATTTGTTAGATGGGAGGTAACTAAATGTATGAAATATTTCTCACCTACCTCCTACTCTCTGCCCCCACACAAGTCCGCTCCTATTGAATTCTAGGTGTGAGCACCAAGGTATTTCACTCTGACTCAACTTTCCATTCTCATAGTTGATAAGAATGACACAAATGAAATGCATGTTCTGATACTCAACTGTATGCTTTAAGCATATCTAAAATGTAAAATAAGTAGATTAAGGTGATAAGAACAAAGCAAAATATTTTTCTCTTAACAAAAGAAATACAGCTTAATCCCTAATGGATCGATGATGGATCGATAACTTGAGAGCTTACTACATCCCTGATATTGTTTTAATTATACGTCCATTTGTCCACATTGATACTCACAGCAGCTCACACTTTAAAGAGGGGGACATTTAAGTACTGCTAAGTTAAGTAATTCACTCAAAGTCGTGCCCAGCAACTCAAGACAGAGGCATGTTTTGAATGCAAGCTGTCTGTCTCCTAAATCTATTAACCCCCATGCCATACTGACTCCAAATAAGTGAATCCAAATTAGTCTTGATGTATTTAAAATAAGATATGGTTTACCTAAAATATACCAGCCTCTATTGGAGCCTAAATGCTGCTTAAAGCAAGATGTGCCTGTGTAAAACCAGCACTGTAATTTCAGGATTTTCCCTCAAACTAATGAAGGGCATTTTCTTTGCAAGAGACTTAAGTGCAAAATTATGCAAGGTTGAAGCGTTCTCTGAAACCAGGATTACACCCACTTTGGCATGCTGCGTCAAGCAGCCAGGACATAAGGAAAGAAAAGCAGGCTGCAGTGAATGGTTATACATTCAGGTTTGAGCCGCAGCCATATATGTGGGTTAGTTTCCAAATGGACATTTACATTGCCTTTATGTGGATCAAATTGGTGTTTATTTGCCAAACGTGTTATTTAGATCTCCGGGAAAAGACTGCATGGCCCCAGGGAAGTTTCACAATTATAACCTAACTAGGCTCCCCAACTTACCTCGGATAAAGGGGGCCCCAGAGTGTTTGATAAACACAAACTCTAATAGTTCATTGATTTGAGGGAAATAGCAGTCTGTCCTTTTGCAGTAGGTCCCTATTGGGACTTTGAGGACCAGTACCCAGTGTTTTGTTTCGAGACTGAGAAATTTATTATACGCTCCTGGTCCTGATTTGGGGGGTCAGGGGAGTAAGGAGAAAAGGGGAGCCAGAGATTATCTTTGTGAAAAATTTAGCTTTTATTACATCACCTGAAGTAGCACAACCTGCTACACTAATGAAATTGTGTTCTTGGTTGAAAAGGGCAATTGTTAGCTTGACTTTGTGCTCACTAAAAACATTCCCCCAATCTTGTTAAATTATTGCTCTCATTTCAGATTTTTATGGCTATGCAGCTTACCAGTCCTCATTTCTTTACGTTTCATTCATTTTCCTTGTATTGATGATTAATGGAGGATGTCGAATGTTAGAGTGAGCAGGCATCAGCAATTGCAAGATCATAATTAGTTTAGCTGACGAGGGCCTCTGATAGCACTTGCATCTGGATGGAAAAATTACCCTATAGGGAACTGGCTGCTCACCAGGTCTTTTTAGTGATACATTGTGAAACACCCGATGAATCAAATGCCCTTTCAATGCCAAGAAAGTGTTCCAGTCTTGAAGCCAAAATTATGTCTGCAGAAAGCTTTCCATTTGAAATGTATCAGAGTACAATTATAACCATTGTATTTTCTTGGCAGGGATACCCCTCGTCTACAGTATGGACTCAAGTTAAATAAATCGCCTAAATTTTATGAATCCCTGAAATTTTGACGTATAGTGTTTGTAATTTTAAATTTATCACAAAATTGGGTTCCAGCAAGACTTTTTCCACTCCTTATCTAACATGCATATTTTATCATTAAAGGCTTTGCTTCCTAGAGAAAAGAGAGCAGAGTTGCAATTCAGGCTGTCTTTTTTTTTTTTTTTTCCTTCTTCTTCTTCAGCCAGAGTTCCATTTCCTGCCTGTTAGTATTTGCGCCTATGAACACAGCCTGACTTTTGTTTCAATGAGAAGTTTAATGGAATCATTACTTGATAGCAAGAATGGAACAAGCAATGCTAATGATCTACTTTTAAATGTTCTTGGATTATTTTTCAATCTGGTGATTAGAGAATTCAGTCCACTAAAATTTCAGAAACGCTTGTGATTTCCAAGTCTGAGTCAAATAAATAAATAGCCATTGATGGGACTATGTTGTCTGGCTTAAGCAGGCCCCTCATAAGGATTCTCATTAGTAATACTGTACTTCTAGTTGGCAGAAGTTTCTTCTGTTCCTCTCAGATTTGGGAGATAGAGGGTGTTCTCTTTCAGATTTTACAGGTGCAAATGAAAAATTAGAACTGAGTGTCTTATTAGTGTCTTAATACTTATGTTACATGAATGACATCCAGAAAGACATGCATCAGGTTAAATTGTAAGTGGTTTACATGCTGCACTTATTCCAAGTTTGACTATATTTTGAAGCTCAGGTAGCCTGGGCTCCTATTTTTCCAAAATATATTTAACATATTGCCATGCTCTGTCTTTTGACTTTTGACACTTTTAAAAGGTATATTTTAGGGTTCAGCATTTAGGAGCCATCATTAAAGGCACAAACCCCAAAGTTCAAAAAGTTAAAGCTGTTTCTGTGAAAAGCCTTTGGTGTTGCACACACCTCATCCATCACTGTAGGGTTAATTATAATGAAAATCAGTGGTGCCTATTAAACACAATTGAACCTGACCTCATTATGGGCAGTGTGGTTTTATACTGTCATTGTTGCTAGTCTAAAGACAAAACTCCTGGGTTGATTTGGTCTAACTCCACCGATCATGTGACTCACCTTTGACCTTGTATTTTTTTTTCCCCATTGCAGAGGCGCAGAGGCTCGGGTGTTTTTTGTGCCAATTGCTTGACCACAAAGACCTCTCTCTGGCGAAAGAATGCAAATGGCGGATATGTATGCAATGCGTGTGGTCTCTACCAGAAGCTTCACTCGGTAAGAACTTGTTAGATTGTTTCAGGAAAAGCTTTATAAAACAGCCTGGGCTGTGGCGTGATAAGTACCATTCCCTGGCTTGCGGTGCCTGCCCCTGCAGAGTTTAATCCAGTTGCTTTGAGCGCACTTGTGATTTATGGTGGACCAGCCTTAGATGTTATGGGGAGATTCATGTGAGATCATTACTAATGCATTATGTTTCTTTTGATATAAAAGAGGAAAATGATTGATTTCTGGGAACTTCACATAACTGATATGTGAATGAGTGGGTATCAGAATTCAGTGACATTAATTTAGGTAGAAAGGAGAAACTTTTAAAGCTCAAAAGTACATAAATTAAAAAAAAAAAGCAAGAAGACTCTTCCATGTTCAGTATAAAATATATGGCAAGGGTAAAAATGCTTCTTTTCCAGTCTACTTTTGGAATTTGCAAGTGTCATCTAGGCTGGAAGTAGGACAAGTTCAGAAGAGTGGTTCTTCCTGGGACCAAGATGCCAGGTGACTGTCTCCAGGGCTTCCAGTGGCCTCTGAGGGCTTGAAGAGCACACAGCAGAGCAGAGGAAGGAGCAGAAGTGTTCTGTGTTTTCAGATCTCTGGCTGGCTAGCTTCTTGACTCTCTGAGCTACGTCAGTTATTTCTAACCAAATTTTAGGTAGAATCTTATAATAAAATTTAAACTTACAAATCTCCCATCTTTATATGCAGTTGACTTCCTGAAGGATTTTTTTTTTTTCTTTTTGATTTAGAAAGTTTAGGGACTTCCCTGGTGGTCCAGTGGTTAAGGCTTCGCTTTCCAATGCCATGGGTACAGATTCATTCCCTGGTCAGGGAACTAAGATCCCACTACCTTTCAGCAGCTAAAAAACCAAAACATAAAACAGAAACAATATTGCAACAAATTCCATAAAATCTTAAAGTCCATAAAAATGGTCCACATCCCCCCAAAAAAATCTTAAAAAATAAAAAAAAAGTTTATCTGCTGACCAAAGCTGCCTTTAAAAATAGGAATGCCCCACTTAGTAAGCAAAAATCTGTTTCCTTCTGCCTTTTGCTTTTTGTTTGGCATTTTACCACAGCTCTTAGCACCAGCCAGTGAATAGAATGCAGCTACGGGGAATACAGTTTTAGACAAAATGTCCTCCCAAACGGACCACTGGAAGCACTCTTTTAGAAAATGCATGCTGCCAAGACTAATTGGTAGTAAACTGTGAAAACCTTAGTTATTAACATGTAGCTAGTAGAAGGAATCTCCTCCTACCACCATCACCTTACTTTTTTTAAGCCTTCACCATTTAAGCAAGCAATAAGCTTCCATTTAATGAGTACTGACATTAATGATTTTAATTGAATGCGGTCCAATCAAAGTCCAAATATTAATTAAACTACTGCTCTTCCAGGTTATGTTAATTTAACAACTGCAATATAAATGAAAAAAATTTTAACAATTATTTTAATATTCATCTCTCCAGAAATGTTTTTAATTTTGAGGGGTTTTTTAAATCATAAATTTCCTATACTTCTACTCCATGAATTCCATGGCCCTACATGCTCTTAGTTCTTATACATTTGTGCATAATAATTCTCTGATGTCTCTTTTATGGGCCGTAATGCCTTTACCTGTCACTTAAATATTGGTCTTCTTTAGGACTCTAAAACAGACACTATATTTCTTCCACTCTTTATTCTACAGGACAGAACTCTTCATTCCCTTGAGTTTTCCCATCAACTCCATATATTTACATTTTTTATAAATATAACCTTTATGTACAGTACAATGCACAGACCTAATGTATAGTGTTCAGTGAGTTTTAATAGTGTCATCTTAATCAAAATATAAAATAGCATGTTTATCTTAGAAAGTTATCACATAGCTGTTTTAAAATATACTATGTGTTAAAATATTGAATTGAATTTAAATATTATAATTAAATACAAGTTTTAAAATATATCAAAATTTGTGAAATTACCTAAAGCAGTGTTTAGAGGAGTATTTTCAGCATTAAATGCTTAGATTCAAAAAGAAGGATAGAGATTAAATATGTATGTTTGAAATATGAGATCTTTATAAATCTGAAATTCTGAACAAAGTAAATGAACATGGACTATCCAGGGGACGTGACATTTTCATTCTAAAACCAGTAATTTGATGTTCAATAACAAGTGCATTCTCCTTTTTCCTTCAAAATATCTTTGTGACAATAAAAACACTCCAAGAGGATTTGTGTTTTGTTTACACTTAAAAAATACTCTCTTGCATTAAGATGCATCATTTCCAGGTATAATTCACAAATTACATAATGTTCATGTTCATATTTTATGTAGGGATTATTTCCTGATTTCAGTAATCTTTTAGAAAAAATCAGATTTTAGCCCATGTAAAGATTCTTTAAATTTTTAATTTGTAAATATGCAGTCACTTATTAAACATATTCTCTTGATTTTATAAATCAAAGTTAAAGCTCCTACTGCAAGTAAAGTTTTTATTATAGTCTTATCTATGGATTTTAGTCATGTAATATAAACACCTATTGAACATGTACATAAATACCAGTCATATCATACTTAAGCTGGGGGAAAGTCAGCATTCTATTTAAGTACAGAGTAGAATGACAGATAGGATATTTGAAGCAAGCCTACAAATAAATTTAGATTTTCAACAGAAAACAAATGCTTCACCTGTTAACAGGTAAAATCTTCCTTAATAGTAAGTACTTATATAATTAGAGGGAAAAAATGAAAGTGGGAGTTTATTTAAAAAAAAAAAAAGAAAAAACCTCTCACTGGATACGGCTTTGATCCTGAAGAATTCCAAGGTCAGAGGAGCCTGGCAGGCTATAGTCCGTGGAGTCACAAAGAGTCCCACTCAGCTGAGCAACTGTCGGGCTTCCCTGGTGGCTCTGATCATAAAGAATCTGCCTGCAGTGTAGGAGAACCATGTTCAATCCCTGGGTCAGGAAGATCCGCCAGAGAAGGAAATGGCTTATCCACTGCAGTATTCTTGCCTGGAGAATCCCATGGACAGAGGAGCCTGGCGGACTACAGTCCATGAGGTCAGAAAGATTTGGACACGGCTGAGCAACTAACAATTTCACTTTCACTTCACTTGATATGTTTCCTTACAGTTCTGTCAGTTTGCCTTTGATTATTTATATTCTGATGTTTAATATTATATCTCCACACTTGCAGTTATTTAGGAGAATGTGTGTAGTAGTCATCTGGGCCTTGACATAACAAACCACCATAAACTGGATGTCTTAAAGAACAGACATTTATTTTCACAGTTCTAGAGGCCGGCAGTCTGAGATCAGGGTGCAGCGTGGTTGGGTTCTGGTGAGAGTCTCTTCCTGGCTTGTAGAAGGCTGCCTTTACTCTATGTCTGCATTTAATCTTGTGTGTTAATCACTCAGCTGTGTACGACTCTACAACCCCATGGACTGTAGTCCGCCTGGCTCCTCTGTCCATGGGATTCTCCAAGAATGCTGGAGGATAACCATTCCCTTCTCCAGGGAATCTTCCCACCTCAGGGATTGAACTCAGGTCTCCAACATTGCAGGCAGATTCTTTACCATCTGAGCCACCAGGAAAGCCCTCACTTAACCTTATTTACCTCCTAAAGACCTGATCTTCAGATACAGTCACACTGGAGAGTAAGAGATTCAGTACATGAGTTGGAAGGGAGCATCTGGGGGATGGGGACGAAGACATAGTTCAGTCTACAGCCTCGTATCATTTTTCCACAGTTGTCATCAAAACCGATCTCCTATGTTACTGTTGACGTCTTCTTGGTGCATGACTCAAAAGTTGAGAAATCTTTTAGAAAAATCACATTTCTTCAACTAACTTTCTATATCGTTTTATTACAAAATAATGCAATTCTGAAGTCTCTTGAGTTTGGAAAGGCTGTTTTCAAGTAGATTAAAGTTTTTCAGTCCTCTCTGTAAAGATGGGCATGATTTAATTAGGGTAAAAGAGTGTGCTTTGGTTCTGTCCTCTGATCCTGCTCAGGGCAAAAGGAGGAGATTTAGTAAATCTATAACATAAAGCCTGTCTTTGCTTTGAACTTGAACATGGTTTATATTTGTGAGGAATTGTTAATGCATTTTAATGTATTTTTTAATGTTTTCCTTTTATGTATTGTGTGTGTGTTCCCTGCAGACTCCCAGGCCTTTAAACATCATTAAACAAAACAACGGTGAGCAGATTATTAGGAGAAGAACAAGAAAGCGCCTTAACCCAGAGGCACTTCAGGCCGAGCAGCTCAACAAACAGCAGAGGGCCGGCAGTGAGGAGCAGGTCAACGGCAGCCCCTTAGAGAGGCGGTCGGAAGATCACTTAACTGAAGGTCACCAGAGAGAAATTCCACTCCCCAGCCTGAGTAAATACGAAGCCCAGGGTTCATTGACTAAAAGCCATTCTGCTCAGCAGCCAGTCCTGGTCAGCCAAACTCTGGATATTCACAAAAGAATGCAACCTTTGCACATTCAGATAAAAAGTCCTCAGGAAAGTACTGGAGACCCAGGAAACAGTTCATCCGTATCTGAAGGGAAAGGAAGTTCTGAGAGAGGCAGTCCCATAGAAAAGTACATGAGACCCGCGAAGCATCCAAATTATTCACCACCAGGCAGCCCTATTGAAAAGTACCAGTATCCCCTTTTCGGACTTCCCTTTGTACATAATGACTTCCAGAGTGAAGCTGATTGGCTGCGGTTCTGGAGTAAATATAAGCTCTCCGTTCCTGGGAATCCGCACTACTTGAGTCACGTGCCTGGCCTACCAAATCCTTGCCAAAACTATGTGCCTTATCCCACCTTCAATCTGCCTCCTCATTTTTCAACTGTTGGATCAGACAATGACATTCCTCTAGATTTGGCGATCAAGCATTCCAGACCTGGGCCAACTGCGAATGGTGCCTCCAAGGAGAAAACGAAGGCACCGTCAAATGTAAAAAATGAAGGTCCCTTGAATGTAGTAAAAACAGAGAAAGTTGATAGAAGTACTCAAGATGAACTTTCAACAAAATGTGTGCACTGTGGCATTGTCTTTCTGGATGAAGTGATGTATGCTTTGCATATGAGTTGCCATGGTGACAGTGGACCTTTCCAGTGCAGCATATGCCAGCATCTTTGCACGGACAAATATGACTTCACAACTCATATCCAGAGGGGCCTGCATAGGAACAATGCACAAGTGGAAAAAAATGGAAAACCTAAAGAGTAAAACCTTAGCACTTAGCACAATTAAATAGAAATAGGTTTTCTTGATGGGAATTCAATAGCTTGTAATGTCTTATGAAGACCTATTAAAAAAAATACTTCATAGAGCCTGCCTTATCCAACATGAAATTCCCTTCTTTTATTATTCTTTCTTTTGATGAGTAGGTTACCAAGATTAAAAAGTGAAACAAATGTTCAGTGAGAAAAAAAGAAAAAGGAAGATGGTTAATAGTCCTGATTTAGAACCTAGTAAGTCAAAACCATCTTGGTGAATGTGTACTGTGGAAACCATCCATAAGAAGTATCACCAGACTATAATTATGATGTTTGTATAGAACAAGATCAAAGCTGTTTAGAATTTGGAAGGGTTTACATATTATGATCCTAAAGCAGTATTGGGCTGGCCATTGGCCCATTTGTTCAAAAACCCATAAATTATTGCCTCAGTTTCGAAGTATCATGAAATCCTAGGCAGATGAGGAGAAATTTAATCTCCAGGGCAGTGAAAGGAAAATGGCGCCCTCTTAGACGAGAATCCTCTCATAGATGATGTTTCAAATTTAGACCTAGAAATGCGAGCTGTGGTTAGGCTTGGGGAGAGAGCAGCGGGAGAAGTGACAGACGGTGGCACGATGATTTTGGCCAGCCCTGCCTGTACATACACATGCACACCCTCTCTGATATTTTTGTCCTTTAGATGTTCACATACTCCTTTCAAAACTAGTCCTCTTGTTTGCGGTTTAGGTTCATTTTGTCCAAATATATATGCATTTTTAAAAAACAGTGTCCTCAGCGCTACATAGTAATTTTATTTTAGCCAGATCATTCTTTCTTGTATGTGATGAACCAGTTTGGGTTTGTTTTCTAAGCTTCCTTTGGGTCACTAATCTCATTTGGCATGTCCTAACTAAAGGGATCCCCTCAGTTCAAAAGACTAGATGGATACAAAAGTTCAGACCATGGCATTCACTGATGTAGAACACATGGTATTTCTCCACAAGGTAACCTGCTGTATTTATTTATTTTCTTTTGGTTTAAATATAATTTCCAAACTTTGTGGTCAGGCAGCGTCTAAGGTTACGTTACCACAGGCTGACAGTTGGTATATGTACCAATCAATTCCTCCATTAGATTTATACAGGTTTAGTTAAGTAGCATTAAATAGGATTCTTAGAAGTATGTTCTTCATAGTACTTTTAATACTTAAGGCTTTGTAAAACTATCCATGAAGGGAAAGCCTCAGCATAACTGCTCAGGGAAATAGGGCTAAATAACTGAACATTAAATAATTGGTTAAAGGTGCTGTTAGTCGAGCCTCAATGCTTGCTACACGGATGTATGTACAAGGACTGACTTTAATAATTTGCATTATATTGTCCCAACCAGTAGTTTATTTTTTGCCACGGAGATGTAGAAGATATTACAAGCTACTGGATGCACTGTCAGATTAACTTATTTCATTAAAGAAGTTGGGAGAACAAATAGGAAAAAAAAAAAAAACCTTATTTTTCTAGTAAATATTAATGTATTACATTTCAAATAATGGTGCCTGACATATTGAATAATTATTTTCTACAGTGTACGTATGCAACAAAGATTTTCCATCATGCATTAGAGTCAGTTCTGACTCTGCCTAGCTGTTTACATTTGCAAATGTAGCAAACAAGGTAATGAAGCAACTATTTCTATTGCGGTAGATATCTTGTGTGTGTGTGTGTGTGTGTGTGTGTGTGTGTGTGTGTGTGTGTGTGTGCATTAAAATTGTAAACGGTAACATGAAACAAATGAACGTTCTTGATATAATGGTATGAAAACAAGAAGGAAATGAAAATATTTTTATGCCTACTTAGGAAAAAAAGGGTAGCACTATTCATTCCAAGTACTTTTTTTTTTTAATTTTTAAGCTCTTAACTCACATTGTTATGCTTAAAATGATAAACATATATCCTCTTTTTATTGCTTTGTCTATGTTTCAGATGAAACATTTCAGAAATTATTTTGATAAGTGCTGCTGGAATCTGCAGCACTGATGTTTTTATTGCATTCTGTAGTCGCATTTGCACTCCATTTTTACATTAATTCGCAGTTGCTTTGTATTGTTTTGTTTGGGTTTTGTTTCTTCTTCCCAGTGCCAGGTCTTCGTTTCTTCAAGTTGGATGGCAGGTAGAGTTCAACCAGTTCGTGACTGTTGTAGTGAATGAAGTTCAAACTGTCTTTCTGATGCTGTGTTGTCATTTCCATTCTTGCATTTTTGTTTTCATGTAAAAAAAAAAAGAGAGAGAAAAAGAGAGAAAGAATCAGGACTAAGCCTTTTGCTTCAGTTTCACTTATAAAGGGTTGTTTTCTGATCTCACCTGTCAAGTAGCTCTAATATAATTCACATGAACCGAGATAAAGAGGTGAAATGAGGGGCTTTGACATTCAAATTATGTGATGTCATTTATCTTTCTTAGGAATTTCGATGAATTCATCTCAAAATGTACAGGCAGATTGGAGAGGTGGCAATTAAAGATCTAAAGAGGCGATTTCCCAAACAACAAAACAGTATTTAATTTTCTTAGTGAAAGGACTAGAAACAAAGTGCACTGTGGCAATCCTCAAGCACCACGATATGTGAACTGCTCAAATTAGAAAATACTCGAAGTTTGGTTAACTTGGGCAATAGTACAGAGATGGCTTTTTGGGCAAAACTACTATTTAAGCAGTTTCTCCAGTGTATCAGACACAAGTATGTTGTTCTTTATTGGCGTATATGTCTCTTTATCTCATCATTTTTTTTTTTTCCTCAGACACACAAGTAGTAATGGTTAGTATTGGAAATACATATCACTATTCTTGGAATATTTATGGTCAGTCTACTGTAGGTAGAATATTCTTAGATAGCATTGTCAATAGATCTTATTCTGTATTCCTTTTATTATTGATTATTTTATTTTCATTTATTTTTTTCATATTTTGATGGAGAAGAGGTTGGGCTATGAAAAACAATGAAAATTTATCAAAACACTAAAAGACCCCCTTTTTTTAATTTTTGAAAGCCTTTGTCCTAGCTCTCAAAATACATTTTTACAAAATTGATTGATTGGTATCTTTATTTTTATTTGGGTTTAGGATCTCTGAACTATTTTGTCTTAAATTATGATTTTAAATGAGCTATTTAGATACTCAAAATCTTTTTTTTAAGGATTTTCAAGATGACCTAGGAATTTCTCTTCTTGGAAAAGGCTTTCCCTATGATAAAAACTATACGCTAGGTAAAATTGTATGTCATTTAAAAAACATACGTCTTTTTAAAATATGTGTCCAGATTCTGAATCGGGCTTTGGATCAAACTTTAAGCCAGGACCAGCGCATGCATTCTCATTCTCCTTTTTCTCACTCTTTCTCTCTTCATCTCTCACCCATATATTCATATTGTTGTTTGGGATAGAAGAATCTTAAAGAGCCAGCCCACCTCAGAAGATTGTGGATTGAGAGACACTACACTGAGTACATGAAAAAAGGATGGAGCTCTCATGGTTAATACGTTAACTCTAGTTCAAAGGAAAAGAGTGTGCCCATTCTTACTACATGACATATTGAGATGTTCTTTTAAAAAAATCAGCTTTTAAGATAATGATGTTTTCTTCTAAACTGTTCTCTTTTAGTAAAGGTAGATTTTAGAAAACAAGCATGAGTTTTTTTTTCTAAGGTAATATTAATGAGAAGAAGAGAAAAAGTGATTATCTTTAACAGCTCTTTGTTGAAGCCTGTGGTAGCACATTATGTTTATGATTGCACATGTGCACATAATCTATGATGATCCAATGCAAATACAGCTCCAAAAATATTAAATGTATATATTTTTAAATGCCTGAGGGTATACATTTTTCTTAATTAATTGAAGAGTATCAATACTGCTACTAAAGTAATGACTAGCCTCCTGCTGTGTGGCCGCGAAACATCAAAGGTGACCTGTCTTAGGACCTCTGAAATGCCTGCCTGTTTAGTTCATGAACATGGACATAATTCTAGAGGGGGAAGATTGAACATCCCACGGTGGTAAAGAAGCTGACGGTCAGCTTCTGCGCTGTATGTCAGCTTTTTGCCTAAAGTTTACTTTGAGCTCACAGCTTTCTGTCTTTGGGTTGAGAACCATGGCAAAAAAAAAAAAAAAATGCAAGGCATCTTTTGTGATCAAGTAAGTGAAAGCTTGCTGACTGTCCTAGATCACAGGAGAAAACAGAGGAATGAAATCAAATCCAAATATGAGACTAAAGATGCTAACCAAAGGTAGGTACTAAGTGGAATATCAGCAGGCCACTATAAATGAGAGGAAGCTAGAGAGACAAGAACCAGGACTTTGAAGGGCTGTGTTATTTTCCCAAAGAAAGACTTGGCCAAGGGCAGAAGCCATGGCTTCGTTGCAGAGCACTTCCTGTGGGTTTTCCATTGGCATTTCACCAACAGTGGACACACATGTTCCTGCTAACCATCAGTGATTTAGAAAGCATCCACAGTTATCTGCAGTAATTAGGACCAATGGAAGATGCTAGGGTTGAAGTGTGTCAAGTCAGGGATGAAGAAAATGTGAAATTCAAATTGGTCCACACATGGAAACTGGATAATGTATCCTAATGTGATGTTCTCTTGAAAGGAAAAGTAGAGCTAGAAATTTCACTCCGTCCTACAGCAGAGAAAAGCAAAAGAAACTTTTACACAGAAATAACATTTAGCTTTCATCAGAGAAAATGGTCCTTCAAGACCCATGAGTCCCAAAACTGGATCCTAATTTTTACTCCTGGGTTTTTTGTTCATTATATGACCTGCAGCGAATCACTTTTTTTCTTTTCGTGCCTCAGGTTCCTCACCTGTAAAATGGAAAAAATATATTAATAATAATATTATTAGTAATAATAATGATGGTAATGTAGTACTTGTTTGTAAAGCACTTTGAGATCCTTGATTGAAAGGCACCGTGAGAGTGCCAAGTATTATTATATGGCCAAGGGGCTTATTTAAACTCTCAGTTCCCAAGGGCCAGGAAAGGTTGGGGTCGTTTTTTTAAAGATGAGCTGTAAATACCATAATCAGGCAGCCTATTGTGTTGACTATGAAGAGGCAAAACTATTACAAGGCTGATAAAACCATAGTTTCTTAATGGCTACCAACAAGGCAAATATCACAATAAGAAATGCCAAATTCTTTAAGGTGACAACATGAATAATTGGGGGGTGGGGATAGGGATGGGAAGCATCTCAATAATGCCAATGTAAAATTCACTTACAGCAATATTCACCAGCAGAAAACGTCTTTCATACGGAATGATTTCATGTTGCTAAGAAAAAATTCAATTTGTAGTCCTGATTTGAATATTAGAATGTTGGCTATAATAGTTCTGTTCTTACAACACATGGAATTTTTTTTGTTTTATTTAATTTTGTTTTCATAGTGCATGTTCATTTCTACTCACAAACATGTTCTTGGTGTATTTCTTATGCAAACAATCTTCAGGCAGCAAAGATGTCTGTTACATCTAAACTTGAATAATAAAGTTTTACCACCAGTTATACATGATGGTGTTGGTATGGTTTATATGGATTCACTTTCATCCATGTAGCAATGGGAAATTCAGACTGTTGTAACATATAGACAGGCTCTGATGAATTGAGATGGTGAATTCAAGTCACCATTTAAAAAAAAAAAGAATAAGATTGAAAAAACCTGGATTCTCTCAACTTGTTTTGTTCTGCTTTGCTTTTTTTTTTCTTCTTTTAACCAATCAATCTCTTATTGATAGATTTTGTGTAAAAAAATTATACACGTTTCTTTAGGAAGATTAACAATAAAAATCATGTTTATTTCAAAAACATTCATTGAGTATCACGTATTGAGTGTTGAGTACTGGATAATGATAATGTTATAATATGTAAAAAATCCTGCTTTTGAAGTCTAACTTTGTATACAATTTAGTATACCCATGAATATGATATAAAGATCCTGATAAATCATCTCAAGAAATTTATATTAATGTATTATATGCCTTATGTGTTGGCTTAAGATGAAATTAATCAGAGATTTCCTGAAGGTGGATTTTGAAAGACACAAGAGGCAGAAGAAAACCAGGTAGGCAAAGAAGACTCACCCATATGTTTATGACCAGAAGGAAAAAAGCGAAAAGGACAGGACGTGAAGTATATAAAGAACTCCTTGCTTCAGAAGATTTGTTTTGAAAATTTCAAGTTAATTACTGTCTACCCTCCTAGCACAAATCTTTACTTCTCATTTTTTGTGAATCCAAATTAACAAGTCCTTTATTTTTTTTTTCTAGCTCTCTCTTTTCTCCCCTGCTTTGAAAACAGCAGATTAAAGGCTTTGAGTGTCTGATCATAATGGTAATAAACTTGTTTCACAGCTGGAGGCAACATTCTCTAGATAAGTGTAGTAAAAACACTTAATATAATTTCTTTTCCTTATATAGCATTGATGTTTCTCTGGGGAGAACTTTGCAGATAAAGTTAAATACACTCTGTTCTCACCCAGGACTGTCAGAATCCCACTCAAGCAGAACTATATGCCCATCAGCTCTTTACCCTTGTTGGAGGAGAGGGAAGAAGAGTGAGTCAGCGTGGACATCCCTCCCTTCCTTACCTTTTGGTCTTCCATCTCTCAGACGGTGGGGCTGGCCGCATCAGAAACACAGTGCACAAAAGGAACAGTAAGGGTGAAACTGGCTGGAGGGAACTTCAGGAACCATAGAGTTATATGTGATGTGTGTGCTAAGTTGTTTTGGTCATGTCTAACTCTTTACAACCCTATGGAGTTGGACATTCCTTAGCGACTAAATATATTGTTTAGTCGCAAAGTCATGTCCGACTCTTACAACGCCATGAAGTGTAACCGCCAGGCTCCTCTGTGGGATTTTCCAGGCAATAAAATTGGAGTGGATTACCATTTCCTTCTCCAAGAGATCTTCCTGACCCAGGGATCAAATCTACACCTCTTCCATTGGCAGGCAGATTCTTTACTGAGCCACCTAAGGTAGCCTTTTCTCAGCTCTACAAATATTGCCAAGCTGACTTTCTTTCCCAGAGTTGAAGTTTTCAAGAAAAACTGGACAAAGGAAATTTTCTATGGAATCTAATTTTGAATGTCAGTGACAGCCTTTTTTTTTTTTTTTTTTTTTAAATACTGCAAGCCAAACAAAACACTTGTTCAGAATAAATTCCACCCCTAGACAGGCAGAGTGCATGTGACCCCTGGAGCATGAACAATAGTGAACTCGTAACTGGCAGGGAAGAAATTGGATAAAGGGCTGAGGTTAGCTGTGGTTCCTCTGGGTTTTGTCTCGGGTCCCAGTGCATCCCTGCCGGGAAACCCAAAAGCACTGTGGCAGCACCTGCCTGACTCTTCCGCAGCCAAATTTGCTTTAGATGAAAAACATTTGCACAGGGGAGAAAAAAGCCCTATTTTTTTTTTTTTTTTATCATGCTGCTAACTACTTTGTACTTCTGTTCTCCATCTTTGTAACCCCAACTACAATTTTTCTTTTTTAAAAAAAACACACTGGTAGAAACAAATCTCCCAAACTATTTGAAGTTGCTAAAGTTAACATCCAGTAATGCCCAAGATGTCCTTACTTCCCTCTCCAGTTCAGATTTTAGAGTGAAAATAACAGGGCTAGCAAAGGAAAGAAAACAGTGCGTGGGAAGGGAGGGGCTTTTTCATGATGCATAGAGTTGATCATTTTAACAAATAAAGAATTTATTCAAGTAAAAATAGGTGATTTGTATATGTGATCTTATTGTTAGGTTTATAATACTGTTCTCCAATATATTCAGGATATCGCATCTGAAATTCATTTTCCATAAATGTTGCGGTACAGTTGACCCTTGAACAACATGCATTCGAGCTGCACAGGTCCTCTTATATGCGGGGTTTTTTTTTGTTTTTAATAGTAAATATCCAAAGTACTATATGATCCATGGTTGGTTGAATATACATAGAAAGATCCTCAGATATAAAGGAATCACAGACATGCTGGACCAGCTATAAATTACGTGTGTATTTTCAACTGCATGGATGGTCAGCACCCCTAAAACCCAACTGTTCAAGGGTCAATTATATTTACATAAAATATTTTTTTGTGAGATAACAACCCATTCAGCCAACATCCTGTTCAATAATTAACAAATATCATTAATTTTTTTCTTCAGGTAAGGAATAGAGACCAGGAGAGCAAGGGTTCTTAGAAAGTATAATAGAAATTCTTTATATTTCCATAAATAGACGGTGCATTTCCAAGTTAAAATTGCATAAGCACTAAACTGTAAGCAATTTTCCAGGAGTATTCATGAACTCACAAGCCAACAGTAAATAACAATTTTCTCAGAGCATGCACTGTCTCTTACGTGAAAGCAATGTTTGCCACCACCCCCCCCACCCCATCTTGTTTAGTATCAGTCAGCTCTTCTTATTTGGGGGGGGAGGGGTGCCACATAGCATGTAGGGTCTTAGTTCCCTCACCAGTGAGGGATTGAACCTGTGCCCCCTGCAGAAGAGGTGTGGCATCTTAACTACTGGGCCTCCAGGGAAGTCCCCATCAGTCAGTTTTTAGAGTTGGTGTAAACTTTAAGCTTGAACCGGAGGCAGGGAGAAGGGGGAATGGTTTCTGGATAATTCAAATGCATTACATTTTTTTGTGCATGTTATTTCTATTATTATCGTGAGCTTCACCTCAGATCATCAGGCATTAGATAGCAGAGGCTGGGGACCCCTACTCTAGAGAAAAAAGTAATGCAGATTAAAGAGATGAGTGAATGGATATCATAGTTTTTTTCTCAGAACTTTTATTTCCTTAGATATTTTCTTTCTACACAGCATAGATTACCCAGTGAATGAACTGATGTATCCTAAAAAGCATACATAGACAAGTGAGTTTACAAAGCTCAATTCGATATCCTGATGATGGTTTGTTTTCTATAATTTTATCTTTTATAATTGCCTTTTTTTTCTGTAATGAAGATATCATTGTCATTGTTTTGTTGTTTGTTGGTGATGACATGCGGTATAAACCCAGGTTTCATTCATTTATTCAACAAATAGTAATTGAGCCTTTCCTACCTACCAGGGATTATTCCAGACATTTGGACTATCTCAATGAAAGAACACGAACCAAAATTCCTGTATCTATGGGAGGGAGAGAGATATAAAACATACAGACACAATAAACAAACTATAAGTAACATGTTAGGTGGAATAAATGCTCTAGCTCAGTGGTCTCCAACCATTTTGGCAGCAGGGGCCAGTTTTGTGGAAGAAAATTTTTCCACGGACTGGAGGTGGGGAGGAGGGGGAATGGTTTCTGGATGATTCAAGTGCATTACATTTATTGTGCATGTTATTTCTATTATTATCATGTGAGCTCCACCTCAGATAATCAGGCATTAGATCCCAGAGGTTGGGGACCCTTGATCTAGAGAAAAAAAGTCATGCAGATTAAAGGGAGATGAGTGGATGGATGTCATATTCAATAGGCTAAGCAGTTCAGCACTCCCTTGAGCCAAGACTTACAGGAAGGACAGATAGAGCGAACAGCTGGTACAAAGGCCCTAAGGGTGAGAGAGTCTTCCTGGGAATTTTGAGAAAGATCAAGGAAGCCATGTGGCTGGGAAAGAGTAAGGTAGGGGACAGAATTTAGAAATTCACTCAGAGAGGAAAACATTGAGGTGGGAGGAAATCAGACCATTTAGGACATGGTAAGCCACCTTGAGGACTATGACTTAATGCCAAGTGCAGACGTAGTTGTGTGTTTTTAGAAGAGGATTGTTTTAATGGGACTCTCCTGTGATTGGAATAAATCATGGAAGTTATTTATGGAATAAATCATAATAGAAGAGAAGCCAGGAGACGGGTTGGAAGCTAGTTTAGTCATTTCTGCAAGAGATGTGAGGAACAGAACAGCACTTAAAATTCCAGGCATCATTTTGGGAAGTAGAACAAAACTAGCTTGCCTGGATGTAGAGTGTGAGAGAAAGAGTCAAGAATTATGCTGAGATTTTTTTTATCTGAGCCACTAGAAGAACAGAGTTGATGGATCAGGTTTGGAGGGTGTAAGGAAAAGAGTTAAATTTAGGACAAGCTACATTTAAGATCCAAATGGAAAGGTCTAGCAGACTGTTAGGTCTATGAGTCTGGAGTTGGGAGTTGGAGCAGCATTAGCGTGTAGACAGTATTTAAAATCATGAGACTCGCGGAGATAATGTAGAAAGAGAACCATTAAAGAAGAAAATATGCCCAATATTTGTAGTCAGGGGAAGGAGACACAAGTGACAAAACCTGAAGAAGGAGGCTTTGAGATAAAAAGAAAATTGAAGTGTCTTGGAAACCAAGGAAAATAAAAATGTATCACTAAGGAAGGAGCAATTGACCTGGGTGATACTGTTAATAGGTAAAGTAGGATACATACAGAGGATTGTCCACTAGTTTTAGCAACGTGAGAGGCACCAGCAGGGTAGGCGGTATCATGTGTGAGGCCCGGAGCAGACTGAACGTGTGGGGCCCCCTTGTCTAAAAATTGAGAATTTCAGGCTGGTGACATCAGAGCACTCATGACGCTCCAGGCCCTGAGCAGCTGCACGGGTTATGTGCCCATGAAGCAGGCCCCAGTCAGTGGTGACATGGACTCGAGTACTTCGTTTGGAGAGGTGAGTGTGTCAGCCTGATGGAAGAAATTTAAGAAAATAGGAAGCGATTTGGAGACCTGAGCATAGAAACAATTTGGGGAGATTTGGTGTAAAAAGGATCAGACCAAATAGAAAAAATGGTGATTACTGACAAGAGATACTGAAATCAGTAGAAAGTCTTTTTGTTTTAAGATGGGAGAAATAAGAATATGTTTCTTAGCTAAGTGTGTGTGGAGTGGGGGGACTTTATTCACCTGCACCAGAGAGAGGAAAAAATAGTTCTCTAATAGGTGAGTAGGTGAAAGAAGGTAGAATCTTATGCCCAAGTGGAAAGGATGGCTTTAGAAAAGAAGGGAGTTGTCTACCTTCATAGTCACATCTGGCAAAGGAGACAGTTTAGACACAGATGTCAGGAGTGTGGATGTGATTGTGGAGTTCCCGAAAAGCTTGATTTTCTCCATGAAATGTTTTTCTTGTGGCACTGCTGTTCTGGTTATTACGCCAGTCAGAACTCCAAAGCATTCCATTCAGAAAAAAGGCAACTTTATACATTAAACAAGCCAATATATTTTGCCTATATCTCAGTGATGTTCAGATATTTGGGTTAAGTCAAAAAACTGTCACTTGACTGAAAGTGAAAGCTTTAGATTCTCAGTGTATCTGATCTTTGTGACCCTATGGAATGTAGCTCTCCAGGCTCCTCTGTCCATAGAATTCTTCAGGCAAGAATATTAGAGTGGGTAGTCATTCCCTTCTCAAGGGGATCTTCCCCACCTGAAGACAGTATTTGATCTAAATTTAAACACTTCCCACATAAAAATTTCCCCCAACATGTTGATTTTGTTTAATTAGTTCAAAATATTAGTTTTGATTTTAATCCTACTTTTCAAAAGATAGCACATACTTAGTTATGCTAATTACGAACACCACAGGAAGGATAACATTCTTAGTTTTTCTTCATACCATCTAATAAATTCCTAATGATACCCCCAGTAAAATGCAGGGTTTTTTACTAAATTTTCATTGTGGTTGTGATCGATTTTTTGAGTGAATGAATTCATGTTTGTTTAGTATTGATTTTGGACACAGAACTGTGCAAGACCAATAAAAGAAATAAAAGAAGTTTAAGATTGGTGCATATTTCTGGATTTTTACACAACGGTCATGGGCATGCCTCAGAGATACTGCAGTTTTGGTTCCACACCACCACAATAAAGCGAATATTGCATAAAGTAGGTCACATGATTTTTGGTTTCCCAGTCCATATAAAATTTATCTGTGCTTTATACTGTAGTCTAAGTAAATGAATAGCAAGAAGAGATAAGAAAGCCTTCTTCAGCGATCAATGCAAAGAAATAGAGGAAAACAACAGAATGGGAATGACTAGAGATCTCTTCAAGAAAATTAGAGATACCAAGGGAATATTTCATGCAAAGATGGGCTCGATAAAGGATAGAAATGGTATGGACCTAACAGAAGCAGAAGATATTAATAAGAAGTGGCAAGAATACACAGAAGAACTGTACAAAAAAGATCATCAAGACTAAGATAATCATGATGATGTGATCACTCACCTAGAGCCAGACATCCTGGAATGTGAAGTCAAGTGGGCCTTAGAAAGCATCACAACAAACAAAGCTAGTGGAGGTGATAGAATTCCAGCTGAGCTATTTCAAATCCTGAAAGATGATGCTGTGAAAGTGCTACCCTCAATATGCCAGCAGATTTGGAAAACTCAGCAGTGGCCACAGGACTGGAAAACATCAGTTTTCATTCCAATCCCAAAGAAAAGCAATGCCAAAGAATGCTCAAACTATCGCACAATTGCAGTCATCTCACAAGCTAGTAAAGTAATGCTCAAAATTCTCCAAGCCAGGCTTTAGCAATACATGAACCATGAACTTCCAGATGTTCAAGCTGGTCTTAGAAAAGGAACGAGAGGAACCAGAGATCAAATTGTCAACATCCGTTGGATCATGGAAAAAGCAAGAGATTTCCAGAAAAACATCTATTTCTGCTTTATTGACTACGCCAAAGCCTTTGACTGTGTGGATCGCAATAAAGTGTGGAAAATTCTGAAAGAGATGGGAATACCAGACCACCTGACCTGCCTCTTGAGAAATCTGTATGCAGGTCAGGAAGCAACAGTTAGAACTGGACATGGAACAACAGACTGGTTCCAAATAGGAAAAGGAGTACATCAAGGCTGTATATTGTTACCCTGCTTATTTAACTTCTATGCAGAGTACATCATGAGAAATGCTGGACTGGAAGAACCACAAGCTGGAATCAAGATTGCTGGGAGAAATATCAAGAACCTCAGATATGCAGGTGATACCACCCTTATGGCAAAAAGTGAAGAGGAACTAAAAAGCTTTATGAAGAAAGTGAAAGAGGAGAGTGAAAAAGTTGGCTTAAAGCTCAACATTCAGAAAACGAAGATTGTGTCATCTGGTCCCATCACTTCATGGGAAATAGATGGGGAAACAGTGGAAACAGTGTCAGACTTTATTTTGGGGGGCTCCAAAATCACTGCAGATGGTGACTGCAGCCATGAAATTAAAAGACGCTTACTCCTTGGAAGGAAAGTATGACCAACTTGGATAGCATATTCAAAAGCAGAGACATTACTTTGCCAACAAAGATCCATCTAGTCAAGGCTATGGTTTTTCTAGTGGTCATGTATGGATGTGAGAGTTGAACTGTGAAGAAAGCTGAGCACTGAAGAATTGATGCTTTTGGACTGTGGTGTTGGAGAAGACTCTTGAGAGTCCCTTGGACTGCAAGGAGATCCAACCAGTCCATCCTAAAGGAGATCAGTCCTGGGTGTTCATTGGAAGGACTGATGCTAAAGCTGAAACTCCAGTACTCTGGCCACCTCACACGAAGAGTTGACTCATTGGAAAAGACTCTGATGCTGGGAGGGATTGGGGGCAGAAGGAGAAGGGGACGACAGAGGATGAGATGGCTGGATGGCATCACCGACTCGATGGATGTGAGTTTGAGTGAACTCTGGGAGTTGTTCCAGGCATGCTGCAACTGGGGGGTCGCAAAGAGTCAGACACGACTGAGCGATTGAACTGAACTGAACTGAAGTGTATGATAACATTGTGTCTAAAAAGCAAGGTACATGCCTTAATTAATACTTTATTGCTTAAAAAAATGCTAACCATCATGAGTCTTCAGTGAGTCATAATTTTTTTGCAATACAACATCAAATATCACTGATTACAGATCACCTTAACAAATATAATGAAAAAGTTTAAAATATTGCAAAAATTACCAAAATGAGCCACCGAGACACAAAGCAAGAAAATGTGGTTGGAAAAATGGTGCCAATAGAGTTGTTTGTGGCAGGGTTGCCATAAACTTTCAATTTGTAGAAAACAGTATCTGCCAAGCACAATAAAGCAAAAGGGCAATAAAACAAGATATGCCTGTAACAGTGATTAAATGTTAATGTTGCTTAGTTATAAATCTTTTCTCATTTTGGTGTCTTTTCTGTACTTTAGTTGCTGCGTTTCATTTCATTGTTTATTTTAATACCCTTGATAAAAAGTCTTCCCATTATCCTAATAAAATTTTATTGAAATTTTAGGAGAAACTCATCTTTTATTCCCCTATGACTTTTAAAAATGAAGATAATATATTCAGTGGAAAGTCTTTAGTATTTTATAACAATACAACTTTTAAGTAACTTCTTAATTAACAGGGTAGCTTCTAAGAAAGCACTTCATGAATGATACCTTACTGAAGGTGTCTATTTAATAGAGTAAAGGGCTTCCTGGGTGATGCTTGTGGTAAGAACCTGCCTGCCAGTACAGGAGACGTAAGAGACGGGGGTTTGATCCCTGGGTCAGGAAGATCCCCTGGAGGAGAACATGGCAATCCTCTCTAGTAATCTTGCCTGGAGAATCTCATGGGCAGAGGAGCCTGGCAAGTTCCAATCCATAGGGTCACAGAAAATCGGACAGGACTGAAGCGATTTAGCATGCACACAAGCTAATAGAGTGAAAGCCAAAACTTGAAAACAGAGAGCAAGTGAACATAAACAGCCCACAGAGGTATTAGACAATGAAATTGGTTTTGTTTTTCCTACAGTGTATTGCTCTTTAACTTGTAATCCTGCAATCAGCTGATGCAATGTTAACAATGAGTTTTCCTTGCCAACAGCAGCTGTCCTTGCTCTGTAATCCAGCAATCATACTTCCTGTGTGCATGCAAACATGAATAGCTCCATAGGCAATGGCAGATCTTTACCATCATTGGCAAGCAGGATTAGAGTAGGTTGCCTGATGCCCTTATATGACTGACCGATGATGGCAATTTCAATATTCTCAAATGCAGTGGAAAAACCTCTTTTTCTGAATTGATGCCAGCTGGCTCTGATTTCCCAGACAATCTCATATTTCAAGACCACAGTTAAGCTTTCCTTGACATGTTTGGTTGAAGCTGTCCACAGCAAAAGCATGGGGAAACGTTTCTCACTTGATGCCTTTGTGTCCTCGGCCATCTAGTCTCCTCTCCAACAACACCACCTTACTAGCATCTTAACATCCAAAAGGAAATGAAACATCATTTACTTTTGAAGACATTGGATTCTGGATAATGCACAGTTTTCTTTGCCATTTTAAACCTTATGTCACAGAGATGACTGAAGTGACTAAGCAGCAGCAGCAGCAGTGTGAAACTACAAGTTTGGTACAAACACAACTTTCAGGAGTATTTTCTTTGATTGAAATCAATAAGCTGAACTTAACAGACACTAAGCAGACATATTTTGATTTCAATTAAGTTTTAAAATAAATGCTTCATTTTAACAAGGCCCACTCCTGAATGTCTTTTTGCCAGACTATACTCACGTGCACTCAAGTGCTGAGGCTGCCAAAACTTCCTCTTTTTAACCTTTCTGCCCCCAACCACTTTAACCTCAAAAACAAACTTTAAAGTGTTTTTAACTTAACAAGAATTGTTCTTTTCAAGACAAACAACAATGCACAACTCTGTTGATACCTAAATTCAGTTATAGAATGGTGTTTTACATAGAAATATATTTTTAATATTCCTTAAAGGTATAAACAACAGACTAAATAGTACTGCCTATAGACACGCACCATTGTCCCTGATGGTTTTTGATAACTGATCTCTTTAAGATGGACTAAGGAAATATAAATCAACATTTTATAAGCATTAATACATTCAGTCATGTTTTAAGTTTCTTTGATTTGAAAGGAAGACATGAAAGAAGACAACAAAAGAACAAAAAGCTTCACCTTAAAAGTTGTTTTAACTTGATTTCTTTTCTGGGCACAATTTTCTTGGAATTCTTGGGGAAATGTTATAAACAGTTCCCATAAAATCAAAGACTTGAGGTACTGATAATGAATATTTAGGATCCAATCAGCCATCAAGAGATTCTTTATTTTCCTGTCTAAAACTGTGTTTTTCCATTTTTTCCCCTAAGGGCATGTTTGTTTATTGACTATGTTTATTAATATAAATAAATACATGCTGCTACTTTGCATTTTGGTGAATCAGTTTGCATATAATCATTCATTTACCACTTACCAAACACGCAGCGTTTACAAAAGCAGATAACCAAGACAGTCTGCTCTGTCTTAATATAAACAAAGAGCCGAGGCTGGCAGGTTCTTCAGGGCTTCTATATTCTTTCAAAGAACTGAGCTCTGCAGCGTCTAGGATCTGCTCATTTTCTATTTCCCAGATGACTAAATCAACCTGGCCTTATCCACAAATATTTCTAGAAATTCTGTTGGTTATGGGCACCATCTTTACAGATGGGATCCTCAGGTATGTGTTCCATCATAATGGATTTAGTGGTAAATAGAATAACTAGATCATTATTTAATTTTCAGATAGTCAAAGCATAACTTCAAAATGTAACAAACAACAAAAACATTCTCAGAGGCAGAGTGAATACAAGTAAAAGATTTAACGAACTCATTAAAGCAGGAACCAGCAATATGACAAAGCTGGTTCAAAAAAGGATATGAAAGACTTGGTGGGGGGGCATGAATGATGAAATAAGATTGCTAAATTAGATGCAAATATTTCATATTCTATTTGGCAATAATGATTATAACCTTTTGGGTTTTCTTCATTAGTGGGTAAGAATCATTGGCCTTTCTTCTGGTTAAAAACATAATTATGACTGATCATTTTTCTAAAGGTAATGTTGCTGCTGCTGCTGCTAAGTTGCTTAAAAATAGCAATAATAGTTATACTATCTTGGAGAGTAGGTAATAAACCTTTTATTTAGATCATGGCTTGAAAGTTCAATCAGTTATTTTTGCCCCATTTACCAATTTAGTTATTTTTTTCCTTAACAAAATATAGAAAAACGAAAACATTTTTATCTTTCCGCAATATATACTTTCTAAAAATGAAAGTTCCTTCTTCTTGTGAGTTGTTATGAACTACAGTTATATTAAACAACATGAATGGAGAATTTTCCAGAATTATAATTGTAATTAAATTTCATAATTTAAGTCTGAGATTACTCAAGATTTCTGTGACCAGTTATTTAAATAATCAGAAATGGAAAAAATATTATAAAGAAAAAATCTAGCATATTTGAAGTATATGTATGGGGAAGCATAAACAGGTAATTTTTATGTTTTAAGTAAGTGATATCTCATGGAAATGTCACAGAAGACTAAAATTCAAGAAAACTTCCCTTCTCTCACTGTATATTGTCACTATAGCATCCTTCTTTTCCCAAGCATAAGGAATGTACAAAAAATTCTCCTTTGGACAAAGGACGATATTTACAATATTTCTCTTAGGAAATTACAACAAAATAATTCTCACACTCACTATTATTTGTTCCTATTTCTGCTATTCTCGCCATTATTTTTTAAATAAGGGACTAATGCTACAGATGCTAATTACAGGCAATGTCTCCTCCAATCACTTGACTTTGGTCTATTTCAGAAAACTTTTCTATATCTACCAGAAGAGGGCAGGGAAGGGAAGAGGAGGTAAAACTATACTAGAACAATCTTGCTGGTTAATCAGAGGAGTCAGAGCTCATTTCTTCTTTGTTCTTAGCTTCTAGAATTGCATCTAGTAATAGTGAGCATTCAATAAGCATTTTTTTTTTTTACATAAAATGGAACCACTGGGTAATGGCTCTAAAAATGTCTTCCAGAAGAGGTTTTAACAAAAAAGAGTAACATTTGGGGAATATTTGGGGATTAAAAGTCTTTAGAATTGCTTTCCTCTTTTCAATTTAGTACCTACTGAAACTATTTTAAACATAACAGTCAATGAACAGCATACTTATTGATTAAATCATGAAGGGTTAAGGATCGAGGGTATTTAAGCAAGAACTTTGAATGGAGGGGAACAGTCTCAATCACAAAAATAAACACATGAGAAATTGCCAAACCCATTTGTTGATTTCTTTCTTTTCTTTTTTCTAACCGAAATGTATTTGATGAACAATATTACATGTCACAGGTGTACAATATGGTGACTCAGAATTTTAAAGGCTGTACCCTGGTGGCTCAGTGGCAAAGAATCTGTCTGCCATGTAGGAGATGCAGGTTTGATCCGTGAGTCAGAAAGATCCCCCCGGAAAAGGAAATGGCAACCCACTGCAATATTTTGCCTGGGAAATCCTATGGACAGAGGAGCCTGGGGGCATTGCCAAGAGTCGGACTTAGCTACTAAAGAGGAAATGATACAACTCGGCTTATACTCCATGCATTTGTGAAGCAAACTCCCTAAAAATGCATAGCTGACCTTGTTATTCAGGTATTGAAAAGCTTCACACTTCCTGCTTATTTTACAGGATAAAACACAAGTCTATTTGCATTGTAAAACCTTCAGTGCCTGGGCCCCGTAGATCTTGACAGCTCATCACATATTGCTCCTTAGTGGAAAGACACTGGTGCTCATTTCACAAGCACAGTGGGGACTCCTGGAATCTATATCACGACTTTTGATGCTGCCTCTGATAGGAGCGTCCTTGCCACATTTATTTGCCTGTCGTCCTCATTACTGAACTGTCAAGACTCAGATCAGGAACAATCTCAAGCATGACTTCTCTGAACACAGTACCAAAAATTCCCCTCCTCTGGATTTCCTGGCACACACCTCTTCCTTCGCTCACATCATACTGATAGTCATCCCCACCAAGAACCTCACTTGAAATGTGGCCAGTATGACTGAACAACTGATTTTTTTTTTTTCATTTTACTGAAATTAAATAACCACATGTGGCTGGTTGTTGTACAAGGCAGTGAAGCCCTAGACCATTCAAATAGTGCTGCTTTTATTGCTGTTGTTTTATTTGCTCTGTCATGTCAACTCTTTTGCAGCCCCATGGGTTGTAGCCCACCAGGCCCCTCTGTCCAGACAAGAACACCAGAGCGGATTGCCATTTCCTTCTCCAGGAGATATTCCTGACCCAGGGATCGATCCCACATCTCCTGTACTGCAGGTAGATTCTTTACTGCTGAGCCACCAGGGAAGCTCAGGGCTGCTTTACCATAGTGAAAATAACACCAGAAGCTTAATGTCCCTTCTTGCCTTTTGTTTCTATGTAAAAACCTCAGTAATTAATTATTAGCACTTTATGTGTATTAACTTTATAAGCATTAAAAAAGGTCATTTAAAAATCATTTTACTAATTGTTTGAATAATTTACTTTAGCAAATATATTAAAGTCATTTTATATAAGAATAATATCCCCCTGCCTCTGTAGTCAGCTGAATTATGCTTTACTCCATGGACCTTATAAACAACTATGAAAAATTGATTATACTTCATTTGATCTCGGGTTTACAGTGTCAGAGTATTTGTGTCTTTCTGGACATTATTGGTGGCTTTATATAACAAGGAGAAAGCAAAAGCTGTGAATAATTTTCAAACTTCAACCTTAATTTCAATATTTTAAAATTTAACTGACAAGGTAATTATCCCAGAAATTGTCCTAACTAAATGATTTGTGAAACTATGATTGTCCTATTAAAATGACAAAGTACTCAATCAGAGGAGAAAAAATGGTTTTCCAAGGTTCAGCCCTATTAAACAGGTTCTTTATATTATTATCCACTTCTCCTTTTGAATATAGACAGCTGTGTGTTCCTGGGTGCGTGAGAAAGAGTGTCACAACCAGAAATGGGTAACGTTAAGGCAAAGCAGGGAAGCAGAGGGTGAAAAGGACTGAGTCTGTGGGGAGGTGGTTTGAGTGGAATCCCACAGGCCTGTGTCATGTGGTGGCAGTGATGAAAATCATTCAGTTGCCC
The DNA here is from genome assembly GCF_032405125.1 of Capricornis sumatraensis. NCBI lineage: Eukaryota > Metazoa > Chordata > Mammalia > Artiodactyla > Bovidae > Capricornis > Capricornis sumatraensis. The sequence continues at coordinate 68,075,828 of NC_091079.1, forward strand.
ACTCTCTACCTGCATTCCTTCCTCTGCAAATGAGGATGATAATTTGACCTGTCATGCTGATCTGGACTGGGCTACAGTAAAAACTCTCACATCTGAATTTTATAAAGCAACAGATGATACTTCTTGCTAACACACACTTTCAGATCAGCAAGGGTCTGTGTCCCATATCGCGCTTACTCAAGGACACCCAGTAGAAACTGCAGTCACTTTCGGGAATATTTCCAGTTACATTGCAGAGGAGAGAGTGTGGGAAGGGTGTCTGCAGCAAGAGCGGTCTCCTAGACGCAACCAGCATCACTTCCCCTCATAAATCACTGGCCAGAGGCAGCTCCAAGGCCCATAGGGCAATCCTACCACATGTACAAGAAGGAAGCCAAAATATCCAAGGACAAGGCTCTAATGGTTACCACAGTAATTATACCTATCTGTGTCCTAAGAGTTATTTCACACAAATTGCTTGGAGCAGGGACCTGAAGTTATTTTTATAAACTAACGGAAGAGTAAATGCATGAAGTGTGAAATTAAATGATTTTAATTTCATGTCAAACTAAATGATTTTAGGACTCCAGGTCTGCTAAAACCAACTAACCTGAGGGGAAAAGTTGAAAAGTTATCCAGAAAGTGAATAGTTTGCTTCCATCAGGTATGATCTACTTTAAAAGACTAGGCTGATTTATAACTCCTTCATGCAAAAGAAGGGGCAATTATTCATTCATTTCTACATCCTACAAATATATGCAAGCACTGTGTTAAGTGCTGGGGACACAAAGGTGAACAAAATAGAAATGGTGTCTGCCTTCAGGGGAGATTTGATATTAAATATATCACAGGCAAACAGTCACTCAAGATTATGATAAATGCTCCAGAGAATTTCCATATAGGTAATAGAATCAATGATAAGTATTTGGGAATTTTGCAGTTCTTTAAAGTATTTTTGTTATTGTTCAGTCACTAAGTTGTGTCTGACTCTTTGAGACCCTCCATGAACTGCAGCAAACCAAGCTTCTCTGTCCTTCACTATCTCCCAGAGTTTGCTCAAACTCGTGTCCATTGAGTTGGTGATGCCATCCAACCACCTCATCCCCTGTCGTCTCCTTCAACAACTTTCAATCTTTCCCAGCATCAGAATCTTTTGCAATTAGTTATGTTCTTTGCATCAGATGGCCAGTGTCCTGGGGCTTCAGCATCAGCATTGGTCCTTCCAATGAATGTTCATTGGAAGGATTGATTTCCTTTAGGATTGACTGCTTTGATTTCTTACTGTATAGGAACTCCTTTGTCATACATACATATAGATACTGAACATCAACAAATCTTATGGCCATGACCTGTACTGCTACTGCTGCTGCTAAGTCGCTTCAGTCGTGTCCAACTCTGTGCGACCCCATAGACGGCAGCCCACCAGGCTCCCCCGTCCCTGGGATTCTCCAGGCAAGAACGCTGGAGTGGGTTGCCAGCAGAAATAGATATTATTAAGGCATGATCTTAATAATGTGAAGGTCCTCCCTCAGGACCTTACACATAAAGAAATCATCTTGATATGACATAGTAAATACCATGATTTAGATAAACTGAGGGACTACCTAAAACAGGGAACTATACCCTACTGGGCAGAGAAGGCAATGGCACCCCACTCCAGTACTCTTGCCTGGAAAATCCCATGGACAGAGGAGCCTGGAAGGCTGCAGTCCATGGGGTCGCTAAGAGTCGAACACGACTGAACGACTTCACTTTCAATTTTCACTTTCATGAACTGGAGAAGGAAATGGCAACCCACTCCAGTGTTCTTGCCAGGGACAGGAGAGCCTGGTGCGCTGCCATCTATGGGGTTGCACAGAGTTAGACACGACTGAAGTGACTTAGCAGCAGCAGCAGCATACCCTACTGGGAGAGTGAACATGAGAAATAGCCTCAGGGAGGAGTATGCACTTGCAATCAGGTTTGATATATCATCAGGAGCTAACTAGACAAAGATGATGAAAACCATTCCAGGTGAAGCATGTGAAGAGGCATTAGAGGTGAATATTGTATATAAGAGGAATTACAAGCAATTCATGTTCTTATGAAGAGGAAATAGTATGCAGTCAGCCTGGAGATCCCACTAGGCCAGGTCAAGGAGTGTCCAATGCAATGTTGAGTTTGAGTTTTACATCAAAGGTTTTAGAGAGAAATTAAAAGTTAATAATAAAGCAGATTTCTATTTTACAAAGACATATCTATTAGTAGGATGATTTGATGGGAAGTTGAGGTGGGGAAAGACAGACCAGTTAAGAGGTTTTTGCATCCATGACTCAGTGGGATTTATTTCAAGAATGTAAGGGTGAGTCAACATAAGAAAAAAAAATTAATGTGACTTTATTACATTAATCAAATAAAAGGAAAAAATCATACAATCATCTCAATCTATGTAGAAAAATCACCTGACAGTACTCAATACCTCTTCCTGATAAAAACACACAACACATTTAGAAAGGAAGGGAAATTCTTCAATCTAATAAAAATAGAAATCTAAAAACCTATAGCTAGCATCATTCTTGGGCTTCCCTGGTAGCTCAGTGGTAAAGAATCCATTTGCAGTGCAGGAACCACAGGAGATGCGGGTTCGATCTCTGGATTGGGAAGATGCTCAAGTTAGAAAAGGTAACCCACTCTAGTATTCTTGCCACGACAATCCCATGAACAAAAGTGCCTGGTAGGCTATAGTTCTGGAGACGGCAATGGCAGCCCACTCCAGTACTCTTGCCTGGAAAATCCCATGGACAGAGGAGCCTGGAAGGCTGCAGTCCATGGGGTCGCTAAGAGTCGAACACGACTGAGCGACTTCACTTTCACTTTTCACTTTCATGCATTGGAGAAGGAAACGGCAACCCACTCCAGTGTTCTTGCCTGGAGAACCCCAGGGATGGAGGAGCCTGGTGGGCTGCCGTCTATGGAGTCACACAGAGTCGGACAGGACTGAAATGATGCTTTGGGGTCGCAAAGAGTTGAACACGATAGAGGGACTGAGCACCAGCATCATACTTAATGGTGAAGGAAGATTGAATGCCTTATCCTGATGACCAGAAGCAAGAGTAGGGTGCCCACTCTTGCTACCTCTATTCAGTATTGTACTGGAGGTTTAAGCCACATTAATCATGTAGGAAAATAAACAACCAGATTGGGGAAAAAAGAAGTGAAATTGTTCTATTATCAGATGACATGACGTTACATACAGAAAATCCTAAAGAATCCACTAAAAAAGATTAAAACTAATAAATAAGCTCAGTAAAATAGTGGCACAACATATACCAAATCAATTATACAATAATAACAATATTATACAATATACAATAAAAATATAACAATAAGCTACCTCCCAACAATTAAGAAAAACTTTTATTTACAAAGTCATGCATGTTGTAATATCAGAATAAAATACTTAGGCCTAAATTAAACCAGAAAAGAGTACAACTTATGTTCAGAAAACTACAAATTTCTTAAAGAAACTAAAGGTCTAAATAAATTGAAAGATGGACCATATTCTTGGATTGAAAGTCTTATTATTGTTAAGACTGCAGTATTCCCAAATTTGTTCCATAGACTCAGTTTGTTTCCTATAAGAATCCAGTTGACTTCTGTACAAAAATTGATGAGCTGATTCAAAAATTCATATGGAAATTCCAAAGGCCGAGAATAGTAAGACTAATCATGAAAATGAAGAACAAAGATTTAAACTTTCCAAATTTAAGTGAAGTGAAGTCACTCAGTTGGGTCCAACTCTTTGCGACCCTGTGAACTGCAGCCCACCAGGCTCCTCCGTCCTTGGGATTCTCCAGGAAAGAATACTGGAGTGGGTTGCCATTTCCTTCTCCAGGGGAACTTCCCGACCCAGGGCTTGAACCCAGGTCTCCTGCATTGCGGGCAGACGCTTTAACCTCTGAGCCAATAGGGTCTCTCCAAATTTAAAACTCAATATGCAACTACAGAGGTCAAAACAGTGAGGTACTGTTATGAGAACAGCCACATGGATAAATGCAATTGAATTGAGAGTCAAGAAATAAACCCTCACACTTATGATTAGTTGATTTTCAACAAAGATGCCAACAGCAAATGATTTGGGAATAATTGGATACATACATGCAAAATAAAGAAGCTGAGCTATTGCCTCACACCATATACAAAAAAAATAAATAACTCAAAATCTATCAAAGACCTAAGTTAAAAGCAAAAACATTAAAATTCTCAGAAGGAAACTTAGGTATTAATCTTTATGATCTTGAATTATGCACTGGTTCTTAGAGAGAATACCAAAAGCATAATCAACCAAAGAAAATATAGATAAAAGGAACAGAGTTATCAATGAGCTGTAAAACATCTTCAAGAAGCCTAATATATGTAAAATTGGGAAGGAAAATGAGAGATGCAAAATATTAAAGAAATAACATCTAAAATATTTTTAAACTTGATGAAGACTATAAACCTACAAATTAAAGAAGCTCAATGAATTACAAACACACACATAAATGAAGAAAACTATACAAAGAAAATAAAATGATTTAAAAACACTTAGAAAAATGTTAAAAATGCCCATGGACAAAAAGAATATTACATACAATTGCAAAGATGAGAATGACTGCAGATTTCTTGGAAACAATACACGCGGAAGACAGTGGAATAGTCTTTACAATAATGAAAGGAAAAATTGTCACCCAGAATTTTACCCTCGGTGAAAATCGCTGTCAAAACAAAAGTGAAATGAAAGCTTTTTCAGACATAAAATAGATAAAAGATTTGCTTCAGACTGTTCTACAAGAAATGTTACAAGGAATCCACCAGGTGGAAGGAGATGATAACAGATGGAAAGCTGGATCTACATAGGCCATGAACAAAACTGAGACTAGTAAACATGCACCATTGGTTGCTATGGCTGGGATGGATCCCAGGGAGAAGTTGGAAGGAGATATTACAATGAAATTTGAGGAAATTTGGAGAATGATGGATATGTTCATTGTCTTTATTATGGGGAATGGATTCATGAAAGTATTACTTGACAACATTTAACAAATTATACACCTTTACTATGTAAAGTTCAGTACAGTTCAGTCGCTCAGTTGCGTCCGACTCTTTGCGACCCCATGAATTGCAGCACGCCAGGCCTCCCTGTCCATCACCAACTCCCGGAGTTCACTCAGACTCACGTCCATCGAGTCAGTGATGTCATCCAGCCATCTCATCCTCTGTCGTCCCCTTCTCTTCCTGCCCCCAGTCCCTCCCAGCATCAGAGTCTTTTCCAATGAGTCAACTCTTCACATGAGGTGGCCAAAGGACTGGAGTTTCAGCTTTAGCATCATTCCTTCCAAAGAAATCCCAGGGCTGATCTCCTTCAGAATGGACTGGTTGGATCTCTTCACAGTCCAAGGGATTCTCAAGAGTCTTCTCCAACACCACACTTCAAAAGCATCAATTCTTCAGCGCTCAGCTTTCTTCACAGTCCAACTCTCACATCCATACATGACCACAGGAAAAACCACAGCCTTGACTAGACGGACCTTAGTCAGCAAAGTAATGTATCTGCTTTTGAATATGCTATCTAGGTTGGTCATAACTTGCATATCAATTATGGCAAGATAAGTCAGTTAAATAAACAGAAAAAAACTGAGTTGCCAATGAGATATTCAAGTATATCAGATTTAGATAAGAACAGTACAACAGGTAGCCCATTAGATATAAGGGTCTGTAAGTCAAGATTAAGAACTAGACTTTCAGAGTTATTTGCGTTCTGATATTCTTTGATTTGGGTTTTCTAGGTGGTGCTAGCGGTAAAGAATCTACCTGCCAATGCAGGAGATGCAAGAGACATGGGTTCCATCCCTGGGTCAGGAAGGAAAAGGCAACCCACTCCAGTATTCTTGCCTGGAAAAATTCCACAGACTGAGGAACCTGGTGGTCTGTACTCCATGGGGTTGCAAAGAGTCAGACATGACTAAACAAAGCAAAACAAAAAAAGTTTTGAATTGTATAAGGGCATCATGTTTAGGGGGCTTCCCAGGTGGCGCTAGTGGTAAAGAACCTGCCTGCCAATGCAAGAGACTTAAGAGATGCGGGTTTGATCCCTGGTTAGGAAGATTCCCGGAGAAGGCAATGGCAACCCACTCCAGTACTCTTGCCTGGAAAATCCCACGGACGAAGGAGCCTGGTAGGCTACAGTCCATGGGGTCGCAAAGAGTCGAACATGACTAAGTGACTTCACTTTCACTTTTCACTTTCATGCATTGGAGAAGGAAATGGCAACCCACTTCAGTGTTCTTGCCTGGAGAATCCCAGGGACGGCAGAGCCTGGTGGGCTGCCGTCTAGGGTCGAACAGAGTCAGACACGACTGAAGCAACTTAGTAGGAAGATTCCCTGGAGGTGGGCATGGCAACCCACTATAGTTTTCTTGCCTGGAGAATCCCATGGAGAGAGGCACCTGGTGGGCTATAGTCCATAGAATTGCAGAGTTGGACATGACTGAAGTGACTTGGCACACATGCACACATCTTGCTTAGAAGCCTGTGTGTGGAGTCAGTTGATCTGACCTTAAACACTGCCTTTGCTATGTACTAGGCTTGTGACTTAAAATTAGTCTTAAAAATTCTCCATACTTCATCTACAAATAAGCAGAATAATAATATGGATATCACAGATTCATTATATGAAGTTCTCAATAAACACTATACACACAACAGCAACAAAAGTCTTGGGAGTGAATTAGAGTTTATCTTGGAAGCAACATCTGAAAGCGGTGATTCATATCCTTTTTTTTTATTACTTATATCCTAAGAAGACTTTTTTATTCAAATTTAATTGCTTTACAATGTTGTATTAGTTTCTGCTGCACAGCAAAGAGAATCAACCACACGTATACCTGTATCTCCTCCTTGTTACCACAGAGCACTAAGTAGAGTTCCTTGTGCTATATGGTAGGTTCTCATTAGTTATCTGTTTTATAGGTAATAGTGTATATATGTCAATCCCAAACTCCTGATTCCTCTCACCCCTCTTTTCCCCCATTGGTATCCATGCATTTGTTCTCTATATCTGTGTCTCTATTTCTGCTTTGCAAATAGGTTCATCTGTACCTTTTACCGGACTTCCCCAGTGGCTCAGTGGTAAAGAATCCACCTGCACTGCAGGAGATGCAGGAGACAAGGGTTCAATCCCTGGAGAAAGGAACGGTAACCCACTCTATATTCTTGCCTGGAGAAATCCACGGACAGAGGAGCCTGGCGGGCTACAGTCCATGGGGCTGCAAAGAGTCAGACACGACTGAGTGACTAATAAACTAAATTTACCCTGGTAATCATGTTCAATATCTGCATATATCAAACCTTTATGTTGTACACCTAAAACTGATACAGTGTTTATGTCAATTATAGCTCAACTTTAAAAAAGGAAAAATACGGGCTTTGCCTTTTCATTTGTTGAATTTCTCTCATTTTTTTAAGCACAGTAGAAAAAGTGATTATTATGCTGAACATTAGGAAACTGGTCAAAATTTTCTTATATTAAATTCAGTGTTAAATGTGCATTCTGGTGTCATGGTTTGGTGGCAGTGAACTATAAAAGACATAAGGATATAAAAAGACTTCTTCATGTGTAAAAGGCTCCATAAAGCTCTATCTACAGGAAGGCAGACTGACATATCTTATGTTGATACAAGGATCTTCTACTATAAAAAGTGTGAATTCTTACAAATTATAGATGCAGAAAGATCACACGTACCCACCTCTGAGTAGCTGAGCAGGAGAATATCCCTGTTGTGTGAGGATGGAAGAGGAATAGCTGAGACCAGGAGGAGATGCAAAAGATTATCTAATCACTTGCTCCACCTCTCTTATGAGTTTTAACCAGATGCAAAAAAAAGATACTATAAGCCACATATCGGTTAGCCTTCAGTTTTATCCTCCAAAGTACAAAGTTCACCATTCATCCTGTGTGGGAGGATAATGGCTTAGACTTAAAAGGAAAATGAGCCAGTTAGCTTCTGTTTGAATTAAAAATCTCCTGTACAAGTAGTACAAGAGAGTTACCTAAATTGCCTGCTCATGCAGAGGAGATGCTAGAACAGAGATGATGGAAATCTGGGTAACTGGTGAATAAAAGGCCCTTTCTGTTCTGTCTAGCACAGAAGTCTTCAAAGTGCAGTCTTAGGACCACAGTATCAACATCACTCATGAACCTGTTAGAAATGCAAATGCTTGGACCCTAACCCCAGACTGCATGCGTGGGTGCTTCTACCGACTCTTTGGGACCCCATGAACTTTAGCCCTCCAGGCTCCTCAGTCCGTGGGATTCTCCAGGAAAGAATACTGGAACTGAAGTGAAGTGAAGTTGCTCAGTCGTGTCCGACTCTGCGACCCCACGGACTGTAGCCTACCAGGCCCCTTGGTCCATGGGATTTTCCAGGCAAGAGTACTGGAGTGGGCTGCCATTGGCTTCTTCAGAAGAGAAGTGAAGAGGGGCTCATTTCTCCAGAGGCCAAAGTGGGAAGCTGAGAAGAAAAAAATCATTCTAACTGGGAAGAAGTTGACTGTTTATCTGAACATAGGGTCCACTCAAGCACCTGTCCATTGGTAACATGTGAATGATTTAAGATTCCACGATTGTATAAGTTTGCTTTTGCTTTCTGGCCACTTTGACCAGGGTTCAGAAAGATGCAGTATCTTTTTTTAGTTGATAACACAACATTACTTTTAAAATGAAACAAAGAAGAGCTGTTTTTTGTCATTTCTTCTCAAATATCTTAAAAAAAAAAATTTTAATATTGAAAAGTCTTCAAAGTTTAATGTAAAGGTTCCTATTATGCCAGTAAGTTTCAATTTAAAAAAAAGAAAAGAAAAAGTGTATTCATTCTAAGTATATAGAAATCAGGAGACAGAACACAATAGCCTGGATAAACAAACATATACATAAACATTTAAAGACAAGCATGTTAAGCCAACTTTTGCACATCATTCCTTCATCAAATATTCAACCCTGGGTTGGAAAGATCCTCTGGACAAGGAAATGACTACCCACGCCAGTATTCTGGCCTGGAGAATTCCATGGACTGTATAGAGAGTCCTTGGGGTCGCAAAGAGTCAGACACAACTGAGCGACTTTCACTCACCAATTTCTTAATAGAATGAATGAGGGTTCGTTCTGTGGCAAAAGATAAGTTACTAAAGAATAGTTAAGAAAAGAAATGGAAGTCAGTTTAAAAAAATGAATTTAAAATTGAATAATCCTCAAAGTTGCTTTTTTTAGCAGAATGTTTTTGCTTCATTAGATGATAATAGGAATACTAGCATGCGGGGTATGTGTAGACAGAGAGAAAGAAAGTATGCTCAAATACATTTAAAAAATACTAATTTAAGCAAAGTGAAACAGCTTCCTTTTTTGCACAACTCCTTAGAGGTTTTACATATGTTAATGTGCGTAAAGTTTCCCAGATGTGATACATAGCACTTCTCAAATGTGTTTTACTATAGAATCCTTATTTCTCTACATACCTACCATCTCTGTACAGAACCATTTAGGAAAACAGTTACCCATCTTCGCTAAGTCTTAGTGGATGCTTACATCTCTGCCCACTAGTTTATATCAGTATGGAAACTTTACCATTCCCTGATTATTTTAATTCCCAGTTGAGTAATATAAATAGTTATTTACTGAATAATTGAGAGTTATGAATAAATTTTACATAGCTTATCCATCTGTTATCACACCTGGATTTTTTGGCCTTGCCAACATCCTGTCTTCTTTGTTCTTTGGGTTTAGAGTATATGAAATTGCTTTTACATTCCATTTCAATAAACTTTAATAAAATACTTATAACAGGTTCAAATGGGAGTCAATACTGGTAATGAAATATTTAGGTTGGTGCAAAAGTAATTGTGGTTCGGACCCTGAATTTCAAATCATTATAACTAGGCTCAAGCATATCTTTATTAATGAAAATAGGAACCATTACAACCAACACATTTTTGCCAATAAGAAATAAGTTTGTTTATTCTTGTAGCATAAAAATCCATCCTTCAGGATTCAATGAACTCTTGGAATGCATTTTCTGCATCTTGCTGGTTGTGCAGAATTTTCCCTGCAAAAAGTTGTTGAGATGCTTGAAAAAGTGGTAGTGGGTTGGTGAGAGAGAGGTCAGGTGGGTATGGCAGATGAGGCAAAACTTCATAGCCCAATTCATTCAAATTTTGAAGCATTGATTATGCAATGTGTGGTTGGGCATTGTCTCAGAGAAGAATTGAGCCCTTTCTGTTGACCAATGCTGGCTGCAGGCATTGCAGTTTTTGGTGCATCTCATCGATTGGCTGAGCATACTTCTCAGAAGTAATGGTTTCACCAGGATTCAGAAAGCTGTAGTAGATCGGACTGGCAGCAGACCACCAAACAGTGACCATGCCCCTATTTTTGGTGCAAATTTGACTTTGGGAAGTACTTTGAAGTTTCTTCTGGGTCCATCCTTGAGCTGGTCATTGCTGGTTGTCGTTTAAAATCCGCTTGTCCTCGCACATCACAGTCTGATTGAGAAATGGTTTGTTGTGGCTGCAGTGAATAAGAGAAGATGACATTTCAAAACGATGATTTTTTTTTTAATTTTTGGATAGTTCATGAGACACCCACTTATTGAGCTTTTTCACCTTTCCAGTTTGCTTCAAATGCCAAATGACCATAGAATGGTCGGTGTTGAGTTCTTCAGCAACTTCTCATGTTGTAAGAGGACCAACTTCAGTCATGGTCCTCAGTTGGTCGTTAACTTTTGATGGCTGGCCACAACACTCCTCATCTTCAAGGCTCTCATCTCCTTTGAAAAACCCCTTCAACCACCACTGCACCATACATTCATTAGCAGTTTGTGGGCCAAATGCATTATTGATGGTGTGAGTTGTCTCCACTGCTTTATGACCCATTTTGAAATCGAATAAGAAAATCGCCTGAATTTGCTTTTTGTCTAGCATTTCCATGGTCTAAAATACATATAAAATAAATGATAATTCATTAGCAAAAACATAAAACAATAAATGCACATTAAAATTATGTAAAACATAATCACCTTTATTTAAGAATGTGTTGCAAAATCAAATGTCAAATTTCAAAAATGCAAAACTGCAATTACCTTTGCATCAACATAAGTACACTGTTAAAACTTATTTCTTAGGAGTTACAGCATGGGTGAATCATATCTAGATGCAGAACCAGTGCTGCAAAGCACTTCACAACCAAAATCATGTAGAAAAATATTTTATTTGAAGCATCATTATCTACTGTTAAAGTAGGATAACATTTTTTACCTGTGGAAGTTTCTTTTTTCTCTTATACTTCTCCTTCTCACTTTATCCCTTCAAGTAGATAGTGAACCCATTACCTTAGAGAAAGAAAGCAACATGTCAAAAAGTAGAAAAAAGTGGTATCTTCAGGGCTTTTGATTTCCAAACATTTGGTTTCCAATCTCCTTCAGTCCACTAAGGAGATTTTACTTGATGCCTTTGAAGGAAACAGAGGGATAAATTTTTCTGCCCTGGATGAAAGGAGATGGAGCAGAATTATTGAGAAGCAGGGCATAAGAAGAACCTAGAGGAAGGAATCCTAAACTTGGGAGCCCAGGAAAGTCCAGGGCAGCACTAAGACCTCAGAAAGGTATAGTGTGTCTAGATAAAGACTTGTCCAGATAGCTTCTCAGGGATTTTCATGTTCTAGTAAGGTTAGAAGGTAGTGGGATTATTTCATTGCCATCAAGCCATGTATTCAAGGACTGATGATTTATAGATCCTAGGAGTTTGAGGCTGATCACAATAAAATGCCTTGTGAAAGTGAAAGTCACTCAGTCCTGTCTGACTCTTTGCGACCCCATGTGCTATACAGTCCATGCAATTCTCCAGGCAAAATACTGTAGTGGGTCGCCTTTCCCTTCTCCAGGTGATCTTCCCAACCCAGGGATTGAACCCAGGTCTCCCGCATTGCAGGTGGATTCTTTACCAACTGAGGTATCAGGGAAGCCCTATCAAATGCCTTGATACCATGTAAAAGCCTCAAACTTAGAAGTCTAGGGAAAGTAGAAACTCTAAAGTAACTAAGTTGCGATAATGCCAACAGGATAGTTTAATTATATTAATTGTCACTGGTGTTAATTATCCAAAGGAACAGAGGTTCAATGCCAGCGTTTCTATGTGATAGCATTCTTGAAGGCAAGGTGATTCAGTGTGAGGAAATTAACAAGATGGCACCAGTCAGGCTCTCTTGCCCCATGCTCTCATGCCCTCTCGCCCCATGTTCTGGAAACAATGACTTTGCATGGTTGTGTAACAGCTTAGATCACTTATAGCACTGAACATGCGCATTACGAGGTACTCGCTTGGCCACGGGCTACTTTTGTTCTGTAAGAATATGTAAGCTTCATCTGGAACAGCCCTGCAGGGCTGTGTGCATTTATGTTATGTTATGTTATCTTATGTCTGCTGCTACGGCTGCTGCACCAGCCAGGAGAGAATAAATGTATCTGCAGTTCCTATGGCTCCTTGAATTTTCTTCCAGCCTCTTAGCTTGCACCTTGCCTACCATGGGTTCAGCGAACAGTGTGCTCAGTGAGACACAGTGAGACAATTGGCACTGTGAACAGGATCAGCAAGGTATCCAAGGAGGCCCATTTGGGTTGCAACTTAATGCTGGAAAAAGTGAAGAGATCAGAGCCCTAGACAAAGGGACTGAGGTCTGATGAGCACTTTATGATGGTAGCTTTGTTTGATCCTGTTTAAGAATCCAATTCCCTATCAAGGGTGAATGTGTGGATTTAAAAAGTGTGCCTCGCATTCTTAAAGAAAAAAAAAGTGTGCTATGCAGGGGCCAAATGGAAGAGTGACCTATATCCTTCTCACTTTAGTTGTACTGGGGTGTTTGTTTAACTCACATTTCTTAAATCTTATTGGTGCTGAGTTGGACACAAGAATACAGTGTTGAGACGTGCTTTATGGGAAAAGCAGACAAATAAGTGAACAATTTCAATTTTTGTAATGAATGCAGAAGCAATGAGAAGCCCTAGGTTTTTAGGGTACCTCTATAAACAGCATGAGCATATCAGGGATTGAAACAATGAGAGCTTTGAACTGATTCTTTTAGAACAAGTAGGAGTTCCTGAGGAGGGCACCAGAGCTTAAAGCAGAGGATGAAACATTTGCAAAACCAACATAGCTTAGAATACTGGATGATGCTAGGGAGTTTGCTATTCCTGCAGTGTGAAACCTTTTTTAAAAAATATAATTTTATTTCTTTCTTTTTGTCTGTGCTGGGTCTTCGCTGCTGCCCAGGCTCTTCTCTAGGTGCAGCGAGTGAGGGCTGCTCTCTAGTTGCGGTGCGTAGGTTTCCCGCCGTAGAGGCCTCTCTTGTTGTGGAGCATGGGCTCTCAAGCATGTGCTTTAGTAGCTTTTGCAGCACATGGGCTCAGTAGTTGCGGTTTCTGGGCTCTAGAGCACGGGCTCAATAGTTGTGGCACACAGGATTGGCTGCTGCGTGGCATGTGGGATCAGATGGAACCCGTGTCTCCTGCACTGGCAGGCAGGTTCTTTACCACTGAGTGGCCAGGAAAGCCCTCCAGTGGGAAGTCTTTATTCAAGAACCACCAGAGAGAAGGAAGTCAAGCAGGATGAGTCAAATCATAAACAGCCTGAACACCTTCATGATGTCTCCTCAGGTGAAAGTCTGACTCAAAGAATTTTAAGATAACTGATAATCAGATTAACGTTCCAGAAAGGTAAACTCCAGAGGTAAAGCAGAACATTTTGTAGGTAGAGAAATGCATGAGGACAGTGTAGTTGGAGACATTTGCATGCTTTAGGGAAGCAACGATGTGACCATGTTTGGGGACAGGAAGGCAGTGCTCTGAGGGTGAAGTTGAACATGGGAAATCAGTGAGAGAATGTTGAGGTTAAATAGTTCCAGCTGGGGTGAACAAGGGATTTCAGTAGAGTTGTTGCTGTTGTCCTACTCTTTGCAACCCCATGGATTTGCAGCACACCAGGCTTCCCTGTTCCCCACCATCTCCCAGAGTTTGCTCAAGTTCATGTCTATTGAGTCAGTGATGCTATATAACCATTTCATCCTCTGCTACCCTCTTCTCCTTTTACCTTCAATCTTCCCCAGCATCAGGGTATTTTCCAATAAGTTGGCTCTTTGCACGAGGTGGCCAAAGTATTGGAGTTTCAGCTTCATCATCAGTCCTTCCAATGAATATCAGGGTTGATTTCCTCTAGGATTGACTGGTTGGATCTCCTTCTGTCCAAAGGACTCTCAAGGGTCTTCGCCAGCATCACAATTCAAAAACATCAATTCTTAGGTGCTCAGCCTTCCTTATAGTTCAGCTCTCAAATCCATGCATGACTACTGGAAAAACTTTTCAGTAGAGAAAGATATTTAAATCACTTTTTACATTTCTGGCACTAACTGGAGAACAAAGTGAGAGCAAAAGAAGGAGGAGGAGAGAAAGTGGGCACCACCATGTGACGTCAGTGGTCAGTCGGGGTCTCAGAGTGAAGACCAAGTGAAGCAGCACCTCTGCTGGATTGTAAAAGACATGAGATATCCCGTCCCCCACTCCTCACCCCGCCTCCAGAATTTGGGTATTGAATAATATCATTGTCTAGCTACTTCCCTGGTGACTCAGGTGGTAGAGAATCTGCATGTAATGTGGGAGACCTGGGTTCAATCCCTGGATCGGCAGGATCCCCTGGAGAAGGGAACAGCAATCCACTCCAGTATTCTTGCCTGGGGAATCCCAAGGACAGAGGAGCCTAGCAGGCTACAGTCCACGGGATTGCCGAGTTGGGCACAACTGAGCTAACTAACAAATCTTCAGCAGTTCCTATTGAATTTTTCAGTAATATTTAACAACATTTCTCTTTTCAATCTTTATGTACTTTAAAAATATTTAAATAATATAGGAATTTATTTTAAGAAAGCTTAATAAAAACTTCTCTTAACCTCTCCCCCAGAAACCCATATTTCTCTCCACAGGTGACCACGGATTACACTCTTTCACAGATATTTGTCAAGGTATTTATGTATATCTAACACACATATAAATGTAAAAACAGTTTAATCATACTATAATACCTATCTGTTAACTATTATCACTGCCTTTTCCTTTTCTACTCCTGTTCTAATTAATAATATGACTTGGAGAGAGTCATATTTTAAAACACACACTTCTTCCTTGTTCACTTAAATCTTTGCACAGTATTCTGGGAATTTAATCACAATTTAGCTGTCTTTCTATTAATAGTTACTTAGTTTGATTCCATTTTTTCTGCCTAGTAAACAATACATAACGATCCATTTCCATGCCTTTATGCACACCTGCAAATGTATTTCTCTAGGTTAGAATCCTAGAAGTAGAATTATTGGATCAAGGAGTAAACATATTTTAAATTTTCATAAATACTGTCAAATTTCCCTCCACAAAGTGTATTCCAATTTATATTCTCATCAATAGTGTATAACAGTTAGATCATTTTCTTCCTTTAACATTTTTCTCTCTATTCCTTTTGCGCAAAAGCTCAGATTTTTCTTTACAGTTATCTTGCATCATGGATTTGGGTGGCATGTATGTGAATGTTATGGTTGAATGGGGCAAGGTGGGAAGAGTTTAAACAATCTTCATTTTCTTGCTTTGCATTATTTGTAAACAAATGTTTCCCATCATCTTTGTTAAAAATAGCTATATTATCCACAGTGCCTCATTACAAAACTTTTGCTATAGTGGGCATCATTATGGCCTTAATTCAATACTTACTTTAATATTTTATGTCTCTTCAAGAGCATTATGGAGGTTTTCACATGAAGTGAGTGTTTCTGGCATCCTGTTGAAAAAAATATATTTCTCTTCCCTGTCAGAAAGTCAAATCTTTGAGGCATATCTTCATACATAGAGTTCCAGTCAAGCTGAACTTATTTCAGTGTCTAATAGGTAAGGGTTACAGAGCAGAAGATATTAAGAAGAGGTGGCAAGAATACACAGAAGAACTGTACAAAAAAGATCTTCACGACCAAGGTAATCACGATGGTCTGATCACTCACGTAGAGCCAGACATCCTGGAATGTGAAGTCAAGAGGGCCTTAGAAAGCATTACTACAAACAAAGCTAGTGGAGGTGATGGCATTCCAGTTGAGCTATTTCAAATCATGAAAGATGATGCTGTCAAAGTGCTGCACTCAATATGCCAGCAAATTTGGAAAACTCAGCAGTGGCCACAGGACTGGAAAAGGTCAGTTTGCATTCCAATCCCAAAGAAAGGCAACGCCAAAGAATGCTCAAACTACCACACAGTTGCACTCATCTCACATGCAAGTAAAGTAATGCTCAAAATTCTCCAAGCCAGGCTTCAGCAATACGTGAACTGTGAACTTCCAGATGTTCAAGCTGGTTTTAGAAAAGGCAGAGGAACCAGAGATCAAATTGCCAACATCTGCTGGATCATGGAAAAAGCAAGAGAGTTCCACAGAAACATCTACTTCTGCTTTATTGACTATGCCAAAGCCTTTGACTGTGTGGATCACAAGAAACTGTGGAAAATTCTGAAAGAGATGGGAATACCAGACCACCTGACCTGCCTCTTGAGAAATCTGTATGCAGGTCAGGAAACAACAGTTAGAACTGTACATGGAACAACAGACTGGTTCCAAATAGGAAAAGGAGTACATCAAGGCTATATATTGTCACCCTGCTTATTTAACTTATATGCAGAATACATCATGAGAAACGCTGGACTGGAAGAAACACAAGCTGGAATCAAGATTGCCGGGAGAAATATCAATAACCACAGATATGCAGATGACACCACCCTTATGGCAGAAAGTGAAGAGGAGCTAAAAAGCCTCTTGATGAAAGTGAAAGAGGAAAGTGAAAAAGTTGGCTTAAACCTCAACATTCAGAAAACGAAGATCATGACATCTGGTCCCATCACTTCATGGGAAATAGATGGGGAAACAGTGGAAACAGTGGCAGACTTTATTTTTGGAGGCTCCCAAATCACTGCAGATGGTGAATGCAGCCATGAAATTAAAAGACACTTGCTCCTTGGAAGGAAAGTTATGACCAATCTAGATAGTATATTGAAAAACAGAGACATTACTTTGCCAACAAAGGTCCATCTAGTCAAGGCTATGGTTTTTCCAGTAGTCATGTATGGATGTGAGAGTTGGACTGTGAAGAAAGCTGAGTGCTGAAGAATTGATGCTTTTGAACTGTGGTGTTGGAGAAGACTCTTGAGAATCCCTTGGACTGCAAGGAGATCCAACCAGTCCATTCTGAAGGAGATCAGTCCTGGGTGTTCATTGGAAGGACTGATGCTAAAAGCTGAAACTCCAAAACTTTGGCCACCTCATGAGAAGAGCTGACGCATTGGAAAAGTCCCTGATGCTGGGAGGGATTGGGGGCAGGAGGAGAAGGGGACGACAGAGGATGAGATGGCTGGATGGCTTCACTGACTTGATGGACGTGAGTCTGAGTGAACTCCGGGAGTTGGTGATGGACAGGGAAGCCTGGCGTGCTGCAACTCATAGGGTCACAAAGAATTGGACATGACTGAGCGACTGAACTGAACTGAACTGAACAGGTAAGGGACAGATTAAGGTCAGGTGTTAGAAATCTCTACTGATAGGCTGAAAGAGTGATAAACATTCTCTCTGGTTCCAAAACAGAGGGACGAACTGAAACTTTACTAAATTGACTTTTAATTACCAAATGCTCTTGTCTAAGTTTACTAGCCATAGGCTTTGTTATTTTTGTTGTTTAGTTGCTAAGTCGTGTCTAACTCTTTGTTACCTCATTGACTGTAGCATGCCAGATAAGAATACTGGAGTGAGTTGCCATTTCTTTCTTCAAAGTATCTTCCTGACCCAGAAATTGAATCTGCACCTTCTGCTTTGGCAGGTGAATTCTTTACTACTGAGCCGCCTGGGAAGCAACCATAGGCTTCCAGGCTTCTAAACTGGGTTGTCTCCTTTCTCAGAAGAGTCCCTCACAACTGGTGTTTCCCAAACCATCTTACTGCTCCTGGCTGCATGGCTTAAGGACCATCTCTCAGACAGGATTTAATTAAGAGCCACGTGGATTAACATGAGTTCAAGTTCTGCACTTCTCTCTTTATCACCTGCAACTGAGATTTAACTTGGACTGAAATATAGATACCTTGCTGTTTGGATTATATTTATTTAGTCATTGTTTGATGCTGGAATGAAAACCCAAGAGAAATCATACCACCCCAATGTACTAAACTGAGTCTAGGAACGGCTAACAGCTGCTCCGCTGTGCCATGCACATCCTTCCCTACCTTTTGCTTTGCTGAGCCTTGTGGATTTTTTAGAGCCTGACACTTCAGATGGTTTGGCGATTATGTCTAACCACCAACTGATCTATCCAGGCTGTTCCTACTTTTAAATGGTTAACTGAGATGAGGGTAAGCGTCTCATTTATCAGTCTTTTCCTGGTGAAGGGTAATTTTTCCTCTATTTTTAAAATAGTCTCTATTCATTTGGTTGTCAAGTAGTCCTCCCTGACTATGGGCACATAGGTTATTTATTGCCAAGCTAACTTTCTCTTTGCACAGGAAATCCCTGGGAAGGTAGGTTGGAAGCTGTGTCCCACCATCTTCAGGATCATTAGTGGCAGTGTAATATTTCGTGGCTGTCAGCCTCAGGCTCCTAGCATGGGAGAGGGGTCATCCTTCGGGGAGAACATAATGATCCCAGAATGCTGGCTGACAGGGTCTTGATCTGTGCTTTTATTATGTTCAATTTATCAGTCTCTTTGGAAAGAATTGATCATGGGACTCTTTTAAAACATTTGAAATCTTTGGATAAAAGCTCAGAGACAGGCTATTCCTATTTCCATTAATTTCATAATCAATGATGTCAATTTGTCACTGTTAATACTGTTTCCATGACCACTTTCCCCAGGCTTTCCTGAACTTAAAAGCTTCTAGATAAACTCCTCCTCCTCCCCCTCCACTTTTTTTTTTTTTTTTTCTCGATCTCAGTTTTCCTCATTCTGCTGACTATACTCAAATTTACTTCACCTTTTCCTGGCCATCAAAACTTTTTTTATGTTCTTGCAAGCCATCATAGGATAGTTTACAATACCCAGCAAAGATGAATTTTTTGAAAGCTGACAACATGAATTATGACTGTCTGTTTTTAACTTTTTACATTTCACCCATGTGGTTAAGTTTAGCTTTTTGGATTTTCTCACAAAAGCTATATGTAAGCTTGTTTTTCAATTTACTGAGACATTCTTTTTATGACAACTCAAGTCTATCCAGTCCTGTGTGTATGATCGCTCTTGTATGTTAGTAAGGCAAAACAAAACATAGTACTTCTGTATTTTATATCTGAATAAAAATATAATGATTTGTTAAAACTTTTGAATCTTAAAGATGGCTAAATGTGGGTATGTAGCTGACACTGGTCAATTGTAGTCTGCCATTAACATGTCTAGATTGGAATATGGCATCTGCTTGGTAATATGGGCAAACTTCACCACTCTGGGCTTCTGTTTTCTTATTCATAAATAGTTCTATTAATATTAATTGAGACTTCACTGGCAGTCTAGTGGTTGACTCTGTGCTTCCACTGGAAGAGACACAGTTTCGGCCCCTAGCTGGGTAAAAAGATCCTGCATGCTGCGTGGCCTAAATAAATTAATTAATTTTAAAAAGCGTTTTTAAAAAGACTTTGAAACCCAGTGAATAACTAAAAAAATACTGATACCCTAAGATTCTTTTAAAAATTAAGTGACAAAATGCTTGCAGATTATTTAGCATAGTACCTGATATAATAAGAGCCTGACACAGGTTATCTATAGTAATGATAGATAATAACTTCATAATAATGAGGTATAAAGTATAATCATAATGGTAATACTGTAAAAATATGCTATTCCTGGGTCCAGAATATCCCCTGGAGAAGGAAATGGCAACCCACTCCAGTATTCTTGCCTGGAAAATCCCATGGACAGAGGAGCCTGATGGGGGTGTCCCAAGAGTCGGATATGATTTAGCAACTAAATCAAATCATGCTATCCAGGAGTATAGTTCTCAGTTCCCTGGGCTAGATCTTCCTGTAGCATACAAACAAGAGTAGGCTTACAGATCACAAAAAGCCAGGAAACTGGGGAAGAGTATAGCCCTGGAGAAGGAAATGGCAACCAACTCCAATACTCTTTCCTGGAAAATCCCATGGACAGAGAAGCCTGGCAGGCTACAGTCCATGTGGTTGCAAAGAGTCAGACATGACGTAGGGACTGAACAGGCAGGCATATAGCCCTAACTAGAATTTTGCATTATTTTATTAGAAAAATTGAGGCATGTTTCATATGAGAATTCATAGAGAATAATTATACAGGAGGTAGTAGAGATCAATATGTTACTGTTAAGGAAGCATACTAGTTTTGTAATTACTAAATTTACTAGGGCTTTTGGAGTGAGACATTTCTAATACCTTTACCACTGAGTATGATGATAGCTGGGGATTTGTCATATATAAAGCCTTTATTATGTTGAGACATGCTCCTTTTGGGCTTCCCTGGTACTCAGCTGGTAGAGAATCTGCCAGCAATGCAAGAGACCCTGATTGGGTTGCTGGGTCAGGAAGATCCCTTTAGGAGAAGGGATAGGCTACCCACTCCAGTATTCATGGACTTCCCTGGTGGCTCAGATGGTAAAGAATCCACCTGTAATGTGGGAGACCTGGGTTCAATCCCTGGGTTGGGAAGATTGTCTGGAGGAGGGCATGGCTAACCATTCCTGTATTGTTACCTGGAGAATCCCCATGGACAGAGGAGCCTGGCAGGCTACAGTCCATGGGGTCGCAAAGAGTCAGACATGACTAAGCACAGCACAGCATGCTCCTTTTATACCCAATTTTGTTGAGTTTTTATCATAAAAGATTCTGAATTTGGTCAAATGATTTTTATGTATCTATTAAAATAATCATATAATTTTTGTCTTTCATTATCTTAATGTGGTATAGCATATTTATTGATTTGCATATCAGATTAAACTATCACTGCATTTCGGAGATAAATCCCATTTGATCATGGGCTAGAGCCAGTGTTCTGCACACACTCGGCTGTGGGGCCACCTGCAGATGCCTGTGTAGTGGCAGGGGCCAGCGGCAGCTGCACACGTAATGGTGAGATCCAGGGCTGACTGGTTGCACTAGCAGCTATGGAAGCCCTGGCTGTCTGGGTGTGCTCTTGTGGTTACAGGGTGTCACCAAGGGCGTGTGCATGGCAGTGGAGGCTGGTGACATGATTCAGGGTGTTGGGGTACAGGTGCATGGCTGGAGGATGCAGGAGAGTGATGCAGGTGACTGATAAGGTGGAGGCTGAACCCACAAACCCTCTGGAGTGCACTCTCATATTTGCCAAGTCCCCCCTCCCCCGCCACCACACACACAGATCTGGAGGTCCATGTCAAAAGTTGGCCAAGGGCCTGTCAGTGCACAACTAAAGGGACTAGCCCTCCTTAGCAGACCCAGTGGCGAGGGTCAGCCACAGGGGTCAAGGGTGACGGTCTTGCCCTCCTGTAGCTGCAGAAGCTGGAGATGGCTGCATGGTATAAATTCTCCCAGCTTGGGGAGGGGATGAGGGAGGGTGCTGGGAGGGACTCAGGCTGGAGTCTGAGAACTTGAAAATCTGTGGGGTGAAAATGAATGAAATCTGCAGAGGGTCTTTGGCAGCTGTACTGTTAGTTTCTTCAGTGGTAAAGCAACTGGGGTTCTTGGCAGAGCAGGTAACTGGGAACCTCAGCTACTCCCACTGTGTAGCTGGTATGCATCTCAGTTTTACTAGTCTCTGGGTGGGTTGAAACCAAAGCAGGGCATTTGTGTAGTGCCTGAAAGCCTTAGAAAGCTGGACATTAACCTACTCTCCCTTTCTTAGGGAGGGAAAGGCTTTCTAGCTGGGAAGTTGCCACTTGGTGCTAAGCAGTCTCAAGGAATTAGGCAGGCAAGATGAAGTTGTTCTTCCTTCCTGTTTTTGATGGTTTAATTCTGTTGTTGGGTTGAAGTTTCTTAACTGGATTCTTCAGTTCTTCCAGAGCTGTTTCTGTTAATGGATAGCTGTCTAATTGTTGATCTTTGTTAAGGGGTGGAGTTTGAAGCCTCTTACACTGCCATCTTGGTGACATCTTCTTGAGTTCAAATTTATAAATCAATTTGCTCATTGTCTTGTAAATGGGGAAAACACCAAACTAAAATATTCTTTATTACACTGATTAAGTTCAGTATTTATACATTTATTTTATTAAAATTTTTAAAAATTCATTTGTAATTGGAGGATAATCATTTTACGATGTTGTATTGGTGTCTGTCATACAACAATGTGAATCAGCCATAAGTATATACATATCCCCTCTCTCTTGAGCCTCCCTCCCACCCCAACCCCATCCCACCCGCTAGAGTACCAGGCTGATCTCCCTGAATTATACAGCAACTTTTCACTAGCTGTCTGTTTTACATATGGTAATGTATATGTTTCAATGCTACTCTCTCAATTTGTTGCACCCTCTTCTTCCCCCATGGTGTTTAGAATCATAATTGGAAAAGTCTTTAAATAACCATCTACTTACAACTCTAATTCATATTACTAGACAAAAATCTCCTCAATTGAAAGTATAGATAAGTATGTGTCTTAAAGCCAGGGACTTGGCTTTAAAATCAACTTGTGTACATGGTTGAGCAACTTATAGGGTGTAGTGGAATTGACACCTGTGTGACCACCCTTGGCCCTGGGGGCATGAGAACTGTTGAGTTCTCACATTGGGTTTCCCCTTCCATTCCCTAAGGGGACAATGCTGAGATGTATTTTATAAGGCCCTAGTTAGGGTACCTTGGGATTGGTGACCCACTTGGTAACAAACCCTTGAACTGGTTACCAAGAAAGCACACTTTTTGGGGCTTAGGTTTTATGTTTGATGGGCTTTGTATTTTGATTTTTTTTTGTCTGTTTAATTATTTTGATAACTATTCTTGGATGTGTTTAATGTAAAGAATTTTGTTTTTTAATTTATAAAGCTATTTCCTAAGAAGAAAAGTTTTAAAAATATGGATCCAAGTATCTCAACATGACATATTTTAAAAAATAAATGGATATTCCAAATTTTAGTATCTGGGGGGAAATGTAATACTTTTATGTGTAACTATGCATTATATGATAAAATCTTTTATGTAGATAAACAAATCTAATTAATCTTATTTTCAATAACCTTCTGTCCCTTAGAGCTGGCATAAACTTTTGCATTTTATTTGATCAATACTACCACGTTATGATTCTTGCCCTCTTTTCCTTCAAAAATTTTAATAGTTTTTATGTCTTTCAGAAGATGAATAGATTTCATTAACACTATTCTTTTTGTGAAATAATAGTCTTAAAATTAGCCTTAAAGTTGTATTTTAAAAGGCTTAATTGTTTAGAAGAAATATAGTTTCATCTTTGATTTTAAAGTTGAATTTTAAGAAGGTATTCACTATGCTTGTTCAGAAATTCATTCACTTAATCATACACTCCACTTTGATCGCAAATCTAAAAGTGACAAGGGAGTGAATTTTGATCAATTTAAGAAAGTACAACTCTGGGCTGAATAGTCTTATCCCCATATCTCACATTCTCTACAGCCATAAGGTTATTGTGATGCTTTTGAGCAGGGCTGTCATTTAAATACAGTTGTTGTTTAGTGGCTAAGTCATGTCCAGCTTTTTTGTGACCGCATGGACTGTTGCCTACCAGGCTTCTCTGTCCATGGGATTTCCAGGCAAGAATGCTGGTTGCCATTTCCTTCTCCAGGGGATCTTCCTAACTCAGGGATCAAATCCTGCCTCTGCTGCATTGGCAGGTGAATTCTTTACCACTGAGCCATCAGGGAAGCCCATTGAATGCCTAAATTAGAGTTTCCAAAACACAATGAATAATATTTTTAGTATAGATATGTCCCAAATACTGCATGGTATGTTCAAATATAACTATGAACTTTTATTTGTTAGATCTTATCATCTTACCTTTGTATGATGAAAAAAAAATTACTCTTATTGAGTAACATTGTATTATATGCCAGCATGGATTTAATGAATTATGAGATGGGAAGTCTTCCACCCTAAACAGGTAAAATAAAAGCTTGATAGTCCCAGCATTTGTAGTAAATAAATATTGTGACTTCAACTATATTCATCTTCAATAGTGTAGTCTAAGCCAACTAATTAAATCCCAAAATAAACTTTTTACAATTTATAAATAAGATTTTTTCCCTCAAATTCGAGTGGCTGTCATCCATTGGGCACTACCTACTGACCACAGTAGGGTGCTGGTGTGTTGGATTCTTGAAGATAGTTATATCTGTTAGAACTCAGATGTGAATTTGCCTTATCATCAATTTCTTCAAAGTAGGTGTTTTCAACATTATTATGAAGATTACAAATGAAGGATTAAATTAACCCTTGTTGCAACACCACATACTATGTGGGTTCTTCTTACCATCCATTTCATTTAATTGGAAGAGGAATTTCAGCATGTGGCTAGATCTGTTACTGACTTTTAGTGCAGTAAACAAGTTGTCTGGGAAGTCTCTATTCTAGTCCTTTTGTTTTAGTTTTCCTCTTCTTTTTGTATAGAAAACCATTCTGCCTCTAAATAGAATTTAGCACTCTTTTTTGAACTGAAACTAACAAAGTCTCCACTTCTCTATTTGTAATTCAGGTCTCTGAGAGTAAGGGATGTATTTGCAAATATTTAGCACCTGCACCTCAATCTTTCATCTTCAAAAATTTTATTTTTATTTAAGAGTAGAGTATATGACCAAGAACAACAGTTTACAGTGTTCACTTGATTAAACAAAAACATTCATGGAATCCGAGTGGCTCCATCTGAAACAGACAGTTAAGACTGATGCAGTGTGGAAAGGATGTGGAATACAGAATTAATGTGAAGTATATGATTTGGCACTAGGAAGGCCTTATGAATACCATCAATTTGAGATTTTTTTAAAGTATCTAAATGTGTTTACACAGCTGGATATTCAGTTTCAGCTTGATTTCTTTTCTTCATGTTTCCAGGTTATTTACAAATGTGTTTCTCTCTGCTTTTTTCCTTTATGCATTTTATTTTCCAAGTTTGAATATTAAAAACTCAGATAGCAGCATAATATCGTGAAATACTTTCTGGGAGGTTTGTTTGTTGCTGTATTATCAGTATTAGAAAAAAAAGGAGGCATCTGGAACATAAACATTTACTTAATATAATCTTACAGCTTTATCTAATTAAAGAAAATACTAATTCATTAAAAAATGCATTTCCATGTAGATGATTAATTTTTCTGTATCTTGGATCAGTGTTGACAATATCTAAATTTTAGCAATATTCTGAACTAGCAACTTGCTTTAAATTTATATTTTCCTCTTTCTATATCTTTGATTATTGCCAGAATTCTTTAAACTTCATCTAAAGTCAGTGCAATGGAAGGGATGGAAAATGTGATGTGAATTTTAAGATCTCTGTCCTTGTCCCAGGCCCAATTGCTGGCTGTTTGATTTAGAGAAGTTATTTAACCTCTCCCTGCCCCAGATTTCTCTCTTGTGAAATGGAGTGTTATTTTTCAACTGCCTCCTTCATTTAGTATCAGGAGGCCTAATGAGATAATGTGCCAGAATCGTTATCCTGAATCATCTTTTTTGGGAGAACCTAAGCTTGCAGGCACAAAGGCCAATCCATGCGAGCTGGATAGAGGCTTTCCTCTTCCATTAGTTACATGTAGATTGAGAATCTGCTGAAACTATTCTGGGACACAAAATCCACAAGGGCAGGCATGTACACAGAACAGAGAAGGGCAAAGCTCTGGGAAATCCAAGAAGAGATGGTGCTGTAGTCTAGGGGTAGGAACATGATCAGAAATCCATACAGACCTGCGTTAAAATATATCACCCACTATAGTGATTCATGTTTTGTTCACTGATGAATTTGTTAGAACATTGCCTGACACATAGCAGGAGTTCAGTAAATTTTGGGGTGGGGTAAATGAATTACTATGAGTTTATCTCTTCTGATGTGCTAGAATTCTTCCTCTAATTGACTTTTAAAGTCTTTTTTTCCCCCCTTTGTGCTTAGAAGAATCTTTTCTTGCAAAGGTATTCAAATGCAGTACTTGCTTGACACCAGAGCATTTTTGCTGTCATTGTCCTGCTATTAATATGTGGTGTTTGTCTTTCATATATACCTATGGCTTGAGATGGTTTCTAGGTACCGTTGCTTTACTCCATTCCACAGAAGATTTTTCCAGTCAGAGAGAGCAAGAAATTCTGCTTCAATAAGCAAATCTGTTAGCAGGCAGGCAAAGAGAATACCTTGCATCTGGAGCTGGATCTTTCCCTTTGGCTGAGAATAAATCTGCCTGAAAAGGTGACTGTGAACAGAGCTGGAGAGAACATCTCTCTTTCGGCCCTCGAGGGAATGCGTATTCCCTGGCACAAAGGGGAAAATCAAAGTTTCTCATTCTTCCAAATGGACATGAGTGCATTTTTCCCCTATACTAGTGGTTCCCAATCTGTTTTGGCTTGAGGCCCACCCCCATCCCCGCTTCCTGTAATGTACTTTTACTAGAATTCCCATGGCAGCTGCTGCTCTTTTCTTTTTTTTTTTTTTTGTAAGTCCTCTCTCTGTCTAAAGAAAACCTCAGTTAATAAATGTGTAAACTTTCTTTTTCTTAAACCCATGTGTCCGGCTGATGATCACATCATCTTTTCCAGATGATAGCAGTTTCAGTGACTTCACAGCCTCCCATGCATCCATGCACCCCCTGGGGTCCATTTCCATGCACTATCGTGAAACGTAACTCCACATTTCTATGCCAATTTTGCATGTTCATTTTTCCTCAAGATTTGTATATGGCATGTCTGGCAGCCAATAAAGGACAAAATAACAAATTATGGGTCAAAGACTTCTGCTTCTGGCATTAGGGAGGACCAGCTAGTCAGAGAACGCCCTGTCAGTATCAAACACCTAAAAAAAAGATTGCTGGATTATATATGAAATCTTATTAAAAGCCTGGCTGAACGAGCAGTAAAATAAAGGAAATAATCAGTGCCCAGAAATGTTTAAGTCCAGATGTGTAAGCAAGTGCTAGGTTTGGCATCTGCCTGTGAGTAGCTCTGATCTCTGGTCTAGAGCGAGTTGTAACAGACACATGTTAGCAGAGGACAGCAGACAAGGCTGAGGGCCCAGGTTAGAGTATGAGAGATCAAGGCAAATCTTGAATAAAATTTAGACACCAAAGGATGACATATTTTTAAAGATGAAAACTTATGTAGAAGGCCAGGCATGCTTGTCTCTGCCAATGTTGACTCTTGGTGGGAACAGGAAAAAAGAGATCTTTGAAGATTCCTAACCACAACGTGGCATTCACAAAGATTTGCAGCTGAAATTTACACTGCTTTTGGGACCGTTCTCCAATCCCTGAACTACCCTCTTCCCCACCAAAAAGGCTGAAAATGTAGCTTGATGTAGTCCTGGGTTGATGTTACCTGCATGTGTGCATGCGTGTGCTCAATTGTGTCCGACTGTTTGTGACCCCATGGACTGTAGCCCTCCATACTCCTCTCTTTTTGAGATTTCCCAGGCAAGAATACTGGAGTGGATTGCCAGTTCCTCCTCCAGGGAATCCTCCGGATCCAGGGATCAAATCTGCATCTCCCACATTGCAGGTGGATTCTTTACCACTGAGCCACCCTGAAAGCTCAATACTGCACACTTAACAGTAGGAACATATTGGGTGGTTTTTTTGTTTTTTACATATGGGGTGTTGACAATCAGAACTAACTGTTGATCATAGCACAGTTCACCCACTGCATACTGTCAAGCATTGTAGAAAGAACGGAAGGTCCTGGGAGGGGCTGGACCTGTAGGTGGGGTGATACTCAGGGTCTCAAGGCAGCCGCTGTGTACAAGTTGGCATGACAAATTTGGTTGTTGAACGATGAATGCAAGGATATCAGCCTTAGCCTTGGTAAGTCACTCAACTGTTCCGAGCCTTGGTTTCCTTCTTTTTTCTGGCCTGCTTACCTCACAAGGTTATAAAATAATGTCTGTGAAAACAATTTGTGTAAAAAACCAAGTAGCATTCAATGACGGTCCAGTTTTTAAACAGTTTTGCTTCAGTGTACCAGGTAATACTTTATGGCCTGAAATAGTTTAGTTAGGTCCTCAATGTGCCCAAAGTGGAGGTTTCATATGATTTTCTCATCTGAATTTCTATTGGATGAATAACGCTTGCTGTTAAAGGAAATGTGGTGAAAGATGGTCAGTAAAGTACGCTTTGGGGAGAAATTTCACCAAAAGCATAACTCTCTTCTTGGAACAAAGCTCTCACAAGTACTTAGAAATGGGGATGAATGGTGGAGGTGTTAATCAGGAAGGTGACAAGTCTGATGGTGGCGGTCTGGGGGGAGGGCCTGGTGGAAGAGGCGCCAATACCTTAGGAACTGCTGTGAAAACCAAAGGGAAAGCTGCTGAAAGGGGTGGTGAGTAGTGGGGGTGGGCAGAAGTTGGCCCCTGTCCTCCACAAAGGAAGAGAAGAGATCAAAGGGAAAGGTTAAAGCCAGTTAAAGGAAGAGATATCAAGGAAAGGCCAAACATTAAACCAAGGAACAAAAGACCCCCAAAGTCCCGGCTGCACGTGGCCTGATCTCCACCTCTCGTATTAAGTAGGTCAAAGCTAAACTCTTTAAAGTGGTAACCATTTGTTTCCTTTTGTTGCCAGGAAATAGAGTCTGGGTCATAAAGCACCCCACTCCAGTACTCTTGCCTGGAAAATCCCATGGACAGAGGAGCCTGGTGGGCTGCAGTCCATGGGGTCGCTAAGAGTCGGATACGACTGAGCGACTTCACTTTCATGCATTGGAGAAGGAAATGGCAACCCACTCCAGTGTTCTTGCCTGGAGAATCCCAGGGACGGGGGAGCCTGGTGGGCTGCCGTCTATGGGATCGCACAGAGTCGGATACGAGTGAAGTGACTTAGGAGGAGCAACAGGATGAAGAAGAGGGCTTCCCAGGTGGTGCTAGTGGTAAAGAGCCCCAGCCATGCAGGAGACATGAAAAATGCAGGTTCAATCCTTAGGTTGGGAAGATCCCCTGAAAGAGGGCACAGCAGCCCACTTCAGTATTTTTGCCCGGAGAATCCTGTGGACAGAGGAGCCTGGCGGGCTACAGCTCATAGGGTCACAAAGAGTTGGACAGGACTAAAGAGACGTAGCACAGCACACAGAGTGAAGTAAGCTGTCAGTGACTGTGTGGGTCAATCCAAGAAAGGCTGCACTGGTGCAAAATTCGAGGTAAGTGGTGACACAGTCATCCAGTGAACCAGCTCTCTTTGCTGGTGCAGGCTGGTGTTCCAGAATTTCCAAATAGCAGTGTCCTGAAAAAGCAGTGAAGTTGGAAGCGTGCAGTGCAGGAAGGCAAGCATGCCAGAGACTAGTCTTGGAAAATACTTTTAAGTGAAAAAGACTAAGTTTCTATTTCAATTTTCTGTTATAGATTTTTTTGAAGTAAATCATTCTACATATATTTTTACTTGCACTTGATATAAGACTGAGAAACTCGGTTGTTGCTAGCACAGATTACTGAAAAAACTAGTAGAAATTATGAGACAGCTTAAACTCTGCTAATCCTCCTTCCAGCCAAACTCTACTTCTGTGCCACCTCTGCTCAGAGAACTGACAAAGGAATGAGGGATATCTTTATGTCCCTGCCTAGAGTAGCATTATTTCTCTCTAGCAGTCCATTTTTATATCTTGGCTTCTTTTTTTTTTTTTCTCCCTTTTCAGAGTCCCTTTTCTTGGAACTTCTGCATCATAACTTCCATTCCTCAAATTCTGAAAGCCTATGACCGTGACGGCTTCCCTACCAAGATAATTTTTAAAATAACATGTGCTTAGTCACTTCAGTCATGTCTGACTCTTTGTGACCATATGGACTGTAACCCACGAGGCTCCTCTGTGCGTGGGATTCTCCTGGCAAGAACACTGGAGTGGGTTGCCGTGCCCTTCCCCAGGGGATCTTCCCAATGCAGGGATCGAACCTGTGTCTCTTGTGTCTCCTGCATTAGCAGGCAGGTATTTTTTTTTTACCACTAGCGCCACCTAGGAAGCTCTAAAATATTCTGCTGAGAGCTAAACCAGGGAGTATTAGGGGATTAACTTGCCTTTCCTCTCAGTTGTGTATATACAGGAAGCATTCTTTTATTATTATTATAATAATAATAATAAAATTACTTTTATTATCCATTTAGTTGCCTACATTAATACAGTAAACAATGACTCATAGTGCTAAATGTGTACAAGAACTTTGAAGACTCATTTTTTTTTTCATTTTACATTTCCTTTCTCTTACAGGAAAAAGCTGATTACATCTTATTACATAGCCACTGTTGTGCCATGCTGCAGTGTTTGTAATGATGTAATAGGACTTAACTCTTCTATTATATTTAACATTTTACTTTCTATTTATTTCTTTTTAATTAATTTTTTTAAAATTGGGGTCTAATTACTTTATAATATTGCAGTGGTTTTTGCCATACATTAACATGAATCAGCCAGGGGTGTACATGTGTCCCCCGGTCCTGAAACCCCCTCCCACCTCCCTCCCCATCCCATCCCTCTGGGTCATCCCAGTGCACCAGCTTTGAATGCCCTGTTTCACACATTAAACTTGGACTGGCCATGCTATTCTCTCAAATCATCCCACCCTCGCCTTCTCCCACAGAGTCCCAAAGTCTATTCTTTATATCTGCGTCTCTTTTGCTGTCTCGTATATAGGGTCATCATTATCATCTTTCTAAATTCCATATACATGCATTAATATACTGTATTGTTGTTTTTCTTTCTGACTTACTTCACTCTGTATAATGGGCTCCAGTTTCACCCACCTCATTATAACTGACTCAAATGCGTTCTTTTTGATAGCTGAATAATATTCCATTGTGTATATGTACCACAGCTTTTTTATCCATTTGTCTGCTGATGGACATATACGTTGCTTCCATGTCCTAGCTATTGTAAAGTGAAAGTGAAGTCGCTCAGTCGTGTCCGACTCTTTGCGACCCCATGGACTGTAGCCCACCATGCTCCTCTGTCCATGGGATTTTCCAGGCAAGAGTACTGGAGTGGGTTGCCATTTCCTTCTCCAGAGGATCTTCCCGACCCAAGGATAGAACCCAGGTCTCCTGCATTGTAAGCAAGACGCTTTACCGTCTGAGCCACCAGGGAAGTCCTAGCTAGTGTAAACACTGCTGCAATGAACATTGGGATACATGCGTCTCTTTCAATTCTGGTTTCCTCTGTGTGTATGCCCAGCAGTGGGATCCCTGGGTCATAAGGCAGTTCTATTTCCAAGTTTTAAGGAATCTCCACACTGTTCTCCATAGTGGCTGTACTAGTTTGCATTCCCACCAACAGTGTTAGAGAGTTCCCTTTTCTCCACACCCTCTCCAGGATGTATTGTTTGTAGACTTTTTGATAGAAGCCATTCTGACCGGCGTGAGATGGTATCTCACTGTGGTTTTGATTTGCATTTCTTAGAGTGATGTTGAGCATCTTTTCATGTGTTTGTTAGCCATCTGTACATGGAGCATTCTTTCAAGGGCCTTAACACTTGGTTTAGCTCTGCTATTTATGAGCCATGTAATCCTGGAGCCCATCATATGACCACATAAGGTTTTAATTCTTTTCAGCTATTAAATAAGGGGTCATACAGTGTGAAGTAAATCAAAAAGAGAAAAATAAATATCATATATTAATGCATGTATGTGGAATCTAGAAAAATGATACTGATGAACCTATTTACAAAACAGAATTAGAGACATGAATGTCAAGAACAAATGTGTGAACATCAGGAGGGAAAGCTGGGGTGGGATGAATTGGGAGATTGACGTTGACATATATACACTACTATGTATAAAACAAATAATTAATGAGAATGTACTGGTTAGCACATAAATGGGAAGGAAATTCAAAAAAGAGAGGATATATATATACATATATATATGTATATGTATAGCTTATTCACTTTACCAAACAGCAGAAAATAATACTACATTGTAAAGCAACTATATTCCAATAAAATTTTTTGAAAAAAGATGGGTTGGGGCTTTAATAATTCACTTGTCCCTTTTCTCCTAAACATCCTGGAGCCAAATTATCTATATAAGGATGAAAACTCTATTTACTTTGTTTTGCTTTTACCTTTTAAACTCTAGAACAGCAAAATAACATATATTTAGCATAACTTCCTCTAAACATATCTCAGGTGTGTCAACTGAGCTCCCAATGGTATTCCAGCCCAATCTATCTATCCCTCAGAAATTGTAAGTAAGTGTTATGTTAGATCACATTACCTAAGTTACCCAAGCCAACTATACTACTTCAGAATTTTTCACCACATTTTCAATTACTTGCTCTGTATCTGTATTTTCTGCTAGATTATAAACTTGGTAGAAGCCAAGTGTGTGCTTGCTGTTCATTATTATATTCTCAGCACTTAATGCCTGGTGCATAGTAGTTACTCAATACACGTGTGTGTGCTAAGTTGCTTTAGTCATGTCCAACTCTTTTCGACCCTATGGACTGTAGCCCACCAGGCTCCACTATCCATGGGATTCTCCAGGCAAGAATCCTGGAGTAAGTTGCCATGCCCTCCTCCACGGGATCTTCCTGAGTAGGGATCAAACCCGAGTCTCTTACATTTCCTGCATTGGCAGGAGGGTTCTTTATCATTAGCGCCACTTGGGAAGCCTTTACTCAATACACATTGGATAAATAAATACTTGAATGAATGCTTTTATAAATGAAAGGGATGTGCTGTGCTAAGTCACTTCAGTCATGTCCGACTCTTTGCTGACCCTATGGACCGTAGCCTGCCAGGATCCTCTGATCATGGGATTCTCCAGGCAAGACTGCTGGAGTAGGTTGCCATGCTCTTCTCCAGGGGATCTTCCTGACCCAGGGATCGAACCCATGTCGTTTACATCTCTTGCATTAGCAGTAGTGCTCTTTACCACTAGCGCCACAGCCAGCTCCCGATGAAAGGAATAAACATCTAAAATCCAGTAAGAGTTAATAGTCCTAATCTAAAATTAAAAAAAAAAAATTGACTGCTTTTGTTATTTAAAGCCCTTCAGAAATAATCATCACATGCATCTAGAATGACTGAGACTCTGGTTGTTTTGATGAAAATCTTAAAGAGATAAGGGAATATTTATCTCAGTAGTTTTGACTTTCTGCCTGACTATTATCAATCTCAGTGGCTCTCCTGTGTCACTTAAAGTTCAGAACACAATCTCCATCTGATTATCCCTCTGCTACCTAAAGGCCAATGTGATGGCATCTTTAGCATCTTATTGCCCCAGGTACCATTTTAAAGACATTCTCAGTTCAATCACTAACGACTACAGTGATTTAAAGTTAATTTGCCTTCATGACCTATTTATGTCAACTGAGGTCATTAACTCTCCTTTGTGACATGGCTTGGGTTGGTAATGCGATATTCTTCTGACATATGAACTGTCCTGAGGAAGTCTGGTAGCTAATTTCCTATTCATGTTTGCAAGTTACTATATTGTCATCGAGGAATTATTAATCCTTCACTTTTCTAGCATATATAATCAAGAGGTCCTGTCCTGGTGAGGTTATTTTGTTCATTCATTCACAGAGCAGCTTTTAAGCACCTGCAATGTGCCAGGCACTACAGGAACATTAGGCATGATTATATAATTTCTGTCCTCCAAGATTCCCTGTTCAAATGTCCAGTGGGAAGGTTGGTTATAGAGTCAACTGGTCACTACTATACACTTGCTGACTGAAAGTCATACTGAAGTCATACTGAAGTCATACTGAAAGTTGATCTAGAGTACTCTGGAGAACATGGGAAAATACATGGCAAAATTGGGGAAGAGAACACTAAAAGTTTCTAAAGGAAGTAGAAGCTGAGAAGCAAGTAAGATTTTTGTCTCTTGCTATCTCTTTCAATCTATGCTCTAAGAGTTTAATCTACCTTGCCAAACAGCTCATTGAGGTGTTTTCTTTAAGTAAATAATTCCTTTTGTAAAAATATTCTCATGTTAGTTATCAAATTCATTCTTTAAGAGGCTGGGGGGTGTGCATGCTCAGTCGTGTCAGACTCTTTTGCACCCCCGTGGACTGTAGCCTGCCAGGACCCTCTGTCCGTGGAATTTTCTCAGCGAGAATACTAGAATGATTTGCCATTTCCTCCTCCAGGGGATATTCCCAATCCAGGGATCGAACCTGCATTTCTTGAGTCTCCTGCCTTGGGAGGCAGATTCTTTCCCACTAGCGCTTTTAAGAGGCTACTCATTAATAATTGAATAATAAGGAAGTAGAGAAGAAGGGGTTTAAGTTGAATTTAATAGAGAAACTGTGTGTATATATGTGTGTGTGTTTTAAGTATATAAAAAAGTGACAGCCGAAAGCTAAAAGAAGAAGTACACATGGCATATTTTAGGAAAGAATGAGTAGACTAATGTTTGGAAAAAAATATTTGTAGGAGTAAGTGAGGATGAAGTTTTAAAAGTCAGTATGGGCTAGTTTCTTCAAAGGTTTGACTATCAGACTTCAGAGTCTGGATTTTATACGGAGGCATGTGGACTTATTTTTGAATGAAGTATTATATTCCCCATCCCATCTGGGCTGAAACTCAAGGCCCTTTATATGCATATGAGGTCTTTTATGATTTTTCCAGTTTTATCTTATCTATAAAGGCACCAACACATCACTTGGTTTCATAATTACAAACCTTTTCATATGCACATGTGCTTACCACCTTGAAAATTAATGGATTCTTATTCAAAGTCTTGTTTGTAATGCCTCTGTGAATATTTCATTGCTCCTGCTTTTCCTCTGGGCTTTCCTTGTGACTCAGCTGGTAAAGAATCCACGTGCAATGCAGGAGACCTGGGTTTGATCCTTGAGTTGGGAAGATCCTCTTGAGAAGGGAAAGGCTACCCACTCTAGTATTCTGGCCTGGAGAATTCCATGAACTGTCTAGTTCATGGGGTCACAAAGAGTCAGACATGACTGAGTGACTTTCACTGAGCTCTTCCTCCTCATCTGCCATAAAACCAATTATTTTTATCTTGTTTATTATCTTTATACAGTATAATATACTATTATATTCACTTTTGCATACATATTGTCCCTAATAGACTATAAGATATAGGAGGCCAAATATTCTTCCTTCTCCCTCCTCCTTTTCTTCTTCCCCCTCCTATTGTCCTTCCTCTTCCCTCCTTCTTTTTCTTCTCATTTCCTTCTTTGGTTTTGACACCTCAGAATTTTAACTGAATGCAGTCTCAAAGATGTGAATGCCTATTTGTTACAATCTTAGAGCAGTGCTACAATTAAAAAGAAAAACCTATAGTATAGCCAAAAATAACAAATCTTTTACATGCATTTCTGAGCTCAAAGAAGACTCGTATATAATCCACCACATGTTATAATATCCTCTTCTCCTTTCCTTCCTGATATTTTCAAAGCGCACGGATACTTACAGATGCTCTTTCCTCAAACCACTCCAGAGAAAAATTAAAAGGGTATTGGGCCATTTTTAGCGCTGTGTGTCAATTTGTGTCTGCCTGTCTGTGCATGCACATGGATTTTTATTAATATCTGATAATATGAGAAGGTGCTGGAAGAACTCAGAAGAGGTGAAATCATGGTTTAAAGAAGTGATGGGGCAGATTTTGCTGAGGCATATAGGCAAGTGGAAGATATTACAGGAACCCAGAAACAGAAAGTGCAATTCTAAGGTAGAGGACAAAGAATATTCAGATGTGTAGATGAAAATGTGTGAAGTGGCTGGGTGCTTTTGAAAATTAGATAAATTAATTCAACACTGCTATTTAAACTGAATTGTGTCCAGTGTGACTCAAAGGGAATGTGGTAATAAATAATTATAGCAGAGAGTTAAGACCATGAGATGAGACCTAGCAGATTTCCCTAGGTAGTCGATGTGTTGATGTCAGTACAGATACAGAAGCTTACGGTCTCTTCATTGCTCAAACTCTGTGACCCTTAACAACAGACAGATCTCTAAGTCTAAACTTTAAAAATTAATCACAAACACCTTATGCCAGGATGTGAGTGGGATGGACCTAAATTTCCAAGTGATTCAGCAAACATCAAAGCCACATAAGGTTTGCATCTTGTCCAATTATCTTTCTTTAAAGTCTCAATGCTTTATTCATGTGCTTAGATTTCCCAGAAAGAATACAGGCTGCCACAAATATTTTTTAAATAAGTGTGTATCAAATGTTTCATGGTGTATACTTACACTGTAAGTTTGTCTCTTGTTTATCTGAATTTAAAATTTAACTGGAAAACCTGTACCTTTATTTGCTTAATCAGACAAGCTTAAATAACCTCTGTGGATATTTCACAAATATGAGTATGTAGTATTTAATAAAGCAATTCATATGCCCAGCTTTTTTTTTAATTTAATTCAAAATGAATTTACATAACTTCTTTTCATATCCCATCCCCCACCTCAGACATGCACCTACTAATTGAGGGGGGAAAAGTCTACCATGAATTTTAAGGACTTTTAGTAAAAATGTGTAGCCTCTCTTTGCTAATGTCTTTCCTTGTTTGATGGATGTGAATATTCTTTAAAATAACTTCAGTTATATAACATTCTAACAAAAACAACAATGAAAATCTGACATAACAATCTAGTTTTAAATAATCTCTTTTCCTGAAATCTACTGTCTGTTATTCAAAGCAGCTTTCTTCAAACAGAACTGGATCACATGCAGAAAAATAGATAACTATTATGTGTCTGAAGGGAGTTTTCAAAAAAGCATGCTTTGTGTTAAGGATAGTTTTGATGTATTATTCAAATATTTGACTTAGATAAATAAAAGATATGAACATGGAATTCTTCAAATTAATACATTTCTTAGGAAAACGTTCCCAACTGAAACTTTAGATTTGGGTAGGGAGTAATTCAATGTCCCCCTGTAATTTCTTATTGTCGGAGGGCTAAACAATTTTGCCAGGAAACAGTTTAGAGTAAATGCAATTTCTCCCAGTTTCGTACATGGAGTCTCACCAAATTAGTTTCAAAAATGGAAGTGCAACATTTTGAAAACAGGCCATGAGGAGAATTTCAACCATCTATCCTTGGTTGAGAAGATCTTTACAACTAGATAGATGCCTTTATTTTTCTGTTTATTAATTTATTATTGTTTTGTAATATGAAATATTACAAGAATTATAAAAATAGACCCTGTTATTGTTTTCTGGATAAAGTTTCTATATGTAGAAAGGAATTATATTATTTTTAAATTGATAGCTAGTTGTATAGTTAATGGGGAAATCTGTTATTTGTATGACAGAATAAGAATACCCATTTTATTTCTCTACCTCTAGTGAAAGTTTCTACATTTTCATTAAAAAAAAATGCAAGAGCCTAGACTATTCTTTGATAAAGCTTTTTCAGACGCTGACAACAGTGCTTCTATAATTGTAAAATAAAGTTAATACATGAAAAGGTATTTTATAATTGCCTTTACACTGTTCTAAGAACATTCATATGACTTGGAAGGTAATGATAAGACATAAAATTAGGTAGCAGCTATAAATGGAGATGGGCTGGCATACAGTAGACACTTGAGAAATGTTGATAAAAATGAATAAAAGAATGATTATGCTGACTTTTCTAATATATGTAAAAATAGGGAAAACATTTTCATTATTTACAAACTCTCCTTTTAACAAGGATTGAGGGACTTCCCTGGTGGTCCAGTGGCTAGGACTCTGCACTCTCAATTCAGGGGGACCAGGTTTGATTCCTGGTGCAGAAGCTAGGTCCTACACACTGCAACTTAAACAAAAAAGATCCTACCAGCTGCAAGGAAGATTGAAGACCTGTATGCCACAACTAAGACCTGGCAAAGCCAAATAAAAAAATTTAAAAATAAAATAAAAAGGGATGGATAATATGATAAATCTAAATACAAAATTAAAAATAAGTAAATAAAATAAAAAAGGAATGAATAATTTGACAAACTACTTGCAATAAAGACTACTTGGTAAACTAACAGGGGAAGTGATTGAAAAAAAATACTTGCAGGCGATTGTTTTCTTGAATAGAGTATACAAGTTGAAGGTAGACATGAAAATGCTTAGGATGATTTAGGGGATTTTGTTAGAAAACTGGGGAAAGGAAAGAAGAAGAGTGAAAAAATGGCAGTAGAGGGGAATAGAAATATTTAAGTGAAATTTTTATTATTACCATTGTATAAAACAAGCTATTTTCTGCACTTCATTATGAAATTTTCTACAAAACATTTGCACTTCTGTTTAAAGTATGGAGTTGGATCTATCCTGGAAATTGGTCAAGTGCTAAATATAGGAATTGGGTAAGTAGTGATACCCAATGGTCATGAAGGACCCATATACCCAGAAAGGAGGCAAATCTCTTTATTCACTTCTTTGCTCAGAATCCATCAGTGGCTGTCTATAATCCACAGCAAGATTTTTCAGATTAGGTGGAAAGGAGGGGATGCTGTATCAATCATCTGAGACATTTTTCAAAACACATATGGTAACCATGTGTATTTAGAAAAGGGTTCCCAAGTGAATCCCCTGTTTTTTCCCCAGAGCCTTTGTCCATTTGTGAATGACTGACATAAAAGATAAAATAAAAATTACAATTTTACAGAAGGCTGTCAAGATGTAGTCTATACTTTTCTGTTTAACATTACCTGGCCATTCCTGCTTCAAGCTTTATAAGCTGGAAATGAGAAACAACCTATATTTGGTGTCCAGCTCTGTCTTTTTGCTTGCATTTGCAAATGCTGTTGACTCCTTTTGGAATATCCCTTTCCCTACTACCTCTCCTGGTCAATGTCTGCTGCTGCTACTGCTAAGTCACTTCAGTCGTGTCTGACTCTGTGTGACCCCATAGACGGCAACCCACCAAGGCTCCCCCATCCCTGGGATTCTGCAGGCAAGAACACTGGAGTGGGTTGCCATTTACTTCTCCAATACCTCTCCTGATCAATGTCTACTTTTCTGCAAATATCAAGCTCTCTGCTCCTGTAATACTTTGTAAATTCCTTACTAGTTGTACATGCTATTTGCATATCTAATTGTCTAAGCTTTGAGACTTACAGGGCTGAGACTATGTCTTTATTATTGTACTCTTGAGGACACTGTAAGATCAATTACATAGGTTCTTTTACTTAGAGTTAGAATTTCTTGTTTTTTTATTATTTATTATCCCAGAGTTTGCTCAGACTCATGTCCATTGAGTCAGTGATGCCACCCAACTATCTCATCCTCTGCCATCCCTCTTTCCTCTTGCCTTCCATCTTTCCCAGCATCAGGATCTTTTCCAATGAGTCTGCTCTTCTCATCAGGTGGCCAAAGTATTAGAGCTTCAGCATCAGTCCTTCCAAAGAATATTCAGGGTTGATTTCTTTTAGGATTGACTTGTTTGATCTCCTTGCTGTCCAAGGAACTCTCAAGAGTCTTCTCTAGAACCACAGTTTGAAAGCGTCATTTCTTCTTGTCATAGCTTTTCTCCAAGGAGCAAGCGTCTTTTAATTTCATGACTGCAGTCATTGTCCACAGTGCTTTTGGAGCCCAAGAAAAGAAAGCCACCTTAGAGAAGACTTTTCTTGCAGACACTGAGAATCCATAATTCTTTTTGCCATAAAAGAGAACCAACAACTTGATATATGAGAGGAGAGGGAAATTGGGTCATGAGAAAAAAATAATTGAAATATTATATTTGCAAAGTATTGGAAATGATTCAGTATGAGAGAAAAGAAAAGAAAATGGTATGAGGAGGAGACAAGAGAAGCATAAGAATGAAAAATAATGAATAATTATAGAAGTTTGCCTTTAGAGAATACAGGATTGAGCCACCTAGATGGATGGTCTGTGTTCAACCTCAAAGCCTAATTTACTGTGAGGAAATGCTACTTCAGGCATATCATGAACTTGAAATTAAGATGCTGCATATTCCAGCCACAATAACCTTGTAGACAGGACTTGGGTGAACTGAAAGATCTTGGTAAATTGTCCTACTATCAGCATGCTAAGTTGTGTCTGACTCTTTGTGACCCCATGGACTACAGCCTACCAGGCTCCTCTGTCCATGGGATTCTCCAGGCAAGAATGATGGAGTGGGTTGCTATCCCCTGCTCCGGGGGATCTTCCTGACCCAGGGATCAAACCTGATTCTCTTGTGGCTCCTGCATTGCAGGCAGATTCTTTACTGCTGAGCCACTGGGGAAGCCCACTCTTAGCAGTTCAGGCCTATAAATTGATGGAAGAACTCAAATTATATACAGCCCTGGAGTAAGAGGCTCTGCTGCCAATATCCTGAAAGCTGGATATTAGGACTACACTGTCATAGACAGTCATGGTATGTTCCTCAGTCACCGATTACTATTTTTATAATAGAAAGAAATTTTACTGGACTTTGGCTTTTGGTTATAAATTATCCTCAATTGACATGAAATTTTTCAGTCGAGGACAAAGAATGTACTAAATTGCCTCAGTGATATATTTCATTGTCGTGTACCTGGGTGTTGCCAGTCCTAAGCAAAATATTTGGGACTATCGTAGCTCCTGATTTCAGCAGTGATGCCATGTGAAGTCACATTAATGACTCCAATCACATCTATCCCTCTGGTGGATAGATTACATTCTTTTTTTCCTGCATACTGACAGTGACCAGGACTTAGTAAGCACTCCCAGGGAATTATTGGATATATCACAGCAAACAATAGGAAGAACCAAAGTTTATCTAGGATGGTATCTTAGCACTTTTAGTTGCCTCATTATGTAAAAGCGAGACCTCATTTTATATCCAAATTGAAGAAATAGGACATATAGGTTATGCATCCCTGTGTGCTAAGTTGCTTCAGTCATGTCCAACTCTTTGTGACTCTGTGGACTATAGGCCACCTGGCTCATCTGTCCATGGGATTCTCCAGGCAGGAGTACTAGAGTGTATTGCTGTTCCCTCCTCTACGGGATCTTCCCAACCCAGAGATGGAATCCATGTCTCTTACATCTCCTGCACTGGCGGGCAGATTCTTTACCACTAGTGCCATCTGGGAAGCCCCATATAGGTTATAGTCATTAATGTTTCACACAGTTCCCTGTGAAGTTCACCATCTATGTACATATATCAAGAGGCTGTAATGTTAAAATCCCATGTTTATTCTATTAATAGAATATATAGAACATTCTCATTTCATCTGAATACCTTATGAGTGTAGTGGCATTGATGAAATATATATTATATTCTCTACTGTTCAAGCCAGAACAAGCGAAAATTTATAAGTTTGTAAAGAAGTAGTTGGAAGCCATTTAAACAATTACATTTTTGCTTCCTACTGTGTTGATTTATAATCTCAGTAGACATGGTGCCATGAATAGTCTGGGGACTAAGTGATATTTACAAGTTTGAATTATAAGTTTATAAACATATTCTTTATTTATGATATCTATCATATTTTCAGGATGGGAAAACAAGTCTTTTCATAGTGCTAATTCTCATAACCAAGTTTAGTTCTCCAATATGTTGAAAAGGCTACAAAACTATCTCTATCCTAATCTCAGAGAGATTGAATGGAGCTAATATGTTGCAAAAATGGTACTGTGTGGTTATATTCATCAGCTGGAGGAAGGATTATTGGACATTGAGTCTGAGATTTGAGTTCTGGTCTTGGTCCAGATTATAAGTACTTGAGCAAACTTTGGCAGGTCACTTCTCCTAGATTTCAATTTCCTGTACGTTAAATGAGGGTGTTAAACCCGAGAATCACTAAGGTTCTTTCCAGCTCTAATGAACTGAGGATGTATGTGATGTATCCATTTTATCCTGTTACATGCATTACTCTTAACTGGCTAGTGT
The DNA here is from genome assembly GCF_032405125.1 of Capricornis sumatraensis. Classification (NCBI taxonomy): domain Eukaryota; kingdom Metazoa; phylum Chordata; class Mammalia; order Artiodactyla; family Bovidae; genus Capricornis; species Capricornis sumatraensis. Next base: position 68,117,812 of record NC_091079.1, read on the forward strand.
CCAGTGAAAGTCAGTGCTTTGCTAGACTCAACAGAGATTATTTTGATACATTACATTTCCTGGGAAGAACAATAGACTTCCATTAAAAAAAAAAAAAGACAAAAAACACATCATTGAATGGAGACCAGTTCATGGAACAGAAGCATAATCTATTCGCTGGACTTTGTGAGATATTAATGGGTTATTGAAAAATTAGCTAGTCCAGCAAGTATTTTTATGTACATCTTAGATTTCAATTATTTACTTTATGTATTGCTCCCTTGGCAAACTCCAGGGTTGTAGAAATCAATTCAGGAATTAATGGATAAAGATATTCTATTGATAGAAGACAAAGCAGTTTATGGTTGAATTCTCTAAGCTGCCTTCCAGAAGTTTACTTGAGTAGGAAGACTCTGATAGACAAAGATAAGAACTAAATTTGTCTTATGACATATTTAGAAATTACTGTTTTTCTTATCATCCCATCTGAGTTCTTCTTCTCAGCCAAGTTCACTTCTTCAATTTAGACTGAAACGTTTAGATATTTTTTTAAGTATTCAGTTTATTAAACTGTTAGTTTGATTTATTTTCATTATCTGTTCATAAAAAGATAATATTTCTTGCAGCCTCTATTGATATTTTTTGCACCATATATTATCCTTGAAGAACTTTAATCACTTTTTCAAAAACTACTATTAACTTTATTCAAGAAGCTCACAGGCATTTAGAAACAAGAAAATAACCTTGGACCTTAGTCAAATTATACAAAGAAGTTAAACTTTAGGGTATATGTCTTTATTGTGTTTGTTTATTTTTGTTCTTCTTTAAAACAGTGAATTGTGCCTTTCATTATACAGGAATGCATACTATTGTGGTTTCATATATAATGTTAATTAGTTATCCATATACGTGTTGTATATACCCATGCTGACTGTTATTTGATGTACAGAATCAGAGCTGGTTGGAACTTTTAGATGAAAAGCTTAAGGCCACCCAACTTGAACCAGAAAAAACTTCAGTAAATAGCTATCTGCTTTCACTTAGGAAATGTGCATTTGAGAATATGCATTTCAGTGAATTTTAAAAACAATTTGTTAATGCCTACTCCTTACAAAAACAAACACAAATTTTAGTGTGAAATTGTGAATTTGACTTTCACACAAACATTTCATGTAGTAAAAGGAATGACCTGTACTTTACAAAGCTGGTTCAAGTTATAATATATATCCAAACTTATTCTTTATAGAAAATCAAGCCTTCTGCTTAATTAAGAAAGTCAGGGATGAATTAATCGGCAACTTTAACTATATCCACTTCTTCAAAAATGGTAGTATGTTAATCTCTCTAATTTTAAAATAATTTATTTTTCCTATCTTTCAGCTCAGATTTCTATACGTTATCATTTCAATAACTCTCTGCCATTATAAAAAAACACGTGTTTTTTTCTTTTGTCACACCTCCTAGCAAAACCCATTTTTCAAAACATCTGATTGCCAGCACAGGTACCACTGAGAATATCTGAGTATTACCGGAGAAGGCCACACCAGAGAGCACGTTGTTTCCATTATTAATTTGGAACTATTGTGTTCAGATGGGGTTTGAATACTGCTTGACCATTCCTTTCATTTTTTTCTGGTGACATATCTAATCTGCTCTTTTCTGTGGCCATTTTTTACATTTTCCATCCTTATTAAACATCCTAAGCACTATCTCCTCCTTGTTCTCAGCCGATAATACAGCCTCCTACAGACAATCCTTCCATTTGCCGCTGCCAAACTAGATACTTGCCCACATTTGCTTTGATCATTTCCTCCTCCACTCTGAGAAAACTAAGACCTTTTTTACTTCTTCTTAATGATAATTCCTTCTCCAGGGTTGGAGCTTTGCATCCAATTACCTACTGCCTTTTCAGGAATGCACATTTCACTCTTGCTCTCTGTTTTGTATGTATCCACCCTCTCTTTCTCAAGAGAATCCTTCTCACTTTTAAACACTATAGAGGATCTTCAGTTTTAACAAATCAACCACATAAGACCTCACACCTACTTTCCCATTATACCTCTCTATCACTTTTCAGCCAATCTTCCAAAAACAATTATTTTTACTTGTGTTCATGTTTTCCTCAATTCTCACTCTCACTCCCACTCACTCTGATTTGGGTTTTACTCCCATCATTTCACCTGAACAACTTTGTTAAACTCATTTTTCTAAAACTGTCTGCCAAAAATATCTACATAAGGAAGTATCCATTAAAATAATGAAATCCAGGAATGTGGATGACTCATAAGATAAGTGAAAACTATTCCTGTAAAACCTAGTTGGAATTCAGAGACTGGAAAAAATGATGGAGATGGAGGGAAAAGGATGTGATGACCAGTGATGCTATTTCTCTGTCTCTGACTAGTTAAGGTAATTATCATTAGAAAACCCACAACTGCCAATGGCTTAATTTTTCGCTTGTGTAAAGTTTGATACAGGTTGGACAACTCTTTTCCACTTTTATCTTCGTCATCCGGAATAGGTCCTTTGAGAAAGTGACACATATTACTTCTGCTCACAACGTAGTCATTGTAAAGAGCCACATGTCTTCCACTGTATCTTCAAGGAGGCTGGGGATGTGGTGGAGGATGTGGCTATTTGGTGAGCACTAGTTTTCTTTGCCACAAAGACAGTCTTTAAGCAGAAAGAAAGTAGAGAAGGGAGAGAGGGGCAATTATCACCACATTTCAACAAAAAGTGCTTGTAACTTGAGTGTTTCTAATTGAGACACGCTAACCTCTTTGGCAGGAAAAAAGAACCAGAAGGGAGACGTAAGAGAAAAAGAAAGGCTAGTTTGAGTGAGAAAATGTTCAAAAGGAAAAATCTGAAATCTTGGATTAGAGCTATAGTGTAGACCTGTTCATACATTCTTGCTTCACCTCACATAGTGCTCACTGAAACATAAGCAAAAATTGGAAAGGGAAAGCACCAGAGTTATGCATGGATGCCACATGTATAAGCCTTCTCTGGTGGCTGAGTGGTAAAGAATCTGCTTGCCAAACAAGAGACTCAAGTCGATCCTTGGGTTGGGAAGATCCCCTGAAAAAGGAAATGGCAACCCAGTCTTCTTGCCTGAGAAATCCATGCACAGAGGAGCCTGGTGGGCTATAGTCCATGGCGGTCACAAAAGGTCAGACATGCCTTAGTGACTAAACAACGAAAACAACATATGCTGGTTTTGTCTTCTGGACCTCACTCACGCTTTGACTTTCTATACTTTTTCCTGTATTTCAAGGGCTGGAAATCTGTAATCTCTACTTCACAGCTCCCTTGTTGGTGGATTCTAGTGAGGATCTTCCATTCAGGTACTGTCAGGAGAGAGATGAAAAGGCAAGAGGAAAGGAGAAACCACTTATTGTTCTATTATTTCTGTTTTGGCAAGGGCTGTTTTGTGGATGACTGGGCTTCTTGCAATAAAGTTGTTTGCAAGAATATTGTTTTGGGCAAATGCAGTGACCAAATTAGCTTTAACAGTGGAACGTCTAATCGTAGCAGTAACACTAGTGTCGTTCCAGTAATCTCAGTGGCAGCGCACTGATGGGCTCTGGGTAACCTTATTTTCTTTCATTTGCTTCTTCAGGCCTAGAGATGTAAGAGTTTTCCTCTAGTTAGGGTGTCTGTGTGGCACTGGTATCACCCATTTGCTTTTCCTGCCCTCTCAATATATTTGTATTTCTCTGGTTGGGGAAGATCCCTAGGAGAAGGAAATGGCAACCCACTCCAGTATTCTTGCCTGGAGAATTCCCTGGACAGAGGAGCCTGGTGGGCTACTGTCCATGGGGTTGTAAAGAGTCAGACACAACTGAAGTGACTTAGCACACTCTGTCTGAAAGACCTACATATTTGGAGGTGACAGATTCTAGCCCTCCTTTGGAAAATATAGTTTAAAAATTAATAATGTACCTCATAGTTTTCTTTTGATAACATTTTCCTAATCTAGAAGGCTATTTTTAAAGAAAGTAATTATTTTACAAAGCAGACATATTTGTAAGCAAATAGGGTAGGAGGGCCCCAGAGAAAGAGAACCAGACATAGCTTTCTTGACATAAGAGAAGCCAGTTTTGGCCTAAGCCACTTTGTGAGCTAAGCCTGGGCACAGTGCTTATCCTTGAACTGATCTCAGTAACTATCTATCATTCACTGAAACATTCCACCTTGGCCAGGAACAAGTATCACCACTTGCTTGAGCTGTCTAACAAGAGCAGGTCCTGAATGATAAGAAACACGGTGCTGCTGAAAACTAACGGAGAAAATTCAGGAGGGGCCAAAAGAAGGGAGGAGACACCAGCCCATGATACTGTCTTACCAGCTTCCCAGAATCCTTTTTTTGGTTGTACCTCAGCTTGTGGGGTCTTAGTTTCCCAACCAGGGATCAAACCCATGCCCCTTGCAGTCCTGTAGTGAAAGTGAGGAGTCCCTAACCTCTGGAAGACCAGGGAAGCTTCCCAACCTCCCAGAATCCTTTGTGTTAGGATTTGTTTTGGCTGAGAAATACACAGACCACCAGGAAGGACCCTGAGTCAGACCAAATATGGATCAAGAGAGATGACTAGCCAGAAACAGCTGAGAAACTAATACTCCTTACCATAAAACTGAAGACTGTGAGTCATGTGGCAAAGCATTTCTCCTTCATTTCCTTCCCTCAATGCGCTCTACCCAGGCACCCTTTCCAATAAAGTCTTTGGCTTTGTCAGGTGGCGCTAGTGGTGAAGAACCCCACTGGCAATGCAGGAGACGTAAGAGACATGGGTTTGATTCCTGGGTCAGGAAGATCTCCTGGAGGAGGGCATGGCAAACCACTTCAGTAGTCTTGTCTGGAGAATCCCATGGACAGAGGAGCCAGGTGGACTATGGTCCATAGCGTTGCAAAGAGTTGGAGATGATTGAAGCAACTTACCACGCATTTTAAGAATTAAAATCCCCCTTCAGGCACTCAACCACCATGTCAACTGGAATCTAAGAGATGATGATGTTGATTTTTTCTGACCCTCATGACTTCAATCGACTAATGCCCAAAGTCTCTTCATGAATATGCATATACCCTTAGCTTAAAGGAAATGGCAACCCACTCCAGTACTCTTGCCTGGAGAATCCCATGGATGGAGGAGCCAGGTAGATTATAGTCTACGGGGCCACAGAGAATTAGACACGACTGAGCAACTTCCCTTTGCCTTAACTTAAAACTTCCCTAATCTTTCTGTTCAGGGAGACGTTGCTTTGGGAAAGATCCTTGATGTTCTCCTTAGTTGCTGTTAAGTAGAAATCCTCCCTTCTCCTACTCTTTGCCTTGGCTGTGTTTTTGTCTTGACACTCACTGAGAGGTGAGCACAATTTTTGTGTAACATATTTACCTAAACCCAAGTAATAAGAATTTTTTCAACCACTGAAAAACAAAGGAATTTTTCTAAAACATAAAAAAGAATGGGGGAAGTTTCAAGACCTCCATGTAAGTAAGCTTATTTTAATTATAAAACAAGCCCGTAGGGGAAAAAATATCAAAATAAAACAAAACAATAATTATCCACACACGTTGCTTATTTGTAAGATCTTTGTACCCTGTTATGGAGAAAAAAATCGTAAGATTAAGCTAGAGAACTGGGCGCATAAAAGTAACTGCTAAAGCATATTGGGTGTATCCAAATGAGCTCTAACAAAAATTCCAGCGATAGAAATTCATTTCATGTTCCAAGGTTCCTGCTGGGATGACATGCTTTGCATTTTGTTAATTTGGGTTATGTTATACGATGTTCCACTAATGAGTGGAATAAATGTATCTACATGGTTAAAACCAAACCAGGAATTTTAAAATATTTAATTATTTAGAGTAGTACATGAAAGACTGGGCAACATTTCCGTTAAAACCCACAATGTTGACTGGTTTAATACCGGACTCTAAATATTTCTTTTAGGATACGTTTAGAAAATCAGAGCAAATGCATATTTTACATGCTTAGATGGCTTTTATTTACACACACACACGCAAACACACATACACAAAATGTGTATTTCTTGCATATACACAAAAAAGAAATAAAGTTCAGTGCTTTCGTTCCTTTTGTTAATCTTTGCTCACAAGTATCAGAATGAAAATTAAAGTCTTTGGGAAGCATTTAATCTATAATTTGACCTAATTTTTAAATAACTTATGAATAGAAAAAATTTTAATTAAGTGAATATTCTTGTAGGCCAGCCAATTCATCAACACTTTTAGAAGCATAAAAATCTACTACACTAATAATCCAAAAGGGTGAAAGGCTTTTACATGAAAAAAAAAAAATAGTAATGGATCCAAAGAAATTATTACAATTTGCCTTGTCAAAAAAATCCATTCCTTGAATTGTGTGGAATGAAGCCTAATGACTTCTTTACAGGTCTAATAGTCAAAAAGTAGTGTGTCCATTGAAATATGTGTTTACTTATTACACTAATACTCAAGTACTTCACATACATTTTAACACTTTTCACTTCATTTATTTTAAATGTTGATGAAGAAGTTAGTTTGAGAAAAAAGAATGAGGAATATGATTACATTTTATTAAAATAAAATTCAATGTAAGTCACAAGGAGTATGAGGAATCTAGATTTTATTGATTATTTGAAACAGAGTATATAATACTTTTGGAGAGAATTGATGCTTTCTCAAATATTTTCCTTTCTAACCGTTTTCACTGTAGATATCTGTTTGTGTGTGAATAATGTATATGAGTAGGAACACATAATTTTTAATACATACATTGGCATTTTAGCCATATTCCCACCAGTATAATACCATTAAGTTTTAGGAAAAAGACTGCCTATTGCATTGATATATATATATATATATTTTGGCTAATTGCATTCAGGCAAATTTGTACTTGTGTCTCTATCCAGTATAAAGTTTGATATATTGGAATGATTTACTTTCCTATAATTGAATAATTGAAATGTAAACAATGCTTCCCAAATCTTCCCAAGATATTTATGTGTAGCACAAGAAAAAGGAAAAATATTTAAATATTTCAATTCAAGGGTGTAGAAACATGCTTATTTTTTGTTTAACTTAACATAATCCTAATACTATTTAAAAATACATGGAAAATGAAAACCACAAAAAATCTGAAAATTTCTTTGGCAGTATTATATTCCAAGATATTTTTTCAAAGACAGGGTGATCAATCAAAACACATGACTTTAAGTTCACCTCCAAGTACTTATTACTCCATTAGGAGACTGCAATCATCCCTTACTGTCTGCAGGGGATTGGTTACAGGAACTTAGAGGATAACAAAATCCACGGATACTCTTCTGTGTGTTAGTGGCTCAGTTGTGTCTAACACTTTGCGACCCCATGGACTGTAGTCTGGCAAGCTCCTTTGTCCATCTGATTCTCAAGGCAAGAATACTGGAGTGGGTTGCCATTTCCTTCACCAGGGGATCTTCCCAACCTGGGGATCTAACCTGGGTCTTCTGCTTTACCTTCTGAGCCAGCAGGGAAGCCACATACAAGTATATGGCTCAGAAGGTAAAGAAACTGTCCTTTTATTATAAAGGACAGATACTCAAGTCCCCTATGACAGAATGGCTTGGTTATCTGCATTTGACCCAGCACATCCTCCCATATACTTTGTCATCTCTGTGATGTGTATATTAGTCGCTCTCGCTCAGTTGTGTTGTGTCCGACTCTTTGCAACCCCAGGGACTGTAGCCCTCCAGGCTCCTCTGTCCATGGAATTTTCCAGGCAAGAATACTGGAGTGGGTTGCCATTTCCTTCTCCAGGACATCTTCCCCAGGCAGGAATTGGACCCACATCTTCTGTGGCTCCCACATTGGCAGGCAGATTCTTTACCACTGCGCCACCTGGGAAGCCCTAGATGACTTATAATATCTAATGCAAAGTAAATGCTGTTTAATTAGTTGCTGGTTGTGAGGGAGATCCAAGTTTTGCTTTTTGGAACTTCCTGGATTTAAAAATATATATTTTCGACCTGTAATTGGTTGAATCCATGGATGCAAAATTCACAGATACAAAAAGCCAACTGTCAAAAAAAAAAAAAAGGCCAACTGTCCATCAGTCAGGATAGGGTAGACCAGGGATTGGCAAACTAGGGCCCCACAGACCAACCTTGATTCACCAATACCAAATGTTTTTGTACATAAACTTTTATTGGAACACAGTCACAACTGTACCTTTATCTTTTTTCCCTATGGGTGCTTTTTAAATTATTTTTAAAATTTTTACAATAGCGAAATTGAATAGCTGTAACAAAGATATTATGGCCTGTAAAGCCTAGAATATTTATTATCTAGCCCTTTACAGACAAAAGTGGTCACTTCTTGGTATAGCCTATGCTATCGGAATAAATAAGTTGTTGGGTCTGAGCAAAAGAACATTTATTTCTCATTCACTTTTCATGACTAACATGGGTAGGCATGTGTGCTAAGACAGGGTCTCAGACAAAAATTGCTTCTTGAGGGTCTTCCCTTCAGTCCAGTGGCTAAGACTGTGCTTTCAATGCAGGGAGAGTGGATTTGATCCCTGGCGGGAAGATCTAAGATTTCACAGTCCAGGCGGTGCAGCCAAAAAACAAACACCCCCCTAATCCCTTATCCCTACACAAAAAATGTTGCATCTTGATACATGCTTCTAAGAGCAGGAGAATTACACTGGGATGATTAAAATTTCCATCTGGAAGTGGCACATCAATTCCACTTGTACTTCCTTAGCCAAAGCAAGTCAGAGAATCATGTTTATTCTCAAAAGGAATGGGAAAATAAAATCCTGTCACATATCTGGAAGGAAAACTTGAATGTTTGTGAATAGCCCTAATAAATACCACAAACAAATTATCTGCACAATCCAAAGGATAGTTATCAGGATGGTTAAGAGGTGACAATAATCTGGCCTGAAAATCTAAGCATGAAACAGAAGTATAAAATAAAATGATAAGATGTGTAATAGCTGTAAAAAGAAAACTGTATTATTCACTGTGCAAGCAAAGGATTTAAATGTATCTATGACATATATTTATAAGAAGATAATATTACATATTAATTATTAATCCACATGTGCAATGATTTTACAATCTATACTGTAAATTATAAAGAGGTGACTAAAGACGTTGCATAAAATATTTAAACCATGTGGTCGGTATTGCTATTTCATAACTATTTAAAACTTTAATGAAGGCAGGAATAGTTTTCTGGATCTATGTAGTATGCCATGGATAATAAACTAGACAGAAAAGTGATTAATTCTGCTTAAAAGCATACATTTTAATGGCTTGCAAATTTTCAATGTCGTTAATGTAGTAAACATAGCAATCTATTATATTTTATAACATAAGAAAAGAATCAATTTAGCTAATTTTTATACACAATTTTAAAGCACAAAAGAAAAGCTGATTGCCACTTAAAGTTCTAGGTTGTACTTCCATTCATCAATAAATTGTTAAAATGAACATTAACAACAAGACTATTTATGTAGATCTTTTTCATTCATTCAAAAGTAAGCCTTATGTTGAAAGAATACATCTCTATGGAGTGTAACTTCATAAAACTCCTTAGAAAATAACTGTTTTTCTTCCTTCACCCTTATTACAACAGTCTGATCAAACTCACTCTGTTGGGCTTATTCTTTCTCACAACTTGAGTAAAATTTTGAGACAGATCTCTACTTTTTTAGTCATTTTCATATAATAAAAATCCTCTTGGCATTTTCAGTCACCAAAAAAAAAGAAAGAAACCTCATTTTGTAGCTATTGTTTTCATTCCAATGCGAAATTAGAATTCTGAACTTAATAGAAAACTATTGTTTCCTCAGCTAGAATCTGCTTCAGGCTGTAAATTACAGAGGGAAGGGGAAGTCTCCTATATTAAATTTTCCTCTTTCCTCTTCCACTCTCTCACCATGAGGCTGTCTCTGTTTCTCCAGGAGTAGAGATCAGGCCAGCATCGGAAGGTGATGTGAGAGATAGGAACAGTCCTGCTGAAATTATTCTCCCCTGAAACACTTTTCATTGCTTCTGTAGACTCACTGGGAATATTCTTTCATCCTAATCTCTCATGATATGGATTATTCATCTCCTCTGTTTGGGCATCTTACCCTGCGAGCAGGGTAACCTTTTTGTTAAGGTCACATAGCCATTTCAGGAAGTCCTCTTAGAAAGAATGTAAAACAATTCTAGCCTGCCAAGAGATAACCATTCTTCCACATTGTCAACACTGTGGAGGCAGATTGCTTTAGCCTCTTACAATTCAATTTTGCTGGTGTGTTTCGAACAACAGTCTTGCGTGCTACAAACTCCAAGGACCACGTATTAATCACTCCAGTGTTGTTCTTGGATCTCTTCCTATAGGTTAAGAGTGAGAGAGAAGGACTCTTTCCTTCAATATCACTTTGGGGTTTTTCGTGGGAGCTATTGGTAAGGGGTCTCAGATTGGTCTTTGGCAACTACCTCTGTGAGTCCTGCTTCGCTGTTCTGGTGAGTCACTTAAAAAAAAATGGGCTGACTTGCAACCTGTTCTCAACATTACATAACATCAACCAAAACAAAGACAGAAAGAGTGTATCCTCACAGTGCATATGTGTGTGTTCCTATTATACATCAAACATGATATGCGCTGCTCTGCTAAGTTGCTCCAGTCGTGTCTGACTCTTTGCTACCCTATGAGCCTTAGCCCACCAGGCTTCCCGGTCTGTGGGATTTTCCAGGCAAAAATCTGGAATGGGTTGCCACACGCTTCTTCAAGGTATCTTCCTGACCCAGGGATTGAACCCAGGTCTCATGCCTCCTGCATTGGCAAGGGGGGCTCTTTACCCCTAGAGCCACCTGGGAAGCCCTTTAGGCATGGGAATGCACTGGACAACGTTTCTCCCTCCATATAAATGTTGGAGAACAGGATGACAATAAGAAAAACGTGATGAAGTAAATTTAAAATTTGCAATAAATTTTATAGAAAAAAATGACATGCAAAAATTAGAATTTGTAATGGTGGATCTGAATTAAGGTGTCAGAAATGTTTTCTTGAGGAAGTCACAAACATCCTTACTTAAAAATGACCGTGAGTTAACCTGAAGAATCTGACTGCAATGAAAGAGACCTGGGTTTGATTCCTGGGTTGGGAAGATTCCCTGGAGAAGGAAATGTCAACCCACTCCAATATTCTTGCCTGGAAAATCCCATGGACAAGAGGAGCCTGGTGGGCTACAGTCAATGGGGTCACAAAGAGTCGGACATGATTAGTGACTAAACCAACCACCGAGGGTTAGTCTCTCATTCACAGAAGTTTCTCTGAACTTTCTTTTTTTAGGGGGTGGGTGCACATTGTCCAAAAGTAAACTCCTTGATTGGTGCCTCTCTTTTCATAAAAAGAGCCTTTGATGAAAAAAAAAAAAAGAAAGAAAATTGGATTTTTAATAGACATTATCCTGCTTTACCATGTGGCTTTCATCTTAATGCTCACTACTTTGTAATGAGCATATTATGTCTCCAATATGATACCTCCAGAGTCATTCTAGGCAGGAAGAATAAGGCCAAAGGACAAAACGGACACATCAATTGAATCTCTTCCTTTGCCATGTCTCCTTCCTAGAAGTTTTCCCCTGCTTTAGCTGCCCACTCCCACTGACATCTCACTGATCAGGACCTTGCTTTTCCTAGCTGAAAGAAAGGTTCTGAGGTTTAGCTGTTTTCCAGGAGGGAGGCAAGGAATATTACTGACAAACACAGAGTTGGATAGGGTAGAGTAGAATAGATATTAGAATGGCAATGAATAATGTCTGCCACTATATTGAATCATCCATTCTAACTTGTCAGGAACAAATTCTAGCTCTTTTCACACTTTCTTTGAGATTTCTTTATCAATTTCTTTTCTACTCTTTGTACTGTACTTAAATTATTTTAGTTTTCCTGGGGCTATTTTCTCCATCATCAAATCAACATAATAAAAACTGCATTTATATATCTGATGATTTATTGTATTACAGTATATTAAGAAGGATTAAAAAAATAAAGATACATTAGGTAGAGAAGAGAGGATCTGAGCAAGTGGATTATTACAAATAATTATAGTAATGATTGAAGTCTGTCTGTCTCTCTGCCTCTATCAATCTGTTAATTGTTCTAGCTGCCTATGTATCTATGTATCTATCATCTATGCCATGAATTCAATTTACATAATTTTATAGTGTAATACTGCTTGGTGCAATTGAATTCTCCAAGAGTTTTTTTTTTAACGTTTAAAAAAATTTTGACTATGCCACACAGCATGTGGGATCTTAGTTCCTTAACCAAGGACCCAACTTGTGCCCCCTGCATTGGCAGTGTGGAGTCACTAGTTACATCTGATTAGTCCAAAAACAAGACAAAACTGTATACCTTGGTTTTTTGTAAGCTGTGAAATGAGATGTATTATTTTATGATGTCCCATTTTGTTAAAATTAGAGACCTATCTAATTTCAATTGTATTGAGTAGAAATGAAGTAAAAAAAAACAATTAAGCAAACATACATTGATTATCTCCTCTGCATTATTCCACAAAAATCCCTATCTGTTGAAAATTTGTGTATTAAAAATGGCATTTACATGGACATCAGAATTCAAATTTATTTATAACTGAAATGTTTTTACTCCATTTTACATTGAAAAATGTTGAACATGTTACCACAGCTAATGACATGTTTACTTGGCTAATGCTATACCTGTGAATATCCCTGAGGGCAAAATACTGTTTCTTTAGTACTTATGACATAAACAAAGCTCAGTATAAATGAAAGCATCAATAAAATCATTTTGCTAAGCTAAATTTTTGACTCCAAAAGTTGTAATTAGGCAGGTCCATTCCTCTGATTTTCTTTAACCAAATAATACTCTTTAATTTGAATATATTTTCCTGGCATGTAGACCAATGTAGATAAATTAGGCAGTTGGTGGTATTAAAATCCACAGATTATAGTCTGCCAAAACTGAAACAGTGCTATATCATCAGTAATTAGCTGTTTGCAACATAGAGTTAAATAAACGAAGATATCAAATGTGAAGCCGGGTTATTTTAAGTTGAGTTGAAATGCAAATGAATTTGTATTCAACTAATCATGAAATATTTACTAGGTACCTGCCACAAGTCCAGAACCATGCTAGGAATGATGGCTAGATTTTTTAAAAGTGATAAATGGACCCTATTATGAATAACATTGTAATGTAAGTGGGGAACCAATAGTAAAATATCTGAAATGTTTGAAATTAAAATACCTACATAATACTGGGGCTTCCATGGTGTCTCAGATGGTAAAAAGTCTGCCTGCAATGCAAGAGACCCACTAATATTAGTGTATCAAAGAAATACAAACTCGACTCCATATTGAATCTATTCCTTTGGCTCTAGCCTTTGTGCTCTATTGCTTGCTTAGTCCTTCTGGCTCTGCACTTTTGTGAAAGAATGTTGCCTACAGTCTGAAATGTTCAGGATAGCTCATTCTCAAGGCTCTGATCTTTAAAGGTACACTTTTCCATTCACATACAGCTAAAAAGTTGCAGAACAGAGAATAAGATTTGTCTGGTGGAGGTTTATAAGAACGTGGTGACCAGACCTATGTCGACAGATACAAAAACAGATTCTGGCACCAAGAAGTTTGCAACAATCAGTCATATCTCCTACTTTTTCAGTATAAAAGAAGCCAGAATCCTAACTCAGGTAAGTGATTCTTTGAGACACGAGTCCACCTTCTTTCTGTCTGCTGGTTTCCTGAGTAAAGTCACCATTCCTTACTCCAAATCCTCTTTCAATTTGTTGGCCTGTGGCGAGCATAGACTCTAACACCAGCAATGCTAGCAATGCTAGGACAAGCACTAATGCTATTTCTGCCTCTACCACTATAAAACGGTAGCAATAGCAATATAGTAATACTAAGATCCCGTATCTGCTGAGTTTCACGACATTCCAGTAAATTCTTCTTCACTTCTCACAATAAGCCTGTGGATATTTATCATTATTAATGCCATTGTGCAGACTGGTTAAAGAAACCTAAGCCTGGGTACAAGTAATTTGCCTGATGTTACATACTTCAGGATAAGTATAGGTAGAATTTGAACTCAGCTATTCTGACTGAATGTGAAATCAGGTGGTATGCTCACAGGTCATCAACTTTCCCGTGCCCATTACAATACATTTTATCACTTTTGAGTAAATGTGTAGGGCCTAATATGGATTTTCTGGAGAAAGGAAACAAAAATGTTTAAGTGCTGTTTTTTTTTGTTTTTGTTTTTGTTTTTTAAACAAAATGTAATTTTGATTGTGGCATTTTTATGGTGATTTACTTTATTTCATAAATGCAAAATATAGAAGAAAATATAATTATTTGTTGGTGATTTGAAACATTACGATGACCCTCTGCTATTTTTATGATAGCTTTAGTTTCTTGCCTATCTGAATGCACTTTTGCTACATTGTGACCTCCTCTACCCATTTCCCTTTTCTCACTAGGGTTTCCACCTCAGTTGAGTTCAGTCAATCAGTCGTGTCTGACTCCTTGTGACCTCATGGACTGCAGCATGCCAGGCCTCCCTGTCCATCACCAACTCCCAGAGTTTACTCAAACTCATGTCCATTGAGTCGGTGATGTCATCCAACCATCTCATCCTCTGTTGTCCTCTTCTCCTCCCACCTTCAATCTTTCCCAGCATCAGGGTCTTTCCAAATGGTCAGTTCTTCACAACAGGTGGCCAAAGTATTGGAGTTTCAGCTTCAACATCAGTCCTTCCAATGAATATTCAGGACTGATTTCCTTTAGGATGGACTGGTTGGATCTCCTTGCTGTCCAAGGGACTCTCGAAAGTCTTCTCCAACACCACCATTCAAAAGCATCAATTATTTTCTATATCTAAACATTCAAAAAAATCTGATCTTACATGTTTTTTTTTTTCCTTCTGTCTCAAAAATGAAGACAATCAAGTAAAAAATTTGGTGTTTTAAGAAGTTTAGTTTGTTGAAGAGGGTATGAATTGTTTAAGAGAGTATGAATTGATGAGCTATGCAAAAGGGAACTTTGTCAAATGCAGTTTAATTTTAAAAATGTGTGTTTTATTAAATCCTGTCAATTTATCATTTGCTGAGTTCCTACTATATATCAGGTATATACTGTGTATCAATTCTTCCCAAGTGGCTCAATGGGTGGAGAATCTTCCCACAATGCAGCAAAGACAAGTTCAGTCCCTGGATTGGGAAGATCCCCTTGAGGAGGACATGGCAACCCACTCCAGAATTCTTGTCTGGAGAATCCCAAGGACAGAGGACCCTGGTGGGCTATAATCAATAGGGTCACAAAGAATCCAACACAACTGAAGCAACTGAGCATGCATGCACACATTAAAAACCATGTATCAAGTGCTTTGCCTGTATCATCACTAATTTTTCTAACACTCTTGTAAAGTAGGTGATCATAGATGGCCTAATTGAGATGTGGGTAGGTTTAAATACTTGCCAGATTTATTATTCAAGTTACTGATATAAGTCATAAATACCTGAGCTAGGATTCAAACCCAGCCTGCCTGACCCAGCTCTGTCAATGCTGAACCAATTATTTCAGAAAACATTTTTTTTTCTTTTTTGAGGTTCTCAGGTTTGTTGTAAGCTTTGATTTTACTGCAAGTTTGATCTCAAAGTCTATAAAGAGATAATCATAGCCCGATGTTTCATAAATGTGTCTTATAGAACCTAATGTCTCTATGAAAGCAGCTCAAGGGCAATCTGGAGGGCAAAGAGAAATCCAGGTGGGTAAGGATCTGGACCCTCAACTCAGGCTTCAACTGAAGCACTTTTCTCTCTGTAGCTTTGTGTGTGTGTCTGTGGAAGGGTGGCTTGGGGCTTTCCAGGTGGAGCCAGTGATAAGAATCTGCCTGCCAATGCAGGAGATGCAAGCAATGCGGGTTTGATCCCTGGGTTGGGAAGATCCCCTGGAGCAGGAAATGGCAATCCGGCCCAGTATTCTTACCTGGAAAATTCTATGGACAGGAGAGTCAGGCAAGCTACAGTCCATAGGGTCCAAAAGAGTTGGACACTCCTGAGAACGCATGCACTCATGTGCGCTTGAGTGTCCTATTCCCTTAGGGAAATAAAAGCTCTGCTATTTAAAGCAGTTTAAGTCCTTTCTCACCCTCAGTATAATGAAGTGAAGTCGCTCAGGCGTGTCCGACTCTTTGCGACCCCATGGACAGTAGCCAACGAGGCTCCTCCGTCCATGGGATTTTTCAGGCAAGAATCCTGGAGTGGGTTACCATTTCCTTCTCCAGGGGATCTTCTCAGCCCAGGGATCAAACCTGGGTCTCCAGCATTGTAGGCAGACGTTTTACCATCTGAGCCACCAGGGAAGTCATATAGCATTTGGGACCCCCGAATTTTACTCAGCTTGAGTGAAATTCATCTCCAAATTCATTTCTGATCTGTACTGTAATGGGGATAATTTTACTCAGAATGACTGGAACATGCAGAAATAAAACCTGACTCAACTTGCTCCTGTACTCACAACCTATTTCTACTCTTTCCAACAGAACACAATTTAGTTACTTTGAGGAAGTACAGCGTCATTCACTTTATTTTGTTTACTAATTGGCTGTGCCCAGTCTTAGCTGAAGCATGCAGGATCTAGTTCCCTGTCCGGGGCTGGAACCCAGGCCCCCTGCATTGGGAGCACGGAGTCCTAGCCACCTGACCGCCAGGGAAGTCCTGCCATTCATTTTAGAATTTGATCCCTCCCAAAATAACTTAGTCAGTTTAGAGTACTCAGTTTTCACCTGTTTTGTCTTTCTTTTCTCCCCAAGATAAAGGTAAGCTTGTATACTATCATGATCTCCAGTAGGGTTCTCTGGCCTCTTGCTGTTCCCTGGTGCAGTGAGCTGTAAACTGAAGGTAGGTCCCCAGATGAGCACCACACAGGGTACATGGAAACTCTCCAAGAGGCAGGCATGAAATGAAATGTTCTTAAGGAAATCAATGTCTAATATCCCATCTTTCATATGTATTCTTCAGTAAAACTTATCAAAGGACTTTCCTGAGGTTTCTATGTTGTATTAATAGTTTTCCTGCCTCTCTTTTCATGATTCCTTTTCCCCACACTTACAAAGATAAAGCATCCTGAATCTTACTTTGGTGATTTGCTCCTGGATGTAAAAAGATCTAGGGGCTTCCCTGGTAGCTCAGTGATAAAGAATCTGCCTGCCAATGCAGGAGACGCAGGACAGATGGGTTTGATCCTTGGGTTGGGAAGATTCCCTGGAGGAGGCAGTGACAACGCACTCCTGTATTTTTCCCCAGAGAACTCTGAGGACAGAGGTGCCCGGTGGACTACAGTCCATGAGGTCGCAAAGAGTCAGACACAACTGAGCACTCACGCACTTATGTAAAAAGATCTAGGGGTCTCCAGGGACTTCCCTGGTGGACCAGGGGCCAAGACTCTGAGCTCCCAATGCAGGAGGCCTGGATTCAATCCCTGGTTTGCACAGTCGGGTAACTAGATCCCACATGCCACAACTAAGAGTTCACCTGCTGAAACGAAAAGATTCCGCATGCCTCAACTAAAGAACCAGCCTGCTGCAACGAAGATCAAAGATCCTGAGTGCCTCAACTAAGACCTGGCACAGCCAAATATATACATATATATGCAATAGTATATAGTGTACCTTTAGTATAATATATACGATACATATATGTATATATTACACACATCTATGTATATGTTATACTATAGGTCTCCAAACAAATGGACACTTTGGATGTCAACAAAACCTCCATTATACAAAACAACCAAACCAATAGCAGGATGTCCTAGATTTCAGGGATGAAGAGTGATATGAGAAATCATGTACTTTGGTCTATATCAGGATGTTCTGAATTAAGATGGCACATGGTGAGATAATAAGAGTGATGATTTTGTATTGATCCAAAGCTCGGTCTGTTCCATTCCTTGACTACTGTCAGAAAATGCATTGCTCCTGGTTGATAACACAGTAAAGGCAACACAAAGAAAACTTTGGTAAGAAATACTCCATGCTATGTGACCCAAATAATCTAAATGACAAATTCTTGGTGAGGGCCTCTGCCTTATCTATTTTAGAATTAGTTTATCAGCAGTGGGTCATTGTCAAGACAAAATATATGCTTATCTGAATAGAAATAACAAGTTAGCCATTTTCTAGCAGAAAGTATATCATATGGGGCTAATGAATTTGACAATAAAATTAGCCTTTCCAATTAGATTATATGGCAAGCCATTTAAGTAAACTAAATAAACTAAATTTGCAGCTTCAAGGTTTTAAAGAACATTTATTGAAGAGGCGAAAAGAGGAGTTAATTCAGTTATTATCTGATAATTAAAATTAATTTCTCTAATAGTTTCCTGTAGGATTTTTGGCATAAAACTTAGAAGCTTTTTTTTTAGAGGGTAAAGTGGCCACACAAAATTCCCTTCTCATGTCTACTTGTATTGTATAGAAGGAGTCTTGTTATTTTAATCATTTATCAAAATTTATAATATTTCAGTGTTTTGCATGATATATTAGTAATAATCTCACATGCACACACAGACATATAAATGTATGTATGTCAAACAGTCAATAGGTCAAAATCTAGAATTAATTGTTTTTCAGTGAGTATCCTTTAATCACCCTAGTACCCAACTCTACTCTCATCATAGGTGATGACTTTTTATTTTTTAAAATTTATGTATCTTTTTTATTTTTAAAATTTCCTTGCCTGCACCACAGGACATGTGGGATCTGTTTCCTGACAAAGGATTAAATCCATGCCCCTTGCATTGGAAGCATGGAGTCTTAACCACTGGACCACTGGGGAAGTCAGAAAAGTCTCCATATTGTTTTAATAGTATTTTAAGTTTTTTTTCTGTTTGCTTAAGAAATCAAATCTGCATATAAATTCTTCTTCTACTCTTCCTTTTGACACATTATTCTGTTCCTTGTTTTTCACTTGACATACTTTAAGATATGCTCAATCTTGGTCTATAGAGACATAGAGTCACTACTGATTTTTAAGCTGCACAGAATCCCCTTATATTGTTTAACCCAGATTTAACTGGACTCATTAATAACATTTCTTCTATTTTTTATTTTTAACTTAGAGCTTCATGATCTCAGGAAGTCAAAATAAAAGAGAATTTCAATTTATATGCATATTTTGTTATATATGAAAGGTTGATTAATAAAATACCTTCAAATATAATATTGTATTCAGTTCAGTTCAGTCGCTCAGTCGTGTCCGACTTAGCGACCCCAAGAATCACAGCACGCCAGGCCTCCCTGTCCATCCAGGAGTGAACTCCCGGAGTTCACTCAAACTCACGTCCACTGAGTTTGTGATGCCATCCAGCCATCTCATCCTCATCCTCTGTCGTCCCCTTCTCCTCCTGCCCCCTATCCCTCCCAGTATAAGGGTCTTTTCCAATGAGTCAACTCTTCGCATGAGGTGGCCAAAGTACTGGAGCTTCAGCTTTAGCATCAGTCCTTCCAATGAACACCCAGAACTGATCTCCTTTAGGATGGACTGGTTGGCTCGCCTTGCAGTCCAAGGGATTCTCAAGAGTCTTCTCCAACACCACAGTTCAAAAGCATCAATTCTTCGGCACTCAGCTTTCTTCACAGTCCAACTCTCACATCCATACATGACTATTGGAAAAGCCATAGCCTTGACTAGACCCACCTTTGTTGGCAAAGTAATGTCTCTGCTTTTGAATATGCTATCTAGGTTGGTCATAACGTTCCTTCCAAGGAGTAGGCATCTTTTAATTTCATGGCTGCAATCATCATCTGCAGTGATTTTGGAGCCCCCCAAAAATAAAGCTGGACACTGTTTCAACTGTTTCTCCATCTATTTCCCATGAAGTGATGGGATCAGATGTGATGATCTTAGTTTTCTGAATGTTGAGCTTTGCCACCTTTTTTACTCTCCTCTGTCACTTTCATCAAGAGGCTTTTAGTATGAAATTAAAATGAAAGTAGATGAATATGGGGTTAGTAGTTAGATTTAATTGACTAAATGTTTTTGATCCTCTTTTTCTATCACTTCCTCCCCAACAACAACAAAAAAACCCTCATCGGCTTAAATAGGAAACAATATATGGAAATAGTATCCATTGATTCCTTGGGATCAAGTGACCATGGGCACCATAAATCTCCGTTCCTCTCCCAAGTTAAAACTTTTATAGCTTTTCATATTGGCTAAAAAGAAAGTGACAAATGGATGGTTCTGTGTTCTCTGTGTCTTCTGTACTTTCATGAATCGTTTAAAGATACACTTTGTGGTTATAGAGGAAAGAGTTTCATTTAGGTGTAGTCTTTTGAAGGAGGAATTGATTGAGAGTTGGATTCTTCTGCCAAGCACTTCTGGTTTCTTAAACAGAAAGGTATCTTAGGGTGGGTGTCAAACTTTGAATGCTGAATTTTGGCAGGGTTTAACTAAGCAAATCTGTGGGCTTAGGTGGACATATTGTCTGAAAGAAACCAAGAAAATTTATAAAGGGAATTAAATGAAGATAATATGACAGAGAGGATGAGAGAGTTTAGGCCTTAAGGAGAGAGATATAAAGCAAAATCTGGGGCAAATTTGTGGAAAGTCTGAATCTGTGGAGAGTACTGAAGCCATGGCAGAGCCCCAGAGTTGTAGAACACTATGTCGGAAGATTTAGCAACAGGTTTTGTGGCTTAGGCTCCTGCCCTGGATGTGATTACATTTTCCCATATAATTAGGCACCTAATTGTGCTCCTCCACTGGGTCGATACTTTTATAGCACAATATAATTGTGATTTACTTCAGAGCTCTTCATGTGGACCTGCCATCTCTTACATATCAACAGACCACATTTAACTGTTGAAACTATTTGTGATGTTTTTCTCACTTGCTCTGACTAAATTTTGAGTAATTTAAAAGATAACTTAATATTTTTTATTGTAAAGAGAATCTAAATATCCAAAATTTTCATGTCTCATCAATTAGCTCGCAAAGGTGTTTAGAAGTAACCTCTACCAATGCTGAAAATGAGGGCATAGGTCAAAGAATGCAATACTTTTAATGATCAAGCCATTCACTATGAAAAAGATACCTCTCTGCCCATTGTAATCAAAACCTTCATTTCTAGGAATTTATTCTAACGAGAAAATTATAACATATATACATATATATATGCAAGTATATACAAAACTACATTGTTTAGAAGAGTAAAAACATAGACAAAATATTAATGGTTAACATAACATGGAATACTAGGAGAAGGCAATGGCAACTCACTCCAGTACTCTTGCCTGGAAAATCCCATGGATGGAGGAGCCTGGTAGGCTGCAGTCCATGGGGTCACTAAGAGTTGGCACGACTGAGCAGCTTCACTTTCAATTTTCACTTCCATGTATTAGAGAAGGAAATGGCAACTCACTCCAATGTTCTTGCCTGGAGAATCCCAGGGATGGGGGAGCCTAGTGGGCTGCCGTCTATGGGGTCACACAGAGTCGGACAGGACTGAAGCAACTTAGCAGCAGCAGCAACAACATGGAATACTATTGAGCCATTAAAATGATAAATAAAAATGTATTAATTGCCATGGGAAAAATTTACTATTAAATATATTGATAGGAAAATCTAGTTTATGATTCTAGCTGCAATAAGTGACTAAATAAGCATCAATATCCATCTAATTCTATGACAGGAAAAATGTAGAGGAACATATATTAACTATGATTTTTCTTTTCAAAGAGGAACACATTTGCTTTTTTCCTTGCAATGACTATATATTGCTTTTGTTATAAAATTCAAATTATTATAATAAGAGATTTATATGAACGTGACAAAAATATCCATATTAGCTAACAGATGCCATAATGGTAAGATCTAAAATTGTGGAGTTTCATGAGTAACACAAAGACCAGAGTCGGGTATACGAAAACAAATATTTATTTGTTATGTGATGCAGTAAAATGTTTAGTTGCTCAGTCATGTCTGACTCTTTGCAACCCAATGGACTGTAATCCACCAGGTTCCTCTGTCCATGGGATTCTGTAGGCAAGAATTCTGGAGTGAGTAACCGTTCTCTTCTCCAGGGTAAAGAATCTGCCTGCCAATGGAGGTGATATAAGAAATATGAGTTGGGTCCCTGGGTTTGGAAGAACCCCTGGAGTAGGAAATGGCAACCTTCACTCCAGTATTCTTGCTTGGAAAATTCCATGGACGGAGGAGCCTGGTGGGCTACAGTCCATGGGGTCACAAGGAGTCAGACATGACTGAGCAACTGAATATCCATATCCAAGTAAATAGATGTAAATATAGACAGATACATAGATATATTTATTTTCCTGGTTGGCTCAGTAGGTAAAGAATCCACCTGTAATGCAGCAGTCACAGGAGATGTTAGCTGGATCCCTGAGTCAGGAAGATCCCCCTCAGGAGGAAATGGCAACCCACTCCAGGATTCTTGCCTAGAGAATCTCATGGACAGAGGAGTCTGGCGAGGCATAGTCTGTGGGGTCACAAAGAATCAGACACAACTGAGCAAATGGCATGCAGCAAAATGTTAAGAAAATAAAAAAAACCTCTAAAAGTGCACTGGCTCACTTGCTGGAGAAATGAGAGCACATTATCAAGATACAGAGGCTTGCTTAGGTAATGAAGCCCTGCATAGAACCTTGGGGACACAAAAACACAAGGCAAGACCCTTTACCTCAGAGCTATCAACTTGCAAGTCTAGACCAAAGAACCTACAGTTGTGGTTTAAATATCTGGAGGTATGCTCAGGGTTGGAGAAAATGAGAATATCCATCAGAATGAGTGAGCAATAGGCATCGCTAGTGGAGGTGAGAGTTAATCTTTATATTCCCTTGGTTAAAAAAAAATTCTATGATAATTTAAGACAAATTTTAAAAGAGAAATAAATATAATAGAAGTAATAATCACATGGCATCATGCTGGTTTTTTTCCCCCTCCTTTTTTCTCTCGCTCAAAAGATAAAGCTAAATATGGGAATTCCCTGGCAATCTAGTGGTTAGGACTCAGTGCTTTCACTGCCAAGAGCCTTGGTTCAATCCCTGGTTGGGAACTAAAATCATGTAAGCCATGCAGAATAGCAATAAAAAAAAAAAAGGTATAGCTAAATAAATATATTCAATAAAAACATATATATTCATTGCATTATAAGGTCAAACACTCTAGAAGGCAATGGCACCCCACTTCAGTGCTCTTGCCTGGAAAATCCCATGGATGGAGGAGCCTGGTAGGTTGCAGTCCATGGGATCGTGAAGAGTCGGACAGGACTGAGTGTCTTCACTTTCACTTTTCACTTTCATGCATTGGAGGAGGAAATGGCAACCCACTCTAGTGTTCTTGCCTGGAGAATCCCAGGGAAGGGGGAGCCTGGTGGGCTTCCATATATGGGGTCGCACAGAGCTGGACACGACTGAAGCGACTTAGCAGCAGCAGCAGCAAGGTCAAACAACATAGGCAACAGTTTACTTGATTGTCATCTGTAATGCCAGTATATTTTCTTAATTTATCTTTTATTGACTCATGGTATTACACAGTATTCACTTACTCTTCCATTAACTCAAAAATATTTATTGAGCTCCTCAGTTGTGGCAGACCTACTCTACAATTCTAGATGTGTCAATCTATAAAACAAAAATTAATGAGTTAGAAGAACTTACATTTTAGTGGGAGGAGAGAGGGAGACAGTGGTAAATGCCCTTTCATAACTGAAATTAAATGAACTTGGTCATAATTCATTGTTTTATTGATAGTTGGCTAAATCATGTTCAGTAATTCACTAGAGGGCGAATGATAGATTTGAGACAGCAGAAGAAAGGGTTAGTGAATTTGATTCAGGTCAATACAAATTGTACAATTAGAGAGCCCAATCTGAGTGTTTTTGCCTTTTATTGAAAATTTTGAAAATTTACTTTCATATATAATATAGCTAGGTGTTACTTTTCATCCAATCTTTTGATATACTTCTAGGTGCTGGGATTATAATAATTAGATCTAATTTTGACCTTTATATAATTACAATCAAGTGGGCAAATACAGAGCAGTAAGAACATATTTTCAACACACTGTCTATGAAGAGCTATGATAGGATAGTTTAGAGTATGTTAACGTAGGAAAGACATTGTCTAACCCAGGCTCAGTAAGTAAAGATGGGTGCTCAAAGGCAGTGGAATTGTAAACCAAGATTTAAAGGATGATTACCTATTAGTTAAATGAAAAGGGATGCACAGGAGAAGAGTTGTTATCAGGAAGTGCAAAAAATACAAGTGCTCAGCGACATGGATAATAAGATAAATTTAAATATCTTGAGGGTTAAAGCTTAGAGCTTTAGGAGAATAATTATGAGAAATGAAGGTGAAGAGGTAAATGGATTGAGGGACTTTCCTAAATCTTACAAAACAGATTAAAAATGTGTTATATCCCACGGGAAATGGAAAGCCAACCTTGGTTTCTTTCCTTTTCTTTGAAAAGCAGGGAAATGACATGATTGGGTTTAATTTTAGAAACATCACTCTGATGAGCAGTGGACAACAGAGGATTGGAGACACCAGGTAGGAGGCTGTCTCAGTAAACCAAGAGAGAAGTGGTGATGGAGGCCTGAGTTAGCAAAACGGCCGTGACGATGAAGAGAAGTGGGCAGATGTAAAGATCACTTAAAAGAAAGACAAAATTTAAAGGCTTTTCAGAAGAAATACAAAACGTATCATTTAAGAAAATGCACCCTCCATTATTTGGAGACAAGGAGATATTGAAACATCAGGGAAAGTGAGACATCTAAAAAAAAAGAATGTCATTGTGCCAAATAAAAAAAATACTGCGTCAAGGCCTATTGTATTCATTATTTATTTATTTTTTTTTAGTTTAAAATGTTTTCTAATTTCCATTGTAATTTCTTTTTTTACCCACTGGGTTATTTAAAAGTATATTTTTGAAT
Source organism: Capricornis sumatraensis (assembly GCF_032405125.1). NCBI lineage: Eukaryota > Metazoa > Chordata > Mammalia > Artiodactyla > Bovidae > Capricornis > Capricornis sumatraensis. The sequence continues at coordinate 68,142,771 of NC_091079.1, forward strand.
TTCTAAACTTAACAGGATTTTCTGCTATTTAACAAAAATTTGTTAAATAACCTAGTACTTATTGATCATGGTACTTATGGGTTTTCCAGTGTTAATTGCCTTGATTGGTGTCTTTTTAATTTCTAAATTTATCAAAATTTTCTGCTGTGTCCTAGTTTAGAATACATCCAGTGTAGTTTTCATTACTTTAATATTGCTCCTAATTGTTTTAGGATCTGGTACATGACCAATTTTTAGCAATATTCTTAAGGTACACATTGCTGATTATGCTGTTCAAATTTTCTTTATATTTCATTGCCTTTTTGTTTGATTTTTCCTATCAATTATCAAAGATGTGTAAAAAGTCATCCACATAATGGTAGGTTTGTCTATTATCAATTTTGATTGATATATATTGTAGCTATGCTACTACTGCGCTTCCACGGTGGCTCAGGTGGTAAAGAATCCTCCCGCAATGTGGGAGACCTAGGTTCGGTCCCTGGGTTGGGATCCCCTGGTGCAAGGTATGGCAACCCACTCTAGTATTCTTGCCTGGAGAATCCCCATGGACAGAGGAGCCTACTACAGTCTATGGGGTCACAAAGAGTTGGACAAGACTGAGCAACTAAGTCCAACACACAGCATGCTGTTACTGCATACAAATCTAAAATTGAGGTATCTTCCTTGTTGATTGGAACTTGTTCATCATTATGATATGGCTTTTAATTTAATATCAATATTTCTCCTTAAAAATCTGTCTTGTCTGACACCATTCCAGCTTTTTTTAAATTTACGTTTTTCATGGCATCTCATTTTCTGCACTTTAACTTTTAATCCTTCTGTTTTCTTATGTTTTATATCTATATTTTCCATAATCCAGTTTGGCAATCTGGCGACTAGAATAGGTAGTACATTTATCTTTAATATATCATTATATATTAGAATTTAAATCTACTGTTTAATTTGCTTAATCTGCTTGGGATTTCTTGGAGCTTTTAGAATAGGTAGTGATGTCTTCAATTAGTTTCTAAAAATTTCAACTATTTTCTCTTTAAATAATGCCATTATTTGGTCCTCATTCTCTTCTTCTTCTGGATTTTTATTAAACCTATGTTTGACTTTGTCACACTAGTCTCTCTTTTACCCTCTATCTGTATTTTTGTCTCAGAATACTTTCCTCTAACTTAGTCTTTAATTCAGTAATTCTCTTCTTATCTATATCTAGACAACTTGTCTAATGAGTTATTTATTTCAATATTTTTATTCTAGAAACTATATTTTGTTTTCAAATCTTTTATGTCACATCTTATAGCTTATAGTTTTACAATCAGTGTCTTAGGTTTTTAAATGTAGATATATAGTTACTGTATAGTCTGGGCTGAAAATTTCCCAAATCCAATTTCTATGCGGATTTGTCCCTCTTGTTTGTTATTTTTGCTAGGTCCTGCTTACAATGTTTACTTTCTTTGTGTGAATCATCATCACTAACTGTGCATTGTACAATTCATTTGATAAAAATCTTTTCAGAGACAAAATAAAGTCTATAATGAAAATAATTTTATCCAAAGAAAATTGGCATTTATTTCTGCTAAGAGACCATGGACACAGCCTCCAGTACTACTTTAACATGTTTTTAAGGTTTAAAACATCTCTGAACAACATGCTGCTGCTGCTGCTAAGTCGCTTCAGTCGTGTCCGACTCTGTGCCACCCCATAGATGGCAGCCCATCAGGCTCCTCTGTCCCTGGGATTCTCCAGGCAAGAACACTGGAGTGGGTTGCCATTTCTTTCTCCAATGTATGAAAGTGAAAAGTGAAAGTGAAGTCACTCAGTCGTGTCCGACTTTAGTGACCCCATGGACTAAAGCCCACCAGGCTCCTCCATCCATGGGATTTTCCAGGCCAGAGTACTGGAGTGGGTTGCCATTGCCTTCTCCATCTGAACAACATAGGAGATTAAAATATGAGTATAAATCCATGTGGGATATACTATTTCTGATTCATCCTCATGTATTTTGTCTATTCAGCTGGGTTTCCTGTTCAGCTTCCCACCTTATATGTGCAATGCTTTGATTTCTGTTCCTGCTTCTTTATGAAGCTGACAAAACAAATATAATTTTCCTGGATCATCAAATCCTCTGGGGACAAAAGCAGATTTTAAAGCAGCTTTCTTTTCTTAGTTCTCAATTTCCCTTCCATTTGAGCCTAGTAATTTTTTACCGAGTTGCTACTTAAAGAAAAATATTGTTGACTATGTTTGTATCTATATGTATTTTACCTAGCTATTTAAACACCAGAAATTAGGAATATACTTAAAGACCATGACAAGGAGTAAGGAACAAGAACTTTTTGTGTTTCTGGAAATTTCTTTGTCACAATGAACTTGTGTCAAGACTACTATTTGGCTGATTTGCATGAGTTGTATACAGACAGGATCCATTCTCACTGGTTGCTACTATGGATCCATTCTCATTGGCATTATTATGATTAAGCATTATCCATATTCAATGGGCTTCCCTGATAGCTCAGTTGGTAAAGAATCTGCCTGCAATGCAGGAGACCTGGGTTTGATCCCTGGGTTGGGGAGGTTCCCTGGAGAAGGAAAAGGCTACCCACTCCAGTATTCTGGCCTGGAGAATTCCATGGACTATATTGTCGAACATGAGTGAGTGACTTTCACTTCACTTCATATTCAATGGGTTGTTAAATATGCTTAATATTACCCATTTTCCCTGCTGTTAAGGAAAAAAAGCTATAATTCCTATACTATAAAGTCATCAATGCCAAGATGTTAGGTAAGAGAGGAAGAAAAACATTAAAATCTTGGTTATGTCAATTTTCCTTCTGTTCCTAAGGACACATCAGAGAGAAGTTAACTGCACTGTAACCACAAACAATGGCATAATTGCTATGCTCAAGTCTCTCTTTCTCAGAAAGCACTGTGGGGATTTTCACACAGCCTCTAGGATTTTACAGATTTCTATACAAATTAGAAGTTAGCCTTTTACAAAGGGAGATTTTGACTTTTTAAAATGCAACTTATGTCAATATATGTCAATTTTATGTTTTTCATGATTTTGTTGCATGACTTATTCATTAACAGCAAATAATAGATCAAAAACTGCAAGGAAACTCCCTCACCAGTATTTGGAAAATAATTCCCAACCTTACATGTTCACATAATAATCTGAAGTTTACTAACTGTTTGAATTTGTGAATAGTTCCTTGGAAGAGAATACATACAAGATCAAAAAAAGAAAAACCCGAGAAAAATGTAAATGTATGATTAGGTGTATTAAAAATCTCTACCTAAAAGAGAGATGTACAAAAAGAATAATCATAAAGCTGTTGATTTGAAAGAAAAATAACATTTTACTTGAATTTTGACCTTGTTGCACAAGTGGGAATTTCTTTGCAATGGAGATTTGTGAGATGTTATAGATCAGAAAGGACTTCCCTTTTGTTTACCACTGGTGCTAGTGGTAAAGAACCTACCTGCCAATGCAGGAGACATAAGAGACTTGGGTTTGATCCCTGGGTTGGGAAGATCCCCTAGAGGAGGGCATGGTGAACCACTTTAGTATTGCATGGAGAATCCCTTGGACAGAGGAGCCTGGCAGGTTACAGTCCATAGGATTGCAAAGAGTTGATAGGACTGAAGTGACTTAGCATGAGACACGCTTGCATACATCAGAAAAGCTGTTTTAATTCAGTAAATGATGGTTATAATATTATCTGCACATGTTTAGAATTAAATTTCAGAATAACTCTGATAACAATTGCAACTGCATAAAAATATGATTCTGTTGGGGGGAAAATGCAATACCAGTAGAAAAAATACAAGGACAGAAATGGAAATGTACATAATTCATTTGAAGACATAATATCATTGATGGGTATAAAATTTTTTCAATAATTGCATTTGTTATATTTGATAATATACATACTCTCCATAACATACTCTTAACAAGAATAATTTATCTATTTGATGATTGGTCTAATGCTTTCAGTATGTAAACTATGGGAATAAATATAAATATGGGAATAAATATAAATAAACTATGGGAATAAATTGTTTTAAAGTGGATTTATGTCAATGTATGGCAAAACCAACACAATATTGTAAAGTGAAAAAAAAAAAGTTACTTGAATTTTATCAGTTTCCTAAGTCAAAACTTAGTTACTCTGGAGAGTATATGTTGTGAAAATCTAGAAAAACTCTGAATAGACACTAATGTAATTAGCTTTTCTCAAATCATTGCAAAATAATTTAAAAATTTCTGTAAGAAAAATTATTATTTATGTCAATACTATTTTCCCTTTTGTAAATAAGTTAATGAAAATGTAAATACACTAAGTTAATTGTTTAATGTTTCATAGAAAATTGCTGACAAGCTTACCTCAGAACATCTAAAGAATTCCTAGAAGGGAAAAAAGCAAATGAGTATGGTCACGCACATTACCTAACAAATGGATATGTGCAAGTGTGTGTACACACACACACTTCTCCCCAGCAAAGTTCTATTCTGGGCACTTGATGTACAATTCAGGAACTGAAGCGGTTTGTGCATGTGTGCTAAGTCACTTCATTCATGTCCTACTCCTTGAGACCCTGTGGACTATAACAGCCAGGCTCTTCTGTCCATGGGGTTATCCAGGCAAGAATACTGGAATGAGTGGTCATTTCCTCCTCCAGATACTGGTTCATTAGTGAGGGGGAAAAAAAAAAAAAACTTATTCAAAACAGAAAACACAGGTGCAAATATTGTGAGTAAATCTTATATCAGAATGGTAGGGAAAAAAGAAAGTTTCCTTTATCCTTTTAGGTTCTTTTGTCTCATATAATAATACATTGACCTGAGACAGATTAGAGCTTTCTTGGTAGTTCAGGGGGTAAAGAATCTGCCTGCAAAACAGGAGACGCCTGTTCCATTCCTGGAACGGAAAGATCTCCTGGAGGAGGGTAAGGCTACCCATTCCAGTGTTCTTGGTTTTCTTTGGTGGCTCAGATGGTAAAGAATCTGCCTGCAATACAGGAGACACTGGTTTGATTGTTGGGTTGGGAAGATCCCCTGGAGTAGGGCATGGCAACCCACTCCAGTATCCTTGCCTAGAGAATCCCCACGAACAAAGCAGCCTGGTGGGCTAGACTCCTTGGGATCTCAAAGAGTCGGACAAGACTGAGTGACTAAGTGACCCAGGGAAACTAATCAACTCACAAAAATGACCAAAGCCCTCACCTTAAATACCATCTTCAACTAAAGATAAAAGAAGATGAGTTTGGGAGTTCAAACAGGAGGAAGGCAATTACCAAGGAGATGGACAAGCAAATGAATGATAAAAGAATGTTTTCTGGGCCATGCAGAGACAATAAGACAGACAGTGGTCTCGATCCCCAGGCCTTGTGATAGTTTCTCCCTATCACACCTGTCCCATTATTTTTGTAGATATCACTGGTGGTAGATCTATTTTGGAGAAAGGCCCCTCATTTAAAATTTTTTTAGGCAGTTAAGGTAGGTAAAATGAAAGACTGAGTCTACTATTTCTTAAAAATAAACAGCCTAAATTAATGCTCATGCCAAAGAGATAAATTTTGGGTTGGTAAATTTTGTTCCCCTACAAGAATATCTAAATGTTTAAGTCATCTTCCAAACTTTATTCTCAAATGATTGGCTTTTAGGAATCTACAGCAAATGTTAGCTTTTTCATATCTTTTGATTATTTTAAACTATTAATATATGCACAATTTTTCCATCTAACAAAATATTATCTACCTCCAGCTCCTATATTTCCAGAAGGTTCTTCTTGCTTATTCTCCAATATCTATTATGGCTTTGTGAGTACTGCATTTTTAGTCATACAAGGGACATTCAGATCCCAGAGCAATATACTTCCATCAGTGTAACACTTCAGAAAAATCCTTGTATACCTATTTCTTTTAGACATTGAGATTTCTCTAAGATAGGAATATCAACAAATATTTATTGAACATAGTATGCCAATGATAATGTAAAAAACTAACCCATTGTTTTAATAGTGAACATTTTCAGTTCAGTTCAGTTTAGTTGCTCAATCATGTCTGACTTTTTGTGACCCCACGAACTGCAGCACGTCAGGCCTCTCTGTCCATCACTAACTCCCGGAGTCTACCCAAACTCATGTCCATTGAGTTGGTGATGCCGTCCAACCATCTCATCCTCTGTCATCCCCCTCTCCTCCTGCCCTCAATCTTTCCTAGCATCAGGGTCTTTTCAAATGAGTCAGTTCTTCGCATCTGGTGGCCAAAGTATTGGAGTTTCAGCTTCAATGTCAGTCCTACCAATGAACACCCAGGACTGATCTCCTTTAGGATGGACTAGTTGATCATTTTAGGATAGCGTAAAAGTAATCCCCCAGACAGTTCCAAGACATAAAAACAGCTGTATTGAGCTTCTCACTCTAAAATAAGTGGAAAACCTCAACCCCTTTCAAATCTTTACCCAGGGGAAGTTTGGGGAAAATGATGGCTATTAAAAACAAAATCAATGGTTGTACTTGTTTTCAGATCCCAGCTATTTAAAGATAAAACCTTCTCCAAACTGAATCCATTAGTACTCTAATTTCAGACAAATTTTCTTTGTTTCTTAGAGTTAAGTGAAGATCAAGGACAATCTCACTGACACATATTTTGAGACTTCTTGGGAGGTTAAATATGCATGGCATTAACTATTGAAAGTCTGGGGCTTCCCAGGATGGCGCAGTGGTAAAGAATCCACCTGCTAATGCAGGAGATACTGGTTCAATCCCTGGATTGGGAAAAATCCCCCAGGGAAGGAAATGGCAGCCCACTCCAATATTCTTGCCTGGAAAATCCCATGGACAGAGGAGCCAGGTGGGCTACAGTTCATGGGGTCACAAAAAGTCAGACATGACTGAGCATGCACACACACACATTGAGTCTAAAGAAAAATCCAGAATGAATGTTTGGTATAAGCATAAATAGCAATCAAAGACAAGCTTTTACCTTAAAAAAAAAAATGGAGATGGGATGAATCATGCCTCAAATAATTCAATGTAATTTTTTTTGCCAGGCTGTGACAGTCACAAGATGGTTTTATATCCTTGCTTTCGGTGGAAAGAATAACTAGAGATTGAGTTAAATTTGAAAAGCCTTTCCTACAGTGCATAAATCATGGGCATCCTGACAGTCCACTTGTAACACCATTAAACAGCCTCTGTAGCTATAAAATCTAAATATTTTCCTCAGGGCATAAAAGTGGAATTCCACTTTAGCAGTTACAGTGGTCAGGGAAAAAAAAAAAAATCACTGCTTCCTACATTCTCTGAACCTTGATGAATCCTTACTGATATAATTCGCATGTAAAGCTTTTCTCTAATGGTTACTTTTAGTTGTATATTTTCAATGGATACTGAAGCCAGAAAACACAGAAGTGTTTTTGTGTTGAGCACATGTAGAGCAGAAAGGTGAGTTCCAAGGGCAACATTCACAAAGAATAAAGTGTGACTGGCACTCCTTAGATCATAGCATGGTAATCTCTATGACTGCTGCGTCTATGTTCTGTGAATGTTTTATGCATTTTTCAGGCTGCCTCTTCCCTTGGTTTCAGGGAAGGAAACTTTGGTAGAAGGGGAGAAAGAAACACCGGCAGTGTGCTGAAACCACCTCATACTAGCTGCAGAAACATTGAAATCCTCATTAACTTTTCCAGTAGGTTCTTCATTCTTGGCATTTTGAAATCAATGACATTGGAAATATCTACAATATGGAAATCGGCAAACACTACAAATTGGGGATTTATTTTGCAGAAGGAAAACCTGATGATCAGCACACCACTGAACCAGAGGATTTTTCCCCATCTCTGTCTCTCTGTACAGGCACTGCCTCTAGGGAAGATGATTCTCCTCTGTGCCTCCAGCTCTGGGTGGAGAACTTCCCAGTGAGGTTCTATTTCCCACCAGGTATGCCAAATTATTTCCACCCTCTAGTTGAAGGCTCTTGCTCCTTTGTTCCCTCCATTCTTAGAAGTAAGAGGTAGAAGTTTCTTGCGGTTGTTCAACATCTGGGTGGCCTCAGAATCCCCTGCTTAGCTGTTCAGCTCTCCAATTACCAATATATTCAGTCTTCTGTATTAATGTCTCTCTGCTTTAACTACCTGGAATGACTTCTGTTTTCTGCTGAGCTACTGTAATCATTTCACATTTCTTCTTTTTAATCCCCATATGCATTCAGACAAAGGATAGTATATTTTATTGAGATTTTTCTTTTTTTGGCTCCATTATGGATGCTTAATGTCTAGGGGAAATTCTCCTAACCGTTGTATTGCTTCAAATTCATGTGAGTGGGGCAATTTTAAAGCTGAGTTAGCTGGTGTGCTGCAGTGCATGTGGTCACAAAAAGTAGGACTCAACTTAGCAAGTGAGCAACAACAAGCTGATCATAGCCTATGTAGGTCAGTGAATATTTGGAACTTGTAACACAGATTTTGTGACCTCCATTTATTCATTTAATAAGATTTTGTTGTTTGAATCATATACCAGGAGCTATTCAGTTCTATGGAAGAAAGCAAAATAAGAAAGGATTCCTTCCATCATCTCTATTTTTTATTAGGTTTGATGATTTCCTAATATTATTGTATTTGGTAAGATTACAGTGAAATTGCAGTTTTGTCCATTACTCCATCATTAGATATGAGTCACATGAGGGAAGCAAACTTATCTTTTTTATTCACTGTGGTATTCACATATTTTGGCATAGAGTGTGTATCCAGTACGGAATTAAACTAACTCCTATTCATTCTTTATGTTTCAAAAGAAATGTTACCTCTTCTATAAGAAGTTCCTGATGTCGCTAACTGAAGAGAAATTAAAGAATAGTAAAATATTTTCCAGCATCATCTGGAACTGCACTTACTATTTTATTTTAAAATATTTGTTTAAAGATTTTACACTCTGATTGACCATTCATGGAGAATATGTAGAACCTACAAATGGGGTTCAATATATTAATAGAGGAATAAATGAATCAGTCTGGCCTGGTTATATATGCAGGAACAATTGTGATTCCTGATAAAGACTAGAGTTGTAGTAAAAATTAACAAAGAACAGTACATACAGTAGTATACTCACCTGTCTAAATGCAGATTGACAAGACAAGTTGTGACAGTATTGATTCTTGTTGAATTTCAAGGGCCTGGAGCAACGTACTTTGGCAAAATGCCTGATCTTCATAGATGGGTCTAGTTTCAATTCTCTGTTCTTTTTAATTTTACTTTTCCCATGACAGTTCACCAGGCTATTTCAGAAGTGCCTTCAGAGATGAATGTGTATTTAATCATCTGCCATCTGTTTAGCAAATATTAAGTAGCTTCTACGACATACCTTCTCAATACTTGGGATAAGCAGACAAATAAAACCCAACTTATACTTTCAAGAAGCTCAGAGTCTGTTAGAATCATTAGCACCAAGCAAAAGGCATTTCTGTACCATTTGGTGACATGCCAAATAGTCTTTGCTTGGCATAGGGAAAAAAATTTCTTGTAGAACTTCATGATCAGTATAACTCCTAAAGAGAATTGTGATGTCCTACTCTTGTGGGACCACCAAAGCTGCATTGTGTGTTTACACATAATTGAACCCTGAACATGCTAGTTATTGTGAGAAGGAAGCATTGGCTCTCGTGGCTCCATCTTATTCTTAGAGAAAAGTTCTGTTCCACAATTGAAAAGAAAGCCTACATGTCCTGTTTCACATGGATTATCTTCCTACATGCTTATATGTATTTTATTTTTAGCAGCAATGTAGGTATTTTGAGGGGGAAAAAATGATATACCCTGCTTTCAAATTCTATTTTCTATACTAAAGTTTTCCTTGTGTTTGGAAGAACAAATCAAACAGAAAAGTTTTAAAAAAAAATAACATGGCACTAAGTAGGCAAGTGGAAAAGTGATTGATTATAATGCATATTGTGTAAAACTTTATCAAAAATGTGTAAGCTAGAAACGACTTAGGTGGAGGAGACGACAAAAATTTCTACTTTTCTTACCTTTGAGCAGAAAGAGGAGTGTCCTCTTCCAGAAGGCTTAGCACAAAAATCAAATACAGAAAAACTAAGTAAGTCCCCTGAATCATTTAGCTAATGCTACATAACAAACACTCACAACTCTTCAGCTAAATAAACACAACATTTATTTAGCTAAAGCGTGTCACATAATCAGGTCAAACAGTAAAGACTCTGCCTACAGTGCAGGATACCTGGTTCAATCCTTGGGTTGGGAAGATCCCCTGGAGAAGGCCATGGCAACCCACTCCATTAATTCTTGCCTGGGAAATCCCATGTCCATTGGGTCGCAATGAGTCAGACACAACTGAGCGACTAACGCTGTCACATAATCAGGACCTGTGTCAGAGGTAGGGAGATTATAAGTTTATATGACAAAAGTCTGGGACACAGAAAGAGGTGAATTGGGGGTGGGGGCATTAATGTAATTGTTCTACCACACCCCTTCTCCTTGTAACTTGCCATTTGAAGAATCTGTTGAAAGGTCTGGTAGTAAAAGTGTTTTGATAAAATTAGTGGCAAGAACCACTAAAGATGATGGCTTTTTTACTATTGAATAGAAATTCTTATGTTTTATTTTAATATTTAATTAAGAGCCCATTATGAGTTAGCTATGATATTAAGGGGTTAAAATATAGTGACAACTAAGACATATTCTTATGCTTGGTGTAAAGTTATTGAGAAATTTCAACATGAGCATTTTCATACACAATTGTGTACTCAGGATCTCCCTGGTATTCCAGTGGCTAAGATTCTATGATTTAGTCTAGGTTCGATGCAGGATACAGGATGCTTGGGGTTGTTGCACCTGGATGACCTAGAGAGATGGTATGGGGAGGTAGGGGGGAGGGGGGTTCAGGATTGGGAACACGTGTACACCGGTGGCCGACTCATGTTGATGTATGGCAAAACCAATACAGTATTATAAAGTAAAAAAAAAAAAAAAAGATGTCATAAAAAACAAAAGATTCTATGATCCCAATTCAGGGGACTGGGTTTGATTCCTGGTAGGAGAGTTAAGTCCCATGTGCTGCAACTAAGACCTGCATCAGTGCAACTAAGACCTGGCACAGCCAAATAAATAAATAAAAATAAATATGAAAAAGGTAAACCTTTGTTTGATTTTAAATAAATAAATAAATGTGTCCTCAATTCAGTCCTGAAGAGAGGATGCTGAGCTCAGAAATCTTGTCAAGGAAGTTTTTAAAACTATATATGCATATAAAATACCATCAGTGATTTTTGATAAAACAAAGTTGGAATCAAACCTAACCCAAGTTTGGACTTGGCATTTATGAGAACTGTGGTAAATATAGTATGGTCCTAAGGCTTTATGGGATGATTCTTGTGGCTTCATTCTCTGGTGAATAATCAATAGCTTCTGACTCTAGGTGATATAAATTATTATGATAATGTCTGGGCTGCATTTTAATACATTTTGAAAGGTTGGATAACATAAAATTCTTCAATATTCCCCAAAGGAGTCATTTCAACACAGTGTGCACCCCTGGTCCAGAGGCTGTGTTTAATAGTTTACCAGTACTGCTGGAGAGTGGATTTATACTGCTTACGCTCACTGAGCACTTGGACAGAACCCCATCTTTATCACCAGAAGACATGTTGGACGGCAGTAAACAATAAAGGATAAACAGGCCCTCAACTAAAACTTTCAGTGATGCATAGATGACTTTGGGCTAATCCCACCCTAAATCAATATTGTATGGTTCTGTAAGAACTCAAAAGAACCAAAAAGGAATATAAATACCACACTGATTTATATCGCCTTCTTTTTCCCCTACTGATGGCATTCACGACAGTGGCAATGTTCCAGAACATCTCTTGCTGCTTCGATAACTCCTAAGTTAAGGAAGACAGAACATTATGGGGCTGCTTTGGAGAACGATATTTTATATTCCTTTGGAGAAAAATGCACAGACTCTTTAAAAAGCCAGTTTTAGCATGTGTTAATGGCTGCACATCTGGGAATGTCAGTACCAGCTTTAGTAGGATTTCTTTCTATTCCTGTTCTGCCACATGGAAATGTGAGATCTGAAATATTATTTCATTAGCCTGCATGCTTTTTTAGATCTGTGTTCTGAAGAAGCATTTGCTTCGTCTGGTAAGACTAACCATGTCTTTTCCACGGGGGAAAGTCATTAGGAATTTAGTATGCTGAAAACAAGCAGAGAGGTATTCTATCACAGGACAATTTGGTAATCCTGGAAATGGGAACTTCTAGGTGGACATGGACTTTGCACTTTTACTAATGGGAATTTATGTACCAGAGACAGAATGACTTTCACACTGTGCAGAGACAACAATTTTATCCCCTTGGCAGCCCAATTGCATCTCATATTTCAAACCAACTTTCAATTATGAGAGTTAATGAAAGAGAAAGATAATGAATATAGGAAGAACACATGGAAGATTTAAAATTTCTCATCTGTCAAAAATCTTACATTAGACATTGGTTTAAATATCTTTACCTGTACAGTGCTTGCAGTTTATTAATCAACTTGACAAATACTTTTTTCCCCATGCACATTGATCCTATGGCTATATCAAATAGGAGTGAATGTTTACTAATTTTCTTGGCTTTTTTTTTTTTTTTTTACTGTGAGTCAGACACATGAATCAGTGTTTTATATATGTTCACTCATCTCATTTTCATATCAACCATATGAATTAGATACTGTATTTATCCCATTTGACAGTGAGGAAATCAGGTGTAAATAAATAATTTGTGCAATGTTCCATGGATAGTATGATAGGGGAAGTATTCAAAACTGGATTTGAATTTGAATGCATTTAACCACATTTAGCCACACATTTAGCCACTACACAATACTCCCTTTTCAGAACAGTGTTTTCCAATGGGCCATGCTCACCAGAATCACCAGAGATTCTGAAAAGAGAAGGTTCAATTCTCTGAGACACCTCAGACCTATAGGTGAGTCTCTAGTTGTGCACCCAGAGGATTAGGCCCACATCATTGAGAGGACCCTCTGGGCCTCCTTTACTCATACTCCTCTCTGCAGGGTGAGAATTCCTTAGAGTCAAAGAGGCATACTGCACCAGAGCTGTGCCCGCTCTTTCAGATCACGTTCTGTGTCCTCATAATTTCTAAATTCCCTGGACAAACAGTTCCACATGGGCTTCCAGGGCATGCGTGAGCCTCTGCCCAGGGCTCTCCTCTTGACAGCATCCTGTGTAATCACTGTACACATCCTCAGGTACAGGGTGACCAAAGGGTTACTGTTTGCAGGGAATGTGGACAGGGCCTGAATGTGCAGTGCAGGCTGTTTATACATGCTTTTGTCAGCTTGGGCTGCCAAAGCCAAGTACCATAGATTGGGTAGCTTAACCAAAAGAAATTTATTTCCTTACAGTTCTAGAGGCTAGAAGTCTAGGATCTAAGTTCCAACCAATTTGAAACTTCCCCGGTCCAGTGATTAAGATTCCATGCTTCCACAGCAGGGCGCGTGGGTTCGATCTCTGGTCAGGGAACCAAAATCCCACGTGCTGTGCAGTGCGGCCAAAAATAAAAGAACTCTCTTCCTGGCTTATAAATAGCTAGTTTCTCCCTATGTCTTCATATGGCCTTTCCTCAATGTGTGTGTATGTGTGTGTGTCTGTGAGTCTGTACATGCATGCATGTGGGAGAGGTGGAAAGAGACAGAGACAGAGAGATAGCTCTAATAAGCACACTAATCCTACGGAATCAGGGCCTACCTTACAACGTCATTTAGTTTTAAGTACTCCCTTACTTCCAATATTATCACACTGGGAGCTTAGGGTTTCAACATATGAAGTTAAAAGGAGGGATGCAAATATTTAGTCCTTAACAACACATGCGTCTGTGAGAATTTTCAGTTAGGGATGGAGTACAGGTGATAGGAAATAGGGGGAAAATTGGGGGAAGTTGAATCTATCAGCACCTTCATGTTTTGGTATGGAACTTCATAGAATCCAGCAATCTAAATTTGAGTCAGTTCTTTGAGTTGGTAAGAAGTTAGTAAAACTAAATACTTTTTGTTTATCAGCTTGTTAGCTTTATTTTTAACTTCAGAAAATTAAGCCTAAGGTGTGTAGGCCCCTTTACAAGCACTAAAGATAGATGTGTTCCGTTCTCTACTCCTGTCGTGGGGAACACATAGATGACTTGCTCTCTGTCTCCACTCCATGTCATCTGAGGGAGTAGAAGAATTGGTCTTTCTAATCAACAGAGATATGTGCAGTGGTGGGAATTTGAATAGTGGTTAAAATTCTTTACTAGGGTCCTTCATTCCGTGCTTTCCTTTATCTCTATTTTTTTTTTTTTTTTTTACATTTCTCTCCTTGCTTTCTTTAACCTCTGAGAACATCAGAGCATTTATTGTATGGTTTTTGGGATACTTGGTGTTAGTTTGGTTATCATTCAATCACATATAACTATGTGAACCTCTTTTCTGATATACTGGATAATCTTGCCTAATTTTTTCAAGTCTATTCAAGGTGGTGCTAGTGGTAAGTATCCACCTATCAAATAGGACATGAAAGAGACTCAAGTTCGATCCCTGGGTTGTGAAGATCCCCTGGAATAGGAAGTGGCAACCCATTCCAGTGTTCTTGCCTGGAAAATCCCATGGGCAGAGGAGCCTGGAGGGCTACAGTCCATGGGGTCGTAAAGAGTCATAAACTATTCCTGAGCACAACTACTGGGAGTGAAATAATTGGCGCCTTTTTATGGCTTTGTGGATGTACATGTTTTGTACTATATATTTAATAATAATATTAACATTCCTATTGAGAGTGTTAGTCACTCAGTTGTGTCTGACTCTTTGTGACTCCATGGGCTGTAGCCCGCCTAGGCTTCTCTATCTATGGAATTCTTCAGGCAAGAATACTGGAGTGGGTTGCCATGTCCTTCTCCAGGAGATCTTTACAACCTAGGGGTTGAACCCACATCTCCTATGTCTCCTGCACTGCAGGCAAACTCTTTACCCACTGACCCTCCAGGGTATCCCTTTTAGGTAGGAGATAATTTGGATAACCAGACTGTGAAATAAGAAGATTGGTTACACAGAAGGATGCTTTGGACTCAAGAACTGATTTCTAAAATGATAGCAAGTTTTTATTGAGCCTATTGCTATATACTAGGCATTCTGTTAAACACATCACATACATGATTTGATTAATCCTTTTAAAATGCTATGAGGTAAGCATAATTATCACCCTATATTATAAATAAGAAACTAGGGCATAGAAAGTTGAAACAGTTTTACCAAGGGCATTTAACAATGACAAGCTGAGCAATGGTTTGGTTTTTATTTTTCTTTGTAGATACTCATTTTTATGCAGATATACATATTTTGGAGGCAAGTTCTTTATCATTAACTTTAATTGGAAAAGCAATATATTGTTATCAACAAAAGGCAGTCAGACAATAAAGACTGTGAAAAAAAAGTCACGTTAATAAGTTTTAGGTAGACATGCTTACCTGTAAGAACTCTGGATCTGAGGTTTGTTCCCTTTTCCAGGGGATCTTCTCTACCCAAGGATCAAACCCGGGTCTCCTGCATTGCAGGCATATTCTTTACTGCCTGAGCCACCAGGAAAGCCCCTTCTCTTTGTTAAAAGGGGGATTAATAGGCGTTAGGGAGATGTTAAAAAGGCAGAAGGTTTAGAACCTACTGGTACTTTCCCTTTGAGTTAATTAGGAACTAACAGAACTTTAAAAGAGAAAACTCTTTCAGCAAGGAAGTCAATGATATCTAAAGCCATTTTTGGATACTTCTGCAATCACTATGATGTCATGACCTTCTAACCCTGATTTGGTTCCTACTTCATAACACTGAACCCTACTGGCATATAAGCATTACTACCTTCAACAGTGCTTGCTCTCCCTAAACTGTTTTTCTTTAGAAAAAAATTTCTTAGAAAATTTGTTATTTGTTGGTTTTAATCTCTGTTTAATTACAGGTTCTCCCCTTAGAACTCAGGCAAAGTTCCTTGTGTCTTAGGTCTTTATGGCATAGTGAGTTAAGATCCTAGTGACTGTGATGATGATAATAATGACTGACTTCAATGGCTGAGCATCTATTAATGCCAAGGAAGTGTGGAAGTATTTATAAATGTTCTCGTTTAATCATCATATTAAGGTCAGGAGATCAATATCACTCCCATTTTATGGGGAGAGCAAAACTGAATCTCAGATCATGAAGTAAGCTGTTTAATGTTACACTTTCTTTCCTTCTGGTCCACACTCTTGTTTTCTGAACCACACATGAATTCTAGAGTGAACTCCAGCTAAGAACTTGTATTTCATGTAAGAGGCTTAGAATGATTTTTCACAGATTAAAAAAAAAAAATTCTTTCATAGATATTTTAAGAGCTTCACAGTTCCTAAGTATAGACTTGGGTTTCTTTAAAAATTTCATTTTTTTTTTTTCTCTCAAGCTTTCTGTTGGTAAATGATTTAGCTATTTTATACTTCTATTCTTTACACCTGTTTTTCCCTTTTGTCACTCTTATTTCATAAATGTATTCCAGTTGAGAGGCTCCTCTTCTTTATTACCCAATTACTGGCAGCTGATTTAAACAGTGTCCTATTTCACGTGGAACTGATTCCCTTCACACAATGAAAATCCTCCAGAAGTAGAGTGTGTTGATCTCTGCAGTTTGCCACATACAAAAGAATCATTATTGTTTATTTTTGCTTTTCAGCATTTCCTCCAACTTCTTGTTCCTGTGACTGTTAGAAGGCTTGATTAAATGCTCGATTAGACTGGCTATTTTGCAGTTGCTAGGGCTGAGTCAACTTTATTAAAGTTCCTGCAGAGCAGTCACTGGAGTGCTTCTGCTTCTTCCCACTGCCAGACTCTGTCCTTCCTACTGTCTTCCCATATAATATTTTCCCTTTGTGATATTTCCCTGGCAACCCAGGATTCCATTTGCCAAACTGTGGACGCAGCATCTGCCACTCACCTTTCCTCGTTGGTGGGATAAACCACTTATTTTTTTTGGTAATTAATTCTATGGCTGAAAATTAGCATGTTTTTTCCTTTCCTTTGAAGCCTTCACAATTCCTGTCTCTCTCCACCCCTCTCAATTTTTACAGGAAGCTTTTGATCTTGAGGAGTTCTAAATGCATCTTCGGAATTTCTTGGAGATTTCTGGGAACACCAGAAATAGAAAGCTCTTGGGTACAGAGCATCAACAAGTCATATGACTCCAAAATACACCTTTACAAATGAAAGAGCGAAATGACAATTGCCTTTGTCCCTGTCAGGTAAATGGCTCATTGTACATCAAGTCGTGACAAAGGCGAAACAAAAAGTCACAGTGCTGTTGACATAGGAAGCCTATCTGGGGCAGCTCTGACCATCAGGGACTTTGTACACGTTCATTGGCATTTCAGCACTTGCCTGCTCTTTAAACAACATCATCTTCTAGCCAGAATACAAATGTGTGACGAAAATTTCCACGTATTTTACACAGTCAGCCTCTTGGTGTAGTATTTCCTGATAACAGAAAGTTGGTTGGCAAAGAGGAAGTTATCTGAATTGTTGAAGTAGCTCTCCTGGTTGAGATAAACCCGTGTTCAGCAACTTGTTTTCGATTTGTAAAAACAAGCCAGATAAGCTTCTCTTGCAGGGGTTATCTCGGCTCTTTCAGAGGATTCCAGACTAATCGTGCACCCATGCAGTCTGCTGCCAAGGCTTATTTAGTGACAATTTTCTGCCTTGCAAATGAGGCATGAAAATTTAGGCAAATATGCCTGGAAACCTCCAGATTAAAACAGGAAAAGATAAGACAACTGGTTTGTTGAACTAGATAAGATATGAGAATGAAGCCTCAAGGGATCCTATTTCAGAAGATTGATGAAGAAAATTCTCAAAGGTAATGAGCCAAAAATTCAATAGCTTCTTTGAGAGATGAAAGAAGAGTTTTATTTTGTCTCTTCCTTAAACACGCGATTTTGCCTAGACTTGAGAAGGACTGCACCTTTGGAATAATCATACCAGAATAAAATTGTAGTGCATCCTACATTTTCATGCTTGTTACCCTCATGCTTCCTGGAGCACTTATCTCTACCACCCACTTTGGCATTTGCTTGCCCATTCTGGTGATTTATCCTCACGTTTCTTATTATTCTTGTCTTTCCAAAGACAATGAACATTGACTAAGCAAGTCTTTTATGTTTTATGGTAGGGATTCTTGCATACTTTATCTCATTCAGTACTTGGGACAAATTTGTGAAAAATGTTTTATTATCTCCATTGTTTTAGTCTTGGAAAGAAAACAGAGAGATTTAAGTCACTTAGGTGGAGGAGCCTGGACATGAAGCCCCATTTATCTGACTCCAAATCTTTCTCCCACACTTCACATCCCTAATGATATTGTAAATTCTTTGGAAGCACAGATGGATCCCAATTGGATTGAATTTATTACACTTGGAAGGTTATCTCACTAAATCAACTCTCTCAGGCTTGAGAGAGGTAATGCAAATGACTAGGTCACCAATATGCATAATAAATTATTTCTATACATTATCTCATTTGATCTTCAAAATAATCCCCAGAGTAGGAATGATGATTACTAACATCTACAGATTAAAAGATGGAAGCTTAATGAAGTTAAGACTGACCATGTCCATACAGCTAATATGTGACCAAATAGAAATTCAAATACATATCCATCTGATACACGTTTCCAGAGTTTTTTCCACTCTACTGATATGTCAATGAATGAATTATTGAGCTTTTAACCACCCAATCAAGTGTGCCCCTTCTGCTATGGACTGAATATTTATGTCTGTCCACCCCTATGCCCCACCTCCCACCCTGCAAATATGGATGCTGAAATCCTAATCCCCAACGTGATATCATTAGGAAGTGGGGCCTTTGGGAGAGGGCTAGTACATGAGGGTGGAACCCTTGTGAATGGGATTAACGCCCTTATAAAAGAGGCCCTAGAGACTCCTGGCCCCTTTCACCATGTTACGTTATAGCTAGATGGTCCTCACTACTCACCAAATGAGCTAGTGCTTTGACCTTGGGCTTCCCAGCCTCCAAAACAGTGAGAAATAAGTTTCAGTGGTTTACAATCCTATGGTATTTTGTTGTAGCAGCTCAAAAGGATAAAATATCTTCTTGCTGAAAACACCTCCTTCTTCACGTTCTGTGATTCCCTATGACCATAGTTACCCTCATACATCTTTCATTGCTGTTTTAAAAATAATGTTTATCGTAATACGTCTCATGCATATCAAAAAGCACAGGGAATCACATCACAAATATTCATGGCAAAGGCAACATTTTGGTTTCCTATTTGCTTTGGATATTTTTTTTTTTTAAGAAATGAAATATTACAAACACTAGTTAAAACTCTTTTTACCCTTATTCTATTTCATTGCTCTCTCTTACCTGAGGCAATAGTTATCTTAAAGTTGCTCTTTCAGTTCAACACAGCTCTTATTCACCTGCACATACTTTATGTGAATGTTAATAATTATATATACATGTGTGTGTGCTAAGCTGTTTCAATCATGTCCAACTTTTTGTGATCCCATGGATTGCAGCCCACCAAGCTCTTCTGTCCATGGGACCCTCCTGGCAAGAACACTGGAATGGGTTGCCATACACTCATCCTGGGGATCTTCCCGACCCAGGGATCGAACCCAGGTCTCTTATGTATCCTGCATTGGCAGGTGGGTTCTTTACTACTAGGGCCACTGAAGAAACTCCAATTATATATGCATATACTATTAATTTATTCACTTATAAACATTAATAACTGGTATCATTGGGAATGCTTTATTATGAAACTTTTCAAAATCATATTTTTTTGTGATTTATCCTTGATGAAAAAAGTAATAATTTATTGTTTATAGTACTGGACTCTATTCCACTATATAGTACTAAAATTTATCCATATTTTTATTAACAGTAATTAAATTTTTTTTGCAGGTTTATAATACTGTTACTGCTGTTGAATAGGAATGTTATTAATTAAAAATGTTGTCCTTGTATCCAGAAAGCCTTCCAAAGTCTATTAGATCTAAAAATTTCTCTCTATACTCTCCATGAATCCTCTACACCTAATAATAGCTTTTTCTATTTTTTTCAATTAATAATTATCATACCTTATTTCTTGCTTTGCTTCTTAGCTAAGACCTTCAGCACAAAGGTAAAAAACAGGAGCAATAAAGTTGTCCTTAAATTATACTTTATTTTGAAGGTAACACATCACAAGTTTAATAATTTGATATAAGTTTTTGATAGAATACTTAATCAGGTTAGGGCTCCCCTGGTGGCTCAGAGGTAAAGAATCTATCTGTAAATGCAGGAAACTTGGATTTGATGCCTGGGTCAAGAAGATCCCCTGGAGAAAGAAATGGCAACCCACTCAAATATTCTTGCTTGGGAAATCCCATGGACAGAAGAGCCTGCTGGTCTACCATCTCTCTTGCAAAAGAGTCGGGCATGACTTAGCAACTAAACAACAACAATCAGATTAAGTATTCAGAACAGAACAGAAATACTGTTCTGTTTCATTTTTTGCTTATTATTTTTTTAATTCATGATTACTATTGAATTTTATCAAATGCACTTTCAAAAATCTCTTGAGATTTTTTAACTCCTTAATTTCCATTGCCCATTCCTTTTGGAGGCCTTGAAGTGTAGCGGGCCCAAAAGCCCATGGCATATCCTCTCTAACTTTATCAAGGATTTGTAGCTCACTCTGTGTGCTTGTGTGGGGAATTGGAAGAATCACAGATGCTCAAGAGACTGAATCAATTGTTTCAGATGAGATCTTGGCTTTACTACTTTTAAAAGCTCCTTAGGTGTTTTTACCTTGAGTTGAGAAACACTATCATCAAGATACTTTAAAAAATGATTGTGATATGAGAGAGATGGAGACATCAAGGGAGAAGGATGTTTTACCGAAAGAGGGTATATTTTTCTTTAAAAAATACCTTATTCACCATTATAACTTGCTCTCTTTCTTTCTCCAGCAGCAAGTTCTTTTTATGATTATATCTTATAGGATGTTGGATGAGACCTGCAAATGAACAAACTGTGGCTGACTAGGGCCTTTTCCATTGCTGTAAAATAGAAACAACTGTCTTGATTTCATTCTATACATTTACTACAGATAAAATATTTCCTCTTATATTTAAGAAGGTTTGAATATTAACTACTTCCTCCCTTCATACAAGTGAAAGCTATTTTTCCAAGAGCCAGACTCCAAGACAAAAAGTATCACCAGACAAAAGGATCTCAATACACAAAAGAAAAGAAGGTGGTTTGGGAGGATAATAAGATAAAAAAGAGAGAAAGAAAAAACAAGATTGCTAAATTGGTCACTTACCTCTGTAGCCCACAGTAAGGGGGAAGCCCTTAACTCAGAACTACCTGGTCAGCAATTGCAGTTTAACAAGATTCCTGGTGATTCACGTACACAATAAAGTTTAGAAGGTGAAGGTGAAGTCGCTCAGTCATGTCTGACTCTTTGCTACCCCATGGACTGCAGTCTACCAGGCTCCTCTGTCCATGGGATTTTCCAGGTAAGAATACTGGAGTGGGTTGCCATTTCCTTCTCCAATAAAGTTTAGAAGCCCTGGTTAAATGAAGCATTAGTTCTCAGCCCTGGATGCACAATCTGCACTGGGACAAATTTTAAAAATGAAATGCTGGGTCTTCTCCAGAGACTGATTCAATTGGACTGGGTTGGGTCATACTAGAATCACTCAGGGAAAAATTAGCTCCAGTTGATGGAGATGAAAGTGGGAGCTGGTACATTCCTAGTGACCCAACGTGAAGTGGTAGTATCCAAGAAGTTAGTGGTGAAATTAAAGGCAACTCCAAGGATTTTAAAGAATGGGGGAAACTGATAATAATGTTGATTATCCTTCCTGCTCTTTCACTTCTGAGATTCTTAACTGATGGTCCATCTTTTTGCACAAAAGGTACACATTTAGAATATGGAAACAGTCTTCCATGGATGCTGAGGGATGACTGTATAAACTGTATTCCTGAGAGTGTTTCGAATTCATTTAATTATGGTATCCTTATCATTTATTTGGGCTTCCCTGGTGGCTCAGAGGTTAAAGCGTCTGCCTCTATTACAGGAGACCTGGGTTCGATCCCTGGGTCGGGAAGATCCCCTGGAGAAGGAAATGGCAACCCACTCTGGTATTCTTGCCTGGAGAATCCCATGGACGGAGGAGCCTGGTGGGCTACAGTCCATGGGGTCGCAAAGAGTCGGACACGACCGAGTGACTTAACTTAACTTATTATTTCTTTACCCTAAATGATCTTAGAATGTTTAAAAAAAAAAAAAGCGTGCTCGGAAACAGTTGTAGTTTGTCCCAAATCTGAGGTTTTGTAGAAATAAAATCTCACTTCTGTGTATTTGAATGTTTCGCTCATTGTATTTTATTAACTCATGAAATTTCACAGCTATTTAGTCAAGAATTCAACTTGATAAGTATTTTAAAACACATCAGTTATGTATGGAAAATTCTGTATTTATAGATCTATGAAAGAAAGAAATATCTGGACTTTGGTTCTAAGTTATAGCTAAATAGTTTCACATGTTATTTATTTATTTTTTGGTCATATTAAGGACCTAAATCTTACATAGTTGAAATTTAATTATTTTCAAATTAAATAATTTAAAAAGTTAAATTCTCTGATTTTATTCCCTTTTCAGTAATTTATTTCATAATGTTAAAATTTATTATATTTAACTCCTGGCCCCTTTGGTCATTAAAATGAACATCTTTTCCACTATAGTCTTTTCCGACATACTTTTAAAATAGCCTTAAATTTAATCTCTTTAGATGTTATTAAAGTTTCAGTTCTTTTATAGTTTTCTTTCAAGTTGACAAATAGAATTACCTTTTATTTAGTGGAATATCACAGTATAATTTTCCTTCTATGTCAGTATAAGGGGGGAATAATCTTTCTCACTCATTTTGGGATTATTTTGTAAATCTCTTCACAGTCAAATATAAGATTAGTATCCAATTATACTATCTGCAGTCTTCAATCCACTCCTTTTTCTGTTGAACATCACTTCAAATAGATCTTTAGCCTACTACCCAGAATTATCATTTGTTTCTTATGCATTGAATAATAATGCGATGCTTCCTCTTTTTCAGACCCTTTCCACTTATGATTCCATTCTAAGCCTCTTGATCCCACTTTATAGTCATTTAAACCATGACTGAACTCTTTTTTCCCCTCTTCTTTCCTCCTGTCTTTTTTCTGACAAATTCCATCTACCTCTGCAGCCACAGCTGCCATTCATCCTGACTCATCCTTATTCAGATGATGGTGCTGAGGAGATATAACTAACTGACTATGTAAGTCTGCTTCTGCTTTTACTTCCTGGATGGAAGAATTCATAATTCTCCACTTTCATGAAATCTCTAGCTTTGGGGGCTGGGTGCTTGACTCATGCAGTTTTCCTATGCTCCAATTCTGAATATATGGCTCCATTCAAGAATACATTGACCGATTGACTACTTTCATAGAAAGAAAGAAAACTAAAATACATGTATGTACTGAATAAGCCTTCACTTTTTTGAGTATAAAGTGATTTTGGAGAGCTGGGGTCGATATTTTGACACTTTTCCAAGTAGTTCTAAGGTTGTGTATGAATCTGTAAACAGTATCTGCCTACCCTGAAAGAAGTATTGGAAATTCCCAATGTGTCATCATGACTATCTGTTCTAGTTAGTCTGAAGATAAAACTTCACTGAAAAATCTTCCATATGGTTTTCTTCCCATATGCTAACAAGGGAAGGCCAATTTTCCACGACTAATATGCTTCTGTATAATCTATAAACATGATGCCAGGTATTTTGATAGGGTGTTCTGAAAACTTGCTCCTACTCTCAAATTACAAAGTCCTTAAGAAGACATTTTCAAGGGTCCTTGTAAATCAAGGTAAATTCATGTTCCTGAGGATATACTGGGTGAAGAAAGGGGACAGAGAGGCAATTTTGGAAAGTGAATGGATGGGAAGAATAGTAACAAATAAAGTCACCTATCACATTTCTCTTGTTCTTTCCCCCCCTGCTCTAATGATCCTTTAGTTGTGCATTTCCCTGAAATAGTTCTAAGGATCCTAATGGGGAATCCTATGTGCTTGATGGAGGGCCGTTGTGGATGAATTCTAACTTCTTATCTTTCATTCTTCCTTGTTTGAGATGGTTATGATGATGATTTTTAATACTGACGATGTCCAGAACTAACTCCTCTAACTCCTCATCGATTTCTGCTTTATTGACTGTGCCAAAGCCTTTGACTGTGTGGATCACAAGAAACTGTGGAAAATTCTGAAAGAGATGGGAATACCAGACCACCTGACCTGCCTCTTGAGAAATCTGTATGCAGGTCAGGAAGCAACAGTTAAAACTGGACATGGAACAACAGACTGGTTCCAAACAGGAAAAGGAGTACGTCAAGGCTGTATATTGTCACCCTGCTTATTTAACTTATATGCACAGTCCATCATGAGAAATGCTGGGCTGGATGAAGCACAAGCTGGCATCAAGATTGCCAGGAGAAATATCAAGAATCTCAGATATGCAGATGATACCACCCTTATGGCAGAAAGTGAAGAAGAACTAAAAAGCCTCCTGATGAAAGTGAAAGAGGAAAGTGAAAAAGTTACCTTAAAGCTCAACATTCAGGAAACTAAGATCATGGCATCTGGTCCCATCGCTTCATGGCAAATTGATGGGGAAACAGTGGAAACAGTGGCTGACTTAATTTTTCTGGGCTCCAAAATCACTGCAGATGGTGATTGCAGCCATGAAATTAAAAGATGCATACTCCTTGGAAGGAAAGTTATGACCAACCTAGAGAGCATATTCAAAAGCAGAGACATTACGTTGCCAACAAATGTCCTGCTAGTCAAGGCTATGGTTTTCCCAGTAGTCATTTGTGGATGTGAGAGTTGAGCTATAAAAATGCTGAGCAATGAAGAATGGATGTTTTTGAACTGTGGTGCTGGAGAAGTCTCTTGAGAGTCCCTTGGAAGGCAAGGAGATCCAACCAGTCCATTCTAAAGGAAATCAGTCCTGAGTGTTAATTGGAAGGACTGATGTTGAAGCTGAAACTCCAATACTTTGGCCACCCGATGCAAAGAAATGACTCATTTGAAAATACCCTGATGCTAGAAAAGATTCAAGGTGAGAGGAGAAGGGGATGACAGAGGATGAGATGTTTGGATGACATCACCGACTCAATGGACATGAGTTTGAGTAAATTCCAGTACAGGGAGGCCTGGCGTGCTGCAGGGGTCACAAAGAGTTGGACACGACTGAGTGACTGAAGTGAACTGCACTGAACTCCTGTAACACTTAACACACCAGTCCAGCTTCTGGGGCTCCACAAACAAAATACCTGTACATTTAGGACTAGCTTGATGCTACTAGTGAAATTTTGTTCCCTCTGAATCCTGGCTAAGTATCTCAACCATCCAAGTCATCTCCTGAAAGTGGTGTTCCTGATCATTATGTAGGAATGGCTGTTTTTTTTTTTTTTTTCTACATTGCAATTATTATGTATTTTTCTTGTTCATTGCACAATGCCAGACATTGTACAATATTTAAATGAATAAAGGAAGATCACCTAGGCATTTTATTAAATATATCTATTATTAGACTCCATCCCCAAAGATTATGAATCATTGTCTGGAGTTGAATCTAGGAGACTGATTTCCACAAAGAGCTCTCATGTGATTCTGCAGGTGATCTGTCTAGGGACCATGGGTTAAGAAACACTGCTATAGGAGCAATAAATATGGGACTTGGCAGAATTCTACATGTGAATTGGGTTTTACCATGGGAAAGAAAAAAAATTTAAAAGGAAGTCCAGAAGGTAAATGAAATGTGGATTTACTTTGCAGTTTATTTACATGTATCTGGCTTAGCAGGTAAAGAATCTGCCTGCAATGCAGGAGACTCAGAAGATGCAGGTTCAATCACTGAGTCAGGAAGATCCCCTGGGGGAGGAAATGGCAACCCATTGCAGTATTTTTGCCTGAGAATCCCATGGACAGAAGAGCCTGGTAGGGTATAGTCCATGGGGTTGCAAGGAGTCGGACACAACTGAGCAAGATGAGCACATACCTAATTACATCATTTATTACACAGATGCCATGTCAATTTTGAATCAAGAGCTGTTTTCACTAGGAATGAATAACCCAATGATGAGTGACAAAGGCAAAGTCCTAACCCTGGTTCTTTTCTTTCTTATCCATATTTTTGAGGTTCCCCCCACCTTGGTAGTAAATAATGTCTTGTGTAGTTTTGTGGTTATAATGGCTACTAATGTTTCTTTCAAATCATTTTGCCCAAGTTAATGCTGCCCTTGCTAATATACTTTGTCATTTATCTCATTGGACATCAATTGCTCACATTTTGCATTTAAACTTTTGTTAAATTGTATTTTAGTGCTGAATGTGATGGAAATCTGTCCAGTTAGGAAGATTTTATATGCTATGTTTTACAGATGTGATTGTTTTTCTTAGCTAGGTCTCCCTGTAGGTTACACTAACCTAAGCTTCCTCTTTGTGATATTTGTTGTATATTTCTGTAAGGATCACTTGTGTTTTACAGTAATCCTGCCTTCCTCTGTGGTGGTGTTTCTCAAACTACAATGTGCAAATGAATTACCCAGTCAAGAAGAGGTGTGATGGGGCTTAGGATTCAGCATTTAATAACAAGTTCCCAAATGCTGCTTGTCTACAAACCAAGCTTCAAGTAGCTAAGCTCCAAGGGCTTCCCTGGGGGCTCAGTTAGATGGTAAAGAATCTGCCTGCAGTGTGGGACAACTGGGTTTGATCTCTGGGTCAGAAATATACCCTGGAGAAGGAAATGGCAACACACTCCAGTAATCTTGACAGGAGTATCCCTTGGACAGAGGAGCCTGGTGGGCTACATTCCCTGGGGTCACAAAGAGTTGGACACAACTGAGCAATTAACACTCACTTTCAAAGAAAGCAAGAGTTGGTTTTATAGCCCTGCAGCCATTGTCAGTATGGTTCAGTTCAGTTCAGTTGCTCGGTCGTGTTCGACTCCTTGCGACCCCATGAATCACAGCACGCCAGGCCTCCCTGTCCGTCACCAACTCCCGGAGTTCACTCAAACTCATGTCCATCGAGTTGGTGATGCCATCCAGCCATCTCATCTTCTGTAGGTCTGTAAATAATCGTTTTTCAGAAACAATCCTTTTCCAGAAAGAGACTTCTTCCTGGTGAGCAATCTCTCTGAAAAACAAAAATCACTTTAACTGTCCTATCATCTTGGCTACTTATCATAATATATATAATCACACTAACAAGTATTAACTATGAACTTTACCCTTGTCAATTCAACTGCATTATCTCTCAAAATTTTACTCAGCTCTTAGCCTCTTCCTAAGACCTCTACCACAAGAAAGAGTTAGATCTTCATTGTTTCTCATTTTAATTTCTGTAAAATATACTAAATTTAATTACTATAAAATATTCTAAATGCTTTCCTTTTCTCAGCTTTTCCTTGTAATTTCTATTCCATTCATCTCCTCTTGCCTCTTCTTTCTTCACCATCCTCTCACATGAAACAGCTTCTGATGTGCTTAACACAGGCACAGATGGAGCCTAAACCCAGAAGGAGGTAAAGAGTGAGAGTGTTTCCATTTCACCTAACCTACAGGCTGGACCCTCTGATTGAGTGCAAAACAAAGGCTAGGCATAGTTCCGCTTTCATGCTCAGGATCCATTATATCTGTTGTAATGAGACAGCATTGTACCAGGCCAGTGAGAGAAGGTACATCCTTATAAACTGTAGAGGATTAAGCCTATAACATGCTCAGTATGCTTTGGTGAATCCAACAATCTAAGGTTTTTCTTTCCCCTAGCCACACTGGAAGCTGTGCTTGAGGTAAACAAGCACATGTGAGAAGGGGGTAAGTTAATAGGAGCAGCATTTTCAGAGGATCATTGAGGTTGCTTTTTCCTGACTTAGAGCCTTAAGAAGTATATTTGAGTTCCCACCCCACTGGTAGGAAGAAATGTCCAAGTATGCTCTGTAGACACAGCAAAGCACCTCAAGGAATTTCCAGAAATATTTGGGAGGAGTTACCCCCAAAAGAGCCGGTTCCTGCCAACCATGTTTGGCACCAGTCGTGGGTCCCAAAATGTTGAGATTTGTGAAGTGATATTAAATCAATGTGACCCAATTTTATACACAAAAGCTTTTGAACTTTCGACCTTACAAGTTCTCTCTATATCCCCAAGACCTGTTCATGCCTGGTAGATCAGGAATACCATTAAATATTTCCTGAATAAATTTAGGGCTTCCCTGGTGGCTCAGAGGTTAAAGCATCTGCCTGCAATGCAGGAGACATGGGTTCGATCCCTGGGTTGGGAAGATCCCCTGGAGAAGGAAATGGCAACCCACTCTAATACTCTTGCCTGGAAAATCCCATGGATGGAGGAGCCTGGCTGGTTACAGTCCACAGGGTCTCAAAGAGTCAGACATGACTGAGCGACTTCAAAAAAATAATAATAATAATTTTTAATGTATTATATTCCAGGGCTTCCCTGGATCAGCTACCTAACAAATCTATTGACAGTCAAGAATGATGACCTAAAAATTTTTTTGTGAATACTATGCTAATTTCATTTATATGAAAATATTCAGCAATCTTTATTCTAAATTAAAAAAAAAGAAAATTGAACTCTTCATAAACATGGCTTATATCTGTTCTTTTTCAAACTATGTTCTGAAAAGCCCTGGAGTTCCCCCCCAAATGTGGGAGACACTATGGGGACAGGAGAACCAAGGAGGGTAAGCAGATCTTTGTATTCCTCATCTCATTTCAAGCAGATTATATCTACTTTCTCCTGTTTTATATATTGCATTTCCAAGTAGAACTTCATTTGGAAAGGGGGATCTTCTGGAAATAGGTAAATAAATGAACTGGAAATTCAGTGATTGACAGGTTTCTGAAGTGTGTTGGTTACATTAGCTTTCCTGGGGCTGTTCTACAAAGTATGTTCCCTCCTTTTGTTTGCTACCAGCATGGTATTACAGGCTTTTCCACTGAGCGACTCCCTTGTGTTGACAGAACTCCAGCAGGTTTCACAGGAAGCCGGGGTCTCTGTAAAGTGTGTATGTGAGGAAGCTGTGTGCTCTCAGATCTCAATGTAGCCACTGAATTAATATGGTTACTTCTGAAGAGAGGTGACTCCATGAAATATTAACCAGACCTAGCTTCAGGGATAAAGGCTTAATTCCTGCTGTGTCATCAGCACTTTTGAGCATAAAATTTTCAAGTGCTGGAAAGTTTCCTTCCTTACTTCATCTCTGTTAGTGGCAGTGTCATTCTCCCTGGCTTTTTCTTTAGCTTGGCTAAATGACCTTATAATAAAAGTTACTGAACTACATGGAGGTCAAGTTCATCAGGGAATTTATTTTATTTTTCTAAGAGATCACATCACCGTCTGTGATCTTAACTTCAAATAGAGAAAATTTTATAATTTCAACTAATTTTCATTTGAGGTTATTTTCTGCTAATTTTAGCAACAATTCTTGAACTTATTTATATTTTTCTTCTGAACTACATTTTCAGATAACCACTTTCTGAGCATAATTCAATGGTTTATACAGTTTACTGTTTACTTAATTTTTTTGTTCCAAAGTTTTAGAAGAGTCCCATCTTTTTATAGTTCCAAAATGGTGGCAGTTAATTTTTATTCATCTTCTTAATTTCCATTATGAGTTTTTAAATCCTTTTTAAAAATTGTGTTAAAAAAAGCACAAGCTTTTAGTTTTTTACTGTTGAGTATGATAACTGAAGATTTGTCATATATGTTTTATTTTGTTGAGGTATATTTTATCTATATCTTCCTTGTGTCTTTATTATAAATGGATGTTGAGTTCTGTCATATCCTTTTGCTCTATCTATTGAGATAGTTATATGATTTTTCCCCTTTATTTCATTAATGAGATATATCACAGTGATTGATTCACAGACATTGCATCATTCTTGCATCTCTGGAATAAATTCCACTTGATTGTGGTGCATAATCCTTTAAAAGTATTTTTGAATTTGATTTACAATATTTTGTTGAAGATTTTTATATTTATGTTCATCAGAGATATTGGCCTGGAATTTTCTTTTCTTTGGCATACTTGTCTAGTTTTACAATCAGGATAATGCTGGCCTCATTAAATAAACGGAAGAATTTGGAAGAATTCCCTCCTCTTTTAAATTTTGGAAGAGTTTAAGAAAGGGTTGGTATTAATTCTTCTTTGAATATTTGATAGAACTTACCAGTGAAGCCATCTGGTCCTTCCTGAACATTTGTTTGTTGGGAGGTTTTTGATTACTGATTCATTCTCCTGACTTGTAATCAGTCTGTTCAGATTTTCTATTTTGTCATGATTTAGTTTGGGTATGCTGTATGTTTCTAGAAACATATCTATTTCTTTTAGGTTGTCCAATTTGTTGGAGTATAATTTTTCAGAGTATTTTCTTATGATCCTTTTTAAAAATTTCTGAGATATCAGTTGTAATATCTCTTTTTTCTGATTTTACTTGAGTCCCTCCATCTCTCTTTTTTGCTTTTTCTATTTTGGTGAATCTAGCTAAAGTTTTGTCATTAAAAAAAAAATCTTTTCAAAGAATCATTTCTTGGTTTCATTGAACGTTTCTATTGTCTTTCTATTTTTTATTTCATTTATTTCTTCTGCAATCTTTATTTCCTCTTTTCTACTAACTTGGTCTTCACTTGTTGTACTTTTTCTAGTTCTTTGAGATATAAGTAAGTTAAGCTGTTTAGTTGAGACATTTTGTTTCTTGAGGTAGAAACAAGACTTATTTGTTTCTTATAACTATAAACTTTCCATGAATTTTGGTATACTTCCATTTTTGTTTGTCTCAAGGTGTTTTAAAACTTCTCTTTTGTTATTTTCTTTGCCCCATTGGTCAGTTGTTTAAACTCCATATATTTGTAAAGTTCCTAAGTTTCTTCATATAATTTTAATCTTGCTATCTTTGTACTTGGATAAAATGCTTGATATGATTTCAATCCTGTAAAATTTATGAAGACTTTGTGGCCTAACATATACTCTATCCTGGAAACTGTTCCAAGTGCACTTGAGAGGAATGTGCATTCTATTGCTTTTTTGTTTTGTTGTTTTTTAAATATATTCAGCCACTCTATGTCTTTTGGTTGGGGAATTCAATCTATTTACGTTTACAGGAAAAATGGTGGCCCAGTGGTAAAGAATCCGCCTGCAATGTAGTGCTCATGTCTCTTTTCCTATAGGAGAGGTAAGAGATGCAGATTGGATCCCTGGGTTGAAAGATCCCCTAGAGAGGGAAATGGCAACTCACTCAGTAATTCTTGCCTGGAGAATCCCATGGACAGAGGAACCTGCTGGGCTACAGCCCATAGGGTCGCAAAGAGTTAGACATGACTGAAATGATTTAGCACTTACTATTGCCTTGTTTTTTTCGTGTCTTGTAGTTCTTTTGTCCACTTTTTAAATCTCTTGCTATTTTACTTTTTCTTCATTTTTTTTCCTTTAGTGACATAGTTTGCTTCCTTTCTCTTTTTCTTTTGTTTCATTTCTATGTATATTTTGTGTTTACCATCAGGCTTACAAAAAATGTCTTTCTGTTACAGCAGATTTTTTGTTGTTGATGTTGACAACTTAACTTCAATCACATATAAAAATTCTACAGTTTACCATCTCCAACTCTAACTTTGTTATTCATCTCAAAAATTGCATCTTTTATATATTGTGTATCCATTAGTATATTTTTATAGCTATTATATTTTTACACTTTGCCTTTTAACTTTTATATCAGAATTAAAGTGATTTATCAACCA
Organism: Capricornis sumatraensis; assembly: GCF_032405125.1. Lineage (NCBI taxonomy): Eukaryota > Metazoa > Chordata > Mammalia > Artiodactyla > Bovidae > Capricornis > Capricornis sumatraensis. Next base: position 68,174,694 of record NC_091079.1, read on the forward strand.
CTATTACAGAATTAGAATATTCTGCATTTGTCTATGAAGAAGGCAATGGCACCCCACTCCAGTACTCTTGCCTGGAAAATCCCCTGGGTGGAGGAGCCTGGTAGGCTGCAGTCCATGGGATTGCTAAGAGTCGGACAGGACTGAGCGACTTCACTTTCACTTTTCACTTTCATGCATTGGAGAAGGACATGGCAACCCACTCCAGTGTTCTTGCCTGGGGAATCCCAGGGATGGGGGAGCCTGGTGGGCTGCCGTCTATGGGGTCGTACAGAGTCAGACACGACTGAAGTGACTTAGCAGCAGCAGCAGCAGCAGCAGCAGCAGCAGCAGCAGCATTTGTCTATATTTATCTTTAACAGCAAGCTTTATGCTCCATATGCTTTTGTGTTGCTTTTTAGCATCTTTTCATTTTATCTTAAAGAACTTCCTTTAGCATTTCTTATAAGGTAGGTCTAGTAGTGATAAAATCCATCAGCTTTTGTTTATCTGGGGAAGTCTTTATCTCTCTTTTATTTTTGAAAGACAGGTATGCTGGATATAGTATTCTTGGTTGGCAGCTTTTTCACTCAGTCCTTAGAAATATATATAATTCCACTGAATACAATTTTCAGTTTAGTTATTGAATTCTTTAACTCCAAAACTTGATTGGCTCTTGTTTATATTTTCTCTTTGCTAAATTGCTGTTTTCTTCTATTTGCATTTTTGAATTTGCTCTATAATTTTTTAATGTGTTATTTTCTTTAGCTTGACCATCTTTATGAGTCAGTTTGGATTTTTGTCAGATAATCCATATAGCTTATTTCTTTCATGTTCCTTTCTGGAGATTTATCTTTTTCATTTGGTTGTTCCATTTCCTCCTTTTTCTTTGTGTTCTTTGTAACTTTATGTTGGTACCTGTGTTAATAAGAAAACAGTATACTTTCCCAATCTTTATGGACTAGATCCATACAGGGAAAAACCTTTACCCATCAGACTTAATAGATATTCTAAGGGCCTTTCAAACTTTTCCTATGAATGTGTCTCTAACTATAAATCTACGCAAACAAGTCTTTTGTGTAGATTCCTAATTAAAGGGATACTCTGTTCCTTTTTAAAATTTATTTCTTTTTTCAAAAAGGAACTTGCAATCTCTTGCCCCCTCTGGTGTCTGTCTTCTACGCCACAGATCCTTTAAAGTAGAGACATGACACCAACTATTTTTTGGTCTCAACGTCCTGTAGGCATTTAGATTATGTCAGGTCATATCAGGTCCCCAAGTTGAAACAGACAGAACTGTATCCACAAGCAGCCCCTGGAAACCTGGAATGTTGAAGGCATGCTCCACTGTTCTCTTTCCCCTTGAAGATGTAGATGCTGAACTATGTCAGTCTGAGTCTGCTGTACTGTGGGTCCTCTGGAGAAGCAGAATGATGCACAGCTGTTTTGCTTGTTGTTGTTCTCAGTGGCCCCTAGGCATGTTTGATTGTGCTGGATCCTGTCAGTGCTCTGAGATAAGGAAGATGGAAACCAATCCCGTGGGCAGCCCTTGCCTCCCAAGTTCAGAAACTTGAATGTACACTCCTCAGTCTTCCCTTTGCCTCTCTGTGAAGAGGCCAGAAGCTGGGGGTTTTATTCTGATTATGTGAGAGGGCTCATGGTGACAAGACTCCAACCATATTCCTACTGGTTTTGATGAAGTTGGTTTTATGCTTATCTGGGGTACAGGGGCCCTTGCTCTCTTTCCTAAGATTTCTCATAAAGAGAATCATTCCACATATTTTTGTTGAATAACTGTGGAAAAGAAGGGTCTTGGACTTCTTATTCTGCTATATAGCGATATCACCTTTTAATCTTTGTAGAGGCTTTATGTTTAACCAACTGATCAACTTATGTTGAGTACTATTTAAGGGTTTGATGTGATGGAATGAATATGATAACTTATGAGTTCTGGTCTTCTTTCTTAAAAATTTACCATCTAGCTTTAGAAATTAGCAATAGACATTCAAATAGATAGTAATGAAGTACAAATTAAATAACAAGAGGGAAAAATAAGAAGTAACTTCATAGGTCCTGCTTTCACTGTGTTCAGAGCATTTTTGTCCCATGCAGGCTCAGCCTCACCTATCTCTTCAGATAGGGGACAAATACCAGTAGATATGATTGGGATTGTTGTTGCTGTTGTTCAGTCCTAAGTCCCTAAGTCACATTCAACTCTTTGTGACCCCACGGAATGTAGCACACAAGACTCTTTTGTCCATGGGGTTCTCCAGGCAAGAATACTGGAGTAGGTTGCCATTTCCTTCTCCAAGGGATCGTTCCAGACCAGGGATCAAGCCTGTGTCTCCTGCATTAGCAAGTAGATTCTTTATCACTGAGCCACCAGGGAAGCCCTATGCTTGGAAACATCAGCACTAATTCTCCCTCTTCTGCCAATTAAACGAAGATTCTTCAGTCCATGTAGCTGCTCTTGATTAGTAGAATAAACTGGAGGTCTTCCTACTATACTCCCAGTAATAGATTGAAAGCTTTGAATATTAATGTTAGCCCGTATGAAACCAGATTTCAGCATATGAAGCTATCCTTCAATGAGCAAAACTCTTCTGGGTTGACGAGCATTTTTTCTAGTCCTGGTTATTTGCTCTTCTCCAATCAGACCACAACATTGAGGTTCCAGTTTCTTGTGTGTTGGGTCCCCTAGGTGGTGACAATTTCAAAGCCATAGTTAATTAACTACTGGATGAATTATAGTAAACAATAAATGATGAATTTCAAAAGACTTGGAGATTTCAGGTTAGAAAACACTGACCACAATTCATGATTTAAAAAATCTGTCTTCAGATGGAACATCTAGTTCTATCCAGATCCTGTAAAAATAAAAAATAAAAACAAATGTTTCTTAACTCTTAACTCTGGTCTTTTAATCATGCTGTTCTCCTTTAGGCCAAAAAATGATAGGCCTTCTCATCTCATTTCTTATTTTTTCTCTTATCCAATTTCTAGTCTGCCTTTTCTGGTCTGCTTTTATCTCCATCATTTCAATCAAGTGAATTTTAAGCTCTCCCACAACCAGTCCAAAATTAATAAGTTTTGCACATTCTTAGAGACTTCTCTGGCCACTTTAGATGCATTTTATAGTTTTTCTGCTTTAATTCTAGAGTTAGGTATACAAGTTGATATCTACAGAGATTAATTTTCAAATGTGGAAACATTTTCAGCAGCTCAGTTCAGTTCAGTTCAGTTCAGTCGCTCAGTCGTGTCCGACTCTGCGACTCTTCAGCAGCTCAACTAGCCTCCAATCTGGTACTCCTTTTCTCCAGAAATTTCTCCCTCTCTTGCCGTCCCCAGTACCCATTCCCTGAAGCTCCTGGGTTATTTCCTTCATCAAGCCCTGCATTTGCCTTTGTTTTTTTTTTCTTTCTCTAGTATGTCCTTCCTTCTCTTGACTTCAAGGATCAATTCCTCTGAGAAGTCTCTGGCCCTCTTTCTACTGATTTTCTTCTTTGTTCCCCAAATGGATTCTTTTGTCCACCTCTCTGACAAGATGACAATGTTAGAACTAAAGAATCGTCACAATCATGGCTCCTCTGATGGCATTATTCCATCGTTACTACCTCTAAATCTGCCCTAAATTTTTATCTTGATTTTTTTCTGTTTAGGTTATGACATATAACTTTCTCATTCCTTGAACTGCAGTCTTATGTAGCCAGCTTTTGGATTTTTACCTCACTTTCTTAGTTTTATTTAATAGCTATGAAGACAGTCATAGTCACTCCATAGTGGCGACTTCACAGTGCTTTGCTTAAAAGCCCCAGCACTAGGGACTGTCATTATCCGTTTAGGTACTGCCTTCTCCATTTATTAACTGTAACCTAGCGTAATTTATATAAAATCTCTGAGGCTCAGTATCATCACCTCTCAATGGGTTCTTTACATTAAAAAGAGAAAGCTTAAAAGAGTTTTTTTTAAAAACTATTTAGCACAATGCCAGGTATTTAGTAAACAGTCTGTACAGGTTAACTTAGCTTTTATTATTAAGTCAGAGTGAAATAGTAAAGTCAAATTGTGCTTTCCTGTTTATTTTGATAAGAACTTAATAGTCTATAGATAACAATTTCTTTGTTTACTACATCATTTATTTTTGCTGATATGTTCATGTACATGTGATGTGGCTTTCTTTTCCCAAACAAGGAGAGCTCTTAGAAAGACAGTTCTAGTAACAAGTAATGGGTAGAAAGAACAGTTTAACTCTGCCCAAACTATCTCTTATACAATTTAACAGAGATTCTCCATCCTTTGTTGTTCTATATCTTGTAATATTAATAGCAAAGCAACTCAAAGAAAAGCTTATTTTGCAAATATTTTAACATGGGACACTTTCTTCTTTTTTTCTTTTTAATGGTCAGTGTTGAAACTGTGTAATAGTTGCTTGAATTTTTCTTTCATGTTAAAATCTGTATGTCTTTTCAAGATGTAGAAGTGCAAGACTTCTAGTCCATTTATATTGGAGTTGGATCACAGCCACTGTCTGGTATCCTTTGCCTTATCCATGGATCTTCCCTTAGATCAAATCTGGGTCAAAATGGAGTAGTTTTTTGCACATGCATTGAATCTTTTAAAGTTTGTCAACTTTCTCAAGAGCCAAGGAAACCTACTTTGTACTTGGCTACTGGACATCGAAAATTATTATCCTCTTATGTAGCTGTCAGACAGTACTATATCTTCAGTCATCTCTCAGTCAGCCAATACTTTCCTCAAATTTATTTGGAATAAATTGCAGTCCAGATGGATTTTTCTCTTTATCCAGAACTCAAAATTAGTCTTTAAATTAAGCCAGATTATCAGAGAACTGTGGACTTAGGCTACTTTTTATTGACCCTTTGTAGAGTTATTTTTACTTAGACTATTGATCTGTGTTGAAAGACTTTATAGGAAATGGTGTAAAAACTTTTATTATATTTATTATAGAGATAACCTTGAGATTTTTACTGCATTCAAATGTTTTCAGATCCCTAGGCAAAATTTCTTTCAGATATCAATATTTTGATAGCTATACCCTTCTTGAGCATGTTAAAGAGGTCAATTATCAGGTCTTAGAAAATGGATATGTAAAATAGTAATTCAAATATAACTAAGATCCCTCACCATCTTGGTCATTTGGATATTCAGTATTTTTATTTGTACTACATAAAGCCGAACTTATATTATTGAATTTCTTATTAAAAGGGCAAGTGGCTATATATTACATCTATAAAATTTTGATTATAAGAATTTAATTTGGTAGCAATGATACTGATACTGCATGTTCATTATCTGTGCTAATTTACTTTATTTGGTTATGTTAGATGTTAATGACATTCCTTACCAAAGTTTACTGTTTATTTTTTTCATTACATAACCAAATTTCTTTATCAAGTCTTCATTATATACAGAACATAGTTTTAGCCAGTCTGAAGAACAACAAAAGAAAAGCAAGACCTACCACCCTTTCTTTAAGACTCATTTAGATTTCTGAGAGCGGATCAAAAAATTATTTGGAAAATTAATTGGAAACTTTTCTTAGATTGCATGAGATCAAATTGCCAACATCTGCTGGACCATGGAAAAAGCAAGAGAGTTCCAGAGAAACATCTATTTCTGCTTTATTGACTATGCCAAAGCCTTTGACTGTGTGGATCACAAGAAACTGTGGAAAATTCTGAAAGAGATGGGAATACCAGACCACCAGACCTGCCTCTTGAGAAATCTGTATGCAGGTCACGAAGCAACAGTTAGAATTGGACATGGAACAACAGACTGGTTCCAAATAGGAAAAGGAGTCGTCAAGGCTGTATATTGTTACCCTGCTTATTTAACTTCTATGCAGAGTACATCATGAGAAACGCTGGGCTGAAAGAAACACAAGCTGGAATCAAGATTGCTGGGAGAAATATCAATCACCTCAGATATGCAGATGACACCACCCTTATGGCAGAAAGTGAAGAGGAACTAAAAAGCCTCTTGATGAAAGTGAAAGAGGAGAGCGAAAATGTTGGCTTAAAGCTCAACATTCAGAAAACGAAGATTGTGTCATCTGGTCCCATCACTTCATGGGAAATAGATGGGGAAACAGTAGAAACAGTGTCAGACTTATTTTTTGGGGGCTCCAAAATCACTGCAGATGGTGACTGCAGCCATGAAATTAAAAGACGCTTACTCCTTGGAAGAAAAGTAATGACCAACCTAGATAGTATATTCAAAAGCAGAGACGTTACTTTGCCGAATAAGGTTTGTCTAGTCAAGGCTATGGTTTTTCCTGTGGTCATGTATGGATGTGAAAGTTGGACTGTGAAGAAGGCTGAGTGCCGAAGAATTGATGCTTTTGAACTGTGGTGTTGGAGAAGACTCTTGAGAGTCCCTTGGACTGCAAGGAGATCCAACCAGTCCATTCTGAAGGAGATCAACCCTGGGATTTCTTTGGAAGGGATGATGCTGAAGCTGAAGCTCCAGTACTTTGTCCACCTCATGTGAAGAGTTGACTCATTGGAACTCTGATTCTGGGAGGGCTTGGGGGCAGGAGGAGAAGGGGACAACAGAGGATGAGATGGCTGGATGGCATCATGGACTCGATGGACACGAGTCTGAGTGAACTCCGGGAGATGGTGATGGACAGGGAGGCCTGGTGTGCTGCGATTCATGGGGTCGCAAAGAGTCGGACACAACTGAGCGACTGAACTGAACTGAACTGAAAATAGATTAAGCAATACATTTAAGTGCTGTGGAAATATGGGGTGAATGAGTCAAATAGCTGTATGAAGTAGTCTTTCTCAAAGTCCAAAAAAGGAAAGTAAAGCATGAGAAAAGAACAATTTATATCTCAGAGAAGTAGGAAATAAGTTTTGTTATTCTTACTGACAAATAGAGGTAGACTGGAGTGCTAATGCTTCTGTGATATACTGGAATTAAGGAGAATGTAATTGGATAGAAGCTTGGGCAAAATTAGGAAAAATGAACAAATGTTCCACTTTGAACACTGACTTCTGTTCTGAGATCCTATAAAGATTGAATCATCTTTCTTAAGCTTACTCATCATTTCTCTTTCACTGCTTTTTTTTTTTTTAAATAGACATTACATTGCTAAATATACAGGAGTGGACTTTTATTTTTTTAATAAAAGTGTTCAGTATTTTGATGTGTATATTTATATTATATATTAGAATAGTGTTTACATAAAGCCTTGAATGGATGGATCCACATTCAACCACAATTGGTATGTAATTTTACTTTAAAAAAACACAGAATCATGATATATGCTTTAACTAGGATGACAAGTTTTTTGGCAAGGAAAGAAGTAAAGGGGATCTTAGTACTTTCATTTTATGTTTTTTTTTTCTCAAAATTCAAAAATCTAGAAAGAATATTAGCTTGTATTTTTGTTCAACATAAGGCAATTTTCTCTCCTACTATCTAAAGAGGGTCATGGATTCTCATATAGCTTTCTCATTGCACTTCTTCAAACTGGAAAACTATTACTTGGAAATGGTGACAATTGTAAAATATGCTTTCCTTTATATTTTAGAATGCTACAAAGATGTAAGAAAAGTTAATGTATTCTATTAAGTGAAGGATACGTGGATACAGACCCTTAGGGATTTCATTTGAATAGGAAAATGCTATTTTTTTCTGGAGATTAAATGCATGAGGAAAAATTCATTTTGTTTAAATAGTATTAGAAATTTAGAAGGAAAATATGCTGAAACATAATACAATGAATCTTCTTGGGGAAGCGAGCGGTGATGGATGTGTATTACTCTGCTTTCTTAATTTTTTATAATGATTTAATTATTAATTTCATAATCAGGAAAAATGTAGAATCGAAGACAATTAAGAATGAGGTAGTTAATGATATTGCCTGTAATGAAGAAAAGCTTTGCATGTTTTAAAATTAGGATAACTGGGAAACCATATGGGTCTTGGAATCTTTTAATGAACATTTGAAAGCCCTAACACAGCATTTGGAAACCAAATAAGGCAAGTATTAATTTGGTCTTCAGGAGTGAATACTTTTAGTCTTTGACAATTGTAGGCAGATTTTAGATTACATGTTCATGCAGCGCCAGACTATAAATGGATTGTAGTCACTCCCCTGAGTAGTTTCATTTTCAGATAAATTTAGAAAAATCCTGAATCTCTTCCTGAGTGAACATCAGTAAAACTGGGAACCTTTCCAAGAGAGCAGAGGGATTTATCCAGAGTCTGAATTTCTGTTGCCTTAGGAATGTCAGATAAGTACTTGGACTAAGAGCATCACTATCAGCGGGTTTGTTGGTCTCTATAGTAAATTCTGCGTTTATAAGCTATTTGTGAGAACTTTATGACCTTAGATAAGAGAACAGGGCTGGAATCATCTCCTGGATATGTAACGAATGCCATTAAAATAACTGGCTTTGCTAATCTTTCTACGGTGGGAAGCCCCTAAATATACAGTATTCAAAGAAAAACAGTAAAGGAAAAATAATTGACCAAAAAAATAAGAAGTACCTAATTAAATATGAGGTGTCAACACTCAAAATAAAGATTATAGCTTGTGTTAAGTACATAATATAGAATAGGTAAAAATAGTATGATATTAAATAGAAAAGAGGGAAGGAAAAGAACAAAAGCTACAAATCAACGCTAAAGCTTAAAGCTTATAATTTGGTCCAAAGACACATACCTATGTTTATATTACATTATTTTCTATTATGGATCCTACTTTCGTAAAAAAGATCTAAAATAATTTTTACTATAAGAAGCTGGCCATAATAATGAAACTTAATTCTAAACTTAAGAAATAGATACAGAAAACAATGTTCCCAAGTGTTAAAGACTTCAATTAGTTAAAGACTTGGTCTAGTTAAAGCAAAATTAAACAAAATAATAATGATAATGACTATTACAACAACAAAAATCTTAATTTCCTGTGACTGGAGCTTATGAGATCTTTGCAAATGGTATTTAGAAAAAGAATGCTGGTGTTTCATCTATAATGTCCATCTGCTTTACATTGTACAATTGCTACTGTGGGAATACAAAGAATTCTTGTTCTCATCCTACTGTATAACTGAAGATATAGTTCAATGAAGGAAACTATAGTAAATATCATACATATTTAGGGTCTAATTGGAACAAAAAGTAAAAAGAGCTAACATTTCTGCAGCATTTCCTGTGTGCGTGGCACTGAAACACGAGGGAAGGACACAAAACTTAAAAGAATGACAGAACCCAAGGACATGACATAAACTGACTAGAACCAAATGCATTCAAGATGGCAGAAGAGCTGAGTTTTGAGCCTCAGTATATGCTTATTGTAATTCATTAGCAAGCTAAATGACACACCCACCAATGCCATGACAGTTCTGAGGTTAACCATCAAAGGCCAAAAAGTGGGTGGTAGCCCAGTTCCTGGAAATCCCCGCCCCTTTCCCTAAATAGTTGGAATAATCATCCCACTTATCAGCCTATGAAATTACCCCACTCACAAAAAATAACCACACCATATTTCAGGACTACTCTTACCTTCTGAGATGGGCTACAGTCTGTGGAGTACATTTCTCTCTAAATAAATTCACCTCTTTGTCTCTTGCTGAATTCTTTCTGCAATGGGACATCAAGAAACTAAACTTCATGAAGTCCTGAAACCAGGTGTGTGATCTCAGTTAAAAGCCTATGGGTTCAATCCCAAATCTCAGTTACACGGTTTCACCATAAACATCTAAGATGAAATAATTAGCTATTTAACCTTTATAACAACTACAGTCAAGACTATTATTATCCTTATCACATAGATAAGGAAATTGAAATTTCTCTAAGGTGGACAACATGGAAGTCACGGTGGACCTAGGATTACAATCCAAGCTATCTGAGCCCAGAGTCAGCACTCTTCTACTGGGTTCTTTGTGTTCCAGTTTCAGTAACCCATTTTCTTATTTTATTTTTCCTTAAATGAACTAGGCTATTTTCCCCTCTCAGGATGTCTATTCTTATTAAATTAATTATCTTTCCCACCTTCCTTCCTCCCCTAAACTGACCTGCACATTCAGATATTAATTTCAGTGATCTTTCTTCAGAGAAGCATTCTTAGTACCTTGGACTTCATCTTCACATTGCTTATCATGGTTGTAATGAAATAATCTTGACTTTGGTTGTATAATTTCTGTATCACTGCCTGTAATGTTTGTTCTCCAAGGGAGGGCAGATGACAGCTTTAATTGCCTTGGTGTTCTAGTTCAATGCTTTGACCAAAGTGGGTGCTCAGTTAATGGTGAATGGATGAATGAAATAAAACAAGACTAAATTTCTGGCTTAAATAAAAGCATGAATCTGAGGAAATAATATATATTTTTAAAGAAAACAAAGTATATGCCTGAATTCAATTTCGATGAAATAGGCTGACACATTTTTAAAGAGTAATTATGTATTTTTACATGCCATTTTTGCTTCACTGTGGTAAACTTGAAAGCTTACAAATACCTCCTGCCTTCATTCTCCTATGATTAAAAAATTTTTAAAAATTCAAAACGTGAACCCACTTTATTAATAAGCTTTACATATAGTCTGAATCAAACTGGTTGGAAACTTAGTAATTTTCCATTCATTGCTTAAATTCTCTGTGAATATTTCCTTTCATAATGAAACTATTTCAACTTAATGAAGTGTTAGTTACTGGAACAAAAATTATAGCCCCAAACGAATTAATGGTCCCACCAAACTGTGCCTGCTCTAACCACAGTCCTGTTGGTGGTACCGACATAGGGAGGTTTCAAAATGGCCAAAAACGAGGGTGAGGGGTGGCTTATCATTTCCAGGAGTCACAGTACTGTGGAAACACAAAGTAAAGATAAATTTGAAAGTGGAAACAAAGCAAACCATATTAAAAGAAGACAAAGATTTTCATTTCATAAGACCCTATAGCTAATTATTTGTATAAAAACAAAAATATCTTGGCAAGCTTACTAACATTAAAACTATTTGATCTCAAAACCAGAGTTTCAGAAGAAAAAAATCCGCATTCAGACGTTATAGTAACTGTACTGATCTTTAAGAAAAACTCTCAGTTCACTATTGCTACACTGCTTTCTGTGAGAATTGGGTTGTATTTTTTTTCTGGTGAAGGAAGTAATAACTTAGTGATATTGATATGTTAGGAAAGATAGAACATATTTTGTTTCCTCATATCAATGAAAAATGGGAAGCTCTGTTTGCTTTTGTATGGAAAACAATTTGTGATTTTATATAAGAAATTCTGAAATTAGATGTGCTGAAAAGCATTTACAGTAAAAAATAAAAAGTGAAAGACATTTTAGCTTTGCTTACTTTTAAAAATTGTTAGAAGATATAGGTAATTTGGGCAAGTTTTTAAATATTCTTTTCACAAATTTGAATTTATTTGTTATAGAATGAAATATTGGGTTACAGCTTGCTACACACAGGTGAGATATATAAACAAGGACAGAGTCTTGCAAACAGAAATAACCTGAGATAGTCGTTTTAGAAGTTTGGTTTCTGTTCCAGTGATAAAATGAATATTGCTGCTTCAGACAATAAAGTATTTACCTGCAGTGCAAGAGATGTAGATTTGATCCCTGGGTCAGAAAGATCCCCTAGAGAAGAGAGTGGCTACCCACTCCAGTATTCTTGCCTTGAGAATTCCGTGGACAGAGTAGCTGGGAGGGTTACAGTCCATGGGTTTGCAATGAGTTGATATTATGAGTGGTATATGAGGTTAGAAAATGTTCTATTGTTATTAATGATCCAAATACATTTCAATATTGCTTAAGTTGAATGTTTTCTTAATGATGGATTTATTATACGCTAAAGTCTTTGACTGTGTGGATCACAACAAACTGTGGAAATTTGTTCAAGAGATAGGAATACCAGATCAAGAAGCAATAGTTAGAACTGGGCATAGAAAAATGGAATGGTTCAAAATTGGGAAAGGAGTACATCAAGGCTGTATATTGTCACCCTTCTTATTTAACTTATATGAAGATTACATAGTGTGAAATGCTAGGCTGGATGAGGCACAAGCTGGAATCAAGATTGTCAGGAGAAATAGCAATAACTTCAGATAAGCAGATGACACCACCTTTATGGCAGAAAGTGAAGAGGAACTAAAGAGCTGCTCAATGAAAGTAAAAGAGAAGAGTGAAAAAGCTAGTTTAAAACTCAACATTTAAAAAATTAAGATCATGGCATCTGGTCCCATCACTTCATGGCAAATAGATGGGAAAAAAGTGGAAACAGTGACAGATTTTGCTTTCTTGGGCTCCAAAATTACTGCAGACAGTGACTGTAGCCATGAAATTAAAAGATGCTTGCTCCTTGGAAGCAAAGCTATGACAAACCTAGACAGCATATTACAAAGCAGAAACATTGCTTTGCCAACAAAGGTCTGTATAGTCAAAGCTACGGTTTTTCCAGTGGTCATGTATGGATGTTAGAGTTGGGCCATAAAGAGGGCTGACTGCCGAAAAATTGATGCTTTTGAATTGTGGTGCTGGAGCAGAGTCTTCAGAGTCCCTTGGACTGCAAGGAGATCAACCTAGTCAATCCTAAAGGAAATCAGTCCTGAATATTCATTAGAAGGACTGATGCTGAAGCTCCAATACTTTGGACACCTGATGCGAAGAGCCCACTCATTGGAAAAGACTCTGATGCTGACAAAGATTGGGGGCAGGAGGAGAAGGGGTGACAGAGGAAGAGATAGTTGGATGGCATCACTGACTCAAGGGACATGAATCTGAGCAAACTCCAGAAGTTAGTGAAGGACAGGGAAGCCTGGTGTGCTGTGCAGTCTATGGGGTTGCAAATAGTCAGACATGACTTAGCGACTGAACAACAACAATGCATATTTATAAGAAGCACTTTCCCTTCTTTATGCAATTTTAGGTCTCTTTTAGTTAATAGGAGAAATTCTTTAATCCTATTGATAAATTATCCCTGTGCTCATATCCCAAAACAAACTGTTAACAAAGAGACATCTGAGTATATCATGGCCGTAGAAGTTTTGATTACTGCTAAAGGCAATGGCACCCCACTCCAGTACTCTTGCCTGGAAAATCCCATGGACAGAGGAGCCTGATAGGCTGCAGTCCATGGGGTCACTAAGAGTTGGACACGACTGAGTGACTTCACTTTCACTTTTCACTTTCATGCATTGGAGAAGGAAATGGCAACCTACTCCAGCGTTCTTGCCTGGAGAATCCCAGGGACGGTGGAGCCTGGTGGGCTGCCATCTATGGGGCCGCACAGAGTCAAACACGACTGAAGTGACTTAGCAGACTTAGCAGTAATGACTAAATTATCAGACACATAACCAACACTTTTAGATGATCAACTCATACTTTTGTTTAATTTTACTATATTGACTTGGATTAGAGTTTTTTTTTTTAAGTTATCTCCACTCGATTACTCAATTTTATTTTGAATTGAAGGAGAAATCAGGACACTTCTTTTATTCCATGTATCCATTTGTCTTTTCTATTCTAGGACACTAATTATAGTAGTGGTAGTCTTTTTTTTCTTTTTGTAATTGAGTATAGTTGACTTACAATGTTGTGCCAATCTTTGTTGTACAGTACAGTGACTCAGATATATATATATATATATATATATATATATATATATACACACACACATTATTTTCTGTTTTTACATGCTTTTTCATTATAGTTTATCACAGGATATTGAATATAGTTCCCTGTGGTATACATTAGAACCTCACTATCCATAGTGATAGTTCTTCTGTCTGGTTTTTGGTGCTTTTTATAGAAACTTTGTTGTTGCTCAGTTCTTCAGTCATGTCGGACTCTTTGCTACCCCATGGACTGCAGCCCGCCAGGCTTCTCTGTCCTCCACCATCTTCAGAGATGGCTCAAATTCATGTCCATTGAGTTGGTGATGCTATTTAACCATCTTTCGTTTATAGAAACTTGTCCTCTTGTAATTTATCTGTATTTTTTTCTTTCTAATTTGTTTAGTGTATCTGGGGAAACTTTCAACATTTTTATTTAAAAAAAGTTATGGAATTATGGGCTCTTTTTATATCTAAGTGTATGAAGTTTATCAGTGACTTGTTTTTAGAATGATCATTTGTTTCAATTTGTTTAGAAACTGTCCCATCCTAATTATTAATAATGCTTGCCTTCTCTTTTATAAGCGTCCTCAGTTCAGTTCAGTTGCTCCGTCATGTCTGACTCTTTGCGATCCCATGAATCACAGCATGCCAGGCCTCCCTGTCTATCACCATCTCCCAGAGTTCACTCAGACTCACGTTCATCAGGTCCGTGATGCCATCCAGCCATCTCATCCTGGGTTGTCCCCTTCTCCTCCTGCCCCCAATCCCTCCAAGCATCAGAGTCTTTTCCAATGAGTCAACTCTTCGCATGAGGTGGCCAAAGTACTGGAGCTTCAGCTTTAGCATCATTCCTTCCAAAGAAAATCTCAGGGTTGATCTCCTTCAGAATGGACTGGTTGGATCTCCGTGTAGCCCAAGGGACTCTCAAGAGTCTTCTCCAACACCACAGTTCAAAAGCATCAATTCTTCGGCGCTCAGCCTTCTTCACAGTCCAACTCTCACATCCATACATGACCACAGGAAAAACCATAGCCTTGACTAGATGGACCTTAGTCAGCAAAGTAATGTCTCTACTTTTGAATATACTATCTAGGTTGGTCATAACTTTTCTTCCAAGGAGTAAGTGTCTTTTAATTTCATGGCTGCAGTCACCATCTGCAGTGATTTTGGAGCCCCCCAAAATAAAGTCTGACACTGTTTTTGCTGTTTCCCCATCTATTTCCCATGAAGTGATGGGACCGGATGCCATGATCTTCGTTTCTGAATGTTGAGCATCCTAAGTTGAACAATAAATATAATGACTCTAATGTTACCATCTTAAACAAAATGTCCAGCATTTTCCATATTGTTTCACATGGCAAACTTGCCAATAAAAATTTTAATTTGCCTGGCAATTTCTATTTACAACAGTGGCAGATGCTTCAATTTTACTTTACATAATATATTTGCCTTATTCTAAAAAGAAAAATATTTTCCAGTGATTGTAGTTCCATATCTTTGATCTTTACTCTTTGAAATTTTATTTGGGTATTTAATTAGTTTTCAGAAATTAAGTGGTTTTGAACGATTTAGATCCTTATGTCCTCAAGCCATGTGAGGGAATTGAGGGGTTAGGTTTCAGAAAAGGAAGATGCAGGGTTACTGGAGACTAAGGTTTTTGAAACCAACATTACTGTCTTTGACACTAATCACTTAAATATGCTTACCCTTCACAAAATTTTTCAGATTCCTGAGACTTATTGTCTTAAAGAGCTATTGTTTTGTCTTTGTACTACTTGAGGAGAGTAGAAACATGAACAAATATAGACAATTTACTAAAATAAAATATTTATCTTTGGAGAGGTGCAAATAAATTGAGTATGTCTTGTATCAGTCACAGCACGTATTATACATTCACTCAGATTTTTTATTAAAAAGACTACCCAGATGCAGATTTCTGAATAAAAGTTAAAGCAATGAGTGCTGAGAAACTACGTGGAGAAGAATAATAAATTATTATCATAAAAGCCCCCAGTGAGAATTAAGAGAACAAAGAAAATGAAAGTTAGAATAGAAAAGTAAGTCCTGGATTTGACCAGAGGAAATACCTCACACAAGATTAATACGGTAGATCAACACAATTCAAAGAAATGGATGGTTTATTTTTAATTTTTCTTCATGTATCCAGAATATAATGGGTACTTTGATAAAATGCAAAGGACATAAAATTAGAAATAATAGGAATTTTGAAAATGGAAAAACAGCATAATCAGAAATGAGGAAGCAAAATTGAGAGGAAAAAAATGAGTAAAAGTATTATAGTGATGTGAATTCCACATTTAAATTCTGAGAGAGGAAGTGAAAGAATATGAAGATCACTGGAGCCAGGTTGGGAATATGAGTGCCAAGACCTTTCGGTTATCTCTGAAAATGTAAACCACATGATGTCCTTTAACAAATTCCATTGTAGCAAAATCTCATAAGAATATATACTCTCTATCTGTAAGACATTGCAGGCTAAACCTGGAAGAAGTGCACTTGGCAAAGGTAAAGTTTTAATGTACAAAAATTAAAACAACAAAACAAAAGGTCCTTCTTCTTTCAAAGCGTTTTCATCCCCTTGATGTTCCTCTGCCAAGAAAAAGTTCTAGCCTTGGGAGATTTCACCCTATGTATTAAAGCTTTGGCACAGATTACTGTCAAAGGGATTGAGTGGGTGTTCACTTGGAATTGAAATTATAATTGTGTGTTAGATGTTGGAGGTCAGTTTTTTGCCTATTGAAAATGCTCTAAGATTCTAAATACCAAGAAACATGTAGCAGAAAAAAATATATATATAAAATTAAGTGGATGGGTGTGGGAAAGACTTGGGGAATTCAAAGAATACCATTTCTTGTACCCACACCAGTCACTATAAGACTTGATAGGAAGCTGTAAGTACTCAACAGGACGGTAAAAATACTGGAATCTAACATTCATTTCAGACCAAAGTTATCCTTTCCTATTAACTGAGTGTACCTATCTATAAATCATTTTCTCTATATTCTCAATTGGAATATACTCTTCTCACATTCCAAGTAGAAAAATTTTCTTACATATATATCAGACTATTTTCTTCCAGTTTTCTTCTCTTTTATATAGAAGAATATGAGAAGAGTTCCAATCTTTTGCTTTCAATACAATTGGACTTTGAAAAAGATAATTTTTCAAGTAATGGAGATGGGCTTGTCAAGAATACTTATCTATCCCGGGATGAGAAAATGTCTATGATTAATACATGTGGTATAGAGTCTCTCACTTTCTGTATATATATATATCCACACACACATATATATATATCAGGTAAAAATAGTGTTATTCTTGTTGAAGAGGGATTGAGGGGCCAGAACTCTTATTGCTCAATTATTTATTTGCTCCAGAGGCAGCCTAGGAGCATCTTGGCAGAATATTAAACCTTAGCAGAGCAGAGTTTTTTGTTTTTTTTTTTTTAAATATTGCTAGACTAATCATAATACCTCACTTCAGTCACTCAGTCATGTCTGACTCTTTGCGAAAAAATCCTATTACAAGAGTCCTTTAAAAGCAAAATATATACACTAAAATGTGTAAAATGGATAGCTAGTGGGAAACTGCTAATTAACACAGGGAGCCCAGCTTGTTGCTCTGTGATGACCTGGAGTAGGGGAAGTGGGATGGAAGTGGGGAGAAAGACTCAAGAAGGAGGGGATTTATGTATAATCATGGCTGATTTGAGTTGCTATAAGGCAGAAACCAACACAACATTGTAAAGCAATTATCCTACAAAAAAAAGAAAAGAACAACTGCAAAGTCTTTTTGTGTTACTATGAAAACACTAATAATATTAGGATCTATCTCTCTATCTTTTTAGTGATGGACAGATTTTAAACCCTGATTTTAGTTTGTCTATGGCTACCCAAATGAAGATTACATCTTCTAGTTCCCCATGTGGTTATGTGTAATCATGTGACTAAGTTTTCTTACATAAATGAGTTTTCTGTAACTTGTAATCCAATGTCCTAAGTGATATAGAAGTCAAAAAGAGGTAAAATAAAATTAAAACTATAAAAGAATATTAAAAAAAACTACTCTAACAGCAAAAAGATCAACAAATGTTAAAAGATCACCTGGGAACTGTTACATCGATCAGCAGAATATTGAAATTAGTAAGATGTACATGTATTGGTCATGGGAGAAAAGAATCAACTCATGTTCAACTTTGACAGGTGACAATTGACCATATGGAATAAAGGAAGAATAAGAATATTTGAAATTTTGAGCTTGGGAGACCAAATGATTGGTGGTGTCAAGAAAGAGTAAAAAAAAACTGCACATACTTTGGCTTTATGAAAATAAATAAGTG
Source organism: Capricornis sumatraensis (assembly GCF_032405125.1). NCBI lineage: Eukaryota > Metazoa > Chordata > Mammalia > Artiodactyla > Bovidae > Capricornis > Capricornis sumatraensis. The sequence continues at coordinate 68,192,627 of NC_091079.1, forward strand.
ATATCTCAGTAGGCATGTTGGAACAACTCTTGGTGACCCAAAACATATAGAATGCCAGTAATTTCTCTAGCAAAAATGGATCAATTTGTGATTGGCAGAGGATTGCAATTCAGGGTCTGCAACTACTACAAGCCACCTGAAAGTCCCCACTCTCCAAGGAATGAGTTCAGTTCAGCTCAGTCCCTCAGTCATGTCCTACTACAAGCCACCTGAAAGTCCCCACTCTCCAAGGAATGAGTTCAGTTCAGCTCAGTCCCTCAGTCATGTCCGACTCTTTGTGACCCCATGAATCGCAGCATGCCAGGCCTCCCTGTCCATCACCAACTCCCAGAGTTCACTCAAACTCATGTGCATTGAGTCGGTGATGCCATCCAGCCATCTCATCCTTGATCGTCCCCTTCTCCTCCTGCCCCCAATCCCTCCCAACATCAGAGTCTTTTCCAATGAGTCAACTCTTCGCATGAGGTGGCCAAAGTACTGGAGTTTCAGCTTTAGCATCATTCCTTCCAAAGAACACCCAGGACTGATCTCCTTTAGGATGGACTGGTTGGATCTCCTTGCAGTCCAAGGGACTCTCAAGAGTCTTCTCCAACACCACAGTTCAAAAGCATCAATTTTTCAGTGCTCAGCTTTCTTCACAGTCCAACTCTCACATCCATACATGACTACTGGAAAAACGATAGCCTTAATTAGATGGACCTTTGTTGGCAAAGTAATGTCTCTGCTTTTGAATATGTTCTCTTGGTTGGTCATGACTTTCCTTCCTAGGAATGAGAGACCCCCTTTAATAGAGCGAAAAGCAAGTCAGAAAGGTTATAGTAAAGGAAGAATCCATATTTTTTCATGGGCTGGGTCCTTGTCAGGCAAGAATAGTCTTCTTCCTGTTGGGCTCTGTTATCCTCATGGGGCATGAGGGCTCCTCCTTTTGGTTTACCAACCCCACTTAATTGAGATTTTTGCTAATTTTTTTTTTACTCCCTAATAGATAAAATAATGGCCATTTCTTATAGTTAGTATAATTATGGCTTTCTGAAAGCTGGTTATACTTCTAAATTGGTGCATATCCTATTAAGAGTGAATTTTGTTGAGACATGTCCCTGTTTCCAAAGGAATATTCATATAGCTTTGCTCTAAGGCTGTGTATTTTATCATTTGTTCCTAGACATAGAAACAGCTTGTTTAACTTATATGCAGAGTACATCATGAGAAATACCAGGCTGGATGAAGAACAAGCTGGAATCAAGATTGCCGGGAGAAATATCAATAACCTCAGATATGAAGATGACACCACCCTTATGGCAGAAAGTGAAGAACAAAAGAGCTTCTTGATGAAAGTGAAAGAGGAGAGTGAAAATGTTGGCTTAAAGCTCAACATTCAGAAAACGAAGATCATGGCATCTGGTCCCATCACTTCATGGCAAATAGATGGGGAAACAGTGTCAGACTTTATTTTGGGGGGCTCCAAAATCACTGCAGATGGTGACTGCAGCCATGAAATTAAAAGACGCTTACTCCTTGGAAGAAAAGTTATGACCAACCTAGATAGCATATTGAAAAGCAGAGACATTACTTTACCAACAAAGGTCCGTCTGTTTAGTCAAAGCTATGGTTTTTCCAGTAGTCATGTATGGATATGAGAGGTTGACTATAAAGAAAGCTGAGCACCAAACCATTGATGCTTTTGAAGTGTGGTGTTGGAGAAGATCTTGAGAGTCCCTTGGATTTCAAGGAGATCCAAACAGGCCATCCTAAAGGAAATCAGTCCTGAATATTCATTGGAAGGACTGATGCTGAAGCTGAAACTCCAATACTTTAGCCACCTGGTGTAAAGAAACGACTCATTTGAAAAGACCCTGATGCAGGGAAAGATTGAAGGTGAGAGGAGAAGGGAATGACAGAGGGTAAGATCATTGGATGGCATCTCTGACACGATGGACATGAGTTTGAGTAAACTCTGGGAGTTGGTGATGGATAGGGAGGCCTGGTGTGCTGTGGTTCTTGGGGCTGCAAAGAGTTGGACACGACTGAGAGACTGAACTGAACTGAACTGATAGAAACATCCTCATTAGAAACTACCTAGGGGCTGAGAGGAACTAGCTTTCCGTCTCTTGCTCTTTGTCTTGTTTTGTTTTCTTGTTTGTTTGTTTTGCATCCAGATATCTAAATTCATACTTGTTTCTGTAGTATTTTCAGATTTTATTCATAATATTCTGATAAATCAATCCTTTTCCTTTGTTCACTTATTTTAGCAAATTCTTGCTACCTTAAAGCATAATTCCCTTTATATGTCATCTCTTCCCTAAGGAACTAAGATCAGCTGAGGTAATTTGTTGACCAGCTTAACATTTTATCTTTTATTAGTGAGACTTAAAAAAAACAACTGGGACGTATTCATCCTAATTGATTCCTCAATTTATTGAAACTTGTTCTTAATATTTGGTGCTGGAAGGAACTAGTAATTCTCAGTGTGATTCTCTAAAATCTGTGTCTTTCATTCCTTACGTCTCCTGGCTATAACCACAATATGTTTGCTCAGTTACTTAGGGACGAAAGTGTAAACATTATAAACACAATTTGAGGAAGAACTATCTATGCAGGAGAATCAAAAGGAAAGGACCTGGGGCTTGGTTGAGTAAACTCTGAATGAGTCAGCAATATGATGCCATTATGAAAATAAACCTACTTGATTTAGTGTAGAGAAAAGCAGATGACAGACCAATGGCTGTAATCTTTTCATTTTATTTTTCTGTACTTAAAGAGATGTGCAAAAATGGAAAATTACAAGATATTTGAAAGAATGAAAATGATTATATGGAGAATGGCTAATGGAGTTGGTTTGGGGGCTTAGGGGAACACAAAGGATGTTTTGATTTGTGATCTTCATCTGCACGTACATTAAATTGAGGAGGTTTGCTCAACAGTTGTTCTCTATCATTTTGGACAATGAAAATATAATAAATTGCAGTAAAAATAAGGGAAGAAAGATTGGAATTAGGCAGAAGGAAGAAATTTTTTAATGTGAAGGTGATGGAATTAAGTATCAAGGGATATTGCAGATGTTGAGAAGACATTTGTTAGGTGTTCAATATATCTTTCCCTTCTCCCCCATCCTTACCCTTTCTCAGGTCTTCAAGAAACTAAGTATTTGTTCTGGATGATTCAGACATTTACTAATATGAAGGACTGAACTGGATGATCTTTATGAATTCTGCATCTTCTCCACGTCTGTCTCTTTAAAAGCGGTCGGTTTTTTGGGTGAAAATGAACACAAGCTGGAATGATGAGAGTCCTTGCAGGAAGGGATTCTGAGAAAACTTGTCAGCCTTTTCTTTTGGCACTGTTTAAGTCTCCAGCGGCATTCTGGCAAACAATTTGAATATGGGGATGACACTAGAATAAATTAGAATAGTAAGTCAACGTAGCAGCTAGAAAACCTCCAGGTTAAGTACACTGTGCTGTCTTGTTGAAGCAAAAAGCTTGTCCATAGTAAATCTCACTTCTGAGTAGTTTCAGAGAAACAGAATCCTTAGAGAAAGCTTCCCTTACATTTACCTGTTTCACCTATTTTAGTTAGGTGTTTACAGTCATCTTTTAAAATATCCTAAAGATCCTTTCTACTACAAATTCTGGATAAGATTGAGAGTCTATTCAAAGCGTGAATCTACCTGACATCTTTCCCAGTCATCCAAAGATAGTCCAAGAGCATCTTATTTGCAGCTATAATATTTGTGTGCCATTTCCTGTCCACTAAGTCAGATGCTTTCTAAATGGGTATTTGTGACCATTAAAAAGACTTTAGAGCTTTGGCTAATTTTGAGAGACAAACTGAACAAAAGGAGGCAATAATAAAGTCCAAAGATTTGGGACTAAATCATGGAATGTTTTTCTCTTTTTAGTTAAAGATCTGGTGGCCTAAAGTAAGCTATTTCTGATGATGTGAATACATGAATCTTTTGAGAGTTTAGGTTTTTCTCTACTAGAAGGCAAAAAAGAGAGAAAGACAAACAGTAAATCTGGGATATTGAAGGTACTGATTCTAGCTGCCCTTCTAATGGGCATGTTTTCCAAAAAAAAGATTGGAACACAGAAATGAAATAAAAACACAGACAGAATTATAGAGCACTACAACCTTTAGTTCCACTCTTTTTGGGGGCAGGTTTCTCACATCAAGAGATGCATACAGCTCTGGTAATGTTGGGGGCATGAGGCAAAATGAGATTTGTGAGGTTGTCAGGTAAGATAAAATTTCCCAGGTTGTGGTTTCCATGCAGCTTTGTGACCCCCAGGGCCTCACTTTAAAAAGGAAAGGTAAATATCATCGTTCAAAGTTATCAGGTGACTTCGGAATTCGAGGTTATTGATTCTCAATTTATTTTCTTCTTGGCTTTTGTGCTTTGTGCTGAATAGACTCAGACTCTTGTTCAGATGTGGTTTCTGAAGTTTGGGAGCTGTGCTTCGCTTGTTTTTTTTTTCTAAAACTCATGCCCCCCACACTTTCTTTTCTTAATCCCTACCAGGCTTGGAACAGGAAATAAATTATGATCTGTAAAAGATCTGACACTTGGATTTTTTTGTGGCTTTAGCTTACCATGCTGTAACGAACATGATATAAAGTGAAAGTTTCCTTGGTAGGTCTTGAATCACCACCACCATACCTGGAGTACCCTGGAACTTAAAGAGTAAATCTTAAAGTTTCCCTTTTATGAGTTAGACTTCTATTATCCTATCATCACACATAACCATTGGGACAGTCATTAAAGAGCAGTTTCTCTCTGGTGGTGACATCCTGAACTCTTATCCTCATATAAATGTTCTCTCTGGGTCAATTTACATCTTAATAGCTAACATTTCTTTTTCACAAACAGAGAATATGTATGCCACTTAGAAAAAAAAAAAAAAAAACAACATTAAATGGCTTATTCCTAGCCCACTTTCCTACTTTCCTCTGTCTTCCCTCCTTCCCGTCTCTTCTTCCTTCCTTTCATTGTTTCTTTCTTTCCTTCCTTCCTTCCTTCTGCTTTTTCTTCCTTTCTTCTCTTCTTGCTTTGTCCATTCTGAGATACTAGTATGAGAAATTCGCTGCTCATTTCCCTCTTTCGCTGCACGATTGATCAGTTCCTGTATCCTCCCTCTCCGCCCTGCTAGGGCTGTTAACCACAGTGCCTGTGTCAGTTCCAGTGGGCCTCGGAACTGTTCAGTGTCTCTCCCTTATTTTGTTCTCTCCCGTGGGAAGTTTGTCTGCTGTCAGGTGAATGTCTCAGACTCTCATGTCAGCTGGATACATGTTAGATTTGCTCAATTTGCCAATAGAATACATTGGCTGAAAATCCGATAGAAAGGATTGAGAAATTCAAGATATTTCTCCCTCTTTCTCTGCCTCAGACTGCTCCTTCGTAGGAGCTCTGTTTCCTCCAGCGGTCTCACTTAGATGATCTGTGGCCATTGTTCATTTCTGTTAGCTGATTCTGGCCATTTTGTTTTTGCAGTGATGCAGTGACTTCCTGTTCTTAATCTGTCATTTTCCTACTTGTTCTTTTTTCGTGTCTCACCTCTCCTATTGCCCCTCTAAGGATTCCCTGCATTAAATTCCTTCTGTTGTACTTAATGTGAATTTTAGTTTCCTGGGTAGCCACTGACTGATATGGTATTGGTGTGGTTGTTTGTATGCTGTCTCATTCTACCAGACTTTGAAGAGGAAGGAAACTTTTAGAAAGGCATGCGAAGAGATGAACAGAAAATACTGAGTTAAGAGTAAACTGTCTCCTTGTGAATCTCTCTACTGAACAAAAGAAATCCGCTTAGTAAAAATTTCAGCATTCATCTTATTTTTATTTCATATTTTCTCCCCTTAAAAGTGATGACACCACTGTTCGTATAATCAATATGTAGGAACACTAAGCTAACTGGTAATTTTGCATTTCATTAATTAGCTCATTAAATGCATGGAGGTAAATCAGGCAGAGGCAAGCAAATCAGGTAGAGTCAAAGCAAAAAGTCCTAGAGCTCAGATCTGCCATTTTGAAAGAGAGATTTCTGAGACTTAGATCTTAGCTTTCTTCTAATTTGTTTTTTGTACAAAAAAAAAAAAAAAAAAAGAAAAAGAAGAAAATAAACTGATCTTAAGTTTGTAAGAAAAGAAGATATAATCATACACTTCCGTTTCTTTTCACTTTCCGTTTCTTTTCTAATTTCCAGGGTGCTAATCTAACTCTTAACCCTCTTCTTATGTACACTGATTGTTAAGTAGTTAGTCATGTTCAGGGTTTATGACAATCTTGGGAAGACCTTTTCCTCTGTTTCCTATACCAATAAAAACCCTCAGATTCAGAAAGATTAATTAACCGGTCCAAAATCTCACATTTAATAAATGAAAGAACTAGAATCCCAATCTGTGTACCATGGACTTGGATTCTTATATTATGCCGATGTGTTTTTCCCGCTTTTGTTCTTATTCTTTGTCTGTTGGTTAGAGTTCTATCAATTCTGAAAGTGAAAGCGTTAGTAGTTCAGTCATGTCAAACTCTGCAACCGCATGGACTATAGACCACCAGACTCCTCTGTCCATGGAATTCTCCAGGCAAGAATACTGTAGTGTGTAGCCATTCCCTTCTCCATGGGGTCTTCCAGATCAAGGGGTCAAACTCAGGTCTCCGGCATTGCAGACAGATTCTTTACCTTCTGAGCCACCAGGGAAGCAATTACATTAAAGCTGGCTTAAAAGCTGAAGGAAACAAATATTGGTGAGAATCAAAATAACATGAACTCTCATGGTTAGGACATGAAAAATGTATAACCACTCTGGAAGACATTTGGCAGTTTTTACTAAGCTAAACATGAGCTTATATGATCCCACAATTCAACTGAACTGAAAATTATTCCACACAAAATCCTGCACATGATGGTTTACGGTGGCCTTATTTATAACTGCCCAAACTTGGAAGTAACCAAGATGTTTATTAACCAATGTGAATGGACAAACCAACTGTGATATGTCCCAACAATGGAATAAGATTCAGTGATGGAAAGGAATGAGCTCTTAAGCCATGGCAAGGTATGGAAAATTTTGAATGTGTATTGCTAAATGAAAGAAGCCAGTTGGGCTTCTTAGAATATGGTGTAATATTGTGACACTCTGAAAATTGGTAGCAGATGAGTAAAATGCAAGAGTGGTATAGGAAGAGATAAGGTCACAGAATTAGATAAAATTTAGTTTTATTAAATACTGAGTGGAGAACCTTGAGCCCGATATGTGTTACAAGATGAATGCTTCCTTTTAAAAAGACTACACTGGTGTAGTTTGACTTGGATGATAGGGGCACCAGGCTGTGGAGAAAGGGAGATGGTTTGGAGCCTGTTATCAGGGACCAGATGAGAAGTCTTCAGGTAGCAGTAGTCATTGGAGGGGAGGACTGAGTTAAAAGTTTCAGGTTCAGGGGTAAAGAATCTGCCTGCCAATGCAGGAGATGCAGGCTTGATCGCTGGGTTGGGAAGATCCCCCAGAGAAAGAAATGACAGCCCACTTCAGTATTCTTACCTGGGAAATCCCATGGACAGAGGAGCCTGGTGGGCTACAGTCCATGGAGCCACAAAAATTTGGATATGACTTTGTGATTAAACAACAACAACAACAAAACTACAAATTGCCCCACAGTTATAATCCATATATACAATAACATGTATATACACAGCAGTCCTTTACACTTCAGTGTAAATTTTTCACACTCTCTGCACAGTGTAGAAAATGGAGAGGAGCGTGAGGACATTAGGAGCCTATTGTTGAGAAAGAGTGGTACATAAAATTCTGGTAAATTTCTGGAAATGATGCTATAAAGATGGAAAAGGCCAGCTTCTTCCATGCTACCATTTCTCTTGCAATGGCTTAATAGGATAGGATGTAAAAATGTAATAAATCAATATACTGTAAAGATGATTAGAGCAGATGTTGATCTGCATGGCATAAAACCAACTGCTAAGCATAGATCACAAATTCACCATGACTGGGTGAGTCTGTTTGATGTACAGTGTATGTTTTTCTGAATACATCCCCAAATGTATATATGTCCCCAAGTGGATTTTAAAGATCAGTGCCAATTCATGTTGGCAAAAAGACATCATAAACCAGATTGCAAACATGTACACTAATATTTATGACTGATCTACTCGATTATGATGTTCACTAAAATACACTATCACCAAATAAATTTTGAGGAGAATAAAAATATATCTTTGCTAATAAACTATTCCTGTAAATTATTGCCCATGGTTAGTCTTTTCTAATGAAGGCAGAAGACAAATTTTGTCTCTAATTCCTAAAGAATGATGCTTTGCACTTCCTAAATCATCACTTACTTAACAATTCAGAATTTAGAATGGTAAATAATTATTGTACAGAATTTTGATCTGGTAAGACACTGAGGTTCTGAGCCTTGTCATTGGAATATTATGGCAGAGCAGGGGAACGCTACCATTTATTCCTTTTACTGATCATGAATTGGAAAAGAATAGTAACAGTTGGAGAACAGCCCATCTCCAGTCACCATCTGCTTGTTGTAACATAGCTGTATGTTGTCATTTTTTCCTCTTTTATTACTGTTATTAACACACTATAAAAACTGCATTTAAATAACATTAAGTTTGCAACACAAACCAGCAAAATGGAGTCCCTCAATCTTTAACTTGTTCTGTGGAAATTGCTTTATTCCTCTTCTTAGACGTTGTCTGGAGTCATGCAGTATCCTGCTGTTCAGTTATAGTAAAAACAGGTGCCCAGGAGAGGTAATTACCAGTCTTACATTTGGTGCTTTCTCTTCTTTTGATTTAAAGCCTTTTGTTCATTTACTGTGTACTCCAATTGGTACCAGACTAATGTATGCAAGGATGTCTTAGAGTAGAATTGATCAAAGTTAAGAGAATTTGGTTTTCATAGAAGACATGACAGTTTGTCAAGCAATATAATAAAGTTAAATTTAAAAATAAAATAATATTAATTTAATAAACATTTATTAAATATATCAGAAAAACACATTGTGGTCACATTATTTTACATCGTATCTGATATTTTGCCTCTAATTATTCACCTTACATATCCTGTGCAATTAATATAATCAAATCAATGAATATAAAATTTTAAAACACATTCATGTTTTCTTAAAATATTTGAAGTTTTTTCAAAATGAAAATAACTTTATCAAATGATACCTGCTAAAAGATGAGAGCAAAAACACGTAATATTCTCTACCATGAGATAATCATTAGTGTGACGATCCATATGGACATCTGTGTGTGTGTATACAAACGCATTTTTACATAAAAGGAATTATACTGAGATACACTCCCTGAGAATACTCCTTAAAGTGTGGGTGTGCCTGTTTGTGTTTGTGTGTGCGTGTACTATACATACATATAGACCAAAAATTTGCAGATTCTTATACAGAGGGATGTTTTTCAGTCCCCACACTGCTGGTAAGCCAGCAGGATATTGAGGAGATTGATTAATAGACAAGTGCGTCTGCCAAAGTCCAGTCCAAAAAACAGCAAATCCTTTAAGTTTCAAACAGAGGGAATTTAATGTAGGAAATTGATTACAGTGTTGAAAGGACTGAGAAAGGCAAAAGAGGAAGTGAGGTAATCCAGAGGTAGATGATGGCAGGAGCAACTACTCTAGGGAGAGAAACAAGAAAGGTGGCCTTGCGCTAAGGCTGGGGGGATCTGCCAGGCTGATTGTGGAGCAGGGGCACTGAGAGAGAGGCTTGGTTTCTGGGAAACTGCTGCATTCTGCCTTCTCCATTCTTCTTGCCTACGAACCTGCCAGGCCCTCCTATGAAAACAGGAAAAGCCTGTTCGAAGGGAGCCTGAGAAATGGAGTTTCCCAAACCCTAGTCCCAGTGTCAGAGAGGAAAAGGATAGATGTAGAACTGAGAGAAATTCCAAGTAACTAACGCCACAAGTGAAAACAAAACAGAGACTCTTTGGGAGGCAAACCCTGGGAGTTGCCTATACTCCTGGATGATTTAATAGGTAGGGACAAAATCTCTGAAGGGAATTTAAAGATTTTGCTTTTGCATTCACAGGCAGATGAGATCTGAACATTTGGGCTATGTGTGTGTGTATTTGTGCGAGACAGACAGAGACAGTAGCGGTTGGCTCATAGCAATGTCCCAAGCTGGTAGCTATCATTGTCATTTGAAAGCATTTTTTTTTTTTTAAATGTGGCTACACCAGGTCTTAGTTGTGGCATGTGGGATCTAGTTCCCTGACCAAAGATGGAACCCAGGCCCCCTGCATTGGGGGTGCAATCTTAACCACTAGACCACCAGGGAAGTCCCAGAAACTAAATGTTTGAAGTTTTCACAGTTATTTTTACAAGTAAAAAATAATCACATTCTTTTCCTTTCTCCCATCCTTTCTCTCCACCAAAGTAATTTAATATGTTGATTTATCCCTTCATTTAACAGCAATCAAGTTTTTCTTAGGCAAAACCAAAAGGGTAAGAGTTAATTCTTTAAGGCATCCACCTAGTTATGTGGACTTCAAGGTGTTGATGGTTAATAGTATTCACAAATACTCCTAGGAGCTGTATGATGCTGTGACTAAGACCTCAAGATACAGAGAACACAGAGAGTGCTAACGGCAGTGTAAGAGCTTGCAGTCTATATGGTGGTGGATGTCTAAGATGTAAAGTATGACGAATAACCACAAACAGAAGCAAAATGTCAAGCTTTACTATTTTTTCTCTTGTTTGTTTTCCTTTTCTCTTTCATACTGTTAATCTCTTGAAGTCTATCATAAAGGCAGCATAATTACTGTTTTGCCTATTTGGGTACATTCATTCAAGATGACAACAAACCAAAGCCAAGAAAAAAAATGACAACAAAGCACATGGGCACATGATGCCCAGTGCTCTCTCCTTCCGTTTTTATATTCTTTTCTGTGTGTATAAGGGGAGTGTTTATTTTATTGTTAAAGCTGGAAGGCAGTGGAAAGGCAGAAGTTGAAGCAGAAAACAGAGGAGTCTAGAGGAAGCTGAGCTAGTTTCACATCTGGAGCAGAACTATGGGAAGAATATTATGTGAAGCCTTAGTATGGACCTGGCTGTTGGTGGGCTCAGCTGCAGACAGATGCATAGAGAACTGGAGTCACAGTGAGACCCTGGCCAGGACCAGAGTGGGACCGTGGAGAAAAATGGCAGACACTGAGTGTGTGAAACTTGTGATGCACTCGCTTATGAAGCTTCAAAGTATTATGGCCTTGATATCCCTCTAGATTTGAACAACAGAGCTTTTAATAACTATTTTTTCCTCTTTCTGGGAAGTGAGATTAAGATCAGTAAGGGGCATGCAGGTAAGGGTGTTAATCTATTTGGTGGAAGAATTCAATTTTGGTGAGGAGCTCAACCATAGCTGGTAAGGTTTTATTTCTTTGTTTGAGAGCAGGTTACATAGATTTGATATTATATTTGCTATTAGCTATTATATTTCCCAGGTTAAATATTAGTTTGGACTAGATGAAATTGCTTTTCCTCTATAAAAATATCGATTTTGTGTTGTTCAGCCTACTATTTCATTATGCATTTTTAATTATTTAGAATTTTTGAAACATTACATTATAAAAAATAAGAAAAGCACATCCATGCATAGAAATATTTTTGCAAGAGTTTTTTGAATCTTGTTGCAGAATGTCTTAATTTTGTTAACTCCACTGATGATCAGTCAATTATGTCTGTGCTATATTTAAATAATTGTGGGTTTGCTTCTCTAAATATTGATAGAAACTCCTATCCAAAAATCTAGAACACATGAAGACATCAAAAAGTCAGCACCATTGACGGTCTTTCTAGACATAGCTCATTGGTATAAACACAAAGTTGTCTCCACACTGTTAAGAGTGAGCATAGGAGGTGCCTATCTATAGTAACCTGTCTTTGTCAAGGTCTTTGTTGTTTTTTTAACTTATTATACAATGTTTATTCCCCATAGGAATTAAGAATGGTTTGGACTACTATGTAAGGAACATAACAGAGTCACACAGGAAGTTAAGTTCTTGGACTAACCACTACTCATTTTATTTTGACAAATTGTATAAAGGGTGAAATATATAAGAAATATATAACATGAAATAATAATGATGTGAATTGTGTCAGTTGAAACACTATCAAGTGAGTAATAATTTTACTGACAAAATAGTCAAGTCTTTTATTCTTACTGCAAGGTAGTTTTAAATATCATGTGTGTGTTCTCAGATGTTGAGTCGCGTCTGACTCTTTGCAACCCTATGAAATATATCCCACCAGGCTTCTCTGTCCATGCGATTTCTCAGGCAAGAATACTGGAGTAGAATGCCATTTCCTCTTCCAGGGGATCTTCCTGACCCAGGGATTGAACCTGCATCTCTTATGTCTCCTACAATGGCAGGCAGACTCTAGTGGAATATTTAGTTTTGTCTTTCACTTTACTTTTTATTAACTCAGTGGAAAGCCTTAGACCACTTGCATGGGTGACTCCCTCTATTTTTATTATTATTATTATTTTGGTCATTCCACAGGGCATGTGGAACTTCCCTGACCAACGATCATACCAGTTCCCAGTGTGTCAGAAGCATGGGTTCTTAACCATTATATCACTAGGAAAGTTCTGCGTCTCTAGAGTTTTTTTAGTTGATGCTTTACAAACAAGTCATTGGATCTGATAAACTCTTATTTGCCATTAAGTCCTCAATCTCGAATTGAGTACCCAGCACAGACAAACGATACATGTTTCTGAATGATTCAACTTATTTCAAGGTTATTCTTTATTTAATATTTCAACTCTGATAAAGTCTTCCTTTTGAAGCTTTTTTCTGAGGGCTCTTGCTGATATGAGTTCTTTCTCCTTTGAAGTGCCTTGTCTCCGCTACTAGAGGGCACGTTTCTTGAAGGCGGACTCCGGTTTGGGCAGCTTGCAGGAGCTGGTATAAGGCATTTGATTTGGTAACGCTCCAGTTGTGCTTGAACCTTTATTGTATGCTGTGCCTCCTTTTGGTTCTTGTGTGTTTCATATTTTTCTACTTAATTTCTTTCTGAGAGCAACTGTCTCAGGTAGTTTGCATGTAAATTTATGGGTATTAGCATAGACAATTTGGACAAGCAAGGGAGCTATTTCTACTTTAGAGCCAAACCCTCCTAAATGTCAACAATTTGTTGCATATAAAGTGATAAATCCTCCATCAAAGCATGACTGCAATTTTGTAATTTCCACTATATTTAAAGATATTACCTAAGTTGATGAAACGTTAGGCCTGTAATTATAAGGCCTGACCATGAATTGCCATTTTAGTTATGCTTCATTATTAATACATATGCTCAGGTATATACCAGGTGTTTGGGGGAACAATTAACATACAGTTCTCATAGTGCAACAATCAGGTAGAGACCGTATTGTCATTTTGTCGACTATAAAAATTTGCACTATGGGATCATTTTATAGTATTTCTATTTTAAGGGAAAGATAATAAAAATAATTGGCCTTATCTAGGGATTACTGGGGTTCCGAGGTGGCATTAATGGTAAAGAACCCACCTGCCAATGCAGGAGACTTAAAAGATGCAGGTTCGATCTCTGAGACTAGAAGATTCCCTGGAGAAGGGCACGGCAACCCACTCCAGTATTCTTGCCTGAAAAATCACATGGACAGATGAGCCTGGTGGGCTATAGTCCATGGTGTTGCAAAGATTCAGATATGACTGAAACAACTTAGCACACGGGGATTATTATATTAATCTTTTCCCAGCTCTGTGCTGGGTTTTTTGCTTACATTTGTTCTATTTATTGTATCTATTTATTTATCAACTCTGAGGTTGTCCAGCAAACCTCAGAGAGAGATACAGTGCATCATTTTTTAGTTTGGGAAACTTGTCCAAAGTCATACAAATGGTGAGTTGTGGAAGAGGGACTTAAATCCCAGTGAGTCTGACTCCAGAGTCCAGGCTAACTTGCTATGCATTTCAGTTCTTATTATGTTTTGGGGTCTCTATTAGGCACTTGCTGCTCTTGACCTCCCTCTGTTGCTTTATGTTTTGGCTTTCATGATCGTATTCTAGCTTGGCTCTTGTCTCTGACCATTCCTTCTGTGGTGTCTTTGTGGGCTCTTCTTCCTCTAATTCCTCTTTTGAATTAAAAGTTTATTATTTCCCTCTCATTTCCATTCTTGAACTACTTTTCTCATTCCAAACGTCTAAATAATGTCATATTCACATTGTTTTAATTTGCTAGGAACTTGCTCCTCCCCATGGCCCCATGTGCAATAGACTCTCCAAACTTAACCCAACCTCATCTTCCTGCTTAGCCTGGCTTCTCTTCTTCTGCTCTTGAGTGTAGTGAATCCGTGGTCTCAACTTCAAATTACTCCTCCCTCACCATGCTGGCACAGGCTCAGATCTTATTCATCAATGAGGCCTTGGTATTTCGCATCATTTTTGTAGATCTAGCCTAGCTACTCTAGTCAAACTATTCCTACCCTAGTTGAGGCTATCTTTTCTTAGCTAATGCTTGAATTAAAATTTTAAGCAAAATTTCTTGACTAGTCCTTTAGTCCTGTCCTTAATGCTGTTGAGTCATTGAAAATGAAAATCTCTCTATGCCACTTCACTGCGTTAAACCCTTCAACAGCTTCTCATTACTATTGAAGGAATAACTCCTACATGAGGTCCTCTACAATTAGTCCTTGCCGTCTCTCCCATCACTTTCTCTGTGCCTCTTGCCATGTGCATTAAAGTTCCATAATTATATTTTATTACTTCTTTTATTACCCAAAGAAATCATACTGTTGACCAACCTCACTCCCATAATTAGGCTCACAATGCCCTATTTAACTGAAATCCTTTTCAATCTTCACTACTTAAGGGAGCTTCACTAACTTCTATGAATCTTTTAAAATTCATCTCAGAAGTCACTCTAGAAAGTGTTCCCAGACACTAAAACACAAGCTTGGGGTTATTTATACAGAAACTTATTTACTCATGTACCTGGCTCCCTCAAAACATTGTGAAGTCTTTGAAGACAAAGAACACGTCTTAAGCATCTTCACAGTCCCAGGGCGTAGAACAATGCTGGCACATAGTATGTGTTTAACAAATGTTGAATAACTCCTCAATCTCTGCAAGTAACGTTTGTTTTCAAATTTGTGTCACTTCTTGTCAACTTGGGAAAAAAGTAACATTGGAATACAGGCAAAAAGTAGTAAAGTGAATAGAGTCATTCTATTTCTCTTCATATACATTACTTTTGTGCTTGCTTTCTTCTGCCACCCAGCATGTTTCTAACACTCCTCTAATATTGACTGAAAAATACACAGGGAAATGCTTCTAAGAGAAACTTAAAAAACATCACAAAATAACTGAACTTCAAAACACTCAAATGGTGCACCATGTATATGAAAAAGGATTATTAGCTATTATGTAAAAAAATATTTTAGGCCTCTATATTCAATATTAAAAAGTCTTTTGCCAGTTTTCTGAATGCCATGTACTGGTGCATTCTCATCATACTATGAAACAGCAATTAAAATATTACTCTAAATTTGCATATGAGAAAACCGAGGTTTAATGAAGTTCGATCAGTTTAACCTAATAGCAAGCAGGGCCAAAATTTCAATAGAAGTCCTTATTTAAAGCCTGAGGTTGTAACTGCTGGCTGATTCTGCCAGGCATTTGCTTTATTATTGAACTATATTCACAACACTTAAACAAAAACCACAAAGAAATAAACACTCCATGATTTTTTTCCTTTAATCCTTCCCTTTAGTTTTATCCCTAGGAAAGATAGTATTGGCTTTACCAAATCATGGATTCCATGTGGAAATTGTATTTGTCCATAAAGCATTCCTAGTTTTAGATCTAGGCATATAGAGATAAAAATGAATGAGAAAATATTCGGGGAGACAATGGAAACTCTTGTGGTCAAGATGATTCATCCCAAGGGGAACACAGGAGGAGAGACCATAAGACAGAGAGAACGTTTCCATCTGTGCCAAGTTCAGCTCAGCAGGACAATAGCAACTAAGCTGGCCACAGGGTCTCTTCTGCTACAAACCACAGAAATTCTGGTTCGAATCTCTGTACTTAAAATGTAAAGAAAGCATAAACAAGAAGTTAGCTACCAGATGGGGACTCTTCTAATTAGTTAAGTCTGCTCTAATTTTTGGCCACCAGTTGGCAGATGCAACAGATGCCAAGGGAGTAAACAGAATATGCTGGCAGTTTTGAATTTTCAACCAGTATATCACAAATAGATTCAATTTAGAAATATTTCCCCCTTTGGTTAAACTCTGTAACTTAATTTTTTCAAATGTCAGGAAGTTAGAGATCTATTATGAAGCATTTCTTTTTAGATATTTCACATTTTTGCCTATAAGTCAAAGGCAATGAAATATGTTTTCAGACATGTTGTCTCAGACTCTGTACAGTGTAACAGTCATGTTTGCATAAAAGAAATATTTTATTATAAAAATGGACTAATATAGTATTTTGTGGTTAGAAAACCCAATAAAATGTAAGAATTGTGTTTGGGAAAACACATCTTGAGATGAGTAAGGATGTTAAGAAATTGAAGAGATCTGGTGATTATAATCACAGTCTCTAGTCTCTGCGCATTGGCGGTTCATGCTTTACAGGCAGTTGGTAAATGGAAGCAAAATTACATAACTATATAACTCAGAGGATGAAGGACAGTGTTACTTTGAATTTTTTTTTTTTGGACATAACTGCTTTCTTTTGAAATAAATACATAGGTGATGAAGTTATAATTTTTCCATTCCCAGGAATGATTAGCAAGTTTCCTTAAATTACTTTTCCACTCAGCTGCTATCATGAGTGGAGAAGATGATTTTTAAATTATACTTTATTTACTATTGAAAATTGTGTCCTTGCTTTTATCTACATGTATTTAATAAACCTTTGCAGGTACTTAGCATGTACTAGGCATGGTGCTTGTCCTGGCTCCACTGAGTTAAACGATACACAGTCCCTAATGATTGCTCATGTTGACAAGAAGCCTAACAGCTACCATGTATTATGACAATGTCTGCATTGGATGTAGGTCAAGTGTGTTCTGGGCATTCACGGGAGCAAACATAGAGGAGGAGAAGTAATTCTGCCTGATTTGGTGGGGTATTATAGAAATATTTCTAAAGGTAGTGATAAAAAATTTTTTTTAAAAAATTTTTATTATTACTTTATTTTACTTTACAATACTGTATTGGTTTTGCCATACATTGACATGAATCCACCACTGGTGTACATGCGATCCCAAACATGAACCCCCCTCCCACCTCCCTCCCCACAACATCCCTCTGGGTCATCCCCGTGCACCAGCCCCAAGCATGCTGTATCCTGCATCGGACATAGACTGGTGATTCGATTCTTACATGATAGTATACATGTTTCAATGCCATTCTCCCAAATCATCCCACCCTCTCCCTCTCCCTCTCCCTCTGAGTCCAAAAGTCCGCTATACACATCTGTGTATTTTTTTGCTGTCTTGCATACAGGGTCATCATTGTCATCTTTCTAAATTCCATATATATGTGTTAGTATACTGTATTGGTGTTTTTCTTTCTGGCTTACTTCACTCTGTATAATCGGCTCCAGTTTCATCCATCTCATCAGAACTGATTCAAATGTATTCAAAAAAATCGAAATCATTCCAAGCATCTTTTCTGACCATAATGCATTAAGATTAGATCTCAATTACAGGAGAAAAACTATTAAAAATTCCAACATATGGAGGTTGAACAACACACTTCTGAATAACCAACAAATCACAGAAGAAATCAAAATATGCATAGAAACTAATGAAAATGAAAACACAACAACCCCAAACCTGTGGGACACTATAAAAGCAGTGCTAAGAGGAAAGTTCATAGCACTACAGGCATACCTCAAGAAACAAGAAAAAAGTCAAATAAATAACCTAACTCTACACCTAAAGCAACTAGAAAAAGAAGAATTGGAGAATCCCAGAGTTAGTAGAAGGAAAGAAATCTAAAAAATTAGGGCAGAAATAAATGCAAAAGAAACAAAAGAGACCATAGCAAAAATCAACAAAGCCAAAAGCTGGTTCTTTGAAAGGATAAATAATATTGACAAACCATTAGCCAGACTCATCAAGAAACAAAGGGAGAAAAATCAAATCAATAAAATTAGAAATGAAAATGGAGAGATCACAACAGACAACACAGAAATACAAAGGATCATAAGAGACTAGTATCAGCAATTATATGCCAATAAAATGGACAACGTGGAAGAAATGGACAAATTCCTAGAAAAGTACAATATTCCAAAACTGAACCAGGAAGAAATAGAAAATCTTAACAGACCCAACACAAGCACGGAAATTGAAACTGCAATCAGAAATCTTCCAGCAAACAAAAGTCCAGGTCCAGATGGCTTCACAGCTAAATTCTACCAAAAATTTCGAGAAGAGCTAACACCTATTGTACTCAAACTCTTCCAGAAAATTGCAGAGGAAGGTAAACTTCCAAACTCATTCTATGAGGCCACCATCACCTTAATACCAAAACCTGACAAAGATGCCACAAAAAAAGAAAACTACAGGCCAATATCACTGATGAACATAGATGCAAAAATCCTCAACAAAATTCTAGCAATCAGAATCCAACAACACATTAAAAAGATCATACACCAGGACCAAGCGGGCTTTATCCCAGGGATGCAAGGATTCTTCAATATCCACAAATCAATCAATGTAATTCACCACATTAACAAATTGAAAAATAAAAGCCATATGATTATCTCAATAGATGCACCTTTGACAAAATTCAACATCCATTTATGATATTTAACACAAAATTTTTTTCTTTTTTTAGAAACTAAGACTAAGATAAAGTTTGTGGGAAAGAGAATTACAAAAACAGGGACATATTTTTGGTAAAATGTAGTTTGGGGCTTTTCTAGTGGTTCAGTGATTAAGACTTGTGCTTCCAATACAGAGGGCATGGGTTCAACCCCCAGTCGGGGAACTAAGATCCCACATGCTATGCAATGTGTCCAAAAAAAAAAAAAAAAATGTAGTTAAATAGGACACAAATAATAAATGGGATCTTGATAAAAGAAAGAGCTGTTGGTGTTGGTAGGGAACAACCAGGCAGAGAGTAGTGATTAAGATGTTTCATAGATTTTTGATTTAGAAAATTAAGAATGTTGTGCTGCACTTGATGGAAAAGATAGGAAGTGCAGGAGGCAAGCAGGTTTTATGGAATGGATAAAGAGTTACCTGTTATAAATATCAAATTAACTTTATTAATATTGATATCAATATCATTAAGATATTAGTACATTGTATTGATCATGCTAATAATGTTGGTGATGGTAACAGAACATTTCTTTGCTATTGGCTTTGTGTCAGATGTTGAGACAAGTGTTTGATACTTACAAACACATTTAGTCCTCATCACAGTCTAATGAGATCCATGCAGGAATCAGAGGTACTCTAGATCATGGTGGAGTTGTGATTCAAGTCCAGGTAAGTTAAGTCCATATTCTTCGATAGTTCACACAATTTGGACTCAACTTTCACTGTATTCTGGTTGGAATGTCTAAAAAGCAGCTCGTAATATACTCCAGACCTTAAGAATAAGATCTGCATTAGAGTCATAAATTTAGTTTTCATCTGTCTTTAGATTGTAGTTAAAGCTATAAATGTAGGTTTTGTTTTTGTTCTGCACCTATGTAGGGCAGTGATTTCCAATATGGATGATCCTTCGTCATCATCCTGAAATTATAGCTAAATATTGTTGTCTGTATTTCCCTGAGAGAAGAAACATCCTAAAGGGGTCATCACTCCATCAACATTTTAAGAACCTTTAGTGTATGTTGAGAAGAGATCAGTATTATAATAATCCCTTGAATTCTTCATCTTGAAGAAACCTCTGGGACTGCCAATGCTTTATTGGATTTTCAAACAAAGTGATAACAAAGGAACCTAGGATAAAAGGTTTGAAGGACTAAATGTAGCATGTAGAATCTTGGAATAGAATATCTTAAGGTATTTCATTCTTGCATATCTGTAGCTTTCATCTCGGTTTGCAAGGGTGAGATGGTTTAACTAGAGAGGAAGTCATCTCATTGATCTTGGTCTGTTTCTTTCTTAAACTGGTCCTTTGCTTCAGATATAATCAGGAAATCTGTCAACTCTGGTCCTGGGTATAAGTGAGGCTTTGATCTTAGAACTGATAATTTTAAATATCTATCTTCTAGGCTCCATACTCTTACCTTTGGGAAATGATCTTGTGTTATGCGGCCCAATGTGGATGATGGTAGCAAGAAGAGGTAGTTAGTTCAGTCACTCAGTCATGTCTGACTCTTTGCGACTCCATAAACAGCAGCACACCAGGCCTCCGTGTCCATCAACAACTCCCGGAGTGCACCCAAACCCATGTCCATTGAGTCGGTGATGCCATCCAACCATCTCATCCTCTGTCGTCCCCTTCTCCTCCTGCCCTCAACATCAGGGTCTTTTCAAATGAGTCAGCTCTTCACATCAGGTGGCCAAAGTATTGGAATTTCAGCTTTAGCATCAGTCCTTCCAATGAATATTAAGGACTGATTTCCTTTAGGATGGACTGGTTGGACCTCCTTGCAGTCCAAGGGACTCTCAAGAGTCTTCTCCAAAACCACAGTTTAAAAGCAAAAATTCTTTGGCGCTCAGCTTTCTTTATAGTCCAACTTTCACATCCATATGACCACTGGAAAAACCATAGCCTTGACTAGAGGGACCTTTGTTGACAAATTAATATCTCTGGTTTTCAATATACTATCTAGGTTGGTCATAACTTTACTTCCAAGGAGTAAGTGTCTTTTAATTTCATGGCTGCAATCACCATCTGCAGTGATTTTGGAGCCCAGAAAAATAAAGTCAGCCACTCTTTCCACTGTTTCCTCATCTATTTGCCATGAAGTGATGGAACCGGATGAAATGATCTTAGTTTTCTGAATATTGAGCTTTAAGCCAACTTTTTCCCTCTCCTCTTTTACTTTCATCAAGAGGTTCTTCACTTTCTGCCATAAGGGTGGTGTCATATGCATATCTGAGGTTCTTGATATTTCTCCTGGCAATCTTGATTCCAGCTTGTGTTTCTTCCAGCCCAACGTTTCTCATGATGTATTCTGCATAGTTAAATAAGCAGGGTGACAATACACAGCCTTGACGTACTCCTTCTTCTATTTGGGACCAATCTGTTGTTCCATATCCAGTTCTAACTGTTGCTTCCTGACCTGCATATGGATTTCTCAAGAGGCAGGTCAGGTGGTCTGGTATTCCCATCTCTTTCAGAATTTTCCACAGTTTATTGTGATCCACACAGTCAAAGGCTTTGGCATAGTCAATAAGGCAGAAATAGATGTTTTTCTGGAACCCTCTTGCTTTTTTGATGATCCATCGGATGTTGATAATTTGATCTGTGATTCCTCTGCCTTTTCTAAAACCAGCTTGAACATCAGGAAGGTCACGGTTCACGTATTGCTGAAGCCTGGCTTGGAGAAAGCAGAGTGGAGAATAAATAAATAAACTGCTTAGTCTCCTAAATTGCTCTCTCTCTCTCTCTGAGTTTTAACTTTGTTCCTCCTTCTTATCTCCTTAATGAATTTAGGTTATTTGGCAGAATTTGGCACAGAACCACTCTCCTTCTTCCCTTATTTGTCATATCCTCATAGAGATTGATAATCTGGTGATGTGTTATATTTTTACTCATTCTTTTGCTCTTATGTATAAGGCATTTTTTGAGTCAACTTTTACAACTTTAGGAATTTTCCAGATGAAAGAACTATGCAATCTATCTAGTTATGCTAGTTAGCAAAAAGGCAAAAGTAAAGGAAAAAAGAAAATATTAGTTTCAATGCCTTGAAAATACCCTGCAGATAAGCTCTGTATGTTTGACTGAGTGAATCAGAGTAAGAATTACCAGTATTTGAGAAGAGAAGGGGGCTTCCCAAGTGACTCAGTGGGTTAAGAATCCGCCTACAATGCAGGAGATGCAGGAAGATGTGAGTTTGATCCCTGGGTCAGGAAGATCTCCTGGAGGAGAGAAATGCAACCTACTTCAGTATTCTTGCCTGGAGAATCCTATGGACAGACAAGCTTGGTGGGCTATAGCCCATAGGCTTTCAAAGGCTCGGACACAACTTAAACAACTGAGCACAGATGAAAAGAGAAGGAAGGGATGGCAAATTTCATCCTTTAGTAAATTTAAGTACTAACATAGCCTTAACAAGAGCATGAGAGATTTTGCCTTAAAATGCCATTTCCTTACAATGGCACTTAAAATGCCATTTCCTGGGAAGTATTAGTGGCAAATGATAATCTTCTGGTCAAAACTCAGTCCTGCCTTGCCTAATGCTGGATGCAGTGGCACAGAGTGCAGAAACTCATGGAGGGGAAATTCTGATGTCACATTAGCATGTTCTCACACATTGCTGGTTGCATACCAAGCCCATATGTCCAAGCAATGGCTCTTCTTAGACATGCCTATTGTGGTTATCCCTAAGAAGAGAAGCATCTAATAGTACAAGGTATATCTTCAAGATGTTTTGCTCTCCTTCTTTTCTGTGTTTATAAGCTCAACTTAACTCTTCTTTCCTCCACAGTGGAATGACCCCTGACTTCTCTTTAAATCTTGGCTTTGGCATCTCTCACAAGACATCTTGGAAACTGAAGTGCTGCATCTTTGGCTGAATGTTTAAGATAGTTATTGCCTACTTTAGTTTGGATAAGGTAAATCTAAAATTCTTAAACCTTAGTAAAAATGTACTCAAAAAAGACACGGAAAATTCTTTATGCCTTCCTATAAAAAAGAGCTATTTTATCTTGAATTAAACATACTGGAATTTAAAATAATTCATATTATATAATTTGTGACTAACAACTTTAAAAACATTAGCTTACTGTATATTGAACCATTCCTGAATCACTGGCATTTCAGGACAGCATTTAGCGTCTTCCCCAGTGGCTGGGTGGTAAAGAGTCCACCTGCAATGCAGGAGACACAGAGACACAGGTTCGATCCCTGCATTGGGAAGATCTCCAGGAGAAGGAAATGGCAACCCACTACAGTATTCTTGCCTGGAAAATCCCATAGACAGAGGAGCTTGGTGGGCTGCAGTCTTTGGGGTCGCAAAGAGTCGGACACCACTGAGTGACTGAACGCACACACACACACACACACAGGGCAGCATTTATTGTTGTTTTATTGGGGTTTAATGGTGTGGGTTCTTGAGATAAGCTAATAGTTTGATTTTCAGCTCTACCAACTGTTAGCTGTGTGACTTTGGGTAAGTCACTTAAACTCTTTCATGCCAGCAGTTAACAGGAAAATAACAATAATAATATTTAACAATCATAAGATAATATTTTTATGAGGTTTCACTGAGTTAATACATGTATATCTATTAAAACATGCCTGGCACAACTTTAGCCAATATTTATTGATTATCAACTATTTCTTTTTGCTATGGTTCATGATGGACTAAAATGCTCTAAAGCTATTTGATAAATAATAAAGCTTCAGAAACATTTAGTTTTTAGCTAAATATTTTTTAAATTTTAATATAAATATATTACAATATCATTATACAATTTTTATAAATAAAAAATAAAAAGATAAATACACCTCCATCACTGACCATAGCTAAATCAATAGCTGTCAATAGCCCGATGTGTATTTTCTGCATTGTATGTTGTTCATGAGCACACAGTTACCCTACAAAGACCCTCTGAAGATATTAGATCATTGCCTCCATATTATTCTCCAGATTGCTTTAGAAAAATAACTCAAATATACATGGCATAATCCTTTTGGGTTCATATGTATAGATCTGCCCTGTTCTTCTAATTGTGGCAAACTAGTCCTTAAAAGGTATGCATAATGAAATCTGTCTTATGAATGCCATTTAACTTGTCTCTAAGTGTTTGTTATTTCAAATAATGCCACCAATAGCATTCCTATACATATAACAAAGTTCAATAACTGGCCCCCTTGAAGGCCACAGTAAGAGTGAAGATTCATCTGGTTTGGGCTTAAAATTATTTTATTTTTAATTTATTTTAAATATTTCTTTATTTGGCTGTACTGGGTCTTAGTTGTGGTATATGAGTCTAGTTCCCTGACCAGGGATCAAACCTGGCCCCCCTGCATTGGGAGCGTGGAGTCTTAGCCTCTGGATCACCAGGGAAGTCCCTTCAAATTGCTTTAAACATTAAATAAAAAATGAGTCAACATTTATAAATCAAGTGAATTTAGATGAGAAATACAGATTTTGGGGTTATTCTCTTAAAAAAATCTAAAGATCGATAACTGCTGGGTCCATTTCTTGAGTTGCAGTAACAAGATTTGACAGAATAGAGGCAGCTGTAATTATAAATTCATATCTATTCCACCTGCTACAGTTCTTGCCTTTTCCATTGCCTTGCACTTGGCTGGTTTTCCTCATTTATAGTACCTGCTTGATTCTCATGGGCCCTGAATTTGTGATACCTGAGATGTATCACTAAACATTTAGGTTGTATTACTAAATGATAAAGCCTAAGTTGTGAATTTCTGGGTCAAAGGGTAAAATCATGCTAAATTTTTGATAGTACTGTCAAATTATTTATCACATTTTATTAAATACCCAGAGTGCTTTCACTTCTAGGCTCTCAGATAGACCTAGTATTTATGCAACATAAATCAAGTAGAAAAAAAAAGCAAAAATGTCTAAATTTCTTTGAATAGCAAAAATTCAATGCAAGGATTTATAGAGGAATATTTAGAGATTGTATCAGCCTGAGTCCTGGCAAGAAACAGAATGCAAACTCAGCCAATATCTTGAGGAAAATGGGTTGAGGGACTATTCGCAGAAGTGTGGGTGGCAATACGGACTTCCCTGGTGACACAGCAGTAAAGAATTCACCTGTAATGCAGGAGATTCAGGTTCCATCCCTAGGTCAGGAAGATATCTTGGAAGAGGAAATGGCAACCACTCCAGTATTCTTGCCGGGAAAAATTTCATGGACAGGGAAGCCTGGAGGGCTACAGTCCATAGAGTAGCAAAGAGCTGGACACAGCAGAGCACAGGTGGGATTAAGAGAATCAATCAAGGGTGCAGAGTTCAATAAAGAAAAAGTTTGTAACCTCAATCGACGGGAAAGGAAGAGGACATGATATTTCAGGAGGATATGGTATTTCAGGAGCCCCTGGGAGCTGGACTTCCTCATAGGAGTTGTCATGGGACACAACTACTGCTAAAATTCGCTACTGAGATAAAGTGGGAGTGCAGCTTAGCATTTTCTGGCCACTGTCTCCTTTAATCTTGCTGTCATCTGATGGTGCCTGCTATTGGTTAGGCCCCTCCAAAGCCATACAGACTGGCTGAAGCAGTTCTTAGGAATCAGGACAGGAAGTATGGAGAATACACAGGGGAGGAATATACAAAAATAGAACTGCTACCACAGGGCTGTCTGGTCTCAAAGGTCCTAGAACACTTTCACTCTTATCATTTTCATGATCATTACATTAAAAAAATTGTATTACATCACCCAACCATAAAAAAAAATCTGTAGTTTATAAATATTTATTGCATTGATGAGTTTAAATGATCAAAGTGCTTGTGGGGAAATCCCCCACAATAGTAATAGAATGCATATAAAGTCTTTATCAACTTAAACAATGCTTATATTTTTTAAAGTTCATGTAGAATTACTTCAACCTTTTTAGCTTTACCAACAAGATAAAAATTTAATGAAAGCTTCCATAGGCTGAACGTAAAAAAAAACCAGAAATGTATTTTTCAAAGCGGAAAAAAATCAGATACCTAAGTAATTATGTATTTGGGTAGAGAGTGATGAGAGTTTTAGATAAAGGACTTTGGAAGTTTGGAAAAAAGAAAGATCACAGTGGTTTAACTCCCTTGACACAGCTCCAGTAAGAGGTCTTTCAAAGTGCCCTTCCCTCCCACTGTAAGGAAAACTGAAATCTACAGCAAGCTAACAACTCTGCTCCTAACACTCTTCCCCTTCTGGTCCCTCCATCTGTGTTAAATTCCTATTAAGGGTTGATTGTAAATCTGATTATGCTGTTAAGTAAACCAAATCTGATTAAGCCAGTTTCGCTAATATGATGACTCAAAGCATTCAATATTAAGTAAATGAATGAATATGAATTTTAAATGAAATTTATTTTTACAAGGAATTCTAAGTGGAATGTGTTTTTAAAGAAATCGTTGATATAAGAGCTGAGAAAAGTTTGCTGTTGAATTAGAAGTAGAAATTTTGAAAGTTGGAAAAGTTCATAAAAGGCAAGACTGATAAAAATTTTCCAGTGTAAACATTTTCACTGCATTTAGAGTGCTTTGCTCATCCTAAATATCTTGCTGCATCTTGAAGAAATAAAAACTGGGCATCATATATTATGAATAATGGATGTGTTTTACGCAAAGAGTAGAAGGTAGAACTCTGAGGATCACTCATCAAAGAAGACTCTTGTCCTCATCATAAGTTTGCAACCGAAGCATTTGTCTATGTTTCAAAACTCATTAACATTCAATACGTGTGTAGCATGTAAAAAGTATTTGTGGCTATCATATTTTTGGATTAATTAACTCATTGGAAGTCCTAAATGAGTCAGAAGAGGGCTTCCTCTAATTTCAGCCAAGAAGATAAGGCACATTTCCTAAAAAAAGGGTAATTTTCTCCTGGGCCCTTGCTAGATATCCCATTACTAGCCTTATTTATATAAGGAAGCAAACTCTTCCTCAGTGAGTAAATCAATTACATTGAGCAAACATTTATTGAATTTCCATGGCCTTCAGGATAAAAGGGAAGCTATTGATCATGGCATAAAAGTATATTCTTGATCTGGCTCATCTCCCATTGCTCCTCCCCTGACTTATCTTTTCAGAATAACAAGACAATGTACTTGTGAATTTTAAACTCCTACTATGTGTCAGTATTGTATGCTTTTGTACGTTCTCTTTCAGAGGCCTAAAATGCCTATCATGTCATCAGGCGTGTATTGAATGCTGATTATTCAGTGAAAATTTGTTCATTTAACAAAAAAATCAGATTCATTCCTCTATCATTTTTATACCAAATTTTCGTTTTGAAGGAGAAAGATTTATAGATAACTACTTATTAGAATTGTGTTTCTAAGAACTGTATTAAGGATACTCAAAACCACACACACACACAATATCACTCTACTAGAGGATGTTCTACCGTGTTAGAACAAATAATTTAAAGTGATGCTTGTATAGAAGTCATATTTACAAAAAGACTTAAAGTTAACTAAAAGTATTTAAAGCTCAGTACATTCGTAAATGCCTGGTACATGTGCTGTCAGAAAACACATCATAAGATATAGTGTTAACCCAATGATATAAACAAAGGTGATAGAAAATCATGAAAAAATGTCTAAAAATTTATTGTGTGTAACTCTAGGTGGTGGCATTAGATTACAGCTGTTATTTTAGTCTGTATGGTCCAATTTTTTAAAACAATTAATATGCGTTACTTTGATACCAAATAAAATATTGAAACAAGTCTCAATACTTTGTTCAAGGGTTATCACTTTTCTTATGAAGTGCTCCTGAATCATTCATCCTTACCATGCATTACCTTCTCTCCACTGACTTATTATTTTTCACAAATAATAGCAAGTATATTGAGTTTATTTCTCTACTTTTGTGTCTCCCCAACAAGACAGAAAACTTTTGAAAGAGATTGTTTCAAAAATTTCTCTCTAATATTAATACATATTATAGTAGAATCTGAATATTGTGCATGTTTGGGGTTCAAACAATATAATATAACATGAGTTTCTTCAACAAAATTAGCAATATTCTCTACTTGGCAGAGGGGAAGAGGGTAATGCTCCTTATGTGACTTCTCATCATTAGGCCAAGTCCTATAATACTCCATGATCTTCTCCTAGGTAGAGACAGTGCTAGATAAGTTTTAATACCATCAGGCCATGAATATTACATATTTCAAGACAAAGTTTTCCCTGAATTTTCTTGTGTTTCTTCAAATACTTCTCATTATTTGTTTTTGGAAAAAGCCTAAGGAAATTGGCATATTGTTTATTTTTAAAAAAATATTAACAATAAGTATCAGAGTTTTATTTTTTCACACTAGTGAGCATGAGTCATTTTTTTAAAAATCTGTTTATTTTCTAATTCTGTATTTTTATATTGAGTACCTTAGGGAAGAAAATAATTGCAATGATTTTAATTCATAATATAATTAATCCCTGGGTTCAGTAAATATCCTTTATAATTATACCCAGTCAATATTAAAAATGTTTGTAGACACTAAGTCAGCTAACAAAATAAGTAAAATAACTATATGAAATATAAATCTCAGGAATGGGGAACATCCATGATCAGTTAAGTCACTTTGCCACAGTTTTTTTTTTTAACATGATTCACGTTTACTTCAATCACAAACACATTCATTGCAAATGTTAACTTACACCACTGATGCTAGCATCTTAAAACTAAGATCTTAAAAGAAACTTCAGTTTAATGCAAAGAAATTCAAGAAGAAAATTTTTGGACGCTTGATCAGAAGATTTTGGTGGCTGTCAAAATACTCATGTGTACACAAAGGTACAAGAAAGCCTGAGAAAGAAGAGTTGTTTCCGTTTCCCATTGAACACAGGATCCAAGAAACAAGTGAACCAAATATTCTATTGAAATTAGCCATCCAACCATACAGTGCCAATAAAGAACTTCTTACGTTAGTAATGACCACATTTCAAAAGCCTTGGCAAATGTTATGAAAACAAAAATATTTAGAGTAATATTTACAAATACAAACATAATTAACTTTTTGCCTTCTATAAGTAATAATCTTTGAAATGCTGAAAATGAGGTCCAACTGTGGTTCTTTTCTGGTGTGGCAAGCTGTAGATGCACATGGTCTACTGATTTACCTGCTGGAAGTTTTCTTGGGAACAGTTGGATGGGGCTTAATTGCAGGAGAAGCTGATGTCCTATTGGCTGGGCAGACTTCTGCATTGGTTTCCACAAACTGAAATGCCTTCACCAAGCAGAGGGTTTCTTCCATTCTTCAGCCCACTGGGAGATCACTGATACTCAAATGCTTGATGGCTCCATTGGCGTCAATTATGAAAAGGACTCATAGTGAAGGATCAGAACCTTCTCACTGCACGCGGTAGTGTCGGGGGAGCTGTTTAGTCAAATCTGACAAGAGCTTGCTGTTCATGTGGCCCCAACCAGTGTTCTTCCTCTGTGTGTTTAGCTAGGCCAGGAGGCTGAAGTGGGAACCCATTGACACTGCAGCAAGTTCACAGTTCACATCATGAAATTCACTGGCTTTGTCACTGAAAGCAATTGTGAAATTTCTGTTCACAAAAGTGAAATCCAAAGGATAGAAGAAGAGGACCAAATATTTCCCCTTAAAGTCATCAGTTTAGTCGCTCAGTCGTGTCTTTGAACTCTCTAGTGCCAATGGCTGTATCCTTAATATAGGGCACTTGCTGGGTGATGGCAAGGATATGGTGTGAGGAACTGATGCTAGAGGCCAATTTTGCTTGGCCAGAACCAGACCACAATGCATTTGTCAAGCACATTCTTCAGCAGACACAAGGGCTGCATAGGCAGAAATGCCTCAATGAATGGCTTTCACATGTTGGACAAGCAATGCCCAGAGTAACCGTCTCATTGTGGAGGCCATGTGATGACTTGTGATGACCAGTGACAGTCTCTTATTGAGATTAAAAACTTTTTTTTCCTTAAAGTTTCTACCAACTTCATGAGAAAAAGACTAAAACCTGTATTGTTAGCTTTTAGACAAATGACTAGTTTGCCTCATTTCTGGTTTTTCAGTTTAAATTAGTAAGTACATAAGTAAATTGAGTGCTTTTATATCTATCTCTCTGCTAGATGAAAGAAAAATTAATGATAATAAGAATAAGTTCCCCTAGCATGAGAGAATGGAACCCAAAGCTGTGTTTGAATGGTGGTTGGAAGTATGAAGGTATGGTTGGAACTTCGGGAGCAGCATAGAAGAGGTGAATGGATTGCTTGAGTGGCCTAGGTGTGAGAAGTGGCTTTTTGGAGGAGGTGACCTGGTTGCCAAGCAGCAGGTGAAGAGTGGACCAAAGTGAGAGCAAAGTTGTGCAGGCACTAATTGTGAAGACATATTTGTTCACCACAACTGCACTAATAGTTGAAGCTTTGTCACACCCTCTGTTTTGGGTAATAGGTAGTTCACACTCTGCGTTATTATCAGCAGAAGGAAGTTCAGATGCGCTGAGCAGGCTTGTGAGACCAGCTATCTGTGAAACCCAAGTTGCTCAGTGGCGAAGACAGACACTGTATACATTCTAAGATGAGTGTAAAACATGATCAGAAGGAAATGGTGGTTTGGATTTATATGTAACAGAGTTGGAAACGTGAGAAATTATGAATGGGACACTATAGTGTAGGGGAAGGGAAGGAAGTTAATTACATCTTTGGATATGAGAAAGTCTACTCTTAGGAAATGATGTTTGAGCTGATAAATGATGAAGTTGAGATTATTGGATAATGGGTTGGATGTGTGAAGTAAAAGGGTGGAAGTGTTACTTGCTCAATCTTTTCTGACTCTTTGCTACACTATGGACTGTAGCCCGCCAGGCTCCTCTGTCCATGGAACTCTCTAGGCAAGAATTCCCAACCCAGGTATAGAACCTGGGTCTCCGAGGTTCAGAGGCAGACTCTTGACCCTCAGAGCCATGAGGGTGGAGCTAAGGATTATTCTCCAACTACTGGCATGGACAGCTGAAAATGGAAATGCTATCGCTTGTCTTGGAAAACTGATTTTGAGATGCCTGGCAGGCATCTTGAGTAGATAAATGGACCACATATTTGGGTTTCTGAGATGTTATGGGGAGGGAGGTGGGAGGGGGGTTCATGTTTGGGAACACATGCAAAAATTAAAGATTTTAAAATTAAAAAAAAAAAAAAAGAAGAACACACACACACACAAAAATAAATAAATCAGATAAGCAAAAAAAAAAAAAAAAAAAAAAAGAAAATTAGACAAGGTCAGTCTGGACTAGAGGTGAGATTTACTGAAGCCACAGACATATGCAGGATCACTTAAGAAGGTTCAGAAAGAGATGAGCATGGAGTCAGGGATAGTGCTGGTAAATTTTGACATTTAAAAAATGGGTAGCAAATGACAAACCACAAAGAGATCTCGACAAGACAGCTAAAAAAGTGGGTGGGAAAGCAGTAGTGTGTGGTGTTGACACTGAATTAAAAACTGTGCAAGTGTGTGTGGTTAAAGGTGGAAGTGGTTAACAGGTCAAATGTCATGGCTAGTTCTAGCAAAATAAAAATTAGGAGTCTGTTGGATTTAGAGATATGGGTAGAAATCATTGGATATCTCAACAAGAAGAGCTTCTTCTTGGAAGAAGAGAAAGCTGCTTTGAATGAGTTAATTTGAAAAAGAGAAGTGAAGAAATGGCAATGTTGATTGAAGATAACTGCTTTGAGAATTGTGGCTTTTGACAAGATGAGAAAGATAGGGTTGAAGCTAACTCAGTGTGAGGTAGTCTCTATTACTGTCCTGGTTTTAGACAAAAGAAAACTGAAGGCATGGAGAGGTTAAGCAGCTTGCCCAAGGTCACATGGTTAGAGTGAGAGTTGGAATTAAGCCCTAGGCAGTGGACTCTAAAGCTTGTCCTTTTACAGAAACAGTGTGTGCTGAATTGAGAAGTGTATGCTGTCTTGCCTTGTCACCTGGCATAACCTATTACTCCACTTTTTACAGCTGAGGTCTGAAGTCCTGTTCGAGATTGACCAAGGTCATACCATAAGTGACAGAGATGGTATTTAACTTCAGCTATTTCTACTCCTGGTCTTGTGCTTTTCCCCCTTGGCCATAATTGAATCGCCTCTGTGTCTAATTTCAGGCGCAGTGATTCCCTTTTGCCCTGAGTGTTGTTTGCACCTCCAGCCTGTGTACCGCCTGCTCAGTAATGATCTAATACTTACTGTGTGGGCTTCAGAATTTATTTGATTTGGAGCAACTGAAACGGCCTGTTGGCAAGGACTAAATATAAGATTGTGAATCCAGGGACAAGGATGCATATTTCTGGCCAAAGAGGATCTTGCTAGCTATGGTAAAACACTGCAAAGTATTGGCAACAGTTGCTATAACGAAAATGAATTCTCTAATTCTAAATGCTTGTGGTATGTAATGTAAATTCATATGAAAGGAAGGAATACAGAATGAAAGCAATGAAGTTTAATATTTCTAATGTATTGCACCCAGTTTAGAAAAGTAGAGTTTTTCAGTTTGCAAAGCAAAATAATTTGGGGAGTCTTGCCTTGACAGTCACATTAAAGAGTCATTATCTTGCACAACACGTGCACCTTGCAGAGTTCGGAATAGATTACTTTTGTTACCTCCCTTGTTTCTTCGCAACATCCTATGTTGTGACTGGCCAATACATTTTGCTACACTGATTTGACTGAGGGAGAAACCACAGCACCGTGTGGTTGAAATGACTCATTCAGTCTCGTAAAAGTGGCCTGTGTGAGAGCCAGGGTGAGGATTTGGATCTTCCATCTTGAATGCCACGCTTTGTGTTAAACCACATGGTGTTCCAATATATCACTTGGCCCATTTAAACCACATGGATAATTCATTTTTCAACACCCTGGTTATATGTCATCTTAGCTGTCATTTCCATTAGCTGCTTACACACCTGCATGTAGCTCACACCAGCCTCCTTTTCTGCCTGTTCTGACATCAGGAGCAGTGCTTATTAAGCAATAGAAAAAGACTGAAACGCAACAACACCACCACCAACACCCTTCTTTGTTCAGCCCTGGTGTACTTTACTTCCGGTTTCTGTTCATACGGATTTCAGTATCACTTAACCTCTGTGATACTTGTCTAGGGGAACTCTCTCACTATTCCGTTTTGTTGCTTGAAAACTTTCAGCATCTTTCCTTATACGAGAATAACATTTTTGCATTTATGTCTGATGGAGCTTTGGAAATATCAGAAAACCTTTTACCGCTATCCGGGGTTGAAACCCAGGGTACAAACCCCCATGACAGATGGTGTATTTTCAATTCAGGTTCACCACCAACACATTCTTAGGCAGAGAAGAAATACAGAATCGCATTCCCCAACCCCCCCTCCTTCTCCATATGGTTCCAGTTTAGTGTCTGCCAATGAAAGGCATTCACATGAGATTTGGAAGACAGAAGAGAAGGAAAGATTGAATAGAGGAGAGAATGACCCTGGTTCATACATTTGTACATCCAAAAAAATATTTATTAAGATCCTATATGTGGCAGACATTCTGAAAATACATCCCCTAGTCTCACAGAATTCATCTTTTCTGAGTGAGTGAAGAGACCAAAATAAAAAAACAAAAACTCACAAAAACAAAACAAAAAGTGAACTAACAAGAAAATATAAAGATATGTTTCAGTCATATATTATACTACTATACTCAGTAGTATTATGAAAACAGAACAAAAATATGGTAGATGGGAGATTTTAGAGGAGGGAGTGGATACACTTGAATTTTTGTTTAGGAGTATTCTTAAGTTCTAAAAGATAGTCTAAAGTTGATTTCTTGAGGGACATTTTATCTTTTGAAACCTTTCTGGAATTTCTTAATTGTTCAGTTTCGATTGAGTTGGATACCATGCACTTGTGTAGTTGACAGTGATTTCTTTAAATACCCAGTGACACTAGCTGCTGTGATCAGAATGCTGTCTTGATCTGTGGTTTGAGATGCTGTTTGTCTGGCTTCTGAAAATCCATCACACTGTCCCTTTTCACAAAACCTGTCAGATCAGGAACAAATGGAATTTCAAGGGAGTCACTCTAACTTACCAGTGGTACCTGCGATTGTGTTCCACAGACTTCTGTAAATGTTATACTGATTTGCTCACATGCTATCAGTGGGTCACCTTGGTCCTGTACTTTACAGAATTCTACAGGAATGTGGCATAATAAGCAAATGTCTGAATAGATTTGGAGAACACTCTGGATAGGCTCAAATAGGGCAGATTTAACCCAAGCTTCCCTGTCCCTCTCCTTAGGTAGTGATGAACAAGCAGGAGGCCTTCTTTCTGTGGACAGAATTGAGTGTCTCTCCTTTGGAGATCGACGTTGATTTATGAGGAAGTGCACAGAGTGTGTCTTAAGGGCATCGAGCTGTAATTGCTCTCCTTCAGAGTGGACTGTTGTGCCCTCATCCTTCAGCTAAAGGGGAACTGCATAACACCATGTGCTTATTTGACTTATGATTTATTTCTTTTGAAGGGATTATGTCCTTTGTCAAAACATTCTTTTCACTCGGGATGGGAGATTTAAGGAATAAAGAGACTTTAGTCTTACCAGGCTACTTTTTCTGTTAATTTTGCTTACCTCTGGGATCCTTTTATTTAAAAAATTCCTTATGTTTTATATGCATGTATCTACTTTGTGACTTATAATAAAAATTATCTTTCTTCATTCTCCTCCTTTCATCTACATTACCCACCCCTGTACCTTCCCTACCTTTCACATCCATCAAGTTTAGGTCTTAAATTGTGCTGGGAAAATAGTCCTTTTCTTTCCAGTTCAACTTCTAGAAATAGGAGCAAAGAGGTTGGATTCTGGTGAAGGGTTTTTACTTGACTACTTGGGTAAACTGGAGCCAGACACTTTCCTTAGATATGGAAAGTGCTCATATTCCTTCTTTCCTTATTTGTGGAAAGAAGGAATTTTATTAGAAAAGCAGTGTTAAACATTATAGACTCAGGACCCCTTTATATTCCAGAAGCATTTCAGGTCCTGGGCTTCCCAAGTGGTTCAGGGGTAAACAATCTGCCTGCCAAGCAGATGTGGGCTCAACCCCTGGGTTGGGAAGATTCCCCTGGAGAAGAAAATGGCAACCCACACCAGTATTTTTGCCTGGAAAATCCCATGGACAGAGGAGCCTGGTGGGCTACAGTCCATGGGGTCACAAAGAGTCAGACATGACTGAGCGACTAAACAACAATAAACAGCTTCAGGTCTTATAGAGTTTCTTTTCTCTGGGGAACGTTAATCCAGTGTCCATGCTGTGAGAGCCAATTGTTAACTAGTCAAGATTTCTACAGTCTTGTGGTTAAATCATTAGTAGCTTGAAATCAACCATGGAGGGAATATTTACATCATGGAAATTGGCCAATGCTATCAAATTGGTTTTTTTTTTAATTAAGTGAACTGATTTATCAGAATGTTGCTGACTTATCAGGGAAGAAATTAAAACATATTTGTTAAGAAATTAAAAATAAAAATAGGTGCAATATATGCTACTCTAAATCTTTTCATAAAAGTTAGTTACATTTTCAGAAAAAAAACATTGAGTGGCTTTTCCAAATACTTTTGATGTCTGACTTTATAGAAGACAACTGTATTATTACATGAGCTTCTGTATATAGGTCATGAGCATTGGATAAGTTCAGTGTTTCCTTATGAAAGAAAGAACTTAAGTCAAATACTATCTTCGTATTATTACAAAACTAGTTTCAACCTCACTGAGCCACTGAGGAGGTACCTCATGTACTTCAGATCATACTTTGGAAACCACTGTGTCAGAGAATTTCTAGAGTTATTTCTATCCTAGAAAAAAATAAAATAAAATAAAAATTCACTAGTCTAAGTTCCTCTTTCATGTGTCTGTTTTGGAGTGGTGTGACTTAGTTAGGGAGGAGGCCCCTTGGCAGTTGAGGGTGGGTTTGAATAGTGGAACTCACATTTAACAAGAGTGGGGACTCTCCCACTGCTCATCAGTATGTCTGAATCCCCATTGTCTTTCCTCCCTTCTTTTTTCACCTAATTTTTATTTGAATACAGTTGCCTTACAATGTTGTTTTCATTTCTACTGTACAGCAAAGTGAATCAGCTCTATGTGTATATATATCCCCTCTTTTTTAGATTTCCTTCCCATTTAGGTCACATCAGAATATTGAGTCGAGTTCCCTGTGTTATAGAGTAGGTTCTCATTAGTTATCTATTTTACACATAGTGGTGTATATATGTCAATCCCGGTCTCCCAATTCATCCCACCCCCTTGTTCCTTGGTGTCCATACGTTTGATCTCTACATGCGTCTCTCTTGATTCTTCTTTCCTTATCATTTTCCAGTCCACCATGCAAAGTGAGCAGGAGTCGAGGAATTCTAAGGCGTTGACCATGTGCGCCCACTGCAACAGAGTTTGAGCTCAAGGGAAAGTAGCAGCCAGCTTGAGAGGTGGACCATGATGGACAACTTCAGCCCTGAGAACAGAAAGGTGTTCTGAGCGTGTGTGAACTTGAGAGACAGCTATTCTCTCCAGGCACACCAGGGTCACGGCCATCTTTGTTGCCTTTGAGTAGAAAGAACTATGAACAATGGCCTAGAGCAGAGTTGGCAAACATTTTCTGTAAAGAGCTGGACAGTACTTTTTTTTTTTTTTTTTTGCTTTGCACACCATACAATCTTGATGCGATGACAAAATTCTGTTATAGTGCAAAAACAGCCATAAACAATATGTAATTGAATGGGACTGGTTATGTTCCAATAATCCATTATTTGGGAACCTCAGTTTAGGCATAAAACAAATTGATTTTGTCTACTGGTAAAATTTGCTTTCTCACTTTGACATGTCTTGTTTGATAGAATCTCCAAAATGTCTGTGCAACTTAGACCTTTGTACTGAATGGCAAATGCTGGATTGTCAAAGATATCTGACTAGCTGGGATAAATTTAATGAGGTGGTTGGTTGAAATAATAACAAGGATACCACTTGCTATGTGCCAGATACTGTTCTAAGCACTTAACATGATTTAATCCTCACAGCAACCCCATAATTAAGCACAAGCATTATTATTCTCATTTTATTTCCCAGGAAATGGATGCATGAGAAGATTAAGTAATTTGCCCAAGTTTATGCAGCTAGTAAATTATAGAGCAAAGATTTGGACCTAGGCAATGTATCCTATACTGCTCTGCTGCCTGATATCTAAAGGTCTTATGCACATGGGCACACATTTGGAGGTCAGCTGGATATGGCGACTAATTATGGTGGGGAGCAGCATCCTGAGTTTAAATTTAAAGTTGGGCATAAGGCCTTCTTGGGCTTTCCTGGTGGCTCAGCTGGTAAAGAATCCTCATGCAATGCAGGAGACCTGGGTTTGATCCCTGGGTTGGAAAGATCCCCTGGAGAAGGGAATGGCAACCCCCTCCAGTATTCTGGCCTGGAGATTTCCATGGACTGTATGGTCCATGGGGTTGCAAAGAGTCAGACACGACTGAGCGACTTTCAGTTTCATAAGGCTTTCTCAAGAGCTAGATAATAATACATTTATATAGGATGTTCAAAATTCTCTCAAAGTCAAACACTCTAATCACACAAAGCTTATAAAGAAGACACACTAGGGAGAACAATATTCTGACAGCAGCATTCTCAGTATCACTAATGAAAGAAAAAGTGAACATATTGAAGGACAGCAAATGGTACCATCTCATGAATGGAGAAAACGGAGCAAAGAAAGGAATGATAAATAGAAAAAGAGAGGTAAAGTGAATGCCCAGAGTATATTTAAACAAATCTTTAGACTATTAAGTAAATTATTTTTAAAATAATAATTAAATGCGATTATTTCCAATGGAGCATTTTGGTAGAAGCTGTGTATGTTTTCTTAAATGACTGCAAAGCGAGTTTGAACAAGCTAAATTGTCTGGAATTAACTTTCAAGGTTAAATTAACAGAAAAAGCAAAAGGAAGAGTAGAACATAAGCAGAATAAGGAAGGAAGCCATTTCCATAGATTCCTCCTCTCCACGCGCCCTCTGGACTGTTTTTTTTTTTTTCTCCTCTGAAGCAGTGTTCTGTAAAGTGCCTGCCTGCATGCATGCGTATTCAATCTCTCAGTCGTGTCTGACTCTTT
Organism: Capricornis sumatraensis; assembly: GCF_032405125.1. NCBI lineage: Eukaryota > Metazoa > Chordata > Mammalia > Artiodactyla > Bovidae > Capricornis > Capricornis sumatraensis. The sequence continues at coordinate 68,230,582 of NC_091079.1, forward strand.
TTGATCCCATGAGCCAGCCAGACTCCTCTGTCCATGGAATTTTCCAAGCAAGAATACTGGAGCGGGTTGCCATTTCCTCCTCCAAGGGATCTTCTCGACCCAGGAACTGAACCCACATCTCCTGCGTCTCCCGCACTGGCAGGCGAATTCTTACCCACGTCTCCTGCGTCTCCCGCAGCTTGTCCCTCTCCAAGTGCAGTGGCTCAAAACCATCCATTGTGGGACAGAAAGAATATGCTAGAACTTTCATTTCTGTTCTGTTCTCTTTCTCGTAGAATAATCTAACTCTTGCAATCCAGGATTAGATTGGCAGCTTCGTGATGATTGAAGGCTTAGATTCATTCTGTCTTCTTATTCTGTCCCTCTAAGGCATTTCTCATTTGCATAAAGACAATTCAGTGCCAGGGCCCCCTTCAGTTCAGTTCAGTTCAGTTCAATTACTCAGTTGTGTCCCACTCTTTGCTACCCCATGAACTGGAACACGCCAGGCCTCCCTGTCCATCACCAACTCCTGGAGATTGCTTGAACTCATGTCCATTGAGAGCCATAAAAAGAGAAGGATTTGAGAAAGAGGAGAGGACAGTCAGGAAGTCCCATGTTTTCCTTTCCCCTTCCCTTGGCCAGAGGTTATTCTCCAGGGCCATACACCTCTGCAAAGGGGAACTGAGAAATAGAAACCCCAGCCCTACCTGCTTGTACCCGTCTTTTACTAAAGAAGAGAGGAGGATATAATTGATGACAACTAGCTGCCACCCCATAATATTTAAAGGGGGTTTTAGACTTAAAGATCAGTTGTGCATTTTCTTTAACAAAATATGAGAATGACAGTAAGTTTGCTGTGATGACTAACAGCTTTAGGAAAGGAGCTCCACTAACAGTCACGAAAATCAATATGTATACAATATTTCTCTTTAAGGTGATGATGAGAAAGGGTTTTTAAAAAATACATATGCTATGGAGGGAATATTTTGTAAAAAGATACTTGAAATTGGATTAATTTTTTGTCTAAATAGTATTCAAGTGAATCACCTATAAAATATTTTATACAGTATGCTTAAAATTATATAAATAGAATTTTTAAGTCTTCCAAAGTTGTTTCAATGCATTTATAATCAATTTATTAAAAGTGGAAAAATGTAACATATTTGCCTTAATATGTGTTTTAGATGTATTTAGATGAACTGCTTTTTCATTACTATGTGAAAAGATGAAATGTGACTAGCCCTATTAAAACCTGACACTTTGGTTACCTGTAGGTGAGAAGGAAGAACTGTCAATAAAGTACTTCTCCAAATGGTATGTACAAACCAAACTATGTACAAACTATGTATAAGATTTCCGTTTATGCTATAATGTAACAAATTAGATATCAGAAACTATTAAGTTATATTTATTAGGGCTCTAATTTTACTATTATTTTTAGCATTACTTGGAACATTATCAATTTGTAACATTGGTAAATGAAGCAAAATGAAAATCTCTACAGATATTATTCACTTAACTTTTCTTTCATTTTTCTTTGATGTAAATATGTTTGTGAAGACTTAATAATATAGCCAACTTAATGGTATGATTTTATATGCCATATCTGTAAGCATAAATCAATAAACATATGAATGATGCTGGTATATTAATTTTAGTGATGTGGTGGGAAATCAAAAAGGTTTGGAGAGCAGCAGTTTTCAAAAGACTGTTTTTGCTCCAGGGGGATGGAGCTTTTACTTTTTCAGTCAGAAATAAGAGAAATAGGCTGTACTAAAATTTAAAGTGTAGATTGACACTGATGAACTCACATGCTATATATGCAAAAGAGCCCAAGTTATCCTCTCTTGTCTCTGGATTAGTTTAGAAACAAAAATCTAGATGCTTTGTGAGGGGTTGAGTCCTGAGCACTCCGAGGGACTAGTGGCGCCAGTGTCTTCCACCTGTGATTTTAAGACTCTCGGAAACTTGTGCACCCGTGGCCAGTGCTACTTGCTGGGTGGGAACACCCTTCACTCTATTTTCCCCACGTCCCTATTTATCTTCTTATCAGTTTACCTAACTCTTAAAACTAAAATTCAGAGTTTCTGGTAGCTGAGGTAGCCAGGTCATATGAAGAGTTTATGCTTAATTTCAGTCCTACAAAGAGCAAATATATTTTGATATCAACAATTTGCAGCCCTAGGAATCAGGAAAATTGGGCAATAAAAGATCTCTATGTGTTTAGAGCCCAGAGAAATGTGTGTGTTTATTTATTTATTTTTTTTTTTTTGAGCATTAGTTCAATGGTATATTGCTACTTCTGCAGTTACCATTTTCTTGGCCATGGGACAGATTACTTGTCAAACTCTTATAACTCTCTATACCACCTGAAGACATCATGGCTTCCTAAAGTTACTTTTCCACATTAACTTCTGGTTTAAACTCTCATGGCCTATTTTTGTTCTGTGACAGTTCTTCATTTTTCAGCCTTACCTTAGTTTAACTGAAAAATCACACACAATGGAAATTGGAGCTTTTCTCATCTAGGTCCGTCATTTTCTTTCATCTTTTAGGGGACATTGGTGCTTAGTTTCAGGTTGCTTAAAACCCATGAAAATCTCAAACTATTTGAGATGTTACTTATAAATACCCAGTAACTTAATCTCATTAAAAGTTTCTAACCTGTATCATTTGTACCTGTTATTCCTGGCCCATTCCTCTAGTACTTCATTCCTCCTAATATGATTTAATCATCTTTTTTAGTTCACATTCTTTTAGGGTGAATGATATTTTGTTGGTAGCCAGTTGTCCATTGGTTGATAGTTGCCACCTGTGATGTCATAGTACTTAGGTTCTCATCCTCAAATTGTCCTTGGCTCTATCTGGAGATCCCCAAAGGAATTTTCAAGCTTTTCAGCCATGTTGCCATGTGGCTCAGCTCTGCTTCGGCTCTCACTTGTCCATATCTACATTTTCTGCCTGCAGTGAAAAACCCAAGATTTCCAAACCTTACAGAAAACAGTGCTGGGGACCATGCCAAGAAGAGGGAAGGGGCATCTCCCTCCTCTTTGTGTCTTAAATTGTCTTCAGATGCCAGAATTAGCTTTTCACTCTGTCATCAACCCCTCTCAGAAGTTTCATTAGCTTCTTCCCATTTCTCTATAGTTGATTTGCACCTAACTCAAAGGACTGGTGAAGGCAATGGCACCCCACTCCAGTCCTCTTGCCTGGAGAATCCTATGGACCGAGGAGCCTGGTAGGCTGCAGTCCATGGGGTCGCTAAGAGTCAGATGAGACTGAGCAACTTCATTTTAACTTTTCACTTTCATGCGTCGGAGAAGGAAATGGCAACCCACTCTAGTGTTCTTGCCTGGAGAGTCCCAGGGACGGGGGAGCCTGGTGGGCTGCCATCTATATGGGTCACATAAAGTCGGACACGACTGAAGTGACTTAGCAGCAGCAGCAAAGGACTGGTGGGATAAAGATCCTATCCTTCTCCATTCTTCAGCTAACTCTTCCTCTCATACACTTGCCCCCACCCTATCCTTCTGCATTCTCACTTACCAATAAATAAAGCATCCACGCATAGAAATGAAGATACTTTACCACTGGACTTGGAAGAAAGTGTATAGGGGATGGGTTTGACATCAAGGGTTAGGGGTAGTCTCTTGACTACATTAGTAGAAATTAGTTAAATATGCTCCGTCATGATTATCAAAGAGAATTTTCAGCTCATTTGCCGTCTCAGTAGCCTCTCTGCATATGTTTCCATTTGTTAATATTTTTTTTTATCTTGAAATGGGACACATAATTGAACTAATGTTCCAGATGTGACCTGATTAGGTCAGTGCACAATAGTATAGTTAATGCCATTCTTCAAAATTAAATCTAATCAAAGTGGCTTCCTGCTTACAGACCTCAGTTGATTCCCTTTCTTGGTATTTGCCAATCATACTCAATTTATATTGATGGCCTTGCCCTCACTCATCCCAATTTCCTTCCAAGCAACTGATGTACAAACTTCTCAGAATTTATCATTTTTCAGTCTTTTCTGTGAATGTTCTTCTCCTCATTGTCACCAAAAGAAAATTTTTATTCTTCAGTTTTTTCTCTTATCAGGATTAGATGGCCTCTCCAACATCATAGCATAACTTTTTATGGCAATTATCTCTTAAGTCTATATCTCCCACACATTTTCCAAATATTGAGGGCAGAAAGTACATATTATTCACTTCTGTTTCACCGCCTTTGACCCTCTGCTCCACACATGGAGATTTCAAAATTTTTTTCAGCCAGTTAATGAATTGTTGTGCCCCTAAACTATATTAACTATTTAATTTTAACAATTGCTTTATATTTATTAAACTATGAAATATGAGATGGCTTGTTAAGCTTATTTTTAAAATATTGAATTACTCAGCTTTATTACTAAATTAATTAACAAATGCCCATATTAATGTTCCTGAATCAATCCTGGCAGAAATGGCTGATGGTTTGTATTTTCCTACTTTTTAAGTTTTTTTCTTTTGGTCTTGTCATCTGTCACTTATACTATAATCATTATTATCATTTAAAAAAAAGAAAATTGAAACTCAAAGCATGTGATTGCTGAATTTTTCATAACTGGTTGGTGGCATCAAAACCCATGTCATGGAACTCCCTTAGTGGCTCAGGGGTTAAGAATCCATCTGCCAATGCAGGGAACATGGGTTTGATCCCTGGTCCAAGAACTAAGATCCCGCATTCTCTAGAGCAACCAAGCCACACACTGCAGCTAGAGAAAGCCCATGTGCAGCAACTAAGTGCTTTGCTTCCCAACAAAGACTCAGTACTAGAAAAAAGCACTCACACACAAAACAGATTAAAGTTTTTGCTTTTTTTAAAAAAATATGTGTTATTCTACTTTCTACTATTATTTCTAATTCATCTTTCATAAAAAGAACCGTCAGCCGGATACTTTTTGCTACTTATTTCCTTAGTTCCTAGATGGTTCATGATAACAGCACAGGATTGAAAATCAAACCTCCAATGTTCACTACACTGGGTTTGAGTCATCGTAGTTTGTTGACCTTGGCAAAGCAATTCAAGCTTTCTGGGCCTCAGTTTTCTTATCTATGAAATGGGTATAACAATTGTAACTGCTTCATAAGTGATTATTAGGAGTAAGAGATTTAACATAGGTAAAGCACTTTGATCACTATATATGCAAGCACTGTGTGTGTTTGTTGTTATGATAAGAATCATCCACTACTCTGTGCTTTTTTTACTTGTCACTAAACTTTATGGCTCTCTACTATAGCTCTGACACCATATCTCAAACAATTGGCCAATATCTTGGATTCTCTCTATATTTTTAAGTAAAATTTTTATTTCGGAGTAGTTTTAAACTTGGAACTTCCCAGGTGGCTCAGTAGTAAAGAATCCACCTACCAAGAAGGAGACTCAGATTCGATCCCTGGGTTGGGAAGATCATCTGGAGAAGGAAATGGAAACCTATTCCCGTATTCTTGCCTGGAGAATCCCATGGACAGAGGATCCTGGCAGGCTACAGTCCATGGAGTTGCGAAGAGTTGGACACGACTCAGGGACTAACAATTTTCAGCTCACAGAAAAGTTGCACAGACAGTTACTATACACCCTTCACCCAGCTTTCTCTAACGTTAAGCCTCTTATATCATGGCTGTCCATTTGACAAAACTAGGAAATTAACACGGATATAATATCATTGACTAAATTTCAGACTTCCGTGGGATTTCACCAGATATTCTGCTCAAGTCCCTTTTCTGTTTCAGGACCTAGTCCAGAATACTGCATTGCACTTAATACTCCTTTTTTTCTTTTTTTTAATGCTCCTTTTAAAATGGGCACCTATGATTGGACTTGAGAGTGCTAATACAGCAATTTTGTCTGGAGGATAGAGGCACCATTACCTCTTTCATGACCAGGATGCTGCACTTTAAAGACATCTAATCACCCTAATCTCCTGACAGAGACCAAAGTGAGCAGACAGGGAGATAATTGGTTGCCCTACTTAAAGGTTGTACTTTCAGCAGTTAGGGAGCACATGGGAATAAATAGAGGGTAGGAAATGGAGCTGCTGATCAGAAAGCTTTGTCAGGCTCCTGGGATTTGGTCCAGGTTGATGGCTCAAAAGTAAAGAGAGTAAAGGCAGAAATCTTCCAGTCTCTTCTGATAAGAAAGAAAGTTTTTCGAGACACTTATTCATCTATTCAAATATTTATTAAGCAGTTGATATGGGTAGACATTTTTCTTGGTGATAGATATTATTTAGAATCTATGAAAATGGTACAATCTTTCTCAAATTAATTCCTTCTTGCAATATAAACAGTAAAGAAATATTAATTTTTTAAAATTGTATTGAACAGGAGCAGACTTAGCTCTTAGAATGTCTTTTTGGTACAAGGATTATTTTTGGCTGATTATTTTAAAGAAACAGTAGGAATTGGAAAAGCTATGAAAACCAAGAAGTTACCTTCTTGTAAGAAACATTTCCTTTTATAAAAGAAAAATCTCCGTTTGTGTGTCTTCCTCTCTGTACCAGAAAGAGAAGGATGACTATATCTCTAGAAACTCTTATCAATGGAGAAAGCAACTGACTTAAATCTGCATAAAAAATTGATAATTGTTTACTGTGCTTTGCTTGATATCTTTCCACAACTGGATCTTCCCTCCCAACTTTTTTTTTTGTCTTTACCTGGAGATGGTATTTCAGGTGGTGACTTGGGCCATTTGGGGAAGTACTGAGTTTTCATGGGTATCTTCCATGCATAGAGGAGCTATACATGATATTAAACTTTGGTTTGTTTTTCTTCTGTTATTTTCTCTTTTGTTATCTAAAGGTCTCAGGAAGAACCTAGAAGGGTGGAGAGTGCCAACTAAGACTGTCACTTACCATCTGGTCCTAGGAGGATTGAGCCATTAGCCCTGTACTTGCTGACCTTCAACATACCCTGAAAGGAACTCAGGGTGGAGATCAGGAATGAAGCACTCTGTGCTGTGGGAAAAGTAGCAAAACAGGTTTTCAAGTAACTCTTTTCAGGAGAAAATTTTATGAACTTCAATTCTTGCATCTTCCCATACTTTGAAAAACACTAAAACTGTTAAGACGTCTGTTCCTCATGACTAGCAACAACATTTTACTGAGAGGTGTGCTTGACTGCATATACGCTTTCTCCAAGTGTGTTAGGCACTCAGACATGTCTGACTCTTTGTAATATCATGAACTGTAACCTGCCATGCTCCTCTGTCCATGGAATTCTGGAGAATACTGAGAATACTGGAGCGGGTTGTGATTTCCTAGTCCAGGAGAATTGTCCCTACCCAGGGATCGAGCCTGGGTCTCCCACATTACAGGTAGATTCTTTACCTTCTTAGCCACCAGGGAAGCCCCCTTTCTCCAAAATCACATATATACTGATCTCTCCTCTTATTCTTCAGAGAGGTTCCTCAGAGATAATTGAAATGCTGTCTCCTGGACTGTAGTCCTCAGTCAGTTCAGTTCAGTCACTCAGTCATGTCCAACTCTTTGTGACCGCAAGGACTGCAGGACACCAGGCCTTCTGGTTCATCACCAACTCCCAGAGTTTACTCAAACACATGTTCATTGAATCAGTGATGGGATCCAACCACCTCATCCACTGTCGTCCCCTTCTCCTCCCACCTTCAATCTTTCCCAGCAACAGGGTCTTTTCAAATGAGTCAGTTCTTTGTATTAGGTGGCCAAAGTATTGGAGTTTCAGCTTCAGCAGCAGTCCTTCCAACGAACACTCAGAACTGATCTCCTTTAGGATGGACTGGTTGCATCTTCTTGCAGTCCAAGGGATGCTCAAGAGTCTTCTTTAACACCACAGTTCAAAAGCATCAATTCTATAAAGATCAGCTTTCTTTATAGTCCAACTCTCACATCCATACATGACTACTGGAAAAAACTATAGCTTTGACAAGACAGACCTTTGCTAGTAAAGTAATGTCTCTGCTTTTCAATATGCTGTCTATGTTGGTCATAACTTTTCTTCTAAGGAGCAAGCATCTTTTAATTTCATGGCTCCAGTCACCATCTGCAGTGATTTTGGAGCCCCCAGAAATAAAGCTTGTCACTGTTTCCAAGGTTTCCCCATCTATTTGTCATGAAGTGATGGGACCAGATGCCATGATCTTCGTTTTCTGAATGTTGAGCTTTAAGCCAACATTTTCACTCTCCTCTTTCACTTTCATCAAGAGGCTCCTTAGTTCTTCTTCACTTTCTGCCATAAGGGTGTTGTCATCTGCATATCTGAAGTTCTTGATATTTCTCCCAGCAATCTTGATTCCAGCTTGTGCTTCTTCCAGCCCAGCGTTTCTCATGATATACTCTGCATGTAAGTTAAATAAACAGGGTGACGATATATAGCCCTGACATACTCCTTTCCTGATTTGAACCAGTCTGTGGTTCCATGTCCTATTCTAACTGTTGCTTCTTGACTTGCATACAGATTTCTCAGGAGACAGGTCAGAAGGTCTGGTATTCCCATTTCTTAAATAATTTTCCAGTTTGTTGTGAATCACACAGTCAAAGGCTTTGGCACAGTCAATAAAGCAGAAGTAGATGTTTTTCTGGAACTCTCTTGCTTTTTTGATGATCCAGTGGATGTTGGCAGTTTGATCTCTGGTTCCTCTGCCTTTTCTAAATCCAGCTTGAGCATCTGGAAGTTCATGGCTCATGTACTGTTGAAGCCTGGCTTGGAGAATTTTGAGCATTACTTTGCTAGCGTGTGAGATGAGTGCCATAGTCCCCAGATAAAACTGAAATTCACAACTCTCATGTTGTGTTTTTATTTCAGATGACAAGAAAAAAGTACTTTTCCTTTCTTGTATTATCATAACCTGATTGTATTGGGGGAGTTTGAAATTTCCTCGGTTCTGTCTTGATGCAGCAAAAATTTGAAGTGAGGGATGGACCAATGTTGCAGCTCAGTTTTATTTGGCAAACAAAGGAAAACACATGCTTGTGGTATGAGTGGGGCCGACCTGTAAGACTCGAAGAGAAGAGAATCCAGAGGTCCAATTATAGCTCCTCTTTTTATGTGATTTTTCTCCTCTCCCTGAGACTGCCATGTAAACTGGGCTAGCCAGGAGGGCTGTTTGTTTTACCTGAGGTTCTCATGAGGTCCTCAGACCTTTCTTTGTTCTATTTTGTCAGGCTTTTACCCTTTTTTGTCTTTAAGCCACCACTGTTCTGGGCTTCTTTTTATTATTCTAACTACTTAACAATTGCAAATTCTTTGAGGACAATGACTATCAGTTCAGTTCAGTAGCTCAGTTGTGTCCGACTCTTTGTGACCCCATGAATTGCAGCATGCCAGGCCTCCCTGTCCATCACCAACTCCTGGAGTTCACTCAGACTCACGTCCATCGACTCAGTGATGCCATCCAGCCATCTCATCCTCTGTCGTCCCCTTCTCCTCCTGCCCCCAATCCTTCCCAGAATCAGAGTCTTTTCAGTGAGTCAACTCTTCACATGAGGTGGCCAAAGTATTGGAGTTTCAGCTTCAGCATCATTCCCTCCAAAGAAATCCCAGGGCTGATCTCCTTCAGAATGGACTGGTTGGATCTCCTTGCAGTCCAAGGGACTCTCAAGAGTCTTCTCCAACACCACAGTTCAAAAGCATCAATTCTTCAGTGCTCAGCTTTCTTCACAGTCCAACGCTCACATCCATACATGACCACAGGAAAAACCATAGCCTTGACTAGACGGACCTTTGTTGGCAAAGTAATGTCTCTGCTTTTGAGTATGCTATCTAGGTTGGTCATAACTTTCCTTCCAAGGAGTAAGCATCTTTTAATTTCATGGCTGCAGTCACCATCTGCAGTGGAGCCCAAAAAAGTAAAGTCTGACACTGTTTCCACTGTTTCCCCATCTATTTCCCATGAAGTGATGGGACCGGATGCCATGATCTTCGTTTTCTGAATGTTGAGCTTTAAGCCAACTTTTTCACTCTTCACTTTCACTTTCATCAAGAGGCTTTTTAGTTCCTCTTCACTTTCTGTCATAAGGGTGGTGTCATCTGCATATCTGAGGTTCTTGATATTTCTCCTGGCAATCTTGATTCCAGCTTGTGTTTCTTCCAGTCCAGCGTTTCTCATTATGTACTCTGCATAGAAGTTAAATAAGCAGGGTGACAATATATAGCCTTGACATACTCCTTTTCCTATTTGGAACCAGTCTGTTGTTCCATGTCCAATTCTAACTGTTGCTTCCTGACCTGCATACAGATTTCTCAACTGGCAGGTCAGGTGGTCTGGTATTCCCATCTCTTTCAGAATTTTCCACAGTTTCTTGTGATCCACACAGTCAAAGACTTTGGCATAGTCAATAGAGCAGAAATAGATGTTTTTCTGGAACTCTCTTGCTTTTTCGATGATCCAGTGGATGTTGGCAATTTGATCTCTGGTTCCTCTGCCTTTTCTAAAACCAGCTTGAACATCTGGAAGTTCATGGTTTACATATTGGTGAAGCCTGTCTTGGAGAATTTTGAGCATTACTTTACTAGCGTGTGAGATGAGTGCAGTTGTGCAGTAGTTTGAGCATTCTTTGGCATTGCCTTTCTTTGGGATTGGCATGAAAACTGACTTTTTCCAGTCTGTGGCCACTGCTGAGTTTTCCAAATTTGCTGGCATCTTGAGTGCAGCACTTGCACAGCATCATCTTTCAGGATTTGAAACAGCTCAACTGGAATTCCATCACCTCCACTAGCTTTGTTCGTAGTGATGCTTTCTTAAGGCCCACTTGACTTCACATTCCAGGATGTCTGGGTCTAGGTGAGTGATCATACCATTGTGATTATCTTGGTTGTGAAGATTTTTTTTTACAGTTCTTCTATATATTATTGCCAAGTCTTCTTAATGTCTTCTGCTTCTGTTAGGTCCATATCATTTCTGTCCTTTATCGAGCCCATCTTTGCATGAAATATTCCCTTGGTGTCTCTAATATTCTTGAAGAGATCTCTAGTCTTTCCCATTCTGTTCTTTTTCTTTATTTCTTTGCATTGATCGCTGAGGAAGGCTTTCTTATCTCTTCTTGCTATTCTTTGGAACTCTGCATTCAGATGCTTGTATCTTTCCTTTTCTCCTTTGCTTTTCGCTTCTCTTCTTTTCACAGCGATTTGGAAGCCCTCCCCAGACAGCCATTTTGCTTTTTTGCATTTCTTTTCCATGGGGATGGGCTTGATCCCTGTCTCCTGTACAATGTCATGAACCTCATTCCATAGTTCATCAGGCACTCTATCTATCAGATCTAGTCCCTTAAATCTATTTCTCACTCCCACTGTATAATCATAAGGGATTTGATTTAGGTCATATCTGAATGGTCTAGTGGTTTTCCCTACTTTCTTCAATTTAAGTCTGAATTTGGCAATAAGGAGTTCATGATCTGAGCCACAGTCAGCTCCTGGTCTTGTTTTTGTTGACTCTATAGAGCTTCTCCATCTTTGGCTGCAAAGAATATAATCAACCTGATTTTGATGTTGACCATCTGGTGATGTCCATGCTTAGAGTCTTCTCTTGTTTTGTTGGAAGAGGGTGTTTGCTATCACCAGTGCCTTTTATTGGCAAAACTCTATTAGTCTTTGCCCTGCTTCATTCCATATTCCAAGGCCAAATTTGTCTGTTACTCCAGGTGTTTCTTGACTTCCTACTTTTGCATTCTAGTCCCCTATAATGAAAAGGACATCTTTTTTGGGTGTTAGTTCTAAAAGGTCTTGTAGGTCTTCATAGAACCATTCAATTTCAGCTTCTTCAGCATTACTGGTTGGGGCATAGACTTGGATTACTGTGATATTGAATGGTTTGCCTTGGAAATGAACAGAGATCATTCTGTCATTTTTGAGATTGCATCCAAGTACTGCATTTCAGACTCTTTTGTTGACCATGAGGAACATGCCTTCTTATAATTTTCATCATTTAATTTTGATTTATTGGTTTATTTAATTTCATGTATTGTAACAGTAGTGAGAACATTAAAAACTAAATGCCATTTAAAAAATCTTGACTATGTGTCAGGATCTGTGTTGAATCAAATAAATACTCATTGAATTCTCTAAAGTAGAAATTTGTCTTTCACTCAGAGAGGTTGATGGCTGGCTGAACTTCCTCCTTGTGACCTGAAGACTGTTGGGTTCAGAGGATGGATTTAACACCATCTTCTGTGAACGCTGTATTTCAAGATTGTATTGCCTTATTCTGTGAAATAGAAACAGATCAGGACTCTGTGGGTCTTCTGGGCACAGAAACCTTTTTGTCCCCTTCCAGCCTCCATGATCTTCCCTGAGTTCCAAAGGGCAGATTTGAATAGTTGCTAATTAGGGAAAGGGAAAAGATGTAAAGACATGGGAGGGGCAGGCAGGAAACACTAGTATAACCTTGGGGCAGGGCCCTAGTTCCATCTCAAGGAATATACATAGTGATTTCTTTAAGCCCTTTATAGAATTAAAACCCAGCGAACAGAAGTATTCTTCTTGCTGGAGAAGACCACCTTGTTGTTGTTCAGTTGCCCAGTTGTGTCTGACTCATTGCAACCTCATGGGCTGCAGCATGGCACGTTTCCTTGTTCATCACCATCTCCTGGAGCTTGTTCAAATTCATGTCCATTGAGTCAGTTATGCCATCCAACCATCTCATCCTCTGTCGTCCCCTTCTCCTCCTGTCTTCAATCGTTCCCAGCATCAGGGTCTTTTTTAATCAGTTAGCTCTTCCCATCTAGTGGCCAAAGTATTGGAACTTCAATTTCAGCATCAGTCCTTCTAATGAATATTCAGGATTGATTTCCTTTAGGATTGATTGGTTTGATCTCCTTACTGTGCAAGGGACCCTCAAGAGTCTTCTCCAACACCACCTGGGGCCAGACTAAAGGAATCTGAAAGCTCATCAAGAAGATTACCTGAGATGGAAATGGTAACACACTCCAGTATTCTTGCCTGGGGAATTTCATGGACAGATGAGCCTGGTGTGTTGTAGTTCATGGGGTCGAAAGAGTTAGACAGGACTTAGTGACTAAGCCACTATCAAAGGAAGTGAAAGTGAAGTCATTCAGTCGTGTCCAACTCTTTGCAATGCCATGGACTGTAGCTTACCAGGCTCCTCTGTCCATGGGTTTCTCCAGGCAAGAATACTGGAGTGGGTTGCCATTTCCTTCTCCAGGGTATCTTCCAGATCCAGGGACTGAACTATCAAAGGAGGGCAGGCCCTATACAACCCTGATCTTATCAGCAACCCCACCCTAGAACCATTACCATAAATTTCTTCACTAAACTCTCCTGCCATTGGGACATAAAGTTTTTGAGGGCAGGAGCCTGCTGTGTCTTCCTTTGCCAATAAAGCTCTTCTTTTCTACCACACCAAAAATTCAGCTTTGAGATTTGATTCAGCACCAGAGCATAGAGGCTGAGCTTTCAGCAACAAAATCAGGGTTTGGAAAGACTGTTTGCTAAGCACAGTTTGCATGAAAGTAAAGAGCTAAGGCTTGCTATTCAGACATAAATTGGAATCTGCTCATTTATGAGGGGAGAATGAGGAATAAAATGCTGTTTTGTTTATGTGGTTAAGAGTGAGACATTATTGAAGGATTAAGGGAATCTGAGGAGAGGGCCATAAAATAAAAGTTTAGAAAAGAGAGTGGATTTTCTAAATCAAAAATAAATTGATCAGAAGCAAAGTCAGTAAATCTTCTATCTTTTCTGTGGTGGGAAGTGATGAAAAACAAAACACAACACAAAATGAAGCCAAAGAACAGAACAGGCTTGGGAGAGGCCTCAGTCTGGTGTAGCCCTGCCTCATTGCTGGTCCTGTCTCTGCCCTCTTCTTTCAGGTGGCCTTGTCTACCTCTGCCTCAGACTCAGCAGTACCCCGTGCAGGTCGTGGGTGGACATGGGTTGGCCATCAGAGGAGGAAAGGCTGAAGCTGCTGCTGTATTACCCTGCTGCCCGAGCTGAAGATTTTACTTTTCCATTCTCTCATAGCACAGATTATGACATATAACCTAATGAGGTTGTGCCATTGTTTAGTGTCCCATGAGGCTTCCACAGGCTCATTTCCAGCATGTTCTCTCAGAACAGGGTTGTAGTAAGGCTAATCTGTAGAGGAATGTCATCCTTGCCTTTGATGAAGGACAGAGTATCACACCTCCTATTTTTCTGAAGGTAACCTAAAATCTCTTTTGCTTCACCTCTGTGCCTTTATTATGCTGATTGCAGCTACTCTGAAAGAAGTTCAGGGAATAATTACGATTAACAACTATTGTGTGTTACCATTTTTGGGGGGTGGCGTGAGTGACTATAGGTTCTGAAGGATTCCTCGAGATCAACTTAGAGTGTGGTCTTCAGAAAAGACGGATACTCCAACCTGAAAGTGGAATACCTATTATGAAGAACTTTACATGCCTCCTGGTTGAACTGCACTTCATTTTGTAGACAAAAAGGTTAAATGCTTTTCCTAAGGCACAAAGTTAGCTATGGGTTCAGTTGTGACTCAAACCCGCATCACCTCATTTCAAAACCAGTATTTTTTTCTAACAAGACACTAAAAAAGAAGAAAGGAAAAAAAAGAAAGTCAAGAAATTCACTTATAATAAGATACACACACATGCATATATATTTATCTAATTTGGTTGGAACTAAAGTAAATAGTTTCTTGAATTTTTAAAAGAATTTTTAGAGGCCTATGTTGGGTAAACACCAAAATTTTCCACTCTTCTTGAAAGCCTTTTAGAGGTTTGGCTGTTGGAAATGATTGGCAATTTTAAGATCAAGGAGACATTTCTATAAGTAAGTCATATTTCTGTGATCAAGTCAAGCCTTCTGTTGAGAAACCCATTATATAGTGGTTATTATTTTCCCTCAATAACTATGGAAATCAACTTCCTAAAGTAAAAAGAAGCAAAAGCCTCATAGGATAAAAAGATACCAGGGCAGAAGTATTTGTTTCAGCTTCCTACTTTAGAAGCCCTGTAGTAATTAACATGTGACAAATGGTGGCCCAATAGGTAGTAGACCACCAGCAATAGTGCATTAAGTTCAAAGCTATTATAAGGGAGAAAAAGGACAGAGCAGAGCCTCATCTTGTTACTCATTTTGTGCCTCAGGCATTCGATCCTTTCAAAAATTGCTCCGCCACTATGATTCTGTTACAAGCTGTGGTAGTTCTCCTTATTAGTGAGGAAAGCAATGGGAACAGACCTTGGTCTCACTTGCCATTTAACTTGTGAAACCTCGCTCTTACATAAGGTGTATGAATATATGTAAATTAAAGACTTATGCTACGTCCAGCTGAATTCTTTTATTCCTAATCACGTTTGGGAGGGAAGCAGAGTTTTCTGAAATTCTTTTAGTGGAAGGAAACAAGGCATAGACACATTTCTACTGGTAAGATTAGTTTTCTAAGTACTTTGACTCTGTAAAATGAGGACATGAGGCTAGATTATCTTTCAGATATTTTCCAGTACACAAGCCACAAGATTTACAATGTATATATATCGCTATTTCCTCTCTTCTTGGTGATGAAATAGATAGATCTTGAAAATTTATGAGCATGGGGAGGAACTACACATACACACACATTTCTTTCTCTGTCTCTGTCTCTCTCTCTCTCACACACACACACACACATATGCATTTGCACAAACTGATACAGCCATCAGCTGGTAAGACCAAGCTATCTGATGCCAAATTTTATGGCTTATACTAGAGGATCAACAGAAAGGTCTGGAATCTAGGTAGGAACAGTAAGAGCCCAAGTCACATCACCTTTATTCTCAAGACTGCATTTTATTGCTCTTTGGCAAGTACTAACTACATTCTCTGTCTCTGTCTTTCTCTCTCTCTTTTATTTACTTCTTTCCAAAGGCATTTTAAATGTTTTCTTAGTCCATCTCTCTGATTTCAAAAAAGGATAAACACACAAGATGAATCCCATCTGTATTTCCTATCTTGTTCCTTTGTTCTCTTAAAAGTAGATTTTGGAGAAGTAACACGATAACGTGGAAAGGTCTTAGTTTGGCTTTTTAGTTTCTTGGTTTGTAATTTGAGAATGATAAGACATCCCCTGGGATTATTATTAGTTATGTAGCCCCACTTGATGCTTTAGTACCACAAGACTGGTATATGCTTCATCACAAAGGGTCATCTTCCCATAGTGTTGATAAAATGGAATGGGGAAGCCTTGGGGAAAGAGGAGATGTGGTTGCCTAGCCCCTCTCCTCTTTCTCCAAGTCTTCCCCATTCCATTTTATCAACACTATGGGAAGATTACCCTTCTCCGCAAGATGCTGACACTTGCTTACAAAATATGCAGAAGGACCGGAGAAGGCAATGGCACCCCACTCCAGCACTCTTGCCTGGAAAATCCCATGGATGGAGGAGCCTGGTGGGCTGCAATCCATGGGGTCGTGAAGAGTCAGAAACGACTGAGTGACTCACTTTCACTTTTCACTTTCATGCACTGGAGAAGG
Source organism: Capricornis sumatraensis (assembly GCF_032405125.1). Lineage (NCBI taxonomy): Eukaryota > Metazoa > Chordata > Mammalia > Artiodactyla > Bovidae > Capricornis > Capricornis sumatraensis. Next base: position 68,247,044 of record NC_091079.1, read on the forward strand.
AAATGGCAACCCACTCCAGTGTTCTTGCTGGCAGAATCCCAGGGACGGAGGAGCCTGCTGGGCTGCTGTCTATGGGGTTGCACAGAGTCGGACAGGACTGAAGTGACTTAGCAGCAGCAGCAGCAGCAGCAGCCTACGCAGTAAGAATGTCAGTTTTTCTTTACAGTGTATATTGCTATTAGCAGAAGAAGATATTCTTTTAAGGGAGATAGGATCCTGTGGAGGGTCTTGCTATGAGCCATCTGGACTCATATCTGGTGCAGGTGTAACTGAAGGGCTCTGTGCCATGCCAAGGCACATCCGAGTGGCACCACCGTCTCTATTTTCACATGTTGCTCAATATCTCTCTGTTAATAACAAATTCTGGTTATGACCAAGTTTCAATTGGCATCAAAAATCTTCAGGGAAATGATGAAGATTAAGAAGTAGTGTTATTGGAGATTTAGATGTCACCAGATATAGTTATTCTCTTGTTTCATATTACAAGGATTGAATAATTTCTTTATTCATCCAACATTTATTGAGTATTACAGTGAATCAGGAGCAATGAAATAAACATAACAAATAACAATGACAACTAACATTCATTAGGTGTTTTCCATGCCAGACATTTTATTTTTCATGTTTTATAAAAACGTTGATTATGTAGTTCTCACAACAAGCCCATAGAGTAGATAATGTTATCATCTCATTTTAAAAGTGAAGAACTAAGTAGGGCTAGAATATTAAAAAAAAGTTTATACTTTAGCAGGGATGATTAAATAATAAACAATTGGAAAATGAACTCTGTAACAGTGTTTATTATTCCACTGCAACACAACCTCTTCCACAAGAGTGATTAACTCTGACTAGAGGCATTAAAACAAGATATCCAACTTGAGTTCATTCTTAAAGGATGATGTGAAAAAAAAACATCACCTGGTAGACAAAGCAGAGAGGAGTATGCAGACTGAAGTGCTATCTCTAATAGGCATGGGTATTTAAGAGAAGTGTGGCTTCTGCAAGGAAAATGGAAGTAGTTCAGAATGGTTCAGTTGTAAGGATATATTCAAGCTACAGAGATCAGAAATATGCCTATCATTAAAGCTTTTGAGTTGTAGAAATTCAGATTTTTTTTCCTCTAAGCAAAGAGTAAGAGATGTGGGTTTTTTTTTATGACCACAGAACTGCCACGATGCAACTTAAAATTGATTAAAAGGGAAGGGGGTAAGGATAGGGGAATCTCTTAATAGGAATCTGCGTTAATCTTTGTGAGAAATAATTAGGAACAGATTGGTAGTTATTGAATTAAGAATAGAGAGGAGGGCGCAAATTTAACAGACACTTAAAGAGTTAAAATCTCCTAAATTGGGTTAGTAGGAGGAAAGATTGAAGCCGAATTGCAAAAAGAAGCACAGTCAAGAGACCAAGAGGAAAAAGTCTTGATCGTGCTTGATTTTGTAGCCTAATTGCTGAGGCTCAGCTGTACCCCTGCCTCTGTGGCTTGGTTACATCAATTCCCTTTTTGTTCTAAGCTAGTTCAAATTGGGTTTTTGGCATCTTCAGCAAAAAAAGGTCTTTGACTAATATACCCAGGAACCACAAACATTTAAGTTTTAGGAAATGGAAGAGACAATCCAATACAGGATCTGACCTCACAGATGTGGATTATTGAAGTTGAATGTTCAGCCAAATAGATCATTCCACTTTCAAGGCATGAAAACATGATGCTCTTATGCATCTCTTGATATCATTTGGGACTAGAGGTGCTGATCCTTAATCCAAGCTTGTCCCTTTGCATAGAAATGATGTGAAGAACAGAGAGTTTCCAGAAGAGTTCCTCGTCAATTCACTGCTGTAAATTGTGGTGCTATGATTGATGCCATAATGAACTAGATTAAAAGGTGGGCAAAATTTGTGAAATATTGAGCAAGTTGAAATCATTTAGCATGGAGAAAGGAAGGCAAGAGCACAAAATTACTGTCTTGAGTTATTTGAAATGTTCTGAAATGGAGTTCCATGACAAATGTTTCTTTCTCTCCACTGAGGCCAGAGAAAGAGGAAATGGATTCAAGTTGAAGCCGGATCTATTTAGGTGAATTATATTAGAGAGCTTCCTGACCTTGAAGGCTATTTGGCATAGGAATGGATTGCTAAGCCAGGTCAAGGAATCTCTTTCTCCAGAGAGAGAATCAGAAGGATGAAGGGGATTTGGGAAGTCATTTAGGCAGATGGAAATTGATCCTCATTTTAAAAACCAAGCCCCCACAAGGAAGAAAAGCCGTGCCTTCATACCAGTACCTAACAACCTTCACTTTGCTGTCAAACTTTCCTTTGCAGCTTTAAACCATTTTCTCATTTTCTCTTCCCATTTAAGGTAGAGAATAGTTAGTCAGCATCTTTAAAATACTTGGCTACTCTAAAGGTCAATATTAAACCACCATTCACATCCTCCTTGCACGCGAAATAATCCATTTTCTGTAGCCTTTTCTTTTAAGTATTACTTCCTAATCCTTTAATTGTCTTTGTGGTTCTCCTGTGAAAAGTCTCCAAGATTTCATCTCTGTCTGTAGTTCAGAGCCCCAAACTGGACACAATCGTCTAGTCGGGATTTTAAATGCTGAATACAGTAGACCAGTTGTTTCTGAGTTGTTACTTTTACTCCTGTTCATGTGATTCAATTTAACTTTTGTGTTTCTTTTTTTTTTTAAAGCAGTGATACCTTGAACAATGTATGCTTACATTGAGCTTGTTGCATTTGTCTTGTGTTCTTATCTTATTTTTCCCCCAGTGTTAACTCCTGGCATCTCATAAAATGTCCAATAATTGAGTGAAGGAATTAAAGTTCTAATGACAACATTTTGGAGAGCTAGTTGTGTTGTTGGGAGGATCCAATTAGATCATTTTTCAAATTTTCTTTTTTTTTTTTTTTAACTTTCCCTTGCCTCACAGCATGTGGAATCTTAGTTCCTTGATCAGGGATGGAACCCACACCCTCTGAACTGGAGGTGGGGAGTCTTAACCACTGGATCACAAGGAAGCTCCCAAATTAGATAATTTATGATACAGTTCTTCATCACCTGAATGCATGCTTTTCTTTCACTGAAAAATTTGTGTGCTTCTAATTTGAATATATTCCTTCAGTGTTCTATCATATAGTTCAAAGTAGTTTTGAAATCATTTGTTTTTGCAATATGTATAGTCAAAAGCCACATTTTCTAGTTTGTTTATTGTTGGTCATTAAAAGTTATTAATATAATGGCAAAGAAATACAATTTTATATAACAATATAAAGTAAAATTAAATATCTCTTTTTCCTCAGAGCCAGCCAGAGCCCAGAAATAGTGTCAGTCAAGAGTTTTCTATTCTGGGGCTTCTCTGCTGGTCCAGTGGCTAAACCTCCAAGCTCCCTCAATGCAGGGGGACTGGGTTTGATTCCTGATCAGGGAACTAGAGGCTTCCCTGATAGCTCAGTTGGTAAAGAATCCACCTGCAATACGGGAGACCCCGGTTCAATTCCTGAGTCAGGAAGATCCCTTGGAGAAGGGATAGGCTACCTACTCCAGTATTCTGGCCTGGAGAATTCCATGGACTGTATAGTCTGTGGAGTTGCAAAGAGTTGGACATGACTGAGTGACTTTCACGTTCAGGAAACTATATCCCACATACCACAACTGAGAGCTCACATGCTGCAACTAAAGATCCCACATGCCAAAAGTAAGACCTGGTGTAGCCAAATGAATAAATATATTGTTTTAAAAAGAGTTTTTTTTTTTTTTAATTTCTCCTCTGTTACACAAATGATATTTTACTGCATATAATATTTATTATCTTTTTTTCCCAACTTTTCTCCCACTGGATATGGTACTTTAAAATATAGGTAGAATCTTATAATCCTTCTAATCCTCTTGTGTCATCATTTTATCCCAAGCCACATCATCTCTTGTGAATTATTGCAATTGCCTTCTAATTTGTCTCCTTGCTTCTATTTTTGCATCCGGACTCTATTCTCCTCACAACAGGCAGAATGGTCTTTTAACATAAGATGGATTTTACCATCCTCTTGGTTTTAGCCCATGTCACCCAGCATTAAAGACAAATTCTTAGAGTAAGTACCATTGCTGTTATTTATGCCCCACATTTACTCAATCAGCCCAGCTTCCTTGCTATCCTGAAATGTGCCAGGTATAATTCCCTCAAATCTACATGCTGGCATTTCATCTTCCCAGAATACTCTTTCTTCTTAAGTCCACAGAGCTATTTTATCACTGCTTCCACATCCCTTATCTGATGTACCTTATCAGAGAGGGTTTGATTCATAGCACCCTAAGCCTGTGTAGATGTTAACCCTTCTTACCCATATTTTGGATCTTCCTCTTCATTCTGGAATGGACTAGGGATAGGAATTTTGCTTACCCAAACCCCAGTACTTAGAAAAATACTTAGGATATAGTAAGTGCTCAATAATTGTTTGATGATTTAATAAATGATCTTCATAACCATATGGTATAGACTTCCCTGGTGGCTCAGTGGTAAAGAATCCACCTGCCATTACAGGAGACACGAGTTTAATCCTGGGTCAGGCAGATCCCTTAGAGAAGGAAATAGCAAGCAGTATTGCCAGGAAATACTGGAGAACCAGTATTCTGGCAACCCTGGTTGAACCAAATGGCAACCACTCCAGTATTCTTGCCTGGGAAATTCTATCGACAGAAGAGCTTGGCGGGCTACAACCCATGGGGTTGCAGAAGAGTTGGACATGACTTAGCAACTAAAACAACAACAAAACCGTATAGTATGGTGATCATTCTATATCAGCAAGTATGAGCTCTACCTTATTTGGTTTTTAGTTATATGGATGTATCACAGATTATATGGATATATCAGATTATTATGTTACTAGCCATTTTTGTTTTTTATTTTCCTATTAAAATATGCTGCAATAAAAATGTTAATCTATTTTCCACTGTGTATTATTGCAATAATATGAAATATTGTCTTTAGGATAAATATTAACATCAGATATTCAGAATCAAGATACTATGAAATTTTAACTCAAAATTTAATTCCTTGGTATGTTGCCAAATTTTATGGTAAAGAAACTGTGGTGATCTAGAAATATGAGTATATGAGAGCATAAGGAGAGGGTATGAGCATGAATACCACAGAGAAATAAACATTTGTGATGCTTAATTTGCCAAAGAGACATGATATTTGAAGTTGGGATTGAACTGGGAAATCTGAGGAAAATGTGTGTGTGTGTGTGTGTGTGTGTGTGTGTGTGTGTGTGTGTGCAGATGTTGACTGTTTCCATGTGAATGAATGTGCCTGACAATGTGACCATTCTCTTGCTAGTGAAAAATATGTGTAGAATCTTTTCTGGTGTGTGATTATGATCAGTACTTCTCAAATACTGCTCTTTTAACATTATTTGCATGGATGCCGATGAGGCCAGGCAAAAAGGTCACACTGAGAAAGACTGAGCCTCTTCGTCATTCAGAAAGTAGGTTATTACCCTCGTTGCATAAAATTCCACCATGTATATTCTGTACATCCCTTCCAATTCAGGAGACTGAACTGTTTTACTCATTCTGAGAAAGAACACCCCAATAAGTTACACAGCAAACAGTAAGTGATTTGCCTAAACCCACACAGGAAGCCACCAGTATACAGGAATAGAATCAAAAGTTTCTGATTCCCTTTCCTTTGCTGATGCCACTAAATAATGTGTCAAAACACTTCAAGGTCCTTCTTTCAAAGTAAACGGAAAACTTTTCATGAAAGTCTGTGTTTCTGAAATTCACCTTCTAAAGGAAGAATATTTTAAAAAAAAGAGTTGCTAGAAAACAAATATTGCAGTTATATGTTTTCCAAAGCTATTCTTTGGAAATACTAGCTTCTTATCTCTCTTTTTCTATCCTTTTTGTTTACTGTCTTCCTTTGGAGCAGGGCTTCCATGGTGGCACAGTGGTAAAGAATCCATCTGCCAATGCAGGAGACGCAGGAGACGTGGGTACAATTCCTGAGTCAGGAAGATCTCCTGGAGAAAACAATGGCAAGCCACTCCAGGATCACATGGAGAATCCCATGGACAGAGGAGCCTGGCAGGCTACAGTCCAAGAGTTGGACACACACGTGGGGCAGGGTCAAGAGGGAGCCATTCCAAAGTGGGGATCTGTGGGTCCCTCTGGGAAGGTGCTGTATCTGCCCACCTGACCCAGTGCCAGGACACAAAGGGGGGATCTGTGGGTCCCTCTGGGAAGGTGCTGTATCTGCCCACCTGACCCAGTGTCAGGATATAGGAGGCACGTGAAACACGGTCATTTAATAAATAAGTGAATAAGAAAAAAGATGCATTAAAAAGTATTAATATGGAGAGTGACTGGTTCACAGGGTATAAGATTTCCCTTTGGGCTACTGAAAAAGTTCCACAACTAGATGCTGGTGATGTTTGCTCAACATTGTGATATTCACTGTGATAGTCATTGTGATACTTAATGCTCTTAAATTATATACATTAAAATGATTACAATGGTAACTTTTAAGTGCATTTTATTATGATAAAAATGTTGAAATATTTTTAAATTAAAAGTTGCCTTGCTCATTACCTCTTAGCTAAGAAATTTTATCTGCCAATAGACATCCTTTTTGAGTATCAGTGATTAGTTCAGGTGAATTTGCAAATGAAGACATCTGAAGTAAATTAAAATAAGCATCTCATTCTCAGTCATAAAGCTTTATGAATACAGTTGGCCCTTCATATTCATAGGTTCTGAATCCACAGATTCAAACATTTTCTTGTGGATTGAATATATATATAAAATTCCAGAAAGTTCTAAAAGCCAAAACTTAAGTTTACCATGTGCTGGCAACTATTTAAATTGTACTGACAACTATTTCATAGCATTTTACATTGCATTAGTAGATATGATTATGGGAGGATATGCAGGGGTTACCTGCAAATACCACACCATTTTACATAAAGGATTTGATCATCCCATGATTTTGGTATCTGCAAAGGTTCTGGAACTCATCCCCTGCAGAAACTGAGGGATCCGTCTACTTTGCCACTGATTAGTTTAACTTATTCTAGAACTTCCTCTACATGGACTCATATGTAGTATTTTGTGTAAGACTTCTTTTACTCAGCATATTTTTGAGATTCAGTTTATACAGCCATATTTTTTCAAGACTAAAATGGAACTTACAAAAGCAAAGTTTGAATGAGGTCCTCCAGTGCTTACAAAAATGGCCTTACTTAAATCTGTTGACTCTGAAAAACACCAGCAATAAAATCTAGACCTCATCGAGGGATATATAAAAAAATTTCAAGTGGCTGAGCACTCAGAAAACACATATTTAGGAATATTACATGAATCATACTGACACTGAAAAGTACAAAACACATTCCTGTTTTGCTCTGTGCCCTGTGGAATTGCACACAGGAGTTTGTTCTGGAGTCAAAGACGTAGTGTTCTTTCTAAAGTCAGCAAGAGCTCCTGCTCAGATCAAGTCAGTGAAGGATGGAGCAAAACCAGATACAGGCAGATCTTCATGGTCAAAAACCACGCATCTGCTTTCAATGAGGGGTACCAAATCATCTGTCTAGATATTTTATATTTTCTTACCTAAAGTGTGAAATGTCGTATACCTAAAAGCAACAGTATACATTTAACAAAATCCTGCAATCCCCTGTTTTCTAGATGAAATGGCCATCACAGGGAGAGCTGACAAAACTGAATTCTATCGCTGAGCAGTTATATTTCAAGCTTCAATTCAAGTGCTTCAAGTTTACTTTAAATGACCTGATGCAAACATATGATTTAGATCTTTAAGTAAGAACTATAGAAGCTCTGCCAGGCTCCATTATTTAGTCTTGAAAGTTCCATTATTTCCAGACATCCCAAAGGCAGAGGCTGCCAAGAAATGGGAGGAACAGAAGGCCCTATCAAGAGATGTCCTGCCAGGGAGATGACAAGATAGATATAATTTCAACACCATTCTAATTTGCTTTGCTGACCAGAAGGGGAAGATTCCAGCTTTCTCCATCAACAAAATCTTCCACAACTGAGAACTCTATTTTAAATCCTGTCAGCTGAATTCTCCTCCCACCCTCCATGCAAGCCTGTATTTTCCAGGTGCAAAACACAAGTTAAATTTTGAAAATGTTTTGCATAGGTTGAGGAGGAAGTGAGCAAATATGTAGAATAGCAACAAGTAAAATCTTTGAGAATAAAGCCTACTTGTTTTTTACCTTTATAGAATTCATTTAAAAATTAATGCAATAGAGAATTTGAAAGAAGTCCTAAAGCTATCTAGAACTTCAAATTGACGCTCAGAGTAATTTCTTAAAGAATGTGAGACATCTTTGTTTCTGAGTCTACTTAAAAATAGACAAAATTTTCATCTGTCTGAATGTAGAATGATATGGCTGATGGTAGGCTAAGGAACTAGATGATATCAATATTTATTACATTTATTAAATAACCTTTATAAATCCATTGAAATAAAATAATTTAATTTCCCATTCAGTAATAAATCACAAAAATATTTTATATTTTCTGGAATGATAGCAATTAAATTCTCAAATTTTAGAATTATATGCCAATTTTTAAACAGTATTTCTTTAACTGAGTGTAGATTTCAAATAATAACTCACAGTTAACCTATTGACTTCTGTTAACTTTAAAGGCAGGGTTAAATTTTAATAAAGTCAAGATTAGAATTTTTTATTTTAAAATGACCATTTGTTTTGCATGTTGCTCTTTCATCAGAAATTTTTCCTTGTGTTCTTTTTTTTCTTGTGGATTTTATTAATAGTACCCTAGATAGTAAGCTAAACTTTGTGCATTTGATCTTTTTTGCCTCCGTTTATTCACTTACTCAATGAATATTTATCAAATACCTTCCAATTGTCAGGTTTTGGGCAGAACAGCTACTGGACTCCTAGAAGTTTCACTCAGGCAGGAAGTTCACTGTTATTATTTGAAGATACTCAGAGATAGGTCGTACCTTGTGCATGCGTGCTCAGTTTCTCAGACATGTCTGACCCTTTGTGGCCCCATGAACTAACCGGCTCCTCTGTACATGAACACTGGAGTCAGTTGTCGTTTTCTTTTCCAGGTTGTGCCTTACTTAAGCAATATTTGAAAATGCTGCAAGATTCTATGTATTTACCCCCAAAAGTCAACTAAAGTATTTATTCCTCAGTTGAATCAAAATGAGCCCCTTCTAACTGAGAAAATGAGAATTATAGACACAGACCTTAGTAGGGTTGTTTTCGTCAAGAGCTCATACTTTGTCAGAATATTGATCAAATAGTATGCATTAACACAGACTTGAATGGAAAGTCACTTTCTTTTTGACTCATCCAAATCACTGTTCTCACATTTTCAATATCCTATATACCAATCACTCTTTTTGAATTTTTGGAATGTCTCTTGTCAAATGCTAATTAGATGAGAGATTGCATTTTCTAGTATTTTTAATTGCTCTTTTGTGTGTCATTTTCTGTGACAAATGAAATTTGAAAAATACAGAAAATAAGAAAAGAAAAAGGTCTTTCATAGTTGAATTCTCCTTTCCTTTTAATATTTTTCTAGCATAAGCTTTACTTTTACATGGATGTAATCCCATTTTATATTCAATTTATGAAGTAGTTTCTCTTTGACTGTAATATTGTTAACATTAAAAAATTTTAATACACTGATTATAAAAGTTATTTTAATGGTTACTTAATATCCTACTGAGTAAATCCTTCAAAATGCGTGCTTAATTCTTAGGTCACCACATATTTATACGTTTTATGTCTTTCAGATGGAGGTTTCCTGTTAAGTAGTGGTCTTCTGTATCCCTAATAATTTCTTTTGCATTTAACTCATTTTTATAAGTGCATGTAAATATATACAACTTTGTTTTAATAGTAATTGTCAAATGTATTGTTCTATACCTTTATCTCCAGTTCTTCTATCAATGTAATTTAGGCCCATCTCTTTGTAAATACCTTGCAATTAGATTTTATAATTTAATCTGAAAATATTTTTCATTAATTTATTATATATCAGAATATATATAGTATAAAATTATATATTTATATTATTATTTCTATACTAAATATATGGTTATATTTGTTATAGTTAATTTATCCATCTTTTTTAAAGCTTTTTGTTTTGAAGTAATTTTAGATTTACAAGAGTTGCAAAACTAGTATGCAGATTTTACAAATACCTGCACCAGGCTTCTCCAAATAAATCTCACATAACCGGAGTGTAATTATTCAAGCCAGCAATCTAACATTAAGGCAATAGTATTAACTAGTTGTACACCTTATTCATATATAATCAATTGTCCCACTAATATCTTTTTTTCTTGTTCAGAGTGCAACCTAATAGTCCACATTACACTTACCTGTTGTAGCTAGCTTTATTATCCTCCAATATAAGACAGTTCTTCAGCATTGTTTATAACCTTAACAATTTTGAAGAATTCTGTCCAATTATTCTGTGAAATGTTTCTCTGTTGGATTTTTCTGTTGTTTTTTCACTGTTAGATTGAGGTTATGCATTTTTGGCAAGAGTATCACAAAAGTAATATTTTGTGGTTTTCAGTGCACAATATCATAATGTACGTGATATATATATATGTATGTCCCATTACTGATGATTTTTAACTTTAATAATTTGGATATGATGATATCTCTCAGGTTTACCCACAATAAATTCTTATTTTCCCCTTTACAATTACTAAGTGTCTTGTAAGAAGATACTTTGAGGTAAGATATATAGTCTCATCATATTTTCACTTGTTAGTTTCCAGTAGTTTATGTCTGTAACAGTTATTACTGTGTTGTTTGTCAAAGGCTGATTTTTATTTCCATTATTCCTTTTACATTTATAAACTGGACTTCTATTGTAGAAGAAATTTGTCTCTTCTCCTTCGTATATTTATTTTTTCAAATATTTATGCCACTATAGATTTATGGTTATTTTATTTATGGATTATAATCCATTACTATCATCACTTACTGTGTTGCTCTAATTGCCCAAAATTTAGTTTTGGGAGACTACTTCAAGTTTGCTCATATATCCTTTCAACATGCTCCCATCCCATTTTGAATTCTTCCATACTTTGTGGTACCACATCATCTCATATTTTCTCTGCCCCAGTGCTGGAATCAGACTATTTACCATGTAGTCCGTGTTCCTTTTACTACTGAATGGCATGTAGAAGTCAAGATCTTGTTGCTAGATGTGCTCATTGCTTTTGCAATGTCATTGCTTCTAGAGCCTCTTAAAAGAGACCAAAACTACTAAATATATGTATGTACACACATGGGCTTAAGCTTAGGCATACCCCTGCACCCATTTCTGTCTGTATATATATATTAAACACCATATGTTCATAGTAATATCTCTGATATCTTATTTGTAATTTCTTTTTCCAACATTGTGGCTCAGCTGGGAAAGAATGTGCCCACAATGAAGGAGGCCTGGGTTCGATTTGCGGGTTGGGAAGATCCCTTGGAGAAGGAAACGGCTACCCACCTCACTATTATGGCCTAGAGAATTCCATGGACTGTATAGTCCGTGGGGTTGCAAAGAGTCAGACACAACTGAGCAATTTTCACTTTCTGTTTCCAACATAGATGATTGAGATAACTGGCTCACATTATCTGCAATATATTTGATTATTTGCTCAACCCTAGCTGTATGGAGAAGGCAATGGCAACCCACTCCAGTACTCTTGCCTGGAAAATCCCATGGACGGAGGAACCTGGTGGGCTGCCGTCCATGGGGTCGCACAGAGTCGGACACGACTGAAGCGACTTAGCAGCTGTATACACTGTATCCTTGGGACTCGAGCGTGTGATTTTCGCACTTCTCCTGCCTTGCTTCAACTTTGGGTGTGGACTCAGTGTGTATCCTTTCTTTCCTCCAGAAGTAGGACTGTTTCCCCCCCTTTCTTCCCCTTAGCTTCAATGTGTATTCACCTGTGCTCCATGTGTTGCCCTGCTGCTGCTGAGTTGTTTCAGTCTTGTCTGACTCTGTCCGACCCCATAGACAGCAGCCCACCAGGCTCCTCTGTCCCTGGGATTCTCCAGGCAAGAACACTGCAGTGGGTTGCCCTAAGAATGTGTTTTTCTACTCTTTCTGTATAAATTAAAGCTTTTGCTCTACAGGGAAGAGAGGGGACAAGAGGCTCAGGGAAATTTCAGGCTTCTCTTCCATAGTAGCTGTTCTACTGCCCCTAGGTATGCACCACAATAGACTCTTGAGGGTATGCAGACACTGAAGTTGATGAATGCATTTAAGCTTCATCCAATCTATCAGCATTCTCTCACCTTTCAGTGATTTTTTGGTTATGCTTGCAAATTCTTCTTTGGTTGCATCTCATCCAGGTAAATGGGTGCTTGCCTGTCCTCTCTCTTTGAAGATGTTTGTCTGTCCTTAGGTTGGGGCGATTGGTTGGTGTGTGACTTCAGGGTCCAAGGAGTTCTCAGAGAGTTTTGAATTCTAAGTTAAGTCAGTTCTTTTCAATTTTGAGGGTGGGAACGATGCTCCTCTCAACTCTCATATCCCATAATGAAAGGCAGATGTGATTCAAGAATTGTGCTTTTGTGTATTCTTATTTATTCTTTCTTGTTCTATATTGTTTTAAAGAGCGCTTTAAAAATGGATTTTAAGAAATTATCTTTCACATTCAAGGCTTTAATTCACCAAGTAGTTTTTTATACATAGTTTGATTTTTATATATGGTAATGAGATATATCTCTATATATATATATCACCTACATCATGATATTATGTACTGAAAACCACAATTCACTGAGAATAGATTTTTATGATATGACTTGTATGATTTGACTTGACTTTTATATATGGTTTGAATTTAATTTCATTTTTCATGTGCTATTGAATATTTTTTTTCCATTCTCCACTGGTCTGCATGTATATTTATGTCTGGCTCTGTTTCTGGGCTCTTTATAATTTTTCATTGCTTAATTTTATTTCTGAATTAATGTCAATTTATTTTAATTCCTATAATTTAAACTAATCTTAATTCTTGGTTGGCAAATGCCACTCCTTTATTATTCTTTTGTAGATGTATCTTGACTCTTTTGGGAAATGTAAATTCTAAATAACAATTTCCAAATAAATAATTAAATTTCCAGATAATTTAAATCAGATTGCCAGGTTTCTTAAGAATAATCTGTTGGCACTTCGAAATTAAATTGAAATGATTATTAAATATTGAAATAATTGATATTCTTGTACAGTTATTTTCTTACACTGTCACAGGGGGCTTTCCTAGTGACTCAGATGGTAAAGAACCCACTTGCAAAGAATGCCAGAGGCCTGGTTTGATCCCTGTGTTGGGAAGATCCCATGGAGAAGGGAATGGCTACCCACTTCAGTATTCTTGCCTGGAGAGTTCCATGGAAGAGACTGGCAGGCTACACAGTCCATGGGGCTGCAAACAGTGGGACACATGACTGAGCGACTAACACTTCCACTTTCACTTTTCACACTGAAACAGGATAAGTCTCTTCATAGGTTGAGATATATTTTAATGTTGTTGGAGACAATTCCAGTTAGGATACGCTAACTTTTTTTTTATCAGTTCAGTTCAGTTGCTCAACTAAAGTTTCAGCTTCAGCATCAGTCCTTTCAATGAATATTCAGGACTGAGTTCCTTTAGAATGGACTGGTTGGATCTCTGTACTTAGTTAATATTAAGTGCTTACTAATCATCTTTTTCAATTCTTCAGAGGATTAATCTAATATTTTTCTAATATCTTAAATTGAATTATATTTCACCTGTTAATTTTGAGACCTGATTATTTTCTAAAATAAGCAGAGAAGGTTTAATATTTCTTCTATTACCACTTTTTTATTTTGGGATATCTTTTTTGGGTGGCTCTTTTATACATTTCATTTTTAAGTATTTTCCTATGTGGTTAATCGGAGAAGGCAATGGCACCCCACTCTAGTACTCTTGCCTGGAAAATCTCATGGATGGAGGAGCCTGGTGGGCTGCCGTCTACGGGGTCGCACAGAGTTGGACACGACTGAAGCGACTTAGCAGCAGCAGCATGTGCTTAATATTCTATACCAGACTTTCAATTACTATAGCAGAAATTTTAAGTAAGATTTTATGTAGATCTGTAGAAAAATTGAAGAATAATTACCTCACAATGGTAAATGTTGAGATTTACAAACATGATATATCTTTTAATTTATTAAATTCTTCTTTAATTCCATTGCAAAGATTTGTAGATTTTATTGTACAGATCTTGAACATATTTTGTTAAATATATCCCTAAGATTTTAATGCTATTTTAAAAAGAAATTTTAAATTTAATTTTCCAGTTCTTCATTGCTAGTAAGTAAAATACAATCAGTTTTTCTATATTGTTCTTTTGTACTATGGCCTCACTAAATTTTCTTATTTGTTTCAGTAAACATTTTGCAGAAGTTTTAGGAATTTTCATATCCATGATAATGCTGGCAGTTAATACCAACAGTTTTATCTCCTTCTTTTCAATACACATGGCTTCTTTTTTTCATATTATTATGCCTTGGATTTCCATTATCAGGTTGACGAGAGGTAGAAAAAGCAAATACCTTTGCCTTATTTCCAGTCTTTGGTTGAAAGCATTTTATCTTGCACCATTTAAATATGATGTTAAAATAAAAGTAAATTTTTGATAGATATTCTTTATTTGGGTAAGGAGTTCTTGCCTGTTCCTAGTTTGTTTACATTTTAAATCATGATAGATTTTTAGTTTGGGCAAGTGACTTTATTGCCACCATTTATATGTTCATTTTTTTTTAAAATTGTGAGGCAACATTGAATTTTGAATGTTAAAATAAACTTTCAATTTTAGAATAAATTCTGCTTGAAAGAAAGCGTTAGCTACTCAGTTGTATCCAACTCTTTGTGACCCCATGGACTATAGCCTGCCAGACTCCTCTGTCCATAGAATTTCCCAGGCAAAACTACTGGAGTGGGTAGCCATTCCCCGCTCCAGGGGATCTTCCCAACCAAGTGTTTGAACCCAGGTCTCCCACATTGTAGGCAGATTCTTTACTGTCTGAGCCAGCAGGGAAACTGTATCTTCTTACTTTTTAATACATATTGCTTGATTCAAATTTTAATCTGTGTTGTTTGATTTACATTTTAAAAGAAGTTTTGGTCTGAGTTTTTGTAAATTATTTTCCTTGTAAGCCTTTCTTGGTTTTGGTATCAGTATGATGCTGGCCTCAAAGAATAGGTTGAAGTGTTTATTCTTTATATTTTGAAAGATTGAATTCAGAACTGGTGTTATTTCTTTCCAATGTGTTTGAAAGAATTCACCAGTAAAGCCATTGGTTTGGAGTTTTTTGTAGGAAGGTTTTTACAAATTTATAAATTTAGAATTTACGAATTCAGCTTAACAAAAAATTAAGCATATTTGGATATTCTGGGTAAGTCCCTCAGTCGTGTCTGACTCTTGTCACGACCATAGTCGTGACCCCACGGACTATAGCCCTCAAGGCTCCTCTGTCTGTGAAATTTTCCAGGCAAAAATACTGGAGTAGTTTGCCATTTCCTTCTCCAGGGGATCTTCCTGACCCAGGGACTGAACCTGGCTTTCCTGCACTGCAGGCAGTTCTTTACCATCTTGCCACCAGGGAAACACTTTGGATATTCTATTTCTTCTTAAATCACTTTTGGTAATTTGCATCTTTTAGGAAATTTGTCCATTTTACCTGTGTTTCCAAATTAGGCAGCAAAAAGTTATTACTAAAGTTCCTTATGTTCCTTAATATATTTTAAGTTCTGTAGGATTACTTCTAGTAATGTCCCCTTATTCATTTGTAATGTTGGTAAATTGAATCTCCTTTGTTTTTCTTACTTGATTTAGCTGGCATTTACCAATCTTACTGATCTTTATAAATATTTAGCCTTTCATTTCATTGATTTTTATTTATTGTTTGTTTTCTATTATACTTGTTTTAGCTCATCTTTGTTATTACCTTTCTGCTATAATTTCAACCCACAAATATTGATATTTTGTGCCTCTCATTCTGAATTCCCATATGATTAATACAAGATTTTTAAAAAGGGTATTCTTAACTTCCAAACATTTGCAGATTCTCTAGACAAGTTTCTGGAATTAAATTTCATATATTACCATCTGATCAAAGAACTTATTCCATAATTTCATCCTTTTAAATTTATTATTTTTAATAATGCAGACTATTATTTCTTTAAGGGAACATTTCATGCAAGGATGGGCACAATAAAGGACAGAAACAGTAAAGACCTAAGAGAAGCAAAAGGGATTAAAAAGAGCTGGCAAGAATGCACAGAAGAAATACACAAAAAAGGTCATAATGACCCAGATAACCAAGATGGTTAACCAACATGGAAGGACTGATGCTGAAGGTGAAGTCCCAAAACTGGCCACCTGATGCGAGGAGCTGACTCATTGGAAAGGACTCTGATGCTGGGAAAGATTGAGGGCAGGAAGAGAAGTGGGCAACAGAGGATGAGATGGTTGGATGGCACCATCGACTCAATGGATGTGAGTCTGAGCAAACTTGGTGAGACAGTGAAGGACAGGAAGCCTAGCATGTGCATTCCATGGAGTTGCAGAGTTGAACGCAACTGAACTACAACCATGACTTTCTTCACTGAGTTTCTTGAATCTCTGGCTTTGTAGATTTTATCAATTTTGGAAATTTTTGGCAATGATTTTAATATTTTTTTCTGTCTCTGTTCCTCTTGGACTTACATGGTTGTCTGCTTCATATTTCCCTCTTTTGCCACTGAGTCTCTGGATTTCTCTTTCAATATTCCTTTTTCCTTTTGTTTTTTTTTGTGGCCACAGGACTGGAAAAGGTCAGTTTTCATTCCAATCCCAAAGAAAGGCAATGCCAAAGAATGCTCAAACTACCACACAATTGCACTCATTTCACACACTAGGAAAGTAATGCTCAAAATTCTCCAAGCCAGGCTTCAACAGTATGTGAACTCTGAACTTCCAGATGTTCAAGCTGAATATAGAAAAGGCAGAAAAATCAGAGATCAAATTGCCAACATCTGTTGGATCATTGGAAAAACAAGAGAGTTCCAGAAAAACATCTACTTCTGCTTTATTGACTGTGCCAAAGCCTTTGAGTATGTGGATCACAACAAACTGTGGAAAATTCTTAAAGAGATGGAATGCCAGATCACCTCACCTGCCTCTTGAGATATCTGTATACAGGTCAGGAAGCAACAGTTAGAACTGGACATGGAACAACAGATTGGTCCCAAATAGGAAAAGGAGTACGTCAAGGCTGTATATTGTCACCCTGCTTATTTAAATTATATGCAGAATACCTCATGAGAAACGCTGGGCTGGAAGAAGTACAAACTGGAATCAAGATAGCCAGGAGAAATATCAAGAACCTCAGATATGCAGATGACACCACCCTTATGGCAGAAAGTGAAGAGGAACTAAAAAGCCTCTTGATGAAAGGGAAAGAGGAGAGTGAAAAAGTTGGCTTAAAGCTCAAGTTTCAGAAAACAAAGATTATGGCATCTGGTCCCATCACTTCATGGGAAATAGATGGGGAAACAGTGGAAACAATGTCAGACTTTATTTTGGGGGGCTCCAAAATCACTGCAGGTTGTGATTGCAGCCATGAAATTAAATGATGCTTACTCCTTGGAAGGAAAGTTATGACCAACCTAGATAGCATATTAAAAAGCAGAGATATTACTTTGCCAACAAAGGTCCATCTAGTCAAGCCTATGGTTTTTCCAGTGGTCACGTATGGATACGAGAGTTGGACTGTGAAGAAAGCTGATCTCCGAAGAATTGATGCTTTTGAACTGTGGTGTTGGAGAAGACTCTTGAGAGTCCATTGGACTGCAAGGAGATCCAACCAGTCCATCCTAAAGGAGATCAGTCCTGGGTGTTCATTGGAAGGACTGATGCTGAAGCTGAAACTCCAATACTTTGGCCATCTCATGCGAAGAGTTGACTCATTGGAAAAGACCCTGATGCTGGGAGGGATTGGGGACAGGAAGAGAAGGGGACAACAGAAGAAGAGACGGCTGGATGGCATCACCGACTAGACGGACGTGAGTCTGAGTGAACTCCAGGAGTTGGTGATGGACAGGGAGGCCTGGCGTGCTGTGATTCATGGGGTCGCAAAGAGTTGGACACAACTGAGTGACTGAATTGAACGGAACTGAACTTCTACAATGTGCATTCTGCTGCTAAAGTCATCAACTGAAGTTTTCATTTGAGATCCTTTTTCCTTTCTACTAGTTCCATTTGATTCTTTTAAAAAAAATAGTCTGTTCCATTCTCATTATATTCATATTTCCCTAATATTCTTGAACATATTTATAGGAATTCTTGCTTACTTCTTGTCTGATAGTTCCATTGTCTCTCTCATTTTGTTCTCTTTCTCATTATTGAATTTATTGAATTTTCTCATGGTGATAGTTCCCATTTTCCTGTTTCTTCACATTTTAGTTAATTTTTTATTACATAAGGGATGCATTGAATTTGATGCCATTGATGCTGGATTTTATGGTTTTCCTTCTGAATTTGTTCTGGCAGTCAGTTAAATTAAATATGGATTATCTTAATCCTTTAGAGTTTGGTTTATGTTTTGTTAAAGTGGATCTGGAATAGTCTTAATCTCGACTAGTTTTGCTCTCCTGTTAAGATATACAGTGTTTATTGAAAGCCCTGAATATCAAGTGGGATTTTTCATTCTCACTGTTTGGAAATGGAATGTTTCCCAATAATCTGTGATTACTGGACATTTTAAATTGCATTCTTTGCATCCACAGTTAAGATCTCAGCACAGATTCACAGGAATGCCAAATTCTGGGGCTATTGCTTTGTCGATCTCCTCCATTTCTGATTTTCTGCCACACAAATTCCAGTCCTCTCAGCTATGTCAAATTCTGGTCCTTGATTCCAATCTCCTCAATTTAGTGAGACTACACTAACCTTTTGGGATTCCCTACCCCGAAATTTCCTCCTGGACAAAATTAGGGCAATAGTAAATTTCATTTCATATGGCTTTTTCTTCTCAGGAATCTAAGGCTTGTTCCACAAATTGTTCAATATTTGAAAACTGCTATTTTAGGAATCTTTCCTTCAGGAAGATCTCCTGGAGAAGGGAATGGCTCCAGTATTTGTGCCTGGAGAATTCCATGGGCAGAGGAGCCTGGTGGGCTATATAGTCCATGGGGTCGCAATGAGCCAGACACAAATGAGAAACTAACACTTTCATATTTTGACAAACTTCATCACATAAAACAGGAATGCTACCAGCCTGTGATCAATTTTTCTCCCTTCTAAGGTCCTTGCCTAACGTGGAAGCCTCATGTTCTTCCCCTTTATAGTGCCACTCACTCCATGATTCTTCTTCTTTTAGTGACTATTTAGCCTTTTTCCCTTAAGAGAACTTTCTTTCGAGTAGAGTGTGTTCACTGCTAAATATTTTGAACCATGTTCTGTATTTTTTTTTTAGGGATTGTGTGTGGGTGGTCCTTAGAGATTTTCTTTTCTTCTTGAAAACACAGTTACAATAAAAATTTGTTTTCTGCAGGATCTAGTTATTTGCAGCAAGAGTGCCTCTCAGATTTTTTTTTTTTTTTTTTACTGTATTGCTGGATGTAAAATTCTTCTGAATTTGTTTTTAACAATGAAGTTGATATACAGACACTATTTTAAACATTATTTTTGGATTTATATTTGTGCACTCTTCAACTGCATTTTTAAACAATGCTGTTGCCTTATTTCATGGTTTTCTTCTCATTTCCTGTCTCTTCTTGCATTAATATTGTTTTTCACTTGTTTTGTCTAAAAATTTGTGTGTTGTGTTGGTTGATTTTACATGTCAATTTGGCTACAACACCCACATATTTGGTCAAACATTATTCTAGGTCTGTCTGTAAGGGAGTGTCTGAATGAGACTAACATTTAAATTGGCAAGTTACCTTCCAGAATGTGGGTGGGTCTCAAGCAATCACTTGATGGCCCTAATAAGACAAAAGACTGACCTTTCCAAGCAAGACATAATTCAGCCAGCAGAATGCCTTTACTTGGACTGTGTCTCTTCCTTGAGTATTCAGCTTGCCAGCCTATCTTGCAGATTTTGGATTCACCAGGCCTCCAAGTTTCTGAGCCAATTTCTTAAAATCAATCTGTGTCTTATCTATGTAGTTCATCACTACCTATTCTCGTTTCCCAATTCCTAATCATAATTGACCATTAACCTCCAATACTCTCTCATCTGTTTTACATGCTTTCCTGTATTGGTTTGCTTTATTAATACATTAAAATTGCTTATTTTTTATTGTAATTCTTTTATGCACATGTCATTCTTAACATGCACATATATTTAAAAAGTATTCATTGCATCTTTAATTTTATTTATTTGAATTTTTTATTTGACTACCTTTTTCCTCAAGTATATCTTTCAATGTAATTGGGTTAATATTAAAAAAGAGTAATATTCAAAGAGTTTTTGAATAAAAAAAATTTCATCTTTATTGGGATATGTCTTTTATTTATGCTCAATTTTAAATTATCACCTAAATGGGAATAGAAATTTTAGTTCAAAATTATTTTATCTTAAAAGATTAAGGTATTGTTGGTATGACAAATTCTGTTTTTATAACAGCTTATAGAGATATTTTCTCATCTTTTAAGTAGTTTTCTTTTCTTTCTTTTTTTTTAGTTTAATGTAGTTTCATCATGCTGTGTCTAATTATAGAATTGTTTTTATTTCACATCTTTGAGACTTGATTTTCTTGATGCTGATGTTGTAAGATTTTTATAATATTTGGAGAGTTTTCAGCCATCATCTTTTATTTAAGTGTCTTACTCTATTTTTCTCTTCTCCATTAAATGTATATCAGCTCTTCTCATTTTATTCTGTATATATTTTAACTTCTTTTTTATACATGCTGTGTCTTACTTCTCCCTGTTGCATAGGGACATGTTGTGGTTTCCTCATTTTTATCTTTTAATTTGCTGAGACTATTTTAGCTGAGTCAAATTTGCTGTTTACCCATTCATTTTGCATTTTAATATCTATTTTATACACTTCAACTTCTACTCTGTGTATCTTTTTAAAATTTAAATATTGTATTGCTACAGTTTTTTCTTTAACGATTTAAATAAATGAGTTTTCCCTTTCAGATTGTTCTGCTGCTGTGTCACTTCAGTCATGTCCGACTCTGAGCGACCCCATAGACAGCAGCCCACCAGGCTCCCCCGTCCCTGGGATTCTCCAGGCAAGAATACTGGAGTGGGGTGCCACTGCCTTCTCCAATGCATGAAAGTGAAGTCGCTCAGTCTTGTCCGACTCTTAGCGACCCCATGGACTGCAGCCTGCCAGGCTCCTCCGTCCATGGGATTTTCCAGGCAAGAGTACTGGAGTGGGGTGCTATTGCCTTCTCCATCAGATTGTTCTATGATTTCAAAATTGAAGCTATTATTCTGCTGTTTTTTTATGCTTGCTTTCACTATTAGTGGATGTTTCTTTATGTATTTTGCAATTTCTGACTGTGAACTCATCTTGAATGGGATTGCATGTTTAAAAAGAGAAACATGTTTGGGAATGCATGTACACCCGTGGTGGATTCATGTCAATGTATGGCAAAACCAATACAGTATTGTAAAGTAAAATAAAGTAAAAATAAAAATTAAAAAAAATAAAAAAAATAAAAAAGAGAAACAAAGGGAAAAGATGGAGAGGACAGAGACAGAGAGAGAGAGAGAGGAGAGAAAAAATATTTTCTGTGTTCTGGGTTTACAAACTTTCTTCCAGTTTTGTTTGCTTGTTTGTTTTGTTCTTCTGCCAGGAGCTTCAGGCTATCACTGGCTAGTTACAAAAGTCCTTGTTAAATTTTAAGCATGTGTTTCCACATGATGGGAAAATTGTTAACTAAAACACAGAACCACTTGGATTAAGAGAATGTGTTTTTTAATTTCCTAGAAATGTACATTTTTTTCTCTATTGAGAACATAGGCAAAGAAAGGCTGTTTTGTTCCTCTGCAGGGGATAAATTTTTTTTTCTCTCGAAGTTATTCTCCAGGGTCTTGACTTTGACTGTGTATGTATATGTATATGAATATGTTCATTACTTATCTCAAACTTTCAATACTAATTTCTCAATATATATGACCCCAGGACCTTCTCACTTGTATGCAAATAAACATTAAAGCACTCAAGTTACTAGCATTGACAATTCCCTAGAACTACTTACTGCTTATCACTCTGGTTTTCTGTTATATTCTCCCTTGATCACTTCACTCACATTCTAGGAGATGCTATTAAGTATGCATTTGAAATAACATTCACTATAATTTATTTAACAATTCTAGATATTTGTAGTGGAAGGAATTTTTGAAGTATATGGACTGTCATATTTATATTTCAAACAAGTGAATTTGACTCAGCTAATTGATTATATGGTTACCATTGGCCAGAAATATCTGTGTAGAACTGCTTCCTAGTGAGACCAAGTGATACCAAGTGATAAGTTATATGGGAAAACTTGCTCTTAGATTTAGTTCTTTTTTAAGCACATAGAGCCCAGATATTTATCCTTAATTTTATCTTCCCTTCTAGAAAAGTTTTGGGCTTTGTCAAGTGTTTTTATTGTATCCATTAAACAGATGACTTTTCTTTTTAGCTGAATAATATGAAGGTTTACATGGATGGCTTTAGATTGAACCATACTTGGAATAAATCTCAATTAGTTGGGATGTATAATATCTTTATGCATTGTTTTTGGATTTGATTTACTAGTATTTTGTTGAGAACTTTTGAATTTGTGAGACATACTGATTTATAGTTTTCATTTCTTGTAACATCTTTATCTTTTTAAAAAAATTATATTAAAGAAATTATGGCTTAGAATATTTTAGGAAGTGTTCACTCCTTTTTTTAAGTACAATTCAGAAATAAAACAGTCTAGGTCTGGAATTTTCAGGAAGTTATTAAGCATTGATTCACTTTCTCTAATAGACATGAGGTTATTCACATAATTTATCTCTCCTTGAATAAATTTTAGTAGTCTATGTCTTTTAAGAAATTTAACCATTTAACCTAGTTATATTTCTGGGCATAATGTTCACAGTACTCTTTTAACTTTTGAATGTTCAGGATATTAGTATAATGATCTCTCTTTCATTTCTGACATTAGTAATACTTATTTATTTTTTTATTAACCCAGCTGAAGGTTTTTTCAACTATTGATCTTTCAGAGTCAACTTTTGCTTCACTCTTTTACTATTGATTTTCTATTCTCAATTTCATTAATTTCTATTTTAAATTTTATTATTTTCTTTATTTATTTAGGCTTAAGTTGCTCTTTACTCTCTAGTTTCCTAAAGTGGAAGTTTAGGTTATTAATTTTATGTCTTTCATCCAAAACATAAATGCATTACTACACTATAAATTCCCCGCTAAGCATTCCTTATGCTGCATTACACAATTGCTAGTAAATTGTGCTGTCATTTTCCTTTGGTTCAAAATATTTGCAAAACTTCTGCTGTGTGTTCTAAAAATTTTTAAGCAGTTACAATATACATTTTTAACATCTAAATTTATTTTCAGATTATATTGTAACTTAATTGTGCATATATTATAGGTAACTCATAACAGAATATTTGCATTTCTCCCTTCTGTTCTTTGTCACATTTCTGTCATTCATTTAACTTATAATATTTGCTATAATCATCTGATTGATCATTACCATTAGTTTTAAATATACAGCTATATTTTCAATTGATTAATAATAAGATAAATAAAATATTATATTTTACTTTTGTTTATTCTTTCCCTGGTCTTTACATAAATAAAAGTTTCTGACCTGTAATTATCTGCTTGAAGATCTATTTTAAACATTATTTTTGCAGAGAATGTTTGCTAGACATGAATTCTTTCAGTTTATCTAAGAAGGCTTTTTACCTCCTTCATTTTTGTAAGATATTTTTGCTGGATATAAAATTCTAGGTTAGTCGGTTTTTCTTTCAATAATCCAAATATTTTACTACACTATTTCCTTTCTTCCATGTTTTCTGATGAGACGTCCACCATAATTCTTTCCTTGGTCATGTTGAGTCTACTGATAAGCCACCTGAAGGCATTTTTCATTTCGGTTACATTGTTTTTTGTTACTCAACATTTTCTTTTGATTTTATTCCTTAGAGTTCTTATTTCTCTGCTTATATTACTCATCTGTTCTTTCACATTATTTACTTTTCCCATTAGCGTTCTTAGCATACTAATCATAACTATTTTAAATTCTCTGATAATTCCAGCACCTCTGTCATAACTGAGTCTAACTCTGATGATTTTTGTGTCTCTTCAGATTGTGGTTTTCCTTGCCATTTGGTATGCCTTGCAATTTTTTTGTTGTTGTTGAAAATCAGACACATTGCTTCAGATAATAGAAATGAAGGAAAATAGTACTTCATTTTGAGAATCTGTTAATCTGGCTAGGGGGTTCTGCTTTGTTTAGAGTTTCAACTAAATTGTTATAGGTGCCACTGGCTTCAAATTCCTCTAAGTGTGTTTGTTTTGTATTCCTTCTTGTGTTTGGCTTTCTTTGGTAATTCTCAACTTAGAGAGTTCCTGTCTTGCAGCTCTTTCACTGTTATCATCTCAGAATTCATTGGTGTGAATGTCAAATGTGAAGGAGAGGAAGAATTCTATAATCTTCTGAATAAATTTACATTTTCTAGTAGACTTGTTTTAAGGCTGTGATCACCACAAATGTTTCTCTGGTAGTATAGATTTCTGCCTCTTTGTTCCCTACTCCTTTTCCTGACAATGGGGTTTCTTTTTACTTATTTATTTATTTTTGGCTCTACTAAGTGTTTTTGGCTATGCGGGCATTTCTTTTAGTTGGGGCCCACAAAGCAGGGAATGGAGTGGGGGCCATTCTCTAGTCAGGTGTTCAGGTTTCTCACTGTGGTGGCATCTCCCCTTACAGAGCACAGGCTCTAGGGCCCACAGGCCTCAGCAGTCATGGCACATGGGCTCAGCAGCTATGGCACTCAGGCTTCAGAGCACGGAGTCAACATTTGTGCATGGGTCTCATGGCTCTGAGGCATGTGGGATCTTCCCAGACCAGGGATCAAACCAGTGTCTTCTGCACCACCAGTCATATTGTTCACCACTCAGCTACCAGGGAAGCCTGACAACAGGGTTTCTAATCTATTTCCCTGAAGGTGTGAGCCCTGTTGACTATATCTACCCATCCTCCCACTCTTCCACCCCAGTTGACTTGAGTTCGAGTATAATGCCTTCCCCTAGTAGGGATATGGTCCTGGTCATCTTTTCCTTGGGAACAGAGACCTGTGTTATAGTGAAACATTGGATATATTTTAAAATGATTACTCTTCCCTTTCCCCTTCCAGAAACCTGAGGGCACTTTTCTCAGATCTTTACCATAGGACCTATTGGTATTCCTGTAGGGAAAACCCACAAATTACTGCAGGCCCAGTAATATCTTATTGTTATTCCAGGAATCACTCAGCTTCATGCAGTTCCTCATAGTTACCTCTTATGTGTTCCTACTGGTTTGTGGCTCCAGCAACTTCTGTTCCAGGTAAAATGAACTTGGGTTTATATCTCTCTGGATGCAAATATCTTTGCAGCTTTCAGGATCACAGTATGCCCTGCATCCTCTCTTTTCTACTGAATCCAAGAACAGTTATTAATGTTTAGTTTGTCAAGATTTTTTCCTTTTATAAGGATGAGACTGAACATGTCCAAGTTCTTCATATATCATAGCTGAAACTGGAAGCCTGGAACTGATATTTTGATTTTGCTAGTTTGTGTATGTATATGTTATTTGTTCATTTTGTAGTTAGCCTTTTGGCACTACCAGAAATCTACAGTGATAGAAAATTCTTTGTCTTATAAGAATAAAATCATTGTCAGTCTAAGTATAACCCAATCAGACAAATCACATTTTCACTTTTCCATAGAAAGGAATAATTAGCCTGCTCTAACAACAACAACAAAATTATCTTCAGACTTTGAGCCATGCAATGTCACAGATGCTATTAAGATGGCCAACCCATGCAGTGAAAATCTCAGCTTCCCTCTAAGGCCAATTAAAAAACCACTACCTTGTTATGAGCCAAAAATTGTAGAGCCATCTGGGATATAGAACAAACAATTTACTAAACATTTTGTATAAAATGCATATTTTCATATTAGGAGGTTGTGGATTGGTTCATCTTCAGTCTGAGTGATTATAATACTTTCTAGATTTTGCCAATAGTGACTTGTGGTTTAAAAGAGGAGGTGGGAGGTGTGTTTATAATTTGTGCTCTGGAGAGAAGACCAGAAAAGCCCTTTTACAAGATGTGCACGCATTTTTCTATGACAGCATGCTTCAGAAAGCATTTGTACAACAATCTTCTTACAAAGGTTCAAATAAGACAGTCTGTTAAGGAAAAAAACCACTAAGACAACAAAGTAGACAGCAGGAGATTCTTTGTACATCAGTAGGATACAGATTTTTCAATTGAATAACGTTAATAATTGGCCAGTATAAGGAGTCTGATGGAATAGAATGCCACAGCTTTTGTTCCGATGTAACCTCCTATGAGCTCTGACTTGTTGAAGCCAGCAACTCTCTAAAATCTTCCTGAAAGACTTATGGTTTCCCATGATTCTTTCTGGTCTGATGCTGTGTTTTATATAAAACCACAAGAAACTTTCTCCGATATTCATCAGTTTCACAATGAGTCATTTTATTTTCCTTTTCATGGAGAGGGATATTGGCCAAATTGAACCATGATTCAAAAGTTGCAGTAAATCACAGAAATGTGTTAAAAAAATGTGTAAACCACTTTATTTCATGTAAATCACACACAAAAAGCAACACTTCAAAAAATTAATCAGTCATACACTTATGATTAAATTTTAATGAAACCTAACCTACACAGTTTTCTTAAAATTCAAGAAGAACAAAACAGGAATGCAAGAAAATTATCCTAAAACCTGGAAAAGTTGATGACACTTGAGATACAGCAGACTAAACAAAAAACTTTTTTCCTTTCCTTTTCTTCATTTCTTCAGTATATATTTCTTCATTTGCTTGTGATATAACTTGCCTTCAATGCCTTCATTTTCTGTGTAATGAAACACAGATTTATAATTTAAAGAATAATTTATATATATATTTTAAGAAAGGAATTGATATCTTCTTTGCTTAATTATGTTAATTTAAAAGTATATTTTCTTTGTTTGAACTACAATAAGCCAACTTAATTTTTGTTAACAGGTCTGGGTTTTGTCTTAATATTACAGACTCTAGTACAATAGAGGTATTGGCTCTCAGGATAATTTGAACTTTCCTGCATCAATTGGGTTAACTACCCTTTAAATTAGAGGAATCTTATTAGTGCCCTTCCTGCCTTTACATGCAGTCCAGCGTATCGACTTTACAAATAGCATGAGTTTTTTTCTCCTTGCATTTTTAGACTTTAGCCTAACCTATAAAATTCAAAAATGCTTAACTTTTAAAAAAAATTTAGAGGTATTAATTTTCTCCTCAATTGGTAATGTAATATTGTTTTGGCATCATAATAGAAAAGTTGTTTTAAATTTATCATAGTTTAGTGGATATTGTGGTTTCTTCCCAGTGTTAGTTGGGGTTTGTTTGGCTGGTTGTAATATAAGTGCCCAAATAAGAGATTAAACAATATAGAAGTTTATTTCTATTTCATGTAAAAGATGTCCAAAGTAGAGTACTCCATGATTGGCCTGGTAGCTCATTGGTATCATGAATTCTGATTTCTATCTTGATGTTATTACAGCAGATTTAGCATTTAACCATATTGCCCAAGGCTTCCCAGGTGGCTCAGTGGTAAAGAATCCGCCTGCCAAAGCAGGAGATGGTAGGAGTTGCAGATTCGATCCCTGGGTCGGGAAGATCCCCTGGAGATGGAAATGGCAGCCCTCTCAGAATTCTTGTCTGGAAAATTTCATGGACTGGGGAGCTAGGCGGGCTGAAGTCCATGGGCTGCAAAGAGTTGGACATGACTGAGCGACTCATCACATACGCACATTGCCCAAGAGGCTGCTTGAACTCTGCCCATTGCATCAAAATTCCAGGCATCCGCAAAAAACAAAAGTCATCAGAAAAGTTTACTTTGCTTCTTTAAAGTGATATTCCAGAAATCCCATAAAGTATTTCCACTTATATCATATTGGCCAGAAGCTAGTTAAAGAGCTACACTCAGGTACCAGGGAAATTGGAAATGTGTTATTTTATCTAGGTGGCAATTTGTCCAGCTAAAAATAACAATTTTTAAAATTGAAATAGGGACCAAGTCTCAGCCACTGTGAGACTTTTCATTGTATGAACTTGGTTAGGCTGAACTACAGTCCTAAGTCTTTCAATCAAATACCAATAGAGAGCTCCCATGAAGGAATTGCACAGATATGATTACAGTCCCTAATCAGGAACTTTATGGTAAAGAAAAGGAACATTATCCTGAATAGGACTGACCTATTCAGGTGAACCCTTAAAGGAGGACTTAAGCTTTCTCTGAGTTTTAAGATTATGAATGACTTTTGTTTATGGGGTTCTAGAGGACTCATAATCTTTTACTGACTTTTTCTGTAGACTGTCAACTTGCTAATCTGGTGCCTGCAATCACAAAAGCCAATTCCTTGTAATACATCAATATCTCTTTTCTTACATCTCTCTCTCTCCACACACACACACACACCTCCTACTGATTGACTGCTAATATATACAGCAATGTTTTGCAATGTCCATTCTAGTAGTTCAGTAATTTCCTCAGTTTTCTCTCAACTATCTCCTTTAAAGTGAAGTGAAGTAAAGCGAAGTCACTCAGTCGTGTCTCTTTGTGACCACATGGACTGTAGCCTACCAAGCTCCTCTGTCCATGGGATTTTACAAGCAAGAAAACTGGAGTGGGTTGCCATTTCCTTCCCCAGGAGATCTTCCTGACCCAGGGGTTGAACCCAGGTCTCCCGCATTGTAGTCAGACCCTTTACTGTCTGAGCCACCAGGGAAGTCTCTACTTAAAAAAATATGTTTATTTATTTGGTTGCATCTTGTGTTAACTGCAGCACTTGGGATCTTCATTGCATCATATGGGATCCTCTGCCTATAGCACACAGACTCTTCAGTTCCAGCACCCAGGCTCAAGAGTTGTGGTGGGGGCTTAGTTGCTCTGCAGCATGTGACATCTTAGTTCCCTGACAAGGGATTGAACCCATGTCTCTTGCATTGCAAGGTGGATTCTTAACCACTGAATCACCAGGGAAGCCTCCTATCTGCTTTAGCTGGTGCTGCCCACGTGCTTTAAGACTATTATTTTCACTTTGAGTATACAACATGTCATCCTCTTGCCAGTTATTGATTCTAGAACAACCATAAGACTTAATTTTAGCCACTGTAGTATAAAAGAGATTTAATTCATGTTTCTCAAAAAGATAATTTCCGTCAACTCTGAGATAAATTTTAGGAAACAACTTTCTCTTCTTGGTTTTAAAGTCAACGTGGGAAAATGGAACCCTAAGAAATTGTTGGCATTGGAAATAAAGGAGAAGGCAGTCTACGGATGAACACGACACATGGGAAATGGAGTGGAGAATCAGACTATTTTATTTTTTAAAGATGTAGAATCTAGTCAGCCTTGACATTTTATACTGTCAGCATTAAGAGAAACAATAGATTTTGCTAATTGTTTAAAGCAGTTTAAATTCTGTGGTGTTTTTTTTTTTTCTTGGTTACCAGAAATAAAACATATCCTAACTGATCTAACTAGCAAACAATTCATTTTATGAATGATTAAAAATAAATAAGTATCTAATTTTGGCATTGCTTAAAGTAATATCTGAAGATTTCTATGGTGTGTCAGACAGTGGCAGACTGCTGTTTTATTTGGCATGCAGACAATTTTTGATTTAGAGTTAAGTACCAAAACATAATCATTTGTTGATAATTTTGAATATTGTGTATGAGAAACCAGTTAATTAGAAAATTACATGGAGTCCTTATGTTTTTCTGTAAAGATCAATGGGAATTACATCTACTTCTCTTGCTTTTTTCTGTGTTTATCAAGAAAGTCTGCGCAAGGAAGATGATGGCCGTGGTAATGTGCTATGAGTTAAATTGTGTCCCTCTCAAAAATTATGGTGAAGTTTTAACTCTTGGTACCTGTGAATGTGATTTTTTTGGACACTGGGTCTCTACAGATGTCATCAAGTTCAGATGAGGTCGTTAGGGTGAGCTGTAGTCCAATAAAACTGATGTCCTTCCAAGAGGAGGAGAGTGTCATGTGATGACAGGACAAGAGACTGGAGCTATTCAACTGGAAGCCAAGGAATGCCAAGGATTACGGTGACTGGTAGAAGCTAGAAGTGGCAAAGAAGGATTATACTCATGGTCTCAGACAGTGTGAGCCTGCTGACATAGACTGCAGACTTCTAGACTCAGGAACTGTAAGAGAATAAATTTGTTTTCAGCTACCTAGACTGTGGTAACTTGTTACTGCAATCTCATAAAATGAATATACCATGAACAACTGAAAAATATGAAAGAGAGGAAAAGAGGGAAAAAAAACTGAGAAGAGAAACTGAATCAAGGATATTCCAGTTAATTATAGCATGGGGGATATGTATTAGATGCTTTTCAAGAAAAATAAAATATGAGATGGGAAGAAAATGAGGAGACTCTGGATATGTACTTACATATTGGGCCAGGCACGGCATTAAGTGCTTCGTATGTGTTACCGGGTTTAAGTCTTAGAATATCTTGATGAAGTAGGTATAATTGTCTTTATTTTATGGATGAGGAAGAGGAGACAAAATGAGGTTAAGTAACTCGCACTTTATCACACAAATGTTCGGTGTCAATCTAAGCTCTTTCCTCTACTCAAGTGTGAGGAACTGCGGTCTGACACAATGCTCACTCTGGTCTGCTTCCTGGCTTTGAAAATACAGTTTTATGGGGACACAGCCATGTCCATGACTACTTCTACACCTTGACTATACAGTTCAGTTGTCATCACAGAGACCTACAGCCTACAATGCTGAGAATCCTTACTGACTTGTCATTCACAAAAGAGTTTTCTAAACCCTGCTCTAGACTTATACAAGAAAATCTGTATGTGAGTTTTGGCTCTTCTGCCTTCCTAAATCAAAACTTGGGCGAGTCATTTAAGTTCTGAAGCCATTTTCCTATCTATAAATTGTGAGTTTATAGAAACAAAAAACTATCATAGAGTTTTTCTGAGAATCATTTGATATAGTGAATGTTAATATACTTTGTAAACTGTACAGAAATATACAAACCCTCTGCAGTCAACACTTAAAAGCAATAAAACCCACATTGTTTAACTAATTTATCACTTTAATATAGGAAAAAACACTATCATGTGGCTTTAAATTTCTGTCAATTTATGTCATTGGGTTTGTCTTATTAACAAAAATTACAGGCAGATTTACTTCTCAAGCTGCCTTCCTTGTAGGGGTCTTTCTGAGCGGGTGGTCCTTCTTTCCTGGGGATCTGTTTGTTCTGTGATCAAAACAGCAACTTTTTTTTTTTTCTTCAAAAGGCAGAATTTAATCTTTGTGGTGAGCCACTATGAGAACATTCCTCAGATGCCAGAAGAGAGAGTTTTTCAAATTTAAAGACTTTACAATCTCCTGATTAAGTCCAACAAATCTAATCTATTATCTTTAGGTGGGAGTTCTAAAAACATAAAGGCTGCTTCATTTCATTCAGTGTCTCCTGTCCAGATTCCAAATTTAATTCTTTCCAACTCTTTTAACAGGACATTCCCTTAGGGGTCCGCGTTAAAGGCTGCTGGATCATAAAAAATGTGCGCTCATTTTATTAGAGCTCCCTTGATTGCTTGCTGTAGGCACATGGGGTAAGGTTTTAGGCTTGAAGCCATCTCTCTGAATGCCTAGACTGAAACACATCCTCTTCTAAGCACCTTTCTTCATTGTGCTCCCAAATGATAACTGTTCAAGTCCATAGATGGTGTGCTACCTGATTTCTTTTAATAAGACAAGTTGTCAATGCGTAGTACAGCATGAGAGAAATCACTGAACTGGAAACACTTGTAAAGCCTTTCTGTTTGAATGTAGAAATCAATGTTAAGGCGATCTATTTCTGTCCGTTTTTGTACTTTTTCAGAATTTAGATTCATCAACAGTAAAGACACTCTAAATGTTGATCTTCTACTTTACTTTGCTAGGTTACATGGTAAAATATAAGAACAGAAGCTGGGAACTCTCATTTAGGTAGGATTGTGTTTGGGAAGCGGGACTTCCCAGGTGGCACTAGTGGAGAGTGGACACCACTGAAGAGATTTAGCATGCACTAGCTTAGGAGCAGTCATGTGCTGGAAGTGGCTATCCTGGTTCATGAGAGCTAACTGCTAAATAATCAGAAATTTTGTATGCTGGTTATTAAGAATTGCCATAATAAAAATGAAACTATATGTGTATAGTTAATAAAATCAAAAGTCATAAAGACTCAAAATATATCACATTCTAATTATTTTACTGCATTGTACTATTTCTCTGTTTTGAAAATCTGGATGGTGCAATGGTATGCATATGGGGTATTCCTTCTCACCTCCACCACTCAGTCATATCACACTGATGACTTGAAATCAGCCAGGGGGAGAGTATTTACACCATGGAAACTGACAAATACTACAAATCAGAGCTTTTTTAAATTGCTGTTGCTCCTTGAAGAACAGGATTTTAAACTTCGCTGTAAAGAGTCCTATAATATTTTCTTGTTGCACACGTTCCCTGTGTTCACTCATTGTGTGTACACTTGTGGCGGATTCATGTTGATGTATGGCAAAACCAATACAATATTGTAAAGTAATTAGCCTCCAATTAAAATTAATGAATTTAAATTAAAAAAAACTTTCTCTAAGCAGTTGCTTTGTTAGAAAGCAGACTCTCTATTTATATGTAGAATAGCTTCTATGTAGATTCAAAGTGGAAACTTGTCCTCACCGTAGAATGTTAGCTATATGAAAGGAACTTTATCTTGCTAACCACCGAATTCTCAGCATTTATTGAATGTTTGACTACATTATAATATATTGAATAATATTATCATTATCAACAAATACTTCTAAAGCTTTTACTATGTACCAGAGGCTGTTCTACATATCTTAATTCCATTGGTCTTTATAGCAATTTTCTGATGTGAGTAGTATCATGATTTTAATTTATAGATGAGGAAACTGAGGTCCCCAGAAACTAAGTAATTTTCCTGTGTTCACACATGAACAACTATGCAGTTATCAGAAAGAAATACATTTCTATAACACTGAAATGAAAAATAGCTTTCTTTTGTTAAAAAAAAAGCAACTGTAGTTTATCCCCACAATTTTGCACACCTAAATAAATATCCTAATTTTTTTCAGTGTAGGCTTACTCAAATTAGTTAAAGCCTTTAAAGTTTTCTTTCCCTGCTAAAATGGCCGGTGTAAAAACTCATTTTTACTGTATCCATTTATATGTTTTAATTCTCTTAGCAGTCTTTTAAAGTTCTATTTTTGATCTGAAATCTTTCATGCTTCTTGTGCCTGACATCTATTTCAGTCTGATGATCAGTGGCATTTTTCACCTCTGAGTATGATTTGTGAGCTAACTAGTCCACATCCTGGTGATTGTTGCTGCCAATTGATCTTGAGACTGGCATCATCATTGGATTAAATGTTTCCACGATCAGTATCTGTAAGCTGATGGCAAGACAGTCACAGAATTGTAAGCAGAGGGCTATACATATGCCTATGCATTACAAATTGGAGATATTTTTTAAAAATAAAAATACTCAAAATTAGAAAGTTTGTTCTTGGCAACTTTGTGGTTGTTAGATTATTTGGAGATTCATTAGAAGGAATGCTGCCTGCAATCAAGAACTTGGTATTGAGAAAATTGCCCAATCACTTCCAAGTATGTAATCCTACCAACTTTTTGTATGAATAGTAAAGCTACTCTCAGTGAGCTGATGACAGTGAGTGACTCAACATGCTTCTCACAAAGGTTAAAAACTATGTGAAAGACTAGGTAAGTTAAAAACTTAATGCCATGAATTAGATTCAGTGAAAATTTCTTTAAAAGTTTTAGTAAATGAGCATTTTGTAGACACTGTCTCATTTGATAGCTACATCCCCATGAAATGAGATTTTTACAATACAAGTTGGGTAGATGTGACAGTTTAAGTAGGAAATAGCATTAAAACTTCTGATTTTTTTTCTTTCTAAAGACAAGGAAGACAGTCAAGGTGGAGCATGGTAGGGCTAAAAATGGGACTTCTGCTTATAGTTGCTGCTGCTGCTGCTGCTAAGTCACTTCAGTCGTGTCTGACTCTGTGCGACCCCATAGACAGCAGCCTACCAGGCTCCCCCATCCCTGGGATTCTCCAGGCAAGAGTACTAGTTACCAATATTTCTACTTCAAAATGATCACATGAAACAATCTCTGGTAGTGATTTAGGAGTGAAAGAAAACAATTAAGACAGCAAGTAGGGAGATTTTGACTCATACTTACACATGTGAGAAAACCAAGGGTAGCAATTGCACCATACCTACATTTAAAAATCCTTAAAACTATTTTCAACAACAAAACCATGAGGTGCCAAGCAGCCAACTCTGTGCTTTGCTCACTTAAATATGTCAGTACCCTTAGTAGTCACCCATCATTTGGTTTTCTTCCTCAAAAAATACATTGCCCGCCTACCTGAGTTTATGTCGGCCATGCTTTCCTAAAAGGATGAATTTTTCTCAGAGCTAAGCAAGAAGAAAAAAAAGTGAGTTTGTAATTGTATTTGTGCCTGAAAAAATTATATCTGTTTTTTCATTCCCTTCAGATGGTGTGCTTTTCTAAATTAATGACTGCAGCTGGTGGATATTGAAAGCCTTTACTCCAGTGCATATTTATTCGTTAGCATCTATATGTCTTTTACTAAAGGATATTGATGGAGTGTCATCACCTGCTGAAGTTTAGAATTTCTCTGAAAATATCAACACACAAACCTTATAATTCCCCTTTTCATATATCACTCTCAAATGCCTCCCTTGGCTGCTTTTATGCAGCAGCACTGGGCCAAATTGTGCCCTTGTGGTGGAGAACAGATATAGTGAAAGCCTTCATGCCACCTGACATGCTCTGGCAGGCCCACCTGTGGACACACCTCATCAGGTCTCACATGCTGGCCACATTTTCTGCAGCCTGGTTTTATGTAGTCGCCTCGCAGATTCAGAGAAAAGGCCTCCATTGTACTGCCATTGCTATGTCAGTATCAAAACAGCATGCTCTAGTGAATAGCCTGATAACAGGCTGCAAATAAAGTTGGGATCCTTAGGTGATTTTCTGTCCCAGGAGAGGCTCACAGCAATCCTGCTGAATCACAGAGAAGTTTATCAGGGTTAGATATATTAAAAGCTCAAATAAGAGAGGACCTGCGTGTGTGCTAAATCACTGCAGTGGAGTCTGACTCTTTGCAACCTTATGGACTATAGCCCACCAGGCTCCTCTGTCTATGGAATTCTCCAGGCAAGGATACTGGAGTAGGTGGTCATGCACTCTTGTACTACTAAAATATTCTATTGTAGATTCAGACTTGTAGTTCTGAGTTAAATACAATATTATTTTTGATGTCTAAAGAAAGAAAAGATTGGAAATTATAAATATCATTCACATTTTATTAGAGGTGGAAAAACAGCAGAAAAATCACTGGTATTGATGGAGGATATCTGCTTTCTAACAGGCAGGTTAAGTATTCAAGACCATACTTCTAGGCAGTATTACGCGTCTGGATTTCTCCTATTCTGGCCATTGCCTGGACCAAACTTTGAGTCTGTTTTAGTCTCCTTAATTTTACTGCTACAACACTATGAAGCTCCTCTGAGGAATATCACCAATTCTAACTGTGTTGTTTCTATTTCTTTGTTGCAAGTTTCTATCTCTTTTCACAACAACTAAGGATAAATTAGTATCATTCACAATACAGTTTATTATAAATCACAGAAGACAATAAACTCAGCCAGGATTTTCTCTTTTCTTCCAACTTTGAACTTGAAGATAAGACTGCTGAATGAATGGGAAGTGTTCTGACAAAACCTCAATCTAGTTGTTTAGACAAGAAAGATGTTGCATGATAAGGGCAGGACTCTGAAAATAGAAAGTTCCTTCCCAGGTGGCTTAGTGGTAAAGAATCCACCTGCCAATGCAGGAGATACAGGTTCAACCCTTGGGTTGGAAAGATATCCTGCAGTAGCAGATGGCAACCCTATTCTTGCCTGGGGAATCCCATGGACAGAGGAGCCTGGTGGGCTACAGTCCATAGGATCATAAAGAGTCAGACACGACTGAAGCAACTTAGCACAGCACACAGCATATGATATTTTTCTCTTTCTGACTTACTTCCTCTGTATGACATACTCTAGGTCCATCCATACACTACCATGTGTAAAATAGGTTGCTAGTGGAAATGTGCTATAAAGCACAGGGAACTCAGCTCAGTGTTCTGCAGTGACCTAGACAGGTGGGATAGGGGTGGGGAAGGAGGGAGGTTCAAGAGGAAGGGAATATATGTTTATATATAACTGATTCACTTCATTGTACAGCAGAAACTAACAGAATATTGTAAAGCATTTGTACTACAATAAAAAAGTAAGTGAATGCAAATCAATCACTTATAAAAAGTAGACTTTAAAATTTTTAATACTTAAGCTGTAGGATAAGACTATAGGAAGCAAGTGTTGTGTTTTAAGGTTGTTGATTAAATTATGTGGATACAGAAGCTGACGGAGAGTTTAGATTTGACTTTTAATAAATGATCAAACAGCATAAGTATGCAGACTTAAACTGTCTATGGTAGACTTCCATTGGTGTCTCTTAAAAGCTATGCCTTATAGTTTTAAGATTTTGTGTAGTTATTTCTCTTATTGGCTTTGGGCTTGGCCATATGGCTTGCTTTGGCCAATGGGACATAGGCAAGTGTGATACAGCAGAGTGCTTGATAAAGTGTTTGTTTCTTGCACCATGTGCTGTGCTGTAAAGAAGCTGGCACCGGTCTGTCAAATGATGAGAGGACTGCATGAAAAGAGATGATAGAGGATAAGGTCATTTTGGATATTCTGGCCATAGCTGAGCTCCCAGTTGAATATAGTCTTATGAATGACTTTAATTACAAAACAACCATTCAGCTGATCCCAGTTAACTCTCAGAAACATGAGAAATAATTAATTATCATTGTTTGAAGCTATAGCGTTTGAGATGATTTGTTATTCAATCGCAGACAGTATAATATCTATCTTTAGCTATTTTTTAAATAGCTTCAGAAGAAAAGTCCATTTAATGAGGCAATGGTTAAATTAAATATCTACTGTTGAGTTACAGTGCCTTCCAAAATCCAAATAGGTAGTTTTTAATGCAAGTTATATGAACACATCCAAATAGCTTCCTAAGAAGAAAGGATTTCATGAAGAACTTTAACATTTAAAGGTTTCTAAAAGAGCTGTCAGCAATTTATTAAATGATGTATTTTGTCATATATTTTAAACTTATGTAGCAGCTAATTATATTTATGTTTAATCTCTATCATGAACCAAGTCACTAATGATTTTCTTTCTTTTCTTGGTGATATAGATAAAAATTTCTTTGGGAGAATAAACTACAAAATATTTTTTCAATAAACTGAAATTGAGGCTGATTATTTGTTGACATATTATTCCCTTTGTAAAAGAATTTGCCTCAGGATTCCTTAAAATTGTAATTCCTTCATTTGTTTATATGATCTTCTGTTGAACTGATATTAAACTTAAGAGAAGTCCTTCTCCATTACATTATTCATTTTAAAAAACAATATATATCTGTATTTTCATATTGATCTAAAAAGAGCACACAACTGCATATCTTCAGTTCAGTTCAGTTCAGTCGGTCAGTCGTGTCTGACTCTGCGACCCCATGAATCGCAGCACGCCAGGCCTTCCTGTTCAACTTCTGGAGTTCACACAAACTCACGTCCATCGAGTCGGTGATGCCATCCAGCCATCTCATCCTCTGTCGTCCCCTTCTCCTCCTGCCCCCAACCCCTCCCAGAATCAGAGT
Source organism: Capricornis sumatraensis (assembly GCF_032405125.1). NCBI lineage: Eukaryota > Metazoa > Chordata > Mammalia > Artiodactyla > Bovidae > Capricornis > Capricornis sumatraensis. Next base: position 68,285,188 of record NC_091079.1, read on the forward strand.
CTTTTCCAGTGAGTCAACTCTTCGCATGAGGTGGCCAAAGTACTGGAGCTTCAGCTTTAGCATCATTCCTTCCAAAGAAATCCCAGGGCTGATCTCCTTCAGAATGGACTGGTTGGATCTCCTTGCAGTCCAAGGGATTCTCAAGAGTCTTCTCCAACACCACAGTTCAAAAGCATCCATTCTTCGGCGCTCAGCCTTCTTCACAGTCCAACTCTCACATCCATACATGACTACTGGAAATACCATAGCCTTGACTAGACGGACCTTAGTCGGCAAAGTAATGTCTCTGCTTTTCAATATACTATCTAGGTTGGTCATAACTTTTCTTCCAAGGAGTAAGCGTCTTTTAATTTCATGGCTGCAGTCACCATCTGCAGTGATTTTGGAGCCCCCCAAAATAAAGTCTGACACTGTTTCCACTGTTTTCCCATCTGTTTCCCATGAAGTGATGGGACCGGATGCCATGATCTTCATTTTCTGAATGTTGAGCTTTAAGCCAACTTTTTCACTCTCCTCTTTCCCTTTCATCAAGAGGCTTTTTAGTTCCTCTTCACTTTCTGCCATAGGGGTGGTGTCATCTGCATATCTGAGGTTCTTGATATTTCTCCTGGCAATCTTGATTTCAGCTTGTGTTTCTTCCAGTCCAGCGTTTCTCATGATGTACTCTGCATATAAGTTAAATAAGCAGGGTGACAATATACCACCTTAATGAATTCCTTTTCCTATTTGGAACCAGTCTGTTGTTCCATGTCCAGAGTTAACTGTTGCTTCCTGACCTGCATACAGATTTCTCAAGAGGCAGGTCCGGTGGTCTGGTATTCCCATCTCTTTCAGAAATTTCCACAGTTTATTGTGATCCACACAGTCAAAGGCTTTGGCAGAGTCAAAGCAGAAATAGATGTTTTTCTGGAACTCTCTTGCTTTTTTGATGATCCAGAAGATGTTGGCAATTTGATCTCTGGTTCCTCTGCCTTTTCTAAAACCAGCTTGAACATCAGGAAGGTCACGGTACTCGTATTGCTGAAGCCTGGCTTGGAGAATTTTGAGCATTACTTTACTAGCATGTGAGATGAGTGCAATTGTGTGGTAGTTTGAACATTCTTTGGCATTTCCTTTCTTTGGGATTGGAATGCAAACTGACCTTTTCCAGTCCTGTGGCCACTGCTGAGTTTTCCAAATTTGCTGGCATATTGAGTGAAGCACTTTCATAGCATCATCTTTCAGGATTTGAAATAGCTCAACTGGGATTCCATCACCCCCACTAGCTTTGTTCATAGTGATTACAGTTGTTTGTAAATTAAGTAAAGAGTTGCACCTCTTTAAATGTGGCGGTAGATAGTAAATTGTCATCTGGGAAATAGGTACAATAAAATTTAAATTTTCTATACCTGTTTTTTACAAAAATTTCAATAAAGTATATTGTAACTTTCAATTATATAATACTTAAGGATTTATACAGTTCTTTCCAAGATGCTTTCATTGACTGGTTGCTAAATGAGAATCACTCTGAAGATTCTAAGGTATCCAACTTAAATCCAACAGATATATTGAGATGGATCTCAGAGTGTGAAGGTCAAAACATATAATGTGAAAAGAGCCACGTTGGGAGATGTAACTGACTGTGAGAAGATTTTACAATGTGGGCATTTGTTCCAAATCTGGAGTAACAAAATTCTACCTGGGAAGATTAGTATAAAAATCTAGAGATGGGAAAACCCAGTACACACAAAAAGAGTTAGGAGGGAGGGAAAGTAACCCCAGATCACTGATATAGAGCTTATAAGAGGGAATTGGCCAGGGATGAGAGCAGAGAGATTAATTACCATGTAGATCAAAATTGGCTTATAAAACCAAACTTAATCCCAGGAAATTTAGATTGTATCCTAAGGAAATAGAGAAGGAGGACATAGGGAGCCACTGAAAAGTCTCTGAAGAAGGAAAACATGATAAGATTGCATTTAGAAATAATACGCTGCTGCTGCTACTAAGTCGCTTCAGTCGTGTCCGACTCCGTGCGATCCTTTCCATATATAACATATGGGCAGGGGTAAAGCCGTTTGCAAGGAGGCCGGTTATGAGGCTATTGGCAGAATGTGGACCATAGATGATTGAGGATGTAGCTCATTATAACTATGATGCTAGAGGCAAGTAAATCAGCTGCACAGAGGTAGAATCAGTAACACTTTGGTGATGTGTTAATTCAGTGGGTTGGGGAAGGGGAAATGTTGAAATTGTTTTCCAATTTTAAGGCTTGAGCAATAGAATACTGCTTCCTGTTGTACAAGCTCTTTCCTGGGAAATAGGAATACAAGAGAAAAAATGTGTTGGGTTAATAATAAAACATTTCTTTTCATGGAGATTGATTGTTTTGTAGGTAACAGTTACACTGATAAGTAAGATTTATAGTAAAGGGTTGTATGAAAAATGAGGGCAGATAAGAAGAGGAGGAAGAGAACAGGAGTATATGAACAGCTCTTTTAAAAAACTGGCTCTAAAGGTGAAGAAAGAAATGAAAGATGGAAGAGGATGTGTGGCTAAAAGAGAAATTAATGTTAATGTAATCTGAGCAGGAGAGAGAAAGAAACTGAAGACGAAGGGAGTGAAGAGTCTGACGACACAATAGGGAACTGATCAGAGAGCCTGTTATCTCACTGGAGTCTTTGTCTCTCTATCTATAACACACACACTTGATAATAATCACCATGAAGTTATTAATTCATGGATAGTATACTAAGATGTAAGGTTACATTACCTACAAAATGTCACTTACCTCGTATAGGAGTGTGCATGCTAAGTCGCTTCTGTTGTGTCCAACTCTCTGTGACTCTCTGTGACTCTTTGTGACTCTATGGACCATAGTCTGCCAAGCTCCTGTGTATGTGGGATTCTCCAGGCACAAGTACTGGAGTGGTTTTTCATGCCCTCCTCCAGGGGGCCTTCCCAACCGAGAGATCAAACCTGCATTTCTAAAGTCTCCTGCATTGGATGGTAGGTTTTTGTTTTGTTTTTACCACTAGCGCCACCTGGGAAGCCCTTACCTGAGAGCTAAACAACCGTATGTCTGAGAGCTAAAACAACCCTTAGTCTCCTGACAGTTGAATCCAGAGCTTATTCCTCTAGAGGCCTTGGGAACCAGGACTGTTAATCAGTAGCTAGCATACATGATTGACCTCTAGCTGACAAATTAGTAAATCTATTAAAATAATTAGTCACAATAATCCTGAAGCTCCATAGTCAAAACTGTGTTTCCTTTTGAATCTAAATTCAAAGGAGATGATTTTCTTATAACCTAGACTAGACTGAGGTGGGTTGATTTGTTTGAAGTAAAGAAGTATTAGTGACATGTGCAATAACAGAATTTGCATCTCTCAATTCCAGCTGTGTACACTTTCAACTGCCTCTCCCATTTTTTAACATCAGTCTGTAACGACCCTTCATTAGCTGGTCTTCAAAAGATAAACACTTTGCCTTATGGTTTTAAAGCTACATTCATTTATTTGAACAACAATGTGAATGAATGGCAGGAAAAAAATATAATGAGAGAAGTAGAGACAATTATTTGACCTCATTTTTTTTTCTGTATAGAATTAACCCAGTAAGTGCTTTTATCTCATGGCTTATATTACCAGGCAGAGCAGTTTTATTCCTGTATTTAATGTAGATTATTAGATGCTTGGCATTTTTTTCTTATTTTGGATTCAAGTTGCATAGGACATGCATTATTCATGGGGAGAAAGTGTGGTAGTATGCACACTAGCATAAACATCATATGTAGGGTATTTTAAATTTAGAAATAGTATTTCACCTTATGCTCCAGGAAACATCCTACTAAATCATATGATGACTAAAGCATTTGATAGACATTTATCAATCTATGGTAGGATGCCTGCTGTGACAAGCTGTCTTTAGGAACCAAGGATTTGTGAAGATAAAGTTCCACTGGGTTTGTTCTATAAATGGCAATCTGTGTAAATGTACTTGCATTGTAATGTAACAGCATAGATTTTGGACTTGCTGGAACAGTTTTAAATTTGAATGTCCTGAGTCCTAACACATGATGCATGAAACCATATATCTTGAAATTTTGTTAGGTAAATATAATCCCCAGGCTGGTGACTATACACGCTGTTGCCAGCTTGTCTTCCTCAAATCTCTCCTGCATTCATTCTTTTTTTTTTTTTTATTTTTTTTTATCCAAATTCTTCCCCACCCCTGAAGTAAACTCCCCTACATCGATCAGTACTGTCTATATAATGTCGTACCCAAAGGCCATTTCTAAGTCCTCCTGAGAATAGACCTACCAGATGCATGTGGTAGTTTATCACTTTGTCCTTCAATCCCTGTCTTCACATTGCCTCCAGGGCTCCATTTTCTTGGCTTTCCTGTACCTCACTAGGTTCTGTTTCTCAGCTTTATGATCTCTGGTTATCAGTTTCCTCAGGGCTCAGTTTTTTAAATTTATCTATATTCATTTTGAAGGTGATCTTGCTCACAGCCAAGGCCTTTCACTATATGAAGCTAATGGCTCTACATTTTCAATCTCTAGAATCAAGTGCTCACCTTTGAACTTGTATATACATCCCACTTGAATATCTAGTGAGTATCACAAATAACAGGTTCACAACCAAACTCTGAATTTCTCTTAGCCCCTACCTGATCCTCTCCTCATCTGTCCCATTACAGGATATAGCAAATCCTTTCTTCAGTTACTCATGTCAAAAACCTTAGATTCCTTTCTTTCTGCCACACCTCACACCCAATCTGTCATCATATCATGTCATTTCTGTCTTCAGCTATATCCACTATCGAGGCACTTCTCACCTTCCATCATTGTTTCCCTCACCTAAGTCCCACATTTCTTTTGTTTTAAAAAATATTTTTTTCAAGCTTTAAACTTTCTGTTTTGTATTGGGGTATGGCGTCTGAGTCACCAGAGAAGCCCAGTAGCTGATTAACAATGGTGTGGTAGTTTCAAGTGAGCAGTGACGGGTAAGTCCCACATTTCTTGACAGGATCCTTGCAATTGCTTTCTAACTCTTTCCCTTGCATCCATCTTGGTTGCTTTACAGACTCTTTGTGACCTAGCTTCCAGGGTGATTCTTTTAAAGTTCATTAGATCACATCTGTCCTTCACTCAAAATTTGCCAATGGCTTTCTGTTTCATTGTGGCGATCCTCACCGCTCTGAGATCTGACCTCCCAACTCCTCATCGCTATTCCCATGATGTAATCCATCAATTCCCTCTTCTCCCACCATTTCCTTCAAGCCTACCCAGCTGCATTCCAGCCACACCAAACTCCTGCTCACACTTCAAGACTTGGGCACTTGCTATTTCTCCTACCTGGGATAGTCTTTGACCTACAAAACCTGGGCACACCTTGACTTCTTCCAGGTACCCGTAACTTTATCTGAGAGAACTTTCTTATCCCTCAGTGATAAATAGCACCTATATTACCATGCATCTGTTTTTTGTGCTTACCACTATTTGACAGAATATTTCTGGATTTGTTTATTGCCTATTGCTCTTTACAATTGCATATTTAAAAATTAGAATTGCATACATTTTTATCGGAATAGAATTGCTTTGCAATGCTGTTAGTTTCTGCTGTACAATGAAGTGAATCAGCTATGTGTGTATATATATCCCCTCCCTCTTGGATCTCCCATCCCCTACCCCCATCCCACCTATCTAGGTCATCATAGAGCTCTGAGCTAAGCTCCTTGTGCTTTATAGCAGGTTCTCATTATCTCTGTATTTTACACATGGTAGTGTATATATGTCAGTCCTAAGCTCCCAGTTCCTCCCACCCTCTCCTTGCCCCCTAGGACCACAAGCCCATTCTCTATATCTGTCTCTATAGAATTGCATACTACTAGTTAGACAAGTAGAATAGCTAGCTCCGTTGAAGTGGGAACTTCATCTGCTCAATAACCACTGATAATGCCTCATACATGGGGAGTTCTCAATAAATACTTGGCAAATGGATAATTATATATGTATTCTTGCTTCCTGAATTGAACACATGTTTTTCATAGATTAACAATCAGCCAAAGCAAAACTCTCCAACATCTACCTATATGGCTTCCTTTGTAAATCAGTTTATTAGCTATCTGGGCTTGATTTCTGCATAGATGATGATTAGCTGGAGAAGAGAGGACTCGTATGTACTCTCAATGTAGACTCTGAGTCATAGAAATCTTGGTGTTGAACTATAAACATAAACAGACTTAACCCTTTGATACCTGGGTTCTGAGTCATGATAATTGCCGACATCACTTTAAAGGCATTGATCTGGCAAATTGTGAATTGTAACACTGGTTTAGGTTCTGTTAATTATAGTAATTTCTTCCCAGGAGTGAAATTTGTTTAATATAACAAAAATATAATCACTTAGAAACACTTTCTCCCAGATTTATACTTTTTACCCTACATGTTGAAGAAATCAGCAATTTTTGTTTTAAATGCTGGCAGGCAGACCTCCAGTGTGACAGGGTCCACAGTCTGTCTACCCTGGTGGCTTTCAACCACCTAGGACAGTACTTTCTGTTTAGGAAGAGCTGTTTGATCTTCTTAGTACTAGTCATGTGAATTTGGTTGAGTTCTAATTACCTTTCTCCAGTTTAGTTTGCTTGACTGTAACATGGAAAAAATAGTAGCATTCATTCCATAGGGCTGCCTTAAGGATTAAGTGAGGCTATGAATGAAAAGCTCTTAGGAAAACTCCAGAGAAAGTTCTTGCAGCTTCTCTTTCTGTTATTATTGTTAGCATGGCATTTCTGGTTTCAGTGTCCCTGAGTTAAATGTCCTACTTCCAGTGGGTTTAATTTTCCAGAAGATTGCAGGGAAAGTTACAAATGCAGCCTATTGTCCTGAGAATAGTTATAGGGGAACTAAAATTATTTCTTGTGTTTGGGAATTAGTGTTCTCAAGTTCTTTTTGAGTTCTAAGGGGAAGTAAGATTAAATTTCTGTGCAATGTTCGCTCAAAAGTATGCAAGGGGGTTTTATCCTCCCACAAGAAAAAAGTAATTTTTAAAATGATTAAAATAAAAAAAAATCAATTTGAAATGCTTTAAAAATTGGGGCTCAGATGTCTTTATACTATAACATATTTTCCACCTGCAAAGCTAATGCTACAGAAGTTTGCATCATGTGTTAGTATTTCTGTAGGAAGGTGTTAATGTTTCCTAAGTAGCATATGGGCTATTAGATCTGATACATAAGATTGGTGTGTGCAGCAATCTTCTGAAAGATATTAAAGGATTTGTTGCAAGAGAAACAGAATTTCTAGAGACACAAAAATCAAAATACCAGCTTGAACATTATAATGACACTTTATAGTTACATATCACCTTTTTCAAAATGCTTCACACCTATTTTCACATTTAAATAACATTTCTGTATGTTAGTAAAAGGCAGGTATTAAACTTCTCTTCATTATAAAGGAAAAAATATTAGGAAGTTCACTACTATGTTTCAATTTGTACCACTGAGTTCCTTTTGATTGTATTTATTTATTGAATATTTATTGTTTTTATTATTTTACTGAAAGTGAGAAGATTCTCAGCTGTAGCATTATCTTCGAATATTGGAAATAGCAAATATTGCAACTACCCTTGTTAATTCGTCTTGCTATATAGGCTAAAGATCAGGAAATATTGGCATCAAAAATATTACTCTATTCTATTCAGAAATATAATTTACCTTGACAATAGGTGACAGTTTTGATAGACAGAGTAACTCTAAATCAAACAGATGTTTATTTATTTATTTATCAAGCATTTACTATGCACTTATTATGTACCCACAAAGTGTCAGATACAATAGGTCCTGAAGATACATGTTGGATTATACTCAATCTCTGCTATCAGGAAAATTCTAATTAAAAAAAATATATATTCTTTTTTTGCCAGGCCACACAGCATATGGGACCTTAGCTTGCCAACCAGGGATTGAACCTGCGCCTCCTGCTTTGGAAGGGCACAGTCTTAACCAATGGGCCACCAAGGAAGTCCCTACATTTCTTGATTACAAAATAAATTCATCTTCAGTAATGATTTTGCTGGCATCATTAAATTTTAAAGGAAAATATCTAATGTAAAATGAAATAATGCCTGTATAATAGGTGTAAACAGGAGCCAAATAAGTTAATTGGATAATTTGTGTTTCTCGATGATAGTACTAGCCTTTGTTAAGCTTTCGGCTGTATAATATGTATGTTCACTGGACTTGGGTGAGATCTGGGCCAATGCTTACCTGTCAGTGTCACTTTAGACCTAGAAGACACATGAAATATGGTGACCCTTCTTTCTAAAATGATGACGATTACTACCTGTAGGAGGAAGTGCCCAAGGTGAGTGATAACTGGTAGATATATTCTTCCATTCTGCATGTGCATCCAGTCATGCATTTTTAAATGATCTGTTATTCTTTGTGGTATAAAGCTGAATCCAAAATCTTTCAGAACTTACAAAACAGAAGTAAAAATGAACCCAGTGAACTGCTGTTAAGGTGGAGACTTTGGTGGTGCAGTGGATAAGAGTCGACCTGCCAGGGGACACAGTTTCTGCTCTGGGAAGATTCTACTAAGCCAAACGCACCTCAACTACTGCGCCTGCACTGTAGAGCCTGCAAGCTGCAACGGCTGAGCTCACCTGCTGTAACTACTGAAGCCTGTGCACCTGGAGCCTGTCCTGCATAACAAGAGAAGCCACAGCGATGAGAGGCCGTGCACCACAATGAAGGGTAGTACCGGCTCACTGCAACTAGACAATGCCCACACGTAGTAATGAAGACCAAGCACAACCAAATAAATAAATAAGCAAACAAAATTATTAAAAAAAAACTGTATCAAGATGATATTCTGTAATGATGCATATAGGAATGAATTTATGGTAGAATAGATTTTTCTATTTTCTGATATTAAATTTAAATTTACAAAGAATGTAAGGGTTAAAGTGCACTAACATTTCTTTTATTTGGTTATTCCTGTTTTCCTTTCTCATGAAGAATTGTAGCTTTTGCTCTTCTACTGAAGCTCTGTCTCCCTGTCCTTTCTTTGACTCCTTTGCAGTCTAAATGCATGGGTCATTAGTTCACTATTGTTCACATAACTAAACATCCTCACCTCATTCTCTTTGAATCTCTTTTGTCCAACATATACCCAGTTCAGAATGAATGAATGTGTTACCTTTCTACACTTCTATTTGGTAGCTGGAAGAGTCTTGGGGGCATTGATGAAGGCCATGGTTTGACTTCTCTTGACAACCAATAAGCAGCCATAGATATCAGCCTTGTCAAATACCATAGAATAATTATGTCCACCTGTGAAAAGAATAGCCAATGACCAATTGTCCCCTGTAACTCCAAGTAATATTTCCTTAGCTGGCAAAGTTGCTCCCAAACTGTTCTTCCTATGTGGAAAGAGTTCCTATGGCAGTCTCATCCCCGCGTACATCGCTTGAACCCTGGGTGTTGTCACATGGTACAGATTTTCCAGGGTCCTCTTCAGTGTTCCATGACTTACTTCTGGACAAGTTCAAAGGAACATCCCTTCTGATCCTGATGAGAGAACTTCTCCATTGACTCTGTTCCTAAGGACAAGAAACTCCCATTCATTCTCTCTCACTCACAGTCCAAACTCAGCCGCCATAAATACATCTCAGTCTCTCTCTGTTCTAGCATCCTAGTTCTATAGTTAGAATCTCGAAACGTATGTCCTTAGATGTGAATTCAAGAGGAAGTCCCTCTTTTCCCCTTAGGCCTAGAGGAAAAACAACGTACTATCCAAATGTATTTTTTAGTTGTCTCTGCTAACTACATTTGGAGGGAAAAAAAAAGAATGAGTGTCTTTTTCAGTTGTGATGGGGAGAAAGGAAAGAGTTAATCTATGAAATTATTTACGGTAGTAAAGGTAAATGTTTTAATAAAACAATACTCCCCATTTTAACCCCATTCTGCCTTTTCAGAAATAAGTCAAAAATTAGAGTGACAATTTTCCTCCCCCAAATTACTGTATGGAGCATATAGTAATGCTTTTCACTACAAGATGTTAGACAAGCACTGGCATTTGAGTTTTTAGTGATGCAGGAATAGAGGGATTGTCTTATGTGGATGAACGGCAACTTAGCTGATGAATTGGCAACTAAATCTGAAAAAAATAATGGACAGAATTGGAACTGAAAAATTAAAACTATATGGTAAATTTATGTGCAAATTTGAGGTGAGAGCTAGGTGTTTTAGAGGAGGTTGACTGGAATGGCAAGTGAGTGGCTATGGACATAGAAGAGGTTCAGCTCAAGTTACATGCATTTTATCAATTCCCAGGGTTAATTTCATGTCATAGCCGGTTTGGCAACTATTTCCTTTCTTTATCCAAACCACATGTGTTTACCTCCTAAGGTGATGCATTAAGTCACAGTCAAGTTTACGAGGCAAAAGATATTGAAGTTAGGTAGACTCTCCAAACTAGCTCCCTGATTGATACTGTGAAAAGCAGTTTGATTCAGTTCAAAGGGACAAGTTTTGTTCATGGCCTCTGTACCAACCAGTGTACTAGACAGTGATACAAAGATAAAGACATGACTTCTGCTGCTGAAGACATTGATATATGGTTGATTCAGAACATCAATTGTGGAATTCTCCCTAACAGATATGCAGAAAAGATATTACAGGAAAAAATAGTTGCTTAAAATCCAAGCTGGGTTATTCTTTAAGAACAGTACCCTCTGGGGTTGTGTAATGTAGAGGGCTTGGAGATAATCAATTTTCAGCAACTACTAATGTAAGTTTCTAAATATTTGAGGCAAAATTATTTCTACCATCTCCCTCTTTAAAGACTTATTCTGGGAGGAATGGGGATAAGGATAATGGACCTGGTGAAAATGGATTGATTTGTAGTTATTGTAATTTCAGTTAAAATTAATAGGCTTCAAAAAAGCACAGCTGTGAAAATCCTGCAACAATACGTGATTAATCCCATTAAAAAGAGATGAGTACCAAAAAACAAACAAAAGAACAAAATGAGAACAACAACAGAAAAAGAAAAAGTTAATTTATAATAATACAAAACAAAGGAAAAAAGATAAAACAAAAAAGAGTACAAAAGAGATGGATGGAAGAATATGCTTTCCTTGGGAGAAAAAGTGTAATTCAAAAATTATTGTATTTGGTAGAATTTTGCCTTAGATTGTTGTTTATGTTTTGTTCTTTGCAAATCAAATGGAAGGGTCTCCCATATGAATTTGCTTAAATGGGTTTAGTAAATGCTAACTTCAAAATAATCACTAGATTAGTCATTAATTGGTCACCTGATACTGGGTGAAAATAGGACAGGAAGTTTAACATATATAGACTAGGGATACTATTTATTTCTCTCATTTAATAATCATATACAAAGTAGATTGCCTTATTACTTATTTTATTTTGAAAAATTCCCAAGAAATTGACTACATATGCTCTCTCTTTATTATTTTGATTTGTTTATATATTTTTCTGATTACTTTACTCTCTTAGGCTCAGAAAGTGTTGGTCACTCAGTTGTGTCATATCTTTGCAACCCCATGGACTGTAGCCTGGCAGGCTCCCCTGTCCATGGGATTCTCCAGGCAAGAATACTGGAGTGGGTTGCCATTTCCTTCTCCAAGGCTCAGAAGTTAATATTTAAACATTTTAAGAATGCAATAAGATATGATTGCTGTGATGTCATATTTAAATTGTAAACTAGTCAACAGAGAAGGAAATGGCAACCCACTCCAGTGTTCTTGCTTGGAGAATCCCAGGGATGGGGGAACCTGGTGGGCTGCTGTCTATGGGGTCGCACAGAGTCGAACATGACTGAAGCGACTTAGCAGCAGCAGCAGTAGCAGCAGCAAACTAGGCAATGCCAAAGAATGCTCAAACTACTGCACAATTGCACTCATGTCACACGCTAGTAAAGTAATGCTCAAAATTTTCCAAGCCAGGCTTCAGCAATACGTGAACTGTGAACTTCCTGATGTTCACGCTGGTTTTAGAAAGGACAGAGGAACCAGAGATCAAATTGCCAACATCCGCTGGATCATCAAAAGAGTAAGAGAGTTCCAGAAAAACATCTATTTCTGTTTTATTGACTATGCCAAAGCCTTTGACTGTGTGGATCACAATAAACTGTGGAAATTTCTGAAAGAGATGGGAATACCAGACCACCTAACCTGCCTCTTGAGAAACCTATATGCAGGTCAGGAAGCAACAGTTCGAACTGTACATGGAACAACAGACTGGTTCCAAATAGGAAAAGGAGTATGTCAAGGCTGTATATTGTCACCCTGCTTGTTTAGCTTCTATGCAGAATACATCATGAGAAACGCTGGGCTGGAAGAAGCACAAGCTGGAATCAAGATTGCCAGGAGAAATATCAATAACCTCAGATATGCAGATGATACCACCCTTATCGCAGAAAGTGAAGAGGAACTAAACAGCCTCTTGATGAAAGGGAAAGAGGAGAGTGAAAAAGTTGGCTTAAAGTTCAACATTCAGAAAACGAAGATCATGGCATCTGGTCCCATCACTTCATGGGAAATAGATGGGAAAACAGTGGAAACAGTGTCAGACTTTAGTTTTTTGGGCTCCAAAATCACTGCAGATGGGGATTGCAGCCATGAAATTAAAAGACGCTTACTCCTTGGAAGGAAAGTTATGACCAACCTAGACAGTATATTGAAAAGCAGAGATATTACTTTGCCCACAAAGGTCCGTCTAGTCAAGGCTATGGTTTTTTCCATGGTCATGTATGGATGTGAGAGTTGGACTGTGAAGAAACTGAGCACCAAAGAATTGATGCTTTTAAACTGTGGTGCTGGAGAATACTCTTGAGAGCCCCTTGGACTGCAAGGTGATCCAACCAGTCCATCCTAAAGGAGATCAGTCCTGGGTGTTCTTTGGAAAGACTGATGCTGAAACTGAAGCTCCAGTACTTTGGCCACCTCATGCGAAGAGCTGACTCATTGGAAAAGACCCTGATGCTGGCAGGAGGAGAAGGGGACGACAGAGGATGAGATGGCTGGATGGCATTGCAGACTCGATGGACGTGAGTTTGAGTGAACTCCAGGAGTTGGTGATGGACAGTGAGGCCTGGCGTGCTGTGATTCATGGGGTCGCAAAGAGTCAGACATGACTGAGAAACTGAAGTGAACTGAAACTAAATAATAGTAAGGCTTTGGAAAATTGACAGTTGTGAATTTGCATTTAGTGCAATAAAATACCTCGGATAAGAGGAAATGATCTTCACATAGGAGAAAAATAAAGGCACCGATGTAGGTATGCCAGGCAGCAGCTGGGCTGCCTACAAAGAACAGATAATTCTACTGTGAAGCTTTAAAACGTAGTGGTTTGCTGTTTAGACTTCCCTGGTAGCTCAGTGGTAAAGAACCCGCCATCAATGCAGGAAATGATCACACTATAAGCAGCCTGAAAGTGAGCTGTTGTGGCAAATGTGGGAATTTAGCTACCCAAACACAATGAAAATAATTTAAATTTAAATTTAAGTGATTTTCCCTGATTCACTAATTATGGACACAACAATTGCTGTATAACATTTATTATTATTACTACTACTTTGTTATTATTTACATAATCAAGGCACCATTATCTTTTTAAAAAATAATTTCTTCTTTCTTGAGAACTTCTGCTCTTTCCCTGATTTACCCAAAGTCTCTAGGTCTTACTCTACTAAGTGACTTGGTCTTAATTCTGGAAAATCCAATCAGTTTATCAGTTCTAAATATTTGGTTTTTTTGCATAGCATGTTAACTGGTAATCTTGTGGAAGTTGCTTGCACATTCACAGGATGAATCTGTAGTTGATCTAGGCCCTGGCTTGGACACAGTGACCTCTGGTTTCAAGTTTCAATCTATTTGGTTCACACTTATACCCTCATCAGTTTTTCAAAAGTCTGAAAGAAATTTACCAAGAGAAAATTGAGAAAAGAAGCAATGAGATGATGATATGAGTAAGAATGGAAAACAGACAGAACCAAGGTAGAATAAACAAAATTTGGCATTTTCTTGTGAATACTGGGTAAAAGTGAAAGATAACTTCAGCACTTCTGTCTTGAGAAACTGGGTGGGTGAAGGTATTATTTACAGAGGTAAGAAACAGTGGAAGAAGAACAGATATGGAGCAAGAGAGAGAAGGTTTACTTTGAAAAATACTGAGTGGTAATTGCTTCTAAATATAGAGGGATTAGTTGATACCTGGATACACAGTTCTGAAGATTAAGTGAGAACACTAAAATTCAGGCTTTGTCCTAAATGTATATACATTATTTATTCCTTAGGTATTAGTTTCTAAAACTCTAGAAATTCACCTTACTGAAATGAAATGCCTTTAATATATTGATCTCTGGATTCAAGCGGAAGTTAAATGTTTTTTGGTCACCATTATAGAAAATGGGATCACTGGGCAACTTCAAATTCTCCAATTTTCTTTCCAAATTCTTTCTTAATTATGTAAAAATATGGAAATTTCAAATGCTGGTAGAAATAAACTTTTTTCCCCACAAAACTCAAAACTTATGTAATTCAGTAAAGGTCTTATTCAAAGACCATTAAGAGAGCTCTTACCTCCAGAGACAAGGCTCAGGTTATATGCAATGTTCAGTTGCTTGTAGAAATGAAAGTCAAAAATATTGTTGGCAAAGCAGCAGAGGAGTTGCACAAAAAAAAAAAAAAAAAAAAAAAAGGTTTTGGGTTGAGAGGCAGACAGATTTTTGTTCAAATCCAGGTTATGCAATTTATCTGCTACTTAACGCCAGAGTACTTATTTAATCTTTCAATGTTCTCACGTTAGATCAGGGAAGTGAAATATACTAGCTGTGAGGATGAAACAGAATATCTGTAATGTACTTAGCACAGCGACTTTCACATCTGTGGGTCCTAATGACATAAAGTGGTTACTACTAGCAGCACTTTGTATATTATAACTTAAACAACTTACTTTGTACAAAATCTGCATTTTGAATAAAGTCTATAAGTATAAGAGCTATGTAAATTATATATATACTATACAAGTTAAAATATGTATCTATACATTTAGTTGAAAGTAAAATATAAAGATGTGGAAACAAATTTTTTTACTAAAATTTTATGGTTACTTGACACTGAAGCATTTAAAGAAAACCTGCATTCATTTGTTTAATTTTTTTCCTTGCTATGATTAGCCTAAGTGATGAGAAAATCAATTTTGGGCACCATTTGGAGTAAAAATAACTGGATTGGGATAATGATTAAACAAAGAATATTTAATTATCTATATTCCCTGAACTGGAACTAATATTAAGATACACTGCTCACCTTTATGCTAGCTAAGCAAGGATAGAAGTCACTCACAGTGTTATTATTATTATTTTTTTCTGTTATTAAGGGTGTCCTGATAGCAAATCATTGAAAGTCATGAAAAGAGGAGAAAACCAGTGTCCTTTAGTAGATCCTTCCTCAATGGAAAGATGGAGGGTAAAGTTCTAAGAAGAGTTCATGCCTGATGATCACAGAACAGGCTCCGAGACCAGAGCCTCCTGACTTCAAGCCCTGCTTCCCGTTCACAAATCTGTACTCCTTCTAATATTAACCGCCAGATAGTCTACACTGCAGCAAAAATCTGTCATAAGCCCAAACGACAGACAGCCCCTATGGATTCATAAGCTTGAGCAAGCATGCTGGGAAAAGTTGTATTGGATAAAACTATACTGCTTTCTTGGAGATCCAGACTAATTATTAATGACCATATTATGATGAGTGCATTTTGTCCGTCCAAACCGAGGCATGCAGCTTGCTGGGGCTGCTGTTACAAGGCAATGGTTTGGCTTGTCATGATTACATCTGTTACGTTTACTTTGAATTTTCCCAGGTCTGAAGCTTGTTCTAGTTATAAGTCTTCAGTTGTAAGTGATACTACCTCTGCACCTGAAATCCATTTAAATTCTCAGCTGCCCATGGGGGTACAACTCAAGTCTCCGTATTGTTTTGAAATGACCAGCTCCAGGACGCCAGGCCATCAAGATAGCTGGCGAGTAGTAGCTGATTATCTCGCAGATGTTCCAGCCAGACACTTCCCAGCTTCAGGGCAGGAAATAGTATTTAAAAATGGAGATCTTACTTCCAGATACAGATACCTTAGAAGATACTGCATCTTAGACATTCAAGAAAGAGCATGATCTAAAAAATATTTTTATGAGAACCATGCACACAAACAATGAGGTATTCCAGCCAGCAAACACTCATTTCATGTTTTTACAAATACATGTTAAAACTGATGAAAGACCGCCAACTGTTTACAAGTGCATCTGGGGTTGGGAGAGGGCAGGTAGTGAGTTTAGTTCTACTTTATTTCTCTTTCTCATATAAAGGTGGATATTCTCTAAGATTGTGTATTAATTTCTTATTTTTCTTTAACTAGCATTTCTTAGATAACATGAATCTTAGAGCAATAACATTTAGTCTTTTTTTCCGGGAGTTGGTGATTATTACCTCCATGTAGAATACAGTAAAAGCTATGGCACTTTTTCCTAGAAAAATGTACTGAATTGTACATACATCCATATTCACAAAACTTTTTGCAGATAATTTAGGAATGCATTGACTGAAACCCATCTGTGCATTTCTTAGGAGTTGAAAACTGAAGACAGAAAGTAATGAAGAAGACTTGCAATAATTTAGGAAAGAAATAACAAGTATAGCTAACAAAGAGCAATTAGATCTGACTTCTATAGACTGCTGTCTCCATTTTATTGAAATTTAAAATTGCATAGATATCTTGCATTGTATATCTCTTGGAGAGTACTACTTTAGATAATAGGAAGATATTTTACTCACGGGAGAGACATTTTCATATATCTAGTATATTAAAAAGATTTTCAAAGATCAGGTGAAATTAATCCAAAGATATATTTTATTTGACCCAACATATTAAATGTATTAATATGTCAACATGCAATAACTTTGGAAATTTTCAATACTTCACTTTTTAGTATCAAATCTTCAAAACATGATATGTGTTTCACACTTTTCACATTTGAAGTAGGATGCTAAACTTCTAGCATTTAAAGTGAAATGAAGTCTTGTTTCTAAATCATGTTTAACAGTAACAACACAAAATTTGCATTGCTTCAACTTTGACATCTCCGTTAATTAAAGTGGCATATCAGCAATTAAATTTTTCAGTTGCCCTAGCCATGTTTCAAAAGCTCTGGGGCCACAATATTGGAAAGCTCATGTTAATAAGATAAAATTGAAATTCTATGTACCATGGATTATGGAAAATGACTCTTGCTGCCACTCCTTCCAACACACCATCCAGACATAGCAAATATTTTCCCACACGCATATGTACTGTGATGTTCTCATGCTTCTGTGTCTGAAGATCCTTCACTCATCTGTTTTACAATTCTCTTCAGACTTCCCTGGTGGCTCAGACGGTAAAGCGTCTGTCTCCAATGTGGGAGATCTGGGTTCGATCCCTGGGTTGGGAAGTTCCCTGGAGAAGGAAAAGGCAACCCACTCCAGTACTCTTGCCTAGAAAAGACGGAGGAACCTGGTGACCATGGGGTCGCAAAGAGTCGGACACGACTGAGCGACTTCACTATCTATCACTATCACCTTCTATTTAACTCTGCTACTAGAAGTCTCAGGACAACTCTTTTTATTCTGCTGCCATGCCAGCCCCAACTGAACATGGTTCTTCCTTTCTTCTCCCAGGGAAATGCAGCTTTACTGAGTATTTGCAACCAGTATAAGCCTCTTTCAGATGCATTTTCTCATATTATCCTGTCAACACCAGGGGAAGCTGAAACTCAGAGAAGTCTGTTGTTCACAATCATTTGCCTGGAAACCAGGGAAGGAAACAGAATCTATTAGCCAGACATTACTTTGCCGAAAAAGGTCCATCTCATCAAACTATGGTATTTCCAGTAGTCATGTATGGATGTGAGAGTTGAACCATAAAGAAGGCTGAATGTTGAAGAATTGACGCTTTTGAACTATGGTGTTGGAAAAGACTCTTGAGAGTCCCTTGGACTGCAAGAAGTTCAAACCAGTCAATCCTAAAGGAAATCAACTCTGAATATTCATTGGAAGAGCTGAAGCTGAAGCTCCAGTATTTTGGCCACCTGATTCAAAGAGCTGACTCATTAGAAAAGACCCTCATGCTGGGAACAATTGAAGGCAGGAGGAGAAGGGGATGACAGAGGACAAGATGGTTGAATGGTGTAACTGACTCAATGGACATGAGTTTAAGCAAGCTCCAGGAGATGGTAAAGGACAGGGAAGCCTGGCAAGCTGCAGTCCATGGGGTCACAGAGTCGGACAGGAATGAGCAACTTAATAACAACAACCAACATATTCTGAACACCAAATGTAAAAATCCACCTATATTTGCATCTGCCTTCTCTTATCTTCTGTGACGCTGGAGGAAATAAATCTCCAATGTAAATAGTGGCTTGTATTATTACATAGTAAAATAGTTCTATTTATGTTACTTTCATAAATGCTTTAGAAGACATCACTTTTCACATTATCAGTGACTTTTCCTGTTATTAATACCATAGCTTGCTATCATCTAAGACATAGAAGAAACATTTAGCAGTTGTCTAATCCATGATTTTCCCTATCCTCCTCCTCCTTCTAGTTTGCTTTTGTTTTCAAGCTCCAGAGTATTTTTTTCAAATACAATGCTATAAAAGCTGAAGGCATTAAAGAGTAAAGAGAAAAGAAAGATTGAGAAGAAGCAGAATATATTGTCCAAGTTCATTAAGTATACCACTAGAAGAACAAGGGCAAAAACATGGACTTTTTTATTCTTGGTATAGTGCTCTTTCCATTTTATTGTAACTTCTCCCAGAGACCTTACTTTATGAAGAAGCAAACTGTTCCCCTTCAACTTTAATGAGTAGATAGATATATCTTTGAAATTTCATCAAAAAAGCTAAAACAAAGTCTAAGGGCTACAAAACAAGTATTCAGTGCTAGGTACTGATGTTTTCAAACTGTAGTAAATTTCTACAACCATCAGGATACAATTATGTATCCATCGGGGGTTAAAGAAGCAATATTTCTTTTACTACTATATTCCATTGTCATCCAGGGTGGGCTTCCCTAGTGCCTCAGTGGTAAAGAATCCCCCTTCCAGTGCAGAGGACGTGGATTCAATCCCTGGATCTGGAAGATCCCCTGGAGAAAGAAATGGCAACCAATTCCAGTATTCTTGCCTGGGAAATTACATGAATAGAGGAGTCTGGTGAGTCTGGTGAGACAGTCTATGGAGTCACAAAAAAGTCAGACACAATTTAGTAACTAAACAACAATTGGCGTCTAGGATAGAGTGTTCTTGAAATTATTTTCAAGAGCTAAAACTGAAATCTTATTTCTTTCTAATGCCTATTTCTCTTCATGCTGTTTCACAATTTGTGTAAGAAAACAAAGTGAAAGTTATTAACTTGATGAGTAAAGTATTTTCAGGGTGTCCACTTGTTAAAGTATTTCCCAACAATCATTCTTAAAATTAAGCCTTCTAAACAGTGATGAATTAGAAAGCAGTCATCTTTCAATTTATCCCTCTCCTCTCCCTCATCTCCTGGTTTGTTTTTTACATCTGTAACTTTGCTTGTGTTTTGTAGATAAGTTTATAAGTACTTATCTACTTATTAATAGATAAGTTTATTTGTAGATACGTTTATTTAAATCTTTTTTTTTTTAAAGATTCCACATACACGTGATATCTATAAAATTTGTCTTTGTCTGACATTTCACTCAGTATGACAATCTCGAGGTCCATCCAAGTTGCTGCAAATGATATTATTTTGTTCAATGATTAAGTAATATTTTATTGTTTATATGTATCACATCTTCTTTACCCATTCCTCCATTGATGGATATTTAGGTTGTTTCTATGTCCTGGCAATTGTAAACAGTGCTGCAATGAACATTGGGGTATGTGTATCTTTATGATGTTTTTCTCCAGACATTTTTTTATCAGAAGAGTGGGTATTCTGGTTAAAGTCCATGAATAAAAGAAGAATGGGGACCATGTCAGGTTGTCCATAAAAAATATTTTCAGAATTTTTTATATCATAAGACTATGGGCCTGCATATGGATTTCTAATCAGCAAAGGACTTTAAAATACACCTAAGAGCTTATCTTGATCATTAATCTGCAAATCACATTCATTATTTAATATTATTTAGGATATTGGGGTCAAATTGATTGAATATGACATAGCTAAAACAGGGGAGATGTTGACTATATGTTACCCAGATATTACCGAGGATTTTCCTGCTTTTCATGACCAGGCAAACCTGGTTTAAACTCTGTTTCTCAATTTATTACATGTATGTCCTCCTGTGATTCTTACAAAGTTACAACCTTTCGATCAACTTCTTTTACATTTGTCTTCTTAGGTACAAAACATTGCCAATTGATGACCGTTTAAAGAAATGTAATCACAACAGGCAGAAGGTTGTTTGAGTTATTTCACTGAGACTATATAGGGGTTTATGTGCAGCAAGTACAAATGAAATGGGAGCTACTACTTTCCTATTTGACTTCATCTCTGTGTCCACTTTCTGGAGACAATATAAATCCCACCTGCAGCATAAAACCACCTGGAAAATGGCCAGAAGCAGCTCCAGAAGCTTTTTTCATGGAGCCTTCCTTATTAAAGCTTTAATATCTTTCTTACCCAGCAATCACCCCTTCATTCACTCACTAACCCACCTGCCCTAGAATTCTGATGTAAAGTATCTTCCTTTTGTGCAAACCTTGTGATCAGCCCTTGTTATAGCCCTTCTTAGCACTGATTCTCACTTTTATTTACAGAAAAACGTCGCTTAGTATTCATCTGAAGTAAACTCTCTCTGTCATGCTCTCCAGCTCTGTAGATTAAACTTAAGCACGTGCATGTGCACACACACACACACACAAATTATCTTCTGTGATTTCTACATTACAGTGGATATTCAAAAGCTATGAGGTGGGACTTCCCTTGGTAGCCCAGTGGTTAAGACTTCACCTTTCAGTGTAGATGGTGAGGGCTTGATCCCTGGTTGGGGAGTGAAGATCACATATGTCTCACTATCAAAAAACCAAAACATAAAATGGAAGAAATATTGTAACAAATTCAAGAGAGACCTAAAAAGAAAACAAAAGCCATGAGGCTATGAAAAAAAGGATATCGCACTACACCACACTACAACTCAAAACAACACAATACAATCCAATTTAACATAAAAAAGCAGCAAAGTCAAGTTTATCCTGACTTTTAACATTCCTGACTGTTAACTTTTGAGAATAAGAAAGTTTCCTTAATTCTGCAAACACTTATTTAAGAGTTATCTAGATGTCCTGCCTTGTACTGCCCTATGTTGGGTGCAAGAAATAGTGTAATGATTAAGACTCACCTTCTTTCCTTGAAGGAGTTCATGGCTTGGTAAAAATTACAGTAATATCTTTCTTTTGATTTATTGTTAACCAACCAGTAGGCACAACAGTGGTATTGATTACCTTTATAGTACTCTGTAGAGGAAACATGCTTATCCCAAATATGCTTATGATCACTGCTCAGGAAGTTACTTTTGTAACAAGGTGCTCATTCTCTCTGGTAATCTCAGACTTCCCATTCCTCTCACATCTATCAGTGTCAAAGGTTTTGGATTTCTTGGGCCAGTGGAGAGTTAACTAACCTCATGCTTGATTCCCCCTTTTCCTCCACACCATAGAAGTCCCCAGAAGCAACCCATTTCAAAGTGAACTTAAGCCTGGATCTGAGCTAGTGAGTTTCTAGCTCTGCTTTTGGCATGTCACATGACCATCAAGTCTCTGGACTATGGACAGACTATTTTATTTCACTTCCAACAAAAGGTAGGTTACAAAAGAGAGGCTGAAATTTTAATCATTTCATAAAGCACTCTAGAAAGAATCTTGAAAACAAACAAACAGAAAACACCTCTGTGCTAGTAGAGGATGAATCCGTGAACTGAAGGGACACTTGGATTGGTTAGCAGTTCTTCTGATCTGTTTCTGCATCATTAAGGAAATCAGAATGGTTGGAACTCTGGGGTCTAAGAGAGAAGCACAAGGTAAGGAGTAGTGTGGCTGTACAAACCAAAGTGGATATTGTTGGTGGAAATTATTTGGAATGAAGAATGAGAAGAAATGGAAAACTAAGGAATTTTCCTTATTTTGAGGAGCTTAAAAGCTTCCACTCCATTCTGACAAGTACTAAGTGTAATAGATTGAAGAATCAGGAACCCTTCTTGGATCTGGAAGGGAGAGGGGACATAGGTCAGACTGCTGACCCAAGATTGGAGAAACAGGCATATACAGGAAGTCACGGCTGCTTAGAGTCCATTAAATACACACCAAGCTCTAATGAGGCTCAGAATATTCTCACCTGCTTTTCTCTATTTCTTGAGTGTTCCGTTCAGTTCAGTTCAGTTCAGTCACTCAGTCGTGTCCGACTCTTTGCGACCCCATGAATTGCAGCACACCAGGCCTCCCTGTCCATCACCAACTCCTGGAGTTCACTAAAACTCATGTCCATCAAGTCGATGAAGTCATCCAGCCATCTCATCCTCGGTCGTCCCCTTCTCCTCCTGCCCCCAATCCCTCCCAGAATCAGAGTCTTTTCCAGTGAGTCAACTCTTCGCATGAGGTGGCCAAAGTATTAGAGTTTCAGCTTCAGCATCAGTCCTTTCAACGAACACCCAGGACTGATCTCCTTCAGAATGGACTGGTTGGATCTCCTTGCAGTCCAAGGGACTCTCACGAGTCTTCTCCAACACCACAGTTCAAAAGCATCCATTCTTCGGTGCTCAGCTTTCTTCACAGTCCAACTCTCACATCCATACATGACCACTGGAACAACCATAGCCTTGACTAGACAGACCTTTGTTGGTAAAGTAATGTCTCTGCTTTTTAATATGCTATCTAGGTTGCTCATAACTTTCCTTCCAAGGAGTAAGCGTCTTTTAATTTCATGGCTGCAGTCACCATCTGCAGTGATTTTGGAGCCCCAGAAAACAGTCTGAGACTGTTTCCCCTGTTTCCCCATCTATTTCCCATGAAGTGATGGGACCAGATGTCAAAAGTTATTTATTCTTCAAATCTTAGCTCACTCCCCAATCCAATCTGAGTCCATCCTTTTTACTCATTCCCTTGGCATACTGAATGAATGAATGAATGCATAAGGTCATACTTCATTGCTATCACATGTCTCCTTTTTGCAGACCCACAGTTGCCCTTTATTGAAAAACTCATATCTAATGTACAGAGGCCATTTTTAGGCTTTGGACCTTGAATTCATTTTCATTGCGTAGCCTGTTCCTATTTACAAAATGTGTTCTTAAAGAGTCTGTCATTTAATTCTTATGAAGGAGACATTAGTTTTATTGCTGTTCTACAGATAGAGAAAGTTTCAGAAATGATCACACCCATTATCTGGTAAATGCCAAAAACATGTAAAAATGGAGATGAAAGTGATTTGGAGCCTGGATAACCTGAATGGTTTCTTCACTCTCTGCTCTCCTTGACTAGGTAAAGCTAGTTTGAATTTCAAAATGAATTCTCTCCTAGTCTCTGTGAAAAGACATCCACCATCAGACCCAGTGAACATTCAAGGCAAATATTGGAAAACTTCCCATTTAAATACTAAACACATAGTGACAATCATGAAAAGGGCAACTCTTTTCCCACCTCCCTTACATCCATCCCCTCACCACAAACATTCAAACAGGCTATTAAATAGGAGAGAAAATGTGTTCCAAATATTCTACTACAATTTTGATTTCTTGATGTGATTATAGCCATGAGGAAATCACTCAGAACAGCTGTGTAGAGATTTCAGATGTTTATCAGCTTGGCATTTCTGGAAAAAAAAAAAAAGTCTCTGAAACCTAATCATTCTATGGCATGAGGTTACACAGACCCCTAAGAAATAGTGGGAGCTTGAGGATTGTGATAGCCATTAAAATTGGAATGTTATCTCCTAGCAGATCCAGCAAAGCAGAAACTAAAAGCTCACTATGACTTTCTCATATATATAATTTTCTCATTATCATTTGTATATAAACTAAGTGTTAACATAAATAGATATTTTAATATGAAGGCTTTATTTTTGTCTCTCTCTCTCTCTCTTTTTTTTTTTTTTGGAGTAGCTAACTAATCTTGCTGGAAATGTTCAAGTAGAAAAATATGTTGAGTAATAACTACATAGTCTTGGGGATTTTCAATAATGTTAGACTATAAACCTAGATAATCCTCTTTGGTTTCAGAAGAGAAATAAGTTTCAAGCTAGATGAAAACTACAGATTGAAAAAAAGAAAGCCAACTTCTGCTCAGCTGTCAAAGTACAAAATAAATCAGTGGACCTTGGGTAATAACTCAGTCAACCACTTGCTGTTCAGTCCAAATAGGTAAGCCAGACTCTTTCGGTGTAGAGTAAAAATTTTAAGTATTCAAATAGCATTTTTCTATAAGTTAATGTAACCTGAAAACTAGATTTAGTCTAGCTTCTCTTGTTGACTTGAAAAGATTCGTGTAACAATTTCTACAGGAAATATGATCAGACAGCTTGTTATATTTATAAATACATGGAAAAATGCCTTTGATATCAGCTACCATCTTCACATGATTGGCAGTTTTCAAGAATTCTGGTAGAGCTTATGACTGCTTCAGCCAATAGAGCATGGGTGAAGTAACACCGTGTGATTTATGAGATAGAATAATAAAGATAATGTTGTTTCTTCCTTACTCATTTAAATTCTTGCAAATGATAACCTCAGTTGCCATGCAAAAATTCCAACTACCCCGAAAGCCACCATGCTGTGAAGACCCCAAATCACATGGAGAAACCATATATACCTGTAGGTGGGCCAGGCAGCTGCATAAGTCTCCCCGCCCAGGGGCTGTACATGCAAGTGAACAAATCTCCACATGACTCTGGCTCCCAGCCTGCAAGTCATCGTCAACCTCTAAGTTTTTCCAGGGAGGCCCTGGATACTGTGGACCAGAGACAAGCCATTTCTGTGGTTTCCTGTCTAAATTCTTGTCCTACAGACTCTGTGTGAATAATGGAATGATTGATTTGAGCCACTCAGCCTTGGGTTGATTTCATGATGCAGCAATAGGAACTGGAACAATGGGTGACTGGAATATTTTTCCAGTGACCGCAGCCTTCAGACTATAAACCCAGATAGACTTCCCAACTCTTTGGCAGGCTTCCTCTTGGATGATGTTAGCAAAGAGCACCAGCTGAGTTTGCAGAAGCAGAGGTGCTAATCCTGCCTTCCCCACAGATACACCAACAATGTACAAGTGAAATGGAGACTAGAGGAAGCAAGTCACATGATTGAAGGAATATTTTAAATAAAGCATAGCTTTCACAACCCAGAAGTATCAGGCAAAAATTTTATACAGTTTGATTATCTTGATATCAGTTTAAATGCTACTTCATTTTGCATGTATCATCTGATCATTGTATGAAATCTACAGAAAGGTCTGAATTATCAAAGAGGAAATTGTAAAGTCATTCGTTAACAAATAATACTAGTTCAGTTTTTATATGAGGTTTGATGTAGGGATTAGTAAAATGCATAAAAGCATTTGGCCCCCAGAGACTAACTCCATGATCATTCCACAATAATCAATTTGCCTTCCAGACTCTGTGACCAATGCCCTGATGTAGACCAACTCAGCTGGAAGTGACATCATTTAATTTGTGTTGTTGGAAGGAATAGTGGTTTCTCCTCTCATCTTAATGATCTAAAGAGAAAAGAAAAACCTATGTTCATATTCAGCTCCTTTCTTTACCAACTCAGTCCTGGAAACTAGCATCTCACTAGTTTCTCTAGCACTATTAATACATGTCACAGTAATTAAAGAATTTAGGAAACATTTAGGCTAAAACATTCAGAGGTGAATTGATTCATAAACTTACTCCCAATTTGCTTCTCCCCCAGAGAAAGACAGAAAAATCACTATGGCCCAAAGAAACTTAAGAGTGCACATATGCTATTTTAAAAAGAGTTGAGTCTTTTTCCTTTTATTCAGAAGAAACTGTTTAGTAAAAATATGCTGGGAGGCATATACATTGGCAGTGTCATCCCTCCATGAAATATAACATTTATTTACTCTCTCAATAAAATATTTCTCATTTTCATTCCAACTATATATCTTTGGTAAGGCAGAGTAAGGGGCTTCCCCAGTGGCTCAGTGGTAAAGAATCTGCCTGCCAATGCAGGAGACATGGGTTCAATACTTGGGTTGGGAAGATTCCCTGGTGGGGGAAATGGCAACCCACCTCTAGCATTCTTGCTTGAAAAAAAAATCCCATGGACAAAGGAGCCTGGCAGGCTACAGTCCATGGGGTCGCAAAGAGCCACACATGACTGAGTGACTAAGCAGGAGTACGAAGGCAGAATAATACTTTTTTTTTTTTTGGCTGCACCATGCAGCTTGTGGGATCTTAGTTCTCCCACTAGGGATCGAATCCAGGCCCTCAGCAGTGAAAACATGGAGTTTTAACCAATGGACCACCAGGGAATTCTGTTGATTTTATTCTTAAACTCAGTAATGTCTGCTTCTGTAATGATAACTTTTGTATTGTCGCACACACTCATACACACACACATATACACACACAAAGCCAAAAAAGGAGATGGAGAATTAGCTAACTTTGCTCATCTCAGGCTGTGAAGACAGCTAAATTTGACAATTTAAGGAATCACACTAAACTTATATTCATTGTAACAAAATGGGGTGTAAGCAAATATTCAACTTTACTTTGGACAGCTAAATCCCTTTAGCTTTACGAGGTTCATCTAGAACTTTAGTAGCTTCTGAGTGTAGTGGAATAGAAAAGGGCCAGTCTACTGAGGTATTTAGGCATCAAGCAAAGACTTTATTGCTATGATACTAGGGAGATGGAGAAAACCCATAATCAGGTTAAAACTGAAATCATAGCTCTGTTTTAGGTTAGTACAATGCACACTTTTATACAGGAAACCCATATAAACTCATACTTCTTATGGATTAACTGATATGTTACAGGTATTTTGTGAAAAAATCCTGTTTTTCAATTTAATAGAGAAAAGGAGTCTTTAACTCACTCATTCCTCAGTGGAATTTCTATAGGCAGGTTTTATAAACAACTTATTTTACAGCCTGTGTATAGCACATGTGTGAATGTGTCTGTAAGTAAGCATAAACTTGAACATATATTAATAAAACAAACCAACCTCAACCAACTTTTGTAATTTTTTTGTTTATAGGTTTAAGCAGCTTACCTGATCTGAAAATAAGGAAATCTTATTGTTCATAAATAAAATCATTCTATTTACAACAAGCCCATGAGTTTCATAAGGGTCATTACCGATCTCTATACATTTGTGCTTTGAGGAAAGCGGTGTCAGTCATAAGCCTTCTTTCCAATGTGGGCTAAATTCAGCTTGTTTCAAGGATAATCTGGCAACCATACCTTTCTTCTCACACTGTTCATTCAATATTTAGATCCAATCTGCCTTCCTTTCTTTCATTCAACCTCTGTGTATGTGTGGTGGGACAAGAAGAGATTTTCTCAACTTTCTATCCTGTAAATTTCCTTTTAATAACTAATTTAGAGTCGATATGTATATAACTCTTCCTTGCTCATATAAATCCACTTTAAATATAAATTCATGAAAAAATAAAAAAGCACATGTCTTTTTTTGCTACAAGTAATAGCAGATGTTTTAAAAATATAAGCTTTGATCATTAGCAGAATGTTTGAGTATCTATGGTATGTTTATTCAATGAAATACTATATGACACTGAGAATGAATAAAATTTCCCTCCCTGCAATGGCATGGATGGGTCTCCCAGACCAACATTAGCAAAATAAGTCAGAATCAAAAAGAATATATTCTATACAATTCCAGTTTAAATCTAATCTACAATGTTGGAAGGCAAGTTCTGTTTACATGTAGTTTCTTTTCACAAGGCCTACAGAACGTTTTCCTGCATCAGCGGTTTCCATCTGATGCTGGCCATTCAGGTCAGTAAAAGAGCTTCCTGGGTCAAAACCACAACACACATTCCTAGGGTTAATCACATTATCTGGGTCATTCTTGGCAGTACTTAAAGCCGGAGAAGTTAGCTTGTAGTTGCTTTTTCCTTTTTCTTCTCCCTTTCTTGTTTCCTTTCCTCCTCCATTTCCTTTGCTATTTTTCTCAGCTTATTTTTAGAGCCTTTCTTGATCCCTCGATTATGTCCTTATATGTCAAGATCTACAAATCTTCTTTCTACGATGGAAACCTACTTTGCTAATGATAGAGACATGTCCTTATGTTGTTGTTTTTGTTTAGTCGCTAAGCCCTTTCTGACTCTTTTGAGACCCCATGAACTATAGCCCACCAGGCTCCTCTGTCCATGGGATTTCACAAGCAAGAATACAGGTGTGGGTTGCCGTTTCCTTCTCCAATGGACATTCCTGACCCAGGGATGGAACCTGTGTCTCATGCAGTGCAGGCAGATTCTTCACACAAAGCCACTCAGGAAACCCATATGCGCCTATGTGCTTAGTCACTCAGTCGTGTCAGACTCTTTGCGACCCCATGGGCTGTAGCCCGCCAGGCTCCTCTGTCCATGGGGATTCTCCAGGCAAGAATACTTGCCCAAATCCATAGAATGTACAACATCAAGAGTAAACCCTAATGGAAACTATGGCCTTTGGATGATACTGATGTGTCCATGTAAATTCCCCATTTGTAACAAATGTACTGCTCTGCTGGAGGATGTTGGTAACAGGAGAGACTACCCATGCATGAGAGCAGGGTGTAGGGAGGAAATCTTTGTATCATCTGCTCAAGTTTCTAATTAAAAACATAGATATTTAAGTAGGTATCAAAAAATACTAAACATATCTAGTACTTACATTAGTGGACCTTTCCTTCTAGCCTTCAGCTTTCTTTACCTCTAAATAGCAGAAGACATAATCCAGAGCGTTATTCCAGTGTGCAAACAATAATTAGTAAGGACTAGACTATAATTAACCTAGGCGATGCCTTTTGTGAGCATTAGACAAAGCATTCCTTCCTCAAGTGAAAATGAAATTTGTTTGAAGTGAATGTATTATTGCACAGTCTGAAAAGCCTGGATCAAGAGAGCTTTTTAGAGCCACACAGGCTTTGTGCACACATATATGCCCCTCAAGTAAAGAATCCTGTCACATCAAAGTAGGATGGAAGTCAGCGAGCAGGTGGAATTGGATGTCCAGACGCTGAGACGAGGTGACAGAGGTAACCTTAGGCAACGCTGAAATAGAGCAAGGGCCAAGAACAGGTCGTCCAGTAAATGCAAGATTGTGTTCCTCCAAATGAGTGTCCGTGACCATGTGGATTCAGATGTATTATCCTGGGGTTGCCTCTTTCCCGCTCCAGCATCAGCTAGGAGGCCTGCATTTTACTCCATCACTGAAGAGATAAAAAGTATCTCTAGATTTTTTGACTGCCCCAGAAAAGGAGTCAGTTCATAAATTCTGTTTCTTCTTTCTACCATATAGTGGCACTATTGAGTAACTGTCTGGCACATCCAATGGACCCACTCCTGCTGGGGAATATGACATTATATTAGGGCTTCCCTGGTGGCTCAGATGGTGAAGAATCTGCCTGCAATGCAGGCGATCAGAGTTCAGTCCCTGGGTCAGGAAGATCCTGTGGAGAAAGGAATGGCTACTCACTCCAGTATTCTTGCCTGGAGAATTCCATGGTTAGAGGAGCCTGGGTGGGATACAGTCCATGAGGGTGCAAAGATATGACTGAAAGGCTATAATTTTTTTTCAGGCAACATATGAGAGAATATTAGTTCATTCTTTCATGATCAGTCAATCTCATGGTACCTAAGTGTATATGAGCTTTTAACAATGTGTGTAAACTATGGCAAACCAAATCAACCATCTCCCACCAAATACAACTTTTCTTAGCCTAGGTTATCAGTACAACCTCCACTTTCCTCAAGGTAATTTTATTTCAAGGAACTTGACTTTTCCTAACATTGGTGACTTTTCCTAACACTAACAATAAGTTGAGTATTGGTTCTTTTGCTTCCTTCCCTCAGTTCTCTATACAATTGGATCCACTTCCATGCTAAATTCCACCTGGAAAATCAGATAACTCGTAATGGTTTTGATAAAGTCAGAAAATACTGTTAGCCCCACTCCATCACCGATCTTTGCCAGTAGGTGTTTTCTTGACTTGATGTGCTCTGTCCCTCAGTTATATCTGACTCTTTGAGATCCCATGGTCTGCAGCCCACCAGACTCCTGTTTGAGAGCTAGGGCTAGTGTTTGATTCTGGAAAAATGATCTACTTAAAGGTGCATAATATCTCCTTTGGCCGTAAATATAAGAGGAAAAATAGTTTTTAAAAGAAAATAAAACAAAATTCTGTCTTTGCTTTTAAGGGCATTTTATTTTAAAAAGATTGCACAAATGAGTATTTGGAATAAAAAAGCTATAATGAGAAAATTTTTACAGAATTTTACAGAACATAACATATCTTGATGTGTTCAGTCATTCAGTCATGTCTGATTCTTTGGGACCCCATGGACTGTAGCCCACCAGGCTCCTCTGTCCATTGAGTTTTTCAGGCAAGAATATTGGAGTGGGTTGCCATTTCCTCCTCCAGGAGATCTTCCTGACCTAGGGATTGAACCTGCATCTCCTGGGTCTCCTCCGTTTGTAACCAGATTCTTTATCACTGAGACACCTGTTAGTTTCTGTCAAATCAGAGGCCATTTATTTCATTCAGACCAGCTGACCTAGTTAATCTTAATATATAGTTGCATTAGAAATAGTAGACATATTTTTACTGATAGCCATCATATGAAATGAAGTTGATTTTGGTCCACAGTTTATATTATTTTTTTCTCACAATTTAGTTTAATAAGATATGAATGACATGGTATGTATAAATAATAAGCCGTGATTTCTGCTGGCAATTACATGTTTTTCAGTGAAAAATGTAGGAAATTAATTGACCACTGCTCTCCTCTTTCATCCCTACACTTGTAATATCTGGTTTTATTTTTAGAAACCGAATATCAGATTAGCTGAACATATTTTGATAGGTTTAAATGTCTTCAGTGCAAAGGAAATGTCTGAGGCTTTCTAATTGGAGTAAATTTTAAAGACAAGCTGGCTGGCATTAGGCAATCTGATAAATTCTTTTCCTGTGGAGAGCTGTAAGAAGGTCAGGGAAACAAAGCGGTTACAAAACTCTTTCCCTGGAGAGAGGAGGCGGGGGAGGGGGACAGTGAGAGCGCTGATAGCCAGCTTGTTCAAGATGCTTTCATCCGCTGGGTGTCACTGCTGATATGAGGTTGAACAAACTGAAAGATATTCCTATGGCAGCAAGAATTTCTGAGAGACAGGATGTGAAAATCCCAGAGGTTTAGATGCTATCACTTTGCCTTGCTACACAACTGAAAATACCTTGCACATTTGTTTCATAGTGGTGAACATTCTGAAAAGGGTCCTGGTACTATACATTAAAAAAAAAAAAAAAAAAAGAAATATTAGAGTTCCTCCCTGTGGCTAAGTCTTGGTAATAGGTACATTCTTGCATGGATTAAATATGCTTTTATGATATGTGCCTGTTTTTCTCAGTTTAGGAAAAAAGTGTTTAAAAGAATGCAGCTCCACTGAGGACTTTGGAACTGGAACATAGCTGCAGCTTATTCCTTGGGTTTTCCAGCTAGTAAACAGTGAACAAGCCACTGTGTTGCCCAGGTAGACAAGAATTATGTTAATATTGCAGCTTTCTTCCTCTCATTTGGTTAAACAGAGTTGACACCTAGTCATGACTTAGGCTTCCTCTGGAGTTTTTTATTCTGCTTTTTTTTTTTTTTTTAAGCCCATTAATCTTTTGCTTGAAACAGTTTAAGAAAGTAGATAGAAACAGAAACAATTTTCTCATTATGTGATGTCCTTTGTCTTGTTTTTGAAATAAGAAAGAAGTACTGACATAAAATCAGTTCAGTTCAGTTCAGTCACTCAGTCGTGTCTGACTCTCTGCGACCCCATGAACCGCAGCACGCCAGGCCTCCTTGTCCATCACCAACTGCTGGAATCTAACCAAACCCATGTCCATTGAGTTGGTGATGCCATCCAACCATCTCATCCTCTGTCGTCCCCTTCTCCTCCTGCCCTCAATCTTTCCCAGCATCGGGGTCTTTTCCAATGAGTCAGCTCTTTGCATCAGGTGGCCAAAGTATTGGAGTTTCAGCTTCAACATCAGTCCTTTCAGTGAACACTCAGGACTGATTTCCTTTAGGATGGACTGGTTGCATCTCCTCGCAGTCCAAGGGACTCTCAAGAGTCTTATGCAACACCACAGTTCAAAAGCATCAATTCTTCTGCACTCAGCTTTCTTTATAGTCCAACTCTCACATCCATACATGACCACTGGAAAAACCCATAGCTTTGACTAGATGGACCATTAGAGGATGCAAGGGGTGGCGGTGGGGAGTATCTTTCAAATAAGGGAAGAAATATGGAAATAAAAAGAAATAGAAGGAGATGCAGAAGGAAGATAAAGGATAAAAGAATGAAGGAGATAAAAAAGACTAGAAGCAGAAGAAGAAAAAGAGGAAGAAGCAGCAGGAGGGGAGAGGGAGGGGGCAGGAGAGGAAGGGGGAGAGAAGAAGAAGAGGAAGAAGACCGAGAAGGAGAAAAGGGAAAAAAAGAGAGAGGAAAGACAAGAGGAAAGAGGAAATAAATACTTTCCCACCCTCTTATTTAATGATTTTTGGGGTCATTTTTGGTGCTACATGTGCTTTGGGGGGAGGTGACAGATTGGGGGACAGCAACTGGTACCACCTGTGACTTTGGGTCATTCAGAAACCAAAAGTGGAACTGGTTAGTAATCAAAGTAACCAGAGATGCAGGTTTAAGGCTGGAAGAGAGGAGATCTGTTTGAGAAAGAAATAATAGGGAATCCATGACCATTTTCAAGGCACAGAGTATTTGAAAGTCTGAGAGCTGAAATCGGGAATTGAAGGGGCTGCAAAATGATCCCACGCTCCCATTTTATCCTGGCTAGCTTCCTGTATTCATATGAACGGAACTGCCACAGCAGATTGAGGTGGTTGTTATTTCACAGAAATTTCCTCAGGTAAAATGTGGATCCTATTTAGAGTTCTCTAGTCAGCTTCCTGGCATTTTGAAATAAGCAGACAAGGGTGGAGGTGACAGGTTTGTATAGGATGGTAGCTTGGTAAGATAGATACCTGTCCTGTTTATTCACTGAGGACTCAGCACATAGTAGGTGTTTAGTCAATTTCTCTTGAATTGTTGAATGGACAAGTCTCCCAGAAGAGTGAGTTTGGTACTTGTGACTCCCAGAGATTTAGTTAGATTTTGTTTTCCCAGCATTTGCCCTTGTCCCAGAAGTGGGCACTCTTGTATATACTTCAGATGTGTCCTAAGTACTGAGTCTCTTGTATCCTGTTGAATATTTTCTGGATCATTCAGCAGAGGGAGTCTCAAAAATCTATTAATTAAATCTCAGCAACACTGGAACAATTGAAGGAGGAAAGAACATGGTGTCAAGTCACCAGAAAGGGAGCTATAAGTCCCTTGTTAAAGGATTATCTTGGTGAGTAGGTGACATGAACACAAAGCTTCCTACCAAGTCAACTCTCTTATTTTCAGAACACTGCTTAATAAGCTGATTATGCATGCCAAAACATTTTTTTCTTTTCAGAAAAATTAACCCATACTTGTGCTTAAAAATTAGAACAAACCTGGTATGGCCAACAAAATCTATGAAGTCTAATTGCTTTTTAATGTAATTTTGATTTGGGTAAATGTAGTCCATAGAGTTGCGAGAGTAGGACACAACTGAGCAACTAAACAACATGAGCAAATGTAGTTACATAGAAGTTGCAGCAACAGATTGTTTCCATTCATTTAAGTTGTGGTGTTTAAAACCTTTTCCCCTCCATCCTGAGGAGGCAAGAATATTGGCATTGAAACAGAAGTGACAATGCCACTGGCTCCTTTGCTCTCTGTTTTCCACAGTACGAGTCTATGATTATCTTAAGTGTGCGTCTTAATTGGAAATATTCTTGAGAGGAAAAAATATATTCCCCTGCATATTCTCACATGAATATTGTTGCAAGCTTAACTGATTAAAATTCGCTCTGGTTGGCAACTAAGTAAAACTGATTTCTTTCATTTAGGTTTGTTTTCTATAAAGTATTAACATGTGTGTGAGTATATGTAGGTATGTATGTGTGAGCGTGTGTTGACAGGCATTATGTAATACATGCGTATGTTCATATGTATATATATGTATACTTTTTATCTTTGGCGGGATTTCATCAGAGGAATCACAATTAATTAGTCACAAATATATGAGAGCTATAAGCGATAATAAGTAAAGCATTATTACCCAATGCCAGGAAAGTCAGAGTAGGATCAGTTCAGTTCAGTTCAGTTGCTCAGTCATGCCTGACTCTTTGCGACCCCATGAATCGCAGCACGCCAGGCCTCCCTGTCCATCACCAACTCCCGGAGTTCACTCAGACTCACGTCCATCGAGTCAGTGATGCCATCCAGCCATCTCATCCTCTGTCGTCCCCTTCTCCTCCTGCCCCCAATCCCTCCCAGCATCAGAGTCTTTTCCAACGAGTCAGCTCTTCGCATGGGGTGGCCAAAGTACTGGAGTTTCAGCTTTAGCATCATTCTCTCCAAAGAATTCCCAGAGCTGATCTCCTTCAGAATGGACTGGTTGGATCTCCTTGCAGTCCAACGGACTCTCAAGAGTCTTCTCCAACACCACAGTTCAAAAGCATCAGTTCTTCGGCGCTCAACCTTCTTCACAGTCCAACGCTCACATCCATACATGACCACAGGGAAAACCATAGCCTTGACTAGATGGACTTTTGTTGGCAAAGTAATGTCTCTGCTTTTGAATATATTCTCTAGGTTGGTCATAACTTTTCCTCCAAGGAGTAAGCGTCTTTTAATTTCATGGCTGCAGTCACCATCTGCAGTGATTTTGGAGCCCCCAAAAATAAAGTCTCTCACTGTTTCCACTGCTTCCCCATTTATTTCCCATGGAGTGACGGGCGATTTTCGTTTTCTGAATGTTGAACTTTAAGCCAACTTTTTCACTCTCCACTTTCATCATGAGGCTTTTTAGAGTAGGATAGTTAGTGAAAATCTTTTCATACTACTGATTGGATTGAGATAATCTCCTGGGGGCAGAAATACAGATGTCATCCTTAAAGACAATTGCAAACTAGATTACAGAAAACATCAGTGGCCATACTATTGGAATATTTCTCTAGCTATGTAGGCTTGTCTTAAATGTTTCCTTGGTTTTTTGGATTTACCTTAGGCTTCGTATTATTTTTGTATTCAGCTTTATTTTTCTCTGCTTTCATTGTGTAATTGCTAAGTACCGGAGGCTAGTCTTTCAGTTTTGTGCTTATCCTGCAATTTCCTTTAAGTGCATACACATCATTATTATGGCGATTCAATGTGTGTGATTAAATCAACACTATTAAAATTTAATGAGGAAAAATTTCTAAGATCTTCTTTAATAATTTATGCCTCAAGTAGATATTCTTGGTATTTTTCACATAAATTCATGAGACAAAATGTGTGTGTGGCAGTATATGTTTTCACTGGCAAATAAGCCTATGGTTGTGAAATGAAATTGTAAGCAGTTCAGGGAAGATGAAGGCAATAAAGGTAATAATAAAGGAAAAGGAGATTGGGTTGACATATGTACACTATATATATTATATATATATATACACTCATGCATGTATGCATATGTATATATATGCATATATCAGGTCATATCAGTTCAGCTCAGTCGCTTAGTTGTGTCTGACTGTTTGTGACCACATGGACTGCAGCATGCCAGGCCTCCCTGTCCATCACCAACTCCCAGAGTTTACTCAAACTCATGTCCATGCAGTCAGTGATGCCATCCAACCATCTCATCCTCTGTCATCCCCTTCTCCTCCCACCTTCAATCTTTCCCAGCATCAGGGTCTTTTCAAATGAGTCAGTTCTTAACATCAGGTGGCCGAAGTATTGGAGTTTCAGCTTCAGTATCCAGTCCTTCCAGTGAATATTCAGGACTGATTTCCTTTAGGATGGACTGGTTGGATCTCCTTGCTGTCCAAGGGACTCTCAAGAGTCTTCTCCAACACTACAATTCAAAAGCATCAATTCTTCGGCATTTAGCTTTCTTTATAGTCCAACTCTCACATCCATACATGACTACTGGAAAAATCATAGCTTTGATGAGATGGACCTTTTTT
The DNA here is from genome assembly GCF_032405125.1 of Capricornis sumatraensis. NCBI lineage: Eukaryota > Metazoa > Chordata > Mammalia > Artiodactyla > Bovidae > Capricornis > Capricornis sumatraensis. Next base: position 68,321,527 of record NC_091079.1, read on the forward strand.
GACAAAGTAATGTCTCTGCTTTTTAGTATGCTGACTAGGTTGGTCATAACTTTTCTTCCAAGGAGCAAGCGTCTTTTAATTTCATGGCTGCAATCACCATCTGCAGTGATTTTGGAGCCCAGAAAAGTAAAGTCTGTCACTGTTTCCACTGTTTCCCCATCTATTTGCCATGTGTATATATATATATATATATATATATATAGCCATGTGTGCTCAGTCACTTCAGTTGTGTCTGATTCTTTGTGACCGTATGGACTGTTGCCCAATGGGCTCCTCTGTCCGTGGGATTCTCCAGGCAAGAGTAATGGAATGGGTTGCCATTTCCTTCTCCAGGGGATCTTCCTGACCCAGGGATCAAACCCAAATTCCCTGCATCTCCTGCATTGAAGGGAGATTAGATTACTAATAAGGACCTACCATATAACACAGAAAACTCTACTCAATACACTGTAATGACCTATACAGGAAAAGAATCTAAAAAGGAGTGGATATTTGTATATGTATAATTGACTTACTTTGCTGTATACCCAAAACCAATACAATATTATAAATCAACTGTACTCCAATAAAAAAATTTTTAAAAGAAAAATATCTATTTTTCATATAGCAATGCTATTATTCTGAATACTGAGCTGGCTTGCACTCAGGGAGCTGACAATATCTATATATGGATCAGTATTTTCTGTGAAGCACCATTTGGAACTGGTGAAAATGTGTCCCATCTAGGTAGGAAGAATGAAGAGTTAACCCTAATGTCCCTTAATGAAAATCCCTGTGTGAGAAATTGAGCCTACGTTGCTGGGGTAAAACCAACATGTTTTAGGCTGGAATGTGTATGCACAAGAGGCTTTATTGATATTTCATGGCAATTTAACGCGGCATAACTTGCAATCTCTAGTGCAGTACTGCCCCCATACATAATTTTCATTGACTTCTTAACATTTAAACTAGACACAATTTAAATCTTTCTAAGCAGGTCAGCGTAAGGGAAAGCCTTATTGCCTACAAGTAGTTTCATGGTGGGGATAAACTTTAATGGCCTCTCTGTCGGTGAATAATTAGTAGTATTGCATGTTATGTGCAAAGAAAATTATAACCAACAGTAACCTGTTAAAAAGAGTTATGGTTATTCTGTTTTTTTTTTTTTTTTGGAAAGGGGGGCTAGACTATATTAGATTATTAAATGCTCTGGGCTCTCAAATTTATTAGGTAGAGACCTTAAAGAAAACAAGTCTTAAAGATAATATTTCTAGCTAAGATATTATATCCTCTATTTCTTCCCTCACTTGAACTTTCCTAGTCCATAAAAAGGATCATAAACCATGACATGAGTTTAAAATTTTTGTTTTTTCTCAGTCAGAAGACAATGTTAGCGTGGAGACTGTATTCTGTATTTCTCCTATCTGATTTCAATGGCCACAGTGTCTCCTTTTGGATTTTAAAGAATACAGTTTTTATCTTTCATGAATCGCTAGCCATATTTTTAAACAATAAAAAAATATTGTCAAAAATTGGAATTTATGACAAAATTCATCTTATTCCCACAGAGCAAATGAACAACATAAAGTCTCCTGGATCTATTCAATTCATGTTCTCTCCTGTTATTCTCAGGTAAATAGATTCATTCTCTGAACACGATTAAATCGCCTCAGCAGACAGGAGATAATGGAATCTTTTAAACTGGTGGTAAATGTCTCTCTCCCTGGGAACATTGGGAAATATTTGAGAATGATTTTATCACACGTGTGGGGATTTCCACAGCCATTTATTGAGTATTGGCCAGAGGGCACTAAATGACTGCTGTACAAGGTACCGTGCTCACAATGAAGACCGTTCTCATCCAGGGCACCAATAGTGCTTTGTAGAGAACCAGTTAGCTTTATTACTATTTTTTAAAGTATTTACTTATTTTGGCTGCATTAGCTGTTACTTGTGACATGCAGGATCTTTCACTGTAGAGCACAGACTCCCTAATTGTGGCACGGAGGCTCAGTAGCTGTGGCGCATGGGCTTAGTTGCTCTGTGGCATATGGGATCTTAGTTCTCCAACCAGGGATCAAGCCCGTGTGCCCTGCATTGCAAAGCAGATTCTTAACCACTGGCCTACCAGGGAAGTCCCAGCTCTATTCTTAATATGAGAGAAATCTCTAGTCTTCTATGATTCCCATAGGTCACATTAAGTGTTCCTATTCAGTGTTTCCATAGTAGCTTTTACATATATTTATCATACTATTCCATATTTTTAAAATATTGTCACTCTGTGACTGTTTCCCACAGATAGTTTTGAGCCCTTGCAGCATATGGCTGTTCCTTGTTCCTTTTTCAAGGTGGGAACTCAGTGCAAAGACTTTTAATGAAATAAACTAATGGAGCATCCAGGAAGCTAAATTAGACCATATGATTTTAAAAGGATAAGAAATGTCAAATGTGGTAAATAGTGAAGTCGGATTTAAAATTTAATAAACTTCATTATTCAGATAAAAAGAATATTGTTATTTTTCTTGTGTTGAATCTTGAAGTATCATGTTCTGATGAAAATATGGTATATTCAAAACTTAAGGAAGAAGTTTCCTTCAAGGTATTAGAATTATGATATATTGGTAATTATTGAATCAATCACATTTCAAAGGTGACAGCTGCAAATCAGAGTCTTTAACTGATTTCTTGTTCATATAGATATTTTATGACAGAATCAGAACTAAATGTGGAAGTTTTAAAACTCACAAGGAGGACTTCTCGGGTGGTCCAGTGGTTAAGAATCCACCTGCCAATGCAGGGGACATGGGTTCGCTCCCTGGTCTGGGAAGATCTCACAAGCTGTGGGGCACCTAAACCCATGAACTGGAGCTACTGAAGCCTGTGTACCTCGACACCACGCTCTGCAACGAAAGACGCCATCACAAGAGGAGCCCATGAACTGCAACTAGAGGAGCCCCCACTCACCACAGAGGAAGCCCGCTGCAGCAACGAAGATCCCCTGCAACCAAAAGTAAGTGCATAATTAAGTTAAGAAACCCACAGAGACAGGAGTTGTACTCCCCAGTGTCTAACATGGGGTGCCTGCCGTTTGTGAGAACTCTACAAGGTCAGTTGAATGACACTGAATGAATGAATGCTTCTCAACTCTTAGTTCACAGTTCATTCGATTACACCATATGGCCTTCCTGGAACGAAGCTGATGGATGACTTAAAGATAAAACAGATACACACTGGTCCAGAAAAAAGTTTTATTTGAGCCAGGATCAGTGTCTTCTCTTAACTAAAATATTAGAAGATGGTAAGTCAAGCAGTTTCTCAGTAGCAAATTTCACGTACTTCAGTCAATTATCAGTTGGACTCTGTTATGTGATGGGTTGGGAAGATCCCCTGGAGGAGAGAATGGCAACTGACTCCAGTATTCTCGCCTGGAGAATTCCATGGACAGAGGAGCCTGGCAGGCTATAGCCCGTGGGGTTGCAAAGAGTCAGACATGACTGAGTGGCTAACACAGCTTACTACATGAAGCTTGTTTCTTGGAATTCACCTGCGCATGGTGGATGGATCAATTTACGTGAACTGGATGAGCCATGCTAATAATATCTTAATGAGCCATGCTAATAATATCTTAGCAGCAATCTGTTTCCGTCCTGTGATTTATATTCTAATGTATAAAACAAGTTGTTGTTGCAGTTGTGTAGTTGCTAAGTAATGGTCTGCCACGCTATGGTCTATAGCCTGCCAGGCTCCACTGTCCATGAGATTTCCCAGGAAAGAACACAGAAGTGGAATTGCCATTTCCTTCTCCAAGGGAGTTTCCCAAGCCAGGGATCAAACCCATGTCTCTTGCATTGCACGTCAGTTCTTTACTACTGTGCCACCCGGGAAGACTATACAAGACTATATGCTAATTATATATTATCTCCTTTTAGCTGCATGTTTTCTCCCTAACAACAACGTAAAGTTGACAAAAGCAATGGCTGTATATCTTTTATAGCAAATGATAAGAGGAGTAGGTTCTCTTTGTCCATGATTTTTCAACACATGAAGAGAAGCATTATGAATACAAATATAAATGTGCTTACATCTTATTAAGCATATTAACTTCCTCAAGCATATTGCTTAGAGTTGTCTTTGAACCATTTTCATTTATAGTCTGAGCTTGTTACCTGCTGAGCTGTGCTTATATTTTCCCTCCTCTTACGGCTCAGAGCTCAACGGAGAGTAATGTGATGAGTAATATTGTGTACACAAAGCTGCACCAATCCTTTGGTTTGAAATTCAGCTTTTTCCAAATCTTGTTTGATCAAATGCATTGGGAGAAATGGAAAGAATTTCGTGGATATTTCTAGCACATTTGAGTACTAAATTTACATTCATGTAGCTTTTAAAGAAAATGACAGACATAATAACAATACCTAGATGAGACTACTATTCACTCATGTATATTTTGTCACTGTGATTGTTACCATGAAAATTGTTTGAGGGACTTCCCTAGTGGTCCAGTGGTTAAGACTCTGCATTCCAGTGCGGGGGGCTGGGTTTGATTCCTGGTCAGCAAACTAAGATCCCACTTGCCTCATGGCCAAAAAACCAAAACATAAAATAGAAGCAATATGGTTACAAATTCAATACAGACTATAAAAATGGTCCACATTAAAAAAAAGTCTTTTATAAAAAGGTCGTTGGAAATGAACATTGGTGTTTCTGTTATCTTTTGATATAAAGAGGGCCACCTCAAAACTTAGCAACCTAAAATAATAGTTCACTGTTCTCATAGTTCTGTGTACTGATCAGGCTCAACTAGACTCTTCTCACTAAGAATTTATCATGAGATTGCTCTTACCTGGTGGCTGAGGTGAGTTATTTGAGGGTTCAGCTGTAGTGGCTGATTCTCCCTGGAATGTTTTAAGAAACCAAGGTAGAAGCTTGTGACCTAGCTTCAGAAGCCAAGCTATTCTATTATTTATTCAAGGTCAGACAAAATTCCCTATGGGAAGCATATACAAAATGACATAAATTGCAGGGAATGTGGTTCTTTGGGGAAATGTCTTAATTTGTTTGGTAATCTGTTTTTGCTGTATTAGTTACTTTCAGGGTCCTCCATGAAGTGTATTAAGTCATTATAGGTCAGTAATAGTATACAAGTGGAAAAATACATAAGACTGTAAATTTCTCTTTCTTATAATTTTCTGATTAATTATTTTTCTTATATATTTCATGTGAAATCTTATTTTGATATTTCATTAATTTTTATCATTTCCAAGGCACCACGTCAAGACAGCCTTTTCTCTCCTTGATCACTCTCAGTAAATAAATGTGCCAGTTATTGATTTCCAGTGACAACACATCAACAAACCATGTAATAAACAGTTCAAAAAATTTGTTAAGGCATGGAAAGAAAATTTTACAACCTGTAGACATGAAAATAAAGACATATGTGAATTTTAAAGCTGCAGATAGTGCTACTGCTTGATTACCGTTTATTACTTTTTTGAACATTAATTAGACATCTATAATATTCTGCAAAATCTGAATCTCAAGCTATATGCAACATGGTTTCTGGCATGAAATTAATGCTTTTGAAAGGTGTTCTAGATCAGTTGTTTTTAAGTTTTATGTGCAGCAGAATCACTGGAAGGCTTGTTAAAACACAGATGACTGTTTTTATTTTTTTCCCTCTTGGAGGCATTTTATTTGTATGTATTATATCCCTAGAAAAAGAATCTAAGGATTTTCCCTCCTCTATGTTTTCGTCTTGGGGATCTTACCCCAAGTGTTTCTGATTCATTCAGTCTGGGAGGATTTGAAGATTTCCATGTGAAACATACTATCAGGGGATACTGTTACTGCTGGTCTGGGGACCATACTTTAAGAAACACTCAGCTAGACAACAATCTCATCATACCTACTTCTCATCTAATTCAGAACGAGATCAAGATCAGCCAAATTGTGGCAGTTAGAAATAAGCAACCAAGCAAACTGCGTACTCTGTTTGATTCCAAAACAATGCCTGTAGACAATTTCTGGGTTCAGTTTTTCTTGCGTAAACCCAGACTGACTCCAAGGAATTTACACTCTTACTGAATCAGAGTCAGCAATGACTGAAAAAGTCAATTGGTCAAATTCAATTTTCAATATTGGAAAACCCATCAACTGTTTCATCATAATTGATTTACACAGAAAGGGCCTTAGAGACAACCTCATTTCCAGAAAGGCAATAATATAATGGAAAGACCATGGAATTTCAAATTAGAAACCAAGATGGGAGTTTTGAGTTTACCACTTACTGGTTATGGTATCTTGGGAGTATTTCCTTTCTTTCTGGGAATATTTGTTACCCTTTCCAATAAAATTAAGAAAAAGAACATAATAAAATTCTTATTATAAAAGTGCTATGAAAATTAGCTGAGGGGGGGTATAGGAAAACTCTTTACCAGTTAGTATAGAGATCTTCCAGATATTTGCGGTCATTATTGACTAGTAATTGAGTTAGCACTGTCTTATTTTGCTGCTAATTGGAATCCACATACCTGTTGGTCTTTACTCTCCGTGTTATTCAGGCAGTTTCAGGTGATTAATTGATTCGTCCTTGAACTTATCTTTCATCTCTTCTGTTCTTTTCTTTTCTGTGATTGCATCAGTGTTCTTAACTTCATTATTTCAAGTCTGGTTAAGTGAAGCTTTCTGCCTGGAGGCCAATATTCTTCTAAATCCCACCCCATCTGCAACCCCACATACACATCAAATAAGTATTTATTTATACTATAAATGTTCCTCTCAGGAAGAAAAGAAAGAATGATAAAAATATAAGAATCAAATCATTATTTACTAAATACTATGTTTCAGTCATTGCGGTTAAAAAACTATCGTGTGCTATGTTTAACATTTGCAACAGCTCTTTTAGGTATGCTGCAGTCTGTGGGGCTGCAGACGCAGATGACTGAGTGACTGAACAACTTTTAGATCAACTCTAATATGTTCTTGATTTGACCATTGAAGAAGTTGAAATCTAAACAGATTTCTAAGATCAAGCGCAAGTAAGGACTGAAACTAGAATGCAAATGCAGGTCTGTTCATGTGGCGAGGACTTCTAACTACCCCATGGTTGACCCTAAGTCCTCTCTGGTTTCACAGAGCCTACATAGAAACATAAGAACTTGAAACAAGACCATCCAGGTTTTTGAGGGATTCTCCCAAGTACAATCCTTACCTCCTCTACTCAGCCTGAATTTATTTCCTTATTGTTCCTATGAGGGCTTCTCTTGTGGCTCAGATGGTAAAGAATCTGCCTGTAACACACGGAGACCCCAGTTCCATCCTTGGGTCAGGAAGATTCCCTGGAGAAGGGAATGGCCATCCACTCCAGTAACTATCATTAATTCTCACATTCTTGAACTCATTCTTGAACTCCTTAGATGGCCCTGGTTAGGGTTGTTGAGCCCTCTATGTGAAATTCTCAGAAGAAGATTGTGAGCTTTGGCTGCAGTGATGTAGGTGTGAGAACAAAAAAAAGGCATACAAGAAAGTAAATTTCTGGGGTTTCCTTAGTGGCTTAGTGGTGAAGAATTTACCTGCCAATGCAAAAGGCATGGGTTTGATCCCTGGTTGGGGAAGATTCTACATGCCCTGGAGCAACTAAGCTCATGTGCCACAATTATTGAGCTTGCTCTAGAGACCAGGAGCCACAATTACTGAGTCCATGTGCTGGAGCTACAGAAGCCCACGTGCCCTAGAGCCCATGCTCCACAATACGAGAAACCACTGCAATAAGAAGCTCGCCCACTGCAACAGGAGAGTAGTTCCCACTTTCCAAAGCTAGAGAAAGCACAGTCAACAATGAAGACCCAGCAGAGCCAGAAATAAACAAATAAATAAAACATTTTTTTTAAAAAAAGAAAGTAAATTTCTAGAAAGGGCAGATTTCAAAAGACACATGCAATACTTCTGAAAATTCCTGCTAGGAACAGGATTATACCATAGATACTTAAGATTTATAATATCCTTCATGCCCTAGATGTGAGAAGGAGAACTGATGGGTGTCAGCACCACTACCAGTGAAATACTGTCTTTCACATTAAATGTAGGTTTCTCAGATCTTCTCCTTGGTGACTAGAACTATGACTGGCTTCTCAGTTCTTTCTCTTTTTAGCTTTTTTAAAAGTAATATTGAGGAAGAAAAGTTTGAAATCTACAATGCTAGTATTCACAACAAGAACACGGACAGATGGAAATCCCAATCCATATTACTTACCATTTAAAAAAAAATAATATTGGCTAAAGCAAGATATCTGTACAGCAGATGTCCATCTTTCTGCAACAGCTCTGAATACCAGCTGTTCAGATGAGGTTTTCATGAAGCGTAAAGTTTGAGCATTGCTATTTTCTGTCCTGTGTATTCTTATTTTTTCTCACAGCAGTAAAAGAAAATGGGTTTCAGGAAGAAAGTGAGGCAAACTACTGGAACAGTATGGCACTCATTTCGTGCTTTTTCTCCATTCATATGAGTGCAAAGTCTCTAAGACAGGACTTATGAGCAAAAAATTGAAGGGATACCAAATATTTTCTTTTCATGTATGAAATATGCAGAACCACTTTCCATGCCTGATGGTAATTCAATTTTATAGGGTTAGCAAATATTTTTTTCCCTCCAAACTTTAATATCAAGAGGACTTTTCAATTTAGAAATAAATATCCTGCCTCTACCAAGGGCTTTACCGTGATTAACCTTCATAACTAACTGGGGAGGTTGCTTACTATGAATGTGCTTGCATGGGAACTTCAAGCTGGTTTTATTGACATAAGAGGTCAGTGTAACATGGTCCTAGCATCAAGGGAGGAGAGCAGAGAAGCTATACTAATTGTGGCCATGAAGAGCATGTAAGTGTTTTCATTAGAAGTCAATACTCATGCACATTTTAAATTCACCATCTGGCCCTCTTTGCACTGATATTTGAAATGCAGGAAGTTGATTTAGTAACCAGATTTCTTCATCAATTTGTCGTGTATTTATAGAATACATTTGTTACAATTTCTAGGTAATGTAAGTGAAAGCAGGGCAAGATGCATTCTATATTTTATTTTTGACTTTCTTTGGGTATTTTGAATTCTAACTGCAAACTATTGCAAAAATATATTTTAGTTTACTATTTGGGAAGAATTAGCTTAGTCTTATTAAAAATATACACTAATCATAGGAACAGAAGAACCATTTGGAAATGTATACTTAATATTTAACTAAGTTTATTTAGGAAATCTTGATTTGTGTGTCTGGGGGTGTATCATGGAGATATATTCTTTTGTTCTCAGCTCTATGGGAATTACAAAGAGCTCAGCAGGTATATATTAGAGCTGCAATTGCCTTCTAGTAGCATATATAATCAGAAATTTTAATTTCATAGCTGACTGTTATTTACTCAGATTATTATTACTTGGTTCAACATGTGTGGCTCATACATGAAGGTGATACTATTAACTAACATTCTTTGAATTTGTGTTTGATTTACTTTGTTACTAGCTAAGACTGTTTAAACCATCTTTACTCTTTCTCTTGTTTTTAAACAACAGTGACAATATGAGTCTTAATGTCTAAGACTGAGAGGTTTGGGATATTTAAAAAAATAATAATTCACTCAATAAATGAAAATATATTGAGAACTTATTAATATGCTAGACACTATTCTTGGTGCTGGAAATTCTTCAGTAGGATATTATAAGAGCAGTTGACAAATAAAAATCCTTTACATGCATTTTCTTGTATAATAGTTACAATAAACCCATGAGACAACCCTCTTCCTCCCATTTTACAGAGAAGAAAACTGATGTTGCTGCTGCTAAGTCGCTTCAGTCGTGTCCGACTCTGTGCGACCCCATAGACGGCAGCCCACCAGGCTCCCCCATCCCTGTGATTGATTCTCCAGGCAAGAACACTGGAGTGGGTTGCCATTTCCTTCTCCAATGCAGGAAAGTGGAAAGTGAAAGTGAAGTCGTTCAGTCTTGCCCGACTCTTAGCGACCCCATGGACTGCAGCCCACCAGCCTCCTCCGTCCATGGGATTTTCCAGGCGAGAGTATTGGAGTGGGTGCCATCGCCTTGAGAGTAGTTAAATAATTACCTAACGTTTCACAGCTAGGATGTAGTGGATCTGGGATTTAACACCAGATTTTTCTGGCTTGCTTTACTCCATTTTCCCTAGGCTAACACTCAGGAAATGTTAATGGAATTGGCATTTAATGTTCTGCCTTTTAGTAAAATGCAGCCAAATTCTGTATTTATAAATTCTATACCTAAAGTAACTGTCACTGGTTCCACTTATACCCTCTCATCGTCCACGATCACACTTTTCTTTTTGTGTCTGTGTTCTTGTAGTCATGTGATTTATTTCAGTTGGACTGCTCACTGCTGCTCCCTTCACTCCTTAGGTGAATGTTATACTCTGTATCCCTTTTTAAGTTCAGTGAAAACTCATTTATTCCTCCCCCAAATCTTCTCTGTCTTCAAATATCACTGAACTTCCTTGTCTCTGATTTTCTCCACTACTCTCTGTTGTTCTACCAAATTGAGTGCTAAATTATGTATTACCTTGTCATGGGTTATTTGCTCATTTTCATTTATATTTTGACATCTTAAAGTAAATTATTATATCTTCTTGAGCATTCCTACCAAACAGTCAGACAGACAGACAGTAAATCACGATGTTAATGCACGGTAGGGAACAAATTAACCGGAGACTGAGTGGATTTGAATATCAAAAACATTAATCTATTCTAACAGATCTGCTGAGTAATGTGAAAAAAAACCCTGCTGTTTTACTTCTGTCAGTAAAGTAGGGAATGAAAATATTAATTTGTGGAAAATGCCACACTGCAGAACAAGAAATGACTGACAACAAACAGATCAGGAAGTCAATAGGAGATCATGTCAGAAAAGGGCATCGCTGGGATCTCAGCTAATCCAATCACCACTGGCAGGAAAAATTACCCAGAAGTCACCATTTTTCAGCAGAAATTGGAAATATTTTATTGATAAGATTAAGAACTTTCACAATATCATCAGAGACATGAATTTCAACATATGAAATACATAATGAAGGTATTTTGCAAGGATTATGTTTGCTGCTTCAGGACTCTGGCAAAGGTTTTGGGTGGTTATCATAATGCTTAAAAAAGGAAAGTTGTTAAGAATCTGTCAGTATGCCTCCCTCCTGGCTTTGATGACACTCTGCCCTGATCACAGACACAAGTACACTTGCCTATAATGGAGGATGACTCATTAGGTTACCATGACATTATGAAAATATTATGTAATCCACACTTTATTGGGTATAAAGTGATTAAACAGAAAGTCTCCCAGCTACCGTTGCCTTGGGAAGTTTTAATGATGCTATGCAGTAAGTATCATGGCTATTGCCCAAATGGAGAATCTGTGCCTCCTTCAGTCTCCAGACAGGAATGGACTGTTCCCACCAGAGGGCCTTTAGAATCCCTTTCACACTTACAAGTGGAGAGAGCACATCATTGGAGCAGAAAATGGCATTTTCCCCCCACAGGCAGACTGGGAGAGAGATGATAGACGCAAAATGCTCAATTCAGAACAATGCAACAATGAGTTACATACACATTTCTAGGGCTAACGAATAAAGGTTTGGTTTTCCTAAATTCTTTCACTGGGGTTTACGTAAGCAAAGTCCATGTCTTGGTATGATGGATCCTGAACCAAGAAGTAAAGAACTCAGACCAGAGGGGAAAGCTAAGGAATAGGAAGGCAAAGTCAGACTTTACTATGACATGGAATCTTCATGTATAACCACAAAGTATCTTAACTGTTATGAAGAAAAAGTACAAGGGAGAGGGAATGATTAGAGTTTTAAAAATTGATTAGATAAAGCCTGCAGGATGGGAACATAGTGAATTTTACTAAAAAAGTGCCATCTAAGTTGAGATCTGAAGGATGAGCAAGCACTCTGTAGGCCCCAACTTGGCAGGGGAGAAGGCAATGATGGGTGGAGAGAGATGGACAGCATATAGCCTGCCAAACCTTGGCATTGCATAGACCAGGAAGCCAGCCAGCATGGCTGGAGCTAAGAAAGAAAGGGGAAGGGGAAGTTTTGGGGCAGATTCTCCAGGCCTGTGAGTAATTGGGTCTTGATTCTAATGGAAAGTCTCTACACTTTTAAGATTAAAAGGATGACATTATGTCCAACTTAAAAATGTGTGTGTCCATAATATAAACAATAGATTACATGGTACTAAATGAGTTAGAAAGAAACCAAACCAAAGGAAAACAGCCCTTATTGACTCTGCTGTCAGCTGCAGGTAAAAGAAACTTGTATTTTTTGGGTCATGTAAAGATGAGGTCATGCATGGTATTGGGTAACAGGAAGTAAAGGGGGCTATGACCTTGATGGGAGGTGGACAAGTCATACCCAGGAGAAGATTGGAGAGTTCTCCATGGTGGGGGTGAGAGGATGAGAGTTTGCCAGTCCTGAGATTGGCATGGGTCCTGGCAAAGAACCTCCTGAGAGATGATGGATCTCTGCTGTCAGAGCTCATGAGTGTCAGTCTGTGTTGGTTATTTCTGATCAGTGGGGCAATAGCCTTGGGAACATCAGGCTATCATGTGAGGTGTTGCCAACTGTCTTTCTTAAAAGGCCCTGTGAGAATAAGCAAGGAGTATGGCAGTAGACCAGTGTAGTCAAAATAGATTGCTTTCCTATAATTTTTACCATATAAATTAAAGAATCTTCAAAACTTGCAGACTGAATTTCTCCTTGTTAGATAGGTAGCTGTAGATAGAGAGAATTATGTTTGGGGCCTTAAACCACTAAGTTTGTTACAAAGCAAAAATTACTGGAACTTCTGACTCATTTATTAGAACCATCATCTTCCACAACTCAGGGCAAATAGTGACTTTCCACTTTCTCCCTCCTCCTATCTTCTCAACTTTCTTTAAGTCTCCATTTGACTTGCTGAGAAATATGTCATAGGAAGTTGCTTGGTTTTTACTGAACAGGTTGGTACCTTTTTTTCAACCAATTTATTATTTTATGTTTGTCATGCTGTATTGTAAGTGTCATGTTTCTGCACGTGTCTTACTAACATCATATTTGTTTAGAGATTAGTAAGTAATATTTTATAACATGACAGTTGTATATAGGTGGGTGTTTTATGTATGTATGTTTACATGCTTTTCAGGAAATTGATTAGAGGCTTAGTGTTCACATGCAATATAATGTTCCCTTTTTACATAATGGGAAATAAGTTCCCATTTGGGATTTCTTACCCAGAATATCAGATTTTTCAGAAATGAATTTCTGATACTAACTGGGAAATGCTTGTATTCAGGTTTTCTAGTTTCTATAGTGGAAGAATCAAGAGAGAAGGGATTGCTCTGTTGGTGACCAGAGAATATGTGTGCAAGTGTATGGAAAATTCTGTTTGTTTTGGATATGTTAGTTGTCTGGTTTTTTCACACATAGGTAGAGAAGCCAAGTAGGCAATTTCTTAGCAAGAAAAAATTAAAACCTTCAGAAACCACTGGACATCCTTTACAGTGGTTGTTGAATAAGTTGTGTTCATGTCAACTGATAAAATCATGAGCAGGAACTGCATACATATAGTGGGCTCGGGAGGTCTATCTCCAGGCTCACAGATGAATGCATTTATTTTACACAGATACTACTTAATATTCACTCCTTTGAAGCCAGAAATTGAGGACAGATTTTGGCTGGTCGTAGCAGTGGTTTACAGAATCTTCCATTTTAAATTCATACAATAGAAACTCTTCTGGGATAAGAGTTATATTTCATATGGCCAGAGCAATTGACTCTGGCTCCTAAAGAGATTAAATGTCACTATGTAGAGGAGAGAAATATAGCTGTACATTGCTGTGAAAATTCCATATATGTACCAGTGAGATGTGAAGAACATATGTTCAGCCATAAATATGTTCATGTAAAGCAGTCCAGTCCTCCTGTGAGTAATCACATGCCAAGGCATTTGAAGAAATGCGAATAAAGTGCTCAGAAGTGTTTTTGGCACTTTGTAAGTGCTCAATAAATGTTAACTGCAGTAATAATATTATTGTTATTCTTTTCCTTTGGTTTCTACTCCTCTTCCTCCTCCTCTGCTCTTTCTTCCTCCTCATATCCGTTGCTTCTTTAATAATGTCATTAGCATTCTGTTATTGATTCACAGGCATCCACATTCAAAAACAGAGTCATGATTCATTGTCTTCCTTGCCTTTTTACTTTTCCAATTAATTTCCTTCTAAGGTCAATTTCATTCCCACACCCTTTAGTTCTCTCGGCCATTTTACACTCACTGCCACACACGTGTTTAATATTTCTATTACTTTTCATCTAGAAAGCACCAGCCCCAAACCTAGGGTGGATTACCTGATAGGTAGTCAAGCATAGACTTGGAGCATTGCAAAAGCGGCATATCATAAAGTTCAGTTTTCCTGAACTTTTCCAGAGTTTTTCTATCAGAAAACCTAGAAAAATATATCGAAGCTTTGCTACACATTTCATTCTTAATAGTTAAGCATTGATTTTATTTTGATTCACAGTTAAGGGAGGTAATACCATAAAATGTTCAAACTTTAGGGCTTCTAAGATCTTTTTCATCTTATCCAGTCTGACTTATCTCTTTTAGTCTAGCTGCTTCTTTCTCATGTACATTTTTTCAGGATAGTGGATTCCGCTGTAATGAAATTTCACTGCTCAAATGAATGGATTTATAAAATATACAGCAACCATAGGGAAGTATATTAGAGAGAGTTTCATATGCCATGAGGGTCTTAGTATAAAGAATAGACTTTAATAGGGAAAGGTATAGAAAAAGTGAGGCAAGAGAATAAAGTCATCCATTGATGTCTCGTTACCCCCAGAGAGGTTCTTTGAGGAGGGAATGCTTCTGGATACAACATGGGTTTGTGTTCCAGATGTGGGTAATTGTCCTTCTGCTAGACTCCCTCTTTTCTGTGCATGGGAGAGAATACCTTTGGAAGAGATGAGAGTGAATGTTCAATGTGAGTATCCATGCCAGCACTTCAGAGAGCTGTCTGAAAAATACTAGCTGCTTGGGGAAGGGAGTGAACTTGGGCTCATAGGAAGTTGAGTTGGGTGCACTGCTTGCTAGAAAAATTGGGAAGGGATTGGTGTCTGTCAATCCATTACAAGATAGTCTGAGCTTCAAGATTTATTCACTGGACAAATTTATTTGCCTTTCTTCATAACCTCTTAAGTACCATCAAGTTTTGATCTAAATCTTTCTGTCTCCTGTGATCTGTGCTTTCCTTTTTTATTTGAATATTTTCTGTGCTATCTTTATTTGAAAAATTTGCTGACATTGGAATATCTTACCACCTTATTATGTCAGCCCTAAACTCACACACTTTGCATTTGTACTACATAACTTTCAGAAATCATATTAAAAGTTGCCTTCTTTATGGAGTCTTCTATTCCATTTACTTAACATATTCTAGAATCTGACAAAGAGGGATCTGACAAAGAGGAATCTGACAACATTTAAAAAGTTAAGTACATTATTTATGAATTCAATTATTTCTTGAGTAATGGTGTAAGTTCATTATATTCATCAACTCTAAATAATATAACAATGTTTATGTTCAAAAATTCTATTTAATTGATTTAAGAATGCCAAGGGACACAAACTGATTCAGAAATCTCAGAATATTTTGTAGGAACTAAAGTTTTATGGACCATATGAAGAGGCCAAGCCAAGATATCAGTATCAAGCTTCTGGTAAAAGTGACTACAGACGTCTAAGCCACAATTTCCATAAAGCTTTGTCAGTCAAGCAATGAAATCTGAGCTTCCTTTTAAAAGTCTATAAAATTGTGTTATTCACAAGTTTCAGAATATAGCATATGTTAAATAGAAATGATTTCTGATGCAAACTGTGAAACCCAAGGAGGACCTAAAAAAGACTCCGAAGAAGAAAGATCATACCTGAGACAGACATTTATTAAATTTTGAGAAAATATCAACAAGAGCTAAAGTAAAAACCCATGGGGCACTTAATTGTACCCAAGTAGGTGGCACAGAGTATTTTAAAATGGTGTGAAATTGCTTCTTGGCTAAGAATATGAGGTCAATAAGTAGTTTGCAAAAGAATAATTTATATTTTGGAAAGAACTGACAAATGTCTCATGATTTGTCTTCTTGTTATCATCACCATTGGAAAATGTTCCCCAAGAATTTATAATGTGTGAAGAACTCTCCACAACACAGAGATGGATGTGGCCTCTGCCCAGTGGCTTCTGCAACCTAAATAAAACTGGTAACAAAGAAGACATAAAAACACTGGACCATAGTTGACCCACACAGAGATGATGCAGTTTGCATATGGTTTCATTTTTTTGGGTTTCTACTTTGAGACTTCGCCCGTTGCTTTAGGATTTTAAAAGGATGTCACATGTGAGATCGCAGAATTTGTCTTGTTTTCTGCTTCATAAAGAGTCTAGTGTAAGGTTAATGTTAAATCAGTATGTCACAAATCAATGCATTCAAAGGTTGTAGTTGGTAAGATAAAGGAAATATTTTTCTATGCATTTCCCCCCTTTCTGGATTTATTTGTATGTAAGTGGCCAAAATATCATGCTTGCTAGGAATCTGTTATGGAATATCAGCAATTTAAGAGAAAGATTGGTTTTGATGATGATCCTCAGAATTGCTTAAAAAAATTTTTTTTTTGAATCAGTATCTTTAGATATTTTACTTTGAAAGTACACAATAGGTTATTTTTTTTTCCTGCCAAAAAACAAGATTTCAAGAGAAATAAAATTGTTAAGAAGCAGGTAGCCTTTAGGAAAAACAGATCTAGCATTATTTCCTGGAAAAGCAGAGTCTCTGAGGAATATATATTTATCTCTGATAGTGGAAGGTCTCAGGTATGTTAACTTAATGTGTGACACACAGAGATCATATTGTACTACATAACTGCACCTGAAGCTTTAACATTTTAGAAAGGCAGTGATTCCTTGAAGATACTTCTTTATTAACAAGGATAGACTACCAAAAGCAGAGGAAAATTAAAAAAGGACAACTCAGATCCAAGGGGGTATTTGGTGACCATCAAGTTCATTATTCATCCAGAAATCTTATTTCTATTAGCTAACTCTATGCTTAGAGAGGAGTTGAGTGCTTTCTAAAGCAAACTAAGAAAATGATCACTTTGTACAATTAAGAATTATAAAACTCTTAAACTCTATTTCTTTTAAATTATGCTTATATAATGAAAAGCTGTTTCTGAATCCCAGTCACAGAGAAGACAGAGAGATAGGAAGTAAATAGGCTGACATGTCTGACAGTTTATTAGATATTGAAGTTTCATAGGAGAGGAACAATATCCATATTAACTAGGATAATGCTTGCTTATGCTAGGCATTCGATATTACCAGGTGAATAAACTGTGATAATTGATAGAAAGAAATGCTGGTGCCATAGCAGCACACAGATGATTCCTTGGGAAGAGGGCATCTGTTAATGTATCAATTGGTCAGCTGAGCAAAGCCACTGAAAGCATTTTCTTAGGAAGTTTAGAATATTTTAATCTTAAAATATGTTTTCCAGGATGACCTGTGTTTATGCTTCAAAAGGTAGAAACAGAAGTGTCGATAAGAGAGGAGGTTGAAAAGATGGGCTGGACCCAGATCTGTAAGAATGATAGGTCATTCTTAAGGCATGTGTAACTATAATTACAAGGGTGATGAGATCAGTTTTGCATCTCATAAGAATCTGTGTGATACTACTGTGGACAACACTTACCTGAAAGTTTATTTAAGGAAATAATGCTACCAACTTCCCAAATTGGGGGAATGAAATAAACATTCAGATTCATGAAGCATAAATTACATCAAATAGAATAAATCTAAGTAAGTCTATGCCAAGAAACATTATAATCTGATTGACAAAAGTAAAAAACTAAGAAAAAATTTTGAAAGCAGTAAAAGAAGGGAAGACTCATCACATACAAGGGAGTCCCTGTAAGACTACCAGCAGATTTCTCAGCAGCAACCTTTTGGTCCAGGAGGGAGTAAGATGATATATTTGAAGTGCTGAAAGAAAAAAATATGCCAAATAAGAATACTATGCATATCAAAACTTCCCTTGTGGCTCAGATTGTAAAGAATCTGCCTGAATGTGGGAGGCCCAGGTTTGATCCCTGGGTGGAAAGATCCCCTGGAGAAGGAAATGGCAACGCACTCCAGTATTCTTGCCTAGAGAATTCCATGGGCAAAGGAGCCTGGAGGGCTATAGTCCCTGGGATCGCTAAGAGTTGGACATGACTGAGTGACTACACTTTGGGCTTCCCTGGTGGCTCAGATGATAAAGAATCCATCTGCAATGCAGGAGATCTGGGTTCCATCCCTGGGTTGGGAAGATCCCCTGGAGGAGGGCTTGGCAACCCACTCTAGTATTCTTGCCTGAAGAATCTGCATTGACAGAGGAGCCTGGCAGACTACAGTGCATGGCGTTGCAAAGATTCAGACACGGCTGACCAACTAACCACATACATATCAAAAAGTTTCTTCAAAAATGGAGAGATAAAGACTTTCCCAGACAAATAAAAGCTGAAGGAGTTCATCACTACTAATCTACTTTGTGAGAAATTCTAGGAGTTTTCCAAATTAAAACAAAAGGATGCTAAACAGCAACACAAAATTACTTAAGACAAATTGGATATGTCTATTGAGTTGGACATGTCTATTACTTTGATTGAGGCTGATGGCATCATGAATGTTTGCATATGTTCAAATTCTTCAAACTATGTATTTTATATAATTATGTATCTTTCATGGTATATTAATTATACCTTAATAAAGCTACTTTAAAAAGATCAGGGGCTCAGATTTCACTAAGCATCCATAGTGTGTGGACACCTGCTATAAACCCTGACATAGGAGTTTTTATGTTTGTTCATTGTTAAATGTCCACATCTAGAACAGAGTTTGGTACACAGAGGCACTGCTGAATGATCTAGGAAATGAAAACACATTACAACCTAAAAGAGAAGTTCAGTAAATGTTGATTTACAGGAATAGCTGCATTCATTCACAGATGTGAGAATTGTTTTGTATGGGGGATATTTCACGAAGGCTTTATTTTTAATAGTTTATAATTTTAAAAATCACTGTTTATAACTACAATTCAAAAGTAATAAAGATTGAAGGTTATTATAATTCTTAATTGTATAATGTAATCATCATGGAAAAGTTGTTAGCTTGATAGATGCTTAAGTTTGAGTATGTTACCACCTCCCAGCAGGGAGTTGCAAATGGTATCATGTTAGAGCCAAGCATAGACTGCCTCTCCCCTGGTGTTAAGCAAGTTTTCCTATCAAAGTTTGACAGTATGTAAATGCCCTGTAAGCCATCTCCCTTGAACAATCTTTTTTTCATGGTGATGAGAAAGTTCAACTCCAAAACAGTTTCCTATCATCTAATATTTTTCAGCTCACACCCTCAAAAATTTAAACTATATAAAAACATCTAAACATCTATTCATATGAAAGTGTAGTAAGTTATGGTAATAAATTGCATCATTTCACTAACTGATCATATTGGGAAACACAAAGACACACACACAGACACACACACACACACAGACACACACACACACACACACCCCAAAATACAGTACTTTGATCCCATTTGTCCCCTACCTAAATGGGGAGTAAAAGCTTTCTCTCACAAGAAACCACACCTGATTAAAAACAAGAAGCAGAAATTTTCACTTGCCTGAAAAATTTCAAGTGTATTTTAATACTAGTATAAATGAACTACAACAAATGAACTACAAAGTTTATATTTATAACCACCTGAGACTCTGCCTTCTTAGCTGCAGGTCACATGAACTGGGAAACAAAGAGTCTTAGATTATGTTATTGTTTATTGTGAAATAGTTTAATGGTAACAATATATATACTGTTACAGTAATGGTATTATTAAAACCCTACCAAATCAAGGTTATAGTGTGGAATCCTGGCTTCATCAGTTGGTTTAGAAACAGACTAATTGAATTACTCCATTCAGATAATAATACTAATGAAATAGATATTTACACAGTGCTTGTCCCATAGAGTCTACCACGGTCATTTTTCAGGGTAAAGAAAGATCTAATCAAGCATGTATATTTTTCAAAGTATATATGTTAATTTGAAAGCTGAGTAAGTTGTAGAAGTGTTTCAGGATCAATGACTAAAAAGAGAGGACAAAAAGCTTAGTCCTTGGCAAAGTGGAGTTGGGAATCATTAATCATTTTAAAGTAAATGTTTCTCTACCTGAATTTCTGCCAAAAGCCTTGACAGAATGCAGACTTCTAGAAGATCCAAACCTGCTGATGACAACAATGTTTGTTATACAGTATGCAATATTACAAAAGATCCTTTCAGTGCTTGAGCTTTTAAAAAGATGCCTGTATCCAGGATTTCTGATAAAGCTTACAATTGTTTTGAGTGATATTCAGTTTTAATATACGAGGCTTCATGCCATTACATGCACCAGTTCCATCCTTCATGCTGCATTGGAAGGCTCAGTTAAACCAACTGGGGCCAGTTCTAGAAGCCTTCTTGCCAATGATGACATGGCTTCCTGTCTAGAATCTCTAGTGTATTCTCATGTAGTCTGACTTACAAAGAAGCCAAGTCATAGGAGACTCAGATAATTTTTGAACCACACCTTGCTTTTTTAATCAGCAGAGGTTGATAGAAACAAATGCTGTGAACTATTTCATGCTCATATTGCCTCATTCATAATGTGGCTGTCACATAAAATTATCCACCCACACTTTACCAAGAAGAATCTTTGCCTGCTCCTTCATTCATCAGGAGAAAGAACTCTAAATATACATGTCTTGGCTGCTTTACAGGTCACTACCTATTTTGATCAAGAAAGTGGATGACAAAGCCTTTCAAGTAACGAAGGTTTCCATTAAAGGCTATTTTAACTTGAAACGTTACAGTTAAGGTTTTTGATATGCAGTCTTCTAGAGATCAAAAATTTAGATATTAGAATTTTTTTTTCAAAATAGAGAAACAGAATGAAGTATGTACATTACATAATTACAGAACTTCCAAAGTACTGATATTTCTGCTGGAGAATCAATTTCTGATACCCCTGCCCAGAACACAATACAAAACAAATATAGAAATGCCAAACGTTTATTTTTATTTAAATATCTGTACATTACTTTTGTAGATAGAAAAAAAAAAAAAAGCCTGGCTCGATAACATTCTAAAAAAAATACAGCTCTTGGTCGCTGATTAGTTTCTAATTTGTGTCTGACTCTTGAGACCCATGGACTACAGCCCTCCAGGCTCCTCTATTCATGGGATTTTTCAGGCAAAAACACTGGAGTGGGTTTCCATGCCCTCCTCCAGAGGATCTTCCTGACCCAGGGGTTGAGTACATATCTCCTTCGTTGGCAGGCAGATTCTTTACCCCTGAGCCACCAGGGAAACCCCAGAGTTCTCTAGATCCGGACATCTACCTCTGATACCTCCTGGATATACTCTTTAACTTGGGATAGAGTACAAAAAAGATCTGTAAGAAAAATGATTGCACTAAAATTATAGTAAGCAAGTTATATGTAATTTACTATACATTCAAGTAGAATTATATAACAAAATTAAACTTTTGAATGATATACAGCAAAATTTTTATGTTTCATCATTATGAAATTTTTAAAATCTTTAGTTATGAAACAATGAATTCCTGGCACTACTAGTTTCAATGCCTCCAATTTATCTTCCTTAATTATTAGCAGTGTTTTGATAGTCTCTCTTCATTCTTGTACCACTACAGTTTAGGTTGAATTGTCATTTCTCTGGATAAGACCTTTTATTATTATTTTAGAGCACTCTTGGTTTTTTATCTAAGGTTGTGAAAATTTCTCTTCAAGTAAAGAGTTGGTTTCTGAAAATTCAGTTTTCAGTGGTACTTTGGTTCCCTGAAAAGCACACTGCAAAATTCTTGCCAGTATATACTTATTACAGAATAATAGTATCCCTATTTCTGAGACCCTGGGGTAGGTTCATGAATTTAATTTCTGGCCAGGTTTGTTTTCACAAAGTGTCCTGTTCCACTTTGAATCAGACTTAAACTCAAACTCAATTTAAGCAATTTGTTTAGAAAATGTTGTATGTCTTGTTCTCGTTCCAGGATTATAGCAGGTTGGGATATTCAAGCCAGTTCTCCCACTGAAACCAACAACAGATGCTGGATAAAATATTTCATGATTACCTTTCAAAAAACATAAAAACTCTGACGAGGTAGTAAGGAATTAGCAAACCAAAGTTGAAGGAAAACCTGGAGCCGAAGAGGGAAAGGAGTACAAAAATTGTTTTTGCCTAAGATGCAATTATTAATCAAAGCTAATTTGCACTTAGTTTTGATGGCTTAACCATGAGGGGAACAGAAGTTAAAGCCCCAAATCTTTCAACCACACAAATCTGATAAGAGATTATTCCTACATTAAGCTATGGCTTCAGAGAACTACAGTATTAGAGTAATGGTAAGTCATAAATGAATCTGCTTTCCACGCCCTGAATTTGAGGTAAAGTTGCCATAGTAATGTGTGGAACAAATTAAAGCGGGAGGGGGACCCTAAAAAATGATAATTATAGTTAAATTGAATAAAAGATTTGTAGCCCAGATTAATATCACTTGGTAGTTATAAAATAACCTATAGAATGTGAATACATTTCATAGTGATTTCATAGTGATCAAAGAGGGATAGTGTCCTTAGTTGCCTGCAAAAAAAAAAAAAAATCTCTAGAGAAGGATTCTTTTTAAAAATTTTTTAAAATATTCACATATGTAATATTTTAAGACCATGAGCAGCACACAGTTGAAAATCCAAGTATATAAGGATTCATAGTATTACATGTAAGGATCAGTTAAAATAAATAATAAAGGTAATAAAAGCCTAGCCACAAAGATTATAGATACTGTGTGTAAAAATTAAGGAGACTGAAAATATCTACAGGTGTAAAAATGGCCAAAAGATTTTTTTAAAGACAGAGAACTTCTATCCAACAGGCAGATAAAAAGATGCTCAATATTGCTAACTATTAGAGAAATGCAAATCAAAGCTACAATAAGATATCATCTCACACCAGTCAGAGTGACCATCATTAAAAAGTCTACAAATAATAAACACTGGACAGCGTGCAGAGAAAGAGAACACTCTTACATTGTTGGTAGCAGTGTAAATTGGTGAGGCCACTATAGAGAACAGTGAGGAGATTTCTTAGAAAACTAAAAACAGAGTACCATATGATCCTGCCTTTTCATAGTGTTCATGGGGTTCTCAAGGCAAGGATACTGAAGTGGTTTGCCATTCCTTTCTCCAGTGGACCACATTTTTCCAGAACTTTCCACCATGACTCGTTTGTCTTGGGTGGCCCTACACGGCATGGCGCATAGTTTCATTGCGTTAGACAAGGCTGTGGTCCATGTGGTTAGATTGGTTAGTTTTCTGTGATCGTGGTTTCTGTCTGTCTGCCCTCTGATGCCCTGTCTCAGTGCCTACCATCTTACTGGGGTTTCTCTGACCTTGGACATGGCATAGTTATTTCCTCACAGACCCCGCTCCTTACCTTGGACATGGGGTATCTCCTCTCAGATGCTCACTGCTCCAGCACCACGCAGGAGATGGCAAGAGTGAATGTCGACATTTTAGGATTCAGTGAACAAAAATGGACTGGAATAGGTGAATTTAACTCAGATGACAATCATATCTACTATTGTGCTCAGGAATTCCTTAGAAGAAATGGAGTAGCCATCATAGTCAACAAAAGAGTCTGAAATGCAGTACTTCGATGCAATCTCAAAAAAGACAAAATAATCTCTATTTGTTTCCAAGGCAAACCATTCAATATCATGGTAATTCATCTCTATGCCCTGACATGAAATGCTGAAGAAGCTGAAGTTGAATGGTTCTATGAAGACCTATGTTTTAAAACTAACACACAAAAAGGATGTTCTTTTCATTATAGGGGACTGGAATGCAAAAGTAGGAAGTCAAGAAACACCTGGAGTAACAGGCAAATTTGGCTTTTGAGGACAGAATGAAGCAGGGCAAAGGCTCATAGAGTTTTGCCAAGAGAACTCACTGGTCATAGCAAACATCCTCTTCTAGCAACACAAGAGAAGACTCTACACATGGACATCACCAGATGGTCAACACCAAAATCAGATTGATTATATTCTTTCCAGCCAAAGATGGAGAAGCTCTACACAGTCAACAAAAACAAGACCAGGAGCTAACTGTGGCTCAGATCATGAACTCCTTATTGCCAAATTCAGACTTAAATTGAAGCAATTAGGGAAAACCACTAAACCATTCAGGTATGACCTAAAACAAATCCCTTACACTATACAGTGGAAGTGAGAAATAGATTTAAGGGACTACATCTGATAGAGTGCCTGATAAACTGTGGACGAAGGTTCATGACATTGTACAGGAGACAGGGATTAAAATCATCCCCAAGAAAAAGAAATGCAAAAAAGCAAAATGGCTGTCTGAGGAGGCATTACAAATAGCTGTGAAAAGAAGAGAAGTGAAAAACAAAGGAAAAAAGGAAAGATATAGCCATTTGAATGCAGAGTTCCAAAGAATAGCAAGGAGAGATAAGAAAGCCTTCCTCAGTGATCAGTGCAAAGAAATAGGGGAAAAGAATAGAATAGGAAACACTAGAGATCTCTTCAACAAAATTAGAGATACCAAGGGAACATTGCATGCAAAGATGAGCTCAATAAAGAGCAGAAATGGTATGGATTAAACAGAGGCAGAAGATATTAAAAAGAGGTGGCAAGAATATATACAAAAAAGAACTATACAAAAAAGATGTTCACGACCCACATGATCATGAATATATGATCAATCACCTAGAGCCAGATATCCTGGAATGTGAAGTCAAGTGGGCCTTAGGAAGCATCACTACAAACAGAGCTAGTGGAGGTGATGGAATTCCAGTTGAGCTATTTCAAATCCTGAAAGATGATGCTATGAAAGTGCTGCACTCAATATGCCAGCAAATTTGGAAAACTCAGCAGTGGCCACAGGACTGGAAAAGGTCAGATTTCATTTCAATCCCAAAGAAAGGCAATGCCAAAGATTGCTAAAGCTACCACACAATTGCAGTCATCTCACATTCTAGCAAAGTAATGATCAAAATTCTCCAAGCCAGTATTTAACAATACATGAACCATAGACTTCCAGATGTTCAAGCTGGATTTATAAAAGGCAGAGGAACCAGAGATCAAATCGCCAACATCTGTTAGATTATCAAAAAGCAAAATAGTTCCAGAAAAACATCAACTTCTGCTTTATTGACTATACCAAAGTCTTTGACTGTGTGGATCACAACAAACTGGAAAATTCTGGAAGACATGGGAATACCAGACCACCTGACCTGCCTCTTGAGAAACCTGTATGTAGGTCAGGAAGCAACAGTTACAACTGGACATGGAACAACAGACTGGTTCCAAATCGAGAAAGGAGTATGTCAAGGCTGTATATTGTCACCCTGCTTGTTTAACTTATATGCAGAGTACATTATGAGAAATGCTGGGCTGGAGCAAGCACAAACTGGATTCAAGACTGCCAGGGGAAATATCAATAACCTCAGATATGCAGATGACACCACACTTATGGCAGAAAGTGAAGAGGAACTAAAAAGCCTCTTGATGAAAGCAAAAGAGGAGAGTGAAAAAATTGGCTTAAAGCTCAACATTCAGAAAACTAAGATCATGGTATCCAGTCCCATCACTTCGTTGCAAATAGGTGAGGAAACAGTGGAAAGAGTGGCTGACTTTATTTTGGGGGCTCCAAAATCACTGCAGATGTTGACCACAGCCATGAAATTAAAAGACGCTTACTCCTTGGAAATAAAGTTATGACCTACCTAGGCAGCATATTAAAAAGCAGAGACATTAGTTTGCCAACAAAGGTCTGTCTAGTCAAAGCTATGGTTTTTCCAGTAGTCATATAAGGAAGTGAGAGTTGGACTATAAAGAAAGCTGAGTGCTAAAGAATTGATGCTTTTGAACTGTGGTGTTGGAGAAGACTTTTGAGAGTCCATTGGATCCAACCAGTCCATCCTAAAGATCAGTCCTGAGTGTTCATTGGAAAGACTGCGGCTGTAGCTGAATCTCCAATACTTTGACAATTTGATGAGAAGAACTGACTCATTTGAAAAGACCGTGATTCTGGGAAAGATTGATTGTGGGAGGAGAAGTGGACAACACAGGATGAGATGAATGGATGGCATCACCAACTCAATGGACATGAGTTTGGGTAAACTCCGGGAACTGGTGATGGACAGGGAGGCCTGGTATGCTGCAGTCCATGGGGCTGGAAGGAGTTGGATATGAGTAAGTGACTGAACTGAACTGATAAGATCCTGCAATCATACTCCTGGGCGTATATTCAGAAGAAATTCTAATTGAAAAAGATACATGCACCCCAATGTTCATAGTAGCACTATTTACAATAAACAAGACATGGAAGTAACCTAAATGCCCATTGAAAGGTGAATGGATAAAGAATATGTGGCATAAATATACAGTGGGATATTAGTCATAAAAAAGAATGAAAAAATTCTATTTACAGCAACATGGATGGAGTTAGAAGTAAGTGAGACAGAGAAAGACAAACATGGGCTGTGCTGTGCTGTCGCTCAATCGTGTCTGACTCTTTGTGACCCCCATGGACTGCAGCCAACTAGGCTCCTCTGTCCATGGGGATTCCCCAGGCAAGAATACTGGAGAGGGTTGCCTTGCCCTACCTCCAGGGGATCTACCCAACCTGGGGATAGAACCCTGTCTCCCTCATGGCAGGTGGGTTCTTTACCAACTAAGCCACCAAGAAACATCAAGAATACTGGAGTGGGGAGTGTACCCCGTCTCCAGGGGGTCTTCTCAACTCAGGAATTAAAATAGTGTCTCCTGCATTGCAGACAGATTCTTTATCAACTGAGCTACTAGGGAAGCCCAAGACAAACATAGGATATAATTTATATGTGGAATCTAAAAAAAAAAAAATGATACAAAAATACAAATTAACATATTTACAAAGCAGAAATAGATTCACAGACATAGAAAACAAACTTATGGCTACCAAAGTGGGTAGCAGGGGTAGGGGGAGAGATAAATTAGGAGTTTGGAATTAACATATATACCATACTATACATAAAATAGATGAACAAGGACCTGCCATATAGTACAGGGAACTATACTCAATATCTTAAGATAATCTCTAATGGAAAAGAATTTGAAAAATATATGTATAACTTAAATATTTCACTGTATACTTGCAGTTAACACAACAATATAAATAATTGTACATCAATTAAAAATAAATTTTAAAAATCTAAAAAAAGAACTTCTAGAAACAAAAAATGCAATAAATGAAAGTACAACCTCAACGGATAATTTTTAAAGAAGACTTGCCATAGCTGAAGAGAGAATAGGAACTGAAAGATTAGTTAGAGATAATTATCTTTAAGTTAGCAGAGAGAAATTTAAAAATGGAAAATACGGAGAATAGGTTAGAAGACAAGAAAGATTGTAAGTTCTAAATTACGATTAATTGGTTTTCCAAAGAAGGTGGAAAGAATGGGAGAGAGGAAACACATTAAAACATAGTGAATAAAAATTTATTGAACTATCTGAACTAAGAAAGAAATAGACTTGAGATTTTCAATAGATCTCAAAGAGGACTAGAAATAATAATTATTCCAATTTGTCACATTAAAGTGAAGTTTCAGCATGCCAGAGACAAAGTGAGCAATCTTAAAAGTCAACCAAAAATAATGTCAACCAGAGCCAAAAATACAGGTTGCCTTCAAGAGTGGTGTGTGGATTAATATTTAATCTATAAAAGACACAGAGAAGTCAGAGACAAATTGCAAAAGAAATAATTAATAATCCATTGAAAACATCCTTCAATAACGTTTGCAAAGAGAAATATTTTAAGACAAATGAAAACTGAAAAAATGCAATGCCTGAGACATTGTTCAATTCAGTTCAGTCACTCAGTTGTGTCCGACTCTTTGTGACCCCATGCACTGCAGCACACCAGGCCTCCCTGTCCATCACCATGAGACATTGTAGGTGTTTAGTAAATATTTTTTTGTAAGTCAGATTATTTGAAGGCTAATTCAATAACTCTTCCTTTACTAATATTCTTAGAAACAGGATCAGTTGCAAAGTTTTTTCGGTTTGTATCTAAGATACATAAACCAGCCATCAGTTCAGTTCAGTTGCTCAGTCATTACTGACTCTTTGTGACCCCATGGACTGCAGCATGCCAAGCTTCCCTGTCCATCACTAATTCCCAGAACTTACTCAAACTCATGTCCATCAAGTCGGTGATGCCATCCAACCATCTCATCCTCTGTCGTCCCTTTCTATTCTTGCCCTCAGGTTTTCCCAGTATCGGGGTCTTTTCCAGTGAGTCAGTTCTTCTCATCAGGTGCCCAGAGTATTGGAGTGTCAGCTTCAGCATTATTCCTTCCAATGAATACTCAGGACTGATTTCCTTAGGATGGACTGGTTGGATCTCTTTGCAGTCCAAGGGACTCTCAAAAATCTTCTCCAACACCACAGTTCAAACGCATAAATTCTTCAGCATTCAGATTTCTTTATAGTCGAACTCTCACTTCCATACATGACTACAGGAAAAACCATAGCTTTGACTAGATGGACCTTTGTTGGCAAAGTAATGTCTCTGCTTTTTAATATGCTGTCTAGGTTGGCCATAGCTTTCCTTCCAAGGAGTAAGCATCTTTTAATTTCATGGCTGCAATCATCATCTGCAGTGATTTTGTAGCCCAAGAAAATAAAGTCTGTCACTGTTTCCATTGTTTCCACATCTATTTGCTATGAAGTGATGGGACTGGATACCATGATCTTAGTTTTCTGAATGTTGAGTTTTAAACCAACTTTTTTACTCTCCTTTCTCACTTCCATCAAGAGGCTCTTCTTCACTTTCTGCCATACGGGTGGTGTCATCTGCATTTATGAGGTTATTGATATTTCCCCTGGCAATCTTGATTCCAGCTTGTGCTTCATCCAGCCCAGCATTTCTCATGATGTACTCTGCATATAAGTTAAATAAGCAGGCTGGCAATATACAGCCTTGACGTACTCCTTTCTTAATCTGGAACCAGTCTGTTCTTCCATGTTCGGTTCTAACTGTTGCTTCTAGACCTGCATATAGATTTCTCAGGTGGCAGGTCAGGTGATCTGGTATTCCCATCTCTAAGAATTTTCCACAGTTTGTTGTGATCTACACAGTCAAAGGCTTTCCTGACCCATGATTGAACCCTCCTCTCCTGCACTGCAGGCAGAGTCTTTATGGTCTGAATGAGGGTGGCAGAAAGGGGCCCAAACTTCCCTGCCTCCAGGCAAGGGATACTGTAATCTCAGCTGAGGAATGAGAACTCCTTCTTCATAGCCTTCATTCCATCCATCCCCCTCGCCTGTCCTTTTTGGCTTGGCCAATGGAAAAAGTCTACAAGATGGCAGAGTAGAAGGACATGAGCTCATCTTCTCCTGCAAGAACTCCAAAATTACACACTTGGAGCTGAACAAGCATTCACAGGAGAATGTTTGATCCCACCAAAAAAAGATACCCCATGTTCAAGGGCAAAGGAGAAGCCCCAGAAAGATGATGGGCGGGGGAGTTGAAATCACATTTAGAATCAAACCCCATACCCACCAAAAACCCTTGGGAGGGCTCAAATAAACCTTGTGCCCAGCAAGACCCAGAGACTCCATAGAGACTGAGCCAGAACTGTGTTTGAGATTCTCCTGTGAAGGCACAAGTCATCAGTGGCCTGCCTCAGGGGAGGGGGCTCTGGGTACAGCAGTCCTGGGTGTGGCATAAGCCCTCTTGGAGGAGGTTGCCATTAACCCCATCACAGAGCCACCAGAACTTACACAAGACTGGGGAAATAGACTCTTGAAGGGCACAAACAAAACCTTATGTGCACCAGGACCCAGGAGAAAGGTGTAGTGACCCCAAAACAGACTGATCCAGCCTTGCCTGTGAGTGTCCAGAAATCTCTAGTGGAAGCATGGGTGGGTGGTGGCCTACTGCAGAGTCTGGGGCAATGAGTCATCTGTGCATGCATGAACCTTTTGAAGGAGGTCTCCATGATCTTCATTACCTCCACCATAGTTTGGCCTCGGGTCAAACAAGGTGGGAACACAGTCACACCCATCAACAGAAAATTGGATTGAAGATTTACTGAGCATGGCCCTGCCCATCAGAACAAGACCCAGTTTCCCCTCAGTCAGTCTCTCCCATCAGGAAGCTTCTATAAGCCTTTTATCCTTATCCATCACAGGGCTGCTGCTGCTGCTAAGTTGGTTCAGTCGTGTCCGACTCTCAGCGACCCCATGGACTGCAGCCCACCAGGCTCCTGTGTCCATGGGATTTTCTAGGCAAGAGTACTGGAGTGGGGTGCCACTGCCTTCTCCAATCCATCAGAGGGCAGGCAGAGTGAAAAACACAATCACAGAAAACTAACCAAACTGATCACATGAACCACAGCCTTGTCTAACTCAATGAAACTATGAGTCACGCTGTGTAGGGCCACCAAAGACGGATGGGTCATCGTGGACAGTACAAAACGTGGTCCACTGGAGAAGGGAATGGCAAACCACTTCAATATTCTTGCCTTGAGAACCCCATGAACAGTATGAAAAGGCAAAAAGATATGACACTGAAAGATGAAACTCCCCAGGTCAGTAGGTGCCCTATATGCTACTGCAGATCAGTGGAGGAATAACTCCAAAAAGAATAAAGAAACCAGCCATTTCATGGTCCAAATACCAGTGACTTTGAAGAGTGGCAAGTTACATAGTTATCCCATATTTGAAGTGACTGTGGTCCAGAAAATGAGCATATGACTATTCTCATCCCAGATACTAGTGACTTGGGACAATATTATACCAGTCTCAAGAATATAGGAAGTTTCATTTGCTTACAATGTTAGACAAGCAATGCTCAGCATTGTTGATTACCACTTAGTGTTACCAAACACCAATATCCCACTGTTCATGCCAACTCATTATAATCAGATATTTGGAAAGTTATTCACACAAAAATACTAAAAGAATGAATAAAATTGAATTTTTGAATTTATAATAATTGTCTATATGTTATATTCAGGAGCAAATATTTGGTGTGCATTGTTATTTATGTAGACATGTTTTTAAATATTATTATGATTTGTCTATATGTTCAATTAAGACACTAGTTGTTTGTATGCATTTGTATCTGTGTGTGTTGTGTGTGTGTATGTGTATATGTCTATAATATAATGTATTCCAGAAAAGAAGGGAGGAAGACACTTCGAAGTGGGTGATTTCTTTGTGCTTCCTGAATTAAGTGTTTCACAATATATGTGCACAGCTCTACTCAGTACTCTATAATGGCCTGTATGGGAAAATAATCTAAAAAAGAGTGGTTGTATGTATAACAGATTCAATCTGCTGTACAGCAGAAAGTACTACAACATTGTAAACCAATTCTACTCAAATAAAGTTTTTTTTTTTTAAAGAAAGAATTTACTTTTATATCATGTATCATACAAAGCAGCTTTGTATTTGACTCATTTCATCTTTACCAAAATGCTTTATGACTGTCAAGGAGCTTATTGAAAGTTCCATTTTTCAAAAAGCAAGTAAGTAGATATTCAGAAAAATTACGTGACTTACCCAATGTCATATTACCACAAGATGAGGTGCTCAGAGTGATATGCAGAGACTGTTTCCAAAGGCATTAAGGGAAGAACATTTGGTGTCAGGAGACTGCACTCAATGTGTGGGTCTTTCAACATGTCAAGCCTTGTAGTCACTGGTGATATAGAGAAAAACAAAGGCTGATACTTTCATTAAGATGCTGTTAGACAGAGAAAGAGTTGGTTGGATGGCATCACCAACTCAATGGACATGAGTTTGAACAAATCTGGGAGATAGTGAAGAACAGGGAAGCCTGGTGTGATGCAGTGCATGGGGTCACAAAGAGTTGGACATGACTTAGCAACTGAACAAGTTCTCATAGGGCTCTGAAGACCAGGCAGCAGTGGAGAGATCACAGTGAGGCTCTGAGAGCCATTAAAAAAGGAAATGAAAATAAATGCCCACATACCTACAGAATGGGTCAAATGCAGACACTGACAATACCAAATGCTGATGGGGATATAGAGTGACAGGAACTCCTCGCTGTTGGTGGCACAGTCACTTTGAAAGAATGCTTGGGAGTTTCCTGTAAAGCTAAACATAATTTTATCACACAATTCAGCAACATGCTCCTGGTTATTTACCCAGATGAGTTGAAAACACAAAAAACTTGCACACAAAGGCTTATAGCAGCTCTATTCATATATACTCAAACCTGGAAGGAGCCCAATGGCCTTCAGTAGATGAATGGATAAGCAAACTGTGGTACATCCTTACCATGGTATATTTACTCACTGATGAAAAGAAATGAACTATCAAATCACAAAGAGACATACAAGAACCTCAGATGCAAATTTCTAAGGGAAAGAAGCCAGCCTGCAAATGCTACATACTTATTGATTCCAATTATATGACATTGTGGAAAAGGAGAAACTATAGGGACAGTAAGAATATCAGTGGTCAAAAATGGTGAAAGGAATGAATAAGTGGATTCTACAGGGATCTTAGGGCAGTGACACTATTCTGTATGCTGCTGTAATGTGGATATGAATTTGACTAGATCCATAGAACTGTACAACAGAGCGAACTCTAATGTAAACTGTGGACTTTAGTTAATAACATTGCATTGATATTGATTCATTAATTATAACAAATGTATGACACTAATGCAAGTTGTTAATAATAAAGGAAATTGTGAATGGGTTGGGGAAGGCAGGTAAAGGGGCACATTGTTTCTTAGATAAAATCTTTATCTAAGAAATAAATTTTTCTAAATATTAATTTTTGAAAAAGGTCATGGGCAAGTGCAAGGGACAAACAGAAGACAGTGATAAGGGTCGGAAAGCAGGGGGTGTCCATCCCATACTTAGGGCTATTATAGATATGGAGAACCTCTTCTGCCACACCAGAGTGTTTAATGGCATCTGCATAAGCAAGAGCATCTGTTCTGGACAATTTAAGAATCAGTGTATCTCTGCTATTAAGACAGGCAGGTGAGAACTGGACTTTTATCATCTGACTTCAAATCCAGGACCCCTTTCTTTACTGCAAGTTACTGATATAATCACCACAAATTACAAGGTGAATATGAACATGGAAGAGAGTTCTGGAGAAACTGGTAAAACGTAAAAGTTATTCTGAAGGAGAACTTATAAAGTAGATACAGTGTTCAGAATGGGGTTTGCTTTATTCAGCTGGTCCTCCGCTCTTTTTTTCTTTAAAAAAATATTCTGCAAACAAATTCAAACGTCTGGCAGTCAGACTCATGGTTCCCTGAGGATTTTATGCTCAAGGGGAAACAGTAAGGGAATGGAAGGTACTCTGGAATGTAACTTTCCCAGCTAAAAAGTGCTAACTAGATCAGTGTTTTGAATAAACTCCAGTAGATGGAGCGAGAGAGTAGGCAGCCGCATGTTTTTCTGGGTGGATTTTGAAATAAAGCAGCCGTATTTTCAACAGCTCAGAGTCTGTGTGATTTCTGGCAAGACGTTTAGCAGAGGAGGAGAGCAGACAGTTTTATAGCCTCTGTCACTCTTCTTGGCAGAGTCAGAAGACCCTCTGGTCTATTGGACTTGAGGATTCCTTTCCTCTAGAAATATTTAATGGCAGCCAAGTGATTGCATGTTCCAAGACCCTTGAAAAGGACTCTTCTGCGTCACTCAGATGGTCTGTGTGCTAGAGGGCCTTTCCAGCTCTGTGACTGATGGCAGACAGCTAGACTAAAATCTGTTGAGCTTTTCTGCTTTTGCCAGAGGAAGCTACTAGAGCATTTTGATTTTTTAAAAGGCTACCAAAACAAACAAACAAGAAATATGACTCACATCGAGGCCGTGAAACAATATTTTTATTCATAACTGTAAGTGCAACATTTACTAGAAGCTCATCTTGAGTTTTTATTTTTTTCAATTAACCACTTTCTAGAATGAGACAGAACAACATAATGGAGGACAGTATAAAGTTTAAGAAAATATCTGAGTGAATATATTATGAATTGAGGCTGGATACCTATATAGTTATAGAGTTACATTGTGCTAGAGGGCTGTCCCTTTCCTCACACCACCAAATTATAAAGGAAAAGACAGGGGCCTCAGTGAATTTTCTGACTGCCTACCACTTCCTCTAGGAGCCAAGAACCGTGGAGATGTGAATTATATGTATTATATATGTATGTGTATATAGTCAGTTTTCTACATAGGATAGTATCTGAATTTATAGTTTCAAGAATAATTCCACTTTCTTATTGAGTAAGTTATTCACATTTTTTCACTATCTGCCAAGTCATACTTCTTATTTTTAAGGCAGCTTCTTGCTCTACCTTTCTTACTGTAGCTTCCTTTTTATAAGGTCAACTTTTAATTAATAACATATGAATTGTTTTTGATTTCTTTCCATAACCTGTGAATAGTTATTGTTCCAAAGTCACTCAGTCAGGAAATAATTTGAGGAAAGTAGCATATGAATGGGTATATTAAGTATTTAATGCCTATCAGGTATAAAGGGATATAAAAGTGAAAAAAAAAAAAAGGCCCTTTGCTCTGGAGGCTCAAGATCAAAAGAGGCAAGCCCATGTGAAAGAATTACATTTATTTAAACAATGCTGTAATCAAGGTGTGAGTAAGGCATCATGGGAGCTCATAGGAGAAAACATTTAACTGTGCCTGAATTTCACTGGAGGTGATATTGGGCTGAGTATTAAACGATTGGCAGAAATTTATCAGTTGGACCAGGGAATAAATGGTCTTAATGACCATGAAAGTGGCATGGACCACAGTTAAATAGTATCTGATCTGTGAAAGGGAAATGATTTGTAGTGGGTAGAATACCGGCTAAGTGTGGCACAAAGAGGGACATTAGACTTAAAAACATAGGGGGTATAAAACTTGGAAGGCTTTAACAGAATGCCTGAGGATCCGAACTTAATTCACTGTTGCCCAATAGCATTCACTGCAATGATAGAAATGTTCTGTAATCTGTATTGACCAATATGGCAGAGATTAGCTACATGAGGTTGTTTAGCAGTTAAAATGCAGCTAGTGAGACTGAGGCAATTCATTTTTTATTTTGCTTAAATTTAGATTTAAAGAACTGCTTCTGTAGTAGCAACTGTATTGGAAAGAACTGTTTGAATACTGGCATTACTATTTGTGAAGTCAAGTGGGCCTTAGAAAGCATCACTATGAACAAAGGTAGTGGAGGTGATGGAATTCCATTTGAGCTATTTCAAATCCTGAAAGATGATGCTGTGAAAGTGCTGCACTCAATATGCCAGCAAATTTGGAAAACTCAGCAGTGGCCACAGGACTGGAAAAGGTCAGTTTGCATTTCGATCCCGAAGAAAGGCAATGCCAAAAAATGAATGCTCAAACTACTGCACAATTGCACGCATCTCACACGCTAGTAAAGTAATGCTTAAAATTCTCCAAGTCAGACTTCAGCAATATGTGAACCGTGAACTTCCAGATGTTCAAGCTGGTTTTAGAAAAGGCAGAGGAAGCAAAGATCAAATTGCCAACGTCCACTGGATCATGGAAAAAGCAAGAGAATTCCAGGAAAACATCTATTTCTGCTTTATTGAGTATGCCAAAGCCTTTGACTCTGTGGATCACAATAAACTGTGGAAAATTCTTCAAGAGATGGGAATACCAGACCACCTGACCTGCCTCTTGAGAAACCTGTATGCAGGTCAGGAAGCAACAGTTCAAACTGGGCATGGAACCACAGACTGGTTCCAAATAGGAAAAGCAGTACGTCAAGGTTGTATATTTTCACCCTGCTTATTTAACTTCTATGCAGAGTACATCATGAGAAACGCTGGGCTGGAAGAAACACAAGCTGGAATCAAGATTGCCGGGAGAAATATCAATAACCTCAGATATGCAGATGACACCACCCTTATGGCAGAAAGTGAAGAGGAGCTAAAAAGCCTGTTGATGAAAGTGAAAGAAGAGAGTGAAAGAGTTGGCTTAAAACAACATTCAGAAAACGAAGATCATGGCATCTGGTCCCACCACTTCATGAGAAATAGATGGGGAAACAGTGGAAACAGTGGCAGACTTCAGTTTTTTGGGCTCCAAAATCACTGCAGATGGTGACTGCAGCCATGAAATTAAAAGACGCTTACTCCTTGGAAGGAAAGTTATGACCAACCTAGATAGCATATTCAAAAGCAAAGACATTACTTTGCCAACAAAGGTCCGTCTAGTCAAGGCTATGGTTTTTCCTGTGGTCATGTATGGATATGAGAATTGGACTGTGAAGAAACTGAGTGCTGAAGAATTGATGCTTTTGAACTCTGGTGTTGGAGAAGACTTGTGAGAGTCCCTTGGATTGCAAGGAGATCCAACCAGTTCATCCTAAAGGAGATCAGTCCTGGGTGTACATTGGAAGGACTGATGCTGAGGCTGAAACTCCAATACTTTGGCCACCTCATGTGAAGAGTTGACTCATTGGAAAAGACCCTGATACTGGGAGGGATTGGGGGCAGGTGGAGAAGGGGATGACAGAGGTTGAGATGGCTGGATGGCATCACTGACTCGAGGGACATGAGTTTGGGTAAACTCTGGGAGTTGGTGATGGACAGGTAGGGCAGGTGCGCTGCGATTCACAGTGTCGCAAAGAGTCGGACACCACTGAGCGACTGAACTGAACTGATAACTATTAAAAAATTGTCATTAGTAGAATTGAGTGAGTTGATTTAAAATTAATGCAAAAATAACATGGATTTTAATAGTTTGATTAGAATATATGGTTCTCTTAAAATTAAATATCTTTAAATATCACCATATATTAACTTGCAGTTATGTTCATTTGTGTAAGCAAAGCAGTTGCAACGGCTCACTAACTAGTTGTTCAGCAATCAAGTAGTGTCTGGCTCTTCATGATCCTAATGAACTGCAGCATGCCAGGCTTCCCTGTCAATCACCATCTCCTGGAGTTTGCCCTACTTATTATTAACTAGGGTAAGAATGCTTTTCTAGACAAGTGAGTACGAGAAAGTATAGATAATCCAATACATTCACCTGAAGTCTGCACTCCTTACTTAAGGAAGTTATGCACCTATGTTTGGGATGGGGGAAAAAATATTCTTTGAGAGAAGTGATTCTTATCAAAATAAGGAATCCCTGCAGAAGAGAAACATTTTCCAATAGTATACAAATCTACCAAAATCATTTTGAAATCATTGGCTTATTGAATTCATAGTATCTGAGAGTGAATGATGAAAAAGACCAAGCTTGGTGAAAATACAGCCTCTGAAATCTCAGAAAGTAAGCCTGTGGCAACACTGAAGGCTGGTTTGTTCTTCAGTTCCCTTGGTAGATTTCACTGAAGTTCATCCTCTCTTTCTTCTCTGTTACTTGGCTGGCTGCCTATTTCACTGGCAGGTATGCCTAGCAGCACATGTCTTTTGGAAAGACAGGAAATGCTTAAAATCAGTACTAACAGTGAGCATCAAAAAAGAGAAAGCACTTAGAATGGGCTTCTGATCAGTTTGGAAATTCATGTTAAAATGAAACATCAGTAAATTCATTTTGAATTCCTACTCTTCCTTTTCTCCTAGTTTTCTACTGCTATTCATTAAATTATTATAGCTTAGTTTCTAAGATGTTAAAATAATACCTCTGTATTATCTTCATTTTTGGAAATTAGAAGTTCAGTCACAGTGCAGCTTAATTCTCATTTAGGAATACACATGGTCAAAATCAGATATTGGAGAAGCTGCATTCTCATTTGGAGTTTAGGGTCTTCTTCTACAGCCACTTAGATTGTTCGTAGAATTCAGTTCCTTGCAGCTGTGGGACTGAAGCTGCAAGCTTCCAGGAAGGTCTGTGATATCCTGCCTTGCGGCCCTTTTTATGACATGGGGGTTTATGAGTAGTTGGCTTCTTCTAGGAGCTAATCTGATTTACTCAGGCCCATCTAGAATAATCTCCTTTTGTTTAATTCAAAATCAATTCAGGATTAAGGTTCAAGAGGAGAAGGTTATACAGGCATGTGGACCTGGGGTATCTAGGGATTCCATCTACCACCCTTGGTCATGACACCCTACTCATATCTGTATTCTAACACATTATTTCCTTCATATTACTGATTATGCTTATGTATCTGTCTTTTCCATTAAAGATGGTGATAATATTACAATAACCTCATCTTTCATGATAGAATCTACAACAGTGTTTTACAGAAGGAAGGAAGGCTCTTTTCTCTCTTTTGTATACAATCAGTACAGTGCCTTATGTATAGTAATTTCTCAATAATTGGTAATTATTTTTAATTATATATATAATTATATATAATTTTAAATTATATATATAATTATATATATAAATATATTTAATTATATATGTGTGTGTATACATATACATATGAATAAACTTACCTTTGCAATCAAAGAGATAGTAAAGATTAATTTGTAGTAAAAATAAGACAAAAATGCATTTTGAAGTCAATTGGGAGTTCTTGATGTATAAAGTGTTTTGTGATGAGACTGACAGATTGAGATAGAACTAAGAAACAAACCACTGATACAGATAAAGATAAAGAACATGTAAATTTGTGTAAAGATGAATTACCTCAAAGGTTATGCATTTTATAGCTATATTTGGACTTTTGCAAAATATTAACTTCCACAGTTTACATTTCTTTTTGTTCTTTTTTTGCTGATTGGTAAAGCATAACTTGCTTTACAGAGAATTTAGAAAATGTTTAATAATCATTTAGTCATTTTTTTAAGGTCTCTAGTACATCTCAAAGTAGAGGAGTGTGTTACTGGAAATATGTGAAAGATGCCAAATTAGAGGATGAATTTTTTGTGTGTATGTGTTTGTTAAGATTAACAAATTTTTTTTAATGATGTAAAATATTAACTTATGAGGAGCAGGGTCTTCCTTAGCCTGAAATACCTGTTATGACCTCGTCTGCAGTAGCTACCTTATGAAACACTGATGATTCTCCTCGAGACCTATCTGTACCGTTTGTCTTAGTTTTTAAACCTGCCACTAAACTCAAGACCAAGCAGTTCTCAAAAGATGAGAAACAAAGTGTGACCTTTTAGGAAGTGCATTGCACTACATACCAAAAGAATTGCATAACTGCATTATTTTCAATTTATATAGGTAGAGTTCTGTGAAATGTGTGGGAAAGGATATTAAGAGTATAATGTGGGGGAGGCATAAAGTTGAATCATGCTAAATTTATTGATATGGGCTTATTAGTCAAGGTTCTCTAGGAAAGCAGAAACTGTAGGACTAATCTATCTATATATCTCTCTATCATGTATCTATCTATCGATCTATCTACGATCTATTTATTCTGGGCCTTAATATCAACACTAAGCCATGGGCCAAAAAATTACCTAGTCGACTGAATTTTCCATTGTGCACTGGGTCTTGTTTGATCCACAAACCCACAAATTTGGGCAGGGACAGTAGGATTCCATTATGACCTGAAGGTGGTTATGAGAAATCATGCTTGAGCAGGCCTTGAATCATTATATTGCCAGAGGAAGTAGCCCAAATACCTAAGGCTGATGCTCCTGCTACACTGCCTTCTGTCTCTCCGATTGCACTTAGGACCTCATGGGGAATTCCTTATGATGAATTGACTGAGGAAGAGAAAACTCAAGCCTGGCTGACAGATGGTTCTGTGTGTTATGCAGGCACCACCTGAAAGTAGTCGGTTCTGTCACTCTATCTCTTTCTGGGATATTCCTGTAGGACAGAAGTGAAGGGAAACTGCGCTAGGGGGATGTGCTTAGAGGAATGTACCCGGTTGTTTATTTGGCCTAGAAGAATAAATGATCAAAGTTATGAGTCTAGATCCATTAATGGACTCTGACCAATTATTGGCTACATGATCAGGGACTGGAAAGAAATATAATTAAAATTCATAACAAGGAAGACTGGGAAAGAAGTTAATACAGCTCTTTCAGAATGAACAAAGATTGTAAAGACATTTGTGTCTTTTCTCAATGCTCCTCAAGGGTGACCTCAACAGAGGATGATTTTAATAATACAGTGGACAGGAAGATCAATGGGTACCTGTTAGTCTCTTTCCTCAGCCATATTTGTCACATCCAACGGGCCATCATAGATGGAGGCTATGCTCACTATGCTCAGTAACATGGACTGCTATTTGCTAAGGCTGACCTAATTATAGTCACTTTTGAGTTCCCAATCTGCCAGCAACAGAGACCAGCACTGTATCTGCAACACAGTACCATTTCTTGGGATGATCAGACAGCTAGCTGATGGCAGGTTGATATCATGACCAGGGGCCCATTGCTCCACTTCTTTTGCCATGGAGTGAGTTCTTTGATCAGAAGTTGTGTAGAATATGGTGCTAGAGAAGAAAGCATTTTGTAAGTTCATTGATGGTACTTTTGACAGAAGAATTCTATACAGGGAAGACGAATCCATATCCAAAGTAAGTTTCTACTCACTTCAAGGCAAAAGAATTGGAGCAATGGGCCCCTGGTTATGAAATTCACTGCTGCTGCTAAGTTGCTTCAGTCGTGTCCAACTCTGTGCAACCCAATAGACGGCAGCCCACCAGGCTCCTCTGTCCCTGGGATTCTCCAGGCAAGAATACAGGAGTGGATTGCCATTTCCTTCTCCAATGCATGCATGCATGCTAAGTCGCTTCATTTGTGTTTGACT
Source organism: Capricornis sumatraensis (assembly GCF_032405125.1). NCBI lineage: Eukaryota > Metazoa > Chordata > Mammalia > Artiodactyla > Bovidae > Capricornis > Capricornis sumatraensis. The sequence goes on from NC_091079.1 coordinate 68,362,380, forward strand.
CTGTGCAATCCCATAGACGGCAGCCCATTCCCACCATCCTAAAGCAGTTATCGTGATAGAATGGTGATATGACATTTCAAGGATTTCATTGCAATGTCATCTACGTGGCCATATTTTCAGTGTTGGGCCAGTACTCTGCAAGAGGCTACAAATGCTCTACGCTCTGAATCAGCATACAATATATGTTGCTATTTCTCACTTTAGCCACAATGCACTGGTCCAGGAATGAAAGCATAGAAATGGGAGTGGCTCCATTCTGTTAATCCTAGTGTTCCACCAGCAAAATATTCACTCACAGTCCTTACAACTTAAGGCTATGATGGTCTGGAGGACTTAGTTCCATTGAGAAGAATGCTTCCACCATAAGACACAACAATTATTCTATTGGACAAAATGTTGAAACACTCATCCAGCCTCATTGCATCTTTGAATCAACAGGCAAAGGAGGGAGTTATAGTATTGTCTGGGATGACTGATATAATTGCAGAATGGAAGTATGAAAGATTTTGTCTGAAACACAAGAGATCCCTTAGGGTATTTTAGTTTTACCATGTCCTATGGTTAAAGTCATTGCAGATGGTGATTGCAGCCATGAAATTAAAAGACGCTTACTCCTTGGAAGGAAAGTTATGACCAACCTAAATAGCATATTCAAAAGCAGAGACATTACTTTGCCAACTAAGGTCCGTCTAGTCAAGGCTATGGTTTTTCCTGTATGGATGTGAGATTTGGACTGTGAAGAAGGCTGAGCACCAAAGAATTGATGCTTTTGAACTGTGGTGTTGGAGAAGACTCTTGAGAGTCCCTTGGACTGCAAGGAGATCCAACCAGTCCATTCTGAAGGAGATCAGCCCTGGGATTTCTTTGGAAGAAATTATGCTAAAGCTGAAACTCCAGTACTTTGGCCACCTCATGTGAAGAGTTGACTCATTGGAAAAGACTCTGATGCTGGGAGGGATTGGGGGCAGGAGGAGAAGGGGACGACCGAGGATGAGATGGCTGGATGGCATCACTGACTCGATAGATGGGAGTCTGAGTGAACTCTGGGAGCTGGTGATGGACAGGGAGGCTTGGCGTGCTCTGATTCATGAGGTCGCAAAGAGTCTGACACAACTAAGCAACTGAACTGAACTGATGGTTAAAGTAAATGGGAAACTAAAACAACACAATTCAGGCAGGAGTGCTAATGGCCCAGAACCTTCATGAATTAAGGTTTGGGCCACTTTGCTATGTAAAGAATTGCAATCAGCTTAGGTGGTTGCTGAGTGAAAAGAGAATGAAAACTGGGCAATAGAAGAAGGTCCTCATAAATACTGACTATGACTGTCTTACTAGATGAAGAAATACGCATTGCGATAACTATGAATATTTCTTGATTATTTTGTTATGAATATGTTTACATATTTGTGTGTGCATGAGTGCGTGTTAAGTTGCTTCAGTCATGTCTGACTCTTTGCAATGCTGTGGACCTTAGCCCACCAGGCACCTCTGTCCATGGGATTCTCCAAGCAAGAACTGGAATGGGTTGCCGTGTCCTCTTCCAGGGGATCTTCCTGATCCAGAGATCCAATCTACATCTTTCACCTCTCCTACTTTGATAGGTGGATTCTTTATCACTAGTGCCATCTGGGACTTCCCAGTGCAGGTGACATAAGAGCTGCCTGCCACTGCAGGAGACATAAGAGCTGCAGGTTTGATCCCTGGGTGGGGAAGATCGCCTGGAGGAGGGCACAGCAACCCATTCCATATTCTTGCTTGGAAAATCCCATGAACAGAGGCTGTGGCCCATAGGGTCACAAAGAGTTAGTCACAAGTGAAGCGACTTAGCACACAGCACAGCAACACGTAGGAAGCCCTCTTTACATATGTATTAACCATATATTTTTGCATTCTTCCCTCTCTTATCTCTTTATCATCTAACTTAAGGTATATTAATAATAATTAACAGTATATATATTCTTTGCAGCTAAAGATGGAGAGGCTCTATACAATCAGCAAAAACAAGACCAGGAGCTGACTGTGGCTCAGATCATGAACTCCTTATTGCCAAATTCAGACTTAAATTGAAGAAAGGAGGGAAAACCACTAGACCATTCAGGTATGACCTAAATCAAATCCCTTACATTTATACAGTGGAAGTGAGAAATAGATTAAATAAATTAGATCTGCTAGACAGGTTCCCTGAAGAACTTTGGATGGAGGTTTGTGACATTTTACAGGAGACAGAGATTAAGTCCATCCCCAAGAAAAAGAAATGCAAAAAGGCAAAATGGTTGTCTGAGGAAGCTTTACAAATAGCTGTGAAAAGCAAAGAAGCTAAAGGCAAAGGAGAAAAGGAAAGATACACACATTTGAATGTAGAGTTTCAAAGAATAGCAAAGAGAGATAACAAAGCTTCCCTCAGTGATCAATGCACAGGAATGGAAGAAACCAATAGAATGGGAAAGACTAGTGATCTCTTCAAGAAAATTAGAGATAACAAGGAAATACTTCATGCAAAGATGGGCACAATAAAGGACAGAAACAGTATGGACCTAAAAGAAGCAGAAGATATTAAGAAGAGGTAGTAGAATACATAGAACTATACAGAAAAGGTCATGACCCAGATAACCATGATGGTGTGGTCACCCACCTAGAGCCACACATCCTGGAATATAAAGTCAAGTGGACCTTAGCAAATATCTCTATGAACAAAGCTAGTGGAGGTGATGGAATTCCAGTTGATTTCAAATCCTAAAAGATGATGCTGTGAAAGTGCTGCACTCAATATGCCAGCAAATTTGGAAAACTCAGCAGTGGCCACAGGACTGGAAAAGGTCAGTTTTCATTCCAATCCCAAAGAAAGGCAGTGACAAAGAACGTTCAAACTACTGCACAATTGCACTCATCTCACACACTAACAATGTACTGCTTAGAATTCTCCAAGCCAGGCTTCAACAGTATGTGAACCATGAAATTCCAGATGTTCAAGCTGGCTTAGAAAAGGCAGAGGAACCAGAGATCAAATTGCCAACATCTATTGGATCATCAAAAAAGCAACAGTGAAAGTCACTCAGTTGTGTCTGACTCATTGTGACCCCCATGGACTATACAGTCCATGGAATTCTAAAGGCCAGAATACTGGAGTTGGGTAGCCTTTCCCTTCTCCAGGGGATCTTTCGAACCCAGGGATCAAACCCAGGTCTCCAGTGTTGCATGTGGATTCTTTACCAGCCTAGCCACAAGGGAAGCCCAAGAATACTGGAGTGGGTAGCCTATCCCTTCTCCAGTTGATCTTTCCAGCCCAGGAATCAAATGGGGTTCTCCTGCATTGCAGGTGGATTCTTTTCTGAGCTTCCAGAAAAACATCTACTTCTGCTTTATTGACTATGCCAAAGCCTTTGACTGTGTGGATCACAACAAACTCTAGAAAATTCTTGAAGAGATGGGTATACAGACCACCTTCCCTGCCTCCTGAGAAATCTACATGAAGGTCAGGAAGCAACAGTTAGAACTGGACATGGAACAGCATACTGTACCAAACTGGGAAAAGAGTACATCAAGCCTGTATATGGTCCCCTGCTTATTTAATTTATATGCAAAGTCATGCAAAATGCCAGGCTGGATGAAGCACAAGCTTCAATCAAGATTGCTGGGAGAAATATCAATAACCTCAGATATGCAGATGACACCACAATTATGGCAGAAAACGAAGAACTAAAGAGCCTCTTGATGAAAGTGAAAGAGGATAGTGAAAAAGTTGGCTTAAAACTCAACATTTAGAAAACTAAGATCATGGCATCAGGTCCCATCACTTCATGGCAAATAGATGGGGAAATAATGGAAACAGTGAGAGACTTAATTTTTCTGGGCTCCAAAATCACTGCAGATGGTGACTACAGCCATGAAATTAAATGACGCTTGCTCCTTGGAAGAAAATCTATGACCAACCTAGAGAGCATATTGAAAAGCAGAGACATTACTTTGCCAACAAAGGTCTGTCTAGTCAAGGCTATGGTTTTTTCAGTAGTCACGTATGGATGTTAGAGTTGGACTATAAAGAAAGCTGAGTACCTAAGAATTGATGCTTTCGAAATGTGGTTATCGAGAAGATTCTTGAGAGTCTTTTGGACTGCAAGGAGATCGAGCCAGTCAATCCTAAGGAAATCAGTTCTGAATATTCATTGGAAGGGCTGATGCTGAAGCTGAAGCTCCAATACTTTGTCCACCTGTTGAGAAGAACTGACTCATTGGAAAAGACCCTGATGCTGGGAAAGATTGAAGGAAGGAGGGGAAGGGGATGACAGAGGATGAGGTGTTTGGATGATATCACTGACTCGATAGACATTGGTTTGAGCAAGCTCTGGGAATTGGTGATGGACAGGGAAGCCTGGTGTGCTGGAATCTATGAGGTCGCAAAGAGTCGGACATGACTGAGTGACTGAGCTGAATTGAACTGAACAGTATAGCACAGTTTTTAAGTTATAGGATATAGAAAGAGAATAATAAATATCAGGGAAGACCTTTGAATCTTCCGGAGTTATGTATTAATGCATTTTCAATTGTGTGGAGGATAGCTGTATCTTGTTAGATGGAAACATGGCTTTGTTATTGGTGCAATTCAGATAGTAAGTATGGTTTACTCACCAAGTTGGTAAGAGTTTGGCAATGATATTTGTTTGTTCATTTTTTGACCACCAACTTGTCAAATCTTCAATCAAGTGCAAATGTATGTGTTGCTCTGAAGGTACTTTTTACATGTGCTTAGCATATTAAAAAACAGAGATATTACTTTGCCAACAAAGGTCTGTCTAGTCAAGGCTATGGTTTTTCCAGTGGTCGTGTATGGATGTGAGAGTTGGATTGTGAAGAAAGCTGAACACTGAGGAAGTGATGCTTTTGAACTGTGGTGTTGGAGAAGACTCTTGAGAGTCCCTTGGACTGCAAGGAGATCCAACCAGCCCATCGTAAAGGAGTCCAGTCCTGGGATTTCTTTGGAAGGAATGATGCTAAAGCTGAAACTCCAGTACTTTGGCCACCTGATGCGAAGAGTTGACTCATTGGAAAAGACTCTGATGCTGGGAGGAATTGGGGGCAGGAGGAGAAGGGGATGACAGAGGATGAGATGGCTGGATGGCATCACCAACTCAATGGACATGAGTTTGAGTGAACTCTGGAAGTTGGTGATGGACAGGTAGGGCAGGCGTGCTGCGTTTCATGGGGTCGCAAAGAGTTGGACATGACTGAGCTACTGAACTGAACTGAACTGAACTGAACTGAAGGTCAGCTGACTTTAAGTAAAGAGACATTAAGTAAAAGAGATTATTATCCCAGATAATCTTGGTTGGCCAACTGGACAGGCTGAGAGGCCTTAAAAGCAGGGCCTTAAAACCTGAAATTTCCCTAAGAGAAGATGAAATTCTGCCTGAGGAGAATAGCTTAAATCCATGCTGGATAGTTCGTGTACCCTTTCTTACGGCCTGTCCTGCAGATATTAGTCTTGTCTAGCTAGCCTCTATGATTGTGTAAGCCACTCTATTGCAATAAATGTCTTACTATATATCTCACTACTTCCATTACTTTGGTTGAACCCAGACTGGTACAGTAGGCCTTGAAGCATTTGAATAAAGAGTGGAAAGAAGAAATGTTAAGCTAGAAAATAATCAAATTTTATTTATTTAGGGGATATTCAAGATAGCTGATATGCACCAAAGCATTTAATGAGCTGTAAAAATTACTATTTGCTTGAGACAAGACTGGTAAAAGAGGCTAAGAATAAGAAAGCAAGTTTTTATTTAGAAAAGACTAAGAAGAGATTAAATAAAAATAGCAACTTGATTACTATAAAAACAAATTTAGTTTTCTTGGTAAGCTTCACGTCCCTTCCATGAAAATACACTTTCTCTCATTTCTTTTTTATGAAGATGACTCTGAAACCAGTTTAAGGACGATTCTGAACTGTTTGTGTTTACATCAGTACAAATACCCCAGGATGTATTACTCCTAGGAAGTCTTAAGTAATTATGTGGGATTCATAATGTTTCCTGGGAAAATGCTGAAGATTTATTTCTGAGGTTTTGGGAGTTTTAGTGTATCAGCAGGTAGAAATATATATATATATATATATATAATATATAATTATATATATATAAATATATATATATAAATATTTATATATATAAAATATATATTTATATATATATATTTTTACTCTTTTTGAGTTTACCTTGTGAAGAGCAATGACACTATGTTTTCATCCCAAATAAAATTTCCCCTTCTTATTACTACTCCCTACTGATTAGATTATTGCCCGCAGTGCTATATGTTTTATTTTTTCCAGTCCATGTTTCATTAACTGAATCAAGGGGATGTCAAGATTTTTCCTCACTTTTCCCCGTTTACTTAGTATATTCTGTCTTACAGTTAGCATTAGTTCCTCCTATGTACTACCAATTGGTAGCTTTTGGTTTTAATTTTCTAAGCCATTATGAGATTGCTCTTTCACTGGAAAGGCTTCTCATTGGTCATCTGGGTCCAGATGAAGGAGATTTTCTGAGGAGTCACCCTATACTCTCCTTTTGAAGACAAGAAGAATTAATTTGATTTCAACTAACATGAATCAACTACTTGCCTTTACTGAATCTCCCTAGTCCTGTCTCTAAACTCTGTTTCTGGCACTATTTCACTTTGACCATTTCTTTCCATTCTTATTTCTAAAATTACCCTACCCAGCTTAAGTGTCACTTCATTCAGAGATTTTAATTTGCTAATTCAGCTAGAAGTGCTTTATTTTTCTTGTGAATCCCTAGAGCTGTGGTGGCAAGTATATTTCCGCTACAAACATCACTAAGAATCATGGCATTCTTCTCCAAACTGAGCTGTGAGCCCAGAATCCTTATTAACACAGCAACGTATGTACTTACACTGGAAATGAACACTGTGATCCTATCGTGTTTCTCAGACCTGAACCTATAGGAAGCTCCTTGAAGATAAGGCACAATCATCTTTAGATTTATATTTCTCACAATATGTAACACAATAATTTGAATGTGTTAAACATCTAATTTAATACAGCTATATCTCATTTATGGACATAATGACCTGTTCCTCAAAATCAGACAATCTGAATGAAAATGCTAACTAGAAATTTACTTTCCCATTATTTATTTGGGAAAAAAATATTAGCCCCACACTCCCAATGTTTTAAAAAACAGTAAAAAATTGATACACATCTATTAATTTTTTTTTCCAGATGTTCAAGCTGGTTTTATTTATTTATTTTTTAAAATTTTTATTTTTACTTTATTTTACTTTACAGTACTGTATTGGTTTTGCCAAACATTGACATGAATCCACCATGGGTGTACATGCTTCCAGCTCACCAAATGTAACTGATACACTTATTATTATTTTTTTTTTTTAAAAGAAAACAGCATTGTTTGGAGTAACACAGACTTTTTTAGTACCGGCAACATCGAGGATGAATATCCCTATGTTGAGATTTGGCTTGCTTCTCAAAATGTCTATGTGATTTTGATGTTTTATCAATTCTACTTAGAAAATTACTTTTCCCCATGTAGTTCATTTAAAGATGCCATACTGAGTTTTAGAACTATAAATGTAAATTTTCTATATAAATATTGGCTGAAAAATACTGTGTTCAAAAATATATAGTCTATAAATCTGTATTAAAAATGCGGCAGCCTTCTACAAGAAAAATATTTAACTCTATAGATCTTCTGGGTAGTTTTGCTTCATTTGTGATTTAATTACATTCAACTTACATTTATTGGTTACCTCTCATAGGCCAAATCTCATGTAAGTATTAACCATGCAAATATGAAAAATTTCAATTCCTGAATATTAACTGATAGTGTAATAAAGGATAAACACATATAGAAAGATAATTACACAGTCTCTAGTCGATTTGTAGGATCATAGTGGGAGAAGTTACTAATTTCCTTATAGTGATTATTGAGACCTCATATAAGAAGTGGCGTATAATTTACCTTAAAGAAATAATAGTGTACAACACAGATTGGTAAGAACAACTGACGATTTATATAAAAGATGTTATGTTTGAGGAACTTTAAGAAGTGTTTAATGTATATAATGCAAAATCTGTATAGGTGGATGGAGAGAGATGTGACTTAGAAGTTAGTTGGAGCCAGATTCTGAGTAGTATATCAAATACTCTAGGAGTTTGAACTTTATTTTTTGGTGTGAGGGCCAAATGATGTAGGTGATGTTGGCAAAGAGCTTTATTAAGGCTTCACTTTAGAAAGACAGCTGATAACATTGTTGATTATGGACCAAAATGGGAAGATATAACCGACAAATGTTTTTAAATGCTCTAAGCCCAATGTGCTAGAGTAAAAGCTGGTGGCATCAACATATTTTTATGAATTACAGAATATCAATAACTGATCATTTCAATTATAAGAAATTTCCAAAAATTTATTTCCATGTAATGATATCTCACTGCAAGAAAGAGTCTTTGCAGTTACTAAGGAAGAAAATATTAATGTTTTTTAAGATGCTGAAACCTTATGATTATGCCTTAGTGTGTCATGAAAATCTTTCAACTTCTGTTCAGACAAGGATCCTTGGAGCTGGACATCTGAAGAAAATTATAGATACATGTCACGCCTTTCATATTATCCTCTTTCCCTTCTTCCTCCTCCTACTGAGAGTCTCATCCAAATTCCTAGTGGAACTGACCTCTTGCCACTGTTTTTTAGTCATATCTGTATATTCCCTCACCCCAGCACCGCTCAAGGACAGGTCAGGCTGTTACCCCTGCTAGATCTTTAAATGCAGTGTTGCTGGACTCTGGTTGAAGAGGCTCAGAGAGCCAGCCTTGTGTATGTTTCTTCTTGAACCTCTAAACTTCAGTTGAGCAGTTCTTTATGAGGACACTTTTGACACCCAAGGAGGTTCACTCAATTATGATGCCTCATGCTTCCAAGTATCAGGTTAAAACAACTAGGGTTGTGTCAGAGCAAACACTATTCTGAATGTGTATTGATATGAAAAGAAATGTTAGAGAACATTATTCAAACAGGAGAAAATTAAGTAGCAAATAAACGTAATTGTGAGTAGTGAAATTTACTCACAATCCATAGTTAAATGGAAGTTCACTTCTCTTGGCTTTAAAACTCATCCTTATGTCTTATGGACAAATAGAAAAATATTAACACCTCAAAGGCATTTGGGATATACACTATGATAAGGCTCTTTTGAATATAAAAACTTCATACTATTTCCTTCTCCAGGGGATCTTCCCGACCCAGGGATCAAACCCAGGTCTCCCGCATTGCAGGCAGACGCTTTAACCTCTGAGCCACCAAGGAAGCCCATACTAAAGTATCATATAGCAAAAATGTATTTATCAACTTGATTAATCATAATTAGCTTTTAAATGTAAAATGTGATTTTGTTTAGAGGAAAATATTTTTGATAAATAACTCTTAATCAGGTGTTGTAGTGCTGAAATTCCTCCATTATTAAAGTTGGAGTAAATGTTTTTACTCAGAATTCTGCAATTTGTTTAAAACAACTGCTTAAAAGGACTAATAATTGAAAGGAAATTTTTGCTGAAGATTTTTCTTTTAATCTCTAAGGGTATACTTTATTTGGAGAAACTAAAGTCTCCAGTTTACTTATTTTAGAAAAAAAAGATAAAATATTGAGAAAATCAGTAAGTTGGGCAAAATAGACTGAAATATTTGATGTCTGTTGAATGATCAAATCTCTCTCTCTCTAAAATAAAAATGAAGAACTGCATAGTTTTCTACTAATTGTACTGTTTCCATTCATATTGAAGCTATTTTATTTTGGTTTGTTTGCAATGATGCTGAAATTCGGAGAAAATTATTAGTTTTAAATAACTTGGCTATGTGAAAAATGATATGAGCTTGTCCATTCAAAGAACATTCAGATTTGGAGATTATATTTGGTTTCATTAAAGGGAAACATGCCAATCTTTCAATTATAATTCATGTTTATCTTTCCTTTTTAAAAAAATTTGCTGTGGTAGGCAAATATACAATTGATATAATTGTAATTAAATACATCTTTATCTAATCACAAATGTAAATGCATGTCTTCTGTTACAGCAATTCCATTTCTAGGAATTTATCTTACAGATATGCTTTCACATGCACAGGATAATGTATGTATAAGGATAGCTTTTGCAGCTCTGAAAAATGTATATCATGGGGGCTGCTCAAATAAATTATTGTAAATCTATCCAATGGAAGGTCATGCAAATATAAAAAATAAAGAAACTTTGTATTCAATGAAATTGAAAGAGCTCCCATTTAGAGTGAAAATATTCAAGACATAAAAAAGCTCCCTATGCTAATATTTATGTGCTATAAAATCTACATGTAAATACTTATTTGTATATAGAATATCTATAGAAGGATATCCAAGAAGCTAATAATAGCAGTTGCCTTCTGGGAGAAAACCTGGGTAGAAGTAAAAAAGAAAACTACTTTTTATTGTATACACATTAATATTATTCAGACTCTGTTCCCTGTGCATTCATTAGAGCTTTAGAAAAATAGATTCTAAGAAACCAAAAGAAAAGCTATGGTAGCTATTCCTTTCTTTCTTGTTAATTTAAAATAATATTTTAAAAATATTTGTTTGAGTCTTGGGAAATATACTAAAATAAAAAGTTAATAATATAACAAATAGAACAATATTTATGATGATTTTTTTCTTCCATTCTATAGTCCTAAGTGAGGCTGGCTTTTCTTATATAAGCAGAAATGTCAGGGTCAGCCTATTTATTTCAGTGAGAAATAAATAGGTTTCCTTGAGAACCAATGGAGACCACCTTGTGACTATTTTAGTCATGGCAATTGGACTTTACTGTGAAGTCATTTAAATGTGTAGGGAAAATGTCCTGATCTTTGTGATGTTTGCACATGGAGAAGCCTAGTATAGTTTCATGACTGGTGGGTAGCCATTTCATTTCTTTACGTATATTTCTGTAACCTTGAAACTGTATTTCAAAACATATGATCAATATTAACAGGAAAAGTCCCTCCATCCAACTGCATCATAGCAGTTCTTCAGATTACTCTATTTTGAATGAGCTGTTATCAAATAAATGAGGTTTTACTGAATATAGCTATTACAAATATTTTTCAAAATATTCAGAAACGACTATATTTTTGCAAGACTTGGCAATTGAGACATATGTTGGCAGAATATTTAAAACATATTTCTAGAGCACTGAAACTTCCCCATATGCAATTACAATCCTTTAGCTACTGGCATTGTTTCCTGAACAGTCATTTTATTTAGTTTACATTTCTTATCAGAGTATATTTGGTTCAAGACAACAATTTCTCAAACATTTAGAAAATACAAACATATATCCTTTTTTCAGTTTCTACTCCCCCATTTTTTCTTAAAGTCTTGACAGTTTTACACTTGGCATATAATCAAGTGATATGATTTTCTTTTTGATTGCCCTGTTTTTCACATAGTTAGAGAGAAGGCTGAGAGATTTTTCAGCCTTCAGTGAGTATCTTCAGTGAGTCGATGAATCTAAGTTTGTAAAGTTAATAGAATAAGAGATTCCCTATCTGTGGCTGAGAAATAGAATGACACTTTTAATTAGCACCAGTGTATAGGAGTAAATTTCTTCAGTGTATTTAGTATCTTATTACAGGCTATTTTGAGTTAATAGATTATGTTGCATAGTTAATGTTGCTGATTCAATTTTTAATTAATATAACCTCTAATTTTAAATACATTCATAGGATTTTAGGTAAATCCTAAAATCCTAACTTGACTCTTAATATTTGTTCTTGTCCCACAGAGTAAGTTGCAGTATTTCCTTTGTAATATTAAGTTCTCCTTCAACAGCTTGGGCTCCAGAATGTCACAAGCCTTAATATTTGCATTAAGAGATATCTTTATGGCTCACTATTGTAGGAAAAGATTTTGTTTTCACTCATGGAAGCTATCACATTCCCTTAAATTTTCAATGAAAAGGAAAAAAAAAAAAGGAAATTTGAGTTGATTTCTGTTCCAGCTATATATAGCGAAGAATGGATGGTTCACATATTTTGTTGCCATGCTGATCAGCTCTCTTAGGGACAGGCATACTGCTCTGCAGAGATTTGTCATCTCTGCTGCTAGAAGTGGCAGCAGCTGCTAAGTTTATAATGATCTATTCTCTCAGTAGTAATAATAATAATAACAGTAATAAATTAGAATTTTATCTTCTAAATACCTTGATGCACATTTATAAGAGACTAGGGCATGTCAACACACTCCAGTATTCTTTCCTGGAGAATCTCCAAGGACAGAGGAGCCTGGTGGGCTACAATCCATAGGGTCACAAGGACTGTCCAGTGGTTAAGAATGCATGCTTCCACTGCTGGTGGCACAGGTTCGATCTCTGGTTGGGGAACTAAGATCCCATATGTCAAGATTAATGCACCCCAAAATAACTAACTAAATAAATAAGGAATACTAAAACATTTTTGAAAAAAGAATAGATGTTTTGTAGTCAAAATTCAGATGAGTGTTTTTTAAATTGCTTTTGTCTTTATTTTTTAACATGTGAACTTAGCTTGGTTGTGAAACTCACATTTTCACAGATGGTGTAGCCTATAACCTATAGAAACTTAATGCTCAATCTAGAAACCTATAGAAAATGAAGTCAATTCTGGTTTACCAACTGTCTTCCTCCAAGAGAGGCTGTCATATGTCCCATTGTTGGGACTTCCCTCTGCTGAGGTGTTTCTTGTTCTGCCTGATGTAGGCCTCGGTAGGTTGACATCCACAGCTAGTTTCCCTAGTTCCTTGCGGTCTCTGGTTATGTGTTCTCTCCTCCTATCCCCACTTTTCAGGCATAGTTTATTCAGTCGAAAGCAGACCCTCTAAATGTATGTCTTCCTCCGCTCACCCTTTGGGAGTTGTGTGATCTCATTTGCCCTCCTTACCACTGTTGGGCCCACAGGACTTTGCACGTGTGTCCTTAAGTTCATCCATGGAAACACCCCTTGCCCTCCTTACCTTTCTTGGGCCCACAGGACTTTGAAGGTGGATCCTTAAGTTCATCCATGAAACACCTCTTTTATCTGTTTTTAATCTCTCTCCAAATTTTGTCTTGACATCCAAGCACCTCTCCAGATAAAGAATTTCAAAAAGCTTGAAGTTTCCTTGGATGTTTCCTGTGATATAAGATATGCATTTTTCTCTACTGGGATTTTGCCAATCCCTTTTGGGTATTTGTATTCTATTTTCTTTTCTCTCCCAAGTAACTAGGTCGAGATTCAAAAGATGGATCTGACTCTTGAATCCAGAGAGCATTGAACCTTTTAACTATTACCTTCAAATAATCTTCAAACGTCTTCCTTGTCCAGAGGTGTGTATGTGTTTATTATTATTATTTTTTTCCTGTGTAGCAGGGAAGCTGTTCTTTGGCTGCCATCCTCAGTTCTTTACTTTGTGCTTCTTTCATAGACTTATTTAGTCTTCTAGGCTCTGCCTCCTGTTCTTTCCTGACAAGTCGTTTTTTGTAATCCAAAACCACAAACGGAAAACTGTCCCCATAATAAATGCCTGGGGTCTTACATATGAATAACTTTTTGGCTTTTAAACAATTGTGTTTGTGAATTTCAAAATTTATTTAGCTTCTCAATTGAGTTCTTTGTTCTAAGAGATACTTGAGTGCCCTACTCAGGACCCCAAGCCTGATAGTCCTACCATATTAATAGTGCTAGAAAAGGATAAGAGTAATAGGAAAGGGGTGAAACAGAGCTGAATGTCTAACTGTCATTTGCTACACATTCATGCATCTCATTTGTTTGTAGAGTCACACAGCAGTACATGTGTAAAGAATACAAAAGTCTTCACTACTACATCTTGCAGACAAAGGAAAAGAGTCTAAGATATTATTTTCCTTTAGGATCATACATCTGGAAAAATCAAACTAGAACCTAGGTCCCTTGAGTTCTTATCATGCGTCATAGTAATCCTCTGATGTGCTTTACTCTGTAATCTATTTCATTTTTGTCTTAGCTGTCCTAAGCTCCCGGGAATAGACTTTTAAAAATTATTCGCATGAACATTCTATATTTGGTGTGGCAGAGGAAAGGCACAAAATGAAGTAGTAAGTATAATGGAAATATCCAGAATTTCAGATTTATGCACAACATACCTAACACCTTTCTATGTTTTATCTTTTAAAACAAGATAGCACCTCTGTCCTAGTAAGCCACCTGAAATCCACATTGATAATATAGTTTGTTAGATTTATAAGTGTATAGTACATTAAACACACACACACACACACACACACACAAAACAGAAGCCTGACAAACTAACGAGTCATCTTAACTTTAGAATTTCATTGTTAAACTGTAGTCATGCCAGTTGTATATACACATGCTCAGTAGAGAAATGAGTGGGTGCTACATACACATTGTATGTATAGATTTTTTGTAAGAATTTAATTTTATCTTAAGTACGATGAGAAGCTACTAGAAATTATAAACTGGGGAATGAAGTGGTTTGATGAGCATTAAAAGATAAATCTAACTGCTGAGGAGAGACCAAATTGAGAAATTTCTTTGACAGAGTCAGGATGTAAAGATGAGCAGAAACAGAAGAGGCTGCTAGAGCTGCTCATACAACAGATTTCTCTAGTCTGAAGGAGGCAGGGAGAAAGGAAACAGAAGTGGTCAAGTTAGGATGTGTGCTGCAGATAGAGTGGACCGGACTTCTGTGCTCCTTACGTGGGTTCAGTCTACAGAGGGGAATGAGAAGCCAAGAATTCACCATAATTGTCTCCTGTGGCTAAACACAATTAATTCTGCTTCTCTACTGATTTAATATGAAGCCAGCTTAAAAAGAAAAAAAAAGAGTTCAATCTGCAGCAAATATAAAATGCTTTAATACCACATACTCTAGTCATCTTGATTATTCAGTATCATTTTGAAAGGCACAATGTTTAGAAAAATCTTTCAACTAAATGTTGGCACACCAAAATAGACAGTTAATTTATGATTATCATTAATATTAGTATTGTTTTCAGGCCATTGGAATTGGACTTCCCTTTTTTCCCTGGTCCAAGAAGGGTTTATTTTTGTTGATCTTCTTGGCCTGGTGTAAAATCTATCTTTTGAGATTGGCATTCCCCAGTGACTAAGTGGTGAGTTATGCTGTCTGGAAAGTTATTGTGAGTTCCACTGTGGTTTTGGTTCAGTACGTTTTTATGTATTTTTACAAATTTTGTACATACACCCAGAGGCTTTTTGGCACTGGCTACATTTTCACATTCAAGAAAATAAATATGAGCCATTTAATGGTCTCCAATTCTAGATTCAGCTTTTTAAATATATTAAAATATGTATATGAGGAATTTTCTGAAACTTGGAACAGGGACTAATTTGGCAAAGATTTTCACTAATATTTCAAAAAAGACCTTTCTTTGCAGCTCACTTGATTATATGATTTTTAGGTCATGAGAAATATATTTTGAATTTGAGCTCTGAAACTTAAAGGAAGTGTACTTAATATTCTGGAGATATATTTTGCATTTTTAGTGACTGGATAAGACCAATGCTAATTGATTTAACTTATTCCTGGTAAAACTCTCAAGCTTATAGTCAACTTGAATTATGATCAACTGTAGCAAAATACAAAAAAGTTTATGTGGAAATGAAGAAAATTCACTCTATTTCAGGAACATAAATGGTGTATTTGCTAATCATTTTCCACTCCCATTCATCAAACTGAATAATCCACTTGCCAAATAAAGCCAAATGGCATATTCTACTGAAAGTTCAGTTTATAGTGACATAAAACCCTACAATTCTCATATGCACAAGTAACCTTCCAAACTGCCTGTTGATCATACAAGTAAATTCACAGCAATCAAAGAAATCTTACGATTATTAAAGGTAAAACAATGATTAAATATTCAGACTTATGTAATTTCCATATTGGAAATTACCCCTGACCTGGAAAACGTGCGCCTCAATCAGGAAGTTATGTTACACACTGACACACAGGTAATGGCAGTACTTGAATAAAATGGTATTATTTTGTATATAATAACGAGACGATGTTATGACAGGTACACAGAAGTTTTGGAGGCAGCAAAACAGTAGTTTGAGACATAGGATTCTTGATTCTATTGTTATTTTCTGCCTCATAGGACCCTCAATTTGGCCTCCTTTCTTTTTTTCATCTGCTGAGGAATGTCAGCAGCTCTTGTCTCCTACCACCTTGAAATGTTGTCAAGGATCTCATATTTTGCTTGGTAATCCCTTGAGATCTTTGGATGAAAAGAACCATAAAAATCCCAAATGTTTTTCTAGATGGGGGTTTCCAAAATTGGTCCCTTTCAGGGAGCCACCCACTTGGATATTGAATACCCTTCCTGTGTAATGTGGAAAAAGCGGTTGGTGAAAATTCACTCTTTTAGCATCACCAAAAAAACAGACGTCTTTATTGTTTAGAAACTGAAACACACCCATTGGGGATCACTTCATCATTTCTTTTAAGTGAATGAAAACATCACAAGTCGAACTGATGAAATGCAGGATAAGTGCAAACAGACTACACCCTTCCTCTTTCAGTCACAAGGAGCAGTGGTCTGCCAATTCTCCCTCTGCACCCTCCCTGTCTAGGAAAGAGCCCTAGTTGGCTCATAAACCGTGGCCCTATCTGAGCTACAGCTAATCATGCCACTGTTGAGTCATCAACACAAAATCCCACAGACTGGTTGCTTTCCTCTTTATGGTATGAAAGAAAATCTTTTCCCTGTCATTTTTTCGCTTTTCATTTGCATCATCCACCCCCATCTTTTCTTACTCATTTTCATTTCTTCCAGTTTTTCATTCTCATCCCTCTCTTAACCCATCCTGTTCTAATCTCAAGGGCTATTTTAAATGGATGCTTGTTCACCAGATGCAACTCTCTGAGGGCTCATTTGGAAAAAATAACAATCTTTTCTGTCCCTCCGGCTGCCAAAAATCATCGTGAGTCATGTTTTTGACTCAATTGACAGAAACAGTTAATAGAAATAGTCAGCCTTTCCCAGAGTTTCTTCTTCTTTGCCATTTCATCTTGTTGATTTCAACTGACCTTTAGGATGCAGCATTTAACCAGAGAAGCTTACCTGGTCATCATATCGTTTCTATTTTTCCTGTCTCTGTTAAACTAGGCTAAAGCAGTCAGATAGAGTAGGTTATAACCAACTAAGCGGCTGTCAGTAAAGATTGTAGCTCTCGAGTATCTTGGTTGAAACGTTTTTACAAAGATATTTCCCAGAACTGAACTGTGTCCTAAATGCTAAATAAGAAATTTGATAACCTACTTTTAAAAAATATTATTTCTAAATAATAATAACAACAGCAGCAATAATAATAATTTAATATTATATAATAAGATTAATAATAATAATTTAACATTCTTTCTTAATAGTGTCATAATAACAACGCAGTGTTAATTACTTTGAAACCATTAAGAGAAATTTGTTTCAAATAGACACAATAGTAATGGTTTTTTACTTTATTAATTCAAGCGAGCCCAAAGGAAACTGTTGCTGATATTCACTGTCTTGTCAAAGTAATTTTTTAAAAGCTGAAGAGTATGACTCATAATATAGAATCAACATGGCAAAGGTTTGTTTAACTTATTAATGAGGTTTATGAGTCAGGCTTCAATCAGGTAAGCAGAAAAAGTAAGATATATGGATATACCCTCCTCCTACACATTTGTTGATTGGCTTATTTATTGTTTTATTCCAAGTAATTGGCTGACGAATTATGAGGGACTGCTTAAGAAAACTTGAAATCCCATAGGTCAGAAAGTCAGGAAGGGAAGATCACAAGCAGACTGGCATTCACAGGCACTGGCCAAAGGAGGTCAGCAAAGAATGGTTAGAAGTAGGTTGGAACCCAACAGAACCCAGGGTGTGTCTTAAGGGAAAGCTTAGACCCTTCTTAAGGCCCTCCTATAGAACACCTTCTACAGAACTAGGAAACACAGATTCATGTTACAAATGGTTTGTTGTTCAGTCACTCAGTTGTGTGACTCTGTGAGAACCCACGGACTACAGGATGCCAGGCTTCCCTGTCCCTCACTGTCTCCTGGAGTTTGCTCAGACCCATTCATTGAGTTGATGATGGCATCCAACCATTTCATCATATGTCACTCCTTTCTCCTCCTGCCCTCAATCTTTCCCAGTATCAGGGTCTTTTCCAAAGAGTTGGCTCTTCACATCAGGTGACCAGAGTATTGGAGTTTCAACTTCAGCATCAGTTCTTCCAATGAATATTCAGGGTTGATTTTCTTTAGGATTAACTAGTTTGATTTCCTTGCAGTCCAAGAGACTCTCAAGAGTCTTCTCCAGCATCATAATTCAAAAGCATCATTTCTTTACCACTCTGCTTTCTTTATGGTCCAACTTTCATATCCATACATGACTACTGGAAAAACCATAGCTTTGACTGTAGGGAACTTCGTCTGCAAAATGTCTCTGCTTTTTAATACAATGTCTAGGTTTGTTACAGCTTTCCTTCCAAGGAGCAAGTGTCTTTTAATTTCATGGCAGAAGTTACTGTTTGGAGTGATTTTGGAGCCCAAGAATATAAAATCTGTCACTGCTTTCACTCTTTCTCCTTCTATTTGCCATAAAGTGATGGAACCAGATGCTGCGATCTTAGTTTTCTGAATGTTGAGTTTCAAGACAGCTTTTCCCTTCTCATCTCTCACTCTCCCCAAGAGGCAGGAGAATCGCTATTTTTACTTGTGAATTTTTTCCTATGAGGAAATAAGACATAGACCCCAATTTAAAAATAATCAACTGACAATATAAGATCAATAATAAGAATGAAAATGGTATGTCTATGAGAATTCTTTGCTAGTAAAGCTATATATTATGACATTTCATTCAATTGATTAATCTTTATCTTTCTAAACTGAGAACCATATCCTATAAATCAATTATTAAGTAAATGTTTATAAGTATACAAATCTGGGGGAAAAATTGGAAAAATCATCTGTGCAAATATTTCTCTTCCTTTGGCTTAAAACAAAAGTTACTTTGTAATAGAGTCACTGCATTTGTTATTGACACCTTTAATACAATTGTTTAAAACAATTTTTACCTGTTATATAAATACAGATCCCCTGAAGGAAGAAAGGGCAACCAACTCCAGTATCTTTGCCTGGAAAGAGGAGCCTAGACAGAGGACAGAGGAGCCTGGCAGGCTAGAGTCCATGGGGTCACAAAGAGTCGGACATGACTGAGGTGACTTAACACTTAACACATGTTGAAGACATTACTGATGTTATAAATAAAAAGACATTCATATCCCAAACTACAAATGCTAATGCTGTAAACAAAGTCACATTTATATGAATCAAAACTAACTATTGCAGATGTATCAGCGAGTTATTGCAATAAACACATAATATACATCTAACACATTTCTCTCTCTTCATTCTAACTTCTTTCCCAGTTATCAGCTAATCAGCTGTCAACGTCATTATTCTAAAATTTAATGATCTTTGTTTTACTTTTCTGGCTTAAAATGCTTTGATGATGCACATTGCCTACTGGTTAAATGCCATCTATCTAAGCTTGGTAGTCATGGCCTGTCATGGTGCAGGCTTTATTATCTTTCTAATTTCAATTTTGGCCATGTAGAGTCAGCTTCTATTTGCACTATACCTCATCCAAAAGGAAAAGACTTCTTATTTTCCAAATCTTCACATAAGCCTTGCTGTGCCATATTTCCATGTATAATTACCCTTGCAAGAAACAGCCTTCGCACACTGTCTTTTTGTAAAATCTCCATTCAACTTTTAAAACTCAGCTTAGATTCTCTTCCTCTGAGAAGGCTTCCATTCTCCCTTCCTATTCTACAATCCAGCTAAGTAAAATTCTTCTAGGTTCTAATCACCCTCTTTGGGGATAACTGTTACAGCCTTCAGCTTATCAGTGATTCAAAAGGCTTTTATATAAGTTGGTTGCACTCTGAGTACTGATGCTTTGCTTTGTTTCTCTTGTTCCCTGAATGTAATCCAGGGTTTAATTAGGTAATAGTTGCCCATTCAAAATAAACATTTGTTGAACACTAAACATATTCAGGTTCTCGGATCTTATGCTGGTTTGGAGAAATTAAAGCAGGTAAGTAGAGAAGCCATTCATCTGAGGTCATGGATATTTTATTACCTTTATTTACTAGAGAGTCTCAAAGTTTACCCTGCTTTTGAATCCCCTTGTTAAGACACAGATTGCTTGGCTTCCTCCCAGAGTTTGATTCAGTAGGTCTACTTGGAGCCAGAAAATTCTAACCAGAATCCAGTTGCCATTCCTGCTGCTCAAGGACAACAATTTAAGAACCGCTGCTCTATATCTACACAAAGACCAAGATCCTGAAAGAAAATATGTATATTTAATAAATGCTGGTCTTATTTTATTTATAAAGACAACCTAGTACAGAATAGGATTTATTCTGTTTCTTTCTAAATCAAGAAATGAAAAGTATTTTAAGTATTTATATATATTTTATTTATTAAATAGTAAAGATAAATATTCTGAGTTTTCCATCATAATTATATATTTCCCTCCCGATTATATTACTTTCCCATATGTTTAACAGATATATTTAAACATATTTTTTATAATAGTTTTCTTTTAAAATAGTGGAAATTTTTTTTTTCAGGAGAAGAGAGATTATCATAACCATCTATCTTCCTGTGAAAGCAATTGATCCATTATTCAGAAAATTATGTATACAGAATTTAGAATATAGAAATAAAACATAGAGCTATGGCCAATTGCTTTTTTGACAACTATACCAAGTCCACTCAATGGGAAAAGAATATCTTCCAACAAGTGGTGCTGAGACAATTTGATTTCTACATTCAAAAAAATTTTATTGGACACCTACCTTATATACAAACATTATTTTAAAATGGATCAACAACAACAACAACAAAAAACCCATGAAGTTTTAAAGAAAACATAGGGGTAAATTTTTATGACCTTGGAGTTGTCAATGGATTCTTAATATGACACCAAAAGCACAGCAACAGCAACAACAAAAAATGTTGAACTTGATCAAAATTTAACACTTTTGTGTATTAAAGGACATTATCAAGGAGTTGAAAAGAGAGCCTAAAGAATGGGAGAAAATATTTGCACATCTTAAATCTGATAAACATTTAAAATTCAGCATATTTAAAAAACTGTTAAAACTCAACAAAAAGCTAAAAAATGGACAGACATACAAATGGCTTATAAGAACTTGAAAAGATGTTCAACATCATTACTCAGAGAAATGCAAATCAAAACCACAATAAGATATCACAATATTACTTCACATGATATAAGAAAATAAAGTTTAAAAATGAAAATGAATGTTAATGAGGATGAGGAGAAACTGGAATTTTGGTGCATTGTTGGTGGCAACATAAAACTGCATAAAGGTAAAATGAGAAAACAGGTTATTCCTCAAAAAACTAAATTTAGAGTTGCCACATTATGTATCCATTCCACTCCTAGATTTATACTCCCTAAAATTGAAAGCAAGAATCTAAACAAATGTTCAATGAAATACTATTCACAGTAGGTAAAAGAATTAAAAAAAACAACAACTAAGAACCATGTGTCCATCAACAGATAAATGTTGTGATTTATGCAGCAAATTGTGCTATATACATGCAACAAAATATTAAACCCTGAAAAGGAATGAAATTCTAATGCATGTTTCAACATGGAAGAATCTTGAAAATATTGTTTTAAGTGAAATAATCAGACATAAAAGAAAAAATACTGTATGATTTCTGTTAATGATATATCTAAAAGAAGGACATTCATAGAGACAGAATGTAGGTTGGAGGTTACCAGGAGTTTCCTCTGGGCAGGAACGGCAATGCAGGAATATTCAACAGTGCAGTCAAGGAAAGGAGATATGGACGAGCTTCAGAGGTTCCTGAATGACCAGGCAGACAAAGAGCAAAGCCTGACCACAGAGATCCTGGATTTCCTGTGCCTCAGTTTTCACAGCAGAATGAGGCGGTTTGACAAATGCTTTATATGCAACATTTTCTCTTCTATCCTTAGAACTGGATTGCTCTGGCTTCCTAGTGGCATAACATTTTTGCACTGTTTTATGCCCTAGAAATAATCCTGTAATATTCAGGATGGGCTTTTTAGTGAGCTCTGTGAAGTAGCTGAAGAAAATATTTGAAACAAGCTTGCTTGCAACAATTATTAATTATTCTGTTTTACTTGCTTCATATTTACCCTGTGTGCTTCTTTTTGGTGAAAGAAGAAGGGGATGACCATATTAAAGTTCTTGTGGATGTCCTGATATAGCCAATTGCACTCCACAGGCAAGAGATACAGTCATGAAATGTAATTTTTCTCTCCTAAACTGAAAACCAGAAACTCTTTGAAAATAGTGTTTAAAAGTTGATGCTGTGGTTTCAGTGAAGTATGCTTTTCCTGGTATAATAATCACTCCAAAAACAAGTACAGCGACTACTTCAGACCATTTGTATTCTGGTACAAACTACACGCTTGATTAAACTGTTAAATCTGTGTAACTTGAAATTCATTATGTGTCATTAATATGCCCTTCCAAAGATAAGGAGATTTTAATCATTGCCAGTTGTAAATTATTTTTAAGCCTTTTTCAAAACAGCTTTGAGATGTGAATATTTAAGGATAACCCTTGTTTACAACTTACTAAGTTTTTCTGTTTTGGCTCTTTTAAAATGTCTACATTTTTAAAACATCTTTTTTTTAAAAAAAATTTAAATGTTGAGGTTTTAACTTAAAGCTAAAGATTGCTAATTATGTGTAATAAAAAGAATATCTGCAATGCTTAAAGAAACCCAAACACAATAAAAATATTTTTTATCAAGGTTGAAGGAAATGATGAATGGTGAGTTATTGTTTAATGCTTACAAAGTTTGTTTGGAATGATGCAAAAGATTTTGATTTAGATAGTGCTGATTGTTGCACATGATTGTGATCATGATTAATGCCACTGAATTGTACACTTAAAATGGTTACTATTGCTATCAACAGATGAATGGATGAAGAAGTTGTGGTATACATATGCAATGGGTTATTACTTAGCCATAAAAAGGGATGAAATTGGGCCATTTTTAGTGATGTGGATAGATCTAGAATCTGTCATATAGAGTGAAGTAAGTCAGAAAGAGAAAAACAAGTGTCCTTTATTAACACATGGCTATGGTTTTTCCAGTGGTCATGTATGGATGTGAGAGTTGGACTATAAAGAAAGCTGAGCCCCGAAGAATTGACGCTTTTGAACTGTGGTGTTGGAGAAGACTCTTGAGAGTCCCTTGGACTGCAAGGAGATCCAAGTAGTTCATTCTGAAGGAGATCAGTCCTGGGTGTTCATTGGTGGGACTGATGTTGAAGCTGAAACTCCAATACTTTGGCCACCTAATGCGAAGAGCTGACTCATTTGAGAAGACCCTGAGGCTGGGAAAGATTGAGGGCAGGAGGAGAAGGGGACAACAGAGGATGAGATGCTTTGATGGCATCACCGACTCAATGGACCTGGGTTTGGGTGAACTCTGGGCGTTGGTGATGGACAGGGAGGCCTGGCGTGCTGTGGTTCATGTGGTCTCAAAGAGTCGGACACGACTCAGCGACTGAACTGAACTGAACTGAAGGCTTTTCTAGATAGCTTTATATATGCTGAAGCTCCAATACTTTGGCTGCCTGATGTGAAGAGCTGACTCATTGGAAAAGAACTTTATGCTGGGGGAGACTGAAGGCAAAAGGAGAAGAGAGCAGCAAACCAACTCAAAGGAGATGAACTTGAGCAAACTCTGGGAGAGTGGAGAACAGGGAAGGCTGGCGTTGGTGCAGTCCATAGCGTAGCAAAGAGTTGGACACGACTTAGCAACTGAACAACAAATTATATATGTTAGCTCACTGAATCCACACAGTATTATTATTTTCCTCATCTAAAGAGAAGGCAATGGCAACCCACTCCAGTACTCTTGCCTGGAAAATCCCATGGACGGAGGAGCCTGGTAGGCTGCAGTCCATGGAGTTGCATAGAGTCGAACACGACTGAAGCGACTTAGCAGTAGCAGCATCTCATCTATGAGAAAATAAGGCACAGAAAGCTTAAATAATTTGTGAGCATCATGTCACTAGCAGATGAAAGAGCCAATTTTTGGACCTGGAAAGTCTGTTTCCAAACCCATGCTTTTAATCATGCTTGCATTCTAACCTTGCATTACTGCCCTAATGATCATTCTGTTAAATGCTCAATGAGGAAAATGAATCTAGAACTAAAAAGGAAGCAGGAGGCTAAGGGAAGTCAGTCTATTTTTTTTTGTTACTCTGGTTTCATAAGACAATAACCTTGATGAATCTAATTCCCAAATGACAAATTTTCTATGCCCTTGGTGTGCATACTGCCTCCTCAAGTGACTTTTGAAAGTGATGAGCTATGATGACTCTGTTATCTGATGGAGTCATTGAATACTTTCTTTGCACTCTTTTTTTAAGCAATTGGTAATCATTTTGTTAAAACAGATATTTTTCAGTTTTATTTAGGTATAAGTGACAAATGAAATTGTAAACTATTTAAAGAATATGATGTGGTGATTGATACATTGTAAGAGGATCACCCCATCGAATCAATTGAATCAACTAATACATCCAGTCACCCCAATACGTCCCCCTCAACCAGGTTTTGTGCGTGTGTAAATGGCAACCCACTCCAGTGCTCTTCCCAGGAGAATCCCAGGGATGGCGGAGCTTGGTGTGCTGCCGTCTATGGGGTCACACAAAGTCGGACACGACTGAAGCGACTTAGCAGCAGCAGCAGAGAACATGTAAATTCTACCCTCCTAGCAAATTCCAATTGGACCATACAGTGTTATCAACCAGTCACTATGTTAATAATGAGATACTCAGTCCTTATTTATCTTATCACTGAGAGGTTTTATCTCCAAACCCCATTCCCTGGTGCCCAGACCTTGGAAACCATTTTCCACTCTCTGCTTCTGTGAGTTTGACTTTTTGTTAGACTCAGGTATAAGCATTACCAACAGTATTTGTCTTTCTCTGTTTGTCTTACTTCACTTAGCTTAATGCCCTCCAAGTTCACTCAGTTCAGTTCAGTCGTGTCCAACTCTTTGCGACCCCATGAATTGCAGCACACCAGGCCTCCCTGTCCATCACCAACTCCCGGAGTTCACTCAGACTCACGTCCATCGAGTCCGTGATGCCATCCAGCCATCTCATCCTCTGTCGTCCCCTTCTCCTCTTGCCCCCAGTCCCTCCCAGCATCAGAGTCTTTTCCAATGAGTCAACTCTTGGTTGGCCAAAGGAGGCCAAAGAACTGGAATTTCAGCTTTAGCTTCATTCCCTCCAAAGAAATCCTAGGGCTGATCTCCTTGCAGTCCAAGGGACTCTCAAGAGTCTTCTCCAACACCACAGTTCAAAAGCATCAATTCTTCAGCCCTCAGCCTTCTTCACAGTCCAGCTCTCACATCCATACATGACCACAGGAAAAACCATAGCCTTGACTAGATGGACCTTAGTTGGCAAAGTAATGTCTCTGCTCTTCAATATACTATCTAGGTTGGTGATAACTTTTCTTCCAAGGAGAAGCGTCTTTTAATTTCATGGCTGCAGTCACCATCTGCAGTGATTTTGGAGCCCCCCAAAATAAAGTCTGACACTGTTTCCACTGTTTCCCCATCTATTTCCCATGAAATTGATGGGACCAGATGCCATGATCTTCGTTTTCTGAATGTTAAGCTTTAAGCCAACTTTTTCAGTCTCCTCTTTTACTTTCCTCAAGAGGCTTTTTAGTTCCTCTTCACTTTCTGCCATAAGGGTGGTGTCATCTGCATTTTTGAGGTTATTGATATTTCTCCTGGCAATCTTGATTCCAGCTTGCGTCTCTTCCAGCCCAGCGTTTCTCATGATGTACTCTGCATAGAAGTTAAATAAGCAGGGTGGCAATATACAGCCTTGACGTAGTCCTTTTCCAGGTTCACTCATGTTATTGCAAATGGCAGGATTTTCTTCTTTTTTAGATCTGAATATTATTTCTCTGTGTGTGTGTGTGTTTGTGTGTGTATCACAATTTCTTGATCTATTCTTTTGTTGATGAACACTTAGGTTTTGCACATAACTTGATTATTGTGAAAGGTGGTGCAATACACATGAGAATATAGATAACTCTTTGAGATAATGGTTTTACTTTACTCTATGATATACACCCAGAAGTAGGATTGCTGGATCATATATAGTAGTTCCATTTATAATTTTTGAAGAACCACCACACTGTTTTCCATAGTGACTTCACTAGTTACATTTAAAAAGTAGATTATTTCTAAAGAGACATTGTGAGAGTGAATAATAAAAAAAAATGTTAAGAAATGTGACTTCTTTTACTTTTTAATAAGTGGACTCTTACAATGCTAAGAATATCATAACATAAAAGCTGATCTACATCCTTTCCAATATTTATCTCTTTTCTGCTAATTGTAGCTTCAACTTAACATTAATTTTTATGAGATGAGAATGCATCTATCATTATTTAAAAATTCTTAAACAATTATTTTATGCACAAGTAAATGCCAACATCTTCCAATATCAGATATAAATTACAGAGCTATCTTGATGGTATGCTTGCCTATTTCTCTCCTTTTTTTTTACTTTTCAGTATTGTTTCTCATCTAATCACTTAGAGAACTTGGAAACTGTTCAAGTGATGAGTTACAATAAAACACAAATATATTATTATCTTTGAATCACATTATTTTCATATATATGAAAACAGCAGTAAAACATTTATGATACTTTTTAAGATATAAGTACTTTCTGTTAAGTTTTAATAACCTTAGTATGAGATTCAAAGTATTTTAAGCACAACTCTGAGAAACTTTATAGGCTGTGAGCCAATCATGTAAGAAGAGCAGCTCTAGCCTTTTATTAACAATTATGATTTGTAGCAATCTTTATTGCCAGTTTTCACAACTCTCCTTCCTCTTTTTTTTTCTTCTTCTTTTTCTTCTTTCTTTTTTACAATCAAGTCTTGAACTGGAGAGTTTGGCTCCTGGGATCAATCTATACCAGATAACATAAAGCAAAACTTCCGTCGGTTCCTTACTTAAGCTGTTCCTAGCTGGAATTCAGTCATATATAAAACACGTGGCTGTTTCAAATTCAATAGAATTTGAAAGAAAAAGTTTGCTTCTAAGGAGACACTTGTTGATTACTAATAGGTATTATTTGAGGCTAGAAATATTCAGAATTTAGAAGAGCCCTTTGATAACTTCTCTTTTTCATCTGTAACCAAGTTATTGAAGAACCTGAATGATAGGTATAGGATTTAAACAAGATATTAATCAGTTTTTCATCAACCATTTATTTCAGTTCAGTTCAGTCACTCAGTCATGTCTGACTTTGCAACCCCATGAGCTGCAGCATGCCAGGCTTCCCTGTCCATCATCAACTCTTGGGGCCTACTCAAACTCATGTCCATCATGTCGGTGATGCCATCCAACAATCTTATCCTCTGTTGACCCTTTCTCCTCCCACCTTCAATATTTTCCAGCATCATGGTCTTTTCCAATGAGTTGGTTCTTTGCATCAGGTGGCCAAAGTATTGCAGTTCCAGCTTCAGCATCAATTCTTTCAATGAATATTCAGGACTGATTTCCTTTAGGATGGATTAGCTGGATCTCCTTGCAGTCCAAGGGACTCTCAAGAGTCTTCTCCAACACCATAGTTTAAAGGCATCAATTCTTCAGCATTCAGCTTGCTTTATAGTCTCACATCCATACATGACTACTGGGAAAACCATAGTTTGACTAGATGGACATTTGTTGGCAAAGTAATGTCTCTGCTTTTTAATATGCTGTTTAGGTTATTTATTGTTTGATGTTTATTTATTTATATTTTTAATTGGGGGATAGTTGCTTTACAATATATATCTCCTCCCTCTTGATTCTTCTTCCCACTCCTCATCCCAACCTTCTAGGTCGTCACAGAGCACCAGACTGGGCTCCCTGTTCATCAACCATTTTAGATTTTCCTTCCTGAGCCTTGAGTCCATCTGAATAGAGATGGCAGCTTTCTGTTTCACCTAGTCTGAGTCAAATAAATTCATTCTCATTTCTAACTGAAAGATTTTATTTGTATTTTTCCATCCTCTGAGATTGAGCTGACCTACAGGACTGATGCTATAGCTGAAGGTCCAATACTTTGGCCACCTGATGTGAAGAACTGATTCACTGGAAAAGACCCTGATGCTGGGAAAGACTGAAGGCAAAAGAAGAAGGGGTGGCAGAGGCTGAGATAGTTAGATGGCATCATCAACTCAATGGACATGAGTCTGAGCAAACTCCGGGAGATAGTGAAGGACAGGGAAGCCTGGAGTGCTGCAGTCCATGGGGTTGCAAAGAGACAGACATGGCTGAGTG
The DNA here is from genome assembly GCF_032405125.1 of Capricornis sumatraensis. NCBI lineage: Eukaryota > Metazoa > Chordata > Mammalia > Artiodactyla > Bovidae > Capricornis > Capricornis sumatraensis. The sequence goes on from NC_091079.1 coordinate 68,390,850, forward strand.
GCTGAACAACAACAGTGCAATTTTAAGGACATGTGGACACTAAAAACTGTTTGATGGCTACCTGAAATACAAATTTAACTGGGCATCCTGTATTTTATTTTATGTCAACCATGTTCTTACTATACTAAAGAGTGGACTTATTATGGCACTCTCGATGTTTCTCTTGCCATCTCATCTCATGCGGTTACTCCATCTGAATCCAATTTTCAGAAATATCTAGGAGAATCAGCTTTCGGCCTCACAATTACATATGCCTTGAAACTTCAAGGGGATACATAAGTCAGAATCAAAATCTCTCTCTTCTACCCAAGTCCACCTTGACACAAGTTTCTCCAGCTCAGCAACCATGTATTTGGGAGTTTTATGTGATCTTTGCTTTCAGGAGGCCCCCCAGTTTCTATGCATGATTTTTTTGGAGTGAAATTAGCTTTATTTGGGACAGAAAGAATCACCATATTTCTTAACAGTGACTGAACACTCAGAAGAATGCTTTCCTCTGATGAATTTTAGCCTTTTTCTTATTTGGGCCAGAAGGAGGAATGGAAGTGAAGGAAGCAGGAGGTCTGGTCAAATATTAGTAAATTCTGTGACTATATGACCCAAAGCTCCTCTTCAGAACATGGAAAGCTTATTTGCTAATGTTCTTTTTGAATCTGTAGTGGGAATTCTGAGACAGTGGAAAAGGTTCCATTCTATTATGATCCATTCACATTCCATTCAATTATATCTTAGATGACTTCCCAAATTGGGAAAATACAGTCATTTATTTGCATACTTAAGGCAATGGCACCCACTCCAGTACTCTTGCCTGGAAAATCCCATGGACGGAGGAGCCTGGTAGGCTGAAGTCCATGGGGTCGCTAAGAGTTGGACACAACTGAGTGACTTCACTTTGACTTTTCACTTTCATGCATTGGAGAAGGAAATGGCAACCCACTCCAGTGTTCTTGCCTGGAGAATCCCAGGGACGGGGGAGCCTGATGGGCTGCTGTCTATGGGGTCGCACAGAGTTGGACATGACTGAGGCGACTTAGCAGCAGCAGCAGTTTCACTTCAATAAGATAGCATTAGACAATCAAATGTAAAATAGTATTTCTTTTGGCTAACATAATTTCATGTCCTTGAGTTCACATCTTCAATAAATTAAGGTTATCAATCGGCTCATAATTTACCAAATTCTCTAGCAAGCCACATACTATGTGATCAATTGTTAAGTGTTTTGTATTATTTTTCTTCTGTCAGTATAATATTGATATGATATTTAGCAAAATGTAACACTAAATACTAAGTTGGAGTTTTGTTTCTTCACTTGTTTTTAGTTAATTTAACATATATTTCCCCCAAAGTTTCATTTCTTCCTGAGAAAGGTGTTATATTTCTTCAGTAAGGGCAGTACAAATTAGTGCAGTGAAACAATGTTTAATAAAATAATTCTTTCAGGGTTCAAAGGAAGTAATGCCTCTGAAAAATGAGAGCAACACATATTTTCAAATTGGCTTGAAGAAAATGAAATATTATTGAAAAAAAATAACTTAGAATATGAGAGAGAAGAAACTGAAACTCCAGCAAAACTGATTGCATGATGGACAGCAAACTTAAGTCAGAGACAAACATATAATAATATTTTTAATTTTTCAGCATGAACTCCTAGGTCCACAGATAGAAAAATGAAAATAGAAAAAGAAAGGGACTCAAACCACATAATGGTGTTTTATGTTATTTATACATACAATGTTCTGTTTTCTCAATCTAATTTTTTGTAGTTAGTATCAGAAATATTAGGCTTAATAAAGCAATATTGTTTATTATAGGAGAGATGCTAAAAACAAAAACAGAATGTATGGTGATCTAATATCTATTTAGCAAAAAGGAAGAAAGCCATACAATGGAAATCATACAAAAAAGAAAGCCATATAATGTAAAATTTGATATTTTATATTATGTTTCATTCAGTATGAAGAAAATAATGAAAACATCTGCAAAAAATGGTAAATAAAAGAGGATGTATTGAACTTTATTCTTAACTCTACCTAGGTAACATTAGTTTAGAATGAAGATTGGCAAACTTTTTCTGTAAAGGTCTAGATTGTAAATATTTTAGGATTTGTGAGGCTTACAATCTTTAAAGCAACCACTCAGCCCTGCAGTTTTAACAAGAAAGCAAAGATAACACATAAATGATTAAGTATGGGTGTGTTTCAATAAAATTATTTATAACTCCAGTCTGTTAGTTAGATTTGTCCCAAGGGCTAGAGTTTGTTCACCTCTGTTCTAGAATAAGTACACGAAATATTATTACCACTCTAAGGCACAGAGACTGTCTTCTGACCCTGATTAACTTCTCAGTTTGCAAATAATTGTCAGTTCTGGTTCACGCCAGTCTTAATTTCACACCAAGCCTTGCCCTCCCTTTGAAAGTCATGATTGGTGTATTGAAGGGCCTATTAATTTTTTCATAGCTAGAGATCTTAAAGAGAATGGACTTTAAATCAGATCTAATAAACTGCCAAGCTGCTTGTGGTTTTAAACTGATGAAAATGTTGAGACAACAAAGTCTACTATTCAAAAACAAATAGTAGAGGGGATTTTTAGAGAGGATTATACTTTTCTCAATTCATTTGGTTTTATTTTTAACTTGACTTAGGGAGAATTCAAGTATAAGACCTAGGTAATTTTGCTTTGAATAGTGGAAATTTCTTATCATATAATTTATTTATAGGAAATAAAAGACATTTTAATTAATTAGCATTCTTTCAGCTAGAGCTCTCTCTGCACACTAGATCTCTTCCTTGCAATGATTTTCCTGATGCACTGCTCCATGTGATTAATAGTACTGCGACTTTAAAAATAGCCTTTTGATGGTCATGCATATGTCTCCACCACCAAATCTCAAATGTATATGATTATTTTTCACTAATGCATAAAAATTCAACAGATATTCATAGCAACGTTGTATGTACTTGATGTTAGGCACTGGATGAATTTTTGCTATGTATACATATAGGGTTGAGTTGCTATTTTTGAAATCAATTGAAAAAAAAGAATAAATCCTCCAATTGAAAACAAAATAAATGTGCTCTTATACATAAGGCAATATGTCTAGCATCAATATCTTAAACCACCCAGGGTGAGATAATGATGAACCCTATGTGAACTGAATGCCCTTCTGAAGATTTCCAGTGAACTTTGTTGCAGTTGAAAACTTTGGACTAGTTTCCAAAGTTATTTAAAGATTTAGATGCCTCGGCTTCAATTTTCTCTTCCTCTGGTTCCCCTAGAGACAAATCCTTGCTGCATTTTATTCTGTCTCTGAGCCACTTTTGGTTAGGTTTCTTTCCTTAACTGTAACAAGAAAAATTAGGGGGCTAAAATTAGGTGCTCTTTAGTGCTATCACATACAGATTTATCAGATGCTTACCAAACTGCAGTCATATTTATTAAAGTTGCTGTGAACACTGAACCACTGGTCTTAGGGAAAGTATAGGGTTAGTTTTCTGGGAGTGGCTGTTACATTTTTTCGTCAATTAATCAGTACATAATCTCATGTGTGTTTTTTTGTACATTCTATGCATGTCTACAAATGTACATGAAACTACTTTGAATATTAATTTTGGGGTTACAAAAGAATTTTAATGAGTAGGTGAATCTATGTATATGGAATCTGTACTAATGCAGATGGGCTTTTCTGGTAGCTCAGCTGTTAAAGAATCTGCCTGTGATGCAGGAGACCCCTGTTTGATTCCTGGGTTGGGAAGATCCTCTGGAGAAGGGAATAGGTTATCCATTCCAGTATTCTTGCCTGGAGAATCCCCATGGACACAGGAGCCTGGCGGACTACAGACCATGAGGTCGCAAAGAGTCGTACATGACTAAGCACAGCACACCACAGCAATAAAAAAAGACTGACTGTATTTTTGCCCTATTTTCTTCCTTTAAGGCATGCTTTCTACTTAGCTTTTTTAAAAAAGTTATAACAAGATGCTAAGGAAATAGATTCCTTTTAGTATTTGATTTATAAGTTTTTCCACTTAATTTGGCAAGGACTGACATTAGTCTTTATTGATACTATTATGAGGACTTGATTTCCTTTTTTGGTAAGGGATAGGAAAAAAACAAGGTTGACCAGTTGATATAGCAGGCAATCATATATAATTTAATTGTCTTAAGGTGCAAACTCTTATAAATTAGTATTAAAGAATGGAATGGGCTTCCATGGTGGCTCAGGGGTAAACAATACACCTGCCAATTCAGGAGACACGAGTTCTATCCTTGGGTCAGGAAGATGCCCTGGAAAAGAAAATGGAAACCCACTTCAGTATTCTTGCCTGGGAATCCCGTGGACAGAGAAGCCTGGTAGGCTACAATCTATGGGGTCGCAAAAGAGTCAGACATAACTTAGCGACTAAGCAACAACAACAAGAAATGGAATAAAATATATTATTTGGTTGTCTTACAACATTTTTAGCTTCTGCCTAAATGATGCAAATCTGCAAAATTAACTCTTTTCTGACTATTTTAAGTTAGGTATTTTGAAAGTCCAAATTCTATGTTAGATAAAAAATAATTATTTGCACACATGGTTAAATCCTCTTAGCCTTCTAGAAAAAAAATGTGATTGTAAAATTTGAGTTTATTAAAATAAAATCACATAGTATCATATCATTTTTATTTCTCCTAAGGAAGTCTTGGGCTTCCCATGTGGCACTATTGGTAAAGAACCCTGCCAATACAGGAGATATAAGAGATGCTGGTTGGATGCTTGGATCAGGAAGATCTCCTAGAGGAGGGCATGGCAGCCTACTTCAGTATTCTCACCCGGAGAATCCCATGGACAGAGGAACCTGGTGGGCTATGGTTCATAGGGTTGCAAAGAGTTGGATACGACTGAAATAACTTTGCACGAACACATGCAAGAGTGTTTTAGAACGTATACAGTTATCCTTTTCAGACCAGGCCCAAACAAATAATAGCCTAGAATAGTTTTGACTCAGTTCCCTTTACCTGGTAAGACTTAAGCCCCAAGAGGAAAAATACTCTGACTCTCGTGATCAAGGTTGTTTCATTTATTTATACCATAATGCTTGACACATACTAGGTGCTCAGTAGATGTTGGTAAATAAATGGGCAAATGACTCAGTTTATAAATATTACAACCTAGAGAATCAGGGAAGATTTATCCTCTAAAGTTAATCACTCTAATGGTATAAAAGTTAAAAAAAACTTTAAAAACACTTTTATGTTTTCCAATCATGCTGATTTCAATATATTATTACTTTTATAATAATCTATGCTTCCTTGTATGCAGGTCAGGAAGCAATAGTTAGAACTGGACATGGAACAACAGACTGGTTCCAAATAGGAAAAGGAGTATGTCAAGGCTGTATATTGTCACCCTGATTATTTAACTTATATGCAGAGTACATCATGAGAAACGCTGAGCTGGAAGAAGCACAAGCTGGAATCAAGATTGCCAGGAGAAATATCAATAACCTCAGATATGCAGATGACACCACCCTTATGGCAGAAAGTGAAGAAGAACTAAAGAGCCTCTTGATGAAAGTGAAAGAGGAGAGTGAAAAAGTTGGCTTAAAGCTCAACATTCAGAAAACGAAGATCATGGCATCTAGTCCTATCAATTCATGGCAAATAGATGGGGAAATAGAGGACACAGTGGCTGAGTTTATTTTTATGGGCTCCAAAATCACTGCAGATGGTGACTGCAGCCATGAAATTAAAAGAGGCTTGCCGAAACTCTAAATATGAAAGTGAAATCAATAAGTCCACTATAGAATAATAGAAAAGTGCCTCTTTTTTGGAAGAGTTAAGACAATATTTCTTTAACAGAATGCAAAAGATAGCTAACCATAAAGGAAAATAGTCATAAGCTAGAGTACTTTGAAACTAAGAAATTATGTTTATTTAAAGACATAAATAATATAGTGAAAAGGCAAGCCACAGTGTGGGATAAGATATCTACAATGCATATAATAAAAAGTGCCTGCTTTCTGAAGCTATAAACTATAAATAAGAGAAATAGAAAGTTTAAAAAATTTGGCCATAAGAAATAAATAGGCACTTCAAAGGAAAGTTTATAAATAGGTCCAAGGAACATTTAACATGTTGCTTAATCTCAGTGATACTTAGTTAACAACAACAGCCAAAACAGAGTGAGTTAATCAAGAAAATATGATTGCACCACTACCAGAAGAGTTAAAAATAGCATTAATATATGTATATTTGACTATGCCAAAGCCTTTGACTGTGTGAATCATAACAAAATGTGGAAAATTCTTCAAGAGGTGGGAATACCAGATCACCTTACATGCCTCCTGAAATTAAAACCAGACATGGAACAAAAGACTGGTTCCAAATAGGGAAAGGAGTACATCAAGGCTGTATGTTGTCACCCTGCTTATTTAACTTATATGCAGAGTACATCATGAGAAATGACAGGCTGGATGAAGCACAAGCTGGAATCAAGATTGCTGGGAGAAATATCAATAACCTCAGATATGCAAATGATGTCATACTTATGGCAGAAAGCAAAGAAGAACTAAAGAGCCCTTGATGAAAGTGAAAGAGGAGAGTGAAAAAGTTGGCTTAAAACTCAACATTCAGAAAACTAAGATCGTTGCATCTGGTCCCATCACTTCATGCAAATAGATGGGGAAACAATGGAAAGAGTGACAGACTTTATTTTTTGGGTTCCAAAATCACAGCGGATGTTGGCTGCAGCCATGAAATTAAAAGACACTTGCTCCTTGGAAGGAAAGTTATAACCAACCTAGACAGCATATTAAAAAGTAGAGACATTATTTTGCCAACAAAGGTCCCTCTAGTCAAAGCTATGGTTTTTCTAGTAGACATGTATGGATGTGAGAGTTGGACTATAAAGAAAGCTGACCACTGAAGAATCGGTGCTTTTGAACTGTGGTGTTGGAAAAGACTCTTGAGAGTCCCTTGGACAGCAAGCAGATCCAACTGGTCAATCCTAAAGGAAATCAGTCCTGAATATTCACTGGAAGAACTGATGCTGAAGCTGAAACTCTAATACTTTGGCCTCCTGATTCAAAGAACTGACTCATTGGAAAAGACCCTGATGCTGGGTAAGACTGAAGGCAAGAGAAGAAGGGAACAGCAGAGGTTGAGGTGGTTGGATGGCATCACTGACTCAATGTACATGAGTTTGAGCAATCTCCAGGAGTTGGTGATGGACAGGGAAGCCTGGCATGCTGCAGTCCATGGGGTGGCAAAGAATTGGACATGACTGAGCAACTGAACTGAAAGAACTGATATAAGTGGAATATGAAAATATGGTACAGATGAACCTATTTGCAGAGCAGGAATAAAGATGCAGATATAGAGAACAGACATGTGTACACAGAGGGGGAAGGAGAGGGTGGGACAAACTGAGAAAATAGCTTTGACATATATATACTACCACGTGTAAAACTGGCTTCCCTGATGGCTCAGACAGTAAAGAATCTGCCTGCAATGTGGGAGACCTGGGTTCAACCCCTGGGTTGGGAAGATCCCCTGGAGGAGGGCATGGCAACCCACTCGAGTATTCTTGCCTGGAGAATCTCCATGGACAGAGAAACCCGGCAGGTTACAGTCCATGAGGCTGCATAGAGTAGGACACAACTGAGCAACTAGCAGCAGCGGCATGTATAAAACAGATAGCTAGTGGGTAGGTGCTGCATAGAACAGGGAGTTCAGCTTTGTGCTCTGTGATGACCTAGAGGGCTGGTGTGGGGGTAGGAGACTCGAGAGGGAGGAAATACATGTATACATATAGCTGATTCACTTTCCTGTACAGCAGGAAAGTGTACTAACACAGCATTGTGAAGCAATTACACTTCAATTAAAAAAAAATGTTACTAATAATGCCATGTGGTGATAAACATATGGACCACCGTAGCTCCACACACTGCTCATATGTTTACATATTGTAGCTACTTTTGAAAACTATATGATATCACTTACTGAATTGAACAGATACTCTATGATCCTTGCAAATCAACAATTAAGAGCTTTACATGGTCAAAGAAAAGAAGTTTCCCCAAAGTAGATGAAACTATGATACGTTCAGTACTGGGACATCTGTAACAAGAGTTCTCATTACCAGGTAAGAGTGGGGACAGAAAGGAGAAATTTCCTAGCTTCGTTTAAGAATGGAAGACAATTCTAAGCAATGGGTGTGAAAGATTCATGCATAGCATAGAACTAACATTAAAGCATCAAATATCAATTTATTTTTTGGTCAATACCTGCTTTATCATAAACTTTGAGTAAATATTAACTATTATTCTGTTATTAATAAACAGATATTAATGAAAGAGACCTCCATTTTTGAGGCTTTGGGGATTTTAATGCTAAAACCTTAAAGCCTTCATTTATTTTATTTTATTTTAACTTTTATTTTTACTTTATTTTACTTTACAATACTGTATTGGTTTTGCCATACATTGACATGAATCCACCTCTGGTTTCTCTTCATAATCGTATAAATCTTTCACCATTTATTTTATTTTAAAGCATCAAATATCAATTTGACAGAAAATTCCTACTGACTTTCAACAGAGGCTGCAAAGCCTTCAGTAGAATTTGACTCAACTGATGACAAAATAAAACTGTAAGTTTAGACAAATAAGAAATGCTCACAAAACTTTCCCTGACATAGCACAGAAATACAATGAAAATGCCCAATCTGATTGGATCACACATCATTTGTGATTAATAAGTCTAAAGTTCAGTTCAGGTCAGTCACTCAATCATGTCCAACTCTTTGCGACCCCATAAATCACAGCACACCAAGCCTCCCTGTCCATCACCAACTCCTGGATTTCACTCAAACTCACGACCATCGAGTCAGTGATGCCGTTCAGCCATCTCATCCTCTGTTGTCCCCTTCTCCTCCTGCCCCCAGTCCCTCCCAGCATCAGAGTCTTTTCCAATGAATCAACTCTTCGCATGAGGTGGCCAAAGTATTGGAGTTTCAGCCTCAGCATCAGTCTTTCCAATGAACACCCAAGACTGATCTCTTTTAGAATGGACTGGTTGGATCTCCTTGCAGTCCAAGGGACTCTCAAGAGTCTTCTCCAACACCACAGTTCAAAATCATTGATTCTTCGATAAGCAGCTTTCTTCACAGTCTTAACTCTCACATCCATACATGACCATTGGAAAAACCATAGCCTTGACTAAATGGACCTTTGTTGGCAAAGTAATGACTCTGTTTTTGAATATGTATCTAGATTGGTCACAAGTTTCCTTCCAAGGAGTAAGTGTTTTTTAATTTCATGGCTGCAGTCACCATCTGCAGTGATTATGGAGCCCCCAAAATAAAGTCTGACACTGTTTCCACTGTTTCCCCATCTATTTGCCATGGGACTGGATGCCATGATCTTTGTTTTCTGAATGTTGAGCTTTAAGCCAACATTTTCACTCTCCTCTTTCACTTTCATCAAGAGGCTTTTTATTTCCTCTTCACTTTCTGCCATAAGGGTGGTGTCATCTGCATATCTGAGGTTATTGCTATTTATCCCAGCAATCTTGATTTCAGCTGTGCTTCTTCCAGCCCAGCATTTACCAAACATGTCTAATATAAATTGTGTCTTAAAGAGGCATACTTCAATATTTTTTCCTTTCTAAGTCTACCATAAAATAATTTTGCACATTATGAACACTGGCATCTGAGATTTGATGATGTTCCATGATGTTGCCTCTGTGTGTTAATTCTCATATATATTCATAGAACAAAGAAAAGGGCAAAATATATATGCAGAAAAATATTAAAAGTGTTTTAAGAATTTCATTTTAACATATGACTTTTCTATGTTTCTACACTTTAAATATTTTAATACTGGGCATGCTTAAAAGTCTAAAATCTGACGAGTGCTAAGGAGCAATACTTTGGCCACCTGATGTGAAGAGCTGTCTCATTTGAAAAGACCCTGATGCTGGGAATGATTGAGGATGGGAGGAGAAGGGATTGACAGAGGATGAGATGATTTGATGGCATCATCGACTCAATGGATATGAGTTTGGGTAAACTCCAGGAGTTGGTGATGGACAGGGAGGCCTGGCGTGCTGCAGTCCATGGGGTCACAAAGAGTCAGACACAACTGAGTGATGGAACTGAACTGAACTGAAGGAGCATGAGGGGGCTTGCTTGTATAGAAATCTGTGATGATTTAAATGTCTGAAACCACTATTCCCAACAAATTGCTTCAAAAATGATTAGGGTATCAGGGTTTAGAGATCCAGCCACAAAATTTCTGATTCTCCATATCAGTTAGAATTCTGAAATTTGTTTTTAAAGAACTCCACAGGTGATACTAATGCAAACTTACGTCGGGGAACTATTTACTGAATGGCTCATTAAATGATTTTCCATAACGGGAGAAGTACTTATGTCAAATTAAGAAGTGATTACCCACAATAGCCACAACTTATTGAACATCTTCTAGACAGCCACTAGACTCATTAAATTTATAGAAATAATGAGGCAGATATTAAAACTCCATTTTTATAGATATGTACTCTTAATCTCCATGTATCTCTATGTTCAGACCAATGAATTTGTATAGCAGAGGTCATAAGTTAATAATGAACTCTATGTTGTACTCAAAAGTCAATAATAAGCCCATGTACTCTATTTCTTTTTCTTCTTGTTTTCTGTATTCAGGTTAAGTCACTTTGCAAGACAAAACAAAGACAAGAGGTATTATCGAGTCTCTGTGAATTTTCTCACACATCCAGCTTATTAAATAATGGGAAATATCATGTAGGCTACTCAGATGACTCTGAATATAAGGAAGGGCATTTCCTTCCTTCACTGTAGTAAGCAAGAGTTAAAAAAAAATACTGAACAAAAGCAAAGAAAATTTCTAAAATCACTCTCTGGTAATTTTTTTCTACCACATTTTCTTATCAAATACCAATTTTTAAATTATTCCATGCTTTGTACAGCAATGACACAAAGGAAATATGGATTTTTAAAAATATAAATTTATTTTAATTGGAGGTTAATTACTTTATAATATTGTATTGGTTTTGCCATACATCAACATGAATCTGCCACAGGTATACACGTGTTCCCCATCCTGAACCGCCCTCCCTCCTCCCTCCCCGTACCATCCCTCTGGGTCATCCAGATATTAAGCATAGTTTTTAAGCCACAAAAATAAGACTTTAATATAGAATATACTCTAATGCTTGTTTTGAGCAGACTTTTAGTAGAATAGAGGATATCTTTTGTTTTCACTGAGATAAACTTTATGAACAGTGTCCTGGGACAAGATAAATATATAGACAAACAAATAAAAGTGAAAAAATAGTTTGCTACTGTTATTTAATAACTTTGCTGGAAATTACGTCCCTTTGCAACATGAGAAATTTACCAAGAAATCATGTAGGGTTTAAAAAGCTTTTCTTATTCTTTTATTTAGTAATATGAAAATGTAATATGGTTCCAGTTCTATTTATTTTTACTTCATTTGCTCAATGAAGAACAAATATAACAAATTCTCACATTAAGAAACGTCAATGAACTCACTCACTCACATTCTATAATAATTTGTTATTATAGAATTTAGGATGAGATGGACAGAAGTGTTTTCTTTTTACTAGTAGATAAATCGGAGAAGGCAATGGCATCCCACTCCAGTACTCTGGCCTGGAAAATCCCATGGATGGAGGAGCCTGGTAGGCTGCAGTCCACGGGATTGCGAAGAGTCGGATACGACTGAGTGACTTCACTTTCACTTTTCACTTTCATGCATTGGAGAAGGAAATGGCAACCCACTCCAGTGTTCTTGCTTGGAGAATCCCAGGGACGGGGGAGCCTGGTGGGCTGCTGTCTATGGGGTCGCACAGAGTCGGACATGACTGAAGCAATTTAGCAGCAGCAGCAGCAGCAGTAGCAGCAGTAGATAAATAATAATTTTGATTATAAAATAAATAAAGTCAATGAAATTTCAAAATAAACTGTTTTTAAAAGTTGATCTTAGCTTATAAATAAAAGCTACTAATTATCGATTTGTTTCATGTATTCACTTCAGCAGGACCAGCAGAACTTCGAATTGGAAACAGCTGCTGAGTGTGAGAGAGAGGGTGGGTGGAGGGTATTGATACAGAAATGTGTAAGGCATGGAGTCTTGCTGTGAGTTGTCACGTAGGTGAACCTAAGTGCCACTTCCTTCATTGTTTCTTATGATACTCTCTTTGCTTTGCTCTGAAGGATTTCTCCCTCAGGAGCAGTATGTTCTTTAATTAAAACATAGAAGAGGTGAGATTTTTGAAATGAAAATTATCTTACTTCCCTACTTTTATGTCTGATTTCAAAATTCCCAACAAAACTCAGAATTTCCAAGGTCACACCTGTACCCTAGCCAAGTACAACACACTTCTCTGAATCCTTCCTTGGTAGCTCAGATGGTAAAGAATCTGTCTGCAATGTGGGAGACCTGGGTTCCATTCTTGGAATGGGAAGATCCCCTAGAGGAAGGAATGACAGCCCACATCAGTATTCTTGCCTGGAGAATTCCACAGAGGATTCTGGTGGGCTACAGTCCATGGGGTCACAAAGAATCAGACACAGCTGAATGACCAACACTTTCTCTAAATCTTGCACTGGGTTTATGGTGCTTTATATAGAGTCTTCACCAACAGAGGCAACTTGAATCATCCATTTATTTGGCTGCCCAGTAGTTTTTAAATCCCAGGACAATTTTCTGTAGAAGGATTTTAGTTGGATGAGAATTTCTTCTTAATATGTCAACCAGAAGAAGGGATAATTGTGATGGAGGAGGTGGGAAAGGAGATCCTGTGCGGTACCTTTACTGGAAGTACCTGGCCAGACAGCACATATTTGAGGTTCAGGAAATTGACTTTCTTAAATCACCCATGCTGTGCCTTTGGAAAGCCTCTGTGTATTCTCAAGAATTCGAGTTTTAAGATCATTGATTTAGAAAATTTCAATAATTTGCAAAAGGCCACTACAAGATTAACTTGTAGTTCAAAATTCCTGACTTCAAATAATTAAGTTCTTAACCACTGGACTATACAGTCCATTTATCTTTATTAAAATAAATTCTGTGTAGAAAGAAATTCCCATAAGTCTTTAGTATTTGCAAGTACTGGACTGTCTCATTTACATCTCTCACTGTATACTGATATTATTTTAATAGCCTTGATCTGTAACTACATCTTTTTACAAGGATGTTTTTCACAAAGTTTTAATTTCTAGAAGTTGAATTTAAGCCTTGGAAGATAGTATATCAGTTGGAAATATCAAATAAACTTTCTGTATTTCAATTTAGGAAATTTTATAGTAGTGATGTAATGATATTTAAAAGCAATTGTTTTGTGTGTGTTCAGATTTTACAATTTGGCTGTTCTAAGCTTCTCTAGTTTTTTGTTCTACTTTTACATTAATACAATGCTACAACATTATTATAACATAAACATTTCAGCTTCATTCATTAAGAAAACCTCACAATTTTGTTCTAGAAACATTAATCATAGTAATTGTAGTAAATTAATACTGTACACTCAAAATAATCTGTTTGCCTCTGCCAGCTGGAAATGTATTTCTCACTGGGGAATAACATACAACCGCTATAGAGAGACCAAGCTGATGTTCTTCTTCCAGAGTGTTTTGTTTTGCACTGTTGAGGGAGGTTATAATATACTTCTTGTATTTTCTCAAAATACTGTGGCTTACCACCCATACATTGCTTTGAGGTATCGATAACATTGCACTTGCCTTTAAAGTCCAGAAAAGGCAGGCAAGAGTGAGGGAAAGTGAAAACATGGAAGGCAGAAAGGGAGGACAGAGAAAAAGAAGGAAGGAAAGAAGGAAAAGAAGAAAAGAAGTGGGACATAGAAAAGAAGTTTAGACTTGGGAGGAAGCTTAGGTATCAACGAGGTTAATTATTTCACATATGGATCGGCATATCATCATTCAGGGCAAATTTAGGATTAAAATGCATATTTTTTATTAAATATCAGAGAAAAATGAATCAATTTTTCATTAAATAAGTAAGATTAGATGAGAGAGAAATATATTGCTATTAAGGCTGTTTGTAAGAATTAGTTAAAATGATAAATTATGTAATTTCAGTTAAGCAACAAGTGAAGACAGTTGTGTAGGTCTATAGGTTGGAGTATAACTGAGATTGAAGAACTCGTGCAATGAATTATTTGAACAAATGAGCTGGAAGAAGAAGAAAAATTTCCCAAAGATATACTTTCTTTATTGTGAAACAGTCTCTTTTTTAAAAAATCATGTTTGGATGGCTGTCTGGCTTCCTTGTATTTTATTTTGATGTTTTCCCCCTCAGTTATTGTGAATAATTCTACAGTTGTGAAATAAACAATGAAAACCTGTGAGCGCTGGGGCCTGCAGTGGTTATTTTGGATAGTTAGTGATGTCAAAGGAAGAGCTGTGGTGTCCTGGTTTCTGCTTAATTGGGTGATCCACTTTAGCTCAAATCCTAAACTGGAAATTATTTTTCCTATCCCAAAGGGAGTAATATATAAACGTCCCACCTACCAGTGCAGAACTTTGAACACAGATATCTCACCTGCATCCTGAGAAAGTTGTATGCAGATCAAGAAGCAACAGTTAGAACCAGACATGGAACAACGGACTGGTTCCAAATTGGGAAAGGAGTATGTCAAAGCTGTATATTGTCACCTTGCTTATTTAGTTTATATGCAGAGTACATCATGAGACATGCCAGGTTGGATGAAGTACAAGCTGGATCAAGATTGCCAGGAGAAATATCAATAACCTCAGATATGCAGATGACACCACCCTTATGGAAGAAAGCAAAGAGGAACTGAAGAGCCTTCTCATGAAGGTGAAAGAGGAGAGTGAAGAAGCTGATTTAAAACTCAACATTCAAAAAACAAGGATCATGGCATCCGGTCTCATCACTTCATGGCAAATAGATGGGAAGCAATGGAAACAGTGACGAAATCTTGGGCTACAAAATCACTGCAGATGGTGATTCCAGCCATGAAATTAAAAGACGCTTGCTCCTTGGAAGAAAAGCCATGACCAACCTAAATAGCATATTAAATGCAGAAACATTACTTTGGCGACAAATATCTGTTTTGTCAAAGCTTTGTTTTTTCCAGTGGTCATGTATGGATGTGACAGTTGGACCAGAAAGAAGGCTGAGCACCAAAGAATTGATGCTTTTGAACTGTGGTGTTGGAGAAGACTCTTGAGAGTCCCTTGAACTGCAAGGATATTAAACCAGGCAATCCTAAAGGAAATAAGTCCTGAATATTCATTGGAAAGACTGATGCTGAATCTCCAATACTTCGGCCACCTGAGGCGAAGAGCCGATTCACTGGAAAAGACCCTGATGCTGGGAAAGGTTGAAAGCAGGAGGAGAAGGGGACGACAGAGGATGAGATGGTTGGATAGCATCACCGACTCAATGGACATGATTTTGAGCAAGCTCCAGGAGATGATGAAGGACAGGGAAGCCTGGTTTCCTGCAGTCCATGAGGTCACAAAGAGTGACACGACTGAGGGACTGAGCAACACCCCCAACAAAAGTAGAGATAGTTGCTCTACCAGGTGGTATAAAAAGAAGTCATTTCTGGAAACAAATAGCTCATGATAAGTATTTTGCAGAGCTTATTACAGGCAACGAATTCTCCCTAGCAATATCACTACTAAGACTTCACACTACTATAAATCATCAGAGTATAAGCTTTGTGCATATAAAGTAAGTCCTTACTATTTGACAAAGGGTCTTCCAGCCCTTCAACCATCTGGAGTCACTGTCTCTTTTAATATGACCTCAGATTGGGGGCAGGAGGAGAAGGGGACGACAGAGGATGAGATGGCTGGATGGCATCACTGACTCGATGGACGTGAATCTGAGTGAACTCTGGAAGTTGGTGAGGGACAGGGAGGCCTGGCGTGCTGTGATTCATGGGGTTGCAAAGAGTCGGACACGACTGAGCCACTGAACTGAACTGAACTACCTCCAATTCCATAATTTTTGGGTGGCTCTTACCAAAATTTTGTGAATAATCAAGGGAATGCTTATGTTTCAAGTTAGGACATACTTCATTCTTCTTCCCAGTCTTCTAGAAA
Organism: Capricornis sumatraensis; assembly: GCF_032405125.1. Lineage (NCBI taxonomy): Eukaryota > Metazoa > Chordata > Mammalia > Artiodactyla > Bovidae > Capricornis > Capricornis sumatraensis. The sequence continues at coordinate 68,406,976 of NC_091079.1, forward strand.
GTCCATTCCTGCTAAACATGGTATCACTTTTTCTGTCTTCCAAAGAACCACTAAAACGTTTGTAGGTAGCAATCATTATTGTGAATTTTCTTGGGATGTAACCTGTTGAAGAAAGGCACACAAATGATTTAAAATCAAATATTACACATTTTTATTCAGGTTTATCACAACTGGAAATTACACACAATTTTATTCTCTTCAGTGTCAAAGCAAATCTGTGTGAGCCAGAGTTAAATACTCAAGAAAGACTTTACTGCAGTAGGAGAATGAAGCCTACGCCACTGAAACAGAAGGTGGGAGAGTGTTTAGGCACTAGGTGGAGCTAGTGAGAAAGTCCCAGAGGTCTTAAGAAAGAAAGTTGGTCAATGTGAGTAGGCAACTTGTTTTTATTATCTACTGGTATGATGGTGCAATTGGTAAAGAATCCTCCTGCCAATACAAGAGACACAAAAGATATGGGTTTGATCCCTGGATCAGGAAGATCCTACAGAGAAGGAAATGGTAACCCACTCCAGTATTCTTGCCTGAAAAATTCCATGGACAGAGGAGTCTGGCAGGCTACAGTCCATGGGGTTGCAAAGAGCCAAATGCAACTGAACACACACACACACACAAACACATACACATTGATTGCACTACTCAAAGTTAGACTGTTACATCCCATAAAGACTGAGGTTGACTACTTTTCCTAATGATTGCATTTCAAAGGCTTCCGCTTCAGGTCCATAAGATATTCCTAATTGTTAAAAAGGGAAGAGGATGGGTGAAGATTTACATTTGAAAGGGGCAGAGAAAGAATTTATAAAGTAAAATGCCTAAGAAAAGAGAGAAGTTAGTGAACTAAAGTCAGATAGGAGGCTGTCTAAAATTTAGTCAAGCCATGGAGAATGTTAAAGACATTTTGACAGTCGTTTTCCTAGCCTCAACATTGTTGCTCAGCTGTTTTTCCTTTTCACATTTTCCACATTCCTCTGACTTCTTTCTTTCATATGCACTATTATTCAGCTCAGTTCAGTTCAGCCACTCATTCGTGTCTGACTCTTTGTGACACCAAGCACTGCATGGGGCCTCCCTGTCCATCACCAACTCCCAGAGATTACTCAAACTCACGCCCATTGAGTTGGTGATGCCATCCAACCATCTCATTCTCTGTTGTCCTCCTGCTTTCAATCTGCAGTAGGAGAATGAAGCCTACTCCACTGAAACAGAAAGTGGTTCTGTCTTTCTCAGCAACAGGGTCTTTTCAAATGAGTCAGCTCTTTGCATCAGGTGGCCAAACTATTGGAGTTTCAGCTTCAGCATCAGTCCCTCCAAAGAATATTCAGGACTGATTTCCTTTAGGATGGACTGGTTGGATCTCCTTGCAGTCCAAAGGACTCTCAAGAGTCTTCTCCAACACCACAGTTCAAAAGGATCAATTCTTTGGCACTCAGCTTTCTTTATAGTCCAACTCTCACATCCATACATGACCACTGGAAACACCAGAGCCTTGACTAGATGGACCTTTGTTGACAAAGTAATATCTCTGTTTTTTAATATGCTGTCTAGGTTGGTCATAACTTTCCTTCCAAGGCGCAGGTGTCTTTTAATTTCATGGCTGCAATCACCATCTGCAGTGATCTTAGAACCCCCAGAAATAAAGTCTGTCACTGTTTCCACTGTTTCCCCATCTATTTCCCATGAAGTGATGGGACCAGATGCCATGATCTCAGTTTTCTGAATGTTGAGCTTTAAGCCAATTTTTTTCACTCTCCTCTTTCACTTTCATCAAGAGGCTTTTTATTTCCTCTTCACTTTCTGCCATAAGAGTGGTGTCATCTGCATATCTGAGGTTATTGATATTTCTCCCAGAAATCTTGATTCCAGCTTGTGCTTCATCCAGCCCAAAGTTTCTCATGATGTACTCCACATATAAGTTAAATATGCATGGTGACAATGTATAGCCTCGACACACTCCTTTTCCTATTTGGAACCAGTCTGTTGTTCCATGTCCAGTTCTAACTGTTGGTTCCTGACCTGCATACACATTTCTCAACAGGCAGGACAAGTGGTCTGGTATTCCCATCTCTTTCAGAATTTTCCACAGTTTATTGTGATCCACATAGTCAAAGGCTTTGGCATAGTCAGTACACTATTCTTAGGTATGGTCAAAATTCGTGTTCCACATCATTTAGTATGCAGAAAACTGTTCTCTTTTCTCTTCTTTTCTCCTTCCAGAATGAATAGGGTGAGGAAAATTTCATCTTTCCCACCCCAAGGGCTCTTTTCCTAAGCAAGATGTTCTTTACACTGATATGATTAAGTCAATTCTTTTTTTATGAATCTGCTGCAGTTTGTTTTTTATTCAAACAATAAATTCATTCCTTCATCACAAGAAAATGGTCACAATTCCAATGGCACTAACTTGAGTACCAGACAAAGTGCAGTTTGAATAAGTTCCCAAACTTGCCCTCAGGGCAAGCTAGTTTCATGGATCTGTGTCTGTTCCTTTAATAAATGCAGAGGAGACATAGGAAAAGGTAAATAACTCAAATATCTTTGCTTCTGGGAAAGTTCTTCCTTGTTCATGTACTGTGGGTTTTACACTATTCTCTCAGGGATATATAAGTTTGTGTGCAGTCCCTTTACTTACTAAGCATTCATTTAGCTGATTATCAAATGCATGCATTTTAGTGTTTAAAGTCTGAGACTTTTTATTGTTTTTCCAACTCTGCTTTGCTATGTTTATGAAGCCACAAAAGCACACACCTCTCCAAGGACAGTTAATGGACTAGTTTTGCCTGTTTTCTAGTTCAGAAGGGTATTCCCCATAGGGAAAAATCATAGTTTCATTAACCGTTGCTGGAGCACTTTCCTGCTTTAAAATGCTGCCTTGGGACTTTTAGTGGGTGTCTGTGAAGAAAAGTGACAGAGGATTTGATGCCATAGGTCCAAACTTCACTGCATGGATATAGCTGCTGCTCATTACAGAATGCCTTTGCACACTAGGTTGAGGAATTTTCTCTCCTCCCTGAGGGCTCTCATGTAGGGGTAATAATGGGCCTTGAGTTTTTACCTCTTTTATTAAACTAGCAGACTGATATCTGGAAGGAGACTTTGACAATCTAATGAATGATGTGCTATAATTATGTTGAAACCACTGGTCCCATGTTAACTTTTCATCAGTCATCATAATATCACAGAGCTCGTTAAAGTTGAAATGCAGATGATATGGAATAGATTGATTTTGAGTCTCTATTAGTCAATAATTATATCAGAAGCTAGAAGAATGCATTCACAGTGGCATTTTTTTTTCTTTTGTTTATTTAGAGAAGATCCATGGGTTTTAAAAAAAGTTTTCAGAAACATTGCTGTGACTTTAAAATTTCCATTTAAAAATTATATGGTATGTTTTTTGTCAATTTTACAAGCTTATAATCTTATTACTTTGTCAGATTTTCCTTTTATCATTTTGATTCCATGACTCCATTAGAGAGGAATGTGTTGGTGGACTAGGTGCCCTGGTAAATCATCTGTGAATAAATTGATGAACTCAGTTTGTAGTATTCAGCCTGAATATTGTAGATCCTTATTCTTTACATTGGATATTTGAAATGGGGGCTAATTTATAATGCATATGACTGAAACAGATATATAAATAAGCAAAAGATATGTTGCAACCAAATTATTTTGAACAATATCTTCATATTGGTGATCTGTTTTCTCTATTTTTGGGCTAGATGCTTATCAATTTTATTAATTGTTTTAAAAAGGATCAATTGTTGTTTTTATTGACTTTTTCCTATTGATTTTCTGTTTTCAGTTGAATTGATTCCTGTTTTTTATTACCCTCTTCTTTCTGCTTGCTAAGTCACTTCAGTCGTGTCTGACTCTGTGTGACCCCGTAGACGGCAGCCCACCAGGCTCCCCCGTCCCTGGGATTCTCCAGGCAAGAACACTGGAGTGGGTTGCCATTTCCTACTTTGAGTTTATTTTGCATTTCTTTTCCTAGTCATTTTAGGTAGAAACTTAGATTGTTCATTTGAGAATTTTCTTCTTATATAAAATGAACATATAATACTATAATTTTCTTACTAAGCATTGCTTGGCTGCATACCACAAAGTTTGATTTTTTTTTTTGTATTTCCCTTTTACTTCAGTTAAAAAATTTTTTCCTTTTAATTTCCTACAGGTCTTTCATTGACCCATGAATTATTAAAAAGTATATTTAATTCTTTACTTTAAAAGTATTTTTTAGTTCCAATTACTGGTTTGTTTTTATTTTGTGGTCAGAGAATACATTTTTCATTTTTTTACATTTATTATATAAAGAATTATTTTATGCCTTGGGATATGATCTATTTTGTCATATGTAGCATGTGCACTTGAGAAAAATGTATATTTTTCTGTTATTTTTTGGAGTATTTATAAATGTAATTTGATCCAGCTAGTTGATGAAGTTTATTTCATTTTTTCTATTTTATTGTGGATTTTTAATCTACTTATTCTGTTGATTACTGAGCTGTGTTGAAGTGTCCAACTATAATTGCAAATTTTTCATATCTTTTTTCAGTTTCACTGGTTTTGTTTATTTTAAAACCTGTTTTTAACTGCACACATCTACAGATTGTTGTGTTCTTTGTGAAATGGTCTTTTTATTATTATGTAATGTTATCTGCAGATTGTTGTGTTCTTTGTGAAATGCCCTTTTTATTATTATGTAATGTTTCCCTTTGTTGTGCTGCGCTGCTTTTAGTCACTCAGTTGTGTCTGACTCTTTGCGATCCATGGACTCTAGCCCACCAGCCTCCTCTGTCCATGGGGATTCTCCAGGCAAGAATACTGGCGTGGGTTGCCTCTGGAGGAGGGATTGACCCCAACCCAGGGATCAAACCTAGGCCTCCCACATTGCAGGCAGATTCTTTACCTTCTGAGCTACCAGGGAGGCCCATGAATCCTGGAGTTGGTAACCTATCCCTTCTCTAGGGGATCTTTCTCATCCAGGAATCAAACCAGGGTCTCCTGCATTGCAGGTGGATTCTTTACCAGCTGAGCTACCGGGGAAACCCTGTTTCCCTTTACCTGTGGTCATTTTCCTTGCTCCAAAGTTTACTTTAATATTAATGGAACCATTTCAACTTTAATAACTCTTTACATGAGATATCAATTTCCATTCTTTTACTTTAAACTTACTTACATAATTATATTTACAGGACGTTTTTTGGTAGATAGCATACCTTTTGATTGAAATATTTATATCATTTACATTTATTGTTAATTCTGATGTGTTTCATTTGATACCCCATTTTAATATTTGTGGGTTTTCTTTCTTTTTTTTTTGGTTTGCTGTACTTCTTTTTATCTTTGTTCTATTTCTCTTTCCCAATCTTTTTTATGTCATTAAATTTTTTCAGCTTTCCACTTTAGTTTATATTTTGAATTTCCTTGCCTCTACTCTGCACTTTTTGTTACTGAAGTGTGAAGACAGAGAAAGGAAAAAGCAACAAGAATTTGCCTCATGTTCCTTGAATAGTAGTTTCTCTGATCAGAGAGAAGGGTTCCCCCGCCCTTAAACTTTTAGGTAACTACCCATTATCTCTGCTATGACTTTGCTATCACTGCTGCCATCCTATTGCCAGGGTATTGGGATGGTAGGGAAGAGGAAGAAAAATAAGCAGATGTTCTCCCTCATTCTTGGACCTAAACTAGAGAGCTTCTCTTATACGTATCTAGTGAACATGTCTGGTTTCTTAGCTATGCTTGGGAAAAAGAAAATAAACTCACCACCACTTCAAGGAAGCAGTTTGCATCCCCATCTCCCTTCTTGTTGCTACCATTTACTTTTCAGAGTTCTTAAATATCTGTTCTATGCATTCTATTGAGGGTTTATAGTTGCACTCTATAAGAAAAAACAGGGTGGCATATATGTATTTCATTTTCTCCAAGCCAAAATCCTTGAAAATATTCTTTTGTTGTTGATCAGCAAAAAGGCCATGTGATATACAACACATGCCGCTTCTGCTACTTGGTCGCTCAGTTGTGTCCAACTCTGTGTGACCCTGTGAACTTTAGCCTGCCAGGCTCCTCTGTCCATGGGGATTCTCCGGGCAAGAGTACTGGAATGGGTTGCCATGACCTTCTCCAGGGGATCTTCTCAGCCCAGGGATTGACCCTGGCTCTCCTGCATTGTAGATTCTTAGCCACTGAGCACCACAGAAAACCATGTAACACATAAAATGCCACATTTTCTTAAAGAAAAAGAAAATAGAACTTGATGAGCATTGTTATACCTCAACAAACCGTACATTAATTTCTTAAAAGTGAAATTTATTTAGAAAACTTTTTTAAGAAGGGTAGATTAATGTAGTAACTAAGATCACAGTGTCTTGGAAGCGACTACTTGATACCAATTGTCTGTGTAATCACTCCTATGCCTTCCATTCTATATGTGTAAAATTGGATACTTGAAATACCTACATCTTAGAATTGTTACACAATTAAAAAGACATAGAGTGGTACTTAGCATATAGTAAACACTATATAAGTGATAGCAATTGTTAGTGTGTGATCATACAGTGAATGCTACAGTCCTAAAACTAAGTGGAAAATACACTAAAATAGAGAGAAAACAATACTCTAAAATCTAACATGTGGGTGTGAAAGTATTGTCAGCAATTCCTTACAGCATTGAACATTCGAAGAAGAGCAAATTGCTAAACTTAAAGCACAAAATGAAAGATTACATATGAATCTATTTAATATAATTTGGGGTAAATTACAACAAAATGTGTAATTTAAATCTATATTTTGAGAAATTTTTGATGAAGTGATATTTTTTCCTATTGCTTAAATTTGCTTAAATGGTACAATTTGCACCTGTTTGAAATAGTTTCTTCCACACAAAAAAATTACCATGAATTGAAATCACAGCAAACACTGTCATTATATCTGTAGCTATGGTTGGAATACTATCTTCTTTCTTTACTTTCTTACATTAAAAAGATGTACATTTGTTGAGAATGTATGCAAAGTTCTGTGCTAGGCTTTGACTGAGCAATTAAATTTTGCTCAAAAATTTTACTTAAAATTCAGCTCAGTGAGATGGGCTCTGCTCTCTCTATCAAAAAATTTCACGCACGGATTTTATACACCTTTCCTGTTGAACCATTCTCTTCTTATTATCTATCTATATATAACCTATCTAACATACTGTGAATTTTACTTATTTTGTTAGTTTATTGTCTTTCACTAGAATATAAGCTCCATGCATGAAAGAATTAATGTTTTGTTCACTACATTACCACCACCATCTTTATAAGTGCTTAGTAAATACTGGAAGCTCAAAGAATTTGGAGGATAAATGGCTTAATGGACATTCATGATTCTTACTTCTTAATATGTATAATTATTATGAAATAAGGTAAATATATATATATATATATATATATGATTATTTAAATAACCCACATAGGTGGATTCAAAATGTAAAGAATAATGTTTATGAGGAGACAGCATGATGTAATAGTAAGAGCAAGTCTGAATTCACATTCTAGCTCCAATACTCATTAGTTATATAACCTTGAGAAAATTATTTCATTTCTCAGTTTCCTAGTCTGCATAAGTGAAAGTGAATGTTGCTCAGTCATGTCCGATTCTTTGCAAACCCATGGACTATACAGTCCATGGAATTCTCCAGGCCAGAATACTGGAGTGGGTAGGCAGCCTTAACAAGGGATCTTCTCAACCCAGGGATGGAACCCAGGTCTCCCACACTGCAGGCAGATTCTATGCCAGCTGAACCACAAGGGAAGCCCAAGAATACTGGAGTGGGTAGCCTATCCTTTCTCCAGCGGATCTTCCGGACCCAGGAATCGAACAGGGGTCTCCTGCATTGCGGGCAGATTCTTTATCAACTGAGCTATCAGGGAAGCCTGCAATGTAAATGACAATCCTTGTTTTAAATATGAACTAAGTGAATGCAGTCAAAGGTTTTTGACTGACTAGCACACAGGAGACTTGGACTATAAAGAAAGCTGAGCACCGAAGAATTGATGCTTTTGAACTGTGGTGCTGGTGAAGACTCTTGAAAGTCCCTTGGACTGCAAGGAGGTCAAACTGGTCAATCCTAAAGGAAATCAGTCCTGAATATTCATTGGAAGAACTGATGCTGAAGCTGAAGCTCCAATACTTTGGCATCCTGGTGCAAAGAACAGACTCATTTGAAAACACCCTGATGCTGGGAAAGATTGAAGGCAGGAGGAGAAGCGGTCAACAGAGGATGAGATGGTTGGATGGCATCACTGACTCAATGGACATGAGTTTGAGCAATCTCTGGAAGTTGGTAATGGACAGGGAAGACTGGCGTGCTGCAGTCCATGGGGTCACAAAGAGTTGGATATGACTTAGCAAGTGAACGGAACTGAGCACACAGGAGACTCTTAACAGTGGTTAGCAAGGCTTCCCTGGTGGCGCAGAGGTTAAAGTGTCTGCCTGCAATGTGGGAGACTTGGGTTCGATCCCTGGGTCGGGAAGATCCCCTGGAGAAGGAAATGGCAACCCACTCCAGTATTCTTGCCTGGAGAATCCCATGGACGGAGGAGCTTGGTGGGCTACAGTCCACGGGTCGCAAAGAGTTGGACACGACTTCACTTTCACTACGTATATACATACATACATCATTAGTTACTCAAACCTCTCTGCATGGTAAATAGGATAGGCATTCTTTTATTTTGTATTTATTACTTATTATTATTTAGCATGCTTTAATTTCAGATGAAGACAAACATGTGAACACAGAGCTAATAATTGATCAAACTGGAATTTGCAACCAAACCAAATTCTTAAAATTTTAAAGCCAAGTTATTTCTTTTAGACTTCTCTGGTGGCTCAGATGGTAAAGAATCTGCCTGCAATGCAGGAGACCTGGGTTCAGTGCCTGGTTCAGGAAGATCTAGTTCATCATCTTCAAATATTTACTGGGGTTCAATGCAGGGCATATTAATGTGTTTCATACAGTCTGGGGCCGGGAGGGGGGTGGGGGTGGGAGCAGGTAACAAAAATCCTGATACATTGATGCTCATCGTGGCATGGTTATAATGGCAAACTACCAACAACAGTCACCCAAGTTTCGGAGAAAAGAGATTATTGCTGAATCAGAGTGATGAGAGTGGACATCCTTGTCTTCTTCCTGACCTTTTAGAGGAAATTCTTTCAACTTTTCACCACTGTGTATGATGTTAGCTGTGGGTTTGTCCTGTATGGCCTTGATTATGTTAAGGTAAGTTCCTCTATGTCCACTTTCTGGAGAGCTTTTTATTTTATTTTTTAATCACAAATGGATGTTGAATTTTGTCGAAAGCTTCTTTTGCATCTATTAAGATGATCATATGTTTTTTATTTTTTAATTTGTTAGTGTGATGTATCACACCAACTGATTTTCAGATATTGAAAAGTCCTTGCGTTCCTGGAATAAACCCCACTTGATCATGGTGTATGATCCTTTTCATGTATCATTGGATTTGCTTTTCTAGTATGGTGTTGAAGATTTTTGTGTCTATGTTAATAAGTGGTATTGGCCTCTGTTTTTCTTTTTTTGGGGGGGTATCTTTGTTTGGTTTTGGTTATCAGGGTGATGGTGGCCTCACAGTATGAGTTTGGGAGTGTTCCCTCCTCTAATTTTGTGGAATAGTTTGAGAAGGATAGGTGTTAAATTTTTCCTAAATGTTGATAGAATTTGCCTGGGAAGCCATCCAAAGAAGACATACAGATAGCCAAAAAGCACGTGAAATAATTGCTAATTATTAGAGAAATGCAAATCAAAACCATAATGAGATGTCACCTCACAGTGGTCAAAATGGTCATCATCAAAAAGTCTAAAAACAGTAAATGCTGGAGAGGGTGCAGAGAAAAGAGAACCCTGCTAATTCTTGGTAGGAATATAAATTGGTATAACCACTATGGACGTTCCTTAAAAAACTAAAAATAGCATACAATCCAGCAATCCCACTCCTGGATGTATATCTGTAAAAAACATAAATTGAAAAGGTACATATACTCCAATATTAACTGCAGCATTACTTACAGTAGCCAAGACACGGAAATAACCTAATGTTCATTGACAGATGAAGCTAGATGTGGTTTATATATGAATATTATTCTGCAACAAAAATAATGGAATAATGCCATTTGCAATGACATGCATGGACTTAGAAATTAACATACTAAGTGGAGTAAGTCAGGCAGAGAAAGACAAATATCATATGATATTGCTTATATGCGGAATCTACAACGATGATACACCTGAACTTATTTACAAAGCAGAAAGAGACTCACAGATTTCAAAAACAAATTTATGGTTACCAAAGGGGAAAGGATGGTGGAGGGGGGATAAATTAGGAGTTTGGGGTTAACATGAGCAACTGCGATATAAATGGCCTTTCCAGGTGGCGCAGTGGTAAAGAATCCTCCTGCCAATGCAGGTGACGCAAGAGATGCAGGTTTGATCTCTGGAATGGAAAGGTCCCCTGGAGTAGGAAATGGCAACCCACTCCAGTATTCTTGCCTGGAAAATTCCATGGGCAGAGGATCCTGGTGGGCTACAGTCCATGGTATCACAAAAAGTGGGACACAACTGAGCGATGAAGCAAGCACATGCATGCGCTATTATATATAAGATAGATAATCAACAAAGACCTTTTGTACAGCACAAAGAACTCTACTCAGTATTCCATAATAACCTATATGGGAAAATAATTTGACAAAGAATGGATATATGTATTTGTATAACGGAATCAATTTGCTATACAGCTGAAACTAACACAACATTATAAATCAACTATACCTCAATGTAAAATAAAATTTGAAAAGAGGCTATTTCTCTAAAATATGAGCATTAATAGAATGAGGCAATGCATTCTCATGAAGATCAGATGCATATAGAGTACCAGTATTTGAACACAGGGCTCTATTTATAGTGGATATTTCTAGGAAGCAGGTTTGGAGCACTCAGCTGTGTGGTACAGTAATGCACTATCCAGGTCTCTATTTCAGGAAAGATTTATTTTGGTTTAAGAGCATGGGGCAAGAAGACACATCCTGCAGGGTTGTTCCTTCTTCAGAAAGTCACCTTGGCCCTGGTTACACCCTTAGGGAGACCCACAACCACTGATAGAGGTAGAGGTCTAAAAGGCCAGCCAGTCTGATCAATTACAAGGCACACTTGATGGGGCATTTTCAATCCTGAGCTTTTTTGTGGAGTTGCCACTGAAGTTTGACTTCTCTCTGCCCAGTTCTTTTTTCTCCTTTCTTCCACAAGTGTTGATCCTCACGATCCTTAGTAAACATCCTGCGCTAACTGTTGCAATCTCATTCTCAGAGGCTGATTTTCAGAGAATCCAGCTTGTGGCAGGACATATGGAAGGGGTCTCTGCAGGGAGCTCAGTATTTTACTCCTAGTCAGGAAAATGCAAAAAATTTTCCCTAGATAAACTGAACCAATTTGCAGTAGTCTCGGCAGTTGAATAATGCCCTCTGTATAGTTTACCCATCTTGGAATTTGAAGACTCAGTATTTTAAATTTCAGAAGTTCCCTGTGTTTCAACCTAAAAATAAAATATTTAGGTTGACATGCTGATAAGCCACTTAGCTCTTCAGAGACCCTGGTCTTCCATTCTTAGGAAACAACTACCAGAAAATAAATTTTACATTCATGAATGTAATTTAGAAAACAAAATCAGATTTACTGAGACATGGTGAAGTGAAGTGAAGTTGCTCAGTCATATCCGACTCTTTGCGACCCCATGGACTGTAGCCTACCAGGCTTCTCCGTCCATGGGATTCTCCAGGCAAGAATACTGGAGTGGGTTACCATTTCCTTCTCCAGGGAATCTTCCCAACCCAGTGATCTCCCGCATTGGAGGCAGATGCTTTAATCTCTGAGCCACCAGCGGGTAATTTAGAAAAAAATCAGATTTACCAAGACATGGTAGATTACCACATTATTAACAACAACAACAACAAAAAAACAAACAAAAAAATTGAGATAAGCTAATGTCTAACTACTAGAGTAGTTGTACCAGGGAAAACTATATACTCAATTGCTGGTACTTTGTTTTGTCAAAAATCATAGCAAAAACTTCCGTGTATGGAGAGAGAGAGAGAGACTATTTGAAGGAAAACTTCAATTTCTCTTCACCAAGATACCAGGCAGTATGGATCAGTGCTTTAGATTAGATGCTCTGTGACCTTATATTGTGATACTTCTCCAGCTGAGAGGCTGACATTGACACTGTGTGTTTCCTATATCTGCAGATGAAATTCAGCTGTCTCTAAGACCCCTTTCTATTAGAGGCAATTGAGACTTTGCTGTTTTTGCAAAGCTTATAAATTTGCAAGAGTGGAAACCTTAAGGATTTTCTTTTTCTTTTTTTCCCTTTTCTAGGAGTTTATTAATATTTCTAAATTTTTGTTTTCTATCACTCTCATTTTCCTCAAACTGTAGTGCTGATTTGTTGTGAGATCTGATTAATGACAACTTCTTGTGAGCTAGTTTTTTGAGGGCACTCATGCTGTTTGCACTGATTCTTACTCTGAAATTTCTTAGGTCAATGATATCTGCCACCCAGAGAAGGATCCCCCTTCATATTATTTTTCCCATCAAAAGACTTGCTCTTAGCAGAATTTTCACCTGAAGCCTTACTTATTGCTTCTAGAAACTGAGTGAAGATTAAAATGGCCAAAACCCCTGAATCTCATCATCTATTTTTTAATGAACTCTTTATTTTGAATAATTTTAGATGTGCAGAGAAGTTGCAAATATAGTGGCAAAAGTTGCTTTATACTCTTCATCCAGTCTACGTTACTGTTACCATTTCACATTATTGTGGTATAATTCTGAAAACTAAGAAACGCACATTAGTACATTACTATGAACTAAGCCAAACTTTATTTGAATTTCACTGCTTTTTCAACAATGCCTTCATTTTCTTTCACAATCACATCTGGGTACCACATTAAATTTCGTTGTCATGTTTTGCATTTTCCTTTATGACAGTGTCTTAGCCTTTTCTGTCTTCTGTGACCTAGACAGTTTTGAGGAGTCTGTTCAGACATATGGTAAGATATCTCTTAATTTGTGGTTGTTTGATTTTTTTTTCCCACAACTAAACGGGTGGTCACTTGGTCAAGATGGTCCTTGTCAAGTTTCTCCACTGTAAGATTACTCTTTCTCCTTTCCTTCTTGGAACTGAAGCCTCTATGTACAGCCCACACTTAAGAGACAGGAATTATGTTCCACTTCCTGGACAGGGGAATAACTACATACCTATGATTTGGAATTCATATATAAGAAAGATACTAATTCTTCCTCCTTTACTTATTTCTTTACTCAATCATTTACTTACATTATTACGGATGAATATATATTTATATTTTATGTTATGTTATTTTTTAAATTCTTTTAAATTGTTCCAGCTTTGGACAATGGGAGCTCTTTCATGTTAGCTACTCTATTTCTTTGAAATGATTCTTCTTTTTTTTTTTTTTTGCCTTTTTACTTTGTGAGACCACAAAATGCTCCTGGCTCATTTTGTGTTATCCTTGCCACACTTTTCCCGCAAACCAGCCATTTTCCCCCTGAACCTCTAATTCTTTCTATTAGAGCATGGTGTTTAGAAACCAAGACCTGGGTAATGGGTGTATCTGTTGTCACTGAATGTCATTGCTCCTAGTCCTTTTAGCTCACAGCGAGGTGATACATTCCTGTATGTGCTCAGTTGCTAAGTTGTATCCGACTCTTTGCAACTCCATGGACTCTCAGACTTTGTCCATGGGATTTCCTAAGCAAGAATACTGGAGTGGGTTGCCATTTTCTTCTCCATATTCCTGTATAGTAACTCCTGAACCTATAACTGTTTCTGTATTTCTTCACCTGCATACATATTAAGTTAAACATGAAAACTAATGTTTCTTACTCCAATACCACAGGGTTCCTTCTAGCCTTCTCCACTAGTTTGCAATCACTAAAATTCACTTACCTATTTGTTCAACTCCCACATACATGTAAAACAATTATAGAAATGTTATCTGCATCCTTGTGAAATATGGTGTTGGTGTATACTTCCTTTCTCTTTAGTTAGAGTTTCCAGTGGAAATATTGCTTCCCAAAGTTATTTACACAAACTCCTTTAAAAAAAAAATTCTCAGTCCCCTTAGAACATTAGAACAGTTATAACTATATTCATAATTTAAATTCTTTACCACAGTCTACATTCCAACCTGGGTTCTGTTCTTTCATTGATGGACATTTAGGTTTGTTTTTCTGTATTTTAGTTGTAGCAAATAGTGCTGCAATGAAAATGAGAGGGTAGATACTCCTCTGAGAGTCTCATTTCAATTCATTTGGATATATGTCCAGAAGTGGGATTTCTGGGACGTAATTCTTTTTCAAATGTTTTGAGGAATTAGCATACTGTTTTCCATAGCAGTTGCATGATTTGGCATTTCCATCAATAGCATACGAAAAAAACAGTGAGAGTGTTTGTCTCTCAGTGGTGTCCAGCTCTTTGCAACCCCATGGACTCTAACCTGCCAGGCTCCTCTGTCCATGGAATTCTCCAGGCAAGAATACCTGAGTGGGTAGCCCTTCTCCAGGCATCAAGAGCATATGAGGGCTTAAATTTCTCCACAACCTCGTGATTTTGAACATCTTTTCATATACCTGTTGGTCATTTGTATGTCTTTTTTGAAGAAATATGTGTTGTGGAAGTCGACTCATAAGTCAATCCATTTTTAAAAACTCAAAGAAAGACAACTCAAAGATAGAATGCAGAAAATATTTGCCAACTGTGTATCTGATTAGGGGTTAAACTGTAAACTATTTGAGAAACTCCTACAACACAATACCAAAAAAAAAAAAAAAAGTAATCAAATCAAAAGGTGGACAAGGGAGAGGATGTGATTAGCATATACCGTTTTCCCTTCCAGACTTGTTTATCAAATAAGTCATTATTCCTTTGGTGAGAAGTTAGAGAGGGAATGGAGAGAGGCCAGTATTTTAAGGCAGGTCTTTCCAAGTGAAAACAATAGGGAGTAAATATTTCCCCTAACAGTGCTGTTTAGATGCTCTTAACTTTCAGAATAAACTTACAGACAAAATATGGAATTCTTAAAATACGATTAAAGAAGAGAATGTAAATGTTATCTGTCAATTACAGCATTTTAAACGGAAAGGTTCAACTAAAACATGACAAATGGGATAGAGAAAGTGAAAATATGTCAAAGGAGCCGAGCATTATAATTTTCATAATTAAACACACAAAGCAACTAAACAAAAGACTAGGTAGAACTGGTAGGACAAGCACTGGAATTTAAAATGTCAGCATTGGGAAGGGGGGAGAGACTGTATGAATTAAATCCTTTAAAAAAAAAAACATCAAGTAGAGATCCCTGTGCTCTACAGTAGGTTCTGTATAATATCCTACATGGGAAAAGAATCTAGAAAAGAGTGGATATTTGGAATGGACATGTATACAATGTTTCATCTAAAGTGGATAATCAACAAGGACCTACTGTACAGCACATGGAAATCTGTTCCTTATGTGGCAGCCTGGATGGGAGGGCAGTTTGGTGAATGGATACATGTGTATGAATGGATGAGTCCTTCTGCTGTTCACCTGCAACTGTCACAACACTGTTAATCAGCTTTACTCCAATACAAGAGAAAAAGTTAAACCAATAAAGTGTAAAACATAAGATTAGGTTATGCATATGTGTAACCGGTTCACTTTGCTGTATACCTGAAACTAACACAACATTGAAAATCAACTATACTCCAATAAAAATTAAAAATATGCTAACAAAAACTTAAAAAATTAAAATGACAAAGGGAGAAATTAAAATCTATATTGATTATTAGAGTTAAGGAGCAAACTACCAAAAGAAATTAGAAACAGAGATGGTTGAAAGTAGTTGCTACAGGGAAAGAAGCCCTGGGTTTGCGAAACATAAGATGCATTATAAATCCTCTGTAAAATTTTATTTCTACCATGTGCACTTATTACTTGTCTAAAAATTGGAAATGGAAAAGCTGTTGGTTCAACTTTATGTGATTCCAATATTACAAAAATTTCCTATCTCTAATTTTATGATCATATACTGAAAAGAAACTATTAATAAAAATGTCATAAAATAATAGGCAGAATGAAATTCTAACATTTGATAATATTGTAAATTACTGACATCTTAAAAAAAATTACTTTCATTAAGTGCCAGTAGGTTTTGCTTGCTCTGAATCTCAAATTTTTCTTAAGAAAATTTCTTTTATTTTCTGAATTTTACTTTAACAATGTTATTATCTATTAGAGTTAAATATTGAAAAAAATGCTTAAACCTGATATTCTATGTAGCTATTTTCCTTTCTATAAATTAAAATAGCAATCATTTTCTAAAGTATTTTACAGAAGTTTAAGGAACTTAAACTTCAGCTTTGGCCTTAATGTTATGGATGAGGATTTCAAATTAGAGTTTTATTAGAAAAAGTCTCAGCCTTCTTGGAAGTCCTCTTCACTTTGCTATTTTAGTGATTCAAAAGAACAAAAAGTACCTTAGTTCTTATTTTATTAGCTTAATTGTTAAAGTAGACTAACTGACCACCTGAAGCTAATTTCTCTTTAGAAAACAGTACACTTGACAAAGTGATACTGTTCTCAATGGAAAGCAAAACTATTTTATTTACTGTTTTGGAAGGTGTGACTGCTTCCTCTAGCATTTCTGAAGCTTCTATGTGAAAACAGAAGACATCCTTACAATACCATCCCAGCATCAGCTATTGCATGCTGACTATTGAAACACAACTACTGATTCTATTTTTGTTGTTGCTATTGTTTCACAGGGATTTCATTTAGGTCATACCTAAATAGTCCAGCAGTTTTCCCTACTTTTTTCAATTTAAGTCTGAATTTTGCAATAAGGAGTTCATGATCGGAGCCACAGTCAGCTCTTGGTCTTGTTTTTGCTGACTGTATAGAGCTTCTCCATCTTTGGCTGCAAAGAATATAGTCAATCTGATTTTGGTGTTGACCATCTGGTGATGTCTATGTGTAGAGTCTTCTCTTGTGTTGTTGGAAGAAGGTGTTTGCTATGACCAGTGAATTTTCTTGGCAAAACTCTATTAGTCTTTGCCCTGCTTCATTCCACATTCCAAGGCCAAAATTGCCTGTTACTTCAGGTGTTTCTTAACTTCCTACTTTTGCATTCCAGTCCTCTATAATGAAAAGGACATCTTTTTTGGGTGTTAATTCTACAAGGTCTTATAGGTCTTCATAGAACCGTTCAACTTCAGCTTCTTCAGCATTACTGGCTGGGGCATAGACTTGGATTATGGTGATATTTAAGGGCCTAGATCTGATAGATAAAGTGCCTGATGAACTATGGATGGAGGTTCGTGACATTGTACAGGAGAAAGGGATCAAGACCATCCCCATGGAAAAGAAATGCAAAAAAGCAAAATGGCTATCTGGGGAGGCCTTATAAATAGCTGTGAAAAGAAGAGAGGCGAAAAGCAAAGGAGAAAAGGAAAGATATAAGCATCTAAATGTAGAGTTCCAAAGAATAGCAAGAAGACATAAGAAAGCCTTCTTCAGCGATCAATGCAAAGAAATAGGGGAAAAGAACAGAATGGGAAAGGGTAGAGATCTCTTCAAGAAAATTAGAGATACCAAGGGAACATTTCATGCAAAGATGGGCTCAATAAAGGACAGAAATGGTATGGACCTAACAGAAGCAGAAGATATTAAGAAGAGGTGGCAAGAATACATGGAAGAACTGTACAAAAAAGATCTTCACAACCCAGATAATCACGATGGTGTGATCACTCATCTAGAGCCAGACATCTTGGAATGTGAAGTCAAGTGGGCCTTAGAAAGCATCACTACAAACAAAGCTAGTGGAGGTGATGGAATTCCAGTGGAGTTATTTCAAATCCTGAAAGATGATGCTGTCAAAGTGCTGCACTCAATATGCCAGCAAATTTGGAACACTCAGCAGTGGCCACAGGACTGGAAAATGTCAGTTTGCATTCCAATCCCAAAGAAAGGCAATGCCAAAGAATGCTCAAGCTACCGAACAATTGCACTCATCTCACACGCTAGTAAAGTAATGCTCAAAATTCTCCAAGCCAGGCTTCAACAATATGTGAACCGTGAACATCCAGATGTTCAAGCTTGTTTTAGAAAAGGCAGAGGAACCAGAGATCAAATTGCCAACATCCGCTGGATCATCAAAAAAGCAAAAGAGTTCCAGAAAAACATCTATTTCTGCTTTCTTGACTATGCCAAAGCCTTTGACTGTGTGGATCACAATAAACTGTGGAGATAGGAATACCAGACCACCTGACTACCTCTTGAGAAATCTGTATTCAGGTCAGGAAGCAACAGTTAGAATTGGACGTGGAACAACAGACTGGTTCCAAATAGGAAAAGGAGTGTGTCAAGGCTGTATATTGTCACCTTGCTTATTTAACTTACATGCAGAGTACATCATGAGAAACACTTTACTGGAAGAAACGCAAGCTGGAATCAAGATTGCTGGGAGAAATATCAATAACCTCAAATATGCAGATGACACCACCCTTGTGGCAGAAAATGAAGAGGAACTAAAAAGCCTCTTGATGAAAGTGAAAGAGGAGAGTGAAAAAGTTGGCTTAAAGGTCAACATTAAGAAAGCGAAGATCATGGCATCTGGTCCCATCACTTCATGGGAAATAGATGGGAAAACAGTGGAAACAGTGTCAGACTTTATTTTTTGGGGCTCCAAAATCACTGCAGATGGTGACTGCAACCATGAAATTAAAAGACGCTTACTCCTTGGAAGAAAAGTTATGACCAACTTAGATAGTATATTCAAAAGTAGAGACATTACTTTGCCGACTAAGGTCCGTCTAGTCAAGGCTATGGTTTTTCCTGTGGTCATGTATGGATGTGAGAGTTGGACTGGAAAGAAGGCTGAGCGCCAAAGAATTGATGCTTTTGAACTGTGGTATTGGAGAAGACTCTTGAGAGTCCCTTGGACTGCAAGGAGATCCAACCAGTCCATTCTGAAGGAGATCACCTCTTGGATATCTGAATGATGCTAAAGCTGAAACTGCAGTACTTTGGCCACCTCATATGGAGAGTTGACTCATTGGCAAAGACTCTGATGCTGGGAGGGACTGGGGGCAGGAGGAGAAGGGGACGGCAGAGGATGAGATGGCTGGATGGCATCACTGACTCGATGAATGTGAGTCTGAGTGAACTCCGGGAGATGGTGATGGATAGGGAGGCCTGGGGTGCTGCGATTCATGGAGTTGCAAAGAGTTGGACACGACTGAGCGACTGAACTGAACTGAACTGAACTGAAGGGGTAAGCATGGAAACTGTAATATAATGGCATTGGAGAGTGACTAAGGCAGTGAGCTCAGTAGTGTTGACAAATTTCTGACTGTAACAGAGTTATTGTGATGCTAGGTTCTCCCCTGCACCTTCACCAAAGTTCTTTCTAGAAGCCCAGCATAGAGTAGTTTCTCTAGCTCTTTCAAGATTCCGTAGTCTAGCTAATGCTGCAGGATAAATCTCTCCCTTTCTGCTTATTAATTGGGTGGAGTCCACTATGTGACCAGAAGGTTGGCAAAAAGCAAGAAAATCAACTATGAACACACTAGTTCTTTATCAGTGTAAATTACTAATTCTACTTCATCTACTTCCCCAAATCTTGGCATTCTCCATACTTCTTCAGCTTTATAAGAAATTGCCAAACTCTTCTCAAGTGGCTGAACTCCTGCATTCTCACTAGCGATGATTGAGAGTGAGTAGCTGTTGCTTTACATTCTCACCAGGCATTGATATTGTCAGTTTTATTTATTTATTTTTTAAATTTAGCCACTTGCAAGTATATAGTTGAAACTCAACATTAAAAATCTAAGATTATGGCATCTGGCCTCATCACTTTAGGGTAAATAGAGGGGGAAAAGTTGAAGTGGTGACAGACTTTATTTTCTTGGGCTCTAAAATCACTGTAGATAATGATTGCAGTCTTGAAATTGGAGGATGCTTCCTCGTTGGACAGCATATTAAAAATCAGAAACATCACTTTGCCAATGAAGGTCCATATAGTCAAAGGTATGCTTTTTCCAGTAGTAATGTACAGATGTGAGAGTTAGGCCACAAAGAAGGCTGAGCATCAAAGAACTGGTTCGTTCAAACTGTCGTGTTGGAGAAGAATCTTGAAAGTCCCTTGGACTACAAGGAGATCAAACCAGTCAATCCTAAAGGAAATCAATCCTGATTATTCATTGGAAGGACTGATGCTGAAGCTGAAGCTCCAATACTTTGGCCACTGATGTGAAGAACTGACTCATTAGAAAAGACCCTGCTGCTGTGAAAGGTTGAAGGCAGGAAGAGAAGGGGATGACAGAGGATGAGATGGTTGGATGGTATCACCAACTCAATGCACATGAGTTTGAACAAGCTTCAGGAGATGGTGAAGGACAGGGAAGCCTGGCGTGCTGCAGTCCTAAGGGTCACAGAGTCTGACATGACTGATTGATTGACCAACATTATGGAAGAAAATGTAAAAAAGAATATATATATATATATATTTATATATATGTACAATGGGTCACTCAGCTCTACACTTGAAACTAACACAACATTGTAAATCAGCTATACTTCAATAAATACATTTTTAGAAAGAAACAAATCTATTGCATATAGTCTTAACAATTATTCAGGAAAATATTGACAAAATTAGAGGATGAGGGAGAATGAGGTGGGGCAAACATAGATCCTTGAACAGGTAAGACAGAATTTCCATGGGGACATTGATGGAGGGGGGCATGCTGAGGAGCAAAAGGTGAAGTTCTAGCTTGAGAGACGTGCAATTCAGTACTCGTGTAAATCAAGGGAAGATGAGTAGTCAGTGCTGATACATGAAGTCTCTAAATCAGTGTTTTATGAATAGGTGACCCACCAGATCTTAATTTTACTAAGAGAAAGCTTGCTTACTAAGAGGAAGTTTTCTGAGGAAGCATGTTCTAAGATAAAATAATTTAGGAAATGCCTCATAAGCACACACTCATAGCGAAAGACAATACCTGTCAGTACGTTCAAGATTTTCAGAAGTTTCCTACATTGAGGCAACTTGTATTATTTGCTTTTCTCAGAATTTTCCAGACCTTTTTTTTTTTTTTCCCCATGGCATATTCCTAGTCCATTTAATTAGCCTTGGAAAATGTTCTTGCATTTCCTTCCTCTTTTTTCTCATCATGTGTCTCTTCCATTTTCCAACAGAACCTGGACTGGAATGGCTTTTGCTTTTCTGTTAACAGCGTCTCCAAAGGCACACAGAATTTATCTTCTTTTTCCTTCTTTCCTGGAGAGTAGTGTTACATCATGAATTGTGTAACACTTAATCTTAATAGTGCCAAAGGCTGTGCTAAACATGTGCAAAGAAACAGTCCCATGTTATTCTTAGAAATGTGCCAAATCAGGGTGAATTTCATATACTTTATTTTGGCTACAGATTCCTCATATATTTAAAACCCTCAACGTTGTTTTCCACATTAAACTTTCAATAATTATTTCTTATTATAACAAGAATATGCACTCATACAAAAATTCAGGCAATTTACCATGTTATGTTTGAGTGCTTAGACTTTGAATTGTACTAACGAAAAAAATCAAATAGTATGGCTGCTGCTGCTACTGCTAAGTCACTTCAGTCGTGTCCCACTCTGTGTGAACCCATAGACGGCAGCCCACCAGGCTCCCCCATCCCTGGGATTCTCCAGGCAAGAACACTGGAGTGGGTTGCCATTTCCTTCTCCAACGCATGAAAGTGAAAAGTGAAACTATTGTGACTTAAATTAATATGTTTTGTATCATGGAGAAACTTCTGCCTTATGTTCATTGAGGTGTCTCTGATAAATGTGGCCTTAGATATTTTTAGCAATTCTAGTCTCATTGTTTCAACCAGAATTAAAAATAGACTTTGAAATGATGATATCAATACTAACTTTTAGCATGTTGGGATTAGGTTTAATTTTTAATTTTAGTTTTCTTCATAATAGTGCTTAGGTTATTTCATGCAAGCTAACGGTTGTCTCCTTATCTCTGTTTACATTTCCATTATCAGAATTTTAGCTTCAAATACAGCCTGGGTTTTGGCAAATAAGTGCCTCATTTGGGCTTCCCTTGTGGCTCAGCTGGTAAAGAATCTGCCCGCAATGCAGGAGACCTGGGTTCGATCCTGAGTTGGGAAAATCCCCTGGAGAAGGGAAAGGCTACCCTTTCCACTATTCTGGCCTGAGAATTCCATGGACTCTATAGTCCATGGGGTAGCAAAGAGTTGGACATGACTGAGGGCTTTCACTTTCGCTTCCACAGCTACATAAAAATGAAGTCTCTATTTCATAGTCTCTCCTCCATTTAGATGTGGGTATATGAGTAAATTCAGGCCAAGAAGAATGTCAGTAGAAGCTCCAGATATTGGCTGCCAGAAGTCTTCCTTTGCTGCCATCTTTATCTCTCTAATGCCTGAAGCTCGGGATCATTTTGAACTGTGAAGCATGCCATCTGTCGGGCAGGTTGCCTGGGACGGCCGTGCTGTTGGAGATCCCTAACAGTGTTTCAGCACCATAACTCAGCCCTAGACCACTTTCTCGGACTGTGACCTACAACACAGAGAAAAGCACACTCCTGTCTTGCTTGACGATGGCAGTGTTATTCTCTCAGTCGCGTCCAACTCTTTGCAACCCCAAGGACTGCAGCCTGCCAGGCTTCTCTGTTCATTATTTATTTATTTATTCATTAGCAGCCACACCCAATAATACAAATATGAATGGAGATAGGTTAGGAAAGCTGAGACAAGGAAAGCCTCATTGGGCTTATAGCTCTATTATACGAGAAAAACATCTTTTACAACAGTACATGCCGTACATGCCATTGTTTTACTTATTTATAATGAATTTATTATCATTTAAATATAAGTAATTTTAATGAACACATAAATAAAATTCAAACAAGTGTCATGGAGGCTAAAATGTTTACAATTTAAAGATTTAAAATCCAGTTTTATTGCTTACTTAAGTGTTATTATAGATTCCTTCTCAGAGCTTTCAAGTTCCTTAGTATATAATGCAGCTAAAAGAAGAGCTTTGAGAAGTAATTAAGATGATGGATTTAAAGTGTTTAACAAAATGCTTGCACATGGTAGACACTTAATACTTATTAGTTCTTATTGTTCTCTCTCTACTGCATTAAAGTTTTTGTACCAAATACTGGAAGTTAGAGTGGGATGATAGAGATTATGATGGTGATAACAATGATGATGATGACAGCAACAACATAAAAGTATACTTTCTACCTTTAAGAAAAGGGGAAGAAAGACAATTTGTCTTCACCTTTCATAAAAAAATCTCATCCAAAACTTTTTGAGACAAGAGTAAGGTCTTCCATCATTTCAAGGTTTCTTTCTCTCTTTGGACCTCCCTACTAAGACTGCTCAGTTTTGTCCAACTCTTTGCAGCCCCATGGACTGTAGCCTTCCAGGTTCCTGTGTCCATGGAATTCTCCAGGCAGGAATACTGGAGTGGGTTGCCATGCCCTCCAGGTGTTGAACCCGGGCCTGCATTGCAGGTAGTTTCTTTATCATCTTAGCTACCAGGGAAGACCCTACTCGTGACCATAACAGTAATATAACAGAGAGGTACTTACAGAGTTGTCCTAAATGTGGACAAATGTATTTCCTTTAATCCTAGGTCAGACCAAGTTGTTTTTTTCTAAAAAATTCTTTATTGAATAATAGCCTGCTGCTGCTGCTAAGTCACTTCAGTTGTGTCCGACTCTGTGTGACCCCAAAGGCGGCAGCCCGCCAGGCTCCCCTGTCCCTGGGATTCTCCAGGCAAGAACTCTGGAGTGGGTTGCCATTTCCTTCTACTAGTAGAGATATATTTATAATAAGTTGAAACTTTAGTGGTAACAGTTAATGTAGCTTCTCTTTGGAGCTCATTGCCCAGAACTTACATGCAATTCTCAAATCACCCCTCAAGTCACCTGTGGCACTACTGATACAGCTAGATGCTAATTCTACCAAATTCAAACTTCCTGGGGCAAGACATTTCTGCTATATTATGTGTCAGGGTATTTTGATAATTAGCAAAGCTTGGGATATGGTGTGTATTTTGGTACCTAAGTGTTGGCCTGCCTCAGTGAGGCACACAGAGGTGCTCTTTCACAAAACCTAGGTGTTCTCGCATTTAGGATCCTTTATGAGAGCTATCCTGCTAGTCTCCTTTTTATTCCAGCATCAATCCCTCCTTATGATGTTTAATCCTGTAATTTCCCTTCCTTCAATGAAAGGCTATTTTCTAAGGCAAGGATATAGCCTATCAATTTAATCACAAAAGATTAGTATATTATATAGAGAGGAGAGAACATTTTATTATACAGTATGGTACAGTGACTCTTAAATTTGCCATGCATCCCAATAACTGGAGTATTATACAACACAGTTTTCTAGACCTCACCCAAGAGCTTCTAATTTAGTGACTCAGGGCTCAGTTCAGTTCAGTCGCTCAGTGGTGTATGACTCTTTTTTTGACCCCATGGACTGCAGCACACTAGGCCTCCCTGTCCATCACCAAATCCCAGAGTTAACTCAAACTCATGTCTATTGACTCAGTGATGCCATCCAACCATTGCAGCCCCTTTTGTCCCCTTCTCTTCCCACTTTCAATCATTCCCAGCATCAGGGTCTTCTCAAATGAGTCAGTTCTTTGCATCAAGAGGCCAAAGTATTGGAGTTTCAGCTTCAGCATCAGTCCTTCCAATGAATATTTAGGACTGATTTCCTTTAGGATTGACTGGTTGGATCTCCCTGTAGTCCAAGGGACTCTCAAGAGTCTTCTCCAACACCATAGTTCAAAAACATCAATTCTTCAGCACTCAGATTTCTTTATAGTCCAACTCTCACATCCATACATGACCACAGGAAAAACCACAGCTTTGATTAGATAGACCTTTGTTGGCAAAGTAATGTCTCTGCTTTTTAATATGCTGCCTAGGTAGGTCATAACTTTCCTTCCAAGGAGCAAGCATCTTTTAATTTCGTGGCTGCAGTCACCATCTGCAATGATTTTGGAGCCCCTGAAAATAAAGTCTGTCACCGTATACACTGTTTTCCCATCTATTTGCCATGAAGTGATGGGACCAGATGCCATGATCTTTGTTTTCTGAATGTTGACCTTTAAGCCAACTTTTTCACTCTCCTCTTTCACTTTCATCAAGAGGCTTTTTAGTTCCTCTTCACTTTCTGCCATAAAGGTGATGTCATCTGCATATCTGAAGTTATTGATATTTCTCCCAGCAATCTTGATTCCAGCTTGTGATTCATCCAGCCCAGCATTTCTCATGATGTACTCTGCATGTAAATTAAATAAGCAGGGTGACAATATACAGCCGTGACATACTCCTTCTCCTATTTGGAACCAGTCTGTTGTTCCATGTCCAGTTCTAACTGTTGCTTCCTGACCTGAATACAGATTCCTCAAGAGGCAGGTCAGGTGGTCTGGTATTCCAATCTCTTTTAGGATTTTCCACAGTTTATTGTGATCTGCACAGTCAAAGGCTTTGGCATAGTCAATAAAGCAGAAATAGATGTTTTTCTGGAACTCTCTTGCTTTTTTGATGATCCAACCAATGTTGGCAGTTTGAACTCTGGTTCCTCTACCTTTCTAAATCCAGCTTGAACATCTGGAAGTTCATGATTAACATATTGTTGAAGCCTGGCTTGGAGAATTTTGAGCATTACTTTACTAGCATGTGAGATGAGTGAAATTGTGTGGTAGTTTGAACATTCTTTGGCATTGCCTTTCTTTGGGATTGGAATGCAAACTGACCTTTTCCAGTCCTGTGGCCACTGCTGAGTTTTCCAAATTTGCTGATATATTGAGTACAGCACTTCAACAACATCATCTTTCAGGATTTGAAATAGCTCAACTGGAATTCCATCACCTCCACTAGCTTTGTTCGTAGTGATGCTTCCTAAGGCCCACTTGATTTCTCATTCCAGGATGGATGCCTCTCGGTGGTTGATCACACCATCATGGTTATCTGGGTCACAAAGACCTTTTTTATATAATTCTTCTGTGTATTCTGCCACCTCTTTTAATATCTTCTGCTTTTGTTAGGTCCACACCGTTTTGAGTCTTTATTGTGCCCATCTTTGCATGAAATGTTCCCTTAGTATCTCTAATTTTCTTGAAGAGATCTCTCATCTTCCCCATCCTATTGTTTTTCTCTATTTCTTTGCACTTATCATTGAAGAAGGCTTTCTTACCTCTCTTTGCTATTCTTTGGAACTCTGCATACAGTTGGGTATATCTTTCCTTTTCTCCTTTGCCTTCTGCCTCTTTTCTTTTCACAGCTATTTTTAAGGTCTCCTCAGACAACCATTTTGCCTTTTTGCATTTCTTTTCCTTGGGGATGGTCTTGCTCCCTGTCTCCTGTACAATGTCACAGACCTCCGTCCATAGTTCATCATGCACTCTATCAGATCTAATCTTTTAAATCTATTTCTCACTTCCACTGTATAATCATAAGGGGTTTGATGTAGGTCATATCTGAATAGTCTAGTGGTTTTCCCTACTTTCTTCAATTTAAGTCTGAATTTAGCTATAAGGACTTCATGATCTGAGGCACAGTCAGGTCCTGTGGAGGAGGTCGCCATTTTCTTCATTACCTCCACCATAGTTTGGCCTGAGTTAAACAACAGGAGGGAACACAGCTCCAACCATCAGCAGAAAATTCTATTAAAGATTTACTGAGCATGGCCCCACCCATTAGAACAAGACCCAGTTTCCCCCTCAGTCAGTCTCTCCTCCCATCAGGAAGCTTCCATAAACCTCTTATCCTTATCCATCAGAGGGCAGACAGACTGAAAACCATAATCGCAGAAAACCAACCAATCTAAATACATGGACCATAGCCTTCTTTAACTCAATGAAACTATGAGCGTTGCCATGTAGGGACACCCAAGATGGACGGGTCATGGTGGACAGTTCTGACAAAATGTGGTCCATTGGTAAGGGAATGGCAAACCACTTCAGTATTCTTGCCTTGAGAACCCCATGGACAGTATGAAAAGGCAAAAAGACAAGACACTGAAGGATGAACTCCCCAGGTCGGTAGGTGCCCAAAATGCTACTGGAGATCAGTGGAGAAATAACTCCAGAAAGAATGAAGGGATGGAGCCAAAGCAAAAACAATACCAAGTTGTGGATGTGACTGGTTATAGAAGTAAAGTCTGATGCTATAAAGAGCAATATTGCATAAGAACCTGGAATGTTAGGTCCATGAATCAAGGCAAATTGGAAGTGGTCAAACAGGAGATGGCAAGATGAACATCAACATTTTAGGAATCAGTGAACTAAACTGGATTGGAATGGGTGAATTTAACTCAGATGACCATTATATCTACTACTGTGGGCAGGAATCCCTTAGAAGAAATGGAGTCACCATGATAGTCAATAAAAGATTCCGAAATACAGTATTTGCATGCAATCTCAAAAACGACAGAATGATCTCTGTTCATTTCCAAGGAAAACCATTCAATATTGAAGTAATCCAAGTCTATACCTGACCAGTAATGCTGAAGAAGCTGAAGTTGAATGAATGAGGTTCATGACATTGTACAGGAGACAGGGATCAAGAACATCCCCATGGAAAAGAAATGCAAAAAAGCAAAATGGCTGTATCAGGAGGCCTTATAAATAGCTGTGAAATGAAGAGAGGTGAAAAGCAAAGGAGAAAAGGAAAGATATAAGCATCTGAATGCAGAGTTCCAAAGAATAGCAAGAAGAGATAAGAAAGCCTTTTTCAGTGATCAATACAAAGAAATAGAGGAAAAGAACAGAATGGGAAAGGCTAGAGATCTCTTCAAGAAAATTAGAGATACCAAGGGAACATTTCATGCAAAGATGGGCTCGATAAAGGACAGAAATGGTACGGACCTAACAGAAGCAGAAGATATTAAGAAGAGGTAGCAAGAATACACAGAAGAACTGTACAGAAGAGATCTTCACAACCCAGATAATCACGATGGTGTGATCACTCGTCTAGAGCCAGATATTCTGGAATGTGAAGTCAAGTGGGCCTTAGAAAGCATCACTACGAGCAAAGCTAGTGGAGGTGATGGAATTCCAGTAGAGCTATTTCAAATCCTGAAAGATGATGCTGTGAAAGCGCTACAC
Organism: Capricornis sumatraensis; assembly: GCF_032405125.1. Lineage (NCBI taxonomy): Eukaryota > Metazoa > Chordata > Mammalia > Artiodactyla > Bovidae > Capricornis > Capricornis sumatraensis. The sequence continues at coordinate 68,435,234 of NC_091079.1, forward strand.
TCAATATGCCAGCAAATTTGGAAAACTCAGCAGTGGCCACAGGACTGGAAAAGGTCAGTTTTCATTCCAATCCCAAAGAAAGGCAATGCCAAAGAATGTTCAAACTACTCCACAATTGCACTCATCTCACACACTAGTAAAGTAATGCTCAAAATTCTCCAAGCCAGGCTTCAGCAATACGTGAACTGTGAACTTCCAGATGTTCAAGCTGGTTTTAGAAAAGGCAGAGATCAAATTGCCAACATCCTCTGGATCTTGGAAAAAGCGAGAGAGTTCCAGAAAAACATCTATTTCTGCTTTCTTGACTATGCCAAAGCCTTTGACTGTGTGGATCACAATAAACTGGAAAATTCTGAACGAGATGGGAATACCAGACCACCTGACCTGCTTCTTGAGAAATCTGTATGCAGGTCAGGAAGCAACAGTTAGAACTGGACATGGAACAACAGACTGGTTCCAAATAGGAAAAGGAGTATGCCAAGGCTGTATATTGTCACCCTGCTTATTTAACTTATATGCAGAGTACATCATGAGAAACCTTGGACTGGAAGAAACACAAGCTGGAATGAAGATTGCTGGGAGAAATATCAATAACCTCAGATATGCAGATGACACCACCCTTATGGCAGAAAATGAAGAGGAACTAAAAAGCCTCTTGATGAAAGTGAAAGAGGAGAGTGAAAAAGTTGGCTTCAAGCTCAACATTCAGAAAACAAAGATCATGGCATCTGGTCCCATCACTTCATGGGAAATAGATGAGGAAATAGTGGAAACAGTGTCAGATTTTATTTTTTGGGGCTCCAAAATCACTGCAGATGGTGATTGTAGCAATGAAATTAAAAGACGTTTACTCCTTGGAAGAAAAGTTATGACCAACCTAGATAGCATATTCAAAAGCAGAGACATTACTTTGCCGACTAAGGTCCGTCTAGTCAAGGCTATGGTTTTTCCTGTGGTCATGTATGGATGTGAGAGTTGGACTGTGAAGAAAGCTGAGTGCCAAAGAATTGATGCATTTGAACTGTGGTGTTGGAGAAGACTCTTGAGAGTCCGTTGAACTGCAAGGAGATCCAACCAGTCCATCCTAAAGGAGACCAGTCCTGGGTGTTCATTGGAAGGACTGATGCTGAGGCTGAAACTCCAGTACTTTGGCCACTTCATGCAAAGTGTTGACTCATTGCATGTACACCCGTGGTGGATTCATGTCAATGTATGGCAAAACCAATACAGTATAATAAAGTAAAATAAAGTAAAAATAAAAAGTTAAAAAAAAAAAAAAGAAAAGACTCTGATGCTGGGAGGGATTGGGGGCAGGAGGAGAAGGGGACGACCGAGGATGAGATGGTTGGATGGCATCACTGACTCGATGGATGCGAGTCTGAGTGAACTCCGGGAGTTGGTGATGGACAGGGAGGCCTGGCATGCTGTGACTCATGGGGTCACAAAGAGTCAGACATGGCTGAGTGACTGAACTAAACTGAACTGATGAGGACCTATAAGATTTTCTGGAACTAACACCCCAAAAAGATGTCCTTTTCATTATAGGGGACTGGAATACAAAAGTAGGAAGTCAAGAAATACCTGACGTAACAGGCAAATTTGGCCTCGGAGTACAGAATGGAGCCATGCAAAGGCTAATAGAGGTTTGCCATGAGCATGCATTGGTCATAGCAAACACCCTCTTCCAACAACACAAGAGATGACTCTACACATGGGCATCACCAGATGGCCAATACCGAAATCAGATTGATTATATTCTTTTGCAGCCAAAAATGAAGAAGTTCTATACAGTCTGCAAAAACAAGATTGGGAGCTGACTGTGGCTCAGATCATGAACTCCTTTTTGCCAAATTCAGTAACTTGGAGTAGATTCTTAAAAGTTTACATTTCTAACAAGTAACTAGGTGGTGCTGATACTTTGTGTCTAGGTGCTATAAATTAAGAATCACTGAAAAATAAAGTCAATAAATACAGCATCACATGTGATAAATGAATATAGTTTGTAGAAAAGTGAGAGTGATTATACTTGCTCCATTGATCAAATGACATATCTCATATATGGGAACTTTGCAGAAAACTTTGTGATTGACTCAAAGGAGAAGCAAGTGATGGAGATGAAAATTTCAAGAGGAAGAGACTGTGTGAGTAGAAGTCATGTGTATTTCAGAGGTGTATCAAAGGGTGTGGATGAAGTATACAGTTTGTGAAAGGGAAAAATGGGAAACATTTAATAGTTTAGTGCAAAATACTCTTAAAACAGATAATTTAATATTTTAATTGGTTAAATGTACCTTAAAAAAAGATACATTATTTTAGTTTTGGAAGTTACTTAGCAAACAAAGAAAGACAATTTCTTTCTTTATCTTTGAAGTACTGAATGTATTCAGAGAAGTCATTAAGTATCTGAAGCAGGGCTTTCCTTTAAAGAGAAAATTATCTGTGTTGTGATTTGAATGGATTGAACTGGGTTAATTCTATATATTTCGGGAACAGATTAAATTATTTCAGAAAAAAGCAATCTTCCAATTCTCTTTATTTTGTATAATTCAGGGTGTTCATTTCTTTGAAGGAAAATGATTCTTTAATATGTGGGAAAAATGTTTTCCTTTAGTAAATGATCAGCTTATTTTTAAGGGATTAAAGATCTATATTTAGGACAAAATAGCATACTGTGTTTTCCCAAACACAGCGTCAATGATATCATGTTGGCACCTTGGAACTGGTGATGCTGACAGTAACAAATCTTTTAGAGCACAGAAGTTATTTACGCCTACTGTGTGTGTAAATCAGGACTGATAACTTCTTCTGCCTACCTGGTTGTTAAACATTTACCAATTGGTGGTTTACTGAATATGCCATGATATGACATGTTATGCTATGAACAAATATAAAGATCCAAGAGCATAAATATAAAAGAAGCCAAAGGCAGAGCAAGGAATGCCTAAATTGATATCTCAGTCTCTGAGTCCTGGGCTAATCTCTCTTTGACTTGATTTTTACGTCCTTGCAAGACAGAGAAACAAGCAATTGGGCACACAAAGTGCGAGGTGGTATGAGACCACTGCAAAGAGGCACAGTACAAAAACAGGACAATTAAAAGGTGAACATCTAAATGAAAAAGGAAAAAAAATTACACTCATGTAATGAGACTAGGAAAAATCTTGTTTGTCATGGCCTAAAATCTGAGTAAAAAATTTTAAGTTCCTTTGAGAAAATGAAGGCACTAGATTTTCTTCTCTTGGGTTCTGGGATTCGAATTTACACTACATGTGCCTTCCGGCATAAATTTCAAAAAGTGCCAAACATTGATTCAGTCAGATTATACTTTTGGGACACAATTGAGTTAAATTAAAAATCAGTAACAAATCTAACTTTAAAAAATATGTTGTGAATTTAAAACATTTATAAATAATCCATGTCCAAACCAGAAGTTGTGTTATTAATATTAATGTTAAAACATTTAGACCTGTTGGTCTAAATAAGAAAATATTTTACATCAGCTGTATATAGATATTTCTGCTGACAAAGCCTGGAATCAGTAATCTCCCCAGCCAGAAACAAGCATTCTGGCCCAATGTTGATTATTTCTGCCGCTCTGTGATGAAAAGAATCAGAGGTCATTCGACAAATGGATGAGTTGATGTCTGAAATGAAGTATGAGGACAGAATGGTGTGGAACATCTTTACATGCTAGATGAGAAGTACTAAAAAAAATGGAAATTACTGAAAAAAGTATACATATCAAGATGCATAAGCATTATTAAAGGAGCTTCCACTGACCAATTTGAGTATTAAAGTCAATAAGGATAGAATGGGTTATAACTCAATGAATGAAGTGGGAATCCCTAGGACAATACTGATAGAGATACGGAAGAAAAAAAAATAAATAAATACTTGTCCCATGCCAACTAATAGATACAGAAGAAAAGATGAACCTCAAAAACTCTTCACTTGTCACTCTTCAAAGTAATGATTGATATATTCAAGAATTTCAATGGATGCTAAAGCAAATTAATTAGAAGGGAGAAACTTTACAATGGAAAAATCTCATGTATTCCATGTTCACCAGGTGATCAAAGTTAATGTTAATGGGACAAACGTACATTATGCTCCTTTCTTTTTGATTCATTTCTGGTAATATTTACTTGATCACATCCCATTTTCTGTTTTCTCTTTCAATTACTCCAATTATGTATCAATTTTATTCTCATAGACTGGTCCTCTGTTTCTCTTCTTTTTAAATTATCCTCCTTTCTTCCATTGCTATTTTCTATTTTGTTATTTCTGGAAGATTTCCTAAGTGAAATTGAAAGTGAAGTCTCTCAGTCGTGTCTGACCTTTGCAACCTCGTGGACGGTAGCCCATCAGGCTCTTCCATCCATGGGATTCTCCAGGCAAGAATACTGGAGTGGGTTGCCATTTCCTTCTCCAGGGATCTTCCTGACCCAGGGATTGAACCCAGGTCTCCCACATTGCAGGCAGATGCTTTAACCTCTGAGCCACCAGGGAAGCTAAGAGTTTTTATTGTACAGAACTCTCTTTGTTAAAAAATTTTTTTTCTGCACATTGCTTCATAATACCATTTTATTGTTATTTCATGCATCCAGTCATATTTCTGAGATATTTAATACTAGGGTTTTTGTAACGTCTTTATTTTGCATTATTTATGTTTTCTCCAAATTTCTTTTGTTTATTTATTTTGGTTTCTCTCTTTCATATGAAATGCTTCATATTTGGCAGTCCTCCATTGTCTATTTATGTTTAAGATGAGATGTATATAAGCTGATTGGAAACTATGTGCCTGGAAGGACTTTGAGCTTTTCTGAAGGATAACTTGGGTCTTTTGTGGTGGTACATTTTTTTCCCCAATTCCCTTCCTTTAACTTGTCAGATTATTCACAAAAGACTATCAATCTTCTACTTGGAAGGACAACTGCCAACGTTTCAGGAGATAAATGAGGGAAGGAATTTAGAAGCCTCAATATTTAGTAGTGAAATTTATTTCAATCTTTTAATTTTCAATTTAATACTCCAACACCCAAAACCCAGAGAATTTTTGTTTTACAGTATCTAGACACTGAACTTTGGGTCTTACCTCATGATGGAAGATTGACAGTCTATAGCTATGCAGAGTTGGTGTCTAATTACTTTATAAAGAGACATTTAAATAGTCCACCTATTTTTTGGTCACCCCTTCACTATTGCTTCTAGAAAGAGTTGATGCCATTGACTTCTGAGCCTTTAGGAGCCTCTTCAACTTAAATCAGGTAATTTCTTGATTTCACTGCTAGATAAGGAATCAAATCCTTTGATCATATACTGAGTCACTACCCATCTATCTACTTTTGGTGTGCTGTGCTCAGTCATGTCCAAATCTTTGCTACCTCATGGACTGTAGCCCACCATGCTCCTATGTTCATTAAAATTTCCAGCAAGAATATTGGAATGGGTTGCCTTTTCCTACTCCATCTTCTTTTTAGCTCTCAAAATTTAGTTTTGTATCCTCCTTTTCCTTATCCTTTACTGATGTTGGTTCATACTTTTAAAAATCAATTTGCTAAACAAATGGAACCTAATCAAATTTACAAGCTTCTGTACACAAAAGAAACCACAAACAAAATGAAAGGACAATCTACAGACTGGGTGAAAATATTAGCAAATGATGCAACTGACAAGGGCTTAATTTTCAAAATAAACAAATAGTTTATACAACTCAATAACACCAAAAAACAAACAAACCAATCAAACAATGGGCACAAAACCTAAATAGACATTTATCCAAAGAAGACACACAGATGGTCAATGAGCTCATAAAAAGATGCTCAACATTACTAAGTATTCACATCAGTTCAGTTCAGTGGCTCAATTGTGTCTGACTCTTTCTGACCCCATGAACTGCAGTACACCAGGCTTCCTTGTCCATCACTAACTCCCAAAGCTTGCTCAAATTCATGTCCATTGAGTTGGTGATGCCATCCAACATCTCATCCTCTGTCATCCCCTTCTCGTGCTAATTATTAGAGAAATGCAAATCAAAATCACAGTGAGTACCACCACACAATCATCAGAATGGCCATCATGAAAAAGTCTACAAATAACAAATGCTTAAGAGGGTGTGGAGAAAAGGGAACCCTCCTACACTGTTGGTTGGAATTAAGTTGGTGCACCACTATGGAAAACAGTGCAGACCTTCCACAAAACACTAAAAAAATAGAATTGCCTTATGATCAGACAATCCTGGGCATATACCTGGAAAAAACCTAAAATTTGAAAAGATACATGCACCCTAATGCTTATTGAAGCATTATTTACAATAGCCAGGACATGGAACAACCTAAATATCCATCAACAGAGGAATGGATAAAGAGGATGTGCTATATACATGCAATGGAATACTACATAGTATTGTATACCACATACATTAAAAAGAATAAAATACTGTCATTTGCAGCAACGTGGATGACCTTAGGGATTATTACATGAAATGAAGTAAGTCAGAAAGAGAAAGACAAATACCATGTGGTATCACTTATATGTGGAATCTAAAATATGACAAAAATGAAGCTGTGAAATAGAAACAGACTCACAGAAACAGAGAATAGACTTGTGATTGTCAAAGGGGAGAGTCATGGGGGGGACTGAATTGGGATTTGAGACTAGCAGATACATATGCAAACTACTTTATATGGAATAGGTAAACAACAAGGTTCTACTGTACAGCACAGGGAACCATATTCAATACCTGTGATAAACCACAATGAAAAAGAATATTAAAATGTACACACACACACACACACACGTAAGAGACATGAGTTTGATCACTGGGTCAGGAAGCTCCCCTGAAGGAGGGCATAGCAAACCACTCCAGTACTTTTGTCTGGAGAATTCCATGGACAGAGAAGCCTTGTGGCCTACAGTCCATAGCAGTGCACAGAGTCGATATGAATGAAGCAACTTAGCATGCATGCACACACACACACACACACACACACACACACACACACACACACATATATATATATATATACACATAGTTGTTCAGTCACTAAGTCATGTCTGACTCTGTGCAAACCAATGGACTGTAGCCCCAGGCTCCTCTGTCCATGGAATATTCCAGGCAAGAATACTGGGGTAAGTTGCCATTTTCTTCTCCAGGGATCGTCCCAAACCAGGGATCAAACTCCAATCTCCTGCACTGGCAGGCAGATGCTTTACCACTGAGCCACCAGGGAAGCCCCAAATGTGTGTGTGTGTGTGTGTGTGTGTGTGTGTGTGTGTGTGTGTGTGTGTGTGTGTGTGTGTGTATATATATATATAAAAATATGTGTGTGTGCACATATATATATAACTGAATCATTTTGCTATATAGCATAAATTAATACAGTATTATAAATCAGCTATACTTCAATAGAAAATAAATAAATATAATAAAAATAAATTTGTTGCCAGGTTAGAATTTTTTTTTAAGGCAAGAAATAATGACTTTATTTGGAAAGTTGGCAGGCTGAGAAGCTGACAGACTAATGTCTCAAAATATCCATTTTGTCCAGGTCTGGATGCTAGCTTCTTTTATAGAATAGAGATGGAGAGGAGGTAAGGAAGCAAAGTAAAAAGGTCTTAAGTATTGCAAATATCGCCTAGAAAGACCAGCCTCTGGGAGAATACGTGTTAATTTCTTCTTTTTCTGTAGCTTTACGGGTAGATACAAGTATTATTTACTTATTTTTTGGCTATGCCACGTGATATGTAGGATTTTAGTTCATGCCCATGGATTGAACCTGCATCCCCTGTATTGCAAGGCAAAGTCTTAAAGACTGGACTATCAAGGAAGCCCCTTAGAATTTTTAGAATACTAGAGCTTAATGCATGTTTTCAAAGTGAAAACATAAAGTGAATATTGAAAAGTAATTTGGAAAAATTTAAAGTCCCTAGAATCTATAATGCTAAAGAATCCTAAAGAGGGGCTTTTTTGTACATCTTTCATTTTAATTTTCCCTTAATTTGGCAAGACCTAAGAGTGGGAAAGCCTGAGGGAAGCTGGTTTTTTTTGAAACTGTGAGAGTAAGCTTCCATATATGGAGAAGGCAGCAATCAAGCTAATCTGTGAGAAGTTGTAAAAGCCTACATAAAAACCAAAAGCCAATTGTGCCAATAACTGCTCTGAGCATTTAATTCATACATTATCTCAAATAAATTTTACATCAACAGGCTTCTCAGGTGGTGGTACGGTAAAGAATCCGCGTGCCAATGCAGGCGACACAAGAGACAAAGTTTAGATTCTTGGGTCAGGAAGACTTCCTGGAAGAGGAAATGGCAACCCACTTCAGTATTGTTGCCTGAGAAACCCCATGGACACAGGAGACTGGTGCGATACAGTCCATGGAACTGTGTAATGGAAACAGTTCGCGACTTTATCTTTTGGGGCTCCAAAAACACTGCAGATGGTGACTGCAGCCATGAAATTAAAAGACACTTGCTTCTTGGGAAAAAAAAGCTATGACCAAAATAGAAAACATATTAAAAAGCAGAGACATTATTTTGCCAACAGAGGTCTATCTAGTCAAAGTTTATGGTCTTCCAACAGTCATGTGTGGATGTGAGAGCTGGACTATAAAGAAAGCTGAGCACCAAACCATTGATGTTTTTGAACTGTGGTGTTGGAGAAGACTCTTGAGAGTCTGTTGGACTGCAAGGAGATCCAACCAGTCCATTCTAAAGGAAATCAGTCCTGAATATTCATTGAAAGGACTGAAGCTGAAGCTGAAACTCCAATACTTTGGCCACTTGATGTGAAGAACTGGCTCATTGGAAAAGACTCTGATGCTGGGAGGGATTGGGGGAAGGAGGAGAAGGGGATGACAGGATGAGATGGTTTGATGGCATCACCAACTCAATAGACATGAGTTTGTGCAGGCTCCAGGCTTGGTGATGGACAGTGAAGCCTGGCATGCTGCAGTTCATGGAGCTGCGAAGAGTCAGACATGACTGAGCACACACAAGCACGTGTGCAATTCTTATATCTGTGAAATAATCATGTTTATTTTCATTCTACTGATGACAAAATTGTGGGTGGGAGAGGTGAATTAATTCACTTGCTACTATCTAACTGATTTTGGAAAGCAAAGCATTTGATACTCTAGTCCAATTGATTCCAAATCTGTTTTTAACCACTGCATGATAAAGAACTGAAAAGCATTAATCAAACTTCTTTGGTATGCATCACTTCTCAGATTGACATGAATGCTGAACAAAAATATTATTCAAAAATTTTTTCCTCTATTAAAGGCATAACCTAAAAATTGTGCTTGATTTGCTTATGAACTGAAACATAATGTGTGTGCATCTGATTCATGCCATTGTTATCTAAGATTCTTTATAATGTCTATAATGGGAAATTATTAGACTATATGCAAAACTAGAGGAAGCAACACTAGTTTCCACTTAATTAGGACAAAGTATCTGCATGAGGGCATGAATAGAAAGTTATGTTTTAGGTTATTGTACTGAGTGTAAGCTGGGCTCATTATATTCTGTATTTTTAGTTTGTTTGTTTTACCAGAAAATAAAACAGAAACTTGAAAGCATACCAGAATTATAATCTGAGCTGTTTTCCATGTATTAATGACATAATTTAATTCAATACAGCTTTATAAATTAAAACTGACTTTCAATATTAGTTGAACATGTGCTGATAAAACTTCTACTTTAATGGTCACTGGGTAAACATAAAATTACATGTTTACTAGATGACTTGTACTATAATTCTAGTTTGGTTAGTAATGTAAGTTATTTACAGATTTCCATATCCTGCTTCCCTTAGAAAAATATAAGGTATATTTACTGTGGAGAATGCAAAAGCTATTGGCTAGTAATACTGGGGAACCATGTCTGCCCCTATACCTGAAGGGGCAAGGAAAGGAGATGGTTACTATACCCCCAAACAATAGCGATATGAGGGGCACAACTGGGGAGGAGAAAGATCTTTAGGCAGGGAGAGGGTCAGAGGAATCAATACCCAGATCTCACTCTCCTCTTTCCCTCCAATCTCTATTGCTGTCTCCTATTGTCCAAAGTCAGATTCAAGTCAGAGATCAAAGGAATCTATAGACATAATTATGTTGTGTCTGGAACAATGGCAGGGTGCAAATAGATGATGAGTTGATTCAGGATGGCAAAATGAAGTGTCTGCCAGAGTAGGAAGGCAAGTTAGCCAACGTTTACTAATCATTCACTGTTATCAGAAGACCTTTGGAAGCTAAAATGAATGACAGGCTCCATTCTTCATAAAAACAATCAAGCTAATGAAACAGATATGAAAGAAGTAAAGGTATTATTACATGATCACACTTAAACATTTAACAAATAGATGGTAGAAAAGTGCTGACACAAATAAAGATAGTGTGGGTAAAAAAAGTTAAGACATCAAGAAATACCTATATAAATAACTATTTCAAGTTAGTGAAATTTACATTTTAAGCTTTTGTTTTGCTCTCACATTTACATACTTATGAAAAATCTTTTAGAGACACCATAGGTTGGTTATTTAGAAATACTAATTATTTAAAATTATTTAATTATTTGGTGCCCAATATGCTACAGGAGATCAGTTAAGAAATAACTTCAGAAAGAATGAAGGGATGGAGCCAAAGTAAAAACAATACCCAGTTGTGGATGTGACTGGTGATAGAAGCAAGGTCCGATGCTGTAAAGAGCCATATTGCATAGGAACCTGGAATGTTAGGTCCATGAATCAAGGCAAATTGGAAGTGGTCAAACAGGAGATGGCAACAGTGAACATTGACATTCTAGGAATCAGGAACTAAAATGGACTGGAATGGATGAATTTAACTCAGATGACCATTATATCTACTACTGTGGGCAGGAATCCCTTATAAGAAATGGAGTAGCCATCATGGTCAACAAAAGAATCTGAAATGCAGTACTTGGATGCAATCTCACAATGACAGAATGATCTCTGTTCGTTTCCAAGGCAAACCATTCAATATCACGGTAATCCAAGCCTATGTCCCAACCAGCAACACTGAAGAAACTGAACGGTTCTATGAAGACCTACAAGACCTTTTAGAACTAACACCCAAAAAAGATGTCCTTTTCATTATAGGGGACTGGGATACAAAAGTAGGAAGTCAAGAAACACCTGGAGTAACAGGCAAATTTGGCCTTGGAATATGGAAGGAAGCAGGGCAAAGACTAATAGAGTTTTGCCAAGAGAATACACTGGTCATAGCAAACACCCTCTTCCAACAACATAAGAGGTGACTCTACACATGAACATCACCAGACGGTCAACACTGAAATTAGATTGATTATATTCTTTGCAGCCAAGGATGGAGAAGCTCTATACAGTCAGCAAAAACAAGACCAGGACCTGACTGTGGCTCAGATCATGAACTCCTTATTGCCAAATTCAGACTTAAATTGAAGAAAGTAGGGAAAATCATTAGACCATTCAGGAATGACCTAAATCAAATCCCTTATGATTATACAACGGAAGTGAGAAATAGATTTAAGGGACTAGATCTGATACACAGAGTGCCTGATGAACTATGGACAGAGGCTCATGACATTGTATAGGAGACAAGGATCAAGAGCATCCTCATGGAAAAGAAATGCAAAAAAGCACAATGGCTGTATGAGGAGGCCTTACAAATAGCTGTGAAAAAAAGAGAAGTGAAAAGCAAAGGAGAAAAGGAAAGATATTCTCCTTTGAATGCAGAGTTCCAAAGAATAGCAAGAAGAGATAAGAAAGACTTCCTCAGCGATCAATGCAAAGAAATAGAAGAAAACAACAGAATGGGAAAGACTACAGATCTCTTCAAGAAAATTACAGATGCCAAGGGAACATTTCATGCAAACATGGGCTTGATAAAGGATAGAAATGGTATGGACCTAACGGAACCAGAAGATATTAAGAAGAGGTGGCAAGAATACACAGAAGAACTGTACAAAAAAGATCTTCATGACCAAGATAATCACGATGGTGTGATCACTCATCTAGAGCCAGACATCCTGGAAAGTGAAGTCAAGTGGTACTTAGAAAGGATCACTACGAGCAAAGCTAGTGCAGGTGATGGAATTCCAGCTATTTCAAATCCTGAAAGATGATGCTGTGAAAGTGCTGCACTCAATAGGCCAGCAAATTTGGAAAATTCAGCAGTGGCCACAGGACTGGAAAAGGTCAGTTTTCATTTCAATCCCAAAGAAAGACAATGCCAAAGAATGGTCAAACTACCTCACAATTGCACTCATCTCACATGCTAGTAAAATAATGCTCAAAATTCTCCAAGCCAGGCTTCAGCAATATGTGAACCATGAACTTCCAGATGTTCAAGCTGGTTTTAGAAAAGGCAGAGGAACCAGAGATCAAATTGCCAACATCTGCTGGATCATTGAAAAACCAAGAAAGTTCCAGAAAAACATCTATTTCTGCTTTCTTGACTATGCCAAAGCCTTCGACTGTGTGGATCACAATCAATTGTGGAAAATTCTGAAAGAGATGGAAATACCTGACTACCTGAGGTCTGCCTCTTGAAAAGCCTGTATTCAGGTCAGGAAGCAACAGTTAGAACTGGAAATGGAACAACACACTGGTTCCAAATAGGAAAAGGAGTACGTCAAGGCTGTATATTGTCACCCTGCTTATTTAACTTATATGCAGAGTACATCATGAGAAACGCTGGGCTCGAAGAAGCAGAAGCTGGAATCAAGATTGCCGGGAGAAATATCAATAACCTCAGATATGCAGATGACACTACCCTTATAGCAGAAAGTGAGCAGTGGTTGACTTTATTTTGGGGGCTCCAAAATCACTGCAGATGCTGATTGCATCCATGAACTTAAAACACACATACTCCTTGGAAGGAAAGTTATAACCAACCTAGACAGCATATTAAAAAGCAGAGATATTACTTTGCCAACAAAGGTCCATCTAGTCAAGCCTATGGTTTTTCCAGTGGTCGCGTATGGATGTGAGAGTTGGAGTGTGAAGAAAGCAGAGTGCCGAGGAATTGATGCTTTTGAACTGTGGTGCTGGAGAAGACTCTGGTGAGTTCCTCAGACTGCAAGGAGATCTAACCATTACATCCTAAAGGAGACCAGTCTTGGGTGTTCATTGGAAGGACTGATGCTAAAGCTGAAACTCCAATACTTTGGCCACATCATGCGAAGAGTTGACTCACTGGAAAAGACCCTGATCCTGGGAGGGATTGGGGACAGGAGGAGAAGGGGACGACAGAGGATGAAATGGCTGGGTGGCATCACCGACTCGATGCATGTGAGTTTGGGTGAACTCCGGGTGTTGGTGATGGACAGGGAGGCCTGGCGTACTGCAGTTCACGCGGTCGCAAAGAGTTGGACACGACTGAGCAACTGAACTGAACTGAACTGAATTATTACAAAAAAAACCCCCACATATTTGTGTGTGTAAAATATTTGAGTTTTTATATGTAACATTTTATCTTTTGTAATGTGCCTTTAAGTTGTACAATAGCTAATTTGGATGTAGAATCATGTTTCACAGAATTTTAAATGATAAAAACTAAGTTATAAGCACTATTTGAGTTCTAATATTAACTTTTATTGGAGTATAGTTGCTTTACAATATTGTGTTCAGTTAAGTTCAGTTCAGTGGTTGAGTCATGTCCATGCTTTGCGACCCCATGGACTGCAGCATGCCAGGCCTCCCTGTCTGTCACCAACTCCTGTAACCTGCACAAACTTGTGTCCATCGAGTCAGTGATGCCATCCAACTATCTCATCCTCTGTTGCACCCTTCTCCTCCTTCCATTCAAGCATCAGGGTCTTTTCAAATGAGTCAGTTCTTTGCATCAGATGGCCAAAGTATTGGAGCTTCAGCATCAGTCCTTGCAATAAAGATTCAGGACTGATTTCCTTTAGGATTGACCAGTTGGATCTCCCTGCAGTCCAAGGGATGCTCAAGAGTCTTCTCCAACACCGCAGTTCAAAAGCATCAACTCTTCAGTGCTCATTTTCTTTATGGTCCAACTCTCAAATCCATACAGGACTACTGGAAAAACTGTAGCCTTGACTAGATGGACCTTTGTTGGCAAAGTAATCTCTCTGCCTTTTAATATGCTGTCTAGGTGGGTCATAGCTTTTCTTCCAAAGAGCAACTGTCTTTTAATTTTATGGCTACAGTCACCATCTGCACTGATTTTGGAGCCCAAAAATATAAAATCTGTCACTATTTCCATTGTTTTTCATAAATTTGCCATGAAGTTATGGGACCGTATGCCATGATATTAGTTTTTTGAATGTTGAGTTTTAAGCCAGCTTTTTCACTCGCCTCTTCAACCTTCATCAAGAGGCTCTTTAGTTCCTTTTCACCTTCTGCCATAAGGGTGGTGTCATTTCCATATCTGAGGTTATTGATATTTCTCCTGGCAATCTTTATTTTATTTTTTCCTTCATCCAGCCCAGCATTTTGCATGATGTACTCTGCACATAAGTTAAATAAGCAGGGGACAATATACAGCCTTGACATACTCCTTTCCCAATTTGGAACTAGTCCATTTTTTCATCAGAGAAGGCAATGGCACCCCACTCCAGTACTCTTGCCTGGAAAATCCCATGGACGGAGGAGCCTGGTAGGCTGCAGTCCGTGGCGTCGCTAAGAGTCAGAAACGACTGAGCAACTTCACTTTCTCTTTTCACTTTCATGCATTGGAGAAGGAAATGGCAACCCACTCCAGTACTCTTGCCTGGAGAATCCCAGGGATGGCAGAGTCTAGTGGGCTGCCATCTGTGGAGTTGCACAGAGTTGGACACAACTGAAATAACTTAGGAGCAGCAGCAGCATTTTTCCATTTATGGTTTTAACTGTTGATTCTTGACCTGCATACAGATTTCTCAGGAGGTATGTAAGGTGGTCTGGTATTCCCATCTCTCTCAGAATTTTCCACAGATTGTCGCGATCCACATAGTCAAAGGCTTTGGCATAGTCAATGAAGCAGAAGTAGATATTTTTCTGGGACTCTCTTGCTTTTTCTATGATCCAACAGATGTTGGTAATTTGATCTCTGGTTCGTCTGCCTTTTCTAAATCCAGCTTGAACATCGGGAAGTTTTCAGTTTACTACTGTTGAAGCCTTGTATGGAGAATTTTGAGTATTAGTTTGCTAGCCTGTGAGCAATTGTGCAGTAGTTTGAACATTTTTCCACATTGTCTTTCTTTGGGATCAGAATGAAAACGGACCTTTTCCAGTCCTTTGGCCACTGCTGAATTTTCCAAATTTGCTGGAATATTTAGTGCAGCACTTGCACAGCATCATCTTTTAGGACTTGAAAAATCTCAGATGGAATTCCATCAACTCCACTAGGTTTGTTTGTAGCGATGCCTCCGAAGACCCACTTGACTTCGCATTCCGGGATGTCTGGCTCTAGGTGAATGACCACACCATCCTGGTTGTCTGGTTCATGAAGATCTTTCCGTATAGTTTTTCTGTGTATTCTTGCCACCTGTTCCTGATATCTTCTGCTTCTTTTATGTCCATATCATTTCTGTTCATTTTTGTCCCCACCTGTGCACAAAATGTTTCCTTGGTATCTCTAATTTTCTTGAAGAGATCTCTAGTCTTTCCCATTCTATTGTTTTCCTCTATTTCTGTGCATTGATCACCGAGAAAGGCTTTCTTATCTTTCCTTGCTTTTGTTTGGAACTCTACATTCAAATGGGTATATCTTTCCTTTTCTCCTTTGCCTTTAGTTTCTCTTCTTTTCTCAGCTATTTGTAAGGCCTCCTCAGACAACCATTTTGCCTTTTCGCATTTCTTTTTCTTGGGAATTCTCTTGATCACTGTCTCCTATACAATGACATAGTTCATCAGGGACTCTGTCTGTCAGATGTAATCCCTTGAATCTACTTGTCACTTCCACTGTATAATCATAAGGGATTTGATTTAGATCACACCTGAATGGTCTAGTGGTTTTTCCCTACTTTAATTTAAGTCTGAATTTGGCAATTAAGAGTTCATGATCCAAGCCACAGTCAGGTCCTGGTCTTGTTTTTGCTAACTGTATAGAGCTTCTCCATCTTCGGCTACAAAGAATATAATCAATCTGATTTTGGTATTGACCATCTGGTGTTGTCCATGTGTAGAATCTTCTCCTGTGTGGTTGGAAAGGGTCTTTGCTATGGCCAGTGTGTTCTCTTGGCAAACTTCTGTTAGCCTTTGCCCTACTTCATTTTGTACTCCAAGGCCAATTTTGCATGTTACTCCAGGTATTTCTTGACTTCCTATTTTTGCATTCCAGTCCCCTGTGATGTAAAGGACATTGTTTTATGGTGTTAGTTTTAGAAGGTCTTGTAGTTTATCATAGAACCATTCAACTTCAGCTTCTTCGGCATTAGTGGTTGGGGCATAGTCTTGGATTACTGTGATACTGAATGGTTTGCCTTGAAAACGAACAGAGATCATTCTGTCATTTTTGAGCTTGCACCAAATACTGCATTTCGTAACATTTTGTTGACTATGAGGGCTACTTCATTTCTTCTAAGGGATTCTTGCCCTTAGATATAATGGTCATGGTAGATATAATGGTCATCTGAATTAAATTTGCCCATTCCAGGACAAGGCAATGGCACCCCACTCCAGTATTCTTGCCTGGAAAATCCCATGGATGGAGGAGCCTGGTAGGCTGCAGTCAATGGGATCACAAAGGGTCAGACATGACTGAACTACTTCACTTTCACTTTTCACTTTCATGAATTGGAGAAGGAAATGGCAACCCACTCCAGTGTTCTTGCCTGGAGAATCCCAGGGATGGGGGAGCCTGGTGGGCTGCCATCTATGGGGTCGCACAGAGTCGGACACAACTGAAGCAACTTAGCAGCAGCAGCAGTCCATTTTAGTTCACAGATTCCTAAAATGTTGTGTTAGTTTCTACCTATATAGCAAAGTGATTCAGCCATACATACAAATACATGCTCTCCCTTTTGGATTTCTTTCCCATTCAAGACACCACAGAGCATTAATTAGAGTTTGCTATGAGATGGCTGGATGGCATCACTGACTCGATGGACCTGAATTTGGGTGAACTCTGGGAGTTGGTGATGGACAGGGAGGCCTGGTGTACTGCGATTCATGTAGTCACAGAGTCAGACATGACTGGGCAACTGAACTGAACTGGACTGAACTGATGCTATATAGTAGGTTCTCATTAGGTATCTATTTTATGCATAGTATCAACAGTGTATATGTATCAATCCCAGGCTCATGATTCCCAGCTCCCTGTCCTTTCCCCCTTGGTATCCATACATTCCTTCCCTATGTTTATGTCTCTATTTCTGCTTTGCAAACAAGATCACAAAAAGAATGAAACTGGGTTATTTGTAGAGACATGGGTGGACCCAGAGTCTGTCACACATAGTGAAGTATTAAGTCAGAAAGAGAACAGATATAGTATATTAACACATATATGTGGAATCTAGAATGATACAAGTGATCTTATCCACTGAATAATTTTCCAAGTTGGTTCAGTTATTGTATTTTCAGATTCTACTAATTATTTCAGTTTAATGTTCATCTTTACTATAAAAATCCAACTCGTTGGAAGATATAATAATCTGAGGATTATATAAATAATCTGAGGATGCGACCACCAGTTGCCCTTTCACCTGTACCCAGGTGATTGAAGGCTCCTCCATCCATCCCCCATTCTCAGTCTTAGGAAAGTATGTTCTGCCCATGATTCCCACAGTGGGGTTCATTTTTCAGAACACAGCCTTGAGAGCAAAGCATTGTTGAAACTATCTGGATGGTAAGCATGACTGACTGCTTTAAGGTCTCTACATTAACATGATTCTGGCCAGTGAGTGCGGAGATCTACTTATCTTGGAGCCAATTAAGATGAGCCTTGTAAATAAGTTTCCTTTCTTATTAAAGCTGCCACCTACCAATCTGGAAGATTCTGCCTCTTTCTTGAGTCTTTCCTTGCCTTCCAAGTCTAAGGCCAATTTCAGATTTCACCCTGGAAGCTGTCCAGTTTATAAACCAACATTTATGTGTTTGTCTAGTTTTTTTTCATGGTGAAGAAGCTGAATGAAAAACTTGATATTTATCCCCTGAGTACAGAGGTGAGAAATGATTTCTTTTTTACTCAGAAAAGGTTTCTACAGGGTATGAAAACTCTAATTTTTAAGCAGTCTGAACTTGCTATTATGCTAAGATTGTTCTTTTTAACATATTTCCTGTATAAACAGGTTGTTTTTGGCTCTGAATTTGGCAGTTTAAATGTATTTTCTGATTACTCTTTGTTAAGTTTAAGTCTTTATGAACTAGTTTGTGGCTAAAAGAAATTTTCAAGCAGTCTCTGAAAGAAGTTTTTACTATTTTGTAATGTTGAGATGTCATTTCAATATACTACAGAGAACCTCGCGATTACCTTGTTATTGCTTCTCTTACTACTGCAGTGGATTTTACAATGGAGTCGGCATTTCAAGTTATTGTGACCTGTAGACCCAGCAGAGCACATACACTTTTTAACTGTCCTTTACAAAATGAAAACAAATTACCTTTTGCATACTAGATTTTTAAATGTATCTTAAAGACCTTAGAAATGTTAGGAATTAACAAGGTGTGCTTTATTGCAAATATTTAAAACACAGAGAAAGAGGGATGAGATAGAGGAAGAGAGAGAGACAGACAGGTTTGAATGCTTTTCATTGAATGATAAATCTAATCTGGTCTCTTCCATATCTCATTCTCACCAGCATAAGGCCAGTCAATCACTATCTAATCTGATGTAGCTAACCCAAGATTTTCCTTGCCGCCTGAATGCCAGCTCATCTCATTCTTATTTCCTGCAAATGTGGGTATTGATTATATTATAAGCTAGGACTCAATATTAGCTGCTTGGATTATCAGAGTTTAATTTTGGCAGCAACAATATAACTGATTCAAGCTGAATACTGCTTTGCATTATAGGTCTGTATCTACTTCACTATGGAAGGACTGAAGGTGTCCTCAACCTTGAGCTCACTCTTGGACATTGAATGACTATGAAACATTTCCAAAAGAGGGAGTACATGGAAGATACTAATAATACAGTGATGGCCCTGATGATCAGCCACACACTTTCTCAGCCTCAGTAGTACAGATACTTTAGACTGAGAACTTGTTCAGGGTGGGAAGCTGTGCATTCTAAAATGTTTAGCAACACCTAAGGCCTTTACCCAGGAGAAGGCAATGGCACCCCACTCCAGTACTCTTGCCTGGAAAATTCCATGGACAGAGGAGCCTGGTAGGCGGCAGTCAATGGGGTCGCTAAGAGTTGGACATGACTGAGCAACTTCACTTTCACTCTTCACTTTCATGCATTGGAGAAGGAAATAGCAACCCACTACAGTGTCTTGCTTGGAGAATCCCAGGGACGGGGGAGCCTGGTGGGCTGCCATCTATGGGGTCGCACAGAGTCGGACATGACTGAAGCGACTTAGCAGCAGCAGCAGCAGCAAGGCTTTTACCTAATAGCCAGTCCTAGCCCTCTTCTCCTAAGATGTAACAATACAAAAAATGTCTCAAGACATTGTGAAATGTTTTCTGGATGGCAAAACTGTCTCCAGTTGAGAACAACTGATCGTATCTTGGCTACCATGTATGGTATTCCTGGCACAACAGTATGGACTTATTTGTGCTTTCTTTCTTTCCTTCCTTCCTTCATTATTTCTTGCCTTCCTTCTTTCCTTTTCTTTTGAGAAAGGTAGTATATTTTTTCTAGTTTAAAAAAACATGTGGTTGTAATTATTGTATTTCCTTGTGGTATACTCATATAGAGAAAATTTTATTGGACATTGGCTGGAGAAAACAATGTATCCCCATTTAATTCAATCTTTACACGACAGTCAGGATGTTATTTTTAAAACAGCATTCTTTATTGGATCCTATTGGCACCGTATTAGTACCAAAGATATTTCTTACTAATTGCAATTTAAAAAGTGTAATTCCTTAACAGGGCCTTCGAGACTAATTCAGCTTCTGCTTCTCTATTCAAATCCTCACATCATTCTCCAATCTGTTCAACTGAAACGGGTCACTCTCAGTTTCTTTAATGTTCTTTGGTCTACCAGGACATTTGTAGAAGCCTTTTTCCCCCATAAGAATAAATCTTCCTCAATTCCTGTATCTTCCTTTCAGCCAATAGTTTTCATTGGCTAATTACTACTCAACTTGAAGATCACTTCAAGATCATACTTCAAGTTGAGTATGTATATAATTATATATCACTACTCAGAAATTTTAACCTAAATTTGGCCTCATGTTATAATATTTTTGGATAGAACTCTTTCCATTTTCCAGTTAAATCAATTTACAATGATATTTATTAATATATTTATACTTTATATATCTGTCTTCTCCACTAGACATTATATGAGTAGAGACTATATTTGGAGACCTTGTGAAAAGTCACTCTTTAGCATTGTAGAGACCATTTATGATTCCTATACTTCTACCTAAGGAGGTCTATGAAAATACTTTTGCATATCTGTCATTGGGCATAAAAATAAAGTTGAAATATTAATGTAAGTCAGAGGTTACATATGAGGGAACTTTCAGTAAATGATCTGTGATTATGTTGGCTATAGATAAAATATTAAATATTAAGTGAGAGTTTATTGTGAAATAGTGCCTAAGGATTATTAATTTGTTATACTAATTTTAAGTATTCAGAAGAGGATTAGAGTGACTCCCATAGATGGTAAGGGAAGATTTCTATGATATATAGTAAGTCTTAGATATGTTCCAGGTAATCTAGATTTAAGCCCATCGCTTCCTATACAAAATTTGGTATGTGAAAATTTTAACAAATTTTAAAATATAGCTTCATCAAGGACACCCATGTCTCATAATTTGTCTCTGGACCGATGAGCTCAGATAGGCACCAAATAGCACTTCCAGGAGTGTGATGGAGGAGTTTTGTTTATTCTTTCAACACTGAATAAATTGTCAAACAAAATGTTCTTTCTTCTGCCCTAAGGGGCAATTACCATGGGTAGAAAGATTCTTCCCTGGTGGCTCAGATGGTAAAGCATCTGCCTACAGCGCGGGAGACCTGGGTTCAATCCCTGGGTCAGGAAGATCCTCTGGAGAAGGAAATGGCAGCCCACTCCAGTACTCTTGCCTGGAAAAATCCCATGGATGGAGGAACGTAGTAGGCTACAGTTCATGGTGTTGCAAAGAGTCGGACACGACTGAGCGACTTCACTTCAGAGAGATACAAAACCTCAGCGTGGTTCTTGACTTGTTCCTAAATCTCCCTGGATAAAGTTGTTAGCTACAGAGGAAAATGAAGGAACAATAACATCTTATATTCAAACTCAAGATGCTGACTGCTGCTGCTAAGTCACTTCAGTCGTATCCGACTCTGTGCAACACCAGAGACAGCAGTCCACCAGGCTCCCCCGTCCCTGGGATTCTCCAGGCAAGAACACTGGAGTGGGTTGCCATTTCCTTCTCCAATGCATGAAAGTGAAAAGTGAAAGTGAAGTCGCTCAGTCGTGTCTGACCCTCAGCGACCCCATGGACTTCAGCCTTCCAGGCTCTTTCATCCATGGGATTTTCCAGGCAAGAATACTGGAGTGGGGTGCCATTGCCTTCTCCACAAGATGCTGACACTTGCATACAAAATATATGTTTCTTGGATGAATAGAAAAAAGGAACAAAGATAGGAGTGAAGGAAGGAAAAAAGAAAGACTAAAGGAAAGAAGGTAAGGAGGAAGGAAAGAAAGAAAGAAGGAATGAAGAGAAAAAAAATGACTAAATCCATGTTATTCTCTTGAATAGAAAGAAGCACTATGACAAATCCTCAATGAATATTTGGATTTGCACACAGCCTGCTCTTTTTAGAAAGAATGTAAGACAGTATACATGCATGATGTACAGAAGAAATCTGAAGAAAACTTATTTACATCTTATTTTTATGTTTTAAAAGCTATTACTAACTTAAATTTCTATATCTCATTAAAATTTTTAAAGAAACTTTATACAGAGATAAATATCACAAAATGACAGACATCATTCTCAGTATGAATTGTTACTGAGTTTTTAACCTCATAGCCCTCTTTGTTTGACTTGGAGTTAGAGGCTGAAAGGGATGTAAATTTTCAGTCTTTCAACTCACTGCTTATACATTTCTTAGTTTAATTTCTCTTACTCCCGTTCCTCCTTCTTGCTTTCTTTAGGTATCATTGACATCTAGATGCTTAATTTTAGCTCCAGTCTCCCCACACACCAGTTCTCTCCCCAAATGTGAGGATTTGTGATATTGCCTCAATTTTCCTTCCCAAAGGATTCTTCTCTCCTTTTATTTCTGCATCTAAATTCTCTGATATTTTTATGAGCTATGCAAATTAGAGCTTTGGAAAAGTTTTTTCATTCATTTCTTATTGAAAGAGTGGCAATGGTCTGCATTTCCTTGTAGCAGCTATAACACTTTAGGAGGGATTAGAACACAAAGAGCACATTATCCCAACTTTGCTTACAGGAATGGTTTTAGAATGCACTGCATGCAGAGAAAGCATTTGTTTTCCAAAATTATTTATCAGAGAAATCAATCAGATCATCAGTGCACTGTAACCACAGGCCATCTGCTGGAGATAAGACAGCTGTGTCACACATAATCCTTATTTATATCAGCATTCCTCTAGGGAACTTTAACTGTAATCATCTCTCAACAGGGAATTCTTAGGTCATCAGTAGGTTAGTACTTGTTTAGAGAATAGGAGAAGGAGGAAGAACATTCAAATAAAATTAGTACCCAAAATGTAGCATTTTTCCTGAGCTAAATAAACTCAATTTAATGACAGATGGGATTTAACCAGTTAAATTCTTGTGTTTAAGCTCTCATGAGTCACCAAGGTACTAAGATTAGAATTCACAGAGCCTGAAGTTTCCAGCTCATTGCTTAACCTGCTGAGTTCTACTGTTTCTTTATCATTCTGCAAATGAGAACGAGGGTACACAATGATGCTATACTACTGTCTACTCCATGTCTTCAGGTAGGCATTAAAAATTGGTGTAATCAGATTGAAATTAGCATAGACATCCAGCAAACCAGAGTTTGTACTAAGGTGACAATATCCCTTTCTCTTTTTATAAGTTACCATGACTGATAAAACTTGGTTTACTCAACTGATTTTAAGAAAGCACTAAGGCCTTTACTGACACAAAAACTCCAGGATAGAATGAGATATATATTTCTTTCTGGAACAGTGTGGTAGAAAGAAGTCAATATTGTCAGGAGACCTGATTTGATCCTTATACTGCTACTTTATGTTGTGTGATCTTAAAGAAGTCATTTAATCATTTGGGTTTAAATTCCCTCATCTATAGAACGAGACTGGAGATACCTACACTATCTACCTGAGAAACTTAGTGTAATGCTAGTGTATGTTATAAACGCTATAAAAAGAAGCAGTGCTATACTATATTAAGTTGAAATACACTTAAATGTGAGCATTTTTGTATCCGTGACTATGATCTAAAATTTCCCCTGATATGAAAATTTCAGGATGTATTGAGCTAAAAGTTAAATATAGTAACGATGTACATTGTTAGTGTTTATCATCAGAAACATTGAGGAATATTGACTTATACGCTAGTAAAAGAACTTAGAAGATGGAGTACATGATAGATGTTATGTTCTAATAGTATTTGTCTCACAAAAAATCTTAAATAACATTTTGAATTCCTGGCTCAAATATATTTTCTAATATATATCTGTCATTCTAGAATATTTTTGCAACATGGTTTTAAGCCAAGAAAATCAAAGGTCTTGTTCATTTTCATACTACTTGGCAATGCTCAGCAGATTGTTACACTCCATTGTGGAGAACATGAAAATTACTTTATGCTATGAAATTTTGAAGATGTTATTATTGGCATATGGGATGGTTGAATAAACAGTTGAAATTTCAAATGTAGTCAAAAGGATTCCCTTTATGACTGAAATGAATGGACATAAATGCCTTTCTTTTAAATTTCTGCAATAATTTTATACCATTTGGTAAATGTAGGAAGATGAGAAAATCTAATTATAATCTATAGTCATTAAATGAGGCCCAAAATAGCTCTCTAAAACAAACAGCAACATTTCTAGAATGTACCAATATCTATATAAGTTGCAAATCTTTCAAGGTGCCAATATTTTTGTCATTTATTTTTTTTAAAGATATTTTTCTGGCAATTGAAATATATTGACAGTGTTGTCCTGTCAACATTTTTTTGTTGTTGTTGTTTGTGAATGGAAAACATTTTTATGTGTTGAAATGACTGCTTTATGTACAATACCAATAAGACTTAGTAAAATCATAGAGTTTAATCTGGTATATCATATACCACAAAGTTATTTCTACCCATATTTAAACATATGTATTATTGTTTTGGTATTCAATGTTAATTTGTAACTGGAAATCAAAGTGATAGGCTTAAAGATCCATCCACCCATTTCACAATTTTTCCCCCCAGGAGCTTGGCCCTACCTAACTCCCCCTGCTCCCAAAAATGCCAAGTTAAGCAGCAATGTTATACCCTCACCTCCCTACCTCAAGGTAATCAAGCTTTTGATTACTGTCACACGAGTGTTTGTTCCTCGGTTCTTTGTCTTGTCACAACAAAGATTTGGAGTGATGGACATTAAAGCCTCCTCAGCGTGTCACAGCTCTCAGGTCTTGGATAGACCATGTTATAGCTCTCAGGTCTCTAAAGGACCATGTTATAGCTCTTAGACAAATCAGTGTTACAGCTCTATTTTATTTAGAAGATAGCAGGAAAGTCCATCTTCGAGCCGTGAGGGCACGTTGACCCAAAGACACGAGGTGAAGAGTGCCCCAACGTGCGGGAGAGAGAGAGCGAGCTAGCTTTGGCTCCTTTTTTCACATGTTTATCTCTCCCTGGGCCTGTCTTATATAAATTGGGCCAGCCAGGAGTGTTGTTTGTTTTATCTGAGGTCCTCACTCCAGTCCTCAGACCTTCTTTTGTTCTATTTTCGTGGGCTTTTCCCTTCCTTGCCTTTTAGCCACCGCCATTTTGGACTCCTTTTCCCTATTCTACCTACCTAACATTACCATTCAGATGAGCAGGTTATATGTTAACTTTCTAAAAGTAAAAAAAAAAAAAAAGCACTAATCTCTTTATGTCTCATCTTCTCCCTCCTTTCTTTTTAAAAAAATCTTTAGTGTAAGGTTTACACATAGAATTCTGGATATCGTAAAGCTTAAAAATGTCTATTTGGTACCCTACTAACCAACTTCATGAAGATATATAATTTGTAATTGTACTTTTTCATATTTTTGAACTTCAATTCTTAATAATGTGTTTTTAAAAATCACACTTGGAAATTTTATTAAGCATTTCCTATATTTATTTTACATAATCTAATAAATTTGATTAACTCCAGAAGGAATCATCAATCTAAATGGGAAGGAAGGCAAAATAACTTTTAAAAGGCACGCTTTTTAAGGAATCTATCATTGCAATAACTTTCTTTAATGATTATCAATAAAGTGTTCTGAAATTATATTTGTAGTATTAATAAGGGAAAAATCATCTACGAAAATGTAAGATCGTTCTCTTGAATTTCTCTTATCTTCACACCCCTCTCCTGTCCTTATCCTCCACTCCTGGTTGTTTCTAGAATGTGGCCTTTGAGAACTGGCCAAATTTATTTAACCTAAGTCTTAGTTCTCTCAGTGCACAGCAAAGGAATGGTGTCATTTCTTTTACTGTCCTTTTATAGGAATGTTATAAGGATTAAATTTGTGCTGAGCATTCAATGCTTGGCATAGCATATCAACACTTGATAAATAGTGACTATTATTACTGTCACTCTGAGTAATATCATTGATAATAGTGATCATTGAACTTGTAGGGCACTTAGTGTCTGGTTATCAATAAATAACTAAACTGAATCTTTTGACATATCTTGTAACATCAATCTACTGAACACTACTGCCATAGTATATCAGTCCAGTTCAGTTGCTCAGTCGTGTCCAACTCTTTGTGACCCCACAAACTGCAGCACACCAGGCCTCCCTGTCCATCACCAACTCCCAGAGTTCACCCAAACTCTTGTTCATCGAGTTGGTTTTGCTATCCAGCCATCTCATCCTCTGTCATCCCCTTCTCCTGCCCCCAATTCCTTCCCGCATCAGAGACTTTTCCAATGAGTCAACTCTTCACATGAGGTGGCCAAAGTATTGGAGTTTCAGCTTTAGCATCAGTCCTTCCAAAGAACACCCATGACTGATCTCCTTTAGAATGGACTGGTTGGATCTCCTTGCAGTCCAAGGGACTCTCAAGAGTCTTCTCCAACACCACAGTTCAAAAGCATCAATTCTTCAGTGCTCAGCTTTCTTCACAGTCCAACTCTCCATACATGACTACTAGAAAAACCATAGCTTTGACTAGACGGACATTTGTTGGCAAAGAAATGTCTCTGCTTTTAATATGCTATCTAGGTTGGTCATACCTTTCCTTCCAAGGAGTAAGCATCTTTTAATTTCATGGCTGCAATCACCAACTGCAGTGATTCTGGAGCCCCCCGAAATAAATCTGACACTGTTTTCACTGTTTCCCCATCTATTTCCCATGAAGTGATGGGACAAAATGCCATGATCTTCGTTTTCTGAATGTTGAGCTTTAAGCTAACTTTTTCACTCTCCTTTTTCACTTTCATCAAGAGGCTTTTTAGTTCCTCTTCTCTTTCTGCCATAAGGGTGATGTCATCTGCATATCTGAGGTTATTGATATTTCTCCCAGCAATCTTGATTCCAGCTTCAGCTTCTTCCATCCCAGCATTTCTCATGATGTACTCTGCATAGAAGTTAAATAAGCAGGGTGACAATATACAGCCTTGACACACTCCTTTTCCTATTTGGAACCAGTCTGTTGTTCCATATCCAGTTCTAGCTGTTGCTTCCTGACCTGCATAAAGGTTTCTCAAGAGGCAGGTCAGGTGGTCTGGTATTCCCTTCTCTTTCAGAATTTTCCACAATTGATTGTGATCCACACAGTCAAAGGCTTTGGCATAGTCAAGAAAGCAGAAATAGATGTTTTTCTGGAACTCTCTTGCTTTTTCCATGATCCAGAGGATGTTGGCAATTTGATCTCTGGTTCCTCTGCCTTTTCTAAAACCAGCTCGAACATCTGGAATTTCACAGTTCACGTATTGCTGAAGCATGGCTTGGAAAATTTTGAGCATTATTTTACTAGTGTATGAGATGAGTGCAATTGTGAGGTAGTTTGAGCATTCTTTGGCATTGCCTTTCTTTGGGATTAGAATGAAAACTGACCTTTTCCAGTCCTGTGGCCACTGCTGAGTTTTCCAAATTTGCTGGCATCTTGAGTGCAGCACTTTCATAGCATCATCTTTCAGGATTTGAAATAACTCAACTGGAATTCCATCACCTCCACTAGCTTTGTTTGTAGTGATGCTTTCTAAGACCCACTTGACTTCACATTCCAAGATGTCTGGCTCTAGATGAGTGATCATACCATTGGGATTATCCGGGACATGAAGATCTTTTCTGTACAGTTCTTCTGTGTATTCTTGCCACTTCTTCTTAATATCTTCTGCTTCTGTTAGGTCCCTATCATTTCTGTCCTTTATCGAGCCCATCTTTGCATGAAATGTTCCTTTGGTATCTCTAATTTTCTTGAAGAGATCTGTAGTCATTCCCATTCTGTTGTTTTCTTCTATTTCTTTGCTTTGATTGCTGAGGAAGGCTTTCTTATCTCTCCTTGCTATTCTTTGGAACTCTGCATTCAGATGCTTATATCTTTCCTTTTCTCCTTTGCTTTTCACTTCTCTTCTTTTCACAGCTATTAGTAAGGCCTCCCCAGAAAGCCATTTTGCTTTTTTGCATTTCTTTTCCATGGGGATGCTCTTGATCCCTGTCTCCTGTACAATGTCACGAACCTCCATCCATAGTTCATCAGGCACTCCTTAAATCTATTTCTCACTTACACTGTATAATCATAAGGAATTTGATTTAGGTCATACCTGAATGGTCTAGTTGTTTTCCCTACTTTCTTCAATTTAAGTCTGAATTTGGCAATAAGGAATTCATGATCTGAGCCACAGTCAGCTCCGAGTCTTGTTTTTGCTGACTGTATAGTGCACTCATTATTGATTTATTGATTACTTGTTCTTCTGCAAAGACTGGTATTCTGGTTTTTATTATACACCACTTCCAAGTTCTGTTAAAAAAAACAAAAACAAACCAACAAAACTACCTTTCTAGTCCTATCTGCCACTGATTTTTGTTAGATGCCCTTATAATAATTATAAGAAATTATTATTCATTCATTATCTTTCTCTTTATCTATCTATCTTTGCTCAGTCCTTTTTGACTGCAACCCCATGGACTGTAGGTTGCCAGGTTCCTCTGTCCATGGGATTCTCCAGGCAAGAATACTGGAGCAGGTTGCTGTTTCCTCCTCCAGAGGTTTTTTTCCAACCCAGGGATCTAACTGATCTCCTGCATCTCTGGCATTGGAAAGCAGATTCTTTACCATTGAGTGACCTATCTATCTATATCTATCATCTAATTGCCTTATCAATTGTTTCCCTTTGCTTGTCCTGATATCCTCTTTATCTTTCAAGACATCAGTTCAGTTCAGTTCAGTTGCTCAGTCATATCCGACTCTTTGCGACCCCATGAACCGCAGCACGCCAGGCCTCCCTGTGCATCACCATCTCCCAGAATTCACTCAGACTAACGTTCATCGAGTCCGTGATGCCATCCAGCCATCTCATCCTCTGTCGTCCCCTTCTCCTCCTGCCCTCAATGCTTCCCAGCATCAGAGTCTTTTCCAATGAGTCAACTCTCCACATGAGGTGGCCAAAGTACTGGAGTTTTACTTTAGCATCATTCCTTCCAAAGAAATCCCAGGGTTGATCTCCTTCAGAATGGACTGGTTGGATCTCCTTGCAGTCCAAGGGACTCTCAAGAGTATTCTCCAACACCACAGTTCAAAAGCATCAATTCTTCGGTGCTCAGCCTTCTTCACAGTCCAACTCTCACATCCATACATGACCACAGGAAAAACCATAGCCTTGACTAGACGGACCTTAGTTAGCAAAGTGATGTCTCTACTTTTGAATATACTATCGAAGTTGGTCATAACTTTTCTTCCAAGGAATAAGCGTGTTTTAATTTCATGGCTGCAATCATCATCTGCAGTGATTTTGGAGCCCCCAAAATAAAGTTTGGCACTGTTTCCAGTGTTTCCCCATCTATTTCCCATGAAGTGATGGGACCAGATGCCATGATCTTTGTTTTCTGAATGTTGAGCTTGAAGCCAACTTTTTCACTTTCCCCTTTCACTTTCATCAAGAGGCTTTTTAGCTCCTCTTCACTTTCTGCCATAAAGGTGGTGTCATCTGCATATCTGAGGTTACTGTTATTTCTCCCGGCAATCTTGATTCCAGCTTGTGTTTCTTCCAGCCGAGAGTTTCTTATGATGTACTCTGCATATAAGCTAAATATACAGCCTTGACATACTCCTGTTCCTATTTGGAACCAGTCTTTTGTTCCATGTCCAGTTCTAACTGTTGCTTCCTGACCTGCATATAGGTTTCTCAAGAGGCAGGTCAGGTGGTCTGGTATTCCCTTCTCTTTCAGAGTTTCCCACAGTTTATTGTGATCCACACAGTCAAAGGCTTTGGCATAGTCAATAAAGCAGAAATAGATGTTTTTCTGGAACTCTCTTGCTTTTCCATGATCCAGCGGATGTTGGCAATTTGATCTCTGGTTCCTCTGCCTTTTCTAAAAAGAGCTTGAATATCAGGGAGTTCACGGTTCACATATTGCTGAAGCCTGGCTTGGAGAATATTTTCTGATTTTATTTTGTTTATGCCTTTGGTGACCACCTTAGCCCCACCCTCACATATCATCATTCCCCTCTCTTGTTCATTCAACTGCTCTGATTTAAGTCAGTTCATATCCTTTTTTTTTTTTTAATAATTTATTTATTTTAACTGGAGGCTAATTACTTTACAGTGTTGTAGTGTTTTTTACCATACACTGAGATGAACCAGCCATGTGTGTATACGTGTCCCCAATCATGAAACCCCCTCCCATCTCCCTCCCCATCCCATCCCTCTGGGTTGTCCCAGTGCATGGGCTTTGAGTGCCCTGCTTCATGCATCGAACTTGCACTGGTCATCTATTTCACATATGGTCATATACATGATTCAGTGCTAATATCTCAAATCATCCCACCCTCGCCTTCTCCCACAGAGTCCAAAAGTCTGTTTTTTATATCTGTGTCTCTTTTGCTGTCTTGCATATAGGGTCATTGTTACCATCTTTCTAAATTCCATATATATGTATTAATATACTGTATTTGTGTTTTTCTTTCTGACTTACTTCACTTTGTATAATAGGTTCTGGTTTCATCCATCTCATTAGAACTGATTAAAATGTATTCTTTTAAATAGCTGAGTAATATTCCATTGTGTATATGTACCACAGCTTTCTTATCCATTTGTTTGCCTATGGACATCTAGGTTGCTTCCCACTTCATATCCTTTTAATGTTGGTGTACCCAGGCACTGAGCTCTTTCAAGATAACCTTTGTATCCTACTCACTGAAACATCTTCAAACACTTAGTGAAATGTCTAATACATAGTAGGTGATCACTTGATAATATTTGATGTTATTTTAATCTTCTAGGCTCAAAATTTTGGAATTAGCTTTAATTTAGTTTACTTTTTTACCCTTCATTTCTAACTATTCCAGGTTCTGGTCTCTCTTTCACATTTTCAGTTTCAAAATTATACATTTGAAAACAAAATTATCTGTTAGCTAGCATTCTGTTTATTATCTATGAATTAGATTTCTAACTCCAGAAAAAGTATTACTCTTGTGTCCTCAGAATCTATTCCTAACATCTTTTATCTGCAATCTCTTTTATGTACTTGGTGTATTTTTTCCTATTGTTTGAATTAGGAATGGATATGTAACACATAATATCAAAAATGCAGGAAATTTCTTTAAGGTGGCTGCTGCTGCTGCTGCTGCTAAGTCACTTCAGTTGTGTCCGACTCTGTGTGACCCCAGAGACAGCAGCCCACCAGGCTCCACCGTCCCTGGGATTCTCCAGGCAAGAACACTGGAGTAGGTTGCCATTTCCTTCTCCAATGCATGAAAGTGAAAAGTGAAAGTGAAGTCGCTCAGTCGTGTCCAACTCTGCGCAACCCCAGAGACAGCAGCCTACCAGGCTTCTCCGTCCATGGGATTTTCCAGGCAAGAGTACTGGAGTGGGTTGCCATTACCTACCAAAATATATAAATGATTGTAATCCTCTTCAATTTTATCAAAGACACCATGCTGACATCAGTAAGATCCTTCTTTACCATCCATTCCACTCAGTTGACATCTTACAGATTAGAACAGCATGGTATCAATGCATCTTTGTTTTCTAGCATATCACACTGTCACAATTTTTGGCTCACTATAGCAAATTATATTTATTATAAAGGCATGATTTTAAATTATACAATTTAAAAGGCTCCTCTTTTAGAATAACTTAATTTCACTACCTTTAGTATTCTAATAGTGGATACTTTCATCATAAAGTAATAAAGTATAACTTGATTCTGACTCAGATGATAAAGAATCCGCCTGCAATGTGGGAGACCTGGCTTTCATCCCTGGGTTGGGAAGATCTCCTGGAGAAGGGAACAGTTACCCACTCCAGTATTCTGGCCTGGAGAACTCCATGGACAGAGGAGCCTGGTGAGCTACAGTCCATGGGATTGCAAAGAGTCAGACACGACTGGGTGACTTTCACTTTCACTTTGGTTCAATAAATAAGAAACTTGGAGACAGAATTGTAATTTATATCAGTTTCAAACCAAAGCTGTCAGAGATTGAAAGAATGTAAGGAGAAAGCATATAGCTTCATATTTCCTGGGAATAACACACAAATGCACGGGAAATTGTCTAGGACCTTAGCTCCTATTCGTTGTCAGTCTCAGTATTAACATTGCTCTTTGCTCAGTCCTTGGCTATATAACACATTTTACTTCTTCCCTTGCTGAAAAATCAATAGGTAAAATTAGATTTTAATTCATATCATAGGATTTAAGCAAGATTTTTTTAAATTGTAATTTGAACTATTAATAGTATCATAGATTGTATATGTATACTTTGAGTTAGAACAATTTTTGCTGTTATTTTTATGAAAGCAGTACTCTCATATTTTCAACACGCTGGTAGGAATATTTAACAGTCTCCTTCCTTTACAATCTCAGAACTAAAAAATACCATTTGATCAGTAGAATAAAATTTAATAGTGAACTCATGAGAGAAAGCTTATGTAAATATTTTCTATCTGAATTAAACATACAATATTGTCTAATAGTTTTAGAGTAAAAATTAAAACTTGTAATTTGTTTCACATTTTAATAAACATTTTTTCACTAACAGTGTTCATTATT
Source organism: Capricornis sumatraensis (assembly GCF_032405125.1). NCBI lineage: Eukaryota > Metazoa > Chordata > Mammalia > Artiodactyla > Bovidae > Capricornis > Capricornis sumatraensis. The sequence goes on from NC_091079.1 coordinate 68,467,718, forward strand.
TCTAAAATTTGAACCATTCTTATAAAACCATGTACATGTATATAAGTTCTGTATTTCCTGCCAAGCATAAAAATTATATAAATTAGTAAGAAATTTTTTGGATGTTAGTAAATAAAAGAACATTTACACAACTCTCTATTAAAAAAGGCAACAGTTAACACACACAAATACACATATATGTATACATACACACACACACACAAAAGGCAATACAGATATATATAAATGAAAATTATTGAAATTTTGTCACCTGGAAAAGATAATATTAACATTCATATTCTTAAATCTTAAGACTCATCCATGTGTATGATATCAATTTAGGAAGTAAATATATATATTAATTTATTATACATAATGCTTTTTAACCATATTTTTTACAAAGTAGCTACATAAATGACTAAATTTACATTTAGTCATTTTTAATATGTTAATCAATTTGGGTTTTGCTGAATATTTATATAATTTCCTTTACTTGTTTTTAAACTGCTTATTGAATGAATTTGATTTTCTACCTGATAACAAATTTGGTTAAGTTTTTTTCATAGAAAGGACTCTATCTCAACCAGATTTTGAAATTTATTAGCATAAAGATATAGAATGCATGCTCATAATTATTTTCCTTTTATTTTAATTACAGATTATGACCATTTTACTTTTGATATTTTTTCACTCTTCTGGTCCTAAATAGAATTATTTGCTCCTTGGAAGAAAAGCTATGACAAACCCAGACAGTATATTAAAAAGTAGAGACATTACTTTGCTAACAAAGGTCCATCTAGTCAAAGCTGTGGTTTTTCCAGTAGTCATGTATGGATGTGAGAGTTGGACTATGAAGAAAGCTGAGTGCCGAAGAATTGATAATTTTGAACTGTGATGTTGGAGACTCTTGAGAGTCCCTTGGACAGCAAGGAGATCCAAATAGTCCATTCCTATTCAGGAAATCAGTCCTGAATATTCATTGGAAGATTGATGCTGAAGCTGAAACTCCAATACTTTGGCAACCTGATGCGAAGAGCTGACTCATTTGAAAAGATCCTGATGCTGGGAAAGATTAAATGCAGGAGGTGAAGGGGATGACAGAGGATGAGATGGTTGGATGGCATCATTGATGCAACAGACATGAGTTTGAGTAAGCTGCGAGATTGGTGATGGATAGGGAGGCCTGGCATGCTGCAGTCCATGGGGTCTGCAAAGAGTTGGACATGACTGAGTGACTGAACTGACCTGAACTTAGAATAGCTTGTGGCTTGTCTATTTAATTTGTAATTCCAAGTACCTGCTCTTGGATATATTATTGTTTCTGCTGATCACTTGCCAGTTGGTTTGTCAACATATATTTAGACCTTTATTAATTACCTCATGTTCTTTATAAGTAATTTCATTTTGTATATGTGTGTTTTTTTAAGGAATATATTTAAATATGCTTTCAATACTGTTTTGATTTTTGCTTTGATACAAATTTATTTAATGTAGTGTGTAACATAGGTTAATAGTTGGACTTTTTAGTTGTCTTACTTAACTTATTTGTCTTATTTAACTTATATGCAGAGTACATCAGGTGACATGTACATCAGAGTACATGCCAGGCTGGATGAAACACAAACTGGAATCAAGACTGCCAGGAGAAATATCAATAACCTCAGATATGCAGATGGCACCACCCTAATGGCAGAAAGTGAAGAGGAACTGAAGAGCCTCTTGATGAAGGTGAAAAAGGAGAGTGAAAAAGCTGGCTTAAACTCAGCATTCAAAAAATGAAGATCATGGCACTCAATCCAATCACTTCACGGCAACTAGATGGGGAAAAAGTGGAAATAGTGACAATTATTTTTCCTAGGACTCCAAAATCACTGTGGACAATGACTGCAGCCATGGAAAGAACTTGCTCCTTGGAAGGAAAGCTATGATAAACCTAGACAGTATATTATAAAGCAAAGACATCACTTTGCCAACACAGGTCCATATGGTCAAAGCTATGGTTTTTCCAGTAGTTATGTATGGATGTGAGAGTTGGACCATAAAGAAAGCTGAGTGCCAAAGAACTGATGCTTTTAAATTGCGGTGCTTGAGAACCTTCTTGAATTCCTTGCACAGTAAGGAGATCAAACCAGTCAGTCCTAAAGGAAATCAACTCCGATTATTCATTGGAAGGACTGATGCTGAAGCTGAAGCTCCATTGCTTTGGCCATTGGATGCAAAGAGTTGATGCATTGGAAAAGACCCTGCTGGTGGGAATGATTGAAGGCAGGAGAAGAAGGGGGTGACAGAGATGTTTGGATAGCATAACTGACTCAATGAACATGTATTTGAACAAACTCTGGGAGATAGTGAAGGACAGGGAAGACTGGCATGCTTCAGTCCATCAGGTTACAGAGTCAGACACTGCTTAGCGATTGAACAATATTCATTAATAAAATATGAAGCATTTTAATGGATTTACTTGTTCTTATGCATAATTTATACTCATTTTCTCTTTTAAAGAGCTTTCCTGGTGGCTCAGTGTAGAAAAATCTGTCTGCTAATGCCAGAGACACAGGTTCTCCCCTTGCTCTTGGAAGATCCCACGTGCCATGGAGCAACTAAGCCCATGCACCAGAACTGTTGAGCCTGTGCTCTGGAGCCTGGAAGCCATGACTGCTGAGCCCATGTGTCACAGCTGCTGAAGCCTGTGTGCCTAGAGCCTGTGCTCTGCAACAGTGGACGCCACCACAATGAGAAGTTGCACATCACAACTAGAGAGTGACGTCACTTGCCATAATTAGAGACAGCTTGAGCATGGAAACGAAGACCCAGCACAGCCAAAAAATAAATATTCAACAAATAAATAAAGTAAAAATTAATTCAGAAAAAAGAGCTTTTGTAACTTTCATTTGTAAATTATATATTTGACTATGAACTTATTCTTTTATCTTTAAGAGTCACATTGTTTTAGGAAATGTCCTTAAAGCAGAATAAAGCTGAATTATATTATCTGAGTTAAATCTATAATTCTCATCTTTTAGTAGATCCATTTAACATGTATTTGCATAAGGTTATATTTAGTTTTCCAAATCTCATTAACTTAGTTTTTTCCTTCAATAAAATTTCTTTGTTATTTCATGTTTTGATTTTATTGAGAATTGAGAAGTTGTACAGACTAAGGTAGATCTGCAACACTTATTGTCACATTTTTACATCATACATTTACATCTGTATTTCTCAGGTTAACAACTTAAAACTTACGTGGAATTTTATTTTATTTTCCCTTTGGGAAAATGTTAATGATCTGTTTTTTTTCTCCTGATTATCCCTCTAAACCAAAAAGCAAAACCAAACAGAACAAAACAGCTCAGGGATTTTTCCCTTAATGGAGTCATAATGAATTTAATTTATTTTAATTTATTATTATAATTCTAATAATAAAATATATTCCCTAACAGCAACAAGCATACCTAGCACATCATTTCTCAGTAAAACTATTGAAACCACAATATTTAAAGGAATGCTTATTTGGGATCTTGGACAAGAGAAGTATAAGATTTTTTGGTGTGTAGGAATGGAAATAGATAAGTGTTCAAGTACTGGTGGAGACAAAAAGACATAAGAACCAGATTAAATACTTCTCACTGGTGAAATTACTGACAGTTTGAGCATCAAAAGGAATAGCAAAACTTTTATATAGCACAGTGAATATAAAATAATCTATAATTTAGTGATAGTAATAAAAATAGTGTTAAGGGCAGGGAGAAAGGAGGGTCTCTTATACAAAATACAAACTACACATTTAATGAAGTAATGACAGAAATCATAAATCACTGAAGCTCTCATTGAAATAATTGATGCAGATAAGGCTAATCGATGGATACTAAAATTGAGTCAAAGATTATTGAGTAACAAGTTATTACTATACTTTCAAAGTATTACTCTACAGATTTTATAAATTGTAAGGGAATAAGTTTATCTTTATAATGAAGAAAACTACAGACTTACCAAAGTATATGTATGTGGTTGCATAAAATAACCACCAATATTTTGTCAAACTGACATTAAGCTTCAGTTCAGTTCAGTTCAGTTCAGTCACTCAGTCATGTCTGACTCTTTGTGACCCCATGAACTGCAGCACGCCAGGCCTCCCTGTCCATCACCAACACTCAGAGTCCACCCAAACCCATGTCCATTGAGTCAATGATGCCATCCAACCATCTCATCCTCTGTCATCCCCTTCTCCTCCTGCCCTCAATCTTTCCCAGGATCAGGGTCTCTTCAAATGAGTCAGCTCTTTGCATCAGGGGGCCAAAGTATCAGAGTTTCAGCTTCAGCATCAGTCTCTCCAATGAACACCCAGGATGGATCTCCTTTAGGATGTACTGGTTGGATCTGCTTGCAGTCCCAGGGGCTCTCAAGGGTCTTCTCCAACACCACAGTTCAAAAGCATCAATTCTTTGGCACTCAGCATTCTTTATAGTCCAACTCTCACATCCATACATGACCACTGGAAAAACCATAGGCTTGACTAGATGGACCTTTGTTGACAAAGTAATGTCTCTGCTTTTTAATATGCTATCTAGGTTGGTCATAACTTTCCTTCCAAGGAGCAAGTGTCTTTCAATTTCATGGCTGCAATCACCATCTGCAGTGATTTTGGAGTCCCCCCAAATAAACTCTCACACTGTTTTCACTATTTCCCCATCTATTTGTCATGAAGTGATGGGACTGGATGCCAGGATCTTAGTTTTCTGAAAGTTGACCTTTAAGCCAGCTTTTTCACTCTGCTCTTTCACTTTCATCAAGAGGCTCTTTAGTTCTTCTTCACTTTCTGCCATAAGGGTGGGGCGGTGTCATCTGTGCATCTGCGGTTACTGCTATTTCTCCTGGCAATCTTGATTCCAGCTTGTACTTCATCCAGTCCAGTGTTTCTCATGATTTACTCTGCATAGAAGTTAAATAAGCAGGTGACAATATACAGCCTTGACGGACTCCTTTTCCTATTTGGAACCAGTCTGTTGTTCCATTTCCAGTTCTAACTGTTTTTTCCTGGCCTGCATACAGATTTCTCAAGAGGCAGGTCAGGTGGTTTGGTATTCCCACCTCTTTCAGAATTGTCCACAGTTTATTGTGATCCACACAGTCAAAGGCTTTGGCATAGTCAATAAAGCAGAAATAGATGTTTTTCTGGAAATCTCTTGCTTTTTTGATGATCCAGCCAATGTTGGCAATTTGATCTCTGGTTCCTCTGCCTTTCTATATCCAGCTTGAATCTGGAAGTTCATGATTAACATATTGTTGAAGCCTGGCTTGGAGAATTTTGAGCATTACTTTACTAGCATGTGAGATGAGTGCAATTGTGCAGTAGTTTGAACATTCTTTGGCATTGCCTTTCTTTGGGATTGGAATGAAAACTGACCTTTTCCAGTCCTGTGGCCACTACTGAGTTTTCCAAATTTGCTGACATATTGAGTACAGCACTTTCATAGCATCATCATTTAGGATTTGAAATAGCTCAACTGGAATTCCATCACCTTCACTAGCTTTGTTCATAGTGATGCTTCCGAAGGCCCAATTGACATCAAGCTTAGCACTGAGAAGGCACAGTGTAATATATGTAACAATGTTGCCAGCAATGATGAAGGAACAACTGAGCAAATACAAGTTAAGGAATATTTAGCAAAATTACCAGGCTAGATTTTTTAAAAGTCACTATTGTAAAGAACATTACATAAATAAAAAGATGGGTGCTAAGTATGATCAGAGTTTAAAGAGGTATGACAAGTAAATTCAAATTTGTGATCTTTGACTGGATCTTGTATACAGAGTCAGAAAAGCTGATTGAGAAATGCTCTCATATATATATATGCACTCAAATATATATATATATATACACATATATATAGAAAATGCTCTCTTATATACATATATGGAGAGAGCTTGACAGACGAAGAGAGGCAGAAAGAGGGCAATTTTGTGTTTCTAGTTGTTTTACTTGTAATTGCCAAAGCTTAGAAGTAACCAAAATATCCTTCAGTAGGTGAATGGTTAAATAAACTGTTATATATACTGACAATGGAATATTATTCAGCACTAAAAAGAAATGAGCTATCAAACCATGAAAAGACACAGAGGAAACTCAATATCACTAAGTGAAAGAAACCTAACTGAAAAGGCTACATGCTGTATAATTTTAACTATATGACATTTTGAAAAAGGCAAAATGATAGAGACAATAAAATGATTTGTCAGCAGTTGGGGAAAGGTGGATTGAATAGGCAGAATGTGGAGGAATTTTAAGACAGAGGAAATATTATGTATAATGCTATAATAATGGACACATGCCACTGCACGTTTGTTAAAATCCATAGAATATATAACATTGAAAGTGAAACCCTAATTAAATTATGAATTTAGGTGGCATTGATGTGTCAGTAGAGGTCATCAATTACTACAACAGTATAATTCTGGGGCAGGGTGGTCACAGAGGCGAAGACAATACATGCTGAGGACAGAGAATATACGGAAACCAAATACTTTGTGTTCTATTATGCTGTGAACCTAAAACTGCTCTAAAAAATAGTCTACTAGAAATTCTAAAATCTAAACTTCTTATTTTTTTTCCACAACATTTTTTGGCATTAAAAATAGTTTTTTAAAAATATTTGCTAATATGACTGGTTACTAAACAGTCTTATATAACTTTAAATATTTAAAAACTATTATTTAGGTTGACAAAGAAGTTTACCATTTGTATTAGCTAACTTTTTTTTTTGGTCCGTTTTTCTTCTAATGACTTATAAAGGCTTCGCTGGTGGCTCTGATGGTAAGGAAAGCACACAGTGCAGGAGACCCAGGTTTTATCCCTGCGTCCGGAAGATCCCCTGAAGAAGGGAATGACTACCCTCAGCAGTGTTCTTGCCTGGAGAATTGCACGGACAGAGGAGTCTGGCAGGCTACAGTCCCTGAAGTTGCAGAGTTTGATGGGACTGAGCCACTAATACATAAAGGATCTTTATATAGTAATGATAGATTTTCTCTGATATGTTCAATATTTTTCCCGTTTGTTATCTTTTAACTTTGTTTATGTTTATCTTTTGCCACAAAATTTGTAATACATAGTCAAGGCAGTCTTTTTGTTTTGCTTTGCCTTTTGTTTCACATCCAGATTACATAAATGATTCATCTTTTTCAAGCAGGTTTTTTTTTTTGGTTTTGTCATACATCAACATGAATCCACCACAGGTATACACGTGTTCCCCATCCTGAACCCCCCTCCCTCCTCCCTCCCTGTACCATCGCTCTGGGTCGTCTCAGTGCACCAGCCCCAAGTATCCAGTATAGAACAGTCTTTCAAGCAGTTTTGTGGTTTACATCTATTCAGAATTTTATGTATGTTTCTATTATATGATCTTATTCTCATGTTGTTTCCCCAAATAATTTTTACCATTTATTGAATAAACTTTTCACATTAATTTAAAATGTCTTGTCAAATTTTATATAAAGTGATCTTTTCTAGATTCTCAAAGAAATATATTTTAAATATTTCTCAGACCTAAAATTCCCTTCCAATGGAATTGCAATTTTGTGCTGTTTGGTTTTCGCTTTTTTCTGCCAACAAATTAGCAAAATTCTTTATTAAAAATTTCAATAGAAAATAGATATTGACTATTTTAAATTAATATCTTCTACAAGTCTGTAATAATTTAATTATCACTACTCTCATCTTGATGATGAGCATAAATATGTATTAAACACTTTTAATTGGTAAAAACTTGACTAAACCATTTATGAACATAATCTCAGTCAATCCTCAGTACAATCTGATGTCTACATACAAGAAAAGTGAAGCTTTGATGATTTTAATGACTTACCTAATGTTATATCAGAAAAAAAAGATGAGACAGGATTCAACACAACTCTCTCTAACTCAAAATCCTACTTCTTAACCATTATATGTTAAGTCCTTTTGATCTGTAGATTCAGGTCCTTTTTCAGCCAATGGTTTTATTTTCAAGCCTTTGAGCACTCTATTTGATTTGTTTTATTCTCTTGTTCAGGGGGTATTCATTATCCATATATTGAATTTTGTTTTATCCTCTCCTCTCTAACTTTTACATTCTTGCTTTGTTTCCTTTAACATTTTGGATTTTTTTTTTCTTATCTATATTTTTCTTGATGCTATGAATTTGATTTTCCAGGCTGAAGTATTTAAAATTCAATCTGAACTACCTATATACCATTAATTTGTAAAATGACATGTGTTTGAATAATCAAAACTTAAACAGTATATTACAGCAAATTTTTAAATAACAGAATTCGCCTCAGATAATACAATATGGCTAAATCGTAGATAATACATATTGCTGTTGTTGTGCTCAGTTGCTCAGTCATGTCCAACTCTTTGCAACCCCATGGACTGTAGACCATCAGACTCCTCCATCCATGGGATTTTCCTGACAAGAATACTGGAGTGGATTGCCATTTCCTCCTCCAGAGGATCTTCCCGACCCAAGGATTGAACTTGTGCCTCCTGTATTTGGCAGTTCTTTACCACTTAGCAATCTGGAAATCCCATAGGTTAATACATAGGAAATGATATTCACAGATGAGTTACATATACTTAATAGCTGCACAGTTTAAAAAAATCGAGTATATCTAAGTAAAGGACATAATTCAATGGCAGAGAAATGATTGTGCAGTTTTTAAATAATTGTGTGATCAATTAAAAATTACATATCCATAATCTTGAAAATCAGAGATCCAAAATTGAAAGGGCACTGCATTTGGATCTGATCTTAAATGCAAGTCCGACAGTGTGACTTTGAACAAGTATCTTAGCCATTCTGAAAGTATTCAATATCTGTAAAATGGGAAAATTAGTATCTTCCCCATAATAATGCTTTAAAATAAAAGAAATAATGCTTCAAGGAAATTTTAAGTTGTGAAATATATGCCATCCTATATTATAACTATTATTATTTTTATATAAAATTATCATCTTTAGTCATCAGCACCTAGAACTATAATTCTTTGCTTAGTTATTTCAGTTGTCATTGTTGCAAAAGACCAAGAATGTGATATGTCATATCTCTATAGAAGGATCTATAATCAGTGTTTTTCCTTTGAATTATTTACACCTTAATAATAGATACCTCTCTCAAATTATAAGAGCATTAAAAAAATGCCATTTCTGATATGCAAATGCTCAAAGTCATGTTTCTGAATAGATACTGTTCTGCCTTAAAGATAAATAAGAAGAACTGTGAATGTAGTAGCTGGCATTTCAGCCAGTGAGGGCTGCCATTTCAGCAGTGTGGGTATACACTGAGCTTGGCTTGGTGGCAGTCAGAAGTAGCAACTCATGAATGTAGACAGATTTATGCAGGGTGACCTTCATGACTCAATGTGCGTGGTAGCTTTGTGATTTCCACAGGGGTTACTAACAGGACATTCCATTGACAACCACAATGAGTGTTCTACTTCCCTGGCATTTTTAGAGCACATCTTTATGCATCAGAAAACCTCAGCCTTGCACAGGGTTGCTTTCTAAAGAGACACACTGCTGGATGAATTTTGTAAAAGATAAGGTTTATCTGCATATTCTTCTATTAACTAGCCGTAACTTCAGGGGCTTTTATTTTCCAGTATTTTGGTACTTTGCCTCCACAACGCACATCCAAAGATGTGTTTCTGTGATATAAATGATTGAATCAGTGTTTAGGCTCAAAGCAGATAGACAGCTGTTTATAGAGGATTTTAGGATGATGATCTCAGAATCACAGGGCATTGGGGTGCTGTAGTAATGACAAAGCATATTGAAATACCTTCATTTTCTTTATGGAAAAATGTTAACTCAAGTAAATTAGTGAACTGTAATGGCAACCCACTCCAGTACTCTTGCCTGGAGAATCCCAGGGATGGGGGAGCCTGGTGGGCTGCCGTCTATGGGGTTGTACAGAGTTGGACACGACTGAAGCTACTTAGCAGCAGCAGCAGTGAACTGTAATAGGCCTAGATTATTACAGCTAGACTCCAAGGAGACATTTATTAAACCCAGTATTCATTTCATTTTGGAGAAGTTGGAGTAATTCCACTGCCCCAAATCAAGCTAGCAATTGAATTTATTTCAGTTGCAAAGCAGGTATCCAAAGATGTGTACCAGGATTAAACCTGTTCTTGTCTCACTCCTTTCGATTTATTGGATGACATTACAAGAATATTCTCAGTAACTTAAAGAAGGGGGAAATGTCCAATTATAATTATATCATTATATAACTATATGTTCCAAAATGACTTCTGTCTGCTGAAGCATCTAAAGTTAACATGATAATATTTATCAGCAAGAAATATGTCTCATTGCTAGTGAAACTAGAAAGATTTAATTTGGAAAAGAATAATTTAGAAGTAAAGGAAGAGTAATTAAAAAACAATCAATTGTTTGCTTAGCAGAAGAAGAGACAACAGACATAGAAGTGAAATTAATGATACATTACATAGAGAGATCAATTTGGACTGTGTATAAAAAAAATTCAGATACATTTTTTCAAACAAGAAGTTTACTCAGGATCTCAGAGTGCACCTTGATTGGTGATGTCTCACCAGATGTTGGAGGACAGTTGGAGTCTCTATGTGTGAGGGACGGGAATGTTCCATCTTTAGATTATGCCTTACCCCTTAGGGTCTATGATTTTTTTTTTTTTTAATCGTTGAAATAGTTGAAAGAGGTTCATGTTCTGTTTTGAAAGTGAAAGTGAAAGTTGCTCAGTAGTGTGGGCGCCATAGACTATACAATCTATGGAATTCTCCAGGCCAGAACACTTGAGTGGGCAGCCATTCCTTTCTCCAGGGGATCTTCCCAACCCAGGGATCAAACCCAGGTCTCCCAGATTGCAGGCAGATTCTTTAACAGTTGAGCCACCAGGGAAGCCCAAGAATGCTGGAGTGGGTAGCCTATCACTTCTCCAGCAGATCTTCCACACCCAGAAACTGAACTGGAGTCTCCTCTGCAGGCGGATTCTTTACCAGCTGAGCTCAGGGAAGTCAGGTACCAGGGAAGTTCTGCTTTAATCCTCCTCTTTACTTTACAAAGTTTAATATGAAAAATTCAAAATATGTTTAATTTAAAGAGCAATATGGGATCTCTGTGTTAAATAGAGTTATTAATGCTTGTTGCCTAACACTGAAAATGGGACACAGAGACATCTCCTATAAGAGTTGTTTTTTTTTTTTTTTTAATTTTTATTTTTACTTTATTTTACTTTACAATACTGTATTGGTTTTGCCATACATTGACATGAATCCACCACGGGTGTACATGCATTCCCAAACATGAACCCCCCTCCCACCTCCCTCCCCATAACATCTCTCTGTGTCATCCCCGTGCACCAGCCCCAAGCATCCTGTATCCTGCGTCAGACATAGACTGGCGATTCGATTCTTACGTGATAGTATACATGTTTCAATGCCATTCTCCCAAATCATCCCACCCTCTCCCTCTCCCTCTCCCTCTGAGTCCAAAAGTCCGTTATACATATCTGTGTCTTTTTTGCTGTCTTGCATACAGGGTCGTCATTGCCATCTTTCTAAATTCCATATATATGTGTTAGTATACTGTATTGGTGTTTTTCTTTCTGGCTTACTTCACTCTGTATAATCGGCTCCAGTTTCATCCATCTCATCAGAACTGATTCAAATGAATTCTTTTTAATGGCTGAGTAATACTTCATTGTGTATATGTACCACAGCTTTCTTATCCATTCATCTGCAAAACCACAATTTATTAATTCTATATGGTCATGCCCCTTACCATTGAACCTAATGTAGAATTGAAATCAGTTACCAAAGGAGGAACTAGGTTATTTTCAATATAATGTTCTTGATTCTAACTGCAGTGGTCATTTATTCAAATAAGTTTCAGTGTTATATGCTATGATAGCATACCAAACTTTACCATTCATAATATTTCACCTTGACATTTTGTCTTTGCTCTTAGAAATCATCGATTTTTTAAAAGTATCTCTGGCTCTTGGCACACTTACTTTTCACTTTTTGTTAAATGAATATATTCTCAAATATATATTCAAATATATTTCATATATGACATGTATCTAGCACATCTGAATTTTGTCAATACTTCTTTTCTCCCCCATCTCCTAGCACTTCTTATTGGATTGATTAAATGATGTTTGCCCTTAGCATTTAAAATATTCACAAATGTTTTGAAGGTGTGTCTTTAAATCATAAGCATACCTGTAGTCCTTTAAATTATCTATTAATGACACGGAATGTATTTTCTTAGATTGATCTTTTATATTTATGAATTCTTTAAACAGTTCCTAAAATCTTTAAAAATGTGTTTATGTTTTCTTTGATGTAAAATCTTTGTACCTGGTCAGACTTTCTGACTGCTCCTAACATGTGATAGTGTATATTTTTGTGTAGTTTCCACATAAATCACTTTATTGTTCCATATTTGTATTAGCCCATATTTGTCATAATTTTAAATGTAATTTTTCTCTGATACTCCTAGGTCTTAAATTTTTAGAGAAACTGAATTGTTTCACCACTTCAAAATAAGAAATATATTTGATAATATTTTCAATGATTTCCATAGAAAATTATGCACATTTCAAAATACTTTCTACATACTTATGACAATTGAATGCATTATATTTTCTCATATAATGGATTTGAGATAGCTATGTATTAGTAGTAGCAGAATTCTAAAACGGATCTCAGGATTTATTGCTTCCTGGTGAACATGCCCTGATTTTAGATTAGGATGAGTTTCACTCCCATGATTAGGCTATGTTACAGGTCACAATAGATTTTGCAGATCTAATTAAGGTCCTAAATCAGATTATTTCAGTGGCCCTGAGTTAGTCACAAAGTCCTTTCACAGTGGAGTTTTCTCCAGGCAGGTATCAGAATAAGTAGTCAGGTATCAGAAGAAGTAGTCAGTGATTATCTCCAAGTGTCCTGGAAAAAAGCAAACACTCATTGTGCCTATAATGGTCACATGGTAAAGAGCTGTGAGTAGCATCAAGGAGCTGAACATTGACCCCAACCAGCAGCTAGAAGTCTCAATGGGGACTTCAGTCTTAGGATTGTAAGGAAAGGAAGTCTGACAACCATCAGAGAACTTGGAAGATAATCCTGAGCCAACTCCAGCCAACATCTTGATTTCAGCTACGAGATGCTGATCAGAGAATCCAGCCACACCATGTACAGACTTAAAACCTACAGAACAGATGAGGTAATTCACTTTTGTTGACTCAAGCCACCCCGTTTGTGGCATTTTGTTACAGAATAGAACACTTGTAAAACTGAGGAAATTTGTCACTTGAAGTCCGCCAGAATTGTGAGTCAAAAGCTTCCCAAAGTTTTTTTTTTTTTTTTTTTTTTTTCCTGAAGGAAATCTCAAGGAATGTACAAGTTTCAGATTCAGTAGAGATCATCTATCACAATCCTGTTAAGGAGGCTGACAGTCAGATTAAGCACCATTTTCTTAAATAATTCATAAACATAATAGGGAATGGGAATAAGAGTCCATGACTCCAAATCAATGATCTTTTCCACAGTATACAGCAAATATGTTTATTCATGATTAGAAAATGAAAAACAAAATGATGCTAGTGGGCATTGTGTACATATTTTCATTTTAATAGTTAATATATCCTTAAATACTTGCAGCTATCTTTCTTTTCTTTGCTTTCTTTTCTTCCTTCCCTCTTCTCTCATTTTTATTATTCAGGATTCAGTCAAGGTTGACACATTGCATTTGACTGTGATATCTGAGCATGAACACCCACTCCAATATTCTTACCTGCATAATTCCATGGACAGAGGAGCCTGGTGGGCTACAATCCATAGGGTCACAAAGAGTTGGAAACTGAAGTGACTTAGCACACACACACACATACACATTGCTGTATTACCTTTAAAAAAAGTTAATTAACTGATGGCTGCATTGGGTCTTAGTTGTGGCACGTGGGCTTAGTTGCCCCAAGGCATACAGGATCTTAGCTCCCCAACCATGGATTGGACCCATGGAGCCTGCATTAGAAGGCAGCTTCTTAACCACTGGACCACCAGGAAAGTCCCTGTCAGTTCAGTCCATCAGTTGTGTCTGACTCTTTGCAACCCCATGAATCACAGCACGCCAGGCCTCCCTGTCCATCACCATCTCCCGGAGTTCACTCAAACTCACGTCCATCGAGTCAGTGATGCTATCCAGCCATCTCATCCTCGGTCGTCCCCTTCTCCTCCTGCCCCCAATCCCTCCCAGCATCACAGTCTTTTCCAATTACTTTAATGGCAAAGTAATGTCTCTGCTTTTGAGTATGCTATCTAGGTTGGTCATAACTTCCCTTCCAAGGAGTAAGAGTCTTTTAATTTCATGGATGCAATCACCATCTGCAGTGATTTTGGAGCCCAAAGAAATAAAGTCAGCCATTGTGTCCACTGTTTCCCCATCTATTTCCCATGAAGTGATGGGACCAGATGCCATGATCTTTTTTTTTCTGAATGTTGACCTTTAAGCTAACTTTTTCACTCTGCTCTTTCACTTTCATCAAGAGGGTCTTTAGTTCCTCTTCACTTTCTGCCATAAGGGTGGTGTCATATGCATATCTGAGGTTATTTGGCAATCTTGATTCCAGCTTGTGTTTCTTCCAGCCCAGCGTTTCTCATGATGTACTCTGCATAGAAGTTAAATAAGCAAGGTGACAATATACAGCCTTGATGTACTCCTTTTCCCATTTGGAACCAGTCTGTTGTTCCACGTCCTGTTCTAACTGTTGCTTCCTGACCTGCATATAGGTTTCTCAAGAGGCAGGTTAGGTGGTCTGGTATTCCCATCTCTTTCAGAAATTTCCACAGTTTATTGTGATCCGCACAGTCAAAGGCTTTGACATATAATGCAGAAATAGATGTTTTTCTGGAACTCTCTTGCTTTTTTGATGATCCAGCAGATGTTGGCAATTTGATCTCTGGTTCCTCTGCCTTTTATTTTAATATCTTAAAACAACATATATTTATTATCTTATAGTTCTGAGGGACAGAAGCCAGACATTAGTCTCAGAGTCTATACATAAGCAAGACCACATTCCTTTCTGGACTCTAGGAGAAATATGTTTTCTTGAGTTTTTCCAACTTCTAGAGGCTTCTCTTATTCCATGAATCATAGCTTTCTTGCCTCATCTTCTAAATTAGTGACAAAAAATTGAGTCCTTTTCACATCACCCTGTCTGACACTCTTTACATAGTCACATCTGACAGTGACCACAGGTGGTAAATTTCTCTGCTTTTAAAGATTCCTGTAATTAGAATGTGCCCACTCAGATAATCCAGGAAAATCCCCCCATCTCTGAGTTCTCAATTGTATTTGTAGTGTCTCCTTTCCCTTATAAGGCAATATATTCAAAGAGTCCAGGTATTAGGGTCCAGACATATTTGGGAAGCCATTATTTTTCTGTCATTGGAAATGTACAATGCTGATTTTTAATAATTCTATGATTGCTTCTACATATGCTATCTGGCATTCTTATATAAAGAAACCCTGGCCTTTCCTCTTCCTTCTGTGGATTCAGAGGTAATTTACATTTCAGCATGGTATAATCTCAAGGGTTCAGTGGTAAAGAATCCACCTGCCAATGCAGGAGACATGGGTTCAATCCCTGGGCAACTCACTCCAGTATTCTTGCCTGGGAAATCCCACTGACAGTGAAGCCTGTAAGGCTATAGTCCATGGGGTCCAGATAAAATCACACAACTTAGAGCACACATAAACACATGATATAATCATTTAAAAATTTTTTTGGTTTTAATGGTCAAATTGAGTCATACTGGGGAAGAGTTTAAAGGGTGTGAGACAATGCTATAAAATTATTATAATTTTCTTAGATGTGATATAGCTTAGCGATTATGTAAGCTGAACTATTTAGGGTGATGTTACCATAACTGTACCTTTCCCCAAACAGGAAAATCATAGAATATTACACTGTTTATTATAGATTGAAGGAATAAATACCTTTAATATTATAATACACTTTAATATTCTTTCAAAATTTTATGTATATTTGAAAAATTTTAAACAATGTGGAAATTAATATATCAGAGATACACTGTTATAATGTTAAGACAACTCAGCATGATATAAAGAAACCTAATCTGTTTTTCACATTTGAATCCCAATGAACACAAATCTTGAAGAGATTTTTAAGAAAGTAAAATAAAGTTCACTTTATCTGGCTTCTCATATTGAAGGAAAGGTCCAAGTCTAGTTCTACAATCAAGAGTACTTTTTCTTTTATCTGATTTCCAAACAGATGTCAGAATTCTCAAAAGCATCAGAATACAATTTAGTTTTAGAAATTAAACTTTTGCATGTTATATTAAAAACATAATTCTTAAAAAAAAGACAATAATACTATCATACAGTACTAATGAGCATATCAGAAGGTCAACATAATTGGATAATTTTCTTGTATGAAAGCAATGACCAGGAGGAAGCTTGCAAAGAAAGCACTGCATTTACAGCAGAATTCTTATGCATGGTATATGAGCATCTCTGGGCCTCCAGATTAGGCTAGAGTACTTCTTTTTTTGTATATTGCATTATCATTTCCAAAGTAATACTGACAATTTAATGTTCACAATCTTGTCAAATAGATAACTGTTATTTATTCCTTTACTAAATACTTATTGAGACCTTGTACTGTGTGTCAGGTACTGGGCTAATTAGAATTTCCATGAATGTACTGAACACTTACTATATTCTGACTACTAACAATCTTGCATGCATTAACTCACAGACACTCATAATTACTACATGAGATCAACTGTTCCCATTTTACATATGAGAAAATTCTAATGACAAAGCAACTGAGTTACAGGATTCAGACTTGTAAATTTTGACTCCAGAACTCAAACTGTCCTATGCTCGTGCTAAAGGATCTTAATCAGGAGTCTATAAGACATTATAGTTGTGTTTCAAATTTCCAGGGGGAAAGAGTCTATGGTTTACATCAATTATTCAGAAGAAAAAAATACATTATCATCTTAGTTGATGCAGAAAAATCATTTGAAAGCATAGATTCATGATAAAAACAACAAAATGTGTATAGAGGAAACACACATCAACATTGCAAAGACCAATTATGACAAACTCACAGCTAATATCATAATGGTAGAAAGCTGAAAGCTTTTCTTCTAAGATCAGGAACAAGGCAGAATACCCATTCTCACAATATTTATTCAACATAGAAGTGAAAGTTCTAGTCACAGCCATCAGACAAGAAAAATAAATATAAATAAATGCCATCCAAACTGGAAGGGGAAAAAGTAAAACTGTCATTATTTGCAGATGGAAAAATACTATATATACATATATATATATATATATGTATGTATAACAAGCCCCAGAGATTCTACCCCAAAGCTGCTAGAGATAATAAATTAATTCAATGAAGCTGCAAGATACAAAATTAATACACAGAAATCTATTGCATTTCTATACACTAAGAATAAAATATTAGAAGGACAGATCAAGAAAACAATCCCATTTACAATCACACTGAAAATAATAACATACCTAATAATAAGTTTAATCAAGTAGCAAAAGACCTGTATCCTACTTCAGATGGTGACTGCAGCCATGAGATTAAAAGATGCTTACTCCTTGGTAGGAAAGTTATGACCAACCTAGACAGCATATTGAAAAGCAGAGATATTACTTTGCCAACAAAGGTCCGTCTAGTCAAGGCTATGGTTTTTCCTGTGGTCATGTATGGATGTGAGAGTTGGACTGTGAAGAAAGCGGAGGGCCGAAGAATTGATGCTTTTGAACTGTGATGTTAGAGAAGACTCTTGAGAGTCCCTTGGACTGCAAGGAGATCCAACCAGTCCATTCTGATGGAGATCAGCCCTGGGATTTCTTTGGAGGGAATGATGCTGAAGCTGAAACTCCAGTACTTTGGCCACCTCATACAAAGAGTTGACTCATTGGAAAAGACTTTGATGCTGGGAGGGATTGGAGGCAGGAAGAGAAGGGGGCAACAGAGGATGAGATGGCTGGATGGCATCAGTGACTCGATGGATGTGAGTCTGAGTGAACTCCGGGAGTTGGTGATGCACAGGGAGGCCCGGCATGCTGTGATTCATGGAGTCGCAAAGAGTCAGACACGACTGAGCGACTGAACTGAACTGAACTGGAAAATATTAAGTGTTGATGAAAATATTCAAGATGATACAAATAAATGGAAAGATATAAATAAGCCTTATAAATCTTGTAAATAAGATATAAATATATGGAAACACATGTGTTCATGTGTTTCAGAAGAACTATAATGTTAAAATGTTCATACTACCCAAAACAGTTACAAATTCAGCATAATCTCTATTAAAATATCTATGGCATTTTTTCACAGAAAATGAAAACACTAATTCAAAAAGTATATGCACCACAATGTTCATATCAGCATTATTTTAATACCAGACATGAACACTAAGTATCCATTAAAAGATGAATCGATAAAGAAGATGGAGTATACACATACAATGGAACATTACTCAGCCATAAAAAATTGAAATCTTGCCATTTGTGGCAACACGGATAGACCTAGAGGGTACTATGCTAAGTAAAATACATTAGGCTCCCCAGGTGGCACAGTGGTAAAGAATCTGCCTGCCAGTGCAGGAGATGCAAGAGATGCTGGTTTGATTCCTTGATCAGGAACATCCTCTGGAGTAGGAAATGGCAACTCACTCCAGTATTCTTACCTGGAAACTTCCATGAACAGGGGAGACTAATGGGCTACAGTCCATGGGGTCGCAAGGAGTTAGACACAACTGAGTGTCTGAGCACGCCTGCAAAATAAGTCAGAGAAAGACAAATACTGTGTTTTCAAAATTATATGTGGAATCTAAAAAGTAAAACAAATGTACAAATATAAGAAAGCAGAAATAGTCTCACATGTACAGAGAACAAATTAGTGCTTGCCCAGGGGAAGAAGGTTGGAGGGGAGGGTGAAAATGATAAAGAGTATAAATTGGCAGTTATACAATAAATATATCTCCTAAAAGAGATCAGTCCTGGGTGCTCATTGGAAGGACTGATGTTGAAGCTGAAACTCTAATACTTTGGCTGCCTCATGCAAAGAGCTGACTCATTAGAAAAGACCCTGATGCTGGCAAAGATTGAAAGCAGGAGGAGAAGAGGATGACAAAGGATGAGATGGTTGGATGGCATCACTGACTCAATGGACACGAGTTTGGGTGAACTCTGGGAGTTGGTGATGGACAAGGGAGGCCTGGCGTGCTGTGGTTCATGGGGTTGCAAAGAGTCGGACACAACTGAGTGACCAAACTGAACTGACAATAATAAGTCACAGGCTGTACTGCATAGCACAGGAAATGTAGTCAACAATATTGTAACTTTGTATTGTGTGTAATCTATAAAAATATAGACTCACTATGCTGTACACCTGAAACTGATATAATATTCTAAGTCAATTATACTTCAATTAAAATGAAAAGAAAACCAGTGATATGGGTGAGCTTTTAAAAAACTATTCTTGGTATTTCCTCCATTCCCCTCCCCCTCTTCCTTCATAGCTATACTTTAGTCCTTTAGGAATTAAATTTTAGCTATAGTAAATTGCTGGTTTGTGTACTTTCTTGATCACTCAAGAAAAGGAGCTAAGGCTACTAGTAGCTGTTGTCATGAAGCAATTTACAAATTTATTAGATACTTTGACCTGTGGGGATTCTCCCATTTTTCACATTCCTTTGATTCGTAGGGAGTTGTATACTCAGATCAAAGTCCAGATCTGGGAGAATGTAAATATTTCTCTTTGCTCATGTTATCTGTGTCAGAAACTAGTATACAACTTTCTGTCTAGCCAGGGTTTTCCTTGTAGAGAGAAAATCAACTCCAATAAAATAATGTTACATGCCTAGGAAGTCTCCCACCTGCCATTTTATTACAGCAGAATTAGTCGCACAAGGTGCTCCTCTCTTTCCTCCTATGGTTTGTTTACTCCCCAACCTCTCCCTGGCTAGAGGTTTCCAGTCCTCCCCTTCAAAGTCCTCTCCTCTTCTCATTTCTTACACCACATAGTCTTCTCAACTGAGGATATGTCTATGAGAATCGGTCTCCTGGCTTGATTCAATTTTTTAAAAACTGACTGATATTTTTCAGAGTTCACTGTATGAAAGTGTAAAAGTGTTAGTCGCTCAGTTGTATCCAACTCTTTGTGACCCCATTGACGGTAGCCCTCCAGGCTCCTCTGTCCATGGAATTCTATAGGCAAGAAAATTGGAGTGGGTAGCTATTCCCTTCTCCAGGGGATCTTCCTGACTCAGGAGTCGAACCTGGGTTTCCTGCATTGCTGGCAGATTCTTTACCATCTGTGCCACCAGGGAAGAAGGCAGTCTTTTATTGATACCTCTATTTTTATTCATTTCAGTAGGTTGTAAACAGGGAGGTTACAAAAACATGTATTTATTCTGCTATCTTTCATGAGACTCTCTACATTAAATTTTTGTTTTTATAAAGCATTAGAGAAATGTGCTTGAACTGAATGAGTAAGTTGGATATGACAGCAAAGTGCTCTTGATCTTGGCCAGATGCCAGAATGTGAGCGCGTTCGTGCATTCTCTTGCTGAAGGGAATGGTACTATGGATCTCCACCAGTAAATTCTACACTGCCACTGATGCAGCACGGTCACTTTTACCCTTTCTTGCTGAATGAAGTGGCTTAAAAAGTGCTTTCCTTAATGTACATTTGCGATTTTAAAACTCTTCTTCATAATGGAAGGGAAGTTCTTGGCATTTTAAGTGCATGTTCGAAATGTACTGACTCCCAGAAATCACAGGTGCAGATCCAGATGGGGTTAACAGATAAAGTTACATGCAGTTGATTTTGCAGGATTCTTGGGAACCAAAGTCAAGTCTTTACTTTGTTGACCTTTAAGATCCAAGGTCAATTTTCCTAATAAAAGGCAGACCTTTGTACAATTTTTGAAGTCACTGAAAACCTTTACCAACAGAGACACCAGATTCTATGTCCCAGTCACCCTCAGAGGAATAAAGTTTATTAGTTGACATAAAAACACGAAGAGCAATCTTTGCTTTCTTCCCCAGTGGCAGCAACCTTTAGAAATGGTGAAGCCACTATTGTTGTGTGCCCTTTTGAGTATTCAGAATATTTTAAGCACTGCATATATCACCATGCTCAGGAAACTTAAGGAAATATGATAATCTAAATGAATAGCAGTAATAACAATCAGCTAACATTGTTTTAATACTTTACACTGGACCAGCTATTGTGCTTTAAATTGGCTTATATTAAGCTTTAAAATAACAGAAGATGAGACATAATTATTGTCCCCTTATTACAAAGGGTGTAACTTAGGTTAAAAAAATAAATACCTTGCTCAGATTAAAAAAATAAATATCTTACTCACTCATCTGGTAAGTTGTTCAGAATTAAAAATTCCTAAACGTAATTCCAGAAATGTACCATAAACACTATTCTGTACCACTTCTTCAATGTATTTGCATTTTTAAAAAGTTCAAGTACCTAGTTTGAAATGAAGTGCCTAATTTGGGCATAATATGCCAGTGCTACATCAATTCTATGAAGCGCACACTTATTAATTTTATGTGCTAAGTGTGCATCTTAGTACCTCCTGTGCCTTTCATATTTTTAAGAAAAGAAAAATTGAACAGTAAAATATTTATATTTTCACAAATTCTATGGTAAAAAGATTAAATATGTTGCAAAAATTGAGTCACAGGCAGAAATGAGAATTTATCATGCAACATGTACCTATTTAGTTTATATACTTGTTAGAATGGTTTTAGATTGTGCTTTATAAAACTTAGAAGTGTTCAGTGTAAAGATAACTAATATAGTGTAGTAGAAATCTATCTCTACTGTGATTTATCCACTTAGCTAAAGAATTGGAAATAAAATGTATGTGATTTGCATATTTGGGGGTCTTTTGCAATAAAGTAGGAAACCTTAATCATCAACCACTAGAACCATACTAAATGAATTAATCTGTAGATGTTCTTGCATATATTTATATGCTATGTTTCTACCTTTTAGTGTTCAATCATTTAAAATTAATTTTTTTGGATATAGCTATTTTACAATGCTGTGTTAATCTCTGCTGTACAACAAAGTGAATCAGTTATATGTATACATATCTCCCCTCTTTTTAGATAAATAAGTCTTTAAAGTTAGGAAACAAACATGCCATAATTTGATCATCCTCCTCTCTTTTTGTTTTTATGATTATGTAACATACAATCTTGCTTGGCTGCCCATAGCTACATAAAGACCTGCAAGCAGTTCATGCAATGGGGATTGCCCTCAGGCAATAGGGTTTATAATTTGTCAACATCTGTTCCCCTTATCCTCTAAAAGGACAATATTGCGTTTCATATGTTTTCTCAGAGACTCTCCAGTAGGATTAGGAGCCAGCTGCTCATAGCCATAACCTGATAATAATCACGCCAAGCTCTGTCTACTCGCAGGGCATTTGCACATCATTATTTTCTCTGCCTAGAATGCTCTTTCCCAAATGTGTCCTGTATTTGGCTTCTTCTCATTCAAGTTTTAGTTCATATTTACTTTCCTCAGTTAGCCTATTTCATATCATATTCTCTAAGGCAGGCTCCTCTTCTCTCAAATTTTCCCTCAATTATTATATATTCCTAAATATGTCTGTTCCATCTTTTACACTTGAAGAGAAGTCCTTAAAGGAGAAAGATTTTGCTTCCTTATTTACTGCAGAACGCCCATTGCCTAGAACATAAGCATATTCCAGGAAAGTTGCTCAATAATCAGTTATTGACTGACTGGCAGCACCAGTAGGATTAATTGGAAACCTCAATGTCATCAGATAATGCAAACACCAAAATAACACTGAAGAGTCTCTGAAAATTAAACAGTCATTGGACACATAGCCCTCAACAGTTGGCCAGGACATATGTACTAAATGTAAACCAGTATGAACCTGCTAAAAGAAAAGATTTAACTAATACTCAAAGTCTTTCCACATAATGGGTAGAATGTTGAAGATACAATTTAAGAATATCACCTGTCATAATAAGAACCAGTAACATCTCCACTTTAATAAGAAAAGACAGCCAATAGACATCAAAAACAGATGAATCAGATGTTGGAACTATCTGACAAGAGTTTTAAAACAGCTGTTATAAAAATACTTCAATAACAAATGACAAATTCTCTGGAAATAAACGAAAAATTAAAAGTCTCAACAAAGAGAAGTTATAAAAAAAGAACAATATAGTAATTATAAAACTAAAAGCATAGTAGAAATAAGAAATAATTTGCTGGGTCGTCTCTTCACTAGGGTGGGAATGACAGGGTGTAAATTAGATGACTTAGAGGACAGGCCTACATGCTAAGTTGCTTCAGTCATGTCCAACTCTTTTGTGGCTCTATAGACTGTAGTCTGCCAGGCTCCTCTGTTTATGGAATTCTCCAGGCAAGAATACTGGAGTGGGCTGCCATGCCCTCCTCCAGAGGATCTTACCCATCCAGGTACTGAACCTGCACCTCTGTGTCTCCAGCTTCGGCAAGCAGTTTCTTTACCACTAGCACCATCTGGGAAATCCGACTTAGAGGACACATCAGTAGAATTCACCCAATCTGAAGAATGGAGAGCAAGTATATTAGAAAAAGAAAATAGAGTCTCAGGTGAAATACAGAAGATTCAACAGTCATGTTATAGAAGCATTACCAGGAGAGATGAGCCAGTAGAGCCACAAGGGTTTTCAAAGAAATATGGCTAAAGCCATTCCACATTTGATGACGTACATAAATCTACAGACAAAAGAATTCGAGCAAATCACAGACAGATAAACCCAAAGAAATTCCTGCCAAGACACACTATAATTAAACTTTTGACTATTAAAAAAACAAAAAACTTGACAGTGTCCAGAGAGAAATGTTACTGGGAAAAAAAAAGAAAAAAACTGTTCAGCTGACTTCAACTACCACAGAAGTACTTTTCCTTGAGACAACCATCAAATGTTTGTATGTAGCAGAACTATTTTGTGAGTACTTTCCATTTCTCCCAAAGAATGAAAAAATAGTTTAGTACAGGATTGCTATTTTTTTTCCCTTGGGAGTTTGTGGTGATGAAGGTGCAATGAGTATTGGTATAGATTCGTGTTACTTTCTCGGTTTGAACTAAGACATGATCAGTTTTACTCACCACTGGTTTTGTATCACCAATGTAACTGTTCAGAGAAAAGGACAAATGTTTCTTCATAATAAAGACTTCATGAACTACCTGAATTTTTTGAGGGATCCCTAAAAGCTTCAATACTTTTAGAGTAAATTAAAGAATCCACCTGCAATGTAGGAGGTGAAGGTTCAATCCCTAGGTCAGGAAGATCTCCTGGAGAAGGAAATGGCAACTCACTCCACTATGGCCTGGAAAATCCCATGGACAGAAGAGCCTGGCAGGCTACAGTCCACGGGGCTGCAAAGAGTCAGACATAGTTAGACAGACTAACACTTTTACTACTTTTTTGTTATTTCTTTACATCTTCCATGTTCTACATAGTATTCATAATTATCTATTTTTCTGATTACATAATAATCCATTATGTGCTGTGCTTACTCTCTCAGCTGTGTTCAACTCTTTGTGACCTCATGGACTGTAGCCCACCAGGGTCCTCTGTCCATGGAGATTCTCCAGGCAAGAATACTGGAGTGGGTTGCCATGCCCTCCTCCAGGGAATCTCACAAACCCTGGGATCGAACCCAGGCAGGTCTCCTGCATTGCAGGCAGATTCTTTACTGTCTGAGCCACTAGGGAAGCCCAATATCCATTATATCATATATTAAAATTGGGCTAGTTTTGAACTCTTATATTTTTAATTATGTAATCTGTTAAAAATAGCTGCATGTCGCAACTGAAAGCAACCTGCATTCCTGTAATGTATGGAATGCCTAAATAAATAATGGTATACATAGCAAATGGAATACTCAAAAGAATTAAAAAGAGCAAACCTACTGCATTCAAACAAAACATGAATGCCAAGGACAGACATGACATAATGTTCAGTGGGAGAATAAATACACAAAAAGTTTGAAATTTGAAAACTAACATTTGATCAAAATCCAATAAAGGGTTAACTTAGGGGAGACTGAAAAAGTTAGCTTAAAGCTCAACATTCAGAAAACAAAGATCATGGCATCTGGTCCCATCACTTCATGGAAAATAGATGGGGAAACAGTGGAGACAGTGTCAGACTTTAGTTTTTTGGGCTCCAAAATCACTGCAGATGGTGATTGCAGCCATGAAATTAAAAGACGCTTACTCCTTGGAAGGAAAGTTATGACCAACCTAGAGAGCATACTCAAAGGCAGAGACATTACTTTGCCAACAAAGGTCCATCTAGTCAAGGCTATGGTTTTTCCAGTGGTCATGTAAGGATGTGAGAGTTGAACTATGAAGAAAGCTGATCACCGAAGAATGGATGCTTTTGAACTGTGGTGTTGGAGAAGACTCTTGAGTCCCTTGGACTGCAAGGAGATCCAACCAGTTCATTCTAAAGGAGATCGGTCCTGGGTGTTCTTTGGAAGGAATGATGTTAAAGCTGAAACTCCAGTACTTTGGTTACCTCATGCGAAGAGTTGACTCATTGGAACAGACTCTGATGCTGGGAGGGATTCGGGGCAGGAGGAGAAGGGGACGATAGAGGATGAGATGGCTGGGTGGCATCACCGACTTGATGGACGTGAATCTGAGTGAACTCCGGGAGTTGGTGATAGACAGGGAGGCCTGGCATGCTGCTATTCATGGGGTCACAAAGAGTCAGACACGACGGAGTGACTGAACTGAACTGAACTAGAGGCCATTGGTTAAAAGGGAACTGTTGGTGTGTTGAAAATGATCTTTCTCTTAATCAGGATAGTAAATACATAAGTGTTCATATGTACAAAAAGTCATCAAGCTGCAAACTTGAGATATGTGCATTTTTATGTATGCCTGTTATATTCACTATAAAGGTAAAAATCATTTTAAAAACTGAACATAGCTTTTTAAAAAGTTATCTTTTGTAAATTTTGCTTTTTAAAATAATTTCCTTAGTCTTAATTTCCTTAATAAGTGATATAACTATGTTTATAATTCCTATACAATTTTTTGTTTTATTTGCATGCTTTTCTTTTAAACTAGAAGAAAATGCTTTCTTCTAATTTCAATCACCAGTAGTGATGCCTAAATATCAGTTTTTATATATCCTTGCCAACAAATATCATTGAATTGTCTTCCCCAATTTAAGGCTTTATAGTCTATTTCTTCTAGTAAATGCATACCAATTGGAGTAAGAAAATCTCTGTTTATTACTACATAGATTCTTTTCTAGTCACAGGGAAGTTCCTAACAAGAAATACTTCAGTGGTATTGGGAACAATGTTCAACTCACCCATATTCTTATACATTTTTTGAATCTGATAAAAGTGACATCTAGGTAAATGCTCTTTTTACTGGTGAAAGAGAGGCTAAGTGCCTTTTTCTTGCTTTCTCTTTTTGAGAAAGGGTGATTGACTGACTTTGATAGACTTCTTGGGATATGTACTGATTGCCTTGTGCTTCAAGCATCAAACAAGAATATTGCTCATGATAAGAACAATTTTTGTCCACACAGCTAAATGCATGCAGACTCTACTGAATTCTTTTTTCCAGTTTTGAGTAAGTCACTCAAACTTGACATTAAGGCTAGTAAAAGGGGAAGGAATTTAGTTACCATTTTGTGTTGTTCATATGCAATAAAAGACTGTATTCAAATACAGGTTTCCCCATTCTCTAACTGCATATTAATGCATACTTCCTATTCTTAGTATTATGCTATGGATTTGAAAACCCCAAATTCATGAATATATTTTTAATGTTTTTGGAAAAACATTAGGAATGATGATAAAACCATCATGTTTTAAAAATAGAACTATATCTCAGAACAATAGGCAGGGATTTATGGTTCTTCAGTAGAACACAGTTGCCATTCTGAATTGTCTACTCTAATGAGATTTACTCTTTATTATGGAAGCCATGCCACTTTCCTATATTTTTCACTGTCTCTGCCATGGCATGTAAAGAAGGAGTATAGTAAAAATAATTGATAGAATAAGTTATCACATTTTAATTAGTCTTTATCTATTTCTTGAGGGAAATGATAAAAATTTATTGATGAAGATTCAGAGCAATTTAATGCCATAAAGCAAACATCAGAAACTACTTGGAAATTATTATCACGCATCAATAAACCACAAAAGAGGTCAAAGAGATCTGTATGTTCCACATCCAAATATATACTAAATATATATTTTAATGAATTTGAAAAGAGATTCACTTTCCTTTTCTTCTCTCTTCTTTTTTTTTGTTTTTCTTTAATGATAGGGGCTAAGAACATGATGTTAGTGTTACTTATGCTAAGGTGCTAATAGAAGCTGATTATAGATTAGCTAATATAGAGGTGCTGCTGCTGTTGCTAAGTCACTTTAGTCATGTCCGACTCTGTGCAACCCCAGAGACAGCAGCCCACCAGGCTCCCCCATCCCTGGGATTCTCCAGGCAAGAACACTGGAGTGGGTTGCCATTTCCTTCTCCAATGCACGAAAGGGAAAAATGAAAGTGAAGTTGCTCAGTCGTGTCCGACCCCTAGTGACCCCATCGACTGCAGCCTACCAGGATCCTCCATCCATGGGATTTTCCAGGAAAGAGTACTGGAGTGGGTTACCATTGCCTTCTCCAAGAGGTGCTAATAGAAGCTTAATAATAAAATGGACATATATATGCATGGATAAGAAATTGAACTGGCTTTGATTTATTCCTTCTAATATAAGGTATATTTCGTTCTCTGAAATGTGGTTTTGAAAAAATAGAAAGAGAGAAGACAAGACTCCCCTTCTTGTTGCTCTCAAGTATTTGACACAGTGCTCTCTCTGCCTGAAACATTCTTTCCCTAGGTCTTCCCCAGATACACTTAAATTTCAATCTGTAGGTCTCAATTGAGATGTCACTCCCTGAAACCCTAGACCAGTTCTATGTTTCCATAATATTTTTGTTGGTTAGTTGCATCTTAAAAATATCTCAGTTGGTTTCCTCCCATAGAGGTGCTAATAGAAGCTTGGAGGAGAAAACAGGATATTTCTCCCCTTCTTTTCTCTACTCTGGGAAACGTTTCTTCAGGTGACCACATTTCCTACAAGATCACAATGCTCACTAACTGGCCTGATCTATGGAGGTTCTTATAATTCCCCTTGCTCCATTTGTCCCTCCAACTTTAGGGTGATAGAAGCGTCCCACTGTGGTTCATCTTAGATTGATTTACAGTCCCGTCTTGCCTTCTCATTTTAATACCTTTGTGGTCACTTTCCCATATTAAAGTCCCTCTCTTGAATCGATATGCATAGGACTGGTTTTCCTGGCAGAGATCTGACTGATAGCTATATTTTATTTTCCTTATCTATAATACCAATCTGTCTTTTACATAACTATTTAATCTGTTCTCTCAGCTAGACTAAATTGCAAAACAACAACAACAACAACAACAAACAAAAACAAAAAAAAAGAGAGAGAAAGAAGTGTATTGGTCTGTTTCCTTTTTATATTGCCAGTCCTTAGCAAGGATGTTGGCTTAAAAAAGTCAAATAATATTTGTTGAAGAAAGAAATAAAAAGTGGAAGGAAGAAGGTATAAAGAAAAGAAGGAAGAATAAAATTCAATTTGGATATTTATATTTCATTTTAACAAAGTGGATTCAAATCCACAAAATACTCTTCCCTTAAACAATCACAGCTTGATAGGCTACAGTCCATGGGGTCGCAGAGTCGGACACGACTGACCGACTTCACTTTCACAATCACATAACAGATCAGGTTATACATGGGTGTGACAAAAGAAAAGCATAGTCTTTTCTGAGATTGATAAGCCTAAGGTTGTGACTAAAAGGCAAAGTGGAAACTATGAATGTATATCTGTATATTCTGATTAAGCAGAATGCAATTCAATGAATCACATGTGAGGTTTTCTGTTTCATTACTTTAAAAAATGTAATAAAAAATCACAAAACAAAACAAAAACCAATATTATTTCCATAGGAGGAAGTTCAACCCAATTTCAAGTGGAGGAAAGTTCTGTTATTTCTTGAACAATTGAGAATAAAGAACAATGGTGAACTGAAGGAAAAATACAGGGAAAATGTTAATTTTACACAATAGATGCCAGCTTTTTTTTTTTAACAAATGAAAATGCTATAGAATCACTCAGTTAAAAGAAACAATGATTTTTAAAAGGATAGAAATATTAAAAGTTTGAGAAAAGTAGAAAGTGTAAAATAATTGATACTGTCAAATGGCAAATGTCAGAAAATCAGGTAGTTAGGAACCTGACAGCTATGTGCTGCAAAAATATGAATCTTTTTCTACACAAAAGACTCTGATTTACAACTTTCCCTGAAGCTAAAGCTTGTTTCCATAGAAATATCTCTAGTTTCTTTATAGACTTGTGATTGTCTTAAGGAATACAAACCTATTGTGTTCCTAGCTTAAAAAAATGCAAGTGATCTTTCAATACAATGAGCCAGTACAATTTTTAGCTTTTAAACAAATTAATAAAAATATCACACATAGACACACTATGCCTACTATTACAGATTTTTTCATAAAGTTTCACTTTCAGTTTAAATTGATTTTAAAATGCAAGCAATTGTTCAAAATAAATAACTTCCTATAGTGAAATTTAGAAGATAATTTCAGAGAAATGCTTTCCTTGTTTTTAGTAGCTTCAATTACAAATTATAATTTTTAACCTTTAAAAGACCTTAACAAAACCAAGAAACAAGTAATTGAACTGTCATACCAGCCTTTTCTGATTGGCAATCTTAAGAACATATTCCATAGCCTCTAAAAATATATGCTTTTCTCATAGAACAATTTCTCTTTAATGTGGTACATTTGTGTTCTAAGAAAAAAGTGAAAATAATGTTCATTTTACCTGCTTGGTAAAGTTATGCCAGGGGAATTAGTTTTTGGTTTTATTGTTCAGCCCACCTTGATATAATATTGATATGAGAAAGTACTTTGAAATTACCACTTTGGTTTACAATAACTTTGATCAGTTAAGTTGATCAGTTAGGTGTTTGCATAAAATACAGAGTGATAGATTCTATTTCCTAGTGGACATATACTCTGGGTATTTGTGACCTCAATACATTTTTATTGATTAAATGGCAATATAATTAGAGTTATTTTAATTTTGCAGAGTTTATATCACTTTAAATTATGTTTATTCTTCAATGTTTTACTTTGAAAAATTTTAACACTTCATAAAATTATAATAAATGGTACAATAAACCATATATTCTTCACCTATATTCATTACTTTTTAGCAATTTTCCTGTTGTTCGCATTCTCACTCCTTATGTGTGTGTGTGTGTGTGTGCGTGTGTGTGTGTATAAGGTGCAGGTGTATGTCTGTGTCTTTCCATTAGAATTCTTTAAATTTTAAAATTTTTTACCCAATTTAGCAATAGGATCTGAAGGTTATCAAAAATCTGTATTTGTTTAATTAATTTTTTGAGCATTTATATTAATAACATATACCCCCACAGTATAACCTAAGAACGTTTATCATTATTCTTTGACAATGTTTTCCATGTAACTTAATGTACCAAATAATCCTAGTTACTTTAGTATTTCTTCTGAGATGCCTCAGAAATCTTCTGAAATACTTAAAGTTAGTTAGAGAAGACACTTATAATCTATTATCAAAAGCAGTTCAATATTCCAATAAAACATTGCTTTCTTAACAGAGAGAATATAAAATCCCAGTCTTGTACCAGCTTACTATTAATAACAAAACTCTTTATCAAATTAAATTCAATCTAATCTTAATCTTGAAAATTATTTTTCCAAAGTTCCTTTTTCACAAACCTTTTATCCCTCTTTGGATCCATATTAATTTTTCCATAGTTTCCCCATACATAAGCAGCCAGCTCTGGGGCAAAATTATTCTTTTTTATCTCCACAAAAATATCTCTGGTAACTTTATACCTTTTCTTGCTAACGACACATATGCTACTTACTTAACACACTGACATGCTTTCCTTGTTTTTAGTAGCTTCAATTACATATTATAATTTTTAACCTTTAAAAGACCTTAACAAAACCAAGAAACAAGTAATTGAACTGTCATACCAGCCTTTTCTGATTGGCAATCTTAAGAACATATTCCATAGCCTCTAAAAATATATGCTTTTCTCATAGAACAATTTCTCTTTAATGTGGTACAAGACCCATGTTTAATGAACCCAAGCATACTTTGAAGTTCTGCAATTATACCAAGGAAAGTGGGCTATGTTTGTATTTCAAGGACACGATAAGAGTTAACTTCAAGCTTTCTCCCAGGCATATTTTTTTCTCTCAGGATCAGAATTATGAAAATAGTATTTTACTGAGTATCTTTATCAAGCTATCTATCTCTAACTATGTATTCAAGAAGAAACAGTTTTAGAATTTTAAGAGTTTTATCTTTACTAATTTTCTCAAGAGTCTAAAGAATACTGTTTCTATACATTGTTAGAAAAAAAAAACAACTTTCTTTTCTTTTAGTCATAACTTCATAGCTAACCTTTTTCTAGTGCATTGAACCTCAATATCCCATTTTACAAATGACAGCAAAGATATCAATCACACAGATGGAATATACATCCACACACCAGAGGATAGACTATCACAAATCTTCTGAAAAGATGACTTATAAAAGGTCCCAAACAGACATTTACCCAACACAAATGATCCTCAATGTCAGAGACATGTCAGAACCAACTGGAAATGACCAAATAGCACTTTGTGCTCACGAGAGTTCCTCAGTGGTAGACACATCAGCGCTGATTGGCAAAATGCCCAAATAACACTCTGTGCTTAAAAGAAGCTTGCCTGGGTACACATCAGTGGACTGACAGGGTCTCGGAGCTCATCATCTCCTCCAAATGCATGTCTCCACTCCACCAGGGAAAAGTGTAAGTTGGCAGCCAGTGCCTAACAGGGAACAGACAGAGAGGATCCCCGAAACAAATGGTTTCTGCAGCTGCTAGGAAAAAATCCCCCCTCAGGGCCAGCTAGCCATGAGTTAAAGCCATCAAAACCATCCTAGTGGTGGTCATGGCTTTACTCTGGAAAACCCCAGGGAGCCAGATGTCGCTAGAACACAGTAGCGTCATTCTGGGACTGAAAGTGGGGGTCCAACTGCTTACCGCTCAAAGGCTAAAATGAAAACAAAATTGATGGAAAGGAAAATTGGCTTTATTTGGGAGGTTGGCAACCTGGGAGGAGGACAGATTCCTGTCCAAAGATCAGTGCCCACCCTCGCTCCTGTCACTGACAGTCAGTGGGCAGGAGCTTTTATACTTGGAGGGAGGAGGAGGACCTACAGGTACTTGACTTGATTAAATGACGAAATGATTATTATTTGGTCTCATTTAACCCTTTTCCTTTGTTTCTGCATCTATTATTTGGCTAAAGTTTTTCCGCAGACAAAAGCCAGGGTAAGGACATGGGGGGAAATACATGGGGTCAGGCTTTGTTTGACCAGAAGCTTTCTCCTGGGAGCGTGTCTGTAATTAGACACTTGCCACCTCGGGAAAAACCTGTCAAAAAAATGACCTTGCCAAAGGGCACTTCCACACGCCTCTCTAGCAAGTTTACCCACTTGCCTGTAATGATGCCCACATGCTCAGCTGTTATTATTATTATTTCCATATGCTCCTGCTATTATTATGATGAATTATTTATGTTCCTATCTAAAGCCAAACAATTTATCTTCTAAATCCTATCTTTCCTTGCCTACTAGAGGCATTACTTCAGCATTTCCCTCGATCTTCCCACTTCTCTCTCCAGGAATTATTATTTCTCCAGGAATTGTCAAATAATTCCTTCTGCTGCTGCTGCTAAGTCACTTCAGTCTTGTCCGACTCTGTGAGACCCCAAAGACGGCAGCCCACCAGGCTCCCCTGTCCCTGGGACTCTCCAGGCAAGAACACTGGAGTGGGTTACCATTTCCTTCTCCAATGCATGAAAGTGAAAAGTGAAAGTGAAAAAAGTGAAGTTGCTCATTTGAGACCCCATGGACTGCAGCCTACCAGTTTCCTCCATCCATGGGATTTTCCAGGCAAGAGTACTGGAGTGGGTTGCCATTGCCTTCTCCACAAATAATTCCTACCAGCACACAAATGTGATGTTATTTTTCCTAGTTAAATAAAGAAAACGCTTCAGGTGACCCCTCTGCACCTTCCAGCCACTATTGTAACTCATTTTTCTGTTCTCCTTTATAGGAAATCTTCTTAAGAATGTTAACTCCTCACCTCCTAACCCCTCATCTCTAAATAGGAGAGTGCACCTGAGGCCAGACATTAGGTCTCTTTTATTCTATATACATCCCCTCACTAGATTGATTTTGCGTATGTGCATGCTCAATCATGTCTGGCTCTTTGAATCCCATGGATTATAGCCCACCAAGCTCCTCTGTCCATGGGAGTTTTCAGGCAACAATACTGGAGTGGGTTGCCATTTCCTACTTCAAGGGATCTTTCTGAACCAGGGATTGAACCCGTGTTGCTTGTGTCTCCTACACTGGGAGGCAGATTGTTTACCACTTGAGCCACATGGGAAGCCTTACTAGGTAAATTTACCTAGCCTCTGTAGCTTTCATTACCATCTGTATACTGGGGACTCCCAAATGCGACTCTTCAGCTTAAACTTCTTTCCTGGCCTCCTATATGAAGTTTTCACATTACTAAAATCTAAAGCTAACATATCGAAATATAAACCCCTTATCCTGTTCCATCCCTTCTCCCCAAACATGCTCTTACAGATTCCCACATCTTTGTAAACACATGTCCATCTTTCTACTTGTTTAACTGAAGCCTTGGAACAATTTTTACATCCAGTTTGTCACTGGATGCTTTGAGAAGAAGAGTAAAAAATTCTGTTAGATTTACATTCAAATTATGTTCAGAATTTGACTACCATTCACCTTCCTCATTATTCCTCATTTAAAATTTTGTGTCTTGTCTGGATTATTGAGAAAGCCTCACTGCTAGTATAATACATTATGTCTTTAATACCCTAGAAGTAATTCTCAGTAAGCAGCCTGATTGATCCTCTTATGATAAATTGAAATCAAGTCACTCCCTTGCTCAGAACCACCAATGGGTTTCCATTTTATTTAGATAATAGTTGAAATCTTGACAGTAAAGTTACAAATTTTGTCCTCATGATTTGTTACTTCATTTTCTTCAAGTCATTTTCTCTAATATTGTCTTTTCAAAGAGACTTTGCTTGACCACTCTAAGATAGTAATGTCCCCCCTCCCCTACAAAAAACTAAAGTAACCAGGAAAATTCCAGCTTTTCTACCTCCTTCCTTTATAATGATCACCTTTCGACATTCTATGTTTTCCTTTTATTTGTAAAGTAAGCTCCACAGAGTTAGTTAGAAAGTTTGGTGCTTCTGATTAATTGCTTTATCCCTAGTGTCAATAACTGTCAAACACATGGTCATAGTCAACAAATATTTGTATTACAAATGTATTGTTGAATAACTTTTTCAGACCACTTCCTCCTTCTCTTCTTACTAAACATTAATTATCTCAAACGGCATCACTCTTTGTAAGGTCCTCTGATCTACTATGCTTATATGTACTGTCCTCTGATTTACTATACTTATAACCCCTTGCCACAGTCATTTTTTTCCACATCTATTTTTCCTCTTCAGGTTTTATCTCATTCTCTATCCAGTCTTAACTCTATAATCTGTATATCTAGTATAAACCATCCCAAGAACCCAAATCAGATGGACTTCGAATTAATCAAAAGGGTAAGCCTGACCATATCATTGAAGCCTCTTAAAGGAGCCTTTAGGTATTTCTTTTTCTTTTTTTCTGTGTATTTTTTTTTTAATTTTTATTTTTACTTTATTTAACTTTACAATACTGTATTGGTTTTGCCATACATTGACATGAATCCACCATGGGTGTACATGCGTTTCCAAACATGAACCCCCCCTCCCACCTCCCTCCCCATAACATCTTTCTGGGTCATCCCCGTGCACCAGCCCCAAGCATGCTGTATCCTGCATCACACATAGACTGGCGATTCGTTTCTTACATGATAGTATACATGTTTCAATGCCATTCTCCCAAATCATCCCACCCTCTCCCTCTCCCTCTGAGTCCAAAAGTCCGTTATACACATCTGTGTCTCTTTTTCCTGTCTTGTATACAGGGTCATCATTGCCATCTTTCTAAATTCCATATATATGTGTTAGTATTCTGTATTGGTGTTTTTCTTTCTGGCTTACTTCACTCTGTATAATCGGCTGCAGTTTCATCCATCTCATCAGAACTGATTCAAATGTATTCTTTTTAACGGCTGAGTAATACTCCATTGTGTATATGTAACACTGCTTTCTTATCCATTCATCTGCTGATGCACATCTAGGTTGTTTCCATGTCCTGGCTATTATAAACAGTGCTGTGATGAACATTGGGGTACATGTGTCTCTTTCAATTCTGGTTTCCTCGGTGTGTATGCCCAGCAGTGGGATTGATGGGTCATAAACAGTTCTATTTGCAATTTTTTAAGGAATCTCCACACTGTTCTCCATAATGGATGTACTAGTTTGCATTCCCACCAACAGTGTAGGAGGGTTCCCTTTTCTCCACACCCTCTCCAGCATTTATTGCTTGCAGATTTTTGGATCGCAGCCATTCTGACTGGTGTGAAGTGGTACATCATCGTGGTTTTGATTTGCATTTCTCTGATAATGAGTGATGTTGAGCATCTTTTCATGTGTTTGTTAGCCATCCATATGTCTTCTTTGGAGAAATGTCTATTTAGTTATTTGGCCCATTTTTTGATTGGGTCATTTCTTTTTCTGGAATTGAGCTGCATAAGTTGCTTGTATATTTTTGAGATTAGTTGTTTGTCAGTTGCTTCATTTGCTATTATTTTCTCCCATTCAGAAGGCTGTCTTTTCACCTTGCTTATGTTTTCCTTTGTTGTGCAGAAGCTTTTAATTTTAATTAGATCCTATTTGTCTATTTTTGCTTTTATTTCCAGAATTCTGGGAGGTGGATCATAGAGGATCCTGCTGTGATTTATGTCGGAGAGTGTTTCTTGAAAGAAGAGACTCAAACATGAAAGATTCTGTCTTTCCAGTGACAGAATAGAAGAGATTAAAATGTTGGAATAATTAAATATGTTCTTGTTTTAAATCATTTCATATTGATTCTATTCTATTTGGGGCTTTCCAGTACACTCTAGAGTATTCACAAGTACATACAAAGTTGCTTAATACAAAGCCTTTAGAAATATATGTGGCCTTCTCTCCCTCTTTCTTTCCTATGAACCAAATTTATTCAGATAATATAGACAGCTTCATTCATTTCATATAACCAGCAAAATGATCCAGGATTCTGAAGCCTCTCTCTTGTCTCTGTCTGTGAATAAAAACATTTCTTTCCCAGGAGAGATGGAAAGCTATTTGTATCAAAGGTTTCAGAAGTCAGTTGCTGTTGATATGGAGATATACTAATTAGTTTTCATGAGACCAGCATTAACAGGAGAAATTGCACTATGAAAGGAGATGGGACAAATTAGCTGGTCCAATATCAAGATACAGCAAAGTGTGAAGAAAAAAAGTAAATTCAAAGTGGACAAGTCCTTGAAATTATGTACTTTTATTTTCAAGCTATCATTTCTTCTTCAGTTCAGTTCAGTTCAGTCGCTCAGTCATGTCCGACTCTTTGTGACCCCATGAATTGCAGCATGCCAGGCTTCCCTGTCCATAACCATCTCCCAGAGTTCACTCAAACTCACGACCATCTAGTCAGTGATACCATCCAGCCATCTCACCCTCTGTTGTCCCCTCTTCCTCCTGCCCTCAATCCCTCCCAGCATCAGAGTCTTTTCCAATGAGTCAACTCTTCGCATTTCATCTTATGTTTTGCTTATTTCACATTTTAATTGCTCTTTGATATATCTAGTAAAATTTATATAAATCAATGAAATCATGATTATGTTCTTTTTTTCTTTTAATTTTCCTACACGGAAGGCAATTCACACTAATTCAAAGTAGTAATTAGAGATCAGCTTTGGGGTAGAATTAGCCAGAAATGCATAAAAGAGTATTGAGGCCAGAACTAGGGAATGTTTAAATGATTTATAATCAAGTGTGTTTACATAAATATAAATGTAGATATCAGATGCAATGCTATGTATTTAAAGCATCATCTTATTCTCCTGAGCCCAAATAGAGACCACATTTTCCCAGATCCCTTTCACCCAGGTAAATCAGGTAAAAACTTCCAGTCAAAAGTATTTTTAGTCAATACAATGTGATTAGTAGTGAAACACATTACTGCTAGTCCTGTCTCTAAAACCTCTACACAATTCTCTATGCTTCTTTTTCTCTGCCCACGGGTTGTTGTTATTTCAGTCACTAAGTCGTGTTCGATTCTTGTGACTCCATGGACTTTAGCCCATCAGGCTCCTATGTTCGTGGGATTACCCAGGCAAGAATACTGAGTGGGTTGCCATTTCCTTCTCCAGGGGATTTTCCTGACCCAGGGATCCAACCTACATCTCCTGTTTAGCAGGCAGATTCTTTACCACTGAGCCACCTGGGAAGCCAGCCCATTGATTGTATGGGAGCTAAGTTGCTTCAGTCATGTCCAACTCTGTGCAACCCTATGGATTGCAGCCTGCCAGGCTCCTCTGTCCTTGGGATTTCCCAGGAAAAAATACTGCAGTAGATTGTATTTCCTTATCCAGAGGATCTTCCCGGCCCAGGGATCAAGCTTGCATCTCATATCTCCTTCACTGGCAGGTGGGTTGCTTACCACTAGCACCTCTTGGTAGCCCATTGGTTGGCCAGATGCAAAGAATCCAGCTGAGGAGTCTGATTACTTAATGGTTGGTGGTAGAAAAAGATAATGGAGAAGGCAATGGCAGCCCACTCCAGTACTTTTGCCTGGAAAATCCCATGGACAGAGGAGCCTGGTGGGCTGCCATCCATGGGGTCGTGAAGAGTTGGACACGACTGAGCAGCTTCACTTTCCCTTTTCACTTTCATGCACTGGAGAAGGAAATGGCAACCCGCTCCAGCTTTCTTGCCTGGAGAATTCCAGGGACGGCGGAGCCTGGTGGGCTGCCGTCTATGGGGTCACACAGAGTTGGACACGACTGAAGTGACTTAGCAGCAGCAGCAGCAGCAGAAACAGATGAAAGAGCAGACTCCTGAAATTACATTTTAAAGGAGAGCTATCCAATCAGAAACACTGCATTGGATTTTATGCTGGTTAAGAAAAATTTGTTTCTGCATAGCATATGTACATATATGAATGTGTGTCTATGCATACATGGAGGCCAGTGTATTCATATATATATATATACAGATACATACATACATACATATATATATTATACAATCACACAGATATATGCATTTTTATTTACAGCAAGTCACTGAGATATTGAGGAGGCATTCATTTTGGTGACAAATTAAAAAATTGTTGCTTTGAAGTGGTGTAGTCCTACAATAGTGAGAACTCTATTAGAATTCTAGAATAGTTGCAATCCATTTTATAGGAGAAATAATATTGAAAGTTAGTTTTTAAAATATCTACTTTATTTTTATTTAATCATTGCAAAAAGCCACAGAAAATATTGGCAAAATTATTGCCTATAATAATTCAGGAGGCGGGTCATATGGATAATAATCTGTTAGCTCTTGGTAAGAAAGAAAAAAATGCATGTTGATTATTATTGGCTACATTCAGCAAGTTAATAAAGGCAAGAGTTGAGCTTGAGATAGGATTAGCCAGTTTGCAAGCTAATATAAAAGGACATAGAGAGAGGGCAGACATGTTGAGCTTCATAGGGTTTAAGAAATCAATAACTTCCAGATGCTAAATATAAGAAATGTGGTTTTAAAAGGCTTTGTGAAGCAAAAGAGAGGTAAACCAACTGTCTACCTAAAGCAATTAAGTGACTCAGCAAAAAGATATAAAATATGAAGGGTCTTCCAATTATTATTCCAAAGAGTTTCAAGGTAGCTGCTATTAATTTCAAAGAAAGAGAATGAGAGTAGAAAGAAAAAGGTATCAGGACTGGGAATCTGGAAAGGTCTAAGAAAGAACTTTGGGTGTGATTAGCAGTACACGGCAGACACTGAAAGCAAATAGTTCAGAGGCCAGCCAAGTCTGAATCAATCACGTTGCTAAACAAACAAAAAAATTGTATACCCAGTTTTATAAAGCCATTAATTCTTCAAATTAAAAAATCCCTTAGGTCTGTAACATTCCATGAATAGTGGCAAGCTTTAAAAATTCCATGGCCCTAAGGCGAAAATGGCAGAAAGTAAAGAGGAACTAAAACGCCTCTTGATGAAAGTGAAAGAGGAGAGTGAAAAAGTTGGCTTAAAGTTCAACATTCAGAAAATGAAGATCATGGCATCTGGTCCCATCACTTCATGGGAAATAGATGGGGAAACAGTGGAAACAGTGTCAGACTTTATTTTTTGGGCTCCAAAATCACTGCAGATGGTAACTGCAGCCATGAAATTAAAAGACACTTACTCCTTGGAAAGAAAGTTATGACCAACCTAGATAGCATACTCAAAAGCAGAGACATTATTTTGCCAACAAAGGTCCGTCTAGTCAAGGCTATGATTTTTCCAGTAGTCATGTATGCATGTGAGAGTTGGATTGTGAAGAAAGATGTGCATTGAAGAATTGATGCTTTTGAACTGTGGTGTTGGAGAAGACTCTTGAGAGTCCCTTGGACTGCATGGAGATCCAATCAGTCCATTCTAAAGGAGATCGGTCCTGGGTGTTCTTTGGAAGGAATGATGCTGAGGCTGAAACTCCAGTACTTTGGTCACCTCATGCGAAGAGTTGATTCAATGGAAAAGACTCTGATGCTGGGAGGGATTGGGGGCAGGAGGAGAAGGGGACAACAGAGGATGAGATGGCTGGATGGCATCACCGACTCAATGGACATGAGTTTGAGTGAATTCTGGGTGTTGGTAATGGACAGGGAGGACTGGTGTGCTGCAATTCATGGGATTGCAAAGAGTCGGACATGACTGAGCGACTGAACTGAACTGAACTGAAGGTGAAAATACCCACCAAATGCACACACATGTCATATGTGACTTAGGAAAATAATAGACAGGTGGAAATCTACTCTAGGGCAGGGCCAGGAGCTATTGGGAATGATGAGTGCTCCTTCCAGTGAATAGAATCAAAATATTATTAAAGGACATCCCTGATCTCAGGATAGG
Organism: Capricornis sumatraensis; assembly: GCF_032405125.1. NCBI lineage: Eukaryota > Metazoa > Chordata > Mammalia > Artiodactyla > Bovidae > Capricornis > Capricornis sumatraensis. The sequence continues at coordinate 68,508,082 of NC_091079.1, forward strand.
AGGATTCTTGATGGTCTCACAGTGAAATTCCACAACTACTATGGATTAATAACTATAACCTATCTTCCAATTTTATTTTATCAAAAGTAAATCTGTTCTCATTTTACAATTGTGTGCTGAGTCTGTGTGGGGAAGGTTTTATGTTTGTTTGTTTGTTTGATACAGTATCTAGAAATGTTTGAAAAGACAGCTGCTACATTAGCTTGAGAGTCCTTGAGTAGTCAACAACATGGACATTTAGTGTGAACAAGAAAACATTCTTGCAATTTTAAGCCTCTGAGAACTTGGAGTTGCATTATTATAGCACTGCATAGCTTAGCCTAGTACAAATCTAAAACAAACAACTGCTTCCTTGGGCCTATATCCTCTTCAAGCCGCCACTCCATTTCCTTTGTTCTTCTGTTTCAAATTGATTTGTAAAAAAAGTTTAGGATGGCCATGTACACACTGCTACATATAAAATGGATAACCTACAGGACCTATTGTATAGCACAGGGAACTATGCTCATAAAATTATACGGCAACCTAGAAGGGAAGGGAATTTGGGGAAGAATGGATACATGTATGAGTCCCTTTGCTGTTCACCTGAAATGATCAAAACAATAATTGGTTATGCCCCAATACAAAGCAAAAAGCTTTTTAAAAAGTAGTATAGATCTTTTCTTCACTCTCACTTACTTTTTATTCTGTTATTCTCTTCTTCTTTATCTATTATTGAAAACCTCTCACTAAGTTCTGCTGCCAGGTACTAGAGACACTGTTCTCTAAGGAATGGACCTTCAAGGCTTAGTTGCTTATCTAGACACTGAAGAAGCTTTAAAATTTTGCTGTGAGCAAATATTTGGGTCCGCTTTTTTGTAATGCTTACTCCTATGTCAGAGTCTAGGTAGGATAATTTTGCTTCCAACAATCTCGATTTTGAAAACACAGTTTATCTACTAAATGACATCCAAAGAATATGAATCCTCCCCAGGTCAGGAAACCAGAGCCCTACAACCGCAGGCTTTTGTCAAAGGTCTACCATGACTTGCAGTCTTTTTATTCTCATATAAACCTGGCTGGTAGAAGTTGTGTTTAAGAAAGATAACCCAATCAAAGTGTGTTCAGCAATTCCATATAAGCATATCTATATGCTAATCTCAGTTTCAATTAGCAAAATGTTTTATAACTAGGTGATATTAGCTTAGCTTCCATAGAATTTTTATTATTAGAATTTACATAGGAAACATATTAAAAATCTTCTTGAATTTATAAACATAAGTTTAAAAAAATAAACTAAAAGGAAAACATTGTAGAAAACATTTAGCAGAACAGTATATAGAAAAGGAAATGCCTGAAATAAAAGAGAATGCTAACTGACTGTCTCCAGTTAATGACAGTATGGGGCACTTAAACTTTTTAAATTATATTCATCTTCAAAAAATTATTTTAAAATTGGTTTAAGACCAGAATTGAAAGAGACATGTGTACCTCAATGTTCATTGCAGCACTATTTAAAACAGCCAAGACACGGAAGCAACCTAGATGTCCATCAGCAGACGAATGGATAAGAAAGCTGTGGTACATATACACAATGGAATATTACTCAGACATTAAAAAGAATACATTTGAATCAGTTCTAATGAGGTGGATGAAACTGGAGCCTATTATACAAAGTGAAGTAAACCAGAAAGAAAAACACCATACAGTATACTAACGCATATATGTGGAATTTAGAAAGATGGTAATGATAACTCTGTATGCAAGACAGCAAAAGAGACACAGATGTATAGAACAGTCTTTTGGACTCTGTGGGAGAGGGCGAGGGTGGGATGGTTTGGGAGAATGACATTGAAACCTGTATATTATCATATGTGAAATGGATCGCCAATCCAGGTTCGATTCATGATACAGGGTGCTCAGGGCTGGTGCGCTGGCATGACCCAGAGGGATGGGATGGGGAGGGAGGTGGGGGGGGAGGGTCAGATGGGGAACACATGTACACCTGTGGTGGATTCATGTCAATGTATGGCAAAACCAATACAATATTGTAAAGTAATTAACCTCCAATTAAAATGAATCAATTTATATTTTAAAAAATAAATAAATGCCATCCAAAAAGAAAAAAAAATAGTAAAATTGGTTTAAGAATGCGTATTTGTCCTCAAGTGTTCATTTGATTTTTATTGTATATTTGTTTTGAGCCATTTGCATGGGGATTATCAAAAGTAAATTAAATGAAACATGCTTTGTAGGATCAATTGCTGTTTCAAGCGTTAAATGTCATTTAGCATGGGACAAATTTGAATCAAAACCAGCAAGAGTAAAAAATAAAAATCAGAATGATGAATGGGAGAAGTAGACGGGCAAATGGTAAAATCTTAGTTGCAGGAATCAGAAAAGAGAATATGACATATAATCAAAGATGAAGAATGATCCTAGAGACCTAAACTTACTGCTGATTCAATGTTCACTGTTTAGTTCTAAAAGTGGAAAAGAAATTTGAATCGGTTGATATATTGGCTGGGCATGTTTATTCTTTAAGGTTTTTATTCAAATTTAATAAATCTAATAAGCATATTTAATCAAGGCATTTAAAAGGAAAATTTAAATAAAATTGAAGTGCAAGGTACAAAAGGCAGGTTTAAGAAATCTAGCCTAGAATTGTCAGACAGCTTCATATGACTATATCATATTCTGTAATATTGGAGTAAAAAAGAGCAAAATAAATTACTTTTAGAAAATTTTTTCTCCACTGAGGTTAAATAAGACTATTTTGGATTTGGAAGTCAATCTGAAGAGAAATAGCCATGCTTTACTAAGGTTTTGGTGTAGAAACTGAAAGACATTTTCATATATGCCTAGAGCAGAAAAGAATAAAAGCTATTTCTGGTTCCTCCTTTTAGGTGTAGAGCAGATTTACGATTCACAGTCTGAATACTTAAATCTTCAAAGAGGTAACTGTATTTATTTATCTGTTGGTACTATTCCCTAACCTCTTGAATCTCAATTTCTGCCCCACAGCAAAATCAAATTAATAAAGTCAAATGAAAAGTACCTTGGTTATTTCCAGGTTAACTTAGTCTCTTCGGTGTAAATAGTATTTTCAGGCTTCTTTCTCCAGTTCTTAAAATCTGTGAAATCTGTGTCCAGCAGAAGCTTATGTAACATCATGGCAATTGGGTAATGCCATCTGATTTCACATATTCTTTGGTCATTTTAAGGCCAGTGCTGTGGGGACACTTTCTACTTAGATTTGCCCATGTTCCAACTGCATCCACCACTGTTGTAACTTATTATGTATACTGCCTATCAAGGGCAATTCATGGTGCTTGTCCCTGGGAGCTTGGTCATTTCTGCCTGCATTTCTCTCATCTAACTAGGAATCTGCCCTAACCTACAGAAGTGATGCAAAGCCCCTGGGTTGCAACTCAGTTCAGTTCAGTTGCTCAGTTGTGTCCAACTCTTGTGACCCCATGAACTGCAGCACGCCAGGCCTCCCTGTGCATCACCAACTCCTAGAGTTCACCCAAACCCATGTCCATTGAGTTGGTGATGCCATTCCAACCATCTCATCCTCTGTCGTCCCCTTCTCCTCCTGCCCTCAATATTTCCCAGCATCAGGGGCTTTTCAAATGAGTCAGCTCTTTGCAACAGGTGGCCAAAGTATTGGAGTTTCAGCTTCAGCATCAGTCCTTCCAATGAATTCCCAGGACTGATCTCTTTTAGGATGGACTGGTTGGATCTCCTTGCAGTCCAAGGGACTCTCAAGAGTCTTCTCCAACATCACATTTCAAAAGCATCAATTCTTCGGCGCTCAGCTTTCTTTATAGTCCAACTCTCACATCCATACATGACTGCTGGAAAAACCATAGCCTTGACTAGACAGACCTTTGTTGACAAAATAATGTCTCTGCTTTTTAATATGCTGTCTAGGTTGGTCATCAGAGAAGGCGATGGCACCCCACTCCAGTACTCTTGCCTGGAAAATCCCACGGACAGAGGAGCCTGGTTGGCTGCAGTCCATGGGGTTGCGAAGAGTCAGACACGACTGAGTGACTTCCCTTTCACTTTTCACTTTCATGCATTGGAGAAGGAAATGGCAACCTACTCCAGTGTTCTTGCCTGGAGAATCTCAGGGACGGCGGAGCCTGGTGGGCTGCCGTCTATGGGGTCACAGAGAGTCGGACATGACTGAAGTGACTTAGCAGCAGCTTAGCAGCAGGTTGGCCATAACTTTCCTTCCAAGGAGTAAGCGTCTTTTAATTTCATGGCGGCAATCACCATCTGCAGTGATTTTCGAGCTCAGAAAAATAAAGTCAGCCACTGTTTCCACTGTTTCCCCTCACCCTGTCTCTAGTTCTGGCAACCCATAGTCGTCAGATAATCGGTAAGTCCCCTTCCCCTTCATCTACCCAACCAGAGGCACTTGATAACCAGCATTTTCAGCAATCTTCTGAATCTTCCACTAGGGCCTATAGGGATGCCTGCGTATATTTCACACAATATAGAGCCCAGGGGAAAGGAAATATCAGAAAAAAGTGTGGGGTGAATGCTATGCCAGTCTCTTTCATTGTCTGTCTTACCAACATTTCTCCTCCATATTGGCCACATCAACATGGTCCATTGAGAGTCTCCATACTTCCAAGATTACAGGCAAAGTGGGACTTAATTCCTTTACCCTGAGAATCTTTGAAACTATCAGACCAGTTTCTATACCCAGGACTTCATATTAAAATTTAAATACTGAATGAAAGCCAAGGATTAGACTACCTCAAGGCAATATCTGTTTAAGCCCCCCTCTCCCTCTCATCTTCTCTCTATCCATTCAACCACCTTTTGAACTAAAAGAGATATATACATCTTTCACAAGCCAGAAAACTTATCCCATGTCTATCTTGTGTTCTTTTCTGCTTGCTAATAACCTCATTGTCCAGAAATTCAGACTCTACCTCATGCGCTGTCTAGAGTCAAACCAAGGCAAGTCAAGTCCCTTTTGAAAGTCAAGGCAATTTTTTTTTTCTTAAGTATATAGTTATTGCAAGTCAAAGCTTTGTCTTCAGTCCATTGTGTCTGATGTGTGTTGAATATCCATGCAACAACTTAGCCGATAACTTTGTTCTAGTCTGTAACTAACTTCTTCCTAAAGCAATGAATGTGTTGTGTGTATGTGTATGCTAAGTTGCTTCAGTCATATCTGAATCTTTGCAAGCCTATGGACTGTAGCTCAAGATTAAATGAATTGAGAGTGTTAGACTAAGCAGAACAAATATAATCAAGGAAAAAAAAATATTGGTTAGTGTTTCAAAAATTTCATCCAGACACAGATATGCTGACTGTTAAAATAACCAGAGCCAAAAAAAAGCAAAACAACAAACTGATTTTGTTCGATTATATCTATATTATAGATCTAAGTGTGAAAGGCAAAATAATAAAGCTTCTGAAGAAAACAGAGAAAAAAATCCCAATATCTTCACAACTTTAAACTAGGAAAGACATTTTAAACAGCTTGCAAAAAGCATTAACCAAAGGGGGAAAATTTGATAAACTAAATTGTAAAATTTATGCTAATCAAAACATACCATTAGGAGAGTGAAAAGATATGCTCTAAAGCAAAAGATTTATACCTCATATATATGATATAGACCTTATATCCAAAGTAAAAAAGATACCTATGAAGTAATAAGAAAAGAAATATTTCCCATTTAATGGAGGACAAAATATTTGAGTAGATGATTCACAAAAGAAGACATGCAATTAGTTAAAAATGTATAAAAAGATGTTCAACCTCATTACTAGTCAGGGAAATGCTGATTAAAAGCAATGCATCTATGTCACAGTTAGCACTGACTCATGTCCTAATTGAAAGAAGGACAATGCCAAGTATTAGTAAACACATGGACTGCCAGGAATTCTTATAACACTGCTGGAGAGAATATAAATTTTTACAACTTTGAAAAACAGATTGACTATTACACAAGGTTGATCATATGACCTATGACACAGTAATTCTGATCTTAGCTGTAAGCCCACCTAGAGGAAGCAGCTCAGTTCAGTTCAGTCGCTCAGTCGTGTCCGACTCTTTGCGACCCCATGAATCACAGCATGCCAGGCCTCCCTGTCCATCACCAACCCCCGGAGTTCACTCAAACTCATGTCCATCAAGTCGGTGATGCCATCCAGCCATCTCATCCTCTGTTGTCCCCTTCTCCTCCTGCCCCCAATCCCTCCCAGCATCAGAGTCTTTTCCAATGAGTCAGCTCTTCGCATGAGGTGACCAAAGTACTGGAGTTTCAGCTTTAGCATCATTCCTTCCAAAGAAATCCCAGGGTTGATCTCCTTCAGAATGGACTGGTTAGATCTCCTTGCAGTCCAAGGGACTCTCAAGAGTCTTCTCCAACACCACAGTTCAAAAGCATCAATTCTTCAGTGCTTAGCTTTCTTCACAGTCAAACTCTCACATCCATACATGACCACTGGAAAAACCATAGCCTTGACTAGATGGACCTTTGTTGAAAAGTAATGTCTCTGCTTTTCAATATGCTATCTAGGTTGGTCATAACTTTCTTTCCAAGGAGTAAGTGTCTTTTAATTTCATGGCTGCAGTCACCATCTGCAGTGATTTTGGAGCCCCTCAAAATAAAGTCTGACAGTGTTCCCACTGTTTCCCCATCTATTTCCCATGAAGTGATGGGACCAGGTGCCATGATGTTAGTTCTGAATGTTGACCTTTAAGCCAACTTTTTCACTCTCTTCTTTCACTTTCATCAAGAGGCATTTTTACATGCCTAAACCTTGTGTTTTGTACTAGAATGTGCGTAACTGAAATAGCCCACATTGGAAGAAATCCCAAATATTAGGAGTAGAATAGATTTTCAAAAGTGTAATGGACCATTTTTAAAATGCAATAATATGCAAGAATGGAAAAAATTAACAGCTACAAGAGCAGTATTTACAAATTTCACAAATATAATTCTGAAGGAAGAAACCAGACACAAAATAAAATCAGCCTTATAAAGATGACATAGATAAGATATAAACATGTCTAAAAAGGAAAACAAGGATGTAGTCACACCAAAAAGAGAAAACGTGGCTGTCAGAAAGCCAGGGAGAAAGGCTTCTGAAAAACTCTTGGATTTTTGGCCTCCAGAACTAAGAGGAAATAAATTTATGTTATTAAAGCCACCCAGTCAGTGGAATTCTCTTTTGGCTGCTCAAGTAAATTAATACAGATTATGTGTTTTATATAGATAAGGCATACAATGTTAAAAATCAGACTAAACTAATCAACAGTATAAGAATTCAAGATAGTCGAGAGTAATGATTGGGAAAAAACACAAGAAAGGTTTATGGACAGCACAGATATTCCATTTGAAACAATTCGTTTAACTGTATGTACATTTGTGGATTTTTCTGTATATGTATTATATAGCAATAGAAATTTATACATTATCTATATTCATTTCTCTGTATGTACCTGTCCATCTACCTATCTATCTCATAGGAATGGCAGTACAATAAAGAGTTTATGAGTACTTGTTCTGTAGTTTGGGTCTATTTCAGGATTTAATACAGATTTATCTTGGAAAAACAAAGCAGGTCAGTAGGCTCATAATATTTCGAAACGAGAAGTATAAACGTGCACATGCTTTTCCAGATATTCAAATATATTTAAAAGACTTATTACATAGACATCAGAGTACATAAATAGGTGTTTTGATCAATGATATTTAACTGCACAGATAAAATACTAGTGTTTAAAATATTTTATGTGCAATAAATTATGTGCAATAATTACTAATTAATAAGGAATGGACTGAAAATTAATTATTAATAATTGATTTATATTCTACATTGAAATAAATGAAATAAGTGTCATGTAGATTTTCTTAAATAAGTTTAGAGCTCAAAGTATTAAAACAATTTTTAAAAACCTGACATGGATATTAACATATTCAAATTATGAAAGAATGTTCTAATCATAAATATAATGTAAAATATTTAAGAAAAATATGTTTGATATAATTAAAACAAAACCAGACTACACCCTGAATAGTAGCTTTTAATAACTGTGAATGAGAAATAATGTCTTTAATTTTTAAAAAGTTTATACAAAAACAGGTTTCCCAAGTGGTTGGTAAAGAACCTACCTGCCAGTGCAGGAGACACAAGAGACATGGGTTCAATCACTGGGTTGGGAAGATCCCTGGAAAAGGAGATGGAAACCTACTCCAGTATTCTTGCCTGGAGAATCCCATGGACAGAAGAACCTGGAGGGCTACAGTCCATGGGGTCGCAAAGAGTCAGACACGATTGAAGAGACTTAGCACACAGCACCAACATCAAAAACAGTACAGAGAGCAGTTTCAGAGCTCCGATTTAAGAGTGAGCAAATGTGAATGGCAATTTTACTATGTGCTTCCCATTTAACCATGGAAAAGTTACTTAATGTTTTAAATATTAATAGTTCATGTGTAATATACATATAACAGTATCAGTTTTGTAGTTTTGTGGAGGGATTAAATAAAAAAATGCTTGGCATATTTTAAACACTCAGCTATTATTGACACTATCACAATTCCTATTATTATATTATAAATCTGTAAATTTTCATCCTATAAGTTAAGGTGAAGGTGAAATCGCTCAGTCGTGTCCAACTCTTTGCGACCCCATGAACTGTAACCTACTAGGCTTCTCCATCCATGGGATTCTCCAGGCAAGAATACTGGAGTGGACTGCCATTTCCTTCTCCAAGGGATCTTCCCAACCCAGGGATCGAACCCAGGTCTCCTGCATTGGAGGCAGATGCTTTAACCTCTGAGCCACCAGGGAAGCCCTATAAGTAAAGACATAAATAAAATATTCCATTTTTCTTTTCAAAATAGGTGAGGTTTGGAATAAAAAAAGTTTGTTGTGTTATTGCTGTGAATACAAATGCTACAAGTTTCTCATATATAGTTTAGTCAAGAACCTGAATGTTCAGTGTTGTTTATTCCGTCAGTGTTACTTCTACTGTACTTTTAAGCAAACCTGGTTTCTTCTCAAATAGCCTTTTGTTTGGCTTGACTGCTATTTCTCTCAATGTATATTATTTCCATCACTGTTTTAAAATATTCATTGTGTTTCTCTTTATGTTTTTTCAAGTCTGATTTTAGCTTGCTAATTCAATGTTCATATTTAAAATTTTATCAAGCTTTTAATGCAGGTTTTAATTTTCCTTTTTTTGCCCTTTATTTATTTGGGTGTTTGGTTTTTGCAGAGTTTTTGACCTACTAAATTTCCATTATCCCCAAAGGAGTCCGAAAGATTGTTTTATAAATGGCTGGATTATGTCACTAATTTTTAAAACTTATTCATACCCTAGAGTAATACAAATAAAAACAAAAACAAACAAGTGGGACCTAATTAGACTTAAAGGCTCTGAACAGTAAAGGAAGCCATAAACATAATGAAAAGGCAACTCACAGAATGGGAGAATTTGCAAAGGAAGTGATCAACAAGGGATTAATCTACCAAATATATTAATACAAACAGTTCACGTAGCTCTATGTAAAAATAAATGAATAAATAAGAAAGAGAACCCAGCTCAATCAAAAACATGGACAGAAGATCTAAGTAAACATTTCTCTAAAGAAGACATGGGCTTCTCTGATAGCTCAGCTGGTAAAGAAGACATAAAGATGGATAAAAAGCACATGAAAAGATGCTCAATATCAGTAATTATCAAAGAAATGCAAGTCAAAACTACAATGAAGTATCATCTCACACCAGTCTAAATGGCCATCCACCACCAAAAAGTCTTCAAAAAATAAATGCTGGAGAGAGTGTAGAGAAAAGGGAACCCTCCTACACTGTTGATAGGAATGTTAATTGGTACAACCACTATGGAGACCAGCATGGATATTCCTGAAATAGCTAAAAACTATCATATGATCCTGCAATCCCACTCCTGGGCATATATCAGGAGAAAACCATAGTTCAAAAAGATATTTGCACCCCTATGTTTGTCGTAGCATTATTTACAATAACCAAGACATGGAAACAACCTAAATGTCTGTTGACAATTGAGTGTACAAACAAGATGGGGTACATATATACAATAGAATAGTACTCTGCCATAAAAAGAACAAAATGATATCATTTCCAGCAATATGAATGGGTCTAGATGTTATTATACTAAGTGAAGGAAGGCAGTCTGAGAAAGACAAATATCAGATGATATCACTCACATGTGGAATTTACTTGGGAAAAACGATAGAACTTGAACTTTTCAAGACAGAAGTCAACTTACAGATACCAAGAAGAAACTTATGATTATGAAAGGGGAAACGTTGGTGGAGGGAGGGATAAATTAGGAGCTTGGGATTAACATATACAAGGATTGACTGTATAGCACAGGGAACTCGACTCAATATTCTGTGATAACCAATATGAGAAAAGAAGCTGAAAAAGAACGACTGTATACATGTATAAGTGAATCACTTTGCTGTACATATGAAACAAACACAATGTTGTAAATCAAGTACACTATGATAAAATTTAAAAAACTCACTATGTTTCCTTTTCATTAATAATAAAAGGCAAAACTATGAACATAGCCTTCACAATTCAACTGTTGAATTCTTCAACATCTCCTGCCCTATTCCTCCTACCTCATTATACTCCAACCACACTTGCTTTGAAGGCTTCAAATGTTCAGAGTCTTTCCCAGTTCAACTATCTGTGATATAGTTATCCCTCTGGAACAGCCACTATTCTTTCATATTTTATGTCAATTAAAATATCAATTCTGAGAGGGCTTCCATAAATCATACAAAATAAAAGAATTTCTCACTCATTTGCATCTCTATTCACCTTATAGTCTCCATATATTTCTTTACTGTCATTTTTCATACTTTGTCATTATTCATTTATTTTTAAAATTTACAATGTTTTTCATCAACTAGGTTCCATAAGGTAAATTTTAGGAACTTAGGAGCTTATCAGAATATTCTCCTCAAAAGACCATGCAAACCATCAGCATATAATAAACACATCTTACATCAATGAATTAACCTTCTGGAAGGGTAACATGGAATTAATGCAAATGTTGGAAAGCATTCATGTTGATGGGGATTTGAGTTTGATCTTGAAAATATGTAAATATGAATAGCTCTTCTGTAGGAGTCTGAGTTTTCTCGAAATCCAAAATACTTTACCTTAGCAAGCAAAAGGAATCAAGGCAATCAGATAGTGGTCAGTCATGCATGCCTTCCACTTTAAGAAAACCTCAGTAAGATTGGTTTATCCCAGGGGTTCTGATCTGATTGAACATGATAACATTCAAAATAACTCTTCATGGGACTTTCCATCTTAAGTTAGGGTATTATAGGAGGGACTCATTATATTGGTTATATTGGTTTTTAAGGACTGATTTTTATTAAAAAGCTCTGGCCCTCCAGTTCCATTGTGCATATGCTCCCATTCCAAGGAGTAAAAGCCTGAGCTAGGGTTGCGGTGTCATTCTTGCTCTATTTATATTTAGAAAGATTAACTATATGGGGATATAAACATCATTTTTTGTCATGGTCAAAATAAAAAAAAGTTTCTCATAGTAAAAGTTTATGGTCAAAAATATACAGTTGTAAAAATATTTGCTTCTTTTTTGCAAATTTTAATAACCATGCAAATATGTGGTACAATCAACTACTTTTAAAAGACTTGATGATGGCACTTAACCTCAACCTGTCTCAAACACTGTATCTAACAAACCTCCATCTTCCCACTTACAAGCAGAATTTACTAACATGTAAATCTATTAAAATGACCAGGTAGGTGCTTTGTACACAACAAAAGCATGAAGATTATCTTCCAAATATTTTCCAACTGCATTAACACTGCTTCCTTAGCAGTTTCCTGTGCTACTGCAATATTCTTTACGTTCTTTGACTATTTTTGCCGTTCTTTAATAAAGTATGCTCTGATTGCTTGCCCTTGAAATGTATGGCTAATTCAACAATTCAATAGTTTAAAATTATGTTAAGCGTTGCCTATACTCTCAGGGAAATTTGTGATTCATAACAGCACATTAACATCTCTGAGAAGCCTCTATTGAGGCTCCAAATCCATTCTCTCTGTTTTGGTTTACTTCAGAAATAAAGAAGAAAAGGTAATTTTAAAAGAAAGTTGCAGGGATAGAGTAGATCTCAGTAAACTCCCTCACTGCCTCCAGTTGGCACAACTAGGTCAGTGGGCTTGGCAGCACACTGGGTCTGGGGGGAAACATTTGCCAGGTCAGAGGAGCCAAAAGAGCAAAAGCACTGCTATTAGATCCCCTGCCTTATTAGCACCCGGAGACAGCTTATGCCATCCTATAACGCAGTGATATTGGTTCTCTGCAGGCCACTTCTCAATGCCCTAAGAGCATGATTCTGCACCTTGAAAGTCTTGCTGTGTCATACAAGGGGCATCTCCTCTTATCTGCTTCCTCAAAGTGGGGCTAGTAGTTTTCCATTTACATTTCCTTAGGACCTTCTATTTCTCACTGCCCACTAAAGCTCTAACGTCAAGCAATCTGTTTAATTCCGTTTAACCCAATCTTCCCAAACACATCTGACCAAAGAACCCTTTTTTCCAGCTTTGTCTAGTACAAATATCATGTAGAGAATGCTGACCTACCAATGATCTCTCTCTATATTTGTTTGCCTACATGACTCCTACTAAGAAAAATGGATTAAAAGAGCTGACATGCCATTTCTGTGATCTCTGTGGGCTAAAATCACAAAGTTGCAGCTGGATACTTTTTTATGGAGCATATTTTAATGAGAACACTCTACAGTATAATATAGATACTAATAGAAAGCTAAGTATATAGGGCAGAATGTAGCTTCTGATACCAGTTTTCTGTTTCTCTTCATTAAGGAAGCAGAGTCGGAAAGGACTGAGTGACTAAGCGAGCACACACACACAAGGAACCTGTAACAGCCTTTAGTCAGTGGGTCTAAGGAGGGAGCTGCAATACAGTTCTAGATCTTCCTCTGAGTGTTTCACTTAGTTTGTTTTGGGATATTTCTTTCTTTCTACTTATCAGCTTTTAGTGAATATTTTTAGCATTTTACCTTCATTTGTTCAGTTATTTCTGAAAGTATTGTTGAAATTCATTATATAAAATTGGGCATGATTTTCATACAGTAGTATTCTGAAGCATCATGTAATGATACTTATGGCTGGTGGAAATTAGGGGGAAAGTATACTTAATACATTGCAGAAGGAAATGGAAATTGACACTTTTTTTTTTGAAGAGCAATCTGATATCGATAAAATGATAAATGCATAAATGCTTTGATCCATAAGAATGAAATCAATACAATTATATATATACATATATATAATATGTCTTATACAATACAACTTATGGTATACAGAAACTATAAATAGACTAAATAAATATCAGTGATTATGTTTAAAAAATGACGGCACAACATCCTTTTAACTGATGTTCACCTTTTTCTCTATCTTTTAGTACACTAAAAAAAGAAAAAAGAAACCTGACTTAAGATGGTGCCAAAAAACGTGTGCTTTCTCTCCAACTTGCCTTTAAAACTGGTAAAGAAGGCATCATGTCAATAGGCAGATGAATATGCAAATTTAGAACTCAAAAATAAGTCCAGGGCAGAATATTCAAATCTAGGAGGACATTGCTAGGGTTCTCGTAACATTTTTTTTTTTTTTTTGAGTTCTGGTTACTCTAGAAATGTTTATCTTGAATTTTTAAGAAGCTGCACATTTATGGTTTGGGTACTTTTCTCTATGTGTGTTAATTTCAAAGAAATTTGGAATTAATAAAAGATATGCCTACCTGTAAATTTTAATTTTCCACAGTACACTAGATTTTTTACAAACCGAATAGAATGTGCATTATCCTTCCCTTATTATTTATCTTTTAAAAATTCTATTTATTTATTTATTATTTTAGAGTGTGCTGGGTCTTCATTGCTGTGCAGGCTTTTCCCTAGTTGTGGTGAGCAGGGCTATGCTTAGTTGTGGTATGCAGGCTTCTTATTGTGGTGGCGTCTCTTGCTGTGGAGCACGGGCTGTAGGGCACAGGCTTCAGTGATAACAGGACATGGGCTCAGTAGTGGCAGCTCCCGAGTTCTAGAGCACAGGCTCAATAATTGTGGTGCACGGGCTTAGTTGCTCAGAGGCATGTGGGATCTTCCCGGATCAGGGAATGAACTGTGTCTCCTGTGTTGGCAGGAGGATTCTTCACTACTGAGACATCAGGGAAACCCTATCTTTTTATTATAAACATGCAGCTGATTGTCAATGATTTTGGCAGGAGAATGGAGAAATTTAGATCTAGATCTGAGTTTCTTAACCTCAGCACTATTGACATCTTTTGGTGAATAATTCTTTGTTGTAGGGAGCTTTCCCGGGCATTGTAACAGTATGTTGGCCTCCATTCACAAGATGCCAGTAGTATCCTCCCATTTGTAGTAATCAAAAATACATCCAGATGTTGTCAAGGGGAGGGCTTCCCAGGTGGCTTAGTGGTAAAGAATCTGCTTGCCAATTCCGAAGATGCAGGCTCAATCCCTGAGTATGACAGACAGATCCCCTGGAGGAGGAAATGGCAACTCATTCCAGTATTCTTGTCTGAAAAATCCCATGGACAAGAGAGCCTGTTGGTCCTTTTGGGTCCTCTGGCAGTCCATGGGTTCACAAAGAGTCTGACACAACTGAGTGACTGCACATGTATGCAGAACCTTCTCTGACATTATGGCATATGCTCATAATTTTAAGGAATCAAATTTCATGCACAAAATAAAGTTATTCTTTTTAATGAGGTAAGTTCTTTGGTGAACAGTTCTTGGCCAGCTTGTATTAATATTTTATACCAGCTACTATAGTGATGGAGTAGCACCCAATTACTTCTTATTTCCTGGAGCATCTTTAATGGAAAGTGTCATCCATCAGCTAATGTACAGTGTTTTGATCTAAATGGTTATGTTAACCTAGGTGACCCTGGAAGGTAAGGAAATGAGTGAAACAGTGAGGGTGTAACTGCTGGCAATTTGTTATGATTTTTATAGCTTATATAGTTAAAATTCCCCATATTATTATGAACTGTTGTACTTTAAAGGATAAAGTATTTTCATCAGAGATGGCTCCTGTTGTGTGAAATGCCTTCAGGGGACAAACTCTGCATAATGTAAAACCCTGTGAATGAGGTATTCACTGTAATAGATGAGCAGCAGACTGCCTCTTGTATTCACAGAATAACTGCAGAGCAAAACGCCCCCCAGACGCAGACAGGATTAAATTTATCATGCTCCTTTGGGGGTGAGAGACATGTTTGAACATTTTATATGTACTCTGGCTTGAATTAATATATGCTTTTAATTAGTCTAGCTCTCAGAAAACCTGAGAGAACATCAAAACCCTAAGATGTTTGGGCACAAAGAATGTTTAAGCAAACGCACTGTCAAAACAATACTGCTATGATGTTTTTACTAGATGTTATTATGTTTTATCTCAGTTAGAATGTTTATCTTATGGATATTAAAAAGTCTGAAGCATTCTTTTTCAAGATGCACAAGGAATTATCATGTGACTTAAAATATGTTTGGGGAAAACAATTGATGCTTAGGCTTAACATATGTTCCTCATTCTCTATTTTCCTTTGCCTACCCTCACCATATTAATTTTACACCTATAATGGAAATGTTTTGCCTAGACATTAATAATCCTGAGTTTTCTGTTTGATACATAAAGAGTGGGGGAAATTGCATATGAAAGTCCCAGCTGATAAAACATTTCATTCAACCCTGAACAGATTTACTACTCCGTATTAAGGGTACTGCTCTATTACAAGTCTCTGGACTTCTCATGTATACACACATAGGGTTTTAGGAATTCTAAGGGATTCTGAGTGATCTGGCTCATAGTGTGATTGGATAATCTTGCCTGTGTGAGATGCTGCACATGATCAGAACACAGGGGAAATATCTGAACCTCAGTCAGTGCCAAGAGAAGTTCCAGGTTTGGAACACATTTTTTCCTGTGTAAACAGACTTTCCAAGGCAAATTTGATCCCATCTTTGCAGTTCGTAATCTCCACAGCTAAAAGTGGAGAAAGTAAAAGTGTTAGTGGCTCAGTGGTGTCCGACTCATTGTGACCCTCATGGACTGTAGCCAGCCAGGCTCCTATGTCCATGGAATTCTTCAGGCAGAAATACTGGAGTGGGTTGCCACTCCCTTCTCCAGAGGAACTTCCCAACCCAGGGATCAAACACTGGTCTCCTGCACTGTGGGCAGATTCTTTACCATCTGAGCCACCAGGGAAGCCCTAAGTGGAGACAGGGCCTTTTGGGGATTATGTCTGTTGGTGGGGGGATGGTCTATCAATATTTTAAAAATGCTCTGCAAGTTTTACTAGTCTTCTACAATCACAAATACTTTGCTTTGGTTATAAGAACAGCCTCTAGACCAAAGTTGATGCTCAAGTCTTTAGGTGTCTGAAATGCTTTACTAAATTGAATTTATTTCCTGAGTAATTATATGCAGCTGACTCTCTGTCCTACTTGGATCAAGTATGTTTGACAAAAGGAGGTCTGACTAGGATTTGGAATCAATAGTGGTTTTAGGCTGGGAGCCCTGATAAGGAGTAGGATTGATTTAGAAAGAATGGAGAGGAGGAATACTGTATGAAATACAAGGTTTTATAACTCATGTCCTTATGTTTATAGGGAGCTGACTTTTGTTGACATTTGATGATGTTATTCTTACCACAGATTATGAAATCATAAAGACCTGTTTTCTGATACAGGTTCTTTCCTTACTGGCATTTTTATCTTTGGTAATTTTCTTAATCTCCTAGTGCTCAAAGTTCTTATTTAAAATGAGAAATAATAATTCTTGACACAATTACTTTAATGGAGAATATAAGCAATAAGTTCCTTTAAAACAACTAAGTGGTTAGCAAAGAATTCTAGTTGAGCGTTGAGGTTATTCTTTATGTATGACAGAGAGAACAATGGATCCCCAGGAATAAACTCAGTGTTAGGCTGTGAGATTCTGAAAACAAGAACTATACCTATATTCACTTTTTGCAAAAGCATTCAACAAAGTGCTTTGTATATAGTGAATATCATGTATATTAAATTAATTGAATGGTTGATGGAATAAATCTATTTCTAAGGAGAAAGGAAAATCTGGCAGGATATTGTTATATCCAGTTGTGTGCTGTGCAGGGAAATCACTGATTCTAGAATGTTCTCACCATCACAGACACAAATTATTAGATCATTGACCCCAGTCTTAATTTTATACATAGGAATTACACTCCTGTCTTACTTTTAACCTGAAACACATTAGTATCTCATTTTAGACATTTTGAGGAATGAAAAACTCATTATAAACAGGTAGTAGATAATTTATTGCCACAATATTATTCTAATACTGAGGAATTTTGGCCAGATATAGTTTAGTACTTATAGAAACATCTTTCAAACAGTATAAAGTTCTATTAATAGATGGTGATAATGCTTTGCACACTTTGGAAAAAGATTTCTCTATTCTATATCCAAAAAGGAAGTACGAGATTTAACTGAGTTAACAAATGAAAAATGTACTTTTGAAGGTGACATTACAATGGGTAATTCATAAAGTTCATTTCTACTTGTTTGGGTGGTATTCTCAAACAAATATATATATAATATATATATAATATATATAATATCTGCTGTTTAAAATTGGGATTTGCTGTCATTTTAATTTTGTTGGCTTCAAAAACATTTGATCCATTAGCAAAAGACTGTAACAGTGGGATATTGCTAATAAATAAATTATATTTCCTAAATAAATAAACACTTTAGCTACATGTTTTTTCCTCTTTTCTTCCAGTTTTATTGTGATATGATTAACATACAGTACTATATAAGTTTAAGATGTATAGCCTAATGATTAGATTTACATACATCATGAAATGTTTACAAGTGTAGTGAACATCTATCTTCCCATATAGATGCAAAATTTTCTACAACATTTACAATGAATATTTTTTAATTTATAAAAGCTATAAAATAAATGTTTCTACATGTGAGATTTCAAAATATTTTAAAAGTTAGGTCTTGTAAAAATGTTAAAAATTTCTCCTATTTATATTCTAAGAATAACACAAAATTTAATACTATTAATAGTCTATTTCTAAAGAAGATATTTAGTTCTATAGTTAATCTGTCAAATTTATTTGAACTAGGCCAATATGAAAAATATACATAATATATATCTTATCTGTTCAGTTCATTCGCTAAGTCATGTCTGACTATTTGTAACCCCCATGGACTGCAGCATGCCAGGCTTCCTTGTTCATCATCAACTTCCAGAGCTTGCTCAAACTCATGTGCATTGAGTGGGTGATGCCATCCAACCATCTCATCCTCTGTCTTCACCTTCTTCTGCCATTAATATTTCCCACCAACAGGGTCTTTTCCAACGAGTCAATTCTGCTCATCAGGTGACCAAAGTAATGGAGTTTCAGCTTCAGTATCAATCCTTCCAATGAATATTCAGGACTGATTTCCTTTAGGATTAACTGGTTTGATCTCCTTGCAGTCCAGGGACTCTGAGTCTTCTCCAACACCACAGTTCAAAAGCATCAATTCTTTGGCACTCAGCTTCCTTTATATTCCAACTCTCACATCCATACATGACTACTGGAAAAACCATACTTTTCATTAGATGGACCTTTGTTGGTAAAGTAATGTCTCTGCCTTTTAATATGCTGTCTAGGTTGATCATAGCTTTTCTTCTAAGGAGCAAGCATCTTTTAATTTCATGGCCATAGGGGGAGCCTGGTGGGCTGCTGTCTATGGGGTCGCACAGAGTCAGACACGACTGAAGCGACTTAGCAGCAGCAGCAGCAGTCACCATCTGTAGTGAATTTGGAGTCCAAAAAAATAAAGTCTCTCACTGTTTCCAATGTTTCCCCATCTCTCTGTCATGAGTGATGGGACTGGATGCCATGATCTTATTATTTTGTGTTGAGTTTTAAGCCAACTTTTTCACTCTCCTCTTTCACTTTCAACAAGAGGCTCTTCACTTCCTCTTCACTTTCTGCCATAAGGTTGGTGTCATCTGTGTATCTGAAGTTATCGATATTTCTTCCAGCCCTCTTGATTCTAGCTTGTGCTTTATCCACACTGGCATTTCACATGATGTAGTCTGCATATAAGTTAAATAAGCAGGGTGACAATATACAACCTTGACATACTTCTTTCCTAATTTCTTATATGTATAGTATTTATATATATTTAATATATACATATATATGTATCTGAATTTATCTAGTAATTTATTTGAACCACCTAGGCTAATGTGAAAATATATAATGTATACTGCATATATATATATCAATATGTTAATCTATAATACGTATTATAGATATATTAAATATATATTTAATTTATTTTTAGACTGGCTAAATCTTTGTAAATCAGTTACTCCAGACTTTACAACAACTGTGGGTTTACTTGAGATATTTTCAAGCTTGGAAGGTTATATGTGGGTTTCTGATTCTAAGTTAAATAAATATATAAATAAACTTAAGGAAGAAATGATATTTATCATGGAGAATACTATTGGTCAATTACACATATGAGATAGACAAGGAAAAGATCCAGTCTTCCTTAAAAGTAGATTCTTCAAGATTAGGATGACAGAATCTTTTTAGAAATGGTCATATAGAGGCAAAGAACCTGGTAGAACACAGTTGCAACAAAAGCAGCCAATGAAAGATACCCAGGGCAAAACACTTCATTTTTTTTTAATACACTCAGTATTATGGATATTTATTATCCACAATTATAAAAACCATGGGGCTCACAACCATGGAAAAACTGTCACACCAGATGGAGAAAGATGAACTCAAGAAATTGGTGTCAATTACATGACATCTGTGAAAACAATTTTCAATTAGGAAAGTCCCTTATCAGTGTGACTCTATTGTGTCAAGTTACATAGACTCAATTTTGTTACACTTACTTCCAGAGATTTCCTAGAGATTGGGATATACCTTGGGATCTCTCCTTTGCAAAGACTTCTCCTAATACCTCTCAAATGATCTTTCATTCTACTTTCCAGAGAAAACTGAAGCATTCATTTTCTACTCACTACTACAAAACTATAAAGCTACTAGAATCTAACCTATCACTACAGTTTTTACTTTTATGCATACATTATGTTTTCACCTTTATAAAGATAATCTTCCCACTGTGTTTTAAACATAGCTCCTCCAGATCCCCACCAAGTATCAATGTCCTCTCAGGTGAATCCTCTTCAGTAGTATGTAAATATGCTCATTTCTTCAAACGTCCCAAACTCTCCTTGATTCCACATATTCTTTTCTTGCTTTATAAACTTTATAATCCATTTCCCCTTAACAGCCAAACATTAAAAAACTCCTCTCAAATTTTGTTCTGATTTCACTTGTTTCTCAGCTTATTGAAAGTTGATTCTTATTCCACCACTGCTGAAGTAGTTCTCCTTAAAGTTAGCAATTCTATGATGCTAAATCTAAAGAACAGTTTTCAAAATTGGTCTAACTTAATTCTCAGTGGTATTCAGTATTTCATTCTTCCCTGGGCTTCCATTGTACTGCACTTTTCTGGTAGTTTTATTTCTACTTATCTGGCAATTCTTTGTCAGTAACTCTTGGCAGTTCATTTTCCTCTAACTGGTAATTAAATATGTATTTAACCATAATAATTGTTAATGTTTATGTAGAAGAAGAAAAAGCATTAATTCTAAATTAAGTTCTATCTCAATTCTAACCCAGATTCACACTCACTAACCATGGGTCCATGGGTCCATGAACATGGTAGTTATCTTTTGGAATCATAATTTAGTTAACTATATAATGGAGAGTCATTTATCTCCAGGTATTTATCAAGTTAGAAGCTGTGTTCTAGGATCTAGGGTAAAATAGGCAACAAAATCAACAATGGCCCTTTATTCTTATGAAGCTTACAGTCCAGCAGAGGCAATAGATATGTTTGAGTTAGACATATATAAAATATCCTATAAAATAATCAATACAATGTTGTTGTTATGATTTTAACTTCTACATTAAAATCTATTCTACTGCAGAGTGGATATCTTCTTGCAATCATCTGGAAATTGTGTATAGTCACAAGGAATTGACACCCTGACTTTGACGGCTTAACTCAGTGGAAGCCATCAGCACCTCTAAGATTCTAAATATATATTCACACAGGTGTGAAAGCGCATTCATACATGTACATTAACACACTTACAGATAGAGAATATTACTGAAAATATTCAGAGCTCCTTTTTGTCATGTCAAATTACTTAGCTTGTTCTAATGTATATTTTCTATCAGCTCACTTTTCCTGTGTTTATTTTCTGTGTTCAATTTAAGAGATCGTCTAGTAAAGCCATAATAAACTTTGTGAACTTTGTAACATAAACTCTTTTATGAATTCTATAACAATATGAAATCTCTACGTTCTTTTCAAACATAATATCAAATCACATGTCTTGGTGAATGCTCTGAAACCACAATTCCATGCACAATATTTGGATTAAATCTCTTGGTGGTATCTGGCTACTTCCGATTCTAACCATGGAGAGTCTCTTGGTGATAAGCCTTTTATGTTGGAACCACAAAAAGAAACAAATTTAACCACTCTTATAGTTAAACACACTATTACATAATAGACACTAGAGAAGAGCAATAAACTTTTGAATTCTAAAACTAGAATGATATATTTCTGGCAAATGGCAGAGGTTTATGAACCCAAACATTCTCAGTATCGCAACTTATTTTAACACAGTATAATATACTTGTACTTCTGCCAAAACAAGAGTTCCTGAATCATTCTGATCAGCTATCAACTATAAATTCTGACAATGGAATAACCACCAGTCTCCTTCTACCTTTGTGCGATGCTGACATATTTAAGTATCTAAGCAGTCGTTCGTTACATGAGCTAGCTCTATGAATTCAGGCTTCCAAGACACTGTAGTGACATCTTTTAATGTGCTCACTTTAGTAATGTTTTCCTCTGTACATCATTTATTTAACCTTTAGTGTTTTCAGGTGGTTCCTGTATAAAGATGCTAATAAAGTCAAGATTTTCCAACAAATGTTCTTACTATCAAATGCAACAAGTAAACCAATTCTATCTGCTATTAAGCTTTAAAAAACTAAAAAAAGTACAGTATATTATTCATGTTAGATCACAGGGCTTCCTAACAGGTTGGATGGCATCACTGACTCAGTGGACATGAGCTTGAGCAAACTCTCGGAGATGGTAAAGGACAGGGAAGCCTGGGATGCTGCGTCCATGGGGTTGCAAGGAGTCCAATAGGACTGAGACATTGAACAACAACAGGGCTTCCTAGGTGGCACCAGTGGTAAAGAACCCGCCTTCAATGCAGAAGACATAAGAGACGCAGGTTAGATTCCTGGGTTGGGAAGATCCCCTGGAGGAGGGCAGGACAACCCACTCCAGTTTGGTTGCCTGGATAATCTCATGGACAGAGGAGCCTGGCAGGCTATGGTCCACTGGGTTGCAAAGAATTGAACATGACTAAAGCCACTTAGGATGCATGGTTAAATGCAACCTAAGTGCACCAGTGTTGATATATTATGAAAGTATCATGTTCAACCTCTTTTCCATAACACTTGTCAATGTGTTTTTCTAACCTGAACTCTTCTAATTTCAGAGCATAGAAAGCCCTCTTAATTGGGGAAATACCTTGCTTTACTCCAAGCATGTATTTCTAATGGGGGTGGAAAATCTTATTCTGAAAGCCCCTGTTTGACAGCATTTCTAGGCACTTTACTTATATTAACTCATTTATCTCACAACATTTGTACTAGATAGACACTATTGTTATCTACCTTTTACTGATGGGAATAATAAGGCTTAGAAACATTAAGTAAGTTTCCAAAGTCATATGGCTAGTAAATAACAGAGATTGGATTTGACAAAAATAATCAGTTTCCTGAGTCCAGTCTTTTACACACTTCAAGCCAAGTTAGTTGCTTAGTTGGTTCAGGCTGCTGTAACAAATTACCATAGACTGGGTGGCTTAAACAACAAACATTTCTCCCTGTTCTGGAACCTATAAAGTCCAAAATCAGGATGGAAACAGACTTAATTCTTGGTGAGAATTCTGCAGGTGGCCCTCTTTTTCTAGTGTCTTCACACATGGAGAGTAGAGATAGAAACAAGCTCTCCTCCCACTCTTCATATCGAGGGCACGAATACTATCCTGCGGTCTCTACCCTCAGGATATTATCTCTCACAGTTCCTGTCTCCAACTATCAGCACACTGAGGAAAAGGATTTCAACATACAAACTTTGAAAGGATACAAATGTGGTCCATAAGACTAGCCAAGGGTCTCCCTTGAATTTTTCACGTTAGAACTTAACTTGGGAAAGTCAGAGTCCAAGGAAACCAGGAAGTTATATTTCCTATATGGTGGATAAAGGCAGTCTGAGATAATGACACCAATGAAGAAAATGAAAAAGTTCGAGACAGTGAGAATTGAAAGCATTGACAATTTGTCCTGATTGATTTCAAGACAACCTGCACTCCAGCATTTTCTGTGGTTTGGCTGGTCAGTAAATTTCCCTTCTCCCTAAGCAATCAAAATTGGTTTTCCAATACACTTCTCTAAAATAATGTTTTCATGGTAGCAGGTAGGCTTGTTGGTCCACTAAAAACAATGGAAGGTGTCTGGAGGTGAGGTTAGAAAGGCAATAGGAATAGGGGATAGATGTTGCAAGGCTTCATAGACCATTGTACATGTATTAATAATATATCATGTACATTGTACATTAGGAGGAAGTTGAGGATTTTATGACTAAATGACTAGAAGGAGGGGGTCAGAACTATCAAATGCTATACAGTTATAAAATAAAGGCTGAAAAATATCAGAGAGCTTTATTATTAACAGTTAATTTGTGGGAGCTGAGTCAGTGCAGTGGTAGGTAAGATACCAGATTCCAAACTGAGAAAAACCAAATGATAGATAAACATCTAGAAATCACGATGAAAGTCATCTCTCTTGCTCTCTCTCTCTCTTTTTTAAGAAATATAGTTTTAAAGAAATAGAGATAAAATTGTAGGTATAGGAGTACAAGGAATTAGGGGAGGGTTATTAAGCATAATTTTATAGAAATGGAAAATAATCTCTTATACATTTAAAAATCTATTTCTTTGTCTCATCTCATATTCACATTTATTGTATGTGTGCAGTGCACATGGCTATAATTTAACTCAGAAATGTAAAAATATTTCCCTGCTTTTCAGAATATTCATCTCAGGATGAGTTAAATCAGGAGCAATTTTCTGAGAACATGACTTTTTCACCTTAACAAATTATAAGGGAAATACACTTTCTTGGGTACTATCCAATATGATTAAGATAATGAAATGTAATATCTGTGAGAACATCTATTTTCCTCTGCCTATTACTT
Source organism: Capricornis sumatraensis (assembly GCF_032405125.1). NCBI lineage: Eukaryota > Metazoa > Chordata > Mammalia > Artiodactyla > Bovidae > Capricornis > Capricornis sumatraensis. The sequence continues at coordinate 68,532,552 of NC_091079.1, forward strand.
TATGTTTCCTGAAACTCTGGCACTCCTCTAAAGTGTTTGCTATCAGTTAGAGACAGAACACATTTTTAGAAATTAATAACAATCATCCGTGACACACTCCTTTGTCTTAGTTATATGTTTTATTACCTTACATTCTCTTAGGTGATCAATTTTTTCTAAATGATGCTAGAACACTTCATACAAGGTCTTCCCTAAAGTTCCTTATGGTGAGTGTGCCATTTTAAAGTTCACTACTGTTATTTTTAATGCAGCTACATAAAAATTGTTAGTTTCTCCTGAGTGATGGAGATTGATGACAGGTGGCTAAAGAACCCGCCTGCCAATGCAGGAGACTTTAGAGACATGAGTTTGATCCCTGGGTAGGGAAAATCCTCTAGAGGAGGGCATGACAACTCATTCCAGTATTCTTGCCTGGAGAATTCCATGGACAGAGGAGCCTGGTGAGCTACAGTCCATGGAGTCGCAGAGTTAGACATGACTGAAGTGACTTCACACACACACACACACACACACACACCACACCACACACACACACACACACACACATATCACTGTGTAACAGAGATTGATGGCTAAGCCAAATAATTGTTTTCTCCTTTTATCAGATCAAAAGACCTCTCAATTTTTTAGATGGGCGCATGGCCACTCGAAGTAAATCTTTTCCAAACTTATATGTTCCAAGTGATTGACATGACTAATTTTGAGCCAATGACACAAATAGAAATAGTCTATGGAAGTTCCCTGGGGGCTTCCCTTAAATAACACGTGTTCCTTGCCTTTTTTCCTTTTTCTTCATTCCTTCCTCAACCCTACTGTTACTATAAGGTATTATTATATTTTTAGCCATTATCATATGCCATGAGGACAAAATCCATACCTTAGAAATCAGAAGTAATCATCTGGAATGAGCTGGCTCCCAGAAGAATTTGGGGAGCAGAGCTAACATGCCACCCCTGAACTTTTTATCTCTAAATCCTTGCATGAGCTAGAAGTAAAGTTAAGCCACTGTTGGTGGTCTTTGCAATTTATGACTGAATTTTAAGTGATACATCATGATTCTCCTTATGAAATTTTACAACTAAGTGTAGAATAATATGCCTTTTAAGCAAAATAATTTATAATTGCTATCATATTTCTACCATCAATTTCATAGTCATATTTTAATATTTTCTTAAAAAGATTTTTGAAGTATTATGTATGTGGAGAAAAATTTGCAATTATTAAGGGAATTTAGCTGTACCCAGATTTAGCTGTATTGTAAACTGCACCCAAATAAAAATTAGAACATAAACAATGCACCAAAAGATTGACTCATATAAACCCTAAGCTTTAATCATTTGAAGACAAATACTATATTGGTTTCCAACAATGTTGGCTGATTTTGTTTGCTTTTGAAATGCATATATTTGGAAATGTTCTATAAATAGTCTTTTTTTTTTTAAATAGGGGGAGGGTCTAATCTCCTTCGCTTAATGTTAAACTTATGATATTTGTGGGATTTCATATAGCAATTGTTTGTTCATTCTGACTCTTGTAGAGCTTTCCATTATATGAAAAAAAGTTAATATGAGATATGCTACCAGAGCTCTCTTCAAGGAAGAGCTTGCTGTTTGGCTGCTGGGAGTAGGGGTCAGCATATAGCCTCTGCTTGTGCGTGTACATGCTCAGTCATGTCTGACTCTTTGTGGTTCCGTGGACTGTAGCCCATCAGGCTCCTACATTCATGGGATTTTTCAGGCAGGTATACTGTAGTGAGTTACTGTTTTCTTCTCCAGGGGATCCTCCTGAGCCAGGGATCAAACTTGCATCTCCTGGCTGGCAGGCAGATTCTTTACCACTGCATCACCTGGGAAGCCCATCCAGCTTCTAGCTCTCAGCATATTCAGAGTCTGCTTTAGCTGCAGAGAGCCACTTTTTAGAGTTGGCTTGCATCTTTCACATCTTTCTCCAAGGAAGCTTGCATCTGCTGATAGAGAAGGTCAGTGATATAAAGGCCCAGCCATTTGGTCCCAATAATGGACAATCCAATGGGCAGTATTCCCTCCAGTTCCCATCCTCAGGGTTGGCTGAGGGTATGTCAGATCTGTATCAGAGTTCAATTCTTCTTCTTAGCAGCCATGCTTCTTTCCACTTCCTTTAACAAATCCTGATAAACATCTTGTCTCAGCATCTGTTTCCAAACATTCCAACCAGTGACTGCTGGAACCAAGAAAGCAGGGGATAAGACTGGACTTCAACACTGCTCACTACTGCTTGATAGGCAGTGAAGACTACCTTGTGGGTGGTAGGTGGAGCACCACCTCAGTGACAAGGTCAAAATCTAATTAATGAAATGTTCACAAGTAATGCGCTGGGAGAGTGTCACTAGTGAAACAGAAAGTATCAGGTATTGCAGATATTTCAAGAAAAGAGTAGCACTCTTGCTCCTCTAGAAGAGTGGCTCCCCACTAGGGATAAGTTTGCTCTGCCTTCAACCCCTGCCAATCACTTCATGGTGATCATGAAGGGAGCATTATTAAACCCATCATTTCAGAAGGCTGTGGAGTCCAGAAGTAAGTCATTGTGAAGTGGAAGTGGTATACCTGGGAGAAGACCTGAGGGCCCAAACAAGCTGCGTGAGCAGACAACGAAGACTTTCCACGGCGCACACCAAGGCTGCTCCACTGCCCTTCCATCCACTCACACATAGTCTACTATAATACAGGATTATATCTTAAATTCTGTTCTGCACATATGCTTCTGGGTCATTCAACCTATTCAGCTTGTTTGAATTATTAACAAGGTGCAGATTGTTCCCATTTAAAAAATATCTTGCTCAAATCACTTCCTGGGTATTAGACTACATATCAAACTAATTTCCTAAACAGATGTCTTAAGGGATATCAAGATACAATATATCCAAAATGAAACCTTTAATCTAATCTTTTCAAACTAACCCTTCTCATGTATTTCTTTTTTTAACATTTTATTTTATATTATAGTTGATTAACAATATACTATAGTATATTAATATCAGGGTCATTTATATAAATGACCCAGTTGATTACAATGGGACTTTCCAGTAGCTCAGATGCTAAAGAATCTGCCTGCAATACAGGAGACCCAGGTTTTATCCCTGAGTCAGGAAGATCTCTGAAGAAGGAAATGGCAACCCACTCCCGTATTCTTGTCTGGAGAAGTCCATGAACAGAGGAGCCTGGTAGGCTACAGTCCATAAATTTGCAAAGAGTCAGACATGGCTGAGCAAATAACACCCCTCTCATAAACAATGTGCTAGATTCATATGTATTTCTCATGTGTTTCTTATTCCTGTTAATGACATCTCAGTTATCTATTTTCAGAAATATTAGCATCAATTCAGTTCAGTTGCTCAGTCGTGTCAGACTTTATGTGACCCCATGGACTACAGCATGCAAGGCTTCTCTGTCCATCACTAACTCCTGGAGCTTGCTCAAACTCATGTCCATTGAGTCAGTGATAACATCCAATCATCTCATCCTCTGTCATTCCCCTCTCCTCTGTCCTTCAATCTTTCGCAACTCAGGGTCTTTTTTCAGTGAGTCAGTTCTTCATATCAGGTGGCCAAAGTATTGGAGTTTCAGCTTTAGCATCAATCCTTCCAATGAATATTCAGGATTGATTTACTTTAAGATTGACTGGTTGGATCTTGTTGCAGTCCAAGGGACTTTCAAGAGTGTTCTCCAACATCACAGTTCAAAAGCATCAGTTCTTTGGTGCTCAGCTTTCTTTATAGTCCAACTCTCACATCCATACATGACTACTGGAGAAACCATAGCTATGACTAGACAGGCCTTTGTCAGCAAAGTAATGGCTCTGCCCTTTAATATGCTTTCTAGGTGGGTCAAAGCTTTTCTTCCAAGGAGCAAGTGTCTTTTAATGTCATGGCTGCAATCACCATCTGCAGTGATTTTGGAGCCCAAGAAAATAAAGTCTGCCACTGTTTCCATTGTTTCTGCATCTATTTGCTGAAGTAATGGGACGGGATGTCATGCTCTTAGTTTTTTGAATGTTGAGTTTTAAGCCAGCTTTTTCACTCTCCTCTTTCACTTTCATCAAGAGACTTTAGTTCTTCTTCGCTTTCTGCCATAAGGTTGGTGTCATCCGTATATCTGAGGTTATTGATATTTCTCCCGGCTACCTTGATTCCCGTTTGTGGTTCATCCAGCCCAGCATTACACATGATGTACTCTGCATGTAACTTAAATAATCAGGGAGACAATATACAGCCTTGATTAACTCCTTTCCCAATTTTGAAAAGTCGGTTGTTCCAAGTCCAGTTCTAACTGTTGTTTCTTGACCTGAATAAAGATATCTCAGGAGGCAGATAAGGTGGACTGGTATTTCCCTCCCTTGAAGAATTTTCCACAGTTTGTTGTGATCCACACAGTCAAAGGCTTTGGCATATTCAGTAAAGTAGAAATAGATGTCTTTCTGGATCTTACTTGATTTTTTGATGATCCAATGGATGTTGGGATTTTGATCTCTGGTTCTTCTGCCTTTTCTAAATCCAGCTTGAACATCTGGAAGTTCACAGTTCACATACTGTTGAAGTCTGGCTTGGAGACTTTTGAGCATTACTTTGCTAGTGTATTAGAATATTAGCATAATCATGACAATTTTCTTCTCTTCTTCAAACTCAATAATCCAATGAATTATCTGATATTTTCCCTCAAAGATATATATAATAGATTTGAGAAACATTAGAAAAAAGTTTCCTCTCTGCAGACTAGATCATGTTAACATGGAAGATTGTGCTAATTGGGGGAGTTTACCTCACACCATGATCTACACACTTAGCATTCTATCTTTAGAATGCTATTAAAATAATTTATAACATATATTTAAGCTCAAAAACAATAATGATAAACTATCAAATATCAGAAATAAAAAGTTAACTTAAAGATAATATTGAAAGGTTGCTGAAGCTGAACAGATAATAAGAAGGAAAGTTAATATAAGGTTAAGAATTTAAGGATTCAAGATCCCGAGAGAGAAATTGAGACCTAGGTCTGTGTGGGGCTAGACACTGTAACTGAACTTTGGTAATACAGACAACAGCCCAAAGTAATGTCTTATCTATGAAATACAGATTTGAAAATATTGCCTTGTGTACTATAAAGAGGCCTGGTATTTATTGATATCTAGAGTAGAACAAGAGTCTCCTGTGACTATTTTGCAATATCAAATTTGTATCATTCATGGACAGAGTAGTAAAATGAATAATATACAAGAATCAACATGAAAACAGTCACCAAACCACTAATGAAAGTCATTAGTCTCATTAAAGTTAAACACAAAAAGGCTCTTGTTCAGTTGCTCAGTTGTGTCTGAATCTTTGTGAATCCATGGACTGCAGTAGGCCAGCCTTCCTTGTTTTTCAGCCTCACCCAGAGCTTGCTCAAACTCATGTCCATTGAGTCAGTGATGCCATCCAACCATCTCAACCTCTGTTGTCCCCTTCTCCTCCTGCCTTCAATCTTTCCCAGCATCAGGGTCTTTTCAAATGAGTCAGCTCTTCACATTAGCTGGCCAAAGTATTGGAGCTACAGCTTCAGCATCAGTCCTTCCAAAGAACATTCAGAATTGATTTCCTTTAGGATTGACTGGTTTGATCTCCTTGCTGTCCAAGGGACTTTCAAGAGTCTTCTCCAACACACACTTCAAAAGTATTAATCCTTTAATGCTCAGCCTTTGGTCCAACTCTCACATCCATACAAGACTACTGGAAAACCTGTAGCTTTGACTATATGGACCTTTGTTGGCAAAGTAATGTCTCTGCTTTTTAATATGCTGTCTAGGTAGGTCATAGCTTTTCTTCCAAGGAACAAGTGTCTTTTAATTTCATTGCTGCAGTCACCATCTATAGTGATTTTGGAGCCCCAAAGAATAAAGTCTGTCACAGTTTCCTTTATTTCCCCATTTATTTGCCATAAAGTGATGGGACTGGATGCCATGATCTTTGTTTTTTGAATGTTGAGTTTTAAGCCAGCTTTTTCACTCTCTTCTTTCACCTTCATCCAGAGCTTCCTTAATTCCTCTTCACTTTCTGCCATGAAGGTGGTGTCATCTGCATATCTGAGGTTATTGATATTTCTCCCAGCAATCTTGATTCCAGCTTGTGTTTCATCCAGCCTAGCGTTTCTCATGATGTACTCTGCATATAAGTTAAATAAGCTGGGTGACCATATACAGCCTTGATGTACTCCTTCCCCAGTTTAGAACCAGTCCATTGTTCCATGTCTGTTTCTAACTGTTGCTTCTTGACCTGCATACCAGTTTCTCAGGAGGCAGGTAAGGTGGTCTGATATTCCTATCTCTTGAAGAATTTTCCACATTTTGTTGTGATCCACACAATCAAAGGCTTTAGCATAGTCAATGAAGCAGGATGATTTTCTGAAATTCTCTTGATTTCTCTATACATTTAATCACCTCCACTAGCTTTGTAGTGATGCCTCCTAAGGCCCACTTGACTTCGGATTCCAGGATGTCTGCCTCTAGGTGAGTGATCACACCATTGTGGTTATCTGGGTCAGTAAGATCTCTTTTGTATAGATCTTCTGTGTATTCTTGCCACCTCTTCTTAATATCTTCTGCTTCTGTTAGGTCCATACTGTTTCTGTCCTTTATTGTGCCCATGTCTGCATGAAATGTTCCCTTGGTATCTCTGATTCTTGAAGATATCTCTAGTCTTTCCCATTCTATTGTTTTCCTCTATTTCTTTGCATTGTTCAATTAGGAAGTTTTTCTTATCTCTCCTGCTAGGGCTCTGCTGAATAGTATTTACAACATAGAACACTCAGGATTTCTTCCAAGTTCCAGCTCACATTCCCAATAATACATTCCAGATAAGCTCACAGTGAAAACAATAAACAAGAAATGTAGTATGAGAAAATAGAAAATCCTTGAGTACAGAAAGTCAGAATACTTAAGAATAATATATATCCAGGTCGACAAATAATAAGGGGCTTCCCAGGTGGTGCTAGTGGTAAAAATCCTGCCTGCAATGCAAGAGACTTAAGAGATGTGGGCTTGATTCCTGGGTCGGGAATATTCTCTGGAGGAGGGCAGTGTGCCCCTGAATTCTTGTGTTTATGAAAGTTCTATTTAAAATATCCTAAAATGAAGACAGAAAAGAATTAAATAAGAACAGAATTAAATGCACAAAAATTGACCTGCTATATCAAGAAAGCAAATAGAAATTCTAGTACAGATAGTATCATTATTACAACAAACACACTAAATGAAGTGTTAAAGAGTAGACTAGTTAGTGGAAGAGATTTTCTTAATGACAAAATATATCTGAGACAGTCACCTAGGAAACAGCACAAAAAAGTAAAGAGAGAAATTTTTTTTTTTTTTTTACAAAAGATAATTTAATGGTTATAGAAGCAAAGAAGAGAGAACATGTGGGAAAGATAGTATTCCAAGTGATGATGGCTGGATATTTTTCAGAATTGAAGAAATGTTTTTAATTTAAAATATGTGTTTAAATTTTGAAAGATCACATGTGAACCTGAATTGGATACATTTTTTAAAAACCTGTATCTGGATACATTACAGTTATAGTGCAAAAAAATCTTTAAAACACCAGAAAAAATAAACTGCTTATCTATGTGGTAAAAGCAAGTAGATTTACAGCCAGCTTATGAGTGATAACACATCATAGAGGACAATGGGATAATAGCTTCACAGTGCTCATAAACAGCAACTATTAATCCAGACAGTTTTATACAGGGATAATCTGTCAGTGCTTCAAGAGTCAGAGTGAAATAATGACATTACCAATCCAGCAAAAACAAAATAAATTATTATTCACAGAAAGAATGACAATTTGAATCAAGATTAAATGTGAATAGATTGAATGACTAGTAGAATGGATTGATAAATCAAGTAACAAATTTAATCAAGAAGAGCAAAAAAATGTAAATGTTGGGAAATTGAAATAGGCACATACAGGAATTCTGAAAGAATACTAATTCTAGGGCTATAACATTAAGGTAAAAACAAAATAAACCTAGAAAGAAGGAGGAGAGAAGTTCAGCGGCAATGTACTACAATACCATTCCAGATTCTAAAGGTGGGTAAATATATGGATAGCTGATAACCCTGGGTGAACTGGTTACAGGACACCCTGTAGATCCCCAAATCTGTGGATGCTCAAGTTTTTTTTATATAAAATACAGTAGTACAGTTGGTCTTTCATATCTGTGGGTTCCATACTTAGTGGTTTTTATCTATGGATATGAAGAACTGACTGTACTGATTAAGTTTAAACTCTATTAAATATGCATATTATAAATATAAGGAAAAAATAGCAATAGAATATAAAATTTCCAAAGCAATAAGAAAAAGAAAGGGATTAAAGAATCCTTCATCAATCTAATAAAAGGCAAGAAATTTTTAAACAATGCAAATAAAATTGATAGTATATAGAAAATACAAAAGATGATAGATACTACATACATTATATTAATACAATATTAATTTAGAAATAATACATGAAGAATAAAAGAAAAAATAATTTATTCTATATATGGAATGTGCATGCATACATGTTCAATCGTGTCCACCTCTTTGGGAGAACATGGACTGTAACCTGCCAGGCTCCTCTGTCCATGGAATTTTTCAGGGAAGAATATGGACGTGAGTTGCCATTTCCTTCTCCAGGGGATCTTCCCGACCCAGGGATCAAACTTGCAACTCTTGCATTGGCAGGCAGATTCTTTACCACTGCACCCCTGGAAAGCTCATGGTGATACCATTTATCTGAAGATTTTAACTTTAAAATAATACTAAGTATTAATGGTACATACATGTGAAATAAATGCCTAAAAACATAGATGAAAATAATACATAGGTACATCCCCAAAACTATTTCCTCTGAAGGCAAAAGAAAGGCTAGGAATGTGCTTGGGGAAGAGAACAAAGGACACTGAGTTGCGTCTCTAGTGGTTTATCAAAATACAATATAAACAGGAAAAGTTTCTTAAAAAAAGAACTCCTAAATACATACATTTCACACTACATGTTAAAAAGATTATAACTATAACATAAATACGTATAAATTCTTTTTTAGAAAAAGAATGCATACAAAAGCTTTTCTATTACACTTGATAAAGGCTTAAAAGAACATAGAAAAAGGAGATGGAGAAATTGGAAAACAAACTGAATGAAATGGGAGCACTGAATATGAAACAGAAAAATTAAAGCAAACTAGATAAAAGCAAAAGATCCTCATACAGTCCAGTTGTTTTTAAACATGGATGCTCATTAGAAAGCTTTTATATACATATATATAAATAAATGTATAATATATATATTTTAGAAACTTGTGAATTCTTGCCTAACTAAAAACTTTATGACATTTTGATTCCACTTATTTGACTCAGCGTGAATAGAATGCTAGATGTTTAATTTAACAAAATAGGTATTCATAAAGCAACAAAGGTTTACTGTGTAGCACAGGGAACTACAGTCAATATCTTGTCATAACCTACAATGGAAAATAATTAAAAAAATAATATATGTGTATATATATATATATATAACAATCACACATACACAAAATAATCTACTTTTTGAAATTCAGTAATGTTTATCTTTTCACCAGTTTTTCTAAATGTTCTATGGACATATAATAATATATGATACAAAGTTTAAATATTAATATAAATTAATCAAATATAAATTTATTATATTTACATTACTAATGACATCATTAAAGATGCTCCTATTCTTGTTTTTTTGTACTTGATAAAATATTCTCAGAGAAATGTTTATATGTCTCACTATTATTCTATAGTTTTTCTTTTCCTGTATATTTCTTCTGATATTTGCTTATGTATCTCTGCTTCTTTGTGGTTAAGGTGTCTAATGATTTATGATGTCTATCTTTGTCAATTGTACCTTTTATCATTAAAAATATTCATCTTTGAACTGATCAAATGTATTCATTTTAATGGCTGAGTAATACTTTATTGTGTATATGTACCACAGCTTTCTTTTTTTTTTTTATTTATTAAGTACTGTATGTGCTAAGCATTCATTTTTTTTTAATTTTAATTTTTACTTTATTTTACTTTACAATACTGTATTGGTTTTGCCATACATTGACATGAATCCACCTCGGATGCACATTTGATCCCAAACATGAACCCCCCTCCCACCTCCCTCCCCACAACATCCCTCTGGGTCATCCCCGTGCACCAGCCCCAAGAATGCTGTATCCTGCATCGGACATAGATTGGTGATTCGATTCTTACATGATAGTATACATGTTTCAATGCCATTCTCCCAAATCATCCCACCCTCTCCCTCTCCCTCTGAGTCCAAAAGTCCGCTATACACATCTGTGTCTTTTTTGCTGTCTTGCATACAGGGTCATCATTGCCATCTTTCTAAATTCCATATATATGTGTTAGTATTCTGTATTGGTGTTTTTCTTTCTGACTTACTTCACTCTGCATAACCGGCTCCAGTTTCATCCATCTCATCAGAACTGATTCAAATGTATTCTTTTTAACGGCTGAGTAATACTCCATTGTGTACATGTACCACAGCTTTCTCATCCATTCATCTGCTGATGGACATCTAGGTTGTTTCCATGTCCTGGCTATTATAAACAGTGCTGCAATGAACATTGGGGTACATGTGTCTCTTTCAATTCTGGTTTCCTCGGTGTGTATACCCAGCAGTGGGATTGCTGGGTCATAAGGCAGTTCTATTTGCAATTTTTTAAGGAATCTCCACACTGTTTTCCATAGTGGTTGTACTAGTTTGCATTCCCACCAACAGTGTAAGAGGGTTCCCTTTTCACCACACCCTCTCCAGCATTTATTGCTTGCAGATTTTTGGATCGCAGCCATTCTGACTGGTGTGAAGTGGAACCTCATTGTGGTTTTGATTTGCATTTCTCTAATAATGAGTGATGTTGAGCATCTTTTCATGTGTTTGTTAGCCATCCATATGTCTTCTTCTTATCCATTCATCTGCTGATGGACAACTAGGTTGTGGGGGGGTAGGTGGGAGGGGGGTTCGGGATTGGGAACATGTGTACTCCCGTGGCAGATTCATGCTGATGTGCGGCAAAACCAATACAATATTGTAATGTAAAAATAAGAAAAATAATAAATTCATCTTTGTTCATTTAAAATAAATAAATAAATTTTTAAAAAAGAAAAAAGAAATAAATGACCTTGGCTTAGTATTAAAAAAAGTAATACAATTAATCTTAAAATGTTTAAATGGTTTTCTTAGCCTCCTCAGATTTCAAATTCTTCATTTAATTTAAAATTGTCTTTATGGACTACTTTCTGTTTATTTTCCAGGGTAATTTTTGCTAATCTTTGCCACCTCCCTTCCTTGAAATACACATATTGTGGAACTTCTTTCAGGTTCACAGTGATCTAATTTGCAGAATCTCCTATCTGGACTCTCACATATACTGGGCTTTGGTTGTTTGTGTCACAACTTCAGCTGGCTAATCCTGAAACATTATGTTTCAATTTAAATGACTCCTTAAAAACTTTTCTTGATCACTCAGGCCATTTTCAGGTTACCTAAACCTTCCATATTTTATAATTTTATGTCTTGCTATGGTTCTAATTGATTGCTTCTCTAACCAGTGCTAAAACTCTCTTAAGGAAGAGTTTGCATCTATCATATTTACGCTTATTTCAAGTACCTCACATGGTGAACGACATATAAATAGATGCTCAACTATTGTTATTAAATGAACAAATGACTAAATACATTATATAAGTAAAACCAAGAAGTTACCTCCAAAGATTTTTTTAGAATTAAAATTCATAATTTTTAAAAATCCATGTATTGATTTCTGAATAATCAATGAATATATAAAAGTCAAATATTACTGAAGATTCCTTTTAATTTTGAAGTCAATTATTAGATACAGGAGATCCATGTGTTTGGAAATTGGTCTAGAAATTCAAGGAGTTGATTCCTTATCTCTTCACATTAAATTTCAATTAAAATCCATAACATTCTTCTTTCTTTCTTGTTCTTCCCCCAGTCTACAAATTAGAAAATTAAGAGGTGTCACACATGTGATGAGTGAAACTGTCTCTGGCTCTCAAGGATAAAAACTTCATTTCTTTTTTCTCATAATCATTCTGCTTTGTTCCAATCACATATTTTGGCATGTTGAGTCTTATATCCCATGACAGACTAAGATGGTTTAGCTACATAAATAAATATTGGCTACCATAGCCAAATTCCCCATAGAGTTCATACATAATGACTGTATATATTGATATCTCAGACTTTTTGGGGCTAAAATACCTTGTAAAACACAGCCTAACCACAATTCATATCAATAACACAGAGATAAACTAATATTAATAATGTATTTGAGCCACAATTATTGACTGTTTTAACTATAAATATTTTGTATGAGTCTATGTATTTTCTCAAACATTTTATTCCCTAGATTTCTTAAGGAATTACTGGAATAGGATTCATATTATTTTAAAAGCAATTATACTCTATAAAAAAGTGGTTTCTATTTTGAAGCAGCAGGAACAGAGTTTAATTTATGTCGGTGAAGAGATGTAGCCTCATATGAGTTTCATGAAGTAGTGAGTGGCAGGAACTTCTAAAGGATTGGATGTACTGGATGCAGTTAATCCCGAATTGTGGTGTGAGCAGTAATACTGAAGTTTCAGTCAAGGGACTCATCAATGTCCTTGTGCTCCCTAAACTGGTGAGGATGTTGAAAGAGTACAAAAGTAGTGGGGAGATTCTTAATTCATTTCCATATCAAGTTTTGCATGGTAGCTGCTTCGAATGTTTTACTGTCTTAATAATTGTCTGACACTCTTTGTCTTGGAACATGACCTCAAAGATATTTTTACTGTTAAGTGTAAGTCCATCTCACTTGAGCTGATTCCATTTTTCCTTCCTTCACTTTACAAGTTTCCTTGGGCTCATGATTCATTCCTGACTCCTCTATTTCTTTCACACCTCATATCAAAACTTGCAGTAAATCCTAGGAGCTTTAGAATGAAAATATATCCAGAATCTTACCATTTCTGTCTGTCTTCATGGCTACCATCTGGGTTCAAGCCACAATCCTTTCTCACTTGCATTATTGTAATAGTCCCCTAGCTGGTTTCCCTGCCTCTGTCCTTGACCTCTTACCATTTCTTCTGTACACAACAGACAAAGTAATTCTTTTCATGCAATTTCTCTATTCAAAACTCTCCAACACTTACTCATTTCACTTAGGATGAAAGCCAAGAATCTTAAAATGGCCGATCACATCCTCCAAGAACTAGACCTCCATTAACCGCCCTGACCTCATCCTCTACTACTTGGACCCTTGTTCATTTTGGGCTGTCTCCCTGCCTGCCTTGCTTTTGCTCTAACACATTAGCTAGGATGTCACCTTAGGGTCTTGGCACTGGTAACTTCTGCCTGGAATTCTAGTCCCTCAGATTTTTACATAGTAACCGTTGTCTTCATTCAAGTCTTTGTTCAAATTTCTTCTTAGAAAACCTTTTTTAAATCTAATGTTGGATTAATATTTCCTATAATATTTACATATTTATTAGTTGTTCTTCTCTCTCTTTCTTTCTCTCTCTCTTGCTTTTCTTCCTCCTTCTTTCAGTCTTAACCTTTGCTTATCTCAGTAACATATTCAATTTTTTCCTAAACCAGAGAAGCTTACAGCTCTGAATCTGTTATCATTGCTGCCATATCTTCTGGCATAGTAATTTACATTTGGCAATTGTATCATGACTCTTTCCTTTTGTATTTCAACATTTTCTAATTTGCATCTGTTTCTTATTTGTCCTGAAGTTGTTTAAATGACTGTCATTATCGGTCTATTTTTATCATCAATTCATTGTTTCATTTTCAGCACTCAAGTTGTTTGATATCTGAATAATATTTTGATCCAGGTACCATTATGTCATTTGAAAAGCTTCCCTTTTGATTAAAGAAGTAGATGGCTTTAGTTGAATTATTTATGGTCAGATTTAGTCTTACTTTTGGCTTTCAAAGCATGAAGAATTCTCAGGGCATTTTTCCTAACTCTGAAATGTTCCCTGAACTTTTAAAAGAAAAGAAACTAAGGTTAAAAATCTTAGTTTAAAGCAAATACCAAAGTTTTCTTTTAATATAATTGTCTAGTTAATACATATTTATTGAAAATATAACATGAACATGGAGTGAAACTTTTAATTAGTGCAGAAAAAAGATAGTAGACTTTCTTCTGTAAATTAGTATTTTATTTACTATAGTCATTTCTTGTAACATCACAGATAATAAAGGAATAAAGATAACCATTTGTAATTGCATGGCATACATGTGGAAATAACAGGAACTAGGTTTCCAAAGATAATCCTAAAACATTTTTGTTGCAGTGAAATCACAAAATTCGTGATAGGTTACAAAAAAAATGTGATCATAAAAAATGCTTATAAGAAATTTACAGTTGATAAAGACTTTTGACTTCTATTATTTGACCTCAAAATAAACCTTTGGTATACTGGTTTTATCACCATCCTGAGGAAGCTTAACTTTAGAAGGTTTATGAGACTTAAAAAGAATTATTCAGCACATAGATCTTATTCTTTTCAGTCCAGAGCTCCAGGTTTTCCTATAGTACTGTTGTATGTGTTTATGGACATTAGTATTCCCCTAGCCCCCAGTTTCTATGTGGAAAGATTTACACGATTCCTTGGATCTCAAAATGCAGTCCAGGGACCATTGAAGATTTCTGTGATCCTTTCATAGGATACATGAGACCAAAATCCTTTTTGAAATATTAAGTTATTTGCTTTTTTTTCTCACTGCTATCCTCTTACAAATATATGACAGAGATTTCTAGAGATTATCTGGCATGTAATATTGCAACAGCTTGAATGCAGAAGCAGATAGAAAAATCTAGATATCTTCTATTACATAAGATATTAAAGAGATTTGCAGAAATATAAAACAATGCCACTCCTAACACTATTTTTGTTTCGTAAAATATAGATTTTTTTCATAAAAACATATTCTTTAACATATTATTTGTTATTTTATATAATCAATAATTATTTAAAATATTTCTCAGTCTTAAATTCCCAATATAGTATCACATCAATAGATTAACCTGCTTAAATTAAATCTCTTTGGGGTACTTGGTAATTTAGAGAGTCTAAAGGAGTCCTGAGGTGAAATATTTGAGAGCTACTTCACTATAGTAATAATTCTAGAAATAGCTCCTACCCCTTATTCACATTTCTTCATGAAAGATGAGTGGGCTATTGGACTAGTAGGTTGCATCCAT
Organism: Capricornis sumatraensis; assembly: GCF_032405125.1. Classification (NCBI taxonomy): domain Eukaryota; kingdom Metazoa; phylum Chordata; class Mammalia; order Artiodactyla; family Bovidae; genus Capricornis; species Capricornis sumatraensis. The sequence goes on from NC_091079.1 coordinate 68,547,868, forward strand.
TGTACCATATTTTGACTGCTATCGGTCACTGTTTGTGCCTAATTAAGAAACTGGTTAAATTTAAGAAAAGGGTGGAGGGAGGTTTTCTGCTGCTCTCTCATGAAATACATGTGACTAAGAAACCAGAAAGATCTAAATTTGTTTCTTCCTGGACTATGAATATTGATAGAATTATACTTCTCAGGCATAATTTTTCTTATCTATAAAATAAAAAATGTTGTAACGAATGAAAGTCTTTCTGGTTACATTTTCACCATTTTTTATTTTAAATCAACTCATTTATATGATGATATGAAAAATATGTTTTCCATCTTCCTTTATCTTAAGTTCCTTTCCCATGGGTAAACTTAGAAAAACACACCCCTGCCCCTAGCAATTATTTCTCTAAATTCTAAAACATCAAGACGCTTCTGCCTGAAAGACAGTTTGCCAACTATTAATGTAATTTAACAGTAATGTTTTTAAATAATCTGGTGATTTACTTGTAGAAAATTATTTGCTTAATGAAAGAGAAAGTAACCATGATGTTCTTTATCTTTGATCAAAATTTGAGATTTGAAGAAAATCACTAGTGAATACAGTTGGCATAAAAATCACATAATTCAACTTTGATATACTGTGCAAAAACTTACTGAAAGTTATAGAAAAATAACCTTAGAATATTAAATATATTTCCTTGAGTTTTCCTAAGGTTCTGTAAAGTATTTATCCTGAGAACTTTCAAAGGAAAATTCCTAAACTTTCACATAGGTGGGAATATGTGTAAATCAATTTAGACGAAGGTAAAAATACAAATTTAGACAAAGGTAAAAATTAAGCCTGGGGATTAATTTTCATGATGGATTCATTCTATGAACAATTTTTTGTTTAGGATTAGTATAAGTTGTTCTGAAATTAATCTCAGGTAAATATTTTTAAACTAGGGAAATGTTAACTATTTATTGAGAAGAAACATATATTAGTGTTCAAAATACTTGGCTAACATTTAAGATTTCAAAGGTTAATATGATTATGGTTTTTCCAAGTTGACTTTTCTTGAATACTATGCAAGTATTGGGTAATATGATAGGTAAATGCAAATCCTAAATGTGTGAAGATAGTACTTTGAAATTTCTTAAAGAAATCAAAATGAGAAGGCAACTTCTGAGTGATTTTAAGATATCAATAAATATTATTAACTTTTGGTGAAAATATCTATGAATAACATTCTAAAAGAATGTAAGAAAGTAAATAATTTTTCACAGAGGGTCGAGAAAGGAGAAGAGAAAAGGTTGCATTTAAGACAGGCTTTTTAGAATATGAATTCTCTCACTAGAGAATAAACTGAAGAGATAGTTCAGTCTTCAGTAAAGACCAAACAGCTTCAACAAAGACATGAGACATTAAAATCCCCTTAACCTGTCATATTAGATTTAAATTTGACCAAATATAAGCAGCATTAAGAAAAGATAAATAGGCTACCATGGTGTCTGGCCATATCTTGGTTTGTGTATTTTATTGCATCTTGACCTATTTTCAACTGGCCGAGGGCTCTCTCTGGTGGCTGAAGACTGCTCTGGAAGTAAAATCCTGGAGAATACATGCCTACTGGGAGCTACCTTCTGCTTGTGAATGAACTCCAGCTCCCCCACCTTTGACTGGATAACTCAAAGGCACATATCCAACTCTGATTCTTTGAGTACCCCCACATGGTAGGTTTTAGATGCTTTGTGATAATGAACTTGCTAATGAACTCTTCATTGGCTGCCCTGTCTTCCCTGTCTCACTTTCCTTCTTCCATGTTGCTTTTGCTTAGGATTATTTCTAATAATCTAAACTAAACACATTCAATCAGCTATCAGAGACTGTGTTACTAGTGGAACATAAACTAAGACACATGGATTTAATTGGTGTATAATATAATCTAAGAACTACTGCCTCCTTTCATACCCTGTTGAATGATTCTGAACCAGTATCTTACTTTCTCCTCTTTAATGCTCACAAGGCAAGGCACATATGACAAAAAATAGAAGCATGTAATTTAATGTAATGAAGCTGAACACTTTAATACATCTTACACATTATACTCTAAGAAATTTGATCTTCATTTCAATACCTCTTAGCTTAAAAGGCCATTGAGCAGGCTGCTTGAGAGCAAAATATTGGAAGTTAGATCAATTTGAAGATCTGTCCTATTTCTCCATTTTCTAACCACGTGAAATTTGGCAATTATTGACATCACTAAGTCAGTTTTCATAATAAAAAACAAGGGAAAATATAAGAAAAATAGTAAGAGATAAGGAAAAATAAAAATAAGAAAGTCATAAAAATAAAATGAAATATTCAGACTATTAGCAGAGTTTCTACTACATAGAATAATACTCATTAATTATAATATCACTTGCTATTATTTTGTTGATTTTATTGTTAGGCTAGGTGTAGAGGTACTCAGTGGGCAGCAATATGTAAACTGAAATTGAAGTATATATTCATCTGCCAGATTATTTTATTTCATTGTCTATTTAGGACCAAATAATAAGAATATCTACAATTTAGTGAGCTTTACAATGTATGTGCCAAACCGTGTGTTAAATGATGTTCAAATATTTTCTTATTTATGACTCAACTTTGCAAAAAAATTTTTAGTCTATTTTGCCAATGGCGAAATTAGGATAACCAACTTTCCTTCCTTGTTTGCCTGGAACTGGAGGATTTCTTATAACGTGGGATTTTGAGAGCTAAAACAGAAAAATCTCAAGCAAATCAGGATGATTTGGTCATCCAAGAATTGATCTTTAGTGAGAATAATTAACCTGCTCAATATCATAGATCTTGGAGTGCAATTTTGAGCTTGAACTTGTCTGATTTAAGAAAATTATATACTCCATTGCTTCTTTACAATAGCCTCATTCACATTATCTCTGTTCTTCCAAGAAAAAAATTTCACGTTTAATTGGCATAACAGGAAGGAGCTCAAGAAATCTTACCGTTGTATTCTCAATATGAACGTTATCCCTTCCTAGTGAGCATTTTTGAAATCTGCAAGAGCATTTTTGTTGATGCAACTGTTGGAGGAGCATCACTGGGATCAGCATGATAGTCTCACAAACTGAAAACTTTTCTCCATTTTAACAGAATGTTTCAATGTCTTATTAGCCAGCCAATGAATTCCATTGAAATATAAACTGCAATTTTAATAAATTGAGACATAAAAATTTAAATTAAAGTTCATAAAATTATTAATACTTTATATATTTAAAATGATAACACCAATTAAAAGTTATGAATATTACATCCTGAAATATTTATTTTTGGGGGGTTGCCTATTTATTTCAGCCTTCTGGTAATGTCTAAAGAGGGCTTTACTTTCTACAGCTTTTTAGCTTGGCGTTTCTTTCTAACTAATCTAAGACTTTTACCAACTAAGACATATTTTCTTTGGGGTTTTTTTTTCGAGTTCTAGAGTCTTGACAGAAATTAATGTTCTGTAGAGGAGAGCGAAAAAGTTGGCTTAAAGCTCAACATTCAGAAAATGAAGATCATGGCATCTGGTCTCCTCACTTCATGGGAAATAGATGGGGAAACAGTGGAAACAGTACCAGACTTTCCTTTTGGGGGCTCCAAAATCACTGTAGATGGTGACTGCAGCCATGAAATTAAAAGACGCTTACTCCCTGGAAGATAAGTTATGACCAACCTAGATAGTATATTCAAAAGCAGAGACATTACTTTGCTGACTAAGGTCTGTCTAGTCAAGGCTATGGTTTTTACTGTGGTCATGTATGGATGTGAGAGTTGGACTGTGAAGAAGGCTGAGCACCAAAGAATTGATGCTTTTGAACTGTGGTGTTGGAGAAGACACTTGAGAGTCCCTTGGACTGCAAGGAGATCCAACCAGTCCATTCTGAAGGAGATCAGCCCTGGGATTTCTTGGGAAGGAATGATGATAAAGCTGAAGCTCCAGTACTTTGGCCACCTCACGCGAAGAGTTGACTCATTGGAAAAGATTCTGGTGCTGGGAGGGATTGGGGGCAGGAGGATAAGGGGATGACCGAGGATGAGATGGCTGGAGGGTATCATGGACTCGATGGACGTAAGTCTGAGTGAACTCCGGGAGATGGTGATGTTCAGGGAGGCCTGGCGTGCTGCGATTCAAGGGGTCGCAAAGAGTCCAGACACAACTGAGCAACTGAACTGAACTGAACCATTTGCATGCTTGCCATCACAAACAGAATTATGTAGATGCTACCTTTATCAATAAGGTCATTTGGGACATGATATTTCTTGCTTTCTTCCTTTAAAAGTCCTTAACTTGTCTGTAACATTTTATTTCTACTTAAATTGAAACTATTTTTCCTCTTTTTCTTACCAAACACAGAAACAAACCAAAAGTCTGGTTCATTGTTAACTTACTGAAACAGCAGTTCTTATTCTAATATCAGTCTTTTAAATAAAATGTGCATGCCTGCTAAGTTATTTCAGTCATGTCCTCTTTGTGACACTATGGTCTGCAGCCCGTCAGGCTCCTCTCTCCATGGGATTCTCCAGGCAAGAATACCGGAGTGGGTTGCTATGCCGTCCTCCAGGAGATCTTCCCGACCCAGGGATCGAACCTGCTTCTCTCACATGTCCTACATTGGCAGGCAGATTCTTACCACTAGCGCCACCTGAGAAACCCCTCATAAAATGTGAAAGTGAAAGTGAAATTGAAGTCTCTCAGTCGTGTCTCACTCTTTGCAACCCCGTGGACTGTTGCCCACCAGGCTCCTCCGTCCATGGGTTTCTCCAGGCAAGAATACTGGAGTGGGTTGCCATTTCCTTCTCCAAGGGATCTTCCCGACCCAGGGATAGAACCCAGATCTCCCACATTGCAGGCAGACGCTTTAACCTCTGTGCCACCAGGGAAGCCAAAAAAAATGTAGCTGTATACAAATATGTGGTTGTGTAATTTTGTTTTCCAGTGTGGTGATAGCTGAGCATTTTAAAATTTCCATGTTTTAATTATAAATTATTTGTTTTATTCTCTATTATATTATATATAGTGGACATTATGATTGTTAAAAACAATTATATATGTGGACAGGCTACATTATCTTTTAACTTAATTTTAGAACAGTAGAGTCATGGCAAGCCACTCCAGTGTTCTTGCCTGGAGAATTCCCATGCACAGAGGAGCCTGGTGGACCACAGTCCCTGAGGTTGCAGAGTCGGACACGACTGAGCAACTAAGCAAACAAAGAGCTAGAATTTCATGGTATATTTGCTTTTTTTTTTTTTTCCCAAATGATACCATTGAGTTAGGTAGAGTGGAAAACACTAACATAATCATTCTATGTAGTTGCCTTCAGCAAAGGAAAGAGATTATTAACAAATAATAGCAGTAATAGTTCCTAAGAAGCAGAAGAACTTGATATACTTATCTTTCTTTCTCCAGTAATTACTGAGTTGGTCTCAGGAATTCTATTTAAATATGCAAATATATTCTTGACTATCTAAAACTTAAGATGTATTTCAGTGGGGGATTTTCAAATTTTGAGACACAGCAAAACATGGTCTCTGAATGTGCCATAGAGAAACACTTTTGGAGCCAATTGGCAAGGAGTGTATGAAAGGAAGTGTGGATAAGCTACAGCTATAAAGGTTTACAGAATCTTGTTAAAAGAAGAAGGCAGGCGAACAAAGACCATGATCCTGGGAAATGAATCTCTGAGGAATAGTAGAAATAATGAGGTGTATATGTGTGTATAAAATAACACTGTGGAAGAGATTAAGAAATAGAAAAAGACTGAAGTTGAGTTCACATTTTTAAGAAACTTTTGTTTTGATTAATTGAGTGTTCACTGAAATAGCTTTGGTGTTAGGGTAGGTTACAATTTGGAATACAAGGAAGCCCATTTTCCAATGAAACACTTCTGATATATTTATTTTTTTATTCCTCCAACAGAGAAAAATTTACCCTCCCACTATAACCTAGCTATGTTCCAGAAAATAGGAATAAGAATTGACTGAGAGATCTTTCCAGGTCTTTTCTTGTATGAACAGTAAATATTATCTAATGAGTACTTATTTTGTGTTAGACATGCTGGCCAGGGGTTTTACATATGATGCACTGTATTCTTTTCAATGATCTCATGTGAAATATTATTTTACCTACTTTAAACATGACAAAATTGAGCATAAACCAGTAATTTGACCAACTAATATCAGATAATGTATGGTGGAAGCAAAGTTCACATATTGACATAAACATTAGTTTTTGAGTATTCCTTTTTAAGCACAGACTCCTTTTTTTAAGTAGGCCATGTCTTAAAAAGTACTGAAAGATTTTACTTATGTTAAGCAAAATTCAGCTATTTATGAGTTAGGTCCCATGATTATGAAACTTAAGTATCTCCAAAAAATCTCAACTTAGTGTTTCTTTACCCTCTCTTCCTTTTTCTCCTATTTTAGTGTCATACACCTTAATATACATCCTTCCACTTGATATTATATCAACAATGACCAATAATGTCCCAAACTTGCTCCTAATTGGTGATGACCCTATTGCCATGTCCATTTTATTATTTAATAAATTAGCATATTAAGGAAATATTCAAAGACTGCATCATAACTTACAGCTTTCCTGTCCATCAACAACTCCACTCATACTATCCTTGAACTATTCAATCGATGCTCTACTTGGCTAAAGAAAATCATTGTCAGATTTTTCCTTTACTAGTACACCTGTCTCTCTGCTCTAAGAGAGAACACATTTGTTGTTGTCGTTGTTGTTTAGTTGCTAAGCTGTGTTTGACAGTTCTGTGACCCCATGGACTGTAGCCCATCATGCTCCTCTGTTCATAGGATTTCCCGGGCAAGAACACTGGAGTGGGTTGCCAGTTGCTTCTCCAGGGGATTTTCCCCACCCAGGGATCGAACCTACATCTCCTGTATTGCAGATTGATTCTTTATGAATGAGCCACCAGGGAAAAAGGAACACATTATAATACAAATTGAGTTATGTTACTTCATTGCTTTAAAACTTTAATTTTTTTATTGCTTATGAGTGGTGTTAAAATTCCTCCCTAAGACATACAATGTTCATACTTGCTGATCCATGTCCAGCTTATCATCACCACAGACTCTCCCTAACACATCTTATGTTATAAATGCTGAATTATTTATTTTTCCTAATTCCACCACATTTTTTCAACTATTCCTGCTTTATCTAATTTACCCCTTTTACTCTTTCACATGCACAAATGTTTCCGAACCCAGTTCAAATATTACCATTCTGTGGAATCTTTAGTCTTTCCTGGTTTAATTGGTCAATGCCCTTTTTTTGTATTTTCTCATGTCATTTTATATAGCCATGTCCTTGTTTCATTGGTTCACATTTTTTTTGTTTGCACATATGCCTTTTCTTTTAGTGTGTGAGCACCTCCATTGATATTTTCAGACTATGACTTCATTGTCTAAGCACTTCCTTAAATAAAACCAGAACTTTATTACATAAGCTGATACAGTTTTATTTTGGATGTGGTGTCAACAGACATCCATATTTTATTAAACATGTATCTAGAAAGATTAATATTGAAACCAGTATATATTCTTTGGCTATTCTTTGGCAAAATTAAATCATCAGTTTCTAGAAATATCTGTGGCTCCTTAATATTACCTTTAAAAGTCTGTTTATGGGAGAATCAAAGTGTTTGAAATCTATGGGTGAAGTAGCCCACACATACTAGAGAGGTGAAGATGTGACAGGATAATATACCAAGTTTATTTAGACTCCTTTTACCTTTATGTCAGAAACTTGAATTCTCTCCAAACTTTTCAAATATATGGTCAGCTGGGGTGGTTATTTTAAAAGGATATTAACAGTAGTACACTATTTGTACTACAGCTTTCAGAGTTGTTAGGTATGAAGGGGAGTGACATTAACATGTTAGAGATTTAAGAAACTAATAACTCAGTTGTGGAAAACTATAAAATGTCCTCATGTATTTTATAAAATGCATTCTGTTTGTAGAGTAGTGTACAAATCCTTCGGTTTCTTTGTTATCTGTGTAGTGTTAGAGACAGTTCTTGCTGAATTTGGAGGAGGTAGCAGAAAAGGAGCTGAAAAACAGTTGTCAGTCCAAAGTGGAAACTAGCTGCATGATAAGTATGAAAGAGAAGCTAGATAGAGATGGGGTAATCAAAAGTAAAGGAATAACGAACCAATGCAAGATATGATTTTGCAATCTCAAGGGATGCAAACACATAGCATCTGAGGGTTTCAGAATTTATAAACAGCAAACATGTAGCATGATTTCTCAAGAAGGGATTGTCTACTCACTTGCCCTCACCCATCTGGAACACAAAATTTTCTATATTTCCTGTTGGCCAGTAGACTTTTAATTAATTTCCAAGCAACATTACCAGCTTCAACTTGTCTCATGTACCTCATGGATTCATAACATGGAATCATCCATTTTTCAAACACACCAAATGCAAAAGTCCTTTTTGCCTTTATTTTCATGCTGTTTCCACAGTCAAGAAAATTTTCACCCCTCTTTTTACCAATAAAACACTTAACTCTCTTTCAAGATTAAGTTCAAAGTCACTGCTACCATGAACATTGACTGGGCTCCCCACTCAGAATTAACCTCTGGCTTCTCTGAACTCCTACAGAAAACAAAGTAGCAAGAAGCATCTTGCTACTATCTATCATCATATATTTTGATCTACTCTTTTATTTCAGATATTTTTTGAAGGTGATGCCTTGATTTATTCAACATAATTTCACAGTGGAGACTTTAGCTTCATTGTCACTTTGGAAATTCAGTAATATCAAATTACTACCCACCAAGAATTTCATGATTTTAGGATAGATTTTGAAGGCAGAGCTTATGGGCTATTCTGATATTGAAAGTGGGTGTGGGAGAAGAAGAGAAATTAAGAATAAGTCTGAGATTGTTGGCTTGAACAACTTGAAGAATGGTGTTGATATTTCCTACAATTGGGGGGCTATTTTTTTGTTTTGCTTTGGTGGTGGGGTGACTTGAAGTTTGGGACATACTACATTTGAAATGCTTGCCAGACATCCGAAGAGTAATAGTGAATAGGTAATTGGCCCTAAAATGTAAGAATTCATGTGAGATGTCTAGGCTATAATGTAAATTTATAAATTATAATTTTAGATATTTAATGTAATGACGCTGAATGGTATCATCTAAGAAGAAAAGACATCTGAAGTTTGTGTCTCACATAACAGAGTAAATGGGATGAGAAAGACCTAGCAAAACTAAACAAAAAACTGAAAAGGATGGTAGAAGAATAAACAAGAGAGAAAGTGTCCTGGATTCACATCAGGGCAGTGTCAAGTACTGCTATTGTGCTAAGCGAGATGCCAGTCAAACACTTATAACAACATGATGGCCTATTTTCAACTGTGACACGGTCTTTTTTAAAAAATTAATAAAGTTGATTGCCTTATTTGAGTGGAAGAAAAAGAGGAGTGAAAAACTGGTGACACCAAATATAGGCAATTATTTGCTCTAAAGCAATCAAGGATGATAACAGCAGGAGCAATGAATAACCAAATGACAGTGATCAAACTGCATTTTGACTTTGTTTAATAGGTCCTTGTATCATCAGAGAGCACTGGATAGAGATTCAGAGGCAAACAAAACTTGTATTTATCTTGGATACACTGGATGCTCTCAAGAATATTATGTCAAGGGAAAATAATTGTCATATTTGTATTCCTCTGTTGCCTCTCATGGTGACTTAATAAAGTGAGACCTTCATAAATGTATATCGACTCTTTGTGTAGATGATGGATGGATGTGCAAATGAATAAAAAGTGAGTATCATGCACATGGTTATATGACGGTAAATTTCCCAGCTGCCACATAAGACTTTGGAGTGTTCCTAAGAACGTGACAAGTAATATATCTCAAATACATGAAATATTGAACTTTAGGAAAGAAAAGAAAATAATCATTCTTTAAAAAGTTAAAAAATCTTATACATTGTAAAAATTTCATTGTTGGAGGGATTCCCAGACTCTTGAAAAACCATAAATTTAAGGAAATTATCAGAACCCTCCATCTTGGCACTGTTATTTTATCCTTTACCATACGCTGTAGTTCTTTAGCTTCTGAAAAATTGTCTCTTTGGTGTCTCACTAACCTCAAGAGTTATGTGCTCCTCTTTTCTGGGTCTCATTCATATAAGAATATGCCTGTTTTTTTGGTACTTATGGAGGAGAATAAGTCAAGTTATTGTTACGATCCACTACAAATACTTGGAAAGCATTGCCTGGCATCAGAAACCTGCTATGGAAATTTTGCCACCACTCTACGTGGATGTCCTTCTCAGAGTGCTGAATGGTGAGAAGTATTATCCTGCAGATCTTTGACATTTCATCCTGGGTACTGGCTTCTCCTATTCCCCACCCTCAACATGGACACATAGCTTCATAACATACATGGCTTTACCTAATAGCTTTTGTTCTGAATTATTCAAGAAAGAAGGAAAAATGGCAAGAAGAAAAGAGGTCAGGAAGGGAGAAAAGCAAGAAGCAACTCAAGAAGGAACACACAAATGAAAGACTAAAGCTACTCCAGTGTTGTTATGCTTGGTGCTTCTATAGTATATACTTTTTCATCCTTTTACTTTCAACAGATCTGCATTTTTAGACATAAAATTTGCCTCTCTAAGAAAGCATTGGTTCTAACTTTTCCATCCAAGCTCTGCCTTTTGCATTTTTCAATAAAGTGTGGTATTATGTGGTACCATATATATCTTTAGCTTTTGCTGTAATTTGGCATTACAATGAATGACTTCATGTAAAACATCATAACTTTGCAATAGTACCATTCCATTTTTTTTGGTTTTGTTACAGTGTACTTAATATATCCCCCAAATGCATATATTTAATGTATGCATTTCGTTGAACTGGACATATGTATTTACTCATGGTACTATGATTACAATCAAGGAAATAAACATATCCATAGCCTCCAAAATATCTGCATCCTTTTTTTCTTTTGGTGTGGGCATAACCTGTAACATAAACTCTACCATCTTAGCAAGTTTCCTAAGTACACAACACTGTAGAGTTAATTGTAGGTCTTATACAGAAGATCTCTAAAACTTATTCATAACGTATAATAATAATTTTATGCCAATTGAACAATCTCCCTCCCCCTACCCCCTAGTAACCACCATTCTACTCTCTGCTTTTATGAGTTGACCAATCTAGGCATCTCATATAAATGGATCTTCCCTCTGAGACTGACTTATCTTACTTTGCCCAATGTCATTCAGATCCATCTATGATGTTGCAAATTAAAGAATTTCCTTCTTTTTAAGGCTGAATACTATCCAACTATATGTACATACCGTATTTTCTGTATCCACTCATCTATCGATGGACATTTGGTTTGATTCCACTTAAAACCAACCTGTGTGATATTCTGTCCTCTATGTTATATTTAAATTCATAATAATATGTACATTAGTATGCGATAAGGTTTGCTTTACTCAAAATGCTGAACAAAATTAAGAAAATAATATATATGTATATTTTACATTTACTCATTTATTTTTCATTGATATTCTTCCTTCTTGTCTTTCTGGGTCACCTCTCTCAGTTTCCTGTACCCCAAAACTTTCTTCTCACTCTTCAAGCTAATCAGGCAGAAATTTCTGCTTGAATTCCTGCAATGAATGGACTAGACTGCCCTCACTGAAAGGGCATATGAACATATACGTCTCCTACTATTTTCTTCTTTCAAGAGTCAAGACACTGCTTGGTTTCTGTCCGTTTTTGGTTTACTCTTAAATGACAGTTACTATTGTCTATTTGATCCAGAGTTCAGAACTTTTATCTGCAACAGGGGTTGTGGAAGAGTAGTTATTTTGCTATTATTGGGGCAAGACTTTTGTTTTATTTAACTTTAAATACATAGTTTATACATTCATTTGTGTATTTCCCAATAATAACATTAAAATGTCTAACAATGTAATTCATCATACTGGTTCATCAAACAAGAAGCATGACTATATTTCAAAAGATAAAGAAAAAGAACCTGAAAATGTTATCTATTTGCAATAATAAAATAAGAATTAAGAATAGCAAGAAAACTCAACATGATAAATTAGCTACAAAAAATTACATTAATATCATACATTAATATCAAAGAAAGCTTAGCTATATTCTCTTTAATTGGGGGGGGTGAGCAATAAGAAATGGCATTTTCACTGTTACTATGTAACATGATTGTGGATGCTATGGTCAAAATAACACAATGAATAAAAGGCCAAAGATTCGAAAGGAAATAATAAAACTTGTAAATTAGAGATGAGGCAGTTAATAGTGTATAATACTAAATAAAATCAATGCATAATTCACTTAAACTAGTTAAAATAATAGTATATTTAGGCAAATTTTCTAAAAATATCAACTTGTAAAACATAATGAATTTCTTTGTGCCATCAATGCACATCGAGAAAATAAAATATAAAATAAAATACCATTTACCAAGGCAGTAAAATATCAACTTTCCCCACACCTTATTTGGAAATAATATAAAAGAATGCATGAAAAAACATGTAATAAAGAATTTTCATAGATGAGGCAACAGAATTTTAAGGTAATTTCGGTGAAATCCAATCCAAATTCTTCCAAGATATTTTTTGAAGTTAAATAAACATGATCTAAGTTGTTTTGTGTAAATGGATGCCTGCTAATAACAAATTTTAGTTCTAAGAAGCAGAAGCTAAAGGGGAAGAATTATCCTATCCGATTCTAACGTGTAACAGTTTTTTAAAAAAGCACTAAAATAGATTAGCAGGAAATGAAAAGCAGATCAATAAAACAGAATACAGAGGTTAACACATTTTATTATAAATAATAAGTGTGGCACAATAATTCAATGAGAAAAATGTTCAATGTATGGTGCAGTTAATATTGGCTTATTCCCTATCAGTTCAGTTCAGTTCAGCGGCTCAGTCATGTCCGACTCTTTACGACTCCATGAATTGCAGCACGCCAGGCCTCCCTGTCCATCACCAACTCCTGGAGTTCACCCAGACTCATGTCCATCGAGTCGGTGATGCCATCCAGCCATCTCATCCTCTGTCGTCCCCTTCTCCTCCTGCCCCCAATCCCTCCCAGCATCAGAGTCTTTTCCAATGAGTCAACTCTTCGCATGAGTGGCCAAAGTATTCCCTATACTTCTGTGTAAACAGTTCATTAATAAAATAAAGTTATAGTTATAGTTTGTATTGATGGGACTTGGGACACACTATAGCAAAATATGGCACCCTGGAATACTGAATATTATAAGCTGAAAGAGTTTAAGAAAACAGTAAATATGGGAAGGTCACCCTGACCTTCCCCCAGTCCTTCTCCCCTGAAACAGATCGTAAGGCCCTCAAGTGAGAGGTGGCCTCCCTATTCCTGGAGGAAAGGAACATCCTTATCTCTGAAGACAAAATGACACCTAGAAGAATCTAAACAAATCAGCCTTGCCAACTTCTTCCCAGTTAACTACACTTAACTTACACTCTTAAACCTATCCTATTCTTCCAAGACTGTCCACTCTATCAAGGCAAGCATAAACGCACTCAGGTCTACCTGTTTCTTTAAGTCTCTGCTTCATTATGACATCTCCTGTAACATGTAAAATTCATGTTATATAAAATTTGTCTGCTTTCCTTCCATTATTGTCTTTGTCAGTTTAGTTTTCAGACTCAGAGAGGGACCTGAAGAGGGTTGAGGAAAAATTTTCCTCCCTTATAGCATGATATAATAGATTATATGAAGTGTCTAAATTAAGTAGGTAAAATTACCAGGCTAATATTATAGAAGAATGTGTAGGAGGGGAATATATCTGCAATCTAGCATTTGAAAAAGGAAACCTAATGAAGATATGAAAAGCACATAATAGACAGTGAAACATGAATTTATTTATCTCAAAATCAAGAATTTCTATTGAATGATGACAGAAAATATCAGCTAAGTGACAAATGATAAACTTGGGGGAAAAAAACTGGCAGTAAGTAAAACCAGTAAGTAATATTGTGTTTTATCAACTGTAAGATGCCTTTGATTCTCAGAAATATTATTTGTGTTTATGTTGTTAAGAAAAATATTATAAAATAAATTGTGGTACAACAGTTTATCATTACTTAGAACCTTAAATTCACAAATATTGAAGTCACTCATTTAAACATCTTTAGATATTAAAGTTATGTCTGTGTAAACAACTATGATGAACTTCATACATGTTAGATAGTGCTCCGTTTCAGAAATGTTTTAAATAAAAGGTGCATCTTATATTGCACGTATGATGATATCTAGAATAGACAAGAATTCCTATAAGTCCACAAGAAATATATTCATATATGATTGGAAAATATGAAAAAGATTTGGACAACAATACACAGAATGGAAAGCCTAATTATCTATTAAAATTCAAAGAGTTATGTCAACATTTTAGTTCCAAGTAACTGCAAATTTAAAAGTTGGACATTATTTAAAAGTCATCAGATAGGCAACAGTTAGTCATATAACACAATAATCCTAATATATATTTTACCTAAATATTCATATATACTAAAATGTGTATTCCACTCCTAGGTATATATATGAACTCACATAAGCCATGATGTTTGATGGGAACATACTTTACAATATACCTTGAGAAAGAACTGAAAGCAACCTGCATGTACATCATTAATTGCTGTTGTTGTTTAGTTGCTAAGTCATGTCCGACTCTGCAACCCCGTGGACTGCAGTTTGCCAGGCTCCTCTGTCCATGGGATTTCTCAGGCAAGAATACTGGAGTGGTATTTATTCCTATAGGAGTTCTTCGCAACCCAGGTATTGAACCCCCATCTCCTACACTGCAGGTGGATTCTTTACTGCTAAGCCACCAATGAAGCTCACATTATTAGGGGAGTGGGCAAATGAAACATGGTAGTGACACTCTGTAGCATATTTTTCAGCTAACAGGAAGAACTAGTTGGTATACAGCAACATGGATAGAATTTAATAAAACCATGTATAAAATGAGAGTGAATCAGTTTATAGCAAGTGATACCTTTATCTAAATAAAAAAGTATGTACATATTAAAGAAAATACATGTCTTACAAAAATACAGGCACATTCAAGGCCATATTACAAAAACATTAGCAGGGTCCAGATGAAATGATACATAAAAATAAAAGTAAAATAAATAAAAGCCCCCAAACCTCCAGCTTTATATTGACAGAGGATGGAAGTGTCACCTAAAATCAGAGTCTATATTAGCTCAGTTTGTATCTTTACCATTCATAACTTCACAACTCTATCCTCCTCATGATTTTCAAGTCTCCTATTACCTCTACAACTACATTTATTTTCCCTTGAAGAAAACTGTGAAGACATAAGCAGGATAGGATTCACTGATTTGGATACATTAATATCTGTTATATATGCATCTTGAATAATCAAAATCTTCTAACTAGTTATTCACTTTGCTACATTCTGTATAAGTATTACAATGAAAAAAATATATATACATATATGCATGTGTGTGTGATTTGCTGTCTCACAGTCAATTAAATAATTGAATCCTGCTTGTAATTATCATTATTCTCAGATTTTATACTCTTTTCTAGGAAATAGTATGGTTTATTCCCTAAATGGACTAACAAGGAATATGAGATTACAGGCATGAAATTTCTTTGAACTTTTAGGATGTAAAGTGTTCCACTAAACTAAGACATTATATTTAGTGTTAGGTAGTTTGATTGTGTCAAAATAACTAATTAGTAAAAGTTGAATAAACCATTTTGATGAAATTTAATTTTAGGAAAACTTGCTACAGATTGCTTTATTTTTTAAGGAGACAGTGCACACTGGGTCAGACAAGGTGAAAAGAGTAGACTATATTCACAGTAATACTATATCTATTTGTTTTATAAATGCCCAGTGTAGAGAATTTGCAAGCTAGATGAGCATGGACAGTAAAATTTTAAATCTTCCTAAACATTTTTCTGTGTTTACTTTCCCAAGTTTACTGTCTCTGAGGGTATTAGTGCTGCTAGAATTTTGTTTTCTTTTAAAAAATGTTTTATGAATATACTCACATATTCATTGTGCACATATTGTATATATATGTATTTGAGTATAGCTACATATAACTTTTAAAACATATGAATGATTACTTGGCATTTTGACAAAAATAAGTCTCGATGAAATGAAACATTTTAAATGACTGTAGAAACACTTTTCCAGCTACAGAAAATAGATATAAGAGAGAACCAGGTGTTGTTACCTGGTGTAGTGTCTGGTGGCAAAGTCAATCATTACATTCTGAATATCCCAAACTATTTCTTGATTTCTGGTCATCCAAATAGATGTTCATTAATAGACTTGTTAAACTTTCACACTATGTGTTATAAAAGTGAAAGTTTTAGTCACTTGGTCATGTTCAACTCGTATCCCATCTAAGCTTCTGTGTCCATCGAATTCTCTAGGCAAGAATACTGGAGAGGGTAGCCATTCCCTTCTCCAGGGGATCTTCCTGACCCAGTAATCAAATCTGGGTCTCCCGCACTGCAGGCAGATTCTTTACCATCTGAGCCACCAGGAAAGGCCAAGGGGGTTATAAACTCTACTATTATTTGAAAAGTTTATGTGCTGGTTGCTACAAAAAAACCCTGAAACTTTAACCAGCAATGTATTTTGGGACCAACTCCCTTTTAAGTCTTAAGAAGCATAGATTTAACTCTCATGAATTGCAAAGAACTTTCATGAATATGAAAGTTTCTTGCTATTGAGACTTAATAGAAAGCTGAAATTAAATATTTCTAGCCTTTGACTAGAAATTTCTTTCCAAATTAATTCTTATATTCTTTCCATACTGCAAAAGGGTAAAGAGTAGAAAATTTTTACTTGTCATAATATTTGGCTATAAACATTGATATCTGAAACTAATGCTATGTTGTCTTTCTCTAAATATGCTGTCGTTCTCTAAATATCTTTCTCTAAATAAATTTGCATATATTATGAAAACAGGCTATTTGGTGTGATGACAGTATCAGAGTTTACAGAAGATACAAAATTCATCAAAGCAGTAATTACTATCATTCTGAAGATATAACAACTCTTTATTGCATGTGCAAGGTATTTCTTGAAGTTTTTAAATACCTGTCTCATTTGACATTAGTCATATGCCATTTCTCGACCAAACTTGACATTCTCTTTTAGTTGCTTATAGTGATACCAAAAATATTTAACTATCTACTGTGGTCTTAGGAAATATATATATTAAAAAACTAAGTTTAGGAAATTGACTCTAAATTTATACTCCAAGAAAATAATATTCTTTAGAAGACATAAGCTGTGAAGCTTTTAGTAGCTAAAACCATAACAGATGTAAATTAACCAATTAGTTTTAATATGAAAGACTCTGTCTTTCCCTAGAAAAATTAAATATAGCCAATATCAAAAAAATGTTTCACCTTGAGGCCATTTGATTATATAGTGGAGAACGTTTCTTTGGACATTTCAGCTTCCAGGAAAATGAAAACTGGAGAAATAAGTAATTCCCACCCAGCTCTTGCAAGCTCACTGCATCATTTGCTAAGTGTGTGCATCCAGAGAAGAGCCACAAGTATGGAGCAACTCATGAAATCTCAATCATATGTAAGCTTGTACAAAAGTCCTTGAAGCAGTCATAGAGAATCTGCCATATGCTGATAACTGCATTCAGAAAACTCACTCATCATAAGAAAGGATGATGAATAGTTATGCTGAGTCAGTGGTCACAAGTTGGCAATAAACGAGGAAAATTGAGGTCATTTGTTAGAGTTGTACAGTACAAAACTCTGCCTTGGACTCAAAAAATTTCATTGATAAAGTAGAATTGAATTGAAAAAAGGTGTTATAGAATACTGTTCCTGAGGCTCCATTCTGCCAAATGGTATACCAGGAATACGAGATGATAAAGGGCAAATCCAGCATTTTATTGCAAAGAGGTAGATACTGTGTTAATAATAGGATCTCAAATTTCTGAATGAACTAAATAGCTACAATAACAAATTTTACCTTATTGACTGGACTGCAGTCAGAGACATAAAAACATGATTTTGAATTTCAAGATTGTTTTATTGATACTTTGATGCTTTACAAAACATTAATCTGGTTAAATCCAACAGCTGTGTATTGAACATCTATACACAAAATTGTAAAGTCAAAGATACTGTAAAGTAAAGGATATGATTTGTGCTTTAGAGAAAATTGTAAAGAAATTGTAAAGTAAAGGATATGATTTGTGCTTTCAAGAAGGGAATATGCTTACTAAATCCCATTGCTTTCTCTTGGGACATGATCCAACATACCATTGGTATTTAAATCTATATTCCTCATTCTCACTTTAATACGAAATATTCTAACTCATGAATCCATTGGTATTCATCCTTATTACATTCTCAGTTCCTAAATAGTACTATATAAAATAGGCACTTTGAAAGTATTATGGATCTGCATAATACATGTGCTCCAATCAACCATGGATTTCTGTTTCTGATAAAGGGAATATTGCCTATACATGGATTCTCTTCCTCTTCCTCTGAACTTTTTCTGTTTTTTTTTTTTTCCTATTTTCTTTCCTGCTTCCCCGTGTTTCTGTACATTATACTTTTCTTTTTTTTTTCTCTCTCTCTTTTTCCCCACAGTGGAATAACCTTCTCTGATAACTCACTGACTTCAAATATTGCATAACTACTTCTATGTTAATAATTTATAACAAATTTTTAACTTTCAATGTGTTTCTTAGTTTGATTTTGAAAGCTTTTGATAACTGATGAATATTTTTGCTTGGACATCAAATTATATTAATTACTCAATATGTTATTAACTGAATTTGTAATTTTTCTGTTGCTTGTATCTACCCCAAGAAGCTGTTACTACCTATGTTTTTACTTTTGGTATTGGCATTATCATTCAGTAAGTTTGAAATATAGCAAGTTCATAAACTATCAAGTTTATTGCAGACATAATGTTATCCAATAATATACTTCACTGTATTTTGCAAATTCTTAATCTTCTCACTATACTGTGTAGTATGGTGGTTTTATTTAAAGGTACAGGCTTTGTGGTTAGTCAGACATGGATTCCATCTAAGTACCTCCTTTTATTAGCTATGTGACCAGATTTAAGTCTCTATTTTCTCATCTATAATATAGATATTAAAATAGTTGCTTCACCTTGCTGGAATGATTACATGAGATAATAGAGAGAGAGAGAGAAATTGCTGACAGTACTTGTTAAGTGGTAAATGTCAATAAATTATAGCTAATCTTATTCATGAGCAATATTACCCTTGTTTACCAACTCAACAATTTTTCATTTTGAATATTTTAATTAGAAAAGCTTTTCTAATATAGTAATTTAACTAAATTTCACAGTGAAAACCCACAAGACTGAAACCTAACTTTTGCCATTAACATTTTACTATAGTTGCTTATGACATTATCCATCCTTCAATCCATCCATCAACCCATCTTATGTTAAGATAAATTGCAAATGTCAGTATGATACATGTTCTTTATACACTAGCATGCATGCCTAGAATTTATTTCTGCTTTTTTTTTCTTTTGGCATTTTATAGATGTCTCCCTGTGTGTGTTCCCCAGCCCCTCCCACACACTCATATATATTATTCTTAAAAATAAAAAAAAATCTGGCATAATCCAAACTTCTATCAAGATATTGAATATTAGCATCATCACAGTGCCCTCACGATTCTTTTTTTAATTTTTCTTTTTTTACTTTGCAATATTGTGTTAGTTTTGCCACTTTGTTTTTTTCTTCTTCTTCTTTTCTTTAGTATTATAGTTTTGAAAATCCAACCTCTACTCTAGATTTTTAATCTTTGCTTTTTGGTATTTGTTATCAATTTTGTACCTTTAAAAGCCCTCACGATTCTTTACAGTCAATCCCCATTCTTATTTTTCAAAGGTAACCACTGATCTAATTTTTTTTCCCATTATATTAGTTTTGCCTTTGTGGTTACTAACCATGTACTCTGCATAAAAATGCCTTTCACTCAGCAAAATATTTTTGAGATTTATCCATGTTCTTGCTGGTATCTGTGATTCACTCTTTGAAAAATTATATTTTATTTATCCATTCTTTTATTGATTGAAGTTGTTTACAGCTTGAGGTTATTATAAAAGAGGTTCTAGGCAAATTATTATAAAATCTTGGGGCCATATGTTTTCTTTTTTGCTGGATATATGCTTATATGCAGTTATGGAACTGCTAGATTATAGGGTTGATATATATTTAAGAATGTAAAAACTACTAGATTATTTCCAAAGTGTTTATACAATTAACATTCCTACAAACTACATATGAGATTTCAGTTGACCTGTAAATTGCTTACATTTGCTCTTATCTGTCTTTCAATTAATTTCCAGTGGCTGAGGTTGTTCTAAAGTCTCTCTTCTGGTTTTTAAGTTCACAAAAATCTTTAGTTTTATTTTAACTGAAACTGACTTGGCTTGTCCTCAGAGTAATACTCATAAAAATTGTTACTCACTCCACGTCATTTATTTCCTTTTTGCAATTTTAGAACTGAAATATGCTGGCTTTTGGTCATGTACCAGTTACTTTAAGCTTCATTTATTTCCTTAGAATTCATAATTATCTGTGAGAGGTTTGTTTCCAGTAGGAACTAACTCAGCCATCCATGCTGGAAGATGAACACATCAAGTCTTATAAACCTGTTTTGATAATATCCTAATTAGTCTCCTGCACTTTATTTTTCAAAAATTTCCCACCCACCATTAACATCAATCCCAGGTGAAACATACTAGTGCACGGAATCATCTCTCTGTTAAAAATTTCTTTAATGGTTCCTCTGCTCTTGGAAAAAGTGTCCCTACACTCTAGGGAATGTAAATCCTACAGTCTTAGCTTAGTGTTCAGGGTTCTCCATGACCTGAGTATATGCCAATTTTCAATTTAGTTTCTCACAATATAGATACCATATGAGAGAAAAGTTCTACAGAAGAGTAATTTTTTCAAGATGTGCAATGCTTTTGTCATTGAGATGTTACTTAAAATTTTGACACTTAAATTTAATCTCCTAGATTGCTTGGACTTGAATTTCAGCTTTATAATTTATAAGCACACATTGTTTATTGAGTTTTGCTTTATTGTGCCTTACGTATACTGCTTCTTGTTCTTTTTGTTTTTTTTTTTTTTTTAAGAAATTGTAGGTTTGTGGAAACCACATCAAGTGACTCTATCAAATCATTTTTTTCAACAGCATTTGGTCACTTTGTGTTTCAGTGTCACATTTTGGCAATGTTCATAATATTTCAAATGTTTTAATTATCGATATATTTGTTATGAGGATCTGTGATCAGTGGTCTTTGATGTTACTACTGTAATTGTCTGGGGGCTCCTTGAACAACACCCATATAAGAAGGTGAACTTAATCAATAACTGCTATTTGTATGCTGACTGCTCCACCATTTACTGCTCTCCCTCTCCTTAAGCCTCTCTTCCCAAGACACTGTATTTCCTTTCACAATATTAAAATAAGGCAAATTAATATTCCTACAATGGTCTTGAAGTGTTCAAGTGAAAGGAAGAGTCCCACGTCTCTCACTTTCAATCAAAAGCTACAGATAATCAAGCTTAGTGAGGAAAGCATTCAAAAGCTGAGACAGGTCAAAAGCTGGGTCTTCTGGGCCAATTAACCAGTTTTTAATGCAAAGGAAAAGTTCCTGAAGGAAATTAAAAGTGCTACTCCAGTAAACACATGACTAATAAGTATGTAAAACAGATTTGTTGCTTTTAAGGAAGAAGTTTTAGTGGTCTGGATAAAAGATCAAGTCAGCCACAACATCCTCTTAAACCATCCTCTACTTAAGAGTAAGACTAATTCTCCTCAATGCTATGAAGGCTGAGAGAGATGAAAGAAGCTGTACAAAAAGGTTTGAACATAGCAGAGGGTTGGTTTATGAAGTTTAAGGAAAGATGCCACCCCTATAACACAAAAGTGAAAGGTGAAGAAGATCTACTGAAGATAATTAACGAAAGTGTTTTCACTAAACAACAGAATTTTTTTGTGTAAATGAAACAGCCTCATGTTTGAAAATAAGACTTTTATAGCTAAAGAGGAGAAGTCAATGTCTGGCTTCAAAATTTCAATGGATAGGTGCTTGTTAGGGGCTAATGCAGCTGATGTTTTTGGGTTGAAGTCAATGCTTATCACCTCAAAAGATCTAGGGCCCGTAAGAATAATGCTAAATCTACACTGCCTGTACTCTACAAATGGAACAACAGAGCCTGGATGACAACACGTCTGGTTTCAACACAGTATACTGTTGAGAATTGCTGCTGAGGGGAAAAAAAAAAAAAAAAAAGATTTCTTTCCTGGTCACCCAGGAGTGCTGATGGAGATGTATAATGAGATAAATGTTGCTTACAGGCCTGCGAACACAACATCCATACTTTAGCCCATGGATCAAGGGGTCATTTTGATTATCAGTTCAGTTCAGTCGCTCAGTTATGTCTGATTCTTTGTGACCCTATGGACTGAAGCACATTAGACTTCCTTGTCCATCACCAACTCCCGGAGCTTGCTCAAATTCATGTCCATCAAGTCAGTGATCTCATCCAACCATTTCATCCTCTGTTAATCAAGTTTTTTATTCTTAGCAAATACATTTCATAAGGCTATAACTGTGATAGATCTGGTGAGTTTGGGCAAAGGAAATGGAAAACCTTCTGGAAAGAATTCACCACCCTAAATGTCAATGACAACCTTCGCAATTCAAGGAAAGATACTGAAGTAATAGCATTCACAGGAATTTAGGAGAAGTTGTTAAGAACTTCATGGATGGTGTGGAAGGGCTCAAGGCTTCAGTTAGGGAAGCTCCTGAAGTTCTAAGCGAGCTAGAACTAGAAGTGGAGTCTAAAGAAGGGACTGAATTGCTGCAATCTAATAAAACTTGAATAAATGAGGAATTGTTTCTTATGGATGAGCAAAGAAAGTGATAAAATTTTTCTTGAGATGAAATCTACTTCTGGTGAAGACACTGTGAATAGTGTTGAAATGACAACAAAGGATTTAAAATATGACATAAACCTAGATGATAAAGCAGTGGCAAAGCTTGGGGAGATTGACTCCAATTTTGAAAGTTGTGCTGTGGGTAAAATGTTATCAAAAATCATTTCATGCTACAGAGAAATTGTTTGTGAAAGGAAGAATCAATCAGTACAGCAAACTTCATTTCTTTCTTACTATAAGAAATTTCCACAGCCACCCCAACTCTCAGCAGCCACCATCCTGATCAGTTAGCAGCCATCAACACTGAAGCAAGACCCTTCACCAGCAAAAATATCACAACTTGCTGGGGGCTCAGATGCTGGTTAGAATTTTTTAGCAATGATGTGTTCTTAATTAAAGTATGTACATTGTATTTTTAAGACATATGTTGTTGTACACTGACTAGACTGCAGTATAGTATAAACATAATTTTATAGGCACTGGGAAACCAAAAATATTGTGTGACTTGCTTTATGCTGCTGCTGCTGCTAAGTCGCTTCAGTCGTGTCCGACTCTGTGTGACCCCGTAGACGGCAGCCCACCAGGCTCCCCATCCCTGGGATTCTCCAGGCAAGAACACTGGAGTGGGTTGCCATTTCCTTCTCCAATGGATGAAAGTGAAAAGTGAAAGTGAAGTCGCTCAGTCGTGTCCTACCCTCACAGACCCCATGGACTTCAGCCTTCCAGGCTCCTCCATCCATGGGATTTTCCAGGCAAGTGTACTGGGGTGCCATTGCCTTCTCCTGCTTTATGCTAATATTGGCTTTATTGTGGTGGTCTGGAACCAGATCCACAGTATCTCAAAGGTAAGCCTGTATTAACTGTGTAGTCTTTGGCAATCTGAGGAAATATCTACATCAAAATGAGTAGGAAAGATTGTGATACACTTTTTGCCAAAAAAACCTCACCCCAGAACTTGCATGCTTGCTTAGTTGCTAAGTCATGTCTGACTCTTTGCAACCCCATGGACTGTAAGCAATTAAACAGGGTGGGCCAAGGAGCCTGATGGGCTACAGTCGATAGGGCCACAAAGAGTTGGACACACTGACACACTGGAGCTACTTAGCATGCATGCACACATGTCAATTATATTTTATTAAAACTGAAAAAAAAATAAATATGAGTTTCCAGGATATGCTCCAGAGGAAGTTATCTATGAATCTCAGAAACTTCAGTTAGGTCACTCAGTTATGTCCAACTCTTTGCGAACCCATGTATTACATCACTCCAGGCTTCCCTGTCCTTCATCAACTCCCGGACCTTGCTCAAACTCATGTCCATTGAGTTGGTGATGCCATCCAACCATCTCATCCTCTGTCGTCCCCTTCTCCTCCTGCCTTCAATCTTCAAAGACCACCAGCATCAGAGTCTTTTCCAATGAGTTAGTTATTTGCATCAGGTGGCCAAAGTATTGAAGCTTCAGCTTCAGCATCAGTCCTTTCAATGACTATTCAGGACTGATTTCCTTCAGGATTGACTGGTTTGATCTCCTTGCAGTACAAGGGATTCTCAAGAGTCTTCTCCAACACCACAGTTTAAAAACACCAATTCTTTGATGCTCAAACTTCTTTATATTCTAACTCTCACATCCATACATGACTACTGGAAAAACCATAGCTTTGACAAGAGGGACGTTTGTCAGCAAAGTAAGGTCTCTTTTTAATATGCTGTCTAGGTTTGTCATAGCTTTACTCCCAAGGAGCAAGTGTCTTTTAAATTCATGGCTGCAGCCACCATCTGCAGTGATTTTGGAGCCCAAGAAAATAAGGTCTGTCACTGTTTCCATCGTTTCCCCATCTGTTTGCCATGAAGTGATGGTACTGGATGCCGAGATCTTCTTTTTTTGAAAATTGAGTTTTAAGCCAGCTTTTTCACTCTTCTCTTTCACTTTCATCAAGAGACTCTTCAGTTCCTCTTCACTATCTGCCATAAGGGTGGTGTCATCTGCATGTCTGAGGTTATTGAAATTTCTCCTGGCAATCTTGGTTCCAGCTTGTGCTTCATCTAGCCTGGCATTTAGCATGATGCATTCAGTGTATAAGTTAAATAAGCAGGGTGACAATATACAGTCTTGACATAGTCTTTTCCCTATTTGTAATCAGTCCATTGTACCATGTCCAATTCTAACTGTTGCTTCTTGACCTGTATACAGATATCTCAGGAGGCAAGTAAGGTGGTCTGGTATTCCCATCTCTTGAAGAATTTTCCACAGTTTGTTGTGATCTACACAGTCAAAGGCTTTGGTGTAGTCAATAAAGCAGAAGTAGACGTTTTTTCAGAAACTCTCTTGCTTTTTCTTGATGCAATGGGTGTTGGCAATTTAATATCTGGTTCCTCTGTCTTTTCTAAATCCAACTTAACAGAAACAAATGTGATCAATAATCTCTTTGAAAATAAATGGGAAATTGAATTTGTACATAAATATTTACTTATTAAGTAACTAAAGCATTATTTCAGCAAGGAGAGGCTAGGGATAACAGTAACTGCTTTCTGTGTCCCTACTGTGGCAATTTGTGAAGTTTCCCTGGTGACTCAGTGGTAAAATAGTCTTCCTGCCAATGCAGGAGACACAGTTTGGATTCCTGATCCAGGAGGATCCTACATGCCACGGGAGCAACTAACCCCATGCACCACAACTATTGAGCCTGTGCTCTAGAGCCAAGGAGCTGCATCTGGAAAACCAGGCACCAAATCTTCTGAAGCTCACACACCCTAGAGCCCATGCTCTGGAACAGGAGAGCCACCACAATGAGAAGCCCTCATACCACAACTTGAGAGTAGCTCCCGCTTGTGGTGACTAGAGAAAAGCCCAAGCAATGGTGAAGATCCAGAAGAGTCAAAAATACATTAGAAAAAAATATTGTATGGATTTTACTTAGAAAAAGAAATTTGTGATAAAGATTGTTTTTGCACAAATAAGAAAGAGATATTGCCTAATATACACAATGTATAGAACCGTATCACTCATTTGAAAAGATTCTCTCTTAAGATATGTCTCTGAATTAAAAAAAAAAAAAAAGCAACAAGGGACTTGCTTTCTTATATTAACTATTTTCTGGCTGTCCATTATGGAGCTCAGTTGGAAACATTCATGAATTCCTATCTACCTTAGATTAGGTATGAATTCTCTACCATCTTCTGACTCGTCTACAAATTAACTTGACAGAATAGTGAAACAGATTGCTGCTGCTAAGTCACTTCAGTCGTGTCCAACTCTGTGCGACCCCATAGACGGCAGCCCATCAGGCTCCCCCGTCCCTGGGATTCTCCAGGCAAGAACGCTGGAGTGGGTTGCCATTTCCTTCTCCAATGCATGAAGGTAAAAAGTGAAAGTGAAGTCAGTCAGTTGTGTCCGACTCTTCGCGACCCCATGGACTGCAGCCTACCAGGCTCCTCCGTCCATGGGATTTTCCAGGCAAGAGTACTGGAGTGGGGTGCCATTGCCTTCTCCAATGAAACAGATTAGCAGGAGAAACTCAAATAAAATTTAATAACATGTATTACATGGGTGAGGAAAACTGAGTAACTCACCAAACTGTCCTGAGCCCTCACCTTAAATATCATTTTTCAGCTAAAGATAAGTGGATGTTGAGGGTAGTAGTTTGGGACTTCCTAGTGGAGGGAAGCAATTGACATGCAGATGGAAAAACAAATGTCTGGTGAACAACTGTTTGCTGGGCCACTTACAGACCTTGAGGATACAGAGGGGATTTTGGTCTCTAGGCTCCATCACTCCTCACCCATATTTTAAAATATATCTCTGGAGATAACTCTGTTCCAAGAAAAGTCCTTTATCTAAATTCTTTAGAATCTAAGGGGAGGCAAAAAGAAAGCCTTTCTGAGTCTTATTTTTCCTAAAAGTAATCAGTCTACATGAATCCTTATGCCAAACAGACACATTTTAGAATCGTAAATTTTGTTTCCCTACATATACAATTAATGTATAAAGTATTTAAAATTATGTAGCCAATGTGTTAAGAAAAAGATCTAAATAATGAAAATAATTATTTAGAAGCCATAAAATATACTCTGTACCCCAAGTACAGGATCCCGATTACCCTGGTGGCTCAGATGGTAAAGAATCTGCCTGCAGTTCAGGAGACCCGGGTTTGATCCCTAGGTCGGGAAGATCCACTGGAGAAGAGAATGGCCACCCACTCCAGTATTTTTGCCTGGAGAATTCCATGAACAGAGGAGCCTGGCAGGCTACAGTTCATGGGGTCTCAGAGAGTTGGACACGGCTGAGTGACTAACACTTTCACTTTCACCCCAAGCAATAATGCCTTTAACCCTTTTTAAAGGAATTAAAATGAAAATTGTTTTTTAGAAAACATTTTCAACTATGATTTTCTACAGGCAAGATAGGAATACCCAGTTAACTTTGGCACTGAATGAATTGAACATTTTCTGCTTGGTTTAATGCTTCATAATAGAAGGTGATTAATTCCTGACACATTAATGTAAATTTATGTTTTTCATACACTGGTTATTACTGGGCATTTAATAGAGTAACATTTTCTTTGGACTTAAAAACAAAACTGAGAAAATGTATTTAAATTTTGCTCTTTCTGTATATTGTATAGTGTCAGTGACTTACTAAATTACTACCATTCATTTATTCCCGTTTGTTAATAATCTGTGCCTGTTAGAAGATAATTGGCAATATTTTAAAATGCAATTTAAAAATGGCTAACAGTCTTTGTAAACTCACATCCAAAAGGCTTTCATGTTCCAACATGTTATTAAATAAATTATTGATAGTTTAAGGAAAAATCATTGTTTCTCAATGCCTCAATCTTAGTTATCTTGAGCTTAAAGTTTCAAAAACTCCATTGTCTAGTATTACCAGATTATTTGGTCTATGCATTTATTAATTTATTCAAATGACAGTGTATTGTGCACTGCCAACAATGAATTAGGAATAAATATGCACAAGAATAATTTTTTTTAGTTTGAGTTAAAAACACAACAAAGATTTTTCCATTATAGGAATATATGTCTAGTGAAAAAACCATATTTTTATAGATCCTGTTTCATTATTGGGCACACATAAAGATGGATCAATTTGTCTTTTAATAAGCATTACCAAACCAATAGAAAATCATAATATGGGTTAGCCAGTGGATTAATTGCTATGAGTATAAAAATAAAAATGACATCAATAAAAACACTGATGATAATAATAGTTGCTGTAATTATTAAATGCTGATACTTAGCTAGATGATAAATTAATTACTTAATATATTATATATTTTAAATCTTTGTCTTTTAATATGCTGTTGGATTCAGTTTGTTATTATATTGTGGAGAAGTTTTGCACCTATTTCATAAGAATTATGATCTGTTGCTTTGTGTGTGTGTGTGCTATCCTTGTCTTGCTTTGGTACCAGTATCAGAGTAACAGTGGCTTCAATGAATGTCTTAAGATGTGTTTCCTCCTCTCCTTTTTTTTGAAATTTGAGGAAATTGCTGTTAAAATTCTTCAAATGTTTGGTCTGATTCACCAATGAGCACATTGGTCTTGGACTTTTCTTTGTCAGGAGATTTTTGATTACTGATTCAATATTTGTACTTGTTACAGTGTTAGTTACTCAGTTGTGTCCAACTCTCTGAGACCCCACAGACTGTAGCCTGCCAGGCTTCTCTGTCTATGGAATTCTCCAGGCAAGAATACTGAAGTGGGTAGCCATTCTCTTCTCTAGCAGATCTTCTCAACTAAGGGGTCAAAACTGGGTCTCTGGCATTGTGGGCATATTCTTTACTATCTGAGTCAACAGGGAAGCCTTGTTATATGTCTGTTCAAATTTTCTATTTCTTCTTGATTTAGTTTTGATTAGTATTGTTTTTTTTTTTTTTTAGGATTCTGTCATTCCATCTAGCTTCTCCAATATGTTGATGTATAATTTTTTATAGAATTCTCTTAAGTTAGTTTTTACTTCTCTACATCATAATTGAGCTAGGAAAAGTAAATGTTTGGATAGAAGAATTAAATCATCTAAGACAGATCATTCATCAATCCTATTACAGAAGAATGAATCAGATCTTACAAGAAAATCTGGAAGCAATGCACATGCAAGTAATGGAATAAAGCTAAGATGCAGGGATAGATGCAAAGTTCATGATAAGTTGTTGGCTTTTCTGACTTTACCTCTTATAAATTTGCAGAGAAACATTTGGTGGTGAGCTTGAGTTTACTGGGAGATGACCTGCTTGGCAGTTAGGAAGCAGATATAGACATCAAATTTAGGAATAACAAGACTAAAATTTTTAGTCTTTTAACCAATGGTAATCTTCAGAATTTAATAAATCCTATTTCACTTTCACCTTCCAAAAATTGTGCAACTTTATTTTTGGCCCATTCTAACTTGGACTGTGTGGATGACATAAATGTGGAAAATTCTGAAAGAGATGGGAATACCAGACCGCCTGACCTGCCTCTTGAGAAACCTATATGCAGATCAGGAAGCAACAGTTAGAAGTGGACATGAAACAACAGACTGGTTCCAAATAGGAAAAGGAGTGCATCAAGGCTGTATATTGTCACACTGCTTAGTTAACTTATATGCAGAGTACATCATGAGAAACGCTGGGCTGGAAGAAGCACAAACTGGAATCAAGATTGCCAGGAGAAATATCAATAACCTCAGATATGCAGATGACACCACCCTTAAGGCAGAGTGTGAAGAGGAACTAAAAAGCCTCTTGATGAAAGTGAAAGAGGAGAGTGAAAGAGCTGGCTTAAAGCTCAACATTCAGAAAACGAAGATCATGGCATCTAGTCCCATCACTTCATGGGAAATAGATGGGGAAACAGTGGAAACAGTGTCAGACTTTATTTTTTGGGCTCCCAAATCACTGCAGATGGTGACTGCAGCCATGAAATTAAAAGACGCTTAATCCTTGGAAGGAAAGTTTTGACCAACCTAGATAGCATATTGAAAAGCAGAGACATTACTTTGCCAACAAAGTTCCATCTAGTCAAGGATATGGTTTTTCCAGTAGTCATGTATGGATGTGAGAGTTTGACTGTGAAGAAAGCTGAGCGCCCAAGAATTGATGCTTCTGACCTGTGGTGTTGGAGAAGACTCTTGAGAGTCCCTTGGACTGCAAGGAGATCCAACCAGTCCATTCTAAAGGAAATCAGTCCTGGGTGTTCTTTGGAAGGAATGATGCTAAAGCTGAAGCTCCAGTACTTTGGCCACCTCATGCGAAGAGTTGACTCATTGGAAAAGACTGATGCTGGGAGGGATTGGGGGCAGGAGGAGAAAGGGATGACAGAGGATGAGATGGCTGAATGGCATCACCGACTTGATGGATCTAAGTTTGAGTGAACTCTGGGAGTTGGTGATGGATAGGGAGACCTGGTGTGCTGCAATTCGTGGGGTCTCAAAGAGTCGTACACAACTGAGCGACTGAACTGAACTGAACTGAACTTGGAGTCATACAAGAAAGGAGGCCTGGAAGATAGACTGGTAATACCAAAACCAACACAATATGTTAACTCCAAACTAAAATTTTAACAGGAGATAATATTGTTGTGCCCATTTTTCTGAGTATGAGCTTCCATACCAAAATGAAAAGCCTTCCTGTGATGATTCGGACAGAGAGCAGACATTAATGAAAGCAAGACTGAAAGAGGGATTCCTTAACCATATTCTTTAGTAGCTGCACCATCTTGGACGCTGATTATATTAATATAAGAAAGATAAAGACATATATGGCTCAGTTCAGTTCAGTCGTTCAGTCATGTCCAACTCTTTGTGACCCCATGAATCGCAGCACGCCAGGCCTACCTGTCCATCACCAACTCCCGGAGTTCACTCAGACTCACCCATCGAGTCAGTGATGCTATCTAGCCATCTCATCCTCTATCGTCCCCTTCTCCTCGTGCCCCCAATCCTACCAGCATCAGAGTCTTGTCCAATCAGTCAACTCTTTGCATGAGGTGGCCAAAGTACTGGAGTTTCAGCTTCAGCATCATTCCTTCCAAAGAACACCCAGGACCAATCTCCTTTAGAATGGACTGGTTGTTTTTGGTTTCCAATATATGCAGGAAATGATAGTGCTAATGGATAGATGATTTGGTACTGAAAGTGAAGTACAAAAAAGTAGGCAATTTCACCAGAGTTTTAAGCCCTAGCTTCAAGATCATGTTGCCTCAAAAAGAGAATATGTGTGGTTATCTCCTGAAAGTACTTCTGGAAATTACTTCCTGAAAAGCATATGAGTATCATCAAAGTGACAGCTCTTAGAAAAAGATTTAGATAAAACAAGGTATCACAACAGAAATGGAAATAAAATCAGAAGTATAAATCAGGGTAGAAGAGATGGATTTGTTTTTTATCATAAATCATATTAAGACTCCTAAATCAAATGGTTAATCCCATCTTTCAAGGTCTTTAATCGTGACTAATACTGAAGGCTTTGTTATATAAGAATGAGTGATGTAAGAGATCAGTTGCCTACAGAGATGTAATATTGAAAGAATAGGAATGTGCAAATGTACATGTAGAAATGTACAAATCTAATTAATGAAGGAGCTTATATACTTCATCAGTCTCAAAGATGAAAATTGGAGTGTTGATTTAAGGAAGTGGGAGTGTCAAAGATTACTGATGGATTGGAATCTGCAGTCCTAAACATGCCTCCAGAGGCAGTGGCCCTAAATTAAGGATGAGAGATCAAAATAATCAGATTAGTTCCATTGTTTCAGTGCAAAATTATAATAACAGTCTTCAAATTAAAGGATTGCTGCTAACTGAAGAAGTCGTGTTTCTCTTTATGAATCAGAGGGAGAGCTGAAGAACAAAAACACGATGAAAGGTGATGTTAGTATACTGGAATGATATTTAACTCAATTTTTAAGTAATAAAAAGGAGAACTATATTTAAATGAACAGAATAGAAATGTATATATTAAGTTTTCTGTGCCTGTTCCAATCATTATCAAGCAAATGATCCATTACTTTAGTTTTGATAACATCTTCTAGTCCTTAATTATTTATTACTCTAGCAGCACCTCCTTGCAACCTAAATGTAACTGATAATAGTAGAAAGGCAGGATACTATGGCAGTAAATACCTAGACCTGATTTGATCCTTAGCTCTACCACACATTGGCTATCTGATCTTGGGGGGAATTTATTAACTTTTTTTTGCGTCTCAGTTTCCTATATTATAAAATTGAACAGAGCTCTATAGGCAAGTTCTCATGTGGACTTCACGAACAAATGTAACATAATAGGATATTTTTTAAAAGATTAGTTATAGAAAGCTTATTTCCACACTTATTTTTGGAAAATGTCAGTGTTTTATAAAACTTCCTGGTAAAGGAATTTGAAGACTGTAGGGATATCAAAGTAGGAATACAGTTCTGCTATAACTAGCTTTACTTTGATCTGTTTTTAATCATGAGGTTTCATGTAAGATTTTGTATAAAATAGGGATTAGTGATAGAAGTATAATATACATTGAGATTTGATCTTTCCAGTTAACAGTATTCAGTCCCCATGTTTCCTTTTTAGTTCCCATAATTGTTGGAAGAAGTTTTTCTTTTTTTTTTTAATCTCTGTATTATAGAAAAATGAAATGAAGCTTTGAGTTTCCTGAGTTTAACTAACACCTGGATCTTCCAACCATAAGACTGGGCTTTTGATCCTTTAAATATCACAATAGCCTTAGAGTATAGAAAAAGAAGCACTGGTATCTAACAAGAAACCTGACTGAAGGACGTGGTACAAATTAAGTAAGTGAATTTACCATTTGAACACAGAACTTTCACTTCTGGACCCATATTCTCTCCTTTTCATCATTCTGGGAGCCAAATTAATTAACATCATATGATGTTATAATGTATATGGTTCAGTTCAGTTCAGTCGCTCAGTCGTGTCCGACTCTTTGAGACCCCATGAATCGCAGCACGCGAGGCCTCCCTGTCCATCACCAACTCCCAGAGTTCACTCAGATTCACGTCCATCGAGTCAGTGAAGCCATCCAGCCATCTCATCCTCCGTTGTCCCCTTCTCCTCCTGCCCCCAATCCCTCCCAGCATCAGAGTCTTTTCCAATGAGTCAACTCTTCGCATGAGGTGGCCGAAGTACTGGAGTTTCAGCTTTAGCATCATTCCTTCCAAAGAAATGCCAGGGCTGATCTCCTTCAGAATGGACTGGTTGGATCTCCTTGCAGTCCAAGGGACTCTCAAGAGTCTTCTCCAACACCACAGTTCAAAAGCATCAGTTCTTCAGCATTCAGCTTTCTTCACAGTCCAACTCTCACATCCATGCATGACCACAGAAAAAACCATATCCTTGACTAGACGGACCTTAGTCGACAACGTAATGTCTCTGCTTTTGAATATGCTATCTAGGTTGGTCATAACTTTTCTTCCAAGGAGTAAGCGTCTTTTAATTTCATGGCTGCAGTCACCATCTGCAGTGATTTTGGAAACAGTCTGACACTGTTTCCCCTGTTTCCCCATCTATTTCCCATGAAGTGATGGGACCGGATGCCATGATCTTTGTTTTCTGAATGTTGAGCTTTAAGCCAACTTTTTCAGTCTCCACTTTCACTTTCATCAAGAGCCTTTTTAGTTCCTTTTCACTTTCTGCCATAAGGGTGGTGTCATCTGCATACCTGAGGTTATTGATATTTCTCCTGTCAATCTTGATTCCAGCTTGTGTTTCTTCCAGCCCAGCGTTTCTCATGATGTACTCTGCATAGAAGTTAAATAAGCAGGGTGACAATATACAGCCTGACATACACCTTTTCCCTGTTTGGAACCAGTCTTTTGTTCCATGTCCAGTTCTAACTGTTGCTTCCTGACCTGAATACAGATTTCTCAAGAGGCAGGTCAGGTGGTCTGGCATTCTCATCTCTTTCAGAATTTTCCACAGTTTATTGTGATCCACACAGTCAAAGGCTTTGACATAGTCAATAAAGCAGAAATAGATTTTTTTCTGGAAATCTCTTGCTTCTTCCATGATCCAGCGGATGTTGGCAATTTGATCTCTGATTCCTCTGCCTTTTCTAAAACCAGCTTGAACATCAGGAAGTTCACGGTTCACGTATTGCTGAAGCCTGGCTTGGAGAATTTTGAGCATTACTTTACTAGCATGTGAGATGAGTACAATTGTGCGGTAGTTTGAGCATTCTTTGTTATTGCCTTTCTTTGTGATTGGAATGAAAACTGATCTTTTCCAGTCCTGTGGCCACTGCTGAGTTTTCCAAATTTGCTGGCATATTGAGTGCAGCACTTTCACAGCATCATCTTTCAGGATTTGAAATAGCTCAATGGGAATTCCATCATCTCCACTAGCTTTGTTCATAGTGATGCTTTCTAAGGCTCACTTGACTTCACATTCCAGGATGTCTGGCTCTAGGTGAGTGATCACACCATCGTGATTATCTGGGTCATGAAGATCTTTTTTGTACAGGTCTTCTGTGTATTCTTGCCACCTCTTCTTAAGTTTATTAAATAACTTCCTGCCCTAGACACTTTGCTTTTAATATTATGATCTGAGCATCAATATTTTAGATGATACAGGGTTTTATTGTGCTTTGATTTAAAAAGAAATGCATTTCCCCATAAGTACTACTGAGTTTCATTGTAGCTGGGTTTTAAAATTTGAGAAGTAACTTATGAAATAGTTTCAAATTTGTTTTTCTATTTGTTAAACTCAGAGTGCTGATCTTTTAATTAGTTATATTTTTGATAGAAATAAATGTCTCAAACATAGTCAAAGCCCTCTAATCATTTCATATTATTGAGTTTTGTAATAGTTGAATATTGCTTAAAGAAAACTTTGTTAATTTTATAGTTAGAAGACAAAATTGTTTTCTATAATATATATGAAGTCCATGTTTATATTTATATGTGTGGATACTTTGGTGTGTGCACAGAGAATAAGATTTATTACACTTTGTGTTAAGTTACTCAATATTAGAGTATTAATTTTGCTATTTTCAGACTCAACTCCAAGTTATTCTTCCCATAGTCAAATGTAAACCCAAGAATAAAATTATCTAAAACCTCTACACCAACTAGAGTGTACATGAAACTAATTACTTAGAAAAAATGTGCATTTTCATGCTTTTCCAAACAGAGTATAAACATTTGTATTTTTTCTGCTTATAACTTTTTTTAGATCTAATTTTACCCTCTTTGTTTTTCCAATCTTGAGTTGCTGTGCCTGATTTTCTAAATTCTCACGGTATCTCAAGCTTTGTCCCTTAACATGTCTAGAATAGCTGTCATACCTCTAAGAAATTTTCATTAGTTTTGAATGTGTGCTCTGAAAGAACAGAAATTCTTAGACTCTAGTGTATAAAATTTTAAACATGTATTTTGTCAGAAAATGTGTTTGGTGCATAATGGGAGTAGTAACATTAAATTTGTTTATTTAGGTTGTAGAACTGTACTATTTTTCATGGGGCACTTCAACTTAATGTTTCATGGACAGATTTTGAGAAATTCTGATTTACTTTATGAAATATTTTTCTGTTTTATGCACTTGGAAGGATGTCCAATTAACAGGGAAATTAGGATGAACATTATAAGTTTTGAAATTTTATGTATAGAAAAATGTATAGAAATTGCATGCATACAAAAATTTTTATGTATAGAAAAAAGAATAAGCTTTTCTTCACCTGAAATAGTTATTTGGTCAGGATCCTTGGAAAGAATGATTCAGAAAAGTAGGACACTATCTATCTTTGTTCATACATACTTATCTAAAGCAATTATAATGCATCTCAGCATTAAATATGGATTTAATCAAAAGAAAGAAAACAGAGAAATTTAAGAAGCATTTACTATAGCCCTCTGGACAGATCCCTCTCCCTTCTGGTTGTCTTCATTTCCTTGATATTATTTTTACTTTACTCTGACCTTTACACTGATTTAGTATTCTTTTACCTATCTGACTTCTCACTTCTCACAATGGCCTTCACTTCAGCTAGCACAAAAAACTATACACTTTTTGCATAGATACTATACCTGTCACTCAAAATACAACAGAATTGCTTCCAGGACTTTGTACTTTTATAACTGCTTTCATCCATGGATCTCATAAAGCCCAGCAAACACAACCTCATTAATTCCTTAGAATATTCCTGTGAAGTTGGTGGGTGGCCAATATTATTATCCCAGTGTTATAAAACATTTTATCCAGTTTACTTTCTGTGTTATGCAGCTTTTATGAGTGAGCATGTGGCCAAGGATATTGGAAATGCAATGCAGACCTAGGAAAAGAACTTGTACTAACAAGAAAGGCCCAGCATTTCATGTCTTTAGATGTTGTTTCCCTTCTGTGTTGTAATAGACTGTTGCTCAATTTTGACATACCATTTTTAACAATTATTTTTTAAAAATTGCTGCAGTCCTTATGAGGATTATATTATTCTTTAGTTATGTTTCCTCCATGTCCTAGAGAGTGAATAGTCTACATAAAATATGTAAAATAAAGAGCAGCTTACAAAGTATATCTTAAACCCCATTATAAACCTACCAAATAATGGCCTCATTTATATAAACCACACATCAATAATCACTGAGTTTATTAATTATATTAATTTGGTACACCCTGTCATGAAGAAAGAATAATCTTTAAATGCAAAATAATGGTTCCTTCTAGATTTAGGAAGGATAACATAATACAGGGGGCTTATCTGGTGGCTCAGTGGTAAAGAACCCACCAATCAATGCAGGAAATGTGGGTGAGACTTCTGGGTCAGGAAGATCCCCTGGAGAAAGAAATGACAGCCGACTCCAGTATTCTTGCCTGGGAAATGCCATAGACAGAGGAGCCTGGTGGGCTACAGTCCATGGGATTGCAAAAGAGTCTGACATGTCAGAGATTAAATAACAACAATATAATATAGGAGGTGGTATACAGAAGACTTTAGTAATTTTATAATATTTACTCCTTAAATTAGGTATGAGCATAAGGCATATTTTATGTTATTACTTGTGTTTTTAAAATATATCTAATATTATATAATAAGTAGAAAAGAAAGAAAATTGTGCTTGATGTTACCAAGCAATGAGATAGATTATATAGAAAATGAATCAGATATGGTGATGAGGTGATTGAACAGTTGAGATAATTTTTAGATGTATTATGTTGAATCACGTGTTATGCAGAGGAAATATTGAATAGCACATGGAGGTCTGAAGCCCAGAGAGACAACTGAGATGGAATTCTTGATTTGGAAGTCATTGACATATTAATTTTCAGTAAGGCTGAGGGAGTAGGCAAGATCTCCTTGAGAGTACAGATTGTAGATGAGGGAGAAGATGAAAACACCTAAGATTTTATGGTGAGATGAAGCAATTTCAATGAAAGAAGCAAGGAAGCAGAGTCAAGTAAAGAAAATCATATAACGGGTTTTTAGCTCAGAGTACAACAATGTGCCCCAGGTTTTGGATCCCTGTCCCTCTTCTAGGGGTATAATCACTCTCTGTGGTTTTGAAGTATCGTAGGGTACTGTTTGGACAAGGCAATGGCACCCCACTCCAGTACTCTTGCCTGGAAAATCCCACAGACGGAGGAGCCTGGTAGGCTGCAGTCCATGGGGTCGCGAAGAGTCGGACACGACTGAGCGACTTCCCTTTCACTTTTCACTTTTATGCATTGGAGAAGGAAATGGCAACCCACTCCAGTGTTCTTGCCTGGAGAATCCCAGGGACGGGGGAGCCTGATGGGCTGCCGTCTGTGGGGTCGCACAGAGTCAGACAGGACTGAAGCGACTTAGCAGCAGCAGCAGCAGTAGCAGGGTACTGTTGGCAGACATTCTTAAGCTATTTTTAAAGAAGTCTGGTTTTGAAGGAAAGAGATACAGACTAGAGATAGGGTGATAGCTGGAGAGTATGTGAATGTTTTCTTTCTCTTTATTTTTTGAAATAGATTGGAGAAATCTAAACATGTATAAATAGCCATCCAAGAAAACAGGTAGGAAGAAATTGATGACATAATGCAGTAGCTACTTTAGTTAAGCAGCAACAGATAACAGAACCAAACAGACATCTGTTAAAAATAGAAAGGGCAATCATTTAAAAGAGGCTGATTTCTGTCATTAATAATACAGTAATTATTGCTAATAATTTGTGCTAACATATACCAGGTAGTAAAGAATCTGCCTGCCAATGTAGGAGACACAGGTTCGATTCCTTGGTCTAGAAGATACCCTGGAATAGGAAATGGCAACCCACTCCAGTATTCTTGCCTGCAAAATTCTATGGACAGAAGAGCCTGGCAGCCAGGCTACAGTCCACAGGGTGGCAAAGAGTTGGACATGAGCTGGACATAAGCTGAGTGACTGAACATGCAAATTACCAGACACTATTCTAACCACACTACATATGCTGTGATTTACATCTCATAATTCTACAAGTACTCTACTATTATCTTCCCAATTAATGCAGGGCTTCCCTGGTGGCTCAGTGGTTAAAGCGTCTGCCCGTAATGCAGGAGACCTGGGTAATATCCCTGGGTCGGGAAGATTTCCCTGGAGAAGGAAATGGCAACCCACTCCAGTATTCTTGCCTGGAGAATCCCATGGACGGAGGAACCTGATGGGCTACAGTCCACAAGGTCGCAAAGAGTCGGACACGACTGAGCGACTTCACGTTTACTTTCACTTTTCTTTCAAGCAATGCATAAGAAAGTGAGACACAAAAAGGACGAAGAACTTAGATGAGATTTGAACAGAGGACATCTGCTTTCACATTTCCACTCTCTTGCTGGGCTGTCACTCCAGGGCTGGGTCTTTGAGACAGAAGAAAGAGGTCAACAAGATAGGAAAGGAATTTCAAGTTCACTATGAGTTGAAACTTAGAACCCAAAGTGAAAACGGATTGGGCTCGTTGTGAAGTGGTGAGGTTGATAAGGGGTAAAAACGTGTTGATAAATTTAGTAAAGTCACACATGGGAATATTTTCTAAAAATGCTAACATACAGGGTGAGATGTTCTTCCAATGAAATTATAGGAAAATTTGTTCACTGAGATAAACAAATACATACAACAATTCTAATAATCTCATAAATAATTCAATAAAGCAATCACCTAGATTTTTTGATTATAGTACTTTCTAGCATACTTCTGAAATGCACCATGTTTAAACAATTTTCATAAAAGATATCCTCAAGTTAGATAGTAATTACAAAGAATTGAGGTGTCTTTTCACTTGTTTATAACATTCACTGTTAAGTTTTAACAGACATATAAGTTTATAGAAGACATTTTCAAATTAGGATAAAAGATGAAAAATAGGTGCTTTTGTTGATTATGATACTAATTGCTTTTTTTTACCTGAATATAGAGAACAAATGAGAGCTGTAATTACAGACTGAGGGTGATAAATGACCCAGCAGATGCGCTGGAGAAATAAACATATGTGTCTCTGACAGAAATTTGCAGTTCAAACTGAAGTGATAAAACCCAACTGATCTTTGATTTCAGGAACCAAAAAGCATTCTACATTGTGTGTCTTTGTGAAGAAAAAAGCATAGAACATTGAAAGGAAACTATAATCTGGTCATTCCAGGTACATTATCTACATATGGAAGCAATGCTAAGATTAAGGTAGTTTTCTGTTCTTTATTTTCTAAATACAACTTTATAAAAAGACAAATCAGTTTATAATAACAGTGAAGAATAAAATATTCTAAAAGTTATCAAAAGATAATGCTTTAAAATTTTTTAAAGCATATGTACAGTAGAGCTCACTTTTCATCAATAGTCTTTACAAATTCTTCATCTTAGTTGAAATCCCATACTGTACTTTCTACTAAAGTATTATATATCTCTGTCATTTTCAAGATTTTACTTTCTAGATGTGTGTTACCTTAAAATAATATGCACTATAAATTAGTTTAAAATATATTTGAAATAGAAATCTAATAAATTTGTAAATGAATTACATACCAAATTTTGAAAGAATGTAAAAAATAAATTTATATCTCATAATCACTGTACACAGAGACAAGCATTGTTAATACTTTTACATATAGATTTTATTTTATTTTTTAAATATAAATTTGTTTATTTTAATTGGAGGTTAATTACTTTAGAATATTGTATTGGTTTTGCCATACATCAACATGAATCTGCCACAGGTATACATATAAATATTTTTCTATAAAATTGTGTCATTTTAAAGGAATAATTATACTGTTTGTACTTTAAAGACATTGTGTGTGTGTGTGTGTGTGTATGTGTGTGTGTTAGTTGCTCAGTCATGTCCAACTCTTTGCGACTGCATGGACTGTAGCCCACCTGGCTCCTCTGTCTGTGGGATATCCGGAATAAGAATACTGGAGTAGGTAGCAATTCCCTTCTCCAGGGTATCTTCCTGACTCAGAAATCAAACCCTAGTCTCCTGCATTATAGACAGATTCTTTACCATCTGAACCACCAGGGAAACCCTGACAGTTTATTGGAAATCATTTAAAGTTTACATAAAAGTGTTAAGAATAAAAATGCTGCAGAGAATACTCATATGCTCTTTATCCGACTTAACTATTGTTAACATTTTATGCCATTTTCAGTAAACATTGTGCAGCTTAATGGATGGAATATTTAACTGCATCTTTATAATATGTCAAAACCTTAATGTGAATGCTTTCCATGTATCATATTATAAAATCCTAAAATAATTTCATTAATGCATATCTAGGCATAATGCTTAATTCTATTTCATGCATATTTTACACATGAATAAACTGAGGGTGAAAAAACAGTTAAGTAACATATCTAAGAACATCCAGTGTATAAGAGGACAAACTGGGATTTAAGGACAGGTGTAATGGCTACTTCTTGCTGTGTAACAAATTACTATAAAACTCGATTGGAAAGTACATTTATTATTTTTCAGTTTCTGTGGCTAAGTAATCTGGTAGTGGCTTTGATGGGTGGTTCTGCCTCAAGATATCCTTGAGACCACAATCAGGGTGTCAACCAGTATTGCAGTGATTGCAGGGTTCATCTGGTGAAGCTCTGCTTTCAAGCTGACACATGTGGTATCTCTCAGGCTTCAGAAAATCTGTTTCCAAGCTCCCCGTAAACACCTATCAACCTTATGTCATAAGGCAGTTATTTTTCCATAAAGTATTGAGTTTAGACTAAGAACATACAGTTATATAATAAATAAAAATTCATTTAACTTCTAAAACTCATTTTTTTTTTCACCTACAGACTTGATTCTTAAAGGGCAAAAAATGTCCTTTGTTCACCTGTGGATCCCTAGACCTCATATGCCTGATGTTTTGTAGGCACTCAGTACACCTTCTATATCAAGAATGCTCATAAAATGTAAGTAAGGCACAGAATGAGAAGTCACTTGACAAGTTATAAGAGGTTGTGAAAATTTAAAGCCTTAGAGAAAATTTAGGAACCAGTTTTTGTTAATTACCAGAAGAATTCATATCATTGTTTCAACATTTAAACTACTATAAAAAAATCCTACTTTGATGTGTTTTAGGTTTGATTTCAGATTCATTATTTATTTATTAATATTTGTTTATTTTGTTAGTTGATTTTTTATTTTTTTGATAATGCCATCCAATTCTCAAAACAACCATCTCACTGTTTTCAATTTTATGTATTTTTATAATTTGATCCCATTATAATCAGATCATCTCTGTTTCTCCCTTTCAATACTCTATGTTGTTTTGATTGGTACTCCAACAGTCAAAAATGCTTTTCTACCTGCAAGTTTACTTTTTAAAATATTATCATATTTTGAATTAGAAGCTCAAAACCCCACACCCTTTGGGCTCTAGTTGTTAATCCATACAGAAATATTGGTATTAATTTATTTCTACATTTTAGTTGCTCTAAAATACATTAATTATAATTGCCATCTGTCAAGTTTGTGTCCAAACATATTCTTTTTGAAAGTTATCTGTTTGAAAGAGCTATGTTATTATATAAGTCAGCATTCCAAATGAATGAAATGCTCATGAGATACTCATCGTGGTGGTGGTTTTGTCACTCAGTTGTGTCCAACTCTTTGTGACCCTATGGACTATAGCCCGCCAGTCCCCTCTGTTCATGGGATTTTTTTATTCAGGTAAGTGGGACGCCAATTTCTTCTCCAGGGGATCTTCCTAACCCAGTGATTGAAGATGTGTTTCCTGCTTGGCAGTCAAATTTTTTACCATATATATATGAGGGTATTTACATATATATATGATTTTTCTCATATATATATTATATATATGTATATGAGTAGCAGTTTTGTTTGTTTTTGTCACACGCAATGCAGATAAAACATTGAGCACTAGATATAGGTCCCCCTTAGACAACTGCTGATGAAAACTGTTTGACAGAAAGCTTTCCTTCTGTATTACCAAAAGCTTCATTTTTGAAACATATAATGTTTCCTACATGAGTTTATTGCTTGTTCAAGTATTCATTTGCAATTATGGAGACACAAATGATGTGTTCTCTGATTTGACTTGATAAGAACTAATGATCTTATCATAAAAAGTAGGCATTCTGGCATTTTAGTTTTTATTTTATGTTTTCATTAAACATTTTATTAAAGATACAATTGGTACGTATAAACTGTAAACTTGGCAAGCAGGACATCTAGCATCTGGTTAGGCAGTAAAAGCAAATCATTATTTTATTTCAATTCATATTTCAGCTATAAAAGGAAAAAGAAGTCATAAGTCGATAATAAATTAAACATAAAAGCAGAGACCCAAAGTCTGGTAATGACAAGAGATGGTACTTTTCAGTGTTAGTTTTGGAATGAATAAATAAAAATTACTGTCAGCCAAGCATGTTAGTTTGAACTTGAGACAAATTAAATGCTTTTTTTTTTTCCCCAAGTAAACAAATCATTATAACCCTTGGTTTGCAAAGTTATGGTAGGTATTTTATATTTTATAATATCATAGTTACTGACTAAAATCCAATAAAATTTTATTTGCAGAAGACCTTGAGGCCACTTGCATTTTTCAAGAAACCTTAATAAAAAGAAATTTCTCTTATTTATGTTTACACACATAAAGAATTTAAGAGTGATGCTCAGCCATCTGGTGAATAACCATCAGCCATCAGTCTCATAACCAAGGTGAACTAGGGTGAATGCCTCCATGAAAAAGGTTAGAATCTGTTATCTTAAAGGTTAGTATTCACTTAAAAGAATCATTTGCTCAGTTAGATGCCTGCACCACTCAGTCAGTCACCTACTTCTGGAAAGAGAAGTAGATTTATGTTCGAATGGCTCAGTGTAAATTTATCTCTGCTGTTGTGCCTCAGTCAAGTCACTGACTAGTGATAGTTTTCTTATTAATAAAATATAGTTTAGTGAAAGTTTAATAAATTATGAGAAGACATTTAAAAAAACTTAAATCTGTATACATTTGTAAATGTCATTTAAGGCATATATGGATTAGCTATTCTGTCATTAATGATCTTATGTTAGAAATCAAATTGTAGGCTTTGTACTGACTGGAATTTTCTATGAAGAATACATTTCTAATTTCTGAGTCTGGAATATAATGACAGTAACCACCTGGAATATAATGACAGTAACCAGAATCATCTGTACCCTGACATCTTCAGAGAGAAAGAGAGGGAGAGAGATTAACTGAGGAGACACACACAAATGACTCACCTTTTAAAAGTAGCTGGAGGCAGAGTTTACCACAAACACCATAATCCACCAGAGCTCTTATCCAGATGCCAGCATGTGAGAGGAAAGGGGGCTTAAGAAGAATATGCGAAAAGAAGAGAGGAAAGAGGAGGACACAGATCAAACGGGCAATGTCACCGTTAGAAAGAGCAAACCCAACATTTATTATTTAACAGAATTGTTAAATTCTTAATTATTAAATCTAGGAATTGTTACTTCACAACTCAATACAAGTAGGGGCTTGAAGTTGTGGGAGATAAACGTGAGAGCCTTGGAGAATTATTGTCACTGGAGAAAACAGACATACAGGGAGAGTGGTAGTGCCCACATTTAAGTGGGAGTAAGAGGGAAGAAGAAAGTAAAGGGGAAATTTTTAAAAATTCTTACAGGTATAAAAGAAACAAGACACCCTTTACCACTAACTAACCAATTAAATTATAATTCTTCACTATACTGAGAGAAGATGGTATACTTGAACTAGAATTGATGTCAACAAACTTTTAGAAACAGAAAAAAAGCCAATTCAAATTATACAAATATACTGTAAAAGAATTTAAAATCAAAACATTTCAGCTGATGAAGATTTCCCACAAAAAAAGTTGAAAGAAAATTGAGTGTCACACAACATTCAAAATCATGAAAAATCTTCAAATGAGCATATAGAGGTGTTATGAAAAGAGGATTAGGAATTCAAAATCATGATGGAAGGAACAAAAAAATCAAAAGGAATTGCAATTAGATTCAATCAACAGAAAACTAATAACTGGAGGAGACTAATAACTGACAGCTCTCCTAACTTTTTGTCCCGTTTACCAACTTAGGATCAATTGCTGCTGCCGCTGCTGCTAAGTCACTTCAGTTGTGTTCGACTCTGTGCGACCCCATAGACGGAAGCCCACCAGGCTCCCCCGTCCCTGGGATTCTCCAGGCAAGAACACTAGAGTGGGTTGCCATTTCCTTCTCCCATCTAGAGAAAGCCAAATATGTATGACTAATCAGTTATATAGGATGTCTTGTTTCCAGTTAACCCTCTACAGCTGCCCTATGCCAACAGCCATCAGAGTACACCTGAAGCCTTCTCTTTTTTTCCACCATAAGCTTTCCCATTCCTCTGCCTAATTTTGAGTCTCTGACAAAACATGACAACGCCTAACTCTCTTTATAGCGATATCTTTAATAAATGGCCTTTGCCAGTTCAAAAAATAAAAATTAAAAAAATAGAGAAAAGAGAATAGTAATCAAGACATTGTGGTACTGGTG
Source organism: Capricornis sumatraensis (assembly GCF_032405125.1). Lineage (NCBI taxonomy): Eukaryota > Metazoa > Chordata > Mammalia > Artiodactyla > Bovidae > Capricornis > Capricornis sumatraensis. Next base: position 68,592,843 of record NC_091079.1, read on the forward strand.
AAACAACAGACAAACAGTAGAACACAATAGCAAGGTCAGAAAGGGACTCTCATAAATATAGTAAATTGAACTTTGACAAAGGAGTAAAAGTAATACAATGGATTACAATGTTTGCAACAAACAATGCTGGAATAATTGGACATTCACATGTAAAAATATGAATCTTGTTACAGATCTTGCATCAACACAAAAATTAATGTAAAATATATCATAGACTTAAATGTAAAGTGCAAAACCATAAAATTTCTAGAAAACATAGGAGAAACTCTAGATGACCTTGGGTTTAGTGATGACTTTTTAGATACAACACCAAAGATATGATACATGAAAGAAGTGATAATTTGAAATTCATTAAAATTAAAAATTTTGCTCTGTGAAAGACAATATCAGGAGAAAGAGACAACAAGCCACTGATCAGGACATAATATTTATAAAAGACACTTTCGATGAAAGACTGATGCTCAAAATATACAAAAAAAAACTCAACACTCAACAAAAATTAAAACAAACCAATATAAAAATGGGCCAAAGATATTAACAGAAACCTCACCAAACAAGAAACACAAATGGCAAATACATGTATGAAGATATTTCACATTATATGTTATCAGAGAAATGCAAATTAAAACAATGGGATGGCCCTACACATCTATTCGAATGGTCAAAATCTGGAACCCTGACAAAAGCTGGCAAGTATGAGGGGAAGAGGAATTCTCATTCATTGCTGATGGGATGGCAAAATGTTACAGCCACTCTGAAAGATAGTTTGGTGGCTTCTTACAAAATTCAACATACGCTTACCAAGTGATTCAACAAACCAAGCTACACGGTATTTACCGAAAGGAGTTGAAAAATGGCCACATAGAAACGTACACTTGGATGTTTATAGCAGCTTTATTTATAATTTCCAAAACTCAGAAGCAACCAAGATTACCTTCAGTAGGTGAATAAGGAACAAGATTCTGGTACAGCTAGACATTTCCACATCTTTGCCATTGTGAATAATGCTGACATAAACAAAGTAACTTACTTATACGCAGAGTACATCATGGAAATGCTGGACTGGATGAAGCCCAAGCTGGAATCAAGATTGCCAGGAGAAATAGCAATAACATCACCTATGCAGATGACACCACCCTTATGGCAGAAAGTGAAGAAGAACTATAGAGCATCTTGATGAAAGTGAAAGAGGAGAGTGAAAAAGTTGGCTTAAAGCTCAACATTCAGAAAACTAAGATTGTGGCATTCAGTCCCATCATTTCATGGCAATTAAATGGGGAAATAGTGGCAGACTTTATTTTGGGGTGCTCCAAAATCACTGCAGATGGTGACTGCAGCCATGAAATTAAAAGACGCTTACTCCTTGGAAAGAAAATTATGACCAACCCGGAAAGCATATTAAAAAGCAGAGACATTACTTTGCCAACAAAGATCCATCTAGTCAAGGCTATGGTTGTTTCAGTGGTCATGTATGGATGTGAGAGTTGGACTGTGAAGAAAGCTAAGCACCGAAGAATCGATGCTTTTGAACTGTGGTGTTGGAGAGGACTCTTGAGAGTCCCTGGACTGCAAGGAGATCCAACCAGTCCATCCTACAGGAAATCAGTCCTGAACATTCATTGGAAGGACTGATGCTGAAGCTGAAACTCCAATACTTTGGCCACCTCATGCAAAGAGCTGACTCACTGGAAAAGACTGTGATGCTGGGAAAGATTGAAGGTGGGAGGAGAAGGGGATGACAGAGGATGAGATGGTTTGATGGGATCACCGACTCAATGGATATGAGTTTGAGTAAACTCCGGGAGTTGGTGATGGACAGGGAGGCCTGGTGTGCTGCAGTCCATGGGGTTGCAAAGTGTTGGACACGATTTAGTGACTGAACTGAACAGAAACAAAGTACTGCAGATGTTATATCTCTTAAGTTCTCAATTTTATTTTCTTGGATATATACCTGTAAGTGGAGTTGCTTGATTATGACATAGTTCTGTTTTCAATTTTTTGAGAAACCTGCATACTTTTTCCATTCAACAATTTTTTCCAATTTATTTTTTTCATCTTTCCTCTCTTTCTCTGCTTATTTCTGGACTCCAGATACATGTATGAAGTGAAGTGAAGCGAAGTGAAGTAAAGTTGCTCAGTCGTGTCTAACTCTTTGCGACCCCATGGACTGTAACCTATCAGGCTCTTCAGTCCATGGAATATTCTAGGCAAGAGTACTGGAGTGGGTTGCCATTGCCTTCTCCAGGGGATCTTCCTGATCTAGGGATCGAACCCGGGTCTCCCACACTGCAGGCAGATGCTTTACCGTCTGAGCCATATTACCTCACTATTAGTGAAGTGAAAGTTGCTCAGTCGTGTTTAACTCTTCGGGACCTCATGGACTATACAGTCCATAGAATTCTCCAGGCCAGAATACTGGAGTGGGTAGCCTTTGCCTTCTCTAGGGGATCTTCCCAACCCAAGGATCGAACCCAACTCTCCCGCGTTGCAGGCAGATTCTTTACCATCTGAGTCAGAATCAAGTTATATTTTATTACTTTATGATGAAAGTATCCACTATTAGAATACTAAAGGTAGTGAAATAAAGTTATTCTAAAAGAGGAGCCTTTTAAATTGTATCATTGTATTATTTCCATGTCTTTGCATATTATGTTCCTGTTTTTATTTAAATAGAAGCATAATATTGTAAGACATTTTAAAATATCTCCAACTATTATTCTATTATTTTTGTGTTTCTTTCTATTGATTATTTTTTCTCCTAGGTATTCATTACATTCTCCTGCTTCTTCAATTTCAGTGTTTTGAAGTCTATGTTTTTATGTGCCTGGATTTTATTACTTTCCTTGAAAGTGAATTGGAGTTCTGACAGGCATTTCAGTTACTTTGGGTCAGTTTTATCTTTTAGAGCCTGTTTTTTAAGCCATATGATGGTATGTGCAGAGTAGCCTTTAGTATGAGGGCAGTTTAGCCTTAACACTAAGGTTTTACCTTTCTGGGATCTTTATTAAATGTCCTGAGTGATTACTGAGGACTGTCCACTCTGGTTGATCGATACTTGACTGTTTGAGAACAGGACTGACTGTTCTCAGTCCTGCAATTGCTCTGGGGATCATTTAGCTCCCAGTACTCTGATCACTCTTGTTCAGACTTCTGGAATTTTATTCTACATATATGCTTCTTGGTATTCAGCAAAGGCTTAAGGGGGCTCCCTAGAGTTGCTGTTGTTTCAAAATATTTATCTATTTTCTGCATCAGGTCCCAGTTGCAGAACACAGGATTTTTGTTTAGTTACACTGGATCTTTGGTTGCAGTGCACAGGCTTTCTACTTGTGGCCCTCAGGTTTAGCTGCACTGCAGCATGCAGGATCTTAGTTCCCTGGCCAGGGTTCAAACCCCTGTCCCTTGCATTGCAGGGCAGATTCCTAACCATTGGACCACCAGGGAAGTCCTCTTGGAGTTGTTCTGCATACTCTCCCGATATCCCACCACGCAACTTCCATGTGCCTCAGCCTACTTGAGTCATGAAAACTACTATGCCTCATATGGATTTTCCCTCCCTGCAGACACAGAAATTGAATCCAAAAGATAGGGAAATTGCATAACCAGTCTTACTTGTTTCCGATTACTTAGGGATCACAACCCTGAGATGTCTCTTGTTCAATGTTCAAAAACTGTAGTTTTATATGTCTGCCTTGTTTCTAGTTTTTTTCTAACTAGAAGGAAACTATTCTGATACCATGTCATGTCCAGAAGCAAAACTCTATTATCTATTTATCTGTCACATATCTACTGATATTTATTAATTTCATGCACAATTATTTCACTTACAAGCTCATTGGTATTCATTAAATATTTTTCCCCACTCTGTTATGTAAATTGAGAAAAAAAAAGATGCTTATGTAATCCTGGGATTTTTATCTTACCTGAGCTTATTTTTTTAATTCACTACTTAATTTAAAATGTTTGTTTTCAAAACCTTTTTCAGCTCTGTTTTAGTGACTTTTTAGAAAACAGTTTCTCTCTGTTATGGTTCCCCTTTCATTTCCAGATTTAGTACTCTATAATGTACACTTTTGTTAATAAGGTATTTATGGTGTAATTTCTTTGCAAGATTTCTAATAAAACTTTTCTGTAAGAGAGAATTGAAGACATAATTGAGTTTGTGATTCACATTAACAATCACTATGTTAGTGTGGTCAAGCTTGAAAGACTCTGACATTTAACATTGTTTTAATAAGAAATTCTGGTACTACGCAGATTAAATAAAAATTATATCTTCCTATAGTTTGTCTACCAATTCATGAGAATTAAATTATATTAAGGAAGATAAAAATAAATTAAGCAGGTTTTTCTTTCCCTTCAGTAAAACATTTGATTGCTTGGTTTGATTGATAAAGTGAGAATAAATTGCTTTCTCTTGTACTCTTCAGAAATTGGTAATCATTGGATGATTAGCTGACAACTTTACATTCAGAATGTGCTGATTAGCTTGTTTTACCTTAACAACCCTATGATAGTGACCACCTTATCTTGCCCTTTAATTTTAAAATTAATGAGGTAATCATTTATCATAGTCTTTTCCACTGTTCTGCCCAATTACTTCAGTGCTGAATGGTACTTTGCATTTTGGCTGGTTCATTAGTCCCATATCATGATTTTGTTCAACTTCCATATTCAACTACAAGATAATTAAATGCTGTCTTTCAGCATCTTATAACCTTGACACACAAATTCTCTTTTTTCAGTGGTTCAAATTAATGGATAAATGACAGCTTACTGGAAATTGTCATGAGACATCACTATTTATAAAATGTTAATGCACATTAAATATTAAATAAGAATCAATAATATATAGCCATGACACCATACAACTGAATGATATGGGTTATTAAGTAAATATTAAAATTTTAAATTATCATATATATATATAGATAGATTATATATATATGTATAAGCTATACATGGCTAGATGACATCACCTATGCAGTGGACATGAACTTGGGCAAACTCCAAGAGATGGTGAGGGACAGGGAAGCCTGGTGTGCTGCAGTGCATGGGGTTGCAAACAGCTGGACAAGGTGGACATGGCTGGATGACTGAACAACAACAACATAAGCTATTCATATGAGATATACGTATATACCAACATGACACTTAAAGACAAACGCTGTAGAAACTAAAACTTTTTTCAGTTCAGTTCAGTTCAGTCGCTCAGTCGTGTCCGATTCTTTGCGACCCCATGAATCACAGCACGCCAGGCCTCCCTGTCCATCACCAACTCCCGGAGTTCACTCAGAGTCGCGTCCATCGAGTCAGTGATGCCATCCAGCCATCTCATCCTCTGTCGTCCCCTTCTCCTCCTGCCCCCAATCCCTCCCAGCATCAGAGTCTTTTCCAATGAGTCAACTCTTCGCATGAGGTGGCCAAAGTATTGGAGTTTAAGCTTTAGCATCATTCCTTCCAAAGAAATCTCAGGGCTGATCTCCTTCAGAATGGACTGGTTGGATCTCTTTGCAGTCCAAGGGACTCTCAAGAGTTTTCTCCAACACCACAGTTCAAAAGCATCAATTCTTCGTCTCTCAGCCTTCTTCACAGTCCAACTCTCACATCCATACATGACCACTGGAAAAACCATAGCCTTGATTAGATAAAGTAAAAACTTTTTTACTTTACATTTGTTCCCAAAACCCTGTGCTTAAATGCATATGCATATATTGTCTATACATATATACATACACATCTCTCTGATACTATGTAGGACATATGGCAAGGGAAAGAATTGAGGTTGAATAATTAATGTTATTGATGTTGGAAGAATGGGTCACTATAAGGGTTTCTGAAGAAATGACATATGAATTATGATTTGAATTATGAATAGATGTTAGGGAGAAAATATTCAAGGAATGAAAGCAAAAAAAAAGAATAACATTTGTGCATATCTGAAGTACCTCTTATACAAGATGTTGAAGAAGCCTGCTAGGGGGATTTTATAAACATAGAATGCCAAAAATAAAGAAAATGTGAAATGTTTATGTATTTAATCATTTATTTAGCAACTGCAGAATGGATATTATGCTCTGTATTTTGAAATTAAAATTAGATAGAGCATGACCCATTACTTCAAAGAAATCATAAGCCTAGTGAAAGAAAAGGCACAAATAAATACTAAAAGGCAATGAATTCATAATGCAGTGAAAGTGTCACATGATACAGGGCATTATTCTTCAAACTATGTATTAGTATCCTTAGGAGTATACAAAGATTCTTCAGAGATTTTATTCTGTATTCATTCTTCCTTACTAATAATAAGTTATGGAAGTGGAAGTGGAGTCACTCAGTCGTTTCCGACTCTTTGCGACCCCATGGACTGTAGCCTACAAGGCTCCTCTGTCCATGGAATTTTCTAGGCAAGAGTACTGAGTGGGTTGCCATTGCCTTCTCCAGGGAATCTTCCTGATCTAGGGATCGAACCTGGGTCTCCTGCATTGCAGGCAGACGCTTTACCTTCTGAGCTACCAGAGAAGATAATAATAAATCCTACAAAATTGCAAATATTTAAACATCTTCAGTCTAAAACAATGGCAATTATTCATGGTTCAATCTGGTACATTGATTACCTGAGATTATACCACCTAAGATTGGTATATCATGTGATTCTTCTTCCTAACATATTTTATTAAAATCACTTATTTCATCTTTTTCAAAGAAAGATATATTTATTACTTATCTAGAATCTTATCATGGCACTTGCTCCAGGTAGTGAAAGTGAAGTCGCTCAGTTGTGTCTGACTCTTCACTACCCCATGGACTGTAGACTACCAGGCTCTTCTATCCATGGGGTTTTCCAGGCAATAGTACTGGAGTGGACTGCCATTTCCTTCTCCAGGGGATCTTCCCGATACAGGGATCGAACCCAGGTCTCCGCATTTTAGACAGACGCTTTATCGTCTGAGCCACCAGGGAAGTAGGAGGAAAAAAATGAGAGAATCAAGTTTAATTCAAACTCATTTTGCACCAAACTTCCTGATAAGGCTTAATTATTTGCCCTGGTATGGGCACATAAGTGTTAGGAACAAAACAGTTTAGCCCAAGATAAAATATTCTGAAACTATATATGCTTGTTATTCGCTGATTGACAATTTCATCTTTACATACTTTTTGTCTCTAGTAAAAATTTTGCCAATCTATTTTTGCCTGAAATTAACCATCCTAGGGTCTTCACATGTGGTGTGCGTTTTTCTTTACAAGATTTATTTATTTACCTTTCCTGGTGGCTTAGAGGTTAAAGCGTCTGCCGGCAATGTGGGAGACCTGGGTTCGATTCCTGGGTTGGGAAGAGCCCCTGGAGAAGGAAATGGCAACCCACTCCAGTATTCTTGCCTGGAAAATCCCATGGATGGAGGAGCCTGGTAGGCTATAGTCCATGGGGTTGCAAAGAGTTGGACAAGACTGAGTGACAATATTTATTTATTTATTATTCATTTTGGCTGCACTGGGTCTTAGCTGCAGCTGTGGGATCTTCATTGTGGCATGCAGGCTTCTTAGTTGCTGCATACAAACTCTTAGTTGTGGCATGCATGTGGGATCTAGTTCTCCAACCAGGGATCGAACCCAGGACCCTGCCTGCAGTCTTAGTCACTTGATCACCAGGGAAGTCTCATGGTGTGCCTTTTTCTAACTTTTCACTTTAAATCTATTTATGTGGACTTTCCTTTTTTTTTTTTTTTCCATTCTGCCAATTTCTGTCTTTTGACTAGTCTGCTTAGTACATTTATTTTTAATGTATTTATTGCTAAAGAAGGATTTAGGATTTATAGTTTCTATTTTTCTATGTGTCTTATGTCTTTTTGATCCTCTATTCCTTCATTACTGACTTTATTTGTGTTAAGTAAATACTTATACTTCTACAATGCTTTGTCTTCTTGTTATACTACACATTTCAAATGGAGACAACCCCTAAAAATGGAAAATTTCAAACAAGTCAAATAGTGACAATTATCTGGAGAGGGTGCTTTAGGACAACTCCAGATCCATCTTTTCCACACTCGCTCCTGTTACTAGGCTCCTGATTTTCATCACTTTTGTAGTTGTGACACTGTTGACTGTCAAAATTAACTATGGAACTGGGTGGTGGGGAGGGGGGTGATATGATCAGGACAAGATGAAATAAAACAAGACTAGCTGTCTCAGATAATCCTTGAATTTTGTCATGTTTTTGGTTAATTTTGAGATTTCAGAAAAAGTTGAATTTGACAGCATATACAAGTGTTCTCATTAATTTTAGGCACATATTTTCAGCAATCCTTAATCCATCACCCCAGAATTTGCTTCCCTGAATATAATGTAATTCTCTGAATATATATTTAATTCAATTTAATTTGTGCTTGTATTGAAAATGGTATGTATGTGTCTACCAATGTAGCTGATTATACATTAGACTGACTTCCTTGTTCACATCCATGCTACAAACCATACTGCAAGAGAAAATTCAGTTTTATTCACAAATGAGCTAAGGTTGCCAGAAAGTTGAGATGTGATTTGCACAGAGCATTGAAATTTGCCATAAAATGTGAATATCCTTAATATATCTAGAGAATATACCTAGAGAACTAATGTTGCATCTTTTTAACATTTTATGTGAAAAAAATGGAATTATCTAAGTCTCATATTGTGTTTAACATTGATTGTTATAGGACTGCATTTAATCAATAATTTGAATATAAATGTAGCACTTTTTTTTTAACCTGAGAAAAAGTATGTCTAATTTGGCCTGCTGGCATTTCAACAAAAATGGTCTTTTTCAATTATTCACATAGTCAGTATTTATAATTGCTACCTTTAATTCAAAGTATTGATAGTGAATTTTGGTATACTTTGAAGAAACTGAGCACATGAATGATTAATAATTGGGAGACAATTCTTCAAAATCAAGTTGAGTTCCAATTCTTTTCTATAAACAATGACTGAAGGAAGATCTAATCAATCTAATTCTTTTCCCTGTCACAATCTTTTAGAGTTCAAAGAATTAAATGACAATGCCACAATACAACTCTTTATTCCTTGTTATTTTTGCAAATAATTTTCCTTAGCCTTGCATCTATAAAATGAAAAATAGTAATACAGTTGATAAATCTTATCCCCTTGAAGGAATAAATAATTCAAGAGTATATGAATTAATTGGAAAAAATCCCATTGTTCTATGTTTAATTAATAGCAATTGTAATAATATTGATATTATTTTTGATCAATTTAATATCAAAAGCAGAGATATTACTTTGCCGACTAAGGTCTGTCTAGTCAAGGCTATGGTTTTTCCAGTAGTCATGTATGGATGTGAGAGTTGGACTGTGAAGAAGGCTGAGCACTGAAGAATTGATGCATTTGAACTGTGGTGTTGGAGAAGACTCTTGAGAGTCCCTTGGACTGCAAGGAGAGCCAACCAGTCCATTCTGAAGGATATCAGTCCTGGGTGTTCTTTGGAAGGACTGATGCTAAAGCTGAAACTCCAGTACTTTGGCCACCTCATGCAAAGAGTTGACTCATTGGAAAAGACTCTGATGCTGGGAGGGATTGGGGGCAGGAGGAGAAGGGGACAACAGAGGATGAGATGGCTGGATGGCATCACTGATTCGATGGACGCAACTCTGAGTGAACTCCGGGAGTTGGTGATGGACAGGGAGGCCTGGCATGCTGTGATTCATGGGATCGCAAAGAGTCAGACACAACTGAGCAACTGAATTGAACTGAACTGAACTGAACTGAATAATTAAATATGTAACATTTTGCCCCAAATTCTTTCTTGTAATAAAAAGTTTAAACAAATTAAAAATTAATTTTATATTTATTTTCATTGCAAAGAAATATGAAAGGAACAACTAAAGAACATTAATTATGAAATATTTATTCTGCATGGAATTGGAAACAAAAGATCAAATATTAAAGCAATGTACAAACAAATGTAACCTTATTAAGATTTATAGGGAAAAAGGTAAATGCAATATTGCTATGATATTTAGATTTCACTGAATATATTTATATATTTTATTGAATATATTTAAAATAAGTTGATTTTTACAATATTGATTTCTCAGATATCCTAGAAAGTAGATTCTTTAAATTTATTAATATTTCAATTTTCAATAAGAATTTCTAGTCATCTAAATATATGTCAAGTGGTATAAAATTTCTTGAAATTGTTAGGATACTGAACATAGAATACTTGAAGATCAATAATTTAGAATACAAGCAAGTCATAATTTCAATCAAAAATTAATTTTTAAGAGTGGGCAAAAGAAACTGTGCAAAGGATATTTTATAAATCATTAGCAGTTGAAAATCTACAAATATAGTAAGATATTCAAAGAAAAAAGTATATGAAAAGAAATATCTCCATCCTACATAAGATCCAAGTACTGTTGTAATACTGTAGTGCTTTCTTCAGCATTCTAATAAAAATGTAGATGTGTGTGTATTCCTGCTTCTAATCCTTTATTTACATAACATTTTTTAAAATATTCCAAACTTTTTAGATTTTTCTCAGTATTTGACTGAGGAAATTGGATTTATAATTAACTTTCAAGGATGGAGAGTGGTTTTTCAATTGGACTCAGTGGTAAAACAGAAGATAAAACCATCATGGGCACAACACTTTGTTCCTTGTACTTCATGGGAAAATATGGCACGATGGAAATTTAAAACTCCTGGGAATCTGAAGCCTAAAACCCTTATTTTATGAAGAATTGGTTCTCAGGAAGATTCAGCTATCTACTTAAGGTCATACAACATGCTGACATCAAAATTGAGATTACAATCCAAGATTCTTGTCCAAAGTTGCGATCTTTGAGAAGCTGTAGCAAAATTCTGTTCCTTTTGTTAAATGCTATATAAACCAATGTGGATTTACCAATAAATCTAAAATACAGATACTTTCACATTTTAACAAAAAACTAAGAGTAATTGATTGTTTTGTCTCATGAATCTCTTGTGACGCTCTAATTATTCATTTATTCAGGACTGCTCCAGGACTGAGTTAGTCCTAATGACTGGAGTATAACACTGGTATTTAATCCCAGACCCTATGTACTTTGAACTGCATAGATCACATCTCCTTTAGGAAAAAGGAAGCCTAGAAGAACTCTTCCACCTGCTTTTCAGAAGATGAGCATTTATATATTGAATAGGGAGGTAGAGGTTAAATCAGCTATATGTGTTATTGTGATTGTTTAACAAAAAAGATTGGTTGATGAGTCACAGCTCTCACTCATGGCAAGTCTGCCTCCAAAATGCATGGGAGGGTAGAGGAACCAGAAACTCCACAAAGCACACAGTTCTTCTAGATAAACAAGTTCAAGGGAAATAGGTGCAAACGGGATTGACTTTCTAAAACAATAGAGGATGAAGATCATGGCATCCGGTCCCATCACTTCATGGCAAATAGATGAGGAAACAATGGAAACAGTGAGAGGCTTTATTTTGGGGGGCCCCAAAATCACTGCAGATGGTGACTGCAGCCATGAAATTAAAAGACAGTTGCTCCTTGAAAGAAAAGCTATGTACAACCTAAACAGCATGTTAAAAAGCAGAAACATTACTCTACCAACAAAGGTCTGTCTAGTCAAAGCTATGGTTTTTAGTAGTCATGTATGGATGTGAGAGTTGGAGTATAAAGAAAGCTGAGTGCCAAAGAATTGATGCTTTTGAACTGTGGTGTTAGAGAAGACTCTTGAGAGTCCCTTGGACTGCAAGGAGATCCAACCAGTCAATCCTAAAGGAAATCAGTCCTGAACATTCATTGGAAGGACTGATGCTGAAGCTGAAACTCCAATACTTTGGCCACCTGATCCAAAGAGCCTACTCATTGGAAAAAGACCCTGATGCTGGGAAAGATTGAAGGCAGGAGGAGAAGGGGATGACAGAGGATGAGATGGTTGGATGGCATCACTGACTCAATGGACATGAGCTTGAGCAAGCTGCAAGAGTTGGTGATGGACAAGGAAGCCTGACATGCTTTAGTCCATGGGGTCGCAAAGAGTCGGACACTATCAGAAGGGAAATGAATGATAGGTTATCTGATTTTTCCTTAAAGTGACATGGCTACGGATAAAAGGGTACTTATAAATTTGTGTACTACTCTCTTTTGACTATGGCATTCTCCTCTTTTTCAACTACCATTATCACTACCACATTTCTTTTATAGAGGAAGGGAATTTCCCAGGATATCTTTGAAACTCACATTACACACTGGGATATTTGGGGCTCTCTCTCCTGCATCATTTATTTTCTCATCTAAATTCTAGGTCAAGATAGAATTGTTAAAGATTTTATTTTAACCTCAAATGAGAAGGAATCAAAGACAAAGTTGCTGCACATTTTGAGGGCACTATACACTTACAGTGTACATTTCTCTTAGGTTTTTCTAAAAGGAAGAAATTATAGTAAAATCGACAAATGCAACTTTTCAGTTAAATTTAAAATCCATCATTTTTTTCAAAATAAAATCACATCCTTAAGTTTTAAAAGCAAGCATGTTGCAACTCAAATTTTGACTGGGCAAAATATGAAACAAGAGCTACTTATGAACACTATCATAAAATTGCTTTTTCAAAAGCAATACAGCAAAGACAAAGTTAATAAGTATTTAACGTTGGCCATGTAAAAAATAAAAATTAATAGAGAAACCTCAGTTAGATAGAGGGATCAGAGGTAGGAGCACCTATGCCTTGCATTGCCAGCAGAGCCCAATAGGAAAAAGAAAGACTCCTCTTCTTTCCACGCAAGGACTCACTGAATAAAAAGCCGTGGACTTTTTGTTTACTACAGCCTGCCCAACTTCCTTTTCCTCTCCTCCCCTTGTGTGGGGACTTGCACAAGGCTTACCAGTGTGCAGACCCTGAATTGAAATTTTCTGCTAATGTTGAATACTCTCATTTTTGCTGGAAAAATGTCTGGCAGTCTATTTATTTTAGGTCAACATTTTGGTAGCTCAGACAGGAGCCAGAGAAGATGCCTGCTGGCTTTGGGCTGGTGAGTAAACAAGTGTGGTCCTCACACCTGAGCCCATTGTTACTCACTGCTTTTCTTGCCAGTTCTGAAGTTTAAAGGTGTCTTTCTCCTGGATCTGAGTTCATATCCTCGTTGCATTTTAAGCGTCCCTGATTTTATTCAGGACCTCTATTAAGATATTTGTCTTTTAGTATGCAATTTTGAGATCACACTGTTTCAACCAAAGCTGGCTGAGAAGTCATTGACCCATCCCTTCAAGAACAGGGGTCCTTCACTGAAACTGTGCACATTTAGCCATTGACCCATTTCTTTGGAATAGGGACTATTTTCTGAAAACTAGCTAGAAAAACCTTTGCCCTGGTTCCTACAGGACCAAGCTGTTTTCTTAGAACTGCCTGGTATTAGCTAGCACACTGTTTGAATTGAGTCATTTGAGGTGTGAATTGTTTAAAAATTCTTCTTTTATCGAGAAAAATCCAAGAGTGAAATCTCAGTTATCTAAATATTCTGAGAGCATTCCTCTGCCTTCTCCTAACATATACATACTAGGATTCTGGTTAATTTTAAGTTTAAAAACTGAGGTTCTTCCTTATGTGTTTTTCTAACTAAATGAACTGATCAAAGGCAATTAAGAATATCAATGGCCATTATTGGGAAACTTTTGAAATTCTCAGACTTAATTTCCTTAAAATCAAATTGGATGATAATAGCTCAAACATTTCCAGAACTGAGTGGAATGCTTATTTTGATTGACATTTTGAGGCTTCCCAGTGTTATCAGGAGTCTAAGATTGCTTTTTTGCAAAATAGGATTTTAAGGTTCAGTTCAGTTCAGTTCAGTCGCTCAGTCGTGTCCTACTCTTTGTGACCCCATGAATCACAGCACGCCAGGACTCCCTGTCCATCACCAACTCCTGGAGTTCACTCAGACTCATGTCCATCAAGTCGGTGATGCCATCCAGTCATCTCATCCTCTGTCGTCCCCTTCTCCTCCTGTCTCCAATCCCTCCCAGCATCAGGGTCTTTTCTAATGAGTCAACTCTTTGCATGAGGTGGCCAAAGTATTGGAGTTTCAGCTTCAGCATCAGTCCTTCCAATGAACACCCAGGGCTGATCTCCTTTAGGATGGACTGGTTGGACCTCCTTGCAGTCCTAGGGACTCTCAAGCATCTTCTCCAACACCACAGTTCAAAAGCGTCAGGCATTAAATGATTAAATCAAGATAAACTGACTCCCAAAGCCTCAGGCTCTTCCTTGGCTTCTTCATTTCAAGCGCTGTTTCCAGTGCCATTTTATCTCTCCCCTCAGTTCTTCGTGGCCAGACTCTGCCTCTGGCACCATTTCCCTCTTTCCCTGTTACACTACCCGCCTACTTTATAACCTCGGTTCCCTCAATTCTTTCACTGACCTTCCCCTGTTTTCAGAAATTCTCCTTTTTTTTTTCCTTTTCTCCAAACATATCAGAACCTATTCCTTTAAAATTAAGACTTCTGAGTATCTGGAGGCTAAACTCTTAATTTCCTATATTCCTTAAAGCTGAACTTGGTGCCATATTCAAAGATTTTCCCAAATTAATCAAAGATTCTAATAGATTTGCTGAGGAATTTAATATAGTCATCCAAATGTATCATCCTGGTTTCTTTGACTCACATCAGCTAGTTCTTATACTTGTTGGTGAAGGCTAGACCCAACGTTGGATGAAAACCACCAACTGGGAAAATTCTAGAAGGTCTCTAGAACTACAACCTGGAGATCAGCCTAACAATTGATCATACTATCAGACTTGAGTAATTGCTGGGTGATTTTTCAAGCAATTCCTTGGGATTCTCCAAAGGCTGTTAATTGGACAAAATGCAGTCTTGCACACAAAAATCTGATGAATCTTTTCACAACTATTGTAATTGACTTCAGATTATTTCTAAAGAAAATTCTGATCTTCCTTTAAATGTTGATTTCTACTAGCATAGGTTTTAACTCTCTATTTTTAAATGGGTTGAACTTAGACCTTTCTTTTCTATTAAAAAGGATTTGTATGAAATGGGAAATTATGTCCGTTCCAGTTTCAGTTAATCTAGCAAATCACATCTCTCCTACTCTAGTTGAGTCACCTAAAGGTATGATCACCAGAATTCTTAATCTTCAACTCTAGCAAATGAAGTCACCTAAATGAAAGCAAAACCCTCCTAGTTTCTGCTGATATTTCAAAAAAGAGATGGGACATTGGAAGAGATTGCTACAAATTTAAGTGCTTCAAGCACCTGATGAAGTGCAAAATAAAATTCATATTTTATAGTAAGACAAGAAAAATTTAAACATGAAAATTCTTCTCTGACCCTTGACTTCCTCTCTAGCCCCATTGGGCATTGCATATCTGCATTATGCATTGACCAACTCCTCCTGTCGGCAGGAATACTGGCTCAGTCCTAAAGATCAATATACTCCTAGCATTAGCACGACAGCTCCTTAAAAGATAACGTTCCTTCTTGATCTTGGCCCACTATGATGGTGCTTAGGTCTAGATAATGTGAAATGTCAATGATACGTCATTTGATGTATAGCTTTGTTTCAAAAACCTTAACATAAACTGTGTCTTGACTTCTGACAGGTGGAACAGCTTTCAGAGCTTTCTGAGATGTTCTTCCTGGATTATAATCCTCAGGTTTGGCTCAAATATAATTTTCTAATTCTATCTTAGACTGACTGATTAATTTCTCATCAATACAGGCTTTCCAGCATCCTTCCAGTTCTCAGTGAGGGAGCTCTGAAGGACTACAGGGGATCTTCCCAATTCTTCCTCTAAGCTTGGAGAAGCATTTCTCCAGATTGGGGATGACTTTCTCCCAGTACTAGTTGACACTAGAGTGATACTCTTGGTACTTAATTCCACTACTATAAAACAGCACTCACCTTGAAGTAATCAGACAGCTCAAATAGTGAGGCTCTCTGATGAATCTTAAAGAGATTTCTATCTTTGAACTCATTCCCTTTTATTTAGGTCCTTTGAGAGGTGCTCATACTTTTCTCCATAGTTCCTCTATCCCATCCATTTACTCGGCCTAGACAACTTAGAGAAGTATCATGCTGCACATATATCTTTTTTTCCTTCAAAGTAAAGAGGTATTTATAGAATTTGACAGTAGTCATCAAAGTTACCAACTAGGTAAATTAAATGACCCTTTGACCTCTCTGTCATGTCTGATGGTACTAGAGCTGACTGAAAACATTGATCCTTTGTCCCTGTTGAATCAGCTACCATTCTCCTTATGGGAAAAATCTACAGCTAATATTGGCAAAATTCACAGTGAACTTTCTGTCGAGATTCAAATAAAATTTTTAAAGCATCTCCATAGAATTAATCAATATCCTAAAAGTAACAAAGTCCTTTGATGCATAAGGCTCATAGACTACAAGTCTCAAGGCCTTATTATCTCTTGTATTGATATCAGCTCTTGTAACACTCCTGTCTACCAAGGAGACAACCTAAGGGCCCGGGTAGAGGTTTGTTCAGAGTCCCTGAGCAATAAACAACCTTACTATTCCTCACACTCTACATTCCTAGCCCTCTTATGTTTCTAACATCCATTCCCGCTGGAAGTAAATTCTTTACTGTAATTGATTTATGCATTGCAATCTTTAGTATTCCAATTGATGGAGCTAGCCAATACCTTTTTGCCTTCACTTGGGAAGAAAAACAATTCACCTAGACAGTAATGCCTCAGAGTTTACTGAGAGTCCTTGTTATTTCTCATAAATCCTGAAGGCTGATCTGGGTGATATAAATTTCACCCAGCGATACATTCACACTCCTGCTTTGTGGCAATATGTGGATGATTTGCTTCATTGATTTCCTTCTCAAGCCTTTTCACAGAAAGTCAGCATCCATTTCCTAATACTTTTAGCCTTAAAGGGGCATAAAATGGCCAAAGAAAAAATTGCAGTTTGCCCAAACCTAGGTTTGATGTTTAGAGTGTCTAATATCCGAACAAGGTCTACATCTTAATCCATCTGGGCTTCAAGGTATTCTGTTTCTCCAAAGCCAAAACTAAGTATCAAACGTGAGATTTTCTTGAGCTAGTTGCCAAAATTGGATTCTAAATTTCTCTCTTACAGCCAAATCTCTGAATGTTTTGCTAAACAGTGACAACCGAACCCAAATTTGTCAGAAAAGCCAGACAACATAGCTTTTAAGGTCTTAGAGTTTGATGAACTCACCTGTTTTGGGGTATCCTGAATATCAGCTTACCTTTTTCCATTTTGTACAAGAATCACTTGGAGAAGTAGCAGGCTCAGGACCAGGCCACTGCAATAAAGTGAATATCACAATAAAGTAAGTCACACAAATGTTTTGGTTTCCCAGTACATATAAAAGTTATGTACACATACACTATAGTCTATCAAGTGTGAGACAGCATTAGGTCTAAAAAAGACAACATATATACCTGAATTTAAAAATATGTTATTGCTAAAACTACTCAATTACAATAGTAATGTCACTGATTATAGATCACCATAACAAATTAATGATAATAATAATAAATTTTAAAATATTGAGAGGATTACCAAAATGTTACACAGGGACAAATAGTGAGCAAATGCTATTGGAAAAACGGTACCAATAGATTTGCTTGATACAAGGTTGCTGCAAACCTTCAATTTATAAAAGAAAACAAAAACATAGTATCTGTGAAGTGTAATAGAGTGAAGTGGAATATAATGAGGTGTGCTTTTATGTGAAAACGGAGGGAATACCTTCAGCATTCTCACCCAAAAACATGGGGACTACTATTGACCCATATAGTATGAAAGCTAGCAACTGGACTCTATAATGTGTGTATAACCCTCTTGCCTTACAGCCATAATGGTCACTGCCCTTTTGGTTAAGACCGCTGAGAAAATCATTGTGGGATCACGTTTAACCATCGTTGTACATCATGCGGTAGGAGCCTTCTCAAATTCTTATCCCATGCAATGTTTCTTGGTCATTCCCTCACCTCCTAGGAAGTCCTTTTGTAAACTATTTATCACACAACTGTTTCATTTTGTAATAACCTTAACACTGCTACTTTTTTCCCCTCCATCACTGATGAAGTTCCTCATGACTGCTTAACGCTGAGGATCACCTCCTGACTCCTCATGATGATCTGCAGATAATTTGAGCAATGCTGACTTCTCCTGGTTCACTGACAGTTCTTATTTAAAAGTTGGTATTACAAATATTTTACTGAATTTTATTGCAACTTCTTTTGATGTTGTTTAGGATACTTTAGCCAATAGGCTGAATTTTATACTCTTCCACAAGCTTGTACTTTACCAAAGATAAAACTGTCAATATGTACACTGATAATAGACATGCTTTTGGAGTAGCTCACGATTTTGGAATATCATAGACTCAAATGGCTTCCTTATTGCCAGTGGAATTAAAATTTAAAATAGTCCCCATGATCAGAAATTTTCACATACAATAATTTCACTTGCTACTTCAGCTATCCTTAAAATTCTGGGGCACTAAAACTTGACCCTCTGGAAGCAAAGGGAAACTATTTGCCCATATCTCCACAAGGAATGAGGTTGCTAAAGAGACCAACAGTCGCCAAATTTCTGTCAATAGTCTAAAGCGATGTTTCCTAAAAATGACAATTTTAAAAAACTGACTAGAGAAACCAAACAGTTGATCTCAGAACAAGAAAAACATGATTGGAAATTCAGCAATTCTTGGTTTGATAAAAAGATAAAGGTATGGTTTGCACCAAATAACAACCCAGTTCTACCAGAGACTCTAAAATTCCTTCTTACCACTGGACATGTATTAGGACATTGGTCAACTGACAAAATGATAGCCTTCATGAATCAATATTGGTGGAGAATCATTAACAAGGCCACAGAAACTGCCTACCTACTCATCCCTCTTGTTTGAAACACAGCCCAGAAAAACTTGTTTGTACCGCTCCCAGGCATTTTTAACTGCCTAATGAACAATTCAAGGTCTGTCAAATGGATTTTGTACAATTTCCTATGTGTCACGGATACAAATATATTTAATCATGGTCTGTGTGTTTTCATACTGGTCTGAAACCTACCCTTGTAGACAGGTTACTGCTTCCTGTTTCTTCTGTGGCTCAAGTTTTTTTTTTTTTTGAAATGAATATTTCTACATGGGAAACTCCTCTCAACTTCCTTAGTGATTGAGGAAGCCATTTTACTGGCCTACTTAGACAAGTCTGTGTTGTTTTACTGGTTTTACAACGTTTTCACTGCACTCCTGCTGCTGCTGCTGCTGCTGCTAAGTAGCTTCAGTCGTGAACGACTCTGCGACCCCATAGATGGCAGCCCATCAGGCTCACTAACAACCTTCCCTCCTCTGGTTTAGCTTAATGCACGAATGACATTAAGACACTAATGGAAAAATTTGTAGAGGTGCTCCAAATACCTCGGTCAGAAGCATTGCCATTTTGCCTTCTAAATCTCAGATCCACCATTTTTTTTTTTTTTTGGAACTTATAAAATCTCACCCTTTGAGGTAGTCACAGGATATCCAAAGGACTTGAATCCTACTTTATTTTTTTTGACCTATGACTGATAGATATTTCCATCTCAATACAGCAAAGGTCTAACTTCTTCTGTGAAAGACGATTATGTTTTGGCAGAGCAATCGTCTCACAGTGCACTCTTGGGAGACAAAGACCTCATGTATCAGACCTTGTTGGAGATTTTATCTATTGGAGTGGACACTTCCAGGAGAACTCTCTTCAAGGTCACTGGAGAAGCCCCTATCAGATAATGCTAACAAATCGCTGCTAAACTTCAAGCAATAAACACTTGTATTCAAATGACGCGTCTAAAGAAAGTGCCAGACCCTGACTGAACATAAATATCATAAGGTGACCTAAAAGTTAAAAAAAAAAAAAAAAATTCCCAGAATTGAAGCAGGTGACATCTGATGGGACAGCTTTCCCAGGGTTTCCAAACCAGGTCTATTGGAAGTTTGTCATCAAAATTTGAGGATGACATAACTTTTCAAATGATAGCCAATATCTCTGATCTTGGTAACACAAGAACTTTATCTCCTGAGAGTTCAGCCTCCTATTCTTCCATGTTACTTGAATGTGACCTCCATTGGTTTTCAGTCTGGATACTTTCCCTTTAGTATGAGACACTACACCCAAAAAATGTTCTTCCTGGCTTTGAGGGGCAAAAATCCACTAACACTAGAAAAACATGACTTGATTACTGATCCTTTCAGAGAAAGTGCTTGATCATAAGCAGGGAAAATAAAAAAAACAATTAATAAAGAGAAATTTCAATTAAATAAAGTTAGGTGACCAGAAGGGAACTCTCACACCCTGGGATATTAGCAGAGCCCAAAAGGAAAAAGAGAGACAGTAAGTCCCCTACATATGAACCTTCAAGTTGGGAATTTTTAAAGATGTAAACGTGCATTCCATGAACATCAGGAATGCATGAAACTGCAACCTGCCCTCCATCTCCTATTTCTGATGATCCTTCAGCCCTATCATCTCCCACCTCCTCTCCCTCCTCCAGTCAGTAACTCTTCTTGCCTGTTCACGCGATCCCAGCCCCTGCATGCCAGCCGTTTACTGTACTACTGTGCTTTTCAAGGTATTGTACTGTAAGATTAAAAATATCTTCTTGATTTTTTGTGTCAGTTTGATTTTCATGTATTATTTGAAAAGTATTATCAACCTGTTAAAGTACAGTACTATATAACCGATTGTGTCAGCTTGGTACCTAGGCTGACTGTTAGACTTATGAACAAACTGATACACAAATATGCTCTCAGAATGGAACTTGTTCATATGGAGGGGACTTACTGGACTTCTTTACTCCAAGGACTCAGTCAATGAAAAGCCATGGACTTTTGGTTGACTGTAGCCTTCCCAACTTCCTTTTCCACTCTTTTAAAGCATCCTTCTTCCCTTGTCAGGTGGGGACTTACACACTGCTCACCATAATTGCAAACCTCAAATTTCAGTTCTCTGCTGATCCTACATAAATCCATCTTCACTGGAGAAATATCTGGCAGTCTATTTGTTTTAGATAAAGAACCACCTGATAGGAAAACATTTTATTGAAAGCATTCTATCCTTATGAATTTCCTGATTATTAATTAGATGCATTTGTGTAAAATTGTTTTCTTATGCTTTCATTAAAATTTTGTCAAAGTTGGACAATAAATTCAGTAACAAATGACATAACTAACAACAGGAAAGTGCTTCAAAAGTAAAACCAGGCCCTGGGAAAGCAGTACTTTTCAGACAGCATAAAGATTCTTTCTCTGACTTGTATTTCTGGCTTTTGCTTTGAAATGACTTGATATTGTGTGCTTAATTCCTCCAGCCATCTGCTTTCCCACTGATTCTGATGTGTCTCTATATTAGAAATAAAGGATTGGTTAAAAATCTTCCCTCCAATGAACCAAATGAGAAATGAATATTTTGAGGAACTGTTTCACATAGGATATGTTTTTGCATGAAGAAAACACCATCTAGAGTTGAATATAAGACATGTTGTGGAATTGAGAGAAAGTGCCAGGCTCCATTTTCCAAGGTAACCATTCTTCAAAAGAAAGCTAATGGAAATGATAAAATGAAAGGCTAAACAAAATTATGTTTACTGTTGTAACCAGCTACTAGTAAATAGCTGAATTAAAAGAGCATGTGTGAAGATGCTTTTAAAGCAGATTTTCTATTTGGTTATGGAAAGTTGGTCATGTGGATAAGCTTTGAAATCTGACTGATTAAAATTTGTGTTCTGACTCAACCACCTACTTACTAGCTTTATGGCTTACCAAATGAATAACATTTTACTGAAGTTACTTTGAAATTTTTCAAATAAAAAACTGGGGGAGGGAGTAACTAGCATTAAAATTTTGTTCAAAAAACTTTGTATCTTAGCTCTTTCTTGCTTTATTTTTAGATATTCCTGCAAGAACATGATGTAAGAGGTGAGGAAGACATAAGAGGAATTGTTCTTCCTGAAATGGGATGTAAGAAATTAATGGCAGGTGCCCTGGAATATGAACAAATGGCCCCTGGAGGCCCAGTATGAAGCAGCTTTTTTACTAAAAGGCTAACTTGCCCATTATTGATTTCCTCCAAGGGAGTTAACACATTTTCACTCCACAGGTATTCCCTTGTTCGTGTTGCTATTATTTTCTTACCTATTTTTAATTTATTTTCCTATGAGAAAATTTAGAGGATCGAGCATCCCTTTGCTCAGTAGAAACTCCCATAGTGAAGTGAAAAGCTTTCTGCAGCTCTAAATGTCACATGCTCTCCCACCATGATGTTGTTTATTACTAGATAAAAGTTTGTAGATTATCGTCCTAGCACAATGCAAAGGACCACTATTTATCTCATCCTATTTAGGCTTCCCTGGTGACTCAGACAGTAAAGAATCTGCCTTCAATGCACGAGATACATGCTTGACCCCTGGGTTGGGAAGATCCCCTGGAAGAGAAAATGGCAACCCACTCCAGTACTCTTGCCTGGAGAATTCCATGAATAAAGGAGCCTGGTGGGCTACAGTCCATGGGGTTGCAAAGGGTAGGACATGACTAAGTGACTTTCACGCTTTACATCCCATTTTTATTCTATGACCATACAATGTGTATCCTTTTAAACAGAAATATTGAAGAATATATTAACATCTGCCAGGATTTGTGCAAGTAGTCAGCCTCATAACTCTATTTGTATCTTAAAAGCATATTTACCAGATGTTATTTATAAACATGGCCATCATTAAACTTCATGAGAAATGATTCCGTAGGATAAATAACATGTTGAAATTTATTATTACCATTCCTGTGGAAGGCTTATTGTCCATTTGAGGTTTCTCAATGGAGAAATTTAGTTATATTTCCTCCAGTGCTTTAACTGCTGCTGCTAGT
The DNA here is from genome assembly GCF_032405125.1 of Capricornis sumatraensis. Taxonomy (NCBI): domain Eukaryota; kingdom Metazoa; phylum Chordata; class Mammalia; order Artiodactyla; family Bovidae; genus Capricornis; species Capricornis sumatraensis. Next base: position 68,615,751 of record NC_091079.1, read on the forward strand.
GTTGTTGCCAGCATCCTGGAGGAAAAATAAATATAGCATTTCAATTATCATTAATGCTTTAATATTGGTAAAGGTCATGATGCATTTTTATATGCAATTAATGAAAATGTTGCAAATGTCTCAGCTTAGGGATTCTCTCTAGAGATAAATAGGAGCAAAATATAATTCAACAGTTTTTATAATTTAACATTTTACTGGAAACACAACTGCCAGTCCCAATAGATGCAATATTAGAACTCTGACAAGAGCTCATATATTATCAATCTTATTTGTCTAATTAGCCCAAATAGTTATCCAATTCTTTTCTTTTAGGAAAGCAGGTGCTTTCATAAACATTTTTTTTAAAAGTTTGGTTTATTGATTTTATTTCATTGATTAGAACTTTTATTTTAATAGCCATTTCTTCCCTGGTGGCTTAGAGGATAAAGCGTCTGCCTGCAATGCGGGAGAACTGGGTTCGATCCCTGGGTCAGGAAGATCTCCTGGGGAAGGAAATGGCAGCCTACTCCAGTATTCTTGCCTGGAGAATCTCATGGATGGCGGAGACTGGTGGACTACAGTCCACAGGGTCGCAAAGAGTCAGATACGACTGAGCGACTTCACTTTCAGTTTTTCCTCATTTTCAGTATTAACTCAATATGAACAAAATATTTGAGTATAACATTTTCAAGAATTAAAGACAATTAAACTGAGGCAACTCACTCAGGAAAATGTTTCCTGGAAGATTCCATGGCCAGATAATCCCCATGGGACAGCTAGTCGCACGGACTGAAGCAACACAGCACGCACGCATGCCCAGTCGCTCAGTGACGTCAGACTCTGCTGTCTCGTGAACTCTAGGTCGCCAGGATCCTCTGTCCACTGGATTCTCCAGTCAAGAATACTGGAGTGGGTTGCCATAACCTCCTCCAGGAAATCTTCCTGACCCAGGGATGGAACCCACATTTCTTATGTCTCCTGCACTGCAGGTGGATTTATCTCTGAGCCACCTGGGAAGCCGGAGAGACCGAGTATACGTGCACGCAAATTGAGGTATTGTTTTTAACACATTATTTTGATAAAACATGACAGTGACTCATAAAGTGACTCATTCTGAATTATATGTCCACATGGCAGTAGAGACTTCAGAATGGAGAGTTAAAGAGAGAGAATTCATAATGTTGTCACTGTCTTTAGATGGCTGGTTTTATAATTCACCTCCATGTTTGATGTTTTTACCTGTATTTTACAATATGTTAAATATGATTCTATTATTCTATGAAAAGGTGGTTTGAGAGCAGTTCTCTCCTGTGAACTTTTTTTTAGTCTATAGCAATATTAATACAAAAATTGAAATTAAATATAAGATGTTATTATAGAAATTAAAAGACCCTGATACTGGGAAAGATCGAAGGCTACAGAAGAAGAGGATGGCAGAGGATGAGATAGGAGATAGCCTCATCGACTCAATAGACATGAATTCGGGCAAACTCTGGGAGATAGTGTTGGACAGGAAAGCCTGGCATGCTGCAGTGCACGGAGTCACAAAGAGTTGGACGTGACTTAGTGATTGAACAATGGCAACACAGAAATTTCACAGAGTAATTTTTGTCTGTTGACTGTAAATGGACTTGTATTTTTACCCTTTTATTATCATTTCTCTTGAGATTAATTTTGTTGTATTTTACAAAGATATTGTTCCATGACAGATTAATGATGATGGAAATAAACTTGGTCTTTTACCACCAATGGTTGAAGAAATACTGTCTAGAAGATATTTGAAATGTGAACCAACATAGAGTTAATTTCAATTTCCTTCTATCTGCTGGAAAAATGTCTTAATATGCCAATTTCCTCAGAAGGGTAACAGTCACATCTTCTCTGCCTTTAAGTAGATTACAACCAAAAGGAGATCAAGAAGCCTAGGGACCAGCAAGTCCCTCACTCACCCTCAGGCAGCAATACAAAGTGAATTTCGTTAATGGTGATACTTGCTTAAAGAGATCCCTGCCCAGACTGTCGAGTTTATGTTCAAAGTGAAATGCAGAAATGACACATGGAGTGTCAACCCAGGGCAGTTGCAGAGCAAAGACAGACCTCTCGAATTTAAGGCTTTCCTCGTTTTTGTTATCTTGGGTGCCGATGCTAATACAATATCCCTTGTATTTCTCTGGACTTTCTTTAGTACACAGACATTCATTCAGTTAACTGACTTAGCAAAAAAAATAAGGAAAGTACGCTCAGTTCAGTTCAGTCACTCAGTCGTGTCCAACTCTTCGCGACCCCATGAATTGCAGCACGCCAGGCCTCCCTGTCCATCACCAACTCCCGGAGTTCACGCAGACTCATGTCCATCGAGTCAGTGATGCCATCCAGCCATCTCATCCTCTGTCGTCCCCTTCTCCTCCTGCCCCCAATCCCTCCCAGCATCAAAGTCTTTTCCAATGAGTCAACTCTTCTCATGAGGTGGCCAAAGTACTGGAGTTTCAGCTTTAGCATCATTCCTTCCAAAGAAGTCCCAGGGCTGATCTCCTTCAAAATAGACTGGTTGGATCTCCTTGCAATCCAAGGGACTCTCAAGAGTCTTCTCCAACACCACAGTTCAAAAGCATCCATTCTTCGGCGCTCAGCCTTCCTCACAGTCCAACTCTCACATCCATACATGACCACTGGAAAAACCATAGCTTTGACTAGACGGACTTGGCTTTGGTGGAGCAGTCATTCTGCCATTAAATGAAGAAAACTTGGAGGAGTCAAATATGACTCAGAGTTCCAGGTTTGAGCCTGAATTACCCTAGCCGCCTTAAACTACAAAACATTATTGGTCAGCAGATAAATAAAGGAGCCTCAGGAGTAAGGTGACAGGTATGTGGGAGACTGTATCAGGAAAACAGAATAAGATTATTAAATAGCTTCTTATTTAGTTTCAATCTCATTTCCCCTTCAATCTATTTACCAAAACAGGTAAAAACAATCTGCTCACAAGATTCTTTCTTCTTTTAAGGACTATAGCTTTTTGAATTAAGCTTAAGTCTTTGATATGAGATATAAGTCCCTTAACTGGGTTCCTGTCAATCTCCCCCACCATCTCCTTCACTCCCCTCCATAAAACCTGTCATCGCCTCTCCTTCCCCTTTCCACTATATACACATCTTTGCTTTGAACTTTATTAACTACTTGCACCTCCAGAATAATAAATGCCTTCTTATCGACTGGGTTTTAGTACCTTACCAATTCTTATTTTTTGCTCATGCGCATGTCCCTTGTGAGTAGGCATGTCCTGCTTCATATCTTCTGTATTCTATGATCTTGGCTTGAGAAATTACTTTTTTTCTAGCATATTTTGGGTCCCACAACAAGCAGGAAAAGACAAGGTGGAATTACATGGTGATTTATAAAACCTTGCCTGTCATTCTTATCCATATTTTGTTGCAAAATTTAGCCAAATAGGCAAGGTTATTGGGTTAAGAAGGGGTCTCAAGAAAGGGCCAGTACGGGAGGCAACAGCTATTTGTAAACAATACTGCGATCGATCATATCATCCTTCAATATTTAATGTCCTGCTTTAACACTGTCTGCTTGCCTCTGTCATACCCTCTGAGTCTGTAATGGACGTATCAGTGTCTGTTTCTTTCCTGTTAGCCTGGAGATGATTACAAATCTGACTGTGTATTTTGATAATTGGTATACACTCAACACTCAAAATATCTGTAAGTGAAAGAGAGAAGTAAAGAAGGAAGGGAGGAGGAAAGAGAGGTTAGGAATAGAAATAACTGTAATATATTTGTAGCATGTATCCCGTTTAAAGGAAAAGTCAAGCTTCTACAAATCAACAGCTTATTTATTGATTATTTGGAGAAACAGAACATATAAATATCTGAAAATATATGTTGAATTTAAATATTAGACTTAGGATGTTTTTATCATGTAATTTTTAAAAGACTCAATTTCCTTTGAGGACCAGTGGAGTCTTTCTTTTCTCTCTCAATCTCTCTCTCTCTCCTACTCTCTCTCCATGGGTAATATAATATTTAAAAGTATTGTCTTTGGAATGAATTGGCACTGATTTTATATATATATATATAATTATATTATAAATATATATTTGTAATATATTTATAAAATATAAGTATATATTTAATATATATATATATCCACTATATTCACCTGTTATTCTCTTTAATATTAAGGTGATTAGCCATATATAATATATATTTAAATATATTTAATTATATAAAGTATAAATATACTATAAATATATAAACATATATATTTAAATACATATATATTATATAATATAAAAATAAACACATACATATATATTATATACATATATTAAATACATATCCTCTATATTCACCTGTTGTTCTCTTTAATATTAAGGTGAAGGAAATGGCAATCCACTCCAGTATTCTTGCCTGGAAAATCCCAGGGACAGAGGAGCCTGGAGGGCTGCTGTCTGTGGGGTCACACAGGGTCAGACATGACTGAAGTGACTTAGTAGCAGCAGCCTTATATATATATATAATATATGTATATATAAATAAAACATATTTATGTGTACATCCACCATATTCACTTGTTACTCTCTTCAATATTAAGGTGATTAGCAATAAATCTTTATCCTGCTTTCTGAAATTCTGTGGCTATTTGACTAAATTTCCTCTTTTTTTTTCTTCTCTGCACCAGAAATTGTTTATTATGTCCAAGCTTCCTCTTTCATCCCCTCTGTTTCAAAAACACATCTCTACTTCAGAAAGCTAACTCTTCTATCAGGTCAACTGAAAAAAAATTTTCCTCTGCAACTTCCCACCATCAATTATTGTCTCTATTTTCTGTCTTTAATTTTATGCTTTCTGCTCTGTCATCTATGAACACACGTACACAGTTTTCCATTTAAGTAACAAACAAATAGATCAAGGTCTCTCAGATTTTGAATCCAACAAAAGTAAAGTTTATCTCACATATTATGAAAGCAAAATGTATGTTAATCTCCTCCATAGTCAAAATATCCACTTATTTATGTGCTTCTCTCACTAACTAGGTTTTTTTCTACTTCTCTAAGATACTAACAAAATTAGCAAGCTTAATAACAACGAATTTTTTTTATTTCCATTTTTAATCTCCTTAAATTCTAGAGTGTAAGGCTAATTTCTGTGCCATCCATGAGAAACTTCTTATGATGGAAAAAAATTAACAGAATTTTTTTTTTTTAATTTTGGAGAATCTTTAAAAAATATAGGAACTGGAAAACTGACTTGGTATCTCATTTATGCTCCAATAGTGACCCTATGTTGATTGTTTTTATTCTCTGATAAGAACAGGTAATAGTAATACTCTTACTCAATATTTGCTCAAATTGTATTCCTGTACTTCTATTACTTTATGTAATGATAACATTTAATGGTGCATGCTAAGTCACTTCAGTCATGTCTGACTCTTTGTGACCCTATACTGTAACCTTCCAGGCTCCTCTGTCCATGGGCTTCTCCAGGCAAGAATGGGTTGCCATTTTCTTTTCCAGGGAAACTTCCCACCCAAGGATTGAACCCGGATCTCATCTCTCCTGCATTGGCAGTCGGGTTCTTTACCTCTAGTGCCACCTGGGAAGCCCCAAATTTAATAGAGTTTATAATTTAAATGATGTCTTTCATTCCCATACCCTGAGAATAGCTCGTAATGGGATGGTCCTATTTTTATTTCTCATATATTGAGGAAAAATATAGTAAATATGAATAAATAAACTCTAAGTATATTTCAGTTCAGTTCAGTTCAGTTCAGTCGCTCAGTCGTGTCTGATTCTTTGCGACCCCATGAATAGCAGCATGCCAGGCCTCCCTGTCCATCACCAACTCCCGGAGTTCACTCAGAGTCGCGTCCATCGAGTCAGTGATGCCATCCAGCCATCTCATCCTCTGTCGTCCCCTTCTCCTCCTGCCCCCAATCCCTCCCAGCATCAGAGTCTTTTCCAGTGAGTCAACTCTTTGCATGAGGTGGCCAAAGTACTGGAGTTTCAGCTTTAGCATCATTCCTTCCAAAGAACACTCAGGACTGATATCCTTCAGAATGGGCTGGTTGGATCTCCTTGCAGTCCAAGGGACTCTCAAGAGTCTTCTCCAACACCACAGTTCAAAAGCATCAATTCTTCAGTGCTCAGCCTTCTTCACAGTCCAACTCTCACATCCATACATGACTACTGGAAAAACCATAGCCTTGACTAGACAGACCTTTGTTGGCAAAGTAATGTCTCTGCTTTTGAATATGCTATCTAGGTTGCTCATAACTTTTCTTCCAAGGAATAAGCGTCTTTTAATTTCATGGCTGCAATTTTAAGTAATGCTTATTTCAAATTTCATTCTTTTTCATTAGAATTAGGATCTAGTACTAATATACTCAATAAGTGGCATAACATTGAGCCTTTGGTTTTGTTTGGCATCTTCTAAGCTCTTTTTGGAACTTCCCTGGTGGCTCAGATGGTAAAGCGTCTGCCTACAATGTGGGAGACCCGGGTTCCATCCCTGGGTTGGGAAGGTTGCCTAGAGAAGGAAATGACAAACCACTCCAGTATTCTTGCCTGGAAAATCCCATGGACGGAAGAACCTGGTAGGCTACAGTCCATGGGGTCGCAAAGAGTAGGACATGAGGTGGCTCAGACGGTAAAGCATCTGCCTACAATGCAGGAGACCCAGGTTCAATCCTTAATGGCAACCCACTCCAGTATTCTTGCCTAGAAAATCCCATCGACGGAGGAACCTGGTAGGCTACAGTCCATGGGGTCGCAAACAGTTGGACACAACTGAGCGACTTCACACCCAAACTCTTTTTGTTTTCTATGTCTGTACCACTTACACACAAAGTATGCTGCGTATGTAGAAAGGTGGAGAAAGAGATAAATCGGTAGAGATTAATGACAGATGCATACAATTGAAAGGAATAATGAGTGAATAAATGGATATATTTACAATAGTGCAATACAACGCCATTTGTTGATGCATCTGCATATCCCATTTCTTTTCTTCACAAAACTAGTTAGATTTTCCTTTGGAGAGGCAAGTCACACTCTCTGCTTTAGCTACTGAGTTTTTATTCTATTTCAAGCTCCAAGGGAAGGCCATTACTGGCTTAAACTAATCATAGTAATCCTATTGTTACTGTTCTTCTTAATGTTTGTCACTGTGATTATTCCAGGGTTGGCAATAATTTAAAACTAAGACAAGCTAACAGATGGCATTCCATCAGCCCCAGTATTTGGTTCAGGGGACCTAAGTTAGTCAAACTGGAAGGAAGCCAAAATTTCTCTTAAATAATTGCAAACTTGATACAATGCCCTTCTCTCATATATATATATATATATATATATATATAATATAAATGAATGTAGTCCAAATGGAGAGCCATCTGGCCAACATGAGGAAAAATAAGCTAAGGATGAAACCAACATAGTCAGGAAAACAGAGCTGAAAGAATCACAAACAAGTGGATATGCACCCTTAAATATGTCATTAACCCGTGGATCAAAGCATTTATTATCTAGCTCTAGATTTTTCAGTTAGGGAGCCAATTAAGTCTCGTTATTACTTAAATGAGTTAGTTGAATTTTGTGTTATTTTTCTCTAATTTGTATTCTAAATATTCTAAATGATATAGATAGATGAAGACAGATAAATAGATAAAGAAACAGATATATACATAGATGATAGATTGATAGATAGGTAGGAGATAGATGGGGTACACATATCATGACAAAGGATAAAGAAATAAGTGTATTTGCCCTTAGTACTCTTGCCTGGAAAATCCCATGGTCGGAGGAGCCTGGTGGGCTGCAGTCCATGGGGTCGCTAAGAGTCAGACACGACTGAGCGACTTCACTTTCACTTTTCACTTTCATGCATTGGAGAAGGAAATGGCAACCTACTCCACTATTCTTGCCTGGAGAATCCCAGGGATGGGGGAGCCTGGTGGGCTGCCGTCTATGGGGTCGCGCAGAGTCAGACACAACTGAAGCGACTTAGCAGCAGCAGCCCTTAGAATAAAATGGGATAGCTCACTGGAATGAAATTTATCTATGTGATCTATGAAAAATCTGTATATATTTATTGATAGCCAGAATACTTTTGTTTTAAAATGTTGAAAACAACTAAATTTTTATATATAACCATTTTGATTACCAAAACAGTTTATATAGATAACAGCTGATGACCGACCTTTCAATGCAACAGTTAAAAGAAAACAATGATCATATGTTAGTTGATCCACTTCAGTTGCATATTATTCTGAAATTTTACTTTTTATAAAACAATAAAAAAAGTTTTTAATTTTAAGACCTCTAAAGACAGCAAAAGGAAATGTTTACTTTGCAGAGGTTAAACTAAGAGTAGTCTCTTAGTTCAGTGTTAAGCTAGCAAATTGTCACTTGAATTAGAATGCCTAAAGAATAAAATTAAATTCATAAAATTTTCCAACCAAAATTTGAGTAAGATTTTTTGTTTTCTCCCCAATATAATAATGGCATTATTCATGGTATAGTAAATCAATTTATACAGGTTCAAAAGAATAGGGTTGAGTTCTTGCTCTATCATTTAACCACAGTCTTACGCAAGAGACACAGATTGAGTCCCTCAGCCGAGAAGATCCCCTGGACTAGGAAATGGCAACGCACTCCAGGATTCTTGCCTGGAAAATTCCATGGACAAAGGAGCCTGGTGGGCAACAATTCATGGAGTTGCACAGTCAGAAATGAATGAACCAGTGAGCATGCAAGCAATCTTAAGCAAGCTATTGATGCTGCTACTGCTAAGTCGCTTCAGTCCTGTCAGACTCTGTGCAAGCCTGTGGACTGCTACTGCACAACTGGACTCATCTTACACACTAGCAAAGTAATGCTCAGAATTCTCCAAGCTAGGCTTCAACAGTACCTGAACCAAGAATTCCCAGATGTTCAAGCTGGATTTACAAAATGCAGAGGAACCGGAGATCAAACTGCCAACATCCGCTGGATCAAAGAAAAAGTAAGAGAATTCCAGAAAAACATCTACTTTTGCTTTATTGACTTGCTAAAGCCTCTGACTGTGTGGATCACAACAAACTGTGGAAAATTCTTGAAGAGATGGGAATACCAGATGACTTTACCTGGCTCCTGAGAAATCTGTATGCAGGTCAAGAAGCAACAGTTAGATTGGATGTGGAACAACAGCCTTTTCCCAGATTGGGAAATGAGTACATCAAGGCTGTATATTGTCACCCTGCTTCTTTAATTTACATGCAGAGTACATGATGCAAAATGCCATACTGGATGAAGCACAAGCTGGAATTAAGATTGCAGGGAGAAATATCAGTAACCTCAGATATGCAGATGACACCACCCTTATGGCAGAAAGTGAAGAGGAACTAAAGAGCCTCTTGATGAAAATGAAAGAGGAGAGTGAAAAAGTTGGCTCAAAGCTCAACATTAAAAAAATGAAGATCATGGCTTCCGGTCCCATCACTTCATGGCAAATAGATGGGGAAACAATGGAAAAGTGAGAGACTTTATTTTCTTTATTTTCTTTTCCCCAAATCACTGCATATGGTGACTGGAGCCATGAAATTAAAAGACACTCCTTGGAAGAAATGCTATGACAATCTTAGACAGCATATTAAAAAGCAGAGACATTGCTTTACCAACAAAGGTCTGTGTAGTCAAACTATGATTTTTCCAGTAGTCATGTGTAGATGTGAGAGTTGGACCATAAAGAAAGCTGAGTGCCAAAGAATTGACAGCTTTGAACTATGGTGTTGGAGAAGACTCTTGAGAGTCCCTTGGACTACAAGGAGGTCAAACCAATCCATCCTAAGGAAATCAGTCCTGAATATTCATGAAAGAACTGATGTTGAAACTGAAGCTCCAATACTTTGGCTACCTGATGCAAAAAAAAACTGACTCATTGGAAAAGACACTGATGCTGGGAGAGATTGAAGGCAGAAGGAGAAGGGGACGACAGAGGATGAGATGGTTGGATGTCATCCCTAACTTGATGGACATGAGTTTGAGCACACTCTGGGAATTGGTGATGGACAGCAAAGCCTGGTGAACTGCAGTCCGTGGGGTCGAAAAGAGTCAAATATGACTAAGTGACTGAACTGAAGTGACTGATGGACTCCTCTGTCCATGGAATTCTCTAGGCAAGATTACTAGAATGGGTTGTCATGCCCTCCTCCAGGGGATCTTCCTGACCCTGAACCTGTGTCTCCTGCATTACAGGCAGATTCTTTACCACTGAGCTACCCGGGAAGCACAAGCAAGCTATTAAATGTCTGTAAATTCCATAGATATTATTGTTAATCAGCATTGAACAGTGATTGTATAATGTATATATGTGAATATATATATATATATGCATATAAACTAATGTTAACCAACATTGAGTCCTGATATAAAGATATATATTGTGCATATATATTTATTAAATAAACATTGTTAATGTTCCTTATATCTGGAGATTGTGGCTTTATTTCTACAAGTGGCATTTCTAAAGTGAGCCAGTCACCTTGCCAATACATTCACTGATGAAAAGTAAAACTTAATTTAAAAAAAGTAAATATTTATTTATTTATTTTGCTGCATCAGGTCTTAGTTGTAGAGTGCAGGAGTTTTAGTTGCAGCCTGTGGGCTCCAAGTTGTGGCATGTAGATCTAGTTCCCTGATCAGGCATTGAGCCCAGGCTCCCTACGCTGGGAATATTAAGCCTTAGCCACTGGACCACCAGGGGAGTTGGAAAAGTAAAACTTTATGATAGAGAATAGAAAAATCAGGACTTCCGTAGTGGTCCAGTGGTTAAAACTCTGCACTCCCAATTCAAGGGGCCCAGGATTGATCTCTGGGGTCAAGGAACTAAGATTCCGCATGCCACATGGTCTGTACCAAAAAAAAGAATTAAGGGATTTGAGTGAAATATTTGGTTTAGCCCCTTCTCAATTCACAAATGACTTTTGTTATGCTTATCACACTGTATAACCTTATGGAGTGTTATTTATCTTACCTATAATATAGGGATGTGTTTAGTCAGTCAGTTCCATCTGACTCTTTGTGACCCTATGGACTGTAGCCTGCCAGGCTCCTCCTTCCGTGGGATTTTCTAAGCAAGAATACTGGAGTGGGTTGCCATTTCCTTCTCCAGGAGATCTTTCCAACCCAAGGATAGAACTCAGGTCTCCCACATTGCAGGCGGATTCTTTACTGTCCGAGCACCAGGGAAGCCCATATAATAGGGATAATAAGCCCGTATAACTCAGAGATGTTCATAATAAATTATTTTACACATGTTTTAGAAGCACTTTTGAATTTCAAAGGCAGCACATAAAAGATTATTACCAGGAACTATGGACATCTGTGATGGAAAGGATCCTAATTAGTGAAAAAGTAACTGGAGTATTTGATGTAGTAGTGGTACATATTAGTTTAAATTTAGAGGGTTTTTTTTTTTTTTTAAATATGCCTACAGTGTTTCTGTTGCATATAATATTTTCTCATAGTAACAGGATATACTCTAATACAAATATAACTTGAGAAAGTCCAAAATAAGGGCAAATAAAGTTTTTCTTAATGGCTAAAAACAGATCTTTAAGAAACCATGTGCACATAAAACTTTTTATCTAAAAATTAAAGACTCTATTATGTAATTTCATTTGAGAAGGTACAGCCTAAAGAATGTCCAGTAATCTGTTGCAATTCCAGTGTACCCCATCATCAATATTTTCTCTAAGTCTATGACTGAGGAACTTATTTCAAGAATTAAGTAAGCAATACAGGGTTTTGTTGTTCAGTCACTAAATCGTGTCTCACTCTTTGCTACTCTATTGACTGCAGCACACCAGACTTCCCTGTTCTTCATTGTCTCCTGGAGTTTGCTGAAACTCACGTCCTTTGAATTGGTGATGCTATCCACCCATCTCATCCTCTGTCACCCCCTTCTCCTGCCCAGCATCAGGGTCTTTCCCAGCATCAGGGTCTTTTCCATTAAGTTGGCTCTTCCCATCAGGTCATCAAAGTATTGGAGCTTCAACATCAGTCCTTCTAATGAATATTCAGGGTTGATTTTCTTCAGGATTGACTGGTTTGGTCTCCTTGCTGTCCAAAGGACTCTCAAGAGCCTTCTCCAGCACCACAGTTTGAAAGCATCAATTCTTCAGTCCTCAGCCCTCTTTTGGAGAAGGCAATGGCACCTCACTCCAGTACCCTTGCCTGTAAGATCCCATGGATGGAGGAGCCTGGTAGGCTGCAGTCCATGGGGTCGCTAAGAGTCGGACACAACTGAGCAACTTCACTTTCACTTTTCACTTTAATGTACTGGAGAAGGAAATGGCAGTCCACTCCAGTGTTCTTGCCTGGAGAATCCCAGGGACAGCAGAGGCTGCCGTCTATGGGGTCACACACAGTCGGACATGACTGAAGCGACTTAAAGCAGCAGCAGCCCTCTTTATGGTTCAACTCTCACATCTATATATGACCACTAGAAAAACCATAGCTTTGAGTATATGGACCTTTGTCAGCAAAGTGATGTCTCTGCTTTTTGATACACTGTCTAGGCTAGGCTTGTCATAGGTTATTTTCCAAGGAGCAAGTGACTTTTAATTTCATGGCTTCAGTCACAGGCCACAGTGATTGGAGCCCAAGAAAATAAAAAGTAACCCTGTTTTGGAACTGTCATGATGCCTCTGGATGTGTTATTTAGCTTGCTGATTGAAGATCAAGGTCTAGTGGAAGCTGACTTGTCTGCAATCTTGGATCCATTTGATTCTAATTGATTTATGTTGTATTCTTGGGGTATGTCATTCTTTCCAAAGTTGTGCCCTCCCTTTCCCCTCCAATTTCATTTCTACTTTTCCGCATCTATTTGCCATGAAGTGATGGGCCCAGACGCCATGATCTTACTCTTTCGTATGTTAGGTTTTAAGCCAACTTTTTCACTCTACTCCTTCACGCTCATCAAGAGGCTCTTTGGTTCCTCCTTGCTTTCTACCATCAGAGTGGTATCATCTGTATACCTGAGGTTGTTGATATTTCTCCCATCAATTTTGATTCCAGCTTAGGATTCATCCAGCCTGGCATTTTGCATTTGCATAAAAGTTAAATAAGCAAGGTGACAATATACAGCCTTAATGATGGGAAATATGTGTATCACATTGAATCAAGAATGCAAGAACATAGACCAATAGTATTCCCTACCCCAGTAAGATTCATTTGAAAAAAAAATGATGTGGGTATGATTAAAATCAATTTTATGAACTCTATAATTTCTAAGTTTTTTCTTAACTCCAAATTCAGGCTCATTTACCCAGCTCTCAAATAGACATCTTCACATTGATATTTCAAAGCTACTGAAAATGAAACTTCCTAACTTAAATTCACCATGTTTCAGATCCATTCTTGCTCCCTAGAACTGCCATTTCCTTGATCTCTCTCTCAGTAAATGTGTCAATTATGTAAGAAGCCTGAATATTAGTTTCTTTCTTCTTACTCTGGCTTCCCAGGTTTTGCTCGTGGTAAAAAACCTTCCTGCCAATGCAAAAGATGTAAGAGGTATGGGTTCAATATGTGGGTCAGGAAGATACCCTGGGGGGAAGATAATGGCAACCCATACCAGTATTCTTTTTTTTTTTTTTATTTTTTAAAATTTATTTATTTTTTATTGAAGGATAATTGCTTTACAGAATTTTGCTGTTTTCTATCAAATCTCAACATGAATCAGCCATAGGTATACACATATCCCCACCCTTTTGAAACTCCCTCCCATCACCCTCCCCAACCTCTGTATCAGGTTGATACAGAGCCCTTGTTTGAGTTTTCTGAGCCATACAGCAAATTCCTGTTGGCTATCTGTTTTACATATGGTAATGTAAGTTTCCATGTTACTCTTTCCGTACATCTCACCCTCTCTTCCCCTTTCCCCATGTTCGTAAGTCTATACTCTATATCTGTTTCTCCATTGCTACCCTGTAAATAAATTCTTCAGTACCATTTTTCTAGATCCCATATATATGCATTATAATATGGCATTTATCTTTCTCTTTCTTACTCACTTCACTACATATAATAGGTTCTAGGTTCATCCACCTCTTTAGAACTGACTCAAAACTGTTCCTTTTGATGGCTGAGTAATATTCCATTGCATAGATGTACCACAACTTCTTTATCCATTCATCTGTTGATGGACATCTAGGTTGCTTTCATGTTCTAGCTATTGTAAATAGTGCTGCAATGAACAGTGGGATATATGTGTCTCTTTCAGTTTTGGTTTCCTCAGGGTATATGCCTATGAGTAGGATTGCTGGGTCATATGGTGGTTTTATTTCTGGTTTTTTAAGGAATCTCCATACCGTCTTCCATAGTGGTTGTATCAATTTACATTCCCACCAACATTGCAAGAGCATTCCCTTTTCTCCACATCCTGCCCAGCATTTATTGTATGTAGACTTTTTGATGAGGGCCATTCTGACCAGTGTGAGGTGATATCTCATTGTAGTTTTGATTTGCATTTCTTTAATAATGAGTGATGTTGAGCATCTTTTCATGTGTTTATTAGCCATCTGTATGTATTCTTTGGAGAAATGTCTTTTTAAGTCTTTTTTCCACTTTTGGATTGGATTGTTTGTTTTTCTGGTATTGAGTTCTATGAGCTGCTTGTATATTTTGGAAATTAATCCTTTGTCAGTTGTTTCATTTGGTATTATTTTCTCCCATTCTGGGGGTTGTCTTTTCACCTTGCTTATAGTTTCCTTTGCTGTGCCAAAGCTTTTAAGTTTAATCAGGTCCCACTTGTTTACTTTTGTTTTTATTTCCATTACTCTAGGAGGTGGGTCATAGAGGATCTTGCTTTGATTTATGTCATTGGGTGTTCTGCCTGTGTTATCCTCTAAGAGTTTTATAGTTTTCTGGTCTTACATTTAGGTCTTTAATCCATTTTGAGGTTATCTTTGTGTATGGTGTTAGGAAGTGTTATAATTTCATTCTTTTACAAGTAGCTGTCCAGATTTCCCAGCACCATTTATTGAAGAGGCTGTCTTTGCCCCATTGTATATTCTTGCCTCCAGTAGTCTTGCCTGGAGAATCCCATGAACAGAGGAGCCTGGAGGGTTACAGTCCGTGGGGTTCTAAATAGTCAGATATGACCGAACACACGCACACTCTTATTCCAACCTAATCAGCACCAAATTGCACTAATTCTGCCACCTTGCTGCTACTGCTGTCACTTCAGTCATGTCCGACTCTGCTGCTGCTGAGTCACTTCAGTCGTGTCCAACTCTGTGCGACCCTACAGACGGCAGCCTACTAGGCTCCTCTGTCTCTGGGATTCTCCATGCGAGAATACCGGAGTGGGGTGCCATTTCCTTCTCCAGTGCATGAAAGTGAAAAGCGAAAGTGAAGTCGCTCAGTCGTGCCCGACTCTTAGCGACCCCATGGACTGCAGCGCACCAGGCTCCTCCGTCCATGGGATTTTCCAGTCAAGAGAACTGGAGTGGCATGCCACTGCCTTCTCTGATGCTATGCGACCCCATAGACGGCAGCCTACCAGGCTCCTCCGTCCCTGGGATTCTCCAGGCAAGAATACTGGAGTGGGTTGCCATTTCCTTCTCCAATGAGTGAAAGTGAAGTCTCTCAGTCGTGTACTACTGTTTGCTACCCGTGGACTGTAGCCCACCAAGCCTCTCCATCCATGGGATTCTCTAGGCAAGAATACTGGAGTGGGTTTTAATATTTCTCAAAATCTGATGTCCACTACTCTCAACCTTCACTGCCAAGTCCATAAATCAGATCTCTTTCATTCCTTCCCTATTTTCCTTCAATAATATTTCTCTTCATCTCTGTGGTCCTATTTGCATTAAAATGGTCTTCCTAAAATGTAAATCTCATCCCATCCTTCACCTGCCCATCATTAGTTCCTATTGTTTTTAAGAAAAGTGCAAACAAGGGACTTCCCTATATGCGATAGCCAAATACTATCATATATTTTTCTCTTCAGTTATGTTGAGTTGAAACCCACATGGACAGTTCTGTTGAGTTGAAACCCACATGGAATGAAACCCTTATAGTTGAAGGTAAAGGTTGTGACTGAGTTTTAGTAAGGCTGATTGCCAGAGATAGCCTTTTAACACCTACAGTTTTGGTTTCCAAAAAAGAGTTGTATATTGCAGAAAATCTAAGAGAGTTCCTAAAATCTATACCACAACAAAAGCAGAAATTCTATTTGAAAAGCATATGTAAAAAAAAATATTTCCTGAGAATTCTTCTGAGCTTCCAATTCTAAACCATGGGGCTGTTTCATTTAATACTTCTGACTAAGCAGACTATTTAGTTATAAAGGAATGTCATAAAAAATCATTAAATCTTTGTTTGCTGCATATCCATATAGGATAACACAAGAACATTAACTGCTCAGGAAAAAATAATGGAAAAAGAATTGAAGCAACTAATTAGCATAAGTTATTAAACTACTATCATCTAAAGTAGCAGTTATTATCAAAATTTTTATTTATTAATTGAATAAACATATTTCCATGAAAATGCATAGTCTAAATAATTATATTTGCTCATATTAATAAATTTCAATGTTTTATGCTTTTCCTAAAACTAAAAGCATATTAATTACTTCTATCACTTTATTCTTGACATCTTTAGTAAAGATTGGTTCGAGAATAAGAGACACTGCAAGAAAAATTTTAAGAAGTAAGGCATTCCAGAAAATATTAGTGATTAGCATGGACATACTCTCTGTTAAAGGTAAAATTTGCATTCAAAAATATTTTTTAAATCTTCAGACTTGATAATGCACACCAAAGAAATTATGAAGTCTAAAGAATATAAAAATCAGAAATGTTAATTAGAGCTAATTTAAATCTATGAGAGAAAATTAATTTGTCTTGAATAAGTAAGAATAAAAATGGTTCAAATTGACTTTTATATTACTGATTGGTTCCCTAAACTTTGAAACTCAATTTTGAAAGGATGGCCTGGCAATTCTATTGCATACCAGATATTATACTACTGAGGGACTCTCTTTCTTCATGCCCTTTAATAAACTATATGCTTATAGCATACACAAGAAAATCATTTACCTTCTCTCTCCATTTCTTCTTTTTTTCCTCCAGAGAGTATAGTGGTAAAGTACTTACGGTATACGGCCATATAGGAACAGGTGTCACAAAAAAGAAGGCTAGTATTTTAGCCTTTTTTTCTTTTTTTTTTTCTATAAGCTATGGAAGACTAAGTCTGCTAAAAATAATATCTATTCAACAAAGAGATCCTTACACACTGGCAACAGAAGGTAACTCTATGGCCAGCCCGTGCAAATTGAGTCTTAAAATACATACATATTCCAAATGGTACGATTTTGAGTAAGTGAAATTGTATTGCTTCAGGCAAAGTACTTACAGGCTTAAAGCCAGACTAACTGGCAGACTGTGGTGAAAATTAAATTTATATTAAATCTACTTTCTTTTAATTTCAGTTATCATAAAGCATACAACATGAAGAAGTTGAAAAATAGCTGAAGGGTTTATGACAGAAAAAAAAGAAAAACAACTTCACTGTGTCACATTTACTAGCTTTTAAGATGGCTGTGTGAATAATGAAATCGACAAGTCAATTTTCCACTACCACCGTAGACTGAGGAAATTTGTGACCTGAGTTAGTAAAAAAAATCCTGAAGTTGCACAAGAAGTTTAATATTTTTAATTTAAGAAAAATACCATTGCAATTTCTGGTTTATAGCTCTATTTGTTAATTACAGAGAAGTTAAAGAATGTGGCATTTTTAAAGAAGAAAATTAAAGTTGCCCAGTTCAGTTCAGTTCAGTTCAGTCGCTCAGTTGTGTCCGACTCTTTGCGACCCCATGAATCGCAGCATGCCAGGCCTCCCTGTCCATCACCAACTCCCAGAGTTCACTCAGATTCATGTCCATCGAGTCCGTGATGCCATCCAGCCATCTCATCCTCTGTCGCCCCCTTCTCCTCCTGCCCCCAATCCCTCCCAGCATCAAAGTCTTTTCCAATGAGTCAACTCTTCTCATGAGGTGGCCAAAGTACTGGAATTTCAGCTTTAGCATCGTTCCTTCCAAAGAACACCCAGGAATGATCTCCTTCAGAATGGGCTGGTTGGATCTCCTTGCAGTCCAAGGGACTCTCAAGAGTCTTCTCCAACACCACAGTTCAAAAGCATCAATTCTTCAGCACTCAGCTTTCTTCACAGTCCAACTCTTACATCCATACATGACCACTGGAAAAACCATATCCTTGACTAGACGGACCTTAGTTGGCAAAGTAATGTCCCTGCTTTTCAATATGCTATCTAGGTTGGTCACAGCTTTTCTTCCAAGGAGTAAGCGTCTTTTAATTTCATGGCTGCAGTCACCATCTGCAGTGATTTGGGGGCCCCCAAAATAAAATCTGCCACTGTTTGCACTGTTTCTCCATCTATTTCCCATGAAGTGATGGGACCAGATGCCATGATCTTCATTTTCTGAATGTTGAGCTTTAAGCCAACTTTTTCACTCTCCTCTTTCACTTTCATCAAGAAGCTTTTGAGTTCCTCTTCACCTTCTGCCATAAGGATGGTGTCATCTGCATTTCTGAGGTTATCGATATTTCTCCCAGCAATCTTGATTCCAGCTTGTGTTTCTTCCAGTCCAGCGTTTCTCATGATGTACTCTGCATATAAGTTAAATAATCAGGGTGACAATATACAGCCTTGACATACTCCTTTTCCTATTTGGAACCAGAAATTACTATCTTTAAAGTTTGGATTTTGTTCTATACAAATTGACTCAAAATTGCATTCCAATTTGATTCTATATGAATGAATTCAAATTAAAAGTGGGTTATGATATATGTACTATTTTATTAAATCTTTTAATTGCAAACAAAAACTTAGCATTTGTATGTTAAGAACAATGAAGTCTCAAATTATGAATTTAGGTTTGTATAATATCCCATATTATGATTATTATGAGATGTTTATTTTTAATGTTTTACTAAATAATACTGTATTTTGAACATGTTTATTATTATAAATCTATGATGATTGCTTTTGAATATATTCCTAAAATATATACAACTCAGACTATATATATATTTGTATCTAAAATTTTAAAGATTCTTAAAACTCTCTATATATTTAAAACTAAAGTACCTAAAACTACGTATCATATATACAGTGTTATATATGTATAAGCTTCTCTATGTAATAAGAGGTAACAGATTATATACAGTCATCATCAATAAAGTGGCAGATTTGCTCCAGGAGCCCCTGTGCGTATCAAAATGTGTGGATACTCAGTTCAGTTCAGTTCAGTCCCTCAGTCATGTCTAACTCTTTGTGACCCCACGAACCACAGCATGCCAGGCCTCCCTGTCCATCACCAACTCCCGGAGTTTACTCAGACTCATGCCCATTGAGTCAGTGATGCCATCCAACCATTTCATCCTCTGTTGTCCCCTTCTCCTCCTGCCTTCAATCTTTCCCAGCATAAGGGTCTTTTCAGTGAGTCAGCTCTTCGCATCAGGTGGCCAAAGTATTGAAGTTTCAGCGTCAATGTCAGTCCTTCCAATGATTATTCAGCACTGATTTCTTTTAGGATGGACTGGTTGGATCTTCTTGCAGTCTAAGGGACTCTCAAGAGTCTTTTCCAATACCAGAGTCCAAAAGCATCACTTATTTGCTGCTCAGCTTTCTTTATAGTCCAGCTCTTAACATCCATACATGAACACTGGAAAAACTATAGCCTTGACTAGACAGACCTTTGTTGGCAATGTCTCTGCTTTCTAATATGCTGTCTAGGTTGGTCATCACTTTTCTTCCAAGGAGTAAGCAACTTTTATTTTCATGCCTGCAGTCACCATCTGCAGTGATTTTGGAGCCCAAAAAAGTAAAGTCAGCCACTGTTTCCACTGTTTCTCCATCTGTTTGCCATGAAGTGATAAGACCAGATGCCATGATCTTCGTTTTCTGAATGTTGAGTTTTCAGCCAACTTTTTCAGTCTCCTCTTTCACTTTCATCAAGAGACTCTTTAGTTCTTCTTCACTCTCTGCCATAGGGTGGTGTCATCCGAATATGTGAGGGTATTGATATTTCTCCTGGCAATCTTGATTCTAGATTGTGCGTCATCCAGCCCAGCATTTCTCATGATGTACTCTGCATATACAAAGCAGGGTGACAATATACAGCCTTGACGTACTCCTTTTCCTCTTTGGAACCAGTCTGTTGTTCCATGTCCAGTTCTAACTGTTGCTTCCTGACCTGCATACAGGTTTCTCAAGAGGTAGGTCAGGTGGTCTGATATTCCCATCTCTCTCAGAATTTTCCAAAGCTTTTTGTGATACACACAGTCAAAGGCTTTGTCATAGTCACTAAAGGAGAAATAGATGTTTTTCTGGAACTCTCTTGTTTTTTTGATGATCCAATTTTTTGATGTTGGCAATTTGATCTCTGGTTCCTCTGCCTTTTCTAAAACCAGCTTGAACATCTGGAAGTTCATGGTGAACATATTGTTGAAGCCTGGCTTGGAGAATTTTGAGCCTTACTTTGCTAACATGTGAGATGAGTGCAATTGTGCAGTAATTTGAGCATTCTTTGGCATTGCTTTTCTTAGGGATTAGAATGAAAACTGACCTTTTCCAGTCCTGTGGCCATTGCTGAGTTTTCCAAACTTGCTGGCCTGTTGAGTGCAGCACTTTCACAGCATCATTTCTTAGGATTTGAAATAACTCAACTGGAATTCCATCACCTCCACTAGCTTTGTTCGTAGTGATACTTCCTAAGGCCCACTTGACTTCACATTCCAGGGTGTCTAGCTCTAGGTGAGTGATCACACCGTAGTGATTATCTGGGTCCTGAAGAACTTTTTTGTACTGTTCTTCTGTGTATTCTTGCCACGTCTTCTTAATATCTTCTGCTTCTGTTAGGTCCGTTCCATTTCTGTATTTTATTGTACCCATCTTTGCATGCAATGTTCCCTTGGTATCTCTAATTTTCTTTATTTTTCTATTTTTTTTCAATTTTTTATATAAACATCATAGATGACTTGGTCCAGTGAATGCGTCTGCCCTCTATACATGGATATTTTGAACCCACAAATTCAATAAACTGTGCATGGAATTTTCCAGCTGCAATTGAATAAGTTTCTGAATGTGAAATTCAACAATATAGAAGGCCAACTGTATATTTATTGAAAAAAATGTATACATGGAGTCATGTAATTCAAACATGTGTTTTTCAAGAGCCAACTATATAAATACACACACAAGGAAATTATAAGGCACACCTCATTTTTGTTGAGCTTCACTTTGTTATGCTTCACAGATGCTGCATTTTTTACAAATTGGAAATCTGTGGGAATCTGCTCCCAGCAAGTTTGTCAGCACCATTTTTCCAGCAGCATTTGCTTACTTCATGTCTCTGTGACACATTTAGGTAATCCTTGTAATATTTTAAACCTTTTCATTATTATTTTATGTGTTAAAGTGATCTGTGATCAGTGATCTTTGATGTTACTATAGTAATTTCCTGGGGATACTACAGACTGTGCACATATAAGGTGGTGAACCTACTGAAAAATGTTGCGTGTGTTCTGGCAGCTCTACTGACCTGTGGAACTCTCCTCCCCTTTGTCTTCAGTATTCCCTGAGACACAAAAATATAGAAATTAGGCAATTATAACCCTGACGTGAGATGGGAATACCAGACCACCTGACCTGCCTTTTGAGAAATCTATATTCAGGTCAGGAAGCAAGAGTTAGGACTGGACATGGAACAACAGACTGGTTCCAAATGGGGAAAGGAGTACATCAAAGCTGTATATTGTCACCCTGCTTATTTAACTTATATGCAGAGTGCATCATGAGAAATGCTGGACTGGATGAAGCACAAGCTGGAATCAAGATTGCTGGGAGAAATATCAATAACAGATATGCAGATGACACCACCCTTATGACAGAAAGTGAAGAGAAACTAAAAAAGCCTCTTGATGAAAGTGAAAGAGGAGCATGAAAAAGTTGGCTGAAAACTCAACATTCAGAAAATGAAGATCATGGCATCTGGTCCCATCACTTCATGGGAAATAGATGGAGAAACAGTGCAAACAGTGGCTGATTTTACTTTTTTGGGCTCCCAAATCACTGCAGATGGTGACTGCAGCCATGAAGTTAAAAGACGCTTACTCCTTGGAAGAAAAGTTATGACCAATATAGACAGCATATTCAAAAGCAGAGACATTACTTCGCTAACAAAGGTCCATCTCGTCAAGGCTATGGTTTTTCTAGTGGTCATGTATGGATGTAAGAGTTGGACTGTGAAGAAAGCTGAGCGCCAAGAATTGATGCTTCTGAACTGTGATGTTGGAGAAGACTCTTGAGAGTCCCTTGGACTGCAAGAAGATCCAACCAGTCCATTCTAAAGGAGACAAGTCCTGGATGTTCATTGGAAGGACTGATGCTGAAGCTGAAACTCCAATACTTTGGCCACCTCATGTGAAGTGTTGACTCATTGAAAAGACCCTGATGCTGGGATGGATTGGGGGCAGGAGGAGAAGGGGATGACAAAGGATGAGATGGCTGGATGGCATCACTGACTCGATGGACATGAGTTTGGGTAAACTCCGGGAGTTGGTGATGGACAGGGAGCCCTGGCATGCTGCGATTCCTGGGATCACAAAGAGTCAGTCCTGACTGAGCAACTGAACTGAAATGAACTTAACCCTGAAGTGGCCCCTAAATGTTCAAATGAACAGAGGAGTCACATATCTGTGACTTTAAATGAAAACCTAGAAACAATAAAGCTTAGTGAAGAATAAGTAACAAAAGCCAAGACAGGCTGAGGCCTTTTGCACTAAACAGTTAGCCAAGCTGTGAGTGAAAAATGAATGTTCTTGAAGAAAATTAAAAATGCTACCCCAGGAAACACACGAATAAGAGAAAGAAAGCAGTTTCATTGTAGATATGGAGAAGGTATTAGTGTGTGGACAGAAGATCAAACTATCCACAGGTTTCCCTTAGGAGCTACAACTGCCATAGATGGTGAACCGTCCGATGAATCAGAGTGAAATAAATGAGAACCTCCTAGAAAAAGTTCACCATTCCAGATAACATTAAGAGCGTTTGTGGTTCTTTGAAGAGGTCACAATATCAACATTAGCAGGACTTCAGAAGTTCATCTGAACCTTCATGGATGACTTTGAGGAGTTTGAACTTCAGTGGAGAAAGCAAATGCAGATGTGGTGGGTATAGCAAGAGAATTAGAAGTGGAGCCTGAAGATGGAACTGAATCACTTCAATCTTAGAAGAAAACTTTAGCAGAAGAGGAGTTGCTTCTTATAGATGAGTTAAGAAAGTGGTTTCTTGAGATGGAATTTCTAACAGTGCTATGAAGGTTGCTGAAATGACAACAAAAGATTTAGAATACAGTACCTGCTGATAAAGCACAAATTTGAGAAAACTGACTCCATTTTTTTTTAAATTTTATTTATTTTTTTTATTTTTTAATTTTTTTTTCTGACTCCATTTTGAAACAAATTCTGCTGTGAGTAAATTGCTATCAAACAGCCGTGTGTGCTACAGAGAACTAGATCATGAAAGGAAGAATCAGTCATTGCAGCAAACTTCAATCAGACTTCCCAGGTGGCTCTGTGGTAAGGAATATGTCTGCTAATGCAGAAGATGCAAAAAATGCAGGTTTGATTCCTGGATTGGGTAGATCCTCTGGAGTAGGAAATGGCAACCCACTCCAGCATATTTCCCTGGAAAATTCCATGGACAGAGGAGCCTGAGGGCCTAAAGTTCATGGGGTCCTAAAGAGTTGGACACAACTGGGCAACTGGGCACAGACTTCACTATCTTATTTAAAAAAAAAATTTCCACAGACACTCCAACCTTTAGGGACTACCACAGTAATCAGTCATCAGTCATCCACAGCAAAGCAAGACCTGCACTAGCAAAAGGATTAGGACCTGGTCAGATAATGAATCACATTATTTATTTATTTATTTTTAATATAAATTTATTAATTTTAATTGGAGGCTAATAACTTACAATATTGTAGTGGTTTTGCCATACATTGACATGAATCCCCCACGGGTGTACATGTGTTCCCCATCCTGAACCCCCCTCCCAGCTCCCACCCCATCCCATCCCTCTGGGTCATCCCAGTGCACCAGCCCTGAGCACCCTGTCTCTTGTATTGAACTCGGACTGGCGATTCGTTTCACATATGATTCTCCCAAATCATCCCTCCCTCGCCCTCTCACACAGAGTCCAAAAGACTGTTATATATATCAGTGTCTCTTTTGCTGTCTCCCATATAGGGTTACGTGAACTGTGAACTTCCAGATGTTCAAGCTGGTTTTAGAAAAGGCAGAGGAAACAGAGATCAAATTGCCAACATCCGCTGGATCATGGAAAAAGCAAGAGAGTTCCAGAAAGACACCTATTTCTGCTTTATTGACTATGCCAAAGCCTTTGAGTGTGTGGATCACAATAAGCTTTGGAAAATTCTGAAAGAGATGGGAATACCAGACCACCCGACCTGCCTCTTGAGAAACCTGTATGCAGGTCAGGAAGCAACAGTTAGAACTGGACATGGAACAACAGACTGGTTCCAAAGAGGAAAAGGAGTCCGTCAAGGCTGTATATTGTCACCCTGCTTATTTAGGTGAGAAACGCTGGGCTGGATGATGCACAAGCTAGAATCAAGATTGCCAGGAGAAATATCAGTAATCTCAGATATGCAGATGACACCACCCTTATGGCAGAAAGTGAGAAGGAACTAAAGAGCCTCTTGATGAAAGTGAAAGAGGAGAGTGAAAAAGTTGGCTGAAAACTCAACATTCAGAAAACTAAGATCATGGTATCTGATCCCATCACTTCATGCCAGATAGATGGGGAAACTGGAAACAGTGGCTGACTTTACTTTTTTGGGCTCCAAAATCACTGCAGATGGCGATTGAAGCAATGAAATTAAAAGACGCTTACTCCTTAGAAAAGTTATGACCACCTAGATAGCATATTCAAAAGCAGAGATATTACTTTGCTAACAAATGTCTGTCTAGTCAAGGCTATGGTTTTTCTAGTGGTCATGCATGGATGTAAGAGTTGGACTATAAAGAAGGTTGAATGATGAAAAATAGAGGCCTTTGAACTGTGGTGTTGGAAAAGACTCTTTTGAGAGTCCCTTGCACTGCAAGGAGATCCAACCAGTCCATCCTAAAGGAGATGGGTCCTGGGTGTTCATTGGAAGGACTGATGCTGAAGCTGAAACTCCAATACTTTGGCCACCTCATGCAAAGAGCTAACTCATTTGAAAAGATCCTGATGCTGGGAAAGATTGAGGGCAGGAGGAGAAGGGGATAACAGAGGATGAGATGGTTGGATGGCATCACCGACTCAATGGGTATGAGTTTGGGTTAACTCTAGGAATTGGTGATGGACAGGGAGGCCTGGCATGCTGTGGTTCATGGGATCGCAAAGAATCGGACATGACTGAGCGACTGAACTGAACTGAACTGATATAGGGTGATCGTTACCATCTTTCTAAATTCCATATATTTGCCTTAGTATACTGTATTGGTGTTTTTCTTTCTGGCTTACTTCACTCTGTATAATAGGCTCCAGTTTCATCCACCTCATTAGAACTGATTTTAGTATTAAAGTATATTTTTTAGGCATGATTCTATTCTAGGTGTAATTCTATCGATAGACACTAAATAGGCAGACTTAAACAGGCAATTAAGAATATTCAATAGTATTATAAAAGTTTGACTAAAGATTAATTGCAGTAGGTGAGAGAGACTTGACTCTGTTGGAACAAAAGATGGGACTTGTTTAAGCACTGGGTGGAAATGAATTTAAGCAAACTTCAGGAGACAGGGAAGGGCAGAGGAGCCTGGCATGCTGCAGTCCATGCAGTAGCAAAGAGTTGGGCATGATTTAAAGGAAAAGTTTGCTCTTGTGATTCTATGTGCTAGTGTTTGGTTGCTCAGTTACTTCTGACTTTCATGACCTGTGGAATGTAACCTGCCAGGCTCCTCTGTCTATGGGATTTTCCAGGCAAGAATACTGTAGTGGGGTTGCCATACCCTTCTCCACGGGATCTTTCTGACCCAGGGATTGAACCCGGGTCTCCTGCATTGCAGGTGGATTCTTTACTGTCTGGGCCACCAGGAAAGCCTGCTGAAAATTGTTTTTCAAAGATAGGCTCCTAACCTCCCACAGAGATTGGAAGGTCAGGTTGATATCTTTCTTGAAGATTACATTTCAAAGGGATGGCTTCCAGTTTCTTAGGAAAGACATTCCTGGGTTGCAACACTGGCAAGAGGCTATGAGAAGATTGCATCTCAAAGGGGCAGAGGAAAATTTATAATTGGAAGTTTACTAAAGCAAATGCTGTAAGTAAAGAGAGGTCAGGGGCTTGTTCAGAAAGAAATCTCTCTTACATGTATTCAAGCTGAGAACATTAAGGTCTTCTTGGATTATAAACAAATAAACAAACCAAGATTGTGCTGATACAATTTACATTTTCATATAGTATGCCAGCATCATCACTAGCCTATAAACTTTCTTCTAACTTTAACCTTTCTAACTTTGTGAATTTTAGGGTTATAATTTGGGAACTAATGTATATATGACATATCTTCTCGTGCAATACTTATTTATAATACATTACTTGGTCTGTCATCACATTTATTATACAACTTCAGTCTCTCTAACTTCAGATACACAACTTAAAATTTAAAGACTTCTGTGTAACTGGAACTAATTGGTAGATTTTTAGAAAATCTTGTATATCACATAAAAATAAAAATATTTCCATGGAAAGCAGATGTAAATACCCTTTGCAGAACTAAGTAAAAAACACATGTTTTTAATAGATTCTGTGACAAATAATAGCCCTTAGATTTCATCAGTGTAGTACAATACAAATAAATCTGCTTTCATGGGAGAAAGATTGACAACAAACACAAAATTAATAGAAAAGCATTTACATAATACTAGTATGACAGTTGATATTCATTTAAAAGGGTAGTATCCAGAAATTATGGTTCTTTATACTGTAGTTGGATTTCCCAGGTGGCACTAGTGATAAAAAAAATAAAAAAAAAAACCTGCCTCCCAATGCCAGATATGTGGGTTTAATCCCTGGGTCAGGAAAATCCCCTGGAGGAGGAAATGGCAACCCACTCCAGTATTCTTGCCAGGAAAATCCCATGGACAGAGGAGCCTGGTGGGCTACAGTCCATAGGGTCAAAAAGAGTCAGACATGCATATAATACAGTTATAGTTCTTATGGAGAAAAGTAAAATTGCCAAGTACTTGGTGTAAATTCTTACAAATTCATGCTTCTGCATTTCTGTCTCTGCCAGTGTCTCTGCCATTGTGGTGTTAAGTGACTTTAGAGGAGCTGATTAATCTTTCCTCTTCGCCTTGGCCTTTTCATCCATTACATGTGCCTATAGGGAGATCTGTCGGACTAGCACATAAAAGAAGTTCCATCAAAGCATCGAATTTCAAGCCAGAGGAAGAATACAAAATAACAGTGATGCCCAACAGTTTTGCTTTCAGGAACACTTTTATTTCTAACACCTGCATTTCACATCAAATTGTAACATACAGTTGCCTTTGGGACTATGAGGGGAGTGCAGGTGTTGATGCCAACTCTTCAGCCTTTTGGGATCATAATGTGGGCAAAATTCATTGTGATTATTATTGTAACATCACTTTAAATAGTCATGCTGCAACAAATTGTCATTAGCGGGGGATGGAGTGGCATGGAATAATATGAGGAATATCACATAGAAGAGTGGAAACCCATAAATAAGAGCACCATTATTGTCTACTCAAAAAAGGAAGCAAGACATGGTCATGTGTAGAAAAAACAAATACTGGCATGCATAGAAATTAATTACTATCTTTTTCTTATTCCCTCCTTTTAGTCTATGAGATGTGATTGCCAGATGTCAAATTATCTTATTGGGACAACTACAGAGAGAATCACATCCTCCAGACGTTTGACGGTCAACAGCATAGCTGCTAACTCTATATGTGTACTTTGCACTTGAAATGTGGCTAATCTAGATTGAAAAGTAGTGTAGTTATGAAATACACATGAAATTAGAAGACTTGAAGAGAATGTAAATGATTTGTCTTACTTTGTTGGGTTGTTATAACAGAATACCATAGTCTGGGTTGCTTATGTGCTGTGCTGTGCTAAGTAACACTTACTTTATTTGGTAGGAAAGGGTCTTTGCTGATGGAATTCATAATCTTGAAATGAGGTCATCGTGGGTAGACCCTATAGCAAACAACAATGACCGGACAACAAGGACTGGAAAAGGTCAGTTTTCATTCCAGTTCCAAAGAAAGGCAATGCAAAAGAATGCACAAACTACCGCACAATTGCACTCATCTCACATGCTAGTAAAGTAATGCTCAAAATTCTCCAAGCCAGGCTTCAGCAGTACGTGAACCGTGAACTCCCTGATGTTCAAGCTGGTTTTAGAAAAGGCAGAGGAACCAGACATCAAATCGCCAACATCCACTGGATCATGGAAAAAGCAAGAGAGTTCCAGAAAAACATCTATTTCTGCTTTCTTGACTATGCCAAAGCCTTTGACTGTGTGGATCACAATAAACTGTGGAAAATTCTGAAAAACGATGGGAATACCAGACCACCTGACCTGCCTCTTGAGAAATCTGTATGCAGGCCAGGAAGCAACAGTTAGAACTGGACATGGAGCAACAGATTGGTTCCAAATAGGAAAAGGAGTACATCAAGGCTGTATATTGTCACCCTGCTTATTTAACTTATATGCAGAGTACATAATGAGAAACACTGGACTGGAAGAAACACAAGCTGGAATCAAGATTGCCAGGAGAAATATCAATAATCTCAGATATGCAGATGACACCACCCTTATGGCAGAAAGTGAAGAGGAGCTAAAAAGCCTCTTGATGAAAGGGAAAGAGGAGAGTGAAAAAGTTGGCTTAAAGCTCAACATTCAGAAAACGAAGATCATGGCATCTAGTCCCATCACTTCATGGGAAATAGATGGGGAAATAGTGGAAACAGTGTCAGACTTTATTTTTGGGGCTCCCAAATCACTGCAGATGGTGACTGCAGCCATGAAATCAAAAGACGCTTACTCCTTGGAAGAAAAGTTATGACCAACCTAGATAGTATATTCCAAAGCAGAGACATTACTCTGCCTACTAAGGTCTGTCTAGTCAAGGATATGGTTTTTCCTGTGGTCATGTATGTATGTGAGAGTTGGACTGTGAAGAAGGCTGAGCACCAAAGAATTGATGCTTTTGAACTGTGGTGTTGGAGAAGACTCTTGAGAGTCCCTTGGACTGCAAGGAGATCCAACCAGTCCATTCTGAAGGAGATCAGCCCTGGCATTTCTTTGGAAGGAACGATGCTAAAGCTGAAATTCCAGAACTTTGGCCACCTCATGCGAAGAGTTGACTCATTGGAAGAGACTCTGATGCTGGGAGGGATTGGGGGCAGGAGGAGAAGGGGACGACAGAGGATGAGATGGCTGGATGGCATCACTGACTCGATGGACGTGAGTCTGAGTAAACTCCGGGAGATGGTGATGGACAGGGAGGCCTGGCATGCTGCGATTCATGGGGTCGCAAAGAGTCGGACACGACTGAGTGACTGAACTGAACTGATGAGAGAAGCAGCTGGAGAAGGCACTGGCTACCCACTCCAGTACTCTTGCTTGGAAACTCCCATGGACGGAGGAGCCTGGTAGGCTGAAGTCCATGGGGTTGCTAAGAGTCAGACATGAATGAGTGACTTCACTTTAACTTTTCATTTTCATGCATTGGAGAATGAAATCGCAACCCACTCCAGTGTTCTTGCCTGGAGAATCCCAGGGAAGGGGGAGCCTGGTGGGCTGCCGTCCATGGGGTCGCACAGAGTTGGACACGACTGATGCGACTTAGCAGCAGCAGTAGCAGCAGAGAAGCAGCTAGAGATTAGAGGAGAAGGCCATGTGAAGACAGACGAGTTTAGATTTATGCAGTCACAAACCAAAGAAGATCTGGAGTGACCAGAAGTTGGAAGAGCCAACATATATTCCAGAGCCTTCAGAAGAAGTGTGGCCCAGCCAGTACCTTGGCATTGGACTTCCGTCCTCCAGAATCATAAAGCAATAAGTTTCTGTTTTCTTAAACAACCAATGTTGTGGAAGTTTGTTAGAGCAGCCATGGAAAGCTGACCAAATCACCAAATTCTATTCATGCTGCCAATGAAGTATTCTCTCCCTCAAAAAGTAATCCTGTGCCTTCCATAGGATTTTTTAGTCATTTCCTGTCATATCTATTATTTTCTTCTATATCGAACATACTCACTAATCTTTTGTATTTACTTCCTAGAATATTTGTGCATTGAGGAAAGTAACAATACTTCTTACATATCTGTTCCATAGTACCCATGATAGTGCCTCATATATGATACAAAATGCTAATAAATATTTTGCAAATGTTTTACAGACAAAATTGTAAAATCTGCTTTGAAACATTTTTTGATTCTTTTAAGTTCTTAGTGTTTCAACAAGAAGTACAGTGATTTTAATTTTAATATAAAGAATACTTTTGAAATGCAAGATTTAAATATGTTTATTTCATTTCACTCTCTCTCTCTCTTTTATATATATACATATATACCTATGCCCTCCAGATGAAGTGCATTGAAAAATTTATTTGGTTATTTGCTTTTTTAAATGAAATACTTCAGTGGGAATTTTAAAAATCTTGGTTCTATGTAATAATGATCTCAAAGCTAGCAAGGGCTTGAAATTAAAATATTATATCTTGAAGTATAATCATAATTTTTACACACATTCTATCTGAAATATGAGCTGTTGAGACAACCTCTGTGTTAAGAAAGTAAACTGTATCATGTAGGTGAGGTAACTTTCTATAAGACTAAAGGAAAGGTGTAGGTTGTGTATTTTCTTTAAATAATACTGTATACTGCTATCCTTTTGCAAAGCTGCATAAGTACAGTAGAACGTCTCATGAAATATATTTTTGGGTTGAATAGTTGCTAACAGAAGATTGATAACAACATAATTACATAATGTATCAGACAGTATCTTAGTAAATGTTTATATAATGGTTGCTGAGATAAGAAAACACAAAGTGAAAATAGAACTCTCACCTCACTTTAAAAGATACATGTCAACTATTTTAATGTAATTTCAAAAATTTCAGGTTATACAACTTAACATGGTATGTGTACAAAGTAGGAGGAACCATTTCCATCAATATAGAGTTTCCCCCCAAAAGTGTTTTGATCTTATCCTCAAGGTAAATATATTTTCTCACTGAAGTTCCTACACAATCCTTCCACTTGAGGGAATTAAATGTTTAAAAAAAAAAATACTGGTACTAGAGTAAAAAACAAAACAACAACAAAAAATTAAATTATCAACCATTTTATTCTTATTCAGTTAACATATTATGTTGTTATATTATCTGGCATGTAGTAGGGTCCTTCATAAATGTTATTAAGTGAATCAATCTTGCATATGATAGCTTCTTTTTTCGCAGTTGATCTCAATTTTAGAAGACAAAGTTGTATGTTTCTTTTTTTGAAACAATTGCAAGATGATTTTATAAAATAAATTTGCTGGCACATTACTCTTGTAATAATTACCTTTTATAACAGTATCTGAGTGACTACATGTTTTTCAATATGCTTCAGTAGCACAAATATATTACTCTTATTTATCTGCATTGATACTCCATTTTCTTTCCTTCTGTCACAAAGGAACTTTTGCTTTTCTGTTTTCTGGTTCTCTTTCCTCCCACTTGAAAAGGATTGCCTGCTAAGTTGCTTCAGTTATGTCCAACTCTTTGTGACTCTACGGACTGTAGCCCGCCAGGCTCCTCTGTCCATGGCATTCTCCAGGCAAGAATATCGGAGTGGGTTGCCATGCCCTCCTCCAGGAGATCTTTCCAACCTGGGAATGAACCCAGGTCTCTTATGTCTCCTGCATTAGCTGGCAGGTTCTTTACCAGTAGTGCCACCTGGAAAGCCCTGAAAAGGATTATCATTCCATTACTGAGTTGCTGCCATCTCACCTGTATACTTAGCTGTTTCCTATTTATAACACAAATTCTATGTCTTTATATAGATTGAAGTCTATTCCATATTCTTAAATCTCCCTTAATATTCTGTTTTGGTTCCCATTCTTTGTTACAGTCTACTCCATTTTAGACTTATTTCTATTTTTCCCATGGTCTTTAGAGATAAGAGACTCAGGGTTATGGAACAGTTTGATAGTAATTCTTCATCTTGAAGATTTACATGCTATGTCAATTGTGTGAATTAGCCCCCCTCTGCTTTATGTGTCTGAACCCTGTGGTTTCAGTTTCTTATT
Organism: Capricornis sumatraensis; assembly: GCF_032405125.1. NCBI lineage: Eukaryota > Metazoa > Chordata > Mammalia > Artiodactyla > Bovidae > Capricornis > Capricornis sumatraensis. The sequence goes on from NC_091079.1 coordinate 68,648,142, forward strand.
GGTGAATTATTTATTTTCAAGTCATTGTCTTGAAATGTTGTCAGGCTCCCTCTGTCTCACTCAGTCTTTTGGAGGAAATCTCACCAGCTCTCTTTTATTAAAGGCACAACCTCTCAAGACTTTGTTTCCTGCAAGAATATCAGCCCTGTGGCTCCTTACACTATGTAGCCTACTGCCGCAAATCTCTTGGCATTACTCTCAAAACCTCAAACCTCCATGTTACAACCTGGGCTGGTTGCTCTGCCATTCTGTTTCAAATTGGGTATTTGGGGATTTTTATTCTCTATTCAACCCACTCCAGTCCTCTTGCCTGGAAAATACCATGGATGGAGGATCCTGGTAGGCTACAGTCCATGTGGTCACAAAGAGTCGGACACAACTGAGCAACTTCACTTTCACTTTTCATTCTCTATTCTTGAGACACTTATTCACTTATCTCTCATGGATCCTCTATTGCTTGGCTCCTTTTTCTTTTTTTTTGTTTACTCTTATTTTAGTGCCACACATTGCATTAGCTCCCTTAGGAAGAAAAGGTGAATAAAGGTGAATTTTTGAGACCTTGGATATTTGGCAATATCCTTAATCCAATAGGAATATTTGATGGAATAGTTGTCTTGGCATGGAATGTTGGATATTTGCCTATAAATATTAAAGGCTTTCCTTAGTTTATACTTTACATATGGCTCTAGAAGATTCTTACATCATTCTTATTTGTGAACTTCTGAATCAAAAAAAGAAGTTAAGAAACTGAGAGGTGAAGATTTTAGCAGAATCATAGGGACTGAACTAACCCATGCTCGGTCACTAAGTTGTGGTCCTACTCTTTGTGAGTTCATGGACTATAGTCCTCCAGGCTCCTTTGTTCTTTGAATTTTCCAATCAAGAATACTGGAGCCAGTTGCTATTTCCTATTCCAGGGGATCTTTCCCAAACCAGGGGTCGAACCTGTGCCTCTTGAGTCTCCTGATTGGCAGGCAGATTCTTTACCCATTCTTTATCCTTGTATAAGGCTAGACTCTATAATATTAAACTGAAAAACAAATGTTAGCTAGTAACAAACTCATAAACTACCACTATCCTCATATACTTCCCCACCCCATTTCCTCTTCTCTGTCAATGAGCAGAAGAGCAAAATAAGATCTGCCCCGTGTATTAGTAAAGTTGTCAAGATTTGCCGACAAAACTCGTAACACTGATATCGCTCGATTTTGTTTTAAGGTGCCCCTTTATTTTAATGTTGTTTTCAACATATTATAATTTTGTCATCAAGTGTGATTGGTGATCTGTGTAGAATATGGTGCATTCATGTTTTTAGAGTCATCAGAAATTAGAAATTATCTCTTTATTCTACTAAGAAATTCAAAATGCAGAAAAAGAACCATAGTTATGGAATTTTGAACTGTTGGTAACCTTGTTGTGAATATTATTTGTTTAAATGAAATATCCTTGCTTGCTATGGAAAGTAGAATTTTGAAAGCATGTTGTTCAATTTCTAACATAATTGTTTGCTAGCTTTGGGACCTTATCTAAGTTAATTGACATCTCTGAGCATTGGTTTCTTCCTGTGAAAAATGAGACTACTACTAGCTAGTGTGCAATTTTGTGTTAGGAGAAAATAATACATGTGAAAGCTTTATTAGAAGCTAATAAATATATTACTATTAGTATTATTACTAATAATCAAAATTAAAGCAAAATATTTCAAGTTTTAAGCATTCATAAAGTGAGTTCCTTAAAACATTGGATCACTGTGTGAGTTGGGAAGTGAATTTCAGCATTTTCCTTTTTCAGAGAATGCTATCTTTGAAACATATAGCTGTGAACTCCAGGAATTAATTTTCCAAAGTCAGCATAGACACAAATAAGAACATATGATATAATTAAAAAGGAAAGCACCATGCTGCTACATCAGAAGCAGAGTGAGAACAAAAAAGTAGGGATGTCATTTCTTAATAGGAATCAGGAGGAAACAACTTTTTTAAAAATTAAGAAAAAATGAAGACACTGAAATAGCACTCAGCTTGCAATGCTTGAGCACTTCAAAAATTTTATGTTACTGTTGAACCAGCAGAAGAGTCACCAGAGTGCCTCCAGGCTTTAAAGACAATATTTTCCACTCTCTACTTTTGAAAACATACACTTCCTAATTTCCAGAATTTAAATTTACCTGTGCAATAACTGGCCTTCCCCAGTGGCTCAGTTGTAAAGAACCTGCCTGCCAATGCAGGAGACATAAGAGATGTGGTTCAAATCCTGGGTCGGGAAGATCCCCTGGAGGAGGGCACAGCAACCCACTCTAGTATTCCTGCCTGGCGAATCCCATGGACAGAGGAGCCTGGCAGGCTATGATCCATAGTATCACAAAGAGTCGGACACAACTGAAGCAACTTGGCATGCATGTACAGGAATTAACAGGAACAGAGATAATGAGCATACCTTTCATGATACTTAGCTTCATTTTTACCCCTACCTTTGTCAGAGGGAGGATCAGTAGTAAATCTCCAGTAAACAGTATTTATTTCATTTTATCTGCAGTTGTGGATACATATGTAGATGTACTAGTTAGCTTTTGCTGAATAACAAATTATTTCAAAATGGAATGGCCTGAAACAGCCATCTATTTTATCATACACTTTTGTGGCTGAAAAAGTCAGCCACATCTTGGCTGGGTTCTCTCACGGTCTCTTAAAAGACTGCAATCAAGGTGACAGCCAAAGCTGTGATCTCAGTTAAAGGCTCAACAGACTTGGCAGGTTTGGAAGCAGGGAAGAATCAGCTTTCCGGCTCAGTCACTGTCATTGACAGGATTCATTTCCTCTCTCCCTCAGTTCCTTGACACATAGCCCTCTCTAAAGGGCAGTTCACAGTGTGGAAGCTGGCTTCAGTCAAGCAAGTGAGAGAGCAAGAGAAGACAAGCAAGAAAGAAACCAGTGTCATTGTCTAAGCTGTGAGCTTTTCGCTGTAGTCTGTCCATTAGAAGTAAATCCCTAGATCCAGCCCTCATGCAGGAGCATGGATCGTGTACAGTCCTAGAATACTTAGAAGGTGAAGGTCATTGACAGCTTTCATAGAAACTGACTGCCACAACAGACCACAAATAGATACATAAATATGTACATATATGCATATACACAAAAAGATACAAATAGAAACTTGTTCATGTTAAATACTTAGTAACCCATCCATTTTAAAGTGTCTTATTTCTTCTAATCAGTCCTTTTGGTTGCATGAAAAATGTTTAGATTTAGATAACTACAACTGTTAACTGAAGTGTTCTTGAAAATTTATGTTTCCTAATTTCTGAATGATGTCATTTCTAAAATTTGTAGAGAAAATAAAGAGTAATGTTTGCCTAAAGAATGGTGTTTAGACAAAGTATAATCCAGTTTCAGTTGGCTGCAGATTATGTCCTTGTTACATTTATTTTCAATTGCTTATATTTTTCTAAAAAGATGGTTTCAAATTTTCAAGTATTTGGACAAAGTATTTTTAAAACATTAGTTACTTCACATATTCTATAAACATTATTTCCAAGTTATGAGGTTCTAGTAACTTGCTTGTTGTTGTTGTTTAGTCGCTAAACCATATCCAATTCTTTTGCAATCCATGGACTATACCCCCCTGGCTCCTCTGTCCTTGGAATTACCCAGGCACGAATAGTGACAACTAATTCATTTCTTAAAAAGTATGTGTAGAAATCCTTGTTACATATGAATATGAAAATAAAAAAAAGAGTAATAAGCTTAAATTATTATCAAAGGCAATAGAGGAAAAAGTTAAACAGTATATTGGCTATTTTACAAAAAAAGAAGTTTAAGGTCAACATTACTATGATTAATATATTTCAAAGAAAACATATAGCTATGTTTTAACATTAAAAATAGCTTACTGCCATTGATGTTGAATAATCATCTCATATTCCTCTGAGGGAATTTTAATAGCAGAGGTGTCTTACATTTCTTCTACTAAAGGAATTCACATTTTCTGGCTCATGGCTATTGATACCCATAATAAGAGCAAGTTTCACATAAATATCAAGTTCGTTACATTTACAGAGGCACTTTGGTAGACCAAGCTCAGGAAGATAATATCAGTTCATTTTGAGAAATTCTCTTTGGAGTTCTGATAAGTCAATTATTAAAGAAAGTAATTATCCAAAAGCTGAGGTGAAATTCAGCACACCATATTTAATGAGCCCTGTCAATCATCAATGAGAATAAAGGTGACTCAGGTATAACTGAGCACATAAATTCCCTATCTTCATGAAATATATATTCTAATGGTGGTAGATAAGAAAAAAATATAACACATCATTTGTTAGAAAATAATAAGTGCTATATGGAGAAAATAAAGAAGAAAAGGTAAAGTATAGGAGAAATATAAATTACCTCAGATATGCAGATGACACCATCCTTATGGCAGAAAGTGAAGAGGATATAAAGACCCCTTTGATGAAATTGAAAGAGGAGAGTGAAAAAGCTGGCATAAAATTCAGTAGTCAAAAAACAAAGATCATGGTGTCCAGTTCTATCACCTCATGGCATATAGATGGGGAAACAATGGAAACAGTGAAAGATCTTATATTCTTGGACTCCAAAATCACTGAAGATGGTGACTGCAGCCATAAAATTAAAAGACACTTGCTCCTTGGAAGAAAAACTGTGACCAACCTAGACAGCATATTAAAAAGACATTACTTTGCCGACAAAAGTCCATATAGTCAAAGCTATGATTTTTCTAGTAGTCATGTATGAAGGTGAAAATTGGACAATAAGAAGGCTAAGCACTGAAGAATTGATGGCCTTTGAGCTGTGGTGTTGGAGAAGACTCTTGAGAGTCCCTTGGATAGCAAGGAGATCAAACAAGTCAATTCTAAAGCAAATCAACCTTGAGTATATTCATTGGAAGGACTGATGCTGAAGTTGAAGCTCCAATACTTTGACCACCCAATGTGAAATGCCTGAAACAGACCCTGATGCTGGGAAAGATAGAACGCCGGAGGAGAAGGGGATGACAGAAGACAAGATGGTTGGGTGGCATCACCGACTCAAAAGACATGAGTCTGAGCAAGCTCCGGGAGATGGTGATGGACAGGGAAGCCTGCTGGGACTTGGGGTTGCAAGGAGTTGGACATGGCTGAGTGACTGAACAACAACAAAGTTATGGTAGGGGATAATGATTATGGGTTAGAATTTCAATCTGAAGGATACTATCAGTAATCTGGTGACCTTTGAGAAATGACCAGAAGAAAATGAAAGCCACATCATGAAATTCCTGGGGTGGGGGGAACACTTTCCAGGCAAAAGGAAAAGAGCAAAGACTTTGAGTATGGAGTGTACTCAGTAGACTCAAAGATCAGCAGGGAGCTTAGGGAGACTGAACTGGGACAGATGACTAGATAGAATAAGAAGCAAGAGAAGTAACAAGGCTCAGACCAAGCAAGATCTTAGAAGCCATTGGAAGACATTGGTTTATATAATATTTGCTCACCCTTATTTGTATCAGAGAAATAAAAGTTAAAAGCAAACAAATATCATTTCATATCACTAGGGTAGAAAAACTGGTTCATGATTACAAACATTGGTGAGAATTTGAATGAACACCAATTACTGCTGGTAGAATTCTGAATTCTAGAGCAGATTTGTAAAGAAATTCATTTACTCCTGACACAGCAACTGCATTTCTATCTTTATAGAGAAACACTTTTATATGTACTCCAGAAGAAATACACAAGAGCATAGTTATTATATTTATTGTATCAAAAATTGGAAACAACCCAAAGGACTTAAAAGTCACACAATGAACTGTTGTATAGCAGAGAAAATAAATGAACTAAAGTTGTGAGAAAGACTAACTTTGAATCTATAATATTAAATAATTGGGACTCTTTGGTGGTCTAGTGGCTACAACGCTATGCCCCCAATGCAGGGGGCCATGGTTAGATCCCTGGTCAGGGAACTTAGATCTCACATCTCTATGAGATCTATGAGTAAGAGTTTGTGTGCCACAACTAAACAATTTGCATGCCACAATAAAGATGTGAGATCCTGCATGCCACAGCTAAGACCCAGTGCAGCCAAATAAATAAATACTTTAAAATAGTTATATAAGTTACTATATTCAGAATAATATCATTTTAAATACTTACAACAAATGGATGAACATTTATTTTGTTTATGGTATAAAGGATAAGATATAATATAAATAAATATGGAATAAAGGATAAGAAATAACAGTTACAAATCTCTTAATAATAACCTGTTGGGAGATAGCTGGGGGATAAAATGGGGGAGAAGTAAATAAAAATATGTGGTTATCATTACTGTTCTTGTTCCAAAATTGAGTATATAGTTCATCAGTATTGCAAAGGCTTGTTATGTATATCAAATATTGTTAAGTAGATCCCTTATATATAAGTAATAACACAAGCATAATAAAATTTATGTAATGCCAGATGACTTAATTATATCATATTACTGTAGATTCAGATTTAACATTTTACTAAAGCATGCTATTAGTTTCCTGCGGTTTTTGTAACATATTACTATAACCTCAATAGCTTGAAGCAACAGAAATTCTCATAACCGTACGAGCTAGAAGTCCTAAACCTGGCAGGCCCTCACTCTCACTGGGAGTGAATCTGTTCTTGGCTTCTCCCAGCTTCTGGCAGTGGCGGACGCTGGGCTTTCTTTGGCATGTGGCCGAACCTCTATAATCTCTGCCTTTGTCTGCATATTGTCTTCTCCGCCGTCTATGTGTTTTCTCCTCGTTTACCTATCTATAATTATCGATTTAATATCTTTACAGTGTAAACTATACTGGGGGCTTCCCAGGTAGCTCATTGGTAAAAGAGCTTCCCTGCTAATGCAGGAGACACCAGTCATATTCCTGGGTTGGGAAGATTCCCCTGAAGAAGGAAATGGCACCCCACTCCAATATTCTTGCCTGGGAAATCCCATGGACAGAGGAACCTGGTGGTCTATCAGACATGACTGAGCAACTAAAACAACAAGCAGCAATCTATCTCCAGTCTCTACTGCCTTTCTATTTTAAGGAAATTTGTGATTGGATTGAGAGAATAGCATTGAAATATATACATTACCATATGTAAAATAGGTAGCCAGTGGGAGTTCAATGTATGATGCAAGGACCCCAAAGCCAGTGCTCTGTGACAACCTAAAGGGGTGAGAAGGGAGTTCAAGAGGGAGGGGACATGTGTATACCTAAGTCTCATTCATGTTCATGTATGGCAAAAACCATCACAATATTGTAAAGAAATTGCTCACCCTAATCATCCAGGACTATATCACTTAAAAATCATTAATTTATTCACATCTGCAAAGTTCCTTTTTCCAAGTAACATTAACAATCACAAGTTCCAGGGATTTGCCCTTATATTCAGAATCTAAAAATAAGTGATGCAAATGAACTTATTTACGAAACAGAGTCTCATAGACTTCGAGAACAAACTTATGGTTGCCATGGGGCAAAGATGGGGGAAAGTATAGTTAGGGAGTTTGAGACCACTATGGCAATGGCACCCCACTCCAGTACTCTTGCCTGGAAAATCCCATGGCTGGAGGAGCCTGGTGGGCTGCAGTCCATGGGGTCGCTAAGAGTCAGATACAACTGAACAACTTCACTTTCACTTTTCACTTTGATGCATTGGAGAAGGAAATGGCTACCCTCTCCAGTGTTCTTGCCTGGAGAATCCCAGGGACAGGGGAGCCTGGTGCGCTGCCGTCTATGGGGTCGCACAGAGTCAGACACGACTGAAGCGACTTAGCAGCAGCAGCATGTACACACTGCTATATTTTAAATGGGTAACCAACAAGGAGCTACTTTATAGCACAGGAAACTATGCTCGACATTATGTGGCAGCCTGGATGGAAGGGGAGTTTGGGGGAGAATGGATCCATGTATATATATGTCTGAATCTCTTTGCTGTGTATCTTTAACTATCACAGCATTGCTAATCAGCTATACTCCAATAGGAAATAAAAAGTTTAAAATACTTTAAAATAATTTTTAAAAAACTAAATAAAATGAATAAAATGCATATTATACATGTAAAGTATTAATAATGATATTTGTTTTTAAAAAGTTTCAGGGACTTGATTTGCATGTCTTTTGCAGGGATATTTTTCATCTTACCACAGATAATTATGATATTTAATTAATATTACTTGACTAATCAATTTAACAAATGGAAATGAAGTCTTTCACAATCATTAAAATATATTCCTTAAATGCACTATATAGGGTAGACAAATTTTATAAATTTTATAAATGTGTAAAAATCTGCTCGATGGTATGTCTACCTACTCCTCTGAAATCCTGCACATCCATTTCATAAATCATAGAGCTTAAAACTATCTCAGTTGCTGGAGGTCGGTTACTGGCTTTCCTTGCCTCTAGGCACAGCTACATGGGTGAGAGGTATCTATTCTGTTCTTAAAGGTCTCCAGCAAAAGAGATTATATAACCTCTCCCAGCAACACATTTTGGCATTTCAAGCACTGAATATTTAAAACCTAACTCTTACATTCCAGAGGCATGGGAAATAGCAAAAGCTTTACAACTTGCACATTTACTGAAAAGTTCCAACAGTTGATATAGTGGACAGCATAGATGAGGCAAATAAAGAAAACCAGAATGATGAACAGACTTCTTTTTTATATTATCACTGATACTATGAAACTCAGATACAATCTGGCAGAGGGATATGTTATGATCTTGCTTTTTCCTAGTCTTTTGAGAAAAAAAAAATGTTTCCCCTTAAAAAACAAAACAAAACAACTTTAGCCTAAGGTGATTGAAAAATATATGAAGACAGTCTTTCAAATTCGTTTCACTCTTGCAAATTTTTGTCTCTAATGCAGAGAAGAGGGAATGATGCTGGAGTAAAGGAGGACAAAAAGCAAATATAGAAATGAAACTTAAGCACAAAATAATCTAGTTGTTCTAACTCTTAAACTATATAGAAATTCGATGATCCCACTTTATAAGATGTAAAATGAGGATAGATATGTTAAAATCATCTGGTATTTTATGAAATGGAAGAAATTTAATCTAGAATGGAATTATTTAATAGCAAAGCAACCTTTGTCCATCATATTTTATCTCTTTTATATTCTCAGATACTAACATAATTTCCACAGATACATGGTTCCATCAACATTCCACCATGTTCCCAAGGCAAAACTATCACGTGATTCATTGTCTTTGGAAATCAGTGATTTTATAAATAACTGCTTTGTACGTTATTTCAGAGATTGTAAAGGGTGTGGTATGGCTATTCTACCTTCAGAATAAAAGCAGCAAAGGAATATTCTAGGTGTTTCTGGGCCACTACCTAAGTGTGATAAATGTGGAACTGTTTTTCTATATTTCCATATCCTTGAGATTCAGTACAAAGTAGTACAATCTACTTATCTGTAATACAATCTACTTATCTGTAATGTGTGCCTGTGTGCACAGTTGCTCAGTCATGTCCAACTCTTTGGGACCCCGTGGACTGTAGCCTGCCGGGTTCTTCTGTCCATGGAAGTTTTTAGACAAGAATACTGGAGTGGGTTGCCGTTTCCTCCTCCAGGGTATCTTCCAGACCCAGGGGTTGAACTTGCATCTCCATCCTGCTCCTGCATTGGCAGGCAGATTCTTTACCACTGAGCCACCTGGGAAGTCACCTAAAACTATTTTAAAAGTTTTTCTGAGAACTTTTATTTGAGAAAGAATTGAGTTGAATTCTGAGTGCTTCTTGATTATTAGTATAAATTATCTATCATTTCTTATATGTATCTTGCTTACAATCACTGTATTTAATGCAATTAATTCAACTCTCTTGATTTTTAAAAGGTGATCATAATTTGGCAATGTGCCTAATCTTTGATGAAACTGCTTAACCATTGTACTTGAAAGAATGCTGTATAGGTAGCATGCTTCTCAGATATCATGCAGCATGTGATCAATTTAAAGAAAGTGTTAAATCTAAAGAAAGTGAAAGTCACTCAGTCGTGTCCGACTCTTTGCGACCCTGAAGTATCAAGTATCGGAGTTTCAGCTTCAGCATCAGTCTTTGCAATGAATATTCAGGACTGATTTCCTTTAGGATGGACTGTCTTATAAATTAGTCTGGATGTGGAAGGATGGGGAAAGGAGACTGAGGAGGGTAACAAACTGTGAACAATGGAATGTCTTTTTTTTTCATGATAATGCTCTTAAGAAAATTGTATTTCTACCTTAATGTTAGGTATAGATTGAAACTGAAACTGAAGCCGCTCAGTCATGTCCGACTCTTTGCTACCCCATGGACTGTAGCCTACCAGGCTCCTCAGTCCATGAAATTTTCCAGGCAAGAGTACTGGAGTGGGTTGCCATTTCCTTCTCAGGTATAGATGAACATGTTTTGAATTGCAAATATAAAAGACATGCAGTCAATTTTTCAGTTGCAAAGTCTTTACTTTAAATGTTCTTCTGTAAGTTAGTTTAGGATAGCAGAGTATTTTATGATGGCAAATTTCCCAACAAAATAGTAGAACTTCTTTTAAGTGCAGAGAAATTGTTATTACTTACTAAAGTCTCTGAACATAGAAAATAATTCAGGACAAATCTCAGTCCATTGTTTACTTTTTAATATCTTTTTTTTTGAATTATTCATCTTGAGGACCCAAAGGATTGGCCAGCTTTTTTTCCCTTACACTTTCTTTATTATGTTTGACCAGGTATGTTTTCTCAAATAGGTTGAGTAGATTGAACAGGAATAGTAAACCTAGGCAATGAGACAGAAATTTACACAGCAGGAGAAGCATTTGGGGAAATGATAATGAGAGACCATGAGGGTTTTCTAGTACAGCATCCCTTTCCTTTAAACACCACCACTCTACACCCCAAAATACAACTTTAGATTATTTTTTAATGTTGTTTTGTAAACAGTGGTATCTGTAATAGTGGAAGAAAAGGGGAAAATAAAAAGAAAATCCTGTTTTGTATATGAGGAGTAAACAAAATGTGTCTAAATCCTTGAAAAACTGCTCACCATAAGCAGTCTTGAGTGCAAAATCATTGGTCCATAATAAACTGCTTTGTATACAAAATGTTCATAGAAAGAATGACAATAAATCATATAAACACAAGATTTTTAAAATTTTACTACAGGTTGTGATTTCTTTTCAAAATGAATGAAAACCTTGTTTTGAGTCATCGTGATAGGTTATCAGAGAAAATTATACTAAATGGCATATAAATGCAGGTAATATTGAATGAAATATTTGTTGTCACTGATAGAATCGATGTAATTCATATGTCAGGATGATGTAATCAAGACCCAGGAATGACTTATACAAAGAATTGATTTCTCAACAAATTGAGGGAAAATTGATACTATAGGAAGAATATCACCTAGGGCAGCCTCACAAACTGATAAAAATGGCTTTACAAATGGTAAAAGTATTAGAAGGAAATATTTAAGGCACCAAACCAACTCTCTTTTTATACATCTTGGTTCTATGACTCAAATGTATAAACTACTGAACATACACTGATGTCATCTGAGCAACCAAATGTCTCAGGAATTGTTGTTTTATAATCATAGCAGCTCACATGTTGAAATTATTTTTGCTTCAGTGTGTATTTTATTAAGGGTTATCTTAGGAAATAAAATTCGTCAAGGAAGGGAGGATGTGAAATGACAGATATGTCAATCAGTCTGATCCCTTAATTCCTAAGGTAGAGGTTAGGATTTGGCTGATGGCCTTCTTCTACAACCTATGAAATGGACAGTATAAAATTTTTATAAATTACATTAATTGAATGTTTCAGGTTTCATTTTAGTGCTCCTTCTACTTGGTCATTTGCTGGAGAGCTGAGGATCTAGGAAAGAATCAAGAACTGCAGTGTTGTGTCAGCTGATTCTAACTAATCTAGGGAGGGGGAGGGGAAATAGCTTTATTCATATAGAACATATTTTAAATATGCTTGCAATGCTTACAGAAAAACATAGGCAATGAAGAAGCGGTTTCTGTGATGGATCTTTACTTAGCTCTTTTGATCACCAAAAATAAGATATGGTCATGAAAAGCCAGGAGAAAGAGAGCCTACTTCTAATTTAAAGCTTTAAGCCAAAAGAATGAAAGGATCTTTTGTAGCTGATATGTGGAATAAATTAGCTCATAAGTCTAGGGATTTCTGCACTGGACATGGGGTTGAAGACTTGCAAATAAATAATGTGATGTTTTCAGCTTCACCTCTGCACTTTTCTCCTTAAATGACAGGTGTAGTAGATGCCTGACCAAGATCGTTTAATATTCTCAAAACTAAAGGATACACACAACAAGTAAGGACTTTTTTTCACATGACATATGTTGGAAATATCTCCAATAATCAGGTTGAAATATTGCTAAGTCATGAACTTCCCGACAGTTATCCTACTTAGGTACTGTATTTCCTAAATTCTGAGGCAAAGTTTATCTAACAGAGGAAAAGAATAACAAGGCAGAGTATCATACTAATCAAGGTCAGATGCACTAGTTAAAATCAGTTCAAAGTCTGAAAGTGAATAGCAAGCAAAATAGCAAAAATATTTGTCTTCAGAGAAAACAGTCAATTTGAAGGTAAGCAGACATTATCACTGAGGTGAGAAGGTGGGAAATTCTTTTAGAAGTATCTAGGAATACTTTCCATTAACTTTTTTTTTTTTCCAAAAAGATTTAATGTTTTTTTTTTCTTCCTAGATTTAAAATTTAACTGTTTACCCTGAAGAAAATGTCTTGACACTTCTGTAGAACTGACAGACAGATATGATCAATAAGAAAAATGTGACAACTCCATCACTGAGACTCTCACTTTGGAAGCTCCTAGTCATGTCTAAAAATTTTCTTGCCAAATTTTACTTTTAAAAACTAAGTAAAACTAGGCAAACAGAACAATCATTCAGTGAATTCTAAGTTAGTTATAAAATCATATAGCATGGAATGCTAAAACCAGACCATTCAGATAAAAAAAAAATAATAATCACATGAAACTTTCTTAGCAAGGGCTAAAGGGACCATGGAAGTTAGAGAAATAACCATGCAGAGGAAATATGCCAATAATAGGAGAACAAACTAGTGCACAAAACTGGGGAAAATGATATCTAACACTGTTATGACAGAGCCTAATACAGAATCCCATGATTAAAGTGAAAAACAGTCATTCTGTAGTTGTATGTTGCAGATGATGCCTTATTGTGCGAAACATGATAAATTTTTAGCAATGCAAATATTTATAAAATTAAATTAAACATTTATTTTTCAAGTAAAAAAATGTCCTTAGGAAGCAATATTTGGTAAACTTGGTTCCACTTCAGTTCGATCATTAAAAAAAAAAAAAAAAAAAATTCTGAAGTTCCGCTATGGGTCTGATGGCTGAAGCTTTCCTTTGGTGAAAGTCTGATTTTAAGTCTGTGATTTAAAACCAAACAATCAACAAACAAGCAACAAAAATTCTCTAAGGACCAATGTTCTTAAGCTCACTTCTTGTTTTGCTTCATTTTTCTGTATCTTTTAGGTTTTATATCTGTATAGAGTAAATTTCTTGCAATATCTTGCTGTGAATCTGACAAATTTGCTTTCACGGTACTAGAAACTTAATATTATATCCTCTCAGACATGACTACTATCCAAGTAGGGAATAAGTACAAAAATGACTACAGAGTTTGTTGGTATGTTGGTACTTTTTAAGGTTATCATTAATTTGTGAGAAATAAATAGCCAAGAGTCAAGTTAATAGAAGGTACTTTGGAAGATTTCAAGTCCTTCAGGAATGCATTATTTAAAGAATTTTTTCTCTTCTTCAAGATCTATGGAATTCCTGAACTATGGTAGGTGAGAGGGTTTGTGTTGGGTATAGACTACATAATACTCTTTTCTCCCATGGAGTTTTTATTATAGAGTTCATATTTCCTTATAAGTCTTAAGACTGCCATTGGTGCTGGTTTTTGTTTTTGTTTTTTTTTTTTCTTAAACCTGAGGCTGATTGAAGAAAGTATGTAGCCAGCAGTATCTGTAACATAAATTAGTTATAAGGTCTGTGATTTGGCTGACAGCAGGAGCAGATCACATCAGTGTTTGCTGGTTTGTGTTGGCATTATTCTGACTCCAGAGCAGGCAAACACTCTCACAACTTCAGACTAGTGTTACCTAGCCAGCAGATATTTTCAGGCTGTTTTAACATTACATAGCTTCCAATGTATGTACATAATGCACTTGAATACATGCATACAATAGTGTGTGTGTGTGTAAAAATCTCTTCTGCCTGTGCTTTGCTTGTTCTTTTCCATACATGAGTGGGTTTTGTATTTTGTTTTACTTTTCTCATAATCATTTCAGTGGACAAAAACTGCCATGTCAAACTGACATGTCTGTCTATCAGGGTGACTCTAGGCCATTTAAGAAATATAATCAAGGATGTGATATGATCCGATTTGCATTTTTAGGATCACTTTGGCAGCAGTGTGAAGGATGGAGTAGAAGCTATGCTTTTAGAGTCAGGGAAAACATTTAGCCTTTATTTGATTGTCCATGTGAGAAATAAGGCAATTCTGTGGAGCTGAAGAGAATGTTGTTCAAGATATTTTTATGAGACGGAACTAATTGTTGTCAAGGGAATAAAATTATGGGGTGGGTGGAGTTTTGCTGGGAGGGTTTGCTAATATAAAGGAGGGTTTAAGAGTTTTCCTCTTGAGTAAACAGGTTGATGTAGAAGTCACTCCCTGGAAAAGGAATATGGGTGACAGAAGGCAGAGTTGGTCTTGAGGAAAGAGTGGCAAAGATGATTTCGAGCTTGCTAAATCTGTGATTTTTATATGGCAGCAACTGATTAAATGGATGAATTTTCAGCAAGCACTTGATTAAATGAATCTGTCTCAAAAAGAGAAATTCATTGGAAATACAGTTTTGGGAGTTACCAGAATAGGAATTAAAATTATAGGTGTTCCTGAAGTCAACAAGAAAAAAGATATATGCTAAAAATAAAGAAACCATCTGCCTATGCAGGAGACATGGGTCCAATCCCTGATCCAGGAAGATCCCTCATGCTGCAGAGCAGCTAAGCCCCGGTGCCACAATTGTCAAGCCTGTGCTATAGAGCTCAGAAGGAACAGCTTCTGAAGCCTGCATGCACTAGAATCCACGCTTCATGACAATGCAAAGCACTCAACAATGAGCCACCGCAGTGAGAAGCCTGCACGCTACAACTAAAGATTAGCCCCTGCTCGTCACAACTAGAGAAGAGCCCATGCAGCAGTGAAGACCCAGCACAACCAAAAACAAATACATAAATAAAATTATTTTAAAAATAAAGAAAAATAAAGAACCCAAGGACAGGAATTTGGAGAACATGAACAAAGACCAACTTTTGTGTTGGTTGAAGTTTAAGAAAAAGTATGTCGTTGAAAAAGGTTTGAATTGCTGGAAAAGAGTTGAGAGAATACTTGAATGTAAACTGAAAAAGTGAGAGATATTTTAATAGACTTTTCAGAAGAGTGTAAATATCTGCTACTTTATATCATACCAACAGTTATAGTAGAACCCTAAGTCATATCAAGAAAGTGTTATATTAAAATGTGCTGATCTTCCTTTCATTGCATTATATACATGAGTACGTGTATACTGATTACCTGGATTACATGATTTTTTATATGAAAGAAACATCATCGATAATTTGAGAAACAATGGTTCACAGTCATGCATATCTTCCAAATATGGTCATGTATTAATACAGAATGTGGAAAATTACTCTCATTGATACCACTACCAATTTAATCAGAAAATTCTTTAAGTGTTGGCAAGCTGTTAGTCTCAGGGTGACAGGTACAAGGTTTTGAAAGCTAACTTTCTCTTAAAAGATCAGATTTTACAATTAGCAATGATTCAGTTAAGGCCAGTTAACTTCTTGAAGTGACAGGCTTAGTTTGTTCTTTTGTGGGGAGATATTCTGCCAAATACTCAAATCTGAATAACCGTTGTTTACTGGCCATTCTTTTAAGGAAGAATTAAAAGAAGCTGTTCTTTCACCTAGCAACTCACATGTACATATGCTTTTCCACCAAAAAACTTTCATAATTTTGTACCTAAAGACAATGTTCATATTTCCATACCTGGCAGAGGTGTACTTTAAGGTACGTTCTGTTTCATTATAAAGAATTTTAAAAGGACACATATGTAGGAATTCAGATTTAGTATAATTTATAAATTTTACTGCTTGATCAGGGCCTTCCTAAGTAAACTTTATTGTTTTTTTTCCCAAGAGAATATGGTTAAGTGAAAAATAAAAATATATCCTACTATAGTTTGTTAACAGTCACAATTCGTGCCCTTTTCCTTCACCAATTCCTTTCCAACTTCAGTACATCCAGCACAAAAAAGCAATAACATCATAGTGTTTTGATAAATTTTGACTTTATGGAACCCTGAAAACATCTCAGAGATACGCAGGAATCCGTTGACCACACTATGAAAACCACTGAAAAATAATCTAGACAAGATGCAAATATTAAACACAGACGGAATGAAAGAAACATGTGAATGTTTTTTGCTCTTTATATACAAGAATAAAGTAGAGATTATATCTAGGTGAAATCTTATCTTAAGACAAAATAAGAGAAAATATGATTTTACTAGGTGCCTTTCAGGACTAAGATTATTGTTTAAAAGTAAAGATAAAAGCAAATACAGTAAAACAGGCAATGGTGATATACTCTGTATGCTCTTTATTCTATCATCTTGCTTTTATGACATGTAGTGATGCTAAACATTTCCAGGCTTCTTTGACTTTTCTGTTCTTTTGAATGTGTTGAGCAGTCCTTCATCTAGAACTGGTATTATGTACCATTCATTACTGCCAATGTTACACGGGAAAGCTACTTGGACATCTTAGGCACAGCTGCCTTATCATCTCTCAGAATTCAGTTTCTTCTACGTTTCTTTAAAATGTCAGTTGTTATCCATTCTCAATTCCTTATATGGACCAAATTACTCAGCTGCATTGAAATGTGTTCAGAGAGCTCGCAATGGCCAATAACATTAAACAAATTCTAGAGAGAAAATAAGAGCCTTGGGTGTGTATATGTGCTAATCCTGCACACAAACTATATGTACTTGTGTATTGTGCTATGTGTGCTTGTATACTGAGACTAGTACAAAAGAATTTCTGTCCACAATATTTGTGTTTTGAGATAAATTGTATCTATAGTGTTTAGGTTACTTACAGACATAGAAAAAGAGAATATTTAATGATTATCTTTTACAATCTGCTTTTTTATAGTTAACATATAAAATTATTTCACACTTTAAGTAATTATCTGTATTAGCCATGTCTTCCAGAGAAATGTAACCAAGAGTAGATTATATAAAAATGCACTCATATATACAGACAGAGGGAGAGAGTGAGATTTTAAAGAATTGGCTTGCACAATTGTGGGAGTCAGTGAGTCCAGAATTTGTAGGACGGACCAGTGGGACAAACTGGAAACTTGGTCAGTCTTTGATACTGTGGTACTGAAATGTAATTTCTTCTCAGGGAAAAGTGTTTTGCTCTTAAGACCTTCAATTGATGGGTGAGGCCCACCTTATCAATCAAGGGTAATCCCCTTTACTTAAAGTCAACCCAAGTTAAGCACATATACAAAATACAACATCTTCATTCAGTTCAGTTAAGTTCAGTTCAATCGCTCAATCATGTCCGACTCTTTGTGACCCCATGAATCGCAGCATGCCAGGCCTCCCTGTCCATCACCAACTCCTGGAGTTCACTCAAACTCACGGCCATCGAGTCAGTGATGCCATCCAGCCATCTCATCCTCTGTCATCCCCTTCTCCTCCTGCCCCCAATCCCTCTCAGCATCAGAGTCTTTTCCAATGAGTCAACCCTTCACATGAGGTGGCCAAAGTACTGGAGTTCAGCTTTAGCATCATACCTTCCAAAGAAATCCCAGGGCTGATCTCCTTCAGAATGGACTGGTTGGATCTCCTTGCAGTCCAAGGGACTCTCACATGTCTTCTCCAACATCACAGTTCAAAAGCATCAATTCCTCAGTGCTCAGCTTTCTTCACAGCCCAACTCTCACATCCATACATGACCACAGGAAAAACCATAGCCTTGACTAGATGGACATTTGCTGGCAAAGTAATGTCTCTGCTTTTCAATATGCTATCTAGGTTGGTCATAACTTTTCTTCCAAGGATTGAACATCTCTTAATTTCATGGCTGCAGTCACCATCTACAGTGATTTTCGAGCCCAAAAAAACAAAGTCTGACACTGTTTCCACTGTTGCCCCATCTATTTCCAGTGAAGTGATGGGACCAGATGCCATGATCTTCGTTTTCTGAATGTTGAGCTTTAAGCCAACATTTTCACTCTCCCCTTTCACTTTCATCAAGAGGCTCTTTAGTTCCTCTTCACTTTCTGCCATAAGGGTGCTGTCATCTGCATATCTGAGGTTATTGATATTTCTCCCAGCAATCTTGGTTCCAGCTTGTGCTTCCTCTAGCCCAGCGTTTCTCATGATGTACTCTGCATATAAGTTAAATAAGCAGGGTGAGAATATACAGCCTTGACGTACTCCTTTTCCTCTTTGGAAACAGTCTGTTGTTCCATGTCCAGTTCTAACTGTTGCTTCCTGACCTGCATATAGGTTTCTCAAGAGGCCAGTCAGATGGTCTGGTATTCCCATTTCTCTCAGAATTTTCCACAGTTTATTGTAACATCTTCATTAGCATTTAATAAAACAACTTGGTACTATTGTATAGTCAAATTGCTACCTGAGACTAATCATCATACCACTAATGGAATCTGTGATGGACAGGAGCAGTCTCTTCTGCAACATTACTTGGTTGTTACATATACATTCCAATTTCACTTTTTAATTCAGCACAAGGTCTAAAACTAGTCTTTGAGATAATTGTATCCCAAGGGGAATGAAGTCGGGCACCACTTTGGGTCATGGATTCTTTGGCTTTATTTTGAGAAAGAGGATTTGAGGTGGCAAAATTCTTTCTCACATTAGGATATGGAGATTATTCTCAAGTTAAACCTTAAATGTCTGTGCTTAGAGTACCTTGTACTGGTAAGTTATAATGAATCCCTTCAGTATTGGAATAATTTCATGAAATGAATGTTTTATTTTAATAAATAGAGCTAGGACAGCCTAGTAAGAGCTTGATGGAGAGAGTAAGGAGCCAAGCAAAACAGAACAGCAAGTCACTTTTTGCTGTTTGCTAATAATGATCCATTTATCCTTTCAGCCTTGCAGAAGTTCTCTGCTTAGTTTCCTTTTATTCTTAATCCCAGAAAGTGTCCCATTTCCGGCTGACATACTTTTGTTCCTCTGGGAAACAAAGTACCTCTTAAAGAATCTGCCTGGAAATCTCATGCTTATTTCCTTGTGAGGCTTGGCTTTGAACTTTGTGCTTCCCCTGACCCTCTTCACTGCCGCTCAAACCTCAGGAAGATTACAACTGTTCAATTTGAAGCCACAGAGCATTTACGGTTTTGTTTTTATTACTAAAAAGTGAGTGATTTATGATTTGCAATATTAAAACATTATTTTTTGGTTACCACGTAACAGAGAGAAACATTAATGACCTAAAAAAAAAAATTCATATGAATTTGGAAAACCACTCCAGAAGTCACGAATCAGCACTTTGAATGCAATGTATTATAAAGAAGTGTCTGGATAAATCAATATAAATGATGTTATTTATCTCATTGCATAAATTATGAAATCATGTATACTAAATTGATTGTACTTTAAATATATTAAATTTTAATATAATAATAACTGCTAAGTTATGTTCTAAAAATAGTAATGGTGGTTCAAGACTTAAGGGTACCATAATTGAAATCAGTGACAGTCCAGGCAGATAGTTTATGCAAAATAAAAAGTAAGAGCATGATAGTCATTCAAAATTTGCCATAACTTGTGGTTCTGAGTTTTCAGGTTGACAACAGTGTCAAGATTTCATCCTTTCAAAATTCCTAAGAAACAAAGTTTTTTCAACTCATACAGATAACTGTATGGGTTCTCTTACTTGGTATGACAATAGTGTTAACTGAAGAGGAATTAAATTGGCAGCACAGATGTATTTAGAGTCTTATCGGTAGAATACACAAAAATCAGTGGTGGCGTGTGATATGAATACAGATGATACACTTCTATACAAGGCCAGCTGAATGAGATTCTTGCTTCAAACTCTGAATTTATATTTTTACTCATTGTGACATGTTGAAAAACAAAGTGCCTAAATTTTACACCAATAATCATCTCTTCCTATACCATCAAATTATGGTTATTGCTTATTTGCTGTAAACTGAATGTTATAATCTTTATCACATTATCTAAAATATTTTAATACACTCCATATTTAAACAGCCTAAATATTTAACAAACCAATTTATGTATAAATTATTTTATAAATTAAGCATTAATAATTATTCTTAAAAATAGATTAATATGAATTATAGTTGTGAAAAAGAGCCCATGGTCCTTATCCCCCACGTCCTTTCCCTGCCTTTTCTCTCTGGAAAATCTTAGCCAAAGAATAAGTTTAACCAGAGAAGTGAAAACATGCAGAAACGAGGGAAAACAGTCAAAGGAGACCAAATAACAATGATCTAGTCAGTAAGCAGTGTGAAAGATGTTTAATTCATTCTCAAGGGCTATAGATAATATTTTGAGCCATAGCCTGTGGGCTGTCTTTTAGATACTGAAACCTCCACCGGGTGAATTAAGCTAACAACGTGGTGACCAGACTCTATATACGACTTGTGCTGTGCTATGCTTAGTCACTCAGTAGTCACTCAGTTGTCTCCAACTTTGTGAACCCATGAAGCCCACCAGGCTCCTCTGTCCATGGAATTCTCCAGGCAGGAATACTGGAGTGGATTGCCATTCCTTTCTCCAGGGGATCTTCCCAGGCCCAGGGATCAATCCCAGATTGCCCGCATTGCAAGAAGATTCTTTACTGACTGAGCAGGGAAGCCCAAGAATACTGGAGTGGCTAGCTTATCCCTTCTCCAGGGGATCTTCTCAACCCAGGAACTGAACCAGCATTTCAGGTGGATTTTTTACTAGCTGAGCTATCAGGAAGCCCAGGCCATAACATAAACTGCCACAATTCTTAGGATTGGCCTAAAAGAAATGGAAATAAACCCACCAGGGATCTGAATATTAACTGTACTTAAAACAACTGATGTGACACTGGTCAGACCACCGACGGTCGGTTTCAAGATGACTGTTGAGAGCCCACTGGCTGTTTCTGCATGGAGCCCCCTCCCTCAGCCTATAGAAGCTCTTGCCCACTGACTGTCAGTGGAGGAGCTGGGGAAAATCAGCCTTTGGATCGGTGTTCACCCTTTCCCATCAACATTGCTGACATCCAGAATAAATCAAACTTTCCTTTGCACCAACCTGGCGCTTGAGTGGCGAACAGACAGACCCCACTTTCAGTTTTAGATGATTATTTAAAGCAAAGTTAGAGAAAATAAAACTAAGTAAAGTGGGTAGTTTGTGGAAACTCTTTTTTTAAAAATAATTGCTTCTTGACTAAATTTCACATATTTTTATTGGTATTCATAACCTTATTGTATTGCACACAAGTTAGGATATCTCAGTTCATTTCAGTTCAGTCATTCAGTTGTGTCTGACTCTTTGTGACCCCATGAACTGCAACACACTAGGCCTCCCTGTCCATCACCAACTCCCGGAGTCCACCCAAACTCATGTCCATTGAGTTGGTGATGCAATCCAGCCATCTCATCCTCTGTCATCCCCTTCTCCTCCTGCCCTCAATCTTTCCCAGCATCAGGATCTTTTCAAATGAGTCAGCTCTTTGCATGAGGTGGCCAAAGTATTGGAGTTTCAGCTTTAGCATCAGTACTTGCAATGAACACCCAGGACTGATCTCCATTAGGATGAACTGGTTGGATCTCCTTGCAGTCCAAGAGACTCTCAAGAGTCTTTTCCAACACCACAGTTCAAAAGCATCTATTCTTCAGTGCTCAGCTTTCTTTATAGTCCAACTCTCACATCCATATATGAACACTGGAAAAACCATAGCCTTGACTAGATGGACCTTTGTTGACAAAGTAAAGTCTCTGGTTTTTAATATGCTGTCTAGGTTGGTCATAACTTTCCTTCCAAGGAGTAAGCGTCTTTTAATTTCATGGCTGCAATCACCATCTGCAGAGATTTTGGAGACCAGAAAAATAAAGTCAGCCATTGTTTCCCCATCTATTTGCCATGAAGTGATGGGACCAGATGCCATGATCTTCGTTTTCTGAATGTTGAGCTTTAAGCCAACATTTTCACTCTCCTCTTTCAATTTCATCAAGAGGCTCTTAATTCTTCTTCACTTTCTGCCATAAGGATAGTGTCATCTGCATATCTGAGGTTATTGACATTTCTCCTGGCAATCTTGATTCCAGCTTGTGCTTCATTCAGCCCAGCATTTCTCATGATGTACTCTGCGTATAAGTTAAATAAGCAGGGTGACAGTATACAGCCTTAACGGACTCCTTTTCCTGTTTGGAACCAGTCTGTTGTTCCACGTCCAGTTCTAACTGTTGCTTGCTGACCTGCATACAGATTTCTCAAGAGGCAGGTCAGGTGGTCTGGTATTCCCATCTCTTTCAGAATTGTTCATAGTTTATTGTGATCTACACAGTCAAAGGCTTTGGCATAGGCAAGAAAGCAGAAATAGATGTTTTTCTGGAAATCTCTTGCTTTTTCCATGGTCCAGTGGATGTTGGCAATTTGATCTCTGGTTCCTCTTCCTTTTGTAAATTCAGCTTGAACATGTGGAATTTCACGGTTCACGTATTGCTGAAGCCTGACTTGGAGAATTTTGAGCATTACTTTACTAGCGTGTGAGATGAGTGCAATTGTGTGGTAGTTTGAGCATTCTTTGGCATTGCCTTTCTTTGGGATTGGAATGAAAACTGACCTTTTCCAGTTCCGTGGCCACTGCTGAGTTTCCCAGATTTGCTGGCATATTGAGTGCAGCACTTGCACAGCATCATCTTTCAGGATTTGAAACAGCTCCACTGGAATTCCATCACCTCCACTAGCTTTGCTTGTATTGATGCTTTCTAAGGCCCACTTGACTTCACATTCCAGGATGTCTGGCTCTAGATGAGTGATCATACCATCGTAATTATCTGGGTCGTGAAGCTCTTTTTTGTACAGTTCTTCTGTGTATTCTTGCCACCTCTTCTTAATATCTTCTGCCTCTTTTAGGTCCCTACCATTTCTGTCCTTTATTGAGCCCATCTTTGCATGAAATGTTCCCTTGCTATCTCTAATTTTCTTGAAGAGATCTCTAGTCTTTCCCAATCTATTATTTTTCTGTATTTCTTTGCATTGATTGCTGAGGAAAGCTTTCTTATCTCTCCTTGCTATTCGTTGGAACTCTGCATTCAAATGCGTTTATCTTTCCTTTTCTCCTTTGCTTTCTGCTTCTCTTCTTTTCACAGCTATTTTTAAGGCCTCCTCAGACAGCCATTTTGCCTTTTTGCATTTATTTTTCTTGGGGATTATCTTGATTCCTCCTGTACAATATCACATACTTCCATTGATAGTTCATCAAGCACTCTGTCTATCAGATCTAGTCCCTTAAATCTATTTCTCACTTCCACTGTATAGTCATAAGGGATTTGATTTAGGTCATACCTGAATGGTCTAGTGGTTTTCTCCACCTGGATATCTACTGCTTCAGAATTTAGGAATTTATATTGAAGTGTTGCAAAAACTTTAAAATTTTTTCCACACAAGTTTGAGAGTCATTAGTTGTGTACTCAGTGTTATTAAATTCAAAAACAGAGTTAGTAGTTTTAAAATTTAAAAAATTACTCTCTGTCTCTATTTGCTAACAGCTTTAAAATAAATAATGTTATAATGTTTTTGTTTTTTTTTTTACATTAAAGGAATTATTTTCCCCCCAAGGAATATGCTAAGTGTACTAAATAAAGCATGGAGCTTCCCAGATGGTGTTAATGGTAAACAACTCTCCTGCCAATGCAGGAGACATAAGAGATATGGGTTCAATTGTTGGGTCGGGAAGATCCCCTGGAGGAGGCATGATAACCCACTCTAGGATTCTTGCCTGGAGAATCCCACAGACAGAGGAACCTGGCAGGCTACAGTCCACAGCGTTGAAAAGAGTTGAACATGACTGAAGCATCTACTTAATTGTTGTATTACAGTTATAAGATCAAAACAACAGTGCTGTATATATTATAGAAATTTTGTTTAGTAAAACAGTAAGGAGATTTTAGAGAGAGTTTCTAAATTCATTTCATTTTTGTCTTAGTTTGAGTTCCTCAGAAGCAGACCTAGGACAAGGATGTGCATGCATGTGACTTATTTAAAAAGTTTTCTCAGGGGCAAATCTATGTGTGAACAGAGGAGTCAGGAAGGGGAAAGGGGAAGATCCCAGCAAGGACAAGCAATCAGCCTCTGATTAATCCTACAGGACAGCCCTGGAGTGAAAATTATCCTTCACCAGTCATCCAACTAATTGGCGTGGGAGCCTGGCTTTCATTTTTTTCTGTACCCATAAGTCATTAGCTGAGGGTTTGGCCTCTTTCTTTTAGCCAAATCCATTCGAAATTCATTCATGTTGCTGCATAAATAAATAATTACTTTTTTTTTTATTCTTGACTGCTATTCCATTGTATGGATGAACCACAGTCTGTTTCTTCATTCTCCTGTTTAAAAATACCTTGTTGCTTCCAGTTTTTTACAATTATGAATAAAGCAGTTATGACAGTGCACATACAGGCTTTTATGTGAAGATAAAATTTAAATTCATTTGAGTAAAAACAAGGAATAAGTAGACTAAGTAATAAATGTATGTTTTATTTTATAATATACTGCCTTATCATTCCCAAAATAGCTTTACCATGTTTGCATTTCTGCCATAGTTGAATAATAATGTCTGTTGCTCTACATCCTCCTTGCTGCTGCTGCTGCTGCTGCTAAGTCGCTTCAGTCATGTCCGACTCTCTGCGACCCCATAGACGGCAGCCCACCAGACTCCCCAATCCCTGGGATTCTCCAGGCAAGAACACTGGAGTGGGTTGCCATTTCCTTCTCCAATGCATGAAAGGAAAAGTGAAAGTGAAGTTGCTCAGTCGTGTCCGACTCTTCACGACCCCATGGACTGCAGCCTGCCAGACTCCTCCACCCATGGGATTTTCCAGGCAAGAGTACTGGAGTGGGTTGCCATTGCCTTCCCTACATCCTCCTTAGTATGACATTGTCATTAAAAATTTTTTAAAACGATTTTAATAGTGTATAGTGTTAAGTATTTATGGTCTTAATTAGGTTTTACTTTAATAACATTTACTAATATTGAGCATCATTTCATGTGCCATATTTGGTACATTTGCCATTTCTATTTTTTGATAAAGTGTCTTTATAATTAGGTATTATATTTTTAAAATGCATCATTTGTTTTCATGCTGTTGAGTTTTAGGTATTATTTTTAAATTCTGGATAAAATTCTTTTACAGAATATATTAGTAGCAAACATTTTCTCCCAGTCTATACATTGTCTTCTTGTTTTCTTAACAGTATCCTTTGAATAACAATATTGTAATTCAACAGGATTTAACAAGCCTTACCTAGCTTGTGTTTCCAAAATTGGCTTGGTGTCTTCTGTTTGCACTGCTTCCTGGAGTGAATCCCTGTTTCAGCATTGTTTCTACTCAGCACTCCTTAGATTGGTAGTGGGTTAGGAGGGTTTATCTGATATCCTGATTAAACTTCAATCTGAGGTAGGCGTGACCCTGGTATTGAGAGTGTGGTCTTCACAGGCGCTGCTGTCCACCCTTGCATAATTGTGCTGGGTCTCCTGGTGTTCGGAGAAGGTGATGGCACCCCACTCCAGTACTCTTGCCTGGAAAATCCCATGGACGGAGGAGCCTGGTAGGCTGCAGTCCATGGGGTCGTGAAGAGTCAGACATGACTGAGCGACTTCCCTGTCTCTTTTCACTTTTATGCATTGGAGAGGGAAATGGCAACCCACTCCAGTGTTCTTGCCTGGAGAATCCCAGGGACGGGGGAGCCTGGTGGGCTGCCGTCTCTGGGGTCGCACAGAGTCGGATATGACTGAAGCGACTTTGCAGCAGCAGCAGCGGTTCCCTGGTGTTAAGCTTTTTTTTCCTCTTGTTCTCCTCACCCAGCTGCAGTGGGTTTCCACAAAGGCCCTCAGGCTTTGTGTGGTTTTGCTGGCTTTCTCCCAACAGACTAAGACCTTCCTTCTAGGAGATAGTCTTGGGCTATTTCTGCAGCAGTTTAAGTTTCCTTCCCCTAGGCAAAAACTTTCTCTAAGTTTACCTTATTTCTCTGTGAATACTTGATTGTGTTCTCTAAGGAAAGGGCTGTAAAACAATGTATCCACATCTCATGGGTGTTCCCGAGGTTTCCACACTCTTATGCTAACCCACACCCAGGCTTTAGCAATTTGATAAACAATTCTGGTTGAATATTATTGTAGCTGAGTAGGATCCTATGGGGCCTTCCCAGAACAGACTCCCTGACCACCCAAGTCCTCCACCTGCCTCTGGTCTGTAGAAAACCTGTAACCTCCAACACCTTCCTTGAGTTCCAAAGAGTAAATGTAATCAGAGAAGTGAGAAAAGACAGAGAGAATGGACAATAGTCAAGCAAAATAAAATAATAATAGTTTAACCATTAAGCAAAGTCAAGGCCCTTTAGCTCCTCTTCAAGGACCATAGATAATATTCTGAACCATGTCCTTCGAGCTGTTTTGCAGATACCAAAACCCTACCAGATGAGAGAAGTTAACTGCATGCTGCCTACAAGCACGCACATAGACCCTGACTGGTTGGAAAAAGATGGTTGATGACATTAACTCCCAATTGCCTAACCACCAACCAATCAGAAGAATGTTCATGAGCTAATCATGCATTCCACAACTGTGATCCCTTATCCTAAGTTCGGATCTTTTAAGCACTAGCTATCCTGGCGCCCTGAAGTAAATGCTGCACTTCTCTTCACCACAGTGCTTTGTAAGTAAATTGGCTTTCAGTTCAGTTCAGTTCAGTTGCTCAGTCCTGTCTGACTCTTTGCGACCCCATGAATCGCAGCACGCCAGGCCTCCCTGTCCATCACCAACACCCGGAGTTCACTCAGACTCACGTCCATTGAGTCCGTGATGCCATCCAGCCATCTCATCCTCTGTCGTCCCCTTCTCCTCCTGCCCCCAATCCCTCCCAGCATCAGAGTCTTTTCCAATGAGTCAACTCTTTGCGTGAGGTGGCCAAAGTACTGGAATTTCAGCTTTAGCATCATTCCTTCCAAAGAAATCCCAGGGCTGATCTCCTTCAGAATGGATTGGTTGGATCTCCTTGCAGTCCAGGGGACTCTCAAGAGTCTTCTCCAACACCACAGTTCAAAAGCATCAATTCTTCAGTGCTCTGCCTTCTTCACAGTCTAACTCTCACATCCATACATGACCACAGGAAAAACCATAGCCTTGACTAGACGAACCTTAGTCGGCAGAGTAATGTCTCTGCTTTTGAATATGCTATCTAGGTTGATCATAACTTTTCTTCCAAGAAGTAAGGGTCTTTTAATTTCATGGCTGCAGTCACCATCTGCAGTGATGTTGGAGCCCCCCAAAATAAAGTCTGACACTGTTTCCACTGTTTCCCCATCTATTTCCGGTGAAGTGATGGGACCGGATGCCATGATCTTTGTTTTCTGAATGTTGAGCTTTAAGCCAACTTTTTCACTCTCCACTTTCACTTTCATCAAGAGGCTTTTGAGTTCCTCTTCACTTTCTGCCATAAGGGTGGTGTCATCTGCATATCTGAGGTTATTGATATTTCTCCCAACTATCTTGATTCCAGCTTGTGCTTCTTTCAGCCCAGCGTTTCTCATGATGTACTCTGCATATAAGTTAAATAAACAGGGTGACAATATGCAGCCTTGACATACTCCTTTTCCTATTTGGAACCAGTCTATTGTTCCACGTCCTGTTCTAACTGTTGCTCTGTCATCTGTATGCATTGACCCCACCCTTATGGCAGAAAGTGAAGTGGAACTGAAGAGCGTCTTCATGAATGCGAAAGAGGAGAGTGAAAAAGTTGGCTTAAAACTCAGCATTCCGAAAACTAAGATCACGGCATCCGGTCACATCACTTCATGACAAAGAGATGGGGAAACAATGGAAACTGAGAGATTTTAGTTTTGGGGGCTCCAAAATCACTGCAGATGGTGACTGCAACCATGAAATTAAAAGACGCTTACTCCTTGGAAGGAAGTTATGACCAAACTAGACAGCATATTAAAAAGCAGAGACATAACTTTATCAACAAAAGTCCATCTAGTCAAAGCTATGGTTTTTCCAGTAGTCATGTATGAATGTGAGAGTTGGAGTATAAAGAAAACCGAGTGCCAGATAACTGGTGCTTTTGAACTGTGGTGTTGGAGAAGACTTTTGAGAGTCCCTTGTACAGCAAGGAGATCCAACCAGTCCATCCTAAAAGAAATCTGTCCTGAATATTTATTATATCAACATCAGAAGGAGTGATGTTGAAACTTGAACTCCAATTTTAGGCCCCCTGATGCAAAGAACCAACTCATTGGAAAAGACCCTGATGCTGGGAAAGACTGAAGGCAGGAGGAGAAGGGACGACAGAGGATCAGATGGTTGGATGGCATCACCGACGCTATGAACATGAATAGGTGTAAGCTCTGGGACTTGGCGATGGACAGGGAGGCCGGGCATGCTGCAGTCCATGGAGTCACAAAGAATCGGACACATCTGAGCAACTGAACTGAACTGTTCAGCAATTATATATTTTAATTCTAAGACAACTTCCAAAGGAATTTAATATAGTGCAGGGTGTTAAAATTGTTTATAACTGTGAATAAATATAAAACCTAGTATATCTAGTTTTTTTTTTATCCTCCCTTTACTACTTATTACCAAATCCATGTTGATTAAAGACACTGGCTTTGTTCATTTAAGTAAGTGAGCTCTGTGGGACACTATGTGTAAGAATGATGATTAAGGGCTACACACACACACAAATTCCATGGTCACGTAAGATCATGAAATATGTTACAGAGCAGAAATCCTCTTATTAAAGGGAAATCTTAAAAAAGAGAAATCTCATTAAACATGCAACTTGCAAGATTTCAATAATTTAAAGTAGATAAACAGATATAAGAAAAAAAGTTTGTAAATGATTCTACCTACTGATTCTTTCCATTTGTTCCAGAATAAAATGGAGGAAGGAGACAGGAATTTACTTTTGGCTGAACTGGTCTAAATTGCAATACATTTTTCAATAAGGGAGCATCTGGCCATGTTGCATGTGAAACTAATGTTTAAAGCTGCATATTTTGAACACAGTTACGCTTCTAATTTCAAACCAAAAATTTTATGAAGGAAAGAATGCAATGGGATTAGACGACATGTTATCCTCCAAAATAAGCTGTAAATGTAGTCATGTATATTGTATCCTACAAGATTTAGGAGATTTTTAAGGGTCATCTTGGGTATTCTTATTTTTACCTTTTGAAACCTAGTTCCTAAAGAAGATGCTAATCCACATGTGAGAAAATCCACTTTGAGAGGGTGCATAAACACATTTTTTTGCAAATTTATTTGATGAAATACTCCTCTCAAAATAGTTTTCATTATTTTTCTTAGAATCAGTTCTATGTTGAACACAGGTCAAGAAACACTTTATTAAATCAGAATCTCGAAGATGGGATGTGATCTCTTCCATTATTGTATTTCTAGTGTCTGTGTATTGTACCTTTAACATATCTTACTACATATTGATTTACATAATGAATAAATAGATGCATTGAATAAATAACTATACTAAAAAAATTTTGTGTAAATGAATGCATTCATTTCCAGAAATTTTCAGCTCCAAATGTAACAAAACAAATAATATGTTGATAAGACAAGATATTTGGAAATTATGTGTTTCAGATTAAGGTTATTAGTACTTCTTGTGTTATTTAAGTTTTAAATTTAATTGATTTTATCCCATTTAAGTTTAATTACAGAAAAAAGACATGCCTTTTTCTTTGACTAAAAAAAAAAAAATCTCTGTTCTTGTTTTCTGCTTTGTTATAGACATTTAATATTCCCTAATTTTGTTCACTATGTAAGTATGCCATTGTAAACATTTTTTGCATGTGACTATAGTATTTTTTACACTTATTATTTCTAGTAGACATATCTATATTTCCCCTCAGAATAGTGTCTCTATTAAATCTTGGTTTCAAGTTACAAATAATTGGGATGAATTTCTGAGATGTGTTTTGGTGTATTGCCAACACCAGAACTCTGTTCCTATTCCTTTTCTTTCCACTAGACAGTCATTAAAATATAGTCAACTTTCCTGCATAAAATGGAAACAAAATGATTGATTTTATTGTTCATTACTGTATATTCTCTGGCTCCTATAAAGTCTTGTAT
Source organism: Capricornis sumatraensis (assembly GCF_032405125.1). NCBI lineage: Eukaryota > Metazoa > Chordata > Mammalia > Artiodactyla > Bovidae > Capricornis > Capricornis sumatraensis. Next base: position 68,678,649 of record NC_091079.1, read on the forward strand.
TATAGTCACTTAGGAGCAATAATATATTGAACACAAGTCTAGCCTTCCAAAATAATAACAATGTCTATATACCTACATCTCTTCTACATTCTCAGTAGGTATTGAGAAAATACTCAGCTGTGATATTCAACAGATTTGAGACACTAAGACTCATTCTTTAGAAAGTGAATATGTGTAGATAGCAGTGATTTTGTTCCTTGAAGTTGACAAATGTTACACAACATTACCTAGTTTACTACGCATAGATCTATCAAACATTCTTTCAATTGTTTCCCTTTTAAGCAATTCTTTCAAAGAACCAGACTCTTATGAATGACTATATCATCAAAAGAAAGACTTTAATCAACTATTTTCACATGTTAATATTTTATTGGCCAAGATTTCTTTTTTAAAATGCTCAACTGTAGTTTTCATTTTATGCATTTCTCTGTTCTTAATTATTGGAATAATTGAGGAGTCAAAGGCTACTTTTAGAGAGAAGGACATTATGGGCTTTTAGGATGTAATGATATATATATTTTTTAATTACCGTCATAATTTTTTTTTAGCTAGACTACTCTTCTGTTCTGAGATCTCATACATTCCATCTACACCACTTCCTCTAATTAAGCATCTCTCTTGTTTCCCATTTGGGCTTCCGTGGTGGCTCAAATGGTAAAGAATCTGCCCTCAGTGTAGGAGATCTAGGTTTGATCCCTGGGTCGGGAAGATCCCCTGAAGAAGGGAATGGCAACCCAACTCCAGTATTCTTGCCTGGAGAATTCCATGGACCAAGGAGCCTGGTGGGCTACACTCCATGGGGTCCCAAAGAGTTGGGCAGGACTGAGTGATTTCCACTTTTTCATCTTCCCTTGTCCCCTGTGTAGATATCAGCTTCCACTTAACGATTCTCCCTCATTTGAGGTTGGAATTAAACCGCTTATGTTTTCCAGGCTGTGGGTGTTTTACTTGAGGCCTGGATCACCTACTGTTAGTGGTTAATTATTACCCTACATATACCACTGTTATCTGTTCTTGTGATATTTTGTGTTAAGCAGCAGATAGTAAAGTGATATATTAGTATCATGATGGTTAAAACCTCTTAGTCTGGAATAGAACTGACTGGGCTTAAATACAGGCTATCCAGGTTGAATATTGAAGTCTTTCTTTAAATCTTAGTTTTCTTATCTATATGCCATCATATTTAGAGTAGTAATCAAAATATATATTATCTTCCCAATGGATTGTGAAGATTATTATTTTTTAGCACACATGAAAGCACTTTGGATGGCAACTGGCACATAGTTAATGAATGATAATAACAATAGTAATAACAGTCCTTATGAATAGGCTCCAAGATGCTGCCCATATAGGTAGAAAATCCCTAGTCACTCATTATTTTATCCCATTGAAGTGTAATTTTGTCCACTGAGTTATCCTCACAGCACTTGAGGCTCTGGTTGTTCTATCAAAGGTGGCATGCTCAAAGATTTTTTTCTTAAATTTCAAACTGAGTTTATTGTTTCATGGATAGGACATTTGTGACAATTTTAAAAGTACATTGTTCTCTGTGTGTGTGTGTCTATGTGTGTGTATACATGTATGATTCTATGGAGAACATCCACAGTTTTGATTAGAGTTTCATGAATCAAAAACTTTCAGGACTCTTGATCTGGAGATCCTGTCTGAATGAACTAAATAGTTTTAATTCCTGACTTCTGTCTACCTCACGTTCCTGAGCCAGCTGCATCTCATTTATTTCTCCTGTTGTGTAAACATATCTGTACTGAGATGTTAGCACATGCATACACATTGAAGAAAATCAAACATATGATCAAAAATGTGAAAAGACAACATTTATATCAACAAAAATTAAACAATCAATGACATGACTCTCCTAGCATATTCAATAATGTTATACTCTTCCACATGCCTCTCTCTTTTGATGTTATCAAGACTAGGCACAACTGATTTTATTACATGCACCTGAATAAGAATGTCACCATAATAGATGAGAATACTGAGAATAAGCTTATGTTTTCACTTATTTTAATTTACATCAGTTGAATATAACCATATACCTTGACTTTGATGAAATATGACTTACTTAATTTTCCTTAATTAAAATTTTAAAAATTATCTCTCTGAAATAAAAGAAAGACATACTAATTGGAGGATTTCTATGGATTAGTAAATACTTTCCTATGGTAGATATCTTTTCAGAGATTCTGTTTTTAGGTGAAGTCATTAAATGGAAATGGTAGCTAATATTAACCTCATGTTTGAAAAGAGTACTCCTTCCATCATATACATGCACACTAAGTGCAGATTTTAATCTTGCTGCATAGGTCCTTCTGAGACCTACAAAATATACATGGTCCCAAATAAGTTAGGTGGTGTGGTGGTAAAGAATCTGCCTGCCAATGTAGGAAATGTGAGTTCGATCCCTGGGTCAGGAAGATCCCCTGTAATATGAAATGGAAACCCACTCCAATAGTCTTGCCTGGAAAATTCCATGGACCAGAGGAGCCTGGTGGGGTACAGTTGTTGGAGTCACAAAGAGTCAGACATGACTGAGCAGACTTGTGTGATGATAGTTTAGAGAAATTCAAACATATTGTCATTTTTTAAGAAAAAGTCTAAATATCAGTGATATAGATGCACTATTGAATACAGAAGAGAGTGTAAGAGAAAATGATCACAGTAAACCAGATTTACATGAAATATCTAGAGCCATCATGCCCAATTCCCTTGCTTTACATATAGCAAACTTTGAACCTGAACCTTGCCTAATATTGCTATTCAGATAAAATCATAAATCAGTTGACTTAGGAAGCTAAGAAAGCTGTTACAATGTTAGGAAGATAAACCTGACATAATCCCACAACATTAACTTTTGCTGCGGATCAGTGGTGCTGAGCTAGGTGGGTTTCACACAGATTTGTTCCTTTGCCCAGTATCCCATAAACTCATACCTTAATCTTAAAATAATGATGAGAAAAGGAGAGAAGGAATCACAAAATTTTGCATGGAGTTGAAATAGTGATTTCATTGACTGTAGCTATTAGAGAACAAGATACACTTAGAATCACCTTGGAAGAACACGTGAAGAACAAAGGGGGAGAGAAGTCCGTTTTGCCTCAGAACACCCTGTCATAAGGGCTTCTCAAGGTCATAGATGGCTAAGCAGTGGCACCCAACAGGAGATGGTGATGCCTGCTAGAAAGCAAGGATAACTGAATCAGGATAGTTCCTGGTAGAAGATCCTTAGAGGTGACTGGTAAAACATAAGTCAGATGCAACTTGCAGACTTATGGTGACAGTAACCTCAAAACTGTATTTCTCAGTGTGTGATGGCAGGATATGAATGATGGAAATGTAAGGGACAAAGAAGTGGGGAAAAACAAATATATTTGGACTTTCAGTCATAAAGCAAACATGAAACATGTAAGAATTCCTTAGTAGAGTCTTCAAAATGAGAACTTTCCAGAAGGTTGGGGTCCAGCAATAGCAACATAGAGATAAAATACAAATAAATGTGGGTTGCATACATATGCTATAACAAAGCTTCAGACATTTTGCTATGAAAAATACCCTATTGCTCAAAAGAAAGATGGAAACAGAGCCCAGGTCTCTTGATCTACATCAGGGCCCTTTCCAATGGTTATATATGTTTAAGACAGTATCCTTAGTTCTATAAATGATATTAAAATTCATAGGAAAGTTACTTTGTCAGGTTGCCCACCAGTTTGTTAAAAAGGCTTGATCTCTAATGAATGTCAACAGTGGCATAGTACAGTCACAGCAGAAAACCTGGCACCTTCCCTCTTAAGCCCTATGTTAATTTATAAAAATGAAAAAGAAAATACAAATATTCAGAGTCAAAACTAAGAATATTATTATAGCATGATGCTGGGATGTGTTAACGTTACCTTGCAACCTGGCAAGGTAAAGATTTAGTTGAGAGTCAGTTTTCAGTCATGTAAGAGCAGTTACCAGCTGAGCCACAAGGGATGCCCATCATGGATGTCCATGGAAATGGATGAAGCCATCATGGTCAACAAAAGACTTTGAAATGCAGTACTTGGATGCAATCTCAAAAACAACAGAATGATCTCTGTTTGTTTCCAAAAAAACCATTCAATGTCACAGTAATCCAAGTCTATGCCCCAACCAGTAATGCTGGAGAAGCTGAAGCTGAACGGTTCTATGAAGACCTACAAGACCTTTTAGAACTAACACCCAAAAAAGATGTCCTTTTCATTATAGGAGACTGGAATGCAAAAGTAGGAAGTCAAGGAACACCTGGAGTAACAGGCAAATTTGGCCTTGGAATGAGGAATGAAGCAGGGCAAAGACTAATAGAGTTTTGCCAAGAAAATGCACTGGTCATAGCAAACACCCTCTTCCAACAACATAAGAGAAGACTCTACACATGGACATCACCAGATGGTCAACACTGAAATCAGATTGATTATATTCTTTGCAGCCAAAGATGGAGAAGCTCTATACAGTCAACAAAAACAAGACCAAGAGCTGTCTCATTCAGATCATGAACTTCTTATTGCCAATTTCAGACTTAAATTGAAGAAAGATAGATTTAAGGGAATAGATCTGATAGAGTGCCTGAAGAACTATGGACTGAGGTTCATGACATTGTACAGGAGACAGGGATCAAGACCATCTCCATAGAAAAGAAATGCAAAAAACCAAAATGGCTGTCTGAGAAGGCCTTAAAACGGCTGTGAAAAGAAAAGTGGACAGCAAAGGAGAAAAGGAAATACATAAGCATCTGAATGCAGAGTTCCAAAATATAGCAAGAAGAGATAAGAAAGTCTTCCTCAGCGATCAATGCAAAGAAATAGAGGAAAACAACAGAATGGGAAAGACTAGAGATCTCTTCAAGAAAATTAGAGATACAAAAGGAACACTTCAGGCAAAGATGGGCTCGATAAAGGACAGAAATGGTATGGACCTAACAGAAGCAGAAGATATTAAGAAGAGGTGGCAAAAATACACAGAAGAACTGTACAAAAAAAGAGCTTCATGACGCAGATAATCACGATGGTGTGATCACTCACCTAGAGCCAGACATCCTGGAATGTGAAGTCAAGTGGGCCTCAGAAAGCATCACTACAAACAAAGCTAGTGGAGGTGATGGAATTCCAGTGGAGCTGTTTCAAATCCTGAAAGATGATGCTGTGCAAGTGCTGCACTCAATATGCCAGCAAATCTGGGAAACTCAGCAGTGGCCACGGAACTGGAAAAGGTCAGTTTTCATTCCAATCCCAAAGAAAGGCAATGCCAAGAATGCTCAAACTACCACACAATTGCACTCATCTCACAGGATAGGAAGGTATTGCTTAAAATTCCCCAAGCCAGGCTTCAGTAATACGTGAACTTCCAGACGTTCAAGCTGGTGTTAGGAAAGGCAGAGGAACAAGAGGTCAAATTGCCAACATCTGCTGGATCATGGAAAAAGCAAGAGAGTTCCAGAAAAACATCTATTTCTGCTTTCTTGACTATGCCAAAGCCTTTGACTGTGTGGATCACAATAAACTGTGGAAAATTCTGAAAGAGATGGGAATACCAGACCACCTGACCTGCCTCTTGAGAAATCTGTATGCAGGTCAGGAAGCAACAGTTAGAACTGGACATGGAACAACAGACTGGTTCCAAATAGAATAAGGAGTACGTCAAGGCTGTATACTGTCACTCTGCTTATTTAACTTATATGCAGAGTACATCATGAGCTGGAAGAAGCACAAGCTTGAATCAAGATTGCTGGGAGAAATATCAATAACCTCAGATATGCAGATGACACCACCCTTATGGCAGAAAGTGAAGAGGAACTCAAAAGCCTCTTGATGAAAGTGAAAGAGGAGAGTGAAAATGTTGGCTTAAAGCTCAACATTCATAAAACTAAGATCATGGCATCTGGTCCCATCACTTCACGGGTAATAGATGGGAAAACAGTGGAAACAGTGTCAGACTTTCTTTTTGGGGGGCTCCAAAATCACTTTAGATGGTGACTGCAGCCATGAAATTAAAAGACACTTTCTCCTTGGAAGAAAAGTTATGACAAACCTAGATATCGTATTGAAAAACAGAGACATTACTTTGCCAACAAAGGTCCGTCTAGTCAAGGCTATGGTTTTTCCAGTGGTCATGTATGGATGTGAGAGTTGGACTGTGAAGAAAGCTGAGCACTGAAGAATTGATTTTTTTGAACTGTGGTGTTAGAAGACACGTGAGAGTCCCTTGGACTGCAAGGGGATCCAACCAGTCCATTCTGAAGGAGATCAGCCCTGGGATTTCTTTGGAAGGAATAATGCTAAAGCTGAAACTCCAGTACTTTGGCCACCTCATGTGAAGAGTTGACTCATTGGAAAAGACTGTCATGCTAGGATGGATTGGGGGAAGTAGGAGAAGGGGATGACAGAAGATGAGATGGCTGGATGGCATCACTGATTCAATGATCGTGAGTCTGATTGAACTCTGGGAGTTGGTGATGGACAGGGAGGCCTGGCGTGCTGCAATTCATGGGGTCCAAAGAATCAGACACGACTGAGGGACTATACTGAACTAAGCTGAAGAGCAGTTAAAGATTTTTGTATCCATCTGCCAAAGTCTAGTGATTTCTTCAAGAAGAAGCTTATTTTTTTGAAGTCAATTCTTTGGACGCCTCTTAAATCATTTTTAAAAAGTAGATAGATTTCACACTTGAGAGGCCAATTATAAGCTGGAGGGGAGTCAAGGGGAATGGGTGCCAGAGATTTAGGCTCACAGTTTATGCAAAAGGAACCACTGCAGCTCACACATATACTATCTCAGGTGATCAGTCTGAGATAGTCTAGTCTAGGAACTCTAATGTGGAGAAGGCAATGGCACCCCATTCCAGTACTCTTGCCTGGAAAATCCCATGGACGGAGGAGTCTGGTAGGCTGCAGTCCACGGGGTCGCGAAGAGTCGAACACAACTGAGTGACTTCACTTTCACTTTTCATTTCCATGCATTGGAGAAGGAAATGGCAACCCACTCCAGTGTTCTTGCCTGGAGAATCCCAGGGACAGGGGAGCCTGGTGGGCTGCCATCTATGGGGTCTCACAGAGTCAGATGTGACTGAAGCAACTTAGCAGCAACAGCAGCAGCAGCAGGAGTTCTAATGTAGTTTCTGAGCTTATGCAATTTGCATCTATCTTTCTCGAGTGTTTAGAGTGGGAAATCTGTGGCAATGATAGATTTGAAGTTTTGATCTTGATTATTCTTGCCATAGTTAATAAGTCACTAATAGGGGGCAGTTTGTTAAACACTTAAGTGTGTATCCGAAGACTAACTCTGACTCACATTCATTCCAACTAACACGCAGAGACATTGGTCAGGTTTTGTCTAGTTTGATTGTTCAGAGATACCTGAACAATTTTAAGACTAGCTGAGATACCACTCTACAACACAATGAAATGAGAAGATAAAGATCAATTTAGTCATTTAGGCAACAAAATAACATAATATCTCTGTCAACTCTTGCTTGTGAATAGTGATTATTTATGTATTAGCCTGAAGCTTTCTGTCCCATTCTGAATGCTCTCTGACTCTTGCTGTTCTGACATGACGTTTTCATTTTATTTTTGATGAATCAAAATATGTGTTTTATTCTTTGCTTCTTTGAGGAGAAAGAATGACAACTTGAGCTTAGTCCTATAAAATGATTCTCAAACTTGGTAGATTCACATATCTAGCCTTAACTCTATTTTCAAGTTCTGATGACTGAGTCTCTGAGGTTTCAATGCTTTGCTATTTCACACCCCATGTGGTGGGCCTCCCAGGTGGCACTAGTGGTAAAGAACTTGCCTCCCGATGCAGGAGACCTAAGAGACACAGGTTCAATCCCTGGGTCCAGTATGTCCCTTGGAGGAGGCAATGGAAACCCACTCTAATATTCTTGCCTGGAGAATCTCATGGCTGGAGGACCCTGATGGACTACAGTCCATAGTGTCACAAAGAGTTGGACAAGACTGAGCAATTTACCATGCAGCATGTGATGGGTTGGTCTCTCATTGTAGGGAAGTGGTAACAAGAAGGTGATAACAACTTGAAAGTTGCTTTATGTTTATCTTCCAATAAATAAGTACTACTAATAATATTGACTGAAATGTACTTCTTAGAATTCATCAATTTCCTCAACACAAGTTTTTCTCTCCATACCTACTTTCTATATTAGGGAAACACTTCTTCCAACTCCCCACTTTAAAATCTTTGTCATTTCCTTTCCTTAACCTCTACATCCAAAAAATCACAATACCTTATCAATCTCACATTCAGTGCTATTCAATTTCCCTTCCTCTCTCCATCCTTTTGATTTCAGTACTTCATCATTTTAAGCTTGACTATTTAAGTAAAAATCATTTATTAACTATTATCCAAGACTCTACTCTTTCACCTCTACTGCCCATTTATTACATTGTTAGTATATGACCGCAGTGAAATGTAGATCTGGTCATGCTGTGCTGCCCTTACTCATGCCCAACTCTTTGCAGCCTCATGGACTGTAGCCTGCCAGACTCCTCTGTCCATAGGGATTGTCCAGGCAAAAATACTGGAGTGGCTTGCAATACACTCCTTAAGGGGATCTTCCCAACCCAGGAATCAAACCCAGGTCTCCTGCATTGCAGACAGAATTTTTGCCAGCTGAGCTACCAGGGAAGCCCTCTGGTCATACTATCTCCCACCAAAATCCTACTCCTTTCAACACATCACTCACACACACACACACACACACAGACACTCCAAATAGAAATGCTATTGTATTGCCTGTGGAATAAATCCAAGTTCCTCGAAAAGGCATTTAAAGATTTCAACAGTTTCTGATTATCTTTCCTGATTAAGTACTTCACACTTAACTGATACAGTTAAATTTCACTTGGTTAATTACCCTTCTCTGAATACACTATGCCAAAGAGCCTGGCATTTTGTGTGTGTGTGAGTGAGATAAACATGACTTAATATCCATGAAACTGATTTTAGAAACAAGAAAAGAAAAAAGTCTTGGATTAGAACAAAGAGTTTTCATGTGATACATTTCTGAAGTGGATTGCACAAAGGATGTGATTTTATGAAAAAAAAGATAAAACAGCATAAGAACAGGACTTTAATATATAGACCAGGATTTATTTTAAAATTAAAGTAACTATGAAGTACACAAACACATTCCATGAGAAGATAGTGAATATGTGCATCTCTTCCTGATTTCAGTAAGTTGCAGCTATCTACAGAGTAAATTTTAGTTCCACTTAAAAAGATTGAGCGTTTTGCAATCAAAGCTATCCCTTGGATTTCAATAAACATTCTGGTTGTCCTTGGCGTCTTTCACTTTGTGAATGAAAAACTTTGTTCTCGCTGTTCTGGGAATAGTTTTGACTGGTGATGTTTTCTTTTGGCTGGGAAATAGATTAAGGGCCTTTCTTCCTGGCAGACCCTTCTTTCTATTGGATGTAACTATTGAACTTACTTAAAAGAATACTTCTATTTATCCTGGCTGTTCAAATTCATCTTGTAGATGTCTATAAATTGGAAAATTAAAGTAAATTTAAAAATGGAGTTTTTAAAATGTACACCTGCAAGAGAGTTATCTTAAACATACCCCGAAGAGAACAAGAACAAAAAAGAATAATGATATTTTAACAGTGAGAGTGCACACAAGAGTAATATACAGCTATAAAAGTTCTGTTTTATCAAAGAAATATGTATGTAAATTTATTTTTAGTCATCAGCTTTCCTGGTCTTTCGCTTTAAAATGCTTTCATCCTGAAGAAAGTCATGTGGTTTACCATAACTGTTTGCTGATTTTGCTTGAGTGAGTGGAATATCTTTCAACTAGAGCTATTTGAAATAATTATGAGAAAAAAGGAAGCATAGTTTTTTTTCTAACTGCAAAATGTTTTATATTTGCCTGTGAAGAAGATCAGTTTTTTTGCTCCTGGAGGATAAGTTTTTAAACACTATAAACCCTTTTCATTGTAGTGGGTATTTCCTGTTGTCCTCCTGGCAGCAGATACTTTGGAATCTGTCATATGTTGTAATGCTGATGAGTTGCAAAAATTTGCCAAAAAAAAAAAAAAATGCAGTAAACCAAAATGGAACATCTTTGCACGAGGATTTTCTTAGACTCTGTAACTGAGAAGATAGGTAACCTCATGTATATAATCTCTAGAAAGTAAAATGCAAACTTCCCCTACAGAACTTTGAAAGCAGAATGATGAAATCTTTTAAAACATAATTCAAGTGCTATAGGGAAGGTTTGGAAGCTGTCTTTTCTGGCTTTATTTCCCATCTGTGCATTGGATTGGAAGCATCAATATTTATTTTGTCTCTGCACCAAAGATGATTTATCAAATATGCCTACAATCAATCACTACTAATTGGAAATAAATTCAAAAGCACAGTTTCAGGGTGTTCATTCCTTTTTCCACAGGAATGATAACAATATTATTGGAAGTTTTTAGAAAGACTTCAGTGTGGAAAGTCCAGGAAAAAAGTTTTGTCCCTTCTTTTCCTCTATAAATAACATAATGAAAAATTATTGGTAAGTCAGTAGTTTCTTTTGGTCTTTAAAAGAACATAATTCATGGACAGACTTTCAGTCTGAGAGTTGAGGCTTTTATATTTTTATTTATGTGACAAAAATTTGTGTTTATTTTTTTAATTTCCTTTCCTTCCTTTCTCTCCATTATAAGATCTTTGTCCAAGTGACTTGATATTCTAGTTCAAAAGACTTTTGTTGACATTGTTGCCTAGTAAAATAGGATATTTATTAATGTTGACAAAAATTAATCAGCAGTCAATCTAAGAAAGAAATGGAAATTTTTAGTCAAGCCAATCTGAGGATTATAACCCAAGAGATAGTCTTTCAGATATCTCTGGAGACTGTTCCTAAGAAATGAGCAGAAGAGGCCAGTATAAATGTGATTTTGACAAAGGGCTACCTGCAATCAAGTGCACATCTTGGTAGAATATGACTGCTATTCATGAGGGACAAATATTTAAGTTAATGCATTTAATGCTTTTTATTTATTTATTTTTTTTACTTTATTTTACTTTACAATACTGTATTGTTTTTGCCATACATTGACATGAATCCACCATGGGTGTACATGAGTTCCCAATCCTGAACCCCTCCCCCCAGCTCCCACCCCGTATCGTCGCTCTGGATCATCCCTGTGCACCAGCCCCAAGCATCCTGTATCCTGCATCAAATAGAGACCGGCGATTCGTTTCTTACATGATAGTACACATGTTTCAATGCCATTCTCCCAAATCATCCCACCCTCCCCCTCTCCCACAGAGTCCAAAAGTCTATTCTATACATCTGTGTCTCTTTTGCTGTCAGCATACACGGTTATCATTACCATCTTTCTAAATTCCATATATATGTGTCAGCATGCTGTATTAGTGTTTTTCTTTCTGGCTTACTTCACTCTGTATAATTGGCTCCAGTTTCATCCACCTCATCAGAACTGATTCAAATGTATTCTTTTTAACGGCTGAGTAATACTCCATTGTGTATATGTACCACTGCTTTCTTATCCATTCATCTGCTGATGGACATCTAGGTTGTTTCCGTGTCCTGGCTATTACAAACAGTGCTGCGATGAACACTGGGGTACACGTGTCTCTTTCAGTTCTGGTTTCCTCGGTGTGTATGCCCAGCAGTGGGATTGCTGGGTCATAAGGTAGTTCTATTTGCAATTTTTTAAGGAATCTCTACACTGTTCTCCATAGTGGCTATACTAGTTTGCATTCCCACCAACAGTACAAGAGGGTTCCCTTTTCTCCACACCCTCTCCAGCATTTATTGCTTGTAGACTTTTGGATCGCAGCCATTCTGACTGGTGTGAAATGGTACTTTATTGTGGTCTTGATTTGCATTTCTCTGATAATGAGTGATGTTGAGCATCTTTTCATGTGTTTGTTAGCCATCCGTATGTCTTCTTTGGAGAAATGTCTATTTAGTTCTTTGGCTCATTTTTTGATTGGGTCATTTATTTTTCTGGAATTGAACTGCAGGAGTTGCTTGTATATTTTTGAGATTAGTTGTTTGTCAGTTGCTTCATTTGCTATGATTTTCTCCCATTCAGAAGGCTGTCTTTTCACCTTGCTTATAGTTTCCTTTGTTTTGCAGAAGCTTTTAATTTTAATTAGATCCCATTTGTTTATTTTTGCTTTTATTTCCAGTATTCTGGGAGGTGGATCATAGAGGATCCTGCTGTGATTTATGTCGGAGAGTGTTTTGTCTATGTTCTCCCTTAGGAGTTTTATAGTTTCTGGTCTTACGTTTAGATCTTTAATCCATTTTGAGTTTATTTTTGTGTGTGGTGTTAGAAAGTGATCTAGTTTCATTCTTTTACAAGTGGTTGACCAGTTTTCCCTGCACCACTTGTTAAAGAGATTGTCTTTACTCCATTGTATATTCTTGCCTCCTTTGTCAAAGATAAGGTGTCCATAGGTGTGTGGATTTATCTCTGGGCTTTCTATTTTGTTCCATTGATCTATATTTCTGTCTTTGTGCCAGTACCATACTGTCTTGATGACTGTGGCTTTGTAGTAGAGCCTGAAGTCAGGCAGGTTGATTCCTCCAGTTCCATTCTTCTTTCTCTTTTAGTGCTTTTAGTGATGAGGGAAAAATACCTCATCCCTATATAAATCAAAGCGCTTTTAGTGCTTTTTAAAGAATGGAAGATGCAAGAAACTGGGTTAATAACTGGATTCATTTTCTCCTGAAAACATCTAACTATCTGAGAGCCAGTTCTGCCAGTTTTGCAAAAGCACAAAATGCCTCATCCCGATATTCACCCCAAATTTTGAATTTCTTTCAGAATATACTGCAAATAAGCAATTACAGTGGCTAATGACTTGGTTCTTGTGGAATGGGATGGTGAACAATATTCCCTATTTCACAACCTCCACTTCTCTTTTGGTCTTAATTTTAACCAAGGTTTGGGAAGCATTTAATCATGACCCATTTTTCTCTTGGTGCTAGGAACACTTCATCCCATGTCAGGCGAGGATTTCATTGATGGGCCACTCACTATGCTATTATTTGACTAGGCCCTGTTAACAATATTCAAAAGTCTCTGTAACACCTGTGTTGCTAGTTTGTTATAGTCCAAGAAATGGTTCCCTCTTGTTTCTTCTTCCCTTACTATGGTTACATGATTACCATTATTGATCTTTAGAAGTATGTATGTGCCCAGTCATTTAGTTGTGTTTGCCTCTTTGTGAACCCATGCACTATAGCCCACCAGGCTCCTCTGTCCATGGGTTTATCCTGGCAAGAATGCCAGAGTGGGTTACATTTCCTCCTCTAGGAATAAAAGTATACATTCGGTTGATAGTTCCAAGTCATCTAGTCATCATTTTTGTCAGAGGCCGAGTCACATGTTTGGAAAGGCAAGAAACGATAATTGTGTAGAACAGAATACAAATAATACACTGGTAACATTAATAAGGTCATAGATAAGTAATGTTAACTTTTAAAGGGTTACATAACTGGTGCCAGAAGAGGAAAAGTTGAGCTTCATGGTTGAGCAGATATTTCTACCTTTGAGGAGGTCTGGTTGATGTACAATACATGTGCACAAAACACACAAAGGGGAAAGGAGGAGGCCCAAATGAACAGAGAAAATTTTCATGTTTAAATTTTTCTCATCTTTATCTTAAAATATGAACTTCATTTCATCAAATTTAAGCATGTTTGATATTGCAATACTTTGTCTTTGTTTTTCTTTCTTTCTGTTTTTTATTTTTCCATTCATTGTTCCCTCCTTTAAGTAGAGAAAAATTAGCAGAAAAAGTGTCACACTTTGGGGGGAAAATATCTCATCCCCATATAAATCAAACAATATCTTGCTTCCTGAATTTGTGCACTTTGAATAGGAAGTTGTGAGGGCAGGAACTCTGTCTTCTCTAATAGCTCGAATAAAGCCAAGTACCTGTCATCACTTCACAAACAAATAAATGATAATAATGGTGAAAAAATGAAATATGGAAACCAAACTTTTTTACTTATTCACTCTTCATTTCTCTAATATGTGCTATAATTTTAGTTAGGCTATTTATGACTAAAACAGCAAGGCCTTCATATGGGAAAAATTGCTTTTCTGTTTTGCTTGTCCATTGCCCCCATTCATCATGCCTTCAATCCAGTGCCAAAAAGGGCTTGCATAATTTTGGCTATAAACGGCTGACTGAGAATATCTAACCCTGCTCCACCCAATACATCATTAAAGAAAGAACTATATTTTGCAGTATCTTATTACATTTTTAGTTTATGGGGAATTAAGGCAGTTATAAACATTAGTTTTAAATGTTGGCAAGCAAATAGGAGAGTGAGTAACGGCAAAGGAGAAGAATAAGGAAGTAGACATACTCTTATGTTCTGGCATAACTACAACACTCATGGGAAAGATAGTGAGTTTTCTAGCTGAAGAAATTGATATTCCTTTGAGAGCCTGAATTAGTCACATTAGCTGTCTTTGTTGAGTATCTGGTCAAGCTAATTAACTTCATCTTTTGCTGAGCACTTGCAGCTTCTGAATGAATTGCCTTTTAGTGTTTGTGTTTCATGTGATGATTCAGGCTGATTTCTCCTCTTCAAAATTTTAGGGGAATTAATCACAGAGCTCCAATTCAATTGCAATCGTAATACCTTTTACTACGGGGAGTGCTGTCAATCTGAGTTACATAGCCTGGGTTAGGGAGCCGACCAATGTGGTGTGAGGAAATTCTAAAAAACGATCAGCTTATTTAATGACTTCAGGGAATATTGCGTTTCTTGTGCTACTATCCCCTTCATGACCAACCTCCAAACCAAAATGGTTTTCAATACATCTACATAATTGAATTCATAAACTTAGTCTCTATGGTGACTTTTCTATATTATATTTTAAAAATTTCCCTCTTCCCTCTTATAGTATCTCAAAAGAGGAAAGAGTAATTGTTATGTGCAGCTGAACTTTCTGTTCTATTTTAATGTATTTTCCTAATGTGCAGAATTGGGACCCCAGTACCCATGTTTGTGCTAAGTGACCCTGCCTCTCTTCAATATCTCCTTGACTTCAAGGTGATTACCTCTTAAAAAAATCAGAATATTACTCTCACAACTTTCAGACTTTAAATATTAGAATGTCACTCTAATAGCAAAGCCAAAAGACATAGAGTGTACAGACTGTTACATTTCCAATCATGCAGAAGAAGTTGATTTGAGAAAAATAAGGCAGAAAGAAGAGATGAAGGATGAAGAGTGTCGAGTTTTAGAAGTTCCAATTAACCACACCACCTAACCAGTGGAACAGCTGTGTGAATTTCCATAGTCCTACCAATATATTTCCCTCATTCCTGAACTGCTTTACCTTAGGTTTCAGTGGTTTGCAATTTAGTCTTCACTAATGGTGATGGACAGGGAGGCCTGGCGTGCTGTGATTCATGGGGTCGCAAAGAGTCGGACACAACTGAGCAACTGAACTGAATGTAACTTACTTGACTTTAAGTGACAAATATATATTTTCTACTTACCTGAGTACACAATGTTTCTCAAAGTCTGTTCTTAATTTTTCTTAAATAGAATCCTCTTTCAAAAGAATCTACCTTGCTAGAATTGAGGTACCTAGATATTTCATTTTCTCTGTATGTGGAGAAGTATACATAATCAATATTTTGCTTATGCACAATTAATATTTCACCTCATGGCAATTTATGCTAGCTCTTGGTTAGCAGAAAAATGAGACCTGGCAACATGCACTCTACTACTTCATAAAAACCTCAAGGAGATTTCTTAATATCATGAAAATAAAATGATGCAATAATATATTTATATTTAAAATACTGAGAAAAGATAAAGTAAGTAATAAATTCTTAGTCTGATGCTCTGATTTTGTACGCCAGATTTGTACCTATCATGTTTATGCTTTGAAAAAGTCACTTAACTCAAGTACTGAATAAACTTCCTTTTTTGTGAAAGAAATATACATATAATTTAAACATATATATTCTACATGAGAAAGAATTGTTTGTAAATATAATATACATGATTCAATTTGTATTTTGTATAAGAATGTTTCTAAGGAGGGTAACACTTTTACTGAGGAGATGTTATGATAAAATTATTTCAGACTCAAGTTCAAATGTTTGAGAATGAGTCATCTTGCATGGAGGGCTCAGAGAGAATGTATTCTTCTAGATGTAAAGGAGAAGCAGAATGCTTTGGTCCTGGAAATAGAGAAGAAGGGAGCTGAAGAGGGAAAAAAAATATGGATGATAACCCCTATGATAGCCTGGAACAAAAGAAATATAAAGAAATAAAGTGTTCAAAGGTAGTTTTGGATACAAAAGTGCCCAAATTTAATATCCTGAGAAATACCACAGAATAATGAGTGTGATAACAAAAGGATGAAATATAAATGGCTTGAAATCATCTAGTTCCCTCACTCTCACTTCTGGCCTAGTTAGAGATAATCAAAGTCCAAATGAGGATATTTTTTCTTTGTCATAAGTGAGTTATAACTAGGTGCTGTTATTAATTGAAGAGGAATGGCAAACCATTCCAGTATTCTTGCCTGGGAAATCCCATGGTCAGAGGAGTCTGGCAGGCTATAATACATGGGGTCACAAAGAGTTGGAAACAACTTTGCCGCTGAGCATGCACACATGCTATTATTAATGGCTCAGCTCTGCATATCTCATACTTTTCTTTTTATTGAAATAGAATAAGCACAATATTATATGTTATAGGTGTACAGTATAGTGATTCACAATGTTTAAAGGTTATACTCCATTTAGGGTTATTGTAAAATATTGGCTATATTCCCTGTGTTGTACAATATATTCTTGTAGCTTATTTTATACCTACTCCAAGCTAGTAGGTATTAAATCCCCTTTTAATCCCCTATCCCTATATTGCCCCTTCTCCCCTCCCCCTCCCCACTGGTAACCACTTTTTTAGTTTCTGTATCTGTGAGTCTGCTTCTTTTTCTTGTATTCACTGGTTGTATTTTTTTAGATTCCACATATAAGTGATATAATACATTATTTTTCATTCTCTGTCTTACCTCACTTAGTATAATACCCTCCAAGACCAACTATGTTGTTGCAAATGGCAAGATTTTATTATTTTTAATGGCTGAGTAGTAGTCCATTGTTCCACTTCATTTTTATCCATTCATCTATTGATGGACACTTAGGTTGCATCCATACTTGGCTAGTGCAAATAATGCTGCTATGAACATTGGAGTGCATATAATCTTATCAAATTGTGTTTAAATGATCTGTACTAATGAAAGAATGTGAAGACACCACAGTTCAGTTCAGTTCAGTCTCTCAGTCGTGTCCGACTCTTTGTGACTCCATGAATCGCAGCACGCCAGGCCTCCCTGTCCATCACCATCTCCCGGAGTTCACTCAGACTCACGTCCATCGAGTCCGTGATGCTATCCAGCCATCTCATCCTCGGTCATCTCCTTCTCCTCCTGCCCCCAATCCCTCCCAGCATCAGAGTCTTTTCCAATGAGTCAACTCTTCTCATGAGGTGGCCAAAGCACAAACAATGAAAAATATGAAAGATTGAAATATATACCACATTCTTGGATTGGAAGAATTAATTTTGTGTTAAAGTAACCATACTATCCAAGGCAATCTACAGATTCAATATAATCCCTATCAAAATACCAGTTGCATTTTTCACCGAACTAGAGAAAGTAATTATAAAATGTGTATGGAAACACAAAAGACAGCAAATAGCCAAAACAATCGGAGAGAGAAGAACAGAGGAGGAACCATGCTGGAGGAACCATGCTCCCTGACTTCAGACTATACTACAAAGATACAGTAGTCAAAACAGTATGATACCGGTTAAACAAAACAGATACATTGATAAACAGAACAGAACCGAGAGCTCAGAAATAAATCTATGCACTTAAGATCATTTAACCCATGACAAAGGAATCAAGAATATACAATTGAGAAAAGACAGTCTATTCAATAAATGATGATGGGAATACTGAACAGCTACATCTAAAAAAATATTAGAACATTCTCTAATACTACACACAAAAAATAAACTCAAAATTGGTTAAAGACCTAAATGTAAGACCAGAAACCGTAAAGCTCTTAAAAGTATAGGTAGAACACTCTTCAACATAAATCATAACAATATTTCTTGAATCTGCCTCCTAAAACAAAGGAAATAAAAGCAAAGACAAACAAACAGGACTCAATTAAAAGTAAAAGTTTTTGCATAACAAATGAAATATTCTACCAAACAAACAAACAAACAAAACTGCAGAATAGGAGAAAATATTTTCAAGTGATATGACTGATAAGAGGTTAATTCCACAATATATAAACAGCTTATACAATTCAACATTAAAAAATAAACAATTCAATTAAAATTGGGCAGAAGAACTAAACAGACATTTTTCTAAAGAGGACATGCATATGGTCAATGGGCATATGGGGAAATAGAAATCATAACCATGATGAGATATCACTCACACCTGTCAGAATGGCTATCCTCAAAAAGAACACAAAAAACAAATGTTAGCAAGATGTAGAAAAAAGGGAACCCCCATACACTGTTGGTGGGAATGTAACCTGGTGCAGCCACTGTGGAAAACTGTATGGGGGTTTCTCCCTAAGCTAAAAACAGAATTACCATATGACCCAGCAATTCAACCTTTAGGTCTCCTGATTTTTTTATGGGTAAACTCAGAGTCATGTTTGGGCATCACCACATCAATTGGCACTATGTCTCATCAGGACCAGGGCTCATCATCATGGGCTAACTCATCATCAGTGGATATACAACAACTGCTAGCTCACCTATTTTATCACTGTTGAGGAAGTACTGGGAATTAAAAAAGGACTAGGTCACATTTCAAATTTTAATATATTAATACTTTCTTTGTTTTAATAGGAAAATTATAACAATTTGTTTCAATAGAAACATCAACCCTTAATCTGTTTTATAGAACTCCATATTTTCACAATCTCAGACCTTTCAGAAATGTCCCATGCATATATGCTCCCTCAACTTAATTTTTTTGGGGTCATAATATTCTGAATTATAGAGATAGTCTAGGCTTATTAAAGATAAAAGATGCATACCACTCATCCTCAATTGCTAATCATACTGGTACTTCTTACATAAAGGTAATAAAACAAGACTAGTCCCTATGTGGATAAGACAGTGGTAAATCAGGAGGTTCTTTAATGCTTTAGGCTACAAAAGTATTCAAATACATGCTTAACTTCTACTTCATTGTCTGTGCATTGTGTTTAAGGGTATGGCCCTCGGATACAGTCTACCATAGCACAAAATATGGATATTGTTTAAGGTACTTAAATTCTATGGGCCTTAGATTTCTCATTTGTAATATGAGGTTAATAATAGTATCTACTATTAAGATGTTTGGAGGATTAATGAAATTATACTCATAAAGCATGATAACAGTGTGTGATATACAGTAACGACTCTTTTAACATTGGTAATTGTTTTTACAATGACTATGCCAAATATGTTGCTATCAATACAATTCTCCCTCAGTATCCTAGGGAAGATTTGTTCTAGGAAATGCCACAGATACCAAAATTCACAGATGCCAAGTCCCATAGTGACCCTCTGTACTTCTGAGTTCTCATCCCCAGATTTGACCTGTGGGGGTTGGCCAGATCTGCCCATGTGGATTCCACATATACAAAAGGCTGAATGTACATTAATTTTTAAAACATTCACATATAAGTGCACTCAGTTCAAACCTGTGTTCAAGGGTCAACTGTATTTAGATATGTATTATTTTATTGTATTATGTTTCTGAGTATGTAGAACATACTTAGTATAAATGAAACGTTTTAATTATACTGACTTTGAATACTATTGTATCTTTTAAAATCAATTATTTAAAAGTTTTTCAATCCATCCGGTCTGACGGATAAAGTGATTCAACCAAGAACTAATGCATAAGTCTCCAATAGTCCAGTTATAGAAACTGTGGTGGTATTAAAGGAAACAATGATGTTTAACAGATAATGTATATCTCTAGTACTCCATTGTGGACTACTAGAAAATTTTGAAGTATAGTTATTTTACTATGTTGTGTTAGTTTCTGGTGTACAGTAAAGTGATTCTTATACACACACACACACACACACACACACACATATGGCTTCTCAGATGGCTCAGTAATAAAGAACCCACCTGACAATGCAGGAGACACAGGAGATGCAGGTTTGATCTCTGGGTGGGGGAGATCCCTTGGAGTAGGAAATGGAAACCCACTCCAGTATTCTTGCCTGGAAAATCCCACTGACAGAGAAGCTTGATGGGCTGCAGTCTATGTGATAGCATAGAGGCAGACATGACTGAGCGCACACCATATATCTATTTCGTCATGTTCTTTCCACTATAGATTGTTATGAGATTTGACTATAGTTCCCTGTGTTATATAACAGAACCTTGTTATTCATTTTATAGTTTCCCAGTCCTTCTCCCTCATGTACCCGATTGTCATCTCAAATCTTTTCTTTCCAAATCAAATATTTTCTTTCCACCTCAAATATTTTCTTTCCACCAAATTGACTTGCACAATTGAGTTCTGTGTCACTGTCCCTGTACTGTTAGGATTTAAGACATGGATCCATATTTGGTTCCTCCCTCACATAACATGATTCCTCTCATTGTTTTTCCATCCTTCCCTTCCTTTTATTACAAAACTATTCTTCCCTCAGACCGTGTTCATCACTCCATAGATTTTAGTAAACCCTTTTGGATTCAGCCTCTCTCCTCCCAAGGGCAAAACCATAAACAGCGTACATTTTAATCCCCCTACACTGTTCATGTGCCTCACCACCAAGTAAAAATCTATAGTTGCTTCCTGCTACCAAAAATTAAATTTTCAACTGTCCTTCAAGGCCATCAACATCTGTCATAGACTTACTTTGATTTCATTCTGTAATACATTCACTTATTCATATGTGTATTCACTCATTTATTTATTTACAAACAGTGTGAACTTTTATGTCATGTCACAAAAGGTCATTTGTACCAAGCTTCTATCTTACTTATACTGTATATCAACTGTCTTGAAAGATGCCTTACATATCTGTTAGTCGGCTCAAGCTGCCATAACAAAATACTGCAGACTAGGTAGCCTAAACAACAGAAATTTGTTTTCCCATGGTTCTCAAAGTCTAACATCAAAGTACCAGAAGGATTGGTGCCTGATGAAGCCTCTTTTCCTGGCTTGCAGACAGCCATCTTCACCCTGGCCTTTCCTCCTTGCACTTTCAGAGCAAGTGAGAGAGCTCTAGAATCTTCCTCTTTTCATAAGGACATCCATGCCATTGTCATTGTTGAGTGTGAGCTCTGTTCTGTCTGTTGTCTTTTGCAACTCCGTGGACTGTATCCCACCAGGCTCCTCTAATCATGGAATTTTCCAAGCAAGAATATTGAAGCAGTTTGCCCTCGCCTTCTCCAGGGGATTGTCTCTTGCACCTCCTGCATTGACAGGTGGATTATTTTACCCCTGTACTACCTGGCAAGCCCCGTAAGGATATCAGTGCTGTTGGATTAGGGCCCAGTCTTGTGACTTCACTTAACCTTCCTTACCTCTTTAAAAGCACTATCTCCAACTTCAGTCACACTGGAAGTTAGGATTTCTACATACAAATTTTCGGGAGGAGAGAAGCCACATTTCAGTTCGTAGCAACTTCCTGTCTTTAATTATTTATGCCATCATTGTATTTCCAGTTTGCCATACTTTCATTATTCCTATCTATCCAAACCTTCATATCCATTATGGAACATCTCTTTCTTAAAAAAAAAAAAAAATTCTGTTCAGTTTCTGTATAGTGAATTGCTCTGCCTCTACATAGTTTGAGAATTTATATTTTGTACCACATATTTGACAGTATGATAACTTGCAATTATTCAGATACATAGGAAATAGAAAAGTCTCTTTCAGGCTACAACTATACCTATTACAAGTGCTATGTATTCGAACATAATAATAATAAGTATAAAAATAAATATAGTATAACATAAGCATAGCTTATGATTTTTTGGTAAGTAGCTTATATATTTTTAGTAAGAGTAGAATCTCAGTTTTGCACACAGAAATACCTTACTATATTGATTATGCTGATTAATTTTTAAACCTTGATTCAAAATTTTATGGAATCATTTTCATATTGTACTCATTAACAGATTCAGAAATTTAATTATCCACAGAGATGAACACTATTACTTTTTGTTTTAAATGTAAAATCTATTTAAAACTGGATTTTTGGAAAATTAGCAGGCATTATAAAAGTCATTTATACAAATGTTTGATAAAGTAAACAAGTCAATGTACTATGGTATAATTCTAAACATAGAAAATTACTACAACATATGTATGACAGTCTTAGGATAAATATTATAAATTACTTTAACAACTACATGGTCTTCGTATATGTTCCTCCTTAGGGGACTTCCTACCACAGTCCAGTACTCCTATTTCTCTTGTTAAAAGGGAAATCATTGAGCTAAATTTACTTCACAACAAAAGGTTAGTTACAGTGTTTTATTGTTTCCAGGATTATTTGTTTCCCCCAAAAAAAGACTTTAGGAGTGGTATGATATTTTTTACAAAGGCTAAATACAATGGTAGCATTTCAGATGTTAGCATACATGAAGAGAGAAATATTTTGCTGTTGGACTCATTATCTTATTTCTTCTTCTTAAACTGTACTTTAGAGGCAGCCAAACATCCTACCATTTCAAAGATACCTATCAACAACCATAAAAAAAAAATTCAAGACATATCTCATATAAAAATATGCTTTTTTTTGATCTCTGCTTTCTTTTTAATGTTCAAAAGTAGTTTCTCTTTGTTCTCTCCTGTTTTTATACATATTGTAATGGAGGTATTGACTCCTCTTATTTTAGATTATCTTTTAAAGGATATTTATGCAGCAAACAGTTTAGGATGATATAGTTTCTTATCTGATGCAACAGCCAGTTGGGCTTATGTCTTTAGAAGAGACAGGCTTCCTCTAGGGCAAAAGGGCATCATACTTCTCGCCATTAAAAAAAGCTCAGATTCCCTGAGCTCAGATTTCCTTTCCAGTAATGTCAACCATTGCATATTCATGGATCATCTGGCCCTCCAAGAACTAAGGCTTGGGGAAATAGGACAAAAATACTGATAACCTGACTATTGCTGTTGCTATGAATAATAAAATTTCTTCTTCTCCAATCCAGCCAAAATCTCATTGTATTCTACCAGCACCTACTAAACTGTGATCTTCTAACTTAAGAGCTTATAAATAGGCAAATCTGAGGCTCTTCAGAAAGTTTTACACATAAAGTCGCCCATGGACTATACAGTCCATGGAATTCCCTAGGCCAGAATACTGGAGTGGGTAGCCTTTCCCTTCTCCAGGGAATCTTCTCAACCCAGGGATCAAACCCAGGTCTCCCACATGGCAGGCAGATTCTTTACCAATTGAGCCACAAGGGATGCCCATGTATTAATGAAGATCATGTTTTTCTCTTTCTGAAGACTCATTTTTATGTAATAAATAACCTAGGTTTCAAGTTCCAAATATGCTATTTGTATTAATCTACTAGGGCTGCCATAACAAAATACCACAAACTGGGCAGCTTCAACAACATAATTGTTTGTGACAGTTCTGGAGTCTGGAATTCCAAGTCCAAGTCCAAGGCTTTGGCATGAATGGTTGTTCCTGAGGCTTCTCTCTTTGACCTGCAGATGGCCACCTATTTGCTGTGTTCCTCCAGGCCTTTCTTCTGGGCTGGTACATCCTTGGTGTCTCTTTTCTTATAAGGACACCAGTCATAATGTGTTAGGGTCCACCTCTATGACCTTATTCAGCCTTAATTATTGCTCTAAGATCCTTAACTTCAGATGCATCCATGTGGGTTAAGATTTCAACATGGATTTTTGTAGGACACAATTCAGTCCACAGCACTCTTCTCATATGTTTTAACACAGTTCTCCATAAGTCTCTCATTTCTTATAAACAGAGACACCAGCTAACCTTTTATCCCATACTCTGATATGTGTGAATTGTCTTGCTCACGGAAAGTTGGTTTATAGTACAGTATTACAAAAACAATGTTTTCCACTTAGATCAATCTAAGGCAGATATATTTATTGCCATTATAAAAGATTTGGGTTTCTTAAGCTTTGCTCTCTCTCCTGTTATTTAACCAAGGCAATGGCACTCCACTCCAGTACTCTTGCCCGGAAAATCCCATGGACGGAGGAGCCTGGTAGGCTACAGTCCAAAGGGTCGCAAAAAGTCAGACACAACTGAGCGACTTCACTTTCACTTTTCACTTTGATGCACTGGAGAAGGAAATGGCAACCCACTCCAGTGTTCTTGCCTGGAGAATCCCAGGGATGGGGGAGCCTGGTGGGCTGCCGTCTATGGGCTCGCACAGAGTTGGACACAACTGAAGTGACTTAGCAGCAGCAGCAGCAGCAGCAGCAATCCCTGGTACCTTGTCCTTGTTGCATCACCCTATAGGAGGTTCTGGGGCTACCAGAAGAAAATGCTAACAGTTTGAGCACTGTCATAGTTATAAGTAATTATTGTCCCTTGTCCCAAACTCAGGAGTCTCAAAACTTCTGCCAGCATCCATGAAATTGGTAGGCTAACTCATCAACTTGTAATAGAATTGTAATAAGAGTCTGTAAACCCAGACTCTTCACGATTTTTCGCACCATCTTCTATTCCCTTCGTTTCTTACAATATTTGATTTCCATTCCATGGGAGAGTAAGGAAAGAAAATTTCTTTCAATTCTCTGACAAATTTGTTATACCTCTGCTTTAAATATAAAGCCTTCTAGGCAAAGATTTGTCTGGATTTTCCAGACAGATTTTGGCATCTTATCATCTGAAAGATATTGAGACTTTGTTAATCATCTTACAGATCACTCCTTTTTATTCTTCAAATCTAAGTTCAAGAGTCACCTTTTCAAGAAATACTCTCTAAACATATTATTTGAATTTGGGATCCCTCATTATGTACCAATAATCACATATAGTACCTTTAAACCATTTAATACAATCAACATTGAGCCAGTTTATTCAGCTTTTGTTGTTGCTGTTTAGTTGCTGACTCTTTTGTGACCCCATGGACTATAGCCCTGCCAGATTCCTCTGTCCATGGGATTTCCCAGGCAAAAATACTGGAGTGGGTGACCATTTCTCCATGGGATCCTCCCAACCCAGAAATTGAACCTGTGTCTCTAGCATTGGCAGGAAGATTCTTTACCACTGAGCCACCAGGGAAGTCCTTATTCATCTTGTTTGTTATTAGTGTCTCCCACTAGATGCAACTCAGGGACCTGATTAGTCTTATCCACAGTTTTATCAACAGCAATAATTCGCAGCAAGGTATGATTTTATCACCCAACAGACATTTGGCAATGTCTCAAAGGCAATTTTGGTTATTAAAACTAAGAAGGGGGTACTGTTAGTATCTAGTTTAGAGATCAGCTGCTGCTACTGCTGCTAAGTCACTTCAGTCGTGTCCGACTCTTAGCGACCCCATGGACTGCAGCCTACCAGGCTCCTCTGTCCATGGGATTTTCCAGGCAAGAGTACTGGAGTGGGGTGCCATTGCCTTCTCTGGGTTTAGAGACCAGGGATGCTGCTAAACATCTAAAATGCACAAAAACGTTCCATAGCAAATAATTGCTCACTGTACAATGTCAATAGTGCGAAGATAGAGAATCCCTAATCTACTGCATCCAATAGAGTGTATGAGAATCAAAGGTGACTGAAGATGTGTTGATGCATGTGAAAGAATATTCTTGTTATACTATTTAGTAAATTATATTTGGATTACATTATTCTGGCTTTCACTGTTAACTGCTTGAGCAAAAAGAATATCCCCTAAACCTGAATACTCTTAAACTCCAAGTAGGATAATCACAAAGATATCCTCATCTAGAGATGCATAGTAAACTATTCATAGTAAAACACGGTAGAAACATAGTAAATACCAACAGAATATCTTGAATGACCACTCTAGTTTTCTCTTCCCTATTCCTAGTGACTCTAATGACTGTATGAAAAAACTAATCTCACATTAACCATCTTTGCAAATATTCTTAGTGGAGAAAGCTTATCACAGTGTTCTCACTGTATCTGTAGGTCCCTACCTTCACAAGTTTCTTGCTTCATGTTTTCTTACATTTCTAGGCATTAATAGATATATACTTTACTTTGAAAGATTATGCATTTAATCAAGGGGTTTTAAGTTTTTTGGATGAAGGATCCACACTGCTAATTAAACTCCTCAGTCAAAGGTCAGTCTGGTCAGTCATTGTTTTTCTCACTGGAGATAACCATCCATCTTTCAAACTCTCTAGTGTTTTCTGGGATTTTCTCTTTTCACCATTTGCAGAGTTCCTTTCTAGTCAAATCCTTACCTCTTCTTTATCTGTGCTTCTACATAACACTTATGGTTAAACAGATACTTTCATTTTCTTTGTCCTCAGAAGCTATGTGGACTAAACCTGACTCTGGATTACCTATGATTTAGAAACTTCCTTCTTATATAACATCTCTCTGGTAGCCCATATAGGGAATGACTAAATTTTGTAAATTTGAATGAAAAAGTAGGAAATCAAGAAATATCTGGAGTAACAGGCAAATTTGGCCTTGGAGTACAGAATGAAGCAGGGCAAAGGCTAGTAGAGTTTTGCCAAGAGAACACACTGGTCATAGCAAACACCCTCTTCCAACAGCACAAGAGAAGTCTTTACACATCACCAGATGGTCATACCAAAATCATATTGATTATATTCTTTGTGGCCAAAGATGGAGAAAGTCTATACAGTCAGCAAAAACAAGACTAGGAGCTGACTGTGGCTCAGATCAAAACTCCTTATTGCTCAATCAATTCAGACAAATTGAAGAAAGTAGGGAAAACCATTAGACCATTCAGGTATGACCTAAATCATATCCGTTATGATTATACACTGGAAGAGAGAAATAGATTCAAGGGATTAGATCTGATAGACAGGGTGCCTGATGAATTATGGGCAGAGGTTTGTGACATTGTACAGGAGATGGGGATCAAGACCAACCTCAAAAAAAGAAATGCAAAAGAGCAAAATGGCTATCTGAGGAGGCCTTACAAATAACGGAGAAAAGAAGAGAAGTGAAAAGCAAAGGAGAAAAGGAAAGATATACCCATTTGAATGCAGAGTTCCAAGAAGAGCAAGGAGAGATAAGAAAGCCTTCTTTGTGATCAGTGCAAAGAAACAGAGGAAAACAATGCAACGGGAAAGACTAGAGATCTCTTCAAAAAACTTAGAGATATCAAGGGAGCATTTCATCCAAAGATGGGCTCAATAAAGGACAGAAATGGTATGGACCTAACAGCAGAAGATATGAAGAAGAGGTGGCAAGAATACACAGAAGAACTATACTAAAAAAATCTTCATGACCCAGATAATCATGATGGCATGATCACTTACCTAGAATCAGACATCCTGGAATGGGAAGTCAAGTGGGCCTTAGAAAGCATCACTACAAACAAAGTTGGTGGAGGTGATGGAATTCCAGTTGAGCTACTTCAAATCCTAAAAGATGATGCTGTGAAAGTGCTACATTCAATATGCCAGCAAATTTGGAAACTTCAGCAGCGGCCACAAGACTGGAAAAGGTCAGTTTTCATTCCAATCCCAAAGAAAGGCAATGCCAAAGAATGCTCAGACTACTGCACAATTGCACTTATCTCACACGCTAGTAAAGTAATGCTCAAAATTCTCCAAGCCAAGCTTCAGCAATACACGAACCATGAACTTCCAGATGTTCAAGATGGTTTTAGAAAAGGCAGAGGAACCAGAGATCAAATTGCCAACATCTGCTGGATCATTGAAAAAGCAAGAGAGTTTCATAAAAAATCTACTTCTGCTTTATTGACTGTGCCAAAGTCTTTGACTGTGTGGATCACAATAAACTGTGGAAAATTCTTCAAGAGATGGGAATATCAGACCACCTGACCTGCCTCCTGAGAAATATGTATGCAGATCAAGAAGCAACATTTAGAAATGAACATGGAACAATAGACTGGTTCCAAAGAGGAAAAGGAGTATGTCAAGGCTGTATATTGTCACCCTGCTTATTTAACTTATATACAGAGTATATCATGAGAAACACTGGAATGGATGAAGCACAAGCTGGAATCAAGATTGCCAGGAGAAATATCAATAACCTCAGATATGCGGAAAACATCACCCTTATGGCAGAAGGCAAAGAAGAACTAAAGAGCCTCTTGATGAAAGTGAGAGAGGAGAGTGAAAAAGTTGGCTTAAAGCTCAACCTTAGAAAACTAAGATCATGGCTTCTGGTCCTATCTGTTCAGTTCAGTTCAATCACTCAGTCATGTCCAACTCTTTGCGACTCCATGAATCGCAGCACGACAGGCCTCCCTGTCCATCACCAATTCCTGGAGTTCACTCAAACTCACGTCCACCGAGTCAGTGATGCCATCCAGCCATCTCATCCTCTGTCATCCCCCTTTCCTCCTGCCCCCAATCCCTCCCAGCAGAGGAATTTTCAGTCTTTTCCAATGAGTCAACTCTTCGCATGAGGTAGCCAAAGTACTGGAGTTTCAGCTTTAGCATCATTCCCTCCAAAGAACACCCAGGGCTGATTTCCTTCATAATGGACTGGTTGGATCTCCTTGCAGTCCAAGGGACTCTCAGGAGTCTTCTCCAACAACACAAAGCATCAATCACTTCATGGCAAATAGATGGGAAAACAGTGGAAACAATGACAAACTTAATTATGGGGAGCTCCAAAAACACTGCAGATAGTGACTTCAGCCAAGAAATTAAAAGGTGCTTACTTCTTGGAAGAAAAGCTATTACCAACCTAGGCAGCACATTTAAAAGCAGAGACATTACTTTGCCTATAAAGGTTCGTCTAGTCAAAGCTGTGGTTTTTCCAGTAGTCATGTATGGATGTGAGAGTTGGGCAATAAAGAACCTGAGCAGTGAAGAATTGATTCTTTTGAACTGTGGTGTTGGAGAAGACTTTTGAGAGTCCCTTGCACAGCAAAGAGATCCAACCAGTCCATCCTAAAGGAAATCAGTCCTGAATATTTATTGGAAGGATTGATGTTGAAGATGTAACTCCAATACTTTGGCCACCAGATGTGAAGATCTGACTCATTGGAAAAAACCTGATGCTGGACAAGAGTGAAGGTGGGAGGAGAAGGGGATGACAGGATGAGAAGGTTGGATGGCATTGCCGACTCAGTGGACATGAGTTAAATAAGTTCTGGGAGTTGGTGATGGACAGGGAGGCCTGGCATTCTGCAGTCCATGCGGTCGCAGTTAGTCAGACACAAGAGTTATTGAACTGAACTGAACTTCAGAAGAGATTTTTATACTAGAGTGTGAAAATCATGTGTGTTTCAATATATTCTTGCAACATATTTGATTTCTATTCATATCAAGTAAATTATTTGATTAGAATTTGATCCTATATATGTCTCAGGATTTTCATTAGAGACAAATCAATAAAGTTAAAAGAAGGTGTATGAGAAATAAAGTAAAAATAAAATCTGCTCTTTTCTGAAAACCTTCAAAGAAAATCCGGAGAAGAAAATGGCAACCCACTCCAGTATTCTTGTGATACGATACAGACTCAATATTTGCTTTTTGCAATATTGTTCAGTACAATTTATTTCATTATTAAAATATCATTATAATAAATAGTGAGTGCTGTCTTTTTCTAGTCAGTGAATTTGCCTTATATTTGGGAAATATTTTCTACCTATCTTCTCAGTCAGCAAATGATTTATAAGTGTTGGCCAGCTTATCCTTATAATATTTTTATTTATCTACTGGTATGTGATACTTTTTATGTCTCCCTATAATAAAATTTAAATTGAAATAAAAGCCTCTTTTTTGCTTTGCTCTCATTTGACCAGAGATGAAGCATATTTTAAAGTAAGTTTTTATACTCTCAAAATATTATTTTTAAGCTGAAGTATATCCCATGGATGCTCAGCTAATTTTAAAGTTCTGCTATTTGTAAATATTGGGTTTCCCAGGTGGTTTAGTGGTAAAGAATCTGCCTGCTAATGCAGGTGTTGCAGGTTTGATCCCGGTTGGGAACCTCCCCTAGAGAAGGAAATGGCAACCCACTCCAGTATTCTTTGCCTGGGTAATATCATGGACAGAGGAACCTGATGGGCTACAGTCCATGGGGTCACAAAAGAGTCAGACACAAACTGGCAACTAAACAAAAATAACATTTGTAAACATTTTTTTCTTAGTAGAAAACTGAGATTGGCATTTATTCAAGGTCATTGATGAATTGATATTTTTCTGGAAGGCACATTAAGGCTCAGAAAGGATGGAAGTGTACCCACAAAGACTGTTATTTAATCTATGAAGATGAAGCTAAGCATTTTGACCAATGATTTATGATTTTCCTAAAGTTACAGTTGAACTTTTGCCAAGGATTTCAATGAATACTATAGGTAAATTGAATCTATTTTGTTACTATATTCAGTATTAAGCTTCTTGCTGGTTATATATTTATAATAATCAGGCAGTGTAGGACAGGATTCATCAGCGAATAACACCATTCTGCTTCATAAGTAGCGCTGTTAGTCATGTCAACATATCAGAGCCTTTGCTAAGGAAAACTTGCTAGTTTACTATAATTCTTAATATTTCAGAACTACATTTCTGTTTTTCTGAGGAGTAATTTAAATTTCTATAAACATGCTTATAGCTATACAACCACCATGGCCCTTGTTGAAAGCAGATATCATTAGAAAATGTCAGTTAACTTATTTGATGTAGAAACACTTGTCAGCTTTTACCTGGTGTGATTTGCTAATTGTTTTTAATAAATGATTGATTAATAGTTCGAATATTACATGTGAACATAAAGTATTTTACATTATATGTATATATATATATATATGTATATGTCAGTAAAGATTATTCTTCTGCTAGACGAAGGTGCAGTAGAGTTGAGAATGGAACTTATTGCATTAAAACCAGTCCAAGTAAGGCAATGAAATAATAAAATAAAATGGCTAAATTAATTGCTTTGAGCAAACTTAAAAACATCTCCCTTCCAGGAAAATCAGCTCATTGGACAAATACTTGACCTTATTGACAATGGTCTATATGATAAGAATATCAATAATGTCCTTAGATTAGGGACACAGAGATTTTATCTCATTTTTTAAATGAAGCCAGCATTTGCAAAATATTGGTAACCACTTGCATGGATTTGACATGGCCAGAAGCAGCTTTCTTGCTGTGAAAAGAAAACTGTAGTTTGTTTCAATAACTAAACATTTAAGTAAAATGGAACAGCACTTCTACTTTCTTTCAATAACTTTTCTGTTTTGTTCACAAATTATCTGTTTGATGCAAGAAGCCCAGCTATAAGTGTATTTCAGCTTTCAGCATGCCTTCCTCACTAAGCTTAATTATTTCTAGATTTTGATTTAAAG
The DNA here is from genome assembly GCF_032405125.1 of Capricornis sumatraensis. NCBI lineage: Eukaryota > Metazoa > Chordata > Mammalia > Artiodactyla > Bovidae > Capricornis > Capricornis sumatraensis. The sequence continues at coordinate 68,710,189 of NC_091079.1, forward strand.
CGAGAGACATGGCTCTTCCTTTCCCTTGCACACTGAAAGGCCATGTAAGTTTATTATTGGCCTAATTTTAGTATTGCAATGTATCAAGAAATAGGGAAGCCTAAGAAGGAGGGATATGGGCAAACAGTTGGTCACTGGAGCAGTCAGAACACATGTTTATCTATTAAGTTCAGTCTTCAGTTTAGTCGTGTCTGACTTTGCGACCCCATGGACTGCAGCAAGCCAGGCTTCTCTGTCCATCACCAACTCCCGGAGTTTACCCAAACTCAGATCCATTGAATCAGTGATGCCATCCATCCATCTCATCCTCTGTCATCACCTTCTTCTAGCCTTCGATCGGTCTTTTCAAATGAGTCAGCTCTTCACATCAGGTGGTCAAAGTATTGGTGTTTCAGCTTCAGCGGCAGTCCTTCCAAAGAATATTCAGGACTGGTTTTCTTTAGGATGGACTGGTTGGATCTCCTTGTTGTCCAAGGGACTCTCAGGAGTCTTCTCCAACACCACAGTTCAAAAGCATCAGTTCTTCAGCACTCAGGTTTCTTTGTAGTCCAACTCTCATATCCATACATAACTACTGGAAAAAACCTAGCCTTAACTAGATGGACCTTTGTTGGCAAAGTAATATCTCTGATTTTTAATATGTTGTCTAGGTTGGTCATAACTTTTCTGCCAAGGAGTAAGTGTCTTTTAATTTCATGGCTGCAGTCACTATCTGCAGTTATTTTGGAGCCCCCAAAATAAAGTCTGACACTGTTTTCACTCTTTCCCCATCTATTTCTCATGAAGTGATGGGACCAGATGCCATGTTCTTAGTTTTCTGAATGTTGAGCTTTAAGCCAACTTTTTCACTCTCCTCTTTCACTTTCATCAAGAGGCTCTTTAGTTCTTCTTCACTTTCTGCCATAAAGATGATGTCATCTGCGTATCTGAGGTTATTGCTATTTCTCCCAGCAATCTTGATTCCAGCTTGTGCTTCATCCAGCCCAGCATTTCTCATGATGCACTCTGTATATAAGTTAAATAAGCAGGGTGACAATATACAGCCTTGGTGTACTCCTTTTCCTCGTTGGAACCAGTCTGTTGTTCCATGTCCAGTTCAGTCCTACATGGGTGCAATACAATTATAGCAGTAACACTGAAGATCTTGGATCACAAAGTGCCATAACAGAGATAATAATAATAATGAAAAAGTTTGACATATTGTGAGAATTACCAAAATGTGACACAGAGATATGAAGTGAGCAAATGCTGCTGGAAAATGTCCCTGATAGGCTTCTTGATACAGAAATGCCATAAACCCTCAATCTGTAAAAAAAAAAAAAAAAAGAATACCTGTGATGTACAACAAAAGCACAATAAAATGAGATATTTCTATACTGTGTTATTTTATGTGAAGGAAAAATCATCAGAGATACAGTATGCTTTTAACAAATTTTATTTATTTTTAATTGGAGGATAATTACTTTACAATGGAGTTTACCGAACATCAGCATGAATCAGCCACAGATATACGTGTCCCACCCATTCTGAACCCCCTCCCACCTTCCTTCTCACCCCATCCCTCCAGGTTGTCACAGATCACCGGCCCTGGGTGCCCCGCTTCATGCATTGAACTCGCACTGGTCATCCATTCTGCATATGGTAATGTTCGTCTTTCAAGGCTCTTCTCGCAAATCATTCCACCCTCTCCTTCTCCCACTGAGTCCAGTAGTCTGTTCTTTATGTCTGTGTCTCACTTGCTGCACTGTATGTAGAATAATTGGTACCATCCTTCTAGATTCCAGATATATGTGTTAATATACTCCACTTTTCTTTTTCTTTTTCTTTTTGACTTCACTCTCTATAAGGTTCTAGTTTCATCCACCTCATTAGAACTGACTCAAATGCATTCATTTTATAGCTGAGTAGTATTCCACTTTATATATGTACCACAACTTCCTTATCCATTTATCTGCTGATGAACATCTAGGTTGCTTCCATGTCCTAGATATTGTAAATAGTGCTGCAAGGAACATTGAGGGCTCATGTGTCTTTTTCAGTTCTGGTTTCCTCAGTGTATATACTGAGCAGTGGGACTGCTGGGTTGTCTGGAAGTTCTAGTTCCAATTTTTAAAGGAATGTCCACACTGTTCTCCATAGTGGCTGTACCAGTTTGCATTCCCACCAACAGTGTAAGAAGGTTCTTGTTATCCACACCTTCGCCAGCATTTATTGTTTGTAGACTTTTTGATGATGGCCATTCTGACTGGCATGAGATGATACTTCATTGTGGTTTTGATTTGCATTTCTCTAATAATGAGAGATGTTGAGTCTCTTTTCATGTGTTTATTAGCCTTCTGTATGTCTTTTTTAGAGAGTTGTCTGTTTAGGTCTTTTGCCCACCGTTTGATTAGGTTGTTTGTTTTTCTGGTATTGAGCTACATAGGTTGTTTGTATATTTTGGAGACTCATTCTTTGTCAGTTTTTTTGTTCGCTATTATTTTCTCTATTCTGAGAGCTATCTTTTCACCTTGCTTATAGTTTCCTTCATTGTGCAAATTGAGAAGCTTTTATTTAACAAACATAACCTGATCTAATATGGGTATGTGAACCACCCTGTAGAAAAAGCAATTATTTTATTAACATTTTAGTAGCATTATGTCAGTTTCTCAGAAAATATTTTATACCCTGACAAGAATGAGTTCATTGTCCTTTTAAATCACTGAATTACATTTTTATTACAAATAAAATAAATAACACTTAAGCTCAACATTCAAAACACTAAGATTGTGGCATCTGGTCCCATCACTTCATGAGAAATAGATGGGGAAACAGTGGAAACAGTGACAGACTTTATTTTTTGGGCTCCATAATCACTGCAGATGGTGACTGCAGCCATGAAATTAAAAGATGCTTACTCCTTGGAAGGAAAGTATGGCCAACCTAGATAGCATATTAAAAATCAGAGACAATACTTTGCCAACAAAGGTCTGTCTAGTCAAGGTTATGGTTTTCCAGCGGTCCTGTCTGGCTGTGAAGAAAACTGAGCGCCAAAGAATTGATGCTTTTGAACTGTGGTGTTGGAAAAGACTCTTGAGAGTCCCTTGGACTGCAAGGAGGTCAACTAGTCCATCCTAAAGGAGATCAATCCTGGGTGTTCATTGGAAGGAATGATGCTAAAGCTGAAACTCCAATACTTTGGCCACCTCATGTGAAGAGTTGACTCATTGGAAAAAACCCTGATGCTAGGAGCGATTGGGGGCAGGAGGAGAAGTTTGAGTAGACTCCGGGAGTTGGTGACGGACAGGGAGGCCTGGCGTGCTGCGATCGTGCAAAGAGTCAGACACGACTGAGTGACTGAACTGAACTGAACTGATTGTGCATTCTCTATAATTCATGGACTAAAGTGATTCATGCAGATGACATATTTACTAATTGCAAAGTGACCATCTGACACAGGTACAAAGTTGCTGCGTCCATTTTACGGTTTAGGAAACTGAGTTGCCGTGAGGTTAAGCCATTTGCTGATGGGGGAGCTGGGATTCAAACCCAAATAATCTGGCTCTAGACTCTGCCTTTAACCCAATGCTGTATTATTTTCCAAAGTAACAGTACAAACATCAGCTTGCAGTGTCTGGTAATAAAAAGCTCAACAAGAAATGGAGTTCTTCTTGAAAAGACTGACTGAAGAGTAGTGGATAATCACAGAGGTATGGGTAAAGTTAAAGAAATCATAGAAGGGATGTGGAGACAACTGGAAACTAACCAGAAGAAGAAAGCCAATACCTCTACTGTCTGGAATAGCAAAGATAAGAATTGTGATAAGGAAGCGACAGTCAGAGTTGACCCCTTTTTCTTAGAGTGACTCAGCACTTTGCCGCATTGTGGTGACAGGATATGAAGGGAATAGGAATAAAAATATGCTGACCTCTCTCTTCTCCTGCTCATCTATCTGCTGTCAGTCTTACCATGCTCTAAACATAATTAAAAGCCAGAAGTGAAGGGGGCCAGGCCAACTTAGTTCACAGATTCAGCCCATAACAAGGCTGAGAAAGGCAGAGAAAGAATCTGAAGAGGGGTTGTGATGGTGGCAAATGGAGAATCAGAAACACATGTGAAATAGAGGCTGTATGTTTGCTTCCAGTATTAACAGTAGAACTCATAAATTAGTCATTGTGTACAATTGTGTACAATTAATTAACTGTACATTGTGTACAATTAATTATTTATTAGATCTTATTATATTTTACATGCTTTCAGTAGCTATTTTCTTACTTTGATTTCTCATAGTAGATTACTGTCAAGGAAATTATTGTAAAATTTATATATCTTTATTGTTGTAAATGGCATGTAAGTCATGGAAAATTAAAACTAGCTCATCAAAGAATGTATGTGAGTATAGTCATAGTATCTTAAAAGTAGCTAATCATAGTGCAGTAATTCAAATATTTTTCCAGGACCAAAAACTGTTAATTCAGAAAGCATGTGTAGTTTACATTTAGTTTGCCATTCATATTATCAATAATTGATTTTAACATTAAAGTTTCCCTAGCAAATTGATTATTTATTTTAAAACCAAAATGAAAAGCCAAAGATACTTATATATTTGAATATTATGGCTACCAGATTTAACTGTGGCAAAAGCACGATTTGTTGTTCATTGGGTTATGCTATGTAGGTGAGGATAGGTTTAATAGTCAGGAACCACAACTGCTCTTTGAACCCATCATAACTGACAATGCTTAGAGTAGACAATGCTTCTGAAGGAAAGATTTTTAATCACTAATTCACTAATATCCAGGAATATGAACTCTAGAAATTGAGATAGATTGTTGCTATTTTTAACATACTTTTAAAACACAGTAAAGTTTTGTATGGACTGCATCTCAGTACTAAAAACATTACCAATGATTGCACATTGTGAAATATACAAAAATGGAAAGAATAAAGGTAGTTTTTCTTCTAATATTCATATGGCTTACATGAAACCATTAGGCAAAATAGGAGGTATAGCAGGGAAATAAATGACATTTTGTTAATCATCACCATAACATTATTTGATGTTTTGCTTATTTTTCCTAGATGTTTGGATATTCATATTGTATACATTATCTCAAGTAATCTCACAATAACTCCATGAATTCCTATTGTCATTATCCATAGTTTTCAGATAATGGAGACTGAAAAGATCTCACATGTCTTAAGAATCCAGCAGAGAATAATCTCAAATAGTGTATCAACCCTAAAATTGCTTTTAGCATAGACAAGAATATAAACTTGCTAAAGGGTGAGGTTTTTAGTCTGTAGCTAGGTCCCTACTGTATGGGACATATAACATTGAAATGGTTACTGAAGAAATGAATTTGAAGTCTACTTAACTTGTATTATTTCAAGAGAGTGTTTGCTGTGACCAGTTTACTCTTTTGACAAAACTCTGTTAACATTTGCCCTGCTTCATTTTGCACTCCAGCTCTTAATGACTCAAGTAACCACAATAGTGTGATCACTCACCCAGAGCCAGACATCCTGAAGTCAAATGGGCCTTAGGAAGTATTACTATGAACAAAGCTAGTGGAGGTGATGGAATTAAATATGAGTTATTTAAAATTCTAAAAGTTGATGCTGTTAAAGTGCTGCATTCAATCTGTCAGTAAATTTTGAAAACTCAGCAGTGGCTACAGGACTGGAAGAGTTCAGTTTTAATTCCAATCCCAAAGAAGGGCAATGCCAAAGAATCTTCAAACTATTTCGCATTTGTTCTCATTTTACATGCTAGCAAGGTAATGCATCTTTCATGCTAGCCTTCAACAGTGCATGAACCGAGAACTTTCAGATGTACAAGCTTGATTGAGAAAAGGCAGAGGAACCATAGATCAAATTTCCAATATCCATTGGATCACAGAGAAATCAAGTAAATTCCAGAAAAATATCTGCTTCATTGACTACACTAAACCTTCTACTGTGTGGATCCAACAAACTACAGAAAATTCTTAAAGAGAAGAGAATATCAGAACACTACCTGTCTCCTGAGAAACCTATGTACAGGTCAAGAAGCAACAGTTAGAACCAGACATGGAACAGTGGACTGGTTTACAATTGTGAAAGGAGAATACAAGGCTATATATTGTCATTCTGTTTAAGCTATATGAAGAGTACATCATGCAAAATGCCAGGATGGATGAATGAGAAGGTGGAATCAAGTATGCCAGGAGAAATATCAACAACCCTCAGATATGCAAATGACACCACCCTAATGGCAGAATGCAAAGAGGAACTAAAGAGCCTTTCATCTTGATGATGAAAGAGCAGAGTGAGTGACAAAGCCTGCTTGAAACTCAACATTCAAAAAACTAAGATCATGGCATCTAGTCCCATCACTTTATGGCAAATAGAAGGGGAAAAGGTGGAAACAGTGACAGGCTTTATTTTCTTGGGCTCCAAAATCACTGCAGATGGTGACTGCAGCCTCAAAATTAAACGACACTTGCTCCTTGGAAGAAAAGCTATGACAAACCTAGACAGCATATTAAAAAGCAGAGACATCACTTTAGTGACAAAGATCCATATAGTCAAAGCTATATTTTTCTCCCAGGTTTCCCAGGTGTTGCTCATAGCAAAGAACCTGCCTGCCAATGCAAGCTGATGTAAGAGATGTGGGTTTGATGCCTGGGTTGGGAAGAGCCCCTGAAGGAAGAAATTGCAATCCACTCCAGCATTCTTGCCTGGAGAATCACATGGAGAGAGGAGCCTGGCAGGCTAAAGTTCATAGTGTGGCACAGAGTCAGACACTTGGCACGTTTTTCTAGTAGTCATGTTTGAATGTGAGAGTTGGACCGTAAAGAAGACTGAACACTGAAGAATTGATGTTTTTGAGTTGTGGGGCTGAGAAGACTCTTGAGGGTCCCTTGGACAGCAAGGAGTACAAGTCAATCCTAAAGAAAATCAGCCCTTAATATGCTTTGGAATGGCTGATGCTGAAACTGAAGCTTGAATACTTTGGCCACCTGATGCAAAGCGCTGATTCACTGGAAAAGACCCTGAGGCTGGGAAAGACTGAGAGCAAGAGGAGAAGGGGATGACAGAGGATGAGACGGTAAGGTTGCATCATTGACACAATGGACATGAATTTGAGCAGGCTCTGCTGCTGCTGCTAAGTTGCTTCAGTCGTGTCCGACCCTGGGTGATGCCATAGACGGCAGCCCACCAGGCTCCACTGTCCCTGGGATTCTCCAGGCAAGAACACTGGAGTGGGTTGTCATTTCCTTCTCCAATGCATGAAAGTGAAAAGTAAAAGTGAAGTTGCTCAGTTGTTTCCAACTCTTTGCGACCCCATGGACTGCAGCCTACCAGGCTCCTCCATCCATGGGAGATTCCAGGCAAGAGTATTGGAGTGGGGTGCCATTGTCTTCCCTGGGGCAGGCTCTAGGAGATTGTGAAAGACAGGGAAGCCTGGCAGGCTGCAGTCCATGGGGTCACAAATTGTCAAATAGGACAAATTGACTAAACAACAACAAAATAAAAAACAAAAGAGAGCAAATTTGGTACTCTAATTTCAATTTCATAACTCACATAGCACATCTTAGAATAATAATTAAAAATTCACAGATTTTTTCAGTATTTTTCAACACATTCTACTGAAATTTATCAAAAATTCAGTAAGTTGATAGTGTGATAAATCCTTACCAAAATGTCAAACCCTCTTCAGAGGCTATTTTTTAAGTGCTGTTTCTCTATATAGTGCCCAATTAATATATCATGGGGAACATTACTTTTAAACAAACCTTGCTCAGTTTATGTTGTAGCCACGCATTCTGGGAAACAAACTCACTCAGAAGGACAATGCAGATAGTGGAGTGCAGTTTATTACACCGGCGGGCCCAAGGCAGAGTCTCCTCTTAGCCAAGGACCCAGAGCAGTGTTTGTGACAACCTTATATACCCTAAGTGTACATGCTCAAATCCACCTCCCCAAGTTCTCTGAAACTAGTCTGAACAAAGGAAAAGAAAGATACAATCAAAGTTAACCCGTGATTTGTTTGTCTTAAAACTGTGATTCATATGCCTGAAGCCTAGGTAGTTAACAGTGGACAATTATCCATAGGCCTGTGGTCATAACCCAATAAGCATAATAGAATTTATGATTCTATTTGGTTACAGAGATAATTAGGGTATTCTTTTAGGTGACAGAGAGCCTAGGTATGAGCCCTTCCATTTGGGGGGGTCTGGTTTTCCAGTTGGTATGTCCTTTCCATAGATACTGGACATATAGCTCAAAGTCCACAGTCAGGCCCAAGATGAAGTCCTGCTTTCAAGATGGAGCCTGTTCCGTGTGTTTCCTCCTTCATTTATAGTAAATATTTCAGCCTTAACTCTATTAAACAATGAATATCTATGATTTGAAAATTATTCATATGACATAAATCATATGACAATGTGTCCTAATTATTCTTTGAAATATTTTTCTTGCTCTTGTATAGCAATAATGTGAAAAAATACTTTCATTTTGTACTTGTATAAGTGCTTATGATTGCTTTAACCTTCATTTCACTGTAATTTTTAAATGTACAAAGTGATTCACCATTTCTGGAATTCATTTCATTTAAAATCAAATTTTAACCCACATGAAATATTTTTCTGTAACTTGAAAAATCTTTAAAAAAAAATCTTTTAAAAATTAATGCTAGTCCTGTCTTTAATATTGCATCTGATTAAAAACATTACTTTTGCAAAATGTTGATTTGAAAAGTAAAGCCTGGATAAGGGAAGATACATTGTCTACGGAAAAAAAAAAACATTCACATAAGAAAAAAATTAAATCCTAACATGTAAATGATGAAAGATCAAAAGGAACCCTGAAATTTAATTTCATTTTAGGGATAATAAAGGGGCAAAAGTATGAATTGATTTCCCTTAATCACTCTGAAGTATTTTGGGCCTTTAGCATAATGACCTTTAGAAGATCCCTGAAGTATTTGATGAGTTATATACATAGCAAAAGTAACAAAGAAATCACCACAAAGCCAAGGAAAGAATAAAATAATTTAGTGTTTAAAAGAAAAAAAAAAAAATTAGTCTGATGCTGTGTTTCCAAAGAGTGTAATGCCTGGAGTCAGTGAAGGCAGGTACAAAAGGGCTTTTTACTCCAGGTCAAGCTGAGCAATTGTGTTCTTATTGAGAGTGAGTAGTACTGAAACCCAGAAGGTGGAACGCCAAGTGACTGCACTGAATAGGTTACCTCTATCTCTTAAGGCAGACCTGGTTCTTGTTTATGTATATTTTATACAGTTTTCTTTTTGAACTAGGTAAGAAGATGCCATAGAAGTAATAGCTGTTTGTTCTGTTTTTTATTTGTAAATGAAATGAACTGCAGGCTCTCAGTAAGCAAATTAAATACATACATATAAGCATTCTGGATGGCTGTGAGAGCGAGGGGAGAGAAAGACACAGTCTCTGTGCACAGGAGGCTTTGGAAAGAAGTAAATTGAAAGTTTATAACCCTTTTTGTGAATATGGTGACAAAGGATGCTTTGCAAGCACAAGTTTTCCTAGATAATGTGACATGATGCCTGAGATGAAGAGTAAGAAGAGAGTCAACTGAGAGATAAAAAGAAGACAGTAAGAACATTTTTTTTTTAACTTGAGGAAATTGCTTTAAAATGTTGTGTTGGTTTTCTACAACAATACACATCAGTTATAATTATACATATCCCCACCCTCTTGAGCTTCCTTCCTCTCCTGCCACCCTATCCCTCTAGATCTCACAGAGCAGGAGGATGGGCTCCCTGTGTTACACAGCAACTTTCCTCTCTCTATTTTACCCATGACAGTGTGTATGTTAATGCTACTTTGTCAGTTCCTCCCACCCTTTCCCTCCCCTACTGTGTCCCCAAGTCCAGGCTCTATACCTGCAAAGATCCGTTGTGTGTTACCTGCTCAGTTGCATCCAATTCTTTGCAACCCCATGGACTGTAGTCCACTAGGCTCCTCTGTCCGTGGAATTCTGCAGGTAAGAACACTGGAGTCAGTTGCTATTTCCTTCTCCAGGGGACCTTCCTGACCCAAGGATCAAACCTGGTTCTCTTGAATTGCAGGCAGATTCTTGCCACTGAATTACAAGGGAAGCATCTCCATTCCTTCCCTGAAAATAGGTTCATTAATATCATTTTTCTAGATTCATATATATGCATTAATATAAAATATTTGTTCTGTTTCTGACTTATTTCACTCTGTATAATAGGCTCTAGTTTCATTCATCTCATTACCACTGACTCAAATTCATTCTTTTTATGGCTAAGTGATATTCCGTTGTATATATGTACCATGTCATCTTTATCCATTCATCTGTTGATGGACATCTAAGTTGCTTCTGATAGCTTACAGTGAAAGGGTCTGATTCGTGATCTCTGAAGAAGATTTAGCTTTGGGACCAGCGACCAGACTTGATCACTCAAGAGCTTTTGTGTAGCAGAGATTTATTAAAGTGAAAAGGGTCATAGAAAGCTTCTGACTTAGACATCAGAAGGGGGACAGAGAGTGCCCCCTTCGCTAGTCTAAGCAAGGGAGTTATATACTTTTTTAATTGGTTATTACAATAAATCAAAAGAATGTCTCAAGGTTGTAAAGATATAACTAGACCCACTCCCATAATTTCCATTTTAAGGTAAAAGGATTAGCCAGAAGGTTTTCAGGAAGGAGAAACTGTCCTCAAGCAGAATACACTGTTGTTATATAATTCTTAGCACAGAGTTTAAACTGAGTTGTTTCTTGTGTAATTATCAATTCCTGGTTTAAAGACAGAAAACATTTTATGTGACTAAGATTAAGGAATGTAGAGGAAAAAAAAAAAAGACATTTGTCCTTTCCTCCTCTTTGAGAATTCCAGACCTGTCTCTCCTTCTCAGGGACCCTAGACTTCTTATCAACATTCCTAGGAATTGACTCTCTCACTTCATGTCTTGGCTATTGTAAATAGTGCTGCAAAAAACGTTGGAATCTTCAATAAGTAGCGCTGGGAAAACTGGACAGCTAAGTGCAAAAAAATGAAATTAGAATACTTTCTAACACCACACACAAAAATGAATCTAAAATGGATTAAAGATTTAAACGTAAGGCCAGAAACTATAAACCTTTCTAAAGAAAAACATAGGCAGTACACAATTTGACATCAATTGCAGCAAGGTTCCCTCTTACCCACTTCCTATTGTAACAGAAAAAAAACCAAAAATAAATAAATAGGACCTAATTAAACTTAAAACCTTTGTCACAGCAAAGAAAATGATAAACAAGATAAACAAATAGACCTCAGAATGGGAGAAAATAATTACAAACAAATAAACTGATAAAGGATTAATCTCCAAAATATATAAGCAGCTCATACAGCTCAAAATCAGAAAAACAAACAACCCAATCAAAAAATGGACAGAAGGCCTAAACAAGCATTTCTCCAAAGAAGACATACAGATGGTCAATAAACTCATGAAACAATGTTCAGCAGTGTTCATTATTCAGTTCAGTTCAGTCACTCAGTTGTGTTTGACTCTTTGTGACCCCATGAATCTCAGCACGCCAGGCCTCCCTGTCCATCACCAACTCCTGGAGTTCACTCAAACTCACGTCCATCGAGTCGGTGATGCCATGTTCGGTCGTCCCCTTCTCCTCCTGCCCTCAATCCCTACAAGGATCAAGGTCTTTTCCAATGAGTCAACTCTTCACATGAGATGGCCAAAGTACTGGAGTTTCAGCTTTAGCATCATTCCTTCCAAAGAACACCCAGGGCTGATCTCCTTCAGAATGGACTGGTTGGATCCCCTTGCAGTCCAAGGGACTCTCAAGAGTCTTCTCCAACACCACAGTTCAAAAGCATCAATTCTTCGGTGTTCAGCCTTCTTCACAGTCCAACTTTCACATCCATACATGACTACTGGAAAAACCATAACCTTGACTAGATGGAACTTAGTCGGAAAAGTAATGTCTCTGCTTTTCAATATGCCATCTAGGTTGCTCATAACTTTTCTTCCAAGGAGTAAGCTTTCTTTAATTTCATGGCTGCAGTCACCATCTGCAGTGATTTTGGAGCCCCAAAAAATAAAGTCTGACACTGTTTCCACTGTTTCCCCATCTATTTCCCATGAAGTGATGGGACCAGATGCCATGATCTTAGTTTTCTGAATTGAGCTTTAAGCCAACTTTTTCCACTCTTCTCTTTCACTTTCACAAGAGGCTTTTGAGTTCCTCTTCACTTTCTGCCATAAAGGTGGTATCATCTGCATATCTGAGGTTATTGATATTTCTCCTGGCAATCTTGATTCCAATCTTCTTTTCCAGCCCAGCGTTTCTCATCATGCACTCTGCATAGAAGTTAAATAAGTAGGGTGAGAGTATACAGCCTTGACGAACTCCTTTTCCTATTTTGAACCAGTCTGTTGTTCCATGTCCAGTTCTAACTGTTGCTAAAGATGGAGAAGCTGTATACAGTCAGCAAAAATAAGACCCGGAGCTGACTGTGGCTCAAATCATGAACTCCTTATTGCCAAATTCAGACTTAAATTGAAGAAAGTAGGCAAAACCACTAGACAATTCAGGTATGACCTAAATCAAATCCCTTATGATTATACAGTGGAAGTGAGAAATAGATTTAAGGGACTAGATCTGATAGATAGAGTGCTTGATGAACTATCGACTGAGGTTCGTGACCTTGTACAGGAGACAGGGATCAAGACTATCCTCATGGAAAAGAAATGCAAAAAAGCAAAATGGTTGTCTGAGGAGGCCTTACAAATAGCTGTGAAAAGAAGAGAAGTGAAAAGCAAAGGAGAAAAGGAAAGATACAAGCATCTGAAAGCAGAGTTCCAAAGAAGAGCAAGAAGACATAAGAAAGCCTTCCTCACTGATCAATGCAAAGAAATAGAGGAAAAGAACATAATGGGAAAGACTAGAGATCTCTTCAAGAAAATTAGAGATACTAGGGGAATATTTCACGCAAAGATGGGCTCGATAAAGGACAGAAATGGTGTGGACCTAACAGAAGCAAAAGATATTAAGAAGAGGTGGCAAGAATACACAGAAGAACTGTACAAAAAAGATCTTCATTACCTAGATAATCACGATGGTGTGATCACTCACCTAGAGCCAGACATCCTGGAATGTGAAGTCAAGTGGGCCTTAGAAAGGATCACTACAAACAAAGCTAGTGGAGGTGATGGAATTCCAGTGGAGCTGTTTCAAATCCTGAAAGATGATGCTGTGCAAGTGATGCACTCAATATGCCAGCAAATTTGGAAACCTTAGCAGTGGCCACAGGACTGGAAAAGGTCAGTTTTCATTCCAATCCCAAAGAAAGGCAATGCCAAAGGATGCTCAAACTACCGCACACTTGCACTCATCTCACACGCTAGTAAGGTAATGCTCAAAATTCTCCAAGCCAGGCTTCAGCAATTCATGAACCATGAAATTCCAGACGTTCAACTGGTTTTAGAAAAGGCAGAGGAACCAGAGATCAAATTGCCAACATCCGCTGGATCATGGAAAAAGCAAGAGAGTTCCAGAAAAACATCTATTTCTGCTTTATTCACTATGCCAAAGCCTTTGACTGTGTGTTCATTATTAGAGAAATGCAAATCAAAACTACAATGAGGTATCACCTCGCAGAGGTCAGAATGGCCATCATGAAAAAATCTACAAACAGTAAATGCTGCAGAGATCTGGAGGAAAGAGGACCCTCCTGCACTGCTGGTGGGAATTTAAAGTGAGCCATTGTGTAGAATAGTAGGAAGGTTTCTTAAAAAAAAAAAAGGAATAAATCTACCGCATGTGCTGTGCTGTGCTAAGTCACTTCAGTCATGTCCAGCTCTTTGTGACACTCTGGACTTTAGCCTGTCAGGCTGCTCTGTCCATGGGATTTCCCAGGCAAGAATACTGGAGTGGGTTGCCATGCCCTTCTCCAGGGGATCTTCCCAACTCAGGGATTGAACCAGCCTCCCCTTTGTCTCCTGCACTGGCAGGCAGGTACTTTACCACTAGCACCACCTGGGAAGCCCTAAATCTACCATAGGACCAGCAATCCGCATACTGGTCATATACCCTGAGAAAATCACAATTCCAGAGGGCAAGTTCTTGTCAAAAGTGGGAAAAGGACTAAGGTTTGTTGATTGCTCAGTACTGTAGGAAAGTAAATTGTGTATGTTTTACATATTTATAAAGTTATATGTGTATTATAAGTATATAAGTTATAAATTATATGTTATTTATTATTGTTACATATATTGTGATACAAATATATTTTATGGACAAATCATTAAATTATATATATATGTGTCCCAATGTGTGTGTGTGTGTGTGTGTGCACGTGCATGCTAAAGAAAAGAATGGCTTTGATGTTTGTATGGCATTCTAAAGCTTTCTTGCTGGAATATTATGGAAGTTACCGAAGGTACTGGGGAAAATTAATAATAATATGAGGATTTATGTTTTAGAGATTTACCAGTTACCCAGTGGTAACTGTCTCGGATTTTATTTGTAAGGACCACAATATGAAACAAAGAGCAAAAAGGAACTTTATTCTAAGGCTGGTAAGAAATGATGAAGGAGGTAAACATCATTTGTTCAAAAAGTAGAAATTGGCGTCAGACTTTTCAGATTCTAGGCCCTTCATATGCCAATCCTGTAACTTTGGATAACTGTGAAACTTCCTAAAGTTCAGTATGGATGTAATGGTAGCATAAATCTCAGAGAATCTGCTTAACTTAATTTGAGCACATTAATTATTTTTGTAAGACAGAAATATAGCTTCATTTAATATCATGTATACAATAAACCAAATATTTTTAAGTGTACTTTTTTTTAGTTTAGGATTGATATATCTATATACCTATGAAACTAACAGTACAATCAATACAATGAGCATAAATCAACTCAATAATTTCCTCATGGTTCCCTGTAATCAATATTATGTAAATATCTTGAACGATAATCAACTTTTTAATTTATTTTTAAATTTTAAAGTTATCATAAAATCACACAAAGATAGTAAAGATACCCAGTATTCTTTACCCAGTTTCCCAGAGTGGATACATCCTATATAACTATAGCACAATATCAAAACCTGGAAGTTGACTTTGTGCTCTGCTGTGTCTGACTCTGCAACTCCATGGACCATAGCCCACCAGGCTCCTCTGTCCATGGGGATTCTCCAGGCAAGAATACTAGAGTGGGTTACCATGCCCTCCTCCAGGAGAGCTTCCCAACTGAGGAATTGCACCCAGGTCTGTCGCATTGCAGGTGGATTCTTTACCATCTGAGCCACCAGAGTAGCCCAAGAATACTGGAGTGGGTAGCCTATCCCTTCTCCAGGGGATTTTCCCAACCCAGGAATCGAACCAGCATCTGCTGCATTGCAGAAGATTCTTTACCAGCTGAGCTACCAGGGTAGTCCAGAAATTAACTTTAGTACATGTCATTTGGGGGCTTCCTTGGTAGCTCAGGGATAAAGAATCTGCCTAAAATGCAGCAGCCTCAGGAAAGGCTAGTTCAATCCCTGGGTTAGGAAGATCCCCTAGAGGAGGGCATGGCTACCCATTCCAGTACCCTCTCCTGAAAATCCCAATGGACAGAGACACCTGGCAGGCTACACTCCATAGGGTGGCGAAGAGTTGCACACGACTGAAGTCACTTAGCACACACACACATGTCATTTTATCACATGTGTAAATAATGCAACCTCAGTGGAGTATAGGACCATTTGATCACTATAAAGATCTTTCTTGTACTTTTCCTTTATAGTCACAATTATTTCTTCCCCTTTACCTTGTCTCACTCTTGGGAATCACTGATTGCTTTTGTTCCTATAATTTTATCATTTCAAAAATGCTATATAAGTAAATGGAGTAGGAAATGGCAACCTGCTCCAGAATTCTTGCTTGGGAAATTCTGTGGACAGAAGAGCCTGGCAGGCTGAAGTCCATGGGGTTGCAAAGAGTCAGACATGGCTAAGTGACAGAGCACACACATATAAATAAAATCATACAGGATGTGAACTTTTGATACTGGCTTTTTTAAAAAGTAGCATAATACATTTGATATCCATCCAAGTTGTCACATGTATCAGTTGTTCATTATGATATTGTTGAGTAGTATTCTATGGTAGAGTTGTGCCACACTGTTTAGAATAAGCATGTATAGGTTTTTCTGTAGGAAAGTATTCAGGACTGCAATCAACAGGGCATAAATTAAATGTATTTTGGTTTTGTTTATTGTTTTTAGAGAAACTGGCAAAGCTTTTTCCAGACTGGATGAATCAGTATGTATTCCTAACAGTCAACGTATACAAGTGATCCAGTTTCTTTGAATCCTCACCAGCATTTGCTATTGTCATTAAAAAAAATAAATTCACATGTTCTAAGATTTCTATAGTGATATCTCATCATGTTTTTAACTGGAATTTCCTAATGGCCAGTGATGTTGAACATCTTTAATGTGTTTATTTTCTGTCTGCATATGGTCTGATATCTGTTCCATATATTTAGCCCATTTTCTAATTGGGTTAGCTTTTTTTTTAATTCTTAAAATTTGAGAGGTCTTTAAGTATTATTATATAAATAAAAAGTCTTTTGTAAGATATATGGTTTGAAATAAACCTTCCCACTCTATAGTTTGTCTTTTCATCTTCTTAACAAGGATGCCTCAGAAGAAAAATAATCAATTTCAATGAGTTCAGTTTATCAATTTTTTCTTATGTGAATCATACTTGTGTTGCATCTGGTCTAAGAACTCTTGACCAAGCCTTAGATCCCAGATTTTTCTTCAATATTTTCTTCTAAATGTTTTAGTGATTTTTGTTCTGCATTTAAATCTGTGATCCACTGTGAGGATTATTTGTATAAGGTCAGTGTTCATTTTTGTGTTATATTTTACACAAACATATTTTTATACATACATACATAGTTATACACATATATACTGTACATAGCCAGGGTTTTTAGATGAATTTAATAAGAGGATTATGGAAAAGCATTATCTATCCCACCTTTTCAAAAACTGAAAGTCCCCTCAAAATTGATCTTTGAAATCACAATAATAGCAATGTACTGTCTGGTTCATAATATACAGAAAACTAAAATATATGTAAATAATACCACAAAGGGCAGAAAAGGAGATATTCATACTATAGACACAATCAACAAGAATAAATAAAATAAAGAGATATGGCTAATAAACTAAAAATTGTTATGAAATAGAATCATAAAATATATTCAATTCATTCATAAGAATGAAGACAAGGTGAACAAAGAACACATAAGACATTTATAAAACAAATAAAAAGATGGTAGATTTTTTAAATCAAGCATGTCACTCATTAAATTAAATGGAAAAGGTCGACAGGCTTAAATCAAAAGTCATCAATTCTTAGAATGAATTGTCAAGTATGGTACAACCGTATGCTGTCATTAAAAAATAAGACTTTAAAAATAAAGAAATATATGTTTAATATAAATGGATGAAATAAATATACCATGCCAATGCTAATCAAACTCAAGCTGGAGTTACTTCCCTGGTGGCTTGCACAGTAAAAAATCTGCCTGCAATGTGGGAGACCTGGATTCAATCCCTGGGTTACCAAGATCCCCTGTAGGAGTGCGTGGCAACCCACTCCAGTATTCTTGCCTGGAGAATCCTCATGGACAGAGGGGCCTGGAAGGCTACAGTCCATGGGGTTGCAGGATTCAGACATGACTGAGGAGCTAAGCGCAGCACAACACATGTAAACATCTTAAACTTATGTTAGTATACTGACAGAATAGTGATTCAAGGTGTTAGCTAATAATGCTGAAAAGAAAAACCAAATATATTACAATTATAGCTATAAATTTTAATACTACTGTTTCAATAATCAGAAGGACAAACAGGCAGAAAATTATTAAGATGTTAAAATTTGAACAGTATTGTTAGACCAGTTCAGTTCAGTTCAGTTCAGTCACTCAGTCGTGACCGACTCCTTGCGACCCCATGAATTGCAGCATGCCAGGCCTCCCCATCCATCACCAACCCCTGGAGTTCACTCAAACTCACGTCCATCGAGTCAGTGATGCCATCCAGCCATCTCATCCTCTGTCCTCACCTTCTCCTCCTGCCCCCAGTCCCTCCCAGCATCAAAGTCCTTTCCAATGAGTCAACTCTTCGCATGAGGTGGCCAAAGTACTGGAGTTTCAGCTTTAGCATCATTCCCTCCAAAGTAATCCCAGGGCTGATCTCCTTCAGAATGGACTGGTTGGATCTCCTTGCAGTCCAAGGGACTCTCAAGAGTCTTCTCCAACACCACAGTTCAAAAGCATCAATTCTTCGGTGCTCAGCCTTCTTCACAGTCCAACTCTCACATCCATACATGACTGCTGGAAAAACCATAGCCTTGACTAGATGGAACTTCAGCAAAGTAATGTCTCTGCTTTTGAATATACTATCTAGGTTGGTCATAACTTTTCTTCCAAGGAGTAAGCGTCTCTTGATTTCATGGCCGCAGTCAATGAAATCCATCTGCAGAGATTTTGGAGCCCCAAAAAATAAAGTCTGACACTGTTTCCACTGTTTCCCCATCTATTTCCCACGAAGTGATGGGACCGTATGCCATGATCTTTGTTTTCTGAATGTTGAGCTTTAAGCCAACTTTTTCACTCTCCACTTTCACTTTCATCAACAGGCTTTTGAGTTCCTCTTCACTTTCTGCTATAAGGATGGTGTCATCTGCATATCTGAGGTTATTGATATTTCTCCCGGCAATCTTGATTTCAGCTTGTGTTTCTTCCAGTCCAGCGTTTCTCATGATGTACTCTGCATATAAGTTAAATGAGCAGGGTGACAATATACAGCCTTGACGTACTCCTTTTCCTATTTGGAACCAGTCTGTTGCTCCATGTCCACTTCTAACTGTTGCTTCCTGGCCTGCATACAGATTTCTCAAGAGGCAGGTCAGGTGGTCTGGTATTCCCATCTCTTTCAGAATTGTCCACAGTTTATTGTGATCCACACAGTCAAAGGCTTTGGCATAGGCAAGAAAGCAGAAATAGATGTTTTTCTGGAACTCTCTTGCTTTTTCCATGATCCAGCAGATGTTGGCAATTTGATCTCTGGTTCCTCTGCCTTTTCTAAAACCAGCTTGAACATCAGGGAGTTCACGGTTCACGTATTGCTGAAGCCTGGCTTGGAGAATTTTGAGCATTACTTTACTAGCGTGTGAGATGAGTGCAATTGTGTGGTAATTTGAGCATTCTTTGGCACTGCCTTTCTTTGGGATTGGAACGAAGACTGACCTTTTCCAGTCCTGTGGCCACTGCTGAGTTTTCCAAATTTGCTGGCATATTGAGTGCAGCACTTGCACAGCATCATCTTTCAGGATTTGAAACAGCTCCACTGGAATTCCATCACCTCCACTAGCTTTGTTTGTAGTGATGCTTTCTAAGGCCCACTTGACTTCACATTCCAGGATGTCTGGTTCTAACATCATCTAATTGATATTTATAGAACACTCAAACCAGTAACAGCAGAATTCACATTCTTTTGAAGGGCACACACAGCAATTATCAAGATAGATCATATTCAAGCAATGAAATATTCTCATTACACTCAAATGAAGTAAATGAAATAAAACTAAGAATTGTCCTTTTGCCATAATGGACTTAAATTAGAAATCAAGATCAGAATAATACTTGAATTATCTTCAAGTGTTTTCAAAACTAAATAACATTTGTCTCAACAATGCATGGACAAAACAGAATATGAAAAGGGAAAATAGAAAGCATTTAGTACAAAATGAAATCTAATAGAAACATGACGTATCGGACTTGTGTACTTCAATTGAAGCAGTGCTGAAAAAGAAATTTACAGCATTAGAATTCCTAAAGCTGAAAAGAAGACAGGTTGTCATAGGATTGATTTAAGCTTCTGCCTTAAAATAGTTGAAGAATAACATATATAAAGTAAGCAGAACAAGGAAATAATGGAGATAAAATCAGAAATCAAAGTGGAAAACAGAATAATAATTTTTAAATTGCATAGATAAAACCAGAATATGAACACTTGAGTGGATCAATGAAGCTGATAAAGCTCTAACTAGAATGAATAAAAATAAAATTACCCATATTGGGGCTATGTGAGAAAGATGACCACAGATATTATAGAAATTTGAAGGTTAATAAGAGAATCAAATTTTTGTCTACTGTTCTGAAATTTTAGGTGAAATGGACAGTATTCTCTAACAATTTTCAAACTACCAATGCTCACTGAAGCAAAGAAATAACCTGAATAGCCCACTATCTACTAAAGAAATTTAATTTTTAGTTAAGTTCCTATTCCTGTAGAATATGACAGGCTCAGATGTCATCAATGATGAAACATTAAAGAAAGCAATAATACCAATTCTACACGAAATCCTCAGGAAAATTGAAGGGAAGGGATCACTTCCCAACTCATTTTATGAGACTAGTATTTCACTGACAAGAAACCAGAAACATCAGTATAAAGAAGCCATAGACACATATTCCTCATGAACAGAGACAAGTATTACTTGAGATTTAGTGCATTATATCTGACAATGTATAAAAACAATAATATATCATGACCAATTTAATTTATTCTGTTATACAAGAAAAAGCATTTAACAATCCATCAATATATTTTACTATGTTTACAAACTTAAACCTGTGACCATCTTAATATATGAAGAAAAAATGACAAAACTCAACACCCATTCATAATAAAAATTTTCAGTAAGCTAGAAATATATGGAAACTTCCTAAACCTGACAAAGATATTTATGAAAGACCGACAACTAACATCATTCTTAATAGTGAGAGACTGAAGTTTTCCCTCCATTTTAGAACAAGGCAGGGAAAGTACTCTCCACAATATACTGTAAATATTGCATTGGCACTGCTGGCAGTGCTATAAGGTGAGATAAATAATTTACAGACACACAGATTGGAAAGCAAAAAGTCTATTTTGAAATATCATTGTCAGTGATGTAGAAAGCCCTAAAAACTGTGTAAAGCTTCTATAATTGTAAAGAGACTTTAGGTCACTCAGCAGTAAAGAACCCACCTGCCAATGCAGGAGACTATGGGTTCAGTCCCTGGGTAGGGAAGATTTCCTGGAGAAGGAAATGACAATCCACTCCAGTATTCTTGCCTGGGAACTCCCATGAACAGAGGAGCTTGGCGGGCTACAGTGCATGGGGTTGCAAAAGAGGTGGACATGACTTAGCAACTAAACAATAACAACATACAAAAAGCAATTGTGCATCTCAATACTAGGATGAAAAAGTCTCAAGTCCTAATAAAATAAATAATGTCACTGACAATAACAACCAAGGTGTTATACTTAGAAATAAATTTGGCAGAAGATACTTTGAGATCTCTACTCTGAAAGCTATAACATTTCTGAGAGAAATAAAGACTTGTGAAAAATGGAAATACATATCCTGGTCATGGATCTTAATTCTCAAAATTGTTAAGATGTTGGTGCTTTCTAAGTTGTTCTATAAATTAAATTCAATTTCAGGAACAATTTTACTAGGCTTTCCTTTTGGTAGAAATTTATAAGGTGTTTCTAATATTTATATAGGAATTCAAGGAGCTAGAATAGCCAAGGCCAGAGAGGGCAATGGCAACCCACTTCAGTACTCTTGCCTGGAAAATCCCATGGATGGAGGAGCCTGGTGGGCTGCAGTCCATGGGGTCGCTAAGAGTCAGACATGACTGAGCGACTTCACTTTCACTTTTCACTTTCACCCATTGGAGAAGGAAATGGCAACCCACTCCAGTGTTCTTGCCTGGAGAATCCCAGGGATGGGGGAGACTGGTGGGGTCATATAGAGTCAGACACAACTGAAGCAAGTTAATAGCAGCAGCAGCAGCAGAATAGCCAAGGCAACTTAAAACAGAAACAAAAACAAGACAAACAAACAAACCAAACAGACAAAATTAGAGGAAACACAGTGCTCATTCTAGATTTACTATAAAGACACAGAAAGATAAAAGTTGAGACATGAACTAACATGCTCTATATGGAAGTGGACTGGAAAAGAGAGAGCCAAAGGTTATTTAAGAGAATTACAATAATTCTCACTTATCAGACTCATTGTACACCAGAGACAAATGGGAAGAACCCGTGAATAAGCCTGGGATTTGTGGCACCATTTACCAGAAGGAAGGCTAAGGGTAGACAAGAGGGCTTCTATCTCTCCCAAAATGTGTCATAAATCAGAGAGAGAAAAAACAAACAAACAAACAAAAACTCTGCCTGATAAGGAAAGACAATTATTTGTCCTGCTCCTGCTCAGTTGCTGCAGTTGTGTCTGACTCTTTGTGACCCTATGGACTGTAGCCTGCCAAGCCCCTCTGTCCTTGGAATTCTCCAGGCAAGAATACCCAAATGGGTTGCCATGCCCTTCTCTAGGGAATCTTCCCCAGCCAGGGATTGAACCTGGGTATCCTGCATCTTCTGCATCGCAAGGGGATTCTTTACCGTTGAGCCACCAGGGAAGCCCAGTTATTTGTCCAGTTAGCGAAAATAGGAAGAGAAGTTTTGAGAGAAATGGTGATTTTCTTTCCTTTTGTCCGGTTGGTTGGTTGATTTCCCCTCAGTTCTTGTCTCAGGGCAACAAAAATTTGAAACAATGGACACCAATCAAGAAAGGGAATGTAGACAGGCCTATGCTCAAGGCCGATTGACAGTTGCAAGTTACATAATAACAGGCTCTGTTGTGTATGTCTTCTCATAATTCAGTCTGTTATAATCAGATGTATATGTGTTTGGAGTACTTATGAACCCTTAATGGGCTCCTAGAGGTCTAATGTGACCTGAGGAAACCCCTGTGGTTAGTTTGTATATATTATGTGTTTAGGGCACATGCTCTGGAGTTAGAGAAGCCCCTCTGGTTAGTTTGTAGCATATCTGTGAGCTTCTCTGGGCATGTCTGGGATGGGTTTTAGAGATCAGTTTGCATTCTTCCACCAGTAATTGCTCATGCTGCTGAGGGTCGGACACGACTAAGCGACTTCATTTTCACTTTTCACTTTCATGCATTGGAGAAGGAAATGGCAACCCACTCCAGTGTTCTTGCCTGGAGAATCCCAGGGACAGGGGAGCCTGGTGGGCTGCCGTCTATGGGGTCGCACAGTCAGACACGGCTGAAGAGACTTAGCAGCAGCAGCAGCAGCAGCAGTAGCAGCAACTTCCTAACACTTTGAATAATAAAATAAATAAATAAATGCCAAAAAAAAAAAAAGAGAGAGAGAAACATATGTGGAACATCTAAGTGGAGAAGGTTACCATACTATTTAATTCCTGGTTCTGGCTGGTGAAAAAGATCTTAAGTAAAGATAAAGGTTTTATTTTTTATTATTTATTTATTTAGTTAATTGGTTCATTAGCATTTAAATAATTGAAAGCAGAGATTGTGGTTGTAATCATCAAAGAAGTGAAAAGAGTGAATTCTGAAGATAGAAAATGGTATTTTTAGTATTTAAGCAGATAGTATTAGAAGTCTGAAAATGAAACAGTCATTACCTGTGAATTAAAGAGTGTCACTAAAGATAATGGAGAAAAGGGGTTTCAGAAATTAGAAGTGGTCAATAATACCAATTCTTACAAGGGGTTATAATGACAGAGATCTCAAATTATCTGTTATTGGAAAAAATGTAAAAGACTCTATAGAACTTCTATGAAGCAATTATCTTTTCTACTTTCCAGATGCACTTTATCTATTAGTTTCAATGTTAGTATTATTTGCTATTTATCCTTTAAGTCCCCCAATTAACTCCATGTGTCAAGAAACTAAGGCTCAGAAAATTTATGAAAATTTCTCACAGTCAGGCAGCTCTTAAGTGACAGAGTATCTAATATCTAATAGGTTGACTCCAGAATATTTTTTCTTCTAACTTTGAAGTCTAATTACCATCTGTCACAAAACAAAGATATTACATTACTATTGACTACATTATCCACACTGACTGTTTCATACAGATGACTTGTTTATTTTTCTACTGAAAGTTTGCACCCCTTAATCTCCATCTGGGCTACCATGGTAGCTCAGCTGGGAATCCGCCTGTAATGTAGGAGACACTGGTTTGATTCCTGGATCAGGAAGATCCGCTGTAGAAGGGATAAGCTACCCACTCCAGTATTCTTGGGCTTCCCTGGTGGCTCAGCTGGTAAAAAAAAATCATCCTGCAATGTGGGAGACCGTGGATTCAATCCCTGGGTTGGAAAAAGCCCCTGGAGAGGGGAATAGCTACCCATCCAGTATTCTGGCCTAGAGAATTCTGTGGACTGTAGAGTCCATGGGATCTCAGTGAGTAGGACATAACTGAGCGACTTTTATTTCTCTCATCTCCCCCACCACCGTCCCCTCTGGTAACCCATTTGTTCTGTATTTGTGATTCTGTTTTTGTTTTGTTATGCTTATTTGTTTTATTTTATTTTAGATTCCACATACAAGTGAAGTCATATGGTATTTATCTTTCTCTGACATTTAATTTAGCATTATAACCCTCTAGGTTCACCAATGTTTTTGCAAATGTGAATATTTCATTCTAGTGAGAAAGTCACTCAGTCGTGTCCAACTCTTTGGGACTCTGTGGACTATGCAGCTCATGGAGTTCTCTAGGCGAGAACACTGGAGTGGGTAGCCTTTCCCTTCTCCAGGGCATCTTCCCAACCCAGGGATTGAACCCATGTCTCCTGCATTGCAGGCAGATTCTTTATCAGTTGAGCCACAAGGGAAGCCCTTATATATACATCACATGTGTATATATATGTATATATACATACACACACACCACATATTCTTTATCCAATCATCTACAGATGGGTTCTTAGGTTTCTTTTGTATTTTGGCTATTGCGAATAACACTGCAATGAACATAGGGGTACGTACATATATCATTTCAAGTTAGTGTTTTCCTTTTCTTAGAATAAATATCCAGGAATAGAATTGGTGAATTGTATGGCAGTTTTACTTTTAATTTTTTAATAACTCTATACTGTTTTCTATAGTGGTTGTACCAATTAACTTTCCAACCAACAGTGAATGATGATTTTCTTTTC
Source organism: Capricornis sumatraensis (assembly GCF_032405125.1). Taxonomy (NCBI): domain Eukaryota; kingdom Metazoa; phylum Chordata; class Mammalia; order Artiodactyla; family Bovidae; genus Capricornis; species Capricornis sumatraensis. The sequence goes on from NC_091079.1 coordinate 68,735,259, forward strand.
TCCACAACCTTGCCAACACTTGATCATATGTGGCTTGAACTGCTATCTCTCCAGGGAGTATCTCAGAGCCTGTGTAATTCCCCTCCTCCTCTGTGTTCTCTCCTGGGGGTGTGGGTCGCTACTTGATCCCTTGTCTTCCCTTCCTATCTGACTCTGTGTGTATCTTTCTTTACAGCCTTGATTGAGAAGAGTCTGCCCGTCTCCAGTTTGTTTTCAGTCAGAATTGGTCCACACATAGATGTATATTTTATGTGTTCATGGGGGCAGGTGACATCAGCATCCTCCTGCTTTGCCATTTGATCACCTCTCTGGGGGATTTTATTATTGCTGATTCTATTTTTTTACTGGTTATGTGTCTGTTCAAACTTGAGAGATCATATGTTTCTGGGAATTTGTCCATTTCTTGTAGGTTGTCCATTTTATCGGTTTACAGTTATTCATAATAATCACTTATGATCTTTTGTACTTCTGTGGTGTTGATTGTAATTTCTTTTTCATTTTTGATTTTATTTGTTTGGGCTCTCTCTTTTATGAGTCTGGTTAAAGTGTCATCAATTTTGTTCATCTTTTCAAGAAACCAGCTCTTACTGATCTTTTTCTATTTTTTGGCTATAGTTTCGGTTTTTTTGTTCTGATCTTTGGATTTTGTTAGTTCTTCTTTTCCTAGGTTTTTTAGGTGTAAATATAGGTTGTTCATTTGAGATTTTTCTCCATTTCTGAGATAGGCTTGTATCACTATAAATTTCCCTTTTAGAATGGCTTTGCTGCATGTCCTAGGTTTTGAATTACTGTGTTCTCATTTCCATTGCCTCCAGATGTTTTTTTAATTGGTATTTATTCTTTGATTTCTTCAGTGGCTCACTGGGTCATTCCAGAACCTATTTTCTTAAACTCTTTCTTTGAATTAATTTATAACCTAACTGAGATCAGATTTAGTAGATATGTAGTGTTGTAGGTAAAACTTGTATTGAGAAATTAAAAATGAATGAGACATCTACCCATTTATTCATTCACTTATTCACTATATATTTATGTTATGTATTCAATATTTACTCTATATATTCAATATTGTCTAAAGACCTGGTATTTTGTTAAGCACTGGAAATACCAAATAAATAAATAAATAAAAGAATAAGTTGAGGTCTTTATACTAGATTTCATTATGTTTTGAAGTGATTTTGCATTTTAAAATTTGTTCTAAAATAGAAATATCACTTAGATAGCAGTTAGAATAGAACATATCTTTTGTAAGGTAATAAATCAATAAACATTATCACACACTGAAACAAAAAAAAGACCTTCAGAGGAAGATGTAGAAACAAAGATAATGATGAGGGTATGGTCTATGGAACAAGTGTGCTGAGGAGATGTGAAACATGGCTACAATTATGAAAGCAGCAGTTCCTGAAAATTGTTGAGATGATACCCATGTAACCCATTTATTACTGGGTTTAGACTGAAGTTTTGTTCCCGCAGCCCAAGTCATATGTTGAAGCCCTGATCTCCAATGTTATAGTTTTGGAGGTAGAGATCTTAGGAGGTATTTAGGCTCAGATGAGGTCATAAGGATTTGGCTCCCATGAGGGGATTAATGTCATTGTAAGCAGAGGACGAGGGACTAGAGACCTGTGCTCTCTCTGCCTCTCTTCCTCCCTTCCCACATTTAAGGACATAGTAAACAGGCAACTCTCCTCAATCCAGGAAGAGATCTCTTACTGGACTGAAATCTGCCAGCACTTTGATCTTGAACTTCTTATCTTTCAGAACTGTAAGAAATCAGTGTCTGTTTTTTTTTTTAAGCAACCAGTCTATGGTATTCTGTTACAGTAACCTAAACTAAGACACCTTCCGTCATTGAATTCATTTTAAATTAATACAAATAATAAAAGAATTCAAATTTATAAGCAAATACAAAAGGGTGGTTCATTCGGAAAAGATTATCTCAGCAAGAATTTTGAGAGTTTCAATATTGTGAAATATATATCTGTGTTTTCTCACATGCATGTTTTGTCCAAGGAAATACAGAATTCCTTATGTCAAAATTAAACTTTATTGCAAACAATAGAAATGCAAAAGTTGAAAAACCTTAGAAAATATTTTTTTCCCCTCAGGAAACCTTCTTAGCACACTGAGAACATCCAGGATAATTGGCATTTCTAGAAAGGGAGAGTCTCCAATAATTCTTTATACTTTTTGTCTTTAAGTCAGAAAATTGTTGATTTTTTTGCAACCTAAATCTTTCTTTCTACAAATTAAGCCCATTGGGTGCTCTTTTTTGGTCTGGTTTTAAGGTTAGTGAACTTAAATAAAGGTTTAAAATACACTGTTGTTATTAATATATTTAATATATTCAATACAAATATAATTTTGATGTTCATTTACTAAAAATACAGTTAAATGCAGAAAAGTAGGAATTCACTTTTTAGAATTACAGAGAATAGCCAAATTAAGAATAAATAAAATTAAGTTGTATTGTTTACTATGAAACCTCAGGAGAAATATTTATAATAAATCAGAAAAAAATTGATAAAACATTGTTAGTGAATGAAACTAAGTATTCATCATTTTCATTTATCTCTTTATACACCAATAGCATTACTGGTTGTTTATCAAATAAACCAATTATATTATTATTTTTTACTGTGTCAACTGGTTACTCCCCATCTTCCCCAAAATAAATCCACCAGAATTTACATGTGGTTCAAGCAAAACTGAGGTTCTTAAAACTACTACACAAAGGAATAACAGCCTGATAAAGTCTGAATAATATGTTAAGTGAAAGAGGAAAACTAGTATCATATTTTTTGGCTTTGGAATCTGATAGTAAACAGTTTAAGACATATTAAATACAGGGAACTGATTAGAGTTGGGTAAATTTCATGCCATAAGACTTGAGTATTGCAAGGATTTTGAAACAAATTTTGATAAGTAGAACATTTGTTTGAAAAGCAAGCTTTATGGCCAAGTTGCCAATCTAATGTCCTGAAAATAAATTTTTTGCCCAAATGAGGAAACTATTTGCCCCCAAAATAGTTTTATAGAGACTCCTGAAGTAAATAATCTAGTTATTTATTCCAGGCTTGCCATTTTGGGCAAGAATATTTTAATAGAAAATATTTAACAAATGTTGAAACCTGGTTTCAACTTTCAGTCTTCATAGTTCAGATGAATGAAGTGAGCTCGATTCTCAAGTGCTCACTGCAAACATTCAATCAGGTGAAATTTCCCAAATCCTGAACAGGCTGGGTTTTCCTTGGAAAAACTTGTTGAGAATCCAGGCTTTTCATTCACTTGTTACTGAGTAGCGAGTGAGGCATTTTTTCTTGTCGCTAGATCGGCTACTCTGTTGGCTTAAGGTTTTAGGACTTACGGATAAAACAAATACTGGCAACTTGTTTATTGTAGTTGTTTGATTACATACAATTACCATATTTGAAATGTAAGAATCCAATTGACTTTTCACAATACATTTGAAATAGAAAGCTGAATTTTACAAGGAAACATCATGGTTTCTGAATCATGTCTGATCAGTGAATATCTGGACTATACTTAATCGAAACTTGAAATTTGCATCCATTGATCATCTTTTTAAGGTTGCTTGAGGAAGCAAGAAATTCATCTACTTTATGTCATAAGATTTTTTTGTTATTATGTAAATTTTTGTTCGAATTATTGTTCTTCATTTGAATAGGCAGGATGAGTTTCAGATCCTGGGGGATTCACTGGCTTTCAATATTAAGCCTAGCTTTCTTCCCTGTCCTCAGCATATGGCCCACCCTTGTTTGCAGGTCTGAGATATTAAAATCCAGCCATTATGCTGGAGTACCATGTTTTATCCCTTCACAGGATCAAAGAAGGAAAGCACATAACATTAAAGCTCTCTTGTGTTTTACTTATTTATGTGACACTGAGTTCAGTGTGCAAAGCCCAATTGTTGATAAGATAAAATATAGCCCGCTTTTGGTTAAATTCTTGGAAACTAAATTAAAAGACTGTTTTTAACACATTAAAAACATACAGCATGATCAAGTGGGGTTTATCCCAGAGATGCAAGGATTCTTCAACATATGCAAAGCAGTCAATGTAATACAGCATATAAATCAATTGAAAGGTAAAAAAACATGATAATCTTAATAGATGCAGGAGAATTTAACACCCGTTTATGATAAAAACTCTCCAGAAAATGAGCATAAAAGAAAACTATCTCAACATAATGAAGGCCATATGTGACAAACCCACTGCAAACATCATTCTCCAAGGTGAAAAACTGAAAGTATATCCACTAAGATCAGGAATAAGACAAGGGTGCCCATTCTCCTCCTATCATTTAATATAGTTTTGGAAGTCCTAGCCACAACAATGGGAAGAGAAAAAGAAAAGTAATGCAAATTGGAAAAAAAGAAGTAAAACTCTCACTGTTTTCAGACAAGATGATACTATATATAGAAAACCCTAAAGATGCCATCAGAAAATTACTTGAGCTAATCAATGAATTCAGTAAAGTTGCAGGGTACTAACTTAATACACAGAAATATCTGGCATCCCTATACACTAACAACAAAAAAATCTGAAAGAGAAATTAAGGAAGCAATCTCATTCACCATGGCATCAAAGATAATAAAACACCTAGGAATAAACCTACCTCAAAAGACCTGTACACAGAAAAACTGTAAGACACTGATGGAAAAAATAAATAAATAAATAAAGACAATACAAACAGATGGAGAGATATATCATGTTCTTAAATTGGAAGAATCAATACTGTTAAAAATGACTATACAACCCAAAGCAATCTACAGATTCAATGCAATCCCTATCAAATTGCCAATGATGTCTTTCTCCAGAACTAGAACAAAAATATTCACAATTTGTATGGAAACACAAAAGATCTTGAATAACCTAACCAAAGCAATAGTGAGAAAAAAGAATGGAGCTGGTGGAATCAAATTCCCTGACTTCAGACTATACTACAAAGCTCCAGGGACGAAGACAGTATGGTACTGGCACAAAAACTGAAATGCAGATCAATGTAACAAGATAGAAATAATAGAGATACACCCATGCACTTATGGGCACCTTATTTTTGACAAAGGAGGCAAGAATATACACTGGAGAAAAGATAGCTCTTCAATAAGTGGTGCTGGGAAAATGTGGAGAGTTACACATTAAATAATCAAATTGGAACGCTTCCTAATACCAAACACAAAAATAAACTCAAAGTGGATTACAGATTTATGTAAGACCATAAAATATAAAGCTCTGAGAGGAAAACCTAGGTAGTACATTCCTTGACATAATTCACAGCATAACAAAAATTTAAACACATAAATCTATGACCCAGGTCCTAGAGTAATGGAAATAAGATAAAAATAAACAAATGGGATCTAATTATATCTAAAAGCTTTTGCACAGCAAAGGAAACCATGAACAAAATGAAAAGACAATCCTCAGAATGGGGGGAAAAATTTTTTTTGCAACTGAAACAACTGACAAAGGATTAATCTCCAAAACATTCAAGCAGTTCATGCAACTCAATATCAGAAAAGCAAACAACCCAGCAAAAAATGGGCAGAAAACCTTAACAGACATTTCTCCAAAGAAGATATACAGATGGCCAGCAAACACAATGAAAAGATGCTCATCACTGACTATTATTTGAGAAAAGCAAATACATTGAGAAATGCAAACTACAATGAGTATCACCTCACGCTGGTCAGAATAACTATCATCAAAAAATCTACAAACAATAGATGCTGGAGAAGGTGTGGAGAAAAGGGAACCCTCTTGTACTGTTGATGGGAATGTAAATTGATATAGCCACGATGGAGAACAGTGTGTATTGTACTGTGCTTAGTCACTCAATTGTGTCTGACTCTTTGCGACACTATGGACTGTAGCCAGCCAGGCTTCTCTGTCCATGGGAATTCTCCAGGCAAGAATACTGGAGTGGGTTCCTGTGCCTTCCTCCAGGGGATCTTTCCAACCCAGGGATCAAACCCAGGTCTTTAGCACTTCAGGTGGATTCTTTACCATCTGAGCCCCTGGAGATTCCTTAAAAAACTAGGAATGAAACTACTATAATACCCAGAAGTCCCACTACTGAGCGTATACTCTGAGTAAACCCATACTTGAAAAGGACACATGTACCCTCATGTTCATTGCAGCAGCATTTACAATAGGTAGGTCATGGAAGTCACCTAGATGTCCACTGGCAGATGAATGAATAAAGAAGTTGTTGTACATATATGTGATGAAATATTACTCAGCCATTTAAAAAGAATGTATTTAATTCTAGTGAGGTGGATGAACCTAGAGCCTGTTATAGAGTGAAGTAAGTCAAATGAGAAAAACAAATATTAATACATATGTATATATGGAACCTAGTAATATGGTACTGATGCATCTATTTGCAGAGCAGGAATAGACATGCAGACTTCAAGAACAGGCTTGTGGACACAGCAGAGGAAGGAGAGAGTGAGAAAGACTGGATTGAGAAAGTAGCATTGAAACATAAATATTGCCACTAAGTCATTTCAGTCGTGTCCAGCTCTGTGTGACCCCATAGACAGCAGCCCACCAGGCTCGCCCATCCCTGGGATTCTCCAGGCAAGTACACTGGAGTGGGTTGCCATTTCCTTCTCCAATGCACGAAAGTGAAAAGTCAAAGTGAAGTTGCTCAGTCGTGTCCGACCCTCAGCGACCCCATGGACTGCAGCCTACCAGGCTTCTCCATCCATGGGATTTTCCAGGCAAGAGTACCAGAGTGGGGCGCCATTGCCTACCATATGTAAAATAGATAGTCAATGGAAGATGCCCCTGTGATAACACAGAGAGCTCAACATAGTACTCTGTGAGAACCTAGATGGGCAGGATGGGGTGGAGGGGTAGGAGACCAGTTTCAAGAGGGAGCAGAATATGTATGCTGCTGCTGCTAAGGTGCTTCAGTTGTGTCTGACTTTGTGTGACCCCATAGACGGCAGCCCACCAGGCTCCTCCGTCCATGGGATTTTCCAGGCAAGAACACTGGAGTGGGGTGCCATTGCTTTCTGCGAGAATATGTATACTTATGGCTAATTCATGCTGTTATATAGCAGAAGCTGACACAATATTATAAAGCAATTATCCTCCGATTAAAAATAAACTTTAAAAAAGACAAAAAGAATAAAAAACACAGAAAAGAAAAAAAAATGTTGTTAAAATAATGCAGCTTATTTTCTGAAAAATAAGTTGAAATTTGTGAAGCTGATGAAAAAAAAAATTTTTTTAAGGCAATGGACAACATAGAGGGTGGCCCAGACTATAGGAAAAAAGCATATCTAATGCTTCTTTCATCATCTCTTTCGTAACAGATAACAGTGAGGTTATGCAGGGCTTATACTCCTTTAGATCCATTGAAGCTTCTGGCACACTGAACAAGTGCTTGGCTCTGTGTCCATCCTGGTATGGGGTGCAGGGTCATCCATGTGGATAAGCGACATAGTCAGTCTATCCATAGTTTACATTTGCTGCTATTCATATAATTTAACCCTCTCAGCTTCAAATCAACCCCTCCATTTCCTCTGGGAATATAAAACACATTCAGCTAAAAGTCGATTCCTAGTTTGTTTTTTGTCTTGTACCTTGTTCCAACGAATGGTTCCATTAAACTCACTAGATAACTTTACATGATATGTTATATAATTAATATCAATATAAATTAAATAATAAAAAATCAGTTACATAGAATTCTCAAGTTTTATAGGATAGGAAACACTTGATCACTGCAAATATCCTTTCATTGCCAAATTCTGAATCCCCTCAGAACTGATAAAATTAACCTCTCCAAACATCACACAGGTTCTTCTCTAGTGGCTCAAATGGTAAAGAATCTGGCTGCCACGTGGAAGACCTGGGTTTGATCCCTGGATTGGGAAGTTCCCTGGGAGAAAGGCATGGCTACCCACTCCAGTACTCTTGCCTGGAGAATCCCCATGGACAGAGGAGCCCGGCAGGCTATAGCCCATGGGGTCACAGCATCAGACACAACTAAGCAACTAAGCACAGCACATCATCACACAGAGTTTAACTTTCAAAAATAAAATCACTATCTGCATTTCCTTACTTCCTTCTTTTTTTTCTCTTCCAGCCAAAGGTAATTTATTCAGGTATTCAGGAGTGTTTTTTTTTTTTTTTCCAAATATACATCTTCATCATCAGAGGCAGTTTTCAGTATTTTTCCTAGAACCATGCTCCAGTAATTTCTAGTGAGAATGTCCCTATCTCATGTGTTCTTTGTTTCAGAACACAAAGAACACACAAAATAATATACATAACAATTTTCACCACATTCAAAAAACAGAAGCAAGTTCTCAAACCAAACATAGGAACTGCACAGTTATTTAATCAATTGTCTTTTACAACTGTATTTCACTAACAAAAGAGATGCTCTCAAAATTAAAGGCGTTAATTATTTTCTAGCCCAAATTGCTGTTAAAAGATTGGGGTAAACATCTATATGGAGAAAAAAGGAATAAAATCTATAAGATATATAATGAGACAGAGAGAACAGAAGAACAAAATAAAATATTCCAGCCTGAGTCTACTCTGTGTATATTTAAATCTCATTAGGGAGAAATTCCCATCAAGAGGGTAATTATCTCACTAAAATTGCCATACCTTGGGCAACAAAAAAACCCACACACAATTTAACTGTTCTCCTTAGAGGCAAATAAGAAATAGTCTTACCTTGTAATTTTTTTTTCCTAATTATAAACTTGCAACTAGTGGATAAATAATATGTTCGAGACCTAATGTATGGCATTGTGATTACAGTCAACAATACATTATTGCAAGCATACTTTGTTTTTACTGTGTTTTGTAGATATTGTGGTTTCTTTCTTTCTTTTTTTTTTTTTACAAAGTCAAGGTTTGTGTCAACTTTGTCTGGAGCAACTCTTTCGATGCCATCTTTCTAACAGCATTTGCTCACTTGCTGTCTCTGCGACACGATTTGGTAAGTCCCCTGCTATTTCAAACACTTATATTTGTTATGATGACCTAGGATCAGTGATCTCTGATGTTCCTATCATAGTTGTTTTGGGGCACCATGAACCATGCCCATATTAGACAGTGAACTTAACACTTGTGTTCTGACTGTAGTCCCCCTACCTTTCTCCCTCTCCTCTGGCCTTCCTATTCCCTGAAACAAAGTGGTATTGAAATTAGACCAATTAAAAACCTTATAATGGCCTCTAAATATTCAAGTGAAAGGAAAATACCATGTCTCTCATTATAAAAAGTACTATGCCTCTCGTTTCAAAAGCGGGAACTGATTAAGCTTAGTGAGGAAGGCATGTTGAAAGCTGAGACAGGCTGAAAACTAGGCTTCTTGCACCAGTTAGCCAAGTTGAGAAGGCAAAGGAGAGGTTCTTAAAATTCAAAGTGGAATTTCAATCAACACACAAATGATAAGAAATTTAACAGCTGCTATGGAGAAAGTTTTTTGTGGTCTGAATAAAAGAGCAAACAAACCACAGTTTTGCCTTAAGCCAAAAACCTTAGTCTTAGAGGGTTGCTTAGAGTCATAAGAAGGCTGAGAGAGGTGAAGAAGCTGCTGAAGAAATCTCTGTGGCTAGTAGGGTTTGATTCATGAGTTTTAAGGACAGAAGCAGTTTCTATAACATAAAAGTGCAAGGTGAAACAGCAAACGTTGATGTAGAAGCTGTAGTAAGTTATCCAGAAAATATAACTGAGATGATCAATGAAGGTGGCTACACTCAACAACACATTTTCAATGTATCTGAAGAAGCTGGTGGTGGGGGTGATTTAGTCGCTAAGTTGTGTCCGACTCTTTACAACCCCATAGACTGTAGCCTGCTAGGCTCCTCTGTCCATGGGATTTTCCAGGCAAGAACACTGGAGTGGGTTGCCATTTCCTCTTGCAATGAAGCAGCTGTATGTTGGAAAAAGATGCCATTTAAGACTTTCATAGCCTGAATGCTTGGCTTCAAAGCTTCAAAGGACAGGCTGACTCATGTTAGGAGGAAATGCAGCTGGTTACTTAAAGTTGAAGCCAATGCTCATTTACCATTCCCCAAATCCTAGGACCCTTAAGAATTATGCTCAATCTACTCTGCTGTATAAATGGCACAAGGCCTGGAGGACAACACATCTATTTACAACTTGGTTTCCTGAATATTTTAAATCCATTGTTGAAAACTACTGTTCAGAAAATAAACACATAAATGATTGCTTTCAAAATATTACTGCTCACTGACAATGCAACTGGTCACCGAACATCTCTGATGGAAATTAATAATTAAGGAATTTAATGTGTTTTAATGCTTGCTAACATAACATCCATTCTGCAACCATTCAATAGATCCAAGAGTTATTTTGATTTTAAAGCCTCATTATTTAAGAAATATATTTTGTAAGGCTATAGCTATCATAGAAAGTGAATCTTCTGTTGGATCTAGGCAAAGTAAACAGAAACCTTCTGGAAAGGATTCACCATTCTAAATGTCATTAAGAACTTTTGCGATTCACTGGGAGAGGTCAGAATACAAACATTAACAGAAATTTGGAAGAAGCTGATCTGAACCCTCATTGGTGACTTTGGGGATTTCAAGACTTGAGTGGAGGAAATCACTACAGATGTGATGGAAATAGCATGCTGCTGCTGCTGCTGCTGCTGAGTCGCTTCAGTCGTTTCCGAATCTGTGCGACCCCATAGATGGCAGCCCACCAGACTCCCCCGTCCCTGGGATTCTCCAGGCAAGAACATTGGAGTGGGTTGCCATTTCCTTCTCCAATGCATAAAAATGAAATGTGAAAGTGAAGTCGTTCAGTTGTGTCCAACCCTCAGTGACCCCATGGACTGCAGCCTTCCAGCCTTCAGGGTCCTCCGTCTATGGGATTTTCCAGGCAAGAGTACTGGAGTGGGGTGCCATTGCCTTCTCCGGGAAATAGCATGAGAACTCGAATTAGAAGCAAAGTCTAAAGTTGAGACTGAACTGTGGCAATTTCATGCTAAAACTTTAATGGGTGAAGAGTTGCTTCTTATGGATGAGCAAAGAAAATTGTTTCTTGAAATAAAATCTACTGGTAATGATGCTGTAAAGATTGTTGGAATGACAACACAGGATTAAATCTGTCATCAACTTAGTTGATAAAGCAGTGGCAGGGTTTGAGAGAATTAACTCCAATTTTGAAAAGAAGTTCTACCAGGGTGCCATCACCTTCTCTGCTACAGTGAATAAAATGCTATCAAACAGTATTGCCTGCTCCAGAGATAGCATTCTTGAATGAAAGAGCCAATCAATGTGGCAAAATTTATTGTTGTATATTTTAAGAAATTGTCACACCTTCCTTTTGGAACTGGAGTGTCACCTTCCATTTCTTCACTTTATGTTTGTCTTTAGAACTGAATTGTGTCTCCTGAAAGCACCATGTAGTTGGATCTTGTTTTTCAATCCACACAAGTACTGTGTCTTTTGATTGACGAATGGATGAATTGATGAATTCATTCCATTTATTTTTAGGGTGATTATTGAAAGATGAGGACTTACCTTTTATCTTTGTTTTCTTATTTCTTTATATCCATTGTTTCTTTCCCATTGTCTTCTGTCTCATTTGATTCAGTCATTGTCTATGACCTTTTTCTTAGTTTCTTTTATTTTTGTGTTTCATGTTTCTGTTTTATGTTTCTGTTTGATGTTACCCCGAGGTTTGTATAAAAAGTCCCATAGATAAAGTGTTCCCGTTTCCACTGATAGCATCTTAACTTACTTATCTGAGTTCCATTTTTTTCTTTTCCCCCTTTTATTTCTTTATCATCTCAAATTATTCCTTTTTAGGTTGTGAGTTTGTTACCGAACTGAAATAGCTGTCATTACTTTTCTACTTTTTTTTCTCCCTTCAATCATTATGCTTTAATAAATGTTTAAGAACCTATTCTGACAAAGAGTTGAAATTTTCTGGTTCTATCTATTTTTATCTTGCTTAGGGTTTTGCGTATTTTTGCTGATTTATCTATGGTAGAAGAACACCTCTCAGCAGGTTCGGTGTTGATGAACTCTCTCAGCTTTTGCTTGGAAAAGTCTTTATTTCTCCTTCATATCTGAATGACAGCTTTTCTGGATAGAGTATTCTTGGATGAGTTTTTATCTTTCAGTGTTTTGAGAATGTCATTCCTCTTCTTCCTGGCTCATAGGGTTTCTGCAAAAAATCTGCTCATTGATTATTGGGGGTTCCTTTGTAGATTATCATCCTTTTTTCCTCTGGAGGTCATTACAATTCTTTCTTTGTCATTAACTCTTGGCAATTTTAATATTATGTATCTTGGAGAAGATTTTTTTGTGGTGAGGTAGTTAAGTGTTCTCGCAGCTTCACGGACTTGTATGTTCAGTTCCTTTCCCGGGTTTGAGAATTTCTCAGCTATAATTCTTTAAATAGTCTCTCTGTTCACTTTTCCCTCTCTTCTTTTTCTAGGATACCCATTACCCTAATGATGTCCTTCTTGAGTCAGAAAGTTCTCAAAGAATTTCCTCATTTTTAAAACATGTCTCTCTTTTATTTATTTCATTTCTAGATTTCTATCTTTGAGCTTGCTAAATCTGTCTTCCATGTGGACTGGTATATTTCTAACACTTTCTTATGCATTCTTCGTCTTGCCAGTAAACAAGTCAGTATACTCAGTAAAAATTCTTCAGCCCCAGAATTTCAGTTAGATTCTTTCAGAGAGTTTCAATCTCTTTGATAAAATATGCCTTCTATTCATTAAATTGCCTTTCTGAGTTTTCTTGTATCTCACTGAGGTTTTTCATGAGACCTATTTTGAATCCTTTATTTGTTAGGTCACAAAACTCCATGAATTTAAATTTGCTTTCTGGACTGTCCTTTTATTCTTGTGGTATAGTGCAGCTGTGGTTCTTCACAACGCTTTATCAATTATTCCTCTGCTGGAACATTTGAAGTTAAATGACAGGTTAGACATTAGAGTCCTTTCTTTTGTTCTCTGGTAGGTGGCACTATAGCACAAGTTTTTAGATTCTCTTCCACGAACTGCCTCTGGTTCTATTTGAGAGATGGCACTTTCCAGTCTCCATGTCTTTATAAGGGATGGAATTCTGTGCTTTCCTTGTCAGTTCTTGCTCCTGCAGGGTCACTGTTGCCTTGCTTCTGCCAGAGCTGCTGTTATCACTGGGACTGAGGGCGCTTCCTTTGTGTTTGGTATCCCCCAAGTCATAAGACTCCACTTCTGTTTGGGGAGGGCCTTGGTGGGGAGGTGTGGAACTGGGGTCTGTTGTGCAGGTGCCCCTACCTTGTGTGGTTTCGTAGGGTTCATGCGCTTTACTGCCACAGGTGGGAGAACTTGAGCCAGGATGATGGGCACTTCACTGATTGGTGCATGGGGTTCCAGGCCCATGACCACTGCTGCCTTGCTACCTGTGGCCACAAGGACCACTGCTCAAGAGACTGGAGTTGAGTATACGGCCTCCCTTGTTGCTACTGGGTTCTAAGCTGCTGGCTTAGTTCCCACTGTCAGAGGGCCAGGATTGCAGTCTCAGACCCCATGGTTCCCTAGGTTCTTTATCCTCTGTGTCTCCTAGTCTGCTCACCTTCAGAGGTAACAGATGCATGGAATTCTCCAGCATCCTATTGTGCTGGGCAGAGGAACATTTGTTCAGTTGTGGATGTTTTACTGGTTGTAGATTAAAGGGGATAGAGAAAGGTACTTTTTCACTCTGCCATATTGCTGCTATCAGCCCAAATATAACCTTCATATACATTAGAAAATCAAAACATTTGTATGATTAGCTTGACTGCTATATTTGTGTTAGTGCAATGGTCTGGAACCAAACCCATAGTATTTCTCAGGTGTTCCTGTATATATGTTTCAAAAATGCTAAGAGACTAGATCTTAACGGTTCTCACCAAAAATAAGTAATTATGTGGTGTGATAAAAGTGTTAGCTAAAGTTATAATGACAATCACATGTCGTATAAATGTATCAAATCAACATGGTTTTCATTTTAAACTTCCCCAATGATATATGTTAAGAAAGGCAAAAATTTAGAAATAGTAGAAGTAAAGCCACTTGATTACTGAAGAGTAATAGTCAGAGTCTACTCTGTGCATTAAAAAAATTTGCAAACCAGGAGCTCTCAAACTGACAGTGGAATGGTGCTCAGATGTATGTTGTTTATAAGATGGTTTTATACAGTGAGACACAAAGGCTGTTCATAATTTGAAGTGATTGCTTATAACATTAGATAGAGATCTCCCTAGTTATAGAGGACTGGTAAAAAGTGGGTTTCTTGTTTTTGTTGTTCAGTTGCTAAGTCGTGTCCTGCTCTTTGCAACCTCAGAGCCTGCAGCATGACAGGATCCCCTGTCCTTCACTATCTCCCAGAGTTTGCTAAGATTTATGTCCATTGAGTTGGTGATGCTATCTAATTATTTCATCCTCTGCTGCCCCCTTCTCCTTTTGTTTTCAATGTTTCTCAGTATCAGGGTCTTCTCCAATGAATCAGGTCTTCATATTAGGTGGCCAAAGTATTGGAGCTTCAGCTTTAGCATCAGTTCTTCCAATGAATATTCAGGGTTGATATACTTTAGGATAGATTGGTTTGATCTTCTTGCTGTCCAAGGGATTCTCAAGAGTCTTCTCCAGCACTGCAATTTGAAAACATCAATTCTTCAGCGCTGAACCTTCTTTATGGTCCAATTTTCACATCTGTATATGACTACTGGAAAAACCATAGCTTTGACTATTCAGACCTTTGTCAGCAAGGTGATGTCTCTGCTTTTTAATATGATGTCCAGTTTTGTCATAGTTTTCCTTCCAAGGAGCAAGCTTCTTTTAATTTCATGGCTGCAGTCACCATCTGAAGTAATTTATATCAATTTGGGGAAACTTTATATTTTGTTTATTATTTTCAGAGATATTTATAAGAAGTGGCCCAAATTAAGTTTCATTTGTTCTGCAAAAAATCTAAAATAAGTTTCAATCGTATGGCTTAATTGGTTTTATCTGCTCAGGGAATGTACAAGACCAGTTACTATTTTATATTTGATTTTAAGAATTACATCTCAATTTTTTTTTAAAGGTGGGATCTCCAAGCCTTGGATTTTTCTCAAAGTTCCCTTCTTTTTTATATCTACTAAATGTATATACTGTGTATTAATTTACCTTTATTATGGGAAAGTCACTGTGCTCTTGGTGTCCCAATTGCAGGGCTGAATTCTAGACATGCTTAGAAGCTCAGTCTATATTTTCTTTAATAGTGGAAAATATATTTAAACCAAGATATGTATATAGTATATGCATGCGTGTAGTTTGTAGAGGTATAGAGTATATAGAGGTGCATAGTATATATATGGTATTATGAGGCATTTAGTATAGAGTGTAGAGGACAACAGAGGATGAGATGGCTGGAAGGCATCACTGATGCAATGGACATGAACTTGGGCAAATTCTGGAAGATGGTAAGTGAAGCCTGGTGTGCTGCTGTCAATGGGATCACAAAGAGTCAGACATGACTAGGGAACTGAACAACAACATATTATAGTATATGCATACATGTCAGAGTATATCTATAATAGCATATACTATATATTTTCATTTTTCAATGTCACTCCTGATTTTCTGTTCATATATCTTTAGCCCTTAAATGATCTCCAAATCTTATTCATCTGACTTGTCTTTCTTGCCATCATGTCTCTCTCCATCTACTCTTCAGAAATCTTCCCCTAATCCCTGACACCAAGATAGATGGTCTCATCCCATCCCATGGTTACCAAAGTGAAGAATCTTTTGTTAGTTTTGAATCTCAGCTGTTGCTTTTTGTTTTACTGAAGCTACTGTTCCAGGGTCCCCAATAAAATAGATATATCCACTACTTAGTAAGCCCTGATGAATACTTTGCCTTTGCTAGGTTTGCAATTACTCTTGAGATTTGAGCAAACTTAGCCACAGCGACAAGAAAACTAAAAAGCTTTTTTATTAGCTCCTTTTACACAGCAGCTATTCCTGTCAGTACTTGTTCTGCTGTTCTGGGTCACTGTCCGCCTGTGATTTGTGCATCTCTCTTGTACTCCGTATTTACCTCTCTGGAGAAGTGGTCTGTAACTTTAATGATGGGATGGCCCAATTTTTACCACCATACAGCTTGTTAGGTGGGTTCTTATTCTTTTCCACCATGCACATGGATGACCTTTTTATTAGATTCCAGTGTCTTCCTTGAATTTTTCTTCCTCATAGGTTTTGTCCTACCAAGAACATCACATAGTCAAAACCTGTATATTTTACAATTTCTGATATACTCCTTCCAAAGCCAAATCAATAATACATTCAGATAACCAAAAACATCCTCCCACAGATACAGTTTTTCTTCTGTCTTTGACCAAATGTGATCCTAGAATTTTAGAGTTGTAAGTATAGATTGGTTTAATTTTTAATTAGGCTGTGGATTTGTGATAATGCCACTGGTGTATTCTTTATTACAGTCCAAGAAATTAGAAACTCTTCATAGTACTAAGGTTCTCCACTTCTTTCATATTCTTTTGCTTCTTTATTTTAAATACTATTATTATGGGGGCCCTAAGAATGTGCATGAACTAAGTAGGATTCAATTCAAGATATGAAACTAATACATATTTTACTTACAGAATTATATTTGCATATTTTTATAAGAAGCACTAATTATCAGTGATTTTGAGATGAGATCACCACTTAAAATGTAGAACAAAGTAATTAGGTACTTGAATTAATGGTGTGTATGTAGGGAGTAAAATGGCTAAAAGAAGATAACTCTTCTTCATTAATTTTCTTAACAAAAATTACAAAATAGTTTGGACATTCAACCATTTATAAAGAACAGTATAATGAACATGTGTTTATTCACAACCCAGTATAAGAAAAGTAAATTTAAAATGCAATAGAAGCTATGTTTCTCTACTCAATGGAAATTACTATTTCCTGCTCACCTAAACAACTTGCACACATCTGTCATTCTGAATTGGATGTTTCCTATGATATTTTAAAGCTTTTATGTATATTGAATATATGCATACATATGACATGTATATTTGTGATACATGAACATATTTATGTGTACACGTATATATGTATGCATACTTGCAGTCTTTGTGTGATAGTGTGAGACCATACTAATGACTCCTGGCTGAAACTGAATCAAGGGATCTTAATTATCAATGGAAAAAGTTACAATTTTCTAAGACCTTCCAAAAATTGTCAACATATTAAAATTTTTCCTACTAGCAGTTATGCACCAGAAAATTGCTCAGCATTTTTTGTTTCCCTCTCAAATATTAAGTATATATCATTTCTCCTACATGTAAGAAATTTATTTCATAAAATTTTATTTTTATACATTTTCATTACTCTTTTTTTTTTTCCTTTTATGTTTCAAAAGCCAATCAGTATCAGTCCATAATAGATTCTTTGCACTTCTCCCAAGATTCAGCCTTTGCGTGCCATTACAGATTCAAGGAGAGGGCATCCCCTGACGGCTCAGTGGTAAAGAGTCCACAGGCCAATACAGGAGACACAGGCTCAGTCCCTGAGTTGGGAAGATCCTCTGGGGAAGGAAACGACAACCCACTTCAGTATTATCGCTTGGAAAATCCTGTGCAGAGGAGACTGATGGGCTAGAGTCCACGGGGTCACAAAAGAGTCAGACACAACGTAGTGACTAAACAGCAGCAACAACATGAATTTGAGGGTCTTAGTAAAAGCTATCTGTCTTGCCTAATTATCAGTGAGAGTGCTTTTCCTTAGTCTCTTTGTCATCTCTTTTTGTGCCGCTTGTACCATTATAGTCAAATTCTCAGGAAACATTAAGAGTTCTTTCATCTCTTTAACTTTTCTAACTGTAGGGCCTGAGAGGTGAAGAGCACTCAATTTTTTGAAGTATTCCAAAATCATAGACATGTTATTATTATACATATTAACTCATCTATCTCTTACTTATCTGCAAGCTCTTGTAAGTGCAAGCAGTATTATCATCCAGGTTAATTTTGTTTCTATCATTCTACCAAGGAAATTAAGATCTGTAAAGGTGGTTGCAGCCTGGTAATTCTCTTTTTCTTCTTAAGATATAAACTATAAACAAGCAGTAATAAATGTCAGATTTCCACAAGAGTTTTTAAAAAGTCTGATTGTATTATGAACAATTCTAGAACAGAGTTTGGGCAGTAATGAAATTTTCTCTCTTTAAAATAGCAGTGAAAGAACAGCAAATTTTTAAGTTTTATTTTCTTAATGTTATATGAAATTGTGTGTTGGAGAAAGTAATGAGTGTTATAAGCAGTAAGGCTACTTGAATAATAAATATTTTGTATATTCAGTGTTCAGCCAAGTTTAAAAGGTCATTGAACTAAAAGTTTGTATTGGGTCTCCACAAGCTAAAATGCTGCTGTTATTGCCCTGATGTAAAGTGGAGAAAACTGTCCTTAGGAGAAGAGGAAGACTAATTAACTCATAATCTCTGACCATGCCCTTGACATTTAGCCAAAATATCAATGGTCCTTACTTCTCATGTATGAATAGGTAACACAGTTCATGATAATAAATGTGGGTGTTTATTGGACAGGTAATTTTGACTCACAGTGGTTGCTCAAATTTTCACTCAAAGAAAGTGATTTGCTCACCAGGAACTTAGTTTAGTCATATAGTAGTGTGATAATTTCAGAAATACATCAAATTGGTAATCCTACTAATTCTAATTTGTAGCAGTAGTCAGGAAGACAGAGGAATAATTTCAATTTTTCTAAGTGACTGATCTGGGAAATTTTGGAATGGCTTCAGTTCAGTTCAGCTCAGTCACTCAGTTGTGTCCGACTGTTTGCAACCCCATGAATTGCAGCACGCCAGGCCTCCCTGTCTATCACCAACTCCTGGAGTTCACTTAGACTCGTCCATCAAGTCAGTGATGCCATCCAGCAATCTCATCCTCTGTCTTCCCCTTCTCCTCCTGCCCCCAATCCCTCCCAGCATCAGGGTCTTTTCCAATGAGTCAACTCTTTGCATCAGGTGGCCAAAGTACTGGAGTTTCAGCTTCAGCATCATTCCTTCCAAAGAAATCCCAGGGCTGTTTCCTTCAGAATGGACTGGTTGGATCTCCTTGCAGTTCAAGGGACTCCCAAGAGTCTTCTCCAACACCACAGATCAAAAGCATCAATTCTTTGGCACTCAGCTTTCTTCACAGTCCAACTTTCACATCCATACATGACTACTGGAAAAACCATAGCCTTGACTAGACAGACCTTTGTTGGCTAAGTAATGTCTCTGCTTTTCAGCATGCTATCTAGGTTGGTCATAACTTTCCTTCCAAGGATTAAGCGTCTTTTAATTTCATGGCTGCAATCACCATCTGCAGTGATTTTGGAGCCCACCCCCCCAAATAAAGTCTGACAGTTTCCACTGTTTCCCCAACTATTTCCTATGAAATGATGGGACCAGATGCCATGATCTTCGTTTTCTGAATGTTGAGCTTTAAGCCAACTTTTTCACTCTCCACTTTCACTTTCATCAAGAGGCTTTTGAGTTCCTCTTCACTTTCTGCCTTAAGGGTGGTGTCATCTGCATATCTGAGGTTATTGATATTTCTCCCAGCAATCTTGATTCCAGGTTGTGCTTCTTCCAGCCCAGCGTTTCTCATGATGTACTCTGCATATAAGTTAAATAAGCAGGGTGACAATATACAGCCTTGACGTACTCCTTTTCCTATCTGGAACCAGTCTGTTTTTTCATGTCCAGTTCTGACTGTTGCTTCCTGACCTGCATACAGATTTCTCAAGAGGCAGGTCAGGTGGTCTGGTATTCCCATCTCTTTCAGAATTTTCCACAGTTTCTTGTGATTCACACAGTCAAAGGCTTTGGCATAGTCAATAAAGCAGAAATAGATGTTTTTCTGAAACTCTCTTGCTTTTTCGATGATCCAGCGAATGTTGGCAATTTGATCTCTGGTTGCTCTGCCTTTTCTAAAACCAGCTTGAACATCTAAGAGTCCGGAATGCAGTATGGATGCAATCTTAAAAACGACGGAATGATCTCTGTTCGTTTCCAAGGCAAACCATTCAATATCACAGTAATCCAAGTCTATGCCCCAACCAGTAATGCTGAAGAAGCTGAAGTTGAATGGTTCTATGAAGACCTACAAGACCTTTTAGAACTAATACCCCAAAAAGATGAGCTTTTCATTATAGGGGACTGGAATGCAAAAGTAGGAAGTCAAGAAATATCTGGAGTAACAGGCAAATTTGGCCTTGGAATACAGAATGAAGCAGGGCAAAGCCTAATAGAGTTTTGCCAAGAAAATTCACTGGTCATAGCAAACACCCTCTTCCAACAACACAAGAGAAGACTCTACACATGGACATCACCAGATGGTCAACACTGAAATAAGATTGATTATATTCTTTGCAGCCAAAGATGGAGAAGCTGTATACAGTCAACAAAAACAAGACCAGGAGCTGACTGTGGTTCATATCATGAACTCCTTATTGCCAAATTCAGACTTAAATTGAATGGCTTACAATTTGTCAAAGTGAGGGATTTATGTCATTGGGATAAGTAAAAGGTGTTGTAGGCACTTTATTATGGCAAATTAATTTCTCTTTGGAAAAAAAACTTTTTTTTTAACTGGACCAAATCAACAAGTAGATGAAATTTGTTTTAGAGCTGATCTCATTTTATAACAATGTGAAAAGTAATTGAATTCAATGTACTAAAAAAATATAAACATTAAAAGAAGATTTGTGACTCCAAAGTCCTATTTAAGGTCTCATGACAATTAGAGGGTGCCTCAGTAGAATTTTGAGGTGATTTTTCTGGGAAAGGTACTGGGTGTTGATAATCTCAATCTAGAAGAGTACTAAAGAAAGCTGAATTTTTTTAGTCACAGATTAGTGATTATAAAAGATACAGCCACAAGTGGCACAAAAGATAAAATAGTACTTGTGTTTAGAAGTATGGAAATAAGGAATTACTTTTTTTGTGTATGGTCCTGAAGTTATGAATAAATCCACATTCTTGTCCATTTGTTTTCTTGACTGGAGGATTAGATTATTACAAGGACTGCTGCTGCTGCTAAGTTGCTTCAGTCGTGTCTCATTCTGTGTGACCCCATAGACGGCAGCCCACCAGGCTCCCCCATCCCTGGGATTCTCCAGGCAAGAACACTGGAGTGGGTTGCCATTTCCTTCTCCAATGCATGAAAGTGAAAAGTTAAAGTGAAATCACTCAGTCGTGTCCAACTCTTTGTGACCCCATGGACTGCAGCCTACCAGGCTCCTCCATCCATGGGATTTTCCAGGCAAGAGTACTGGAGTGGGGTGCCATTGCCTAGGATAAGGTATTATTAGCACCTTTTCTATTGAGCCTTGCTGAGAACTTTGATAAGAATCCTAACTAATTCTACATATATAAATAGAAATTAGTAATATCTAGTACTTCCTGAGATCTTCAATTTAGGTTAGATTTTTACACAAGGATACAGGTAAATCAATGTCCAAATTATCTATGATTAGACTAAAGCACCATTATCAGATTATGAATAAATGGGCAATAAGAACTACATATTAATGAGTGGAGACCTAATATAAACTTGGTTTTTAACTTTGATGATCTCTGAAATCATGAAAACTTTGTTTCATACTGAACATACAAGCCGTTTACTGGGCAAACAGCCAGAAAAAAATAAAAAAAAGAAATGAAATTACTTTATCCCAAATTCATTTTATTGTTGTTAATTAGTCACTAAGTTGTGTTCAATTCTTTTGGAATCCTACAGACTATAGCCCACCAGGCTCCTCTGTCCATGGAACTTTCCAGTCAAGAATACTGGAATGGATTGCCATTTCCTTCTCCAGGGGATCTTCCTGACCCAGGGATCGAACCGTGTCTCTGCATTGGCAGGTGGATTCTTTACCGCTGAGTCCCTGGGAAGCACTCAATACATTTTTGCATAGCATTATAACACTTTAAAAAACTACTGTTATCTTTTCATTATTAGAAGAGGGGAAAACATTACCGCCTAGTGTCTGTTCCGGAGAAGGCAATGGCACCCCACTCCAGTACTCTTGCCTGTAAAATCCCATGGACGGATGAACCTGGTAGGCTGCAGTCCATGGGGTCGCTAAGAGTCGGACACGACTGAGCGACTTCCCTTTCACTTTTCACTTTCATGCTTTGGAGAAGGAAATGGCAACCCACTCCAGTGTTCTTGCCTGGAGAATCCCAGGGATGGGGGAGCCTGGTGGGTTGCTGTCTCTGGGGTCACATAGAGTCGGACACAACTGAAGCGACTTAGCAGTAGCAGCAGCAGTGTCTGTTCTAGAATTGCTCATGATACTGTCAGACTTTAAAGACCCTTGTGGAAATTCCATACTGATTATGGTTTGTTGATGGTTTACGTCTTGAGACAATAATAGAGAATTAACAGGAAGATGCCTTTAGCAAAGTACATAATCTGGTATTTTATTTGCATAGTGATTTATGTTTAACAACTAGCTTTCATTTTTAAAAGTTTTGATTTATATAACTTCAATACTCAATTTCATTTTTGCAACATGATGTCAGTGGGTGCAGCATGGGAGAGAGATGAGCAAGTCAGATCCTGTAAGACAGTGTAAATTCGTTCTAGCACAGACTCTCTGCTAAGTTGTTGGATGCCATGAATGAGGAAGGAAAAATCCTTTTTTAAAAAAATTAAGGGTGAGAGTCACAGGATGAAACCTAAGCATTGCCAAGATGATAATAATTACCTGTTACATGGGAACTTTGGGGAAAGTCAGGAGATGGTTCAAGGGCTTAAAGCAAATATTATAAACTAAATTTTAGTTAAAATATTCAAGATTATCCCTTCATATTTTGTGGCTGTGTGGTCTGCCTAGTCAAGGTGGCTGTTCTCTTGTTTTCTGTGCATCCCCTGATCAACTGCTGCCTGCTTCACCTACAGCCTACTCAGGTGAATACCCCAGGACCCAGCTGGGGATTGTTCTTACCAAAGGCCATGAGGTGCACGCACCTCTGCTGGCTTCCCTGGTAAGTAATGAGCCCGTTTTATGTAATTTGTAATTCCCGATATAACTGGCAATCTTCCCCCTTCCCCCAGCCACAGAGCAAGACTGTCACTGTGTACTGTTCGCAGACGGCTGCGCTAGGAGGATTGTCTCCTGCTTCAGACAGGTGAGCTCCGTCATCCATCCAACCAAGGGTTCCCAACCTCTGGTGTCTAATGCTTGCTGATCTGAGCTGGAGCCGATGCAATAAAAATAGAAATAAAGTACACAATAAATGCAGTGTGCTTGAATCATCCTGAACCACCGCCACCGCCCCTCCCCGCCCCCCCCCCCCCCCCCCCACCACCTACACACCTCATCTCAGTGCATGAAAAAACTGCCTTCCACAAAATCAGTCCCTGGTGCCAAAAAGTTTGGGGATTGTGCACTAAAAAAATTTTGATTTCTCTGTTTCTGACTCTGGGCTTTTTGATCAGTCTTAAAGCTGAGCTAATACAGGACTTAGAGGCTCATGTAGTGAGGTCCAACAGTGGTTTTTGTTCTTGTGAGTGTAAGAGTTAAACAGAAAGATTAAGTAATTGGCTCTCTTTCCCCTGAAGACTTTTATTGTTCACCCACTTTATTTTTAACATTTGTTTTCTTGGCTGATGCTGTACACTATTTTTTTTTTTTTTTCAACTTTTCCATTTGCAGCATCTACAGGTGTCTTTACTAAGAAGATTCTTGCTTTGACCGCTTTCACCTGGACAGGAGCAAAATACTTGTATAAACTGTAAATCCATCTGTTTATTCTGTCTTATTCTCCTTCTGTTTTAAGACTCATTCAGAATGTTTAGTAAAATGTTATGTATCCAGAAATGTCTCTTCCAGTTGCAATCTTTGTTAATATAGGAAATCCTCTAATAATCTGATTAAGGCCATTCACACAAAGTGAGAAGAGAGTCAAGGTCACATCAGAATCAGGAACTCTTCAATCATGTATACAGATCCCTAACTGTGAATGACAGAGCTGAATCTATGAAATGTTTCAGGTAAAGGACAAGCTGGATCAGGATAGTTTCCTTGAACAACAAGTTGGATCAGGATAGTTTCCTTGAACGATGCTCAAGCAGTAAGAACAGATATGATTATTTGTAACAGAAGCAGGGAAAGCTGTTCATTGGCTGCTATGTAAAATTCTGGCTGCTTCAATCATTTTACTGTTTTCTTCTTCAGTTCAAAGCTGGCTTACTCTGGTCTTACAGTCTCTCGGATATTTTCAAAGAGCAAAGTTTCCTTAATCTTTCTAAGTGTTACATCCTTGAGGCACATTAGCAGAAATAACTTTACAGTTGCCCACACTTGAATAAAAGTTTTTCTATGATACAGAAATGGAGGTTGACAGTTAATTTCCCCTCAGCTTTGATGAAATTATTTCTTGGTTTTATGGTTTATACTCTTACATTGTGAAAGCCTGCTGACAGTCTAATTGCTTTGTAAGTAAGCTCTTTTCTCCCAGCTGCTTTCATTTAGTTGTCTTTGGTGTTCCCCTTTTCTAGAGTCTAGTGTCTATGCCTGAACATATTTTTATGTATTTTGTTTGAGATTCATTCTGCTTATCAAATCTGAATATAAATATATCTCTTTCAATATTTCTAAAATATTCTTAGGCACTCTATCTTCAAATATTACTGCTTGTTCCTTTTCTCAAGAACTCTAGTTGGGTGAATATTAGTTTTAGTCTATCCTCCAGATTCTTTACCTTTTACTTAATAATTTTGCATCTTGGGGTTTTTATTCTCAAGTTTTTATAGAACTAATTTATTCAGATTTCTCTTACAATTATTAATTCTCCTTCAGCCCTGTCTATAATACTACTTAACCATTCAATGAACTTCCAGTTTCAGCATTACACTCTTTATTTCTAGGTGTTCATTCACTTATGTATTTTTTATCTTGATATTTTATAAATAGCAATTCATTTCCTTTAAAATTTTTTGAATACTTCTTAAATGTGTGAAACATGCTTTCAACATAGTCTACACCTGATAATTGCATTTTCTGGAAATCTTCCATAATTTTCTTGGTTTTTGTTAGTTTTTTTCTGTTGTTGTTATTACAGACTGTTTGCTCATGTGTTTTATAATTTAAAGATGTGAGTTTATGTTTATATGATTAGCAATCTATCTAGTTTAAGATACAAATCCTGAGGATTTGTGTTTGTTTTGGCCTTGTATCCAATGATGTTCCCAAACCAGGATCACTTTATACCAATTTATACCACTTTATGTCAGTTTAACTTTTTTGAGTTACACTGTCAGTAGATATCTAAATCCCAAATTCTTGTGAAAGTGTGAGACTGAGTGAACTTTTTTTTTTTTTTTAACACAGAATCTATTCTCAAACAGACTTGTCCTGTCTCTTTCTGTTACCAGCAATTATTTTTTAGGTTTCTTTTTTTTTTCTTTATAGTGAAAACATTGAGAGTATCAGTTATCTGCTGCATTCTCCATTACAAGTTTGCATCTTGTTAGGACTCATGACCTGAATCCTTTCTCAGGGAAATTAAAATGCAAATTTCTTTGATAATGTGATGACCAAATGATTATAAGTCAGATAAGGCCTGTTTTTTTTTTTTTTTTTTTTTACTGCTTTTAACTCCAACAATTAAAGAAAGATTATTTCCCCCTGGAATTCATATGTTAAAACTCTTAACACTCAAAAGTGACTATATTTAGAGATAGAGCCTTTAAGGAGATAATTAGGGTTAAATGAGATCATGCAGATGGAATGATGTCCTTATTATGAGAAAAGAGAGACTCCAGAGATGTGTGCTCAAGAAGAAAAGACCAAGTGAGTACGCAGGAAAAGCTGACCATCTGCAAGTCAAGCAGAGAGGCTTCAGGGAAACCAAGCCTGCTGGCTCCTTGATAATGGACTTCCACCTTCCAGAAATGTAAGAAAGTAAGTCTTTGTTGTTTAAGTCACCCAGTCTTTTTGTTATTATGGCCCCAGCAAACTGATACACCATCTGTCTTTTTTTGGAGGAGATTGATCCTGGGGATTTTCACTTACTCTAAGTTCAAACATGTATTAGAAGTACTGAGAAAAAATATCAACTTGGAAATAATCAAAAGGGTTTACTGAATGCTTGATGACTGTGGTGCTGAGGATGTCTAATTTTCTAGGGCCATGGAGTTTATTTGACTTTTTATTGATTAGGACATTCTATGGGCTTCCCAGGTGGCACTAGTGGTAAAGAACCCATTTTCCAATGCAGAAGACCTAAGAGACAGACACAGGTTTGATCTCTGGGTCAGGAAGATTCCCCTGGAGGAGGGCATAACAACCCACCCCAGTATTCTTGCCTGGAGAATCCCATGGACAGAGGAGCCTGGCTGGTTATAATTCATGGGGTCACAAAGAACTGGACCTGACTTGGCAGGCATACACGCAGGATATTCTACAACTTTCTAAGACTAGAGGTTAACTTGTGGAAGACTTATTACAATGCAAATTATTCTTGTCTGAGACCCAAGTAAATGTTTGTTGTCCTGTTAAAAAGATAACTCAAAGGTCATCCTGTATTCCCTTTCAAAAACATTTACCATTTCGTATCTCATTTGGTAATCTTAACCTACCATTTACAAAGTTTCTATTTAAACTTTGCCCTCTTCACAAATGCTTTTGAACCAGCTTTGTCATCTTGCTGGTTCCCTTGTTGATGGTATTTAATAAATCTTTGACATGCATTAATTTTCCATGTGTTAGAGTATCATGTTTTTAGATTTTTGAATCTAATACTCTAAGTGTTTTGAGGCTTTTCCACCAAGTTACTCATGATGACTGACTACTCAGGGGCAATTAAGATGTGGCCCAAGAAGAACAAAAGCACCTTATGTGCTATTAATCGCAGAATTCTTGGCTCCTGAGTGATTCCTGAGGGAGACTGATACTTTCTCATTTTATGGCTTTATTTTCTTATGGTTCTTTGCTAAGTTTTATTTTGGTTTCAGTTTGTTTTTCACCTTTTCTGTATTAGCAGCAACAAGGATTAGAAATTGAGCTTTGCAATCTGACCATTTGGTGATCTCTGTTAGTAGAAATGGGGTTTTGTTCTCTGTTTAGTGAGAGAGGAAAGGAAATAGGGTTTTAAATAATTTTTTTGGTCGTTGTTGTGATTACCATATATATTATTTGCTTATCTATTTGCTAGCATAAAGCAATTAAAAAAATCTATCAAGACCATTGAAAAGAACAGACCTTTGCAACTGGAACATCTTATTATCAAACTTGTTTTCTCTTTCCTCTGATTATTGCCTGAAAACTTTGCTATGCAATGCAAGCTAGAAATTGGATCTTCTGGAGAAAAAAAAAAGTTTAAGGTTTTAATAATTGATGCTTCAAATAATGATTTAGAATATGTGCATGTGTGCTAATGTGTTAACTTCTCTTAGAAAATTATCAGATTGTATTAAGAAACTGCATTGTGATTTCTGCATTTCTTCTTTGTCCAGACATAGACAACTTCATAAGCTGATTGCTGACCCAAGACTCAACAAAACAGGAATTACACAGTATTGAGTAAACTGATTAGAAAACTCAATTTGTAATTGTTTTGCAAAGCTGTTATTTGTTATAGTCCATTTTCTGATGAGGAAATAAGGATATGATTTAGTCTTCTTCTGTATTGTTAATGCACAAATCAGTAGACTGAGATTTTACAAACTGAAATAAAACATATAAAAATGTTATATGACTCTCATTGACACTCAAAATGAAAAATAAATATTTTCTCTGAGCCTTTGTCACTTTCATGGCAATATAATTATTCAGTTTGCCTCAATTAGACCATGTCCTTCTTTTAACAGGATATGATTGGACAATGGGCTTCCCTGGTGGCTCAGATGGTAGGGAAACTGCCTGCAATGCAAGAGACTGGGGTTCTATCCCTGGGTCGGGAAAATTCCCTGGAGAAGGGAATGGCTCCTCCAGTATTCTTGCCTGGAGAATTCCATGGACAGAGGAGTCTGGCGGGCAACAATCCATGGTGTTGCAAAGAGTCCAACATGACTGAATGACTAACAATCGGACAATAAATTGTGTAACCAAGGCCATGAGTGTCATATTTGAGAATGTCACTATGTAATCAGAGAAGGCAATGGCAACCCACTCCAGTACTCTTGCCTGGGAAATCCCATGGATGGAGGAGCCTGGTAGGTCACAGTCCATGGGGTCACGAAGAGTTGGACAGGACTGAGCAACTTCACTTTCACTTTTCACTTTCATGCACTGGAGAAGGAAATGGCAACCCACTCCAGTATGCTTGCCTGGAGAATCCCAGGGACGGGAACCTGGTGGGCCGCTGGTCTATGGGGTCGCACAGAGTCAGACACGACTGATGTGACTTAGCAGCAGCAGCAGCACTATGTAATAAACCCACCTATAACAACCATGTGCTGTACTTTATATATGGAACAAGTGGCAACAAAGCCCTTGGAGTTGGCTGGCATGTTACCTGTTCCAGGAATAAGTTGGAGACAAGTCTCCTAGTAAGACAGAGAACTTCTCTGCAAGCCAAGAAACCTGGGGAATTTGGGGGACCTTGAGAAGAAGCAGAGTCTTTATTCTTGGACATGGTTTCCTCATATAGAAGAGCAAATAATAAATCCCATTGAAAATATAATCCTAGATTCCTTATTAAAACTCCAGACAGATGTTAATTTTCTGCTCTAATAGTTGTTAACACCAAATGGTTCTATGTTTGTTGAGCAATATAAGATTTATACATGTTAATTAACCCTTCTTATGCTTATATAAATGAATCAGGGCAACCTATAATGAGACTGTACTTTTTATTTTATTTTTTATTATGGCAAATAATAATTTTTGAAAATTACTTAGGATTCCAAGGGCAAACAGTGTTAAAAAAAATATGGCAAACTTTGAAATTGGCAAAATGCCCTGATGGAGTGTTTTTTCATTATAGTGCTGAGCATTGTCTGGCAGAAATTATTTGACTCTCCAGGGGGTATATTTATCTGTTTGGCTATCTATTCATTATTGAATAAAATATTTTTCAACTCTGTAAGAGTAGAGGTTAACTTATAGCAAATCAATCTATAAAAAGTATTTTTGTCATATAGCAATAAAAGTTTCTGTTCAGTAAAATAGATAACTCCAGAGGCTACAATTTATTGTCACATAGTGCTTAAACTAGTTTTGTATGTAATGCTATCAATACTATTCTAATGTTAAAAAATGTCCTGTCTGAATATGTCTTTCTTCCTCAAATGTGCTTTGAACCATTAGCATTTTACTGCCTCTTTCAATCAGTTAGTTACTTGTTGATGCATGTTCATTGTATATATTTATGAGAGTTCTACTTCTTACTTTGAAAAATAACATTTTAACAGAAAGAATTTTTTCTTTCCCTGTTCAGCATTTTTTGGATTTTTTTTAACCATGTGGTTTTTTTCATATGATCTAATCTTTCATATTTCCAGGAATAGAAGTTTCCCTTTTATCTTTGGACTCCATTAACTTCTCTGTGAAGTGTATTGATGAGGTTGAAAGAGGTATGCATTTTCAAACTGCTGATTAATTTTGGAATCCCTTCAGAAGTGCTTTTCTTAGAGACTGAGCACAGGAAGAGAGTAGAGCAATTCTGTGGCCATTAATGTACTAGGAAAATGTATTTGAATTTCTCAGGTTCTTGAGTGAGGATTAAGGGCAAGAAATTTCTTGGGGACTAAGAGAAAAAATAAAACCCCAGATCTCTGACCAAACTTATAATAGACTTTCTAAATTTTCTGTCTCCAAATGTGTACCTATAGAGCCTTATGGACTCCAGAAATTGTCACTCTACAAGCTACCTACAGTGCTGTTAAGAATACAAATTTGTATGTTTCAAACCCTATATGTGTGTATGTGTGCAGGGCTTCATATTGTATTTCTTTCAAGATTAATGATGCTGAACATCTTTTCATGTACACGTTGGCCATTATTATATCTTTTTTGGGAAAATGTCTACTCAGGTTCTTTTCCCCATTTTTCAATTGGGTATTTATCAAACTTCTAGTGGAAGATATAGTTGGTAATTTCTTTGATACTGGTCCTGGCAATATTTTGGGGAAATAATTTGATATCAGAAGCAAAGACAGCAAAAGCAAAAATAAATAAGTGGGACTGCATTAAACTAAAAAGCTTCTGTGTAGCAAAAGAAACCATTAAGAAAATGAAAAAGTAACCTATGGAATAGAGGAAAATGTTTGCAAAACATATATGTGATAAGAAGTTAATATTCAAAACATATAAAGAACTCATATAACCCAATGGTAAATAAACCAAATAACCCATTTAAAAATGGGCAAAGGAACTAAATCACTAATCTTCAGGGAAATACAAATCAAAACCACAATGAAATTTCACCTAACACCTGTTAGGTGATTGTTATCAAAAAGACAAGAAATATCAAGTGCTGGTGAGGATGTAGAGAAAAGAGAATGCTTCTGCAATTTGAATGGGAATGTAAACTGCTACAGCCATTATGGGCTTCCCAGGTGGTTCAGACAGTAAAGAATCTGCCCCCAGTGTGGGAGACTCCGGTTTGATCCCTGAGTGGGGAAGATCCTTTGGAGAAGCATATGGCAACAATCAAATTGAAAGAAACTAAAAATAGAATTGTGATTGCAGCCATGAAATTAAAAAAAAAAAACAAATGCTTACTCCTTGGAAGGAAAGTTATGACCAACCTAGACAGCATATTCAAATTACCTTGCCAACAAAGGTCTGTCTAGTCAAGGCTGTGGTTTTTCCAGTAGTCATGTATGGATGTGAGAGTTGGACTGTGAAGAAAGCTGAGCGCCAAAGAATTGATGCTTTTGAACTGTGGTGTTGGAGAAGACTCTTGAGAGTCCCTTGGACTGCAAGGAGATCCAACCAGTCCATTCTGAAGGAGATCAGCCCTGGGATTTCTTTGGAAGGACTGATGCTAAAGCTGAAACTCCAGTACTTTGGCCACCTCATGTGAAGAGTTGACTCATTGGAGAAGACCCTGATGCTCGGAGGGATTGGGAGCAGAAGGAGAAGGCAATGACAGAGGATAAAATGGCTGGATGGCATCACCGACTTGATGGATGTGAGTTTGGGTGAACTGTGGGAGTTGGTGATGGACAGGGAGGCCTGGCGTGCTATGATTCATGGGGTTGCAAAGAGTCAGACACGACTGAGCGATTGAACTGAACTGAAAAATAGAACTACCACATGATCCAGCAATCTCATATCTGAATATACTACCAATGGAATATATATGAGTGTGTGTTTATAGACATATACATAATGAAATGCTATTCAGCCTTAAAATAGAAAGGAATTCCACTATTTGCAACAACATGGATAAAACTGGAAGGCATTATGCTAAATGAAATAAGCTTGATAGAGATGAATACTATATATTATATAGAAATATTTTAAAAAATTAAGTTGAATTGTTAGAAACAGAGTAGAATGGTGGTTGTAGATGCTAGGGAAAGGGGAATGCATAGAAGTTGATAAAAAAGTGTGTAAATTTCAGTTATAAGATATATAAGGTCTGTCTGAAGATCTAATGTACAGCATGAAATTTATAGTTGATATAATGTTTTACATAACTTAAATCTGTCAAGAAAGTAACTCTTACATGCTCATTAAAAAAAAAGAAATATGTGAAGTGATGAATGGATACTTATTTAACCCTATGTGGAAAATTTTTCACAATGTATATCAAATTATCTTATTGCAAATTTAAATGTATTACAATTTTAATTTTCACTTATACTTCAGTAAACCAAAAATGTTCTTATACTCTTTGGATGTGCTAGAGAAGGCAATGGCACCCCACTCCAGTATTCATGCCTGGAAAATCCAAGGACAGAGAAGCCTGGTAGGCTGTAGTCCATGGGGTCGCTAAGAGTCGGACATGACTGAGCGATTTCACTTTGACTTTTCACTTTCATGCACTTGAGAAGGAAATGGCAACCCACTCCAGTATTCTTGCCTGGAGAATCCCAGGAATGGGGGAGCCCGGTATGCAATCCCATCTATGGGGTTGCACAGAGTCTGACACGACTGAAGCGACTTAGCAGAGATAATTCATTTTCCAGCAATCCAAAACACTTTTTTCATTTTATTTTTTAAAAGTTTATGAGGTATAACTGATAGACAACCAACCACACACATTTTAACACTATACTTTCAAATCCTTGCTTGGTATATGAAAAAGTTTATCTCAAGGATTTCATTAATATTTAATTACAAGCAAGACTAAGCTTTAAATAAAACTCAATTTTACTTTGTACTAACCAAAATAAAAAAATGTTTTAAAACAAATATATTTAAGTAGTAGTAATAGTATTTTAAAAACAAATGTTCAGTGAAACAAATTTGTTTTCTACCTTATTTTTCAAATATGTGGTGTATCAGAAATATGTTTATCCAAGTCAAGTAGTGTTTTTTAAGCAGAGAAGATTTTTTTTTTATTTACTCAAACCATTTTTATTAAACACTTTATAGGGTCCTAAGTCCTGCAAGCACTGCTGAAAGCACACTGTTGAATAATGTATACAGATGTTCAACTATAAGGAAATGCAGAGGGACAATAGCAACAGTGTTTTATCAAAATACAGAGCAAGGAGAGTTTACAACATGTATGAAAGATACAGGATGATGGCGCTTCAAAAATTGAGAGGTGAGGGAAGAAAAAGTCCCTGGGGAAGCAATATATCAATTAAAAATAATACAAAATGAGATAATGAAACGTATGTCTTTCAGTTCAGTTCAGTCACTCAGTTGTGTCCGAATCTGCAACCCCATGAATCGCAGCACACCAGGCCTCCCTGTCCATCACCATCTCCTGGAGTTCACTCAGACTCACGTCCATTGACTCAGTGATGCCATCCAGCCATCTCATCCTCTGTCATCCCCTTCTCCTCCTGCCCCTAATCCCTCCCAACATCAGAGTCTTTTCCAATGAGTCAACTCTTTGCATGAGGTGGCCAAAGTATTGGAGTTTCAGCTTTAGCATCATTCCTTCCAAAGAATACCAGGACAGATCTCCTTTAGGATGGACTGGTTGGATCTCCTTGCAGTCCAAGGGACTCTCAAGAGTCTTCTCCAACACCACAGTTCAAAAGCATCTATTCTTTGGGGCTCAGCTTTCTTCACAGTCCAACTCTCACATCCATACATGACTACTGGAAAAACCATAGCCTTGATGAGGCTGACCTTTGTTGGCAAAGTAATGTCTCTGCTTTTCAATATGCTATCTAGGTTGGCGAAAACTTTTCTTCCAAGGAGTAAGCGTCTTTTAATTTCATGGCTGCAATCACCATCTGCAGTGTCTTTAGAAATATACAAAATAAAGATTATACAAAGCTTTATATACCACATTAAATAATTTAGATTTTATCCTAAATTATAGCAAGAGTACACTAAAGTGTTTTAAGGGAGAAAGTGATGGAATACAATCTAAAGCTTACAAAGCTTTCTCTGGCAATAGTTTGAAGAACATCTTTGGGACAGTAGAGCTGAAGATAAGTATGGTTACAGTTGAGAGAGTATAGCTTATATTGAGAAGTGAAAATTGGAGTTGAATAAAATAGTTAGACATGCAGAAGGTGGATAATATTGGACTTGGTGATTGGGCATGATAGAGAAACTTGGAGACAATGTTAAATTCTTCAACTGTACAACTAGGCAGAAAGCATGTCATTCATGGAAATAATACCCACCTGGTAGAATACGTGGCTCTGAGGTTCATGAGAAGTATTTCAGTTAAAAATATCAAGGGTCTTCTTAAAGAGTACACCAACTATTATATTGATCTGACATATTCATCTAATTATATCATCTTGCATTTTCTTTAGAGCATTTTCTGAGTTCTTTGAAGTTCTTTATGTTTGGTTTTATTTACAAATAATAGACGTTGAACTAAGGGAACTATTCTTTGGTATTTTATTTAGTTTTACAGTATTAGAAAAGCTTGCCTTATTAATAAAATATTTTAATCATTGACTATATATGGTTGAAACTGTTGAAAAGTCATGATACTTAATTAAGCATATTCAATGAAAAATTGAGAAGTTGGCTTTTATTTTTCAAATGGAACAGCAAATGAAAACTGTAACACTGACAACATGATTTTTTGGTTTTTGAAGTACTTTCAAGAAAATACAAAGTGAAAACCCTTTCAGACATGCTGATATTTTATTGATTTTTACACTCTAGTTTTATAAGCAAAAAAATGAATAGAAGTAGTATGCAATGATATGTGGTATGTTCTTATAACGCTAAAAAGTAATTTGTACCTTTGCCCTATTTAAAGATAGACCTAATGAAATTGGAAATATTGATATACTCTCTTTTAGCCTGAGCTCCTGGAATTACAAAGAAGAGAGATTCATTTAAACTAAATTAAATATAAAGATTTTTTTCTATAATATAGTAGGCAATGTTATGAGTACTGAAATACATTCATGCATGGTGAGAACTGGAGTCAGGTAGCCTCTGAAAAGAAAAAGAAAAGTCACACTATTCACTATTTTTTTTTTTTATGAGCTTCATGATCTCTTTTCTCAACCATTCTCCTAGTTTTCTCTCCTGTTCTCTCAAATGATTTCTTCATGTTCATACCCCAGGCGTGAGACTGATGTTATTGCTGAGACTCCATAATGTTACAATAATATTAGCCACCAACTTTGCTACTGTCTTATGTATATTAGCATAGATTCTAGAAAGAGACCATCTCTGGTTTCTGAATTGTCTTGAGTCAGATGTACAAGTTAGTAATCTCTGGCCAGGGAGAGGAAATCACATACCATATGTCATCAAATGTATGACAACTGTTAATTTCAAGCTTCAGCACAAATTCAAGAACCTCTAAGAAAGAAAAAAAAATACTATTTTCTTATAAGATGCCAATGACTGGTGAATCACAACTTCAGAAATAATAAATGTGATAAATTATGCACTTAAAATTCATGAATAATAATGGCACACATTTCACACTTTTAACAAAAACAAGAGAAGAAGCAATTTCTAGAGAAGGAAAATATGTGTGTCCATGTTCCTCAATTTTATCTGTTTGGGCTTTTACTAGTCCTACTCTAACAATCTAGACTTAAATTTTTTTCTTCAACTGAAATAATCTGATCAGAAATGCAATTAGATCTTTCATATTTGTTGCTATTGTTTAGTCAGTCAGTCGTGACCGACTCTTTGCAGACCCATGGACTGCAGCATGCCAGGCCTCCCTGTCTTTCACAGTGTCACGGAGATTGCTCAAACTCATGTCCATTGAGTTGATGATGCCATCCAACCATTTCATCATCTGTCACCAACTTCTCCTCCTGTCCTTAATCTCCCAGCATCAGGGTCTTTTCCAAAGAGTTGGATGTTTTCATTAGGTGGCCAAAGTATTGGAGCTTCAGTTTCAGCATTAGTCCTTCCATTGAATATTCAGGATTAATTTTCTTTGTGATTGATGGTTTGATCTCCTTGCTGCCCAAGGAACTGTCAAGGGTCTTTTCCAGCACTACAGTTAGAAAGCACCCATTCTTCACTCAGCTTTCTTTGTGGTCCAACTCTCATATCCATACATGACTACTGGAAAAACCATAGCTTTGACTATATAGACATTTGCTAGCGAAGCGATGTCTCTGCTTTTTTAATACATTGTCTAGGTTTGTTGTAACTTTTCTTCTAGGAGCAAGCGTCTATTAATTTCATGGCTGCAGTCACTGTCTGCAGTGATTTTGGAGTCCAAGAAGATAAGATCTGTCACTGTTTCCATTGTTTCCCCATCTATTTGCCATGAAGGGATGGGACCAGATGCCATGATCTTGGTTTTCCGAATACTGAGTTTTAAGTCAGCTTTTTCACTCTCCTCTTCCTTTCATTCTCCCTTATCAAGAGGATCTTTACTTCCTCTTTGCTTTCTGTCATTAAGTAGTGTCATCTGCATATCCGAGATTATTGATATTTCTCTGGGCAATCTTGATTCCATCTTGTGCTTCATCCAGTCTAGTATTTCATATGATGTACACTGCATTAAGTTAAATAAGCAGGGTGACAATTATACAGCCTTGACTACTCCTTTCCCCTAATTTGGAACCAGTCCATTGTTCCATGTCCAGTTCTAACTATTGCTTCTTGACCTGCATACAGGTTACTCAGGAGGCAGATATGGTGGTCTGGTATTCCCATATCTTTAAGAACTTCCCACAGTTTGTTGTGATTCACACAGTCAACGGATTTAGTGTAGTCAATGAAGCAGAAGATGTTTTTCTGGAATTCCCTTGTTTTTTCCAAGGGAAAAACAGATGATCCAACAGATGTTGGTAATTTGATCTCTGGTTCCTCTGCCTTTTCTAAATCCAGCTTGTAAATATCAAAGTTTATATTTGTACATTACCTAATATCAATAATTATTAGTTTGCCTGTTCTTACAAAGGAGACCTTGCACTTTCATGGAGAATGGATGATATTTTCATTATGTGATGTTAAGTTAGATGTTCTATATTGGAAAAGAAAGTTTACATGATTTCTCAAATAATAGAAAACTTAATTTTGGATATATTATGGGGCTAAATGTAAAGGTAAATGTTTTAGAAGAAAACATAAGGGGACTTCTTTATGATTTTGACATAGGAATGATTTCTTAAACAGAGCAAAAACCACACTAACTGTAACAAAAATATCTGTAAAGAGTCTTCATTAAAATTAAGAACAGGTGTTTATTCAAAATTCCACTAAGAGAATGAATTGTTACCTTTGACCATATGTGAGAAATACCTCCGTATTCTTCTATAATATTAAAGGATTTGAGTAGTCAAAATGGAATACTAAATGATGACAGGTAACAGATAATACAGTCTACTTCTGTTTCTTTACTCCCATATCCTGTACTACATTTACACTAAAAACACATCTTTATTTTTGGCAAATTTTTATCATTGATAAGGAACCCACAAATACCTCCTGTGTAGGTTAGTTCTACTTCACAGTTGTTCATTGAACACCTACCATATTCATTGTTTTACTTAAGACCTTTGTAGCAGTGGAGCAATCACTTTAATAAGGAAGGCAGATGACATGACAGGATAAAATAGGTTTTCAATATGTTAGGAAAAGTGAATTTTCTACTAGACCTATTATATGAATTGGATGCATAAAGTGAATATTGAGATCTGCTAAACTGAGGTTTAGGCACAGACTTAGGAATATCTGTATTTTTTCAAAGTGAGTAAAGCATTTTATATTGAGAAAAATGTGTTAATTAAAGTACAAGGAAAGTAAAACAGAAAATGCATCAGGATAATATATGAGACACAAAGTTGCATACGGAAAAATTCAGAATAAAGAGAACTTTGATTTTTGTATTTTATTTATGGTAGGTGAACAAGGGACATGTTTTAATAAATCTTTTTCTGGGTCAATTTGAAAATTAACGCTGCATTAAATTTTTAGATATAGTTTCCTTGATTGAATAGAAGTACAACTAATATATTAATAAACCAGTTTTTAGGAAAATCATGGCATGCCATTTGATAGAAAGCTCGAAGAACTAACATAAAACCTGTATCAAAATCACTCTACAATCAAAAACATTTGCACATAAAAAGATGGATAAGATTAGCTACAGATGTTATTATAATGGAAAGATGCCTATGTACTAGATGAAATAGAAGCTTGGTTCATTCTACTCTTAGGAGGTAATAACTACACAAAAGAAAGAATTTCAGCATTTAAGATTTAAAACACTCTATTAAATCTGTAGATGCAGTGTATCCTTATTGTCACTAGAGGGAAATCTGGGAGGGATTAAGAGAAAGACAGTTTATTGTTATGACTGTAAGTTGAGTAAAGGATCCTGTGTGAATAAATTTTCTTAACAGCATGCTTACTTCAGGGGAAAAAATGAAGCATAGAATGTCTGAGGAAAAAGCCATATTGTCAAACTATGTTGAAATAATTATTTCTCAGCAAGGAACAAGATCTGTCAGATGCCCGTGTTTAGACTCAAGTATTCTATTGCCATATGTTTCAATAAAATGCATGGTATTTTATCAAATAGTTAGGAGGAAAAAATAGCAA
Organism: Capricornis sumatraensis; assembly: GCF_032405125.1. Taxonomy (NCBI): domain Eukaryota; kingdom Metazoa; phylum Chordata; class Mammalia; order Artiodactyla; family Bovidae; genus Capricornis; species Capricornis sumatraensis. Next base: position 68,773,401 of record NC_091079.1, read on the forward strand.
TTAAAATAGGTGCTTTAAGGCAGACATCACATGATTAATAATGATTTCTTTTAAAACCCCCAACCAATCAATGAACAACAACAAATTTACTCTTGGTTGAGTGTCAACTTTCAATTCAAGAACCAGGGCACAGTGTGGCTCAGGTGGTTAAATAGTGATTTTTTTCCTCCTATGATTTTCAGAACAAAAATATCAAGAAATTGCTATAATAATTATGAATATTATTAAATTGAATAGCAAACTGTTTAGCAGAAAGAGTGTGCATAAATGATAGTGGAAAGTTTAGGTTTTCCTCCAATTATGACATTTTTTATTCTTTACCAAGTGCTAAACTCAAGTACATCAAGGCTGTAAATTGTCGCCCTGCTTATTTAACTTATATGCAGAGTACATCATGAGAAATGCTGGGCTGGAAGAAGCACAATCTGGAATCAAGATAGCCAGGAGGAATATCAATAACCTCAGATATGCAGATGACACCACCCTTATGGCAGAAAGTGAAGAAGAACTAAAGAGCCTCTTGATGAAAGTGAAAGAAGAGAGTGAAAAAGTTGGCTTAAAGCTCAACATTCAAAAAACTAAGATCATGGCATCTGGTTCCATCACTTCATGGGAAATAGATGGGGAAACAGTGGAAATAGTGACAGACTTTATATTTTTAGTCTCCAAAATCACTGTAGATGGTGATTGCAGCCAAGAAATTAAAAGACACTCACTCCTTGGAAGGAAAGTTATGACCAACCAAGACAGCATATTCAAAAGCAGAGACATTACTTTGCCAACAAAGGTCTGTCATGTCAAGGCTATGGTTTTTCCAGTAGTCATGTATGGATATGAGAGTTGGACTGTGAAGAAAGCTGAGCCCCGAAGAATTGATGCTTTTGAATGTGGTGTTGGAGAAGACGCTTGAGAGTCCCTTGGACTGCAAGGAGATCCAACCATTCTATCTTAAAGGAGATCAGTCCTGGTGTTCATTGGAAGGACTGATGCTAAAGCTGAAACTCCAATACTTTGGCCACTTGATGCGAAGAACTGACTCATTGGAAAAGACCTTGATGCTGGGAGGGATAGGGGGCAGGAGGAGAAGGGGACAGCAGAGGATGAGATGGCTGGATGGCATCACTGACTCAATGTTTGGGTAAACTCCAGGAGTTGGTGATGGACAGGGATGCCTGGTGTGTTGTGATTCATAGGGTTGCAAAGAGTCAGACATGACTGAGTGACTGAACTGAACTGAACTGAAACTCTAGTGATCCCATCCAGGTAAAATATTCGCATTTAGCTTTATTCCCTTATTCAAGTTTTAAAGTATTTTGCTACTCACTTTATTTAAATTTTTGCAGCATTTATTCCTTTATGCTTTTGTTTCTTCCTTGTATGCTATAATGTGAAAGGAAGAAATGAGAGCATAAAGGAATAAATGCTGCAAAAATTTAAATTAAATGAGTAGCAAAATACATTAAAACAATAGCATACTACCAAGGAGTGTGGGCTTCTCTGGTGGCTCAGACAGTAAAAAATCTGCCTGCAAGGTGGGAAACCTGGGTTCAATCCCTGGGTTGGGAAGATCCCCTGGAGAAAGTCATGGCAAACCCACTCCAGTATTTTGGCCTGGAGAATTCCCATGGATAGAGGAGCCTGGCAGTTTACAGTCCTTGGGATTGCAAAGAGTCAGTACTGAGTGACTAAGCACAGCACACTGAAGAGTGTATTGAGGTACTAGCTATTTTAGGATAAAGAAATAAGTAAATCATATAGTTCCAAACATAAAGATTTCACAGTCTGGTTGGAAAATATCTATAGAATTAAAAGTAATTATATAAATTTAAAAGTATTTGCCAGGAGAAATATCAATAACCTCAGATATGCAGATGACACCACCCTTATGGCAGAAAGTGAAGAGGAACTCAAAAGCCTCTTGATGAAAGTGAAAGTGGAGAGTGAAAAAGTTGGCTTAAAGCTCAACATTCAGAAAACGAAGATCATGGCATCTGGTCCCATCACTTCATGGGAAATAGATGGGGAAACAGTGGAAACAGTGCCAGACTTTATTTTGGGGGGCTCCAATATCACTGCAGATGGTGACTGCAGCCATGAAATTAAAAGACACTCCTTGGAAGGAAAGTTATGACCAACCTAGATAGCATATTCAAAAGCAGAGACATTACTTTGCCAACAAAGGTCCATCTAGTCAAGGCTATGGTTTTTCCAGTGATCATGTATGGATGTGAGAGTTGGACTGTGAAGAAAGCTGAGCACCAAAGAATTGATGCTTTTGAACTGTGGTGTTGGAGAAGACTCTTGAGAGTCCCTTGGACTACAAGGAGATCCAACCAGTCCATTCTGAAGGCGATCAGCCCTGGGATTTCTTTGGAGGGAATGATGCTAAAGCTGAAACTCCAGTACTTTGGCCACCTCATGTGTAAGAGTTGGCTCATTGGAAAAGACTCTGATGCTGGGAGGGATTGGGGGCAGGTGGAGAAGTGGACGACAGAGGATGAGATGGCTGGATGGCATCAGTGACTCGATGGACATGAGTCTGAATGAACTCCGGGAGTTGGTGATGGACAGGGAGGCCTGTGTGCTGTGATTCATGGGGTCGCAAAGAGTCGGACACGACTGAACTGAACTGAAGTGAGATGTGTTTGAGAGTCCTGTGATTTGATTGTCTTTCTTTCTTAGGGTGATACTTTCATTTTTCCTACTTCAATGAAGTGCCATAAAATTTATTCACCTACACAATGTAGAAATTGGGGAAATAACCCAAAGTAACTTGTCTCCTTCACCGTCATAGACAGTCTTTCGCTAAGTCTACCTCCCTTATGCCCATCAGATCTATCTTCTCATCTTTAAGTCTCCAGCACACAGCTGATGCACATTTTTCTGGGTTAATCCAGTACCTCCTTTTAGGGCTACTTGCACTCACGCTTGCTGAATTATAGTTTCTTCCTTCAGGCAGCCGGAATAACAGTTTCAAATTTCAGATCAATTTGTGTTTCTTCCCAGTTTATAATTCTTCAGGAGCTTTGCATTCTTCTGAAATAAACCAAAACTCCTTACTAGGGACTATAAAACTGTATAAACTGGATTCCCCCTAATCTTATTTTGTACCAAACTCAGCTATTTTTCTTGTTTGCAGTTACACTGGCAGGTAACTCACACTCATGGTTTATCTTGTCCTAATGCTCTTTCTTCCCTCTTCTTTTCTTAATTCTTCTTGTTCATTCCTCAAATCCATCTTTAATTTTTCCAGGAAATATTCTCTCATTTCCTTGACAAAGGCAAATCACTCTTTTCTAGTTCTTATATGTTCCATACTTATGCTTTATTACATTTAAAAGAGTAACATTTAGATTTATTTGTATCCTCCCTTAACTATTCTATCCACACCAAGTTAATAACCTTGGATAAATAAATTATCACTTAAAAAACACAGTTGAAAGCATCAGTGCAGGTTCCAGACTCAATGGAGAAAGATATATAGCCAGAAGGCTCATGATGAAGATGAAGTTAAGTGGGAATGAGCTCACTGGTGAGAAGAAAGCATACATCAATCACAGTGATAACTTATGTTCAAATAATAATTAATTATAAAATCTTAGTGGCTAAAACATTAATATTTTCCTCACTCATGCTATATATTGGTGGCAAATTGGCTATGATTCTGTTTCACGTTGTTTTCTCTTTTAGACTCAAGCTGTCAAAGCAGCCACTGCCTGGCATATTTCTTGCTGTGGCAAATAAAATGAGATAGAGTGGCAAATCAATCACTGGTTAGGAAGTTTCCATTCCTACGTGACATACAATGCTTTTTTCACACTTTGCTGGCCAAGGCAAGTCACATGGTCAATTGGGAAGGGAAGTGAAATTTTAACATGAACCAAGAAGTGGAAGGAACCAGGGAAGTATTTGCTAAAACACGAAAAATACTTCCATGAAAGATAAAATTTGTCTGCAAGAAAATAACTTCAGAATTCAAAGCTTAGGAAAAGACAATTCTGGTCCATTCAATGACTATATGAGTACACTTTTTGAAGTGGAATAAATGTGAAATTAACAAGTAGGAAAAAATCAACTGTATAATATTATACCATATGACTGTATAATATAGAATATAGACCATGGTATTATTACTCTAATTATAATTACCAGAGAAGCTGGTATGGTGCATTTATTAATAAATATTTATTGAGAACCTACTTACTTTCTGGTGAGAGTGAAAGGCTATAATGATAAGCAACATAAATGTGTGATACGATTAGTGATGTTATGGAGAAAATAGAGTAAGCAGGATTGAAAGTGGAAAGAGCAGGGAATAGTTAGTTTGTAATATTAAAGCGTACTTGAGAGTCCCTTGGACTGCAAGGAGATCCAACCAGTCCATTCTGAAGGAGATCAGCCCTGGGATTTCTTTGGAGGGAATGATGCTAAAGCTGAAACTCCAGTACTTTGGCCACCTCATGCGAAGAGCTGACTCATTGGAAAAGACTCTGATGCTGGGAGGGATTGGGGGCAGGAGGAGAAGGTGAGGACAGAGGATGAGATGGCTGGATGGCATCACTGACTCGATGGACAAGAGTCTGAGTGAACTCCGGGAGTTGGTGATGGACAGGGAGGCCTGGAGTGCTGCGATTCATGGGGTCGCAAAGAGTTGGACACGACTGAACGACTGAACTGAACTGAAGGCAGTCTCTGTGGGAAAGGTGACCTGTGAGCAAAGAGTAAGGAAAAGAGTTAACAGTATCGATGTTTGGAGAAAAGCATTCCAGACAAGCAAAGGAGCCAGTGCAAATATCCTGCAGCGTGAGCATGCCTTGATTGACAAAGGAAAGCAAAGAACAAAGTGTGACTAAAACAAAGAGGTGCTGTGAGAGAAGAAGAGACCATACTGGTTGGCTCTGGGGACCACTGTAAGGATTTTAGCATTTACCATAGAACTGTTTCACTGAGAGGTTCCGAGAATATCAGTGAGATAATCTGACATATTTTAATGGGATCACTTTGACCGTTTTATTGAGAAGCTGGGAAATCAAAGACAATTCTAATAGTTCAGACAAGAGAATGGTGCCTCAGCACAAGGTGCTAATTCTGAGGGTGCTGAGAAGTAGTCTGACTATATATATACTGAATGTGAAGCCTAGTAGACTTCTGAATGGGTTGATTATTGATTGAAGAAGGAAAATGAGAGTCAAATGTGATTCAAAGATTTAGGTCTAAGACATAAGAAGGAAGGAGGTACTGTAAATTGAAATTGGAATACTAAGCATGTAAAAGAGGTTTGGAAGAGAAGATAAGGAATTCAGTTTAAAATATATTGAGTTTGAATGTCAGTCTGAGTAAATTTACTTGAGATTTAGTTTAGTTTACTTTTTCTTGTAGGACTATAATCCTCATAGATACAGTCTTAATCACCACGTAATAACTGGGCTAGCTTTCTTCTCATCTGACTCTACTGTCAACAATGTCTCACTCCATTACTGAGAAAAGGTCACACATTTAATTTTTCTCTTAAAGTTATTGCTGCTATCTCTGTTTTGTAACATTTTAAATTGGTCACCATTTACCATATGACGTACAATTTTCTCTAATTCAGAATATTCCAAACTACTGATTGTATTTCTTCAAATCTGTTTTGCATTTTTTAAAAATCTCAATATTAGCCCTGTTTTGCACTCATCCACTTAGAATAATGGAATGCATTTCTAACCCTTCTTACATCTTCATGTTCATCTCCTATATTTAATTTCTATATAATATATCTTCCAAAGAATTACAGATTTCACTCCACCTCATCAGTCACTCTCCATGTTCAGAGTTTTATTACCTTTTACATAGGTTCCTAAGTATAAACAAACAAACAAGCAAAAATGTATTACATTAGCTGTCACATCCTATTCTCTTCCTCCCCTATATTATTTCTATTCCATTTTATTTGTAGATTTTTTTAAAGCCACAATTATGTCTATATATACCATGAATTTCTAATTTGTGAACATATACTGGGCCTATTGCATTGTCTACAGACTAAAAACAACTCCAAAGTTTTGAATAAAAATATAGATATATAGATACACTGCACAATATACATATATATGTGTGTATATATAACTTAACCTACTTCATACAAATGTATCTCGATCAATTCTTTTAGACGGATTTCATCAAATATAAGATTCATTTTTGAGTCTTCATGCTTTGGTGGGCAGGCTTCTTTTTTTCCTGGATAACCCACTGAATACATTCTATTCAAGGACAAATTACCAGTGAAAATTATATTTTAAAAGAGAATTGATCACTCACATCTTTGTCTTTTAAGAAGGTATAATGTTTTACTTATAATTAGTTTTAATATACCTGATCATGTTAAAGGCAATATCCACATTTTATTTACAACACTTACTCCTTGGAAGAAAAGTTATGACCAACCTAGATAGCAGATTCAAAAGCAGAGACATTACTTTGCTGACTAAGGTCCATCTAGTCAAGGCTATGGTATTCCCAGTGGTCATGTACGGATGTGAGAGTTGGACTGTGAAGAAGGCTGAGCACCAAAGAATTGATGCTTTTGAACTGTGGTGTTGGAGAAAACTCTTGAGAGTCCCTTGGACTGTGAGGAGATCCAACCAGTCCATTCTGAAGGAGATCAGCCCTGGGATTTCTTTGGAGGGAATGATGCTAAAGCTGAAACTCCAGTACTTTGGCCACCTCATGCGAAGAGTTGACTCATTGGAAAAGACTCTGATGCTGGGAGGGATTGGGGGCAGGAGGAGAAGGGGACGACAGAGGATGAGATGGCTGGATGGCATCACTGACTCGATGGACATGAATCTGAGTGAACTCCGGGAGTTGGTGATGGACAGGGAGGCCTGGCGTGCTGTGATTCATGGGGTCGCAAAGAGTTGGACACGACTCAGTGACTGAACTGACTGAACTGAAATAAACCCATACCATGATGAGACATAGTAGGATCTCTATGTGAATATGAATAATAGGTGAAATATATTGAATATATGAATAAATAAATGAATATTGATGTTAAATATGTTATGTTTCCAAAAGGATATATGCCTTTAGCAGGGGACCATCAATTCATATTGCCTTACCCAAATGGACTATCTTTCAGTGATAATTCAAGTTGTCTGGCTGAGTTTGCAGATGAGTATCTTACTGTTTGCTTTTATGTTTCTTTACCTAATCCATAAAACCACATCATTTTAGTTGCTCATAAATAAGTGGCTATAGTAATGTTACTTAGTATCTATCATGGCAACACATTATCAAAGAACAGGGATAACATCACTATACATTATTCATATCTGCTCATTAGAATTATCAGAGGAATTTTAAAGCAAATAACTGATCCTAAGTATCACCTCTTCCCCCCAGTTCTGATTCAGTCACTTATGAGCTGATCATAAGGCTTGTATTTAAAAAAAATTTTTAGGTATTTCCAACATGTGGCTAAGGCTGAAAAAGGCTGACACCCAGTTCACTAAATATTTCACAATAGTGCACATTGTGCAATAGATGTTTTGACCTTTTAGTGGCATTCAAGGCAATATCCAGTACTATCAAGAATGTCAGAAGACGTTTGCAATTTAGCACATCATATCCCACTTTTTTTTTAAGTATTAAGTATTTCTATGAGTATAAACTAGGCTAGATAAAAAATGGATCCAGATTCAAAGAATGTACTGTGAAGAATAGTTAGAACTTGACATATTTGATTTCCAATTTGACTTACAACCAAACTAATTTGATATACTGTCAAAAGAATAACTATACAATTAAGTATACAGGTGATTAAGTGTTCTTCTCTGTCACCTTACCTCCTTTTATGAGTAAATCTTAAGTTTATGTTCGTTTGCAACCTCTGTCAGAAAAACTGTGTACTTCACATTGGCTGCCTTTAACATAAGCACTGTAATGAATAGAAGCTTCACTAATGGACAAAGAAAAATAAATTTTTATGGTGTAAGTCTTGAAGAAGCCAACCTGTGGCCTAATAGTATTAAAGAAATGTAGATATTGGCTAAAATGATTAAAGAATCAATTCTGCTCCAACATAGTAGAGTGGGCTATGTGTCATTTTGTATAAACTTTGAACATTGTACTGAGGTCAATTGAGTACTTTAAGCCTGAGTTTACTGTCTTCTAAAATACTTGAATGTTCTCTTTTGTTGATTGTTTATATGATTTGGTTATAAATATAATCACAAAACAAATTCTGCATTTGAATGTCTTGAAAAAGTATTGCAGTTGCTGCTGCTGCTGCTGCTAAGTCACTTCAGTCATGTCCAACTTGTGCGACCCCATAGACTGCAGCTCACCAGGCTCCTCTCTCCCTGGGATTCTCCAGGCAAGAACACTGGAGTGGCTTGCCATTTCCTTCTCCCGTGCGGTAGTTAAGTACATTTTATTTCTGATGTGGGTTAAATGAGATACGTCTTTAATGTTATAAGAGCTTGGTTGTTGCATTTACTTCTTCTAGAATTATGCAGTTCCTTTCTGATCCTGTCAGTCTTACATAGTTACAACCTTGGACTACTGAACACAACAAGGGGCCTGCAAGCTGGTATTAGAACATATGTATGAAACTCTAGGAAGTAACCTAATTACAGAGTAAAAACAAAACAAATCTTTGAATTGAGCCTAACTCAGCAGAGTTGATTTAGATCAGAAAATCTAAAATTAAAATTAGAAAAACAAACAAACCTACTTTCTTTTTTTTGGAAAGCATTAAAAAAAAATCTTGACCTACTGGCAGTTCAAATCCATCTACCTTAACAGTAGTGACTAGAGTAACTTTCTTTTTCCTTATTTTAAATTATGGACAGGTTAAATGCCTAGCCATATATTTTATCATTATCGTGCATATATTACTGAGGCTGTGGGAGATTATATTGTCCCACCTATACTTAAAAAAAAAAAAATTCTGATTGTTTTCCTGATCTGCTAATTTCTTGGGAACAGACTTCACATTACTAATTTAATGTAACATCACCTCAACAGAGAAGAATGTTTATCATTACCAATTAAAGAGGCATATGCTAGACTTCATTAATATAACCCTGTTTTAATAATTTTGTCTAGAATATTTTAAAAGATGTAAATTAAATATTTAAATATAACCAAATTATGAGACATTTTATCATTTCTCATTACCAAGAAAAGTATTACTTCCACAGAGCCATTTCCATCCTTACATTTGTGAAAAATTAATCATGAGACCAAGATCAAGGTTAGAGCTTGAGTTACTTGCTAAAGGCTCTAGGAAAGTTTTTGTTCCTAAGCTCATCTAGTTGTTGGTAGAACTTATTTTCATGCAATGTAGTATGGAGGTCTCTGTTTCTTTGCTGTTAGTGGGGCCAGTTTTTACTTCTAGATATTTTTAATGCTTTCCACATGGCCTCCTCCATCTTCAGGCTTGCAGCAAAGAGTACCCGGCATAATTTGTTTCTCTGACTTCTTTTCTGCTATCCACTTCACCCTCTGATTTTTCTCTTCTGCTCTTAAGGGCTTATGTGATTACATTGGGCCCACCCAGATAATCAAAGAGAATCTATCTTAAGGTCAACTAATTAATAAACAGCTAAAATATCTGCATATGCCATTAAGTAAATTAACATACTCCTGGGCATGTTATTTCATCTTTTTTTACAGTTCTGGGGATGAAAGCATGCACTCCTCTTGGTAGTAATGATTCTACCTACTTTAGATTTATTTGAACTTGTATAAAATTGAAAGTCAATCATTCAGTTTTCTATAACTGGTAACTTGCTATGAGTGCATTAATATGTGTAACTTATTTGGATTAGTTTGGATCTGTTTATTCTCACATACATATGTATACACAGTCACACATAAAATGCAACCAGTTTTGAAGAACATGTGGCTTTCGGTTCCCTGCTACCGAAGTGAGATTTCATTAAATAACACAAACTTTAAAGTTTGAAGGGGAATTGTTTGTTAAAAAAAATAATAAATGAATTCCTTATTTGGTAGGGAGGTTGACAGTTTTGTTAACATTTTGAATAGGTTATATCAATTAAATGATTTCTAAATCTCAGTTTTCCATGTAAAGTTTCTCAATAGTCTTCACTCCAGACACATTATGTATTTTATTTTTTAAGGTCTTTTTTTTTTAATATTATGCAGTTATAATAAGGAGTTAAGCTCTTTGGTTTTTTATGAAAGGAATATTAGTTTTTCAATTAAAAAACATATAGAAGACTAATTTTGATGAATGACATCAGCTCTTTTTTAGTTTCTGTGATTGAAGGAATTGCAAAATGAGAAGATTTAGTCTCAATTTCAACATTTTGATGTGTACATTTTACTAATTATAACATTAAATAGTACACCTATGGTGTGTACACATATGGATACTTTATCATTGTTGTGGCTTAGTTGCTAAGTCATGTCTGACTCCTTGCAACTCCATGGACTGTAGCCTGCTAGGCTCCTCTGTTCATGAGATTTCCCAGGCAAGAATACCTTAGTGGCTTGTCATTTCCTTCTTCAGTGGATCTTCCTGACCCAAGGATGGAACTTGCATCTCCTGCATTGGCAGGCAGACTCTTTATGGCTGAGCCACCAGGGAAGCACTACAGATACTTTATATAAACCAATTATTAGAGTTTTATGTTTTCAAAAACTCTTTAATTTTTTTTTTATATTACACATTATCTTTTTTTCTTTTTTATAATCTGAAATGTCAACCAATATCTTTCCCCTTAAAGATTTTCATGATGATGACTACAGAGATAAAATTTTGTTTATTAAATTTCCCAAGTTGATATGTGGACAATTTTCCATAGAAGCTAAGATACCAGGGGATGACATTCATATGACACATTATGTTTGAGAACTTCAAGCCAGATGATGCTTACTGAAATTTACAATTAATTCCAAGAGCAAGAGCCAAAGCTTATAAGATTTAGTCTGTTAAATAACCCTGTTCCTACAGAAGGTGTAACAAAGCGGAATGCAAAGCACCAACAGAGACTCTTAAGAAAGAGCAGTAAAGATCTACTATTGCCTTGGCATATGGATATACAGATTTATTCATTCATAGTATTTTTAAAATATTATCTAGAAGATACAGTATGAGTCTCAGGAATTGAATGTTTCACCATTTACTGTAACTTTCAGTTGAAGTGTCATGTTGCATTTAAAGACATTAATCAAAATAAAATTTATAAAGCAATTCTTCAGTGGAAGGAATAGATATATATATATATTTAAATTACATATACCATGCACATAGTTTGATGAAATTTACTATATCCAGAAGTTAGTCAATTATAAGTCCTAAAAAAAAAAAAACCAAAAAAAACAGAAAAACCTCTACAGGAAAGACCTATTTTTATAAATCCCTAGCAATGGCACCCCACTCCAGTACTCTTGCCTGGAAAATCCCATGGACGGAGTAGCCTGGTGGGCTGCAGTCACCTGGGGTCACTAAGAGTCAGACACGACTGAGTGACTTCACTTTCATATTTCACTTTCATGCATTGGAGAAGGAAATGATAACCCACTCCAGTGTTCTTGCCTGGAGAATCCCAGGGATGGGGGATCCTGGTGGGCTGCCGTCTATGGGGTCACACAGAGTCGGACATGACTGAAGTGAAATAGCAGTAGCAGTAGCAAACGATTTAAAGTAGACAGTAAAATAATTTGGAGCTGATAATTAGATAAAGCAACAACTTTTCTCAAGGAAAGTTACTTTCTCTAATTTTTAAGTTTACCATTATTCTTCATCTCATCATTCACAAGTAATTTAGAGATTTTTATCCAAAAATTATCTGTGGGTTAATTTAAAATTGCCATCCTTTTGCTCTGTGTAATCTATTAAAGAGCAATGTAGATACCTAGTGAAAGAAAGATCTTAACATGATTTTTACAAATAAAGAAACCCACTTGTTCACAGCATGTATTTGACTTAAAGGAAGTTCATATCACAGCAGGAAGAAAGTTTGAAGTTAAAATCCCTATAAGACTGATAAAATGCAAAAATAGAAGTGAAACAGACATAAGCCACAAATAACAAATCAGTCTAAAATGACACTTTGGCCCTAAAAATAACTTTCAAAAATATATATATTATATATATATATGTATATGTATTCATACATATACATATATTTGTATATATGTTATATTGATTTATGTAGCCCTTGCTTTAATCTCAATGGGGCTGTAATTAAATTTGCTTTTATACTTATTTAATATATTCATTAAAGTAGTCTAAGTTAATAAGATATGTGTGCTCAGTTGTGTCCTACCCTCTACGTTCCCATGGACTGTAGCCCATCAGGCTTCTCTATCCATGGGATTTCCCAAGCAAAAATACTGGGGCAGGTTGCCATTTCCTACTCCAGGATATTTTCCTGGCCCAGTGATGGAACTCATGTCTCCTGCATTGGCAGGTGGATTCTTTACCATTTGATCCAACTGGGAAGCCCTACATTCTAAAATTTAGTCGTTTATAGAAAACAAATGGTTCTTCTCTGGATGGCTGATCAGTTGGGGCAGCTGTCCTGAACCTATCTTGAAGAAGGTCTTGTTGGAGAATTTCATAGGCCAGATGTGAAAATGGCCATACATATCCATTGAGAACTTTGTCGTGTAGTCACATATATCTGGAAAGAAGATAACAGTTCACTAGTTATATGCGCAAAGAATAGGAGAATGCAATATTTAAACAGAATTATATAGATTACAGAAAACAAAATCAAAATTATTTTCTGGTCATAAGTAAAGTGAAAGTGAAGTCGCTCAGTCGTGTGACTCTGTGACACCGTGGACTGTAGCCCACCAGGCTCCTCCGTCCATGGGATTCTCCAGGCAAGAATATTGGAATGGGTTGCCATTTCCTTCTCCAGGGGATCTTCCCAACCCAGGGATTGAACCTAGGTCTCCTGCATTGTAGGCAGATGCTTAACCTCTGAGCTACCACTATACATGAATTAATTTAGATGTTCATTTATTCAACTGATAGGGGGATGGTGGTAAGTAATAAAAGCAAAATTTATCCTTTCATGAAGCTTTGTTCTAACTTAATCAGCAAAGACTTACACCCATCTGTGGCATCATCAAGTTGACTGAGCTGACAGTATCTAAACTAAGTCGCTTGGGGTTTCTTAGCCTCTTCCACTGACTTTTTCAATAAGGGCCAGAATGAAATGCCATGAAATTGATACACTCAATGTTAGATCTTTTCAAAGTTTGCCTATTAGCAGCCTAGTAAAAAACTTGGGCATGTTTAAAGTTACAACTAAAACAAGTAGAAGGAAATATGTTATCGAGGGATTTGTTTCTGTTATCACAGCATCACTGAACAAATTAAAATGGAAAGCCAGAAAAATACTTTAAGACAGCTTCTAAATATGGCCTTTGATTAATATCTTCAAACCAGCTCAACAAATAATTGAATATCATGAGAGTGGGATTTAGAACAAAATTGTTCAGATTATCTGCTTTATTCAATATTCACATTAAAATGACTAAATACTAAATGGGGGGCAGGGGGGAAACGCAATAACTTTTGTTGATTCCCAAGCAATATTTTGGGCAGAGGTGAAAATTACACAGTAGAAGCGTTCCATTATTTTAAATTACTACTCTATTTAACTTTTCATGCAAATGGCAGTATGGCAACAATGAAGATATATATATGACTTTCTAGGACTTGCTAGATGGCTCAGTGGTAAAGAATTAGCCTGCCAATGCAGGAGACTTAGGAGTTACAAGTTTGATCCCTGGGTCGGGAAGATCCCCTGGAGTAGAAAATGACAACCTGCTCCAATACTCTTGCCTGGAAAACTCCATGGCCAGTGGAGCCTGGTGCACTACAGTCCATGGGGTCAGAAAGAGGTGGACACAACTGAGTATGCACACACACATATGATTTTCTAATGTTTTAAAAATTGTTTATTGATATAAGTATAAACCTAATAAAATTTTGAGATGTTGAGATACTCTTGAATTATAAGAAAGTTGATTAAAATTTTAATTTTCATCATGTTATCTGGTCAAATGTGGCTGTGCAAAGTCTGCATGATCAACAGGTTGTTTAAATATTTTTGAAAACACATCAGGAATAGCTTGGGTTGGGTTCCCTCAAAAACCAACTTTTGAACAGGAATTCAAATGAAAGTAATTTGGTTTGGGGGAGAAGTAATCCAGAAACACTGGAAAGGAGGCTGAAGGAGTGAGAAACAGAAATAAAGCCACTTTTGCAGACCTCTAAGAAACAATGTAAATGATATTTCTGAGTTTTCTCAGCCATGATAGAAAGCTAGCATACTGGTTCATCAAGTCCAGGTCATCATGGGTGACCTTGCGGAACTTTAACTTGCTCAGGCCACATGCTGCAACAAGCTTTCCAGGTGTTTCCAGTAAAATGTCTTTGATTTGCTGAGTGCCAAGTGCTGAAAGATTAGTACCAAGACCCTTATAACATCTGAAGTAGGATAAACTCACATTTTCAGAACTAAAACACAAGGAAACATAGTGACTACTTCTGGATTAATGTCAGATAAAATAATTTTTCTTGAGTAAAACATTGCTATTTTTCTCCATTTCTTTGGCCTTGAATTAAAACAAGTTCTCTTTTTAAAAATTGTAGACAATGTACCCTGTATTTTCCCATGGTGCTTAGATTTTTGAAAGTAGTAGAAACTGAGATGCAACCCTGAAATATTTTGAAACCAAAATCTCCTCCAAACTTGGAAAAAACAAGTAGCAGATCTAAGGAAAGAACCCAGAACTCCTGAAATCTAGCTTTATGCTTTTACCAAGAACTTCATTTTTAATTTAAAATCAAATTTTATTAATCATAAAAATATTTACTTTGAATTTGTTTCAAAGTTTCAAAGGTGGAAACTATTATATTTGGAGATGTTTGCCTTCCCTATTAGCATCTCTTTTCTGTTATAGTTTAGACATCTTGATTTTTATTAAAGCATATTGCAAAGATGTGAAACATTTTTATTTGTGAATTTTTAAAAGGTCTAAAGTTAATCTATAGATCACTTTGTGAGGAACTCATAAATAGACATTTTATTTTTTGCTTTTGTTTGGCTACTAGGCATTTTTAATTGAATATAAATATACATATAAAGGATGACATCAGTGGTGTTTATAATGATTTACTTTAAAACCCAAAAAAGTTGAATTTATTAAGTGGCACTTTAGTGAAGTTAATAGTGTATTTGGATTAAAGTGCAAAATTCTCAGTAAATCTATAAAATCTTCTCAGTAAATTTATGTTGATATAAGCATTCTTTAATTTTTAAAGCACAATAGAAATATGCATATAAGGTATACTATTAATTTTAAAAGCAAAATAGGAAACATAAATAATTTATATTTAGTTATTTTTATATGCCTACTACTACTACTACTACTAAGTTGCTTCAGTCGTGTCCAACTCTGTGAGACCCCGTAGACAGCAGCCCACCAGGCTCCCTGGTCCCTGGGATTCTCCAGGCAAGAATACTGGAGTGGGTTGCCATTTCCTTCTCCAATGCATGAAAGTGAAAAGTCAAAGTAAAGTCGCTCAGTCGTCTCTGACTCTTAGCGACCCCATGGACTGTAGCCCACCAGGCTCCTCCATCCATGAGATTTTCCAGGCAAGAGTACTGGAGTGGGGTGCCATTGCTATACACTCACACTTAATACAAGATTGGAAAGAAATATACCAAAATATTGGCAGCCTTAGCATTCAAAATGGTGCAATTATATGGTTCACATTTTATTTTTATAAATTTGTATTATTCAAAATTCATGAAAGAGCTTGTATTATTACTTAAATATAAAAATAAACATTTCATATATTACTTGAGTATACGTTAATGATATGTTCATTATAGGCTTATACATAGCACATGGAAGTGAAAATAGATGCAGCTTTTTGGCGGGTAGTTTGGCAGAATGCATTGGTGGCTCAGTGGTAAAGAGTCTTCCTACCAATGCAGGAGATGTAGTTTTGATCCTTGAGTTGGTAAGATCCCCTGGAGAAGGGCATGGTGACCCACTCAGTATTCTTGCCTGGGAAATCCACTGGACAGAGGAGCCTGGCAGGCTGTACTTCATGGAGTACAGAAAAATTAAAGAATTGGACATGACTTAGTGACCAAACAACAATGAAAAATGTTTTATTTATTGAGTTTTTGTTTTGCATATGTGTATACTCAACAGTTCCACTAATAAAAAGCCTTTGAAATGCAGTGAGAGGGAGCATTTGTACATTACAGTGTAAATGGAATATGGATCCAACTTTCTGGCAGTAACAAGTTGCAAGATCTCAGAGAGGCACATGTAGGTAGAAGGATCCATAGAAAAATTCAGAGAATTTTGTATTTCAAGCATTGAGACCAATCACATTAGAATGTAAAGTATATTGATTAAGTCAGTAAAAGTGTAGTCAAAAGGTGAATTGGAGGGGTAAATTTCAAGCACTTTTCAATGACTTTGCATGTGCAAAAGTCTAGAACTGGGTCAGCAAGTTGGTAAACTATAGAGTTTATCAAATGAGGGATTTAAGTTAGGCTCTATTTTATTTCTTTTTTTTTTGGTGGATTTTTTAGTTTTTCTATTTGTGTGTTGTTTTTTTTTTTGTGATCTCAGTCAATTCAGCTAAAAGTTGAGTGAATGATGTAAAAAAAAGTTAGGATTACCTTTGCTACCTAGGAAACTCAGCTTAAGATCTAATATTGATAATCTACTACACACTACACTACATAATTGCAATTTAGAGTTTAAAAAATCTGAAAAGTAAGCAACATTATAATATTACCATTTTACAAGTGAAGAAAAAATGAAAATCAGAAAGTAATCTTGCCCATTCAAAAGTTAGTAATATAAAATTGTATCAGTACTTATGTATATATACTGTACTGTACTGTATTAGTACAAGCACACACTCATACACACACACTTAAGTTAAAATTTGAGCTGATATTGGGGTGAATGCTTTACTTAAACACCCTGCATTTTTTCCAGAAATGAAATATTATGTGTTTATTTAGCAGTAAGTGTCAGCAGCTGGTGTAATTAGTATAACCATATGAGTTATTTTCATTTGTTGCTTCTTCTATATCCATTCACTTCTTTGGCTTTAGAAATCCAGGGAGGAGGGGGAATCATGGAATATATTGCAAAATTAAAAGTTTAGCTATAAATAATCATTGAATCTTATTCATGTTATAAAGTCTACTCATTTCTTAATCTCTTCAACATAAGAAAATTGATGGCAAGCTGCAAATTGGTTGAAAACTCTTTTTCTGTATTTTTTTTAACAATTTATATCCAAAATAGATAAAATCTCCTACAAGTCAATAATAAAAAAATAACTTTTTAGTGAAAAAACATCCATGATGAACTAAATAGGATTGAATTTAACTTTAAGCCGGAAATAACTTGAATATCAAACTAAGTACATGAAAGATCTGTTTTCAGACATTGGATAAAAGGTAGCACAGGCTATGAACCCTAAAAAAATGAGAACAAAATGAACCCTATGATCCTGCTGGCTTTGCCTAGAAAGAATGTCCGGACTCCAGGTGCAGGAAAAGGCAGCTAAAAGACAACAGTTGACCCTGTGATGTGAGCACTGAGACTGAATTTTCCAAAGGCTGAGCTGGCTTAAGTTGGAAGAGAAACATTCATCTACATGAACAAGATGCTAATTTTTAAAATAATATTTTGTATAATTTTAGGCAACACATTTAGACAAAGAAACTATTTCACCATCAAAATATTTCAAGCAAATGTTTTGCATGAATCAGTTTAGTAGATCAAAGCTGACAATTTAGAATGTCAGAATATGTAATTCAGATCAGTTCTCTCATTGGAGATAACTAAAAATTTCATAAAAATATTTATGAAAAACTTCTTGAAAACATGTGAAAGCTAAAAATAAGACTCACTAGGTCTGAGATAAAACCAAAATGCACATGTAAAAGTTTGGTCTTGGAAGTTAGTTTTTGCCAGTTCTAAATAATGGCCCGGAAGTATAAGCACTAATGTTTATAAACTTGTAGGAGAAGAGAGAAAAAAATTGGAGTCCAGGGTACACTGGGAGTGAAGGCTACAAGGATTTGCCCTCCGAGTAAAACAAGCAAGAAGTCAACATACTCCCCTGTGAACTGCTAATCAGCTTCAAGCTGTTTCAGAGCCCTCCCTCCCCAAATTTTATACTACTATAATTGAATTTAAATGATGATAGAGTGTAAATTTCCCATGCATCTGGCAGAAGCAAACATCTTGAGAAAAATAACATTATTCTTGGTTTGAAATTATTCCTATAAATATCTTTTAAATCAAAGTTCATAATTGAAGATAATCAGCCCCAAAAGGAGATAAGACAATAAGAGTTGAAAACATCCAGAAACAACAAACAACAGAAACAGATGCCTAGAACCACAGACAGTGGAATTATCAGAGACAGATGGTGAAATTGATGCTTAACATGTTCAAAGACATAAAATCAAGCTTGAAAATTTTGGCTGAGAATGGAAAAGAATGAGTGATGATGAGAAAATTATTTACATATAAATGAAATTCTAGATCTAGGAAATATGGTAATCATATTATTTCAAAATATGTGTTGAAAGCAAACCAGACACCACTAAAGAGAGAATTAGTAAATTAGCTGCCAAAATATTCATACAAAAGTATGGAAAAACTGAAGAATTAAAATAGGTAGCAGACAGTAAAGGATCCTGATGCTGGGAAAGACTGAGAGCATGAGGAGAAGGGGACAACAGAGGATGAGATGGTTGGATGGCATCATCATGTCAATGGACCTGAGTTTGACCAAACTCTAGGAGATGGTGAAGGACAGGGAAGCCTGGTGTGCTGTAGACCATGGAGCTGAAAGATTTGGACACAACTGAGTGACTGAACAACACCAAAAAACATAGAGAATATTGTGAAAGTATATATTAGATTGTATTCTTTTTACAGTTCACCTACAGGTTTCATTTTGGATAGATTATTACTCAATGTAAACTTGGTTAAGTAACTGACTTTGGACAACAGAGGGCTGTCAGCATGAAAACTTCTCATTTCTGGCAGAATCTTTAAGAGGCAGGACATGGTTGTACAATTTTTCCCTCTGAAACAATATAAGTATTCTCTGGTAATAGGAGCTACTTCATAGTCTGGATACCAGAACGAAGATACATGGAGCAGTGCCATAGTTAAAGGATGATATAAACAGGAAAAAAAAAATTAAATAACTGAGATTTTGGGTGTTTTAAATATGCTATAGCCTAACAAAAGTTGATATAAACAAGGTCTGTAAGGTTGAATTCAAGAAGCTAAAAAACAAGGAAAACATTAGCAAAAACAATAAAGATATTAAATACAAAGAATCAGAACTTTCCAAAATTGCTGAAACAACAGCAATATCTTAATTCATTCTAGCAAAACCAAAGAAACATAAATGAAAAGAACACTCCTAAATACAATATAGTGAATCTAATTAAAGGAAAAAAAACCCAACAAACAACCAAGAGCAAATCTACATAGTAACCACAGTGGGGACAAAAGAGATTACCCTAAAGGAACAAAAAGTGAACTGAGCCTGGGGGTTAACTTCTCAACAGCAAATTGGAAGATAGTTAATGAAATGATGTCATAGAAATATTTAAAAAGGCAGCTCCCATTGTAGAATTCATATCCATTAAAAGTATTGTTCAAGAATAAAATCAAGACTAAGCTAATTCACCACTAGCAGACCCCTACAAGAAGAATTTCTAAAATAATTGTCCTTTGGGCTTATGCCAGACGGAAGTTAAGAGACACAGGAGGAGATGAAGAATAAAAACAATAGAAATTTCTTGAATTTAAAGTTAATCACTGGTTTATCGAGAAAACATTTCCTGAGCTCAAAGCTTCTTGAAAAGTAGAAGAAAAGAGGAATGTGTGCAATGTGGAAAATAAATGTAACAATTGAAATATTTTAAACACTAAAACCAACCTGTGGTTCTTTTATGACATATATACATGTATTAAGCTATGGAAATTGAAATATATAATTTTTATTTTGAGATACCTATAGGTTCATGAAAGTGCAGTGGAAGTGTTAGTCGCTCAGTCATGTCTGACTCTTTGTGATCCCATGGGCTGTAGCCTGCCAAACTATGGAATTCTTCAGGCAAGAATACTGGAAAAGGTAGGCATTCCATTCTCCAGGGAATCTTCTTGGCCCAGGGCTCAACCCAGGTCTGCCTACATTGCAAGAAAGTTCTTTACTATCTGAGTCACCAAGGAAGCTCTGGTGCAGGTTCATACACAACGGCAAAAATTAAATCAAAAGGATTTTATATTTCCTTCATCCAGCTTCTCCCAGTGGCATCATCTTGTCTATTTGTTCATACTGTTCATGGGGTTCTCGAGGCAAGAATACTGAAGAGCTTTGCCATTCCCTTCTCCAGTTGGGCCACATTCTGTCAGACCTCTCCACCATGACCTGTCCATCACAGTATGAAAAGGCACAAAGATAGGACACTGAAAGATGAACTCCCCAGGTTGGTAGGTGCCCAATATGCTACTGGAGATCAGTGGCGAAATAACTCCAGAAAGAATGAAGGGATGGAGCCAAAGCAAGAGCAACACCCAGTTGTTGATATGACTGGTGGTAGAAGCAAGGTTCAATGTTGTAAAGAGCAATATTGCATAGGAACCTGGAATGTTAGGTCCATGAATCAAGGCAAACTGGAAGTGGTCAAACAGGAGATGGCAAGAGTAAACATCAACATTCTAAGAATCAGTGAACTAAGATGGACTGGAATGGGTGAATTTGACTCAGATGACTATTATATCTACTACTGTGGGCAGGAATCCCTTAGAAGAAATGGAGTAGCCATCATAGTCAAAAAGAGTCTGAAATGCAGTACTTGGATGCAATCTCAAAAATGATAGAATGACCTCTGTTCATTTCCAAGACAAACCATTCAATATCACAGTAATCCAAGTCTATGTCCCAATCAGTAACACTGAAGAAGCTGAAGCTGAACAGTTCCATGAAGACCTACAAGGCCTTTTAGAACTAACAAACACCCAAAAAAGATGTCCTTTTCATTATAGGGGACTGGAATGCAAAAGTAGGAAGTCAAGAAATATCTGGAGTAACAGGCAGATTTGTCCTTGGAGTACAGAATGAAGCAGATCAAAAGCTAATGGAGTTTTGCCAAGAGAACACACTGGTCATAGCAAATACCCTCTTCCAACAAAACAAGAGGTGACTCCACATGGACATCACCAGATGGTCAACACTGAAATCAGACTGATTATATTCTTTGAGGCCAAAGATGGAGAAGCCCTATACAGTCAGCAAAAACAAGACTGTGAGCTGACTGTGGTTCAGATCATGAACTCTTTATTGCCAAATTCAGACTTAAATGGAAGAAAGTGGAGAAAACCACTAGACCATTCAGGTATGACCTAAATCAAATCTCTTATGACTATACAGTGGAAGTGAGAGATAAATTTAATGGACTAGATCTGATAGAGTTTCTGATGAACTATGGACGGAGGTTCATGACATTGTATAGGAGACAGGAATCAAGACCTTCCCCAAGGAAAAGAAATGGAAAAAAGCAAGATGGCTGTCTAAGGAGGCCTTACAAATAGCTGTGAAAAGAAGGGAAGTGAAAAGCAAAAGAGAAAGGAAAAGATATAATCATCTGAATGCAGAGTTCCAAAGAACAGCAAGAAGAGATAAGAAAGCCTTCTTCAGCAATCAATGCAAAGAAATAGAGGAAAAGAACATAATGGGAAAGATTAGAGATCTCTTCAAGAAAATTAGTGATGCCAAGGGAACATTTCACACAGAGATAGGCTTGATAAAGGACAGAAATAGTATGGACCTAACAGAAGCAGAAGCTATTAGGAAGAGGTGGCAAGAATATACAGAAGAACTGTACAAAAAAATCTTCATGACCCAGATAATCATGATGGTGTGATCACTCACTTAGAGCCAGACATCCTGGCATGTGAAGTCCAGTGGGCCTTAGGAAACATTACTACGAACAAAGCTAGTGGAGGTGATGGAATTTCAGTTGAGCTGTTTCAAATCCTGAAAGATGATGCTGTGCAAGTGCTGCACTCAATATGCCAGCAAATTTGGAAAACTCAGCAGTGGCCACAGGACTGGAAAAGGTCAGTTTTCCTTCCAATCCCAAAGAAAGGCAATGCAAAAGAATGCTCAAACTACTGCACAATTTCACTCATCTCACATGCTGGTAAAGTAATGCTTAAATTTCTCCAAGCCAGGCTTCAGCAGTATGTGAACCAGTAACTTCCTGATGTTCAAGCTGAATTTAGAAAAGGCAGAGGAACCAGAGATCAAAGTGCCAACATCTGATGGATCATCAAAAAAGCAAGAGAGTTCCAGAAAAACATCTATTTCTGTTTTATTGACTATGCCAATGCCTTTGACTGTGTGGATCACAAGAAACTGTGGAAAATTCTGAAAGAGATGGGATTACCAGACCACCTGCCCTGCTTCTTGAGAAACCTATATGCAGGTCAGGAAACAACAGTTAGAACTGGACATGGAACAACAGACTGGTTCCAAACAGG
The DNA here is from genome assembly GCF_032405125.1 of Capricornis sumatraensis. NCBI lineage: Eukaryota > Metazoa > Chordata > Mammalia > Artiodactyla > Bovidae > Capricornis > Capricornis sumatraensis. Next base: position 68,796,000 of record NC_091079.1, read on the forward strand.
AAAAGGAGTACCTCAAGGTTGTATATTGTCACCCTGCTTATTTAACTTATATGCAGAGTACACCATGAGAAATGCTGGATTGGAGGAAGCACAAGCTGGAATCAAGATTGTCAGCAGAAATATCAATAACCTCAGATAAGCAGATACACCACCCTTGTGACAGAAAGTGAAGAAGAACTAAAGAGCCTCTTGATGAAAGTGAAAGAGGAGAGGGAAAAAGTTGGCTTAAAGCTCAACATTCAGAAAATGAAGATCATGGCATCCGGTCCCATCACTTCATGGGAAATAGATGGGAAACAGTGGCTGACTTTATTTTTCTGTCTCCAAAATCACTGGAGATGGTGACTGGAGCCATGAAATTAAAAGATGCTTACTCCTTGGAAGGACAGTTATGACCAAACTAGACAGCATATTAAAAAGCAGAGACATTACTTTGTCAACAAAGGTCCATCTAGTCAAGGCTATGGTTTTTCCAGCAGTCATGTATGATTGTGAGAGTTGGACTATAAAGAAAGCTGAGCACAGAAGAATTTTTGCTTTTAAACTGTGGTGTTGGAGAAGACTCTTGAGAGTCCCTTGGACTGCAAGTAGATCCAGTCAGTCCATCCTAAAGGAGATCAGTCCTGGGTGTTCATTGATAGGACTGATGTTGAAGCTGAAACTCCAGTGCTTTGGCCACCTGATGCAGAGAGCTGACTCGTTTGAAAAGTTCCTGATGCAGGGAAAGATTGAGGGCAGGAGGAGAAGGGGATGACAGAGGATGAGATGGTTGAATGGCATTACCGACTCAGTGGACATGAGTTTGGGTGGACTCCGGGAGTTGGTGATGGACAGGGAGGCCTGGTGTGCTGCGGTTCATGGGGTCTCAAAGAATCAGATGCAATTGAACTGAGCTGAATGAGATGTATTTATCACTACAGAACCATACACAGTGATTTCACTGTCCTCAAAACACTCTGTGATCTGTGTATCCAATCCTCTCTGTCCTACAACCCTTTACAACTACTAACCTTTTTTCTGTCTCCATAGTTTGCTTTTTCCAGAAGTGTTATAGTTGTAATCATACAGTTTGTAGTATTTTCAGATAGGCTTCTTTCACTTAGTAATATACATTTAAATTTCCTCCTTTTCTTTTCATAACTTGACAGCTCATTTCTTTTTAGTGCTGAATAATATTTAATGAACAGGATATAATTTCACTTTATCACATGTGCCAAAGTTTATCCACTCACCTGCTAAAAAGCACATTCCAAGTTTTGACTATTATAAGTAAAGTTGCTGTAAATATTTGTGTTAGGTTTTTGAGTGGTCATATGTTTTCAATTCCTTTGGGTAAATCTCAAGAAGCACAGTTTCTAGATACTATGGTAAAAGCATGTTTTGTACAAAATGGTCCAAACATATTTCAATACGTCTGTGCCATTCTGTATACCTGCCAGCCGTGGATAAGTGTTCCATACCTCTGCACATATTTGGTTTTGTCAGAGTTCTGGATTTTTATCTTTTTAATAGGTGTGTAATAGTATCTCATTGTCTTAATTTGCAATTCCCTAATGACACAAGAGTTTAATATCTTTCTATATGTTTACTTGCCGTTTCTGTATCTCTAACAAGGTCTTTGTTTAGATCTTATGCTCACTTGTTAATGAGGTTGTTTTCTCTTTATTGAGCTTTAAGAGTTCTTTGCATATTTGGAAACTACTCCTTTATCAGATGTGTCTTTTGCAAACGTTTTCCACCAAATAACTTATCTTTATTCCTTATTTTATCATACTTTCCTGATGAGTTTTCTGAAGTTTTTCACTCTATTGAAATTCTCAAGTCCCATTGATTACCAAGAAACTGTACCATTCCCCCTAAAATCTCCCATACCATTTTTTTTCAGTATTAAATTAATTCATGTATTTCTGCCTATTTTATAAATTTGGTAGTCATTTGTTCTATGAACATTTGTAGATATATGGATCCCAAATTTATGGGAGGCATCATCATAGGAGCTAGACGTGTTAAAATGAAATGTAGAATATTGGCTTCTAACTTCCCACGGAATCCATCCTCTTTTCTTTTAAGAAGATACGTTCCACTTAGTTGATCTCATTTGCACTTTTGACTTTAAATATTACATAAATGCTAATGACTCGTATCATCTGTATCTCTATTTCCTTACTGAACTTCTTCACTGGTTTTTCCAATTGATGGAATTATTACCCACAACATATTTCATGCTAACCTTATTGTTAATTCATTCCTTTGATCTTTCTGGCAGCATAATATTGAATCAGTGAGTTTCATAGTTACATTTTGAATCTGTCCCTTTTCTCTACATCACCATTTGTTTTCTTTATCTGTTATCTCCTAAGTTTTGAAGAGTAGCCTCTTGTCTGATTTCCTGCCCCTTTAGTTGAAACCAAACCTTATATAAAAATTTAGTATACATTTTTAATTACTTGTTTAAAACATAAATTTAAACTTTTTCTGAGATATATGTGTATGATAATGCATAAATACATATATTTAAATATTTACAATTTCTTAATGTTTAAATTTAAGAGGGGAAATGAATAATTATATGTTCTGAAACTGCTAAATTACAACTGCACAACTGCTTGCAGATATTTTGAAAGTTTACAAGTCATCACATTCTGTTTGAGATGATTTTATGAGTGAGAAGTGAACAGCCTGCTCTGAACACTCTTTACCCTTCCTTATTAATGGCTTTCTATTTTATTCTTCAGCAAGAATGTATTTCACTTTGACACCTGTAATATGTTCATGTATTAGCTGTGACTCTCAACTTTTGCTGTGAAAAACATAAATCACCAAAGGAAGCATGCATAAACAAAGGGCTGCAGGCCATAACATTGTCACTCTCCTCCTCTGTCTTAATTAAGAGAGAATGCTCATCTTTTTCCCTGTGCACTTTGTGAATGTTGACAAATGACACACTGCAGAATTGACTTCTTGATTACAAAAATAATGTCCATATGTTACTTTTATTTGAATTATTTATGCTAATATTGATTTCATATAAGTAATATTCCATGAAAAATATTTTTTAATATCTTTGCTTTTCTCTTCCTTATGCTTTTCCCCTCCTCTCATAATGTTCAGATAATTTTAGGAGAAGAAAAAGAAGACACATTTTTAATGCTAAGGAAGCATATCTGAATGTTAATAGATATCACCTTGAGAAATTCCAGGTGGTCTTTATTTAAAAAATAATTTCTAAGCTGAAATGACTTTGTGAAAAAGTATTCACATAGGTAACTGAAAATAGAAAACTGTGGATAATAAATAAGTAAATAAAGAAAAAATAGTGTTTTAGTGTCTAAATAATAAGATGCCACTGAATTTCCACTCAAAAGATCTGGATTCAAATTCAACCTGTACTACAAACTGCAAAAGTCTGCATAGGAAAATCATATGTAAGTCATTTGACCCAGATCATCAATTTTTCTATAATGTGGGCCATTACTTAGCTTAAATCTGATTATATTTCAATCTCGTGATCTATAACTCTAAAGTAGTACTGATAGCTTTTTAAGTATTCTTAGTATATATTAGCAGAGCAGGCTATGGCACCCCACTCCAGTACTCTTGCCTAGAAAATCCCATGGACGGAGGAGTTTGGTAGGCTGCAGTCCATGGGGTCGTGAAGAGTCAGACATGACTGAGCGACTTCACTTTCACTTTTCACTTTCATGCACTGGAGAAGGAAATGGCAACCCACTCCAGTGTTCTTGCCTGGAGAATCCCAGGGATGGGGGAGCCTGGTGGGCTGCCATCTATGGGGTCGCACAGAGTCAGACACGACTGAAGCGACTTAGCAGCAGCAGCAGTATATATTAGGCATTGGATATATACTATATCATTTCAAACTTAAAATGACTCTATAGGTAAGGCATTATTTTATTTAAATTTAAAACAAAGAAACTGTAGTTGAAAGGAATAAGTAAAGTGCCCCAAATCACGTCAGGAAGTATCATCTGAATCCAAGAGTTCTTGTTCTTTACTTTAGGGAATAAAAATGGTTTTACATTTTAATCGAATCGCCAGTCTATGTCCGACGCAGGATACAGCATGCTTGGGGCTGGTGCACAGGGATGACCCAGAGAGATGTTATGGGGAGGGAGGTGGGAGGGGGGTTCATGTTTGAGAACGCATGTACACCCGTGGTGGATTCATGTCAATGTATGACAAAACCAATACAGTATTGCAAAGTAAAATAAAGTAAAAATAAAAATTAAAAAAAAAAAGAAAGAAAAAAAAGAAAAAACAAAAAACAAAATTTTAAAACTGAGAGTTTTAAAATTGATTTAATTATTAGAAGATTTTTAAGTATGTTTGGAACAACTTGAGTGTATAAATCTACTTTCTCAGCTATACATCTATCTAAATATAGATCAAGTATTTCCAATGAAATTTAGCTTCCAAGATTAGTTGCACTGAAGTGTAATATACACAACAGATTGCCAAGAAAAAAATGTTAAATATACCATTGCTAATTTTGTGTGTTGATATACATGTTGAAATGATGTTATTTTGGATGTGTATATGTGCACAGGCACTCAGTCATATCCAACTCTTTGCAACCCCATGGACTGTAGCCTGCCAGGCTCCTCTGTCCATGGAATTTTCCAGGTAAGAATATTGGAGTGGGTTGCATTTCCTTCTCCAGTGGACCTTCCCAACCCAGGGATCAAACCTACGACTCCTGCATTGGGAGGTGGATTCTTTACCATCACACCACCTGAGAAGCCCATTATTTTGGATATATAAGGTTAAATAAAATATGTTTTAATTGAAAAAAAATGTATAGATTGCAGCGATTAGGAACCCTCTTCCTCTGCTTTTCTTTGCAATTAATAAAATCTCAACTAAAATTAGCTATAGCACTAAAGAGACTTTATTGGTTCATATAGCTGAACAGAGAGGTAAGTTGTTTTACATATGGCTCAATGCAGGATATAAACTACATTCCCCCAAACAACTTTCTCTGCATATATTTCTTACAACTCTTTTTCACAATTAATTCTTCTTTTTTTTTTTTTTAATCTGAAATTTGAATCCACAGGCAAAGAGTAAATTTCCTAAGGACATTCCTGATATTCATTAGGTCACAAGCTATGGTTGAATCAAACAATGTAGACCTAAGAATGGAATGACTGACGGCCTTAGGCCAGATTATGTGTTCTACATCTGTGCAGGCCTAATAGTGGGTTCCAACCCCTCCTCATAAGAAAATCGGGTTTGTTAGATAGAATTGATTTTAGAAAGCAGACAAAATTCCTTTTAAGTGAGCTTTTTAATTATTGTCGATCTGAATTCTGTTCCCCTTCCTACTTAACAGAACTCGCATATTCCAGAGGAGAAATTGTATTATTTTTATCACAGCAGAGGTTTAACTCTTCTATTATACATTAAAGCATGCATTATTATCTGTGTATACGTTTTAGTTTGTATTCTAGGAGAAGGGAAATATTGAACTATTAACATGTTATATCTTCTTTAGTAGCTAAGATAGAACCTCGCACACATCAACAGTTTATTAAATGAATTCTTAATAAATATGTACATAACTGAAAGAGACCTTTAAGATGATCTATTTTCCATTGTAGACTCCATCAAATGTACATTTTATACAAAGTCATAAAATTATTTTGAAATTACCTGTTGCCAGTACCTAGATTACCAATTCTATCTGGAAAGCAGATGATTCTAGATTTCACTTAAAGTGAGTAATTTTGGGAGGCATGGGCTCCTTATTAATTCACTATACCAAAATGATTTTCTACTGTCTGAGTAATAAGAAACTTCACTAACTCAGAAACTGATTTTTCTCCACTCTGCTAGAATATCTCAAAATCCTACAGAAAGACTTACTTTAAGACATTCTTGCATATATGAATATAAATTTGAAACAAAATTGCTTTAAATGTTTCTCTATGCTAATGTAAAGTTTTGCAGCTTTGGAGACATTTTAAGGAGTCAAATATATAAATGCTTTTAAAGAAAATTGAAGTCTCCCTGAAATAGCACATAAAATCATACAACATGCATTTTTTCTTTTACAAATTATTCTTTTTTTTTTGCTAGATGTGAGAGGTGACTTATTCTTAAAAATCAAACATCTCATCCTCTGGTATGTCTCCTTTCACTGATGGAGCTGGTGTGGTGAGATTTCAAAAACAAAAACAAGGCTGTTATATGTAGCAACCTAGATCTGTATATTGAAACCCTAGTGTTCCCGAAGGAAACAAATACCGTGGAATAGTTGGATTATTTTTAGGGTGATCTCATTGACTCTGATCCTTTAGGAACCTGGGCAAGAAATCTCAGAGAAATCTTATATCCTAGCATGACCCTACAATCTGATTCAAACCCAAAATGTAAGACAAATGTAGCCCACAGTCCTATTTGTTAATTCTCCCCAATTATCTCTAAATAATAAATGATCTGTGAATCAGTTTCTGAACCCTATTGGAAACTTCTGTATGGTAAAATTTGCTGAGTATCTACATCTTCATATCTGAGAACACTTTCTTTCTGCTAATTACTCAACAATGGGAAGAATGTCCATACTGTGCCCCTTTGAGATTGGGAAAACAGTGATATCCTTCTCTAAATACCCCTCTACTGTTAGAGATTATGTTGCCATAGCAATTCCCCAGATAGGAAACCCCTCAAATTGACACACTGGGTTCCAACCCAAAACCACTGAAGTCCACTCCATCTTTTTCCTTATTCCCTTGTTAGTATCTTGTTTCTCTCTCTTTTTTTTTTTTTTCAGGTTCAAACTTTGTTCTGCCTTAGATCTAATTATTGCCAAGGTCTTTTTTTTTTTTTTTTTTTTAACAAGAAGGGAATTTTTTGCCCCTAAGTTAGTTTCTTAGCTGCTTTTGTCTTGCAACAACAGCCATTCAAATATAAAATCACTTCATGTCTTGAAAAGACTGCTTTTATGCACTATTTTTCTTTCATGTGCTTCCAGGTTCTTTTTTCTGAAAATGTTGACATTCACACATTTTACTCAAAAATTAAATGGAGGGATTTGGGATTAGGTTTAAATGAGACCTCCTGCCTGATTACATGAAAACTTACATTCATAGGCCAGGTTATACCTTTTTGAGATATTAATGTATGCTTTGTGTTCACTACTATGGAGGACTAAGAGATAATGAAATCTTTTATGTGTGTTGTTTTGTTCATAGCTTTTATCCCTTTCTTATGCAAGAAATGAAATACATCATTGTGCTTAGTCACTTTGTCACTTAAGGGGCATTTGCAGCAAGTTCATAATTGAAAACGAGTGATTTTCTACGACTAGTTTTATTTAAAAAAGAAGAAGAAAGAATATTTGATAACTCTTAGAATCTTCTAGAAGCCCAAGGACCAAGATGGAAATTATACAGCTAGAACTGTCCAGTCTAGAGCATATAACTCCTTCAGCAAAGACACTCGTGCTATCATCACTGGATCATGGGGCACAGATAATCACAGTTAATACTGTTAAGTCTTTCTAGTAGATACTTTTTCCAGAATTTCTGATATTTTTAGAATGTGGAGCTAGATATGACATTACATTTGCCAGACTCAAAGAAGTCTACTTCTTTGACTCACATCTCTTTTGAAGTTCCCTGGTGGCTCCGAAGGTAAAGCGTCTGCCTACAATGCGGGAGACTCAGGTTCGATCCCTGGGTTGGGAAGATCCCCTGAAGAAGGCAATGGCAACCCACTCCAGTACTCTTGCCTGGAAAATCCTATGGACTGAGAAGCCTGGTAGGCTACAGTCCATGGGGTCGCAAAGAGTCAGACAGGACTGAGAAACTTCACTTTCACTTTCTTTCATAAACAATTTAGTGATGGAGTTCATGTCAAGTGCCTATAGGAAGGGCAGGGAAAGTACATTTCTGATTTCAAACAAAGAGAGACAAAATAAAAAGATCTAGACATTTCTCACACTTGTACAGGGTGTTTCAAGATTCTAGACACTCCAAAACTATAAAAACTATATGCTATGGCCCACCATTTTGACTGCTTAACATCAATATACATCTTTATTCCACACTCAAATATCCAAGCCACAAAAACAATAATAGCAACAGTATAGTAGTGCCTCTGCTTAACATCATATAAAAATCTCTTTGGTAACTAAAAACATCCCATCCTTATTCTATCCAAATGAGAATCAGTTTCATGAAATTTCTTATTGAGCTGAAAATCTACTCTCTCTGGATACTGCTGCTTCTTTGTAGAGTTATCTCTTAATTCTTCCTTAATAGTTTATCATCTATGGGCTAATTTTGCAAAAGTATTTAGTATATGCAATATATGTATAGCACTGCATAGAAAAATGACTAAATACTACAGTTGCAGTTGATTTGCAGTTGATTTTGAGATTTTATACCTAATATTTGTGTTCTCCACCACCTTCCTTATCCCCTTTATACTTCAGTTCTTCTTAGTTGCCATTTATGTATGCATGTATTTATACATATGGATTGACAATCTTTCCTGAGGGATCTAAGTATTTGTAGATCTTACAAACTTACTAATGTGATATTAATATTTCAGTCCTATTGATTCCTTACTTACTTCTAGCTCTATTTTACAGCATCCACTCTATTTTCTCATTAATTTCAGGATCTTAATACCTACCAACATTGTAGCACCTCTTCTTTTTTGTTTTTTTTTTCATTTGCTCTCTTTCACTGGCCCAATAAGCATAAAATAATGAGATGCGATTTCAACTTCTAATATTACAGTAACATGCTTGGGGGCCTTTTGGGAAACATTTCTCCTCATAATACTGAAACCTCAAACTCAGCAAAGCTCAGAATTTGGAGGACAGAAAGAACAGTATTTGCTGGTAGTTAAGTAGGTGTAACAATGAAAGAAGACACTCTCATTTCAAGCCCAGGTATACTGAAAAGTAAGTTCCATTTCCTTATTTCCATGAGCATGAAGAATTTGCATCATAGATGTTAACTCTGAGCCACCTGTGGGCTTCCGTCATAGCCCAGTAGGTAAAGAATCCACCTGCAATGCAGATGACCCTGGTTTGATTTCGGGCTTGGGAAGATCTACTGGAGAATGGATTATGCTACCAACTCCAGTATTCTTGGGCTTCTCTTGTGGCTCAGCTGATAAAGAATCCACCTGCAATGTGGGAGACCTGTGTTCGATCCCTGGGCTGGGAAGATACCCTGGGGAAGGTACACATTCCAGTATTCTGGCCTGGAGAATTGCATGGACTGCATAGTTCATGGGGTCACAAAGAGTTGGACATGACTGACCCACTTTCATTCTGAGCAACCTGTAGTAAATATTGGACAAAGTGAAAGAGATAAAAACTGTGTAATGAATTACTATGGTGACCTAGATGCTGTGCTGTAAAATAACATATACTTTGCACTAAAGCAAGCTGAATTAATTACTGTTGTTTAAATAAATAATCTTGGATTAATCAATTCAATCTCCAGCAAAATTAAAATGTTTATTATGCTTTGTTCACCATTATAATTGTTATGCTTTTTGTGTCATTTAATACGAAATAATAAGGTCTCTGTTTTCTGTAAATTTATTTTTACTTCTGGGATTTTTATTCAATTTCATTGTAAGCTTTTAAATGTAGATTAATTGAATAATATAGCTAACGCCTTAGATAACTGTAGGAATTCATGAAACATGAGAATGTTTAACATATAACAACTAGCAACATGTAACAGCTAGTAATAATTCAGAAACTGTACTTACTGTTAATTACTTTACTTGCACCTGAACTGATAGTGAACTCTTGGAGTTCTGTCCTAGAATTATGCTTGCTTTTCACATATGCTATAAAAATCTCAGTGTAATTTCTGATTTTTAAGCCGTCTACTTTGTCATCTCATCTTTTTGATGTTTAATAAAAGTGCTTCTGACAGTTTCAAAATTTAAAACACTAGGGAGATTTTTGTTTAGTTTTTCTATCACTTTCTACATTTGTACATCTATTATCATATATTTTCACTATTTTAGAATTTTCCTTATATGCTTAGCAGAATGTTCAAGCTGAACCTAAGAATTGTTCAGTTGGAAGAGGAACAGGCTTCCTTTTTCTCCACAGGTGCATGCACATAGTTTTTAATTACAATTATGAAAAGTGTTGCTTGGCATCATTTGGAGCTGACAGTGGGAAAGGAAGATTTATCAGAAGAACTTTGGACTCAGATGAAAGGAGAGATAGGAAAATAGATTTCTATTTCCATGCCTGTAGAAATACAATATACATTCAGAAGCATAGGGTCCCTACTTACTGAAGAACCTTACACATACTATGTTGTATCAAGGTCAAGATGGCAAGAGTAAACACTGACTGAGAAAAAGTATAGTAACTTCATTTCTCTATAGAACACAACGTCAACTAATGCTAGAGGCTGTAAAACTAGAAGGAAAGCAAAGACAGTCACTGTGACATCAAAGCAGTGTCTAAAATCAGAAAAACATTGTGTCAACAACTTCTGTTGTCCTCTTGATCCATTATTCTATGAGCATTTTGACATATAGAACCAAGAGAACACATATTTTAGGATAAATGGACTCTTTGTGTAAAACTTCCGATTTAAATAGAAGAAGCATAAACGTTAAGTTTTGCATTATATGCTTGTTAGTTCTTACTTCAGTGACTACATGCATTATCTGTAGTATTTCCATAGGAAAATGTTCTACAGTCATTTATGAATCATCAGAAGATAGTCTCACTCAAAACCCTAAGGTCATTTTTGTAAGAAAGTCCTTTTGTACATTCTTTATGTCTCAGCTCAAAGTTGTCTTCCTCTGGGAAGCTGTTATTTGGAATCCTGTGTCTGGTTATAATGCCCTTCCTATGTGTTCTAGCAAACTGTATCATTCATCTCTCATTACATTCAGGGTGTTGCTTTGTTGTTGTTTGTTTGCTTTGCTTACCCCCCAACACTGCAAATCTGGAATGTCTTCCATCTAGCAGTATCTACTACATCTGGATCTGTATTCATAAATGAAACACAATTCATAAGTAATCTCTAAAAAGGGAGTGAATGTTTTCCAAGTTCTCTAACTTGATTGTAATATACTAATGAGCTTCTGCATCTACCTTTTGATAAAAATAATTATACTTGAAGAATGCAATTTTTTTTATGTTTTTCTTTTTTAACCACAATGTCTGTGGGGTCTTAGCTCCCTGACCAGGGACTGAACCTGCACCCCCTACATTGGAAGGCCAAGTCCTAACCAGTGGACTACAGGGAAGTTCCCAAGAATATCTTATATTTTATATTTTAATTTTACACATATTTTTGGAAAAAGAACATTGAACTGCCATTCATTCCTTAGAAGAAAAAAAGAATCTATGAGAAAGTAAAAAAAAAAAATAGATAATTGGGTAATATAGAGACTATTTGTTATTTTATATACTATACAAAATGTCTAGAAATATTACTATAATACTGTGTCTCAATAGTCGCTCCTGGAATGGATATCACTGTGGGGTCAATTAGATTACATGTGTAATGGAAAAACTTGTCTCAATTCTTCCCTTTGCTTTCATAAACGTGGCTAACAAGTTTGCCAAATTTGCCAATCTGACATAAATAAACAAGATTTGAAATACTTTACAAATTATGCATAGGAATGACATTTCCTGATAAAACTGAGCTTTAAATTATTTTGTGAAAGCCTTAATTTGATTTATTACATTTAAAACAACAGATGGAAAATCCAAATTTTCTCATGCCCATGGTAAACATTTCTCATGCTACAATACTTTCAGATTTTATAAACAGTTTGTATCTGCCTGCATTTAAAAACAGAATTAACTTAAATTGCATCCAATAAAGCTCAATTCACTTTGCCTTTTGTAAAGAAGTCAAATAATTGTCTAATAAATCCATAATTCTCTCATCCACTGACTCCAGTTTCCACTATAACATTTTCAGGGGCCAATTTCCTCTATTACTATTTCCTTGATTTTATTAAAATCTATTATTCCTGGAAAAATCTCTGCTAATCACCCTTATATTTTCTGATCCTCTAGTTAACTTTGTAACCTGTGTTCCAGGTATAACTCTTCTTGTGTTATTATTCCCTTATAAATATTCAATGCAATAATGAAAATAAAGATGCTAATTCAACAATAGCAAATATTTACTCAGCACCAATTACATGTCGAGCTTTGTGCAAAGTTTTGAATGTCAGCTGTGAAGTCAGAGTATTTTATATCACAAGCTTTATACAGATCCATTTATAGAAAATAGATTCTTAGCAAAGCCAAATGAGGTTTTCCAAATGTATTGTGGGTTGACACCCCTGCTTTTCTGAGTTTATAAGACATTGTTTAGGATCCTCATTGAGGTGTAATTTTCTTCATGCTTCTCCTATGACAGGTAGAGACTCTGTACTCTCCCTTTCAATTTGCCACTGCTCTAACCAATGAAGCATAGTAGAAATGATGCTAGATAACTTCTGAGTCTAGGTTAAGAGAAGGCCAGCAGCTTATCTGGTTGCTTATGTAAGATGTTTTTATGAAGTCTCTGATGTTAGAGATCTGAATATTCTGAATTCAATATGCTGTGAGGAATCCCAGGATATAGAGAGAGATCACATGAAAATGCTCAACAATCTCAGCTGAAGTTCCAGATGAACTCCAGCTTCAAAAACCAGACATATGAGTAAAGAGACCTCTGGACTATATCAGTCTCTGCTTGGGCTTTCCTGGTGGCTCAGATGGTAAAAAAAAAAAAAAAAAAAAATCTGCCTTCAATGAAAGAGACCTGGTTTTGATCCCTGGGTTGGGAAGATCACCTGAAGAAGGGAATGGCAACCCACTCCAATCTTCTTACCTGAAGAATTCCATGGACAGAGAAACCTGGTAGGTTATAGTCCATGGACTCGCAAAGAGTCAGACATGACTGAGCTTTCATTGTTTGTAAAGTAGTCCCCTTGGATCAAATCTAACAAACTGAGTCTCAGACTTCAGGGATATGAGACAAGTTAAAGAATTAGTGAACATCATGTTTTTCTTGCCAAAAGTTTTGGGACAGTTTGTTATGTGGCATTAATAACCGGCAAATATTTAGTTTTGGGGGCATTGCATGAAGCAGATGGACAAGTTCACTCTTTTGTTGGTATCAGCCAACATTCTTTGACACTCTCCCCTGTTCTTACACAATGGACTCAAGAACATATAGCCATTGTGGTAGGGATGAAATTTATGAACTAAGCATGAATTTAGCAATGTAAGCATTGAACCTAGTACAGGTAGGACTCTGTGCAACTGCACAGATCACATGCCCTGAAATGAACCTTGACCATACACTATGACAGATTCAGTACCTCGTCCAGTTGAGACTATGTCCGTGGGAGCCATGTGCCTAAGTTTGCCTCCATTTTATCATAATTTTTTTAATGTTTTGATCTTAGACAAATTGCTTGATATCTCTCTGCCTTGTATTTTATCTACACAATACAATGATAAAAGAACCTAATCAATGGATTTATTTTGAAGAGTAAAGTAAGACAAAAACTCATACGATTGTGTCTGACATAAGTAAGGCTTCAAAAATTTAACTATGATTATTTTTACATAGATTATTTTAAAAAGACATAATTGGTCAGTCAACTCCTATAAACAATACCTTATCACAGCATTTCCATAAAATAGCATCTTTGACTTGGCACTAACCATTTTTTAATGTGTGTGTTTTTGAGAACCACTGACATGAGGGAAAATCAGAGCAAGCAACTGGTTGAAATGTTTACAATACTCCAGGTTTATAGTAGTATTTAATGGAGGTAACTAAGTCGATTTGCCATTTGCAAATTCTATATAATCATTGGATAGCCAACAGACACACAGCTAATGTATGTCCTAAGGCAGTCCTGATTATATGACTTGATTTTTTAAACAAAAATAATTAAGGACAAATTTATATGATGTCACTAATTTACATTTAAGAATGGACAATGTGAAATAAATATGTGCCTTTGTTTGTACTATAAGTTCTTTCATTTGCTCTAGTTTGGAATTTATTCTCCTTGGATTGTCAGCTAACATTTAAACAGAGAACCTGCGTTACAGAGATAGTATTGCAAGAATTTCCACAATCTGTTTCTTGACTCAGCAATAGAAGGTTTGCAAATTAGCATAACGGATGTGAGAAACTGAATCCCATTGGTAACACTAGTATTTTTCAAACTATGTTTTTTATTTTTTAATAGTTCCTAGGAACTCTACACTTCTACATGTGTATGTCTTCTCAGTTGCTGAGTTGTGTCCAACTCAGCAATTCTATGGAACATAGCCCATCAGGCTCCTGTGCCCATGGAATTTTCTGGGCAAGAATACTAGAGTGAGTTGTCATTTCCTACTTCTGGGGAACTTCCTGACCCAGGGACTGTACCCATATCTCTTGACTCTCTTGCATTGCTAGGCAGATTCTTTACCACTGGTGCCACCTACATGGTCAGGGCATAAAAGTCAACTGAACCCTGACCCTTATGCTAAAGGAGAGTACTCTGCACTTAGTCCCTAAAAGTTTTTGAGCTCAGTTACTGACTCAGGCAATTTTTGTCCCCCCTTGTTCTCCAGCCCAATCTTACATACACTTTTTTATAATATACATCAGGTGACTATTTCAAAGATGTACTTAGAATGCCTCAATCTAAATTACAGAAACAAATATCAGACGGTTTATACCTATCTAGTTATGAATGTCTGTAATGAAATAGAATAAGATCTGAAGTTTCTTTCCTTTTGAACTGATAATGAAGTTAGTGGGAGTGGCAAACTCTAATCCACCTCTATTAATTGGCAGCTACAGATAAATTAGAAAATACTTATTTGTGTATGATTAACTTGGAACAGGTCTGTTACATTAATTACTAAATATAATTAACAGCTCAGCTTTTCTCCTAGAATTTTCATATCAGTACTCACAATTAAAAGTTGTCAGAATATGTCCTAAGTTTTGATTAAGAAAGTGTCATTGCCAAGTTTGCATGACTACATACTAAAGAGAATAAAATTAATAACTTGACTGTATTCCAGGTCCTTTAATTATATAATCTCATTTTATTTTTTTTTCATTTTACTTTTATGTTAGATGTGTTATTTTTTTTATTAATGAGGAAAATGGAGTTGATGGATGTTTAGTATTTCCCAAGATCTTTGTTTATTACTATTTGTTTCCTTTTTTATTTTACCTATTGTAAGTCTTTCTTATGGAGATATAAATAATTAAGTAATTCTTGAAGAGAAAACTTCCAGAAAATTTCCAAGCAGAATGCCTATGAAACTTATTTTTAAAAAGATATTTGGAAATTATGTACATTTGGTTTTCTATCAGGTTCACAATATACATCACTATCTTAATCACTAGCCACTTAGTTATATGATTTACTTAATGGTTTTTATTTTCTACTTTTAGAATAGAGATTTCACCAAGAAGGAATTAGAAAGTTCTGACTACTATTCATCCGTAAAAATAATGAAGTTTTTCCATTTGCAGCAACATGCATGGACTTGGAGGGCATTTTGCCAAGTGAAATAAGTCAGACAGAGAAACAACTGTTGTATCATATCATTATATGCAGAATCTAAAAAAAAAAAAAAAACAACCCCCCCCCCCCAAAAAAAAAGTGAGTATAACAAAAAAGAAGCAGACCGAAAGATATAAAGTCCAAACTAGTGGTTAGCAGTATGGAGAGGAGAGGGGAGAGAGAATATAAGAGGTAGAAGATTAAGGGGTACAAGTTATTAAGTATAAAATAAATTACAAAGATATATTGTACATGGGGTATACAACTAATATTGTCTAAGAACTATAAATGAACTATAAACTTTAAAATTGTGAATCACTATATTATATACCTATAATTTATATAATATTGTACAGCAGGTATACTTCAATAAATTTTTAAACGTCAATTAAAACCACTACGAGCTATTATCTCATACCTGTTAGAATGACTACCATCAAAAGGATAAGAAGTAGCAAGTGTCTGTGAGAGTGTAAAGAAAATGTAGCAGAAAAAAATGACAGAAATACAAATTTTTGACTCTTTGCAACCCCATGGACTGCAGCCTGCCAGGCTTCCCTGTCCTTCATCAACTCATAGAGTTTGCTCAAACTCATGTCCATTGAGTCAATGATGCCATCCAACCATCTCATCCTCTGTCGTTCCCTTCTCCTCCCGCCTTCAATCTTTCCCAGCATCAGGGTCTTTTCCAATGAGTCAGTTCTTCGAAACACATGGCCAAAGTATTGGAGTTTCCGCTTCAGCATCAGTTCTTCCAATGAATATTCAGGACTGATTTCTTTTAGGATTGACTGGTTTGATCTCCTTGCAGTCCAAGGGACTCTTCAAGAGTCTTCTCTAATACTGCAGAATAATTAATAACACATCAGAATAATTAAAATATAAAAATGGGCAAAATACATGAAAGGACATTTCACAAAATAGGGTCATAAAAGGCATGTATATGATAAAAGACACAATCTAATGTTTTGGGGAAATGCAAAATAAAAACCACAATAATATTCTCCTTCTTGGATTAATATCTTTCAGTCTGATAATGACCTCAGTGGTCAAGGATGCAGATCTAAGTAAATTGTCCTACAGTGCTGCTGAACATATACAGTGGCATTACTATTTGGAAAACTACTGGATATTAAACAAAGCATATGCATAGGGTATGTCTTAACATATATGTATATCAGAAGAAATGTACAGTGATAGTTGTTCAAATATTGTTGCTAATAGTCACATAATGGAAATACTGTAAATGATCAAGAGTGAGATAGATGTACAACTTTTTGCTGGTGGTTTAGTCACTTAGTTGTGTCCAACTCTTGTGACCCCACAGACTGTAGCCTGCCAGGCTCCTCTGTCCATGGGATTCTCCAGGCAAGAATACTGGAGTGGGTTGCCATTTCCTTCTCCAGGGCATCTTCCTGACCCAGGAATTGAACCAAGGTCTCCTGCATTGCAGGCAGATTCTTTACCAACTGAGCTACAGGGGAAGCCCCATACCACATCTTATATTAATGTAGTTAACTACTGTGCAATAGTAGAAAAGAAGGGACTGCCATGTGCATGTTTCAATGTGAATAAATCTCTAATTATGTTATTGCAAAGAAAGTATAAGTCACAAAAACACAGTCATCCATTTTACATAAAATTTTTAAACAGGCAATTTTAACAACACATTATTTAGAGATATAGACATTATTAAGTTAAATCTATAAGGAAAAATAAGAACTATTTAAAAGTCAGGATGGAGAGGATTGTATTTTGGGAGGGTCACAAAGTAGGCAAAATTTGCAGATATGAACAGTATATTTGTTTAGTCAGGTATTGGTTAAATAGGTGTTTACTTTATTATACCTTCCATTTTTCAACATTTCTATTATATTTACTACTTGGAATATATGCTGTATTTCAAAATGTATTTCTAAATGTGTACTTCTTTAAATCCAGCAATTTTCCTTTTAGGAATTCTTCTAGTAATGTCAGTCATATGGGAAAGTACATATGTGTTTAATGATGCCTCCTGCTACACTATTTGCCATAATACATTTTTAAGGCAACATAATTATTTATCATATGTGGACACGACTGAGCAACTGAACTGAACTGAACTGAAATAGTGTACATGACACATTTAAAAAAGCAATTTTCAAAAGCAGGTAAAAATCTATAAGGAATCATTTTAAAATACTTATAAATATATCATCATCATCATTCTTCAGTTGCTCAGTCGTGTCCGACTCTTTGCGACCCCATGAATCGCAGCACGCCAGGCCTCTCTGTCCATCACCAACTCCCGGAGTTCACTCAGACTCACGTCCATCGAGTCAGTGATGCCATCCAGCCATCTCATCCTTTGTCGTCCCCTTCTCCTCCTGCCCCCAATCCCTCCCAGCATCAAAGTCTTTTCCAATGAGTCAACTCTTTGTATGAGGTGGCCAAAGTACTGGAGTTTCAACTTTAGCATCAGTCTGTCCAAAGAAATCTCAGGGCTGATCTCCTTCAGAATGGACTGGTTGGATCTCCTTGCAGTCCAAGGGAATAGCAAGAGTCTTCTCCAATACCACAGTTCAAAAGCATCAATTCTTTGGCGCTCAGCCTTCTTCACAGTCCAACTCTCACATCCATACATGACTACTGGAAAAACCATAGCCTTGACTAGACGGACCTTTTTTGGCTGAGTAATGTCTCTGCTTTTCAACACGCTATCTAGGCTGGTCATGACTTTTCTTCCAAGGAGAAAGTGTCTTTTAATTTCATGGCTGCAGTCACTATCGGCAGTGATTTTGGAGCCCCCCCAAAGCAAAGTCTGACATTGTTTCCACTGTTTCCCCATCTATTTCCCATGAAGTGATGGGACCGGATGCCATGATCTTAGTTTTCTGAATTGAGCTTTAAGCCAACTTTTTCACTCTCCTCTTTCACTTTCATCAAGAGGCTTTTTAGTTCCTCTTCACTTTCTGCCATAAGGGTGGTGTCATCTGCATATCTGAGGTTATTGATATTTCTCCCGGCAATCTTGATTCCAGGTTGTGCTTCTTCCAGCCCAGTGTTTCTCATGATGTACTCTGCATATAAGTTAAACAAGCAGGGTGGCAATATACAGCCTTGACATACTCCTTTTCCTATTTGGAACCAGTCTGTTGTTCCATGTCCAATTCTGACCTGCATATAGGTTTCTCAAGAGGCAGGTCAGGTGGTCTGGTATTCCCATCTTTTTGAGATTGTTCCACAGTTTGTTGTGATCCACAAGTCAAGAGTAATCATGAATAAATAATAATATATCCCATATATAATATATAATAAATAATAACATATCCCATATATAATATATAATATGGCATATAATAAATATGGGATATATTATTATTTAATCATGATTACTCTCTTCCTATGTTTAACACAATTCCTTTAAGTAAAACAGTTCCTCACATCAACTGTGTGGCCTTATCAAAGACTTGCTTTGGCCAATGCAATATTGATATAAGCAAATGTGATATATTACACGTCTAAGCAGGCAACTGAAATTGTGCTTTCACAGTTTGGCTCCATTTCTTTTATTCACTTTCCTAAGAGAATATGATGCTCTAAATCAACTCCTTTTTTCTGTGTTCTGGAAGGAGAAGAAGATGAGATGACCTCAGGCAAGACATATCAACTCACTGGACATTCAGTCAACCAGCAGCTTTCAAGGAACAAGAGCAAGAAAGAAATATATCTTGCTGTAAGTCTTTGAGATAATAGGTTACCTGTTACTGTAGCAAATAATGACTGAAACAATATACTAAACAGTTTATAAAGATAAAGATGATATTATAAGTTCTCTGGTGTTCAGTGACTAAATCATGTCCAACTCTTTGAGACCCTATGGTCTGTAACACAACAGGCTCCTCTGTCCTCCACTGTCTCCCAGAGTTTGTTCAAATTTATATCTATTGAGCCAACTATCCAGCCATCTCATCTTCTGTCATCCCCTTCTCCTGTCTTCAATCTCTCCCAGCATCAGAGTGTTTTCTAGAGTTGGTTCTTTGCATCAAGTAGTCAAAATATTGGAACATCAGTTTCAGCATCAGTCCTTCCAATGAATGTTCAGGGTTGACTTCTTTTGGGATTGGCTGATTTAATCTCCTTGGAGTCCAAAGGACTTTCAAGACACTTTTCCACCACCAAAATAAGAAAGCATCAATTCTTCAGTGCTCAGTCTTTTTTATGGTTCAATTTTTACAACCATACATGAATACTGGAAAAAAACATAGTTTTGACTATACAAGCTTTTCTTGGCAAAGTGATGTCTCTGCTTCTTAATAGATTGTCTAGGTTTGCCATAGCTTTCCTTCCAAGGAACAAGCATCTTTTAATTTCATGGCTGCAGTTACTGTCCATAGTGATTTTGGAGCCCAAGAAAATGACATCTTTCACTGCATATAATTTTTCCCCTTCTATTTTCCATGAAATGATGGGACCAGATGACATGATCTTAGTTTTTTGCATGTTGAGTTTGAAGCAGGCTTTGTCACTCTTCTCTTTCACCCTCATCAAGAGGCTCTTTTGTTCCTCTTCACTTTCTGCCATTAGAGTGGTATCTACATAAATGAGGTCATTGATATTTCTCCTGGAAATCTTGGTTCTAGCTTGTGATTCATTCATCCTGGCATTTCACATAAAGTACTCTACATAGAAGTTAAACAAATAGGGTGACAATATACAGCCTTGTCATATTCCTTTTCCAATTTTGAATCAGTCAGTTGTTCCTTGTCAGGTTCTAACTGTTGCTTCTGGACCTTCATACAGGTATCTCAAGGGACTGTTAAGGTCGTCTGATACTCATATCTCTTTAAGAATTTTCCAGAGTTTGTTGTGATCCACACAGTGTTGAAGAAGACTCTTGAGAATACCTTGGACAGAAAGGAGATCTAACCAATCAATCATAAAGAAATAAGTCCTGAGCATTGGAAGGACTGATGCTGAAGCTGAAACTCTAGTACTTTGACCACCTGATGTGAAGAACTGGACTCATTGGAAAAGACCCTGATGCTGGGAAATATTGAAGACAGGAGAAGAAGGGAATGACAGAGGATGAGATGGTTGGATGTTATCACTGACTCGATGGACTTGAGTTTGAGCAAGATCCAGGAGTTGGTAACGGACAGGGAAACTTGGTGTGCCATGGTCCATGGGGTTGTAGAGAGTGGGATATGACTGAGCCAATGACCTGAACACAGTCAAATACCTTAGCATAGTCAATGAAGCAAAAGTAGATGTTTTTCTGGAATTCTCTTGCCTTCACCATGATCCAACAAATGTTGGCACTTTGATCTCTGGTTCCTTTACATTTTTTAAGCCCAGCTTGTACATTTGAAAGTTCTTGGTTCACATATTGCTGAAGCCTAGCTGGACAGATTTTAAGAACATCCTTGCTATCATGTGGAATGGCTGCAATTGTGCAATAGTCTGAACAATCTTTGGCATTGCCCTTCCTTGAGATTGGAATGAAGACTGACATTTTCCAGTCCTGTGCCACTCCTGAATTTTCCAAAATCTGCTGGCATATTGAGTGCAGCACTTTCACAGCATCATATTCTAGGATTTAAAATAGGTCAGTTGGAATTCTATTACCTCTGCTAGCTTTGTTCATAGTAATGCTTCCCAAGGCCCATTTGACCTCACAGCCTAGAATGTCCTGCTCTAGGTCAGTGACCTCACCATTGTGGTTATCCAGGCCATTAAGATCTTTCTCATATCAGTTCAGTTCAGTCACGCAGTTGTGTCTGATTCTTTGTGACCCCGTGGACTGCAGCACACCAAGCCTCCCTGTCCATCACCAACTCCCGGAGCTTGCTCAACTCATGTCCATTGAGTCAGTGATGACATTCAACCATCTCATCCTCTGTCATCCCCTTCTTCTCTTGTCTTCAATCTTTCCCAGCATCAGGGTCTTTTTCCAATGAGTAGGCTCTTTGGATCAGGTGGCCAAAGTATTGGAGTTTCAGCTTCAGCGTCAGTGCTTCCAATGAATATTCAGGACTGATTTCCTTTAAGATTGACTGGTTTGATCTCCTTGCTGTCCAAAGGACTCCCAAGAGTCTTCTCCATAACCACAGTTTAAAAGCATCAATTCTTTAGCACTCAGCTTTCTTTACTGTCCAACTCCCACATCCATACATGACAGCCGGAAAAACCTTTGCTTTGACTAGATGGACTTTTGTCGGCAATGTCTCTGCTTTTTAATATGCTGTCTAGGTTTGTCATAACTTTTCTTCCAAGGAGCAAGTGTCTTTTATATCATCACTGAGATCACCATCTGCAGTGATTTTGGAACCCAAAAAATAAAGTCTGTCACTGTTTGCATTGTTTCCCTATCTATTTGCCATGAAGTAACGGGACTGGATACCCCACTCCAATATTCTTGCCTGGAAACTCCCATGGATGGAGGAGCCTGGTGGGCTGCAGTCCATGGGGTCCCTAAGAGTCAGACACGACTGAGCGACTTCACTTTCACTTTTCACTTTCATGCATTGGAGAAGGAATGGCAACCCACTCCAGTGTTCTTGCCTGGAGAATCTCAGGGACGAGGGAAGCATGGTGGGCTGCCATCTATGGGGTTGCACAGAGTCGGACACAACTGAAGCGACTTAGCAGCAGGAATGGGACTGAATGCCATGATCTTTGATTTTTGAATATTGAGTTTTAAGCCAGGTTTTTCACTCTCCTCTTTCACTTTCATCGAGAGGCTCTTTAGTTCCTCTTCACTTTCTGCCATAAGGGTGGTGTCATCTGTGAATCTGAGGTTATTGATATATCTCCTGGCAATCTTGATTCCAGCTTGTGCTTCATCCAGACTAGCATTTCACATGATGTACTCCGCAAATAAGTTAAATAAGCAGGGTGACAATTTACAGCCTTGACGTACTCCTTTCCCAATCTGGAAACAGTCCATTTTTCCATGTCCAGTTCTAACTGTTGCTTCTTGACCTGCATACAGATTTCTCAGGGTGCAGGTAAGGTGGTCTGGTATTCCCACCTCCTGAAGAATTTTCCATAGCTTGTTGTGACCTACACAGTCAAATGCTTTGGCATAATCAACAAAGAAGTAGATTTTTTTTTCTGGAATTCTCTTGCTTTTTCTATGATCCAACGGATGTTGGCAATTTGATCTCTAGTTCCTCTGCCTTTTCTAAATGCAGCTTAACCATCTAGAAGTTCACAGTTCAAGTACTGTTGAAGCCTGGCTTGGAAAATTTTGAGCATTATTTTGCTTGCCTGTGAGATGAGTGCAACTCTACAGTAATCTGAACATTCTTTGGCATTGCCCTTCAAATGAAAACTTCTTGTCACCTCTTCTTAATTGCTTCTGCTTTCGTTAGATTCTTACCATTTCAGTCATTCATTGTGCCCATCCTTGTGTGAAAGTTTCCCTTGATATCGCCATTTTTCATAAAGAGATCTCTAGTCTTTCCCATCCTATTCTTTTCCTTTATTTCTTTGCATTGTTCACTTAAGATGGCCTTCTTATCTCTCCTTGCTATTCTCTGGAACTCTGCATACAGGTGGGTATATGTTTCCCTTTCTCTCTTGCCTTTCACTTCTCTTCTTAGCTATTTTTAAAGACTCCTCAGACAATCAGTTTGCTTTCCTTCTTGCATTTCTTTTTCTGTGAGAAGTTTTTTGTCACTCCCTCCTGTACAAGGTTCAGTTCAGTTCAGTTCAGTCGCTCAGTCGTGTTCGACCCTTTACGACACCATGAATTGCAGCACACCAGGCCTCCCTGTCCATCACCAACTCCTGGGGTTCACTCAAACTCACATCCATTTAGTCGGTAATACCATCCAGCCATCTCATCCTCTGTCATCCCCTCCTCCTCCTGCCCCAATCCCTCCCAGCATCAGAGTCTTTCCCAATGAGTCAACTCTTCACATGAGGTGGCCAAAGTACTGGAGTTTCAGCTTCAGCATCATTCCTTCCAAAGATCACCAGGACTGATCTCCTTTAGAATGGACTGGTTGGAAGGTTACAAACCTCAATTCATAGTTCTTTAGGAACTCAATCTACCAGATCTAATCCCTTGAATCTATTTGTCAGCTCCACTATATAATTATAAGGGATTTGATTTATGTCATATCTGAATGGCATTGTGGTTTTCCCTACTTACTTCAATTTAAGCCTGAATTTTGCAAAAAGGAGTGCATGATCTAAGCCACACTCAGGTCCAGTTCTTGTTTTTGCTGAGTGTACGGAGCTTCTGCATCATTGGCTCCAAAGAACACAGTCAATCTGGTTAAGGTATATACCATCCTATGACATTCAAGTATAGATCTCTTGGGTTGTTGGAAAAAGGGTTTTTGTTGTGACCAGAGTGTTCTCTTGACAAAACTCTTTGCAACCTCATGAACTGTAGCCTGCCAATATCCTCTGTCCATTGGATTCTCCAGTCAAGACTCCTGGAGTGGGCTGCTATTTCCTTTCCAGGGGATCTTCCTAACCCAGGGATCAAACCCGGGTCTCCTACATTGCAGGCAGATTCTTCACTGTCTGAGCCACCAGGGAAGCCCCTCCAAGGCCAAACTTGTCTGTTATTCAAGGTATCTCTTGACTTCCTACTTTTGCCTTCCAATCCCCTATGATGAAAAGGACATCATCTTTTTGGTATTAGTTCCAGACAATGTTGTAGGTCTTCATAGAACCATTCAAATTCAGCTTCTTCAGCATCAGTGGATGCAGTTTAACTTGGATTGCTGATAAGTTGAACCATTTGCTTTGGAAATGAACAGAGATCATTCTGTTGTTTTTGAGGTTGCATCCGGTACTCTTGCCTGGAAAATCCCATGGATGGAGGAGCCTGGTAGGCTGCAGTCCATGGGGTCGTGAAGAGTCAGACATGACTGAGCGACTTCCCTTTCACTTTTCTCTTTCATGCATTGAAGAAGGAAATGGCAACCCACTCCAGTGTTCTTGCCTGGAGAATCCTAGGGACGGGGGAGCCTGGTGGGCTGCCATCTATGTGGTCACACACAGTCGGACACGACTGAAGCGACTTAGCAGCAGTAGCAGCAGCAGCCAAGTACTGCATTTCAGCCTCTTTTGTTAACTCTGAGGGCTGCTCTATTTCTTCTACAGGATTCTTGCCCACAGTAGTAGATATAATGGTCATATGAAATAAATTTGCCCATCCCTCTGCATTTTAGTTCACTGATTCCTAATATGTCAGTGTTCACTCCTGCATTCTCCTGCTTGACCATGTTCAATTTACCTTGATTCACGGACATAACATTCCAGGTTCCTAGGTAGTACTGTTCTTTATAGCATCAGACATTACTTTCACCCTCAGACACATCCACAACTGATCATCATTTCCTATTTTGCCTAACCACTTTATTCTTTCTGGAGCTAGTCATAATTGCCATCCTCTCTTCTCCATTAGCATATTGGACACCTTATGACCTGGGACTCATCTTCCAGTGTCGTCTTTTTGTGCCTTTTCATATTGTTTATTGGGTTCTCTAGAAAGAATACTGGAGTACGTTGCCATTTCCTCCCTCAGTGGACCACGTTTTGTCAGAACTCTTTACTATGACCCATCAGTTTTGGGTGGCCCTGCATGGCATGACCCATATTTAATAGCTTCATTGAGTTACACAAACCCCTTTGCCACAAAAATGCTGCAATTCATGAAGGAAATAGATAGATAGGCAGGCATTTTAAATAGAGGTGAATAGGAGAGAGGTCTTGATTGTCATTGTATTTAATTATGTATCAAGTATGTATCAGTGCTTCTGATACACACACATATATGTATATATAATATGTATTTTTTCAAGTATTAGAATCAGATCAGTGCAATACAGTGTATCTCCTTCTTGGGAATGAAATCAAAGATATGTGGTATAGGTTTGTGTGTGAAAAATAAGGATAAGCTGGTGATTGCAATACTCTAAACTGCCAAATATCTTTAAAAGGATGTAGATCTCTATAGACTGTTTGTCCATGTATCAAAATTCTGCTCATAAAGCTAAAATTAAGGATAAACTCTAGTTCATCTATTTCACTCTTATCATAGTCTGCCAAATACCAACTGTCCAACTGTGCTTTTTGACAAAGCACTTAGTTTATTTATCATTCTTAAGTGATTCACCAGATGCATTCTATTTCTATGGTCATATATGTATCATTTCATCCTACTAATTAATTTCTAGAAATATGGGAACCCTTTTTATGTATTTTGCAAAATAAGTAATTTTCCATAGTAGGCCATCAATATGTATTCATCATGTTCAAAAAGTAAAATAGGCATTCTAATTTTGTCATCTTAATTGCTCCCAAATGGGCTTCCCTTGTGGGTCAGACAGTAAAGAATTTGCCTGCAATGCCAGAGACCTAGGCTTGATCCCTGGCTGGGGAAGATCCCCTGGAGAAGGGAATGGCAACACACACCAGTATTCTTGCTGGAGAATCCATGGGGTCATGAAGAGTCAGACACAATTGAGCAACTAACACTTTCACTTCACTTTCACTTTCAAGTAGTCTAAATATTTACTCCTTATGCTTTGCTTCCTTTCCCCAAAGTTGTTTAAAATGCTCTCTTGCCTGGCTAGTGGAATAATCAACATGTTTCCCCATAATATATTAAGATAAATCAAACAGGAACATAAATTGGTATATTTGAACAAAATGCACACATACTGTTTAGGAAACTATACCCAGCAGAGAACACCATTTCCTGTTTTTTTCCAGCCTACACATTTTCACATTTGTGACTTCCTTGTAACAAAAGAAGTTAGAATTTGTTGAGATCCAGTATAGTATCAAACTTCTCTATTTTCAATTCCTAATACACATTTGTTTACTGTAATTTGTCTATAATTTGTTCTATTTTATCTGAAATGCATTAATGTTAACTGTAACAATTAATGCAGCAAGCACTGACTCCCCATCATTTCTCGAGTAAGAGAAAGCTTTGCGTTTCTCTGTGTCTTTCTAACTCTCGGATCACAAACAAGAGTTTTGGTTGTCCTCCAGATAGAGCAGTAAACTTCATGAAGCATCAGTGAATATCCTCACTCCAAGGAGACATATATAGTGAACTCCTATAAAATGTCAGCTTGATGCTGGTATATTAATACTGTAATATATAAGTAGGACTTTATATATCTCTTTTATGATTTGGAGAATATGATTTAACCATAATTTGATTGAATTTTCCTGTGTATAATATAAAATATTTTATTGATTAATAAAAAGCAATTATAGTGATGCTTATTAATGACGATTTGATGACCACAATTGGACCTGAAAGTGTACAACAAAAAACTGGGAATGCAATTTAACATCATCAAGCATCTATTATTTTCAACTATATATGAGTGCTAACATCAAGTTTCTATCCTTTAGAAGCTCATCCTATTTCATTTAGATTTATTAATGAATCTCTATGAATGTTCTTTCTGAGCCCAGGATATTTTAGACTAGGGCTTCTATTTTCTTACAATCTGTGGCAAAAGACTAGGTTTGGATTTTCTTTCTTCCTCCCTTCCTTTTTCCTATCTCTCTCCCTTTTCCTTCCTTCCCCTCTTTTCAACTTACAATTCACTGTAAACTGATAATATTTTAAAATACAAAAAAGAGAAATTATCAGGAAATAAAAATATATCATTTACAACTTCAGTTTCTATTCATTTCAAAAAGGATAAAAAAAGGATAAGTTTTTTCATTAAATATAGCAGAAACAGAATACAGGATAAAGCAAATAAGAATAATACATGTTTTGTATTGAAATATGTCTGGATAATTAATATACAGCTGTATTGTCCAATGCAGTGATAGAAATATTCTATATCCGTGCTGATTAGTACAGCAGCTGCTAGCCACATTTAATTATTTAACCCTTAAAATATGACCAGCATGACTAAGAAACTGAATTTTAAAAAATAAATTAATATGGTCAGTGTGGCTAGAAGCTAAAAGAATAGAAAATCACTATTAAACATGTAGTTTTGCCATTTCTCAGTTCTGACCAAATATTTCTGAGCAAAATAACTATTCTGCATTTTGAACACATACACTTTCAAAAAGCATGAAATATATTTTTAATTAAAAATTACTTTATTGCTGAAAAATTCTCACCAACATCTGAGCTTTTAGCAAGGTGCAATCATTTTGCGATCAGTTCAGTTCAGTTGCTCAATTGTGTCCTACTGTTTGTGACCCCATGGACTGCAGCATGCCAGGCTTCCCCTGTCCATCACCAGCTCCTGTAGCTTGCTCAAACTCATGTCCATTGAGCTGGTGATGCCATCCACCCATCTCATCCTCTGCTGTCCCCTTCTCCTCCTGCCTTCAGTCTTTCCCAGCATCAGGGTCTTTTCCATTGAGTCAGTTCTTCACATCAGGTGGCCAAAATATTGGTGCTTCAGCTTCAGTACTTCCAATGAATATTCAGGACTGATTTCCTTTAACATTGACTGGTTTGATTTCCTTGCAGTCTATTTTGCAATAGTGACATTAAAGACCACTGATACCATGTCAAATATTACCATAATGAAAAAATATTAAATATTGCAAGAATCCCCAAAATGTGACACAGAGACACAAAATGAGCTAATGCTCATGGAAAATGGTGCCAACAGGCTTGTTTGATGCACGGTTGCCTCAAACAGTTCCATTTGTGAAAAAATGCAGGATCTGTGAAGCATGATGAAGGAAAGCACAGTAAAACAAAATGTGCCTGTAATTAAAGTCCTTACATGTTTTCTTGGGTTTGTATCCTGTGTGCATATTTAAAACAAAGTTCTTACTCAATGCTTTTTGTCAAACAGATCCCATGTTTGTTTTTCTCAAATGTGTTTTTCCCCTCTGAGAAGATCTCTTCCCAAGCCTGGGCACCAAATAGCACTTCTTGATGAGACACTAAAATTATGTTATGAGAGAATTTTCAAACACATATTGTGACTTGACCTCTCTTGGCACTCATGATGTCTCTCATTATGGGCAGCAAAACATTGCTGTCTTACACATGGCTGCATAATTCCTTCACATTGATAAAACTATCAGGAAATATCATTGCCCAATTTTGTTGATCATTGAGCATGTTTTATTAATTGCAACTTTATGCATTTTCTACTGGGTTTTCTGTAAACAGGTTTTACTGTCCTTTGCCACACGTGGCCTTGTCTCTAGACTCTACTGCAGTGAGCATGCATGGGAATCACCTGGGGTGGGGGGACTTGTGGGAACACGGGCTGTGGGATCCACCGGCATAATTTCTGATTAATAGGTTTGGAGCAGGGCTTAGTATTTACATTTCCTAACAGGTTCCCAGGTGATGCTGATGCCACTGATCTGGGACCTCACTTTGAGACTCAGGGCTATCCCAGCATGCCTCCTGCCTCATACTGCTTGCCAGTTTTCACAGCTAGGGTCACTTAACTCACAAGTTGATTTTGCTCCATGTAGGGAGGAGGAATACAGGTCTTTCACTGGTTCAATAGGAGAAAACTTTATAACAGATTTGATACAGGTAACAGAGCTGAGACTTTGCTGAATTTTCCAGCTCCTAGACTTCCCTCTTCCTGGATTCCTCACTGGACATGCTATATCCTCTGGGACTAGGACACTGGGATTTACCTTGCTCAGTTCATGCTGGAAGCTGAAGATGAGCAGGTAAGTTCACTTCCCACCTCTGGGAATCTACCTGGTTGCCTTTGGACACTTGTGACCCTACAGTCCACGCTTTTTGATTTCTATTGTTTATTGTTAAGACTTTGAAATTTGCCTTTTCTGTGCTATTGAGTCGAGTATCCAGGGTCTGGCATTCCCTGGCCTGACTTCACATACCTCGGGCTACCTTCTCTGCTTTTCAAATATGGAGCATTTATTCAGTTGAACAGTTGTTACTGTTTCTATGATTACTGCCCATTCTTTCCCTCTCTTGATTTCAATATATGTTTCCAGACCCATCCACCCTAGGCTCCATCTCCCATGTGCTCTGAGACTCAGTGCTGGGTCTTTTTCCTCTATGAATAATTACTTTTTTGGGTGAGATCATGCAACTTGTCTGGAAGGTTCTAAAGCCAGGTATGTGCATAACTTAGGTCTAAGTAAGTTAACTATATTTTTCCCTTTTTAAGCCTGTGACAAGGATGGGATTGGTACGCAGAGTATAATCTGAGGATCAGTAGTTTCAGCATATTAGGGAAGCTGGATAGAAATGCAAAGCCTCAGGCCTCTCCTCAAGTCGTTAGAATCCATGTTGTTAAAAAAAAAAAAAAGCCCCAGGTGATTTTCATGCACGGTGGAAAGAACTGATGTATGGTATAATGCCTATCTTATGAACTGTTCACACCTGAGTCTAATCGTGACTCTCAGCCTTACCAATAACTACTTTTTCCAACTTTATCACACTAATGTAGTGTTACAAACCTGTGTTGGGTGAGTTTCCCACTAACCATGTGAACTATGACCAACAACCTGTGATTCTGCAGGATCTCAGAGTGTCTATGTGTACTTGTCACATTTGTGGTTTATTGGGATATTTCTTGCACAAGGCCTTTTCAACTATATCAGCATACCAAAGGGATATTTCTTGATGCTTTCGGCCATGATCTGATGTGAGCTTGGATGACAGCCTGAGGGTCCAAGGTGGATAAGTACCACCCTCTCCAAGAGATTCTCCAAGACCAGCAGGTGGGTTTATCCCAGGCTCATATGAAGTCACTGCTTTTGCCCAGGGTTCCAGTGCATGTGAGACCCTACTGCACCCTCCAAAAGCAGAGTCTCTGTTCCCCCCAGTCCTGGGGAGCTTCTGCAATCAAGCCCCACTGGCCTTCAAAGCCAAATACTCTGGGGCTCTTCCCCTGCTGAGAAGCATGATGTGGGGCTCAGAGGAGGATTTCTGTAATATAATGTTCTCCATTTTGTGGGTTGCCCGTTCGGATGGTATGGGGCTTGATTATGTCGTGACTGCGATCCTCCCACCATCTTGCAGTTTCCTTCTTGCATCTCTGAACATAAGAAATATCATTTGGTAAGCCCCAATAAATTAAAATAAATCTTATTTTATTTTGGCCGTGATGGGTCTTTTGTTACTATGTGCAGGGGCTACCCTCTCATGGTGGCAGTGCTCAGGTTTCTCATTGCAGAGGTTTCTCTTGCTGCGGAACACAGGCTCTAGGCATGCAGACTTCAGCAGTTACGGCATGTGTGGGCTCAGTCGTTTCAACTCACGGGCTCTAGGGTGTGGACTCAGTAGTTGTGGCATATGGGCTTAGCTGCCTCGTGGCATGTGGTATCTTTCTTGACCAGGAATCAACCCAGTGTCCCCTGCATTGCAGGGCAGATTCTTAACCACTGGACCACCAGGGAAGCCTAGTTCCAGTCTTTCACGAGAGGAGGTGATCTCAAGGTCCTTTGATTCTGCCATCTCGTCCCTCTGGGACCCACATTTTCTTTTTTCCCTTAGATTTCTTGTAGTGCTTCTGGGAAAGTCTGAAGCAGACTGGATGACCTTGGCTTCTGGGTTCTGACAGTGCAGTTCCAGGGATTCCGTGGCAGCTTGTGTACCAGTGGTCTTGGTCGTCCAGTGCTCATGGGCACTGGAATTGGTGGCAGAGACAGGTCACTCTAGATTCTCTGTAGTTTTCAGGGTCAGTAGAAAATGGATGACCTAAGGTGTTTAGATTCCAGGGTTCTGTTTTTCTTTCAGCTCTCCCAAGAATTATAAATCGAAGTCTGAGAAAGCAAATTCAACATCCAAAGAAAGAGATACATAGCGACAGGTCACAAACAAAGGAACTTATGTCCTCATAGTTTTGGGGGGTGGGTGGGAGGCATGTGGCAAAAGGCATGTGGTAGTGTTCTGCTTCCCAAACCTGGAAACTCTTTGAACTCAGCCCTTCTGTGTTTCTACAGAGGCTTCATTGCACAGTCATGTTCAATTAAATCATTGGCCATTGGCTTCAGATTCCAGAACATACTGATATTCAAATTTTTAATATGCCAAGTGAAATTATTTATATTTAAAATTTATTTAATCACACTTGGATTAATATCAGTGGTATGTGTGGGAAATTGTTTATATCTAAACTCCTTTATTGTTAAAAACACTCATGTAAAGAAAGCTATTATTAAGGTGTCGTGAAAGAAGAGATTTAAAAGAAATTGCAACAGGCTCGAGATACTCAGTTTTAACTTTTATCTAGAATGGGCCAGGTGATATTATATTCTCAAATTTATTTTCAGTCTTTCAGCAATAGCCTCATCTGATAATTTATTTCTATAAAATAGAGTTTCTTTATCTTATCACTACTGACATATTTGACCAGTAATTCTTTCCTGTGGGAGTTGTTCTGCTGTTGTCGAATATTTAGCATATTCCTAGCCTCTACCCAGTAGCTCCCAAATTATGAGAACCAAAATTGTCTCCAGACATCCCTAAATGCAATCTGTGGGTAAAATCAACCCTAGTTGGAACCAATATACATTTAAATTAACATATTTAAATATACATTTAAATTTAATTACATTTTATTAAAAAATTAGATTCCTGAATTCTTCGTTCTTGAACATTCTTTTGAAAATAGGTGTCAAATATTCTATAAAATATATGTGATCAAAGACTTTTTTTTACAAATATACACTATTAATAAATAACTGTCAAATTATTAAATGCCATGCAAATTTACAGAAACTGTGTTCTTCCAATCTTCTTTTATTAGTGGTACCTTTAAATTATCAAATTTCCACAAACAGATTATAGTTGGCAAATTAAGCATCATCCTTTATATGTGTTCCTATTGTAGAGAACTGGTGCATAGGTTTCACCACATTTGACTCACCACAGGAAATTGACAACACCCCAGTTGGTCTTTAGGCTGTTTAATAAGATTAATCCACTTTTCATTTTCTAGAATCCCTCATATCCAATGACAACTTTCTCTTTTCAATACCAATCACCCACACATCACAAGCAATGGTACCAATCTTAAATCATAAATTTAAGGGTTAAACATTTTCATCACAATTACACTAAATTAAAGGTTACTTGGATAAATTGCCTTATTCATCAATATTTTAACTATATCAAGACCTCTGATTAGTTGTTTCTTTCAATTTTCCACCATCAATCAGAACGCCTTCTTCCTTGCCTAGTTTAGATTTAAAAATCTATTGCTGTAAACAATGCTTTGCAAAAAGTCTCAGCTCCCTTTCTTATATTTTCAGTTCAGTTCAGTAACTCAGTCGTGTATGACTATTTGTGAGCCCATGATGGCAGTAGGCCAGGCCTCCCTGTACATCACCAACTCCTGGAGTTCATCCAAACCCATGTCCATTGAGTCGGTGATGCCGTCCAACCATCTCATCCTCTGTCATCCCCTTCTCCTCCAGCCCTCAATCTTTCCCAACATCAGGGTCTTTTCAAATGACTCAGCTCTTCACATCAGGTGGCCAAAGTATTGGAGTTTTTTATACTTTACATCTATATATTTATCTGAAAAATTCAAACCTGGGTAAATTAACCAGGACTTCATAGTTTATTGAGAAAATAGAACCCATTAAAAATAAATCCTTAATTTTCCCAGTTATACAGATATAAAGTAATCTGTTCCATTATCTTTTTTACTGTCTCATTACAAATCTCCTTCCTCTTATTTAAGGCCATTCATTTCATGTGTGCTCTCAATTCCCATCCTGCTTACTGTTTCAAGTCTTAGCTCCTCTACATTATTATTGCACTGCCTCTCCACCTCTGCTGAACCATTTTAATTAAGTCTTAGATGTGAAAATATGTATCTTTAAAAAAGTATTTTTTCATGATCCTTGATTCTTTCTGTAGCTATCACCTTAAATCTCTGCATCCCTTCACAAAGGAAAGATTCTTGACAAAGTTGTCTAAAATTTATTGAATTTCTTGCTATCCATTCTTTTTTAAGTACTCTCACATGCATTTTGTCATCCAAAATGAGTGTATTTATTTTAAGGTAAGTGATGACTTTTGTTACTGAATTTGATGGTAAATGTTCATCTTTTGTGTTAGAAGCTATGTCTACAGCAATGAAAAATTACGCATCATTTCCTTTATTATACACTATTTCATTTTGGTATTCATGATACCATTTGTCTGTCTTTTCTATATATCCTTATTAGTTGCATTATCTAACTTAAAAATATTAAATTTTTGACTGTATAAATCCTTAATCTAATATACTCTATACTGTGCTTTCCATTTTATTGTGTCACAATTCATAATTTTATTAATAACTTTTCATTGTCATTCTCCCTTATAAATCATAAATTTCACAAAGAGGGAAGACACTTTTCCACTATTAATTATCTCATGTAGTGTACAATGCTTGTATGCTCATTGAATTTACTTAATCTATAATTATGAATAATCAGAATATATGGTTACAGTTTTAAGGCATAATAGAATATTAGTGTTATCTAGAGAAATTAAATGGCAAGAAATAATAAAAATTGTAAAAGATTTTTATTTTCTTACATCTTAATCAATTAATATCAACTAGAAGAAATCTCAGATAAAAATGTTAACTGTCTCTACTAAAGTCTAAACAACAAACTGAGTTAACAAATAGGATTCAACCTCTCAAATTTTAAAGTATGGATATCTAGTATTCTCAATATCATTTGTTGAACAGAGTATCATTTCCCCATTTAATGTTCTTATAGCCCATGTTAAAGATAAGCTGCTCATATATGTGTGGGTTTATTTCTGGCTCTATTCTGTTTATTTCAACTATATCTGTGTTTATGCCAGTAACACACTGTTTATATTACTATAGCTTTGCAGCATATTTTGAGGCTACAGCCAGAGGCATAGTAGAAACTGAGCATAAGATGAGCCTAGCAGTGAGTTCTGACCACTTCATAGCCAAAAAGCCCTTTTAAGAATCTAATAGTGCCTCCTCAAGAGCAAAGGAAAGAATTATCTTCAGCAAGTTTTAGTCATCTAAAACATATGGGATGACTGATGCTAGTCATCCCATAACCATATAAAAAAGATAAGGAAAAACTAGAATAGATTATCTCTTGTACCAAACAGATATGTTGGGGGAGTGTGTAATTTCCTCTGTTCTGTCTCACTGCAGCAAAAATTTGAAACAGCAGGTCATTGTTACAGCTTTGTTACAGCTCAGTTTTATTTGCAAAGCAAAAGAAAATACATCCTCCAGGCATGAGGGCAGGCTAACTGAAAAGAAGAGAGGGGCTCAATTTTGGCTCCTCTTTTTATGTGTTTTTTCTCCTCCCCCTGAGCCTGCCCTGTGTAAACTGGGCTAGCCAGGAGAGCTGTTTGTTTTACCTGAGGTTTTCACTCTGGTCCTTGGACCGTCCTTTGTTCCATTTTTGGGGACTTCTCCCTTCACTGTCCTTCAGCCACCACCATTTTGGACTCTTTTTTCCTATTCTAACTACTTAACATTCCCCCCTCAAGAGATGGGAGGCTCAATTCTTTGGAAGTAGGGGAGTCGAGGTCTCTCTGGCTACTTTTTGCTGAGCTGGAATGGCAAGGGGCATTGAGCTTCCCCCTCTTGCTAGTCTCAAGCCTCAGAGTCCTTATAGTAGTGTCCACCTAAGGTGAGTGATCAGGTGTAGTTTTATATATCCTTGTTGAACTGGAGCTGGTTGTTGCAGCTTGTTGACCTGGGCAGACAAAATGGATTAGACAATTGATAATACATGGAACGATCGGATTAGTAGGGCCATTAGCCAACTTCAAATTCCCCCTCACCAGGAGAAGGATCCCCCAAAGAGAGATTGTAGCCACCCTGAGAACTCTACAGCTCGTTTTTTGAAATCCTGTAGGATTTGAATGTTTTTCTGGAGGACTGTGAGACTTTCTTCAACTTGGTTGGAGCTATTTACCTGGAAACAACACGTCTTATTCAAGATGGCTCAAGTCCCTCTGTGTTCATGGATCAGGAGATCTATCTCCTGTCTGTTTTGGAGTATAACCTGTGTCAAGCTGCTTTGGTTCTTTAGAGCTAACCTCAGAAATCTTATCCCCAGAAACTTAATTTTGGGGATGTTCATTAGAATGGCACTCATTTGTAGGCTTGAATACATATCTGAGACCTCCCAGGGCTCATAGATGTATTGAGTGTCCTCTTCTGTTTTCCATGGCTTGACTTGTGAGTAGTGAATCCAGGAGTTATGTCCTGGTTCTGTGAATGCTGAGGGGGTAGAAAGTATTACAGGGTAGGCGCCCTTTCATGTGGGCTGGAGTTGAGCCTTTGGGAAACATCTTTCCAGACTTTAATTAAGACTTGAGTCCCTGGAGCATATAGTAGTGGCCCTTTAGAATTTTGGGGGTCTTGTTTGACACGCCATAAGTGTACATCTTGCTGGAATTGTCCAATGGCCATTGTATAAGACTGGAAGGTCTGAGCCTCTGGATCTAGGAAGAGGTCATTGACATAAACAAAAGGTTTCCATGTAGCATCTCATAAGAACTAAGACCAACCTGTTTCTTAGGGGCAATATGGCTGTGGAGGAGAGCTATTGGTAAAGCCTCCTTCCATCCCAGGAAGTCTCCTGGGTTATGCTTTTTATTGCTGATTTTAGTAATTACTTGGCTCTTTCTACCTTTCCTGAAGACGGAGGCCTCCAGGCACAATGGAGATAATAAGTCATGCTCAATTCTTTAGAGATCCCTTGGGTGACCTTAGAAGTAAATGATGTCCCTTTGTCACTTTGTAATGACCTGGGCAGACCAAATCGTGGAATGATTTCATGGAGCAGTTTTTGTTTTTGTTTTTCTTACCATCTTCTTAACCTTTTCAGTCCAGTAGGGAAAGCCTTCATTCTATCCTGTGAATGTATCTATCATGAATAGTAGGTATTTATACCCTTGAGAAACTGGCATCTGGGTGAAGTCCATCTGCCAGTCCTCTCCTGGGTAGGTCCCATGCCACTGTACAGGCTGGGCCAACTGGGGTCTTTGAGCTCCTTGAAGGTTGTTTAATTGGTATGTGGGACAAGAGGAGACCACTTGCCTTATAGTCATTTGAAGGCCTGTTCCTCTGAAGGGCCTTTCTATTAATCTTTGGAGGGCCTTCTCCTCTAAATGAGTGGTGGAATATAATGAGTTAGCCAAATTCCACTGGAAGGTCCCAGGCAGAAAAAGCAGTCCCTCCTTTTGGAACCACCACATGTGATCTTCCTGAAAGCCCTCACTCTTAGCTTTAAGAGTCTCACACTCAGTATATGAAGGAGTTTTTGACAGATTAGTCTGTGGAACTAAGATGGCAACCCCTATTAGGTCATTGTTCTGTAATGCTGCTCTCTTAGCTGCCTGATCGGCTGCTTGTTCCCTCATGCCACTTCCGTACCCCCTTTTTGGTGTCGTTTATAATAGGAGACTGAAACCTCAGTGGCAGATGGAATGCCTCCAAGAGCCTAGGAATTTGATCAACTTTTTTGACTGGGGACCCTTGGGTGGTCAAGTGGCCTCTTTTTTCCAAATAGCAGCATGTTCATGTAGCACCAGGAACGCATACTTGGAGTCAGTATAAATGACTCCTCTTTTTCCTTTTCCTAACTTTAAAGCTCAAGTCAGGGCTATGAGCTCAGCTAATTGGGCTGAAATACCTAGTGGCATCTATTGTCTCAAATTTGGAGACTACTGCATATCCAGCTCTTTTTCATCCAAGACAAAGCTGCTTCCATCAGTGTACTAGATTTCCTCAGGATTGGTCAGAGGATCTTCTGACAATCCCTCTCCGGGTTTTGTCCAGTGGTCCAAGGTTTCTAGGCAACAGTGAAAGGGGAGAGAGCCCTCGGGGGTAGGCAGGAGGGTAACTGGGTTAAGAACCTCAGAAGTAGATATAGTCAGGCCTGGATTTTCCATCAGCACTACTTGATATCTGAGGATCCTTTGATCAGACATCTATAAATGACCTCTCCCATTCAGCAGTTATTTCACTTGGTAACTGGTAAACATAGTTAGTTTGCCCCCAAAAGAGAGTTTTAAAGCATCTTCTACCAGGACTGCAATAGCTGCAAAATTTCAAAGGCGGGACAAGTTCTATTCCCAATAAGAGAGTAGGACACTCAGGGACTACCAGAAACTGATGGGAAAATATTTGTCCATCCCAGCAACAAAGAAGTGCTCAGGTGAATCTTTGTGTTCGTTCTTCCTGTAGCACTGATCAGGACAGAGTAGGTAGCCCTGTGTCAACCCAGAAATTCTCGCACTTACCTGCCACATCCAGTTGCACCCTTAGCTCCAGCCCTGTGGTGGTTGTCTGTGACAGGCTGGCTGGTTGGAGTGGGCCGCTTCAGTCCTGTTGAACCATCATGAGGGAAGGCTTGGTGCTTGACCTTGAGGCTCTTGAGTCCTTAGGGAAGAGTGCCGCCCAGTGTCCCAATTGATGGCTTTTGAAGCAAGCAGTTTTAGGAGACTTGTCATGGTTTGGAGACTCTTTGGCCCAATGTCCTGCTTGTCTACAGATTAGGCATTTGCCTTGTGCCTTGTCCTTTAAGGACTCGGGGTTTGCCATAGGGCTTCCCTGGAGGGTGGCCAGCATCAGGGCATGCCTAGTCTCTTTCCTTTTCTTCCTTTCCTGGGCCTTTTCCTCCCTCTCCTGTTCTCTGTTATAAAAGGTATTGGTTGTCTGGACCACATCATCTAAACAGGCAACAAGGTCCTGCTGCTGTAGCTGTTGTAAATTATCCTGATGTCTGATGCACATTGGGACAGGAATTTGTCTTTTAAAGTCACCTGTCCCTCATAAGAGTCTAAGTCCTTGGTAAACTTTTGGAGGGCCTCTTTTAGCCTTTCCAGAAAGGCAATGTGGTTCTCTTTGGGCTCCTGAGTTATTGCTGAGACCAGGCACAGTCCTCGCAAGTAATAGGCTTCCTCTTACTTCCATCGGTGGACTTCCTTAGGGGTGAGTCTTTCTGAAGCTTATCCTACCCAGTACTGTTGCAGCCTGAGAGCCAGGCATCCCCAAGTCAGGGTGTAGATCCCCAGGCAGGTTGAAGTGTGACAGCCTCCTGGAGATTGAATCCCTGGGCAGGTTGAGGCATGTCAATTTGTGATCCCTGGACTGACTGGTGGATCCCTAAGCAGGTTGAGGCATGACAACATCCTGAGGACAAGATCCCTAGGCAGGTGGAGGCAGGTCGACCTCCTGGGACCCCAGGCTGGAGTTTGGCATGCCCAAGGTCTCTAGTATGACTAGTGCTGGGTAGGATTAAGGGGTTGTAATCATAACTCATTGTCAGTTTGTCCACTGTGGCTGGAAATAGATACTATGATGTAAAGCATTCCAAGCCTGTGCCCTGAGACTGGGAACCTGGTGAGATAGCCATAAGCCTTATCCTTTTATTGCTCTGAGGGAATGTTAAGTCACTGATTTATTCCCCTAGTCCCCCGTAAGAGCAGTTTAGGGTGTTTCCAATGGTAAGTGTTTCATTGTCACAGACTCACCTTAGGTAGTAACAGAAGTGATGACAAAGGAGTGGGTTATCTGGCCCTGTTAGGGGCATTAAGAGTGTTTCAATAAGCGGGGTGGAGTGATGTTGCCTACAAGGGGGCAGGATCCTGGTTGTAGGAGTTACTAAGTGGCTTAAGAACAAATTGATAAGAGACAACAGACCAGATGTTCCTTAAAAGTGGAATGGAAATTTGATCCAGGCATATATTTATAACTTTGCTTCCCTTGTGGCTCAGCTGGTAAAGAAACTGCCTGAAATGCAGGAGACCTGGGTTGGGAAGATCCCCTAGAGAAGGGAAAGGGTACCCACTCCACTATTCTGGCCTGGACAAATCTATTGACTATATGGTCCATGGGGTTGCAGAGTTGGACATGACCGAGCAACTTTCACTTTTCACTTATGTTTATAACTTTAGAAGAGTGGTAAGAATTTGGGCCCAAACAGCCTGCAGGGCTAACTCCCAAAGTGGCAAACATTATGCCTTGAAGCCCAATTGCCCTTGAAAGGATGTCACCAACAGATGACTTCTAGCAGGCATTGTATGCCTGTCACCCACCTTAGCAGGTTCAGTGAGAGATGCTGTTATTGTACATGTTGTAGGAAATACGGAAGATGAAAACCTGAATAGCTAGAGGGGTTGGATACTATACAGTATTTCCCTCCCAAGGGCCAGTTATTTTCTGGTTGTCCCTGAAGAAGATTGTAAAGGCAACATTATGGGCCCAGACAGGGCTCAGGAGAAGATCATGAAATATGAGGGAAGGGGGCAGGGTACAACTTTTGAAAGAATGACATAGCCCAAGGGCATAACATAAAATGAAAATCAAACGGGTCCAAGATGACAGACAAATAAAATTCAACCCAAAAGAAGAGAGGGGCTCAATTTGGCTCACTCCTCCCCTGAGCCTGCCCTATGTAACCTGGGCTAGCCAGGAGGACTGTCTGTTTCACCTGAGGTTTTCACTCTGGTCCTTGGACCTTCCTTTGTTCCATTTTTGGGGGCTTCACCCTTCTCCATTCTTCAGCCACCACCATTTTGGATTCCTTTTTCCTGTTTCAGCTACCTAACAAATCTGTTCCATATAGACATGTTCTTGTATCTTTCCCTGTATGCAATTATTTCTAATCATAGAACACACTATTTCATTTGGTATATTTGTAATTTTTGTAGGAGGATGGCTTTTCTATGTCACTATATTGATGTTTCATGTCTCCACATAGACCATCTAGACAATGTTTAACCAAAGCTGACATGAGCCTTAGCAGAATACCCATAATTCTTCCAGAACATGAGAACATGAGATTTTGAGGAGCTGCTGCAAGGCCATTTCTTACTCACTTCCCTCCATTCCCAGACAGCTGTCATGACAGTTTCTTATCACCTCTAGAGTTCTGATGAGGTATGAGACTTTCTCCCTGACCCACCTTACAGTATAGCTGCAGGCTATAAAACTGCTTGCCAATAGCAAAGAATTAATTCCTCAACAATACAGGCCCCGCTGTATGTGTGTTTCATTGCCATGTTACCTGGCCCCTTCTGTTTTTGTGTTATCCTGTAGGACAAGGGATATAGCAGGGAGTTAGCCCTGATTGCATCTTGCTTTTCCTGCCAATGCAAGTAGCAAACTGGACCCTACAAAGAATCAGTGTGTCTTAACTGGTCAAATCTGCCGGTCTTATAGAAAAACTTTGTTGTTGCTTACTAATTAGTCAAATTAGTGTTGCTATTATTATTATTCCAGAGAAGGCAATGGCACCCCACTCCAGTACTCTTGCCTGGAAAATCCCATGGATGGAGGAGCCTGGTACTCTGCAGTCCATGGGATCGTGAAGAGTCAGACATGACTGAGCGACTTCACTTTCACTTTTCACTTCCATGCATTGGAGAAGGAAATGGCAACCCATACTTATTAAAAGTGATAATGACCTAAATATTCAAAATATTTTGTAAAATATTACAATTTTCTAATGAGTGACATTATTTGTTCTTTTTTATAATGAAAAAAAAAAGCATGTCTAATCTCATATCTGTCCAAACATCTAAGCTAAGGTTCAAAAATTTTAAATACCAGGATAGTTAAAATTGTATGAGATTTAATACTGTCAGAACTAAATGTTAACCACAGCTAAACGATAGCATGGACTCTTATTACAGATTGATAAACCTATCTTCTTACCTTCATTATCTGTAATTGATTCAAACTGACTCTCTACAAGTTTGCTTTTATTTTCAAGTCTCCTGAAGAGAAAGCATGTAACTGAAAAGATGCACAAATATGGTCTTTCTGATATTCTATCAACATAAAAACATAGTTGTTTGCAATATAAAGTTGTATACTGGCACTGTCACTAATGTAGTACTTAAAAACCTGCAATTAAACAGGCACACAATAGACAGTGTTAGATCTGTCTCATCATGCCCTGAATCACACAGATGATAATTACAGATACCAATAGTTCTTTGAAATTCAACCTTCTCATGCTTTTATTTGTAAAATCTGAGAAGCCATCAGCTTACAGTATCTTCTTCAAAGCCAAGGAAAGAACTTTTGTTGTTGGTCTCTTGATGTTCATTATGCTGATAACTAGGAGCGGCTACTACACCAGTCAGGTGTGAAGAGTGAAACGTGCTATGCATTTCAGAAACAGTTACTGGGTACGGAAGTATTTCAAGTCTGAGGGAGCAGAAATAGACGGTAACTGGAATATTAGAAATTTCAGTAAGTCATTTCAGTTTTAAGACTATATGAAAAGCAACAGTGTCATAATTTCATAACATATAGCTGCACTTATTATATACTGGAGACTGCTGCTATTGTTTAATCCATGCTCAAAATGCTCATGTTTGGGGGACCTACATCCCTCATCAGGCATCATTTGCTATCTTGTAAAGAATCACCAAAGGTCTCCGGAGACTTAGCAACCTGTTTTTGCCAGAGAGTCTTTAAGAAGTAAAGAGATGAAAAACATAGCTTGGATCTCATCTCCTGACTACTAAGCCCTTCTTGATGCCATCCATTAATCATCTTAACTGGAAGCCAGTTGGCAACTGTGCCTTAGAATGATAGATTTTGATGGTCCTAGCTCTTGCAATACAGGGCATTACATAGAAGGGAAGGAATGGGCTAGAGAAACAATAGGTACAAAAATTGGCACACCTGACAGTTTCTGAGATAGTGTGGCCATTAGGCATAGGGAAAATGCTTAACGTGGGGTTCCGTTACTCCCTAGGGATGGAAATGCATTCCAATCTTAAGTCTTTCTGTCCATTTTACATCCTGTTCACAGTGATTGCCTCAGAGATGAACAAACAAACTGAGAAAGTATAATGACTCGCAGAACTTTTTGAAGAAGTATTGCAAAATATGTCTTATCTTTCTATTTGAACCTAGAAGTCTGTGGGATAAGAGTTTCCATAGTTAAGTTTTTCCACAGGCATTCCTGATAAAAATGTCAAGATAGAAAGCCCAGCCAAAAGTTTGAGAAAAATCAGTTTCACTTTGGAAAAATAACATTTGAATCTAGATTGTCCAGATATGTGAAAAATAAAACTATTTATCAATCTTTTTCTTAAGCTATATATTTGCAATTTTAACCAAAAGATTTTTAGTTATAACAGTTGAGGCAGATACCTTGAGAGACCGTATCACTTAAGGATAATGAACAAAAATGATGAATTTTGATAGCGTTCATGGGCAGGAAAAGAGAGGAGCACATTTACACATATGTTAAGGACATTTTCCCTGGTTCACTCAGTGGGATTACAATCAAATGCCTTGTTAGAGATAATTCATTCTTTATTGTGTTTTTTTCTGGTGACCTCTATCATGTCTCTACTCCCTTCCTTTACAACCAGGGACAGCTACATAGTTGGTAGAGCCCAATGCTCTACATGAAGCATTGAAAATGCTGAAGCCCCTTGTTTTTAAAAGCAAGATAAAAGTGCCATTAATCTTACTAAACTATATTTTTTTCCTCACTTACATGGTCTGCCTTGACTTTTAATGGTGCTTTTATTTAATATAGTTCTATGCATTTTATTTCATTTTTATGTTGTGTAATATCTGTTTTAAAGGCAAGTATAAGAGCATTTAACA
The DNA here is from genome assembly GCF_032405125.1 of Capricornis sumatraensis. Lineage (NCBI taxonomy): Eukaryota > Metazoa > Chordata > Mammalia > Artiodactyla > Bovidae > Capricornis > Capricornis sumatraensis. The sequence goes on from NC_091079.1 coordinate 68,839,091, forward strand.
CACATGCAGAATCACCCAAGTTATACAATTTGTTTTTCTTAGTGTATACCTGATTATGTATCCTATGCCTACCAGTAGTAGTAGTAGTGTTAGTCACTCAGTCGTGTCCAACTCTTTGCTACCCCATGGACTGTGGCCTGGTAGAAATGCTGATGGAAGCAAACTGTTTTAACTACCTGATTTGCACACTTTATACCAACACTTTTCTTTTGGCTTGCCGATGAGTAAGGAATGACTGAAAGGAAAATGGACTATGGGCTGATCTATCTTTTCTTTTCCTTCTCTTTCATCGTTTTCAGCATAACTGATTGGCTAAGAGGAATAAGAAAGAATGTGCTAGAATTTCTTGGTCTTTTGTGTTTCATAAAATGTCAGTGCCTTCTTTCTGCTTCCAAGAAAGTGCTGGTTCAAATGGGAAGCATGGTGTCGCAAGGAGGTCTGAGATAGCACACTGCCCACTTCATGGATTGCTGTGGGACTGACCTAGTTATTCTTACATATTTTGGTCACCCAGTGTGTTCAGTGCTGGTTGTAGAATCTATTCTCATTCAATCTGTCAACCTCATTGTGCGCCTCTTATCCTGAAGCTTGGAAATACGTTGGCTTTCTGTGCCCCCACCCCTCGCCCGCCCCCCCGCCCCCCGCCCCGTTGACTCCATAAAACTTCCAGTAGTTTTTAGAGCTTCTTATCCCCAAAATGACTACCCTCTTGTCCCGGACAGGGGAAAGGTGGCCCTTTTCTCATAAATTCTCCCCAATATTTACTCATTCATTCACAGATTATTATTGCACACCTACTATTTTCCAGGGACTATTTTAGTAGCTATTTGAACCCTATCTCTACCCTTGTAGAAATTAAATTCTAGTAAATGGAGGTAAACAATGAGCAAACAACATGATTAACTGCATAGTATATTGGGGCATAAGAAGTTTTACTTTTAAAGGAGGAAGAGAGAGTAAGGAAAAAAGGAAGAAGAAAAAAAAGAAAAATATAGGAAAAGAAAAAGGGATATGAGATGCCAGAGATGAGTAGGTGATGAAGATTTTACAATTTTAAATGGGGAAATTAGGACAGGCCTCATTCAGAATGTTAAGAGTTGAACCAAGACCAAAGGAGTTAAGAATTTAGCAGAATGTGTCCTAAGAGGAGATGGTGCAAAAGACCTAAGGCAGACGAATTTCTGAACTGTTTGAGACCCAGCAATAAAACTCACCTAACTAGAGGAGAGTGAGTGAAGAGGGAATATCTGAGAGTTAATAAGGAGTGGAGCAGGTCATATAGGGTTTTGTAGCCATTGTGAAGATTTCAGCTTTTATGCTAAATAAAATAGGATTGTTGAGTTTTGAGCAAAATAATAATGGATGTGATTTTCTTTCGGAAAGTTTACTTTCTGTATTGAAGATGTTCTATGCTGTATAAACAGAAGCATGGAGAAAACTTAAGAGCTAACTATCAAACTCTAGGTATGAGATGGTAATGACTTGAACCAGGCTAGTAGTGGTGGGGGTGTGAAAGTGGTGAAATTTTGGATTGTTTCTCCATAGAAAGTTTATTTCAAGGTCTATCCACATTGTTGCAAAACTCAGAATTTCATATTTTTAAATTAATGAGTAGTATTCCATCATGTGTATATCATACATATGTATGTGTGTGTATATATGTATATTACATATTCTTTATCCATATTCATACATTTATGGACATTTAGTTTAGTTTTGGTTTTATACACAACTATCACACTTCTGGTTATATATCTGAAGCATATGAAATTCAATTGAAAATATAACATCTTTATTGGAAGAAACTTGAAAAGGCATTTACAGTTTTTTGAATGACAAGAAATGGTTCACATTTAACTTGCATGTGCATGTGCTCAGTCACTCAGTTGTGCCCAACTCTTTGCAACTCCATGGACTGCAGCCCACCAGGCTCCTCTGTCTATGAGATTCTCCAGGCAAGAATATTGGAGTGATAATCAGTTCAGTTCAGTTCAGTCGCTCAGTCGTGTCAGACTCTTTGTGACCCCATGAATTGCAGCATGCCAGACCTCCCTGTCCATTACCAACTCCTGGAGTTCACTGAAACTCACGTCCATCGAGTCGGTGATGCCATCCAGCCATCTCACCCTCTGTCATCCCCTTCTCCTTCTGCTCCCAATCCCTCCCAGCATCAGAGTCTTTTCCAATGAGTCAACTCTTCACGTGAGGTGGCTAAAGTACTGGAGTTTCAGCTTCAGCATCATTCCTTCCAAAGAACACCCAGGACTGGTCTTCTTTAGAATGGACTGGTTGGATCTCCTTGCAGTCCAAGGGACTCTCAAGAGTCTTCTCCAACACCACAGTTCTAAAGCATCAATTCTTAAGCGCTCAGCTTTCTTCACAGTCCAACTCTCACATCCATACATGATCACTGGAAAAACCATAGCCTTGACTAGACAGACTTTTGTTGGCAAAGTACTGTCTCTGCTTTTGAATATGCTATCGAGGTTGGTCATAACTTTCCTTTACAAGAGGTTAAATTAGACTACAGTGCAGGGCTTTGTGAGTTTTAGGGATATAAAGATTATAGAGGCGTTGTCTCTAAAGAAAGTGAACTCGCTCAGTCATGTCCGACTCTTTGCGACCCCATGAACTGTAGCCTACCAGGCTCCTCTACCCATGGGATTTTCAAGGCAAGAGTACTGGAGTGGGTTGCCATTTTCTTCACCAGGGGACCTTCCCGACCCAGGGATTGAACCCTGGTCTTCCACATTGTAGGCAGATGCTTTCACCACCTGAGCAAGTCATCAGCAAAAGGGCAACCATCTGTTTTGTTGTTTAGATACACATCTTCTACCTACAAGGGTTTTTTTAGTCCCTTGAGGTTTTTCAGCTCTGGTTCAGTGATCCATGGTTAGTCAATAATTCATTCCAGGGCTCTTGAACTAATGTGTTTGTGTTTGTATTGTACATGGTTTAAGTCAATGATTTTTAAAAGTGCATATGCAAGGAGAAGATTCAGGGAATCTACAATACCTGATTCAGATTTCATTTAAATATTTTACTCATTAAAAACTGTACTAAAAAATAAGTACATTTAATTGTACTATAGATACCAAGTTTTAGGACATGAATAGTTAATTTTTTTTACTATGCAATTCAATGCATTTGTGCACTTACACTGGAATTAAACATTTCTCAGCCAACACTGTGCATATATGTAAGTCTTTCATTTTCATAAATAACTGGCTATGGATCTGGTATTGCTATACTGACTTTTAAAAAATTCAGACATGCAAAACTTTTTGTGTAAAAATGTAGAGCCATTCAGTCACTCAGTCAAGTCTGACTCTTTGCAACCCCATGGACTGCAGTACGCCAGGCCTTCTTGTCCATCATCAACTCCCAGAGCTTGCTCAAACTCATGTCCATTGTGTCGGTGATGCCATCCAACCATCTCATCCTCTGTTGTCCCCTTTTCCTCCTGCCTTCAATGTTTCCCAGCATCAAGGTCTTTTCCAGTGAGTCAGTTCTTCACATGAGGTGGTCAAAGTATTGGAGCTTCAGCTTCAGTATCAGTCCTTCCAATGAATATTCAGGACTGATTTCCTTTAGGATGGACTGGTTGGATCTCCTTGCAATTCAAGGGACTCTCAAGAGTCTTCGCCAACACCACAGTTCAAAAGCATCAGTTCTTCTGCACTTAGCTTTCTTTATAGTCCAACTCTCATATCCATACATGATGTACATTCATGTTGTATAATCATACAATGTGATGCTTAATATCAGGATATGCATTCCTTCAAAATGACTCCAAACTCTTCAGATCCCCTGATTGATTTTTAACATCTTGAGTGATGACACCAGTTTAGAAATAACAGTTCAGTTCATAATGACATAAAAGTAAACTTTGCAGAATAAACTTAGGCATAATTGGAAATGGTATTGAACTACAAAGATTTACTGCTTATTATAAGCTTTGATTGATGCATATCAGTAATATCTATAAAATGTGTATCTGCTTAAATGATATGAGCATTGTTAAATTACTTTTAGTGATCTAAGCTTGGAATAATATTCTGCTGCTGCTTTTTTCCCCCAAAACATTCAGATCAGTTTAATTGATGAGTATAAAAATTTCAATGTGAACTGTTAAAAAACTAATTTAAAATAGTAAGCATTCAAAACTTCTTATGTATTTGAATCAGGATTTCTTTCAAAATGATGCAATTGAAAATAAATATAAAATGCTATTTAGGTTGATACAAGATTGGAAATTTCACTAAGAACCCTGTTTATCAAGTGTTTGCTCCCATACAGATTCATTCTCATAGATTTATTGTGTTTGTTTCCTTTGCTGTGTAACAAATTGCCACAAACTTTGTGGTTTCATACAGCATCTACTTATTTGCTTAAGTTCTGTAGATCATAAACAGTGTGGAATGCCTGGTTTCTTTGCTGAAGGCTGAAGTCAATGTGTAGACCAGGCTGAGTTCCCATGCAGAGTATCTGGGGAGAATCCACTTCTCAAGTAGTTTTTCAAAATCAAATGTACATTTGTTTATTTTGGCTACACTGGGTCTTAGTAATGGCATACAAGCTCATAGTTGTGACATATGGGGTGTAGTTCCCAAAGAGGGATGGAACTCAGTCCCCTGTGTGTTGGAGTTTTAGCCACTGGACCACCAGAGAAGTCCCTCCCAAATCACTCTTGTTCTGCAGATCTCATTTCCTTGTAAACTGTAGATTTAATAATCCTGTGTCATTGTGGACTATCAGCATTTTTTGTCTCCTCCATCATCCAAGCTAGAAATAGATAACCTTTCTTGAGTCAAAACCATTTTATGCTTCAAATCTCTACATGGGACAACTGGTACAGTCTCTTCCAAGGATAGCCCAATCTCTTCAAGGATCACCCAATAGATAAGACCCAGTGAATATAATCTCCCTAATTTAAAGGCAAATAACTTGGGAGATAATTATATCTACAAAATCTCCTCATCTGGCACCCAGATTAGCATTTCTTTGAATAGCTAGGAAAAGGTGTATATTTTCTAAAGTATAGAGAATCTTATAGCTGATCTTAGAATTCTGCTTATCACAATGTATTTTTTAATTAATAGAAATTAAATTATACATACATTTTACATTAATGTTTTTCTTTTCATGTAATATTTAGTCTAAAGTATATCCTTGGCTTTAAAAGATTTCTTGAAAGTAACTGGTTTTAGAGAATATCTTTTTATGAAAAAAATAACTACATAAAAATATTGATCATTTTTCAAATAGCTAGTGCATTCTAATGTTTAGTGATTAGTATGCAAGTAATGCATTGATTTGGAGAAGGAAATGACAACCTACTCCAGTATTCTTGCCTGTGAAATCACATGGACAAAGGAACATGGAGGGCTATGGTCCACGGGGTAGCAAGTGTCAGACACTACTTAGGGTGTAACCCACCATCAGCAATGCATTAATTACCTTGAACTTGCAATTTCTACTCCAGGTGATATTTTCCTATGATTTCTAGACTTTCATCCCTCCTGAAGCTCTACCTCCTTGAGCACAAGGGTTGACTTCTGTGAATTAAGATTTCTGTTTATATTTATCAGAGAAATCACTGTTAAGAATTTTCAAGGCAGCCACATTATCAAAAGAATGATTAATTCATTTTATTAAAGAACGTGTACAGATTCCATTTAGAAATAATTTTAGGTGCATGGAAGAATTGCAATGGTAGTACAGGTTGGCTATGTACCATTAACACAATAGATCAAAACTGATAAATTAACAGTGATACAATTTCATGACCTAAACTAGGTACTGTATTTAGAGTCAATTTTTCTACTAGTGGGCTTCTTCTTTTCCAGAGTCCCATACAAAGGCCCATATTGCATTTGTCAATCACATCTCCTAATACCCTTCAATGGAGAAGGCAATGGCACCCCACTCCAGTATTCTTGCCTGGAAAATCCCATGGATGAAGGAGCCTGGTACGCTGCAGTCCATGGGGTCGCCAAGAGTCGGACACAACTGAGTGACTTCACTTTCACTTTTCACTTTCACTTTTCACTTTCATGCATTGGAGAAGGAAATGGCAACCCACTCCGGTGTTCTTGCCTGGAGAATCCCAGGGACGGTGGAGCCTGGTGGGCTGTTGTCTATGGGGTCACACAGAGTCGGACATGACTGAAGTGACTTAGCAGCAGCAGCAATGCTCTTCAATATGTGACAGTTTCTAGATCATGCAACATCTTTCTTGACTTTGACACTTCTGAAGAGCGTTAGTCCAATATTTTATTGGATGTCAGCGAATTTTGTGTTTTCTGGTGCTATCTCCTAATTGGACTGGGGTTATGGATTTGGGAAGAGAACTGTAGAGGTCATATGCCTTTCTAAACTATATCGTGTTAGAGGGGTGCATATCAACATGAGCTATCACTGGTGAGTTTATTGTTAATCACTGATTAACTTCGTGTCTATAAGGCTTTTCCACTGCTAAGGTTGCAGTGTGAAGTAAATCACTAAGCCAGCCCATGCTCAAGAGAAAGATGTTAAATCCCACCTTCCGGAGGGAGAAGTATCAAATATTTTGTGGACTTATGTTAAAATCACCACAATGATTAATAAATATTTTGTGAAACATAACCTGTGGATGCAAAGATTGTCCATCGTAAGGTTTCTCTGTTTTATTTTGGCATTCTTCAATGTATTGTACCTGCAGAGATTATTATGCTGTTTTAATGGTAATTTTTATTTCCTTCGTTTCTTCCAATTTTAAGTAAAATTATTCTGCAAGAAAAAATTGTTTCTTTTTATATTAATGTGATTATTCATTCTCATTTAATTATTTTCTTGTTTGTTTAATTATTCATTCATTCATTTCTTCTAATTTTTGCTTATATCCCAGCTGCCATCATTTATTTTATTGCTCAAATCATTTCAGCCTCAGCCACTCTTTTAAGTTGTCCCCTGTGTCCCTCATGTACCATCCATTTATCTTTTTAGTATTTTCTCACTTCCTGGCCCTAAAGGGTGCTCCAGGCTTGGCTTGTATTGTGCCTACCCCTATAATCAGACATTTCCCTCAAAAGCCCTGGAGGCTATGATGCACTGAAGGTAACCATAGCAACCGCAATGTTTAAACCCAGCTGGGCTCCTGAATAGAAGAATACAAACCCTCACTATAAGGATGGGTGAGTTGGCCTGAGGGTTTTTCTAATTTCTGCAGCCTGCTTAGTTTCCCTTTCCACTCTTCCGCTAAGATCTGTCTCTTGCAGCTGCATTCCGCTCTTATTTTCACTCTCTACTGTAAGCATGGTCATGGGATCTGGGACTTCAGATTAAACCTGTTTTGTGATAGCATTGTGAGCCTAGTTCTTGGTCCTGTGATCATCACAAGAGTTCTGAGCCTCTTCCTGTTAGAGTGGTTGGTCTAGTGCACAGCCCTGCTCCTCCTCACTAGTTTATCCTATGATCTCAGTGCTCTGATGGATTTACAAAAAGTCATTAATTCACTTTTGTCTAGCTTTTTTCTTGGTGTAAGGATAGGATATATACTTTCCCAATTCTGCTTCTCTGAGTTAAAGCTGTCCCCAAAATTTAAACAAGTAATCTAAAAAGAGGAATTATAAGGTACAAAAAAAAGAAAAAATTTTGTAACTTTTAATGGCCTCCTATGTTTCTGTTATAATTGATTATTGGATGAATGACGTGTTCTGGAAACATCCTTAAACACCTAAAATTGCTCCTGATTAATTCTCCATCATCCTAAAATTATAGGATTCAAAAGACATAGAAAAAATATTATTTTCCATTGTAAATGACATTGTAATTTTTGTAGCAGTATTTCATGAACACCTTAATTTCAGTGTAAATTCCAGTATTTCTAAATTACAGGGTGCACTTTTTTAAAAAATAAAATATGAATATTTTTAGAAAGTTCAAATGTTAGAGAAGATGCTTTTAAAAATCTCTCCTTACCTTCAGGATTTAGATTAAAATTTCAGCTATAATTTGAATGTTAATTAGAATGTAAAAATTGCATGTGTATTAATTTAATATAAGTGAATATATATTTTATAAGTTTATTTCATAAGTAGTTCAGTTCAGTCATTCAGTCATATCCAACTCTGCGACACCATGGACTGCAACACGCCTGGCTTTCCTGTCTATCACCAACTCCTGGAGCTTTCTCAAACTCATGTCTATCGAGTTGGTGATGCCATCCAACCATCTCATCCTCTGTCATCCCCTTCTCCTCCGACCTTCAATCTTTCCCATCATCAGGGTCTATTCCAATGAATCAGTTCTTTGCATCACGTGGCCAAAGTATTGGAGTTTCAGCTTCAGCATATGTCCTTCCAATAAGTATTCAGGACTGATTTCCTTTAGGATGAACTGATTGAATCTCCTTCCAGTCCAAGGGACTTTCAAGAGTCTTCTCAAAGACCATGGTTCAAAACCATCGATTCTTCAATGCTCAACTTTCTTTATAGTCCAACTCTCACATCCATACATGACCACTGGAAAAAAACATAGCCTTGACTAGATGGACCTTTGTCAACAAAGTAATGTGTCTGCTTTTTAAAATGCTGTCTAGGTTGGACATAGTTTTTCTTCCAAGGAGCAAGTCTTTTAATTTCATGGCTGCAGTCACCATATGCAGTGATTCTAGAGCTGAAGAAAATAAAATCACTGTTTCCATTGTTTCCCCATCTATTTTCCAGGAAGTAATGGAACCGGATGCCATGAACTTAGTTTTTTGAATGTTGAGTTTTAAGCCAGCTTTTTGACTCTCACTTTCATCAAGAGGCTTTTTAGTTTTTCTTCACTGTCTGGCACAAGGGTGGTGTCATCTGCATATCTCAGGTTATTGACATTTCTCCTGACAATCTTGATTCCACCTTGTGCTTCATCTAGACCAGCATTTTGCATCATGTGCTCTGCATATAAGCTAAATAAGTAGGGTGACAATACAGCCTTGATGTACTCATTTCCCTATTTGGAACCAGTCTGTTGTTCCATGTCCAGTTCTAAATGTTGCTTCTCTGACCTGTGTACAGATTTGTCAGGAGGCAGGTAAAGTGGTTACAAGCTGAAGTGGTTATACTTCACTTTCACTTTTTACTTTCATGCATTGGAGAAGGAAATGGCAACCCACTCCTGTGTTCTCGCCTGGAGAATCCCAGGGATGGGGGAGCCTGGTGGGCTGCCTTCTATGGGGTCACACAGAGTCAGACATGCCTGAAGTGACTTAGCAGCAGCAGCAGCAATGCATAAGTGCCTAAAAACAGAATATCAAAGTACATAAGGCAAAAGCTGAAAGAACTGGAAAGAGAGATAGATAATACACGATTATAGTTGGAGACTTCAGAAAATCTATCAGAAACTGACATATCAGTTGATTTGTAGTTCATATGGATGTATTATTTCATCCAGCCACAATAGAATATCTATTTTTCTCAAGCTATGATGAAACATTCAGCAGAGTAAACCACATTCTGGGCCATAGGATATGCCTTCTCAAAATTTAAAAATGAGAAATCATACAGTGTCTGTTCCTAGACTACAATCCATTCCTCTGTTGATGGACATCTAGGTTGCTTCCATGTGATACAGCCACTGTCACAGTAGAACTCCACGGTCTCCACTATCACAGGAGAACAGTATGGAAGTTCCCTAAAAAGTAAAAGAACTGCCACATGACCCAGCAATCCTACTCCTGGGCATATGCTCCAAAGTTACCTGCATCCTAATGTTCATCTTAAATTTCTTTTTTAACCCCCACTTAGGTGGGACAGGATGACTTCCCTGGTGGCTCAGATGGTAAAGTGTCTGCCTACAGTGCAGGAGACCCAGGTTCAATCCCTGGGTCAGGAAGATCTCCTGGAGAAGGGAATGGCAACCCACCCCAGTATTCTTGCCTGGAAATTCCCACAGAGGAGCCTGGTAGGCTACAGTCCATAGGGATCGCAAAGAGTCAGACATGACTGAGTGACTTCACTTTCACTTTCACTTAGGTGGGACAGGATGGGTAGGGTTTCATGGAATTAGCCTAACTGACCTTGGAGAAAGGACATGCCTGTGATAAAACCCATACTCTGGTTAAATAGTTTCTCCTAAGGACAGATGTTAAGGACAGAGTGCTCTGATGTATTTCATAATGCTTCCCTTTTTCCTCTCCCCCTGCTGAAAGCATGAGGGGATTTTTCTGCAATATTCACTGTGAGAATTTCGTAGAGTTTCAGGAAGTTAAATTCACAAAATTGCTGGGGGGGGCATGCCCTCAAAGACTGGGTCCTGTTTGAGTTTTAATCTCATACTTGTCCACATTGAGCCTCCAGCATTTCATCAGTTCTTGGTTAAGTTTCTCTGCCCTGGCACTGGTTCTCATGGCTATTTCCACTTATGGATTTCTATTCTGGTAAACTGTGATTATCTGTATTCCTTGCAGGTGTCTCTAACTTAGGGACAGCAGTTTGCCCTGTGACCTCACTTTACTTATTGATCTAAGAAGAGCTGTTTCTTTCTGCTTGTTCAGCTTTTTACTTATTGTTAGAATGGAAGGTAACTTCTAAGTATCTTACATGTCAGGCTGGAAACTGCAATTTCATTTTTCTCATTTCTTTTAATGGTCAAATAATATTCCCCTGTATGAATATATCATATTTTACTTAACTATTAATCTGTTGAACATTTGGATTGTTTCCACACTTTTGCTACTGTACATGATGGTGCTAGGAAAATGTGTGTGTGTGTGTGTGTGTGTGTGTGTGTGTGTGTGGTATACATTTTAATTTCTCTATGAGAATGTTATTGCTATTCAGTCACCCAGTCATGTTCAACTCTTTGTGACCCCATGGACTGTAGCATAACAGGCCTCTCTGTCCCTCACCATCTCCTGGGGTTTACCCAAATTCATATCCATTACATCGGTGATCCAGCCATCTCATCCTTTGATACCTCTTCTCCTTCTGCGCTCTGTCTTTCCCAGCATCAGGGACTTTTCCAATGAGTCGTCTGTTCACATCAGATGACTGAAATACTGGACTTCAGCATCAGTCCTTCCAATGAGGGTTGATTTCACTTAAGGTTGGCTGGTTTGAACTCCTTGCTCTTCAAGGGACTCTCAGGAATCTTCTCCAGCACCACAGTTCTAAGGCATCGATTCTTCATCACTTGCTTTCTTTACGATCCAGCTCTCGCAACCGAATGTGACCACTGGGAAGATCATAGCTTTGACTATAAGTACCTTTGTCAGCAGAGCAATGTCTTTGCTTTTCAACACACTGTCTAGGTTTGTCATAGCTTTCCTGCCAAGAAGCAAACGTCTTTTGATTTCATGGCTGCAGTCAGCATCTGCAGTGATTTTAAAGCCCAAGAAGAGGAAATCTGTCACTACCTTCACATTTCCCCCCCTCTATTTGCCGTGAAGTAATGGAGCCAGATGCCACAATCTTAGTTTTTTAAATATTTAATTTTAAGCCAACTCTGTCACTCTCCTCCTTCAACTTCATCAAGAAGCTCTTTAGTTTCTCTTTGGCTTCTGCCATTACAGTGGTATTATCCACATGTCTGAGGTTGTTGCTGTTTCTCCAAACTATCTTGATTTCAGCTTGTAACACTTCTAGCCCAGCATTTTTCATGATGTGCTCAGCATATAGATTAAACGAACAGGGTGACAACAGACAGCCCTGTCATAATCCTTTCTCAATCTTGAACCAATCAGTTGTTCCATAGAGGGCATACAGGTTTCTCAGGAGACAGGTAAGATGGTCTGGTATTCCTATTACTTTAAGAGCTTTTCGCAGTTTCTTATGATCTATACAGTCAAAGGCTTTGGCACCGTTGATGAAACAGAGGTGGATGTTTTTCTGGAATTCCCTACTTTTCTCTATGATCCAGTGAATGTTGGCAATTTGATCTCTGATTCCTCTTCCTCTAAGAGAATACATGCTTAGTAATATGATAACACTATGTTTTTAAGAAACTTCCAGACTATTTCCAATGCAGCTGCACTATTTTATATTTCCACTAGCAGGACATAAGTGCTCCAGTTTTCTCACATCATCTCAACACTTTTTTTCCCTTAAAAATGTTTTATTTCTTTTTTATGATGAGCATCACAGTATGTGTGTAGAAGTATATCATTGTGATTTTGATTTACATTTGTTTTCTGATGGCTTATGATGTTGAGCCCCTTTATAGGTGCTTAATATCCCTTTATATATGCTTTCTGAAGAAATGTCTATTCATATCCTTTCTCTGATTTTTTAAACATGGTTTTCTTTATTATTGTGAAGATATTTAATAAAACTATACACACATTTCTTATATCAAGCAGAGTATTGTACACTCATTACTAATCCCAGGGGAGGACTTTATTGTTTTAAAAAACATTTTTTTATATTGGAGTTTAGCTAATCAAGAATGTTGTGATAGTTCAGGTGGAAAGCAAAGGGACTCAGTCATACATATAGATGTATCTCCCCACTCCCCCAAACTCCCCTCCCATCCAGGCCAGAGGAGGACTTTAAATTCTTCTGCCCGCTGAATGTTGCTGTCAGAGTCCCAAGGAAAACACAACACAGTCAAGCACTGGAGGAAACAATGCTTTTCTTACATGGAGAAGAGACCGAGCAAGATCAGCTTCAGTAGAGCTCTTTTGTGACATACATCCCTCTCATACTGCAGTAGAAAAACCCGGTTACCTCCCATCAATGGACAGATATAACAGTTGGACATTACCATACAATGCACATGTTTTGACCAACTATAAAAGAATCAGTTCAGGTCCATTGCTCAGTCGTGTCTGACTCTTTGTGACCCCATGAGCCGCAGCATGCCAGGCCTCCCTGTCCATCACCAACTCCCGGAGTTTACTCAAACTCATGCCCACTGAGTCAGTGATGCCTTCCAACCATCTCCTCCTCTATCATCCCCTTTTCCTCCAACCTTCAGTCTTTACCAGCATCAGGGTCTTTTACAATGAGTCACTTCTTCGCATCAGGTGATCAAAGTATTGGACTTTCAGCTTCAGCATCAGTTCTTCTGATGAATATTCAGGACTGATTTCCTTTAGGATGGACTGGTTGGATCTCCTTGCAGTCCTAGGGATTGTCAAGAGTCTTCTCCAACACCACAGTTCAAAAGCATCAACACTTCAGTGCTCAGCTTTCTTTATAGTCCAACTCTCACATCCATACATTACTACTAGAAAAATTATTTTATAGACCAGATATCAAATTACCAACATCCATTGGATCATCAAAAAAGCAAGAGAGTTCCAGAAAAAAGTCTACTTCTGTTTTATTGTCTATGAAAAAGCCTTTGACTGTGTGGATCACAATAAACTGTGGAAAATTCTGAAAGAGATGGGAATACCAGACCACCTGACCTGCCTCCTGAGAAATCTGTATACAGGTCAGGAAGCAACAGTTAGAACTGGACATGGAACAACAGACTTGTTCAAAATAGGGAAAGGAGTACGTCAAGGCTGTATATTGTCACCTTGCTTATTTAATTTATATGCAGAGTACATCATGAAAAATGCTGGGCTAGATGAAGCACAAGCTAGAATCAAGATTTCAGAGAGAAGTATCAATAACCTCAGATATGCAGATGACACCACCCTTATGGCAGAAAGTGAAGAAAAGCTAAAGAGCCTCTTGATGAAAGTGAAAGAGGAGAGTGAAAAAGTTGGGTTAAAACTCAGCATTTAGAAAACTAAAATCATAGCATCTGGCCCCATCACTTCATGGCAAATAGAGAGAGAAACAGTGGAAACAGTGACAGTCTTTATTTTTCTGGGGTCCAAAATCACTGCAGATGGTGATTGCAGCCATGAAATTAAAAGACACTTACTCCTTGGAAGAAAAATTATGACCAACCTAGATAGCATATTAAAAAGCAGAGACATTATTTTGCCAAAAAAGGTCCATCTAGTCAAAGCTATCATTTTTCCAGTAGTCATATATGTATGTGAGAGTTGGACTGTAAAAGATTGAGTGAGTGAGTGAGTGAAGTTGCTCAGTCGTGTCCGACTCTTTGCGACCCCATGGACTGCAGCCTACCAGGCTCCTCCATCCATGGGATTTTCCAGGCAAGAATACTGGAGTGGGTTGCCATTTCCTTCTCCAGGAGATCTTCCCAACCCAGCGATTGAACCTGAGTTTCCCGCATTTGTAGGCAGAAGCTTTACTGTCTGAGCTACCAGGGAAGTTATAAAAGAATATTGATCACTAAATAGGGAAATATATTCCCACATAAGCTGATAAACCAGCACAGGCTGTGTGGGCTAATTATCTCAAGTAAGCGTTCCAAGCATAAGGCCCCTTTTTATGGGTCTCCGTTGCTATTGGAAGACTGCACACATGAGACTGCTACCCAACACTTGCTTAGCTACATAATTTGAAAACATTTTCTCCATTCCATGGTTTGTCTTTTCCTTTGGTGTCGAAGAACAATAGTTCTTGTCAGTATCCTTTGTAAACTGAGTTTTCAGTTTTGATGTCCAATTTAGCTTTTTTTTCTTTTGTTGCTTGTGCCATTGGTATTCTATCAAAATAACTGGTAAGTAATGGAAAACTAGAGATTCATTTACTGTCTACATAGTTTTGCCTTTCCCTGCTATAAATGCAATTAGACACTGTAAAGCACTGTCAGAATGAGTTATTTCACTTCATAATAGGCATTTGATATTTATCCATGTCTTTGTGTGACTTGATCGATTATTTCATTTTATCACTAAATAATCCACTGAATGGATGGACCACAGTTTTGTACCCATTTATTTGCTGAAGAACATTTTCCTGGTTTTCAGGTTTTGATGATTATGAATAAAGCTGAAACAAAAATGCAGGTAGGTTTTTGCTTGGACATACATTTTCAAGTCAGCTGAGTAAACATCCAGGAGCACAATTGCTTGATTGAATGGTCTGACTATGGTCAGATTTGTAGGGTACTGTCAGATTATCTTCCAAAGCAGTTTACCATTTTACATTATTACCACAGATGAAAGAGATGTCCTTTTTCTCCTTGCCAAAAAATTGATATTGCCAGGATTTTGTTGTTGTTTAGTTTTACTTCTGCCATTTCCATAGATTTGTATGTCTTACATATTTAATATTGGCTTTTCTTACTGTTGTTAATGAGAGCAGACCAAGAGTTATGTTCACCATCTAATCAGAGGCTTTCAAACTGTACTTGGCTGCCAGTGGTCAATTTGATGTAGGAACTGTCTTATACTGGCGAGCTTCTTTATGAAAGTATTGACTGTAATAATTTCTTAAACCATTCTGTATAGGAAAGCATTCCATAAATTGTGTATCCCAGAGGCAAAGAGAATCAGTTTTCTCCTCTCTGTTCTCTGCTCTTTATTCTCACTGAAACATTTAGCTCATTTATGACCCTTGCTTTTCCTGATGTACTTCATTTTTATGCAGGTCATATTCATCCTCTTAAAGACCCTCATCTAAAATACAGCTAACTAGTCTCAATAAAAGCTTTCTTTTATTCCGTTCACTTTTTTTTAATCTGAAGTGGAGTACTACTTTCACTGAACATTCAAGTGTTCTGTGCATTTTTCAGTTTATGTTGAACACTTGATCCCAAACTTGAATCCAGACTCTGCAATTGCCATTTGCTCTTTCTTAAAATTGCTTTCTTCCTGTTTCTTTCTCTTATAGTCAGCACACATTCCTCACAACAGTGATAAATATTAGCCAAACTCATTAGGCCTAGTCTCAAGACGAACTCCTCTCCTGCATATCAAGTTGCATTGAGTAAGCCTGCTAATTTCTTGTAGATTAGATATTGACTCCAAATGCCACAGTAAGCTGTTCATTTGGTACAGTTTCTGGTTACCTGAGGGAAAGGGTGACTTTTAAGCTGGTTTGGTTTCTTCTCTCTGTATAAGCCTTGATGAAAAATTCTTCTAAAACTCAGAAGTGATTTAATGGTTGGTATCAGTTGTGAGAGTGGCACAGGCTCCTTCATTAACAATTGAAAAAGAGCAAAAGCAGAGAAATACTTGATTGAAATATTCCAAATTGCTTCTTCTTTCTTTCCCTGCATCTATTGTAGGCCTTTAGCCTCCAGTCATACAGGAACAACCTTGACATTAATCAATACACAAAGGGAAAAACCATAATCTATAAGCTTAATATATCATTTGGAGTGTTAAAGCTAATTGTATTTATATTCAAATTTTAAGTCAGTTATTACCCTGGAGTAGTAATTTATAGACTTCTTCTCTGTGGCCTAGAAAATATAGCAGAAAAAATGAACCTATGTTTTTATTTTATGCCCAAAGAATAACCTTTAGGGTTAGGGTTGTAATTTCTGGGTGGAATATTTAACATAATTACATTCAGATTCAATAGGGAATCTTTTAGAAAATCACTGCTTGGAATGCAGTTCTATAAATGCTGTATCTTGAGCCAAATTAAACATGTAAAATGCCAAGTTCTCAATCTAAAGAAAAACGTTACCATCTGCTGTAATTATATAGAATGAGAAAGATAGTGAATGTTTTCCCATTTATTGAACACAAAAGAGACACCTCTTTTAAAACAAATTGTTGGGCCTTGTTGGTTCAGATTGTGATGTTTTCACTCAAGCAGAATAATGTCTACATTCACTCAGTGTTATGTATTAGGTAGTTAAGTATACTCACATTTTACAAAAACCTTGCAAATGTTTCTTGGCCAGAGGGAGAGTGAAATGAAACATGATTCTCCATGTAATCAGTTAAAAATATCCAAACTGACAGTTTGCTTGGGTGACAGTTTACTTGGGATTTAAGCATTTCTCTAATGAGGTATAAAAGTAGTTTCACTCAACTCAGAACTTAGCAATTAAGACAATTTATATTTAAGGAATTTAGACTTGTTAGAAATATATATTTTCCCCAACATTTTTAAGTTCTGAGGTAGTATAGAAAGAACACATTTTTATAAACTCTTCCTAAGGAAAGAAATTTTATTGACATTTTGTTTTAAAAATGGATGACATAAACTATGATCAAATTTAAACACTACTTATCCATGAAAAGAAGCATTATATTTGATTGTTGTTGTTTAGTCACTAAGTCATGTCTGTCTCTTCTGAGACTCCAGAAACCTTAGTCTGCCAGCCTCCTCTGTCCCTGGGATTTTCTAGGCAAGAATACTGGAGTGGGTTGCCATTTCCTTCTCCAGAGAGTCTTCCCAACCCAGGGATCAAACTAGGGTCTCCTGCATTGTCAGGCAGATTCTTTACTGCTGAGCCACTGGTGAAGCCCATTACATTTGATAGGTGAGTGCAAATTATCCAGACTTCCCTAAAAAATGAATAATAAAAGAAAGGCGATGCTTCTCATCCCTAAAGTAGGCCTTGTATTTACACACGTTCTGTATCAAAATGAAGTATGGATCCCACCAAATCCACTATACTTTATTCTCAATGCCACTGGGCATTTCTCACAGCTGCCTAAGCTGCCTTCAGTGAATTGTGTTTTCCTACAACACACATTTCTCTCTTTCATACTACAAAATGCATTATTTATGTGTATGCCTAATTCTGTTATTGGAAAAAGTAAGTTAATTTTTAGAGTTATTGATTTTATTTTGTCAAACATATGTTGCTCTTTTCTTCTTGTCACTAAAACAAAAAGAACTATGAAACAAACAAACAAAATCAATATTTCTCTACTAACTATGTTACTTAAAAATCACATTTGGTTCAGAGAAATGCAGGATATGAGGTAGAATCACATGGAAACCAAATGTTTTAGGCTTCTCCTCCAAACCAACTTTCCCTAACCACCCTCACCCTGCTTCTATTAACTACCATGCCAGTGTGTTTCAAGTATGCATTTTATTGCATGTACTTCATTTATTATAATTATTAGTGTACATGCTATTAATATTTCTGCCATATTGCTAGCTTATTAAGGACATTAAATTGCACAGCTAATGTTGAATATATGCTGTCCTGAGCATAAAAGAAAAGGAATATTACTCTTTGTACTGGGGTGAATTTTTACATTAAGGAGTAAAGGGGTGAATTGTTCTAGATTCTTCTTTAGAATTGACTCACACTGATTTTCTGCATGAACTGGGTTCCTCTCTTTAACCTCAGTGTGGAAAGATTTGGAAGGAAAACAGGAAAAAATATGTAGAAAACACAACATACACAGATCTGATCTGTGCCAAGGAATACATCACAAAAGGCTAACAGTAATATTAATGATATAACCTCCTTGTTATTGGGTGACTACCTTTGACACGTGTTATAAGTTATATTAATGACAACCTTCTTAAATAGGTGGTTTTAGGCTGAAAATATCATGCTATTTTTTTTTTTTCATTCTGCAACAGAAGAAGGGAATTAACTTGTTTTTTTTTTTGTCTTTGGGACCTGTTACACTTATCCATGCAGAAACCCCTGAGTTCTCAATTGCTCTGTGTAAGGTCTATAGTTCTAGGGCAGAAAGGGGTAAAGGTTTAATTCAGGGGAAATGTTTGCATCTGGTATATTGAACTTAAGACTGAAAAAAAAAAAAAAAAACCCTCAAATGAAAGGGATTTGATAGTAGAGTAAGAATGGAAATTTATGGTGGGGTCTTGATCCAGGGAGTTTAAGTTTCAGTGATGGTTTAGTAAAGCAGATAATATATTCAAAGCTGCACTGCCCCTTTTTAGATTTGACCTGTTGTCTTAACAGTTACCGACTTAACAGATAACTATAAAAGATGACAATGCAAAAAAGCAAAATGGCTATCTGGGGAGGCCTTATAAATAGCTGTGAAAAGAAGAGAAGTGAAAAGAAAAGGAGAAAAGGAAAGATATAAGCATCTGAATGCAGAGTTCCAGAGAATAGCAAGAAGAGATAAGAAAGCCTTTCTCAATGATCAATGCAAAGAAATAGAGGAAAAGAACAGAATAGGAAAGACTAGATATCTCTTCAGGAAAATTAGAGATACCAAGAGAACATTTCATGCAAAGATGGGCTCGATGAAGGACAGAAATTGTATGGACCTAACAGAAGCAGAAGCTATTAAGAAGAGGTGGCAAGAATACACAGAAGAACTGTACAAAAATGATCTTTATACATCTGTGTCTCTTTTGCTGTCTCACATACAGGGTTATCATTACGTGGGAGAGGGAGCGGGTGGGATGATTTGGGAGAATGGCATTGAAACAGGTATAATATCTGAAGGGTTAATAGGGTAGCAGAGATGTGCCTGCAAACGAGCCTCTCTGCTAGGGCTGGACGTCCTTGCAAACGAGGCATTCTGCCAAAGAGTCTGGACACAGCCTTGAGTTTAATGGTCCCTTGAAAATGAGGGAGCATTCCCTTCTTGTGATAAAGAAGGAATAGAGGGCTTTGTACAGACTCTGCAGTAGACTAGGATTTTACTCCCCTTTGCTATACGATAACATGTATGCACCTGCGCTGTGCTGAAAAGGCTTATTCATGCAGTCTGGAATTCTGCCTAGGGGGCTTTTATAATAAACGGCAATTAGTTTTTTTGCCCAGTTCTGTTCCTCTGGCCAGAGTGTGCATGTCGCCTGTCTCGTGTGTGTGTCTTGTTCTGTGTCATTTCACTCATAATCTCCAACATCATCATATATGAGACGAGTCACCAGTCCAGGTTCAATACATGATACTGGATGCTTGGGGCTGGTGCACTGAGATGACCCAGAGGGATGGTATGGGGAGGGAGGAGCGAGGGGGGTTCAGGATGGGGAACACGTGCATACCTGTGGCAGATTCATGTTGATGTATGGCAAAACCAATACAATAATGTAAAGTAATTAACCTCCAGTTAAAATAAGTTAATTTATATTAAAAATAAAAAAGATCTTCATGACCAAGATAATAGCAATGGTGTGATCACTCACCTAAGCCAGACATTCTGGAATGTGAAGTCAAGTGGGCCTTAGAAAGCATCACTACAAACAAAGCTAGTGGAGGTGATGGAATTCCAGTGGAGCTACTTCAAATCCTGAAAGATGATGCTGTGAAAGTGCTGCACTCAATATGCCAGAAAATTTTGAGAACTCAGCAGTGGCCACAGGACTGGAAAAGGGCAGTTTTCATTCCAATCTCAAAGAAAGGCAATGCCAAAGAATGCTCAAACTATCACACAATTGCACTCATCCCACATGCTAGGAAAGTAATGCTCAAAATTCTCCAAGCCAGGCTTCAGTAATACATGAACCGTGAACTTCCAGTTGTTCAAGCTGGTTTTAAAAAAGGCAGAGGAACCAGAGATCAAATTGCCAACATCTGCTGGATCATGGAAAAAGCAAGAGAGTTCCAGAAACAACATCTATTTCTGCTTTATTGACTATGCCAAAGCCTTTGACAGTGTGGATCACAATGAACTGTGAAAAATTCTGAAAGAGATGGGAATACCAGACCACCTGACCTGCCTCTTAAGAAACTTATATGCAGGTCAGGAAGCAACAGTTAGAACTGGACATGGAACAGACTGGTTCCAAATAGGAAAAGGAGTATGTCAAGGCTATATACTGCTTATTTAACTTCTATGCAGAGTACATCATGAGAAACACTGGGCTGGAAGAAGCACAAGCTGGAATCAAGATTGCCAGGAGAAATATCAATAACCTCAGATATGCAAATGACACCGCCCTTAAGGCAGAGTGTGCAGAGGAACTAAAAAGCCTCTTGATGAAAGTGAAAGAGGAGAGTGAAAAGGTTGGCTTAAAGCTCAGCATTCAGAAAATGAAGATCATGGCATCTGGTCCCATCACTTCATGGGAAATAGATGGAGAAACAGGGGAAACAGTGTCAGACTTTATTTTTGGGGGTTCCAAAATCACTGCAGATGGTGACTGCAGTCATGAAATAAAAGACACTTACTCCTTGGAAGGAAAGTTTTGACCAACCTAGATAGCATATTGAAAAGCAGAGACATTACTTTGCCCACAAAGGTCCATCTAGTCAAGGCTATGGTTTTTCCAGTGGTCATGTATGGATGTGAGAGTTGGACTGTGAAGAAAGCTGAGCACCGAAGAATTGATGCTTTTGAACTGTGGTGTTGGAGAAGACTCTTGAGAGTCTCTTGGGCTGCAAGGGACTGGTTGGCCAGTCCATTCTGAAGGAGATCAGCCCTGGGTGTTCTTTGGAAGGAATGATGCTAAAGCTGAAACTCCAATACTTTGGCCACCTGATGCAAAGACCTGACTGATTGGAAAAGACTGATGCTGAGAGGGATTAGGGGCAGGAGGTGAAGGGGACAACAGAGGATAAGATGGCTTCATGGCATCACCGACTCAATGGATGTAAGTTTGTGTGAACTCTGGGAGTTGGTGATGGAGAGGGCGGCCTGGCATGCTGTGATTCATGGGATTACAGAGTCAGACATGACTGAGCGACTGAAGTGAACTGAACTGATAACAGATGACACCTTGTCCAAAAGTGAGAGGGTTTTGTTTTGTTTTGTTTTTGCTGGTGAATGGCTATTTTATAAGGCATCAGTTTATGGAAACACATGAACTTTATCAAAGTGTTAGTTTGTGACTTGCTTCAACTTGACTTTGAACTGTTTACGTACAATTATTGATATATATATATATGTGTAACATATGTACATATGTGCTAAGATATACATATATATGTATGTGCTGATATATTTATTAGCAAGCAGATATTTCTGAGGAAATATTTAGGATACTATGAAAAAGAGGCTTTCCATATTTACAATCTTTGGACATCAAGAAATGCGACATTTTATTTGTTGTTTTTGTTGTGCTTTTAAGCCTAAATGCCGGCAGGTAGAGTAGATGATTTGTGTGTCCCAGAGGACTAATTTGTGAGGTTCTTGATTTTAGTTATAGACAGTGCTACAGCAGCTGGGTGAAATGGCATTTATTATTTGTGACCACAGGGGAGCAATTTAAGGGGTATCCTTGTATTCAAGTAGCTTATACATAGGCACAAGAGATAACATCCTCTCATCATATGATCAAGTTGGCCTTGGGTTGATTAGTTGAATATGTTTGGACACCTGACCATAGGTATGAAATTTGAGGCCTAAATTAGTCTTTGAATGCATGTGGGAAAACTAATTTTCAGGGTACACTAAGAGACCCATTACAAAAGTATCAGTGACAGCTTCATTTCAGAAATCTACTGAAAAATATTCTCCATCTGATGCATTTTCCAGTGAAGAAAGAATGAATCTAAAAGGCACGTTTCACATGCATAAGCAATTCCATACCAGAGAAAGGAATGTGTGAAAAGACCTTTTCAAGAGTGGATGCCATGTTAACAGGCTGACTTATGAATCAATTCAGCTCTGGAATTTTAGAAATATGGAGAGTAGAGGATAAATTAATACTCAAATTGACTGATTTAAATAACCCATATGAAAAAGGACACATAAAATAAAACCTGATATTTGAGGGCCACAAGGCTATGGTTTTTCCAGTAGTCATGTATGGATGTGAGAGTTGGACTGTGAAGGAGGCCTAGCACCGAAGAATTGATGCTTTTGAACTGCGGTGTTGGAGAAGACTCTTGAGAGTCCCTTGGACGGCAAGGAGATCCAACCAGTCCATTCTGAAGATCAGCTCTGGGTGTTCTTTGGAAGGAATGCTGCTGAAGCTGAACCTCTAGTACTTTGGCTACCTCATGCGAAGAGTTGACTCGTTGGAAAAGACTCTGATGCTGGGAGGGATTGGGGGCAGGAGAAGAAGGGGAAGACAGAGGATGAGATGGCTGGGTGGCATCACTGACTCGATGGACGTGAGTCTGAGTGAACTCCAGGAGTTGGTGATAGACAGGGAGGCCTGGCGTGCTGCGATTCACGGGGTTGCAAAGAGTCGGATACGACTGAGTGACTGAACTGGACTGAACACTTCTAAACAGTCAAGGCCATGGATTTTCCAGTAGTCATGTGTGCGTGTGAGAGTTGGACTGTAAAGAAAGCTGAGCACTGAAGAATTGATACTTTTGAACTGTGGTGTTGGAGAAGACTCTTGAGAGTCCCTTGGACTGCAAGGAGATCCAACAAGTCCATCCTAAAGGAGATCAGTCCTGGGTGTTCATTGGAAAGACTGATGTTGAAGGTGAAACTCTAATACTTTGGCCACCTGATGTGAAGAGCTTACTCACTGGAAAAGACCCTAATGCTGGGAAAGATTGAGAGCAGGAGAAGGGGGCGACAGAGGATGAGATGGAATCATCGAATCAGTGGACATGAGTTTGGGTAAATTCTGGGAGTTGGTGATGGACAGGGAGGCCTGGTGTGGTGGAGTCCATGGGGTCGCAAAGAGCTGGACACAACTGAGCAACTGAACTGAACTGAACATTTATAACTAGTAAAATTTGCCAGAAGGCAGCCATTTGTCAGTTGACACTGTCTGAATCTTCTAATTATAGAAATTAAAGGATGACAAAACTAACTCTTTGGAAGATTCTTTCAATTCTATTAAAGCATGTTTGTCATGGATCCTAGGTGACCAGTATTAACTGACCAAAGAATATCTATTTTCTTTTATTTCCTACCTGTAAGAGAGAAGAGTATTGCTTCACCAAAAGAGAACTACTAATACATTTTGGGAATATCTTTAAAAAGATAAAACCTCTTGTTTTTAATAGGTTTAAACTTCTTCCTCTGCTGATTCGTCAGCCTGTGGAGCTCTCCCTATATTACCAGAGCAAAGAAAGGGGGCATTTTGGAGAGATTATATATTCCCAGGGAGGTGAGAGAGTTACACCCCTAGATTCCAATGCATGAAGCCATTTTCTTATTTTTTTCTATCCCCATTTTAAACAGTCTTGAAGAAAAGTATACCCACCAAGAGACAGGGAGAGAAAACTTACGTGAAAGTCAGCTCCAAACCATCTGCTTCTCTTTAAAGCTATCCTTAATGCAGAAGTAACACATTGGAGGAAAGTTTTTAAATGGCCATAGTATGCAAAGTCCAAATAATTTAGACATATAAATTCCTATTGAAATTATAATGAGATTCTTAACAGAAATATAAGAAAAATCCTAAAATTTGTATGGAAGTTATGGAGTAAAGGGAACCGTCATAGTGGGAATGAAAATTGGAACAGCCACTGAGGACAATATAAAG
This sequence comes from Capricornis sumatraensis, assembly GCF_032405125.1. Classification (NCBI taxonomy): domain Eukaryota; kingdom Metazoa; phylum Chordata; class Mammalia; order Artiodactyla; family Bovidae; genus Capricornis; species Capricornis sumatraensis. Next base: position 68,863,168 of record NC_091079.1, read on the forward strand.
GATTCTCAACAAAACACTACCAGATGACCCAGCAATTCCACTCCGAGGGGTACAGCTGAAAAACAAAGCCCTAATTCGAAAAGATTCATACACCCTAATGTTCACAGCAGCATCATTTACAATTTCCAAGATATATAAGCAACCTAAGTGCCATGTATCTCCATATCTTCTGTATACACACACATACACACACACACACAATGGAATACTAAGCAGCATTTAAAAAAAAAAAAACAAACAATGAATTTTGCCATTTGCAGCAACATGGATTATACAGAGAAAGATAAATAGTGTATGGTGTCACTCATGTGGAATCTAAAGCACAACAGGCTAGTGAATTAAACAACCAGGAGACCACAAATACAGAGAAACAAACTAGTGATTATCAGTGGGGATAGGGAAGTGGAGAGGGGCAATATAGAAGTAGGGGACTAAAAGGTACAAACTATTAGATGTAAAATATATCCTTGTAGTATCTTATAGGACAAGGAATATAATTAATATTTTATAATAATTATAGATGGAGTAAAAGCTTTCAAATTGTGAATTACTATTTTATACATCTGTAATATAAAATATTATACATCAACTGTACTTCAATTAATATTTTAAAAGTCCCATAAATTAGTTTTAACATAAACATTACTGAGATTAAAAAAATTTCTCCCTTTAACCATAATAACAGCAATTGTGGTATAATGCTAAAATATTTTTAAGAGAGGCATTATCTAGGAGTACATTTTGACCTAGCTTAACCAGGGGTGCATTTGTTTGGAAAAATATGTCATTTGTGTACCTATATAAATGAGCTGAGAGATCTTAATAACCAAAATATTCTGGACATTTATCATGGGTACAATGATGCATAAAAGTCAGGTCGATTCTCTACAGAATTCAGAAAAGACCAAAAAAAGAAGTTGCTTAATTTGAACTTTGAAAAGGATGGAAAATTTTTCTCTTGCCAAAAGAAATAGAACATAAAGAATAGGAGAAAAGAAAACTCCTGAGAAAATTTGGAGGGCTGCTGTGAGTAAGGGGTACCTATTTCATGAATGTTCTCATAGGCCATATTCAGTAAATTTCACTTTATTTTGAAGACAATGGGGAATCACCTTATGGATTAAAGCAGGGGAATTATATAATATCAGCTTGGAATATCTCTGACAGCAGTGTAAATGATTGATGAGGATAAAGTCTAGAAGTAGTCCTCTAGGGAAGTGATGGGTGAGGTATTATGTGGTCCTAGACCACAAATGGCAACAGAAAAATAGAAAAGGAGAAATGTATGAGGTTATAAATGGACAATATTAGTGAGAATAATATCCCATACACTGGTGAGAGATATTAAGGAAAACTAAACATTGAGAAATAGATAGTTTTCAGGAGACTCAAAACATGAAATTGATAGTAGCAGATGCCAGGCAGAAAGAAAAGTAAGTTGGGATTCAGGAATATAAGGGGCTTCCCAGGTGGCACAACAGTAAAGAATCCACCTGCCAATGCAGGAGACACAGGAGATGGAGACTGGATCCCTGGGTCAGGATGATACCCCAGAGAAGGAAATGGCAACCCATTCCGATATTCTTGTCTGGGAAATCCCATGGACAGAGGAGCCTGGCAGGCTACAGTCCATGGGGTCACAAAGATACGACTGAGCACAGGTATGCCACCTCAGGAATATAAAGGATCTAAAACTTATGCATTTCCTGTGTGTCAAGTGCCACACTAGGTTACAATCCTCAAACACATTAGCACTACACACAGGTATGCATGATCAGGACTGTTAGTCAACTGTACATGTGATAAAATGGTAACTCAACTATTTCAAAAGGCTCACCGAGTCTCACAGATCACAACTGCTTAGTAAGGCTTAGTAAGTTGTCTTTATGATTGCCAGTGTAAGATATTATGGTCCTAATTTACAAAAGCATTTCTAAAAATGAAAAATGACTCCATTCAGAGTAACTGATTACATACAGATAAATTCTGATTAGGTAGCCAAAGTAAAGTGAATGTGCACTATTTTTCTGAGTACTTGAAAATCTGATAATGAGGTTTCATTTTTTCATGCTGGATCCTTTGAAATAGATTCCAAATAAAGAACAAGAGTAAGAGAGGGTAGGCAAATTTTAAATGTTGTGTTCAAATCAGAGTTTCCTTTTTTTTCTGAACTGTGAGTGATACTTAAATCTATACTATAGCAATTTCCTGATTGTATAAACTAGGAACACTAATTATATACAAGGGGCTTCCCAGATGGCTCAGTGCACTGCAATCCGCCTGCAATGCAGAAGATGTGGGTTTGTTTCCTGGGTCAGGAATATCCTCTAGAGAAGGAAATGGCAGTCTACTCTAGTAATCTTACCTGGGAAATCCCATGAACAGAGGAGCCTGGCAGGCTACAGTTCATAGGGTCTCAAAAGAGCAGGACAGTACTAACACTAATCATACACAACTTAGTCTTAGTTGTAATGTGCAACTTAAAAAGTCTAGTTAAAGTTTTGGCACAGTTTGCCCTCTACAAATATTAAGTTACCTTATTCCAGATTAGCAGAAAAATGTCCTGTTTCTTATAAAATACTACATTATAGGACTTTTGGAAACACAATCACGTTTCCTTTTTCTAAATTTTGGCTTACAAATTTTATACATGCTGAAATAACACTCTACAATAACAGTAGGAGAAAGAGACTGATTCCTAAGTAACAACATGAGAATCCCTGGTGGCTCAGAGGTTAAAGCGTCTGCCTCCAAAGCAGGAGACCTGGGTTTGATCCCTGGGTAAGGAAGATCCTCCGGAGAAGGAAATGGCAACCCACTCCAGTATTCTTGCCTGGAGAATCCCATGGACAGAGAAGCCCTAGTAGGTTACAGTCCACGGTGTCACAAAGAGTCGGACACGACTGAGTGACTTCACCTCAAGAAAAAAAAATGGCAAAAATATTCCCCAAATAAAAAGATATTAGGTTGGGCTTTTTCTTCATAACTTCATATATTCTTTCCTTAAGCAGCTAGCTGTTTCCTTCCTTTATATAAGCTTTTAAATATTATATACATATGAGTGTGTGTGTGTGTGTGTGTGTGTGTGTGTGTAGAGGAATAACTTTTAATGCATAAAAGAATTAATTGGCATTAAACAATATTGCTACCATATAGCATTTACCATATTTGATAATAGCTTTCTTTTTCTGAATTTCATTCTTAACAATGTCATTGAAACATACTTTTTAAGAAAAAAGAAAATGGCAGATCCAATCACTTTAATTTTTAGAATAATTCTTGTTTTTATTTCAAGCAGATGTCAAAGCTTCAGCATAAAATTTTAGTATTACTTTTCTTAAAGTTTAACTCACTGCATCTGGCTTCTTTATCCAAAAATCCTCAGCCCACTAACATGACAGCTATCATTAGGAGAGTTTCCAAGCTTCCTTGCAACACAGCGAATTTATATGCTATTGTTTTGAAGGAAATCACAGAAAATATTTCTTCCAGGGTTATGCATTTACATGACCCAGAAAACATTTCAGGTGAAAATTCTTAAAATCTTTCTTGGAAGAGACAGGAAATATTTCCTTAGTGGAAGCCGTCAGGAGAAGTTACATTGACTGAATAAAAAATTTAAATGATTAAATATTAATTAAACCTATCATGAAGTAGAAAAATATACATGCTTATATGGTTGTAAAACAAATTATTTGGGATACTATTTGAATTACTGAACTCTTTTTTCCTATCATAATTAAAGTATCACATAAGGCTCAACACTGAAATACATTACAGAGCTCTTTTCTGGAAATTTCTCATCGATTGAGAAGAGAAGTTCAATGAAGTAGATCTAATTCAAATACATGCAGATAGTTAATAATTAGGCTTTTCTGAAGAATTTTCTCTTTAATTGGTCATTTAATTGAGGTTCAGTGAGTGGCTATGTCTCTATTTTTAAAATGAAATTTTTCAAAAAAGAGTGATTTATATAGCATCTTCTATATCCCAAGCAATGGCAACCCACTCCAGTACTCTTGCCTGGAAAATCCCATGGACAGAGAAGCCTGGTAGGCTGCAGTCTATGGGGTGGCACAGTTGGACACTACTGAAGTAACAGCAGCAGCAGCATATCCCAAGCACAGTTTTTGGGTTTTTTTTTTGGTTGCAGGAGGGATATTTAGATGGATTACAGAACCGTTATTTCAAGAAACTCACAGCCAGTGGAGAGGACTAATAAACCACATTGATTTTCTAGTCCTCATTGCTCTTGAAATAGCACCACTTGACTTTTGAATAGTGGCTGTAGAAACCATAAACTAGTTTTTGAACCACTTTGGTTCTGGTTTGCATTGTTGATACTGTTTGAGATTTTTTATCGTTGGTAAGGAAGAGCTGGCTCATCAATTCTATTCTGCTGACCTTTGATATATTTTCTTGACCGATGTTCAGGAAGATTTGAGCTACAATTTGACAAAGAAAGATGAACAAATGACAAATATATGGTGAAAACCCCTAAAGGAAAATAAAGTCCTTAGGAACCCAAAGTCCAAAAATAGGGATTTGGCAGTGCCAGTACTGGGAAGAGTGGAGAAATCCTGTGAAAATTTATGTTGAAGATAAATCTAAGAGCATGGAATCTCTGCTTTCCAACTGAAAAAGCAGCTTGTTCAAGAACAAGGAGAACTGAGAAGACTGTGTTTGGAGAGCTCAGACCATGACTGAAGGTTGGACCACCAGAGTCAGAGGTCATAGAAAATGAAAGAATAATAATGGCTTACTTTGTTATAGGACTGGCTAAATAAACTTGGGGGACTACTCAAGGCAATATGTCTGTGGGAAAAAAAAATTATAAAGGTAATCCAGTGAAACATAAGGATATCATCAATAATCAAACGCAGTATACAAGAGAAATAAAAACATAAATGATTTTTTTTGTTTTCAATGTTTTTATTGTGGACAATCTAAGAATAGTAAATTCCTATAAATATGCATTTCTAAGCAACAGAGGGAAACATTTTCTTATGGAATAAAATTGTGATATATCACTTTAGTTAGAATATGTTAAAATATTTAGACCTGTGTCAGAAGGACTCCATTACTGATAGTCATGTGGAAAACAGAGTATTTTTTTCATTCTTTTTTTTTTTTTAAATTTTAAAATCTTTAATTCTTACATGAGTTCCCAAACATGAACCCCCCTCCCACCTCCCTCCCCATAACATCTCTGCGGGTCATCCCCATGCACCAGTCCCAAGCATGCTGTATCCTGCGTCAGACATAGACTGGCGATTCAATTCTTACATGATAGTAAAATTTACCTTCTTGCCTTTTGCTGCTACATTTTTTTGTAGAGCATATCATCTGTACATCTAAGCAGAGAAAGAGATTTCTGCTATAAGGATTATGTTACTCTGCACATTTTGGTTAGAAAATAAAAGTTGGGAAAGATAAATAGAAAAAACACTTAAAAGCCAAAAAAAAAAAAAAAAAAAAGAATGGAAGAATGAAAAGATCTCTTTGAAAGAAAATCAGGGAGTGAGACAAAAAGGAAATTAACAGAAGAACCCCCTCTCCATTTAATTCGCAACTATTGTTAACGAAGATATCCTCCTAAAATTACACAGAAATAACAGGATGGAGTGTAGGAAATTACGTGTGGCTTTTAAAAATGTCCACTGCAAAGAAAATGTGTTTCAAAAAACACACAAAACAAAAACAAAAACCTTGCTTCAGGGATCTCTTGTGTATCATGGGTTTTCCCATGATAGCCTGAAAATGCATTCAGTTCCTAGCCTTTCAAAAAGAATATTTTACCACACCACTAATTACAAAGTATTTTGTTCAAGAAAAAGGGGTGAGAGCAGTTAAAATATCCCCATCTGTTTCAAGAATCTCATTAAGGTGCTTCTATACTAGTTCACTGAGAAATTATTCATAAAAAAATTATACCACAGCATATTTTACATTAACTGGAGCACAGTATGAGTTGGAAAGAGAGACAGGCTTTGGAGATAACTGATTTGTTTGTTTTAAGTAGTAGACACGTCCAGGGCATTGCACTGTATAGCATTAATGTCAGAAATGTCAACACGTCGACAAATGCTGGTATAGAGCACCTTTTTTATGTCTGGGTTTTCTGTTCCCTGAATTCCTCTGCTTCCTACTGGAGGACTTTTATTTGTACTCGTATTAATCAGGTTAGCCTTCCTCAGACTTTCTCCGTACATAGGTTAAAGTGTTTCAACCAAGCATTTTTAAAAAGTAATAATAGTATCTGTTTTTACTATTTTGAGGAATATGTGCATTTAGAAGTGTGATGGTTTAAGTGTGTTTTTCATTTTTGTTTTAAATACAGCATTGTATGTATGGTAATTTTCCAGGAAGTCAGTGTGTCTGATTTCGATATAATCTAGTGAGTACACATTCTATACTTGGGCTTGAACAAATAGTTTCCAACAAAGCTGGGGTAAAATTTTGTTTGTTGAATTTAGGAATGACAGAAATACAGATACTGAAATGAGTGAAATATGTTGTGCAGTTTGTCACACTGATATAAATATTCAGTCTGAATTAAGCATATCAAGTGTAGGATTTAAAATCAAATATAATGATCAATGATAAACTACCAGTTTGTGTGTGTGATTTTTTTACTACTTATCCCTTTTGTCTAACGTGTTTCCTCTTGTCCCTTTAGTTATACTGGTGAGAGGAGTGAGGGGAGGAGATGAGAGAATGTACACATAAGCTGAAACCAGTTGATGGTTTTTAGGAAGACTACCATGTCTAATAAAATATAGTCATTAATTTGTGTGAGTGTAAGAAATAAATTATCAATATACTTTTATAATAATTTTCAATTGATTTCTGAAGCCCCATGTGAATAGCATAGGGCACATATTCATAGGTATTTTTAAAGAAGAAATTAAAGGATCATACACCATGATCAAATAGTATTTATTTCAGAGAGGCAGTGATGGTTCAAAATCTACATATTAAAGTAATAAACCACAATAATAAATGAAGGATAAAATCATGATCACGTTTGATGCAGAAAAAACTTCTGACAAAATTTAACAGTCATTTATGATGAAAACTCTCAACAAGGTAGCTATAGAAGGAATGTGCCTCAATAAAGTTACCACAATGTATGACAAGCACACATCATACTCAACAGTGAAAAGTCAAAAGCTTTTCTTTAAAATGATGAACAAGACAGGGATTGCAACTCTTGCCACTTCTATTCAAAACAGTACTGTAAGATATAGCCAAAGCACTCAGGCAAGAAAATAAAATCCACATGGAAATGGAAAAGAAGAATAGAAAGTGTTGATACATTTTCTCCCTTACACAATCATCATGAAAATTAACTGAAACTCTGGATTAGTTTTTAAAGGTGTTCAAACAAATGTGAATAGCCAATATTTGTTTTTGAATGAACATTATTGTTATTGTATAATTAATACATGTTCACTGGAGGATGTTTAAATAAAAAATGTAATGACAGAAAAAATAGAAAACTATTGGCAATTTTTTTATTGTTTATTTTTTCTCAGTAATTTTTTCTTTTTAATGAAGAATGTTGCTATTTGGAAGGACTGAAGCTGAAGCTTGAATACTTTGGCTACCTGATGTGAAGAACTGACACATTGGAAAAGATCCTGATGCTGGGAAAGATTGAAGGCAGGAGGAGAAGGGGGCAACAGAGGATGAGATGGTTGGATGGCATCACCCACTCGATGGTCATGAGTTTGAGTACACTCTGGGAGTTGGTGATGGACAGGGAGGCCTGGCGTGCTGGAGTCCATGGGGTCACAAAGAGTTGGACATGACTGAGTGACTGAACTGAACTGTATTAAAGATGTATTTATTTCCGTTATTAAAAAATAAGACCCTATATCTGATTTTCTATCCCCTTTGGGATATTTTGTAGTAGTTCTTTTAACACAATTATGTTGGAGTATAAATACCTTCATTGAAAAGTGTATTACTTTAAATGTTTTCATCTGCTTGGTGGTCATTTTGTTTTCTTTGTGTCTGTTATATAGAAATATCACTAAAGTATATATGTCCCATGTGAATTTATTCATATTACTCTGCTACCTATTCATAACCTTCCTGGATAAGTTCTGGAGTCTCTGTTCTCATGTTGTCTTTGAGTAGTGTATGGCATTTGTTCTCATTTTCTGTGAACTTCCTACTAGATAAAGTTTATGTTTTTTTAGAAATCCTGTCCTCTGTCTTTCACATTTTCTAACTCCCAAGGAATGCCAGGGCTGCATCTCCACAGATCATATTTTGAGGAATAAAGCTCAATATTCTCTCCTGTCTTTTGTTTTTATAATTCATTGTGGAATTTTTTAAAAGGTGACTGATTATGTTTTTCACTAAATCTGTATCATCTCCTGTAAGCCTTATTAATGCTATTGTCAGGTAAGTGAGCCTTTCACTCAGGTAGCCCATATAATCAAGTTACATTGATAATATCTTTCAAATAATTTTAATTATTTTTCTACTTTCTTAATTCATATTAATGCTATATTGTTCAGTCCTTTATCTTTTCATGTTCCCTTCATTGAAATAGCCTCTTAAATTATCCCTCTATTTTACCCAACCTCTTCTAATTCATATTTGTCACCACTGTTCTCATTCAAAATTACAAATATGATTTTACCAAGGCTTAAAACCATTTCATGGAGAAGGAAATGGCAACCCATTCCAGTATTCATGACTAGAGAATCCCATGGACAGAGGAGCCTGGTGGGCTGCTGTCCCTAGGGTCGCACAGAGTTGGACATGACTGAAGCGACTTTGCATGCATGCATGCACTGGAGAAGGAAATGGCAATCCACTCCAGTATTCTTGCCTGGAGAATCCCACGGACAGAGGAGCCTGGTGGGCTGCCATCTATGGGGTCACACAGAGAAGGACATGATTGAAGAGACTTAGCAGCAGCAGCAGCAGCAGCAAAACCATCCCATATCTGGAAGCCATTGTTTATAGGACCAAAAGCAAAATAATATATTTCTACATGTTTTGGCTTAAACTGCCGGACTCACCTCTAATAACTGCTGTTACAAAGTTAATAAAATGAACAAAATGTGATTTAACCTGAATTTCCTCCTCCATTCCACACACAAGTAAACTATCTACAGGTTATGGTACAAGGATACAGCGATTGAGGGTCACTGTAAAAACAAAAAGGATGGATAAAAGTACAGGTCGTTAAAGATTAAAAATTTACATTTTGGTTTGTGTATATGAATATGGTTGTAGAAAAAAAAACAGAATAGCCTCATTTCTTCTGTTGTATATGGTTTATTATGGGTTTGCCACAATAAAAATCCAATCAATTATAAAATTATTTTAATGAACCATGGCTAAAGAATCTATGTAGCTGTGGATGATTTTAACATCCGATCTACAATGCAATGAACAAATTGATACTTTACTGTCAGTAAAAATTTAACTGACTATAAGTTCAGAACTCAGATCTATCCTGTCCATCTTCATTAATCCAATTTGGTTGGTTTAGAAAATTTCCCATCCTGAACTAATTTCTTATCACCATGAAAGGAATTTCATATGTTGATCCAATCTAAGAATGCATAAAGTAAAACTCATTATATGATTACTCATTCCATAAAAACAATTTTACATTTCAGTTATTTCTATATGAGTATAGTTATTCTCTAGCCTAATTGTACAAGAATGTTAAATCTGCTGTTCCTTTGTAGTTGTTGTTTTTTTTTTTAGATACTTGACTTTTACTGAAAAATAATACCAAGCTATAGTTATATCAGTTTCCACTGTAATTAGTACACTAAAAAGAAATTTGAAAAAAGTCAGGAAACACAGAGACATTCTACAGGTATGCAATATAGTGCCTGAAAATTAAGGAAAGAATAAACATGTGAAAAATAATATATTGCTCATCATAGAAGAAAAACTAGAAGACATTGTTGCTGAATGTCTCAAGTAGAACTTTGTTTTTTACAAGTGTGCTTGTCTTACTGTTTTAGAGAAGACTGTGTATTGGGAGATGGTTGAGCAAAATATACTTTACTTTCTTTCCTAAAATAATATTCTAGGACGCCATGTGCATGTGTGTGCCCTGTGCTCAGCTGTGTCTGACTCTTTGTGACCCCATGGTCTGTAGCCTGCCAGGCTCCTCTGTCCCTGGGATTTCTCAGGAAAGAATACTGGAGTGGGTTGCCGTTTCCTCCTCCAAGGGATCTTCCTGACCCAGAGATCCAATCTGTGTCTTTTGTATGTCCTGCATTGCAGGTAGATTCTTTATTGCTGAGCCATCTGAGTAGACATGAAAGATATCAATCACTGTTAATTAGCTTATTTTTAAACGTACTTCTCTGGTGGCTCAGATTAAAACAGTCCATCTGCAATGCAGGAGACCTGGGTTCAATCCCTGGGTTAGGAAGATCCCCTGGATAAGGGAAGAGCTACCCACTCCAGTATTCTTGCCTGGAGAATTCCATGGACAGAGGGGCCTGCTGGTCTACAGTCCATGGGGTCACAAAGAGGAGGAAATTACTGAGTGACTGTCACACTTTAAACATTACTAGAGAATTGCTTTTTCAGGAGGTCTCTTTAATTCAGTCCCCAACAGATAACTTTTTCCATTTGCTACTGTGGGATTTTAGACTAATCTCTCCTAGTTTCTCACCTGGAGTTTTGCTATAAGTATTTTGACTGTTCTTGCTCAAGCTCAATCCATCCTTCTCACTGCCATCAACATTATAGTTCTTAAACTCAAATAGAAGAATGGTGTTCATGTATAAGCTCCGTTCCATAGATGTGTGTGTGTTACTCGCTTAGTCATGTCTGACTTTTTGTGACCCCATGGACTGTACCCTGCCAGGCTCCTCTGTCCATGGGATTTCTCAGGCAAGAATACTGGAGTGGGTAGTCATTTCTTTCTCCAGGGGATCTTCCCAACCCAGGGATTGAACCTAGGTCTCCTGCATTGCAGGCAGATGCTTTACCTTCTGTGCTACTCGGGAAGACCATGCCTAAATTTTTGGTGTTTAAGTCTTCCTAATATTTGGCCTAATTATAAATTCACCTTTATATTTCACCATTTCTTTACCCTGTTCTAAGAGTGATGAATTTTTCACCATTCTTTAATGTTACTAAAGCTCCTGGCTTCCCATGTTGTGCAGTGGTTAAGAATCTACCTCCAATGCAGGAGATACAAGACAGGAGGTTTGATCCCTGGGTTGGAAAGATCCCTTGGAGTAGGAAATGGTAACCCACTCCAATATTCTTGCTTGGGAAATTTCATGGATAGAGGAGCCTGGCAGGGTACAGTCTGTGGCATCCCAAAGAGTCAGATATGACCTAGTGACTGAGCATCAGTGCACTTACTTTTTAACAATTTTTATTAGAATATTGCTGTTTCACAATCTTATGTTTCAATGCACTTATTTTGTCTCAGTAATATTCTCCCTTCTTTTCTCCTTCATCATATAAAATTCAATTTAAATTCCATTTCCTCTTCAATGCATTCAATTTCTATCAAAGACAGTATAGGAAAACATGCTTAGTTTCTAAAGTTCCATAGAACTTTTATATCTCTGCCTCTCTTCTCTGTCTTTGATTTTCTTGTTTTTACACACTGAACTAAAAATCTAGACTTACATGCATGATAAAGTATTATTGAATTTTGTATAACTCAAATCTATCTTAAAATACTATAGAATCTTCCCCATGTTTTGTTTAAGCTTTACCAAGAAAATAAGAAAATATATTTCAAGTTCTTTAGTTTCAAACAATTGTAAGTGGATTAAAATCTTGTTTAATCTCATTACTTGTATAGCTTGTTCAGTTTCTTGGACTAAATTTTGCAACATCAATAGTGTATATATATGATATATAGAAAGTTTAGACCATTTGTTTTCCAGACATAATGTAATTCTTGGCATCTGCAGTTTTTTTGTTGTTAATATTCACGAGCTTCTTGAGATTATACCTATTCCTTCAGTTCGGTTCAGTTTGGCTCGATTTGGTTCAGTTTGGTTCGATTCGGCTCAGTAATGTCCAACTCTTTGTGACTCCATGGACTGCAGCACACCAGGCCTCCCTGTCATATTAAAGGAGAATTGGAAAAGTTAATTTCAGTTCGTCACCAGGATATATAGTATTTGCTAACTTTGTTTTTACTTCTCATCTCTTCCCTTCTGTTTCAGTAATTCAGAACTTCTGAATCAGAGAAATGTTTCATACCTGTTTAAAATTTTCCATTTAAATAGTTTGGCGGTAAACTCATTTTCTCTCTTCTCCATCTGTAAAAATCTATTTATTCGTCAAAATTTATTTCAATAGTTACATCTTTATGAAACCTTCCCACATTTAACATGGAAAGAGTAATTTTTTCTCACTCTCATCGACTTTTGCACAGAAACTCCACTCATTTCTAGTAAGCACTTTGAAATGCTTAATACAAAGTTTGTGTTGGCAACATATCCTCTCTCAGTCAGTCAGTTCATTTGCTTTGTCGTATCTGACTCTTGGCGATCCCATGGACTGTAGCACACCAGGCCTCCCTGTCCATCACCAACTCCTGGTGTTTACTCAAACTCATGTCCATTGAGTTGGTGATGCCATCCAGCCATCTCATCCTCTGTCATCCCCTTCTCCTCCCACCTCCAATCTTTCCCAGAATCAGGGTTTTTTTCAAATGAGTCAGTTCTTCAAATCAGGTGATTAAAATATTGGAATTTCAGCTTAAGCATCAGTCCTTCCAAAGAATATTTAGGACTAATTTCCTTCAAGATGGACTGGTTGGATCTCCTTGCAGTCCAAAGGACTCTCAAGTGTCTTCTCCAACACCACAGTTCAAAAACATCAATTCTTAGGTGCTTAGCTTTCTGTATAGTCCAACTCTCACATCCATACTTGACTACTGGAAAAACCATAGCTTTGACTAGATGGACCTTTGTTGGCAAAGTAATGTCTCAGCTTTCTAATATGTTGCCTAGGTTGGTCATAACTTTTCTTCCAGGGAGCAAGCATCTTTTAATTTCATGGCTACAGTAAACATTTGCAGTAATTTTTGAGTCCAAGAAGATAAAATCTGTCAGTATTTCCATTGTTTCCCCATCTATTTGCCGTGAAGTGAGGGGACCAGATGCCATGATCTTAGTTTTCTGAATGTTGAGCTTTAAGCCAGCTTTTTCACTCTCCTCTTTCAATTTCATCAAGAGGCTCTTTAGTTCTTCTTCGCTTTCTGTCATGAGGGTAGTGTCATCTGCATATCTGAGGTGATTGATATTTCTCCCGGCAATCTTGATTCCAGCTTGTGCTTCCTCCAGCCCAGCTTTTCTCATGATGTACTCTGCATATAAGTTAAATAAGCAGGGTGGCAATATACAACATTGACATACTCCTTTTCCTATTTGAAACCAGTCTGTTGTTCCATGTCCAGTTCTAACTGTTGCTTCCTGACCCGTATACAGATTTCTCAGGAGGCAGGTCAGGTGGTTTGGTATTCCCATCTCTTGAAGAATTTTCCACAGTTTGTTGTGATCTACACAGTCAAAGGCTTTGGTATAGTTCATAAAGCAGAAGTAGACCTTCTCTACTGGAATGGATATTTCTTGAGGAAGATGTCTTTATATTAGTTTTCTTTTACTTAATTCAATTGCCAAAAATATTTAGAAGTAGTCAGCAAGGAGTTTAAAATGAAGGCACAGTATTTTAGCTCTGAAATGTCTTTTGCTAAATAAGGAATATTTCAGCAATTCTTAAGTCAAATACTTATTGAAATCATCTGGGAATTTTTTAATGCCCATACCCCTCCTTTTACAATAACATTGTCTGTGCATTGGTCATGTTGTATAGAACTATTTCAATAGGTTGTATCATATGCCATTGATGAGGTTAACAAAAGCCAATACCAGGTCCAGTCTCCTACTGTCACAATGCTTTTACAGTTCTACCCACCCATGTGTAAGAACATCTCAGGCTTTTCCCCATAAAGCATCACAGAAAGTATGTATCAGAATGGTACTATGCATGTTTTGTTTAGTGAACTACCAACACACTGCTACTACTAAGTCGCTTCAGTCATGTCTGACCCTATGCAACCCCATAGATGGCAGCCCACCAGGCTCCCCCGTCCATAGGATTCTCCAGGCAAGAACACTGGAGTGGGTTGCCATTTCCTTCTCCAATGCATGAAACTGAAAAGTGAAAGTGAAGTCGCTCAGTCGTGTCCGACTCTTAGCAACCCCATGGACTGCAGCCCACCAGGCTCCTCTGTCCATGGGATTTCCCAGGCAAGAGTACTGGAGTGGGGTGCCATTGCTTTCTCCGGAACTACCAACATACTATATACTAAATTTCTTCACTCTTTCATATAATGACAGTAATTTTCTTGTGAAATATTTCCAAATGGATTCTGAATTTTCTTCATGAAGAAAATTATATTTGGAGATGCATTTAGTATTTACAATCTCATTTTCTTTTTATTTTTTTCATTTATTTATTTTAATTGGAGGATAATTACTTTACAATATTGTGATGGTTTTTGCCATCCAGCAACATGAATCAGTCGTATAGGTATACATGTGTTCCCCCCCCCCACTCCTAATCCTGAACCCCCTTCAACCTACCTCCCCACCCTACCCCTCTCGGTTGTCTCAGAGCACTGGCTTTGCTGCACTGCTTTATGCTAGGAACTTTCAGGGTCATCTGTTTTACTTATGGTCATGTATATGTTTCAAGGCTATTCTCTCAAATCACCCCACCCTCTCCATCTCCCACAGAGTCCAAAAGTCTGTTCTTTACATCTGTGTCTCCTTTGCTGCTCTGTATGTCAGATCGTCAGTGCCATCTTTCTAAATTCAGTATATGTGTGTGTCACCTCATTTTAAGGTTAACCTAAATGACTGTATACTGCTTTTTTTTTTTTTTTTTTTTTAAAAGCAGGCTTTCTGTCCTTGTTTTCAGTTCATCCTAGAAAGTCTTTTGAAGTCTTGAGGGCTCAAGTGCTGATTTTACCTAATCTTTGAAACTTGTTTACTCTTGTTGATAATGGCATCAGGATATATATCCCTTTTTGGACCACAGATGGAATTCACAAATCACCTTTAGGGTCCTTCAGTAATAGGCATTTTCTCTCTTGACATCAACAATTGGCTGATGCCAATATCCTATTGCCTCCTTTTAAATTAAACTCTGTATTTTGTGCTGCCACATGGAACCACTTTAAGCAAAAAAAGAGAGGCTATGTGAGATGCTGTTCAAGACATTCATTTGATGAAAACTTTGGAGGATGGTTTGAATGTGGATGAAAGAAATCATTTGCTTTGGTGAGGTTTCTTACCAAATAAATATAGAACTTAAAAACAGGGAGAAAAATCCTCATAATGCTACTTTTACTTTATTTTTTTCCCCAAGCACTAAAAAGCAAGAGAAATATTGGCAACCTAAAGAATATTTGAATGTGGTTTTACAGGCTGTATGATGACATATTACCTTTCTGGAATCAAATATTTCAAAGGGCCATAATGAGTCAAAATTGTAATCAGGTGTTCAGAGTCAGTTTCCTTAGGATTTTGACTTGATAAAAATGAATCTACTGGAACATGCTAGGAAAAAAAAAATTTTTTTTAAGACTTCACTTTGTTTTTCCCTCTCTCTGGTTTTCAAGGTGATGTTGCTGCCACATGCACACAGTGGTGGTGGTGGGGGGTGGGTTATGGTTAACCTTTAAAGTTAGCAGAAAAGAGAAATCTATGACTGAATAGTTATTATGGAATTAAAGTTTTTATGCACAGAAGTGAGAACAGATTATTCTCACATCATTTAGTTAAATATTATGTTTAAAAACATTCATTTCAGTTCAGTTGCTCAGTCGTGTCCGACTCTTTGAGACCCCATGAACTGCAGCACGCCAGGCCTCCCTGTCCATCACCAGCTCCTGGAGTCCACCCAGACCCATGTCCACTGAGTCAGTGATGTCATCCAACCATCTCATCCTCTGTCGTCCTCTTCTCCTCCTGCCCTCAATCTTTCCCAGCATCAGGGTCCTTTCCAAGGAGTCAGCTCTTCACATCAGGTGGCCAAAGTATTGGATTTAAAATAATAAAAGTACAATTTTAAAATACCGAGTTGGCCAAAAAGTTCATTTGAATTTTTCTGTAAGATGAACAATATATCTGCATATATCTTTATTTTTCTGCATGTATCTATATACATACATGCGTGTGTGTAAGAACAGCCAGAATTAAAATCTTCATTTCACATGGGAGCATATCACAGTTAATGCCTGGGTCAGGGCCTCATTCACTGAAATGACTGGTTGGATCCAGAACCCCAAACTTCATGACAAACTCTCCTCCTGCCCTCAATCTTTCCCAGCATCAGGGTCTTTTCCAAGGAGTCAGCTCTTCACATCAGGTGGCCAAAGTATTGGATTTAAAATAATAAAAGTACAATTTTAAAATACCGAGTTGGCCAAAAAGTTCGTTTGAATTTTTCTGTAAGATGAAAAATATATCTGCATATATCTATATTTTTCTGCATATATCTATATACACACACGCATGTGTGTAAGAACAGCCAGAATTAAAATCTTCATTTCACATGGGAGCATATCACAGTTAATGCCTGGGTCAGGGTCTCATTCACTGAAATGACTGGTTGGATCCAGAACCCCAAACTTCATGACAACAGCGCACTGGAGAAGCTCGATGTGATGAGAAGGTGATAGGTGAGGGGACAAGGCTCATTTGGTATCTGTAACTCTATACATTGAGGGGGAAGGAGACAGAACACCAGAGGAAGAAAGGCAAAACATCAGAAACCAGTTAAGCAGAAAGGATCAGGGAGAACAGAGCCCTGACCTGCAGGCTCTTCAAGACATAAAGTAGGGAGTTTAGACTAGACAAGTTCAGACCCCATGTTATTAACAGCAAAAACAACAAGAAATGTGATGATAATAATTACAACTACCATTAAGAAAGGATCAAGGAACTCTATGTGACATTTACATTTAATCCTCAAACTGCTCTCTTGAGACAGGCATGACTAACGGATAATGGATTTGAGGCTCCCAGAGGTTAAATATCCTGTCCAATTACACAGCTTGTAATCAGCTAAACTCATGTTCCACTGTATTTCATCATGTCCCTGAGAAGTGAGGGACAGAAAAACTCCAAGAATATTGTTAACTGTATTTGATCCAATACTGTATTGCTAACTGTATTTCAAATTTCAGAAACTAAAGCAGGAAAGTTTAGAATTCCAACCAAGCAAAAAGCGTAGAAACTGGATGGTCCTCTACTTGAGTCAGATGATATTCCAAGTGGTGTTCTTTGGGCATTGTTTAAAATGCAAATAGTAACTAGTAGTTTGGTATTAAGACTAATCGATGAAGATGTATATAGTCAGTAATTAACAGAAAACTGATAATGGTCGCAAAGAGTTGGCCATGACTGAACATGGCGTTGGATGGCATCATCGAATCGATGGACATGGGTTTGGGTTAGTGATGGACAGGGAGGCCTGGCATGCTGCAGTTCATCGGGTTGCAAAGGGTCAAACACAACTGAGTGACTGAACTGAACTGAACATGGCATGTGCAAGTGCACACACACACACAGTTAATTTCACTATTATTTTTAGCAGCAGAACTTATATTTTGGTTTGTGATTAATGAATATACTTAGTTTCTCTATTCTCTGAGAAGTTCCATTCCTGGCACTCTCCCCACAGCCCAGGTATTCATTAAGCCTTTGATTGTTGAAATCAATGAAAAATACCCAACCACCATTTATAACTTAATATCTATAGGGATAATGTATTCAGAGTTCCTAAAATTCAGCTACAGGTTTACTGTTGGGCTTGTCAATAAATCCTCTTGCCTTCTATCATGTTATCTCATGAGTTCTCCTTTCACTCTTTTCCCCCCACGCAGGACCTGAGATGGCCGCTGTCCTATGATAGAGGCACTATTTCTGAGAAAAAGAAATTAAAATATTTAACAATGGATTTTTGACTCAAAACATCTTGTTTCTTTTTCAGTCACTTACCAAACATGAATGTTCTTGTATCTGCATATAGTTTGGTTCTGTTTGAGAGAATGAATTTGGACTTAGATGCAAGAAGTTACAAATTCTTAATATTGACAAGATAGAAATATTTTGTGCATCATAGACTTATTTTCTTGCTGTTTATTAAGAAGACTGGTTCACCCAGAGACATTTCAAAATATGTTAAGTCTCTTTCATGGAGATGTAACTGATCTTTAGCAGCAGGACTGATAATACCCAGTAAGTTGTATAAACTATTGCTTGATACATTCTGCTTTCATAAGACTAAGTCTTTGTTTCTATGATAGTTGCTGGTGTATTTTCTGTACTATTTTATCCTCTAAACGTCCATCTATTTTGGCTTATACATCTCTATTTTGACATATCTCTTTAACCCCCTTAACTAAAATGTTCCCACATACTTCAAATCTCCAAATTACAGTTAAACGTGATTTCTCTGTCCTTCCCTTTTCCTTGTTAACTATTTCTTACATTTTAAAGGGTGTTTTGTTTTTGATACTTACCTCTCCTAATATTTTACCACTTCTTATCCCCCATAACATGTAATCATTTATAAGGCTCTTATTTATAGTATAAATTATATTATATATTTAGGATACTTTTAATATCAAACATATAACTTTAATTTAAAATTAATAGGTTTACTAAGAATACAGACTTTTTGTTTTATTTTGTGGGTACTGAGTTTACACTGACAGTTAACATTAAGTTGTTTCCATCCATTCTAACCAGTTTTGTATTAATTTGACTTTCCATATGTTCTTAGCTAGAATGTTTAGCTGTTGTTACTTAAAAATTATGATCTGCGAGTGAATGAATATGTCCTCATAATAGCCAAATGATGACAAAACAGTTCAAGGAGGGAAAAAGAGATAGCCTAATGATTTTCTCTTAATTTTATACAGTTTTCATACTATTTTATGTATGGATGTAAAGAGTGGATCATGGGTCTAATTATTTCAACTGTTGAATAGAATTAAACCACTTGAATGTCATTATCAATGATTAAGGGAACATTTAAATCATGGAATAAACTGAGAAATAACATCAGCCCTCATCTTTTTTTCCTAGTTATGAAAGCTATTTTCTTTGATTTCAATGTGTGTGTGTTTTCATTTTGAAAGCTATAAGCTTTGTCTTTCATGTAATGGATAATTATTCTGATTATAAAATTCCTCCCACACTCATAACATATGTGACTTGAGTTACCAAAAGCAACTGCATGTTCCTTGAGTCTAAAAATACGATCATTTTCAAGATAGTGATACTTTATTCCCAAGTGGCTGCTTACTACCTATCAAAAGTAGCAAAGAAGAAAAATATTTTGAAAAAATTCAGATATGCAGGTCACATACAGACATTAGATTTATCAAATTCATGAAAGATTATAGACTCATCCACAAACTTTGAAAAGATTAAGCAGCTTTTTATTAAATATTTGTTATTTAATATATTTTTCTAATTTCTATAACAGGAAATATATCTGAAGTATAGATGTTTTTTCTCTTCCTCATATAGATATGAAAACTAAAGTTTAGTTCATCTGAGTGCAAGGCAGAGACTGTATTCAAATCCAGGTCTGTGTAACACAAAAATGCAACAACTTCCATCATGATTCCCTCAGATAAGAAGAATTAATGGTTTACACTTCTTTAAAATAAAATAAAAACTATAAAGTCTAAAGCCTAATGAATTCCTTTAATATGAATAAATGCATACAAGTAAAAAAATGTGTGATTCAAACATCTAAATATCGTATCTAAATATGGCAGTTGTACTTGACATAGTTTCAAATTGTATACTGTGAAATCAGTGTGCAAAATGAGTATTTTATTTTTTCATAAATCTTAAATTCTCTTTAAAAACCCATTTTGCCTGTGCATCAGAAACTTTCCCTTGATTGCATCAAAATTATCAGAAGATTAATGTTGAGTCAAGTGGGAGACAGTTTTGCATGCTGTCAACATCATTCAAAGACACTGGTATTGATTGAGATTTACATATCTAGTTTCATGAATCTTGTCTCTTGGGTTTAATTATTCCTTTTGGTCTCTACCTTAATCAGCCTTAGCTATTCTAGAGTCAACAGAAATTCTATGATACAAGCCCATGTTGCTGTGTAAGTTCTTTCACTACTCTTAGGTAAGTAGAAATATCCTGTCCTATTTTCTCCTGTGGTTCAACAGAATTTTGTTAAGATCATTCCCAAAAATTCTATCCAGACATGCTATGTAGTAATCCTTGCCCTGCTTTTTTTCTTTAAACCAATATGCAGATTCTTCATGGAATCGGGGGACATGTTTCTAATGATCTTGGATCCTCCACGTTTATCTGATTTGATCTGAAAATTCTGTTTACTTATTAGTTTTTGCTTTCACCCTTTATTCTATGGCTCAGGTTTTTTGTCTTCTATCACTTCATAACTAGCATATTTTCTAGTCTTAGTAAGAGACTTGTTATTGCTCACAGGGATTGTTTCATAGACTGAAGTTTTATAACACCAAACTATGTTAGACTCAAATGTTCTTGGCTTCTACTTTATCACCCCTTTCCTAAGGCAACAAGTATAGGAAGCTTTGTTCACTGGATAGTGGAAATAATCAATTGTGCAAAGATTTATGAGTTGGAAAAAGACCTATGTTTAATAGTTTAAAATACTATCTTTCCTGACAGAGAATAGATAAGTTAAAAAAAAAAAATACTGGGTGTGAATACAGAAAATGTAGATTTTTTCCATATCTATTATTAAAATATGCAAATTTTTGCAATGATAGTTTTTAAATTTCTTCATCTCTGGAAATAGACATAATCCTTTCTTTGCCCTCTCCATCTTATATATTTATTATTCTCTTTTTTTATCCTAAGGCACTCCATTCTTAGAGTATTTATTAAAACTGTAATCCTTTGCATATTAGTCTAACACTTTTTATATTCTTCTCACTCTTCTAAGTTTCATGAGAGAATTTCATTTGTTTTCTTCATTACTGTGACCCCACGGCCTAAAAAAAAACACCTATAAAAGTGTTCAGAAGTAGTTTTTCAATGGGAGAATAGTATTTTTTCCCCCTCACAGATGTTATCTTGCTGCTGCTAAGTCGCTTCAGTCATGTCCGACTCTGCGTGACCCCATAGGTGGCAGTCCACCAGGCTCCCCATCCCTGGGATTCTCCAGGCAAGAACACTGCAGTGGGTTGCCATTTCCTTCTCCAAAGCATTAAAGTGAAAAGTGAAAGTGAAGTCGCTCAGTCGTGTCTGACTCCTAGCGACCCCATGGACTGCAGCCTACCAGGCTCCTCCATCCATGGGATTTGTCAGGCAAGAGTATTGGAGTGGGTTGCCATTGCCTTCTCCAGATGTTATCTTAAAAGTCAGCAAAATGTATATCTTCTATGGATATTTCCCCAGACGCTTGTTCCCATTGCTTTCCTTTTTGCCATTCTATGTCTATTGTGTACTCTTGTCTAGAATGCTCTATCCTCCAGGATTTTACCAATATGGATACATCAACAGATTCTTTGGTGTCTTGAATTCTGAATGGGTTCAGCCAGTGGGAGGCTTCACAAGCGTTTGGAAGTTATATAAAAAGTGGAGTCAGTGTTCTAATTCTGTGCCCTCCTTTCAGTCATATTTTTCGCTGCTTACCGCAGTCAGTGGCCCCTATTTCTCTCAGGTGGCTCCTCCCACATAGCCACCTTTTCCAGGTTTTGATGATCTTGGATTCTCCTTTGATTTCTTAGGTCTAGGATAGAAACTTCCTATAGTGAACTCTAAGTGTCTATGTTTTCCCTTGTAATTTTCAACTTGATCTTTGAAAATGAACCCTTGACTGAACTCCCTTCAAGTTGGTGTGCTTCACGTATTCCCTGACAGACCTTAAACATGTCACTGAATCTCAGTTTTCTCATCTATTAAATAGAAGACTTAGGTAGTCTATAAAGACACTTCCTGCTCAGAATTCTCTTTGATTGTTTTAGTGAGTACTTTCTAACTTAAGAGGTACAGAAGGTGTCAACCAACTTAGGAACACATAGATATATCCAGAAGATTGGGTTCCAATACTAGTTTATAAAAGACAGAAGCAGCGAAAGCTATATTCTCATTATAATTTTTCCAGATAGTGAGGCAGAAGCAAGAGTAAAACTTGTCAAACAATTAGCTATATTGAATCCACAAATTAGTCAAGATAAATAGGAACTACATAGTGGGTTAATCAGAGTCACTGGAGTATATTTATATTAGTATGTCACATAATCACTCACTGGAGTATTATTTCAATGGCCAATTTATTTTATTATTATATTTAACTACTGGTTATTTCATATCAGCATTAGTACCAGGAAAAAATTTATTTTTTCATGACTCTCAAATAACCTTTAATAGTTTTGTGTCTTTTAGGTTTTCTTGCTGTTCAAATAATTTTCTAATTTAATCTCCATATGTCATGTAAAGAAATTATCTCTAGACTCAAATGTGTATGTATCTCAAAGACCAAAATGAAATTCTATACATTAAAAATTGGTCCATGAATTAAATAGTGTTAAGAGGTGTTTCATTAGCAATTGTTTGTTGCTGTTGTAGTTTAGTTGCTCAGTTGTGTCTATGTCCGACTCTGCGACCCCATGGATTGTAGCCTGCCAGGTACTTCTGTCTATGGGATTTTCCAGGCAAGAAAACTGGAATGGGTTGCTATTTTCTCCTCCTGGGAATCTTCCTGACTCAGGAATCAAAACCAGGTCTCTTGCTTGGCAGGCAGATTCTTTGCCATTAGAGCCAAATGGGAAGCTTATTAGCAAAATTAAATCATATTATATGTGCAAATTATTTTTAGTATAAAGAATAAAATGGAACACCTGAAACTAATCCAACATTGTAAACCTACTATATTCCAATTTTTTTTAAAATTTGAAAACATTCAGCTTCAGGGAAAATTACCTTTTTGTAGAACACATGGTGTTTGAGCCAAATCTTTCTAAATGTAGTAATGATAAGAAAAATAGGGAAATTTTTATTTTAAAGTTCTAAAAGCTGTGAATTATTTTAGCTATGTCATTTGCTCATTGGAAACTTCAGAAAATAAAGACATAATCAAGAAGTTAAAATATTTCCAAATTCTACCACTCAGATATTATCACTGTATATATAGTTATATAATAGTCTGAATCTTTTACAATGTGTGCATGTGTGTTAATACCTTGACTTTTTTCCTTGAGTAAACACTATATTGTGGGTAGTTTTCCATGACTATAGGCATAACTCTAAATTGTTTAATGGTTGCAAATTAAACATAGATGTACTGTTTTTTTTTTTTTTTTAATTCTAACTGCCTATGTGTTTGGCAATACAATGGCCAAAAGAGACATGGTGTTTGCCCTCACTGGACTAAGGTCTTTGAGTGAACTTCAGACAATTGCTTCTGCTGCTAAGTTGCTTCAGCTGTGTCCTACTGTTTGCGACCCTATGGACTGTAGCCAGCCAGGCTTCTCTGACCATGGGATTTTACAGGCAAGAATACTGCAGTGGATTGCTATGGCCACCTCTGAGGGATCTTCCTAAACCAGGGATGAAACTTATTTATCTGTGGCCCCCTCATTGCAGGCAAATTCTTTACTGCTGTGCCACCAGAGAAGCCCTCAGAAAATTAAACCAATACAATAAAGTTTGCCAGATGTGAAACTTAAAAAAAAATTCTGTAAGTAATTATCTCTTTTAAATATTTAGTAAGACTACAGAACTTTAGATTGGATGAAGTTGTTTGACTTTAGACAGGGTTCTTAATGTCTTTCTGCCTCTTTTATCATGTCTGAGAAAAATAACAGTTCATGTATCACAATTGATTGTAATAGCACATGCACAATACCTATAAATATTCTGTAAATGCTATGTTGCTTCTATTACTTTGTATTGGAGTACAGTTGCTTTACAATGTTGGGCTAGTTTCTGCTGTACACCAAAGTGAATCAGCTATATGTTTACATATATTTCCTCTTTTTTTATTTCCTTTCCATTTAGGCCACCACAGAGCAGTGGGTAGAGTTCCCTGTGCTATTCAGTATGTTCTCATTAGTTATCTATTTTAAACATAGTATCAATTAGTGTATATATGTCAATCCCAATCTCCCAATTCATCCCACCGACCTTTCAATTTTGGTATCTAAACATTTTTTTTCTCTCTGTGTCTCTATTTCTGCTTTGAAAATAAGATCGTCCATACCATTTTTCTGGATTCCACATATACATGGTAATATGTGACATTCATTTTGCATTTTCTGACTTACTTCACTATGTATGACAGTCTCTGATTCCATCCGTGTCTCTGATAATTGAACAGTTTTGTTTCTTTTTATGAATCAATAATATTCCATTATATATGTGTCATATCTTCTTTATCCATTTTTCTGTTGATGGACATTGAGATTGCTTTCATATCCTGCCTATTGTAAAAAGTGCAGCAATGAATTTGGGGGCCATGTATCTTTTTGAATTATGGTTTTCTCTGGGTATATGCCCAGTAGTGGTATTGCTGGGTCATATGTTAGTTCTATTGATACTTTCAGTTTTTAAGGAAACTTCAAACAGTTCTCCATAGTGGCTATATCAATTTACATTCCCATCAATAGTGTAAGAGGGTTCCTTTTTCTCCACACCCTCTCAAACACTTAATGTTTGCAGATTTTTTTGATGGGGACCATTCTGACAGGTGTAAAGTGATACCTCAGGGCATCCCTGGTGGCTCAGTGGTAAAGAATCTGCCTGCAAATGCAAGAGATGCAGGTTTGGTCCCTGGATTAGGAAGAATCCCCTGGAGAAGAATATGGCAATCAACTCCAGTATTCTTGGGGGAAATCCCATGGACAGAGGAGCCTGGCAGGCTACAGTCCATGGGGTCACAAAAGAGTAGGATACAACTTAGTGACTAAACAGCCACAAGGATGATACCTCATTGTAGTTTTGATTTGCATTTCTCTAATAGTGATGTTGAGCATCCTTTCATGTATTTGGCCATCTATAGGTCTTTGGAGAAACCTCTATGTGGTTTCTACTCATGTATTTTTTTTTAATGCGTTGTTTGTTTTTTGATATTGAGCTGTGTGAGTGGTTTGTATAGTTTGGAGCTCCCCAAAATAAAGTCAGCCACTGTTTTCATTGTTTCCCCATCTATTTGCCATGAAGTGATGGGACCAGATGCCATGATCTTAGTTTTCTGAATGATGAGTTTAAGCCAGCTTTTTCACTCTCCTCTTTCACTTCCTTCAAGAGACTCTTCAGTTCTTTACTTTCTGCCATAAAGGTGGTGTCATCTGCATATCTGAGGTTATTGATATTTCTCCTGTCAATCTTGATTCCAGCTTGTGTTTCATCCAGTCCAGAGTTTCTCATGATGTACTCTGCATATAAGTTAAATAAGCAGGGTGACAATATACAGCCTTGATGTACTCCTTTCCTTATTTGGAGCCAGTCTGCTGTTCCACATCCAGTTCTAACTGTTGAAGTTAAATAGGGTGACAATATACAACCTTGTTGTACCTATTTTCTAATTTTGAACCAGTCAGTTGTTCCATGTAATGTTCTAACTGTTGCTTCTTGACCCACAGACAGGCTTCTCAGGAAACAGTTAAAGTGTTCTGGTATTCCATTTCTTTAAGAATTTTCCAGTTTGTTTTGATCCACACAGTCAAAGGCTTGACATAGTCAATGAAGCAGAATTAGGTGTTTTTCTGGAATTTCCTTGCTTTCTCAATATGTAAGTTGAGTGAATGAGAGTTGCTCAGTATTGTCCTACTTTTTATGACCCTGTTGACTACACAGTCCATGGAATTTTCTGGATCAGAATACTGGAGTGGGTAGCCTTCTCCAGGGTATCTTCCCAACCCAGGGATAGATCCCACGTGTTCACATTGCAGGTGGATTCTTTACCAGCTGAGTCACCAGGGAACCCAAAGAATACTGGAGTGGGTAGCCTATCCCTTTCCCAACGCAGGAACTGAACCGGGCTCTCTTGCATTGTAGGTGGATTATTTACCAGTTGAGCTACCAGGGAAACCCTATGTGTACATTTATATCCCATCAAAGGCATCTAGTGATCAAAAATAATATATCTATGCAAAATCATGTGGACATAGTAAGAAAGTTTTCACAAATCAAGTGGATTCTTCTCATGCAAGTATGCCTTTCATCTTGAAACTTTACCAGATTTATTGATGAGTTTTAATAGTTTTCTGATAGCATTTTCTGGTAAAGTTTTCTATGTATAATATCAAGACACTGTTTGCAGTAACAGTTTTACTTTTCCTTTCCAATTTTGATTGCTTTTATTTATTTTTCTTTTCTGATTGCTGTGGCTAGGACATTGAAAACTATGTTGAATAAAAGTGGCAAGAATGGCCATCCTTATAGCAAATTCTTTCAGCTTATCACCATTTAGTATGTGAGTTGTATGTCATATATGGCTTTTATTATGCTAAGCTATGTTCCCTCTATATCCACTTTCTGGAGAGTATTTATCACAAATGGTATTCAGTTCAGTTCATTTCAGTCACCCAGTCATGTCTGACTTTTTCAACACCATGGACTGCAGCACACCAGGCTTTCCTGTCCTTCACCAACTCCCAGAGTTTGTTCAAACTCATATCCATTGAGTCAGTGAAGCCATCCAACTATCTCATCCTCTGTCCTCCCCCTTCTCCTCCTGCCTTCAATCTTTATGAGCATCAGAGTCTTTTCCAATGAGTCAGTTCTTTGCATCAGGTGGCCAAAGTATTGGAGCTGCAGCTTCAGCATCAGGCCTTCCAATGAATATTCAGGATTAATTTCTTTTAGGATTGACTGGTTTGATCTCCTTGCAGTCCAAGGGAATCTCATGAGTCTTCTCCAACACCGCAGTTCAAAATTATCAATTATTTGGCATTTAGCTTTATTTATGGTCCAACCCTCACATCCATACATGACTACTGAAAATACCATAACTTAGGTGGCCCTTTGTCGACAAAGTAATTTCTCTGCTCTTCAACATGCTGTCTAGGTTTGTCATAGCTCTTCTTCCAAGGAGCAAACATCTTCTAATGCCATGGCTGCAGTTGCCATCTACAATGATTTTGGAGCCCAAGAAAATAAAATTTCTCATGGTTTTCCTTGTTTCCCCATCTATTTTCCATGAAGTTATGGGAATAGATGCCTTGATCTTCTTTTTTAAAATGTTGAGCTTTAATCCAGCTTTCTCACTCTACTCTTTCACTTTCATCAAGAGTCTCTTTAGTTCTTCTTCCTGTTCTGCCTTAAAAGTGGTGTCATCTGCTTATTCTGGCAATCTTGATTCCACCTTGTGCTTCATCCAGCCCAGAATTTTGCATGATGTACCCTGCATATAATTTAAATAAGCAAGGTGACACTATACAACCTTGATGTACTCCTTTCCCAATTTGGAACCAGTCTGTTGTTCTATGCTTGGTTCTAAATGTTGATTCTTGACCTGAATACTTGTTTCTCAGGAGGCAGGTGAGGTGTTCTCATATTCCATCTCTTTAAGAAGTTTCCACAGTTTGTTGTGATCCACAGAATCAAAGACTTTGGCAGTCACTGAAGCAGAACTAGATGTTTTTCTGCAATTCTCTTGATTTTTCTATGATCCAATGATGTTGACAATTTGATCTCTGCCTTTCTAAATCCAGCTTGAACATCTGGAAGTTCTTAGTTCACGTACTTATGAAACCTAGCTTGGAGGAGTCTGAACATTACTTTGCTAGTGTGTGAAATGAATACAATTGTGCTGTAGTTTGCCAGACATTCTTTGGCATTGGCTTTCTTTGGGATTGGAATGAAAATTGATCTTTTCCATTCTTGCGAACACTGCTGATTTTTCCAAATTTGCTGGCATATTGAGTGCAACACTTTCACAGCATCATCTTTTTAGGATTTGAAATAACTCTACTGGAGTTCCATCACCTCCACTAGTTTTGTTCATAGTGATACTTCCTAAGGCCCACTTGACTTTACACTCTAGGATGTCAGGCACTAGGTGAGTGATCACAACTTCATGGTTATCTGTATCATTAAGATCTTTTTCTGTATAGTTCTGTGTATTCTTGCCACATCTTCTCAATATCTTCTGCATCTCTTAGGTCCACAACATTTCTGTCCTTTATTGTTCCCATCCTTGCATTAAATGTTCCTTTGGTATCTTTAATTTTTTTGAAGAGATCTCTAGTCTTTTCCATTCTATTGTTTCCCTCTATTTCTTTTAACTGATCATTCAGGAAGGCTTTCTTATCTCTCCTTTCTAGTCTTCAGAACTCTGTATTCAGATGGATGTATCTTTCCTTTTCTCTTTTGCCTTTCACTTCTTTTCTCAGCTATTTGTTAGGCCTCATCAGACAACCATTTTGCCTTTTTTCATTTCTCTGCTTGGGGATGGTTTTGATCACAGGCTCCTGTACAATGTTAGGAACCTCGTTCATAATTCTTCAGGCACTTTGTCTATCAGATCTAATCCCTTGAATCTATTTATCACTTCCACTGTATAATTGTAAGGGATTTGATTTAGATCATACCTGAATGGTCTAGTGGTTTACCATAGTTTCTTCAAATTAAGTCCGAATTTTACAATAAAGTGTTCATGATCTGAGCCACAGTCAGCTCCCAGTCATGATTTTGCTGATGTATAGATCTTGTCTATCTTTGGCTGCAAAAAATGTATTCAATCTGATTTCAGTATTGACAATCTGATGATGTCTATGTGTAGAGTCATCTCTTATGCTGTTGGTAGAGGGTGTTTACTACTATGACCAGTGTGTTTTCTTGGCAAAACTGTTAGCTTTTATCCTGCTTCATTTTGTACTCCAAGGCCAAACTTGCCTGTTACTCCAGTTATCTCTTGCCTTCTTACTTTTGCATTCCAGTCCTCTATGGTGAAAATAACATCTTTTTTTGGTGTTTGTTCTAGAAGGTCTTGTAGGTCTTCAGAGAGCCATTCAGCTTCTTTGGCATTAGGTTGGGGCATAGACTTGGATTACTATGATATTGAATTTGCCTTGGAGACAAACAGAGATCATTCTGTCATTTTTGAGATTGCATCCAAGTACTCCATTTGGACTCTTTTTTTATTATGAGGGGTACTCCATTTCTCCTAAAGGATTGTTGCCCACAATAGTAGATATAACTTTTTCTTCATCTATTGAGATTACGTTGTTTTTATTCTTTGATTTGTTAACACAGTGTAACATACTGAATGACTTGCAGGTATTGAAAACTCCTTGCATAACTTGGATAAATCTCACTTGATCCTGGTGCATGATCTTTTAATAAATTGTTGGACTCAGTTTGCTAGCATATTGTTGAAGATGTTTGCAACTATGTATATCCTTAAAGGAAAGGGGGGGAGAGGGCCCAAGTTAACAATATTAGAAATGGAAAATAAAAGTTACTAGTGACACCACAGAAATAAAAAGACCATATGAGACTACTATAGGCAAATATTTGCAAATAAAATAGACAACCTAGAATAAATGAACAAATTTTAGAAGGCTAAAATCTCTCAAGACTGACCCAAGAAGAACTAGAAAATATGAACAGACCAATTACAAGTACTTAAATTTAATCTGTGATTAAGAAACTCCCAACAAACCAAAGTCCAAGAACAATTGGCTTCATTGGTGATTTCTACAAAAATTAAGAGAAGAGTTAACATTTATCCTTCTTAAACTCTTCCAAAAAATTGCAGATAGAAGAATACTTCTAAACTCATTCTCTGTGTTCACCATCACTCTGACACCAAAACTGGACAGTTCAGTTCAGTTCAGTCACTCAGTCGGGTCCAACTCTTTGTGACCTCATGGACCACAGCATGCCAGGCCTCCCTGTCCGTCACCAACTCCAGAAATACACCCAAATCCATGTCCATTGAGTCAGTGATGCCATCCATCCATCTCATCCTCTGTCATCCCCTTCTCCTCCTGCCCTCAATCTTTCTCAGGAAGAGGGTCTCTTCAAATGAGTCAGCTCTTCACATGAGGTGGCCAAAGTATTGGAGCTTCAGCTTCAGCATCAGTCCTTCCAATGAATACTCAGGACTGATTTCTTTTAGGATGGACTGGTGGGATCTCCAAGGGACTCTCAAGAGTCTTCTCCAACACCGCAATTCAAAAGCATCAATTCTTCTGTGCTCAGCTTTCTTTATAGTCCAACTCTCACATCCATACATGACCACTGGAAAAACCATAGCTTTGACTAGATGGACCTTTGTTGACAAAGTAATGTCTCTGCTCTTCAATATGCTATGTAGGTTGGTCATAACTTTCCTTCCAAGGAGTAAGTGTCTTTTAATTTCATGGCTGCAATCACCATCTGCAGTGATTTTGGAGCCCAGAAAAAAAAAAAAAGTCAGCCACTGTTTCCACAGTTTCCCCATCTATTTGCCATGAAGTGAGGGGACCAGATGCCATGATCTTCATTTTCTGAATGTTGAGCTTTAAGCCAACTTTTTCACTCTCTCCTTTCACTTTCATCAAGAGGCTCTAGTTCTTCTTCACTTTCTTCCATAATGGTCGTGTCATTTGCACATCTGAGGTTACTGATATTTCTCCCAGCTGTCTTGATTCCAGCTTGTGCTTCCTTCAGCCCAGCATTTCTCATGATGTACTTTACATATAAGTTAAATCAGCAGGGTGACAATATACAGCCTTGACATACTCCTTTCCCTATTTAGAACCACTCTGCTGTTCCATGTCCAGTTCTAAGTGTTGTTTCCTGACCAGCATACAGATTTCTCAAGAGGCAGGTGTTCTGGTATTTCCATCTCTTTCAGAATTTTCCACAGTTTATTGTGATCCACACAGTCAAAGGCCTTGGGATAGTCAATAGAGCAGAAATAGATGTTTTTCTGGAACTCTCTTGCTTTTATGATCCAGTGGATGTCGGCAATTTGATCTCTGGTTCCTCTGCCTTTTCTAAAACCAGCTTGAACATCTGGATGTTCATGGTTCACATATTGCTGAAGCCTGTTTGGAGAATTTTAAGCATTACTTTACTAGCATGTGAGATGAGTGCAATTTTGTAGTAGTTTGAGCATTCTTTGGCATTGACTTTCTTTGGGATTGGAATGAAAACTGACCTTTTCCAGTCCTGTAGCTGCTGCCAAGTTTTCCAAATTTTCTGGCATATTGAGTGCAGCACTTTCACAGCATCATCTTCCAGGATTTGAAATAGCTCAACTGGAATTCCATCACCTCCACTAGCTTTGTTCATAGTGATGCGTCCTAAGGCCCATTTGACTTCACATTCCAGACAAAACTGGATAAAGATATCACAAAAAAGAAATGATCACTGATGAACATCGATGCAAAAATCTTCAACAGTTTTCTATTATTACCCAAGTTTTCTCAAAAATTACCTTTATAAAAGTAAAACGTTAGACTATATAAACTGATGATGAAAATTGTGTACTTCTACTCTTAAAATGTATTCATAAACAGACATTTAAATTCATGTTTTAAAATCACCTCAATTTCTAGAAGAGATACATTTTCAATACAATTTTGTACTTTTTAGTAAATATTTATAAATTCTTACATTTATGATCTATTGATCGTGTATATTATTGCTTTTAATTACAAATTAAATTTAACAAAATAACACTTAAATCTACTAAAGATCATGTAATTTTAATTCACTTGTAATAAATCATTACATATAATGGCAGATTTTCTTTTCCCTTTGGTGGTCACCATTTCATAGGAAAACAAAAAGTCATCTGAATTTCAAGGAGTCCAGATAAATTTAATTTATATTTTTTATTAAGAAAAAATAAACAAGCCATGCATCTACTTTTAAAATTAACATCTGCATGAGGATCTACTCAAAATGAAAAACACAAAAACTTCATCAGGTTTCTACAATAATTATACAAGTATGAAGAGGGTAAAAAAAATAAAAGAATTATAAACTAGCGAATATTACACTTGCTTTTCAAAATTCTAAATGTAAAATATATGATTAAATTTATATTACTTCTCTTTAGTGGATGTTTTTTTTTTACAATTTAAAAAATACTCAACCATATAAAGGGATGAAATAGGGTCATTTTTAGTGATGTGGATGAGCCTAGAATCTGTCATACATAGTGAGATAAGACAGAAAGAGAAAAATAAATATCATACATTAATGTATTATATGGAATCTATAAAAATGTTACTGATGAACCTATTTGCAGGGCAGGAACAGAGACGCAGACGTAGAGAACAGACTCGTGGGCACAGGGAAGGAAAGAGAGGGTGGGATGAATTGAGAGACTAGCATTGGCATATAAACACTACCACATGTAAGACAGATAGCTAATGGGAAACTGCTGTATAACACAGAGAGCCTGACTTGGTGCTCCAAGTCTCTCAGTTCCTCCCACCCTCTCCTTCCTTTCCTGTGTCCGCAAGTCTGTTTTTCACATCTCCATCTCTAGATGGGTAGGATGGGGGGAGGGGGGTGGGGGCGGTGTGGTAAGAGAGAGACCCAAGAGGGAGGGCATATGTGTACACCTATAAGGGAATCACATTGTTACACAGCAAGTAAATACACAGAAAGTTATATAACATTTCTGTTACACAGAAAGTAATACAACATTGTAAAGCAATTAGACTCCTATGAAAATAAATACACTTTAATAAGTTTTCCTCTGTTTTGAATATTTAATGATTTTAAACAAATTAGAAAAATTATACTTGATTTTAGAAACTATCCACCTTACTTTTAGAAAAATAAGTAGTTTAATGGAATAACTCTCATGTTCCTTTTTAGCATTATAACTAAATTCTTAGAAACAGTTTCTATATCAACAGCTGTGGGCATGAATGGAATCTCTGTTTCAGTCTGGAAGAATAAAACGTGGATAATTCTGGCATTTGTGCATAAATTCATTATTTTTCTCTCCGATGGGAGTTAAAATATGTAAAATTACAACAGAAATGTGATAAAAATTATGTAAATAGTTGCTGAAGGGAAACTGAATGAGGGGATAATGAGAGACTATTGGGACAATGTAGCTGAAAGAAATTTTGCCACAGCGAGAAGTCTGGCCTTTGTGTCAGAAAGTTCAAATAAATTACTTGAGCAGAACTAAACAAGAACAAAATAATGCAGTATGAGCTACATTAGTAAATGCTAAGGGGAAACTCAGGGGAAGTATGCTTTTAGCTGGGCTAATTTGGTGAGAATTCTAAGGGTGGATGAGTTCCTAGAACAATTTTATAGTAGAATGGAGAAAAAAAAAAAAAAAAAAAACAGAGGGTTAAAATCTAAAGTGGATTATTTCTGTCCATTCTTTCAACAAGAGCAAAGCAGCAGAAGTCCACCAAATATAATGTCGCTTCCTCAGATTAAACAGTACCAGAAGTGAAGAGCTTCCCAGGTGTCACCACTGGTAAAGAACCCGCCTGCCAGGACAGGAGACTTAAAGAGAGACAGGTTCAATCCCTGAGTGGAGGAAGGCACCGCAACCCACTCCAGTTCTTTCCAGGAGAATCCCATGGACAGAGGAGCCTGGCGGGCTACAGTCCAAGAATTTGCAAAGAGCTGGACTCAACTGAAGCAAATCAGCACATGCCCAAACACACACAGTGAAGTGAAACTGTTAGTGGCACAGTCCTGTTTGACTCTTTGCAACCCCATGGACTGTGGCCCACCAGGCTCCTCTGTCCATGGAATTCTTCAGGCAACAATACTGGAATGGGTTGTCATTCCCTTCTCCAGGGATCTTCCAGGTATAATTTTCTCATCCCATGCTTATAAAGTGCAGAGAACAGGCAAATAATAGTCTTAGATTCTTGCATCAGGAGATAGTTGCTCCTATAACATAAAACAATGACCAACTAAACTAACAGATTTCTCACCAAGATTTCCTCAAGACCTGTACCTCAATTGTACACCAATCCAAAATTATTATGCCTTAGACAGTGCCCAGTCTTAACAAACTCTCTCTTTTGCAAAATTCACCATAAAAATCATGTAATCTTAGACATTCCCAAAGTGATAATCTTGGTTACATCCATAAGCTTAATAAACTCAGCTTTGTATTTTGTTCAACAGGTTTTTCTGGAGCCCTTTTGGGGAATGGATGGTTGATAAATTAGAGTCTGGTCAAATTATCTTATTAATATTTTTGTTGACAAATGTACTATAATATAAAAAAAAAGAACAAAACAATAAAAAGAAAACCAAATAATTTTCCATGTAATCTTTCTGGTTACTTAATTGTTTAACAAGGTGCAAAAAATTGCTTGATGATACAAATAATTGAGGAACAAGTGGTTTTTTTTTTTTAATATATGCAGCATTTATTATGGGAAATGAGAGAAATTAATAGAAGAGGACAAAGACAGAATATAGAAACTATGCAAAGAAAAACACTACATTCGTTTTATGGTTACAGTACCTGTAATTGACAGGCTTCAAAAAAAATTATCCTGTTTTGTACTCTTGTGTTGTGTTAAATATAGTATATATTAAGATTTACATTCTGCAATAATAGATAAGAAAGAACTATCATAAAGTTACAATTTTTATGTGATAAAAATACTCCCTGAGTGGTATTATGTACTACTGATGCTTACAGCTATTGCTTATACTTTCAAGAATTTTTATTATCTTAATAATTTACATGTGGAGATAAACACATCAATAAGAAAGGATTAGTATTATAATTCTAATGTTAGTTACCCAAGTTGACTCACAACAAATACTTCTTAAATTTTATATTTCTATATTTTCAAATGGCTGACATTTTACTTTTTTCCCCACATATTAAAGTTTAATAAGACTATTTCCTATATATTGAACACAAGAGGAACAATGGTAGCCAAGCCAAATTTGACTTCTGTAAACTGAATGCTAGCACACGAGAAAAGCAATGAGAAACTTGAACTTCACTCAGGCACCTTCCTATTTTATTTTCCTCTTAGAAGCTGAAACTAATTTCTATTTTACCACTTCATTAGTTAGGACATCCAGCTAATTCTCTCTGCGTCCACTTTTCTCCATATGAATTTATGCTTCTGTTCATATACTAAATTGATTCTCTTCAAATTTCTATGTTCAAGCATCTAATTCACTTAAGTATTATATTTCTTGGAGAAATTCATTAGAATTTGTAAACTACTCATTAGCCTGAGATGCTTGCTGCTGAAGAGAGTAAAACAACACAAAAGACCAAACTTTATCCCTGAGAGTTCAGTGTCAGAAGCCCATTCCACAGAAACACACTGTCCAGTTTGGGATATCTCTAAGCTTTTAAGCCTTTTCTTGAGTGATGGTAAATTTTTAGTGCTCACAGAGAACATGCAAAAAGTTAATTTAAATGTTTTGTGGACAAACAGCTTAAATTCAGGACTCAAAGAATTCATATAAATATCATTCTAATAAATAAAAATATACCTAGTAAAGACATCAGGAACAACATGCAGCCCATTTAGATCCATAAATAAAATTATCATGTTGCATACACTGCCTGTGTGGATAAGGAGGTCAAAGAAGCTATGTACTGTTTAGATTTGAGATTTCCTAATGAGATGAAGATGCTTTACCTGCTGTGAATCTTCTCTCGTGTCCTTCTATAAAAATATGTAAATGTGGTATCAGATCAAAACATAATTGTGTCTGATGGCAATATAAACTGCAAACTGGGATCATGCTACTACTGTTTTTAAAGCAGAGGTGACGCTAGGAATAGTGATAGATGTGAAAAAATGTGGAAAATAGAATAAGGGGGAAAAAAGAAAGAAAATCTAAAAGGCATGAGTATTCAGAAATATATACGAGAGGATCTAATTTTCACCTAAAAAAATTTCCAAAAAAATACTATCAAGGCTTATTTATTCAGCTGGATGTTGGGAATATGGTGTTCATCTTAATGCTATTTTTTAAAACGTGGGTTTCACTTATATATGTATATAGCTATGCAATATTTAAAGCTAATGATTACTGATAAAATCTAAAATCCCTTCCCTCTCGAGTAAGTAACACAATCTAGGATACATCTTCTTAAACTTAGTAATTTTTTTCATATAACCTTGGGAGTATATATAACATCCTGGCATAAAAAATGCATATTTCTTATACCCAATATTTGGAATATAGTTTAGGGAGTACATGTTCTTAACTAGGGGTGTTGGAGAAGTCTGAAAATTGGAGGTGGGAATTCATTGTCATTGGCAGGCCTTTGATGAATTAGATTTTAAAGAGTAATTCTTGCCATGTATAAAAGGGGCAAGTGCCTTTAAGTTAGTAAATATATATTGTAAATTTATATCTATTTAGAAACTGTATCAAAAAATTTCTGTTTCTGCTTTCAGTTTTATTGAGGTATAATTGACAAACATCCTTGCATAAGTTTAAGGTATACAATATAATGATTTGACTTAAATACATTGTGAAATTACTACAGTAAGTTTAGTGAACATCCATCATGTCACATGAATACAAAATAAAATTTACTTTTTCCTTGCAAAGAGTTCTCCTAGGATTTATACACTTAGAGCTTTTATACATAATATACAGCTGTGATTTTATTAATTATGTTGTATTTTACAACTCTAGTACTTACTTATACTAAAAATGGAAGTTTGTACTTTTTAACCACCTTTATCCAACTTATCTTCCCCCAGGATCTTGTCTCTGGCCATCACAAATCCAATCTCTTTTTTATGTTTGTCTGTTTTTGTAAATATAATTTACCTAAAACACTATGTTAGTTCATACTGCATAGAATAGTGATTTGTCATTTCTATACAATACAAAATGATTACCAAGTAAGTCTAGATAACATCTGTCACCATACAATGATACGACATTATCAGTTCAGTTCAGTTCAATCGCTCAGTCATGTCCGACTGTTTGCAACCCCATGCAACAGCACACCAGGCCTCCCTGTTTATCGCCAACTCCCAGAATTTACTCAAACTCATGTCCATTGAGTCAGTGATGTCATCCTACCATCTCATCCTCTGCCGTCCATTCTCCTCCCACCTTCAATCTTTCCCAACATCAGGGTCTTTTCAAATGAGTCAGTTCTTCACTGACTCAGGTGGCCAAGGTATTGAAGCTTCAGCTTCAGCATCAGTCCTTCCAATGAATATTCAGGACTGATCTCCTTTAGGAAGGACTGGTTGGATCTCTTTGCAATCCAAGGGACTCTCAAGAGTCTTCTCCAACACCACAGTTCAAAAGCATCAATTCTTTGGTTCTCAGCTTTCTTTATAGTCCAACTCTCACATCCATACATGACTACTGGAAAAAATATAGCTTTGACTAGATGGACATTTGTTGGTAAAGTAGTGTCTCTGCTTTTTAATATGCTGTCTAGGTTGGTCATAACTTTTCTTCCAGGAGCTTCAGGGCTGCAGTCACCATCTGCAGTGATTTGGAGGCCCAGAAAATAGTGTCACTGTTTTCACTGTTTCCCCATCTATTTGCCATGAAGTGATGGGACCAGTTGCCACATGATCTTAGTTTCTCAATGTTGATTTTTAAGCCAACTTTTTCACTCTCCTCTTTCACTTTCATCAAGAGGCTCTTTAGTTCCTTTTCACTTTCTGCCATAAGGATGGTGTCATCTGCATATCTGAGGTTATCTATATTTCCCCCGGCAATCTGTTTTTTTTTTTTTTTTCTCCCGGCAATCTTGATTCCAGCTTGTGCTTCTTTCAGCCCAGCGTTTCTCATGATGTACTCTGCATAGAAGTTAAATAAGCAGGGTGACAATATATAGCCTTAACATACTCCTTTCCGTATTTGAACCACTCTGCTGTTCCATATCCAGATCTAACTGTTGCTTCCTGACCTGCATACAGATTTCTCAAAAGGCATGTCAGGTGGTCTGGTATTCCCATCTCTTGCAGAATTTTCCATAGATTGTTGTGGTCCACACAGTGAAAGGCTTTGCATAGTCAATAAAGCAGAAGTGGATGTTTTGCTGGAATTCTTTTGCTTTTCTGACGATCTAACAGATGTTACCAATTTGATCTCTGGTTCCTCTGCCTTTTCTAAAACAACCTTGAACATCTGGAAGTTCATGGTTCATGTACTGTTGAAGTCGGGCTTGGAGAATTCTGAGCATTACTTTACTAGTGTGTGAGATGAGTGCAAGTGTGTGGTAGTTGTGCATTCTTTGGCATTGCCTTTCTTTGGGATTGGAATGAAAATTGACCTTGTCCAGGCCTGTGGCCACTGCTGAGTTTTCCAAATTTGCTGGCATATTGAGTGCAGCACTTTCACAGCATCATCTTTCAGGATTTGAAATAGCTCCACTGGAACTAGCTTTGTTCATAGTGATGCTTTCTAAGGCCCACTTGACTTCACATTCTAGGATATCTGGCTCTAGGTGAGTGATCACACCATCATGATTATCTGGGTTGTGAACATCCTTTTTGCATAGTTCTTCTGTGTATTCTTGCCACCTCTTCTTAATATCTTCTGCTTCTGTTAGATCCATACCAGTTTCTTTTTTTAATTGACTATATTACTCACGCTATATATTTCAAAGCTCTGATTCATTTATTACTCCCTGGAAGTTTGTAACACTTATTTTTCTCACCTGCTTCTATCATACCCCAACCCCAATTATTTGTGACAATTACTTGTTTGTTCTCTGTATTTATGACTGTTTCTGTTTTCTTATATATGTTCATTTGTAGATACAACATATATGTGAAATCATATGATAACTGTCTTGGTCCTATTTACTTCACTTAACATAATACCATCTATCCACTCAAGTTGTCCTGAAAGACAAGATTTCATTCTTTTTATGCCTGTGGTATAAATACTTTACCTTCATCAGTTTCTCTCTGGGCACTTAGGTTTCTTCCATATGTTGGTTATTGTGAATAATGCTGCAATATACAATGTGCATGCATCTTTTCAAATTACTATTTTCATTTTCTTCAAGTAAATACCTAGAAGTGGGTTAACTAGATCATATAGCAGTTCTGTTTTAAATCTTTTGAGGAAATCCCCTACTGTTTTCCATAGTGGCATACCAATCAATTTACATTTCCATCAACAGTGCAAGAGGGTTCCCTTCTTTTCTCTTCCTTGCCAACACTGGTTATTTGTTGACTATTTTCCAGTAGTCATTCTGACATGTGTGAGATGATATCTAACTGTGGTTTTGACTAGTGTTTTCCTGATGACTAATGATGAGCACCTTTTCATGTGACTGTTGGCTGTTAATATGTCCCCTTTGGAAAAAAATTTATTCAGGTCTTTTGACCAGGCTTTAATCTGGTATTTGTTTCTGATGTTGAGTTGTGTGAGGTATTTTTTGTTTTTTGTTTTTGTATATTTTAGATATTTACCCATTATAAGATATATTCTTTGCAAATATCTACTGCTGCTAAGTTGCTTCAGTCATGTCCGACTCTGTGCGACCCTAGAGATGGCAGCCCACCAGGTTCCCCTGTCCCTGGCATTCTCCAGGCAAGAACACTGGAGTGGGTTGCCATTTCCTTCTTCAATGCATGAAAGTGAAAAGTGAAAATGAAGTCGGTTAGTCATGTCTGACTCTTTGTGACCCCATGGACTGCAGCCTCTGTCCATGGGATTTGCCAGGCAAGAGTACTGGAGTGGGGTGCCATTGCCTTCTCCATTGCAAATATCTACTCCCATTCATTAGATGACCTTTTCATTTTGTTAATAGTCTCATTCTCTGTGCAAAATCTTTTTAGTTTGAGTGAGTGAAAGTCATTCAGTCGTGTCCAACTCGGCGACCCCATGGACTATGGAGTCCAGGGAATGCTCCAGGCCAGAATACTGGAGTGGGTAGCCTTTCCCTTCTCCAGGGGATCTTGCCATCCCAGGGACTGAACCCAGGTCTCTTATATTGCAGGCAAATTCTTTACCAGCTGAGCTACCTGGGAAGCCCTTTAAGTTTGAGTAGTCCTATTTATTTTTGTTTTTGTTTCCCTTCTGTGAGGAGACTTAGCCAAAAAAAAAAAAAAATTACTGATAAGACCTCTGTCAAAGAGTGTGCTGTCATCTTCTAGGAGTTTAATGTTCAGGTTGCTTTTAAGTCTTTAATCCATTTTGAGTTTTTATATATGTATGAGAAATTAGTCTAGTGTGATTCTTATGCATATAGCTATCCAGTTTCTCAATAATATTTATTGAAGAGGCTGTGCTCCCCCTTGTGTATGCTTGCCTCCTTTGTTACAGATTAATTGACCATATAAGTTTGGGTTAATTTCTGGTATCTCTATTTTGTTCTTTGATCTATATACCTATTTTTGTGACAGTACCATACTGTTCTAATTGCTGCAATAATATGTAGTTGTAGTATAGTTTGAAATCAGCATGATACTTCCAGCTTCATTTTACTTTCTCAAGATAGTTTTGACTACTCCAGGTATTTTGTGTTTCCATACAAATTTAAGAATTATTTGTTCAGGTTTTGTGAAAAATGCTATTATTGTTTTTATAGGTATTGCTCTAAATCTGTAGACAGCCATGAGTAGAATGGCATTTTAAAAATGTTAATTCTTCCAATCCTTGAGCATGGTATGTCTTTATCATTTATTTCTATTTTCTTCAATTTCTTTCACCGATGTCTAATAGTTTGCTGAGTATATGCCTTTAACCTCCTTAGATGTATTCCTGAGTATTTTATGCTTTGTGATGCAATTATAAATTGAATTGTTTCCTTAATTTCTCTTTCTGATAATTTATTAGTAGGGTATAGAAATGCAACAGATTTCTGTACACTAATTTTGTATGCTTCAACATTACTGAATTAATTGATGACTTTCGATTGTTTTTGGTGATATATTTTGATTTTCTATATGGAGTATCATGTCATAAACAAACACTAACAGTCTTACTTCTTCCCTTAAAATTTGTATTTTATTTATTTTTCCTGTATGACTGCTGTGGTTTGGACTTCCGATACTATGATGAATAAAAGTGGTGGGAGTAGACATCCTTGGCCAAGTTTCTGAATTTAGAGAGACTGCTTTTAGCTTTTCACCATTGAGCATGATGTTAGCTGTGATCTTGTCATACATATATGGCTGCTATTTAGTGAGGTATGCTCCCTTGTCAAAAGGTTTTTCCATGTCTATTGAGATGTTCATATGATTTAATTTTTAATTTGTTAGCCGAAGCATTGATGCTTTTGAACTGTGGTGTTGAAGAAGACTCTTGAGAGTCCCTTGGACTGCAAGGAGATCCATCTAGTCCATCCTAAAAGAGATCAGTCCTGGGTGTTCATTGGAAGGACTTATGCTGAAGCTGAGTGTATACTCAGTATACTCCAGTACTTTGGCCACCTG
The DNA here is from genome assembly GCF_032405125.1 of Capricornis sumatraensis. NCBI lineage: Eukaryota > Metazoa > Chordata > Mammalia > Artiodactyla > Bovidae > Capricornis > Capricornis sumatraensis. The sequence continues at coordinate 68,904,524 of NC_091079.1, forward strand.
ATGCGAAGAGCTGACTCATTTGAAAAGACCCTGATTCTGGGAAACATTGAAGCAGGAGGAGAAGGAGACAACAGAGGATGAGAGGGTTGGATGGCATCACCGACTCAGTGGACATGGCTCTGGGTGGACTCTGGGAGTTGGTGATGGACAGGGAGGCCAGGTGTGCTGCAGTTCATGGGGTCTCAAAGAATCAGACACGACTGCGCGACTGAACTGAACTGAACTTAATGTGGTGTATTGCATTGATTCATTTGCAGGTTCTGAATTGTTCTTGCATCCCTGGGATAAAACACTAGATCGTAATGTATGATCCTTTTAGTGATTATTTAATTCAGTTTGCTAAAGTTTTGTTGAGAAATTTTGACATCTATGTCCATCTATAATATTAGCCTGTAATACTCTTTCTTCGCAGTGTTCCTGTGTGGTTTTGGTATCAAGGTGGTGCTGACCTGGTAGGATTGATCTCAGGTGGCCTCTGTATTCAGTGGCCTGAAGTAGAGTTTCTGTTCCCTGGCCAGAGATTCAAGTCAGGCTGTGGCAGAGAGGGCACTGAATTCTAGCTGCTAGATCAGTGGCCAGGGACAAGGCCCTGGCTCATCAACTTTACAGAAATGAATTCCCCCAAGTCGATGGAAAGTAATGAAACAAGTAAAGTATTTATTAGCAGAGAAAAGGAAAAAGTGTACATGTGGATAGACACATGGATCAATGCAGAGAGTCATGCTCTTGTGGTAGTTAGAATCACTTATATGGGGCATTTCTTTTGAGTTTCCTCTGGTCAATCATCTGGCTTTTCCTGACCCTGAGTGTATATTTGGTTTCTCTCAGAGTCTCAGTTCAGTTCAGTCGCATAGTCATGTCCAATGCTTTGTGACCCCATGTACCGTAGCACGCCAGGCCTCCCTGTCCATCACCAACTCCCAGAGTTTACCCAAACTCACGTCCTTTGAGTCAGTGATACCATCCAACCATCTCAACTTCTATCATCCCCTTCTCTTCCTGCCTTCAATCTTTCCCAGCATCAGGGTCTTTTCAAATGAATCAACTCTTCACATCAGGTATCCAAAGTATTGGAGTTTCAGCTTCAATATCAGTCTTTCCAATGAACACTCAGGACTGATCTCCTTTAGGATGGAGTGGTTGGATCTCCTTGCAGACCAAGGGACTCTCAAGAGTCTTCTCCAACACCACAGTTCAAAAGCATCAATTCTTTGGTGGTCAGCTTTATTTATAGTCAAACTCTCACATCCATTCATGACCACTGGAAAAAGCAGCTTTGACTAGATGGACCTTTGTTGGCAAAGTAATGTCTCTGCTTTTTAATACACTGTCTAGGTTGGTCATAACTTTCCTTCTAAGGAGTAAGCGTCTTTTAATTTCATGGCTGCAGTCACCATCTGCAGTGATTTGGGAGCCCCAAAAAATAAAGTCAGCCACAGTTTCCCCATCTCAGAGTCTCAGTTTATCTCATGTGTGCATATATATCTCTTAGCCAATATGGATTCTACAGGAGAGGTCTATGGGTAGGTTGATATCCTACTATGGGGTGGCACCCCCCTGCCTTTGGCCTCCAAGGAGCCTTTCTGCTCCTGTATAGTTGGGAAGGTCTTCTTGACCTTAAGAATGAAGAATATGTGGTCTCTTTATCTCTTATCTGGTCAGAAGTCAACTTCTCTCTCTCTCCTATCCTCACACAGGGGACAAACTCCAACTCTTCAGCCTGGGACCCATCTATCTGCCACCTCGGAATGAGTTCAGAAGTGTTCCTCTCCTGAAATTTTTGGAAATTGTTTGAGAGAATAGATATTAACACTTCTTTAAATGTTTGGTAGAATTCATCTGTGAAGCTCTCGTTCTGGACTTCTGTTTGAGACTGTTTTTATTACTGATTCCATTTCATTACTGGTTATCTGTCTCTATTTTCTATTCCTGATTCATTCTTAGGAAATTGCTCATTTCCAGGTATCTATTTCTTTCTGGTTGCCCATTTTATGGGTATATTATTACTTGTATTAACCTTTGTGATCCTTTGTATTTCTGTAGTGTTGATTGTAATATCTATTTAATTTGATTTTGGGAGGACCTCTCTCTCTTGTCTTAATGAGTCTGGCTAAAGGTTTATCAGTTTTCTCTTTTTAACTTGGGCTTGCCTCATGGCTCAGATGGTAAAGAATTCTCCTGCAATGTGGGAGACCTGTGTTCGACCTCTGGGGTGGGAAGATCTCCTGGAGGAGAGCATGGCAACCCACTCCTGTATCCGGTTTGGCAAATTCCATTGACAAAGGACCCTGGTAGGCTACAGTCCATGGTGTCACAAAGAGTTGGATATGATTGAGCACTTTCACTTTCATTTTTCTCTTTTTGTCTTCATGAGTCTGGCTAAAGTTTTATCAGTTTTATTTCTTAAAAAACCAGCCCTTAGTTTTACTGATCTTTTTAGGTTCTTCTTCTTTTTTTAAGTTTCTATTTCATTTATTTCTGTGCTGATATTTCTTATTTGTTTACTTCTTCTAACTTTGGGTGTTTTGATTGTTGTTATTTTTCTATTTGCTTAGGTGTAGGTTTAGGTTGTTTTTTAGAGTTTTCTTATTTGCTGAGGTAGGCTTGTATTGCTGTAAACTTCCCTCTTAGGACTGTTTTTGCTGTGTCCCATTGATTTTTGACTACTGTTCTTCCTTATCAGTTGTTTCCATTAAAAAAAAAAATTCTTCAGTGAGACATTGGTTGTTTCTTCATGGGTTTGTTTTTAGTTTTTTTTTTTTTTTTTGCTTGATTTGTAGGGTGATGCTGAAAAGATGTTTGATTTGATTTAAATCTGGTGCTGAATGTTTTTAGCTTTTGTTTTCCTATAAAACTCTATTTCCCCTTCAAATCTGAATGATAGTCTTGCTGGACATAATATTCATGGCTATAGGTTTTTTCTTTTAATTGCTTTAAATATTTTCTGCTACTCCCTCTGGCCTGTAGTTTCTGCTCTAAAGACCACTGATTTGATTTTCTTATTGGAGTCCCCTTGAATTATACATAACTAACTTCTTTTCCCTTTTTGTTTTAGCATTCTCTCTTCATCTTTAATTTTTGCTATGCCAGTTACAATGCGTCTTGTTGTGGACTTCTTTGGTTTGAACTTCTTTGAGGCTTTCTGGGCTTCCCAGGTGGCGGTAGTGGTAAAGAACACGCTTGCCAATGCACAAGACGTAGAGATGCAGGTTCAGTCCCTGGGTCGGAAAGATCCCCTGGAGAAGGACATGGCAACCCACTCCAGTATTCTTACCTGGTGAATCCCAAGGACAGAGAGGAGCCTGGTAGGCTATAATCCATAGGATCACAAAGTGGTGGACATGACTAAGGCAACTCAGCACACCAGCACATGCTTCCTGAATCTGAATGTGTATTTCCTTTCCCAAGTTAGGTAAGTTTTTAGCTATATGTCTTCAAATATATTCTCTGCCCCTTTCTCTCTCTTTTCTCCTTCTGGGCCCCTGTAATGTGAAAAGTAGTATGCTTGATGATGTTTCTAAGAATGTCTTAAAATGCTCTCATTTAAAATATATATATATATTTTTTCCATTCAGCTTGAGTGATTTTTGCCACTCTTCCTTCCAGTTCACTGATCTGTTCCTCTCTATCCTCTAATCTGCTATTGATTCCTTCTAGAGTATTTTAATTATTATGGTCTTCAGTTCTTTTTGATTCTTCATGGCTTCTCTTTGTTAACCTCTCACTGTGCTCATCCATTCTTCTCCCAGTTTCATCAAACATCTTTATTACAATTATCTTGAACTTTTATTGGTTAAATTGCTTGTCTCTACCTTCTGTAGCTCTCCTGAGATTTTTATCATGTGTCTTTGTTTAGAAAATATTGCTCTATTGCCTCATTTTGCCTGACTCTTTATGTATTAAGTAGATAGGTTTCATTTCTCTATCTTGAAAAGTGACCTTATATATGAAACATCCAATAAGCCTAGCAACAACCCGCCCCCCGCCCCCAGCTCTCTACATGAGACCTGTATGATCTAGGGGCATCCTCTGTTTAGTGCTGTGAACCTTTTTGTTGTGGTGGAATAAGCTACTGTGGCTGAACCGGTAAATGCGTCTGGTCCTTGCCTGGTTTGCTGCCATGCTTTACCTGCCGTGGAGGCTGTAGTTTCCTAATGGGTGGGTCTGGGTCATAGTGTGATTGATTGCATGTTAAAGGAGTCTCACTTCATTCACTCAGTCCTAGTGCAGGTCTACGGGTATGATTGGGATCTGGGGGCTTGAATGAGCTCACTTACGGGTGAGGCCAGTTGTTTTGTTGTTTAGTCGCTAAGTCATGTCCAACTTTTTTGTGACCCTATGCATTGTAGTCCACCAGGCTCCTCTGTACATGGGATTTCCCAGGCAAGAATACAGCAGTGGGTTGCCATTACCTCCTCTAGGGAATCTTCCTGACCCAGGGATCAGGCCTGCATCTCCTGCATTTGCAGGTGTAGTATTTACCACTGAGCCACCAGGGAAGTCCAGTGGGGCCAGATCCTAGGGTTATTGCCCATTATTGGGTGGCGCCAGGTCATGATATGGTTAGCTGCTGGGCCCCTGGGGTTAGTGGGGCTTCTGCAATCCTGCTGGTGAGTGGGGCTGAATCCTGGGCACTTTGGTGTGTGGGACTGTGTCCAAAGAGGACAGAAAGGCTCAGGAGGCCCACAGCTGCTGCAGCCTGCTGCTAGAAGGGGCTGTGTCTTTGCATGGCTGGCTGCTTGGCCTGGGAGATCCCAAGACTGGTTCTGACAGACTGGTGGCTAGGGCCTGGTTCTGGTGCTAGGAAGCTTGAGAGACATCTCTGTAATTGCACCTGTCAGTGCTTGTGTTCTTAGAGTAGAATGAGCTCCCCCAAATTGCTGTCATCTGTGTTTATGTTTCCAAGGTGAGACCCCGTTGCTTCCTGCCTCTCCAGGAGTCTTTCCAATATCATTAAGTGGGTCTGACACAGAAGCTTTTGAATCTTCTCTTAAAAAAAGAAAAAAGTTAAGATCCTGTGTGTGCCTTCTAAGAGTAGTCTTTGTTTCCTATAACCATCTGGATTTCCCAAATGCAAGCCCTGATGGCCTTTCATAACTGGATATTCTGGGGGCTTATTTATCCAGAGCAGGATACCCAGGCTGGTGAACCTTGATGAAAATCTCTTCAATTGTGATTATTTTTTCTGTGGGTCACCTACTTGGGGATGTGGTTCACCTACTTGGGGATATGAGTCTTGTCAATACCCTGTCTCCACCTCTCTTATTCATCTCATTGTATTTCTTTCTTTATATCTTTAGTTGTAGAAGAACTTCACTGCTGATTTTCAGGTTGTTCTCATTGGTAGTGGCTGTGTCAATAGTTGTTTTGACATGCTCATGGAAGGAGGTAAACTCAGAGTCTTCTCACATTTTGGCCAGTCCCCATCAAATAAGTTAATAGTTACATCCAAGACTAGTACACTTAAATACATTATTTCCAGAATCAGAAGAAAATGTATTTAGAATTAATATAGTTCAAGTCTTCTATAGTTTATCAAAATTGTAATATTCCTAAAATGTACATTTTAATTATATACAATTTCTGACTAGTTATAATCTACAATGTACCTCTTTCCAATGTTCTTGGCTTAGCACTTTAGAATGTAATTACCCTGGAGCTACTAGTCAGTCTGTAGCAAGGCACAAAAAGAAGATACTTAAGATTTCCACTTCACACAAGAACTCATTATTTTTGCAACGTTATCTAACATTTTCTAACAATCAGTTGAAAACTGAGAGCATGTTTATCAGTCTGATCAGCAATGATGCATTATTTATTTTTAGCTATGCCAAGTGCCCTGGGCATTAGAGTACATGTAACAAAATTTAGAATTACTTTCTGCAACATAAAAGCTAAATTATTTTAAAAACTTATTTATTTTGTTCTTTAATATTAATTAAGAACTTATCAAACTATAGTTCTTCTCAATGATGAAAATCAGCATTGCATATCCCTTGGCAATTTACTTAGTGGTCTCTATAGTATACATGAAAGCAAAAGTGCAAAACAGAAATTATACCAAAGTCAGAAAAATAAAAGTTACTTTCTTTTACAAACTCAAATTGTAAGCATGACTTGATTGAATCAGCAGCAGAATAGACAATTATTAATCAGTTAGATTTTGGGGCACAATTAGGCAAATTTCCACTGTGTTCACATGATAAATGCTTTACTAAGAGATATTTGCTATACTACTATATTAAAATTACTTGCTTCCTTATCTATCTATCCTACCAAAATGCTAAACCCTGGATGGGTTCACTTACAGCTTGTTCCTTAGTATTAGACTATCACTCTTCACATAGTGTCAGCTAACATGTCAAAAAACAAAGCTTTTGCAATTCATCAACTTGGCAATAATATGTCCATGTGGAGACTTGTCTTTGGAGGAAGTAGACATTCTGGGGAAATAATGATATATATTTTTGTCAGAGTTTAGACAGCCTAAACATTCATTCACCTCCTAATGAGACAATTCTCCTAGGAAATATTTACAAGACACACTGGGTATATTCTCAATTATGTTGTAGTAATTGTTATTTCTTATAAGGGTTTCCCTGGTAGCTCAGCTGGTAAGGAATCCACTTGCAATGGAAGAGACCCTGGTTTGATTCCTCCATCAGGAAGCTCCCCTGGAGAAGTGATAGGCTATCCACTCCAATATTTATGGGCTTCCCTGCTGGCTCAGATGGTAAAGAATCCATTTCCAATGAGGAAGACATGGGTTCAATCCCTGGGTTGGGAAGATCCCCTGGAGGAGGACAGGCAACCTTCTCCAGTATTCTTGCCTGGAGAATCCCCATGGGTGGAGAAGCCTGGCAGGCTACATATAGTCCATGAGGTCACAAAGAGGTGGACACCACTGGGCGACTAAGCACACATTGCTTGTAAACACTGGCTTCATACTTCTCTTCTTGTCCTAAATCCTCACCTTTTACCGTAGAATTGCCTCCTTCTGGAAGCAGCTACTCTTCCTGTTCTGTTAAGTTGAACATAGAAGGAAAATTCCTGTTAGACCCTCTGTTCACTGAAGGAAAGCTTAAACAATGAAATGCCTAATAAAATCATTAAAATATATCCAACAAAGATTGATGATTGCTTGGAATAATAGTGCAGTTCAGTTCAGTTCAGCTGCTCAGTCGTGTCTGACTCTTTGCGACCCCATGAATCGCAGCACGCCAGGCCTCCCTGTCTATCACCAACTCCCGAAGTTCACTCAGACTCACGTCCATCGAGTCAGTGATGCCATCCAGCCATCTCATCCTCGGTCGTCCCCTGCTCCTCCTGCCCCCAATCCCTCCCAGCATCAGAGTCTTTTCCAATGAGTTAACTCTTCGCATGAGGTGGCCAAAATATTGGAGTTTCAGCTTTAGCATCATTCCTTCCAAAGAAATCCCAGGGCTGATCTCCCTTAGAATGGACTGGTTGGATCTCCTTGCAGTCCAAGGGACTCTCAAGAGTCTTCTCCAACACCACAGTTCAAAAGCATCAATTCTTGGGCGCTCAGTCTTCTTCACAGTCCAACTCTCACATCCATACATGATTACTGGAAAAACGATAGCCTTGACTACACGGACCTTAGTCGGCAAAGTAATGTCTCTGCTTTTGAATATGCTATCTAGGTTGCTCATAACTTTTCTTCCAAGGAGTAAGCATCTTTTAATTTCATGGCTGCAAGTCACCATCTGCAGTGATTTTGGAGCCCCAAAAAATAAAGTCTGACACTGTTTCCACTGTTTCCCCATCTATTTCCCATGAAGTGATGGGACCAGATGCCATGATCCTCATTTTCTGAATGTTGAGCTTTAAGCCAACTTTTTCACTCTCCTCTTTCACTTTCATCAAGAGGCTTTTTAGTTCCTCTTCACTTTCTGCCAGAAGCTTGGTATCATCTGCATATCTGAGATTATTGATATTTCTCCCAGCAATCTTGATTCCAGCTTGTGCTTCTTCCAGCCCAGCGTTTCTCATGATGTACTCTGCATAGAAGTTAAATAAGCAGGGTGAGAATATACAGCCTTGAGATACTCCTTTTCCTATTTGGAACCAGTCTGTTGTTCCATGTCCAGTTCTAACTGTTGCTTTCTGACCTGCATACAGATTTCGCAGGAGGCAGGTCCGGTGGTCTGGTATTTCCATCTCTCTCAGAATTTTCCACAGTTTATTGTGATCCACACAGTCACAGGCTTTGGCATAGTGGTAGAGATATTCTATATGGCCTCTTGACATTTACTCCACATGCTGCTGCTGCTGCTAAGTCACTTCAGTTGTGTCCGACTCTGTGTGACCCCATAGACAGCAGCCCATCAGGCTCCCCTGTCCCTGGGATTCTCCAGGCAAGAACACTGGAGTGGGTTGCTATTTCCTTCTCCAATGCATGAAAGTGAAAAGTGAAAGTGAAGTCGCTCAGTCGTGTCTAACTCTTAGTGACCCCATGGACTGCAGCCTGCCATGCTCCTCCATCCATGGGATTTTCCAGGCAAGAGTACTGGAGTGGGGTGCCATAGCCTTCTCCATAGAAGCCTAATTTTAAATCTTTGATTTGTATTATTTATTTGAAACCTGTTATTTTGTCTGCTATGCCAAAACTATACTATGTATCCACTGAGATTTCAGTGAAGTACAGAATATAGTAAATAATATAATATGCCTTACTAGACTCTCTAATAACTGGAAACTATAACAAATCTATAGTGCTAATTTCTTTGAATTCATTTGATTTTTGTGACAGTGCTTTAATTTTACAAAGCAGCGATCTCCACCCATTTTGGTACCAGGGATTGGTTTCATGGAGGACAATTTTTCCACGGAACAGGGTCAGAGTAGGAGATGATTTCAGGATGATTCAAGAGGTTTATGTTTATTGTGCACTTTGTTTCTATTTTGTGGCACCTCAGGATATTCTGCCTTGACTTTAGGGTTAGAGTTCATCTCCTGTGAGACTCTAATGCCACCACTGATTTGATAGGTGCAGCTCTGGTGGCAAATACAAGCCACAAGGAGCAGCAGTAGATACAGATGAAGCTTTACTGCCTCACCTGCCTGCCACTAATTTCCTGCTGTGGGTCCCAGTTCCTAACAGGAACCCCGAGAGTTGGGGGACCCTTGTTATAAATTGTTTGTAAATCAAGGGAAATTTCCTTTTTCTGTATTCTGATGTACAACAGTGGGAGTCTGTGAGTTGTTCAGATAAACATACATGAATGATTTTACTACTCCATTCAATTAAGTATTGGACCATTCATTCAGATTATCAAGTTGGCCATAGAATATGTAAAAATCAAGGATTTTTCTACTGCTCAAAACCATCTTTAACTCACATTTTACAACTTGTTTGTAGTCTGGTTTATAGCCAGTTTGGGGAGTAGGGGTGTGTATGTGCAAGAGAGAGAGAAAAAAAAAAAAAAAACAAAACTGTTATTCTACCTACAGAACATCTCTGACACCAAATGTGTAGGGATCTTTTTCACAGCAACCAATGGCCCAACACTCTTGGGGATGTTAACTAGGCATACTACAATTCAATTCTGATACTAACTACATGCAATTAAATTGGAACCTTCATTCATAACTAGTGAAATACAAAATGGTGCTGCTGCTGTGGAAATGTTTAATGTAGAATTCAAAAGTCTAGTCATAAGTTTCCCACAGCGATTTCAAGGTTTGGTATGTACCAAACCTTGGTACAGTTGGTACAAGCACTTCTTTTCAAGTGTGTAGCAATATAAATGGAGATTTGGTGATGAGGAAAAAATGTCACAGGGTGTTTTGAACTAATATGGAGCTTGGGCCTTATTCAAAGTTCATTTGGAAGATATCTAATTTAAGCAGAGGATAGAGAGCAGCAGATTTATGCTTCTACAAATTATTCTGATTTCCCTTTGGAGAAAATTTGGGAGGGAAGCCACATGGAAGCAGAGACCACTTGGTCTGTGAGCTACACACTTGAAAACATATGTCTACACAAAACTATGTACATGAATGTTCATAGCAGCATTATTCACAATAGCTTAAAAGTGGAAACCAGCCCGTACCCAAGAGAATTGTAAACATATGTTCATAAAAATATGTACATGATATCTATAGCAGCATTATTAATATCTCCCAAGAGAAAACTCAAATTTGTATCAACTAATGAATGGGTAAACAAAATGTGGTATATCCATACAATATAATATTTTTTCACCTATATATATATATATGTATATATATATATGGATACATTTAATATGGCTGAACATTGAAAACAGTAGGTTAAGTAAAAGAAACCAAACGCTTTACATATTATATGATTTCATTTATATTAAATGTCCAGGATAGGCAAATCTGTAAAAATAAACTCTATAGATCAGTGGCTACCAGGGACTAGAACTAAAAATGTGACTGCTGATGGATATAAGATTTGTTACCAGGTGATGAAGGAAACATATTCTGTAATTAACTAGTGATACTGGTTGCACAACTTTGTGAATATGTGAAAAATTACTGAAGCATACATTTTAAAATAGTGAATTTTATACATAATATATCTTTAAAAAACTGGCAAATAAAGATTATCATGTTCAAGAATTTTCAAAATAGAACAATATAAATGGAGATTTGGTGATGAGGAAAAAATGTTACAGGGTGTTTTGAACTAATATGGAGCTTGGGCATTATTCAAAGTTCATTTGGAAGGTATCTAATTTAAGCAGAGGATAGAGAGCAGCAGATTTAAGCTTCTACAAATTATTCTGATTTCTCTTTGGAGAAAATTTGGGAGGGAAGCCACATGGAAGCAGAGACCACTTGGTCTCTGAGGTGTATAGGTGAGATGACACATGTGTCTAGACTGGAGGTATATGAAACAAAGAAGATGATGCATTTGTGACATATTCTGAAGGTAGCAGTGACAGTAGTTGGATGTGGAAGTGAAGAGGATAGAAGAGTCAAAGTTGATTCCTAAATCTCTGGCTTGAGAAGTGTCATGCATTTTGGTACTTTGAATTAGGATAGGGAAAACAGGGGCTTCTCTGGTGCTGCCAGTGGTAAGCAATCTGCCTGCTGATGCAAGATATGTGGGTGGGTGAGACCCCCTGGGGTAGGAAATGGCTATTCCAGTATTCTTGCCTGGGAAATTAAAGGGACAAAGAAGCCCTGTGGGCTACAGTCAGTCCATGGGGCAGCCAAGAGTCAGACATGCCTGAACACACACACAGGGGAAACAGAATTTTAAAGGCAATGTATAAAGTTCAGAACATTTATATAGATTCTGAATATCAAATTGGCAGCTCAATTCATGAGTTTAACTCCCCCAGTTGTTGTGGGGAGCCTTTATGTTGGTTGAAATGCTCTACACTCCTGTTTGCTGTTAGAAGAATTCACTTCGGCAGGTTCTGTACTTTTTCCCATACATTTTGTTAGGCTGGATTTTTTTCTTTCACATGTCCCAAGTTACAGAGTTAGTGTGTAGTAGAAAACTAAATTATTTCCTAGAGCTTTAGTGGTCAAATCTCCAAACCTATCTAACTTGAAGTATTATGTACTATCATTGCCTCCTAGGTTTTATTACTTCAAATCAACAAGATCTTATTCTCTGTTAGTAATTCTAAATTAAACCTGAGTTTGATTGACAGAATTTCATTCTATACATTTAACTCAGCTACATTTTCCAGCATTAACTCAATAGCAAAATCAGATCCACTAATTTAAAGCACCCCAGTTACCTATGGCCACTCTCTCACACAACATCATCATAAAATACCTCAAGGCAAAGCCATCCAGATTTTGAAAAATCACATTTTTGCTACACATAGTCTTAAAATACTACATGCTACTTTTATACTGTTGTTAATTTTAACTAGGTTCCTTAAGGCGTGTTGTTCAGTTGCTAACTTGGGTCTGACCATTTGTGATACAATGAACTGCAGCACAACCAGGCATCCCTGTCCTTCACTATCTCCCAGAGTTTTCTCAGACTTATGTCCATTGAGTCAGTGATACCATCCAATTATCTCATCCTTTGTCTCTCCCATCACTTTTTGCCCTCAGTCTTGCCCAGCATCAGGGTCTTTTCCTTAAGATGAAAAATATACAATATTATAATCCTGAGTCACTAATCAGAATTAAGTTACCACCAGTATAGGTAACAAAAAGAATATGTTTCACAGTCTTATATAGTAGCTCCGGTAGAAAGGTTAAAAATGCAGACTCAAATGTGGCCAACAACTAACATACGTATATATTCTAGCAGAAATCTGTGCATACCACAATTCTAGTTCTTAATTAGTATGGTTTGTGCAGACTATGCTATTTAAAACACCTAATTAAATTGATACATGAAAAAATTTTTTTAAAGTATTTGTCTTTTCTACAAAATAGATTCTGCCAATAGTAGTGGCCAATTCTATTCCAATACAGTCTTTAAATGTAGAGATTTACTGAATCTCAGTAGAGAAAGTCTAGTGTGACTTTCTGAGTATGGTACAGAAATGTTCTGGTCCTAATTGTTGTTGTTATTAACATCTTTTTTTTTTCAGTTTTATCAGAATATAACTGACAAGCAACATTGTGTAAGTTTAAGATGTACAACCTGATGATCTCATGCAAAATGATTACTGGTCCTATTTCTTTCAGTGTTGACAAAGGCCAAACCAGAAATCAATTAGCAATTTTACATTTATTATTTACTTGGGAACCACACAAATGCCATGTTAAATTATTTAACAGTTTGTAAACATGGAGATTGCTAAACTTTAGGATGACTGAATGTGTATAGCAAATGTGAAATCTCTAAAGATAACTTGATGAAAACAGGTCATTCTGTCAACATTGTTATACAAATTATGCCATTAAAGCTGGTGGCAGTGATATAGGAGGTTTGAAGATTTCATACCTTTAACAATTATTTTCTGATGTCTACTGCATGCCAAGAATTTTTCTAGATGCTAAGAGTTTAGGGTTGAATAAGAAATAAGCACTGCTTTAATGGAATCATTATTTAACAGGAGAGACAAATACAAACAAATAATTACAGCACGGTGAGGTAAGTGCTAACATGAAGAATTGTGTGAGGTGTTATGGAAGCACAGAGGAGGGATAACACACTCTGCTTAATATTTGGAGGAAAGAAAATCATAAATTTAGCTTCAGAGTGTTCATACGGCCTTTCTGCAACTTAGGGAGGGATTAATCAAAGACAGAAGCATGACTCATGTTTTAAGATAATTACAGCCTACAGACTTCAGCAATTTAAGCTATAAGACTTTAAAAATGCTATGACTGAAATGAAGATACACATTTTCAAAAAACCATTGCCTACAGGTCTGTAGGTATATACATTATTTATAACCGTTATTGCTTTTGCAAGGCAGAAAAAATATTTTAAAAAAAGTAGAGATAAAAGTTGCAAGAATACTTATCAGTTTGAATGGCAGAATGGCTGGATGTACCTTTTAGGCATTTCTAATACCATAAAAGTTAATTGTTTCCCATATTATCATACTATGATCTTAATACATTTAAACCTAATTTAGAAAAATCTTAAGAAACTGGTTTTATTCTTTGCTAATCATTTTCTACAATCAAGAAGTGGCTATAAATATATTCGATGTTTGCTTGAACCTACACATACACACACAAGAACCCACAGGAAAAAGAGAAGGATAACACAACCAAGTGTTAATAGAAATTTTGATATGGATTATATACATACATGGCTTTTTTCTTTTTGCCTTTTTATCTCCTATTCTTTCATAATTAATGTAAGATGCTCTTATGATAAGGAATATAACTTTCAGTAAGAAAAAAATAGTTGTCTTCATAAAACCTAAATTGAGTTGTCAAAAATGTTATGTACTTTTCTATACGAAATACTACATGTATGACAGATAATTAAAATCTATGTACACGATTAGATAATGACTATATTTCTATATATTAAACCATCCTTACTTTTTAGAACATTTGATTAATCCGTCTCAGGGAATCCTTCTTCTTAATAACACCCTCCCCCCAAAAAGTTAGGTAATAGTAGAGTCAATTTCAGAGAAGGCAATGGCACCCCACTCCAATACTCTTGCCTGGAAAATCCCATGGACGGAGGAGCCTGGTAGGCTGCAGTCCATGGGGTCTCGAAGAGTCAGACACGACTGAGCGACTTCCCTTCCACTTTTCACTTTCATGCATTGCAGAAGGAAATGGCAACCCACTCCAGTGCTCTTGCCTGGAGAATCCCAGGGATGGGGGAGCCTGATGAGCTGCCATCTATGGGGTCGCACAGAGTCGGACTGAAGCGACTTACCAGCAGCAGCAGCAGCAGCAGCAGCAGAGTCAATTTCACTCTCAGATTTTGTTTTGGACTGAATGTTTGCATCTCTATAATTTTCAGGCCTTAAAATCTCAACTCCTAATATGATGGTATTGTGAGGTTGGGCGTTTGGAAGGTGGATAGGTGAATAGGCTCATGAAGGTGGAGCTCTCATAAATAGGATTGTATATGGTGTCTGACTCTTTTTGACCCTATGGACTGTAGCCCTCCAGGCTCTTCTGTCCATGGAAGTTTCCAGACAAGAATACTGGAGCATTTTGCCATTACTTACTTCAGGGGATCTTCCTGACCCAGAGATTAAACCTGTGTCTCCTGTATTGGCAGGCAAATTCTTTACCACTGAGCCACTGGGAATTCCCCAAAAATGGGGTTAGAGACCTTCAAGACAAGACATGGGAGCTTACTAGCTCTGTCCTGCCTTAAGGATACAGTGAGGTGGCGATCTGATACAAAGCTGGAAGTGGGTTCTTACTAGACATAGGATCTGCACTCACCTTGATCTTGAACTTCTCAACCTCCAGAAAAATGATAAATAAATGTATGTTGCTTGAGACATGTCCTATCTATGACATTTAGTTCTAGGACCCCAAACTGACTGACTCAAAACAGGTTTTATTGGCCACATAAACTCTTCCTACCAAGACAGTGTGACTATGCACCCCATCAAACTTCACTCAGAAAAAAGTATATTTTTATAAATAGTAATAATAAAAGTTATACAATATTTGTTTGGCCTCCCCTGACAGCATCCTCCTCCTGCCACTTTATCATCTCACAAAATTATAGGAAGTCACCTTTTTGATGTGTAATACCAAGGTTCTAAGACTTACTAATCCATCAAAAAATTCAACACTATTTGAAGAAGAGCATTATCATCATTAAAGTTTAGTTCTAATCAGTGGATGACAGTTTTAGAGTATTTAATTGGGAGACAGATAAAGTAAAGGATGATCATAAAAAATTCTTGGTTATTAAGACATATCCATCTCTAGTAGGCTTTACAGTGAATGGGGAATAGGAGCAGATTCGAAAGTTTTGTTGTTAGCAATTATTTTTACCTTTAAGTCCCTTTATTGTAATTAATGATAAGGAATTATTTAAAGAATTAAACTTTTAAATTTTGTATTTTTTAACCTTTGCAGCAATTATAACTCCTCCCATTTTCATAGTTATTTTAATATTGTTTTTTTTTTTCTATTTTTTTTGGGATTATTTAAAAAAATATTTTTTGAAACTAACAGAATATTGGACATTGTTGATTCTATTTATCTTCCCCCAAATTTCATTAATGTGTGTTCTTAAAACTGTTAAGTGATACTACTTTTTAGGTATTCATCCTCTTATTTTTTAAAAATTTTTTGAATGACAGATTTATTTTTATGATTCTTATCTTTTAGTGACTCCTTACACTGGATGTTTAACTCAGTGTTTTCCAGACCCTGTTCTTCTCTAACATGTCTTAAGGGTAATAAATTTTGCTATAAGAATCGTTTTACTCTTTCACCGTTTTGAGTTATGGTGAATTTTTGTTATCTTCAATTCTAAATGTTGGTAATTTCTATTGCAATTTCATCTTTCATCCAAAGTTATTTAGAAGCAAAATATTAATTTAACGATTTTATAATATTTTGCTAACTTTGTTACTTATTTCTTACCTCAGTTCAGTTCAGTTGCTCGGTAGTGTCTGACTCTTTGCGACCCCATGAATTGCAGCACACCAGGACTCCCTGTCCATCACCAGCTCTCAGAGTTCAGCCAAACTCACATCCATTGAGTCTGTGATGCCATCCAGCCATCTCATCCTCGGTCGTCCCCTGTTCCTCCTGCCCCCAATCCCTCCCAGCAACAGAGTCTTTTCCAATGAGTCAACTCTTCCCATGAGGTCGCCAAAGTATTGGAGTTTCAGCTTTAGCATCAGTCCTTCCGAAGAACCCCCAGGACGGATCTCCTTTAGAATGGACTGGTTGGATCTCCTTGCAGTCCAAGGGACTCTCAAGAGTCTTCTCCAACACCACAGTTCAAAAGCATCAATTCTTTGGTACTCAGCCTTCTTCACAGTCCAACTCTCACATCCATACATGACCACTGGAAAAACCATAGCCTTGAATAGACGGTCCTTTGTTGGCAAAGTAATGTCTCTGCTTATGAATATGCTATCTAGGTTGGTCATAATTTTCCTTCCAAGGAGTAAGCGTCTTTTAATTTCATGGCTGCAATCACCATCTGCAGTGATTTTGGATCCCCCCAAAATAAAATCTAACCCTGTTTCCACTGTTTCCCCATCTATTTCCCATGAAGTGATGGGACCAGATGCCATGATCTTCATTTTCTGAATGTTGAACTTTAAGCCAACTTTTTCACTCTCCTCTTTCCCTTTCATCAAGAGGCTTTTTAGTTCCTCTTCACACTCTGCCTTAAGGGTGGTGTCATCTGCATATCTGAGGTTATTGATATTTCTCCTAGCAATCTTGATTCCAGCTTGTGTTTCTTCCAGCCCAGCGTTTCTCATGATGTACTCTGCATATAAATTAAATATGCAGGGTGACAATATACAGCCTTGATGTACTCCTTTTCCTATTTGGAACCAGTCTGTTGTTCCATGTCCAGTTCTAACTGTTGCTTCCTGACCTGCATATAGGTTTCTCAAGAGGCATGTCAGGTGGTCTGGTATTCCCATCTCTTTCAGAATTTTCCACAGTTTATTGTGATCTACACAGTCAGGCTTTGGCATAGTAAATAAAGCAGAAATAGATGTTTTTCTGGGACTCTCTCTTTTTTGATGATCCAGTGGATGTTGGCAATTTGAATTCTGCTTCTTGTGCCTTTTCTAAACCAGCTTGAACATCTGGAAGGTCACAGTTCATGTATTGCTGAAGCCTGGCTTGGAGAATTTTGAGTATTACTTTACTAGCATGTGAGATGAGTGCGATTGTGCAGTAGTTTGAGCATTCTTTGGCATTGCCTTTCTGATTAAAAATATGCTTTTATAATGATGGTTGAAAATTTGCTGAATCTAGCATGCTGTCTTCTGGTCAATTTTGTGAACATCCTAAATATGCTAGAAATCAATGGGAATTCTCCAAATGTTGGTAGCAATATATGTACAGGTATTGTCTAAAGTTTCATATTTGCTTAATGAATTTTTGTCATCTTGAGCTATCAAGGTACAGGTTGTTTTTTTTTTTTTTTTTTTAAACTCGCATTGTAATTTTTTTCTTCCAGTATTATCAGTGTTTGCTTTATGTAGTTTGAAGCTATGTTATTACCTATATATAATTATTGTTATTATTTTATACTGTGTTAAAACTTTTCTCACTGGGTTTAATGAGATGCACTTGTTATTTTTTTTTCACTCTAGATCTAAATTTTTGCATTTCTACTTGACTATTACAATTTTTCTCAATTCAATTTTTTCAAATTCCTTAGTCATTTATTCATTCATGTGAATGTTTTTCATTCATTCATATTCATTCATCTTTTATTAACATATATCCAGTTTTCTGATTATCTCGTTTGAATACCTCTTGGTGTATACTATAGTCTATTTAAATTTGTTGAATTTAATGTATTTATTTTTATGTTAAACTATTTTTTTCTGTTCTGATATATTTCACTATTTAATAAATTCATAATTTTCTTTGACTTCAAAGAAGTTTTTCTGCTTGCCTTTTCCTATTTTAACTAGTTTCAAAGTTATGCATTGTTTCTTAAAAAGTTACGGTAGACATCTTTTAAACATATTTAACAAAGATTCCTTTTAGAGGTAAATAGACTTGACACGCTTTTATCCTATTTACTGTAGTCCAACATTATTTGTGATGAATGTTCATATTTGAGCTTGATTATTTCTTTCTTAACCTTATATATTTTGATATTGATATTTTATATCAATTGTATACTTTCACTTCTCCAATAAGAGTTTGAGTCCATATGGTAATATTTAAGTGCTGACAGCTTTTATACCTCACCCATCCTTTCTTTTTCCTCTATGCCACACATCTGGTTAAAGTGATCAAAATGTTCAAGTGTTTTCTCCTTTGGTGCTGAGCAGGATTGAAGCTAAGCAAGCACTGCTTGCATGCAGGACTTTTCACTGGCATCCCTCACCCTGAACATAACAAGAAGCTAACTTAATCGCCACTCCTTGCTCTTTCAAGAAATTCTGAGACCAGCTTAGTATTCTTGGGCTTCCCTTGTGGCTCAGCTGGTAAAAAATCTGCCGCAATGCGGCAGACCTAGGCTCAATCCCTGGGTTGGGAAGATCCCCTAGAGAAAGGAAAGGCTACCCACTCCAGTGTCTGGCCTGGAGAATTCCATGGACTGTATAGTCCATGGGTTCGCCAAGAGTAGGATATGACTGAGTGACTTGCACTTTCATTTCACTTAGGAATATTGCTCTAAGTCTTTTCATACCCCCTTGGGGAGTGTGTGTGTTTGTGTGTGTGTCTGCGTCCATCATGAATATTCGTCATGAATATTACGAATGTTAACATCTAAACCAAATTTTAGGTGGTATTCCATCCTGCCTCCTGTGCTTATCCTTCTGCAGGTGGTCACAGCAAACAATTTATGATTTCCTTGCTCACCATTTTCAGATTTCCCTTCAAGACTTTTCCTGTCTCTGCAATCCAGCATTTATATGCTTTAAGTGAACGCTTTCTTTTGGAACATGTTCTCAGTGATTATCTGTCCCTTATTTGTCTATTTATGGGTTTCACCCTTGATTCAAGTTAATAGTTTTGCTATATATAAAATTCCAGGTTTATAGTTATTTTCTCTCAGTATGTTAAAGATTTGATTTTTAAATCATTTTATTCCATTGCTATTACTGAAAAGTCCATAGATTATATAATTGTATATTATAAATAATCTTTCATTTTAAATATATGGTTTCTTTTAAGAACTTTAAGTTTTTACGTCTGTTGTTTAAAGACTGCCTATGGTGCTTCTAAATTTGTTTTCATCTATTTTGCTTGGGATTTGTTTCTGTTTCTGTAATAAACATATTTAAAATTTCTGATTAAGAAGTATTCTTAGCTAATATCTTTCTTAATACTAACTTATTAGCATTAATAAATAATATGGACCACTTTCATTTTTCTATTCACTCATTTTGGAACTCTGAATAAATGTAATTTTTTGGCCCTTTGTGTAGTTCATTGAATTTTATATGTGCAAACAGTTATGTAATTGCCAAGATATCAGAAGAATTCCTCCTGTTGCTATCCAAACAATGTCTATCTTCATCCATTGGAGCACTAGAACAAAATACTAAAGCCTGGGTGGCTTATAAAAACAACAGAGATTTATTCCTTACAGTTCTAGAGCCTAAAAGCCTGAGAGCAGTGTGCCAGCATATTATGAGGACCTTCTTCCCATTCAAAGGCTTCTCCTGTGTCTTCAAATGGTAGAAGGGAGCTCTACAAATTCTCGTTTATACGAGCACTAATCCCATTCATGAGGGTTCCACCCTCATGACCAAATCAACTCCCAAAGTTGTTGTTGTTCACTGGCTAAATTATGTCTGACGACCTCACTACTAAATATCACCTTCGGGGGTTAAGATTTCAACCTACGAATTTTGAGAGGATATAAACGTTTGAACCATAACAGTAATCCAAGAGAAAATTGCTTTAAGAGCTTAAAAACATGAATCGATTTTACTTGTCCTTGAACTTAATATAGGGCTTAATATAGGGGTTCCCAGGTGGCTCAGTCGTAAAGAATCTGCCTTCCAATGCCCAGATGCAGTTCCATCCCTAGGTCTGAAAGAACCTCTGGAGGAGGAAATGGTAACCTGCTCTAATATTCTTGCTTGGAGAATCCCATGGACAGAGGAACCTGGAGGGCTATAGTCCATGGGGTTGCAAAGAGTCAGACACAACTGAGCACATGTGCACAAACATCACATAAATTCTGTGGCAAGTATATGTTCCTTTGTGCCTGATTTATTTTCCTTATCATTATTTCCCATGGTGCAGCAGTTGATTTACCATCATTGTTGTGTAATAACCCATTGTATAAATAAACTGCGATAGGTTTATTCAGCTGTTGACATATATTTTTAGGTTGTTTCCAGTATTTGGATACTCTATAAAAGCAGTTAGAAACTATTTTTTGGTGAAAAACTTCATTCATTTCTTTTCATGCATACATAAAAATTGAAATGCTGATTCATAGGAAAAGTATATAATTGTTATTAATATATGCTGTCAATTTTTTCCTGAAATAGATTTACATTTTATACCAACATACACAATGTAGGGAATTACCTAGTTTATTTCTTGATTAGTTTAAATGTTTAGATTTCCTCAAAACTAACAATATTAAATATTTCATGTGCTTATCAGTCATTTGTTATCCTTTTGAAATGTCTATTCAATTGTTTTGCCCTTTTATTACTTTCCATTTGTCAAACTTTTCTTAATAACATCTTTTAAAATATAAGGGTTATATATTTTTTGAATTCTAATATACCAAGTTTTTTTTTGATGTTTGACATTCTATAAAAAAATATTATCTCAAGGTTACAAAAGTTTTCTTATACATTTTCACTTTATATTTGAGCAATTATCTGGTTTGTGTTAATTTTTTAAATAAGATCTGAGGTAAGAGTTTCTGCTTTGCTTTTTCCCTTAATGTATAGATATTCAGTTATTTCAACCATTTGTGGCAGAGATTTTCTTTTTCTTCTTTAATTCTCTTGGCACCTTTGTAACAAATCTCTGTAGGTCTATTGTGAATACTGTATTTTATTCTAGTAATCCATCTGTCAATCCTTCTATGGTTATACATTGACTGTATTGTAGCTTTTTTTATATTAAGTTTTAAAATCAGACAGTGAATCTCCTAATGTTGTTGTTCTTTTATACAATCACAATGGCTTTTCTGGGTGTTTTTCAATTTCAATATATATTTTAAAATCAGCTTAACAAGTGGAGAATAAAGACTATAGTTATAGGACTTCCCTGGTGGCTCAGATGGTAAAGTGTCTGTCTACAATGTGGGAGACCTGGGTTCAATCCCTGGGTTGGGAAGATCCCTTGGAGAAGGAAATGACAATCCATTCCAGTACTATAAAAATCAGCTTAACAAGTGGAGAATAAAGACTAAAGTTATAGTATCCTTATAGTACTTATAAGTACTGTAGTTGTTAAAGTTATTTTCAATGGGTTATAAGTAACACTCTGAAACCAGTACAAGTTTATATTAGAACTGAGCGAATAATCAAAAGAATGGCAGATGGTGGCAGCTAGATTTCTCACTGCTTAAGTGAGAGGTTATACACAAGAGGGGAAGTTAGAATAAGACATGTGATAGTTCTGCTCACCTTCAATCTCAATCTCTTTTTCACATTTTTATTTTTTCTTTATCTCCACCAAGTTTAAGTTATTTCAGAGCTAACAGTTTACAAATAATATCTTCTATAATATTAGATTATGTATATATGGTTGTATAATCTAATATTTAATTTATCCAACACACACATTTTAAACTGTTCAATTAGCATATTTTTCAATGTTATATCCTATGCACCAATTATGGCCAGCTTTCAGGGTTAATACAATGAAATGTGTTTTTTATATCATAAAATTCTCTTTTTACAGTATTTAATCACCTCCCAAATGTACCTTTTGTTCACAACAAAATACAGCTTTCAGATTATTGTTTTAAAAATATCACCCAGAATTTTCAGATTGCCCAGTTATCATTTGTTGGTGGGTTAGGTCTGTAAGGAGTTAGTTAGCCATAGCAAAGACAGCATTGTATTTCTGTGAAATGTTTAAAAGCTATTTGCTAATAATATCCTATCTAATGAAATTTGTTTGTATGACTTAATATCCTAGAATGATCTTGAAAGGTTAAATTATTCTACTTGCTATAGACTTATTTTCATATAAATCTCATTATTGAACACATTAACCATATCATTTTAGATCTCAGGAACCCCATTAGAGAATTAGGTGGTAATCTGGTAGTCCAAGAGTTTATGAATGTCACTGCTGTCTGAGAAAAATTTTGGCTAAATTTCTAGATAAGAAATGTAAATGTGAGTGTCACTGGGGATAAGGAATTTCAATATATATTTGTTCTCATATAATGAAAATAAATGTGCATAGAGAAAATCTAGCTATACATACAAAGTTTTGTTAAGAAATAAGTGACTTTACATTGTCAGATTTATTTTAAGAAATATTCTAATATATGGAAATACAGATTTCCAGATATCTTCTGTCAAGTCCACAACTTTGTTAGGAGAACTGTTTGTACATCTATGATTTTTTTTTTTAATAAAAAGGTATTACACTACCTCTCAGAATATCTGTACCTGTAATTTTAAAAACAGTGAAAAAGGAAAGAATATATTGGAACATATTTTTAATGAAAGTTGCATTGGGTTAAAAAGATAATCAAGAACTTGACCTGTGAAAAGGCTGATAAAATTTATAAATATTAGCTCAAAAAGATGATACTACTCTGAGATATACAAGGGAATATAAAACCCTTTAAAAAGAGATGGTCTCTACCAAAAAGTAGCAAAAAATATAACATTCCTGCTTATGGCTTAGCTCCCTGAGAAGAAGAAAGTAAGTTGGTCATTTCTTTGTCTTATAATTTTTTATAAGGAAAAAGAAATGTTTGATTCTGTAGTATTTTGAGTTTATACATTTTTGTGTATTTTCATATTTTACATATTATAATGTTTTTATCATTTTTATTTGTAAGAATAAATCCAAATGCTTTTCATATCCAATGAATTCTTAGAAATATTTTTAAACTGTTTTTCTATGCTCAAACATATGCATTGGCATCATTTTATATACATTTTAAATATTTAAATAAGGAAATCATGTTACATAAATGGAAAATAGTGATCAAAGTTTTTGCGTGACTGTTTATGAAAGCTATTTCTATCATAGGAAAGCATCTGACAACTCTAGTTTTCTTCATCATTCTAGTAAAACAAGTAGTGAACCAAGTAAAATGTGAATAAAAGAATAATTGTTGAAGATTCAAAGAAATGGAAAGATAGCTCATGTTCTTGGATTGGAAGAATTAATATTCTTAAAATGGCCATATCACCACAAGTAATCGACAAATTTAATGTCAGCCCTATTAAATTACCATGACTTTTTAAAAATTAGAACTTAAATAAATAATCATAAAATTTATATGGAACTGTAAAAGATTGAAAATTGTCAAAGCAAGCAATCCTGAGGGAAAATAATAATAATAATAATAACAAAGCAGGAGACATAACTCTCCCAGACTTCATACAAAAGCAACAGAAATCACAATAGTGTGATATTGGCACAAAAACAGACTTATGCATCAATAGAAAAGAAAGAGAACCAAGAAATAAACTCATACACCTACAATCAATTAATTTTTGACAAAGGCAGCAAGATTATACAATGGGGAAAAGACAGTCTCTTCAGCAAATGGTGTTTGGAAAGTTGGATACTGGCATGTGAATTAGTGAAGTTAGAAGCCACCCTCTTCCATACATAAAAATGAACTCAAATACTTAAATATAAGACATGGCACTATAAACCTGCTAGAAGAGAACATGGGCAAAACATTCTCTGATATAAATCATGCCAATATTTTCTTGGGTCAGTCTTCCAAAACAAAGAAATAAAGACAAAAATAAATAAAAGGGACTTAATCAAACTTACAAGCTTTTGTACCACAATGGGAATCATAAACAAAACAAAATGGCAACCTACAGGCTGGATGAACATATTTGTAAATGATGCAACTGACAGCTGCTTAATTTCCAAAATAGCAAACAGCTCCTACTACTCAACAACAACAGAAAACCCCATCAAAAACGGGCAGAAGACCTAAACAGACATTCCTCCAAGGAAGACAAACAGATGGCCGAGAGATACACGCAACAATGCTCAACAAAACTAATTGTTAGAGAAACGCCAATCAAAACTTCAGTGAGGTACCACCTCACACCAGTCAGAATATCTATCATTTAAAATCCTATAAAGAACAAATGCCAGAGGCCGTGTGGAGGAAATGGAACCTTCCTAAACTGTTGGTAGAAATATAAATGGGTACAGCCACTATTTATGGAAATTCCTCAAAAATCTAAAACTAGAGTTGCCATGTGATCCTGAAATCCCATACCTGGCCATATATCCAGTCAAAATTGCAATCCAAAAAGATACATGCACCACTGTGTTCATAATAGACTACTCACAATAGCCAAGACATGGAATCAACCTAAATGTCCATTAACATATGAATGAATAAAGAAGATGTGGTACATGCATATACTTCTCAGCCATAAGAAAATGAAATCATGCCATTTGCAACAAGATGGATTGATTTAAAGATTATCATACTCTGAGTGAAGTCAGAAAAATATGCCATATGATATCACAAATATGTGGGTTCTAAAATATGACACAAATGAATTCACCTATGAAACAGACTCACAGAGAAAAGACTTGTAGCTGCCTAGCGGAAGGCAGAGATATAGATTGGGAATTTGGGATTAGCAGGAAAAACAAAAAGCAGAGATAATTTTGGCTAAACTGACCTAAAAGAACTTTTGCTGAGGGTAGGCCAGATATCACCTACATCACCTGGGGGAAGGAGAATGAGGAACCGCATACTGTAGAAAATCAAGTATTAAGGATTGGGGGTTCTGGCTAGAATTAGTTCATAGGATTCTTGCTTAAATTGAACAATACAGAGATAAACACAAAAGTCAAAGCCTAGTTGAAAAAGAACTCAGAGGAGTCCGAGTTGGTCAAAGAGAGAATCTTTATCGCCATCTACCAGATTAACTAGCTTTCCAGGTGGTGCAGTGGTAAAGAATCTACCCTCCAATGCAGGAAACAAGGGTTTAATCCCTGGGTCAGGAAGATCCCCTGGAGGAGGAAATGGCAAACCACTCCAGTATTCTTGCCTGGAAAATCCCATGGACAGAGGAGCCTAACAAGCTACAGTCCATGGGGTCGCAGACAAAATGGAGACAACAGCACATACACACTCTCTGGCAGATTAACTATATTCCTATAACGTATTACTGAGTGGATTACTGCAACCATATTACTGAGTGGACTAATATATTTCCATAGTTTCCCAGCAAGGACAGAGATAAACCAAAACTCTTCAGCAGACAAAATTCACAGTGGTAAAGTTAAAATCCTTAAAATGATCTGTATAGCCCTACATCATCTGGTATTTACAATAAACAATTCCAAAGGAAGGATTAAGTGAGTAAATGAGTTGAATATTTCTATTTCATTACTTATGTAATGTCTAAAATAAATTTCAGTTAGGCATTTGAACTTATAGTTGAATTAGATTCACATTCAGCATCAGGAAATGTATAGTCAGACACTTCCTGCTGCTAAACCAACTGAACTTGATTTAGAAAGATATTTCAATAATTGTAAAGGGCTTCATTAGATTAAATATTTGAGTCTTCTTACAAAAACAGGGAATTCTTGAGTAGTTTGCTTTATTTGCCCTCCTGGCATCCATTTTCCCCTTCCTTTTTGTTCTCATTGATAGTCCCTGAAGGTTAGAGGACACAAACTACATTCTTATATTGGACTGGAGGATGTGACCTTCTATTCAAAGAATACAGTAGACCTCTAACTAATTACTACACATCCTTTTCTCAGAGGAGTTTTAATTTCCTGTTTTTAATAGTCTTAAATATTTCAGACACTGCTTTTCTTGATCCTTGCGTGTTTATTGTTTTATCTTTTTCTTATTTTCAGTTCAGTTCAGTCGCTCAGTCATGTCCGACTCTTTGCGACCCCATGAATCACAGCATGCCAGGCCTCCCTGTCCATCACCAACTCCCGGAGTTCACTCAGACTCACGTCCATCGAGTCAGTGATGCCATCCTGCCATCTCATACTCGGTCATCCCCTTCTCCTCCTGCCCCCAATCCCTCCCAGCATCAGTCTTTTCCAATGAGTCAACCCTTCGCATGAGGTGGCCAAAGTACTGGAGTTTCAGCTTTAGTATCATTCCTTCCAAAGAAATCCCAGGGCTAATCTCCTTCAGAATGGACTGGTTGGATCTCCTAGCAGTCCAAGGGACTCTCAAAAGTCTTCTCCAATACCACAGTTCAAAAGCATCAGTTCTTCAGTGATCAGCCTTCTTCACAGTCCAACTCTCACATCCATACATGACCACAGGAAAAACCATAGCTTTCAGTAGACAGACCTTAGTCGGGAAAGCAATGTCTCTGCTTTTGAATATACTATCTAGGTTGGTCATAACTTTTCTTCCAAGGAGTAAGCGTCTTTTAATCTCATGGCTGCAATCACCATCTGCAGTGATTTTGGAGCCAAAAAAAAAAAATAGTCTGACACTGTTTCCACTGTTTCCCCATCTATTTCCCACAGGTCCTTAAATTTCCCTTTGCTGATAGTCTCATTTTCTCATCTTGATTAGATTATTCTGCTATATATCTCTACTGGAGGTTACTCTCTCTAAGCTTTTGATTTTATCTTTCTCTGCTTCTTTCTGTGGACAAGGATTCTTAGATTTAAATTCTTAGATTCTTATGATTAAAAACCGAGGAAGCCATCATAATCAAAGATTTATAACTACTCTCTCTGGCACCATGAGTACACCTGTCCAGCTATAATCTGTGCCAACAAAATAGTCATTCTCTTTTCCAGCTTCTACACACCCAAAGCTAGCAGCCAAACACTGGTATCTATGCTTATTTGCAAGAAGAAAAAAGCAAATATCTTACCAGAGGGGACAGAGAAAGGCCTTAAAATAGCCTACCAATGTTGTGGAAATCCCTCTAGTTTCAAAGGAATATGCACACATGGTTGTGTGGAACAAAATTGTGAGCATTTATTTCCAGAAATGGACATAAAAGCAATTTCTCTCTTTTTTTATCTTAAAACTTTCTGTGCTATTTGTTTATAATGACCGAATATAACACTATAGATATGAAGTCACTTACATTTTAGGCAAAAAAATCAGTTTTTTTTTTTTTTTTTAAGCACATCTGTGAAATCAACTTGTAAGATTTGTGTCTCAGGGCTATAATGCAATGAATAATTGCTAAATAAAATTACTCTGATCTCTCTAAAATTGTCTTAATTAATCTCCTTATAATTAAATCCATGCCATCTCATTACAACAAAAGTAATATGTTTTTGAGGAAGTTTATTCTCTCATAGACAAAAATTTCTTGTTAATTTACAAAGACAAGTCAACAAATGTCTCAAATAATGTTCAGATATCACATTCACATAAGATAATTAGAGATATTTACATGAACTTTTCATAAAGCTATCTCCTCTTTAGAAATGAATTATATAAAAAATAAATAGCATGAATATTCACTAAAATAACTAATAACATTATTTAATGATCTTAATAATTGATTACTGAAGTTCACAAGACTATTTCTAGAGATTTGAATATATTCATTTGTCTCAAATAGTCCTACTTTGTTTTTCACATGAATATTGGCATGGAATATTTTCTTAGGTGTTCAATTTCAAAACTCTTATGATACATTTCTTTTCTTAAAATACCTGCTTTAATATACCATACTAAACATAATTTAAGAAACAATTTCCCCTCCCTTTTCTTCCTTATTTCCTAACCCATCAGTGATTGAACAAAGGCTGAGATTAGGTATAATATTTCTGTAACACAAAATGCAGAAGAGAGAGTGGCAAAATATAAGTCTAGAAAGATGAGCAATGAATAGTTTGTAGGAGACTCCAAGCATCATATGATTATCGTAAATTACTTTATGGCAATGAGGAGCACTTTATTTGAACAGTTTAACTCAGGTGAGGGTACCTTATGTCAACATTTTCATTAGATATACTTAACTATTAAAAAGAACAAAAAGAAGAAAATAAGGAAGATTTTGCAACATACCATGCAAAAACTAATTATTTTGAGTAATAGCAGATATAGAACAAAATGAAAGAAGAAAATAAGTTTGGAAAGTAAGTGGGAGTTAATCTGGTGGCAGTTCAATACTGACATGGATGTGATCTGTTAAGATAAAGGTATCAAGTATGAATGCTGGAAGTACTAGAAGGAATAGTACTGACATATTTTTTAAAAGATAGGAGCTGAATGTTCCTGAAAGAATAAAATTATGGTAGAGTGTGGTGTTAAAAATGATCTCTCGTATCACTCAATATATTATACTAACAGAGTATAGAATTCTGAAAACTATATTCACATGTGAGAGATGCATTTTTTCTTTGCTATTTTCATAATATAAGCTATAAATGTTAAAGTCTTTTATTACCAGAGTAGTGAATCATTAATTGATTCAAAGAAGTTTGCACATATATGGTTATATACAGTAAACATAGCAGTATATATCTTAAAGAGTGAATCATTCTCAAGGAATCAGATGGTGCGGGCTAAGGACTAGAGAATCTGAAATATTGGAAAGGAGCAAAATCAAATAAGAGGTGAATGGAAATAAAATGTTTTAAGTTTCTGGTATTTTCGGGAATGACAAAAATACAAGCTTGTAAAATAATGTTAGTCTTTACTAAATGAAGAATGAAAGTTTTAATTTCTAGAAAATTACTAAATGTAGAACAGGAAAAGTAGAAAGCTATAAATAATCAAAAAGTTTAAGACATGTGATGGTTTGCAGATGACATGATGCTATATATAGAAAATCCTAAAGAGGCCACCAGAAAGCTATTAGATTTCATCACTGAAATCAGTATAATTATAAATTTGTAAAGAATACAAAATTAAAGTACATGGTTGGAAGATTTAAAATTGTTAAAATGATTGTACAACTCAAAGTTTTCTAAAAATTCGCTGTCATCCATATCAAAATATAAAGGGCATTTTTCAGAGAATTAGAAAAAATGATTTTAAAATTGATATGGAAACATTAAAAAATCCAAATAGCCAAAGCAAGCTTGAAAAGATGATCATAACTGGAGGAGTCAGGTTCCTTGAATTTGGACTATACCATAAAGCTACAGTAATCAATATAGTACAATGCTGACCCATAGACCAATGGACCAGAACAGTCAGCTCAGGAATACAATGAGTCACTTATGGCCAATTACTGTATGATGAAGGAAGAATATAAAGTGAAAAAAAAAAATCTCTTCCATAAACGATGCTGGAAGGAAACCATAAATAAAACAAAAAGACAGTCCTCAGAATGGGAGAAAAACTATTTGCAAATAAAGCACTGATGAGGGATTAATCTCCAAAATACACCAACAATTCATGCAGATCAATATTAAAAAAAAAATATGGGCAGAAGATTTAAATTGTCATTTCTCTAAAGAAGAAAGAAGACATACAGATGGCCATAAAGCACACAAAAAGATGCTCTATGTCACCAGTTATTACAGAATTGCAAATCACAACTACAATGAGTTATCACTTCACTTTGATCAGAATGACAATCATCAAAAAATCTATGAAAGATAAATGCTAGATAAAGTATGGAGAAAAGGGAAACCTCCTACACAGTTGGTGGCAATGTAAATTGTTACAGCCACAATGGAAAACAAGTTTAGTTTAAAAATTAAAAATAGTACTTCCATATGACACATCAATCCCACTGCTAGGCATATACCCAAAGAAAACCCAATTCAAAAACTGACATACCTCTCAAGTTCACCACAGCACTACTTACAATAGTCAGGACATAGATGCAACCTAACTGTCCATCAACAGAGGAATGGATAAAGACAATGTGGTACGTATATACAACGGGCTTCCCTGGTGGCTGAGCTGGTAAAGAATCCACCTGCAATGAAGGAGACCTGGGTTCAGTCCCTGGGTTGGGAAGACCCCTAGAAAAGGGAAAGGCTACCAACTCCAGTATTCTGGCCTGGAGAATTCCACTGAAAGTATAGTCCATGGGGGTCACAACGAGTGGGACACAACTGAATGACTCACTTCACATATATACAATGGAATATTACTTCATCATAAAAAAGAACAAAATAATGATATTTCCAGTAATGTGAAAGGAGCTAGAGACTGCCATGCTGAAAGAAGCAAGACACAAAAAAGCAAATATCATATAAATAACTTACATCTGGAATCTAAAAAAAAATATTGTACAAATCAACTTATTACAAAGCAAGAGTCACAGATATAGGAAACAAACTTATGGTTACCAGGGGATAAGTGTGGGGGAGGGGGGATAAACTGGGAGACTGACTACTATATAAAATACAGATAACTAATAAATGACTGTATAGCACAGGGAACTCTACTCAGTGCTCTGCAATCGCCTATATGGGAAAGAATCTTAAAGAGTGGATATATGTATACCTGGTTCACTTGGTTGCACACCTGAAACCAATGCAACATTGTAAATCAGCTATACTCCAATAAGAAATTAATAAATGGTGCTGAGAAAACTGCTGAAGGCTACATGTAAACTAACGAATATTCTTTAAAACCATACATAAAATTAAATTCGAAATGTGTTAATGACAAATGTAAGGCTGGAAAACATAAAATTGCTAAAAGCTATCATCAAAAAAGAATAAAGATAGCAAATGCTAGCAAAAACGTGGAGAAAAGGGAACCCTTGTACACTGTTAGAGGGAATGGAAATTGGTGCAGGGTGGAAACATTTCTCAAAAAATAAAAATAGAACCACCTTATGATTCACAAATCCCACTCCTGGGAATATATCTGAAAAAACACACTCCTTTGAAAGGATGAGTGTATTAGTCACTCAGTCATGTCAGGCTCTTTGACTGTAGCTCACCAGGATCCTCTGTCCATGAAATTCTCCAGGTAAGAATACTTGAGCAGGTTGCCATTCACTTCTCCAGGGGATCTTCCCAACTTAAGGATTGAACCCGAGTCTCCCATATTGCAAGTAGATTCTTTACTGTCTGAACCACCAGGGAATACTTGCACACAAATGTTCGTAGCTGCATTATTTACAATTGCCATATATGGAAACAACCTAAGTGTCCATCAATAGATGGATAAAGAACATATGTGTATATATATGTACGTACACACACATAGAAATATACATAATGAAATACAACTTAGCCCTAAGAAGAATTAAATTTGGTCATTTGCAACAATATGGATGAACTTGGAGAGTATCACGCTAAGGTGAAAGACAGATACTGAATGATATGACTTATATGTTGAACCTAAAAAATAAACTAGTTAATATAACAACTACAAAAAAGAAATAGTATCACAAATCCAGAGAAAAATTAGTGATTACAAGTGGAGAAAGGGAAGAGATGAGAGGCAAGATAGGGGTAGGGAATTAAGAAGTACAAGCAGCTATATATAAAATAGACAAGCTACCAGTATATATTATACAACACAGGGAATATGGTCAATCTTCATAATCATAAATTGAGGATAACCTTCAAAAATTATGAATCACTATGTTGTACACCTGAAACATATATTGCTCATCAACTATACCTCAATTTAAAAACACTAATGTTTCAAAAAAAATACATCTATCATATCAGGGAAAATGAAAAAAAAAATGTCATGGGAAAGTGGGTATGTAGAGCAAGTAAAAAAAATTAAAATCGGATCATAAATGAGAGATGATATTAAATGGAAGGCCACTAAATGCTCTCTATATAATGATGTATTGTATTTGTTAGTCACTGAGTTGTGCAACCCCATGGATGGTACCCCACCAGGCTCCTCTCTTCATGGGATTTCTCAGACAAGAAAATTGGAGTGGACTGCCATTTCTTTGCTGACTCAGGAATCAAACATGCGTCTCCTGCATTGTAGGCAGATTCTTTACCTCTGAGCCACTAGTGAGGTCACCTCAAATATAATTTCACCGCTAAATAAAAGTATGCTGTGAATAATACTTATATCTAAAGAGTTGCTAGGCAGAAAGTTTGAATGTAAAGTAATTGATGGGGAAGGATAAATTAGAAGAATGGGGTTGACATATACACACTACTGTATATAAGATGGGCTTCCCAGATGATGCTCGTGGTAAAGGACCTCCCTACCAATGCAAGAGACCTAAGAGAGCAGATTCAGTCCCTGGGTTGGGAAGATTGCCTGAAGGAGAGCATGGCAACACACTTCAGTATTCTTGCCTGGAGAATCCCATAGACAGAGGACCCTGGGGGGCTACAGTCCATAGGGTCATAAAGAGTGGGACACAACTGAAGCAATTTAGCATGCACACACAAGCGTGTATATCAAATGGATCACTAATAACTATTCCTACTGTGTAGTCCAGGGAACTCTATTCAATATTCTGTAATAACCAACATGGGAGCAGAATCTAAAAAAGAGTGTATATATGTGTAACTGATTCAATTTTCTGTATAGCAAAAAATAACATGACATTTAAGGCCTGTAAATCAACTACACTCCAATAAAATTAAAAAAAAATTGAAATTGATGTTTATAAACACTCTATTGACAAGAAAGCTAATATGTCTATTTTATGCTTTATTGACAACACCAAAACCTTTGACTGTGTGGATCACAATAAACTGTGGAAAATTCTGAAAGAGAAGGGAATACCAGACCACCTGACCTGCCTCTTTAGAAACCTATATGCAGGTCAGGAAGCAACAGTTAGAATTGGACATGGCACAACAGACTGGTTCCAAATAGGAAAAGGAGTATGTCAAGGCTGTATATTGTCACGCTGCTTATTTAACTTATATGCAGAGTACATCATGAGAAACGCTGGGCTGGAAGAAGCACAAGCTGGAATCAAGATTGCCAGGAGAAATATCAATAACCTCAGATATGCAGATGACATCACCCTTATGGCAGAAAGTGAAGAAGAACTAAAGAACCTCGTGATGAAAGTGAAAGAGAAGAGTTAAAAGGTTGGCTTAAAGCTCAACATTCAGAAAACTAAGATCATAGCATCTGGTCCCATCACTTCATGGAAAATAGATGGGGAAACAGTGGAAACAGTGGCTGACTTTATTTTTTGGGGGCTCCAAAATCACTGCAGATGGTGATTGCAGCCATGAAATTAAAAGACGCTTACTCCTTGGAAGGAATGTTATGACCACCTAGATAGAATATTCAAAAGCAGAGACATTATTTTGCCAACAAAGGTCCGTCTAGTCAAGGCTATGGTTTTTCCAGTGGTCATGTATGGATGTGAGCGTTGGACTCTAAAGAAAGCTGAGTACTGAAGAATTGATGCTTTTGAAGTGTGGTGTTGGAGAAGACTCTTGAGAGTCCCTTGGACTGCAAGGAGATCCAACCAGTCCATTCTAAAGGAGACGGACTGAGTGTTCATTGGAAGGATGGATGTTGAAGCTGAAACTCCAATACTTTGGCCACCTGAGGCAAAAAGCTGACTCATTTGAAAAGACTGATGCTGGGAAAGATTGAGGGCAGGAGGATAAGGGGAGGACAGAGGATGAGATGGTTGGATGGCATCACCGACTCAATGGACATGGGTTTGGGTGCACTCTGGGAGTTGGTGATGCACAGGGTGGCCTAGTGTGCTGCAGTTCATGGGGTCACAAAGAGTTGGACATGACTGAGTGACTGAACTGAACTGAAATGATCATTATATGCAGGGAAAATTTAAACTATAAACAAATGGTAGTTTATAAAGTTGAAATATTCAATCCATCTAATCTAACCACTTGGCACTTTATAGCATGGTTTCAAAATATATAAAGAAAGAAACAAATTAGGAAAGAGAAAAAAAAAGAAAGGAAGCCTTCATTCATATTGATTTAAGCATACTCTATCACATATGATAGAACATGTGTACACAAAATATAGATAAAATATCAGTAAATATATGAAAGATTTGACAACATTAACAATAGAATCCCCCTTACACACCACTTTATTGCCCACATATGCAGTAAACACTCTTTTCATGCATATAAAACACTTAAAAATTCATCATTCTTGGTGTTACCAACCCCAAACTATGTGTGTGTGTGTGCAGGGGTCATCCACACCAAAACAAGCAGTTCTCAGGATGACAGCAGGATGCCCTGCACTTCAGCTCAATTCTGACACTTTCCATCTACTTGAGCCAGTACGAGATTTCATAGGTTAAGGTCTGGTCTTGTAAGACCTCCCTGCTGCAACACACAAAGACCCCCATAGACATACACACTTCAGACACCAGTCACAAGCCTAAGTCATTATGTGTTTCTGACTGACAGGCTATGAACAGAGATTCTCAAGGAATCCCATCCTCAGGCTTAATGAATTTCTTTGTGTATCAGAACTCAGAGGAATACTTTACTTACTATATTACCAATTTATTATATAAGGGTGTGACTCAGGAAGAGCCAGACAAGAGAGAAGCATAGGACAAGACATGGAGAAGGGACCTGGAGCTTCCATCCTTCTACAAACATGACCCTCTCCCAGCACCTCATTGTGTTCACCAACACAACTCTCTGAAGCTCATCATTTTTTTTTTTTTAATTTTTAGGGAGGCTTCTTTATGCAGCCATGATTGATGAAATCATTGAACATCAATTCAACTTTCAATCCCTCTCCTCTACCTTGAGGTAGACTTAAATTTCTAACCCTCTAATCACATGGTTGGTTTGCTAGGCAACCAATCCTCATTTGTAAGTGGAATCCAAACCTCATCTTATTAACATAACAAAAGAAACCTTAACAAAATCATAACAAAAGAGATGGGAATACCAGACCACCTTACCTGTTTCCTGAGAAACCTGTCCACAGGTCAAGAAGCAACAGTTGGAACCAGACATGGAACAATAGACTGGTTCAAACTTGGGAAAGGAGTACATCAAGGTTGTATATTGTCACTCTACTTATTTAACTTGTATGCAGAGCACATCATGCGAAAAGTCAGACTAGATAAGGCACAAGCTGGAATCTAGATTGCCAGGAGAAATATCAGTAACCTCGGATATGAAGATGACATCACCCTATTGGCAGACATTAGAATCTTGAGTCTCTTCCTGCAGCTGCCTGGGTTTTAAGAAGCACTTTGATAAAATTAAAATCTTGTAGGTTAATTTTTAGTATTTCCAAAAGAGTAAAATGGGATGAGTATAATGCCTGAATATTTGAGGATAGAGTCACAATTGTAAACAGAAACCTGTGCTTTAGCAAATATTATTTTATAAGAGCATGTCTTCCATTCTGATCTTTAGAATGTGCTTACATAATGGTGTGGCAAGTAGGAAAACTAATTGTTGACAGTACAGATGATCTCTTTAACCTAGAGTTACAGCAGAGCTTTCTTTATAACTTCTATTTTCAACATGCCTAGAAAGCATGGTAAAATTAAATAATAAACATAACTGTCACAGGTGTCTTGCCAAATAAAACAAGGCATATTATTACTGATGCCAGATAATTTAAATGAATTTTCAAACTGAGAAAATAAAAGAGTTTCTGTAAAAGTAGACAGCTTTTGAATGAGTATGCCAAGAATCTATACTCTAGTTTCCTTGGCATGATAAAGGTTTCCTAAAATCGCTCATTTGTTTTGTCATTCAGTCATCAATGATGTATGGAGTTTCTACTACATGCAAGGTCCTGTGATGTGTGGTCATACAAATGATCAAAAGAGACAAAGTTCCCCGCCCTCATGGCATTTACATTCTGGTGGAGAGAAACTGACCCCCCAAAGAGGCATAATTGCTAAGAAAATTGTAGATTACATTGGAAGGTGATAATTAATATGGAGAGAAAACATAAAGCAAGAAGAGGAAGGACTGGACGTGAAACAATTTTGGGGGACAAACAGTCTTGGGAGACAGGAAAAATTGTACAAGCTATTGTACAATTTCTAAAACAGCAACCGATATAAAGTGTTGTCTTTTTCTCATAGCCAGGATATAAGGATACGGAAACCAAGATTCTGACCAAGGTTAGAAATATGAGTGTGATGTGTGAAGAAGCAAAGAAAGACCAGAGTGGTTAGAGTTTTATTCAAGAGTAGATGGGCATATGGGTAGAAGCCAGATTCTGTTGGGCCATACCAGGGCTTCCCAGGTGGTGCTAGTGGTAAAGAACCCATCTGTTAATGCAGGAGATGTAAGAGACATGGACTGCATATCTGGGTTGGAAGATTCCCCTGAAGAAGGACATTCTCCATCCACCCATTCTTCACCCACTACAGTATTCTTGTCTGGAGAACCCCATGGACAGAGGAACTTAGTGGGCTACAGTCCATAGGGTCCCAAAGAGTGGGACAAGTCTGAAGAGACTTAGTAAGCATGCATACCAGGTTTGGATTTTATTCTACATAAAATCAGAAGCTGCAGAAACACTTTGAGTAGGTAAGTAAAATGTTAGTATTTGGATATTGAAAATATCCTTTTAAATGGCTGGTGTAGAATTGGGCTAAGATAGAACAAGTAAGAGGATTAAGGGATTATTGCAGCAGCGATGGAAACTGATGTTAGTGTCCTGGGATGTTCTACTGAAGGAAGAGTTGAAGAAATAAGAGACAAAAAATATTCTTATAGATGGGATGCTGCAGATGAAGGAAAAGGAAGTGGAAATAAGGCACAGCTCCAAGTTTTCCAGTTTGAAAATCTAGGCAGACAAATCTGAAATTTTTAAGATAAACACAATATGACATAATAGGGATGGAAATATTGTGATCTGATATAGATAAACCATGATAAATATTTAAGATACATTTAGTTGTAGACGAATCTGAGACTTTAAAAAGGAAATGCCAATTACTTAGATGGATACAAGATTAGAAATCCCATGAGATACAAAATTTGCTTGTAACATGTATAAGTGTATTTTTAGTTTTTAATCTATGGGAATGAACAGAGAGACAAAAATGAGTCAGAAAAATTCCTTCATCAATTCAAGTAGAGGATTTGAATCTACAAAAGAAACCCCCTAAATCTTTACTGAGATAAAGATGGAGACCAAGAGGAAAAGAAGAAAAATGAGGAAGAGAGAGAAGAGGAAGGAGGAAGGGAAAGAAATTTGATGCAATAAGATAATGGAAGTTAGAAGAATACTCTTGTGAAGGAGGGGGTGGTTTTGGGTTTAATGTTCTTAACCAACTCAGTAAGGATCACTGGAAATCTACATGGATTTTTTTTTTTTTTTCATGGTACCTGACATAAGTCAGTTGTAACCCTAAAAAATGCATTATTCAGTGGGCTGGTTTGGAACCAAACTGAAGTAGACTGAATTATGAATGAGAAGTGAAGGAGTGGCAATGTTTCTTAAGATACTTTTTTAAAGAGCTAGATAATATATAATTTTAAAAAAAACTGCAGCAACAATTAGAGGGAAACATGGGACAAAGGAATGATAGTATTTGGTCTCTTGATGTAATTCACTGATCCCTGAGAAATTTTATTCATTACACATTTTTTTTTTTTTTTAGCTAGGGAAGACTGTATAGTAGTTAAGGGTAAGTGTTTTGTAGTTAAACAGCTGGAACAGATCTTGAATAAGACACTTAACCACCCTAAAACTCAAGTTCTTTATCTGTCATATATTTATCATGTTTACCACACAGCTTCTTGCTAGGATAAATGTGAGAATGTATGTGGAACATTTAGCACAGACCTTGATAAATGGTAAATGTTTAACAAAGTTTGATTGTCTGTTATTATCTTTATTACTATTTTCCTTCTGTTTAACATGGCAAGTAACTGGTCAACGCAACATACAACTTAGGATAAACTTAGAAGAACCTATCTTTGATTAAATCTTTTATGATCTTTTCAGAGCACTTGAAATTATTTTGTCCATAATTCTTTTATTGGAGTTGGGACCATTGTTTTGAACATAGAATGGTTCAATCTTGAAATTTAAAAAAAAAAAAAAAAGTGAAATCGCTCTTCACTCTTTGCGACTCCATGTACCCCAAGCCTACGAGGCTCTTCTTGAAATAAGGTTGAATTGATTCTACAGATGACCACGAGAGGGCAAAAGAGAGTCAAGCAATATCTGAGAAGAAATACACAATTGGACTAGTCTTTGATGCTGGTACAGGTTTCCTTTGAAGAGTGTGAAGGAAATATTTATTCAGTGTGTAATGTGTCAGTGTTACATGAATTGACATGCATTATTTTATTTATTAACTTCAATAATTTAGACAGATACTTATCTCACTTCATTTTATAAGTGAGGAAACTCAGACAAAAATGTTTAGGAATTTATCTAATTATCATAGAGCTAATATTGAAGCTGTTGAAGAAATATCACACCAGAACTACTGAAAAAATAGAAATTATTTTTTTTCTGATACTACCACCAGTAATAGCGGAAGAAACATAGACTAAGCACCATTTCACAAAGATGATTGAAAATATGGATTATGAAATTAAAAAAATAACTTTTTAAATGTATAGTTTTTTCTAAGCTAAACATTATGATGCTTCATTTTGTAATATGGTCGATTGATAAGAAAATCACTAAATTAACAATATGATAAACAAACAAAGAATAAAACAGAAAATGATAAATATCAAAGTATTAACTCCAAACATAGGTATGCAGTTTTACATATCATAGTTCTCCTTTTGTGAAATAAGCCCCAATATCCAACATCTTTATGTACCAAGATACACATTCCAACATTATTTAGGAGGTGAAGACTTAGAAATAGTTTAAGTACCCCAAAATATAGAAATTTCTTCAAGATACCTCAGGATAGTCTGTACTATACAGCTATGAAATCAATACTTGAAAGTGTGAAAGTGAAAGTTGCTCAGTCATGTCCTACTCTTTGCAACCCCATGGAATGCAGTCCATGGTATTTTCTAGGCCAGAATACTGAAGTGGGTAACCTTTTCCTTCACCAAGGTATCTTCCCAACCCAGGGATTGAACCCAGGTCTCCCACGTTGCGGGTGGATTCTGAGCCACAAGGGAAGCCCAAGAATACTGGAGTGGTGAATAAAACCAGGTTAAAGAGCATCCAGTGATAGAGAAGAAGTACAGAATAAGAATTGAAGTGCAACTTGTGGTCTTTCCACTCATTTTTGTCCTTTATTTATTTCAATTTTTGTTTCCTCATCTTCCATGAACGTGAAAATCTTTTGTGAATAAGAAAAATCTATAACTTTGACAATAAAACATACTTTAGAACTCATATGGATTTGATACAATTTAAGCATATTTGTGTGTGTTTCTATTTTCAGGACAGAATTTCACAGGCCTTATAATACAGATGTCTGGAATTTTCTGCTATATTCTATTCAAGTTCCTAGAGCAATATTTCTGAAAAATCCTGAATTTGACTGGAAGCAATCTTATGATTTATTATCCAGCATAAAAGTTGTTACAATGTCTAATTTGACAAAGAGGTAACCACTCTAAGGTTTTATAACATTATATCTTCTCTCTGACTGAGGGTACACATCTGAACTTTAAGAAATATAAATCAACCTTCATTGTTTTAGAAGACTTTGGCTATGAACTGCACAAAATCAGTACTCATCAAATACATATTGAATAATTTGTTACAGAGAGTGCTTTGATAAACATGATTCAGGGGATGGGGATGGGGCAGTTTTGATAGAGAAGTTTTACTGTTACTCAATATCTCATATGAAAATATAGGCTTCCCTGGTGGCTCAGATGGTAAAGAATCCACCTGCAATGCAGGATACCTGGATCCAGGTTCAGTTCCTGGGTGGAGAAGATCCTCTGGAGAAGGGAATGGCTGCCCACTCCACTATTCTTGCCTGGAGGATTCATTCCATGGACAGAAGAGCCTGGTGGGCTACAGTCCATGGGGTGGCAAAGAGTTGGACATGTCTGAGTGACTAACACTTTCAACATATTTTATGAAAATATCTGTGGTGAATTACATTTATAGGATATTCAGATTTTGAAACCATTCTCCTCACATGAATATGGTGGCATAGATGGGAAATGGACATATGGCATGTAGAATAAAGTGTTAACTCTTTTACAAGAAAATCATGGTCTTAACAGTCTAGACTCAGCCTAACTTTATATTTTTACCTCAGTTGGTGAAGCTTAGGGGAAAAAATTAGATCTTAACTAGATTTCCTGTATATTTTTCCAAGAAAATTTTTTTGTTGTTATTAAATTTTACTAATAAAAATCATGTAAATAAAATTATAATATAAAATATACTATGTGGTTATAAGTAATGATATTTCTTCTATATTGAAATGACAAAGTGAAAAAGGAATAAGAGGATTCCGAATCTAGTAGAGAATGCACGATCTACAAAAAATATTATTTAACTTAGTAAATAAACACTAAACATGTTCAGACTACATGTATATCAAGTCCTTCACGTTTTTATTTATTATTCTTGTAAAGAATCAGTATTAATTAATTACTTGCATTCCTATTTTAATGTTCCCTGGAGGAAGCATATGCAAAAATTAAAACCCTAAGCTTCTTCAAATCATCTCTTTCAGATGTAATTATTATCAGAAATGATTTTGATAAGAATAGAAAGTTAATACTATTCAATGGCCAAATTTCCTTATTACTCATCACTCCAATATGGTTCTATTAATAATTCTCTTTCAGAGACTTTACTTTCCAAACCTTAGGAAGGAAATATGAATTGTGGGTCTCTGGTACCTCTGCATATTATGTGTTTCTATTCCTGAAAGCTCAACATCATCTCTAATCTGTCTGGGATACAATCAGGTCTGATTACCAAACAATAGATACTCATTAAATGTTCTCCGTTTCCAGGCAACCACAACTGTCAATCACTCAGTGGAGAAAGCACAGAAGCTTTTCCAAATAGTCTTTTTAAAAAATCCTTAAATAATCATTTTCTTTCTGTGAACATCATTTTCAGGTACTTTTTAGTTCAGGACTAGATTTTTGTAATTTTGTCTCATAATTGATGTTCTTACCTTCAATCTCTTCCTTTTTATTCTTCTTAAAAATTAAATATCCTTTTTCTTACTGATTTTAATATTCCATATATATATATACAATTACTCTTATTCATATACTCTTATTATTTGTTAACCAACTCTATCAGCAACTATAGTCAGTTTCTTAAAGCTGTGAACATTTTTGTTACATCTAAAATATCTGCAGTATAATAAGTACTCAATAATGATTGTTGCAGGGGATGGATGAGTATGACGATGAATGGACAATAACTGAAATATAAGGTCCCTTTCTTAGTGTTGTAGCCACACGTACTGGAAAACAAACTTACAGAGAAGGACAACACAGATGGTGGAGTGCAGTTTATTACACTGGCAGCCCCAAGGCAGAGTCTCCTCTTAGCCAAGTACCCTGACTGACTTTTGTGAAAACCTTATATACCTTAAGTGTACTTTTAAGCCCACATCCCCAAATTCTTTAAACATAGCCTGGAAAGTGCTAAAGGGAGATACAACCAGTTTACAGCCATGATTCATAATTAGAAGGGTCAGCTGGTTATACATTGTAGCCTACACCAATGGGTGTAGAAGATTACAAAGGCGCTTGACTACACAGAGGATTATTACATTCTTTCTGGCAACAGGAAATCTTGGTATGGAATCTGGTGTTTATCAGTCTGGGAGGCCATTTTGGCCAAAGGTATATTATCCCCATGGTTCAGTTCAGTTCAGTTCATTTCAGTCGCTCAATCATGTCTGATTCTTTGCAATCCCATGAATCGCAGCATGCCAGGCCTCCCTGTCCATCACCAACTCCCAGAGTTCACCCTAACTCATGTCCATCGAGTCGGTGATGCCATCCAGCCATCTCATCCTCTGTCATCCCCTTCTCCTTCTGCTCCCAATCCCTCCCAGCATCAGAGTTTTTTCCAATGAGTCAACTCTTCGCATGAGGTGGCCAAATACTAGAGTTTCAGCTTTAGCATGATTCCTTCCAAAAACACCCTGGACTGATCTCCTTTAGAATGGACTGCTTGGATCTCCTTGCAGTCCAGGGACTCTCAGGAGTCTTTTCCAACACCACAGTTCAAAAGCATCAAATCCTTGGGGCTCAGCTTTCTTCACAGTCCAGCTCTCACATCCATACATGACTACTG
Organism: Capricornis sumatraensis; assembly: GCF_032405125.1. NCBI lineage: Eukaryota > Metazoa > Chordata > Mammalia > Artiodactyla > Bovidae > Capricornis > Capricornis sumatraensis. Next base: position 68,946,819 of record NC_091079.1, read on the forward strand.
GAAAAACCATAGCCTTGACTAGATGGACCTTTGTTGGCAAAGTAATGTCTCTGCTTTTGAATATGCTATCTAGGTTGGTCATAACTTTCCTTCCAAGGAGTAAGCATCTCTTAATTTCATGGCTGGTATTACGAACTGCAGTGATTTTGGAGCCCCCCAAAAATAAAGTCTGACACTGCTTCCACTGTTTCCCCATCTATTTTCCATGAAGTGATGGGACCAGATGCCATGATTTCATTTTCTGAATGTTGAGCTTTAAGCCAACTTTTTTTTTTTTTTAATTCACACAAATTTTAAGCCAACTTTTTCACTCTTCTCTTTCAGTTTCATCTAGAGGCTTTTTAGTTCCTCTTCACTTTCTGCCATAAGGGTAGTGTCATCTGCATATCTGAGGTTATTGATATTTTTCCCAGCAATCTTGATTCCAGCTTGTGCTTCTTCCAGCCCAGCGTTTCTCATGATGTACTCTGCATATAAATTAAATAAGCGGGGTGACAATATACAGCCTTGACGTACTCCTTTTCCTATTTGGAACCAGTTTGTTGCATGTCCAGTTCTAACTGTTCCTTCCTGACCTGAATAAAGGTTTCTCAAGAGGCAGGTCAGGTGGTCTGGTATGCCATCTTTTTCAGAATTTTCCACAGTTTATTGTGATCCACACAGTCAAAGGCTTTGGCATAGGCAATAAAGCAGAAATATATGTTTTTCTGGAACTCTCTTGGCTTTTTCCATGATCCAGCGGATGTTGGCAATTTGCTCTCTGGTTCCTCTGCCTTTTCTAAAACCAGCTTGAACATCTGGAAGTTCATGGTTCACGTACTGCTAAAGCCTGGCTTAGAGAATTTTGAGCATTACTTTACTAGCATGTGAGATGCAATTGTGTGGTAGTTTGAGCATTCTTTGGCATTGCCTTTCTTTGGGGTAGGAATGAAAACTGACCTTTTCCAGTCTTGTGGCCACTGTTGAGTTTTCTAAATTTGCTGGCATATTGAGTGCAGTACTTTCACAGCATCATCTTTCAGGATTTGAAATAGCTCCACTGGAATTCCATCACCTCCACTTGCTTTGTTCTTAGTGATGCTTTCTAAGGCCCACTTGACTTCACATTCCAGGATGTCTGGCTCTAGGTGAGTGATCACACCATTGTGATTATCTGGGTCGTGAAGATCTTTTTTGTACAGTTCTTTTGTGTATTCTTGCCACCTCTTCTTAATATCTTCTGCTTCTGTTAGGTCCATACCATTTCTGTCCTTTGCTGAGCCTATCTTTGCATGAAATGTTCCCTTGGTATCTTGGGATTTTTATCTTGAAAAGATCTCTAGTCTTTCCCATTCTGTTGTTTTCCTCTATTTCTTTGCATTTACCGCTGAGGAAGGCTTTCTTATCTCTCCTTGCTATTCTTTGGAACTCTGCATTCAGATACTTATATCTTTCCTTTTCTCCTTTGCTTTTTGCTTCTGTTCTTTTCACAGCTATTTGTGAGACCTCCCCAGACAGCCACTTTGCTTTTTTGCATTTCTTTTCCATGGGGATGGTCTTGATCCCTGTCTCCTGTACAATGTCACAAACCTCCATCCATAGTTCATCAGGCACTCTATCTATCAGATCCAGTCCCTTAAATCTATTTCTCACTTCCACTGTATAATTATAAGGGATTTTATTTAGGTCATACCTGAATGGTCTAGTGGTTTTCCCTACTTTCTTCAATTTCTGAACAGTATGAACAGTATGATAAGGCAAAATGATAAGACACTGAAAGAGGAACTCCCCAGGTCAGTAGGTGCCCAATATGCTACTAGAGATCAGTGGAGAAATAACTCAGGAAGAATGAAGGGATGGAGGCAAAGCAAAAACAATACCCAGTTGTGGATGCTACTGGTAATAGAAGCAAGGTCTGATGCTGTAAAGAGCAATATAGCATAGGAACCTGGAATGTTAGGTCCATGAATCAAAGCAAATTGGAAGTGGTCAGACAGGAGATGGCAAGAGTGAATGTCAACATTCTAGGAATCAGCAAACTAAAATGGATTGGAATGGGTGAATTTAACTCAGATGACCATTATATCTACTAGTGTGGGCAAGAATCCCTTAGAAGAAATGGAGTAGCCATCATTGTCAACACAAGAGTCTGAAATGCATTATTTGAATGCAATCTCAAAAATGACAGAATGATCTGTGTTCATCTCCAAGGCAAACCATTCAATATCACAGTAATCCTAGTCTATGCCCCAACCAGTAATGCTGAAGAAGCTGAAGTTGAACGGTTCTATGAAGACCTACAAGACCTTTTAGAACTAACATCCAAAAAAGATGTCCTTTTCATTATAGGGGACTGGAATGCAAAAGTAGGAAGTCAAGAAACACCTGGAGTAACAGGCAAATTTGGCCTTTGAATATGGAATGAAGCAGGGCAAAGACTAATAGAGTTTTGCCAAGAAAATGCACTGGTCATAGCAAACACCCTCTTCCAACAACACAAGAGAAGACTGTACACATGGGCATCACCAGATGGTCAACACTGAAATTAGATTCTTTGCAGCCAAAGATGGAGAAGCTCTATAGTCAGCAAAAACAAGACTGAGAGCTGACTGTGGCCCAGATCATGAACTCCTTATTGACAAATTCAGACTTAAATTGAAGAAAGTAGGGAAAACCACTAGACCATTCAGGTATGACCTAAATCAAATCCCCACGGCTACTAGGCACATAGTCCAAAGCTCACTGAACGTGCAAGATGAAATTCCCTTCTTTTTCAAGATGGAGTCAGCTTGGCCTGTTCCTTTCCTACCTCATTGTCCCCCCATCCCCCGGTGGTCTCAACTTCCAGTGTGAGCATCACTCATCGGGATGGACTGAATTTTAGGTTTCCTGGTATATATGTGGGTAAATTAAGTCAGACTCTGTGATACAAAGTTAATAACACATTGGAGAATACAGGGTCCACACAGAATCAACAGAACATCTGTAACACTGGTTAATATAGTTTTTCACCAATCACCCTTTACCCATGATAGAATAGAAGTCCAAAAAGGAAGATTATCATCAGACATAGCTTTTACCTAACTTTTCATGTTATCTAGGGCAGCTGATATATTGCCAGATAAATCAGGAATATATACATAACATTCAACTTTAATTATAGCACAGGTCCCTCCTTGTGCTGAAATTATGTTTAGTCTCAAGATGATACTGGCAAGTCCATGTAGCCACAGTTGATAGTAGAGCTTCATCTCTTCTTCTTTAAGATGATCTTCATTTCATGGGGACCAGGGGGTCCTTTTGTGTAGTCTATTTGGCATCCTCTGGGTCTGTATGTTATGCTTTCTTTACCCTTGAGTGGTGGATCCAGGGAGTGACACCTGTAACTTTAACTGTCATAGGGGTGGTTAGAACAACAGTATATGGACCCTTCCAATGTGGGGCCAAGGAGTCGTATTTCCAGTCCTGGACCCTCACCTGATCACCAGACACAAATTCCTGAATCTGTTCCCCAAGGGGGAACAGCACCCTTTCTTGTTCAAACTTAGTTACCTGATTTATTGCCTTACCTAGTTCCATCTGCTCTGAAATCTCATCCCCCCCCTTACCTGAGGCAAATTTGTTGACACCTGTTTTATTATAGGAGGGTGTCTCCCATACACAATTTCATATGGAGAATAGCCATGGGACCATGGAGTCATCCTGAGTCTGAGCAGAGCTGTCGGAAGCAAGTCCGCCCAGGAGCAGTCAGTTTCTGTGATCCACTTGGAGAGGATCTCTTTAAGTGTCCAGTTGGTTCGTTCCACCATCCCAGAACTCTGGGGCTTATATGCCGTATGTAATTTCCACTTGATATTTACAGTTTTACATACCTGTTGAATTAATTAAGTCGGCTACAAAAGCAGGGCTGTTGTCTGATCCTATACTGGTTGGGAACCTGAATATAGGGATTATTTCTCGATGCAGACAGTGAGTCACTTCATTTGCTTTTTCAGTTTGGGTGGGGAAGGCCTCCACCCATTCTGAGAAGGTACATACTATGACCCATAAATAACTATGGTGTTGGCAGGGTTTCATCCCAGTAAAGTTCACTTCTAAATGTTCAAAATGTAGAGTGCCTTTTTACTGTATTCCTGGAGGTTTTTGTTTATGTCCAGGAGCAGCATTGACCTGTGAGCAAGCAGAACAGTTCCAGGATTCCATTCTTCATAAGGAGGAAAGTCGTGGAATTAAGAAATATTTTCAAATTAATTCTTCCATTTTGTCATGTCTCAAGTGAGTTGTCTGGTGAACCTGAGATACCAGTGTGGGGGCTAATGCCTCGGGTACCAGTAACCTGCCATCCGGCAGTTCCTAGCAATGTTTTTCATTTTTGGTGGCCCTTTCTGCTTCAGCCAGCTGGTCTTGGGCTGGGGTATACTGTGGGAGAGTCAAAGTTAACTCAGGCATTTTTGAGAGTACAAAGGTTCTGATAGATCCCCCACCAGTGGCCCCCAAATTTCTCAGCCACACGTTTTTCAGCTTTATCTGCTAGGTCGTTTCTCTGTGCTTGTGGGGTGTTTTCCTTCTGGTAACCCCAACAATGCATCACTGCTGCCTTTTCATGTTCCCATACAGCATCTAATAGACTCAAGATTTCTTCTTTGTTTTTTAATGTCCTTTCCGTTGGCTGTCAGACCTCTCTGTTTATATAAAGCTGCCGGCGTCCAGCCCCCGCAGGATCCAGGGGAACCTGAAGGAAAAACGGCGTCGGCGGATGATTTAGAGAGAGAGATAAAAGGAAAGAATATTATAGATGAGGAAATAGACGAGAGAAAGAGGCTGATATTTCTTGGTTTACATAGAAAGCCAATAAAACTTCGAGACAAGAAGTTTGCCCTGTTCACCGAGGCCACAGGTGCCTTCCTGGTCTCCCAAGGGAGTGAAGATGCAGAACGTCTTCCCGTTCAGGTCTTAGAAACCCGGGCAGATAAGTGAACGCAGGGAGCTTCTATGCTCCAAGAGATCAGCCTGAAAAAAGAAAGTAAGAGAGAAAAAAGAGAAAAAGGAAAAACACGGGGTGACCAAGCTTTTTCAAGCGAGGCCCATTGTTTTTATTTTCAAAAGGGTCTTTAATACCTTTACTTGTACATAGAGGGAAATGAAAGATGCAAAATCATACAGAGTCAGCCCAAACATTACATCTGTTTTGTCTTTATCGAAACCAGGATTTTTCTGCAAACCTTTCTCATAAACAATGTTGTGTACATTATCTTTTGGCCTTGGAGGCCTATGAACATTTTATAACCCTCTTTTGATAAAGGCTTCTCAACCAGAAAACTTATTTTTCCCTGAAATGTTTTTTCTTATATTTCTAATCTATGTCAGCCTCAAAAAGTATTAAACAAGTTACATTTCTCATGGAGTAAAGGTGCAGTAAGTTACAAGAAAGAACCAATTAGCTCAAAAGTCTGATGTGGTTAATTTCAAGGCTACACTTGTTTTTTTTTACTTTCCAATTATGTTAACTAATGCACTCCCAGGTGCACAGTGGATAAGAGATATGGGAACTTAGCAACAAGCATTGGCCCAATAATGAAATCCTACATTAACACTACTTCAATAACTTTTAACTCTTTGAAAGGCTCTATGTTTTAAGCTTTCCATGCCTCTCACAGTTGGAAGGATGTAAATAATCACATGTGTAGCTGTAAGAGTCTGGATATATCTGCCAAGCAAACTAAAATGCTAACAAAGGGGTTTTGATTGGAAATATTCTTCTCATGTCCAGGAGACCTATTAGCTATAGCCCTAAGTTAATTTTCTCCAGAGAAAGGTGATCAGGGTTAGCCCCCTGTTAATGTCAGAGGAGTTAGTGAAAGTCATAAAATAGTAAAACGGACAGATTCTGGTTTGGGGGGTAGATACTCGAGAAAGCCTGGGGAGCCCATTGAGTTCTGAAGCCTTGCTTAACAGTTCTCTTCCACATGACTTTGTCACGGGTGGGATCTCCTGTGGTGGCTTCCGGCATAAAGCCCCATGTACATGTAAAGTAGCAAAAGCATACCTGGAGTCTTTATAAACGTTTGTCTTCTTATTTTTTGACAGCTAGAAGGCCCAAATTAGAGCATATAGTTTGGCCTGTTGAGCAGGGCAGCGTGATGGCAAAGAGCTAGCCTCAACAGTGGTTTCTTCTGTGACTACTGCATATCCCAAGAGTCGTTGTCCTCATTTCACCAGGCTGGTACCATTGGTGTACAGGACCAAATCTGGGTCCAGGATTGGCTGGTCTCTCAAGTCAGGTCAGCTGGCATAAACTTCTAGGATTTCCTTGCAATTATGTGAGGGCCCACCTTCTCTGACAGGAAGGAGAGTGGCTGGATTCAGGGCCTGTCAAGGCTCAATAGTAACATGGTGGTTCTCACGTAACAGTCCCTGGAACTGAGTAATCCGAGATGTTGACAGCCATTTATGGGGGTCCCCTCACAGGAGAGTGTTGACCCCATGCGGGACTTTCATGATAAAATCTTGTCCCAGAGTCAACTTGGTTGTCTCCCAGACCAGTAAGGCAACCTCAACAACTTCCTGTAAGCATCCCTGCCACCCAGTGGCAACATTGTCCAGCCGTTTCAAGAGATAAGCCACGTGTCTGTCCCATGTCCCCATAGTCTGGACAACACTCCCATATCCACCTTGTCCTTTTCAATTACATAAAGAGTAAACAGCTTAGAAAGGTCTGGCAGGCCCAAGGCAAGTACTGACTTTATTGTACCGGGTTTGAGTTACCACTGGAGCTTGTTGTTTTGCAAGCCCAGGGGGATTGTCTTCCACCCAGACCTCAGGGAATTGTTGAATTAACTCTCCTTTTCTCTCTCTCAACTGTTTAGCCCATCCAGTTTCCCTTCCGGGAGATCATGCAACCTCCATTCATCTTGAGGAGTTACCAAGAAGGAGAGTAAATAGGTGGTTGAGCCCACTCAAAGAGTGGGTCTTTCTTGGTGATGGGAAGGTCACTTATGCACACAATTTAAACAATAAGTCTCTTCTCAACAAAGGTATTGCACATCCAGGGATATATAAAAATTCATGAGTCACTTGGTGTCCCCCATCTGACATTTTTGGGGTAGGCTTAAGACACAAAGACTGCACTTATCACCATCTGAGACCCATCGACCTCTGGATCTTTTGGCGTATGAAGTCTACACGCCTCGCACAGTCTTTGGTAGAACCCAGAGGGTGATTTAGTTTCCCTTTGAATCACTTCAGAGGGTTTTACCATATTCATAGGTTTCTGGGTCCCCTTCTTGAGGCCTTGTAAAATAGCCATCCTATATCTCTTCAGGCACCCCCCACCCCTTCCTGTGTGTTATAGTCCCAGTTGGGCCTCCCATGGGGTGTGGCTCGTTCTGCCCACCACTGTGTGTTTGCAGTACCCACAGGTGCCATTTCTCTTAGCCATTTTTGGGCCTCAGTTAGGATACTGTCTCTTTCCTCAGTGCTGAAAAGGGAGACTAGTAGTTGGAATATGGCATCCCATGTAGGGCAGTGGGCTCGAAAAATAGTCTCCATTAGCCTAATCATGGCTTGTGGCTCCCCCGAGTATGGTGGAGTGTGTCTCTGCCAGTTTTACATACCCGTAGAGGAAAATGGCTGGTAATAATAGGTTACAGGGAGCTGATGGTAGTGCCCCCATGCATCCTGAACCGGAGGCTGTTGTACCTCTCTAAGGGGCACCTGTAGTGGGGTTCTTTACCTCTGTTCCTTGGAAAAGCACAGTCTCTGTCTAATTCCTGTGTTTTCTTCCCACTTCCCATCAGTACTCATGGGAAACGTGGTTACACTCTAGGAGGTTAAGTTGAGGTGGAATCCTGGGGGTGTTCTCCATTGCTGGGAGCCTGCTGAAACAGGGGCTCTATGATCTCCGGGAGAGCTGGTGGAGGAGCAGCGGCTGCTGCAGGAACTCCACCTGGCCCTGCATTGGGCATTAAGGCGGCCTCTGGTCCTGGTGGAACACTGGGCAGTAGGCGTGTCATCATCCATTATGGGGGAGGGAACAGGTGATCCCCATCCAAATCTTGTAGAATTTCTTTTTTTTTTTTTTTTTAATCATCAGTCAATTTTTGTGCCATCAATATTTTCCCCTTTTCCTTCTGGATACAGAATCTCATCCAAGAAGGAGGCTTTTGCGCTAACCCTAGCCATGAGTCAATATATGGATATTGATCTGGGTGTCCTGGCTCTCCTGTGACTACTGTATAGACCGTGTCCACTCTTTTTGAGTTCATGATGTCCTCTGGTGGCCATCCTACTCCCATAGGGGGCCATTATGACCTCACAGAGTATGTGGAGGCGTTAGGCGTCATCTTCACCCCATAGTTCCCTCCAAAGCCCTTATTTAAATTTTTAACCATGCACTCTAATACAGTTACCTTAGATTTACTTCCTCCCATCTTGCTTACCTTCCCGGACCTTCTACTTCTCCTTTTCGTTCTGTCTAGGTAGTTCTTGGTACCCTATGTACTTCTGATATTTCCACTCAATTAAACACTTAAGTTACCATTCTGCCTCCTTCCTAATTGGGCTGAGAAGAGCCTTACCTCCCAGATTCCAGCAGGAGAAGGGGGATCGGCGTGTCTTCACCTGCCAGTCGGCGTGGTTGAACCAGAACACCACGTGGCTTAAGACTGTTTCTCCCTTAACTTTTAAAGTCCGTTCTGCCCTGGTGGGCCTGACTGGGTGCAGATGAAAACACAGGTGCATTAAATATCCCAAGTCCCAGGTCATCCCTGGAAAAGCCAATTCGTACTCATTTATGTATCTCCCTCCTTCTAGCCTGACAATTCCAAGAGGGTCAAGAATTTCACAGCAGATGGGACACCTCCTCCAGGAGGGCAGAATATGAGCACACAAACACCAATTTTCTTCTCCTAACAATTCCCTGGTGATTTCTTGGTAATAATTTTCCCCAAGAAGGCATGGACACCACCACCTAAATGACTTGCACAAATTTCCTTCCTAAGCCCTAACTTGCTCATCCACCTGTGTACCAAGCAATCACTACCACCTGCCTATTCCAGTCTCCTGAGGGCCCATGTCCATTCTAGTCCCTCCCAGGGGGGTGATCAGGCCCCCTCTTCCACCCTGCTGGGTGGGTTCCTCCTCACCTGAGCACTCAGTTCCCCTGCTGCTATCCACTACCTGCTAACATGAAAGGTCCAGGCATTAAGACTAATCCTTCCAGAGGGCAAGGTGCCTCCCCTCCTCTAGGTGATTTGAGCTGCAAGGCCTAGGAGTAGTCCCAGATGGGACTTGTCTCCTCAAAGTGAGGAGTTTCGAGGGCAATGCACCGAGGGTTGTAGCCACATTTTCCAGGAAACGAGCTCACTCAGAAGGACAATGCAGATGGTAGAGTGCAGTTTATTTCATTGACGGCCCCAAGGCAGAGTCTCCTCTTAGCCAAGTACCCTGACTGACTTTTGTGAAAACCTTATATACCTTAAGTGTATTTTCAAGCCCACATCCCCAAATTCCTTAAACCTAGCTTGGAAAGTGTTAAAGGGAGATACAACCAGTTTACAGCCATGATTCATAATTAGAAGGGCCAGCTGGTTATACATTGTAGCCTACACCAATGGGTGCCATAAAAATTACAAAGGTGCTTGACTACATCAGGGATTATTACATTCTTTTTGGCAATGGGAAATCTTGGCATGGAATCTGGTGTTTATCAGTCTGGGAGGTCAGTTTGGCCATAGGTATGTTATCCCCATGGTTCCCAGGCACATATTCCAAAGCTCACTGCAAGTGCAAGATGCAGTTTCCTTCTTTTTCAAGATGGAGTCAACTTGACCTGTTCCTTTCCTCCCTCAATAGAATTTCTGTTTCTTAATAATCTGATTCACGTAGGAGGCAATTCTCCATGATTTTTTCTTGTAGCTTCATGTAGTTTCTGAGCGAAAGGCGCTGATCATCTTTTCAAAGAAGTATGCATAATAAACATTCTTGGAAGCTAGAAATAGCATCTCCCTTTAGGTCAGCGGGAAGAGATTTACTGACTAGTATAATGAAACCTAAATTTACCCCTCTCCAAGTCATTTTGGGGCAATAAAATTCCCCTGAAGATGATTTACTTGCAGTCTGGAGTAAGGGTAAGTTTTCTGTCTTTCTCCAGAGGGAAGAATGGATAGATTGCCAGCAGCTTTAATACAAGACCAAAATCAGATCCTTATTTTGCAATCACTCTTTTGTACCTGTGTCAGCATATACTGGGTAATATTTGGCCCTTCCCATGGGCTTCCCTGGTGGCTCATATGGTAAAGAATCTACAATATGGGAGACCTGGGTTCAATCCCTGGGTTGGGAAGATCCCCTGAAGGAGGGCGCAGCAACCCACTCCAGTATTCTTACCTGGAGAATCTCCATGGACAGAGGAGCCTGGCGAGCTACAGTCCATGGGGTTGCAAACAGTTGGACACGATTGAGTGACTAAGCACAGCACAAAACAATGAAGAAGTTTGGAGTGCAGGGATCTGGAGCTAGGAATTTATTTTGGCTGCTATTTTGCCACAAGTAATAAATTGTCTATGTCTCTAATCTAGAAGTCTTATGTCTTGCAAGAAAGGTAAAAAACTTGAATCTTTCACAGTTCCTGAATCAACAGACCCTCTCTAGCATTTTAACCTAATCTGAAACCTTTATTTTTAATTAAGCATTGTACTGACTACTCTTTAGACCATTTTTCTTTATACTAGCACTTTAAAAAAACATATATTTTTAAGATTTATTTTCATGTATATATACTTTTTCAAATTCTTTCCCATTTAAGTTGTTACATAACATTGAGCAGAGTTCTCTGTGCCATACCAACAAAGGACCTACTGTATGGCACAATGACTTTTTTACAGCAATTTTATGTCCATGGCAAAAGTTACAGGAAGATACAGAGATTTCCCTGTTACCCTCTGCTCTCCAAAATGCATGGTCTTTCTCACTATTATTCAACAAAATGATACAATTTTTACCAAAGATGAATATACACTGACACATCCATCATAAACACCCGAAGACCATAGTTTACCCTTGAATTCACTTAGTCAGGATGTGCAGTGGTAAAGAATCTGCCTGCCAATGCAGGGGATGCAAGAGATACAGTTTCAATTCCTGGGACAAGAAGATCCCCTGGAGTAGAAACTGGCAATCCACTCTAGTATTCTTGCCTGGAAAATTCCAAGGACAGAGAATACGATGGACTACCTCCATGGGGTTGCAAAGAGTCAGACACGACTGATACCTGAGCACACAGACAGATCTTATGGGTTTCAACAAATGTATAATGACATGTATCACCCAGGAGACCTCCCAAATCTTTGTTGTTGTTATGCCCAAGTCATGAAATCTCCCAATGACCACCAGGGAGCTGATATTCGATGCAAAAGCAAGAGAGTTTTTATTACCAAGCTTGAGCTGGGGCTCCCATCAATACCGACACAGCAGCTATAGAGAGGAGCCCTGGGTTTTGGATTACATTGGTTATATAGGGAGTATACATGGAAGAAAAAGGATTTCTAGGTAGGGGAATGTCTGATTGGTCACTTTCTTTTGAAGGGTTGTGTGTTGGTTCTTGATTGGTCCCTATTGTCTAGGTAGACCACAGGTTCCTGAGTGTTAAGTCAGGAGATTTTGGTCTGGGGTCTGATTGGCTCGTGGGCGGTGGGGTGAGGTCAGGGAATTTCCAAAGGCTCTTGGATTTCCAAAGGCTCTTTTCCCGGAACCTTACAAAATGGAGTTTTTCTGTTAACAAAATGGGGTAGCTTAGATTCTTCATTGTGACCAGACAAAGAATCAAGGAACATACCCTCGCGTGACGTATCTATGCATTATAGTATCATACAGCATAGTTTCACTGTCCTAAACATTCTCTGAACTCTTCCTATTCATCCCTCCTTCCCTTACCCCTGCTCTTCTAGGCAATCACCAGTATTACTACTTCCATAGTTTTGCCTTTTCTAGAATTATCCAGTTTGCTCACATCCTGGTGTTACAGCAGACAAGTAAGTAGGTACAAGCAGAGAAAAGGGGGCAGGAGCTAGGTGGCAAGAAATCACAGGTCTTGTAAACAGCAGGGATCCATAGACAGACAAAGGAAAGCAGGAAATTTCAGACTGACTGGAAACCACATATTTTGAGTGATAAGTATCAGACAAAGAAAGATGGGACTGACAGGGTATCTCCTGACTACAAATGTAAACTTTTGTTCATTGTGCTCTCATTACCATGAGATTAGCTTTACAGATAAGAACCATTGTGTAGTGACCCCATGGCACTTCTGATCTAATCTAAATAAGGACAAAAATGTCTCCTCCCCTTGGAAAAATGGACCTGGGAAGAAAATCTGGAGAGAAGACACCCAAATTCTTCCCTGGCCAGTGAATATTCTGCCCCTTCATTTGTATGCCCCTCATAACCATTTTATCAAAGAGGCCTGGGGGCTGCAGCTCCTCACCTGCCTGCCTGCATTCCCTCTAGAGTCTATCAGTTCAGTTCAGTCGCTCAGTCGTGTCCGACTCTTTGCGACCCCATGAATCGCAGCACGCCAGGCCTCCCTGTCCATCACCATCTCCCGGAGTTCACTCAGAGTCACGTCCATCGAGTCAGTGATACCATCCAGCCATCTCATCCTCTGTCGTCCCCTTCTCCTTCTGCCCCCAATCCCTCCCAGCATCAGAGTCTTTTCCAGTGAGTCAACTCTTTGCATGAGGTGGCCAAATTATTGGAGTTTCAGCTTTAGCATCATTCCTTCCAAAGAAATCCCAGGGCTGATTTCCTTCAGAATGGACTGGTTGGATCTCCTTGCAGTGCAAGGGACTCTCAAGAGTCTTCTCCAACACCACAGTTCAAAAGCATCAATCTTTGGTGCTCAGCTTTCTTCACAGTCCAACTCTCACATCCATACATGACTACTGGAAAAACCATAGCCTTAACTAGACGGACTTTAGTTGGCAATGTAATGTCTCTACTTTTGAATATGCTATCTAGGTTGCTCATAACTTTTCTTCCAAGGAGTAAGTGTCTTTTAATTTCATGGCTGCAGTCAGCATCTGCAGTGATTTCCTGCTTTATTTTATTTTATTTTTTTAAATTTTTATTTTTACTTTATTTTACTTTACAATACTGTATTGGTTTCAACATACATTGACATGAATCCACCACGGGTGTACATGCGATCCCAACATGAACTCCCCTCCCACCTCCCTCCCCACAACATCCCTCTGGGTCATCCCCATGCACCAGCCCCAAGGATGCTGTATCCTGCATCAGACATAGACTGGTGATTTGATTCTTACATGATAGTATACATGTTTCAATGCCATTCTCCCAAATCATCCCACCCTCTCCCTCTCCCTCTAAGTCCCAAAGTCTGCTATACATATCTGTGTCTTTTTTGCTGTCTTGCATACAGGGTCATCATTGCCATCTTTCTAAATTCCATATATATATGTTAGTATACTGTATTGATGTTTTTCTTTCTGGCTTACTTCACTCTGTATAATCGGCTCCAGTTTCATCCATCTCATCAGAACTGATTCAAATAAATTCTTTTTAACGGCTGAGTAATACTCCATTGTGTATATGTATATGTACCACAGCTTTCTTATCCATTCATCTGCTGATGGACATCTAGGTTGTTTCCATGTCCTGGCTATTATAAACAGTGCTGTGATGAACATTGGGGTACATGTATCTCTTTCAATTCTGGTTTCCTCAGTGTGTATGCCCATCAGTGGGATTGCTGGGTCATAAGGTAGTTCTATTTGCAATTTTTTAAGGAATCTCCACACTGTTCTCCATAGTGGCTGTACTAGTTTGCATTCCCACCAACAGTGTAGGAGGGTTCCCTTTTCTCCACACCCTCTCCAGCATTTATTGCTTGCAGATTTTTGGATCGCAGACATTCTGACTGGTGTGAAGTGGTACCTCATTGTGGTTTTGATTTGCATTTCTCTGATCATGAGTGATGTTGAGCATCTTTTCATGTGTTTGTTAGCCATCTGTATGTCTTCTTTGGAGAAATGTCTATTTAGTTCTTTGGCCCATTTTTTGATTGGGTCATTTCTTTTTCTGGAATTGAGTTGCATAAGTTGCTTGTATATTTTTGGGATTAGTTGTTTGTCAGTTGCTTCATTTGCTATTATTTTCTCCCATTCAGAAGGCTGTCTTTTCACCTTGCTTATGCTTTCCTTTGTTGTGCAGAAGCTTTTAATTTTAATTAGATCCCATTTGTTTATTTTTGCTTTTATTTCCAGTATTCTGGGAGGTGGATCATAGAGGATCCTGCTGTGATTTATGTTGGAGAGTGTTTTGCCTATGTTCTCCTCTAGGAGTTTTATAGTTTCTGGTCTTACATTTAGATCTTTAATCAATTTTGAGTTTATTTTCATGTGCAGAGTTAGAAAGTGATCTAATTTCATTCTTTTACAAGTGGTTGACCAGTTTTCCCAGCACCACTTGTTGAAGAGATTGTCTTTTCTCCATTGTATGTTCCTGCCTCCTTTGTCAAAGATAAGGTGTCCATAGGTGTGTGAATTTATCTCTGGGCTTTCTATTTTGTTCCATTGATCTATATTTCTGTCTTTGGGCCAGTACCATACTGTCTTGATGACTGTGGCTTTGTAGTAGAGCCTGAAGTCAGGCAAGTTGATTCCTCCAGTTCCATTCTTCTTTCTCAAGATTGCTTTGGCTATTCGAGGTTTTTTGTATTTCCATACAAATCTTGAAATTATTTGTTCTAGTTCTGTGAAAAATATGGCTGGTAGCTTGATACGGATTGCATTGAATTTGTAAATTGCTTTGGGTAGTATACTCATTTTCACTATATTGATTCTTCCAATCCATGAACATGGTATATTTCTCCATCTATTAGTGTCCTCTTTGATTTCTTTCATCAGTGTTTTATAGTTTTCTATGTATAGCTCTTTAGTTTCTTTAGGTAGATATATTCCTAAGTATTTTATTCTTTTTGTTGCAATGATGAATGGAATTGTTTCCTTAATTTCTTTTTCTACTTTCTCATTATTAGTGTATAGGAATGCAAGGGATTTCTGTGTGTTGATTTTATATCCTGCAACTTTACTATATTCATTGATGAGCTCTAGTAATTTTCTGGTGGAGTCTTTAGGGTTTTCTATGTAGAGGATCATGTCATCTGCAAATAGTGAGAGTTTTACTTCTTCTTTTCCAATTTGGATTCCTTTTATTTCTTTTTCTGCTCTGATTGCTGTGGCCAAAACTTCCAGAACTATGTTGAATAGTAGCGGTGAAAGTGGGCACCCTTGTCTTGTTCCTGATTTTAGGGGAAATGCTTTCAATTTTTCACCATTGAGGATTATGTTTACTGTGGGTTTGTCATATATAGCTTTCTCACTTTACCTTCTTAACCTCTCTGTCTCTGAATTCTTTCGGGAGGAAGAACTTCAAATTCACCAGCAACACTTGCAAGCATTTATAACTTTTTAATATGATCATTGGTTTCATATGTGATTTGCAAATATTTTCTTCTACCGTATGCATACCTGGAAAAATCTCACTTGATCATGCCATATGACTCTTTTTATACATTTATTGTATCCGATTTGCCACTATTTTGTTGAGAATGCTTGCATATAAGTTTACGAGACATATAGGTCTAATATTTCCCTTGGGTGTGTATGTGCTTTGTGTGCTTTTGGCACCAGAATAATACTAGTCTCATAGAATGAATTGCAGAATATTCCCTCCTCTCCTATTTTCTGTAAGTGAAAGTTTAATATCCACGTTAATTCTTTTTTAAATTTTTAGTGAAATTCTCCAAAGAAGCAGTTTAGTCCTGGACTGGTGATTTCTTTGTCAGGAGCTTTTTATTTACAAATTTAATTCCCTTTATGCTTATAGGACAATTCAGTTTGTCTCTTTCATTGTGATTGAGTGTAGCACATTGCAGCTTTTAAGAAATTGGTTCATATTTTCCAGTTTTGAAATATGAGAATAGAGCTGTCCATAGTATCATCTTGTTATCCTCTCAATGGATGAAGTGTATGTAATGATATGATTCTTTATTTTTTATTAAGTGAGTCTGTACCATACCATACTTGTTATATTGGTGGTATGCTGTCTTCATTTTCCTTACTTTTCCTAGCCCCTGAAATGCTTTTAAGATGCAGTTAAAATGTAACATTTTATGCAACCTCCTTTTTCTTTTCCATATTTCCTCCTCCATAGTATTCCAATATTTTTTATTGTCAAATTTCAACCCATTGAGAAATATAAGAAAAATCCATTATTTAGGCAAAGATAAGTTTGTTAGACTTAATGTGGTAAGGGAGTCTACTACCTTGACAATGTTACTAGTGTCTTTAAAAAAGAAAATAATTTCCAATTTTCTGGCTTCAAGTTGTGTTTTGTACACACACACACACACGTGTGTGTGTATGTATTCTTTTCTCCTCCATGCCTATTTTTCTGATTATCAACCTTTCCTCTGAAACTTGAAAAATTACATAACTTGCAGAAATATTTCTCCAAAGAAGTGGAATGACAGTTGCCTGAACGGTACTGCACCCACCATCCCTAGCAATAGGCATGGGATCACAAAGGTTTCCACCATTTCCAACCATAGGTTTTAGAGCAGTTAGAGATGAGGATAAGTTCTACCTCAATCAAACTACAAAAACATATATTTCTTCCCTCCTCTCACCTATAAAACTCCAGCACTGCTTGGCTCAGGGAGTAACTGTGTCTTTAGTAGCTTCCTGATCCACCTCAGCTGAATAAAGTTTTTGGTTTTTGAATCAAAATAATTTTTTTCTCTTGTCATATCTCAAGGTAAAACAGATGAGAATGCTTATATGATTTTATGTCCTTGGTTGTGTTATTTTTAATTTATCCTTAAAAGTTAAATTTGTGAGTATAAGTTGGGTACAGATGAGTTTTATGACAATTTTTTATTTCTTGGCAAAGCTAGAAAGAAGGTCTTGAAATGAATCTTGATAGGGAAACTATTTTATTCAGTTTATAATCTTATCTTCCAAAAGCAAGCATTTCCTGAGGCATTCAGCTAATTTATTTTACTTTTTTTAATGCCTGTTCCCAGTATTTTTAACATAGATTTGGAATAGTATTGATGACTTGAAAAAAATGCACAATGTGAGAATTGTGAGTTAAGTTTTATTTGGGTAAAAATGAGAATTGCAGCCTGGGAGACAGCACTTCAGATAGCTCTGAGAAACTGCTCCACAGAGGTAGAGAAGAAGGATAGTACATATATGATTTTGGTGAAAGGAAACTCCAAATTTTGGTCACTTGATGCAAAAAACCAACTCATTGGAAAAGACCCTGATGCTGGGAAAGATTGAAGGCAACAGGAGAAGAGGGTAGCAGAGGATGAGATGGTTAGATAGCATTACCAATTCAATGGACATGGATTTGAGTAAACTCTGGTGGATGACATTGGAACCTGGCATGCTGCAGTCCAGGGGTCACAAGAAGTCAGACACAACTTAGCTACTGAATAACAACAACAAAGAATACAATCAGGTACATATTTTACAGGTTTCTGCTGGTCTTGTGAAGCTTCTGCTAGTCATGAGAAAGAGTCGTCACCATGAAGAATTTTAGTGCTTTTCTAGATATAAGAATTGGGCTCATAAAATCAGCTCCTGAGAATATCTAACTATCTAACTCCCCATCCTGCCAGTACCCCCTGCTACCCCTTAAGCACACAGTGCCTCATCTCTGCTCTCTGCCCTAAACTCCTTCAGGGGTTGTTGAAGGTCAGTGGCTGAAGCAACATGTGATTTAATCCTTATAGAGGTAGATGACAAGCACCCATGACAAGTGCCAACTTGTAGTTGATAGTATGCTCTGTTCCAGTATTTTTAAATAGGATAATATATATGACTCTAGTATTATTTAATGAATGTACTGGATAAAGATGTACGTTTTAGTTTTATATCCATATGTTCACTCTAACACTGACTCCATTTATTATAATTATTTACAATTGTTAGATAGTTAGACTAAAGAAAAAGGAGTCCAGAATGGTGGTGGCTAAAAGATAAGAAAGGGAGAATTCCACGAAATTAGAACAAAGAATGGTCCAAGGACCAGAATGAGGACCTCAGGTACTCCTGGCTAGCCCAATTTAGTAGGCAGACCCAGGGGGAGGAAAAAATATATAAAAAGAGAAGCCATGGGCCAGGGGTCAGTCTCTCGCTTGCTCTCTCTCTCTCTCTCTTTTCGTGTCTTTTGGGTTGGCATGCCCTCAGGCCTTGAGGATGTATTTTCCTTTATTTTCTAAATAAAACTGAGCTGTAACACGGAGCTGTGACACTGGTCTGTTTGAGAGCTGTGACTCTGGCCCATCCGAGGGCTGTAATGCTGGTCTGTTGCTTCAAATTTTTGTTGTGATGAGACAGAACCAGGGAAATTACACACTCCCTTGACACAATTATAATTATTATAATTACTGTGATTATTTACCTGGCTGTTTACTACACAGTAAAGATTTTTAGGGCAAAGATTGTAATTCATGTTTACATACCATTTGATGATTTTCATGAGTTATAAATTGCAGGAAAATGTATTTATATTTACAGACATAAAGAATAATAAATACACAGTTTTACAATACAAAAATGCAACAAAAATTTTTTAATCTAAGTTGGACTTAACCATATAGTTCAGAATCCAGGCTAGGGTAAATCTGGCTAAAAATGTATGCATTTTTCTGCCAGGAACAAATATTGAGGTTGCATTTCTATTCTCTATTACATCCTATTCTAACAAAAGTGTTAGTTGTGTCTGACTTTTTGTTACCCCATGGACAGTTGTGTCTGACTCTTTGTGACCCCATAGACAACTCTCTGCTACCCTATGAACTGTAGCCCACCACACTCCTCTGTCCATGAGATTTTCCAGACCAGAATACTAATCAATTTATTTAATATAATTTAGAAGTGATCATTTAGTTGAAGATGTATAAGTTGTGTCGAGAACCCCTCCCTCAACATGCCTTCATATACAATGCAATAAACAAATACTCTGTGTCTTTATGATTCATTCAATACTAAAAGAAATATTGAGAAAAAGAAATGTATCTACTTGACAATGGAACTCAGTTCAGGCAAGTAAAAATGCATCCTAACTCACAGCAAAGGAAGACGCCAACAAAACAAACAGACAAACTACTGAGGGGAGAAAATATTTGCAGATGATGTTATTGATAAGGGATTAATATCCGAAATATACAAACAGCTCATACAGTTCAACATCAAAGAAAATAAATAACCTGATTTTAAAAAGGGTCAGAAAAACTGAATAAACATTTTTCCAAAGAGCAAATGTAGATGGCTCACAGGCAATGAAAAGATGTTCAACTCTGCTAATCATCAGGGAAGTGCAAATCAAAACCACAATGAGATATTACCTTACACTTACCAGAATGGCCATCATTAAAGAGTCTACAAGTAACAAATGTTGACAAGGATGTGGAGAAAAGGGAACCTTGTATACTATTGTTGGGATGTAAATTGGTACAGCCACTATGGAAAACAGTATGGAGGTTTCTCTTATATGTGGAATTTAAATTATACAACCAACTAGGGAATATAAACTGAAATAAGCAGACACAGATACAGAAAATAAACTACTTGTTACCAGTGGGGAGGAGCAGACAAAAAGAAGTGGACCAATGGAAATATGAATTATTGGGTGTAAGATAGTCTAAAGGATGTATTGTACAACACAGGGAATATAGCCAATATTCTGTAAAAACTGTAAATGGAAATTAACCCTTAAAATTGTGTAAAACAACAAAAAATAGATTCTAGTTTCTAATGTCCTAAAAAGCATATGTAAATAGATGAGAACATTTAATTATCCATGAAAAACAGATGAAGCCAATATCTTTAACTAACCTTTCTATAATTTCCAAAGACATTTTCTTTTAGGGATTTAACTACATGAGAAAAGTGGCAGGTGTAACAAATGTAACAAAAATGAAGAATGTGTTTTAGAGTAAAAGTATGGTTAGCCTTGAATATCACCTTAGCTATAAAGTTTTAAAAACCGTATCATACATTGATCTCATCATCTAACATAACAAAAGATACCAATGACCTCTTGTAGGAAATAATCAGCTTCATGTTATCATGTTCTATGGGTGACAATTTAAGTCCATCTTTTTTCTCCTGAATTAAAACAATGTTATATGGAAAAAGGCCAATAGTTTCAGACTATTGCTGAGGTACGAATATTCAAGGATATTTTCTCACATTTTCATGGTATGTGCTAAAAATTGTATACCGTATGTGCAGTTGCTCAGTCGTGTCCGAATCTTTGCGACCCCATGGGCTATAGCCCACCAGGCTCCATCCATGAAATTTTCCAGACAAGAGTACTGGAGTGTGTTGCCATTTCCTTCTCCAGGGGTTCTTCCCGACCCAGGGATGGAACCTGGGTCTCCCTCATTGCAGGCAGACACTTTTACCATCTGAGCCACCAGGAAACCGTCATATTCTAACCTAAGAATCTCACCCCAATTGAAATATTATTGGTGTCTAAACCAAGTAAAGTAGTACAACATAAGCAAAATTATTCAAAGTCACTTCGCTTTTGGGTGAAAATGAGAAAGTCTTTGTATTACAAATGTGAGTTAATTTTTATTGTCATTACATCCTTTGCCAATCAGCAATAATACATATCCCTTAGGCAAGGCATCCTAGTTGTATAGATAGTAAGGTTAAAGCAAGATGAACTTAAAACAGCATAGATTCAGAGTATACTAGTAACTTAAAAGAAAAGGACAAGTATAAAAATAATCTGAAATTGTAAGTTAACTATCACCACTTGTCAACTTAATCATCTTCCTTGGCCTACACAAAGCTTTATATCCATAATTAAAATACTAAGAAGTAGTATTACACTAGGATGAACGTTAGTATTACCTGGGGAGCTTTAAATGAAAAAAAAAAAAAATGCTGGGGTCCTATCACTAAAATTTCTAGTTGAGTTCCTGTGGTGTATCATTTTAAATATCAAGAGGTTTATAATCTCTCTAAGCAATTATATTTTGTAGTACACCAATGCTAAAGAATGCTCAAACTACCACACAATTGCACTCATATGCTAGCAAAGTAATGCTCAAAATTCTCCAAGCCAGGCTTCAGCAATACATGAACTGTGACCTTCCAGATGTTCA
This sequence comes from Capricornis sumatraensis, assembly GCF_032405125.1. Lineage (NCBI taxonomy): Eukaryota > Metazoa > Chordata > Mammalia > Artiodactyla > Bovidae > Capricornis > Capricornis sumatraensis. The sequence continues at coordinate 68,968,009 of NC_091079.1, forward strand.
AGCTGGTTTTAGAAAAGGCAGAGGAACCAGAGATCAAACTGCCAACATCCACTGGATCATGGAAAAAAGGAAGAGAGTTCCAGAAAAAACATCTGTTTCTGCGTTATTGACTATGCCAAAGCCTTTGACTGTGTGGATCACAATAAACTGTGGGAATCTCGGAAAGAGATGGGAATACCAGACCACCTGACCTGCCTCTTGAGAAACCTATATGCAGGTCAGGAAGCAACAGTTAGAACTGGACATGGAACAACAGACTGGTTCCAAACAGGAAAAGGAGTACGTCAGGCTGTATATTGTCACCCTGCTTATTTAACCTCTATGCAGAGTACATCATGAGAAATGCTGGGCTGGAAGAAGCACAAGCTGGAATCAAGATTGCTGGGAGAAATATCAGTAACCTCAGATATGCAGATGACATCACCCTTATGGCAGAAAGTGAAGAGGAACTAAAAAGCCTCTTGATGAAAGTGAAAGAGTAGAGTGAAAAAGTTGGCTTCAAGCTCAACATTCAGAAAACGAAGATCATGGCATCTGGTCCCATCACTTCATGGGAAATAGATGGGGAAACAGTGGAAACAGTGTCAGACTTTATTTTTTGGGGCTCCAAAATCACTGCAGATGGTGATTGCAGCCATGAAATTAAAAGACTTATTCCTTGGAAGGAATGTTATGACCAACCTAGATAGCATATTGAAAAGCACAGACATTACTTTGCCAATGAAGTTCCATCTAGTCAAGGCTATGGTTCTTCCAGTGATCATATATGGATATGAGAGTTAGACTGTGAAGAAAGCTGAGCACCGAAAAATTCATCCTTTTGAACTGTGGTATTGGAGAAGACTGTTGAGAGTCTCTTGGACTGCCAGGAGATCCAACCCGTCCATTCTAAAGGAGATTAGTCCTGAGTGTTCTTTGGAAGGACTGATGCTAAAGCTGAAACTCCAATACTTTGGCTACCACATGCAGAGTTAACTCATTGGAAAAGACCCTGATGCTAGGAGGGATTGGGGTCAGGAGGAGAAGGGGATGACAGAGGATGATATGGCTGGTATGGCTGGATGGCATCACCGACTCGATGGACATGAGTTAGGGTGAACTCCTGGAGGTGGTGATGGACAGGGAGGCCTGGCGTGTTGCGATTCATGGGGTTGCCAAGAGTTGGACATGACTGAGCAACTGAACTGAACTAAAAGGAACCCTTAACACACATATACAAATATATATTTTATTTTACAAAGTTTTCATAATATCATTAATTGTAATAATTTATAATTAATAATATATATGACATTTTAAGAGCTGGGATTAATATCAAACATGTAAAAGATGAAATCCTATAATTTTTCAGGTGTTTCTACCCATGTTTCTTTTCTCAATTCTTAAGAAATGAAATTTATTGGTCAACTCTGAATTCTCAAGACTATTTAAGTAAATGAAGAAATATGGATGCTTTCCATATTGCATACAACATTCTACTGGGTTGGCAAGAAAGTTCTTTCACATTTTTCCTAAAGATTGTGTGGAAAAACCTGAACAAACTCCTTGGCCAACCCAATATCTTATGATTTAAATATCTGCATACTTGTATGATCTTCTACTATATTATAAAACATTTAAGAAAACAGCAAGAACTTTCACTATTTTAGTGTTGACATTCTGTTTTGTTCTTTCATACCTGCAGCAGCTAGTATAATTATATCACATGCAGTAGATTCTGAATAAATATTAGCTGAATCATCACTGAGTAGAATCTCTGAAGTCCTTGTCATTATAGTCTTTGAACATTGTTAGATGTGCTATGTCGCAGCCATATTACGGTTAACTGAGGATCCTGCGATCTGCTATTGACTGAGCTCCATAATAGTCAGTGTGTTGCATGTTTAGTCACTCAGTCGTGTTTGACTCTTTGTGACCCCATGGACTGCAGCCCTCCATGCTCTTCTGTTCATGGAATTCTCCAGGCAAGAATACTGGAGTGGGTGGCCATGCCCTCCTCCAGGGGATCTTGCCAACCTAGGGATTAAATCCAGGTTTCCCACATTGCAGGGGGATTCTTTACCATCTAAGCCACCAGGGAATCCTACAATAGTGAATACTCTTTCTTAATATCTTATATAAATTCTCCACTGTGGTTGGCAAATATCTGTAGCAAATAGACGTGATTTATATGTAGAAGTGGTTTACAGTGGGGAAGGGTGATTCCAAGGCAATTATTAGAGCATCACCATCTGTCAACATAATCAGTTTTGAAGACACTGATTAGGATGGCACAGATCAAGTTAGTTGTAATTGGAAGATATTTTTAAAATGGAATTATTTAGACACATTTTCATCAAATTAATGCTTTTATGAAATATCCTAAATAATATTTAGTTCAATCATAAATATTAAATCAAATACTAAAAATTTTATGTTTTATTAAATGTGTGCTCTTCACTACTGAATAATTTGTAACAATGGAATTACAGTTCTTTTTTTTTCAGCTTATGCAAATTTAAATCTAGAGTTTATAAAAGTGAATATTCATATATATTAAGATAAAAAAGGAAAGGCTCAGTAAATAGAAATAACAAAATACTGTCATAAGAAATTTTAAGAACAAACTATCACATAATCATTTCTTATGGTTTGAATTCTTTAGATATTCATGTCAAAATTATTTCATTTCATGGTCTAATGAGAAAACCTTCACGTTTCTTGCTGTTGTCTGCTGATTTTAACCTCAATAAGTTTTTGTTTTAAACACACTATGAATTGATAAACACTCTATTTTCTGATTATGCAGAAAATATTGAGTCATCAAAATGAATGCTTTTGTTCTGTGATGGCAATCACAAAACATATGCTTATGTGCAACTTGGACATCTATACATAATTTTGTGAATTATTTTGACCTTTTTAACATTTATTTTATTAATAACAATTTTATTTTATTTTATTTTGCTGCATCAACTAGGGATTAATCCCTTGCCCCCTGCAGTCCTAGGGTGAATGAGGTCTTAACCACTGGTCCATCAGGGAAGTCCCTAATCTTTTATTGAATAGAATATTCTCAAGACACAAGGATACAATGAAACAACTGACAAAAGATGAATTTCCAATATATACATGAGCTCATGAACTCAACAGAAAAACAAACAACCCAATCAAAAATTGGGCAGGAGACCTAAACAGACATTTCTCCTAAGAAGACAAACAAATGGCTAATTAACACATGAAAAAGTATTCAAAATTTCAGTGGCTTGCAGTATTAGGGAAATGCAGATCAAATCTACGAAGAGCTGTCACCCCACACCAGTAAGAATGGCCATCATCAAAAAAATCTACAAATAATTAATGCTGGAGAGGGTGTGGAGAAAAGGGAACCCTCTTGTACAGTTGGTGCGAATGTGAATTGATACAGACACTGTGGAAGACAGTATGGAGATTTATTTAAAAATCTAGCAATATAACACCATATGACACAGCAATCCCACTACCAGTATATACCCTGAGGAAATCATAGTTGAAAAAGACATATGTATCCCAGTGTTTATTGCAATACTATTTAAAATAGCTAGGACATGGAAGCAACTGAAATGTCCATCAACAGATGAATGGATAAAGAAGATGTGGTATATATATACGATGGAATATTTCTCAGCCATAAAAAGGAATGCATTTGAGTCAGTTCTAATGAGGTGGATGAACCTAGAAACTATTATACCGAGTAAAGTAAATCAAAAAGAGAAAAACAAATATGATATATTAACACATACATATGTAATCTAGAATGATGTACTAATGAACCTATTGACAGGGCAGCAATGGAGATGCAGACATAAGTAACAGACTTGTGGACACAGGAGTTGGGGAGAGGAGAATGTGGGGTGAATGGAGAGAGTAGCATGGAAACATATATACTGTCATATGTAAAATAGATAGCCAGTGGGACTATGCTGTATGGCTCAGGGAACTCAAACCAGTGCTCTGTGACAATCTAGAGGGGTGGTTTGAGAGGTTCAGGAAGGAGGGGCACATGTATATCTATGGCTGAATCATACTGTTGTATAGCAGAAACCAACAAAATATTGTGAAACAATTATCCTTCAATTAAAAATAAATAAAAAACACAAAGATAATCATTATTCTCATTCTACAGCTGTTTTCTTTCCTTATTGTCCTCACCATTAGAGGGTAAAATACAAAGTTATGAGTTGATATTAAATATATACTGTTCTCAGTCATTTCAGTTGTGTCTGACTGTTTACAACTTCATGGACCATAGCCTGCCAGGCTCCTCTGTCCTTGAGATTTTCCTGGAAAGAATACTGAAATGGGTTGCCATGCCTCCTCCAGGGTATCTTCCCAACCCAGGGATGGAAACTTCATCTCTTGTGTCTTCTGAATTGCAGGTGGGTTTTTAACCAATTAGGCACTGTGCAGAAGGGTTATTATGACACATAATATAGGCTTGGTTAAAATAAAAGAAATTATATTTTTCATTTTTTTTTGACATAGTGTCTCCTATTTTAACATAACCTATGTAAAACGTCCATTGACTTCACCCATAATTAACTACAAACAGTCCTTACTTAGCATGGTTTTGGTTTTCTGGTATCACAGTTTAGTTAATTAACCAGTCAGCTAACAATACAGTTCAAATTCCATCCCGTCTAAGGCTTCTTTTTCCTAGTTCATTAATATCATCATCATTATCCACACCACCCTTATGGCAGAGGGTGAAGAGGAACTAAAAAGCCTCTTGATGAAAGTGAAGGAGGAGAGTGAAACAGTTGGCTTAAAGCTCAACATTCAAAAAACTAAGATCACGGCATCTAGTCCCATCACTTCATGGGAAATAGATGGGGAAACAGTGGAAACCCAGTGTCAGACTTTATTTTGGGGGGCTCCAAAATCACTGCAGATGGTGACTGCAGCCATGAAATTAAAAGATGCTTACTCCTCGGAAGGAAAGTTATGACCAACCTAGATAGCATATTGAAAAGCAGAGACATTACTTTGCAAACAAAGGTCCGTCTAGTCAAGACTATGGTTTCTCCAGTGGTCATGTATGGATGTGAGAGTTGGGCTGTGAAGAAAGCTGAGCGCCAAAGAATTGATGCTTTTGAACTGTGGTGTTGGAGAAGACTCTTGAGAGTCCCATGGACTGCAAGAGATCCAACCAGTCCATTCTAAAGGAGATCAGTCCTGGGTGTCCATTGGAAGGACTGGTGCTAAAGCTGAAACTCCAGTACTTTGGCCACCTCGTGCGAAGAGCTGACTCATTGGAAAAGACTCTGATGCTGGGAGGGATTGGGGGCAGGAGGAGAAGGAGACGACAGAGGATGAGATGGCTGGATGGCATCACTGACTCAATGAACGTGAGTCTGAGTGAACTCCGGGAGTTGGTGATGGACAGGGAGGCCTGGCGTGCTGTATTTCATGGGGTCACAAAGAGTCGGACACGACTGAGCAACTGAACTGAACTGATCCTCATCGTGAATAGGTATTGACTTTTAGCAAACATATTTTCAACATCTTTGAGATGATCATGTACATTTTTATCTTCTTATTCTGTTAATGATGCATTTCATTTATTAATATTTAAATGTTAAACCAGGCTGGATTTCTTGTAGTAACCTTAACTTGACCATGAAGTATTATACTTGTTTGTACATTGCATTGGATTCAATAACTATTTTAGGAGTTTTCATGAAGACAGCCTTCAATATACTTTTTTGGTAATATTCTATAAAGGATATGTTCTTCCATAAAAAGAATGGGGAATTGTTTTCTTTTCATTAGTTGGTATAATGATCCCTGGATCGGAAATATCCCCTGGAGTAGGAAATAGCAATCCACGCCAGTATTCTTGCCTGGAAAATTATATGCACAGAGGAGTCTGGTGGGCTGTAGTCAATGGGGTCACAAAGAGTTGGACACGACTGAGCAACCTAGACATAGACGCACACACTTGTGCACACCACACCCCCCCACACACACATACATATGTGCACACACAGGAACTTAAATTAGTCTAAGGATTTGTCAATTTTATCCAAATATAATATTGTTCAAATACCCATTAATATCTTTTTATAATGCCTCTGGGATTCATAGTGATGGCATTTATTTTTATTTCCAGACTATTATTTAATGTGTGCTTCCATTGTTTTGCTTTTTTCAATCATGCTGAAAGACTAGTTATTTTATTTGACTTTCAAAATAATAATTTTTAATCTCACTTATTTAGTGATGCTAGTTTTCTAATTTTTAATTGCTATCTTTATTTTTTCATTTCCTCGCCATCCCTTACATAGGCTGAATTTTTGGTATCTTTCTTTTTGAGATGTATACTTAAAAATTGATTTCAGCTTTTATTTTTATAATAGTAGTAGTAGTGTTAGTCACTCAGCTGTGTCCGACACTTTGTGACCCCATGGACTATAGCCTGTAAGGCTCCTCTGTCCATGGATTTTCCAGGCAAGAAGACTGGGGTGAGTTGCTATTTTCTTCTGCAGGGGATCGTCCTGAACCAGGAATCAAACCCACGTCTCCCACAATGCAGGCAGATTCTTTACTGTCTAAAGCACCAGGGAAGCCCTTCCAAGTAAGGTTTCAGCTACATTCCAGAAGTTTAAATATGTCATATTTTGGTATTAAGCTCCAAATATTTTCAAACTTTGATTTTAATTTCTGCTTTGTCCCAGTGGTAATTTCAGAGTGTACAACTTAATTTCCAAACATCTCAACATTTTCTAGTACATTATTACCATTGTTATTCACTTTTGATTTACTTCAACTGAATAAATTTTTATTTTTATATTTTTTTAATTATTCAGATTTTTTTTAACTTTTTTTTTTAGTTTTTTATTTTTTTAATTTTAAAATATTTAATTCTTACGTGCGTTCTCAAACATGAACCCCCCTCCCCCCTCCCTCCCCATAACATCTCTGTGGGTTATCCCCATGCACCAGCCCCAAGCATGCTGTATCCTGAGTCAGACATAGACTGGAGATTCAATTCTTACATGATAGTATACATGTTTCAATGCCATTCTCCCAAATCATCCCACCCTCTCCCTCTCCCTCTGAGTCCAAAAGTCCGTTATACACATCTGTGTCTATTTTGCTGTCTTGCATACAGGGTCGTCATTGCCATCTTTCTAAATTCCAGATATATGTGTTAGTATACTGTATTGATGTTTTTCTTTCTGGCTTACTTCACTCTGTATAATCGGCTCCAGTTTCATCCATCTCATCAGAACTGATTCAAATGAATTCTTTTTAACGGCTGAATAATACTCCATTGTGTATATGTACCACAGCTTTCTTATCCATTCATCTGCTGATGGACATCTAGGTTGTTTCCATGTCCTGGCTATTATAAACTGTGCTGCAATGAACATTGGGGTACACGTGTCTCTTTCTTTTCTGGTTTCCTCGGTGTGTATGCCCAGCAGTGGGATTGCTGGGTCATAAGGTAGTTCTATTTGCAATTTTTTAAGGAATCTCCACACTGTTCTCCATAGTGGCTGTACTAGTTTGCATTCCCACCAACAGTGTAGGAGGGTTCCCTTTTCTCCACACCCTCTCCAGCATTTATTGCTTGCAGATTTTTGGATCGCAGACATTCTGACTGGTGTGAAGTGGTACCTCATTGTGGTTTTGATTTGCATTTCTCTGATAATGAGTGATGTTGAGCATCTTTTCATGTGTTTGTTAGCCATCCGTATGTCTTCTTTGGAGAAATGTCTATTTAGTTCTTTGGCCCATTTTTTGATTGGGTCATTTCTTTTTCTGGAATTGAGCTGCATATGTTGCTTGTATATTTTTGAGATTAGTTGTTTGTCAGTTGCTTCATTTGCTATTATTTTCTCCCATTCAGAAGGCTGTCTTTTCACCTTGCTTATGCTTTCCTTTGTTGTGCAGAAGCTTTTAATTTTAATTAGATCCCATTTGTTTATTTTTGCTTTTATTTCCAGTATTCTGGGAGGTGGATCATAGAGGATCCTGCTGTGATTTATGTCGGAGAGTGTTTTGCCTATGTTCTCCTCTAGGAGTTTTATAGTTTCTGGTCTTACATTTAGATCTTTAATCCATTTTGAGTTTATTTTTGTGTGCGATGTTAGAAAGTGATCTAGTTTCATTTTTACAAGTGGTTGACCAGTTTTTCCAGCACCACTTGTTAAAGAGATTGTCTTTACTCCATTGTATATTCTTGCCTCCTTTGTCAAAGATAAGGTGTCCATATGTGTGTGGATTTATCTCTGGGCTTTCTATTTTGTTCCATTGATCTATATGTCTGTCTTTGTGCCAGTACCATACTGTCTTGATGACTGTGGCTTTGTAGTAGAGCCTGAAGTCAGGCAAGTTGATTCCTCCAGTTCCATTCTTCTTTCTCAAGATTGCTTTGGCAATTCGAGGTTTTTTATATTTCTATACAAATCTTGAAATTTTTTGTTCTAGTTCTGTGAAAAATATGGCTGGTAGCTTGATACGGATTGCATTGAATTTGTAAATTGCTTTGGGTAGTATACTCATTTTCACTATATTGATTCTTCCAATCCATGAACATGGTATATTTCTCCATCTATTAGTGTCCTCTTTGATTTCTTTCATCAGTGTTTTATAGTTTTCTATGTATAGGTCTTTAGTTTCTTTAGGTAGATATATTCCTAAGTATTTTATTCTTTTCGTTGCAATGGCGAATGGAATTGTTTCCTTAATTTCTTTTGCTACTTTCTCATTATTAGTGTATAGGAATGCAAGGGATTTCTGTGTGTTGATTTTATATCCTGCAACTTTACTATATTCATTGATGAGCTCTAGTAATTTTCTGGTGGAGTCTTTAGGGTTTTCCATGTAGAGGATCATGTCATCTGCAAACAGTGAGAGTTTTACTGAATAAATTTTTAATTTTGAAAATTGTTAAAGCTTATAATAGGTTCAGAATATGAATGATTTGATAAAGTTACACTTTAAAATTTAGATTTTATATTATATACATTTATAAATGTATATATACACATATATAGTTATTTGTTAGTAGTTTCTAGTCAAATAGTCTATGAATTTACTAATAGTTTTCTCTGCATATTTTATCAGCTCTTGCAAAAGGTATGAGTTTCTAAATGTGATTTGGAGTCTATTTGTTTTAATTTTTAGTTCTAGCAAATTGTGTTAATTATTTAGAAACTATGTTACTAGGTACACACAAATTTAGTACTGTTATATTATTTGGCAGAATAATTATATAATCATTTTTTAATGTTTTTATTTATTCTTGCTTCCCCACTTGTCTTTTCTTATATTTCTAGAACTATACTATCTTCCTTAATTTAGAGCTTGCACAGTACATATTTGTCCATTCTTTCACTTATAATACATCATACTGTACATAACTATCATGTGTCTCTTGTATGTATCATGAAGTTTAATAATTTAAATCCATGAATTTGTGTTAGTACTACTCATGCAGACCAAAATATTCCTTAAATCTCTTCCATTTTTTTCACTTTCTTTTACAGTCTAGGTGTTTTTGTTTTGTTTTGCCTTAGCTTAAATATTCTTTTAATCTTATTTCCAGTAATTTTTTATGTGCAATTAATTTCACATACTGAGGTTTCAATTTCATTCATTACATTTTCAAGTTCTATAATTTCTATCACATATGAAATTAATTGATTCTAGTTTCCTAGTAAATTCTCTATCATCATCTGTTTTCTTGAAAATATTCATCAGCTATTTTACAGTACAGATTCTGATAACTGCCATAATTGGACCACTTTGTGTTTGTTTACATTGTCTTTGTTTCTCTGGTATTTATTTCTTCTATGTGGGGTGATTTTCTAACTAAACGATATGTATTTTATATGAAAAATATACTAGAGTCCTAAATGATATAATGTCTTTTAGAGAAACTTCACTTTATTCACTTCTAGTCAGATAGAGTAATGACAGATTAAACTGTAAGAAACTAGCTTGCTTGAGATGGAGTTTTGCTTCTACCGACCCTCTACCTCTGATGCACCCTGCCTTTTTGTATAGTTTCATAAGGTCCCATCTGAGATCTAGGAGTACCAATCAGAACATCTTCAGCCTTTGGCATGTCCTAAAATTTTTATGTTCTCATCAACGAGATACTTTGAAAAATCATCACTGTCTTTCTACATCTTCTTAACTAGTTTATCTTTCTGCCCATATCACATAAATACATTTATTTTCTAGGAGGAAAATCACCATAGGTATGAGATTTACTGTTTGAATCTATTCAAAATGAAATTCTATTTCCAAATTTCTGGCTGATTTTGCAGCTGTGATCTCTAGTTTCTTTCTTTCTTTCTTTCTTTTTTTTAATTTTGCTTTTTATCCATAGTGAAAGTTGTTCAGTCGTGTCTGACACTTTGAGAACTCATGGGCTAAATAGTCCATGGAATTCTCCAGGTCAGAATACTGGAGTGGGTAGCCTTTCCCTTCTCCAGAGGACCTTCCCAACCTAGGGATCAAACCCAGGTCTCCTGCGTTGCAGGCAGATTCTTTGACAGCTGAGCCACAAGGGAAGCCTGTAGTACACAACCTTAAAAGCATTCTCTACCTGGGACTTATGCCTGTTTCCATTAAGAATGGGCAAGTCTTTTGAAGCAAAACATTCCTGAACAATGCCAACTCTCTTTTCTTTTGTCTTCAAATGTATTTTAAATACATCTATATTTCCTAGGTATCCATAGAAATACTCTCTCCAGAGTGGCAATTCCAACTGCATGTTGTAAATACTACTGGGATCAAACAACTTGAGACTTGAAATGTGCCAGTGAAATTAGTAATAAGGAATCTTCAGTGAGTGACAAGCCCCACTTGAGTGGTAGTCAGTATATTCTGGAATAAAGGGTAAATCTGTGGAAATAGAATGTGCAAAAATACTGTTTTTAAATGCTGCAGTGAAAGAGACTGAGTGGGATTCTGAGGGATAAAGGAAGCCAGAATTTTGGTTAAACTGAAGATTTTGCTGTTAAAAATCACCTAGGATAGAACAGGTGTGATATCTGCCATATATTAAGATGGAAGATTTCAACAACTTAAGAGAATAGTGCTGCCAGATGATATCAACCTCAAATTAGCAATGGTTTTACAAGAAGGGTGAACAAGTAACATGGAAGTGGCATAATGATCAGACCTTATCACATAGGTTGTAAGAAAATAAACCTCCGCTTCTGAAGGATGTAGGGAAATTATGTCTTCAGGAGTTTTTTCTACTTTCTTTTTCCCTCATGAGTTATAACAAAAAAAACGCTGGATATAGAAAGTAAAAAGAAAATAACAGTTTACAACAGAGTTATGAAGTGCAAAATCTTTCAGTTAACATGTGAAATTTCCCATTTTTTCCCCTCCCACGTCTTAATCTCTCATGTATAAATGGGTAAAATAATAGTACCGAATGTATTGATTTGGAAGTGTTTGAACAGTTCCTGGAACATAATAAATGTCATATACATGTTCAGTTCAGTTCGGTCTCTCAGTCGTGTCTGACTCTTTGCAACCCCATGGACTGCAGCATGCCAGACCTCCCTGTCCATCACCAACTCCCGGAGTTTACTCAAACTTATGTCCATTGAGTCAGTGATGCCATCCAATCACCTCATCCTCTGTCATCCCCTTCTACTCCTGCCTTCAATGTTTCCCATCATCAGGGTCTTTGCAGATGAGTCAGCTCTTCGCATCAGGTGGTCAAAGTATTGGAGTTTTAGCTTCAACATCAGTCTTTCCAATGAATGTTCAGGGCCGATCTCCTTTAGGATGGACTGGTTGGATCTCCTTGCAGTCCAAGGGACTCTCAAGAGTCTTCTCCAACACCACAGTTCAAAAGCATCAATTCTTCAGCATTCAACCTTCTTTATAGTCCAGCTCTCACATCCATCATGACTACTGGAAAAATTATAGCTTTGACTAGACAGACCTTTGTAGGCAAAGTAATGTTTCTGCTTTTTAATATGCTGTCTAGGTTGGTCATAACTTTCCTTCCAAGGAGTAAGCATCTTTTAATTTCATGGCTGCAATCATCATCTGCAGTGATTTTGGAGCCCCCCAAAATAAAGTCTGCCACTGTTTCCGCTGTTTCCCCATCTATTTGCCATGAAGTGATGGGACCAGAAACCATTATCTTTCTTTTCTGTGTGTTGAGGTTTAAGCCAACTTTTTCACTCTCCTCTTTCACTTTCATCAAGAGGCTCTTTAGTTCTTCTTTACTTTCTGCCAGAAGGGTGGTGTCATCTGCATATCTGAGGTTATTGATTTTTCTCCCAGCAATCTTGATTCCAGCTTGTGCTTCCTCCAGCCCAGCGCTTCTCATGATGTACTCTGCATATAAGTTAAATAAGCAGGTTGACAATATACAGCCTTGACATACTCCTTTTCCTATTTGGAACCAGTCTGTTGTTCCATGTCCAATTGTTGCTGCCTGACCTGCATACAGGTTTCTCAAGAGGTGGGTCAGGTGGTCTGGTATTCCCATCTCTTTCAGAATTGTCCACAGTTTATTGTGATCCACACAGTCAAAGGCTTTGACATATTCAGTAAAGCAGAAATATATGTTTTTCTGGAACTCTCTTGCTTTTTTAATGATCCAGTGGATGTTGCAATTTGATCTCTGGTTCCTCTGCCTTCTCTAAAACCAGCTTGAACATCTGGAAGTTCATGGCTCACATATTGCTGCAGCCTGGCTTGGAGAATTTGGGGCATTACTTTACTAGCGTGTGAGATGAGTGCAATTGTGCAGTAGTTTGAGCTATATATGAGGTGTATATCTCATATCTAGGTATGAGGTATATCTATGTTAGATATTACTAAATGCATTTCTTTGGGACATTTAGAAAATGATCATGAAACATACAATGACTGGAAAGAAGCAGTGATTTTCTCTTTACCAGAAAGATATGTTATCTTCTTCAATGAATATGAGAAGATATGTATTAGAAAGAATTGTTAATTAGGAGACTAATTTTTTCAAATTTCTCTTATCCACAATTAGAAGTTTGGAAACTGAAACAACCATGAATTGGATCTGAGTGTTCAACTGTAATCAGCAGGCTAAATTTCCCATGTGATGAAGGAGTAGAACAAAAGTATTGCCATTAACTGGAAAAAAAATTCAAATTTTAGATTATGGGATGAGAAGTAGGGGTTAGGGTTTTAATATAAATTTTGGGGCAATCCAAGAAAATAGTTCATAACAGAACAGAAATACAAAGAAAATTTTATATACTTTGAAACATCCATTGTAGGATGTAGCTAATAATCTATCCAGAAAGATGATATACACTGATGATAATAGCAATAATTTGGCCAAGAAATCATCAAATCTTATAAATAATGAAATGGCAAGTAAGTGAATTTGTACAAACTGCCTCTAATTCCGCTGTATATGTGAATAATATAATGTTTTAAATGCCTGGAGTTCTTTAGGAGCATATGTAACTTAAATAATGTAAACATATCTTAAAGTTTCTTAAAATTAACACTTCTGTATTACTAAATGACAATAACCACATACCTAAAATTTTTCCTTAAATGACTTTGCCAAAGAACTAAGTGACCTTGTATGACTTTGTTTTACTTCCTTGTGCTTCAGAGACAATGGAAGCATGATAGAGCAGATGGTGTAAACATATCAGCTGTTAACCAGGCATATCCTCATCTCACCTGGACTGCTTCCTCTCCCTTCCCCTGATTGCATGCTCTCTGGTGTCAAACCTCGCTGCCACATATCTTTGCGTGCCTCCTCCTCTTCTTATAACAATAGTATATTTGTAAAACCTTTTCTTGGCTAGTTTACTTCTGAGAATAATATTCAGCAATCTCCCTAGAAACTGAGACTGGTGAGCATAACATAACAAGAGCAAACTCAAATTCTTTATGTCCAGTTGCATGTGTGTAAAATTTCCAAGGTTAGCAGCAGGTATTCACTTGGTCAGGGAATAGATACAAATGTAATGTGACATTTAATATAATCACAGAAAGGTCCAAAACTGTCTAGATTTAGTCACCTCTATGGTCACACATACATCTAAAAGTATTTGTCAAATGTAAAATATATTTTAGTAATTGTGAGAATAAACTTAGAATGATAAGAAGGAAAGAGCGAGCCACCTTCACTGAAGGAAATAAAATAAAAATATCATCTGTAGTTTTGGAACAGTAAGACAGTATCTCTATAAAGATAATAGAAATAAAAATAGATCATTAGTTTTACCTTATCAATGAAACAGATCACTAGCTTGAAATAACAATGCCCCTCACACCAAATATTAATTAATTTACTCAAAGAATATTCATGAGTATACTCTAACCAATGAATGTTAACATATTAAGATAAACACTAGAAATACAATAATAGAACCAGAGAATCAGAATACACAGCAACAAAAGAGCATATTTAGAGACTGAATTAGGTAATGGTAATACTTATACACACACACACACACACACACACACACAAACACACACACACTATATATATATATATAAATACTTAAAAGAAGTTTGGTTGTTACATAAGTTTAGAACAAGAGACCTGACTTTAAATAGTCAAAGGCAGATTATCTTTGTCAGAAACACATAAAAATTGAAGAAAGAAAAAGAAAAATCTGTAGAAAGGTCAATGAGGGAATGCTTTCCAGGCAGAGAAGAGAATATATATAAGGGTCAGATATGAGGGTTGTGAATGTGTATTATGGAAAAAAGTAGCAAAATTATCTGGTGATGGTGACAAAAGGGAAGAGGCTTAAGGCTAGAACAATGAATCTGAGCCAAATATTGTAAAGCATCATCAACATGCGGGTTTATTCTAAGAATAAACATGTATTAAAAACATTTTAGTGTGAAAAGTTATATGCTTAGTTTTTTCTCGTGTGTTACTTAATTTTTTTTTACTTCAAAACTGTTATTATACACAGTGCCAAGTAACCAAAAGCTGGCCAAGTTCAACTGTCCTTCAGGGGATTAGTGGCTATGTAATTCTTCAGAAGTAAAATACTACAGGCAAGAATCTAGCATCTACCTAAAAATGAAGAGCATAGAATAAAGAATAAAATGAAGCAAAATAAAATCTCTTATTATCCTTATGGCTCTAAAAGTTAACTGTTTAAAGTAATAATGGTAACAAGGCATTGGGTATTTAGAGCCTAGAGATAGCTGAAATGAGTGATAACAGTGCCACAAGGGATGGAAGGGAGATACCAGGGATGATTTTTATAATAGGCCTGCACTAGCCCTGAAGTGGTATAATATTATTTTATGGTAAAACTAGAAAAGTTGTAGATGTATATGGAAAACTGTAGGGTAAACATTGGAAAGAAAAAAATAAACTAAAAAAGGAAGCATCCATTATACACTAACAAGGGAGATAGAATAGAATCATATAAAATGTTCTATCAAAACCAAAAGAGGTCAAAAAACAGGGAAAGAAGAAAAATAAATAATGAATCTAATAAAAAAAAGTCATAAATGCAGATTAATTCAACATATTTGTAAATATTTGCAAATGGTCTAAATATGCCAATTAGGATAGAAATTGTCAAACTTGCTAAATGAACAAGATACCACATTATGTTATCTATAAGAAACTCACTTTAAATGTAAAAACCCTGATGGAATAAAAGTAAATATATAAAGAAAGAAACATCATGCTAACATTAATAAAATAAAACCAGAATATATATATATACACATGTATATTACAGAGAAAGGAATATTTAGAACAAGGAAAGTTATCAAGTATACAGAGGGAGGGGTGTTCCATAATGAGAATTGGTCAAGTTTCCAAGAATGCCGAACAATCATTAACATGGATGTACCTAACAGCTGAGCATCCAAATAGGTGAAATAAAGATGGAAGATTTTCTCTAAGTCCATGATTAATAAGAAGTAGAACAGGCACAAAGATAAACCAATACAGAGTGCAGTAGTTGCCGTGACAGAGGTGTGATTAACTATTATGATTAAGTGCTTTGCAAACACACAGGACAGTACCACTAGCTTCTTGATGATGTTTGATAATGCTTGCTGCAACGGGCGACATTGATGCTAGAAATTGAAAGATTGGGATTAGAACTCCCTTTGTTGGGTTATTTGGTAGCAATTTTAAACAAATTCAGTAATATGAGAACAAACACTGAAACAAAAAATGTGTTGTTTCTTTTAATGAAAGTTTTGCTTAGATGCTGCCACATGCAATAATTTCTTTGTT
The DNA here is from genome assembly GCF_032405125.1 of Capricornis sumatraensis. Lineage (NCBI taxonomy): Eukaryota > Metazoa > Chordata > Mammalia > Artiodactyla > Bovidae > Capricornis > Capricornis sumatraensis. The sequence goes on from NC_091079.1 coordinate 68,984,237, forward strand.
AGCCAAAGTACAATTTTATCTGTGGAATAATAAGTATATATTTTCAACCAAATGGAAAGATAATTATCTATATATGTCAGGATACACATTAAAATCCTTGGTGCTAATTTGAACTTGTAGTGTACACTATGCTACAATTGCAAAGATGGCCTGATTTCACATTTGCTTGAAAAGATAGAATGGAGTACACATTCCAATGAACACAGTTCTATGTCATAACATGTTACTATTATAATTCAATTCAACTTTCCACATCTAGCTATAGCTATATTTGACTCTAGAAATACCCTAGTTTACACGAGAGTCTAGATGTTATAACAGATTTTTCATCATATGGTGTCACTAATAAAGACTAAAGTACATGCTGCTCTGATTCCTGCTGTTTCATGATTTTATACCTTTAGTTGTGCATAAAGATTTCAACAAATTACTTAATTGTATAAAAATAACCAATATGATTTTTTTCTTGATAAAACTTTATTACTTTCTAGTCAGTATTTAATATCATACAGTATAACCCTAATAACAAGTAGGGTCAAAAATGGTTTGGTGTGTGAAAGCAATAGAATATTACTTGACCTTTTATTTAAACAATATTAAAGTTATATCTTAATATTCACCCATAAGTATTTATTCTTATAAGTCTTTATTCTTTACATGAAACTCTATCAAAACTTCTGTGCTGTGTGCTATAAAATTAAACAGCAGCATCTTCTCTGTTATATCTATTTCTTAGTAACATTAATTAGGCCTGACTCAAAATGCCTGTAAGAAAACTGATGTATTTTATATTATTTTTCTTGTTTTTGATACTAGTATTTACAATTATATTATATATTAGGAATATTGAGAATAATTGTACAGGGACTTCCCTGGTGGTCCAGTGGTTAAAACTCCACACACCAATGCAGAAGGCACTGGTTTGATCCCCGGTCAGAGAAATAAGAACCCATATGCTGTGCAGGGCAGCCTGGAAACAAAATAAATAATTTAAACAAAGAATAATTGTACATTTAGACATAGTAAATATCAAGCAATTCCATTAGGTTATTTATTCAAAGATGTGCAATAACAACCCTGCAAATAAACATATGTCTTGAATTAATTCCTTTATGTTGTCAGAGTTCAGTACTTTGTTCTACATGAATATGAAGCATAGATTCTTTACACATTGGAGAATGAAGAGAAAACCATTGTAAAATAATTACCATATTAAGGTCCTGATACAATATCTCTCATCAATATTATATTTCTAAAAACTGTTCATGTTAAAAATTAAATAGTATAATATTTCTCAAGTGACTTTTAATTTTACATTTTCAACTTGCATACAAGGTAAATAAGAAAAAGATGAATAACTATGTGGAATAGCAAACACATATGAAAAGAGGTTGGACTATTCACAAAATATTTTATTTATGTGTGTTAAAGTACGTCTCATCAAAAAAGCAAGACATTTCCAGAAAAACATCTACTTCTGCTTTATTAACTATGCCAAAGACCTTGACTGTGTGGATCACAATCAACTGTGGAAAATTCTGAAAGAGATGGGAATACCAGATCATCTGACCTGCCTCTTGAGAAATCTGTATGCAGGTCAGAAAGCAAGAGTTAGAACTGGACATGGAACAACAGACTGGTTCCAAATAGGAAAAGGAGTACGTCAAGGCTGTATATTGTCTCCCTGCTTATTTGACTTATATGCAGAGTACATCATGAGAAACGCTGGGCTGGATGAAGCACAAGCTGGAATCAAGATTGCTGGGAGAAATATCAATAACCTCAGATATGCAGATGACACCGCCCTTCTGGCATAAAGTGAAGAAAAACTAAAGAGCTTCTTGATGAAAGTGAAAGAGGAAAGTGAAAAAAGTTGGCTTAAAGCTCAACATTCAGAAAACGAAGATCATGGCATCTGGTCCCATCACTTCATGGGAAATAGATGGGGCAACAGTGGAAATAGTGGCTGACTTTATTTTTCTGGGCTCCAAAATCCCGGCAGATGGTGACTGCAGCCATGAACACTTACTCCTTGGAAGGAAAGTTATGACCAACCTAGACAGCATATTAAAAAGCAGAGACATTACTTTGTCAACAAAGGTCCGTCTAGTCAAGGCTATGGTTTTTCCCATGGTTATGTATGGATGTGAGCTTTGGACTCAAAAGAAAGCTGAGTGCTGAAGAATTGATGATTTTGAACTGTGATGTTGGAGAAGACTCTTGAGTATCCCTTGGACTGCAAGGAGTTCCAACCAGTCTATCCTAAAGGATATCAGTCTGGGTGTTCATTGGCGGGACATCTGGTGTTCATTTCAGATGTTGAAGCTGAAACTCCAATACTTTGGCCCCCTAATGAGAAGAGCTGACTCATTTGAAAAGACCCTGATGCTGGGAAAGATTGAGAGCAGGTGGAGAAGGCGATGACAGAGGATGAGATGGTTGGATGGCATCACTGACTCAATGGACATGGGTTTGGGTGGACTCCAGGAGTTGGTGATGGACAGGGAGGCCTGGCATTCTGCGATTCATGGGGTTGCAAAGAGTTGGACATGACTGAGTGAGTGAACCGAACTGTCTTTGTCTAAATAAATGACTGTATGCTTGACTACTATACAATTTTTTTTAGTAGGGGCTTCCCAGGTGGCAATAGTGGTGAAGAACCCTTCTGCCATTGTAAAATGATGCCTGAGACAAGGGTTCTATCCCTGGGTTGGGAGGATCCCCTGGAGCAGCACATTGAAACCCATTCCAGCATTCTTGCCTAGAGAATCCCATGAACTGAGAAGCCTGGCTGACAGGCTACAGTCCATAGGGTTGCAAACAGTCAGACATGACTGAAGCCACTTCACATGCACAAACCAATTTTTATGTATCAGATTTGAAAAGATACTTTGCTAATTATTTTGTTTAGAGGTATATTTGAAAACAGCCTCCCTTTTACTGATGGGAATGAATGCTTGCTTAATCAAGTGAAGAAGGTGAATTTTGCATTATCTATCGGAATTTGTATTGCTGTCATCCCTTATCCACTGTTTTGCTTCACAGGGTTTCAGCCACTTGTGCTCTATCATGGTTCAAATATATTATGGGAAATCTCATAAAGAAACAACCCATGAGTTTCCTATAGTGTACTGCTCGTCTCTGTAGCATGATGAAATCTTGCATATTCATGCTCCATCCTGCCTGGGATGTGAATCATCCCTTTGTCTAGTGTATCTCACTGTCTGGGTCATCAGATTGACTGTCACAGTACTGCAGTGCTTATTATCAAGTAACGTTTATTTTCGGTAATAATGGACCCAATGGGCAAAAGTAGTAATGCTGGCAGTATTTGAGATATGCCAAAGAAAAGCTATAAAGTGCTCCCTTTAAAGGAAAGGATAAATGTTCTCGACTTAATAAGGAAAGAAAAAAGTCCTATGCTGAGTTTGCGAAGATTTACAGTAAGAATAAATCTTCTATCTGTGAAATTGTGAAGAATGAAGAAGAAATTTGTGTTAGTTTTGCTGTTGTACCTCAAATTGCAAAGCTCACAGTAAGTGATAAATGCTTAGTTAATATGGAAAGATATTAAATTTGTACAGGAAAATATTTTGAGGGAGAGAGAACACATTCACATATAACTTTTACTATAGTTTCTTTTTATGATTATTCTCTTTTACTATTAGCTGTTGATCTCTTACTGTGCCTAATTTATAAATTAAACCTTATAATAGGAATATGAAAAAACATAATATGAATTGAGTTTGCTACTTACATGGTTTCAGGTAGCTATTAGAGGTTTTGGAACTTGTCCCCTTGCAGTGAAAGCAGGGAATACTATAATGCTTATTTTTAATAGAAATTTCATTTCTGGTCACTTTTTTTTCAGATTAATACATACAAGACTATTTATATTGGCCAAATATGAAAATTCCTAAGGCTCTTCATTAGGGAACTGGCAAAATAAATTATGCTCTATTCATAAAAGAAAGACTGTCTAATTAGATACCAATCTGTGAACAAAATGTGTAATATATTTTCATGCAGAACAAGTAAATATCTAATGTGATAAACACATTGCATGTTCTAATTCAAGACACTTGATTACTCTTATATATAATTTTTTTAAGTGGGATGATCTTTGTACATAATTACAAACCAATAGAGGAATTTAAGATATTCATGTATATAAAGTGAAAAAAGATACTAAACATGATGTAAAGTACTTGCTTATGTAAGAAACAATATTTCATGCAGTAGTAAAGAATCTGCCTGCCAATGCAGGAGACACAAGAGACCCGGGTTTGATCCCCAGGTTGGGAAGTTACCCTAGAATAGGAAATGGCAACCTGCTCCACCTTCTTGCCTCTAAAATTCCATGGACAGAGGAGTCTGGTGGGCTAGATTCCCTGGGACCGAAAAAGAATCTAACACAACTGAGCGATTGAGCCTGTACAGTGTATGTGTAAAATGCCTCTGTCTTTGTGCAAAACACCTTTTCATTATTTTGAAATGTATTAAATTGCATATAATATGTATACAGAACATTGTACTGAAATCATGAAGAACTTGACACGTTCCTGCAAAAGGCTTCCCTGTGGTGCTAGAGGTAGAGTCCACCTGCCAAAACAGGTGACACACGAAAGGCAAGTTAGAACCCTGGATCAGGAAGCTCCCTTGGAGTAGGAAGTAGCAACTTGCTACTGTATTCTTGCCTGGAGAATCTCATAGACAGAGGAGCCTGGCTAGCTATGGTCTGTGTAGTCGCAAAGAATCAGATACAGCTGAGCATAGCACAGCAGCAGCACAGTCATTTATCTATGTTACAAAGTGAGTAGTACCAAGCCCCATGCCCAACTTTATAACTACCCACAACTTTCTTTCCAGATTTAATAACATGGGTAACTTTAAAAATCTCTGGAAAATGAAACAGTATTCACAGATAAATAAGGATAAAAGTGACAAATTCTTTGTCAAAGGTTTTACCAATCAAAGGTCAATGGAGTGACATCTTAGATGTGCTTAGGTTGGACACAACATGTTGAAACTAATGCAGTAGGTATGCTTGTGTATTGGCTAATATGCGCAGATACTTTTCTGGTGAAATATAGTTCCTTTTTTCTTGGTGCATATTGTCCTTTCATGTGAATTTAACTATTTATTCAAACACTCTACTGTTGACAGATATTTGGATTATTTCAGTTTGGGGTTTACAATTCACAGAGCTCATGAATATATGCCCCATAATTTAATATATATTTAGGTATACTTTTGTTGATTGTCTGATTAAACTTGAATTTCTGAATAGTGTATGCTCAAGCTTGACTTAAATAGAGAATGCTGTATGTAATGCCTCTTTTATAGTGAGTGTCAAAGATCTGACATTTTAATAATAGCATAACAATAACACATTGACTTTATTAATAATATTTAAGTATGTCTCTATATATTCATATAATAATCATACAATATTTAAGTATTTCTCTATATATTCATATATATATATTCTATACATAGATTATGATTTCAGTGCGCCATTGTACAGGAGACAAGGATCAAGACCATCCTCATGGAAAAGAAATGCAAAAAAGCAAAATGGCTGTCTGAGGAAGCCTTACAAATAGCTGTGAAAAGAAGAGAAATGAAAAGCAAAGGAGAAAAGGAAAGATACAAGCATCTGAATGCAGAGTTCCAAAGAATAGCAAGGAGAGATAAGAAAGCCTTCCTCAGTGATCAATACAAAGAAATAGAGGAAAACAGCAGAATGGGAAAGACTAGAGATCTCTTCAAGAAAATTAGAGACACCAAGGGAACATTTCATGAAGAGATGGGCTCATAAAGGACACAAATGGTATGGACCTAACAGAAGCAGAAGATATTAAGAAGAGCTGGCAAGAATACACAGAAGAACTGTACAAAAAGATCTTCATGACCATCACCATGGTGTGATCACTCACCTAGAGCCAGACACCCTGGAATGTGAAGTCAAGTGGGCCTCAGAAAGCATCGCTATGAACAAAGCTAGTGGAGGTGATGGAATTCCAGTTGAGCTATTTCAAATCCTGAAAAATGATGCTGTGAAAGTGCTGCACTCAATATGCCAGCAAATTTGGAAAACTCAGCAGTGGCCACAGGACTGGAAAATGTCCGTTTTCATTCCAATCCCAAAGAAAGGCAATGCCAAAGAATGCTCAAACTATCTCATAATTGCACTCATCTCACCCGATAGTAAAGTAATGCTCAAAATTCTCCACCCCAGGCTTCAGCAATACTTGAACCGTGAACTTCCAGATGTTCAAGCTGGTTTTAGAAAAGGCAAAGGAACCAGAGATCAAAAGCCAACATCTGCTGGATCATGGAAAAAGCAAGAGAGTTCCAGAAAAACATTGATTTCTGCTTAAAGCCTTTGAGTGTGTGGATCACAATAAACTGTGGACAATTCTCAAAGAGACTGGAATACCAGACCACCTAACCTGCCTCTTGAGAAACCTATATGCAGGTCAGAAAGCAACAGTTAGAAGTGGACATGGAACAACGGACTGGTTCCAAATAGGAAAAGGAGTACGTCAAGGCTGTATATTGTCACCCTGCTTATTTAATTTATATGCAGAGTACATCATGAGAAATGCTGGGCTGGAAGAAGCACAAGCTGGAATCAAGATTGCTGGGAGAAATATCAATCACCTCAGATTTGCAGATTACACCACCCTTATGGCAGAAAGTGAAGAGGAACTAAAACGCCTCTTGATGAAAGTGAAACTGGAGACTGAAAAAGTTGGCTTAAAGCTCAATATTCAGAAAACGAAGATCATGGCATCTGATCCCATCACTTCATGGGAAATAGATGGGGGAACAGTGGAAACAGTGTCAGACATTATTTTTTTGGGCTCCAAAATCACCGCAGATGGTGACTGCAGCCATGAAATTAAAAGACGCTTACTCCTTGGAAGAAAAGCTATGACCAACCTAGATAGCATATTGAAAAGCAGAGACATTACTTTACCAACAAAGGTCCATCTAGTCAAGGCTATGGTTTTTCCAGTAGTCATGTATGGATGTGAGAGTTGGACTGTGAAGAAAGCTGAGCCCCGAAGAATTGATGCTTTTGAACTGTGGTGTTGGAAAAGACACTTGAAAGTCCCTTGGACTGCAAGGAGATCCAACCAGTCCATTCTGAAGGAGATCAGCCCTGGGATTTCTTTGGAGGGAATGATGCTGAAGCTGAAACTCCAGTATTTTGGCCACCTCATGTGAAGTGTTGACTCATTGGAAAAGACTCTGATGCTGAGAGGGATTGGGGGCAGGAGGAGAAGGGGACGACAGAGGATGAGATGGCTGGATGGCATCACTGACTCGATGGACGTGAGTCTGAGTGAACTCCAGGAGTTGGTGATGGACAGGGAGGCCTGGAGTGCTGCGATTCATGGAGTCACAAAGAGTCGGACGCTGAGTAACTGAACTGAACTGAACTGAACTATATATTCAAATAATTATAAATACATAAATACATATATATGTAGAATATTATCAAATAAGTTGTTAAAGATTTTAGAGCATATACACAGACCAAATCCAAAAGAATACTGGAATGTGTTGCCATTTCCTTCTCCAGGGAATCTTCCCCACCCAGGGATTGGACCCAGGTCTCCCTCATTGCAGGCAGGCACTTTAACCTCTGAGCCACGAGGGAAGCCCTATATTGTTGTCAAATAAGTTGTTAAAGATTTTAGAGCATATACACAGTCCAAATCCAAACATTTCCAATTAATATCTGTACAACAAGTAAATTTTTATATTGAGTGTCTAGTGAAAGAATTGATTGTATTTATATATCAGAAGAAATTAGAAACAAGTTTTAATATAGATTTTGTAATGCTTCCAAAAAATCTAGTCCTTCTTTAGGAGTAAGTCTAATGGAAGAGGTAAATGATTAACATAAACATTTATGAAATATTTCCAAAGGATATTGAAAAAACGTAGAAAAAATGTTTTTCATGGTTATAGAATAAAGGGCTCACTATTTGAAGGTCATGTATCCTCATATTTTTTCTTATATCTCAGAACAAAACGTTTTTTGATATATGTTCACAAGTTGAAACAAATATATGTATGGCATACAAAAGTTCAATATTAACTAATACAATGTTTAATAATAACTAAATAATTATAAAATAATATTTTCATTAAAATAAGATAGAAAATTAGTAATAAAGGAAGAATATTAAGAGTAGCCAGAGGAAAGTAGCACATTATTTGCAGATAAATAAACATAAAAATAATAGTCAAAAGTTGTATGAGCCAAAGGTCAATGGAATGATATCTCTGAAGTACTGGGGGAGGGAAGAATCCTTACTGGCGCCCATTTAATAATCTATCAAATATCATTTAAAAATGAAAATTAAATGGAGACTTTTTTAAAAAAATTAGATTTTTAATTATCAACAAAATTTATCACAAATAATGGTAATAACCATTCTCAAGGCAGGAATCAAATGATATAGAAGAATATGAGTGAAAGCAGAAATTTTACCTACACATAAAAGTATTGGTTATGCCAAATATATGAGTACACATAAAAGCCTTTTTGTTATTTTGACAAATTTATTAAAATTATAATGGTATAATTCAAACATACTTACAAAGTAATGTTTGTAACATATGTCTAAATAAAATGTATGATGAAAACAGCACAAGAAGCAGGAGGAGAAAAATATACCAAGCTTTTTATGTTGCATGAGATTTGTACATTATTTGAAAGTAAATAGTTAAAATATATATTGTAAGTCCTGGGCTAAGCACTAAAATCAAAACACAGAGATATAGGTACTGAGCTCATAGTGAAGATAAAATTCTTAACAAATAATTAATCTAAAGAAGATAAGAAAAGAAAAAAAGAGAACTAATGGAACAAACCTAAAATATCATAAAGTGGTACATTTAAACCTAATCATACCCTATTCACATTAAATGTAAATGGTGTAAACAATAAAACAATTTTAAAGAGATTAGATTTAATTAAAAAAGCAACTTCCAACAGCATAATCCTACAAGAAGCCATTTTAAACCTAAATACAAACATTAAAAATAAATTTTGAAAAACAAATCTTACTCTGAGTTAAATCCAATAATTTCAGACAAAGTAGGTTGAAAAACAAAGAAATTGTCAGAGATAAAAAAAGAGATATTTCTTGAAAGTAATTTTGAGTTTATAAAAATATAAATATATGTGCACCTAAAGCACTTTCAAAATACTTCAGGGAAAACCATAAGAATTAAAGTAATAGATCTATCCTTTTTTTTTTTTAATTTTATTTTTACTTTATTTTACTTTACAATACTGTATTGGTTTTGCCATACATTGACATGAATCCACCACGGATGTATACAAGCTCCCAATCCTGAATCCCCCTCCCACCTCCCACCCCATGTCATCTCTCTGGATCATCCCCATGCACCAGTCCCAAGCATCCTGTATCCTGTATCGAACATAGACTGGCACTTCATTTCTTATATGATAGTATACATGTTTCAATGCCAGTCTCCCGAATCATCCCACCCTCTCCTTCTCCCTCAGAGTCCAAAAGTCCTTATAGTTGAGGATTTAATAGTCTGAATAAGTGATAGGAAAACCTGAGGAAAAAAATCAGTAGAACATATTGGACTTGGACATGTTGACAAAATATGCCACCACAAATTGTGATTCAAACAGATATTCAACAAATTAGGTTACAAGACTTTCAATGAAGTAAGCTCCTCAAGAAATTCAATAGAATTTATGTCTTACAAAATATATTATCTTCACAGGTAACTAAAATTAGATTTTTTTTTCAGAATGACATTTGGAATAACTATACATATTAGAGTTTCAAAAAATGAATGTAAATCTGAGATATATGCAGGTGAAAGAAGAATTTACTAGAGAGATAACATGTTGATTTGAATAAAAATTACAGTATAACCTATTATGGATTATGAGATGCAACAAAATATTATGAAAGAAAAAAATTCTAGCAATAAATTTTATATTAGAATATAAAGCATGCAAAGCAGTATTTAAATTCTTACAAACCTAGAAAATATACATAAACTAAACCTAAAGAAACTAAAGAAAATAAAGGCAATGCTAAAGAGTAGAAATAAATTGAGTAGAAACAAAAAACCAAAAAAAACAAAATCAGTGAAAACCAAAAACTGATTCTGTTATCAAATATCAAGGTGGAAGGACAATACAAATATTGAAAGATGATAAGCTAGTAAGGCAACATCACTGGAAATATGATAGCAGAAAAATATTTACAACTAATAAGCCAAGAATGAATATAAAATGGAATTTAAAAATTAAACTAAAAGTATAATGATAAGACAAACGTATGTAGAGTCGAAGTTATGGTTTTTCCAGAAGTCATGTATGGATGTGAGAGTTGGACCATAAAGAAAGCTGAGTGCTGAAAAATTAATACTTTTGAATTGTGGTCTTGGAGAAGAAACAAACTGTGGTTTGGGACATAAGGAGATTAGACCTGTTAATTCTAAAGGAAATATACCCTGAATATTCAATGGAAGAACTGATTCTGAAGCTGAAGCTACAATATTTTGGCCATCTGATGTGAAGAACTGACTTATTGGAAGAGACCCAGATGCTGAGGACAATTGAGGGCAGGAGGAGAAGGGGTCGACAGAGGATGAGATGGTTGGATGGGATCACAGACTCAGAGGATATAGTGAAGGACAGGGAAGCCTGGTATGCTGCAGTTCATGGGGTCGCAAAGAGTCAGATATGACATAGCAACTGAAGAACCACAGAATAAGAAATATAACTGATTAAAGAACAGATACTAAAGTTGCAGGATACAAAATTAAAACCCAGAAATCTGTTGCATTTCTAAACACTAACAATGAAAGTTCAGAAAGAGGAATTAAGGGAATAGTTCCAACTACCATCTCACACACACATACACACACATACATACACACACACACTAAGAAGAAACCTACCTAAGAAGGCAAAGGCCTGCATTCCACAAACTATAATATGCTGATGAAAGAAATCAAAGATGATACAAACAGATGGAAAGATATGCTGTGTTTTTGGATTGGAAGAACTGATATTGTCAAAATGACTATACTACCCAACACAATCTGCAGATTCAATGCAATCCCTATCAAATTACTCATGGCATTTTCTCAGAGAACTAGCACATTTTTTTTTTTTCACAGTTTATATGGAAAGACCAAAGACCCTGAATAGCCAAAGCAATGATGAAAAAGAAAAACAATGCTGGAGGAATCAGGCTCCCTGACTTTAGACTATGCTACAAAGCTACCACAAGCAAAACATTATGGTAGTGGCACAAAAACTGGAGTAAAAAGCAATCCCATTCCTAGGCATATACCCAGAAAAAGATCATGATTTGAAAACATACATGCACCCCAGTGCTCACTACATTGCTATTTACAATAGCCAGAACCTGGAAGCAACTTAAATGCTCATCAATAGAGAATGGATAAAGATGATTACAATGAAATATTACTCAGCCATAAAAAAGAATGAAATGCCTTTTGCAGGAACATGAATGGATCTAGTGATTATCATACTACATGAAGTCAGAGAAAGACAAATATAATATGTCTCACATGTGCAATCTACCTTTCTAAATGATACAAATGAACCTATTTATACAACTGTAACATTCATACAGATATTGAAAATAAATTTATGGTTAACAAAGGGAAACATGAGGGGAAAGTAAATCAGGAGCTTGGGATGAATACACAGACACTACTATATATAATACACACACACACACTTATAATGGGATTTCCTGATGACTCGGTACAGAATCTGCCTGCAATGCAGGAAACCTGGGTTCAGTCCCTGCGTTGGGAAAATCCCCTGGAGGAGAGCATGTCAACCCATTCCAGTATTTTTGCCTGGAGAATCCCCATGGCCAGAGGAGCCTGGTGGGCTACAGACCATGAGGTCACAAAGACTTGGACACAACCGAGTGACTAAGCACACAGCACATATATAAGATAGATAACCAACAAGGACATACTGTATAGCATAGCACAGATAACTCTACTCAATATTCCGTGACAACCTATAAGACAAACTCTAAAAATGAACATATGTATATGTATACCTAAATCACTTTGTACACCTGAAACTAACACAACATTTAAATCAAATATATGCTAATAAAATTGTTATTTTTTGAATAATATAAAACAAGAGATAGTAAGGAAGCGAACTTCTCCTAACTTTGTGTTCTTTTCAGGACTTTGCCTTCTACAAGTCTGCTGACCTCTTCTTTTTCATTCTTGCCTGCATCCTTCCCAAGAAAGCCTGGCTCATAACTCATCTCATCTGTAGGATCTGTTCCTCTCTAGATATGACATATTGTAGATGTACTTCCTTGAGAAAATGAAAAAAAAAGAAATATGTAGACTGGAAAATACTTAAAATATAATGTCTGCTTATATTCTTGTTTTAGAATTTTAAAAATAACATTTGCAGTTCAGTCATCAACAGAGAAACAATAACAATAGACAAATGATATGTGAGCACACTTTTCTTTAGGAGATGGATGACAGGACATTGTACCCATGAAAAATGAACCACATCATTTGCATTATTATTAGCTAAATCAAAACTAAAGTTATAAGGAAATACAACCATACATCCACTAAAATGTCTTAAAATTTAAAAAATGGAACAATACATCATGCTGCTAAAGTTATGAAGCCGTTGAGATGTTCATGTATTGATGAAAGGAATGTGACAGTGCAGTCACTTTAAAAACAACTTGGTAACTTTTTATAAAATGAAACATCTACTTATTTTCCCCAGCAATTTCCCTCTCTGTTTCTCCCTTCCCAAATGAGGATATATATCATCATAAAATATTTATGTGAATATTCCCATTTCATGAAACTAAAGCATGTAGGAACAAAATGATACCACTGAACTTCCCATCCTTTCTGCATGATCTTGAACTTTATATATATATATATATATATATATATATATATATATATATATATATATACCATCGTGTGTGTGTGTGTGTGTGTGTGTATACGTATATTTCTTAGCTAGAATATGCAGAGACCATTAATTCTAAGGGCTTCTCAGGCTGTGTTAGTGGTAAAGAATATGCCCGCAATACAGGAAACAGAACAGAGGCAGGTGTCATCGCTGGTTCAAGAAGATACCCTGGAGTAGAAAATGGCAATCCATTCCAGTATTCTAGCCTGGAAAATTCCATGAACAGAGGAGCCTGACAGGCTACATTCTGCAGAACATCAAGAGTCGAACACAACTGGGTGACTATGCATTGATTCTAAAACTATCTTTTATTAAAGGGAAATTCTAATGTATCAAAGTAGCTATTTCGAATATGGGTAAAACATAACGAGTGAAAGTGAAAGTGAAGTCGCTCAGTCGTGTCTGACTCTTAGCGACCGGTGGACTGTAGCCCACCAAGGTCCTCTGTCCATGGGATTCTCCAGGCAAGAATACTGGAGTGGGTTGCCATTTCCTTCTCCATAAACATAACTTATATTAAGCTAAATCATCTAATGTACTTAGAAGAAAAATACTGTAAACGTTACATATTTAAAGATTAGATTATGGCTTGAAAACAACTCTCAACCTCGATTACAAACATTTTTAAGTTACATAAAATTCTTATGTGCAGTCAGATAAAGAAGGCAATAACCATTTATACACAGTGATTCTGATATTGAAAGTTATGAAAATTAAACTACAACACTGATTTCAGTGCCCCTATTATTTATCTTGTCAAAGGAGTAACGCTTTCACGTCATCTGAAACTATCAGTATACTGCTTCTATGTATTCCCAGAATCATCAGTTCCTGAATGCTTGAGATAAGATTAACCTACAGTGTAGTGAAAACCCATATCATGAATAAACTGGGCATTTTTTATTTCTTTTTGAATAATGACTTTATAGAAATTGTTTATATAATATGGTAGATTCATGCTTGGCAAGACTTTTTTTTTTTACTCTTATTTTAATTGTCTTAGTGAAATAGAAACTGCATCAAATGGTTGCTATAATCAAAGAAGTAATTAACTTTAATTGAACGTCTGGGTACAAGGAACTATTTCATGATAGAAAACTACAAGGCAGCAAAGAAACATATAATTGTATTTATTCCATTATAACTTGGATTTAAAATTAAAATAATTGAAAATCTATTCATATTCTCTTTGTTTATTACCTAGAATTGAATTTACTGAGTGGAATACAGCTAGGTTAGATCATATTTTATATACAAAAGGAGTAAAATATGTAATTTGTTTTCTCATTTGTCTGAAATAGATATTCAAAGTTTTAATTCTCTTAATTATTGAAGACTGGATATTTGCTCAAAATCAGATGTTTACAAGATACCTAAAAGGATATACAATTTGGAAAATTTTAAAAAGAATAAGTATCAAAATGAAATTATATTATCATTGATATAAAAATGTCAGAAATTTATTAGGGACAAGGTAAGTTTATTTTGGCTTTGTTTTCTTTTTTCCCCCTTATGCCCTATTATTTGGCACTCCATCCTAAATAGTGACTTTAGGACTTTCTTATATACCACCCCATAACAGGGTGGATATTATCCATTTGTTATTCACTAATTATTGCACTTATAATAAAAAGCAGAGACATCACTTTGCTGACAAAAGTTCATCTAGTCAAAGTTATGGTTTTTCCAGTAGTCATGTATAGATACAAGAGTTGGATCATAAAGCAAGCTGAGAGCCAAAGAAGTGATGCTTCTGAATTCTGGTGCTAGAGAAGACTCTTGAGAGTCCCTTGGACAGCAAGGATATCAAACCAGTCAGTCCTAAAGGAAATCAACCCTGAATATTCACTGAAAAGACTGATGCTGAAGCTGAAGCTCCAATACTTGCCACCTGATATGAAGAGATAACTCATTGGCAAAGACCATGATGCTGGAAATGATTAAGGGCAAGTGGAAAAGTGGACAAGATGGATGAGATGGTTAAATGGCATTATCGACTTAATATTTATGAGTCTGAGCAAACTCTGGGAGATAGTGAAGGACAGGGAAATCTGAAATACTGCAGTCCATGGGGTCGCAAAGAGTTGGACATAGCGACTGAACAACAATATGTTTGGTGCCATACAAGTGATGAAAGGTAAATAAATAAATGATCCATGTATTCAGGAAGTAAGGGAGACAGATTGCATTAGGGTTAAGGAGAAAAAAGAGAACCAATAGAATATATACATATATAAATATATTTATTACAAATTATTGGCTCATGTGATAACGGAGGCTGAAAAATTCTAACATTTTTTGGAAAAACCTGAATGAATTTTTTGGTCAGCCCAATACTACCTGCTGTGTGCAAGGTGTAGACATGGGAAAGCCAGTGGTATAAGTTTAAAGGCCTGAGAGCTGGAGAGCCACTGGTGCTAATTCAGTGTGCGTCTAAAAACATGAGAACCCTGAGCACTGAGGGCAGCAGTCAACAGTTAGGAAGGGGTAAAATTCAACCTTACTCTGCCTCTTTGTCTGTCTGCCTGTTTTCTTTCAAGACCTCAAAGGACTGGATAATATTAATTAACTTTGGGGAGACCTATCTGCATTATCCAGTTCACTAGTTCAAATTCTAATCTCTCCCTGAAACATTCATACAAACACATCAGGAAACACTGTATAATCAGCTCTCTGAATATCCATTAACTCATTCAAATTGACACATAAAGTCAGTGAAAGTCAGTGATTTAAAAAAAAAAAAGCATTACTCATACTAAAAACTAAACAATGATATCTTTTGTAAATTTCTGTAAGATTGACACAAAATATTATCAAAGAACAAACTTCTAAGTGGAGATTTCAGGAAAGATTTTATGAGTAAGACTATTATCAAAAAGACTTTATGAGTAAGAAATAGCTAATTCTTTAAACATTAGTTCAAGTTTAAAAGGTAAATGGTGAATAAAGGAAAAATGGCAGATAGTGAATTTTAGGGACCATCATGAGCAAAGACATATCAAGGATAAACAATATGGTGTGTAAAAGAATGCAATGGCTGACTTGAAAATAAGGTTTAATGCAGAAAAAGCATGCATAGTTATGGTGATGGAGAGTTTGAGAGGATAGATCATATATGGTATCAATTTGACATCAGGGAGCATGACTTTTATCCTATTGGATTATATCTGTATAGTAGTATTAGAAAGATAACTGCAAATTATATGGAGAGTATTAAAGGAAGATAAGAAGGGAACATAGATTATCAGTTGAGAAAGTAAAAGAATAATCTTGATGCTGTTTGATGAGAATCCAAACAAAGGCCTTGGTAGAAGACATGGAATGTAGATGAGAAATTTAATATATATCTAGGTTATTAATCTAGCAGGAATTGGTGAGTGCCTGGATGTAAGAGTTAATGATATATGAAGAGTGAAGATGATTTCCACCAAATGGTTGTTCCTACCCAGAATGTACCACAGAAACTGCTGTTACCTGTGTGCATGATATTCATTTTCTCACACATAGGCATACCTTGAAGATGCTATGGGTTTAGTTCTAGATCACTGCAATAGAAGCAGAATTGATTAACCATAGTTCTTAAGGGATCTACAGTTTGGAGATGGTAAATAAGCATTGGCTTACACTTGAAAAAAAATTTATTTTTGGTTGTGCTGGGTCTTTGATGCTGTGCAGGGCCTGCTCTCTATTTGCCATACGTGGGTTTCTCACTGTGGCGGCTTCTCTACTTGCAGAACATGGGCTCCAGAGTGCATGACCTCAGCAGTTGTGGCACATAGCACACGGCCTGTGGAATCTCTCTGGACCAGGGATTGAACCCATGTCCCCTGCATTGGTAGCCAAATTCTTAGCTACTGGACCACCGGGGAAATCTGACTTGGGTTCAATTTAAAGTCACCAGCTGCCTTAGCTCCTAACAAGAGTCAGTTTTGTCCTTTGAAGCTTCAAAGCCAAGCATTGATTTTCTGTCTCTAGCTATGAAACTTTTAGATGGCATCTTTCTTCAATACAAAGCTATTTCAGCCACTTGGAAAATCTGTTATTTAGTGTAGCCACCATCACTAATTATCTTCACGAGATCTTCTGGATAAAATGCTGCCGCTTCTAGATCAGCACTTGCTGTTTCACCTTGCACTTTTATGTGGTGGAGGCAGATTCTTTCCTTAAATTGAATGAACCGATCTCTACTGGCTCCAAACTTACTTTGCAGCTTCTTTATCTCTCTCAGCTTTCACAGAAGTGAAGAGAATTAGAGCTTTGCTCTGAAGTAGGCTTTGGTTTAAGGGAATGTTGTGGCTGGTTTGATCTTCATCCAGACCACTAAAATTTTCTCCACATCAATGATAAGGCTGTTTGCTTCCTTATCATTCATGTGTTCATTGGGGTAGCTTTTTAAATTTTCTCCGAGAGCTTTTCCTTTGCATTCATAACTTGGCTAACTGTTTAGCCTTTCAGTCTATCTTGACTTTTGACATGCCTTCCAAAACTTTTGGAAAAAGTTTTATTTAAAAAAACATATTTTGACGGCAGCATGGTATAGTTGGAAACTGATATGATGATTAATTCAATTCAACTGGAAAATACTGAGTTAAATTGTCAGATTTTATAAATTACAAACAAAATTGAGTTTTAGCACAGAGGCTTCTTAAGTTTTACTTATAACTCCTTTAATGCTGAATAATAATTCATTTTTCTAATCACAAAAGCTTATTTATTTGACCAGCTGTCATCTAATGTATTTCTTATAGTAAAAAATCCTCAACATGCTAGAGCAACAGAACCATTCACTGCTTTGTTGTCTTCTGTCTCTGATGCAACATCTTTTGAATGTTAATGGATTTAATATTATGGTACATGATTATGAATAAAATATTATAAACAATTTTCTTTATAAAGAAAAATCTCATAAAGGAAGAGGGGCTAGTAAAATGAAGTTAAGTAATTATGTTAGTGCTTACAACAGAATGTAATGATAATGCCTCCCTCCTATCTTGTTCATGACAAAAACCACAGAACTTGTAAGAGCCAGACAAAAGAGGGGTGATGTTTCACGGTTGAAAGGTAAGATATATACTTTGGATCCCTTCTACTTTTTGATGATTTGAGAATGTAAAAAACATTGGACTGAAAACAACATTACTGAATATATTTCTCACTGAGTAACATAGAAAGATCCAAGAGATAATTAAAGTATTATATTTTCAGTGCCCCTCCATGCAATTACATTTAAAACAAGGTATGTAATGCTATCGAGTTCAAAAAATAAATTTGCAAGGAAATTATCAAAATATTCTTTTGAAATACTGTATATTATCACTTATATGGGGAATCAAAAACAAAAATAAACCAAGTAAGTGTATGTAACAAAATAAAACAGACTCTCAGATAGAGAGAAGAAACTAGTGTTTACCAGTGAGGAGAGGGAAACAGACAGGGACAAAATAGCATTAAGGGACTAAGAGATACAAATGGCCATGTGTAAAATAGATAAGCATCAAGGATATACTGTATAGCACAGGGGAACATAGACAATGTTTTGTAATAACTTTAAATGGAGTTTAAGTTCAATAAAACTATTGAAGCACTATGTCACATACCTGAAACTAATATAGTATTGTAAACCAAGTATACTTAAACATACAATTTTATTCTTGCAATAAAAAACACTTTTGTTTGCAGTTGTAATTTTGTATGAGTGAGGCAGTTTTTTTCTTTTTTCATTTATTGGTCATTTGGGTTCATTTACTATATTTGCTGTTTGTATTATTTACCCACTTTCTTTTCAATTTTAAGTTTTCCTTTCTCCTTAAATGTGTCTGTGTATATGCTTGTTGTGTATATGTAAGACTGTTCAAATGGTATTTAAATGATATTAGATGTAGATAACTAATCATATTTATATTTTCTTATATAATGTTTTTTTGATATTCAGATTTTTAATATTTTTTCTTTCTGTTACTTGTATTCTAAGATTGCATACATTTTGTGCCAAAATAAAATAAAATCTGTCAATCATTTGTATGTTCACATTTTCATTTACATACAAGATTATACTCCATAAATAGATAAACGTATATCAATATTTTCTTCAAATTTTCTTGTGCCTTTTAAATTTACATTTAAACAATTTACTTACATTTTACCATATATGACAATATGAAGTAGAAGTACAGTACTTTTTCCTATGCAGTATATTGGGCTTCTCGGATGGCCCAGCGGTAAAGAATTCACCTGGCAATGCAGGAGACCCAGGTTTGATCCCTGGGTTGGGAAGCTCACCTAGAGAAGGAAATAGCAACCCACGTCAGTATTCTTGTCTGGGAAATCTCATGGACAAAGGAGACTGGTGGTTACAGTTCATGGGGTCTCAAAAGAGTAGGGCGTGACTTAGCAACTAAACTACAACCGCAACATGCAATATATCACAAATCCTTTTATTCCCTCAGTGATTTGAAATATTCCATGTATCCTGTTTAAAGTTACTATACAAACTTGCTTATCATAAATATGATGCTGTCTATATATAATGTACATGCACACACACAAGTACAGGGATATAGTTCTAGGTTTATCCTTTTCCACCAGGATGTCATTGTATTCCTATCCAGTTTAAATTCTTAGAATTTAAAATGTTATAATAAATTTCTGTCTTTGTATTCAATAATTATATGTGTATTTTTCATATGAAAATCAGAACTATTCTTTCTAAATTTATCTTTTGAATTTTATTGTATTGTAGTAAAACATATAAATAAATTTAGAAAAATGTTCATGTATTGCTGCTTGTTTTCCTATCCATGAACACTGTATGTTCTTTTATTAACATAATATATTTACTAATTGACTGCTCAACAATTAAATGATGGGGGTTGGGATGACAGACTGCCTGATAGAGAAGGAATTGCTGTCAAAACTCATACTGTGCTGTGCTTAGTCACTCAAGTCATGTCAGACTCTTTGGGACCTCCTGGACTGTAGCCCAACAGACTCCTCTGTCCCTGGATTCTCCAAGCAAGAATACTGGAGTGGGTTGCCATTTCCTCCTCCAGGGGATCTTCCCAACCCAGGGATTGAATCCAGGTCTTTCATATTTGTAGGCAGATTCTTTACCATCTGAGCCAGCAGGAAAGCTCAAGAATACTGGAGTGGGTAGTCTATCCCTTCTTCAGGGGAACTTCCCAACCAAGGAACTGAACTGGAGTCTCCTGCATTGCAGATGGATTCTTTACCAGCTGAACTACACAGGAAGTCCCCCACCAAAAACTCATAGTAGCCCTCTCTATTATGAGGCATCAGTGAAAACAACTGTTCAGACTGAAATTCAAATATGGGCCCATTATGTTTAACTTACATATTGATGAGTCACTATTCTGATTTGTAAAATAAGAAAGTTGCTTTTTGTAGAGACTGAATGCAAATATCAATAAAAACATACATGCATATAAATGAATAAAATACAAATTCATGTAAATAAATAAATATATATATAAATATTGCTCAAAGTTGTTCATATGGTAAGCATTCAATAAATATCATCATGATCTTTATTAGAATAGCCCCCTGACAACTGCTCTGTATGTGACATAGAGAAAAAGACATTCTGTGGGTGCCAGGTAATGTTTTCAGTAGATGAACTCTCAGTAAGCTCTTTTTTTTTTTTTTTTTTAATTGTAGTAAGAATACTTAACGTGAATACTAACCATTAAAACATTCTTGAAATGTACAATATAACATTATTAACTATTGCACAATGTTGTATAGCACTTCTCTAGATCATAATTGATCTTCATTTAGCTGGTGTTTTCATAATTCATCTCTAGAAGTTAATTATCTGTAAAGCCTTTATACCTACTGAGTAGCAACTCAGTCTATCGGTTTAATTCTGATGCTGCTTTGTGTTGTCTTGGGTGAATGGCAACCTCTACACACCATGTTTTGTTTCGTTTTTTCCTTCCTTATTCATTCTGTGGTTCTCGCTCCCCATTTTGTAGGGTCTGTTTAAGGAAATAAATGTCTCTAAATCAACTTCCATTCTTAGCTCTGACATCCAAATGCAGAAACTCTTCTTAAAATTTCTAGCCAAGGTTGTCCAGCCTACATATGCATCTGAGCATTGATACTCAGGTTGCAATCTGATGATTGACCTTTTTTATTAAAGGATTTTCATGAGCTTGACCTCCATTCCCACTGTAACGTTATATTTTTGAAGTCTGTCATTTCTAGATATCAGTTTATTTGACGAGATCTGATGTGAAAATGTGAAATGTGGGATACAGATTCAGAGGACAATGTCGACTAAATAAAACTTTTGTCAAATTAAAAAAAAAAAAAAAACACACATTAACATTCACTGTTACTAGGCTTTTCTCCCAACTGTAGGTGGACATCTACAGACGGAAGCCTGGATCTATACATTAGTAAATATCAATTAAATGTATCAA
The DNA here is from genome assembly GCF_032405125.1 of Capricornis sumatraensis. Lineage (NCBI taxonomy): Eukaryota > Metazoa > Chordata > Mammalia > Artiodactyla > Bovidae > Capricornis > Capricornis sumatraensis. The sequence continues at coordinate 69,005,708 of NC_091079.1, forward strand.
TTTACTAAGCTGCCAGAATCCACATCTTTTAGAATGTAGTTTAGTTTTTGGAGAAGGCAATGGCACCCCACTCCAGTACTCTTGCCTGGAAAATCCCATGGATGGAGGTGCCTGGTAGGCTGCAGTCCATGGGGTCGCTAAGAGTTGGACACGACTGAGCAACTTCACTTTCACTTTTCACTTTCATGCATTGGAGAAGGAAATGGCAACCCACTCCAGTGTTCTTGCCTGGAGAATCCCAGGGACAGGGAGCCTGGTGGGCTGCCATCTATGGGGTCGCAGAGTTGGACAAGACTGAAGCGACTTAGCAGCAGCAGCAGCAGTTTAGTTTTTATTAGCCACAGGAGAGCTCATTCATTTTGAAGCCCATTTCTTAAGTGTATCAGTGTGCACTGAAATTGGACGACTTGTCCTTATCTCTGAATATTTGCTTAAAATTTATGGAGAATGAATTTTCAAAAATAATTATTCTAGAATTTTTAAATATTAGAGATCCAGAATATTAATTTGTAGTTAACTTACTCAGTTACCATCCCCACTCCATTTGAATAATATTCTGCATTTCCAAAAAGAGGCTTTCAACTGTAAGGTTTTGAAATTAAAGAAAAAGAATATTTAAAAAATTCTGTTTTTATAAAAGGTAGTTAGTTTGTAAAAACATTCTGACAGAACATAAGTGTGCAATCAATGAATTCTTTACATTTAAATTGTCAGGTAGCACTATTCCATTTTCAAATTTGGGATGTTACCAAAATGCATCGTGATAAGAATAATATTCCAGAGCCTTCTCCACATAACTGAGAAGCTTAAGATACCCTATTATATGAATTTTCACTTAATGAAAAGTCTTAGAATGCTTTAAGAAATAGAGAAAAATAATCTAAAATGAACAATGATTAATTTAAATTAATCACATGGCAATAAAATAAAATGGGGGAATACTGAGTTTAAAAGCTGAAGAAGAGTTATTTACAAGTTTAATATACAGAAGAAAAATAATCATTGAGAATAGGCAAACTGATTTTTCAAAAATGTAATTGTCTCCTAACCATTCTGAGTCACAGTTCCCAAAGTTTCATCAATGTTATGCTGGAAATGTAGATACCTACATAACTTTTTTATCCTTTGGCTTTATCTTCACCTTCACTGGTTGTCTGTGATTGTGGTTTCAGTCTGTCTGCCCTCTGATGCCCTCTCTCAGTGCCTACCATCTTACTTGGGTTTCTCTTACCTTGGACATGGTGTATCTCTTCAGGGCTGCTCCAGCAAAGCACAGTCACTGCTCCTTATCTTGGATGTGGGGTAGCTCCTCTCGGATGCAGCTCCTGAACTTGGGTGTGGGGTAGAAAAGGCAGAGGAACCAGAGATCAAATAGCCAACATCCACTGGATCATTGAAAAAGCAAGAGAGTTCCAGAAAAACATCTATTTCTGCTTTATTGACTATGCCAAAACCTTTGATGGTGTGGATCACAATAAACTGGAAAATTCTTAAAGAGATGGGAATACCAGACCACCTGATGTCAGTTCTAATTCCCTCTTTGAAAATCTCGAGGGGATTCTTTTCCATGGATCCTTTTCCACAATAATGATTAATGAGGCCATGTGCAAAAGTAGGAAGTCAAGAAACACCTGGAGTAACATGCAAATTTGGCCTTGGAATGCGGAATGAAGCAGGTCAAAGACTAATAGGGCTTTGCCAAGAAAATGCACTGGTCATAGCAAACACCCTCTTCCAACAACACAAGAGAAGACTCTACACACGGACATCACCAGATGGTCAACACCAAAATCAGATTGATTATATTCTCTGCAGCCAAAGATGGAGAAGCTCTATACAGTCAACAAAAATAAGACCAGGAGCTGACTGTGGCTCAGATCATGAACTCATTATTACCAAATTCAGATTGAAATTGAAGAAAGTAGGGAAAACTGCTAGACCATTCAGGTACGACCTCAATCAAATCCCTTATGATTATATAGTGGAAGTGAGAAATAGATTTAAGGGCCTAGATGTGATAAATAGAGTGCCTGATGAACTATGGAATGAGGTTCGTGACATAGTACAGGAGACAGGGATCAAGACCATCCCCATGGAAAAGAAATGCAAAAAACCAAAATGGCTGTCTGGGGAAGCCTTACAAATAGCTGTGAAAAGAAGAGAAGCAAAAAGACAAGGAGAAAAGGAAAGATATAAGCATCTGAATGCAGATTTCCAAAGAATAGCAAGGAGAGATAAGAAAGCCGCCTTCAGCGATCAGTGCAAAGAAATAGAGGAAAACAACAGAATGGGAAAGACTAGAGATCTCTCCAAGAAAATTAGAGATACCAAGGGAACATTTCATGTAAAGATGGGCTCGATAAAAGACATAAATGGTATGGACCTAACAGAAGCAGAAGATATTAAGAAGAGATAGCAAGAATACACAGAAGAACTATACAAAAAGGATCTTCATGACCTGGATAATCACGATGGTGTGATCACTCACCTAGAGCCAGACATCCTGGAATGTGAAGTCAAGTGGGCCTTAGAAAGCATCACTATGAACAAAGCTAGTGGAGGTGAGAGAATTCCAGTTGAGCTGTTTCAAATCCTGAAAGATGATGCTGTGCATGTGCTGCACTCAATATGCCAGCAAATTTGGAAAACTCAGCCATGGCCACAGGACTGGAAAAGGTCAGTTTTCATTCCAATCCCAAAGAAAGACAATGCCAAGAAATGCTCAAACTACCTCACAATTGCACTCATCTCACACGCTAGTAAAGTAGTGCTCAAAATTCTCCAAGCCAGGCTTCAGCAGTACATGAACCGTGAACTTCCTGATGTTCAAGCTGGTTTTAGAAAAGGCAGAGGAATCAGAGATCAAATTGACAACATCTGCTGGATCATGGAAAAAGCAAGAGAGTTCCAGAAAAACATCTATTTCTGCCTTATTGACTATGCCAAAACCTTTGACTGTGTAGATCACAATAAACTGTGGAAAATTCTGAAAGAGATGGGAATACCAGACCACCTGATGTGCCTCTTGAGAAATCTGTATGCAGGTCAGGAAGCAACAGTAAGAACTGGACATGGAACAATGGACTGGTTCCAAATAGGGAAAGGAGTATGTCAAGGCTGTATATTGTCACCCTGCTCATTTAACATATATGCAGAGTACATCATGAGAAACGCTGGACTGGAAGAAACACAAGCTGGAATCAAGATTGCTGGGAGAAATATCAATCACCTCAGATATGCAGATGACACCACCCTTATGGCAGAAAGTGAAGAGAAACTAAAAAGCCTCTTGATGAAAGTAGAAGAGGAGAGTAAAAATGGTGGCTTAAAGCTCAACATTTAGTAAATGAAGATCATGGCATTCGGTCCTATCACTCCATTGGAAATAGATGGGGAAACAGTGGAAACAGTGTCAGACTTTATTTTTTTGGGCTCCAAAATCACTGCAGATAGTGATTGCAGCCGTGAAATTAAAAGACGCTTACTCCTTGAAAGAAAAGTTATGAGCAACCTTGATAGCATATTCAAAAGCAGAGACATTACTCTGCCGACTAAGGTCCATCTAGTCAAGGCTATGGTTTTTCCAGTAGTCATATATGGATGTGAGAGTTGGACTGTGAAGAAGGCTGAGCACCAAAGAATTGATGCTTTTGAACTGTGGTGTTGGAGAAGACTCTTGGGAGTCCCTTGGACTGCAAGGAGATCCAACCAGTCCATTCTGAAGGAGATCAGCTCTGGGATTTCTTTGGAAGGAATGATGCTAAAGCTGAAACTCCTGTACTTTGGCCACCTCATGCGAAGAGTTGACTCATTGGAAAAGACTTTGATGCTGGGAGGGATTGGGGGCAGGAGGAGAAGGGGACGACAGAGGATGAGATGGCTGGATGGCATCACTGGCTTGATGGACGCGAGTCTGAGTGAACTCCGGGAGTTGGTGAGGAACAGGGAGGCCTGGCGTGCTGCCATTCATGGGGTTGCAAAGAATCGGACATGACTGAACAACTGAACTGAACTGAACTGAGCTTATGCCTGTTAGTTCTGATTTGTGTACTAGCCCCGTGCCTTTTCAGAATACTCAGCCAAATGTTTCTGCTCTATCTACTGAGTTTCAAACCTATGCTCTAAAAAATAAAAAGGGGGAGATGTCAGGAGCCATGTTAGGCATTACTGACAAAATGGAGGCATGGCCCCCAGCCCCCTCTCCTCATTCAGCAGGCACGGATCCTGGGATGAAGGAGTTAGACCTTGTAATTCTGACTTGTCTTTTCCTCTTCTTTGCTGAGTTGACTGAAAAGGAATATTAAGGTGCTTATTGTTCTTGAGAGGAGCATGAGAAGGCACAAAGCCTTCTGCAGCATTGCTCAGAAAATAATTCATAAAGTTAATTGTTGACATTTGTTCAAGGACTTTTACAAAAGAGCATTCCAGGATGAATACTCCGTAGCTTGAGGCCATGGGAAGGATTGATATCTGAAGCCTATTTGTGAGGAGAATGCTTATGGCAAAGGAGTTTACTGAATTTAGGGCTTAGAAATAATTAAAATAGTTAGAAGTTAAAGATTTAAGGAATGTTGTAAAGTTAGCATATTTTACTATAGCTTATAGAAGTTAGGAATTTTTAGAGACACTATAGCTAGAAGCCTTTTTAAGAGATAGTGAACTCAGGATGTTAGAGGCAAACAGGATTTAGGAAGATAAGTAGTAAACTGAGGAATGTAGCATGAGTTACAATGTTATAACAAGTTAACTATAGGACACATTAGAAGAGGTAGATAATAGATGATAAGGCTGATTCCCAGAGAATCATTGAAGCAGGAACTCTGTTTGAAGAGCAACAATGATTTATGGAGATAATAAATCTGGGAGAGGGGGAACTGAAAATGTCAAACCTCTGGCCTAATGTTTTTGTAAAAGTATAAAAGAGAATCTTAAACTGGAAATAAAGAGGCAGTCCAAAATAAAATTGAGAGACTGTCTCATTTCTCTCGCTGACACTGTTCATCTTTTCAGGTTGAATCCCTGGCTGCTGGAGTTGGACTCTGGCAACCTGACCTGCCTCTTGAGAAACCTGTTTGCAGGTCAGGAAGCATCAGTTAGAACTGGACATGGAGCAACAGACTGGTTCCAAAGAGGAAAAGGAGTATGCCAAGGCTGTATATTGTCACCCTGCTTATTTAACTTATACAGAGTACATCATGAGAAACGCTGGGCTGGAAGAAACACAAGCTGGAATCAAGATTGCTGGGAGAAATATCAATCACCTCAGATATGCAGATGACACCACCTTTGTGGCAGAAAGTGAATAAAAACTAAAGAGCCTCTTGATGAAAGTGAAAGAGAAGAATAAGAAAGTTGGCTTAAAGCTCAACATTCAGAAAACGAAGATCATGGTATCTGGTCCCATCACCTCATGGGAAATAGATGGGGAAACAGTGGAAACGGTGGCTGACTTTACTTTTTTGGTATCCAAAATCACTGCAGATGGTGATTGCAGTCATGACATTAAAAGATGCTTACTCCTTGGAAGGAAAGTTATGACCAACCATATTAAAGTTATGACCAGCATATTAAAAAGCAGAGATATTACTTTGCCAACAAAGATCTGTCCAGTCAAGGCAATGTTTTTTCCAGTAGTGATGTATGGATGTAAGAGTTGGATTATAAAGAAAGCTGAGCACAGAGGAATTGATGCTTTTGAAGTGTGGTATTGGAGAAGATTCTTGAGAATCCCTTGGACTGCAAGGAGATCCAACCAGTCCATCCTAAAGGAGATTAGTCCTGTGTGTTTATTGGAGGGACTGATGTTGAAGCTGAAGCATCAGTAGAGTAGAGTCCCTCTACTCTGGGCAGCTGATGCGCAGAGCTGACTCATTGGGAAAAAAACCCTGATGGTGGGAAAGGTTGAGGGCTGGAGGAGAGGGGACGACAAAGGATGAGATGGTTGGATGGAATCACCGACTCAATGGGCATGAGTTTGGGTAAACTCAGGGAGCTGGAGATGGACAGGGAGGCCTGGCAAATGGCGGTTCATGGGGTTGGGAAGAGTTGGACACAACTGAGCGACTGAACAGAAATGAACTCACCTCAACTTACCTAGAAAAATATTTTCCTACTTAATACACATTTTATTTAAATGCAGTAATATGAAAAATTGATATTATCAACTTTAAGGACAAACTGGTATCACATATCATAATACAGATTAAAAAAACAAAATTAGAAGGTTTGATTTTTAAAAATTAATAATATCAAATGTTGTGAAATATATATTAAATCAAATCAATTTTCAGGATTTACATTGAAGACAGATAACTCAATGGAAATAATGGAGTATTTTTATCACAGTCCTTAATATGAAGATATTTGGCTTCATAGTGATCATGTTAATATGACTTCATTTCATAGATTTGATTTTATAAAGCCTCAATTATTCCAACATATTAGGGAACATATTTATAAAATCAAGACTCTATTTTAAAGTTTTATTGATAACATTGTTGCTGCTGTTGCTGCTAAGTCACTTCAGTCGTGTCCGACTCTGTGCAGCCCCAGAGACGGCAGCCCACCAGGCTCTGCCACCCCTGGGACTCTCCAGGCAAGTACACTGGAGTGGGTTGGCATTTCCTTCTCCAATGCATGAAAGTGAAAAGTGAAAGCAAAGTCGCTCAGTCTTGTCTGACTCTTAGCGACCCCATGGACTGCATCCTACCAGGCTCCTCCCTCCATGGGATTTTCTAGGCAAAACCCCATGGATGGAGGAGCTTGGTGTACTGGAGTGGGTTTCCAGTGCCCTCTCTGTTGATAACATTGTACTGTGAACTTAATTCCTTAATTGAAATTATTTCAGTGACTTTTATTCAAGAAATCTCTAGAGTAAACTTCTCTGCAAGCATCAGCTTATTTGGTAATATCTCCAATGTGATAAACATATAAAAATAATTCTCATTTATTACCCATTGTCATGTGATTGGGAAAATACAAACCTCTTTTATGATTTATTTAAAGCACTTCTAAAAAAGCACGCTGGTCTTGTAAAAACAATTATATTAGTGCTGAAATTACAAGATATACTGGCTACAAAGACAGTACCTATTGTGCTTATGATCTGAGAAACTGAAGTGTCCTTCTAGAACTTGCTGTAGTCCATCTCATAATCCACTCAAAAGAATGAGTTAAATTATTTAAAAGCTAAAGATCTTCTGAATTAAAAAAGGAAATTGTAAGTCATGACTTTAAGATAGAAAATGTTCAAACTCCGGTGGTCACTCTGAATTATGTAACAATTTTTACAATTCTACCACACACATCTCAAATATTTACGCGTATTTATGATAGCACAGTGTATTGTGATCAGAGCAGTTTGTAGAGTTTACTGGTGATGCAAGAGCTTTAATTTATTGAGAGGACTCTTTCATTGAACTAGTATTACTATAATTGATTCCAGATGATATTATATTTCTAATCTCAAAAATATGTGATCTTGAATGAATGATGTAGAAAGATGACCTGTAGGAAATGCTTTCCTGGACAAAACAAAAAGTTTAGCAAAGTTGGCGGTATTTGTAAATATATCAATTCAGCTTAAAATTACTGATTTTGCCATACTATGGTTAATAATTTTTGTTTATGCTTTCAGCAAATAGTTATGCTGCTATGATAATCTGTGCTCTGTAAGAGAAATTTCTTGATTCATTTTGTTCCTCTTGTTATTATTTGACTCTTTCTTTGACATCAGTCTTGGTAAATGTTTTGCCCCTCATTCCAATACTTTTGACATTTAAAATGAAATTTCATTGGAATTTTGGTTTCTGATTCTGTACATAAGGAGCTGGAAAGTTGCTCCTCCATCTTAAAACAAAGAAAAAACTGAAGAGATTGAAATATCAGCTTTTATTTGGTCTGTAAAAGGATAGGGCACAAGGCAAACTGCTGTCTCCAAAACTGGAGAAACAAATAGGCATATTCAGGGAGCTGTGGCTTGTTAAAGCAGAGATCCAGAAGGTGAGACTATCACAGAAATCAATGCTATGTAAGATAAACTTGAACTGTAATTGACAAATTGCTGGGGCTCAGTGTAGACAATTCTAGAGTTTAAAAATTCAGTGGGATCCAGTTGTACCAATTCTTTACAATCTCTCAAAGAAGGTATACTGTGAAATTCAATCTATGAGGCCAGTATTACCCTAATATCAAAACAGTCAAAGTTATAAAAACTGCACATTAATATCTCTCATGACTTGGTATAAAAATCCTCAATTGTCCAAAAAAGTATAAAAGGAATTATACACCATGACTAATTAGGATTTATCCTGGGTATGCAAGGCTGAATCAGCTTTCAAAATCAATAAATATAATTTATCAGATCAACAGACTGAAAAATAAAAAAAAAATCATAGAATCATATCATTAGATACAGAAAAAGTATTTGACAAAATCCAACAAATGTTTATGATAAAAACTCTTATTTAACTTGATAAAGACTATCTACAAATTACCTAAGCTAACATAATGCTTAATGGTAAAAAAAAAAAAATAAAGCTTTTCCAGTGTGAGTAGTGTACAAGGCAAGTAAGTTCTCTCACCACTCCTTTTCAACATCATATTGGAACTCTTTATTAATAAATAAGACAAGAAAATAAAAGAAGATGTATACTGATTAGGAGGGAAGAAGTATTTTTGTGTGTTTAAAGGTAATATGATTGTCTCTGAGGAAATAAAAAGAATCAGTAAAAAAAAAATCCTTAAAGTTAATAAGCAATTATAGCAAGGTTTCAGGATACAAGGTAAGTGCACAGGTTTATTTCTTTCCTATATGGCAACAATGAACAAGTGGAATTTGAATTTAAACACACAATAGCATTTACAATAACACCACAAAAACTAAAATGCAAATATATAAATCTAACAGAAATATGCCAGATCTATATGAGGAAAACTACAAAACTGATTGAAAAATTAAAGAATATTTAAATAAATGGAGAGATATTCTATACTTACAAATAAGGGACTCAAAGTTATCAAGATGTCAAGTTTCCCAACTTGATCTGTAAATTCAATACAATCCCCAAAAAGATATCAGCAAATTGTGTTATGGATATAGATAAACTGATTCTAAAGTTTATATGACAAAGCAGAAGGCCAAGAATAGTCAAAATAATATCAAGAGGAAGAATGAATTTGGAAAGCTGGGGCTAGACCAATTCAAGGCTTATTATAAAGTTACTATAATCAAGATAGTATAGTACAGGTGAAAGAACAGACCCAACATGTCAACTGAATAGAACAGAGCCCCAAAATGACAACCATAATATGATCAACTTATCTTTGACAAAGTAGCAAAATCAATGTAATCAATACAAGAGGCAATATTATTATAACCACTTGAACAAGTGGTATTAGACAAATGGGATCAGTTCAGTTCAGTCGCTCAGTTGTGTCCAACTCTTTGCAAAGGATATGTATATACAAAACAAAACAAAATAAATCTAGACACAAACCTTACTGTCTTCCCAAAAATGAACTCTTGTCAGATCACAGAACTAAATATAAAATGTAAATCTAAAACCCTCTTAGAATATCATAGGAGAAAACCAATATGATATTGGGTATGATGATGCCTTTTTAGGTGCAATCTCTATGACACAATCCATTAAAGAAAATATTGATTGAATGAACCACATTAAAATTCAAAACAAATGTACTCTGTGATAAATATTAAAAAGAAATGAGACGACAAGCCTTAGACTGGGAGAATATATTTGCAAAAGTCCTAATTTTTAAAGTCCCAAAGTCCTAAAAAGTTTTGTTATACAAAACTGTATAAAGAACTTCTAAAGCTCAATAATTATTAAAAAAATAACTGACCAAAAAATGGGCCAAAGACTTTAACAAACACTTCAGTAAAATAATATATACAGATGACAAATACACTTATGAAAAGATACCCAGCATAATACATCATCAGAGAAATGCAAATAAAGCAACACTGAGATACCACCACACAACTATTAAAATGATTAAAATCTTAAATACTGACAACACTAAATGCTTGTGAGGTGATGGATCTACAGGACTCTTGTACATTGCTGGTGGAAATACAAAACGATACAGCACTTTGGAAGACAGTTTGGCAGTTTCTTACAAAGGACCATTACCATATAATGGTATGGTGCCATTACCATATAATGCAGCAATCACACAACTTGGTATTTGCCCAAAGGAGTTGAAAACTCAAACTTACATAAAAACCTGCACACAGATGTTTTTAGCAGCTATATGTGTAATTGCCTAAAATTTTAAATAGCCAAGATGTACTCCAGTAGTTGAATGAATAATTTGTGGTCCATATGAAAGTGAAGTCACTCAGTCATGTCTCTTTGCAACCCCATGGACTGTAGCCTATCAGGCTCCTCCATCCATGGGATTTTCCAGGCAAGAGTGCTGGAGTGGGTTGCCATTTCCTTCTCCAGGGGATCTTCCCTACCCAGGAATCGAACCTGGGTCTCCCACATTGCAGGCAGACGCTTTACCGTCTGAGCTATAGGCAATAGTATATTATGAAGTACTAAAAATAAATAAGTTATACCACAAAATGACATGGAGGAAATTTACATGCTTGTTATTAAGTGAAAGATACAAATCTGAAAAGGCTACATTCTGGATGATTCCAACTATATGACATTCTGGCAAACACAACACTATGGAAAAGGTAAAAAAAAAAAATTACAGGTAGCTAGTGTAAGGGGGCATGAGAGATGAATAGTCAGAACACATGTTTTTTAGGGCAGTGAAAATATTTCTCCTATAATATTATAATAATAAAGTAAGTCAGACAAAAGCAAATATCACTACATCACTTATATGTAGAATCTAAAAAAAAATTATACAAATAAAACTATTTACAAAACAGAGATAATCACAGATGTAGAAAATAAACTTATGGTTACCAAAAGTGGGGAAGGATAAATTGGGAAACTGAGATTGACATATACTCACTATTATGAAGGCAGATTCTTTACTGTTGAGTCACAAGGGAAGACCAAGAATACTGGAATGGGTAATGTACTTCTTCTCCAGCAGATTTTCCCAACCCAGGAGTTGAACTGGGGTCTCCTGCATTGGAGGTGGATTCTTTACCAACTGAGCTATTAGGGAAGCATATATGAAACAGATAATAAGAACTTAGTGTATAATACAGAGAACTCTACTCAGTATTCTAAAATGACTTATATGGGAATAGAATCTAAACAAGAGTGAATATATGTATAACTGATTCACTGTGATATATAGAAGACACTAAAACAACATTATAAATCAACTATACTTTAATAAACATTAATTTAAAGAAAAAAAAACTCTAAAGATGAATGCATGCCATAATACACTTATTCAAACCCATACAGTGTACAATACCAAGAGTGTATCCTTAGGTAAACCATGTGCTTTGGGTGATTATGAGAAAAATGTACATTTCTTTCTTTGTAAGAAAAAATTTGACATTGTAATGAGTCACATTGATAATTCAGGAGGTTATGCACGTATGGAAGTAGGGAGTATATGGAAAATTTCTGTGTCTTCATCTATATTTTATTATAAACCTAAAATTCCTCTAAAGATAATTTTTTGAAAAATTACATTGTATTATTTCAAAGAAAGACCATGCATGATTTTTAAATTTTCATTTCATTTCAATTTCTTTGCATATTTTATTTCTGTGATGTTAAATGCCTATCCCCCTTATTCAAACCTGTTACAGGTGACAGACAGGAAGTGGAAGGATCAGTGGTAGAGTAGAAAGATCCTGAGTTCAACTCTTCCCTTGGGAATATCAAAATTACAGCCTCTTAAAGAACACCTGTTGCTGAAAACAACCTGAAAATGTACAGAAAAGGTCCACAACTAAAGATACAAAGAAGAAACCACAATCAGATACATAAGAGGGGTCAAGACTCTGTCTAGTCAGGACCTACACTCCTGGTGCAGTAACCCATAAACACCAGCAGAAACTTAGTAGGTTAGAGGGGCTGGCATGATATATTCAAAGTGCTAAAAGTAAAAAGAAAACTTATATCCCCCCCTCCCAAATTTACCCAACAAAGTTATCATTTAGAATTAAAGGAGAGGTAAAGAGTATCCCAAACAAGTGGAATCTAAGAGTTTATCATCACCAAACTAGCCTTGTAAGAAATGTTAAAGGGCCTTATTTAAGTGGAGAGGAAAAGATTGTAACAAGAAACAAGAAAATATATGAAAGAAATAGACTCTCTGGTAAAGGCACATATATAATAAAGGCAGTGGATCAGTCAAAAAAAAAAAAAAGCTAGTCTTAAGGTTAAAGAAAAAATATCCAAAATTTAATTATAACTGTAATAAATATTTATGGAATACCAAAGTAAAAAAAAACATATTAAAAATTCAGTTGTTGTTGTTTAGTCATTAAGTCATGTCTGGCTCTTTTGCAACCCCTTGGATCATAGCTCACCAGGTTCCTCTGTCCAGGGGATTTCCCAGGCAAGAATACTGCAGTGGGTTGTCATTTCCTTCTCCAGGAGATCTTCACAAGCCAGGGATAGAAGCCACATTTCTTGTGTTGCAGGCAGATTCTTTACCACAATCACCAGGGAAGTTTTAAAAACGTAGTAAGAGGAGTAAAAATGCAGGGTAATGAGAATTCATTTGCACTTAAAACATTGACTTAAAATAATTACTCACACAGATACATGTATATAAAGACACATTCCTATCAAATGCACATGGAACATTGTCTAACATAAGTCCCATCAGTTCAGTCGTTCAGTCGTGTCCGACTCTTTGCGACCCCATGAATCACAGCACGCCAGGCCTCCCTGTCCATCACCAACTCCCAGAGTTCACTCAGACTCACATCCATCAAGTCAGTGATGCCATCCAGCCATCTCATCCTCTGTCGTCCCCTTCTCCTCCTGCCCCCAATCCCTCCAAGCATCAAAGTCTTTTCCAATGAGTCAACACTTCACATGAGGTGGCCAAAGTACTGGAGTTTCAGCTTTAGCATCATTCCCTCCAAAGAAATCCCAAGGCTAATCTCCTTCAGAATGGACTGGTTGGATCTCCTTGCAGTCCAAGGGACTCCCAAGAGTCTTCTCCAACACCACAGTTCAAAAGCATCAATTCTTTGGCGCTCAGCCTTCTTCACAGTCCAACTTTCACATCCATACATGACCACTGGAAAAACCATAGCCTTGACTAGATGGACATTAGTTGGCAAAGTAATGTCTCTGCTTTGAATATGTTATCTAGGTTGCTCATAACTTTTCTTTCAAGGAGTAAGCGTCTTTTAATTTCATGGCTGCAATCACCATCTGCAGTGATTTTGGAGCCCAAAAAAATAAAGTCTGACACTGTTTCCACTGTTTCCCCATCTATTTCCCATGAAGTGATGGGACCAGATGCCATGATCTTCATTTTCTGAATGTTGAGCTTGAAGCCAACTTTTTTACTCTCCGTTTTTACTTTCTTCAAAAGGCTTTTTAGTTCCTCTTCACTTTCTGCCATAAGGGTGATGTCATCTGCAAATCTGAGGTGATTGATATTTCTCCCGGCAATCTTGATTTCAGCTTGTGCTTCTTCCAGTCCAGCGTTTCTCATGATGTACTCTGCATATAAGTTAAATAAGCAAGGTGACAATATACAGCCTTGACGTACTCCTTTTCCTATTTGGAACCAATCTGTTGTTCCATGTCCACTTCTAACTGTTGCTTCCTGACCTGCATACAGATTTCTCAAGAGGCAGGTCAGGTGGTCTGGTATTCCCATCTCTTTCAGAATTTTCCACAGTTTATTGTGATCCACACAGTCAAAGGCTTTGGCATAGTCAAGAGAAATACATGTTTTTCTGGAACTCTCTTGCTTTTTCCATGATCCAGCAGATGTTGGCAATTCTATCTCTGGTTCCTCTGCCTTTTCTTAAACCAGTTTGAACATCAGGAAGTTCACGGTTCACGTATTGCTGAAGCCTGGCTTGGAGAATTTTGAGCATTACTTTACTAGCATGTGAGATGAGTGCAATTGTGTGGTAGTTTGAGCATTCTTTGGCATTGCTTTTCTTTGGGATTGGAATGTAAACTGACCTTTTCCAGCCCTGTGGCCACTGCTGAGTTTTCCAAACTTGCTGGCATATTGAGTGCAGCACTATCACAGAATCACCTTTCAGGATTTGAAGTAGCTCAACTGGAATACCATCACCTCCACTAGCTTTTTTCGTAGTAGCCCATACTAGGTCACAAAATAAGTCTCAATACATTTAAGAGGACTGAAATCATTTCAAGCATCTTTTGTGACCACAATAGTATAAAAGTAGAAATTAATTACAAAATGAAAACACACACACAAAAAAAAAAACACTGCTATATCTACTAAACAAACAATGGTTTACTTACGAAATCAAAAAGTACCTTGAGACAGGCAAAAATGGAATCACAGCATCAAAAATCTATGGTATGCAATAAATGCAATTATGAGGGAAATTTATAGCAATACAGGCCTACTTTAAGAAGCAAGAGAAATCACCAATAAAAATCTTACATTTCTACACCTAAAGGAAGTAAAAGAACAAGCAAAGCCCAAAATTAGTAGAAGGAAAGAAATAATAAAAAATAGTTTAGAAATAAAGCACATATTAAAAATTAGAAATATCAATGGGTATAAGAGCTGGTTCTCTGAAAAGACAGACAAAATTTATATACATGTGCCCAGACTCATCAATAAAGAGAGGATCTAAATAAATAAAAGATGAAAGATAAGTTAAAACTAACTTCACAGAAACACAAATATCCTATGATTACTTTGAGCAATGATATACCAATAAATTGGACAGCTTAGAAAAAATGGACAAATTCCTAGAGACACAAAATTTCCCTAAGACTGAACCAAGAAGAAATAGAAACTAGATAAGTTACTAACAGTGAAATTGAATCAGTAATTTAAAAATGCTAACAAAAGGTCAGCACCAAACAACTTCACAGGTAAATTCTAGCAGTAATAATTAAAGAAGAGTTAATTCCTAACCCCTTAAACTACTCCAAAAATTAAAGAGGAAGGACAACTTGCAAAGATAAAACAACAAAACTATAAGCCAACATCTCTGATTATCATAGCTGCAAAAAATCCTTAAAAAACTAGCAAACCAAATTCAGCAATGCAGTACCAGGTTGATACATAATAAATAAATTATATTTAACCCAGAAATGCAAAGTTCATTCAATATACCTATAAATCAATCAATGTGATACATCATATTAACAAAATGAAAGATAAAAAATCCTATCATCATCTCAATAAATGCAGAAAAAGCTTTGACAAAATTCAACATCTATTTGTGACTTTAAAAAAAGCTCAATATTGGTATAAAGGAAATGTACCTCAACATAATAAAGACCTTATATAACAATACTCAGTATATAATCATACTCAGTGGAAAAAGGCTGAAGAGTTTTTCTAAGATCAGTAACAAGACAAGGATTATTACTCTTGTTACGTTTATTTAAAATAGTATTGGTATTCCTAGCCATAGCTATCAGATAAGAAAAGGTGAGAAATGTATCCAAATTGGAAAGGAAGAAGTAAAACTGTCAATATTTGCAGATACATGATACTGTATATAGAAATTCCTTGAGACTAGTGATTGGAACTAATAAATGAATTTAGTGAATTTGCAGGATAGGAAATTGTTATACAGAAGTCTGTTCCTTTTTTCAGAAGTCTGTTCCTTTTTTGTACACTAACTGCAAACTATTAGAATGATAAATTTAAAAGAAATCCCATTTGTAATTACATCTAAAATAATAAAATACCTATGCATAAATTTAACCAAGGAATTGAAAGACTTGTATTCTGAAAACTATAAAATATTGGTGAATTAATTGCATAAGACAGAAATGGAAAGATAGTCCATGTTCAATGATTAGACAATTATTATTGTTAAAATATCCATACCACCCATGATAATATACAGATTCAATGCAAACCATTTAACAACACCAATGGCATTTTTCACATAAGTGCAAAAAAATATTCTAAAATTTATATGGAACCATAAGAGACCAAAAATACCCAAAGTAATCTTAAGACAGAAGAACAGAGCTGGAGATGCATTATTCCCTCATTTCAAACCAAAATACAAAGCTATAGTAGTCAAAACGCTATGGTATTGATACAAAAACAGACAAATCAATGGAATAGAGTGTCCAGAAATAAATCCATGCTTATAGCTATTTTAACTTACAGCCAAGGAGCCAGGAAAATATATAAATGAAAGGCAGTCGCTCCAATAAAAAGTGTTCAGGAAACTAGACAGCTACATGCAAAAGAATGAATTTCTTATTCCATACACAAAAATAAACTGAAAATGGTTAAAGACTTGATTGTGGAAACCTGAAACCATAAAACCCCTAGAAGAAAACAAAGGCAAGTATACTCTTAAGCATCAGTCTTAGGAAATTTTGGGGGGTCTGTCTCCTCAGGCAAGGGCAATCAAAGGAAACAAGCAAATGGAACTCATCAAATTAAAAAGATTTTACACAGAAAAAGGCAACCTTCTGAATGGGAAACTATATTTGTTATACCTGATAACAGGTTAATATTTAAACGATATAAAGAACCCATATAACTCAATATAAACATACAGACATACCTATGCCTGATAGATACATGAAAAAATGCTTAATGTCACTGTGATTCATCAGAGAAATACATATCAAAACCACAATGTGATATCATATTAGTCATATCACAGAATCAGTTCAGTTCAGTTCAGTCACTCAGTTGTGTCCAACTCTGTGACCTCATGAATTGCAGCATGCCAGGCCTCCCTCAGTTCAGTTCAGTTCAGTTCAGTCACTCAGTCATGTCTGACTCTTTGCGACCCCATGAATTTCAGTATGCCAGGCCTCCTTGTCTATCACCAACTCCCGGAGTCCACCCAAACCCATGTCCATTGTGTCAGTGATGCCATCCAACTATCTCATCATCTGTCATCCCCTTCTAATCCTGTCCTCCATCTTTCCAGCATCAGGGTCTTTTCAAATGAGTCAGCTCTCTGCATGAGGTGGCCAAAATATTGGAGTTCAGCTTTAACATCAGTTCTTCCAATGAACACCCAGGATTGATCTCCTTAGGATGGACTGGTTGGATCTTGCAGTCCAAGGGACTCTCCAGAGTCTTCTCCAACACCACACTTCAAAAGCATCAATTCTTTGGCACTCAGCTTTCTTCACCGTCCAATCTCACATCCATATGTGACTCCTGGAAAAACCATAGCCTTGATTAGATGGACCTTTGTTGGCAAAGTAATGTCTCTGCTTTTTAATATGCTATCTAGGTTGGTCATAACTTTCCTTCCAAGGAGCCAGAGTCTTTTCATTTCATGGCTGCAATCACCATACTCAGTGATTTTGGAGCCCCCCAAAATAAAGTCAACCACTGTTTCCACTGTTTCCCCATCTATTTGTCATGAATTGATGGGACCAGTTGCCATGATCTTAGTTTTCTAAATAGCCATCATCAAAAGTGAAACAGATACTATTAAGTAATGGCAAGGGTGTTCAGACAAGTGAACTATTATGCACTGTTTGTGGGAAAATAAACTGCTGCAGCCACTATGGAAACAGTAAGAAGTTTCCTCAAAAGACTGAAAATAGAACTGCTATATCATCCAGCCATTCCACTTCTGAGTGTTTATTTGAAAATTAAATTGCAGTGTTATTTACAAAAGCCAACTATTGGAAACAACCTAAGTACTCATGGAACCAACCTAAGTACTCATCAAGAGATGAATGGATAAAGATGCAGATTATATGTGTACAATGGTACATTACTCAGCCATAAAAATGAATGAAGTATTGCCATTTCAACACTATAGGAGGACTTAAAGAGTATTAAGCTAAGTAAAGTAAGTCAGACTAAGTCAAATGCAGAACACAGTATCATTCCACTTACATGTGAGATCTAAAAACAAAACAAATGGACAAACAAAACAAACACATAAATACAGAGAACAAAGAAGTGTTTGCCACAGGGGTCGAGGGTGGGGGATGGGTGAAGTGGGTGAAGGTGATTAAGGTATATACTTTCATTTATAAAATAAATAAGTCATGGGTTTGTACTATACAACATATTGAATACAGTCAATAGCATTTAAATAACTTCACATGAGAATTACTAGACCTACTATTGTGATCAATTTGCAATTTACATATAAATGTTGAATTACTATGTTTTATACCTGAAACTAATATAATACTATAAGTTAACTGTAGTTCAATTAAAAGAAAAAAAAGAGGGTGAAGTTTAGTCCTAAAGCCAATTTCATGCTTAATGGGGAAATATTAGAAATATTCCTGTTAATATCAGTGTAAAATAAGAATGTCTTCTTTTACCTCTTTTTCAAAAGAGTTGTAATTAGAAATATATTAGGTTGCAAGTAATAGACCTGATTACATTTTTATATATATATCTCAGACCATAAGAGATTAAGCATATAGGGATTTTTCTCAAACAAGAAATCTGTGTAGAAGTGGCTGTTTTGGTTCAATATCTTCATAGTTTGGGAGCTGACCAAAAGTTGTGTAAGTTTAGTGTTTTGATATATATTGTGTCTGTCCTCCAAATCTGTTCTGTTTCACAAACTTAGCCTCTCACCAATAATATATGAAAACACCTATTCCTCCCAAACAAAACCAAACCTATTATAGGTTCCTTATATAATTCTGACACTTGAGATTAAATGGTATTATTTTGGAGTTAGTATACAACTCCAAACAAGTGATACAGAAATGAGTAGATTATTTTTATACCAGTCCACATGAACTCAATTTTTAATTATCTTGCATTTTTCCAAACATCTAGTTTTCTTTTGCTGTTGATGTCTTTTACAAAATAAACAGGTAAATTGTTAATGTGTTCCTCACACTTAAATCTAAGATTGATTATCATAGTTGATACTAATTCTCAGGGCTTCCATTACAATGTTTACATTTAATTTAAAATGTTCATTGAATAAAAATGATATAAAACTCAAATTTCAATTTACAATTCTGTATATTTATACATATATTGCCATCTAAAAGATTATCAATTTCCAGAAGAAGCCAAAATAATATCTATGGAAATTTAACATAGAGTAAATCCACTACTGATGCTTATCAGTTGTGATATTGATACAGTGATGAGCAATGTTGCTTTAATAAAAGCAGCATTCAGGGACATGCTTGAGAATTGTATCTGAAATCCATGAGTTTGCCTAAAGCACAGAACTATACTTCTATTTGGGGCTTCGTGGGTGGCTCAGGGGTAAAGAATATGCCTGTGATGCAGAAGACTCCGTGGGTTCAACCCCTGGGTCAGGAAGATTCCCTTGGAGGAGGGAATGGCAACCCACTCCAGTATTCTTGACTTAGAGAATCCCATGGACAGAGGAGCCTGTCAGGGTACAGTCCATAGGATCACAGAGAGTCAGACACGACTGAAACAACTGAGCATGCAGGCATCCTTCTATCTACTTTAACCTCATGCTAAACTGTAGCAATCATAATAATAGGACAGGTATGAAAGGTTGGTTATATTTTAAAATACACTAAAATCAACACCTAATTAATAATCTATGATTATTAAAATTAAATAGATTCCTATAAATATTTCCTAGTGTATTTTTGTTAACCTCTATATATTCTTTTCACCTTTTGGGAATGAATAATTTATAGATAAATTTAATGTTTCCCCAGTTAGATTTGTAGAAAGGGTGATTTCCAATTTTTCGATGGTCACAAGCAGTTAAGATGTAATTATCCTAATCCAAGCTTTTTGAAACATTACTGAGCATATGAATCACCTAAAGATCTTGTTGAGTTTGAGTGAACTCTGGGAGTTGGTGATGGACAGGGAGGCCTGGCCTGCTGTGATTCATGGGGTCGCAAAGAGTTGGACACGACTGAGCGACTGAACTGAACTGAACTGAACTGAACTGAAAGATCTTGTTACACTGTAAATACTGACTCAGCAGGTCTAAACTATGCCCTAAGATTTTTTGTTTTACATAAGATCCCAGCAAGGTGCCCTTGCTGTTTTTCCAGATCATATTTTAAGTAGCAAGATATAGTTCTATGTGTCCAACACAGCAACCACTAACCACATGCTATTAAAGCACTTAAAAAGTAATGAGCCTGAATTGAGTGAATTATGAAAAAGGCATAAATAATTTTAAATATCTCATTAATAATATGTATATATGTGAAATAATGTTGTGCCAACATAATAAAATTAATGTCACCTTTCTTACGTTGACTAAGAAATTTAGTTCCACATGATATTAAATGGTGCTAGTTTATTTTATGGAATTTGACTCCAAACTCTTATGGGGAATAAAATTAATTTAGAGAAAACTAGTTAAGATCTAGAATTTTTTTTATCCCTACCATGAAACAATCTGATACAAAAGTCTCAGAGCTCAGGAATCAAAACAAACACACAAACAAATGAAAATGAAAGAATCCTGCATCAACTAAGATTTTACATAAAGATATAATTTAATTTCATCTTTTCTTTAATGCTAAAACACAATTTGAGGTGCCTATAGAGACACACAGATCACCACATCTGTTTCCAGAATGCTCAATCTATCAGTTGAATTTAGTTTGAATAGATGTAAATAATTTCTGATATAACTAAGTGTGTGTCCTAGTGTCATTTATTTCATAATATTTTTCTATCTCATTGTGTTACTGTGTCACTTGTAACTGTATTATTCCAAAGATGGGCTTAATTTTGACTTGTTATGTTTATCAATACTTGATGAAATAACATAACAGCTTTAATTATATTTTGCTTAATTGATATTGACAAACATTGTATAACAAGTGCTCCTCTGTATTTTCATTTTTATATATTTTCTGTTCATTTGTATCTGTTTATTCTTCTAGTCTTTGATGAAATTTTAAACTATATTTTATTTTCCAAAGCTCATATCCCCTGTTCTCTCCCACCTATCCAATTAGAAAGAAAGCAGTTTTGCACTTTGAATAAAATTTCATTAAAATTACAAGTGAATAGAAAATAATTGACAATTTCATGTAAGTTATTGAAAGCATTCAGGAACATGGCATAATTCTCTATGTCTTAAAAGTGACAGAAAATATATATACACTTTAGAACCATTAGCGTTAGTCACTCAGTCGTGTCCAACTCTTTGCCACCCCATGGAGTATAGCCCGCCAGGCTGCTCTGTCCATGGAATTCTCTAGGCAAGAATTCTGGACTGTGTTGACATTCCCTTCTCCAGGGAATCATCCCTACCCAAGGATCAGAACCTTTAGATAGATATTTTTACATAGGTTCTGTGTGAGTCATGTAATAGAAGTTATAAAATTTGTATATTGTGGTTTCATCAGTGAATAGTATTTTTTCAGTAAAAATATTATTTATGATTGTTGGAATGCAGTAAGTCTAGTGCATACAATGTGAACTTGCATTCATATGTCCAATCATGTAAGCCCGCTTGTCTGGTATACATTGTCGTGTGTGTGCATTCTCTTAAGCGGTTGTGCTTTTGTGTTCACTACTGTACAGTACTGTATGGTGTATAGTAGTAGTACTGTATCTTTTTTGTTGTTGTCGGTCTTGCTATGCAGCATGTGAGGTCTTAGTTCCCTGACCAGGGATCTAACCTGCTCCCCTTGCACTGGAAAAGTGTAGGATCTTAACAGTATCTTTATTTCAAGCCCATGATGTCTGGAAGCAAGCGTAAAAGCAGTGATATAGAGCTGATTGTATTAGTTGGATACCTGGGCTATCTCTGTTGGGTTTACAAACAAATTGGACTTACAAATGTACTTTTGGAAAGGAACTCCAAGTATGTAGTGCACTTACTTGTACATGGAAACTTTGTTGTTTTTTTTTTTTGCTGTTGTTCAGTCACCCAGTCATGTCTGACTCTTTGCGACCCCATGGGCTGCAGCATGCCAGGCCTCCCTATCCTTCAGCATCTCCCAAATTTTGCCATCTCTCAAAGTTTGCCATTACCCAAAGTTTGCCATCACCCAAAGTTTGAAGTTCATGTCCATTGCATTGGTGATGCCACCCAGCCATCTCATCCTCTGGGGCCCTCTTCTCCTTCTGCCCTCAGTCTTTCCCAGCATCGGTACCTTTTCCAATAAGTCAGCTGTCCAAATCAGATGACCAAAATACTCAAATTTCAGTTTCAGCATCAGTCCTTCCAATGAGTGTTCAGGATTGATTTCCCTTAATATTGACTGGCTTGATCTCCTTGCTGTCCAAGGGATTTTCAGGAGTCTTCAGCACCAAAGTTTGAAGGCATCAATTCTTCATCACTCTGCCTTCTTTACTGTGCGGCTCTCACAACTGTACGTGACCACTGGGAACACTATAGAGACTTCTGTAGGCAGAGTGATGTCTCTGATTTTCAACACACTGTCTAGGTTTGTCACAGTTTTCCTGCCAAGAAGCAATCACCTTCTGATTTCATGGCTGCAGTCAGTGTCTGCAGTGAATTTAAAGCCCAAGAAGAGGAAATCTATCACTACTACATTTCCCTCTTCTGTTTGCCAAAAAGTAACAGGGCCAGATGCCATGATTTTAGAGGTTTTTTTTTTTTTTTAATGTTTAGTCTTAAGCTGGCTCTTTCACTCTCCTCCTTCACCTTCATCAAGAAGCTCTTTAGTTTCTCTTTGCTTTCTGCCATTAGAGTGGTATCATCCACATATCTGAGGCTGTTGGTGTTTCTCCCAGCTATCTTGATTCCAGCTTGTAAGTCATCCAAACTGGCATATTTTTTGTGATGTGTTCAGGATATAGGTTAAATAAACAGGGCTGCCCTATCGTACTCCGTTCTCTATCCTGAACCAATCAGTTGTTCCATACAAGGTTCTAACTGTTACTTTTTGACCCGCAAAAAGGTTTCTCAGGAGATAGGCAAGATGGTCTGGTATTCTCATCTGTTTAAGAGCTTTCCACAGTTTGTTATGATTCACACAGTCAAAGGCACTAGCATAGTCAGTGAAACAGAGGTAGATGTTTTTTCTGGAATTCCCTTGCTTTCTCTAGGATCCAGCAAATATTGGCAATTTGATCACTGGTTCCTCTGCCTTTTCTAAATCCAGCTGGGACATTTGTAAGTTCATGGAAGCTGCTGCTACTGCTGCTGCTGCTGCTGCTGCGTCGCTTCAGTCGTGTCCGACTCTGTGTGACCCCATGGACAGCAGCCCACCAGGCCCCCCCGTCCCTGGGATTCTCCAGGCAAGAACACTGGAGTGGGTTGCCATTGCCTTCTCCAACGCATGAAAGTGAAAAGTGAAAGTGAAGTCATTCAGTCGTGTCCGACTCTGTGCGACCCCATAGACAGCAGCCCACCAGGCTCCCCCATCCCTGGGATTCTCCAGGCAAGAGTACTGGCGTGGGTTGCCATTGCCTTCTCCTCATGGAAGCTACTGATGTTTAAATATTGCTTCTGTACTTGGCTACCTTATTGACTTCTTAAGAGTGAATGTTTTCAGTGTGTGGGTTATGTGAGAGACCACCATATTATTCACAACTGATCATAATTTGCCTTCCTTTCTAAAACTATATTTTAATTAGGTAGGACATAAAAAGAACTCACATTTTTATGAGGTAATTTCTAAAACTTTTGTGAAAACATGAATAAAGAACATGAAATGTCTAAGAAACACAAGCAGATATATATTAATGAACAAACACCCAACTCAGGCCATAACAGAAGGAACAGAAAAATAACCCAAGAAGTAAAAGGAAAGTTAGAAATGTATGAATGAGCTAGACACAAAAGCCACAGAGAGATCTGGAAATACCAATAATTGGTTCATCAAAAAAAAAAAAAAAAAAAACGGAAACAATGGACATATAGTAAATTTTTTCAAGGAAAAAAAAAAAAACAGAAAACACAATCAATGTTGGTAATGAAAAGGTACATCAACTACAGTTAATATAAATTACAATAGCAAATATTTAAGGCAATGAAAGTTAATCTTTAGGTGGAGTTGCCATGTTCCAAGAAAATGACACAAACAGAAACACAAATGAAAGCAAAACTGTTAAAAATTCCAGATGACAATTTAGAAAACTAAATTTAACCTGAGATCAAAAAGTTATTTCTCATACTAGACACAAAAATTGCAGATCATATATTTTACTACATTAAGTCTAAGACCATAAAAGTGAAAATACATACATATATATGAAAGGTAAATTTTTCATTCAAAATATATAAGGAAAATGTTAATGTGAAAAGCAGAAAATATGATTAATGTACAAATATATAAATAGAAATTTAAGGGAAGAGGGGGCACTGATGATCTTTAAAAACATGTAATGTTTTTCAACTTTTAGGAGACTTTGAAAAATGACAAGTTATATCACAGTGAGATATCTCTTCACTATTTCCTGGTGAAGCTCAAGGTGTATCTACCTGATACATCAACTTCTCTATAATTTTTTTGTACATGCCCACTAGGAAAATAGTATATGTTTATAGTATCACTGTTTAGAATGACCAATGGAATGCTCAGTGAAAATGTAAATGAATCTCCAATAACAAGTTTGTACAAAAGAATGGATTCACAGATTTAATTTGGCATGACTCCATTTATTTAAAGTTCAAAATGAGCAAAGATTAACTAACATGAAATCACTTTTTCCAGATATCTTTCTCTTGTGTGGTTCCTGGTTAAGTTGAGCTACAGTGGAACTTTTCATGAGATTTAAAAATACTTCAGGAGTCATTATTTCTGAAGGACACCCTGGGTTAGGCCAGTGAGGGATAAAAGCAAAGGTCCTGGCAGGGCGCTCTTTATGGAGGGTCAGTCCTACCGAACAATAGCATTCCAGGTCCATTGCAGACACCTGGCTGCAAACTCACAGAAGCAAAGCCCCAAGAGCCAATAGCTTTCCTTTGACTATTGTACCAGCCCTCTTTGTGACTGAACTTAGCTGTTGGACATGCCTTGCTTCCTGCAGACTCTGATATGTTAGTAATACCAAACATGGTAAATGATTTTTTTTTCTGATCCTTTTTGGAGTTCTTTACTTCCTCTCATGATTGCATAAGATCCAATTCTTATAATAAAATTCATTTTCCATAATATCCATAGTGGTTTTCCTTCCCTATTTGAAACCTTACTAATCAACATATATATGTAGTTTTAAAACTATGTAGAAAAAATGGTTATAATTAATATAAACTTGGGGCTGTGGTTATTCTCAGAAAAGAGGGAAGGGTAATACTGGGACAGGCTCATGGAACACTTTGGACATAATACCAATACTCTATACATGTATCTTGTCCTCAAGGGGAAATATTTTATATAATTTTTGTTTTATTCTTGTATTTAAAGCATGCATATATTTTTCATATGGTATTTTTATATTATACATTACAACTCATTCATACATTGACAAGTAGACTTCTACTGTTTACTATCTGGAAAAAAAAAAATTTAATGGTCCAGTAAGAAAGAACAGTGTAAGAAACAACTGAAAACGAACTGCAATTGTGACATCTATGAAATTCAGACTAATCTATGCAATTATTGACTCAAGATCTCTATATGGATATCTAATAATGATTTCAAACTTAAACCGTGCTCAACAGGGACTTCTCTGGCAGTCCAGTGGTTAAGATTCTGCCCTCTAATACATGGGCTGCTGGTTCAATCCCGGGTCAGGGAGCTAGGATCCCACATGCCTTGCAGCCAAAAAAACCAAGACATAAAAAAAAGCAATATTGTAACAAATTCAATAAAGACATAAAAAACTGTGCTAAATACAACACTTTATTTCAGTCCTTCCTACATGCAAATTCTATTCCTCCTTCATAACTCTTGACCAAGTGATTTTCTATTTGGTTAATATCAACTGTATTGATTGCTTAGGACTTAAAACTGGTTTTTCTTAACCCCTCTCTCTTACTCATCACTCCATCAATCCACCAATAACTATTAGTGGCTCTACCTTCAAATACATCTGGAATGTATCTTTAGACTCTTCTGTGACCAAGTGTAAAACCACATCGTCTCTTACTCTGACTATGGCAATAGTTTCCCAGCTATTCTATCTCAGTTCATTTTGGTCCCACAGTCATAGTCTACTTTATACCCAGTGGTTTAAATCTCCCTTTAAAAACAGAAAGCAGCCAATATTTTTCTTTTCTGAAAATTCTTGACTTTAATTTGAACTAAACTATTGAAATCTCTGATTTGGAAAACACTAATATGCCAACTTTTCCCTTTGCAGAGAAATTCTCCGACATACTTCCTTCTTATATAGATCTCAGTATTGCTTTCTAAGGAACCCGATCTGAGACTGTCTAAACCCTGGGCATGCACTTAAACATCATTGATAAATTTCTTAGCTATTATATTATAGTTCTTTAAAGGCAATATATATATATATATTTTAAAATATTAAATTGTCTCATCCTATACAAAAGTATATGCAAAGTAAATGTCTTGAACAGTATCTTTCAATGTTCATGACTATTAAAACCTGCTAATTCTCTGGCTTTTGAACTTTATTCATTTTATATTTAATTCATTAAAAAGATCATCCTATTCTCCTTTTAATCATCTTCTAGATAATATTCGTTCACATTTATCCCCTAATCCTACTAAGCTTGTCATTGCCAATCATGGCCTTATATTTATATTTCTATGAAAATTTATAAAATCTAAAACAAATTCAGTTCAGTTCAGTTCAGTGGCTCAGTCATTTCTGACTCTTTGTGACCCCAAGGAATGCAGCATACCAGGCTTCCCTGTCCATCGCTAACTCCCGGAATTTACTAAAACTCATGTCCATTGAGTTGGTGATGTCATCCAACCATCTGATCCTCTGGTGTCCCCTCTCCTCCCACCTTCAATCATTCCTAAAATCAGGGTCTTTTCCAATGAGTCAGTTCTTTGCATAAGGTGGCCAAAGGATTGGAATTTCAGCTTCAGCATCAGTCCTTCTAATGAATATTCAGACTGATTTCCTTTAGGATGGACTGGTTAGATCTCCTTGTAGTCCAAGTGACTCTCAAGAGTCTTCTCCAACACCACAGTTCAAAAACATTAATTCCTCGGCACTCAGCTTTCTTTAAAGTCCAACTCTCACATCCATACATGACTCCTGGAAAAACCATAGCTGTGACTAGATGAACCTTTGCTGGCAAAGTAATCTCTTTGATTTTAATATGCTGTCTAAGTTTGTGATAGCTTTTATTCCAAGGAGCAATAGTCTTTTAATTTCATGGCAGAGGTCACCATCTGCAGTGATTTTGGAGCCCCAAAAGATAAAGTCAGACACTGTTTCCACTGTTTCCCCATCTAATTGCCATGAAGTGATGGGACCAGATGTCATGATCTTAGTTTTCTGAATGTTGAGTATTAAGCCCCCATTTTCACTCTCCTCTTTCACTTTCATCAAGAGGCTCTTTAGTTCTTTGCTTTCTGCCATAAGGGTGGTATCATCTGTGTATCTGACATCATCTGACATTGATATTTCTCCCAGCGATCTTGATTCCAGCTTGTGCTTCATCCAGCCCAGCATTTCTCATCATGTATTTTGCAAAAAAGCAGGGTGACAATATACTGTCTTGATGCACTGTTTTCCTGATTTGGAACCAGTCTGTTGTTCCATGTCCAATTCTAAATGTTGCTTCTTGACCTGCATACAGCTTTCTCAAGAGTCAGGTCAGGTGGTCTGATATTCCCATCTCTTTAAGCATTTTCCACAGTTGGTTGTGATCCACACAATCAAAGGCTTTGGCATAGTCAATAAAGCAGAAGTAGATGTTTTTCTGAAACTCTTGCTTTTTCGATGATCCAACGGGTGTTAGAGATTTGATCTCTGGTTCCTCTGCCTTTTCTAAATCCAGCTTGAACCTCTGTAAGTTTACAGTTCATGTACATTTGAAGCCTGGCTTAGAGAATTTTGAGCATTATTTTGCTAGTGTGTGAGATGAGTGCAATTGTGCAGGAGTTTGAACAATGTTTGGCATTGCCTTTCTTTGGGATTGGAATGAAACCTGACCCTTCCAGTTTGTGGCCACTGCTCATTTTCCAAATTTGCTGACATATTGAGTACAGTACTTTCACAGCATCATCTTTTAGAATTTGAAGTAGCTCAACTGGAATTCCATTACCCCAACTAGCTTTGTTCATAGTGATGCCTCCTAAGGCCCATTTGACTTTGCATTCCAGGAGTTCTGGCTGTAGGTGAGTGTTCACCCCAATGTTTTCCTCTATTTCTTTGCATAGATCACTGAGGAAGACTTTCTTATCTCTCCTTGCTATTCTTTGGAACTCTGCATTCAAATGGGTATGGCCTTATTTCTGACCCCATGGGCTATAGAGCCCATGGGATTCTCTAGGCAAGAATATTGGAGTGGGTAGCCTTTCCCTTTTCCAGGAGATCCTCCCAACCCAGGGATCGAATCCAGGTCTCCCACATTCCAGGCAGATTCTTTACCAGCTGAGCCACAAGAAAAGCCCCCCAATAAAGCATAAAACAAATTAGGTCCTCCCATTAAAACTATGCTTTTAAAATAGTGAATAAATTAATATATTGGTTATCACTATGAAAAGTGTTAGTTGCTCACTCCTGTCAAACTCTTTGGAACCCTATGGGACTGTAGCCCACCTGGCCCCTCTGTCCATGGAATTCTTTAGGCAAACATACTTGACTTGGGAGCCATTCCCCTCTCCAGGGGATCTTTCCAACCCAGGTCTCCTGCACTGCAGGCAGATTCGTTACCACCTGAGCCACCAGGGAAACCCTGTGTATCACTATAAAATTGTTCCAATATAACCTGTAGAGGTTTCTGTAGTTTTATTTATTTATATTTTGGGGGAAAGGGGCACTGGATTAGAGATATAGAAAAGATTGTGAAAGCAAAAGACAAAATGCTTACTTTCTCATTTTGACTAAGTATTTATAATAGAGCTCATTTCAAATATACACTTCCTATATATATATATATATATATATATATATATATATATATATTCCAATATATATATATTTGGGGATGATAAGATGGATATTACAGTAGTCTTGATTTTGTTAATTTTTGCTGTCCTGGGGTCTCCAACTCCCATCCAACCCCCTAAAATTTTTTAGTTTTTCTAATTTCCCTGGTGGCCTGCAGAAAGCAGAAATGATAAAAATAAAAAAGGTGAATTTGGTGAATAAGGAAAAAATAGGTCTTGTCCCTGGCTAATCTGATTTCCTAAAATAATAGGAACACTTATGTCTCCAGGACTTATGATAAGTCCTTTAAAAATATGACATTCTCCAATTTGATTTTGACAGTCATCTTTATGTCATTGTTGTCTTTTATAAAAATTTTAAGAAAGGTAGAGTATTTCCAAATTATTACAGTTCACAATACAATTTCTATTATGAATAGCTTAGAAATAAGGAGTTATATAATAAATCTCCAGAAACAGATTAGAAAGTTGATATGTATAGCTTTGTAATTTTGGGTTTGATTCCAAAAATAGATTCCAAAATAAGATAAAAACAAACAAAATTTTAGTTTTGATTCCAACAACACTTGCCTCATATCTACTTCCTCTTTATTGTTCTGGAAGATTAGGAACTCTGTTCTCTTTTATCTATGGAATTGTAATGAGTGTGTGCGTTTTCCTACAAAGGTATATTTTACAAACAGAAAATAACCGTATTTCAGAATAAAATATATATGTTTTTAATGGTATTTCCTTTGCTAAGTGTATTTATTTCTGGTCTTATTACAAGCCATAAAATACCACAGGAACATCAAGTAAAAAAAAAAAACAAAACTGAGGAGTTCTTTCAATTGCCTCTGCTAATAATTTCTAACACAATGACTACATTCTACTCAGATTAAAATTTGAAGCACCCTGAATCAAATGACATGCAAGAGAGATGAGCAATAGATGTTCAAAGACTTTTAAAAGTTATTGCTATTATAGCATCTGACTTGGATTGTCATATTGATTACAGTTGAACAATGAAATATACCCACAAGCAATCATACGTATTTTAGCTGATGATTCACTTTATAAGCTTCTGTTCTCTTTCATAAAGTATTCAGTTTAGGACTTTGATTTGACTTTCTATATTTTCTCCCTTCTTTTAATGACAGTCTAGAATACTAAACCTTCATATCTAACCCCTTGATTAATAAGGTGCTATTTTAAGCAGTGGCTTAAAATAAATGTTACACTGCACCTCTGCACTTACTACAAACAGTTCAAAATATATGTAACACAAAACCACATAAGCATTACAGCATAACTCCAGATTTTCCCCCTTAATTCTTAAAATCATCTTTAAAATTAATTGAACTAAAAAATACTATAAATCATGCAATATTTTGAATATATAAAAGTCTTCTTTCATGTCCCTAATAAATATATTTATCCCATACTTTGCTCATTTTTGCCTGCACACTGCTGTGTTTATTTCTTTTGCTAGGGATAATATGAAATGAATAAGCAATTAAGAACAAATTAACTTTTAAGTTGTTGAATAAAGGTTCATGAACAAAGTGTAGTTTTATGTGGTTTTTATAAAATACTGTAGGGAATTAGCCTTTTATGAATGCCTGCAACCTTGCTAGATTCTGGGGACTATGGGAGAGAATGCACAGTGGTAAAGCAGAATGAAAAGATGGCTGAAAGTTCTTTGAGGGTAGAGACTTGCTCTTCTACGTCTACATATATTAAGTGTATATCACAGGTATTCGCTTTGTGATGCAAAATAGATTATGCTGTAAACATTCTGAATAATTACAGCAGTTACAAAGGAGGAGGTACTATCAATACACTGGTATATTTCCAGAAAAAAATTATTAGATCTGCATGTTCATTAATCAATTTCTTATGAAAGAAACATGAACAGCATAACGTTCGTGAAAGAAACTATTTACTTATATAACTAGTCCCACTCCAGTCTCTCTCTCCTTTGTAACCAATATCAATCTCTAACTTCAACCTTCCAATTCTTCATAGGTCTATTTCTGAAGGTCCAGCATTTGGAATATCGTACATAAAAACACAATGATTAAAATAAAAATCATAATAATGCTTGCTATCATTAAGTGTGTGAAAGTGACTCGAGAGAATTTTTCCAATCTCACAGAAAGCCAGAAGAATGAGGTTCTGACAGAGTTAATACTGTAAATATTGGGTTGGCCCAAAAGTTCATTTACGTTTTTCATACATCTTACAAAAAAACCAAATGAACTCTTTGACTGACGCAATAAATGTAAGAAAATGAGGGAAAATGAAATCATCATAAAAATTCCAATAGGATTTATTTTGAATATTAAGGAAGAAAAAGAAACTCTAGGATATTACTGCATGACTTTCATATTCATTTTAGGAGAGAATCCAATATAAGATAAAATAAGATTTTATTTTGCTATCATATATTTTTCAAAAAAATCTACTCAAGAAAGCATCAAGTTATGATATTTGCCCTCTCCATAATTTTAAAACACAGGGAGAGTTATAATAATATTTTATTAAGGACAAACATAATAAACGATTTTTATATTTTCTAGAGTTATTTAAGGGGAAAATATTCTCATCAAATTTTTAAAATAACTATTCAGTAAAATTTTTTAATACCTATTTTATTTCAAGTTCCTTTGCCTTATATATCCTAATTTATTATTAAATATTCTACATTGTCAATATTTTCTTACATTTTCTTAATATCAGCTTTGCCTATGATTGAGGGCTATTGGATACCTATCACTTGATTTAAATTCTATTTTTAAAAGAATTCCCAGACTAAAAACCTATTTCTTCTGGACCTATTTTTTCAGATTAACACATATCTATAGAAGTCTGTGCGTTAGGACATATATAAATAAATGAGGGATTATTTATTATTTTATTTTAAAATAAATTTAAAAAGCATCTCATAAATAAAATAATAAAATAGTCTCTTGCTATCAAGAAATTTAGGATCTACTAGAACAAAATCGATACTTTGTGTTAAATGCCTAGGCAGTTGTATTTCATTCACAGTGCTATGAAAACACACAAAAAGGAAAATCTACAAAATCTCCATTATTTATAAAAGTCAGACAAAACAATCATGCTACTAAAATATGACATCAATATCTCTATATGAATATACTGTTGGTCTCTCCATTAAGTATATATCATACAATAAATTCATAATTTCTTATCTCCAAACATCCAAACAAGCTCTTCCAACTGTAAACTTCTGCACTTCCATTATCAATACCAAATTTTTTCAAATCTTTGTACCAAAAAAGTTAACTTTGTTTCTTCCTGTTTCTTCACACTACTCCATATATCAGGTTAGTTTAAAAAGCATCTTTTTTGCTCATTCTTCCCTTCAGTTCACTGTTGACGAATCATTCTAATTTTAATTTCCAGTGTTAAACATTATTCTAGGTCCTCATGGTCTGATAAATTCATTAACACAACAAATGCATATTGAGTACTTATTAATTTATATATTAAATACTATTGATGTTACATGAAAAGGACAAAGAATCATATTTCTTACTCTTTTTCATATAGCCAAATTGTGATAACTTGGAAAAGAGATGGCTCAAAAAGGACTTAGCCATTGATGAAAAATAAAAACCACAAACTGGGGAGTAATATTATAAGCAGAAGCAAAAATGCAGGGGAAAAAGACTCAGATAAACTTTATTCAGCTCTATTCCTCATCTAATCTATACAGATATATTCTGAAAACATTTATTTACTACTCAACCTAATTATTAAATTATACATCTCCTGCCTCTTTTCTCTTCTCACTTCTTTCTTAAAATATAGCACTTTGCTTTGGAGATATTTCTCTCAAGCCTATTCTCTTCAAGTTGTTTCTTTGGAGCCTTCTCTCTTCAAGCTGATTGATTTATGGGTCTGATATAAAAATAGTATGATTAATTGATTAACTTACTTTAATGGCAATCTGAGTTACAACATTTACCTTATGAAATATCTCATTTCACAGTGTCCTCCCTTATGAGATTCACTGTCTTTTGCTAGAGAAAATTTCCTAAGAAATGATGTGTGGAAAAGAAACCATGCTTTTTTTCTTGCATTCAGGAAAGTGCATTTTATTTCACATAGCTCTTTGAAAATAGATTTAAAGGTATAAAATTGATGCATCAAGATTATCTGCTTTCATAACTTAGAAATGTCTAAGTTTTTTCCAATGTCTTCTGGAGTACAGTTTTACTGATGAGAAATCAGATGCTGGATAATTTTCATTATTTTTCTAGGATTTTTGGGAATATCTCTTTATCCTCAGAAGTTCTGATGTATAATTATGATCTACATGTGATTATTCTTCTGCTCTTTCAAATTAGTTGATTTTATTAGTATCTTCAGAGAAGGAAATTTCAACCCACTCCAGTATTCTTGCCTGGAGAATCCTGAGGACAGAGGAGCCTGGTGGGCTGCTATCCATAGGGTCTCACAGAGTTGGACACAACTGAAGCAACTTAGCATGCATGCATGCATTAGTATTTTCATACATACATACATAAACACATACATGAATTATTGTGGGTGATAACTACATAACACACGTTTTAGTTTCATAAGCAGTTTATCAAAAATAATTTTATAATTTATAAAATATAAAATTTATTTTATGAAAATAATAGCCCTTAATTATATGTAATAATTTTAGGCAATGTTTGCATAGTACATCTTCTATGGGTTTGTGCTTTATACTCTCTATGGTACTGAAAATAATTATCATGTATAATACATACTAAACAAATGCATTTGTGTTAAATTATAATGTAGCAGTGAGGAGTATAATTATTTATTTAAAAACTGCACAGCAGTTTATATAATTTAATCTGTTGTAAATCAATAATACTGATTATTATTTTCAGTTGTGAAGAATCTATATACAGATATTTAATATGTTTCATGTTGATACTAATATTATTATATACTATTAAAATCTTTTAGCTTTTATGATTCTTTTTAGAAACTTGGAATTCTGTTTTCAGTTATATTCACAAGTCAAATCATAGTCTTTTTTGCATTCATCACATATATGAGGTTTAACTCAAGGTAGTTTTCTCTGCTCATATTGTCAATTTTTTTTCTTGTCTATAAGATCAGTATGCAAGGCTATGTCACTTTTGCACTGCACATTAATAATCAAAGAGTAGTTTTTCCAGTAGGAGTTGTGTCAGGGCAATTTGACAAACAGTGCTTTGAAGGATCATGACCTTGGAGGTCTCTGGCAAGCCAATTTCTGAATTTGACAAGGCTGTCAGATTGAATTTCAAAGAATAGTATATTAACGTCCATGATTAAGACTGGAGATATCCTATGCAATGGTTTTTATTTTTTAATCAGATTATAATTAGATAATAGGGTCCATACACAACCAATTAGAGTTAAAATTGCCTAATGAAAGGCACATGGTGTACAGAAGAATGTACATTTGTGTCTTTGCTTCCATGTGTTTTTTATTAGTGTTGAAAAAGCCACAAATATGGTTTAATTTTCACCAATTTCAATTTTATAAGATGATTAAAATACTTAGTGGCTATGTTATTCAAATCACAAGCTTTGCCACTGCAGAAGGCAAAGCTGTGTGACAGGAAAAGTTAAAGCTGAGACTGTTAGCTTAATCTGTTAGGATCAAATCCAAGCAATTTTAATTTCCTGAAGCAGAAGTGATATCAAGACAAGTGGATGGTAAAGACACTGTGTTGAAACTTCAAACAAAAGAGCATGCTTATAGGGTACTTAAGTTATTTTGATGATAGACTGATAAAATAAATTATTTTTATTATAAAGGACACATTATTATTCCTTAGTCACTAAGTTGTATCCAACTCTTGAGACCCCATGGATTCTAGCCCACAAGGCTCCTTTGTCCACAAGACTTCCCAGGCAAGGATACTGGAGTGAATTGCCAATTCCTTCTCCAGGGGATCTTGACTGAAGCTGTGTCTCCTGCATTGGCAGGCAGATGCTTTACCATTAAACCACCTGGGAAGACCTATAAAGGTCATATGCCTAGGCAAACTCTTAAACACATACATATATATAGTTTACATTCACAACTATTGTTCCTACATAGCTAATATCAAAAGATTAATATTTGAGGAGAAAACTATTGTTATACAATCTTGCATTTCACAGATTTTTACTTAGGGAGAATAATTTATGGAACCTAGTTTTAAGAAGATATTTCTCTTGTATATAGGGTCATAAAGTTCATGCATAGTCATACTGTTATTCAGGTTATTCAGCTATTATCCAGGCCAATAAAAGTATTAAAATAGAGGTTGAGTCCAATTTCTAGACCAATATTGATACATAAAACATCAAATTTATTTTAGTAAATTTAACAATGACAGTGAAATTATAGATATTCAACTGGTCACATTGTAAAAGTAGAAATATTGTCCATTCTACACGAAACATAAAAAAAGAGACAGGTGTTGTACAACAGTCTTAAAGAGAAAATATTATTCATGCACCTTAAAAAGCTACCCTTTCATACTACTGTCATTATCATAATGATATTTCTGGTTAAATCTCTAAGCTATGTCTCCATTTGTATTTGTTTGATGTTCTTATTTAATTTCTACTTTAAAAATACAATTTGAGAATGGGGTTTATTTACATACTTAATCAATTGAACTATTTATTAAGTTTATACCATGTGGCCAAATCCTTGCAATGTTGTTGTTTAGTCAGTAAGTCTTATCTCTTTTTTGACCCCATGAACTGTAGACCACCAGGCTCATGTCCTTGGGATTTCCCAAGCAAGAATACTGGAGTGGGTTGGCATTTCCTTCTTCAGGGGATCTTCTCCAGCCAGGGATTAAACCCACATTTCCTGCACTGGAAGGCAGATTATTTACTGCTGAGCCATGGTAGAAGCCCCAAAACAATGGATATAGAACCTTATATAGTTGAATCAGTATCCCTGGCTTCTTGGAGCTTATGATGTACAGGAGGAGACAAGTACTATGCAATTGTAATTTCAACGTGGTGCATAGCACAAAGGGAAAAACTGACATTCTATGATAGAAATAGAGAAGTGTATCTGTAGGGATCATTTCTGTAAGGAATTGCTATTGTCACTGATATGTGAAGGAATAAACAGACATTAGGTGATAAAGTTGCCTGGAAAATCCCATGGATGGGGGAGCCTGGTAGGCTGCAGTCCATGAGGTCACTAAGTCAGATATGACTGAGCGACTTCACTTTCACTTTTCACTTTCATGCATTGGAGAAGGAAATGGCAACCCACTCCAGTGTTCTTGCCTGGAGAATCCCAGGGATGGCGGAGCCTGGTGGGCTACCGTCTATGGGGTCGAACAGAGTCGGACACGACTGAAGCGACTTAGCAGCAGCAGCAGCAGATGATAAAGGAAAAGGACTCTAAGCAGAAGGCATGGCACCTACTCTGGGGTGGAAAGAAGTTTGGAAATTTGAATAAAGTCACAGAAGTCCCTTTGGTTAGATTGTTCTGAATAAGAATATAAAAGACAAAATACCCTGAAAAATAATCAGAGCAGCTCATGTAGGGTATCACAGGACAGAGGAAAATGTTTGAATTTTATTCCAAGGGTAGTGGGAAGCAATTCACAGTTTTTAAATTAGAGAGACAGATTTATATTCTATGCCTTAATTCATGTAAATTGAATTTGGTAATTTGTAAGTACTTACAAGTACCATGACTCTAAGACTGGGATCATATAAATAATTTGGCTTTTCAAAGTATAATTGGAATGCTAAAAGTGGTATAGTAGAATGAAAATGCTCACATCTTTACAAAATTGCAAAATATAAAGAGTTTCAGAACTGAAATATTCTGAAAGTCATGTCCAAAAAATATATAGAACAATGCATTCTATGAATGTGTAGAACAATGTTGGGAAATTCATAGTGATAATTATGATGAGGTGATTATATTTTGGAGTGAAAGAGGTAAGAGAATTTAGGACTATTCGCTGTGTAGTGTTTGAATCTTTCACACGGCTAGTTAGTATTTTAAGGAAACTACAAGACTGCTCTTTTTACAGAGCTATGAGTAAGAAAATGTAAGATATTTCCTCTATACAAATATCATTTCTGGGAATCGTTGGGGAGAAGTGTGGTAAGATCTCAAACTAAAGTAGAAACCTTTGGTATTTTCCTGGCTACTTCCTTTCAAAGTTTATGGTATGATATTATAATTCTTTCTTGTTTTATTTGTAGCTAGTAACTTTTCCTTTGGCTTTTAATTATTTTTATTGAATTTATAAGATCATTTCCAGTTCCTCAAATAATTTAATGATTTTTTCATGTATGAACTTAATTATCATATTTGTTAACATTATTTAAATACTCTCTATGTATTTACTCATTTCCTTAAGTTTATGTTATAGAATTTTCAATGGTATTCTACCATTAATAATTTTAAAATGAACCTTTGAATTTGTTATATACTTTGATCAGATTCTAAGAAGTAATCAAATGCTTCTTGGAATTACATCAGTTGAGAGTCCCTTGGACTGCAAGGAGATCCAACCAGTCCATTCTCAAGGAGATCAGCCCTGGGATGTCTTTGGAAGGAATGATGCTAACGCTGAAACTCCAGTACTTTGGCCACCTCATGCGACGAGTTGACTCATTGGAAAAGACTCTGATGCTGCGAGGGATTGGGGGCAGGAGGAGAAGGGGACGACAGAGGATGAGGTGGCTGGATGGCATCACTGACTTGATGGACATGAGTCTGGGTGAACTCCGGGAGTTGGTGATGGACAGGGAGGCCTGGCGTGCTGCAATTCATGGGGTCGCAAAGAGTCGGACATGACTGAGCAACTGAACTGAACTGAACTGACACTCTACAAATAATTTCTGAAAAATTCTGTCTCATTAAAGTACACTGAGGTGAATAAAGGAAGAGAGGGAGAAAGAGGGGAAGTGATACATGCACATTTAGAATATTGTGATTAAAACACTCCATTATTATTTTAATTTGCATTTCTGTACTAATTATTCAAACTGAACACTGTGCTTATTAATCATTCATACTTTATTGTATATAAATTGTCAGGATAGCCCTATTGCCCACATATTTATATATTTAAACAGTAATTTTTTCTTTTAGGTTTGTATGAATTAATTACAAACACTATGTTCATTGTAAAAGCATAACAAACATCAAACTGAGTCATTACTCCCTATTTTTTACATTTATAATGACTCACTTTCTTAACTAATTATTGTTTTTTCCTTCTGTTTTTATACTTTGTACACTCTACTT
The DNA here is from genome assembly GCF_032405125.1 of Capricornis sumatraensis. Lineage (NCBI taxonomy): Eukaryota > Metazoa > Chordata > Mammalia > Artiodactyla > Bovidae > Capricornis > Capricornis sumatraensis. The sequence goes on from NC_091079.1 coordinate 69,044,024, forward strand.
CTTTACTCGCAGCTGATGATCTCACTTCACAAGGATTAGGTTGCCAACAAATGGTATCTTCCTCAAATTTCTAACACCATGGCAACAAACCTGTTGTGTGTGTGTGTGTGTGTGTCTGTGTGTGTGTGTTCAGTCACCCAATCGTGTCTGACTCTTTGTGACACTATTAACTGTAGTCCACCAGGCTCCTCTGTCTACAGAATTTTTCAGAATTCTTAAAGGGATTGGAATAGCAGACCACCTGACCTGCCTCTTGAGAAATCTGTATGCAGGTCAAGAAGCAACAGTTAGAACTGGACATGGAACAACAGACTGGCTCCAAATCAGGAAAGGAGTACTTTAAGGCTACATATTTTCACCCTCCTTATTTAACTTATATGCAGAGTACAACATGAGAAATGCTGGGCTGGATGAAACACAAGCTGAAATCAAGATTTCCAGGAGAAATATTGATAACCTAGATATGCAGATGACACCACCCTTATGTCAGTAAGTGAAGAAGAACTAAAGAGCCTCTTGATGAAAGTGAAAGAAGAGAGTGAAAAAGTTGGCTTAAAACTCAGCATTCAGAAAACTAAGATCATGGCATCTGGTCCCATCACTTCACGGCAAACAGATGGGGAAACAGTGGCTGACTTTACTTTTTTGGGCTCCAAAATCACTGCAGTTTGTGACTGCAGCCATGAAATTAAAAGACATTTGTTCCTTGGAAGAAAAGTTATGACAAACCTAGATAACATATTTAAAAGCAGAGAGATTATTTTGCCAATAAAAGTCTGTCTAGTCAAAACTATGGTTTGTCCAGGAGTCATGTATGGATGTGAGAGTTGGACTATAAAGAAAGTTGAGCGCTGAAGAATTGATGGTTTTGAGCTGTGGTGTTGGAGAAGACTCTTGAGAATCCCTTGGACTGCAAGGAGATCCAGCTAGTCCATCCTAAAGGAAATCAGTCCTGAATAATATTATTTGGAAGGACTGATGCTAAAGCTGAAACTCCAATACTTTGGCCACATGATGTGAAGAACTGGCTTCTTTGGAAAAGACCCTGATGCTGGGAAAGATTGAAGGTGGGAGGAAAAGTGGACAACAAAGGATGAGATGGTTGGATGGCATCACCAACTCAATGGACATGAGTTTGAGTAAGCTCCGGGAGTTGGTGATGGACAGGGATGCCTGGCATGCTGCTGTCCTTAAGGTCGCAAAGAGTTGGACCCAACTGAGTGACTGAACTGAACTGAACTGGGCTGAACCAGCTTTTTAAATTGTAAAATTTCAGAGTGGTTAAAAAAAGTCAATTTAGAAATTGCCAAAGAAGAAATTTGGTGGAAAACAGATGTTCCATATATTTCTTTGCTTTACATTCCTTTTCTAAAAATGCACAGTGCTATGTCGCATTTAATGTCATACAGCAAATGTATGCACATTTCAACAAGTTTCTTTGTCAATTCTCTCTGGTCAAAGACCACCAGAAACACACCTACAGTAGCATAATGCTTTTTGTCTAAAAGTCAGAAGAGATCAATTGAGGCTGTGCTTTCAATGGTAAAGAAGCAGTGGTTATATTAGCAGGGTTGGACTGAAGTGGCTCTTAGATCATCTGTATGGTTTGTACAGTGTTTCAGTCTTTCCTTGTGCTCAGTCATTATTGTGGAGTGATCTGTTTTTCTGTTTTCACTCCATCATATCCACAGAATGATCTCACATGCTTTTGGTTTTTTGTAACATTGTTTACGGTCAGCAGGAGTACACTGTCATCTAGGTATTTAAGTCAGGAAAGATCAACTGACTGTGGTCAGGGGCTGCTTTTTGGTATTTGCCATATATTTTTCAATATAAAATCATTTAAAGGTTACAAGAACCATGCCATGTGAAAACAAAACTAGAAATTTACAAAGCATCTGTTTTCCATGTCTAAAGGATATGCTATATATATATATATATATATACATATATATAGCATGCACAAGGATTCAGTTAATATCTTGGTTTATGAGATCAAATTATTTAAGGAAAAATATAAATATACAAATGCATATGATTATATATTCACATAAAATAAATTATATATTCATATAAAATATATACTATCATATATAATAATTATGTATCATGTCTAATATATGATATGAAAGTGAAGTGAAAGTGGTGTCACTCAATCTTGCCTGACTCTTTGTGACCCCATGGACTGTAGCCTGCCAGGCTCCTCTGTTCATGGAATCTTCCAGGCAAGGATACTGGAGTGGGTTGCCATTTCATTCTCCAGGGGATGTTCCCTACCCAAGGATCAAACCTGGGTCTCTCACATTGCAGGTAGACTCTTAACCATCTGAGCCATAATATATGATTATATATTCATATAAAATACAAATTTAAACCTATTTTAGATTCAACTATATATTAAAACCATAATTAGAAAACATTCCGTTAAAATATACCTGCCTAAACTTAGAAATATACAAAAGATAAAAATTCAAATATATCCTTACTTGCAGTCTTTCATCTATAAAATGGATATAAAAGCAGTCTGACTTTTGAGGAAAGTCTGTAAATATTTGTCTATATATTAAAATTTGTAAATTCTCAGGGAAAATCAACAATTAAAATCTGTCTATTCAGTTGTTGCCTGACTTTTGGGCTCTGTTTCCATAGAAATACAGATCAGATGGGTTAATATAAGAAAATGGATCTTTTGCAAAGATGGCAGTGTGTCACAGTTTTGCTTTCTGATACTTAACAAGCCAGTATCTACTTTCCTTGAAAGAAAATCAAAGTCAGACTGAAAAATGCCCCCTATGCTTCTGTAATACTTTATAGATTTCTATGATTGCCAACCCTGTGGGGAACACAGGATGTCTTTGAGGAAGATCTGTTCTGATATTTGGAATTTTAGGATGCCTGTAATATAAAAGCAAAAAGGAGAGTCATTAGTTCTGACTTGTGGGTACAAAACTTTTGAATACTCCAAATAAGGGGAGGAAAACACTGCAGAGTGAATATCTGCTGTCACTGTTCACTGTGAAATATGATTTGAAATGATAATGTGCATTATTATTTATTATTCTTTTGAGAGTTGGCAGTGGAGGAAAATGTTTTTGATACTCAATGGATATGGGTTATGTATATGAAGTAAGCAACTCCTTTCTGAGGATTTATCTTAAAGGTTGTGGGCAATACTAGATACAAGCAATTTTTCCTTGCATGCTCAATTGCTTCAATCATGTCCGACTCCATGACCTCAGGGACCGCAGCCTGCCAGGCTCCTCAGTCCATGGATTTCTTCAGACAAGAATTCTGGAGTGGGTTGCCATGCCCTTCTCCAGGGGATCTTCCTGACCCAGGGATGAAACCTACGTCTCCTTCATTAGAGGTGGATTCTTTACTGCTGAGCCACATGGGGAGCCCTTAAGAAAAAGTTTTTGAAGATATTTTCTGCATGTTTCTTTTTATTCTATTATTCTCTTCTTTTTAAAACTTATTTTGCCCCTTCTTGGAAAATATTTCAATGAATAAATCTCAAAGATAGTTATATATCTATTGATTCTGGTTTTGTAAGCTATCATTTATGTCACTGTTGTTTAAAAATAAACGTGCCCTATAAGTGTAAATCTTAATCCAGAGGAATGGATCCTTGATGGTTGAGAAAAAATATGGGATTAAAAAATGTTGTTTGATAAACTTTGAAATAATATAAGGAATATTGAGACAGAACTGGCTATAAATAAATACTCCACTACAAATATGTAGTATTGGAAACCTTTCAATCTCCTTGAACCCAATATCTCATTTTTGAATAAAAAAGTATGGTTATCATATTAAATTCTTATTTATGTATTTATTAAAAATAAAACATGGACAATTGTATATGTCACAACCTACTGTTTACCTTTTGAGAATGATTGATTTTAACAATCATGATTTAATAAATTGTTGTATTTAATGATGAATATTATATAAAGCAATTGGCCATAATAGAAACCTATTCAATTTTCTAGACTTAAAAATACCTGAAAGTGATTTTGAGTTTCTCAGTTCACCTGGTGTTGGCTACTATTGTCTGCAAGACAGAAACAATTGCTTGCTCAGAACAAGGAATTTTATAAACATAAGTGGAAGCACCATCAAGATACAATACTGTTTTAATATCAAGTGAAAATGTATCAAATGAAAATTTGATTTAAATAAGATTTAAATAGAAGGCAAATAAAACCCTTGTAATTAATATTTTAAAGAACTATTAAAATATCAGAATAGGAAAGAACTTAGAATTTCCCGCTTGAAAAAGAGTCAGTAGGCCTCTCAGTTCAATCATAATTCAAGCAAATGCTCTAACTAATCCACTTTAATTTGCCAATACTTATAGAATAATAATACCTGCAATATATTACTCTCAATAATAATAATAATTCTTCTAAGGAAAAGAATGTTAACCTGAAATCTTGTATGTGACAAGACAGTCAAATTATTTATAAGCTACTAGGCTGTATGCTATGGAAATATTTTTTTTTTATTTTTCACTTAATTCTATTATTTATAAATACAGTAAAGATCTACAAAGTTTAAGCACTGAAGACAACTAGCATTACTAGTAAACAGCTGGCCAGAAAAGTTAACAAACTGATTTTTCAGTTCATTCTCTCTTTCTTGCAAAGATATAATTATTTATTTCTTAAAGCTCCTGTACCTATGAGTCATGTGTACAATGAGAATTGAGGTATAATTAGAAGCTTGAAATCAGTGATTTGAGCTTTTGTTTAAAATTGCACACACTACAGAGAATTTATTGATACATAAAGAATGTATCAAATACATTCTGTTTGTAAGTCAGGAACTCTTTTAGATACTGAAGATTCAGTGATGAGTGATACAGAAAATGGCTGTAGGTTATATAGACATTCCATTCTACAATACTATTATCCATGTAAAAATAGTTATCTTTTCATTGTAAATATTTATAAGAAAGTAGGTCAGGATTGACTAATATTGACAGTAACAGTAATAATATTAAAATTCACTTAGTATCTGCATTATGATAGACACTGAGCTAAATAAACACTGAAATATCTCATTTAAATCTAAAAAAACCCAAATACTTATATAGTACATCTCCCTTAGTTTATAGATGAGAGAATAGAAACACAAAAGTTAACTAAATTAGATTATGTCTCTCAGAAAAGAGGTTATCAACAAATGAATATGAGGTGGAATTTGCTATTAAAAGTTAGGTATTAAAGAAAGCATTTAGAACATTAATAAAATATTTTGCTTTTATGCACATAAATTGATAAATAGTTCATAAGACTAAGAATGGCTTGTACTTTAAAGCAATTTCAAACACAGCATATTGTTTTAATTTTTCTATTCTTCCATGCTATGTATTCTAAGTATATGGGCACATTGACAAGAGCAATAGGTATTTCACGAATGAACATCTGAAGAACCAAGATGCACAGCTGCTGCACATGTCAGTTTCCATCATTTATGATCTTCACATATTGTCCATCACATGCTGTCCTCAGAAGGCACCGGATATAATCATTGCTCTCATAGCAATAATACAGAGACACTGTATAGGCTGCAGAGGAGGCGTTCTGCTGATCATGGTGGTATCCTCTACCTTAATTATGCACTGTATTTGCATTATTGAGAGCACAAGTGCTGCCAAGGAACTGTTATGATGTCAATGCAATTACACTGATATTATGCTGTTTCAGCATTGTTCAAATGCAAGATCCTTACTATGCAAAATTTGATCAAAAGGCAATAGGATATTTATATCACCCCTATCAAAAGGATATTTGAAAAATTAAATGTGCACACTCAGAGTCTGTTAGAGAATTTAAATAGAGTTTTAAGCTTGGTAAAGAGTAAATGTACATGAAGACTTTTTTTTTCTGAACTGAAAGATATTTAGTTTGAAACATGAAATTGCTAATATTCAACTATTTGTGATCACAAAAATGACACTTCCACATGATTCTGCCCAGTTAAAAGAATGCTGCTGAATTGTCCATGTCCCTGAAAACATTGTGCTTGAGAGCTGATCTATTTGTTTATTGAATTTGATATTGCTTGTTGAAAAATGCAAACAAAATATGAGTTTTAAGAAGTCTCCAAATTTACATATATTAAATTTAGTCTTTCAATTTTATACATATTATGTATAAATCAACATATATACCATGCTGATCATCTAAGACATTTGCCATAAAGCTAAATGGTCATTTAACTCATTCACACATTCAGCAATCATTTTGGTAAAGACTTCCTATATTCTAGGAACTCTATGGAGCAATATAAAGACAAACAAAAAGACAGAAAAAAGTTTTCCTTGGGTAAAATTGCAAGGTAGAGAACAAGACAGATATGTAAATCAATACATCATTATGAAAGTCAGTCATTTTAAAAGCAGAAATAACATATTTTTTAGTTGTATAGAAAGAATTTAGCATAGAAAAATTGGAGTAACCTTAATTGATGAGATGACATTTGAATGGAGTTTAAAGAATGATAGAAATGGTGAGGTAATAAAGTGATGGGGTATTTTGGGAGGGAAAAATATGTCTTAAAGAAAGAAGCCACAAGTCAGCCTAGCGCATTAGAAAGTAGTTAGATTGATGAAGATTCTCACCCATTCTGGGAATCAGAGGAGTGAAGTAGAAGGGATATACGAGAGTGACAGATGAAAAAGTAAGGTGGAAATTTATAATCATGTAACCTGTAGGTTCATTCAATGAGGTTCAGTTTCCTGTTGTAGTCAACAGAGTTCCATGAGAGTTGTGAAAGCCAAGAAGTGCTCTTTGATCATTCCCTACAAAACTTTCACTGAGAATTCAGGGGACAGGGCTGAAAAACCTGCATAAAGGGCAATCATAAAATGCTGCTCCTTCCATTAATGAAGACTAGAAAAATGGTGTGTGTGTGTGTATATATATATATATATACACATACATATATATATATATATAGGAAGTGACAAAGAAAAGAATATCTAAGAATTGAAGAAGCACAGAGTAGATGTTTGAGGTCAGAATAGCAAAGAATATGGAAATTTTGTTACCTTTCAGGAATCAGGAAGTGAAATGAGTTAAGAAAACTGTGACTGAGTATCTCACCTGCCAACATCACAAAAGCAGAGAAGTTTTAGGCATCAGTCTCAGAGGAGTTTTAGGCTCATATGCTGACAAAACCTTAAATTGATCCATAAAAGTCAGGGGTCATCTCTGCTATAACAGTAAAGTCATTTCTTATTTTAATTTTTTTTAAATTTCTTTATTTTTAATTGGAGGGTAATTGCTTTATCATTCAGGTATGACATAAATCAAATCGCTTATGATTATACAGCAAAAGTGAGAAATAGATTTAAGGAACTGGATCTGATAGACAGAGTGCCTGATGAACTACGGACGGAGGGTTGTGACATTGTACAGGAGACAGGGATCAAGACCATCCCCATGGAAAAGAAATGCAAAAAAGCAAAATGGCTGTCTGAAGAGGCCTTACAAATTGCTGTGAAAAGAAGAGAAGTGAAAAGCAGAGGAGAAAAGCAAAGACATAAGCATCTGAATGCAGAGTTCCAAAGCATAGCAAGGAGAGATAAGAAAGCCTTCCTAAATGATCAGTGCACAGAAATAAAGGAAAGCAATAGAAAGGGAAAGACCAGAGATCTCTTCAAGAAATTTAGAGATACCAAGGGAACATTTCATGCAAAGATGGGCTCAATAAAGGACAGAAATGGTATGGACCTAACAGAAGCAGAAGATATTAGAAGAGGTGGCAAGAATACACAGAAGAACTGTACAAAAAAGATCTTCACAACCCAGATAATCATGATGGTGTGATCACTCACCTAGAGCCAGACATCCTGGAATGTGAAGTCAAGTGGGCCTTAGGAAACATCACTACGAACAAAACAGTGGAGGTGATGGAATTCCAGTTGAGCTGTTTCAAATCCTAAAAGAGATGCTGTGAAAGTGCTGCACTCAATATGTCCGCAAATTTGGAAAACTCAGGACTGGCCACAGGACTGGAAATGGTCAATTTTCATTCCAATCCCAAAGAAAGGAAATGCCAAAGAATGCTCCAATTACCACATAATTGCACTCATCTCACACGCTAGTAAAGTAATGCTCAAAATTCTCCAAGCCAGGCTTCAGCAATATGTGAACCATGAAATTCCAGATGTTCAAGCTGGTTTTAGGAAAGGCAGAGGAACCAGAGATCAAATTGCCAACATCCGCTGGATCATCAAAAAAGCAAGAGAGTTCCAGAAAAACATTATTTCTGCTTTGTTGACTATGCAAAGCTTTGACTGTGTGGATCACAATAAACTGTGGAAAATTCTGAAAGAGATGGGAATACCAGACCACCTGACCTGCCTCTTGAGAATCCTGTATGCAGGTCAGGGAGCAACAGTTAGAACTGGACATGGAACAACAGACTGGTTCCAAATAGGAAAAGGAGTACATCAAGGCTGTATATTGTCACCCTGCTTATTTAACTTCTATGCAGAATACATCATGAGAAATGCTGGGCTGGATGAAGCACAAGCAGGAATCAAGATTGCCAGGAGAAATATCAATAAACTCAGATATGCAGATGACAGCACCCTTATGGCAGAAAGTGAAGAAGAACCAAAGAGCCTCTTGATGAAAGTGAAAGAGAGTGAAAAAGTTGGCTTAAAGCTCAACATTCAGAAAACGAAGATCATGGCATCTGGTCCCATCAGTTCATGGCAAACAGATGGGGAAACTGGAAACAGTGTCAGACTTTATTTTGGGGGGCTCCAAAATCACTGCAGATTTTGATTGTAGCCATGAAATTAAAAGACACTTACTCCATGGAAGAAAGTTATGACCAACTTAGATATCATATTAAAAAGCAGACTCATCACTTTGTTAACAAAGGTCCATCTAGTCAAGGTTATGGTTTTTCCAGTGGTCATGTATGGATGTGAGAGTTGGGCTATAAAGAAAGATGACTGCTGGAGAATTAACGCTTTTCAACTGTTGTTGGAGAAGACTCTTGAGAGTCCCTTGGACTGCAAGGAGATCCAACCAGTTCATCCTAAGAGAAATTGGTCCTGGGTGTTGTTTGGAAGGGCTGATGTTAAAGCTGAAACTCTGGTATTTTGGCCACCTGATAAGAGCTGACTCATTATGAAAAGACCTTGATGTTGGGAAAGATTGAAGGCAGGATGAAAAGGAGACGATGGAGGATGAGATTGTTAGATGGCATCACAGACTCAATAGACATGAGTTTGGGTAAACTCTGGGAGTTGGTGATGGATAGGGAGGCCTGGCGTGCTGAGGTTCAGGGGGTCCCAAAGAATCGAACACAACTGAGCAACTGAACTGAACTGAATTGCTTTGCAACATTGTGTTGTGTTTTGCCATACATCAAGTGAATCAGCCATATGTTCCCTCCCTCTTGGACTTCCCCCTCACCTCCCACCCCACCCCTCTAGATTGTTACAGAGCACCAGGTTTGAGATCCCTGTGTTATACAGCGAACTCCCATTGGCTATCTATTTTGCATATGGTAATACATTTGTTTCACTGAGACACTCAATTTGTCCCACCCTCTCCTTTCCCCGCTGTGCTTCAAGTCTGTTTTCAGTCTGCATCTCTGTTGCTGCCCTGCAGACAGGTTCATCAGTACCATTTTTTTCTACATTCCATATATATGCCTTAATATATGATATTTGCTTTTCTCTTTCAGATTTACTTCAAGAAGTAAGTCATATCTGCTTTTCCTCCACCCTCTAATCTCAGTCTGCATTCTTGAAGATGTCAAAATCCATGTAGATAATCTTTCTAGTACTCTAAGCTCTCATGTTTTAATTACCTCAATCCCAATTGGCTTTGCCTTCTTCATATCTTATCCAACAGTAACACTATTGTTTCTGTCACCATCAGTAACTGTATCTTCAGAGTTCACTTGCTGTAAAGTCCCCACTCCACACATTATTCCATTGCATTCAAAGTTTATGCTTTGTTTTCCCTGTCTGCTCTAACCTCACATTCTTATTTCCCTCCTGACTCAGTGTAGATTGGAAAATTCCACTCACATTTGGATATACACTTTGAACTTGTCTCTCCTTCCACCACACTTCTCCAGCAGATGGTTAACCCCAGTTATAAACAGCCCTCGAATAACATTTTACTTATGCTCAAACAGTAGAAAATGTCTGTAGAGAAACACACATCCATCTGGTCTGTCTTTAAGAAATCTCATGTGGGCCCTCAGTGCTACTTTGAAACCTATTTTCTTTTTATTCTCACACTATCTCAGATAAATATTTTGCATCATACCTCTCTCTTCAGATGTGATAATCCTTGTCTCTAAGTCTTTCTCACGGAGTAAGCACACCTGAGAAATCAGAAGTCACCAGAGAATTTTCTCACTTTAAACCAGGCGTTGTACTGTTTTTATATCTGTTGCCACATACTCTGTCTGCTTCCTATTGAAATGGATAAACTACCCTTGGTCCCATATAAGGACCTCACGTTATTATCTGGCTAATACATTCTTTTGCCTTCTATAGGTCTTTTCTAGGCATTCCCTTTTAACTCTTAAACCACCAAAAGTTTTCTTTAATTGCATTATTTCCCTTATCATATAGTTCAGTTCAGATCAGTTGCTCAGTCGTGTCCGACTCTTTGCAACCCCAAGTACCACAGCACGCCAGATTTCACTTTCCCATCACCAGCTCCCAGAGCTTTCCCAAACTCATGTCCATCAAGTCGGTGATGCCATCCCACCATCTCATCCTCTGTTGTCCCCTTCTCCTCCTGCCTTCAATCTTTCCCAGCATCAGGGTCTTTTCTAATGAGTCAGTTCTTTGCATAAGGTGGCCAAAGTATTGGAGCTTCAGCTTCAGGATCAGTCCTTCCAATGAATATTCAGGACTGATTCCTTTAGCATTGACTGGTTGGATCTCCTTGCAGTTCAAGTGACTCTCAAGAGTCTTCTCCAACACTCCAGTTCAAAAGCATCAATTCTTCAGCACTCAGCTTTGTTTAAATCCAACTCTCACATCCATACATGACTACTGGAAAAACCATAGCTTTGACCAGATGGACCTTTGTAGGCAAAGTAATGTCTTTGCTTTTTAATATGCTGTCTAGGTTTGTCATAGCTTTTCCTCCAAGGAGCAAGCTTCTTTTAATTTCATGGCTGCAGTCACCATGTGCAGTGATTCTGGAGCCAAAGAAAATAGTCTCTTACTGTTTCCATTGTTTTCCCATCTATTTGCCATGAAGTGATGGGCCATGATCTTAGTTTTTTGAATGCTGAGTTTTAAGCCAGCTTTTTCACTCTTCTCTTTCATTTTCATCAAGAGGTTCTTTAGTTCCTCTTTGCTTTCTGCCATAAGGGTGGTGTCATCTGCATACCTGAGATTGTTAATATTTCTCCTGGAAAGCTTGATTCCAACTTGTGCTTTATCCAGCCCAGCATTTCACATAGAGTACTCTGCATGTAAGTTAAATAAGCACAGTGACAATATACAGCTTCACGTGTGCAATTTTGAACCACCCCATTATTCCACATCTGGTTCTCACTGTTGCTTCTTTACCTGAATACAGATTTCTCATGATGCAGGTTATGTGGTCTGGTATTTCCATTTCTTTAGAATTTTCCACAGTTTGTTGTGATCCACACAGTCAAAGGCTTTAGCATTGAAGTAGAAGTAGATATTTTCCTGGAATTCTCATGCTTTTTCTATGATCTGATGGATGTCGGCAATTTGATCTCTGGTTCTCTGTCTTTTCTAAATTGAGCTTGAACATCTGGAAGTTCTCAGTTCAAGTACCATTGTAGCCCAGCTTGGAGAGTTTTGACCATTACTTTGCTATCATGTGAGATGCATGCAATTGTGGGATAGTTTAAATATTCTTTTGCACTGCCTTTCTTTGGGACTAGAATGACCTTTTCCAGTCCTATGGCCACTGCTGAGATTCCATATTTGCTGGCATATTGAATGCAGCACTTTAACAACATCATATTCAGCATTTGAAATAGCTCAGCTGGAATTCCATCACATGCACTAGCTTTGTTTATAGTGATTCTTCTCATGGCCCACTTGACTTCACACTCCAGGATGTCTGCCTCTAGATGAGTGATCAAACCAGTGTGGTTATCTGGGTCATCAAGTTCTTTTTTTGTATAATTCTGTGTATTGTTGCCACCTTTTCTTAATATAATCTTCTCCTGTTAGGTGCATGCAATTTCTGTCCTTTATTGTGCCCATTGTTGCATGAAATGTTCCCTTGTTATCTCTAATTTTGTTGAAGAGACCTCTATCCTTTCCCCTTCCATTATTTTCCTCTATTTCATTTCAATGATTACTTCAGAAGGCTTTCTTATTTCCCCTTGTTATTCTTTGGAACTCTGCATTCAGAGTTCATATAGGCACACTGTTATTTAGGCCAGTAAAATACACTCTCTGATCCTCATGACCTAATTAATATATTTCCATATTTCTTGCTCTTCTTTAGGGAAATTCAGTTTCAAAGATATGATCCACTGCCCCAGTTTTTGAGTCACCTACCAGTTTCTGCTCCAGTCCAAATAGGTATCTATTCCCAAATTTTGTCAGGTAACAAAAGCACCCATGACAAACTTTTGTATATCATTTACCAATATATAAATTGATAGCTTATTCTTGACTTCACTGGTTCTACAATTTGCCTTGGAAAGTGATTGATGAGGTATAAGAGGTGTCTTAGAATAGAAACTGTTTCATGGGCTTCCCTAAAACAGATTTCATGTGCATCACTCGATGGTTCATAAACCAAAGATAAAATGCCTCCTTTGCAGCCTAGAGAGGACCCTGGGGAGCTATGGCTGGAAATCTCTCAGGTCACCAATAATTGCCTGTGTATTCTTTCTGCAGTTGTACTGCATTTTTTAACTTTACTAAAGGTTTAATAAGTAATCAATCTGTGACTCCTTGTGAGTACTTTCAAATATTCAATCCTGTATAACCAGTGCACACAATTCTGTGAAAATTTTATTTCATTTTCTATACATGAATATGGTTTAAGTCATAAAATACTTTTTAGTGCTGTTTTTAAAAAAAAGCATGTAAAGCATTACTTTAGATCATTATCTAGTCCATGATTTTAAATACCGTTTATATGTGGTGACTCCCATATATATATCTTTAACTGCTTCCCTAAATTCAAAATTTGCATGATACAATGAATACTTGATATTGGCTATACAATGTGCATTTAAAGTACAGAATATCTTAAACTTTTGATTTCCCTCTATCAACTTTTGTTTCTGATAATCTTTGTTTTTTTTTTTTTTTTTCCCATATCATTACATCATCATTCAACTTGTGGTGCTGGAGAATACTCTTGAGAGTTCCTTGGGTAGCAGGGAGATCAAACAAGTCAATCCTAAAGGAAATAAACCCTGAATATTCATTGGAATGACTGATTCATAAACTCCAATATTTTGGCCACCTGATGTGAAGAGCCAACTCATTGGAAAAGACCCTGAAGCTGAGAAAGATTGAAGACAGAAGGAGAAGGGGTGACAGAGAATGAGATGATTGGATAGCATCACTGATTCAATGGACATGAGTTTGAGCAAACTCTGAGAGACAGTGAAGGACAGGGAAATATGTCATTCTGCAGTCCATGGTATGGCAAAGAGTCAGACAGGACTTAGCAACTGAACAACAACAACACACCATCATTCATCCTATTGCTTAGGAATAAAGAAAAGAAAGAGGAAGAACTGAGTCACCTTTTCTTTTCTTTATCGACTCTGCCAAATCAATCAGCAAAATAGTTAGAATTTGGTTCAAAATATATCTCAAATGTAATAGTTGACTCCACTAATCCTGATATTGCACTTGGCCAGTTAACTATCATCCCCTACCTGGGCCACTATAATCTCCATATTCCTGTTATTTTCAAGTGTAGCACATGCTCTGCTGTGCTGCCTGGATTCCCCTTCTAACTATGACATTTATTTTCCCTAGCTGCTTGGAACATGGGCAATTGGTGGCTCAGGGTTATGTTCCTCTTTTATCACTGCCTTTAGCCAAAAATAGGTGTCTTGCTTTCAGAGCTTTCTGCTCTGAGAATACAAAGGTAGAAATACCACTGTCAACTTTGGGACAGCTGAGAAGGGCCAGTTCCCAAGTTCCATGTGGGATTGTCCGAAGACTTTGCTGCAAATTTACTACAGTCTAAATTCTCCCTTAGTTCAGTCCTGCTTCTCTCATTTTTTTTTTCCCTAAAGAACCAAACATAAGATATCGTTTTAGAACCATTTATATATCTTTCCGTTAAAATCAAATCAAGTCAGTTCTCTGTTCAAATATCTAAAATCCTTCTAGCATACTCACAAAAAGGTACTTGATATGACTTTTAAGGTCCTGAACAACAATGACTCAGATGACCTCTCAATATGATTATTTTTTTAATTTCCTTTTTCACTCATTCTATTCAAAACATTCTAGCCACATCATTATTTATTTATTTTCTGGAAAAATTCTTTTCTGTGTTAGGGCCATTGTATCAGCTGTCCCCTCTGGTATCAAGGATGGTGAATGTTCATCTTTGATCTTCAGATGTTTAGACTATCATTTTAGAATTTAACTTCAGTATAACCTAGCTCCCTTAGAGAGTTATTCTTTGACTACTAAATCAGAAACAGCCCTCCTTGTCTTTTCTATCATGTTCTGCTTTGATTTTCTACATAGCATTCATCACTAGAGTAGTTTTCATCCTCTCCTTTTATTGATTTATGGAAGTATGTATGTATGTGTGTATACATGTATTTAGTTATTTTAATGCCTCTCCCAAATGGAATGGAAAATGCATAAAAACAGAAACTACACCTATTGTCTTCATTCTTATATCCCTAGTTTATAGAACACAGCCAAAATCTTTGTAGTCTGACAATAATTATGGTGGATTAATAAGTTACATATTGGTTGATTATAACACATATTAATAAACTCTTTCTTGGCTTGATTAATATACTGCCTGATATCAATATAACCAAAATTAGTTTCCTTAATAATATGTCCTAGGCTGGGCTTCATGGAAGTCAACCCTGAGAGGGAGATTTGTGTGGAAGTAATTTATTAGTTCCCAGGAAAACTTAGTAGAAGAGAAGAAAATAGAACAGAATGAGAAGAGTCAAGGAAGGAAATAATATCAGCTAAATCCCTGAGAGGGTACCAATGATTCAATCATACAAGAGTGCCTTGGAAACAGTGCAAGTCTTATCTTGGAAGTGTCCCAAACAGTAGTCAGAGAGCTGAGTATCAATACTCAGCTGAGAGGTGAGGACCTCCCAGGCTTCAGTTATAATTTGCTAATTGTGACATAAATTCCTGTTCACTTGTACAAAACATACAAACACAAAGGATGCTGGCAAACTGAGGACAGCTCTTCAACACAGAGAAATGAGGACAGATTCAAATAAGTGAAAAGATGCCCTTGGCAAAAGGATTTGAAATGATAAAGGTAGAGCCCTAATGGCATCTCCTATAATAGATTCTTTTCATAGGAGATTAAAAATACATAAAGAGCCAGTTTTCCTTAACTAAATTTACAAATTCAATTCAAAGCCTACCAAAAAACTACAGTGTGGAACTAATACACATATAAACAGTTTCAAAAATAAGCAATACTTATACACATAATCCTGCTATAGATGGCAATTTTCTTCATTTTAAAGAAGATGATTAATCAGTGGGAGGGAGAGAATGTCTTTAACAACTATAGTTGGAAGCAAGGAATAGCCATATGAAACAAAGCTAAATTTGATCCTGTCTACTGCATTGCTTATTTCAAGCCAGAGCAAAGATAAAATATTAAAATATATTGATAACATTGATGCATTACTAGAAAGTGTGAGTGAGTGGTCACCTGACATTGTTGGGCCTTTATGACACACTCCATAGAAACTAAAAACCATATACCCTGAAAATTCAACTACATTATATCATAAATAATCTACATAAAATTAAAACCAAATGATAAGATATTTGAAGGCATTGCATTGAGAAATGTAAAGGTCCATTAATCCAATGTAAAATTATTAATGTGCATTGTATAGTGCTTTATCTTGCCTTCTTCATCAAAAAAATGACTATGAATGAATATTTCAGATAATTCATTTTGTTCCCTCTCATAAGATGTCAAATGACATTGTCAGGAAGAAAGAGATTTTTTTCTCTACCCTTCCAGGTTCTTGTGGCTGAACTAAGAATTAAATTGACATGAGACAAGTTAAAAGGGGAAACTAAAACAAAAGTTTAATACCATGTGTACATGGAAGAGACCCAAGTATACTGAGTAACTCAACAAAATGGCTGAATATCTTACTTTAAATGCCAAAAAGAGAGAAGGTTGTCATAGTGGTTTGGGACCTCAAAGATGAAGAAGGCAATTTACATAGAGACAAAAAAGCAAATGTTTGGTAAATAATTGTTTGCTTGACCATTCAGACACAATGCGACACAGATGGATTCTAACAGACTTAGGTAGGTTCCTTCATGCCTTCCACACCTAAATTTTACTGCAGTGATGTATGGTGATGGCTCCCTTCCTGGAACACATTCTCTCTCTACATTCTTTTAGGCAGTTGAGGGAGGTCAACGTTTCTGGCTGTCTTTGGGACCTTGAATGTTTTCAGTTTGAAATAATCCAGACACTAACAAGATACTGTGGGGTAGCACATTTTTCTCCCCTACCACATTGAATTCAGTTTTTATTGATTTTCCTCATTGAAAGGAAGGAAAATCCAAGGGCCTGTTCAAAACTGCTACAAACAGCATTTATTTCCCTTCCTGAAGAATACTGTCTCTCCAATTTTTTTTTCTGCTCTCCAGACTGCACATGAATACATAAGCATATGCACATTTTAGTTCATGCACATACATATGCAACACTGTAAATTAAAAATTAAGAATTTCATAGGGGAATAGTTAGAGGCAATGAGAAAGTGTTGATTAAAAAGAAGGGGCCTATGGGGAAAAAACAATTATATGCCAATATCTGAAGGTTAGAAATGTTGAAAAGACAATTGTCTTGCATTAGGTTGTCACAGAAAAGAGGACTGTGCTGATAAAAATAAATTATGTGTAAGTGAATTTTTCTTAAATATTTTCATTAAAAAGTGAGTCATCATCATTACTCATTCATATAACTTTGAAGAGTATTTGTCTTCTAACCACAGATGATATTGAGGTGAGCAAAACAGACCTAAAACTTTCTTCATGAAGCTTATTTTCAGCAATGGAGAATTTACTTGTCAGAGTTATGTTATAATAAACCAATCAATCTTCACTGAGTGCCTCTTATGTAAAAATAACCATATTATCTATCTTCTGCTTCCAAAAATTGGCACTGTATTTGCACATTTCTCAGCAGTTATCATCTCTGGAAACGTGGAGTTACTAGTCCTTATGACAGGGAACACTATAGGGTTGTTATGTTGGAAGAACACTGGAAATGTGGTCTTAGAAAATTTGAGATTCCCTAGGTATCCGGTCCCATCACTTCATGGGAAATAGATGGGGAAACAGTGGAAACAGTGTCAGATTTTATTTTTTTGGGCTCCAAAATCACTGCAGATGGTGATTGCAGCCATGAAATTAAAAGATGCTTACTCCTTGGAAGAAAAGTTATGACCAACCTAGATAGCATATTCAAAAGCAGAGACATTACTTTACCCACTAAGGTCTGTCTAGTCAAGGCTATGGTTTTTCCTGTGGTCATGAATGGATGTGAGAGTTGGACTGTGAAGAAGGCTGAGCGCTGAAGAATTGATGCTTTTGAACTGCGGTGTTGGAGAAGACTCTTGAGAGTCCCTTGGACTGCAAGGAGATCCAGCCAGTCCATTCTGATGACCAGCCCTGGGATTTCTTTGGAAGGAATGATGCTAAATCTGAAACTCCAGTACTTCAGCCACTTCATGGAAAGAGTTGACTCATTGGAAAATACTCTGATGCTGGGAGGGATTGGGGGCAGGAGGAGAAGGGGACGACAGAGGATGAGATGGCTGGATGGCATCACTGACTCGATGGACGTGAGTCTGAGTGAACTCCGGGAGTTGGTGATGGACAGGGAGGCCTGGTGTGCTGCGATTCATGGGGTCGCAAAGAGTCGGACACAACTGAGCAACTGAACTGAACTGAGATACACAAATAGTGCTATTAACTGCCCATCTGAATACAGAATATAAATTTCACAGAGATCTGTAAATTTAGAATTTGTCAGAGTATAGATGTTATCTTCAATCCCAAGACCTCATGAGATCATGGAGGGAGCACAAGTCAATAGAGACAGGGAAAGATCAAAGACTAAGATATATGTCAGTCCAACAATGAGACATGATCTTTGGGGTTGTGATGAGGACCTAGGAGGAAAGACACAAAAGAGAAATCAATTGAGCAGAAAAGCCAGGAGCATATAAAATCTTGAAAACAAAATGAAGAAATGTTTTAATGATGGTGGAGGTATCAACTGTGTCAAATACAGCTGATGGGACAAGTAAGATAAGCAGGGAGAATTGAATAAATTTAGGAAGATAAACCTCATTGATGATCTTGCAAGAGTGATATCTATGGACTAAATGATGCTATTCAAGAAGAGATGAAGGAAAGGAATTAGACAATGAATCTAGATAATTTTAAAAAATCACTAGGAAAAGGAAGGGAGATTTGGTACTATAATTTAATGACTGAAATAACAATGTGAATGATTTTCAGGTTGGTGAAATAACAACATGTTTTATGTTAAAGAGAATGATCTAGTGGAGAAGAATAGTTTGACATTAAGACACTAAGGTGGACAGAAGTTCTCATTTTCTGTCGCACAAGTTAGTACCTTGGAACGTACAGTTCATCTACTTTTATTCACCTCATACGTAAAAGGCCTTCCCTTGTGGCTTAGCTGGTTAAGAATCCGCCTGTAATGTGGGAGACCTGGGTTCAATCTCTAGGTTGGGAAGATCCCCTGGAGAAGGGAAAGGCTACCCACCCCAGTATTCTGGCCTGGAGAATTCCATGCACGGTATAGTCTATGAGGTCGCAAAGATTTAGACATGACTGAGCAACTTTCACTTCACTTCATACACAAAAACTGTAATTTTTTCAAAATCAAAAGTCATATTTATGTATAGGTATTTTAGTACATGTGAAAATGCTGACAATTTTAATAGAGTATAGTATTAACTAGTATAAGCAAGAAAAGTTACCAAATAGAAAACAGGATACACTGTATTTCCAGATGGGAAAATCATTCTTATTTGTATAGTATGCTACATGTTTTTAGGTGCTTTATGGGGTTCATATTGATGCTTTTCAACTGTGGTGTTGGAGAAGACTCTTGAGAGTCCCTTGGACTTCAAGGAGATCCAACCAGTCCATTGTAAAGGAGATCAGTCCTGGGTGTCCTTTGGAAGGACTGACGCTAAAGCTGAAACTCCAGTACTTTTGGCCACCTCATGCCAAGAGTTGACTCATTGGAAAAGACTCTGATGCTTGGAGGGATTGGGGGCAGAAGGAGAAGGGAACGATAGAGGATGAGATGGCTGGATGGCATCACCAAGTCGATGGACATGAGTTTGAGTGAACTCCGGGAGTTGGTGATGGACAGGGAGGTCTGGCGCGCTGCAATTCACTGGGTCGCAAAGAGTTGGACACAACTGAGTGACTTAACTGAACTGAACTGATGGGGTTCATATAGATCCTATATTGACTTACATTGAAACTTATTAGTATAACCAAAATAAATATAAAACTATGATAGAAAAACTATTTTACAGTAAGGATCAACTTAATTAAAAAAAAGGGGGGGGGAATTGAAATAAGGAGAGTTTAGAAGTGTGAAGGCATGGAGATTAATATAGTTTTGTTTGTTTGATTTTTTTATAAGAAGAAGTAATGATACAGGAGAAAGTTCATGAAATAGAGCTTTGATGTGAACTTTTTAAAGAGGATAAAAAGCTTTTTACCTTATGACAAGATCAGAAGAAGGTGTTTAAAGCAGAAATGGGTGCAGGGGGTGGGGGGGGGGTGGGTTGAAGTCAAACAAAAGGGTGAAAGACACAGGACTTCAGCAGCAACCTTGGATTTATTTAAGGGGACAGCGCTAAGAGTGGAAAGCCCAGGAAGCTGTTCAGAGTCTGAACTGGAATATAAATGATCATATTCTTTTCATACTAAAAAGCTACAAGATACACTTCTCCCAATATATCTTTAATTAAAACTCAGATCTTCTTGGAAACATTTATACATAATTACTATAAATTGTCAATTTCTATTGAAAATCTCATGCTCAAAGTAATGTATAATCAACATTGCTCATTACACACACAAACGAGGTAACAATGGTGTTATTTTTAAAAATTCTATATATTGAACATAATGAGTAAATAGATACTTTATGATAAACGTTGTTGGGCGTATTTTTAAATAGAAATAGATGGATGAAAATAATATGTAACTCACAGAAGATGTTATTGGGTGATATTAAGGATTTACCTAGATCATTACTTACACTGAATTGGTAATATGAAAAAAATACAGACAGAGTTGTTTCCTTCTGGAATCACCCAGCAACCAATAAAGAGATACAAACAAAATAAGCAAAAAATTGATCCACTAGCCTTAATCACTGTTATCCCTCACTAGTTGATCAATGTAATATTACTTGAATACTTTATAGTTATCATAGCAAAGAATAATGTAAGGGATATTTTTGATGTAAGCAAATACTTTTTCTTTGAAAATCTTACTATCCTGTTGGTTATAGACCAAAGTTAGAGTGGGTAGATTCTAGTGGTTTAGAGGAGGAATTTGCCACTGTGGGTAAGACTGGTTCAGGAAGACTTGTGGGAGAATTGAGAATTGAAATATGGATTGAATGTTTACATGAGAAAAAAAGGTAGGAAGAGGATAAAGTATCTGGACTTCTTTAGAATTGAGAACTAATAAAATGTACTCTGGGGAAAATATTATTGATTTGAAAGGAAAAAAGTGAGGTTTGTGGGATGGGAGAGTAAATGAAAAGGGGGTAGTTTTAGACTATACTTGAAATTCCTTGAAACATATTCTAGATTTTATACTTTAATATCATTTACATTGTTACTTTGGATATTTGCACTTAATATCACCCCACTTTCAAGCCAATTATGCAATAGAACTTATCTCTTCGACTTCAAATTGCCTTTATTGATTATCAATCCATTCTTTTAAATATTTCATTCTTGTCTCCAAACTCCTAAATTTGGGCCATTCTCCAAGCCCCATATTATCAAAACTTTTTTTTTCCATTTATTCTGCCAAATTCACTCCTTGATGCTTAATTTGTTCTCATTTTCACTTATCTTAGAATAAACTGAGAGTTAATCTCATTCACACACACATATACACAAAATTAGTCTATTTAGTGGTTAGTGAAATTTTTCATTAATTAGATAAATGTTTATTTTCTTACTTGCCTTCTGGTATTTGAGTCTCTAACATACAATTTTGCTATAACTTGTGCATTTATAGTGAGACTATGATTAATAGAAAGTACACAATAACCAAATATGATTTCAGAATAATTGTGCAAATATTAGAGGCTAAAAGTATAACATCCTGTCAAATTTTGTTGGCAACTCAGGAGAAAAGGCTTATAATCTTATGTTCTTGTCCATATCACCACTGTCAGCCTCACTACACACACACACACACACACACACACACACACACACACACACACACACACACACACACACATATAACAGAGACCCCTGGCATTGCTTATATTTTTCAAAGAAAAGTTAAGCTACTCTATATGCATTTTGTTTTATTTAATGATGACCTTCAGGATCTTCTATTTGGAAGTAAAAATCTTAGTGCAACAATGACAGAAAATAAATCAAGACTGATCTAATCCATTCAAGTTTCTAACCCTGGCTCCTTTAATGCATATACTAATTAATATTAAGGGAAAAAAAGATTTAAGAAGAGCTTCATTCTAGGGAACATTTTTAAAATAAATACATATTAGGAAAAAGTGATCCTAGTTTGAATATAGGAAAACATTACTGTGATTCATTTTTATTCGTTTATCTTTTACTCTCATTTCTTTTTCAGAAGCCTAGGTATACTTCAGTTTGTATTACAGAGTAATGACACAAGCAAATTGCTGTAAATGAAGTTATTTCAAGGAGCGACATATTTTCTAAAATGCTTTGGGACCATTCACTATCTAACTACTCTTCACTTTAGTGATGTACTACCCAAGGAAACCAAGACCACATCAATGCATAATTTTAATTAGAATGCAGATGCAAGAGTATGCAGCTGAGAAACACTGATAGTTTAGAGGAAAACAAACTATCAAGCAATGCAATGAAAAATGAAGAAGCAGCAAAATTTATAAATCTTATGGATAAAAAGGGAACAGACCAAAAAGTATGCAGCATGCATGAGGATACACAGGAGAGCAAGTTAAAAGAAACTGCACTGATGAATACAAAGGCTAGACTCAGAAATCATTTGTCAAGTGTGCCAGGCTAGTTAGGTGAGAAACTATACTTGAGTATGAGGAAAAGAGAAGTAGTGGGGGGTGGTGAGTAAAAATAGCATGAAAGTGAAATGGCAGTTAATAGAATACAAGAATATGGTTTAAGTAATGGTAACTTTAGGGCATTCCTCAACTCACTTTAAGATGAAAAGATACCATGCCTAATTATATGTAGGTAGCATTTACATGCGGAGAAGGCAATGGCACCCCACTCCAGTACTCTTGCCTGGAAAATCCCATGGATGGGAGCCTGGTAGGCTGCAGTCCATGGGGTCACTAGGAGTCGGACACGACTGAGCAACTTCATTTTCACTTTTCACTTTCATGCATTGGAGAAGGACATGGCAACCCACTGCAGTGTTCTTGCCTGGAAAATCCCAGGGATGGCGGAGCCTGGTAGGCTGCCATCTCTGGGGTTGCACAGAGTCGGACACGACTGAAGCGACGCAGCAGCAGCAGCAGCAGCAGCAGCATTTACATGACTTCCATTGGACAGACAGGCAAATGATCCTGTTTTTTAAGACACAGGACAGTTCTCAAGCCACTGTAAGATACTTCTTGTTTCAAAGTACTTATGTGGAAACAGTTTTTACGTAAAATTTTTAAAATGAGTATAAAACCTGAGCAATGTTTCACCAGTAATATGGTTGTGAGAATACAAGAGACAAAGCATTATAAATTAATTTTAATAAAATTCTATCACATTGCTTTAAGTAGTTCATCATAAATAGAAATCAATTTCACATGCTTTTTCACATGTGTGTATCAAGCTCAAAAGAACTTGTACTAATTTCAGCCGAAGACAAGTGTTGGAAATATATTATTCATAATTAGAAATCAACATTTTGCTGCTTGATTTCATCAGATATTCAAATTAAGCCTATCTATTTTTTTATACATGAACAACATTCATGTTTTGGTATTGCCAGTATTCACTTTATTTCATTTAGTCATTACAGATTTTTACATATTACTTCATATTTTAGGTTATCAATTCTGTTCCAATAAGTTAAGATAAAATTGGTATGTGCTTTACAGTCTTCTGTAGCTACCTATATTGTGAAGGTTTTCTGCTTCATTTAGTGACATTTAATAATGCTTCCTCTTCCTAATCTAGCCAAATTATTTTAAAGTAGGAAACATAAGAAAATATCATTAGCATACTTAAAATCATATTGGTAATGGACTTTAAAATAAATTACTTAATTTAATTTAGTTATGCCCAGAGGAAAACCCATAGCTTTAAGTACTAATAAAGACAATTAGAAAAGATATAAAATACAAAATTCAATATGCTAGTAAATGAATACAATGAATTACACAAGTAAAAGAAAAATATATACTGCAACAGAATGGTAGTATAACTATCAAAAAGGTAATTCTTAAAAAAAAATGTGCAACATGCACAAATTTGCACAATGCACAAAATATAGGACTCTAAATTCAAATTACTCATAAAAACAAAAGGAATTTAAAGATCAAATGATAGAAGGAAAAATGACTATGTAAATAAATGTTTAGTAATTTGAAATAATCTAAAGCAAATATAATAATCAGACAAAATGATCAATTTTCTCAGAAAAAAAAGTAATTTCTAGTAGAAACAGAAAAACGAAAACAACACATGTACACTGTAATAATTACTGCCTGATTCCACTTTTTAATGTTTGACTGCTGACAGTTCTATGCCTCACAGCATTGCCCACCCCACTTTACACCCCACTTTCTGTTCCACATCTAGTATGCTGATAAGAAAGTCTGGGTGTTCTCTTTGGCAATAGCAGGTAGTTCAAACCATGCAGTCCCCTTACTGTGTGCAAGGGAAGCTTCATCTGGCTCCATCCCTAAACACAATGAAAAGTTCAAGCCAGTCTCCTTTCTCATTACTTTCTCACATTATGTCCAGACTTGAGTTACTGCTGCTCTCTCCAGAAAGTTTCATTATATTATTAATAAACCAGTAATGATCTTTCATACCATCTTAGTGTGTGTGCAGTGTCATTAGTTTGGACTTATAAACGAATGGGGGTTAATCTAGTTTCCATTGGTGACTAAAATATATGCACAAGCACATACACACATGCACCATGTATGTGCGTTTGAATGTGTATATGTGTACAGTACACATGATTTAGTCCCAAAGCAAGAATCTGTGTAAATGGAGAGACATCAAGAATTATTGTTAATGTCAGTAACAAAAGCATATGACTAATATTGCCACTACTATAAATCACTTGCTAGAGGGATCTACCAGTTCTTTTAGTAAAGAATACTTTATGAGTACTTAAATATTTATTTTTAATTTTAATCTGGGAGTGGGGAAATATTAAGTATGACATAAATTTAAGAAGCAATTATAGAAAGCAATACAGAGATTAAAAATGAAAACGTATATAAAATGCATCAACGCATATTAGTAAGTGGCCTTCCCAGGTGGCAGTAGTGGTAAAGAACCCGGCTGCCAATGCGGAAGACATAAGTGAGGCAGGCTTGATCCCTGAGATGAGAAGATCCCTGGAGGAAGGCATGGCAACACACTCCAGTTGGTTTTTGCCTGAAAAATTGCATGGAGAGAGGAATCTGGCAGGCTACAGTCCACAGGGTGGCAAAAACACATACAATTGAAGTGACTTAACACACACACACACTAAATAAAAATACTGACAAAGCAGAAAGAGATAATCGCAAGTCACAAAGTTTAGGAGGAGTCTTAAACTGCTCCTAAAACTTCAAAAGGATCAAAAATTGAAAAATAAGTATTTTTTAAAAGGCAGCAGCTACTGCTGCTGCTGCTGCTAAGTCGCTTCAGTCGTGTCCGACTCTGTGCGGCCCCAGAGATGGCAGCCCACCAGGCACCCCCATCCCTGGGACTCTCCAGGTAAGAGTACTGGAGTGGGTTGCCATTGCCTTCTCCATACTGTGGACTAAATATTTATGTATTCCCAGTTCACATGTAGAAGCTCCAACCCTCAATGCCAGCATTCAATTTTACAAGGCAGAGATTAGACGGAGAAGCCTATGATAGAGATTTTTTAAAATAACAAATAAAATGGAGGTTATCATCATACAGAGAGTATTTAAATTCATGAGACTGTATATAATCATAAAGGGATTATATTTAGAAGAGATCCAAGTATTGAGATTTGGGAATTGATGAGAAGCAGCAAAGGTGATTCGGAGAAGGCAATGGCAACCCACTCCAGTACTCTTGCCTGGAGAACCCCATGGACGGAGGAGCCTGGTGGGCTGCAGTCCATGGGGTCGCTAAGAGTCGGACACGACTAAGCGACTTCACTTTCACTTTTCACTATCATGCATTGGAGAAGGAAATGGCAACCTACTCCAGTATTCTTGCCTGGAGAATCTCAGTGACAGAGGAGCCTGTTGGGCTGCTGTCTCTGTGGCTGCACAGAGTCGGACATGACCGACGTGACAGCAGCAGCAGCAGCAGCAGCAAAGGTGATTAAAAAGCATTGGTTAATTAAGGAGGAAATTAAATATTGAATACAGTATCCTAACAATCAAGTGAAATTATCTCCAAAAAGATGAGCTATATCATTGGTAAGATAACAGCAAGATAGAAGAAGATTCTGAAATGATTGCTTCTAGTAATGTGAGTTTATTGATGACTTTAACAAGTTATATTCTAATAGACTATTGATGATTAAATTGATTAGAAAACAAATAAAGTGCAGCTGATCACTGAACAAGGGGATTAATCTAAGTATAATTTGCAGTTGCTCTCCAAATTAGCAGAGTTTAGTCATCTGAGGATTCAACCAACCAAGGACAGTGTACTGTATGATTTACAAGTGAAAAGTATCTGTTTAGAAGTGGACCTCTACAGTTCAAGGGGACTTCCCTGATAGCTCTGTCAATAAAAAATCTGCCTGCATTTCCAGAGATCCCAGCTCAGTTCCTGGGTTGGGAAGATCCCCTAGAGAAGGAAATTACAGCCCACTCCAGTATTCTTGCCTGGCAAACCCCATGGAAAGAGAAGCTTGGTAGGTTACAGTCCAAGGGGTTGTAAGAGTCAGACGTGACTTAGCAACTGACCACCACAGCAAACCCCTATAGTTCATGGGTAAATTATGCTGGAGAAGTTATGAAATGGGGAGCATAATGGAATGACTCTTAGTAAAATGTAAGTTATTATTTTAAGATTGTATATACTGTGCATACAGTGATATTGTTAGGAATTATTCAGTAGAAAAAGTCATTAATTAACAGCTGTAAGTGACAAACCAGTTTTAATTTGATCACTTCCTTCACTAAATGAGAAAATAGGATTTGGTTGCAAGTGAAAGTGCTGGTCTTACAATTGAAGCAAGAAGTCTGTTGAATGTGAGAGTAAAGAACTGTGTATGAACAGATTCAGATATTAGAGGTTGAAGGAGTGAGGAATGGTTTCTGTTTTTCAAAAATGTAAAAGGCAAGGTCAGTGAGAATGAGAAAGAAGACAAGTGAGTATAGTTTTGAGAATAGAGGAGAAAGGAGAAATATTCATTGAAGAGAAGAGAATTTAATTATACTAAGGATTGTCTGGTAGAAACAAACATCAAGTGGGTTATTTTTAAGTGGTTTTGGCAAACCAATTAGATAGGTTCCTCAGTCTCCACATCTGAATAATAAATAATCTTTATAATTTATTATGCTTTGCCAATTTGAAAATTTTATGTCAACAACTGTGAAAGGTCTAAAACAAATTTTATACCTTGCTACAGTTCTATAAATGCTGAAAGAAGACATAAGAATCCTAGATTAAAAACATTTTGTTACTGATGGCAGTACAGGTAACATAAACATCATGCTTACTTTGGTCCCTGTTGTCATCTCAAGTTCAATGGAAGAATTTGGAGCAGTCCAGGAGGAGAGTGCATACACAGTGTACTATCACAATTAAGAAATTCTGAGCTTAGAAATTCTCAATATATTAAGGGGGACACTAGCTAACCTGTACAATTTTTATTTTGGAAGGAGTCACTATATTTTACTTCTGGTTTGGAAACAAATCTATACTATGTCTTGGAGTAGACACTGTTTACAAGGGCATTTTTCATACAAGTTTCCTTCAAAATAATGTCTTGCATGAAAGCTGATATAAGGTATCCAGAAACATGGAACATTTATATTAACATGTTAGTATTGAAGATTTTAGTTAAAAATAAAGGTGCCCTGGTTGCAAAATATCCAAAGTCAATCATTTCACTATGAATGTGTAGAAATGCAATTTCTTCCTCTGTGTTGATTTCATATCTTACAATTTTACTGAACTGGTGATTAGTTCCGAGTTTTAGAGTTGAGTCTTTAGGATCTTCTATATTTAAGATTACAAAATCTGAAAATAAAGACATTTTTACTTCTCCCTTTCCAATTTAGATGTTTTTATTGCTTTATCAGCCTCATTGCTCAAGGTAGAGGGCAAACATGTCTTATTCCTGATCTTAGAATAAAAGTTTTAACTGTTGAGTATGATGTTAGCTATGGGTTTATTGTACATATTTTTAAATAATTATATTAAGGTATATTCATTCTATACTCAATGAATGAGGGTTTTTACCTTGAAAGAGTATTGTACTTTGCCAAAGCATTTCCTACTCCTATTGAGATGATCAAATTGCCTACATCTGCTGGATCATTGAAAAAGCAAGAGAGTTCCAGAAAAACATCAATTTCTGCTTTATTGACTATGCCAAAGCCTTTGACTGTGTGGATAACAATAAACTGTGGAAAATTCAGAAAGAGATGGGAATACCAGGCCATCTGACCTGCCTCTTGAAAAATCTGTATGTAGGTCAGGAAGCAACAGTTAGAAGTGGACATGGAACAACAGACTGGTTCCAAATAGGAAAAGGAGTACATCAAGGCTGTATATTGTCACCCTGCTTATTTAACTTATATTCAGAATACATAATGAGAAATACTGGGCTGGTTGAAGCTCAAGCTGGAATCAAGATTGCTGGGAGAAATGTCAATAACCTCAGATATGCAGATGACAGCACCCTTAGGGCAGAAAGTGAAGAAGAAGTAAAGAATCTCTGGATGAAAGTGAAAGATGAGAGTGAAAAGCTGGCTTAAAGCTCAACATTCAGAAAATGAAGATCATGGCATCTGGTCCCTTCACTTCATGGGAAATAGATGAGGAAACAGTGGCAGACTTAAATTTTTGGGGCTCCAAAATCACTGCAGATGGTGACTGCAGCCATGAGATTAAAAGACACTTACTCCTTGGAAGGAAAGTTATGACCAACCTAGACAGCATATTGAAAAGCAGAGACAGACACATTACTTTGCCAACAAAAGTCCGTCTGGTCAAGGCTATGGTTTTTCCAGTAGTCTTTTATGGATATGAGAATTGGACAATAAAGAAAGCTGAGAGCCAAAGAACTGATGCTTTTGAACTGTGGTGTTGGAGGAGACTCTTGAGAGTTCCCTGGACTACAAGGAGATCTAACCAGTCCATCCTAAAGGACATCAATCCTGAGTGTTCATTGGAAGGACTAATGCTGAAGCTGAAACTCCAATACTTTGGCCACCTGATGCAAAGAGCTGACTCATCTGAAAAGACCCTGATGCTGGGAACAATTGAAGGGGAGGAGGAGAAGGGGATGACAGGAGGATGAGATGGTTGGATGGCATTACCGACTCAATGGACATGAGTTTGGGTGGACTCCAGGAGTTGGCAATAGACAGGAATACCTGGCGAGCTATGGTCCATGGGGTGGCAAAGAGTCAGGCACGGCTGAGTGACTAAACTGAACTGAACTTATTGAGATGATCTTATGATTGTCATCTTTGCATTCCAGGGATAAATATCACTGGATAATGCTGTATGATCCCTGTAGTGTGTTACTGAATTCTACTTAATATTTTGTTAAGGATTTTTGCATCTATATTCATTAGGCAAGTTGATCCATAAGTTTACTCTATTGTAGTGTTCTGATCTGACTTTGGCTATCAGGGTAATGCTGGCCTTGCTATTTAAAAAAAAAAAATAGCTGAAAAGAAAATAGAGCAAACTATGCCATTCACAATAGCATCAGACAATAAAATTGTTTATAAGATTATTTAGAAGTAAATTTAACAAAAGAAATGAATTATCTGTACAATAAACTACAAGCCTTTAATGTAAAAATATAGAAGAAGATACAAACAAATGGAAATATGTCAAATGTTCATGGATCAAAAAATTAATATTATTAAAATGTGCATATATTCAAACATTCCATTGATTTAATGTGTCCCCATCAAAATACCAAAGGTATTTTTTATACAAATAGAAAAAAAAAATGTCAAATTTGAATGGAACCACGAAAGACCCTAAATAGGCAAAGCATTTCTGAGAAAGAATATAGCCAAAGGTATCACAGGTTTGTTTGTTTGTTTGTTTGTTTTTCTTTTATGTCAAACATGCTACAAAGCTAAAGTAATTAGTATGGTACTGGCATAAAAATACATATACAGGCCCCTGAGACACTATAGAGAACACAGAAACAAACCCAGGCATATGTGATCAAATAATATTTGACTAGGGAGTCAATACTGAAGTGGTTTGCCAATACTGAGTGGTTTCCCTCCTCCAGTGGACCACATTCTGTCAGACCTCTCCACCATGCCTGCCCATCTTGGGTAGCCCCACAGGGCATGGCTTAGTTTCATTGAGTTAGACAAGGCTGTGATCCTAGTGTGATTAGATTGACTAGTTTTCTGTGATTATGGTTTCAATGTGTCTGCCCTCTGATGCCCTCTTGCAACACCTACCGTCTAACTTGTGTTTCTCTTACCTTGGATGTGGGGTATCTATTTACGGCTTCTCCAGCAAAGCAGAGCGTGGCCACAGAGTGCGGCTGAGAGGAGCTATCCCATGTCCAAGGTCAGGGGAGGCGGCCGAGATGCTGCCACAATGTGGTCCACTGGAAAAGGGAATGGCAAAGCAGTTCAGTATTCTTGCCTTGAGAACCCCATGCTGCTGCTGCTGCTACTGCTAAGTCGCTTCAGTCATGTCTGACTCTTGTGACCCCATAGAAGGCAGCCCACCAGGTTCCCCCGTCCCTGGTATTCTCTAGGCAAGAACACAGGAGTGGGTTGCCATTTCCTTCTCCAATGCATGAAAGTGAAAAGTCAAAGTGAAGTCGCTCAGTCATGTCCGACTCTTTGCGACCCCATGGACTGCAGCCCACCAGGCTCCTCCATCCATGGGATTTTCCAGGCAAGAGTACTGAAGTGGGGTGCCATTGCCTTCTCCAAGAACCCCATGAACAGTATGAAAAGGCAAAATGATAGAATACTGAAAGAGGAACTCCCCAGGTCAGTAGGTGCCCAAAACCCTACTGGAGATCAGTGCAGAAATAACTCCAGAAAGAATGAAGGGATGGAGCCAAAGCAAAAACAATACCCAGCTGTGGATGTGACTGGTGATAGAAGCAAGGACTGATGCTGTAAAGAGCAATATTGCATAGGAACCTGGAATGTCAGGTCCATGAATCAAGGCAAATTGGAAGTGGTCAAACAAGAGATGACAAGAGTGAAAGTTGACATTCTAGGAATCAGCGAACTAAAATGGACTTGAATGGGTGAATTTAACTCAGATGACCATTATATCTACTACTGCAGGCAGGAATCCCTCAGAAGAAATGGAGTAGCCATCATGGTCAACAAAAGAGTCCAAAATCCAGTACTTGGATGCAATCTCAAAAATGACAGAATGATCTCTGTTCGTTTCTAAGGCAAAACATTCAATATCACAGTAATCCAAGTCTATGCCCCAACCAGTAACGCTGAAGAAGCTGAAGTTGAATGGTTCTATGAAGACCTACAAGACCTTTTAGAACTAATACCTCCAAAAGAAGTCCTTTTCATTATATGGGACTGGAATGCAAAAGTAGGAAGTCAAGAAACAACCTGGAGTAACAGGCAAATTTGGCCTAGGAATGCGGAATGAAGCAGGGCAAAGACTAATAGGGTTTTGCCAAGAAAATGCACTGGTCATAGCAAACACCCTCTTCCAACAACACAAGAGAAGACTCTACACATGGACATCACCAGATGGTCAACACCAAAATCAGAATGATTATATTTTTTGCAGCCAAAGATGGAGAAGCTCTATACAGTCAGCAAAAACAAGACCAGGAGCTGACTGTGGCTCAGATCATGAAGTCCTTATTGCCAAATTCAGACTTAAATTGAAGAAAGTAGGGAAAACCACTAGATCATTCAGGTATGACCTCAATCAAATCCCTTATGATTATACAGTGGAAGTGAGAAATAGATTTAAGGGACTACAATTGATAGACAGAGGGCCTGATGAACTATGGATGGAGGTTCATGACATTGTACAAGAGTCAGTGATCAAGACCATCCCCATGGAAAAGAAATGCAAAAAAGCAAAATGGCTGTCTGGGGAGGCCTTACCAATAGCTGTGAAAAGAAAAATGAAAAGCAAAGGAGAAGAGGAAAGATACAAGCATCTGATTGCAGAGTTCCAAAGAATAGCAAGAAGAGATAAGACAGCCTTCCTCAGTGATCAATGCAAAGAAATAGAGGAAAAGAACAGAATGGAAAAGACTAGAGATCTCTTCAAGAAAATTAGAGATACCAAGGGAACATTTCATGCAAAGATGGGCTCGATAAAGGACAGCAATGGCATGGACCTAACAGAAGCAGATGATATTAAGAAGAGATGGCAAGAATACACAGAAGAACTCTATAAAAAAAGATCTTCACGACCAAGATAATCATGATGGTGTGATCACTCACCTAGACCCAGACATCCTGGAATGTGAAGTCAAGTGGGCCTTGGAAAGCATCGCTACGAACAAAGCTAGTGGAGGTGATGGAATTTCTACTGAGCTATTTCAAATCCTGAAAAATGATGCTGTGAAAGTGCTGCACTCAATATGCCAGCAAACTTGGAAAATTCAGCAGTGGCCCCAGGACTGGAAAAGGTCAGTTTTCATTCCAATCCCTAAGAAAGGCAATGCCAAAGAATGCTCAAACTACCACACAACTGCACTCATCTCACGCACTAGTAAAGTAATGCTCAAAGTTCTCCATGCCAGGCTTCAGCAATACGTGAACTGTGAATTTCCTGACGTTCAAGCTGGTTTTGGAAAAGGCAGAGGAACCAGAGATCAAATTGCCAACATCCACTGGATCATGGAAAAAGCAAGAGATCCAGAAGCAGAAAAACATTTCTGCTTTATTGACTATGCCAAAGCCTTTAACTGTGTGGATCACAATAAGCTTTGGAAAATTCTGAAAGAGATGGAATACCAGACCACATGGCCTGCCTCTTAGGAAACCTATATGCAGGTCAGGAAGCAACTGTTCGCACTGGACATGGAACAACAGACTGGTTCCAAACAGGAAAAGGAGTATGTCAAGGCTGTATATTGTCACCCTGCTTATTTAACTTCTATGCAGAGTACATCATGAGAAACGCTGGGCTGGATAAAACACAAGTTGAAATCATGATGGCTGGGAGAAATATCAGTAACCTCAGATATGCAGATGACACCACCCTTATGGCAGAAAGTGAAGAGGAACTAAAAAGCCTCTTGAGGAAAGTGAAAGTGGAGACTGAAAAAGTTGGCTTAAAGCTCAACATTCAGAAAACGAAGATCACGGCATGTGGTCCCATCACTTCATGGGAAATAGATGGGGAAACAGTGGAAACAGTGTCAGACTTTATTTTTTTGGGCTCCAAAATCACGGTAGATGGTGATTGTAGCCATTAAATGAAAAGATACTTACTCCTTGGAAGAAAAGTTATGACCAACCTAGATAGCATATTGAAAAGCAGAGACATTATTTTGCCAACAAAGGTCCATCTAGTCAAGGCTGTGGTTTTTCCAGTGGTCATGTATGAATGTGAGAGTTGGACTGTGACGAAGGCTGAGCGCCAAAGAATTGATGCTTTTGAACTGTGGTGTTGGAGAAGACTCTTGAGAGTCCCTTGGACTTCAAGGAGATCCAACCAGTCCATCCTGAAAGAGAATGATGCTGAAGCTGAAACTCCAGTATTTTGGCCACCCCATGCTAAGAGTTGACTCATTGGAAAAGACTCTGATGCTGGGAGAGATTGGAGGCAGGAGGAGAAGGGGATGAAAGAGAATGAGAGGGCTGGATGGCATCACTTACTCGATGGGCGTGAGTCTGAGTGAACTCCCGGATTTGGTGATGGACAGGGAGGCCTGGTGTGCAGTCGGACACGACTGAGTGACTGAACTGAACTGAACTGAGGGAGTCAATAATGCTCAATGTGGAAAAGATAGTCTCTTCATAAATGGTGTTGCAAAAACTGGATAGCCACATATGATAAATGATATTATACCCCTATCTTATACCACTCACAAAAGTCAGCTCAAAATAGATAAAATATTTAACCATAACACTTGCCACCATAATTGTGTTAAAAAATAAGCTCCTTCATGCTGGTCTTGGCAATGACTTCTTTCTTTCTTTCTTTTTTTTTGCAACAAGCAACTAAGATTTATTGTATAACACTGGGAACTATAGTCAATACCTTGTAATAAACAATAATGAATAATAATTGAAAAATGAATATATTGTATATGTATAACTCAACCACACGAAAAAATGATTCACTTTTTGAAATTTAGTAATGTGTATATTTCTGCCAGTTTTTCTAAACATCCTATGGATATATAATAACAATATATGAGATACAAATTTTTCAATATACTCGTGTACTATATAAGCTTAATATAAATAGAAATCTACTATATTTAAGTGGTCAATGACATCATTCAAGATGCTCCTATTTTTATTTTTCCTGCACTTGATATAATATTCTCAGAGAAATGTTAATAAGTCAATGATTATATATATTTTTCTTTTTGCCTACATTTCTTCTGATTTTTCTTTATGTATCTTTCTTTTTTTATTGATTTATTTTATTATTTTTTAAAATTTATTTATTTAAATTTCAGGCTAATTTCTTTACAATATTGTAGTGATTTTTGCCAGACATTGACATGAATCAGCCATGGTTGTACATGTGTTCCTCATCCTGAACCTCTCTGCTACCTCCCTCCCATCCCATCCCTCAGGGTCATCCCAGTGCACCAGCCCTGAGCACCCTGTCTCATGCGTTGAACCTGGACTGGCGATCTGTTTCACATATGATAATATACATGTTTCAGTGCGATTCTATCAAATCATCCCATCCTCACCTTCTCCCACAGAGTCCAAAATTCTTCTTTACATCTCTGTCTCTTTTGCTATCTCACATATAGGGTCATCATTACCATCTTTCTAAAATCCATATATATGCGTTAATATACTGTATTGGTGTTTTTCTTTCTGACTTACTTCACTCTGTGTAATAGGCTCCAGTTTGATCCACCTCATTAGAATTGATTCAAATGAATTATTTTTAATAGCTGAGTAATATTCCATCGTGTATATGCACCACAGCTTTCTTATCCATTCATCTGCCAATGGACATCTAGGTTGCTTCCATGCCCTTGCTCTTGTAAACAATGCTGTGATGAATACTGGGTACACGTGTCTCTTTCAATTCTGGTTTCCTCGGTGTGTATGCCCAGCAGTGGGATTGCTGGGTCATAAGGCAGTTCTATTTCCAGTTTTTTAAGGAATCTCCCTACTGTTCTCCATAGTGACTGTACTAGTTTGCATTCCCACCAACAGTGTAAGAGGGTTCTTTTTTCTCCACACCCTCTCTAGCATTTATTGTTTGTAGACTTTTTGATAGCAGCCATTCTGACCGACGTGAGATGGTACCTCATTGTGGTTTTGATTTGCATTTCTCTGATCATGAGCATCTTTTTATGTGTTTGTTAGCCATCTGTATGTCTTCTTTGGAGAAATGTCTATTTAGTTCTTTGGCCCATTTTTTGACTGGGTCACTTATTTTTCTGGAATTGAGCTGCAGGAGCTGCTTGTATATTTTTGAGATTAATTCTTTGTCAGTTGCTTCATTTGCTATTATTTTCTCCCATTCTGAAGGCTGTCTTTTCACCTTGCTTATAGTTTCCTTTGTTGTGCAAAAGCTTTTAAGTTTAATTAGGTCCCATTTGTTTATTTGTGCTTTTATTTCCATTACACTGGTACTTGGGTCATAGAGGATCCTGCTGTGATGTATGTTGGAGAGTGTTTTGCCTATGTTCTCCTCTAGAAGTTTTATAGTTTCTGGTCTTACATTTAGATCTTTAATCCATTTTGAGTTTATTTATGTGTGTGGTGTTAGAAAGTGTTCTAGTTTAATTCTTTTACAAGTGGTTGACCAGTTTTCCCAGCACCACTTGTTAAAGAGATTGTCTTTTCTCCATTGTATATTCTTGCCTCCTTTGTCAAACAGAAGGTATCCATTGTTGCATGGGTTTATCTCTGGGCTTTCTATTTTGTTCCATTGATCTATTTTTCTGTCTTTGTTTGGCAATGATTTCTTAAAAATTTGACACCAAAGTCACTAGTTACAGAAGCAAAAAAAAAAAAGAAAAAAGCAAGTGGGACCTCATCAAATTAAAAAGTCTCTGCACAGAAAAGGAAATCATCAGTAAAATGAAAAGACAATCTATGGAATGGGAGAAAATATTTTCCAGTCATATGTCAGATAAGAAGTTAATATCCAAAATAAATAAATAAATCATATAACTCAGTAACAACAGCAGCAAATAGGGGAAAAACCCTAGTTTAAGAAATAGGCACAGAAACTAAATAGACATTACTGTTTCCCCAAAGAAGATATCTAAATGATCAACAGGTACATGAAAAGATGTTAGACATCATTAATCATGATGGAAAACCACAATGAGTTATCACCTTATACTTGTTACAATGGCTGTCATCGAAAAGAAGAGACAATAATTGTTGATGAGAATGTTGGAAAAAAGGAACCTTTGAAAATGCACTGCTGGGATGAATGTAAATTGGTGTAGCCACTATTAAAAATAGTATGGGGTTTCCTCAAAAACTTAAAATAGTATTACCATTTGATGAATCAATCCCCATTCTAGGTATATATCCAAAGGAAATAAAAATTGGATTATCAAAGAGATAACTGTATCCCCATATTGACTGCAGCATTATTCATAGTAGCCAACCTAAGTGTCCATCAATGAATGAATGAATAAAGAATATATGGATATACATATTTAATGATGCTTTATTTAACCAGGAGAAAGAAGAACATTTTGCCATTTGTGACAGTATGGATGGAACTTGAGGGCATTATGCTGAGTGGGATAAGTCAGGGAACGACACATATTATATGATAAGACTTAGCTGTGGGATCTAAAAAAGCCAAATGTATAGGAAGACAGAGTAGAATGGTGGTTAACAGCAGGTAGGTAAATTGAGAAGATGTTGGTCAAAGGGGTCAAACTTGCCATGCGAAGATGAATAAGGTCTGAAGATCTAATACACAGCAAAGAGTTAACATTGTTTTATATACTTGAATTAAAGTGAGAGTAAATATTAATGTTTTCATTACAGAAAGGAAATGATAACTATGTGACATGATATAAGTGAATCTATATGTGACATAGAGAAGATGAATCGAGGATATCTATAGATGAATAGTGGGAAAAAGGCACTTATCTTGGATGAAGATTCATTAACCTATCAATAAAGCCTTCTGCTAATAACTTCACATATCATACTATGGCAAATTAAAGATGATAATGCTGAGAAAGTCACCCCAAGTGAAGACATTTCAAAGGAATTTCATTTGGAATTTTTAGGAGAAATTATCATACTTATCTGTTATTTTGTTGGACAGGATCATGAAAACTTTCCTTGTCTAATGTCATCTGTGGTGGTCTCTTTATTTTGAAACTTTATCCAACATTTACATAAATGATTATGTTCCCTTTCTCCAAAGAACCCTTATTATTCACTCTGGGAAAATGTTGGCAAACAGCACTTTAATGAAATCATAGAGCTCTGCTTCTTATTTCTTGGCCTTAAGTACACTTTGAAAAGACTTGCCTTCTAAGTAGAGATTATTAGGTAATTAATCCTATTTTAAAAAAATTCTCACTCAAATTACATTTACTTGCTTAATTACTTTTAAAGATTCCTCACTGCCTACAGAATATGACTCATATTACTCAAAATTACTCAACTTTTTTTTTAAAAGACAGCAAAAGCTACTTTATAGTTGCTATACTGTTTCTGTTTTCAGCACAGCTATCATATACCATAATCATTCTGGACCATCATAGTTCCCTAAATACATTCATATTCTGTCATACTTATATGACATTGATCATGTGATTATTATTTCTGAAAATTTACTTTTCCTCTTCTCCATCTGAAAACACTATATTTAGTAATTTTGCATTTTGCATTTTCATATACTTTTTCTAGTCTACATATGAAATAGTTTAAGCCAGATAAAAGGATACTTTAATTCCAGGGAAGGAAAAAGAAAAGGAAAAAACAGTATTACAATATTAGTTTCAGGTATACAACATAGCAATTGTTATGGCAAGAAAACTATGATAAATAAAGTTAAATATATCAATAGTTTTCAAGGATATGAAGTTGCTCAATTGCTCTTATCATATTTGAATTTGAAATTCTGAAAATCCTATAGGATAAGGGTATATTTGATAATGTAATTTCATTAAAAGAGTCACTCTTCTAAAGCACCGAGGTGTATTTTAAATAGTCTAACATATAAGTCACATTTTAAACGCTTCATGGATATAAAAAAACTTTTCAAATGCATATTTTAACAAGGTTAATGTCATATTATAAACTATAAAATGAGCTTTAGTCTTCTTTTCACATGTTCTACTTTATAATCTAGTTAATTTCCACTATTCAATTTAACTGCTTCAATTGTCTAACTAGTGAAATCTTCCCAACTACTCAAATGCAAGATTTATAAAAACAGAGGTCTTAGATATTCTAAAATACTGCAATAATATCTATTTATTAATGAAATTTGAGCTTACATTAATAGCTCTTTTTAGATTGTTTAATTAAAATTTACTTGGAATAACAAGTATGTTATCCAATGGACAAATTACCTTAAAGATTAGAAAGATATAAAATCTAATTGTCAGGAGACCCCTTTTTAATATATTGTTTTGAAATAATTCATCGTCTTTATTTACTTGTAAATTTTATTAGGCTTAAGAAAGTATTGCCCATTTTCCCAATTAACTATGTGACAATTTCAGATAGCTGAGCTCTTATAGAAAACAGAGAAAGCCACAATCTTCCCACCCCACACTCCCACCAAGCACAGAGTTTTGGTCATTATTAGTGATACATTCTGGTCTCTATTCACTATAATAGGAATGGTAATCTTAAATTTCTCATAAAGCTCATATCATAGCTTTATATTATGTAATTATTTGTCTTCTCTCATGAAAGAAACCTGAAAACCCTCTTTAGACATGTAAATCCTTTGGTGTCTAAAATTAAAAATTATTTTATTTTTTATATATCTATCTGATTGTGTATAGTTCATAATTTCCAACATCACAATCTCTAATAACTGCATTATGTTTGATTTAGTGTGATAAATCTCGAGAAAATATGATAATCATACTGTGAGCCCTTAATGAACTGGTAGAGAAAAGAATAGTGAAATATACATAATTTTTCTAGGAACTTTGACAATCAATGGGGAGGGGGAATTATAGTAGTTACACAATAAAGGTAACAGATTAAATTTTACATATATATATACGTATGTCTGCTAACTTATATATTATATATATGTCTTCAAATACTCCTAGATGTAGTTTAGCAATGAAACTGAAAGTTTCTCAGTCATGTCATGAGCTCTTGCCTTAAGTGTATATAGTTCCGACTCTTTGTGACCTTGTGGACTGTAGCCCACCAGGCTCTTCCATCCATGGAAGTCTTCAGGCAAGAGTACTGGAGTGGGCTGCCATTTTCTTCTCCAGATCTTCCTGACCCAGGGATCGAACCCAGGTCTCCCACACTAGAGGCAGATGCTTTAACTTCTGAGTCACCAGGGAAGCCAGGTTGCCAGTGTATATAGTAAGTGTGCTATATCATGACTTCATTCTTGTCCAAACTCTACTTATGGGCAATTCTCATCCTTGATGATTTTATTTTTGGAACAATTTATAATTGTCATAAGATTATTCATTTATTTCGTGTTTATATTTTCAATATTGAGCCACTATAGGGCTTCCCTGGTACCTCAGTTGGTAAAGAATCTGCCTGCAATGCAAGAGACCTGGGTTGGATCCCTGTGTTGGGAATATCCCCTCTGGCCTGGAGAATTTGTGTAAATGATAAAAGTCATGTACATGATACACTTAGGGCAAGAGTACAAGCAGGACAACTAATTTTAAAGTGAACAAAGGGTTATTGTACATGCTTTTTATTATATTGAGGTATATACATTCTATATTCATTTTTTTGAGGGTCTTTACTTTGCCAAAGCATTTTCTATTCCTATTGAGATGATCTTATGATTTTTTATCTTTCATTCTATCACTGTGGTGAAGTGAAGTGAAAGTCGCTCAGTCGTGTCCAACTTTTTGCAATCCCACGGAATTTCCAGGCCAGAATCTACTGGAATGGGTAGCCTTTCCCTTGCCCACAGGATCTTCCAAATCCAGGGATCGAACCCAGATCTCCTGCATTGCAGGCAGATTCTTTACCAGCTGAGCCACAGTGGAAGCCCATTGCTGTGGTGGGTTACATTTATTGATTTGTTATTTTGAGTCATCCTTGGA
Source organism: Capricornis sumatraensis (assembly GCF_032405125.1). Classification (NCBI taxonomy): domain Eukaryota; kingdom Metazoa; phylum Chordata; class Mammalia; order Artiodactyla; family Bovidae; genus Capricornis; species Capricornis sumatraensis. Next base: position 69,084,294 of record NC_091079.1, read on the forward strand.
TTCCAGGGATAAATCACTGGATTATTTTGTATAATCCATGTCATACATAATGCACTAAAGTATATAAAAGATGTATAAGAATTGGGAAGCCATTATTTGGAGGTTTTTCTAGGTTGCCATGACAACACATGTTATTCACAGCTTTCCTCCTTTTTTTTTTACAAAGCCTATGTTTTATTAAATGTTTATCCTAAGTTTTTTATCTTGTTTTTTAATGTATTCATAATTCATAACGTGTCATCTCTATAGTAATACAGGCACCTTTTCTTCTTCTTTTCAATCTCTTAAAGTTTCCCAGAGTACTATGCAAACAACCATACTGAAGAAATTGGTATGAGAATGAGAAGCACTCCCTTTAAAACTGCCTGCATGTGCACTCAGTTGCTCAGGCGTGTCTGACACTTTTTAACCTCATGGGCTTTTAGCCTGACAGGCTCCTCTATCCCTGGAGTTTTCCAGGCAAAAAAACTGGAGTGGGTTGCCATTTCCAACTCCAGGTGATCTTCCCAACCAAGGAATCAAGCCTGCGTCTCCTGCATCTCCAGCTTTGGTAGGCAGCCTTTTTACCATTGCATCACCTGGGAAGCCTTTTAATACTTCTTAGATAACTAGAAAATAAACAGTTCCAGCTTTAAAATACTTCACTCCTTTCTAGCTTTTAATTCAATGTGAGAAACAAGACACTCTTCCTTTCACTTGAACAGTTAGAGCTCACTGTAGGATTATTAATTAGCTTAATTTCAATATTGCTGTGTCTCAGGAACAAAGAGGTCTGAGGAGAGGGAGAAACTATAGACAATGCTGTGTGGGTGAAGCAGTCAGAAGATGCACAACATTCATGTACTAAGTTTGTTGTCTTATGTGGGTTCATGGCATCTCAGAACAAGTATAATATTAACATCAAAAATCACTCATCAGAGATCACCATGACACATATAACAATGATCAAGTTGGCTGAAATATTGTGAAAATTACCAAAAGGTGAAGAAACACAAAAGGAGTAAATGCTGTTGGAAAAATGGTACTGATAGACTTGCTCAACCCAGGACTGCCTCAAACCTTTAATCTATAAAAAGCACAATATCTGTGAAGTGCAGTAAAGAAAAGTGCAGTCAAATGAGGTATGCCTGTATAATATAAGGTGACTTATATTAAAAGACAAAAATCCAGTAGATCACATGTAATGTATCATATAACTAAATGAAACCCGAATAAAAGGTGGTGTAAAGGAAATTTATGTAAATATATTATGGATAAAGTCTGCAGGAGAATATCATAAAGGAAATACATTTATTAAAATGGCACTTCTAAGCCACATGAGTTAAGTGAGGAAAATGAAATATAGGAGCTGTTCTAAAACCTCTGTTCACAAATCTCTATGGAGAATGTGAAAGTTATATTCCTGTTACTTTGTTATTCTTTTCCTTTCTTTCCATAATGTGCCCCAAAATCTACCACTGTTTTACCAAGAATTACAAATCTCTCAATTTTAGTCAGCAAAAAAAAAAAAAAGAAACAGTTGTGAATTTGCAACAATACCATCTCTAATTTCAAACAATTATTTCTAAAATTTCTAAAATTTATTCCTAAAATGTTTAAGGCACTAGTCAGTGAATATTTCATTTCCTCATGTATATAAGGAAAACTAAGTTTTATACTGTTACTGCATTTCTTTTGATATGGTAATGTAAAGTTAATTGTATCCCTTTTCAGCTATTGAAAACATTAATATCATCCCCTGTTAATGTTTTCAAGTGGGGAGAAGAATTAGCATAGTCACTAATTAGATTCTTTTTGCAGTATTATTTTCAAGCACGTCTTTATCTTTTACATTTTCAGTGAGAGATTCTCATTCCTCTAGTAACATTTTTGGCTGCAGAAGTGTGTTTGAATTTCTGAATCTTCTCTTTTATGGTAAACATAACAACTAACACATTGTTACCCCTATATTCCCATGAAATGCATAAGTTAGCTTCCTTTACATTTATTTGTTTTTAATAACAGTTCATTCTTTGCTACATATCTAGAAATATTAATCTCTTGTTTCCTAAGGGCTTCATTTTTGCAAGGAGCTTCCTGAGGTTATCTACATATAAGTCAGTAATTACACAATTTCAGTGCTCAGAACAGGCACACACAGAATGGGAACATAATCTGCAGTGTCTAACGCTAAGTGAAAATATGGGATACCATGTTCACAAACTATTATTAATTCCAAAATGGCAAAAACATAGTATTAAACCAATAGCAGTACCCTTCTAAGCATGGCACCCTGTGTGACTGCATAGTTCATAGGTCTGTGAAAGTGCTCCAGGCCTTACAATACAAATGGAGTCAATATAGAGTTGAGAGTATGGTCTGAGGGGCCACATACCTAGGTTTTAAGAACTTATGAATTTTCTAGCTATTTGTCCTTGGACAAGTTACTCTCTACTTCAGTGATTTCTTTTTGTACAATCATCATAATAACATGTAATTCATGTCTGTGTGTGTATACATTTGTGTGTATTTAGGAATAAATCAATTAATGCAAGTAAAAGATCAAAGAGGAGTGTCTGATATAAGTAAGCCTTCAAAAATATTAGCTACTAGTCCCATGGATGGAGGAGCCTGGTCGGCTGCAGTCCATGGGATCGCTGAAAGTCAGATACCACTGAGTGACTTCACTTTCACTTTTCACTTTCATGCATTGCAGAAGGAAATGGCAACCCATTCCAGTGTTCTTGCCTGGAGAATCCCAGGGATGGGGGAGCCTGGTGGGCTGCCGTTTATGGGGTCGCACAGAATCGGACACGACTGAAGCAACATAGCAGCCACAGCAGCCACAGCAGCATTATTTCTATAAGAAACAGCTATTAAAAAAAAAAATACAACTTGTGGGTTAACTCCTATAGAAAATCTCCTCCAAAATGATTTCCATAAAATAGCAGCTTATAGGGACATACATGGACTTCCCATGTGTTTCAGTGGGTAAAGAATCCGTCTGAGATGCAGGAGGCACAGGAGATGTGGGTTCAATCCCTGGGTTGGGAAGATTCCCTGGTGGAGGGCATGGTCCCAACTCCAGTATTCTTGCCTGAAGAATCCCATGCCAGAGGAGTCTGGCTGGCTGTAGTCCATAGGCTTCAAGAGTCAGACACAACTGAAATGACTGAGCATGCACGCATACATGGACTAACATACAACAGATACACAATCTGGATTTCCTGAGCCAGTTTTGATAATCTAATCTTACTATTTTCAAAAAAAAGGTAGAGGTATAATTGTATAATATGTTGGGCTGTTCTTAGTCACTCAGTTGTGTCCAACTATTTGCGACCCCTTGGACTGTAGCCCACCAGGCTCCTCTGTCCATAGGGATTCTCCAGGCAAGAATACTGGAGTGGTTTGCCATGGCCTCCTCTAGGGGATCTTCCCAACCCAGGAATCGAACTCAGGTCTGCTGCATTACAGGAGGATTCTTTACCATCTGAACCACCAGGGATATCTGTACCTAAAAGATTTCAGAATTGAACATTTAAATAATAAATGTATGTACAGTTGTGTTAATCTGCAGCTTTAGGGCATTCAGTCAGTCTAATAAGGAATTTATTCTCCTGGTATGGTTATGGTAAACTAGGATTTCATTTGAAAGTCCACACTCCAGAAGTGACGTTCTCAAGTATGTCTGCAATCTATATCTTGACTAAACATCAAGGAAATTTACTAATTAAAAATGGACCAGAATTGGTAAAACTAGTAGTTTTCAAACTATATGTCTTGTTTGCAATAGTTTCTAGAATCTTGCATAGTCAGGGCAAACACGCATTAAACTGATGAAGACCCTTTCCTTTCTCAATTTTATTCAGGCTTCCCCAAGCCCTAATTCCTACTAGGCCTCAGCCTTGCCCCCTGTTCTTGCTGGGCCTGCACAGTTCAGTCATAGAAAGAATATTGCTAGGTCAGTTGAGCAGGATCCTTACCTTTAATATCTAATCACCCTTGATATCAGATCAAGTTCCTCATCCCCTATTCTCCCTAGATTATACCTGATCACTCTGATCACACTAGCCTGCAAGCAACAAGAATCCTGTTAAATATATTTAGCAAAACTCCCCCGTCATTTTGTTTCCTCTTAATAATCTTCCTTCCACTGACTCAACCCACTCCCCAGTCTGTTCCCTGGATTTAAAATCCCACTCCATATTATTTTAGAAGTTGAACCTGATCTTGATCCCTCATTGTGATAATTCTGACACCTATCACAATAATGCTGAATAAAGTCTTCTTTACCATTAAGTGGGTAAACAATCTCCCTGCAATCCAGGAGACCTGGGTTCAATCCCTCGGGCAGGAAGGTCCTCTGGAGAAGGAAATGGCAACCCATTCCAATATTCTTCCCTGGAGAATCCCATGGACAGAGGAGCTTGGTGGGCTACAGTCCATGGGGTCACAAGAGTCAGACACGACTTAGCGACTAAACCAACCAAAAACCAACCAACCATTTTGACAAAGCTCAGAATACTTCTTCTTTTTTTTTTTTTCTTTAACAATAGTAAGGGGTAATCCCCTGGACTTGACTCCTAAAAGGTTCTGAGCTAAACTACTTATACAGAGAGATCACCTGAGTCTGTGGAGTTGACTAATCTTATGTTTAGAGCCTTTTATCAAAGACCTCAGCTGAATTTTCAAGGATGGTGTTTTTGGAGCACCACAAAGAATAAACAAATGAGATTTTGTTCCAAATGACAGAAGTGGGTATAAGAAAACAGCTGCCTACTACTTATGAGAGGCTGTAAAATGGCAGAATAGACTCTACTGTATCTCTTGTGTTCTGCCTCAGATAAAACATTTTTTTTTTTTAATTACAAGCATCAGTGTAGAGGGTGAGGTATTTTCAGAGGTTTTGAGAAATGACAGGTAGGCTGCTGTTTAACCCATAATTAAATCATGGGAGAAAAGAACTGAGTGCTCTTGCAAGTGGAATGAACTGCCTGGCAAACCACATAATTCTCAAATCATTCTGAACTTTTTTTCTTCATTTGAATGATTTAGTTGTTTATTCTGCCCATTAATATATCTTTATGCATTATGTGTGATGTTGGGTATACGTGTAGCCCTTTATGTATTAAAAGAGAAATATCAGTGAATTATGAAAACAAGATTCCACCAACTACACAAACTGTAGTACTTAGGATCATTCTACTCAGGACATATCATAGTGGATCTTTGAAAAGTCCTTCTTAAATTTCTGTCAGTGTCATGGTGCCAGATGAATCTCATGGTTAGGATAACCAGTCACAGATGCACATGAAAAAGTCTCTATCATTAAGTCTTCTGCCATGTGGTTCAGACAATGAGTTTAGGTTAAAAAAGGAAACTCTGCTATAACTTTGACCAATATGAAAAAAAATGTGAAGCTTCTAGTTTGATTATTTGTGTTCTAGTTATTGATTGTTGAAGTGTTCTCTAATCTGTGATGCTTCTGCATATCATTTCTACTTGTTAGCTGGTAACCATGGTAACTGTCATCTATAGATGAATGAGATGATTAAATTGCTTACTGTTCACAAATACGGTGTGAATAGAACACACTTAAGGATGACGGGGATTGAATTATCTGCAGCTGGATAGATTAAGGTATGGCTTGAAAGATGAGTAAAAACACTAGCACTTCCAAAAAGTGCTAAGGTCAGGTTGTGTCCCTGTTGGGTCTTAGACACTTTGCTAACTACTTGATATTTAGTGGTTGTGCACAGATTAGTTTGATTAAAGGAAATGAAAATGACATTTATTTATTATATATTTTGCTGTGGGAATAATGCACATATATTTTTATAATGTACAACTGTGTATATCTGATTTCAGCTGTGACATTTAAAGGACTTGGAGTGGGGGGTAGGTAGTCAATTTCTGTTTTTAAAACAAGACAAAGCTGGAAAAACTTAAAATCAATAAATTTCCCTTGACCAGACAGAGAAATGAATTTGTAGGTCAAATTGCCAAGCAGAAATCTAGAGAGAAAGATGAATCAAGAATTACAGAATAGATCTGCTTGCTTGGAGCAGACGCCACTGCAGCCAGAAACTGATAGGGAGATTTAAATGATAATTTTGATAAAGCACTGGAGACTGAGTATGCACAAATATGAAAGTGAGGAACTCGAGCAACCAAAGTTTTAAGGGGCTTGCATTTTTATAGTCTTTACATCCAGGAATACTACTTGGCTTAAAAAAAAAAAAAAACCCTATTGGCTATGGCAAAGCAGAGAAGACTAATCATTGTAGAACACACCCCAAAACTCTTCATTAGCAAAATTCTCCTCTATGGTAAAAAAGACTTTGCAAGAGCCTTAAGTCAGCTAGAGGAAGATAGTTCCTCTCCCACTTCACTTCCCACATCCCAGTATTCCTGACTCATCTTAAAAGAGGAACATACAATACACACACACAGAGTCAACAGGAAACAGTGTTGTGAGAAAATATACTAAGGATATTAAAACCAGGGAAGGATTACAGGGCTAGGGAAATTACCACTATTAGACGTTATAGTGGAGCCATTACTACCAATCTGATGGGTATTAAAGTTATAACAAAGATAGTACAAAGAACTCTAAGCCATTAATATGCTGTCTTAGGTAATATGGGACAATTCTTTGTAAAACATATACCACCAAAACTGACACAGGGAGAAGAGGGTATCCTGAATAGTTTAGAGTTTATTAAATAAATTGAATAAATAATTGCATATATTCTAAAAAAGATACAACTAGAAACATTTTGTTTCACTGGGGAATTCTAATAAATGTTTATTGAAGAAATAATACTGAATTTTCAAACTCTGTCCCAGAAAATTAGAAGGAGAGGGAACAACTTTTAATGTATTTAATCAAACTAACAATGTGTCCAAGATCTCAATGCAAACACTGATGAAAAAAATCAAGGAAGATCTAAGAAAAGGGAGAATTATACCGTATTCAATGAAAGAATGAATATCTAAAATATCAATTCCTTCCAATTTAATCTTTACATTCAATGCAACCTCAATCAAAATCCTAGAAAGCTATTATATCAATATCAATAAACAGATTTTAAAGTCTATATGGAAAGACAAAATACCTAGAATGATCTATATGGGATAGCTGGAGAAGATAATGAAGGACACATACATTCTGATTTCAAGTTTTAATATATATTCATAATAATTAAGACAAAATATTATTGGCAAAAGAATAGATTTACAGATAAATGGAACAAAATAGAGTTCCCCAAAATAGATCAATACAGTTATAGTCAATTTATATTTTTTAACATGAATAAAAAACACAACTCAGTGGAGAAAGGAGAGACTTTATACTAAAACTATATACAATACTATACTATCAGAACAATGGAACATCTATACACAAAAATTAAGCCTGGACTCAGCACTAACACATTATGCAATAACTGTCTCAAAATGGACCATGAACCTAAATGTAAGATACCAAATTATAAAACTTTTGGAGAGAAATTTTATGTCCTTACAACACCCAAAGTAAAATCATGGGAGAAAAAAACAGGTAGATTGGTTGTATTAAAATTTTTAAAACTATTCTTGAAAGACACTATAAAGAGAATGAAAAGATGACTGTCAGGAGCTCAGCCGAGCTGAGTGGCCACGTGTTAGAATAAGTGGTTAGAAGATGAGAACATTAGGATGATCTACAGAGTGGGAGACATAAACATCAACTAAACCAATAAAATAGCAATAAAAAGTCAAAGGAGAAATGTGTGATTAAAGGATGGAGGCAATAAATATATGAGAATCCCAGAGAAACTTTTAGTTCCAGATAGTTAAAAAGTACCCCCAAGCAAATGAACAAATCCACATGCAGTGATGGGAGTGTGTTTAAAGGATTTAGGAGGCAAGTGAAAGAGCTTCCAATGACCAAAAATATAACGACTTGAACAAAATAAACAATGTTACAATGGATTATAGTCCAAATTAGAAAATAAATATCCTGTGTCCATACAGATAAACAGTGGAAACAGCAGCGGACTTCATTTTGGGGAGCTTCAAAATCACTGCAGATGGTGACTGCAGCCATGAAATTAAAAGCTGCTTACTCCTTAGGAGGAAAGTTATGACCAACTTAGACAACATATTAAAAAGCAGAGACATTACTTGGCCTTCAAAGGCCCGTCTAGTCAAGGCTATGTTTTTTCCAGTAGTCATGTATGGATGTGAGAGTTGGATGATAAAGAAAGCTGAGCACCAAAGAACTGATGCTTTTGAACTGTGGTGTTGGAGAAGACTCTTGAGAGTCCCTTGGATTGCAAGGAGATCCAACCAGTCAATCCTAAAGGAGATCAGTCCTGAATGTTCATTGGAAGGACTGATATTGAAGCTGAAACTCCTATACTTTGGCCACCTCATGCAAAAAGCTGACTCATTGGAAGAGTCCCTGATGCTGGAAAAGATTGAAGGTGGGAGGAGCAGGGGATGACAGAGGATGAGATGGCTGGATGCCATTGCCGACTCAATGGACATGAGTTTGGGTGAACTCCAGCAGTTGGTGATGGACAGGGAAGCCTGGCATGCTGCAGTCCATGGGGTCGCAAACAGTCAGACATGACTGAGCCGCTGAACTGAACTGAACTGATACTAATAAAAATAAATTAGTAATTATATTTAGAAAATGTCAAATCTCTCATGTAGAAAAATCTTAAGTAATTTATGTAGAGGCTCACATTCACCTGCATAATAAGTTCATAACTCCCAGTCCTAAAGTTGGGTCACAGATAGTGAAATTTTCCATAGTGTCCAGTATGATAAAGTAGGAAAATAATGTATTTCAGTGGAGAAACATATGAACACTATTTCAGTCAGCTAATCAAGGTCAAGATTGGGTGTGAGAAGTCATATTGAGAGTATATATCAAGTATGATGTAATGAAAATGACGTTGCCTCTATAATCTTCATCTGATAAAACCACTGAAGTTGTTGTTTAGTCACTAAGTTGTGTCTGACTTTTCTGTGACTTCATGGACTATAGTTCTCTGTCCATGAGATTTCCCAGGCAAGATTATCAGAGTGGGTTGCCATTTCCTTCTCCAGGGCATCTTCCTGACACAGGGATCAAACCTGTATGTCCTGCCTTGGCAGACACATTCTTTATCATTGAGCCACCAGGAAAGCCCTGATAAAATCATAATAGTCAGTATATTCATGAGCAAAAGTAAGACAAAACTTAAACAAGGGTATCTACAAATATATGATCAGTCTTTGCAGTCCCATCTAGGTCATCAAAAACAAGAAATTTCTAAAGAAGTGTCATTGCCATCTTTCTAAATTCCATATATATGTGTTAGTATACTGTATTGGTGTTTTTCTTTCTGGCTTACTTCACTCTGTATAATCGGCTCCAGTTTCATCCATCTCATCAGAACTGATTCAAATGAATTCTTTTTAACGGCTGAGTAATACTCCATCGTGTATATGTACCAAAGCTTCCTTATCCATTCATCTGCTGATGGACATCTAGGTTGTTTCCATGTCCTGGCTATTATAAACAGTGCTGCGATGAACATTGGGGTACATGTGTCTCTTTCAATTCTGGTTTCCTCGGTGTGTATACCCATCAGTGGGATTGCTGGGTCATAAGGTAGTTCTATTTGCAATTTTTTAAGGAATCTCCACACTGTTCTCCATAGTGGCTGTACTAGTTTGCATTCCCACCAACAGTGTAGGAGGGTTCCCTTTTCTCCACACCCTCTCCAGCATTTGTTGCTTGCAGATTTTTGGATCGCAGCCATTCTGACTGGCGTGAAGTGGTACCTCATTGATGGCAATGACGACCCTGTATGCAAGACAGGAAAAAAGACACAGCTGTGTATAACGGACTTTTGGACTCAGAGAGAGAGGGAGAGGGTGGGATGATTTGGGAGAATGGCATTCTATCATGTATACTATCATGTAAGAATTGAATCGCCAGTCTATGTCTGACGCAGGATACAGCATGCTTGGGGCTGGTGCATGGGGATCACCCACAGAGATGTTATGGGGAGGGAGGTGGGAGGGGGTTTCATGTTTGGGAACACATGTAAGAATTGAAGATTTTAAAATTTAATAAAAAAATAAAATAAAAAAAAAAAAATAATAAAGAAGTGTCATAGCCAAGAGGAGCCTAAGGAGACACGACCATTAAATATATGGTATCCTAGGTAGGAAGGATAAATGATGGGGATATAAAAATGACATTAGGTTAAAACTGAGGAATTATGAATATTTTATGGACTTTAATCAATAATTATGCATCAGTATTTGTTCTTTAGTTGTTATGTACCATACTAATTTAAGATTCTAATAACAGGGAAACAAAGGTGTAGAATATTGAAAAATCTATTTTGCAACTTTTCTAAATCTAAAATTATTCCAAAATAACATAGTAAATATTTAAAAACATTGTCAGAAAAATAACCTGTGTCGTAGGTAAATGGAAAATCTAAATCTCAGAGACATTAACTGACTCCATTTAACTTTACTGTAAAAGATAGCCTAGAAACTTCACTTTTCTGTGATTTTAAATATTTTATTTTTGGTTAAATACCAATATTCTTTATGTAAAATGATACTCTATATTCTCATATATGATCTAGGCTCAAGTTCCTATACCCTCAGAATATGTAACATGCAAATAGTAATTGAAATTTGCTTAGACAACTGTTAGTTTATTATTCTCAAAAGAGGCAGAATAAAGATGCATTTTGGGTGTTTTTCAGGGTCCCCTTTGGAATCCAATAAAAGATGTACTTGAAGAAAGATGTTAAAACTTTCAATGACTTTTTCAAAGCAGCATATCTTGAAGTAACCACTCTGAGTGACAGCTGAACAGAAACTTCTGACTGGTAGAAGAACAGTCATGTTCACAGTACATAAATATTCACAAAGATGGATCTTTAAATATAACTTGCAAATAATCTGACAGGTAAGATGTATTTTTGTGTTTCCCAGAGGAATTTTCTTCTTTTATTCTTTTCATTTTCTTTTGGTGAGTTTTAGCAAAGTTGTTTACAATTTCAGCATCTACTTTAAATTTTCAAATAAGTTGCTTGTCAGTTTCAATTGGTTTTATATTAATCTTTACTGGGTTACTGAATCTGTATATTTAAATCATAAGATTTTTATTTGTCTTTTACATCTCACATGTGCATATCTCTGTAAAATTTAGTAACATTGGTTAAATAGTAATATGTAAAAATATTCACTATAATGTTGCATGTGAAATACTAGTACATTATTGATATGGTAACATGGGACATATCAACAGTTTTACTCTGTCACATTACTCATAAAGACAAGATTATGAAATACTTGTTCAGTTGCTAAGTCATGTCCAACTCTGTGAACCACAGGAACTGCAGCACAGCAGATTTTCCTGTCCTTCACTATCTCCAGGAGGTTGCTCAGACTCATGTTCATTGAGTCAGTGATGCCATCCATCTCGTCCTAGTTATCCCCTTCTCCTTCTGCACAATCTTTCCCAGGATAAGGGTCTTTCCCAATGAGTCAGCTCATTGCATCAGGTGGGAAAATTATTAGAGCTTCAGCTTCAGCATCTGTCCTCACAATGAGTGTTCAGGGTTAATTTTCTTTAGGATTGACTGGTTTGATCCCCTTGCTGTCCAAGGGAATCTCAAGAGTCTTCTCCAGCACCACAATTTGAAAGCATCAATTCTTCAGCGCTCAGACTTCTTTATAGTCCAACTCTGACATCCATACTTGAGGACAGAAAAAACCATAACTTTGACTATCTAGACCTTTGTGAGCAAAGTGATGTCTCTGCTTTTTAATATACTGTCTAGGTTTGTTATAGTTTTTCTTCCAAGGAGCAAGCACCTTTTAATTTCATGGCTTTAGTCACTGTCCACAGTGATTTTGGAACCCAAGAAAATAAAGTCTATCACTATTTTCACTTTCCACCCATCTATTTGCCATGAAGTGATGGGACCGTATGTTATGATCCTAGTTTTTTGGCTGTTGTGTTTTAGACCAGCTTTTTCACGCTCCTCAAGAGGAGGGCTTTTTCATCTTTTTCACACTTTTCAAGAGGCTCTTTAGTTCTTCTTCATTTCCTGCTACTAGAGTAGTATCATCTGCATATCTGATGTTGATATTTCTCCTGGCAATCTTCAGGCCAATATAGAAAAAGAGGATTTATTTTTACCTTCATACTTGAAAAAGCTAAATATCCAGTCAAAGTATTAAAAGTAATATATTTTAGTTAATTTTTACATAATAGAAATAGTAGACAATGCAGGACACTGATTTCTGAGAAAGAGGAGGCAAAGAGAATTAGCCCTGATTTATTAGTTCAAAAGAGAAAGCTGGAAAATCCAAGTCATAAAGAATTTGCCAAAAACATATTAAAATAGAAAAAGTTAAGAAAACAGAATGAGACAGAGAAAACATCTCAAAATTTTACCTAAGGAGTAATCAGCACCAGAGAGTTTAAAATACTATACAAAGCCAGAAAAAACAGTCACCAAAAATGAGCATAAGAAATAATCCAATGTTCACATAAAAAAGTGGAGAAGATGATTTCCTATTTCTATCACTTGAGGAGAAACACCATAAATCACAGGGCATCAGATAGAGTACTCAGAAGGATATTGACTCAATAGTGGCAAAAATGGGCAACAGACTGATAGCTACTTGCATCCTATAAATCAAAGCTTAAATCTAGCCTTGAAAGAAACAAACTGTCTACAAAATATTTAGTGTGTCTTAGAATAAAACCCAGTGGCACTTTGGGAATACATAAATATCTAGCAGCTAACAGGGTAAAATTCACAATATCTGACTCCTAATCAAGATTAATGAGGTATTCAAGAAGCAGATAAATATAAACTCTGATGAGGAGAAAAATCAATAGGCTCAAGCCAAGAAAAAACATAATAGACAATAGAAAAAGATATTCAAATATGTATTATAATTAAAATGTATGTTTAATAACTTAGATGAAAGATTGAGCATATTAATAAATATTTAAAACATGGAAACTGTCAATAAAATTAAATTTCCAGAGATGAAAAATGATAAGATCTAATAACTTCACTATATGAAATAAATAAACCTGAAACTGCAAGAAACAAACAAACAAAAAATAGCAAGATGAGTGAGCTGAGGCCAAAGCAATAGGTGCATCTCAAATAAAATAATAGAAAAAAAGAGGATAAGAATGTATTAGCAGACTACCAGTGAGCTATGGGGCAGCTCTAAATGATCAAATATATGAATAATTTCAATTTAAAACAGAGAATTAGAAAAGTTAAAATATCTGAAGAATTAGCAGTAGGCATCTTTCCAAATTTTATTAAAATAGAATAGCCAAATTTAACAAAATCCAAGTATAAGAAATATGAAGAAAATTATAGTATATCCCATAGAGTTAAAGCCAGTGATAAATAGAGAATGGAAAGTGAGTGGAGGAAAAAAGAAATATTGCAAAACTGAACAAAATAATTACAGCTAATTTCTTTTACAATGAATTATAAAACAGAAGACAATGAGATTACACACTTCAATTCCTAAAGAATAAAGCTGTTAAACTAGATGGCTATAATCAGTAAATATATCTTTTAAAATTAGCAGAACAATTTCTTCAGATATATAAAGGCTGAAATAAATAATAAATTGTAGACCAGTACTACATAAAAGTATTTATGAAAAACACATAAAAAATATGGAAATCTCTATCTATTCAAATAAATGGATATCAGTGAAAACTGTAAAGATGTATACAACCCTAAAATATATTATCACTTTAAAGTGACTAAAGGTAAGTGATGCATAAATATTTACAATACATTATACAATTAATTATATATAGAGAAATAAAAATTATGATGGCAATTGTACAAAGCTTGGAAGTAATTTAAGAGAATTCAGTTGGAAGATTATCATCTTACTATCAAGTGGTAAAATATTCAGTTCAGTTCAGTTCAGTCGCTCAGTAGTGTCCGACTCTTTGCAACCCCATGAATCACAGCACGCCAGGCTCCCTATCCATCAACAACTACCAGAGTTCAATCAAACTCATGTCCACCGAGTCGATGATGCCATCCAGCCATCTCATCGTTTGTCATCCCCTTCTCCTCCTGCCCCTAATCCCTCGCAGCATCAGGGTATTTTCCAGTGAATCACCTCTTCGCGTGAGGTGGCCAAAGTATTGGAGTTTCAGCTTCAGCATTAGTCCTTCCAATGAACACCCAGGACTGATCTCCTTTAGGATGGATTGGTTGGATCTCCTTGCAGTCCTAGGGACTCTCAAGAGTCTTCTCCAACACCACAGTCCAAAAGCATCAATTCTTCGGCGCTCAGCTTTCTTCACAGTCCAACTATCACATCCATACATGATCACAGGGAAAACCATAACCTTGACTAGATGGACCTTTGTTGGCAAAGTAATATCTTTGCTTTTCAATATGCTATCTAGGTTAAAATGCACTTATTACATATTAGCATGAACACTGAAAAACATTATACTTATTGCTAATAAAAAAGTAAAAACATTAACAATGACCAATGCAATCTAAAATGACACATAGAAGGAAAATAATGAAAGAATGGAAAACAGAGTAGAATGGTGGTAGCTAGGGGCTGAGGACCATGGTAGGGGAAATGAGTAGTGAAAGAGTACAAACTTCCAGTTATAAGATGAGTAAGTAGTGGATATTCAAATACGTTTTAAAAGACCAAACTGGAATTGAGTTAGATGAGCACTAAATTAGATTAAAATTAAACAAAATTCATAACAGATATTTTGACAAAGCATGAATATTGTAAAAATAAATAATATGCTTAATCGTGAGTCTAAAAGAATACACAACTAAGTTTTGAAAAATTGAACTGATACATAATATATGTTCAGTCAGTTTAGTTGCTCAGTCATGTCTGACTCTTTGTGACCTCCCCAAGGATTATAGAAGCCATGCTTCCCTGACCATCACCAACTCCCGGAGCATAATCAAACTCATGCCCATTTCTTCAGTGATGCCATCCAACCATCTCCTCCACTGTCATCCCATTCTCCTCCCATCTTCAATCTTTCCCAGCATTAGGGTCTTTTCAAATGAATCACTTCTTCGCATCAGGTGGAAAAAGTATTGGAGTTTCAGTTTCAGCATTAGTCCTTTCAATGAATATTCAGGACTGATCTCCTTTAGGATTGACTGGTTGGATCTCCTTGCAGTCCAAGGGACTCTCAAGAGTCTTCTCCAACACTATAGTTCAAAAGCATTGATTCTTTGGCACTGAGCTTTCTTTATCATCCAACTCTCACATCCATATATGACAACTGGGAAAACCATAGTTTTGAATAGATAGATTTTGTTGGTAAAGTAATGTCTCTGCTTTTCAAGATGCTGTCTAGTTTGGTCATAGCTTTCCTTCCAAGGAGTAAGCATCTTTTAATTTCATGGCTGCACTCAATACCTGCAGTGATTTTGGAACCACCCCCCCAAAAAAAAAATAAATAAAGTCTATCACTGTTTGCATTGTTTCCCCATCTATTTGCCAGGAAGTGATGTGACCAGATGCCATGATCACAGTTTCCTGAATGTTAAGTTTTAAGCCAGATTTTTCACTCTCCTCTTTCACTTTCATAAAGAGGCCCTGTAATTCCTCTTCACTTTCAGCCATAAGGGTGGTATCATCTGAATATCTGAGATTATTGATACTTCTCCTGGAAATCTCGATTCCAGCTTGTGCTTCATCCAGCCTGGCATTTCACATGATGTATTCTGCATATAAGTTAAATAAGCAGGGTGACAATATAGAGCCTTGACGTACTCCTTTCCCTATTTGGAACCAGTCTGTTGTTCCATGTCCAGTTCTAACTGTTGCTTCCTGATCTGCATACAGATTTCTCAAGAGGCAGGTCAGGTGATCTAGTATTCCTATCTGTTTAAGATTTCCACAGCTTGTTGTGATCCACACAGTCAAAGTCTTTGGCATAGTCAATAAAGCAAAAGTAAATGTTTTTATAAAAGACTTAAAATCTGATTTTTTTCCTCTCTTTTTTTAGGATCTTCCCTTGTGGCTCAGATGGTTAAAGGATCTACCTGCAGTGCAGGAGACTGCAATGCAGGAGACTGCAGTTTCAATCCCAGGGTCAGGAAGATCCCCTGGAGAAGGGAACGACTACCCATTCCAGTATTCTTGCCTGGAAAATCCCATGGGTAGAGGATCCTGGCAGGCTAGAGTCCATGGGATAACAAAATGTTGGACATGACTTGAGCAATGAACAGTTTCACATTCCCATGCAGGATTTAATTCCCTGGCAGAGATTGAATCCTACCCCATGCAGTGGAAGCATGGAGTCTTAACCACTGGACAAAAAGGGAAGTCTCCAGAAGATGCAAAATCAGTCAGCACAAAATGTATGTGAAGGAGAAATAGTAAACTTTAGAATAAGGTTCAAAGTAAGTTGATATTAACTTATATTAGACTATTATGGATATAAATTGTTATAAATAAGCCTATAACACAGAGACTGAAAATAAAAGGTTGGAAACAGATATTCTCTGCTAATAGAAGCTAAAAGAAACCTGGAAGAGCTATACTTAAAACAAACAAACAAAAAGAATAGACCTCAACACAAAGTCTGTAATAAGAGACAAAGAAAGATGTTACATAATGTTAAAGGTTCACCAATATGTGAACTGTGAACTTATAGATGTTCCAGCTGGTTTTAGAAAAGGCAGAGGAACCAGAAATAAAATTGCTAACATCTGCTGGATCATTGAAAAAGCAAGAGAGTTCCAGAAAAAAAATATATATATTTCTGCTTTATTGATTATGCCAAAGCCTTTGACTGTGTGGATCACAATAAACTGTCGAAAATTCTGAAAGAGATGGGAATACCAGACCACCTGACCTGGTCATACATATGAATCTGTATGCAGGTCAGGAAGCAATAGTTAGAATTTGACATGGAACAATAGACTGGTTCCAAATAGGAAAAGAAATACGTCAAGGCTGTATATTGTCACCCTGCTTATTTAACTTCTATGCAGAGTACATCATAAGAAACACTGGGCTGGAAGAAGCACAAGTTGGAATAAAGATTGCTGGGAAAAATATCAGTAACCTCAGATATGCAGATGACACCACTCTTATGGCAGAAAGTGAAGAGAAACAAAAAGCCTCTTGATGAAAGTGAAACATGAGAGTGAAAAAACTGGCTGAAAGCTCAGCATTCAGAAAACGAAGATCATGGCATCTGGTCCCATCACTTCATGGGAAATAGATGGGGAAACAGTTTCAGACTTTGTTTTGGGGGGCTTCAAAATCACTGTAGATGGTGATTTCAGCAAAGAAATTAAAAGATACTTACTCCTTGGAAGGAAAGTTATGACCAACCTAGACAGCATATTAAAAAGCAGAGACATTACTTTGCCAACAAAGGTCCATCTAGTCAAGGCTATGGTTTTTCTAGTGGTCATGTATGGCTGTGAGAGTTGGACTATAAAGGAAGCTGAGCACAGAATAATTGATGCTTTTGAACTGTGGTGTTGGAGAAGTCTTTTGAGAGTCCCCTGGATAGCAAGGAGATCCAACCAGTCCATCCTAAAGGAGATCAGTCCTGGGTGTTTATTGGAAGGATTGATGTTGAGGCTGAAACTCCAATACTTTGGCCACCTGATGCAAAGAGCTGACTCATTTGAAAAGACCCTGATGCTGAGAAAGATTGGGGGCAGGAGGAGAAGGAGACAACAGAGGATGAGATGGTTGGATGGCATCTCTGACTCAATGGACATGGGTTTGGGTGGACTCTGGGAGTTGGTGATTGACAGGTGCTGTGCTGTGGTTCATGGGGTCGCAAAGAGTCAAACACGTGTGAGTGACTTAAC
This sequence comes from Capricornis sumatraensis, assembly GCF_032405125.1. Classification (NCBI taxonomy): domain Eukaryota; kingdom Metazoa; phylum Chordata; class Mammalia; order Artiodactyla; family Bovidae; genus Capricornis; species Capricornis sumatraensis. Next base: position 69,102,170 of record NC_091079.1, read on the forward strand.
TGAACCTAACTGAATGTTAAAGTAGTCAACCCAACAAGAGTATAAAATATGTATATATATTTATGCACCCAGCATAAACGCATCTAAATATATGAATCAAACACTAACATACATAAAGGGAGAAATAAACAGCAACAAATTAATAGAAGTGGACTTTAATACACCACTTACATCTATGATTAGATCATCTAGACAGAAATATCTGCCTCATAAGACATGTTAGACCAGATGGACTTAGCATATTTACAAAGCATTCCATCCAAAAGCAACAGGATACACATTCTTCTCAAATACACATGGATCATTTTCCAGACTAGGTCATGTGTTAGACCTCAAATCAACTCATAATAAATGTAAGAGTATTGAAATCATATCAAGAATCTTTCCCCTACCACCAAGGTATTAATTAGAAATTAATTATAATTTTTAAAAAAACTGGAAAATTGACCAACATGTGAATATTATGTGACAGGCTATTAAATGACCAACAGGCAAATGAATAAGTCAAAAGAGAGATCAAAGACTACCTGGTGACAAATGAAAATGGAAACACAAAAATCCAATATCTATGGATACAAGAAAGTTGAACACTGAAGAATTGATGCTTTTGAACTGTAGTGTTGGAGAAGACTCTTAGAGTCCTGTAGATTGCAAAGAGATCAAACCAGTCCATCCTAAAGGGAATCAGTCCTGAATATTCACTGGAAGGACTGATGCTGAAGTTGAAGTTTCAATACTTTGGTCACCTGGTGCAAATAGCTGACTCACTGGAAAGATTGCTGGGAAAGATTGAAGGCAGGATGAGAAGGGTGCCATAGGATGAGATGGTTGGATGGAATCACCGACTCAATGGGCATGAGTTTGAGCAAGCTCTGGGACTTGGTGATGGACAGGGAGGCCTGGCATGCTGCAGTCCATGGGGTTGCAAAGAGTCAGACATGACTGAGTGACTGAACTGAACTGACTGATGGGGTGCCACAAACCAGTTCTATGAGAGAAGTTCATAGCAGTACAGGTCTACCTTAGGAAAGAAAAAAAAAATCTCAAATAAATGATTTAAACTGATAGCTCAAGAGACTAGAAAAAGGAAGAACAAGTGAAACCAAAGTTAGAAGAAAGAAAAGAAAAATTAGAGCAAAAATAAATGAAATGGTGGCTAAATAGACATTGGGCTTCCCTGGTGGTTCAGACGGTAAAGCGTCTGTCTACAATGTGGGAGGCCCAGATTCGATTCCTGGGTCAGGAAGATCCCCTGAAGAAGGAAATGGCAATCCACTCCAGCACTCTTGCCTGGAAAATCCCATGGACAGAGGAGCCTGATAGGCTACAGTCCATGGGTCGCAAAGAGTCGGACACGACTTAGAGAAGATCAATAAAACTAGAGCTGGTTCTTTGAAAATGTAAAGAGAACTGACAAATCCTTAACTAGAATCAACAAGAAAAAAATCTCAAATAAATGAGAAATTAAAGAGGAAATATTATACTTAAAACCACAGAAAAACAAAGGATCATCAAAGATTACTAGGAATAATTATAAGCCAACAAATGGACCACCTTGAAGAAACTGATAAATTCCTAGAAACATAGCACCAATCAATATTGAATCATGATAAACAAAAAATATGATTATTAATTAGGGATTGAATCAGTAATCATAAACTCCCAAAAACAAAAGTCTAGGACCAGAGTGCTTCACACGTGAATTCTTCTGAACATTTAAGAGTTTATGCCTAATCTCAAATTTCAAAAAATTAAAGAAGGAATACATTTCAAATCCTATGAGAGCGGTGTTACTGTAGGACCAAAACCAGAAAGGCATCACAAAATTGTAAATCATAGACTAATATCACCTATGAATATAGATGTAAAACTCCTAAACAAAATATTATCAAACCAGATTCAACAATACATTAAAAGGTTCTATACATGCATCCTTGACATCCTACATAGTGTCTAGATCATGTGGAATTTATCTGAGAGATGAAAGGAGGATTTGATATTTGAAAATCAATAAATGTGATACACTGCATTAACAAATTAAAAAAATAAAAATCATATGAAAATCTCAATAGATGCAGAAAAGCTCTTGACAAAACTCAGCATCCATTTATGATAAAAAAATTTCAATGAAGTGGGTATGCATGAAACATACTTCAACATAATAAAAACCATTTATGACAAACCTACAGCCAACATCATACTCAATGGTAAAATGTTGAAAGCATTTCCTCTAAGATCAGGATCAGGATAAGGATGCCTCACAACTTTCATGTAATATAATATTAAAAGTTCCAGTTGCAAAATTCAGACAATAAAAAATATTGAAGAAATCCAAATTGGGAAGGAGGAGGGAAACTGTCACTGATGATGTGATACTATATATAGAAAATTCTAAAAACATCAAAAAGCTATTAAAACTTTTCAAATAATTTAGTAGAGTTACAAAATGCAAAATTTGTAGTCATCAGTCAGTTGCATTTCTACACATTAACTGCAGATTACCAGAAAGAAAAATAAGAAAACAATCCCACTTACCATCACATCAGAAAGAATAAATCTAACTAGGGATAAATCTAACTAAGGAGGTGAGGACCTATATCTGGAAAACTAAAAGATGCTGATGAAAGAAACTGAAGACAACACAAACAAACGGAAAATATCCCTTGCTCAGGGATTGGAAGAATCCAATCTATAGGGAATCTACAGATTTAATGTAATTGCTATCAAAATACCAGTAGAATTTTCCACAGAACTAGAACAAATAATTCTAAAACTTGTATAGAATCAAAAAATACCCAAATAGCCAAAGCAATCTTGAGAAAGATTGGAGACCTACTGCTTCCTGATTTCAGACTATATTGCAAAGTTATAGTAGTTAAAATAGTATGGTGTCAGCATAAAAACAGACCCTATATCAATGGAGTGGAATAGAGAGCACAGAAGCAAGCCTACACATATATGGTCAACTAAATTATGACAAAGAAGCCAAGAATATGCAATAGAAAAGGAAAATCTCTTTTATAAATGGGAAATTTGGATAGCAACATGAAAATGAAAAAATCTGGACCACTATCTTACATCATATACAGAAACTAATTTGAAATGGAGTAAAGAATTGGACATAAGGTGTGAAACCATAAAATAACCAAAAAATGCAGGCAGTAAGTTCCTTGACATAGGTCTTGGAGATCATTTTTTAAACTGACACCAACTGGATTACATCAAACTAAAAAGCTTCTGTACAGCAAAAAAAACCATCAAAAGCTGAAAAGGCAAACTACTGAAGGTAAGAAAATATTTACAAATCATATGTCTGATTAAAGGCTAGTATCTAAAATAAAGAAAGATCATAATTCAAAAGTACAAAACACCAAGTAATTAAAAAAATAGGTATCCATGCATACAAAGTCACTTCAGTCATGTCCGACTCTCTGTGATCCTATGGACTGTAGCCCACCAGGCTCTTCTGTCCATGGGCAGACGATATTAATAGACATACAGACAGTCAACAGTTATAACAAAATATGTTCTACATCATTAGACACTGGGAAATATAAATCAAAATCACAATGAGATATCACCTCATATCTGTTAAAATGACTAGACTAGAAATAACAAGTATTGATGAGGATTTGGAAAAAGAGAACCCGTGCACTATGTATGGGAATGTAAATTAGTATAACCATTGTGGAAAAGAGTAGGGAGGATACTTAAAACTGAAAAACAGGACTACTATATCATCCACCAATTTCACTCCCAGGTATTTATCCCAGGAAAACAGAAACACTAACAACAACAAAAAATATATGCCCCTGCATGTTCATTGCAGCATTATTTATAGCAGCCATGGCATGAAAATAACCTGAGAGTCCATTAATGGATGAACAGATAAAGACATAGTGATACATGTATGGGAATGTAATGAAACATCATTTAGCCATAAAAAGGAATATTGCCCTTTGTGATAACATGGATAACTTCAAGGACACTATATTAAGTGAAATAAATCAGAGAAAGACAATTACCGTATGATCTCTTATATATATATATATATATGAAATCTACAAACAAACAAACCAACATCATAAATAAAGACAACAGATTGTGCTTGCCAGAGACAGAGGGGTGTGTTTGTTCAGCTTTGATTTAAATTGAAAAAAGAAAAAAAAAAAAAAACCTAGGAAGCCAAAATAGCTTAAAATAGAAAAACAAATAAAAAAGATTTGCTCTATCTGACTTCAATACTTATTATGAAATTGCAATAATCAATAGAGTATAGCATTGGCATAAGGACAGAAGAGTACATAATGGAACAAGATAGAGTGTACAGAAATAGACTGATATATATACATATATATATACAGTTAGCTTTCAACAAACAAGCAAAGAATTTCAGTGGAGAAAGGATCATCCAACTGTGCTGGAATGATTAGATATCCATATGCCAAAAAATAAACTTTGGTCCATCAGTTCAGTTCAGTTGCTCAGTCATGTCCGACTCTTTGAGACCCCAAGAATCGCAGCATGCCAGGCCTCCCTGTCCATCATCAACTCCCGGAGTTCACTCAGACTCGCATCCATCAAGTCAGTGATGTCATCCAGCCATCTCATCCTCGGTCATCCCCTTCTCCTCCTGCCCCCAATCTCTCCCAGCATCAGAGTCTTTTCCAATGAGTCAACCCTTCGCATGAGGTGGCCAAAGTACTGGAGTTTCAGCTTCAGCATCATTCCTTCCAAAGAAATCCCAGGGTTGATCTCCTTCAGAATGGACTGGTTGGATCTCCTTGCAGTCCAGGGGACACTCAAGAGTCTTCTCCAACACCACAGCTCAAAAGCATCAATTCTTTGGCGCTCAGCCTTCTTCACAGTCCAACTCTCACATCCATACATGACTACTGGAAAAACCATACCCTTACCTAATGTCATATTCAAGGTTGATTCCAAATACTCACAGTCCTTAAATGTAAAAGTTATCTCTCTTAAACTATTGGAAGGAGAAAATCTTTATGAAGTTATTCTAAGAAAATCTTTTTATATGTGACATCAATGAATGATCCATACAAAAATTGATATTTTGGACTTCATTAAAATTAACCATTTTTCTAATTAGGAGATTATATTTGAAAATTTTATATCTAATACAAAATGAGTATCTATAAGATAGATGTTTCACAATCAAATTTGAATAACTAATTTTTAAATATATGACCACAGATTCAAAAAGTCACTTGACTAGATTGCATGCACAAATGGTAAACTAGCACATATAAACATGCTCAACGTTGGTAGTTACTAAGGAATTAGAACTAAAAATGTATTGAGATACCACTACACATCCAGTAGAATATTTACATTTAGAGTGATCAATGGAACTCTTATACACTGCCATTGGCAATTTAAGCGTGCACAAATATTTTGTAAATCAGCCTTGTCGTTTCTTCCAAAAGTGAAAAATACATTTAACATGGGATCCACTCATTCAACTTCCAGGTATTTATGCAAGAGAAATGAAGCATATGTATTTTACAAATACTTGTACGTGAATGCTCAAAACAACTCTGTTTGTAAAAGCTTCAAAATTCCCACCCACTTATGCATATACCTTCTACCAGATACTCTATTAGTCATTAATAGAGGTGTTGTTGTAGTGACTGACATGTAATTAAGGTCCCAATTCAAGTTACCTTAAAATTATTCAGTTGAGCCTGACATAATCACATGAATAGGAGTCTGAATATAAACGTCAGGGCTAGGGAAGTCAGAGACTGGTAGCATATGAAGGATTTGACATCCTGTTGATGTTTATAAAGTAGGATATCTATCAATTCTGGTAGTATGCACATTGTACAATGAAACCAGAGAATTGGAAGCATCAACATTGTTTTACTGCATGAGGCAACTTAAATTTCCTTTACTCTGTGTGTGTATGTGTGTATTCATGTATAAGTTTGTGCCTACACTCACATTTTTATTACATAGAATAACATAATGACAGGTTAAACGCAAATTGTAAGAGGTTGCTAATACTACAGAACATTAAAATATGTGCTATCAAAATTAACTGACTAAAGCAGAGAAGTAGATAGATTGAATATTGGTACCAAAAAACTGGATGTAAATTATAGAGGGAATATAGTCATAATTTTTTGTATTATACACATAAACCCATAGACTCAGATGACTATATTAATAAAAATACAAATCAGAAGAAGGAAATACATAACATATATATAGCACTTATCACTGTGGTTATATGTCAGTGCTTTTTATAGGCCAGAATTTTTTGTATCTCAACATTTCTATATATTATTTTTCTATTCAATGTAATAAATGAATACTTTTGAATAAAATAATGAATAAAAAATGTTAACTACCCAGGAAGTACAATGACATTTCTCAGGTCACTTTGTCCAATGACTTAGCAACACAGCAACTGTTCTACCCCTCTGAATTCACTTTATCTTTCTAGGATGAAAGCTCATCTATCTCCATCTATTATGAGCTCCTTGCTGTTTGTTCAAAATCTAGGCCACACACAAGGCTTCCTCTTGGCCTTTGCTCACTTTCTTCTTTGCTTATTACATTCTTTCTCCATGTACCTACATGGATCACTTCCTCACTCCCTTTAAGTCTCTGCTCAAATGTCACCTTACAGAGAGATTACTCCCAGACCTTATTAAAATAGCAGCTCCCTACCTTGACATTCACAATCCACAGCATCCTCTTTCCCTTTTGTCATACCATTTATTACTATATTTTAAAATTATTTGTTTAATTCTTTAACTGGAATATAAATCCATGAATGAAAGACAAGAAATTTATCTGTTTTAATTTTTACATTATTTTTAATACCCAGACAGTGCCAAGCATACCCCCAGGGCCTGATAAATAACTGTTGATATTGTTTTGAGAAGAAAAAATAAGAAGGTCATACTCGTATTTTCCCTAAAACTGAATGCCTTAACAAGAAATATTCATTTTCGCATCCATTTAAAATACTCCCATGATAAATATTTTTCAGATAAATACTAATGAATTATGACCTGCTTGGAATATACACTAAAGCAAGAAGAATTTTTTTCAAGAATTTCTTCTGAGCTAGCTTAAGTACAACACTGCTCCAGAAGCCAGAACAAGCTGCATTGATTTGCTGCCTATGTGCAAGAATGGGTCATCACTTTACAAGAGACTCAAGTATGTTAAGTTCAACTGTCAACTATGAAGAAACCTAAAGTATAACCTGAGTCTTTCTTAGAAGTGTAGATTATGCCATTAATTTATGTGTCACATATAGGAGGAAATTTAGGATGCAATATTTGAAGGAACAATTAACCTTCCAACATGATCCAGCTTGGTTGTTTCCTATAAAGATATATTTGCATCTCTATTTTATTTTCTCTTTTCCTTTATGCTAGGATTTCCATGAGGACAAAATTTTATTTTGGAATTTGCACTAAAATTATAGCAATTACCTGAAAAGACTTGGAAATATTTAGGGGCCAAGAATTTAAAGAAAAGAAAGAAAGTGAAGTCACTCAGTCGTACCCGACTCTTTGCGACCCCATTAATAGTAGCCTGCACCAGGCTCCTCCATCCATGGGATTTTCAAGGCAAGAGTACTGGAGTGGGTTGCCATTTCCTTTTCCAGGGGATCTTCCCAACCCAGGGATCAAACCCAGGTCTCTCACATTGTAGACAGACACATTACCATCTGAGCCACCAGGGAAGTCCAAAGGTATATTCTAAATGATAGTAATCATTTATGTTTGTAGAACTTTATTGTATATATATATTACATATATACATATTCATATAATCTATGAAAATTCATATTGCATATATACATATATGTTTTTCTTTTTATTCTTATAACATCTGATAATTCAGAAAGGCAGTGTGTTAGTATACTCATTTTCTTTTCTTTTTTTTTTTTTATACTCATTTTCCAACTGTGAGAGGAAATTGTCTCAATGAGAATGAGCAGTTTAAATTTATCATAGAGCATAACTGGAAAAAGGCAAAGCAAGAAATGTTCTTTCAGTTCAGTTCAGTTCAGTCGCTCAGTCGTGTCCAACTCTTTGCAACCCCATGAATCGCAGCATGCCAGGCTTCCCTGTCGAAGTTCACTCGGACTCATGTGAAATTCATTACACAGTGGTAACAAAACTACCCACACTTTCAAAAGTTGTTTCTTATGGTATAAGACCAGTGAGGGCGCATGATACAGAAGAGAAGAGTTGTGTTCATCCTACTACTCAGAGACAAGCAACTGGAGGCTTCAACTCATCATGTGCTTCCACAGTGACTTGAGGAATGTATTTGCCAATAGACGGGCTTCCCAGGTGGCTCAGTGATAAAAAATCCACTTGCCAGTGCAGGCAATGCACAAGATACAGGTTCAATCTCTGGGTTGGGAAGATCCCCTGGAGTAGATTATGGCGATCCCCTGGAGTAGATTATGGCAATCCCTCCAGATTTGTTTTTTTTTTTTGGCCTGGAAAACCCCATGGTCAGAGGAGTCTGGTGGGTTACAGGATGGAGTAAGAAAGAATTAGACACAATCTAGTGACTGCACTAAGCGCGGGCGGCTGCAACCCGGCGCACTAAGCGCGGGCGGCTGCGACCCGGCGCACTAAGCGCAGCCGAGAAGAGCTACCCAAGTGCGAGGTCAGGGGCGGCGGCCAGGAGGAAACACCCTGCGTCCGAGGTCAGGGTTGGCAACTGAGAGGAGCTACCCCACGTCTGAGGTCAATGGCGGCTGGGAGGAGACACCCCGCTTCTGAGGTCAGGGGCGGCCAGGAGAATCCACCTCGTGCCCGTGGCCAGGGGCGGTGGCCCTGAGGACCCACCCCGCGCCAGAGGCCAGGGGCAGAGGCCGGGAGGAACAACCCCAGGAGCCAAGGCTTCTCGGGCATAGGAGGGCCTAGAGGAGCTATCCCACATTAGGTGGGCGGGAAGGGCGGCAGTAAGGAGATACCCCTCATCCAAGGTAAGGAGCAGCGACAGTGCTTTGCTGGAGCAGTCGTGAAGAGATAACCCACGCCCAAGGTAAGAGAAATCCAAGTAAGATGGTAGGTGTTGCAAGAAGGCATCAAAAGACAGACACACTGAAATCATACTCACAGAAAACTAGTCAGTCTAATCACACTAGGACCACAGACTTGACTAACTCAATGAAACCAAGCCATGCCCCCAGGGCAACCCAAGACGGGTGGGTCATGGTGGAGAGGTCTAACAGAATGTGGTCCACTGGAGAAGGGAATGGCAAACCACTTCAGTATTCTTGCCTTGAGAACCCCATGAACCATATGAAAAGGCAAAATGATAGCATACTGAAAGAGGAACTCCCCAAGTCAGTAGGTGCCCAATATGCTACTGGAGATCAGTGCAGAAATAACTCCAGAAAGAATGAAGGGATGGAGCCAAAGCAAAAACAATACCCAGTTGTGGATCTGACTGGTGATAGAACCAAGATCCGATGCTGTAAAGAGCAATATTGCATAGGAACGTGGAATGTCAGGTCCATGAAAAGGCAAATTGGAAGTGGTCAAACAAGAGAAGGCAAGAGTGAATGTCAACATTCTAGGAATCAGCGAACTAAAATGGACTGGAAGGGGTCAATTTAACTCAGATGACCATTATATCTACTACTGTGGGCAGGAATCCCTCAGAAGAAATGGAGTAGCCATCATGGTCAACAAAAGAGTCCAAAATGCAGTACTTGGATGCAATTTTAAAAATGACAGAATGATCTCTGTTCATCTCCAAGGCAAACCATTCAATATCACAGTAATGCAAGTCCATGCCCCAACCAGGAATACTGAAGAAGCTGAAGTTGAATGGTTTTATGAAGACCTACAAGACCTTTTAGAACCAACATCCCCAAAAGATGTCCTTTTCATTATAGGGGACTGGAATGCAAAAGTAGGAAGTCAAGAAACACCAGGAGTAACAGCAAATTTGGCCTTGGAATGCGGAATGAAGCAGGGCAAAGACTAATAGAGTTTTGCCAAGAAAATGCACAGGTCATAGCAAACACCTTCTTCCAACAACACAAGAGAAGACTCTACACATGGACATCAGCAGACGGTCAACAACGAAATCAGATTGATTATATTCTTTGCACCCAAAGACGGAGAAGCTCTATACAGTCAACAAAAACAAGACCAGGAGCTGACAGTGGCTCAGATCATGAACTCCTTAATACTAAATTCAGACTTTAATTGAGGAAAGTAGGGAAAACTGCTAGACCATGCAGGTATGACCTCAATCAAATCCCTTATGATTATACAGTGGAAGTGAGAAATAGATTTAAGGGCCTAGATCTGATAGATAGAGTGCCTGATGAACTATGGAATGAGGTTCATGACATTGTACAGGAGGCAGGGATCAAGACTATTCCCATGGAAAAGAAATGCAAAAAAGCAAAATGGCTGTCTGGGGAGGCCTTACAAATAGCTGTGAAAAGAAGAGAGGCAAAAAGCAAAGGAGAAAAGGAAAGATATCAGCATCTGAATGCAGAGTTCCAAAGAATAGCAAGAAGAGATAAGAAAGCCTTCTTTAGTGATCAATGCAAAGAAATAGAGGAAAAGAACAGAATGGGAAAGACTAGAGATCTCTTCAAGAAAATTAGAGATACCAAGGGAACATTTCATGCAAGGGCTCAATAAAGGACAGAAATGGTCTGGACCTAACAGAAGCAGAAGATATTAAGAAGAGATGGCAAGTATATGCAGAAGAACTGTACAAAAAAGATCTTCACGACCTGGATAATCACGATGGTGTGATCACTCACCTAGACCCAGACATCCTGGAATGTGAAATCAAGTGGGCCTTAGAATCACTACGAACAAAGCTAGTGGAGGTGATGGAATTCCAGTTGAGCTGTTTCAAATCCTGAAAGATGATGCTGTGAATTTGCTGCACTCAATATGCCAGCAAATTTGGAAAACTCAGCAGTGGCCACAGGACTGGAAAAGTTCAGTTTTCATCCCAATTCCAAAGAAAGGCAAAGCCGAAGAATGATCAAACTACCTCACAATTGCACTCATCTCACATGCTAGAAACATAATGCTCAAAATTCTCCAAGCCAGGCTTCAGCAATACGTGAACCATGAAATTCCTGATGTTCAAGCTGGTTTTAGAAAAGGCAGAGGAACCAGAGATCAAATTGCCAACATCCGCTGGATCATGGAAAAAGCAAGAGAGTTCCATTAAAACATCTATTTCTGCTTTATTGACTATGCCAAAACCTTGACTGTGTGGATCACAATAAACTGTGGAAAATTCTTCAAGAGATGGGAATACCAGACCACCTGACCTGCCTCTTGAGAAATCTGTATGTAAGCCAGGAAGCAACTGTTAGAACTGGACATGGAACAACAGACTGGTTCCAAATAGGGAAAGGAGTACGTCAAGGCTGTATATTGACACCCTGCTTATTTAACTTCTATGCAGAGTACATCATGAGAAATGCTGGGCTGGATGAAACACAAGCTGGAATCAAGATTGCCAGGAGAAATATCCATAACCTCAGATATGCAGATGACACCACCTTTATGGCAGAAAGTGAAGAGGAAATTAAAAGCCTCTTGATGAAAGTGAGGAGAGTGAAAAAGTTGGCTTAAAGCTCAACATTCAGAAAACGAAGATCATGGCATCCGGTCCCATCACTTCATGGGAAATAGATGGGGAAACAGTCAAAACAGTGTCAGACTTTATTTTTGGGGTCTCCAAAATCACTGCAGATGGTGATTGCAGCCATGAAATTAAAAGACACTTACTCCTTGGAAGAAAAGTTATGACCAACCTAGATAGCATATTCAAAAGCAGAGACATCACTTTGCCAACTAATGTCCATCTAGTCAAGGCTGGTTTTTCCAGTAGTCATGTATGGATGTGAGAGTTGGACTGTGAAGAAGGCTGAGCGCCAAAGAATTGATGCCTTTGAACTGTGGTGTTGGAGAAGACTCTTGAGAGTCCCTTGGACTGGAAGGAGATCCAACCAGTCCATCCTGAAGGAGATCAGCGCTGGGATTTCTTTGGAAGGAATGATGCTAAAGCTGAAACTCCAGTACTTAGGCCACCCCATGCAAAGAGTTGACTCATTGGAAAAGACTCTGATGCTGGGAGGGATTGAGGGCAGGAGGAGAAGGGACGACAGAGGATGAGATGGCTGGATGGCATCACCAAGTTGATGGACATGAGTCTGAGTGAACTCTGGGATTTGGTGATGGATAGGGAGGCCTGGCGTGCTGTGATTCATGGGGTTGCAAAGAGTCGGACAGGACTGAGCGACTGAACTGAACTGAATTGACTGAGTGACTGAGCACAAGGACAACACAAGAACAATAGGTAATAGACTTTTGTAATGCCCTGAGGTTTTATGGATGAATAAATATTTGCCCTGCCCTCAAACCTTTCACTTCAGTAAGTAAAGAGAGGCATGTAATGTAGACTACATGAGTAAGTTAATATAACACAATAGTGGAGTTTTTTTTTTTTTAATAAAGTGAAATTAAGTTATGAGTAGAGACTGGCTGTGGGGTAGGATAACTACTCTTTGGTTGGATGGAGAGGAACTTGATTTCTGTTGAGGTGATGCTTGATAAGAGACTTAGTAACGCTGTCTCAGTTTGCCAGACTGCCGGGCTTCCTGGAAGAGCAGGAAACTGGGTAAGTTGGGAGCAAACCAGAATGAGTTGTTTGCTTTTGATCTGAATGAGAAGAAGGGTGTACAGGCAAGGATTGTAGGCAGAGGTAACAACAAGAATAAAGACAATAGTCAACTGTCTGGAGAACAAATACTACAAAAGTGAATGCCAAGGCTATACTAAATGGCCTTATTGGTAAAAGAAAAAATTACAGTTTCTTCTAAAACTGTTAAGCAAGACAAAATTACGAGAAAAGGAAACAAATCTGCTATTTACAAATCTCGTTTTAAAAAAAGCTTCAGGATGAACCGAGCTAATTCTATTTTAGTCCTTTGTACCACCTCTTTAAATTATGCAACCTAATTAACAAGCAGATTTAGATGGATATATGCCTGCACACGCCTTGCTATGGTAAAAGAATAAAGATATTGTAGGAAATTCTGATCCTGCCTTTTCCTGGGAATGTTTAAAGATATTTTAGAAAACCACCTCTTTTTCCTTCACAACCCTCATACATAACCCTATTCAAGATGAGAACTCTCACATTTTCTCTGAATTGTCATTTCCTGTGGGATCAGTATAAATGCTGTACCCTGGAACTGTAGTCAATTTTACTTATTATTAGCTTCTCATATGCAAAATGGTACAATGATAAACACACATGGCTATTATCAGTATAGGTGAAGTGAGTTATGTGGAATGAGGATGCTAAGACTTTCTGTCTTAAGTTTAAAAACAGAAATTATACAAGATAAAAAAGAAAAACCTACTCATATACAATCATATGACATATTTATATACACTGTATAATCTCAGTTTGAGCTATGTGGCAGGCAAGATTCTGATAGGCACCCCAGAGCCAATGAAACTCATCCCTGTATAATTCTCTCTCCTTGAGTATAGAAAACCTTTCAGTATTACTCTTGTGATTATGTTATTGAATGTTGAAAGTCACTCAGTCATGTCTGATTCTTTGCAACACAATGATCTATAACCCACCAGGCTCCTCTGTCCATGGGATTCTCCAGGAAAGATTATTAGAGAAGGTTTTCAGCCCCTTCTCCTGGGATTGCTCCTGACTCAGGGATCAGACCCAGGTCTTCTACATTGCAGGCAGATTCTTTACTGCCTGAGGCACCAGGGAATCCACCTGATGAGTATCTTATTCAGTTCAGTTCAGTCACTCAATCATGTCCAACTCTTCCAGACCCCATGGACTGCAGCATGCCAGGCTTCCCTGTCAATCATCAACTCCCAGAATTTTCTCAAACTAATGTCCATTGAATCAGTGATGCCATACAACCATCTCATCCTTTGTCATCCCATTCTCCTGCTTTCAATCATTCCTAGCATCAGGGTCTTTTCCAAGGAGTCAGTTCTTTGCATCAGGTGGCCAAATTATTGGAGTTTCAGCTTCAGCATCAGTCCTCCCAATGAACATTCAGGACTAATCTCCTTTAGGATTGACTGGTTGGATCTCCTTGCAATCCAAGGGACTCTCAAGAGTCTTCTCCAACACCACAGTTCAAAAGCATCAATTCTTTCGCACTCAGCTTTCTTTATAGTCCAACTCTAACATACATACATGTCTCTTGGAAAAAGCCATAGCTTTGACTAGATGGACCTTTAATGGCAAAGTAATGTCTCTGCTTTTAAATACGCTGTCTAGGTTGGTCATAGCTTTTCTTCCAAGGAGCAAATGTCTTTTAATTTCATGGCTGCAGTCACCATCACAGTGATTTTGGAGCCCCAAGACCTTTTGGAATGTTGAGTTTTAAGCCAGCTTTTTTACTCTCCTCTTGAAGTTTCATCAAGAGGCTTTTTAGTTCCTCTTCACTTTCTGCCATAAGGGTGGTGTCATCTGCATATCTGAGGTTATTGATATTTCTCCCGGAAATCTTGATTCCAGCTTGTGCTTCTTCCAGCTCAGCGTTTCTCATGATGTACTCTGCATAGAAGTTAAATAAGCAGGGTGACAATATACAGCCTTGACATACTCTTTTCCTGATTTGGAACCAGTCTCTTGTTCCATGTCTGGTTCTAATTGCTGCTTCTTGACTTGCATACAGATTTCTCAGTTCTGCTATTCCCATCTCTTTCAGAATTTTAAATAGTTTGTTGTGATCCATACAGTGAAAGTCTTTGGTATAGTCAATAAAGCAGAAATCAATGTTTTTCTGAAACTCTCTTGCTTTTTTGATGATCCAATGGATGTTGGCACGTTGATCTCTGGTTCCTCTGCCTTTTCTAAAACCAGCTTGAACATCTGGAATTTCATGGTTCACACACTGTTGAAGCCTGGCTTGGGGAATTTTGAGCATTACTTTACTAGAGAGTGAAATGAGTACAATTGTGCAGTAGTTTGAATATTCTTTGGTATTGCCCTTATTTGGAAATGGAATGAAAACTGACCTTTTCTAGTCCTGTGGCCACTGCTGAGTTTTCCAAATTTGCTGGCATACTGAGTGCAGCACTTTAACTGCATTGAGTTAGGATTAGAAATATCTCAGCTGAAATTCTATCACCAAACACTAGCTTTGTTTATAGTGATGCTTCCTAAGGTCCACTTGACTTCACATTCCAGGATCTCTGGCTCTAGGTGAGTGATCACACCATTATAGTTATCTGGGTGATTATGTTATTGGGCCCACTCAATAAATAACAGAAAGAATACTGCAAATGTAATTTACATTATTAACAAATTGACCTGAGCTAACAAAAAGTGAGATTATACAGGTTTCTTGGCAGTCTTACTATCTCTTCAAATTTCAACTAGAAGTCAGAGATAGAAGAAGAAAATACTATTCAAAACAGATGAAGGATATGACTTCCTATTGCTGATTTTGAAGAAGGAGAGGCATGGGACAGCTGGTAGCTTCCAGGAAAGACAGACTCCCAGCAAAGGGGATTCTTACGGCAACACAAATGTGCTTGAAATGGATTCTTCTCTAGAGTCCTCAGATCATTGCCCCATTCAGTTGCTATCTGGAGCATGAAACCTTCAGCAGAGAATCCATTTGAATGGCTTCTGGACTTGTGAGAAGCAGAAATGTGAGATCATGAATGGGTGTTGGATTAGGTCACTAAGACCGTGGCCTTTTGCTATGTAGCAAAACAAAACTGATATAAGCAGGATATTGAGTGCCAAATGGCCAAGCCCTATGATACAGGTAGGAAGAACAATAATCACATATAACTCAAAGTGTTACTGTGAAATGTCTGTGACAGTATTGTACAAATGAATGAAATATGAACCACAAATTCAAGCCATATATGCAACTTTAAATTTCCTAATAATAAAATTTTAAGTAGGGGAAAGAAACAAGTATAATTAATTATAATAATATGTTCTGTTTAGCCTAATATATCCAAAATACTAGAGCTTCTCAGGTGGATCATTGGTAAAGAACCTGCCTGTAAAGCAGGAGAGGCAAGTTCGATCCCTTGTTCAAGAAGATCCTGTGGAAGAGATAATGGCAATCTACTCTAGTATTCTTCCCTGGAAAATTCAAGGAGCCTGGTGGGCTACTGTCCATGGGGTTGGAAAGAGACAGAACTGAGCACACACACATGTGTGAACACACACACACACTGAAAATATTACAACCTCAAAATGCAATAAACATAAAGCATGAATGAGCTACTGCACTTTATGTTTGTTTTTTGGTTGTCTTCAATATGAAGTGCTCAGATAAATTAGGGGCTTGGGATTAACACAGATATACTACTATATAGAAAATAGATAACCAATAAGGACCTACTGTATAGCACAAGGGACTATACTCAATATTTTGCAATAGCCTAAAGGAGAAAGAATGAAAAAAATATATATGTATACACAACTGAAAGTAATACAATATTGCAAATCAGTAGATGAGATAGTTATTATTTGGGAATGTTTAATGTGTTTCTTTCAGAGGCAAGTTATGTAAGATTAATTTGGTAAGAAAAGAGTCATAACTCATGGAATTATGAAGTGGAGATGTTTGCTTGTGACAATTTTTTTTTTTTTTGTCTATTTTACCAGTGATTTTGACAAGGATGAAATGAGAAATTGAGGGAAAATATATCGCTGCCAGTATTATACACTGATCAATGATATGGATTTTTTAAGATAGAAAGATGTTGGACAGATAGATGGATAAATAGGTAGATATATACTGGATGCCATGTTAGCACAAGGGATTAAACTGTTAAGGCATAACACAAATTACAAATGCCATAAACTTCCCTAAAGACTCAAAGTTTACAGGCAAGCACAAGTCATAAAGGATATATTATTTTCTAGAAGTATTTAAATTCATCAGATGCAGTTTTTAATGAAACATCTCTGTTTATTCCCTGCATTAGGACTCTCTTTGGTTTATATTTAATAAAGCTATAGTAATCAGCTTTCTTTTTTGAGTATGTAACATATGTTTCATGTATATGGTTTTGAATCCTCAGAACAAACGCAAAAGGCTCAGAGCAGTTTATAAAATGGTCAGGGTTACTGAGAAAACACTGATAGAGAAACTGGGATCCAGGTCATCTGCCAACAAACCAGTTTATTAAATAGAGCAATTTCAGCTTGAGAACTGTTTCATTTTATATACACTGTTAATAACCAAATAGAATATACTTGTGTGGCTACTACGCCTCAAACATATAAATTCGAGTTCATTTACAATAATCAATTCAATCTGAGCAGGAAGAACCTATTAAATTATTTTGTAGCTAGGGGCCCCCGTTTTCCACTAGTAAATGACATTAACTTGTTTAAAAAGAGGTTTGTTTGAAGACAATTGCATGGAGGTCTTACTGAGGTCATTTACTCATCTAGCCATCCTCCCAGATAGGGCTGGAGTGAGGGATTGTTAATTTATTAATTCTTTCATTCTTAGATTTTATACTCCAACATTTTTGGTAAAAAATTAATATACTGTTGTAGAAGTTTAAATATATATCTATAAATTATAGGTCCACTGAACAATTTTTTTAATATTGAAATAAGCAACATCCAAAAAGGATGGAAAACTTCGATTATATATAATAATTCTTATATAATTTATAATTTAGACATTTATGTAATATGATATTGAGTCTAGTACCGGAGAAGGCAATGGCACCCCACTCCAGTACTTTTGCCTGGAAAATCCCATGGATGGAGGTACCTGGTAGGCTGCAGTCCATGGGGTCACTAGAGTCGGACACGACTGAGCGACCTCACTTTCACTTTTCACTTTCATGCATTGGAGAAGGAAATGGCAACCCACTCCCGTGTTCTTGCCTGGAGAATCCCAGGGACGGGGAAGCCTGGAGGGTTGCCATCTCTGGGATCGCACAGAGTTGGACACGACTGAAGTGACTTAACAGCTAAGTACTGTACACTCATTGGAGAAGGAAGTGGCAACTGACTTCAGTATTCTTGCTTGGAAAATGCCATGGACAGAGGAGCTGGTCAGCCTACAGTTCACTGGTCACAAAGAGTAAGACATGACTTAGCGCACGCACGTGCTCACACACACACACACACACACACACACACACACACACCGGACACTTACAGATATTTCCTCATTAGATGTTTGCAGCAAATGTATAAGATGAGCTTTTATCATTAGTTCATAAGTGAGGGAAATGAGCCTCAGTTATTAAATAACTTAGCCACAGCCTCAAAAAGAGTGAATGACATAACTAGTATCTAAATTGACTTTTATCTCACTCTAGTATTATTTCCACTGTATATGTATATGTGAGAGAGACACACATGGGGAAAGAATAGGATAACAGAAATGAGAAGCAAAAAATATAAACAATAGACAAAAACTCATTAGCTAACCAGCAGCAAACAACTGCTTGAAATATCAGTTATATCATTCTGTAGGTAAGCTGCATGTAACTATTAGCTTCTATAAAACGTGTTGTGTTTTGTTCACCCCAGAGAGAATAAATCAAAATAATGCCATTTATTTTCTTACTGAATGAATGTTAATATGTATGACAGTCATATGAGAAGAGTCAGGTGGCAGAAATGAGTAGGAGATTCTAATAGTATTAGAAAAAACCGAAAAGGCTCAGGGCAATCCTTTGCTTTACTTATTTATAATATCAGAACAAGATTTTATTTTTGAAAAATGAAAAATGGTCAGGGTCTGTATTCCATTATTGTGACTTGCTTAAGATGTAGGGAGTAAAAGGTTTTGGCTCAAAAATGTGTAGTTGATTAAATTCTAAAATAGAGTTTTATAAGATTTTGCAGTGGAGGGTGCTATATAAAGTGAGTTTGAATGCAGAATAAGATCTTATCCATTGTTTTATTTGGGTGATTCTATGTAAGTAATGCAGGATTCCCAGATGGCTCAGTCAGTAAAGAGTCTGCCTGCAATGAAGGAGACACATGTTCAATCCCTGTGTTGGGAAGATCCCCTGGAGAAGGAAATGACAACCCACACCAATATTCTTACCTGGAGAACTCCATGGACAGAGGTGCCTGGAGGATTATAGTCCATGGGGTCACAAAGAGTTGGACTCAACTGAGTGGCTAATACTTTCACTTTCCACTTCCATTTAAGTAAAGATCTGAAGCCTAAATATTTTCTAAATTTGATTTATGAAAAGGGACAGGGAGGAAGACATATCCAATCATCTAGACATTTGTCTAGGAAAAAAAAATGTACATATTTATTGACTAAAGGGGAAGTATTACTTACACTGAAAATTGCTTGAGCATATAACTGAATACTCCCCATGTTCCCATCTCATTTATTTCAAAGAAAGCAAATGTGCAGGTATATTACTGATGTGGAGCTATTTGTATCAAATTGGAAAACAATTATATTGCAAAAGTTATCAATTTTCTATGAAAGCAGGATATTTTCTAATAAAATATTGAATAGAAAACTAATTTATGACAGAACATGAGTTGCTTTGGTTATATACTGTGATAAACACAGGACCTAAGGATATGAAAAATCCAGCAAAATATGCCTCCCTAGGCATGAATAAAAAACTTTTAATTGTGATTGATTCATGCAAATTTTCTCTGTATTTATTCAAATTAGCTTTCATACTTGCAAAGAATTAAAAAATGTCCCTTTGATTCACTACATTAAAAATATAGCTTAGAAATGTCATGGGTAACATAATATCACTAAGATTTTTATAGGCATTTTATTCCCCCCTTTTTAAAAATTAAATCATATAAATATTAAGATTGAAACATGTTACCATGAATCCTAGTACTGAATTCTTAAAATTGACCTCAATACATAATACCTGTTAAGAGCTTAAAGAAAAACAACACAGTGTTGAGATTTACATTTCTGTGCTGACTGGGCTCTTGCTGGTTAAAGTTATGATCAGACCATGTGAGGTAAGACTCCATCTCTGAATTTAACAGCTCTGTAGTTACAGACACCTTATTTCACCTTGTTCTATCTCAATGGGTTCGTTGTTAGAACTGAATGAGATCACGTAGAGCACTTAGAAAATTACTTGGCATATCGTTAAGGTTTAACATATATTAGCTTTTATAGTCTTTTTACATATGGACATAGCCTTTCTTAAAGTTCACACCACTTTCAGACAAAATTGATAAATTATTTTGGTCAAATTCAAATAAAAAAGAGAAGAAAAGTTAAAAAAATAGTGAAAGGGAATAAATGTAATGGATAATAAATGACAAACATTGTGAAGGAAACTGTGTATTAAGTGAGTCACATTTAGTTTTCATAAGAAAACTTCTGAGATGAAGTTTTTCTTTAATTTCCATGATATATGAAGGCTTAATGAGTAAATACATTAGTCAAGGTGACACAACTAAGTATTGGTGACAAAATTTCACCTTCAGCAATAGAAGCAATGAGGCAATTATGAGGAAATGAGAATTAATAAAAAAACCAGAATTGAAAGAGACACATGTACCCCAATGTTCATCGCAGCACTGTTTATAATAACCAGGACATGGAAACAACCTAGATGTCCATCAGCAGATGAATGGATAAGAAAGCTGTGGTGCATATACACAATGGAGTATTACTCAGCTGTTAAAAAGAATTCATTTGAATCAGTTCTGATGAGATGGATGAAACTGGAGCCGATTATACAGAGTGAAGTAAGCCAGAAAGAAAAACACCAATACAGTATACTAACACATTTATATGGAATTTAGAAAGATGGCAATGACGACCCTGTATGCAAGACAGGAAAAAAGACACAGATGTGTATACCAGACTTTCGGACTCAGAGGGAGAGGGAGAGGGTGGGATGATTTGGGAGAATGGCATTCTAACATGTATACTATCATGTAAGAATTGAATCGCCAGTCTATGTCTGATGCAGGATACAGCATGCTTGGGGATGGAGCATGGGGATGACCCACAGAGATGTTATGGGGAGGGAGGTGGGAAGGGGGTTCATGTTTGGGAACGCATGTAAGAATTAGAGATTTTAAAATTTGAAAACTAAAAATATATATATATATATATATATACACTAATAAATCCGATTAAGCTTAAATATATATATATATATATATATATATATATATATATATATATATATATGAATATATGCAGAGAACATAATGAGAAATGCTGGACTGGATGAAGAACAAGCTGGAATCAAGATTTCTGGGAGAAATACCAATAACCTCAGATATGCAGATAACACCACCCTTATGGCAGAAAGTGAAGAGGAACTAAAGATCCTCTTGATGAAAGTGAAAGAGGATAATGGAAGAGTTGGCTTAAAACTCAACATTCAGAAAAATAAGATCATGGCATCTGTTCCCATCACTTCATTGCAAATAGATAGGGGAACAATGGAAACAGTGGCAGACTTTATCTTTGGGGGCTCCAAAATCACTGCAGATGGTGATTGCAGCCATGAAATGCAATCATGGCTTACTCCTTGGAAGGAAAGTTATGACCAACCTAGATAGCATATTCAAAAGCAGAGACATTAGTTTGCCAACAAAGGTCCATCTAGTCAAAGCTATGGTTTTTCCAGTAGTCGTGTATGGATGTGAGAGTTGGACTGTGAAGAAAGGTGAGTGCCGAAGAATTGATGCTTTTGAACTGTGGTGTTGGAGAAGACTCTTGAGAGTCCCTTGGACAGTAAGGAGATCCAACAAGTCTATCCTAAAATAAATCAGTCTTGAATATTCATTGGAAGGACTGATGCTAAAGCTGAAACTCCAATACTCTGGCCACATGATGTGTGAACTGACTCATTGGAAAAGACCCTGATGCTGGGAAAGATTGAAGGCGGGAGGAGAAGGAGACGATGGAGGATGAAATGGTTGGATGGCATCACAGACTCAATGGACATGAGTCTGAGTAAACTCTGGGTGTTGGTGATGAACAGGGAGGCCTGGTGTGCTGTAGTCCATTGGGTTTCAAAGAGTCGGACACGACTGAGTGACTGAACTGAACTGAATGGATGAATTTTTATTTATTAATCTTGACTTATAAAGCAGCAACACATGCTATATATTCAGTTCCCAGTAATATTAGTGTTTATTTCTTGACTCCTATATCAGTTTCTTTAACATTTCTTCCCTCACCCTGCAAACTTCCATTTACTTCTCATTTTCAGCTATCACCAAGAAATTCCACACATTCATTTAATAAGCTTCTATGTCAGACAACATAGGCACTAAAATGGAGTAATAAACGGAGTGGAATAATACTATATTTTGGCCTATATAGTTACTTTAGTATTTTGGATGATATACATTTCTGAACATATAGATGTTTTGTGGTCATATTGATGACACTTCAAACAAATATAGAGTATGTAGAGAAGATGATAATGATGATGATAAAGACTTCTGCCACTGCCGAGTGGAGGGTATGGAAATTATATCTATAAGTTTTAGTTATAACCCTGAGTAGAACTTGAAAAAAAAATTACTGATCTCATTTCTGTCCTTAGTCTATATATTCATTGATTCAAGTGCATTTTCTTCAAGGAAAGTAAAATGTTCTTTTACTTTAAGGTACAGAAGATCATGGTTCAAATAAAATGGGTATAAAGTAGAAATCAATAATACTCTGGGGCAAAAGGAATGTATAATTTTCTGACACAGTAAATGAAATGAAATTGAACTATAGAGGAACCTGTAAATATTTGCCAAACAGACTGCAATGACAACAATAACAACAGTTAACTTTTATTAAGAATTTTTCATGCTAGGCACTGTAATCATTTTACATGTATTATCTCACTAATTTTTTGTAGTCTATATATGAGTAAAAAGAGTTTTAGAACAGTTATTTGCATTATATTAAGTAGCTTTTCCATCATTGATTAAAAGTAACAGTGGCAGGAGACTGCCTCTATTTGAGAAATGCGTTACAGTGACAGAGACTGTAGCATTCTGAGAGAAACCAGATTAATTAGAATATGCAGGAAGAGTAAAGCTTTCATCTAGACATTTGATTAACAAGATATATAGGAGTCAGCAGTTTTCTTTTTCTTCAAGTGGATGGAAAACTAGTGTGGTTTGCAGAATAATGTCTTCCCAAAGATTTTCACTCTAATGCTTTCAATCTGTGAATATGTTACTTCCAGGACAAAAGGAACTTTGCATGTGTGGTTAAATTAAGAATTTTGAGGTAGGGAGATTATTCCAGATTATCCAGATGTAGTCATGTGTTCTTTTAACTGAAAAAGTGAGTTAAAATGATCAGAATCAGAGAGAAATTTGAAGATGCTACACTGTAAGTTTGTAGATGGAGAACAGGATCCATAGGTCAAGGAATATAAGTGGTTTCTAGAAGACAGAAAATGTAAGGAAATAGATTCCCCTATCCTAGGAATTCCAGAAGGTAAGGCAACCATGCTAAAACACTCATGTGAGCTCAATAAATCCAATCTTGGACATCTGCCCTCCAGAACTGTGAGATAATAAATGTATGTCCTTTCAAGACATTAAATGTGTGATTATTTATTATAACTAACAGTACTGTCTTTGTAAAGATTACAATATGAAATAATATTCAACATTTGAAGGGGCAGACTTTAGGGGCAAATACTAATGAGCAAATAATAGCCACAATTTAATTGAACATATACTATGTGCAAGAGAGTTATGCTAATATTAACTTACTGATGAATGTAAGTAGTTTCTAGAAGACAGAAAACGTAAGGAAATAGATTCTCCTCTCCTAGGCATTTCAGAAAGTAAAGCAACCATGCTAAAACATTGATGTGAACTCAATTTCATTTTTTAGAAACTAGAAGAGTTTCACGAACTTAAATGCATGTATATTCAAGGGACAGAGAGTACATGGTAAAACTGAGAAACATCAGAAGAGAAATTTAGAAGCATGATGTCATTTAGTTAAAGAATATTCATTATCCATTAAAAAAAAAAAAAAAGCTTTCAGTTACTACTACAACAATAAATGTGACCTATCCAAACAGGAAAGATTCCATGGCTAATAACTGATGAAAAACCTATACAGAATGCTCTATTATCAACTTGCCTGTGATACATATTAAATTATCAAAATATAAATGCAAAGTTTTAAAAATGTAATTGATCAAGGTCTTAATTAAATTTACTGGAATTTCTAGTAAAATGCTATCCTTTGTAGCAGTTCAAAATTTTAAATGTCTTTGAACTTAAAAGAAATAATACTTAATATTCTTGACTTATATTTATTACATCACAGTGGAATTTTTCTCTGGATTAGCTCTAAGCCAATAGTTTATATTAGGGAGGGTTCAATTTCTTCCGGGTTGGGAATAAAAATAGTTGTATAGCCTAAAAATATGTTAGCATATAGATTGATAGCTTTCATAAACAAGTGAGCCAAACTATTCTCTAAAGAATTATAGTCAACAAATTATTTTAGTCACATACATTCCCTCATGCCTCAGATGGTAAAAACATCTGTTGGCAATTCAGGAGACCCAGGTTCAATCTCTGGGTGGTGAAGATCCTCTTGAGAATGAAATGGCAACCCATTCCAGTACTCTTGCCTGGAAAATTCCATGGATGGAGGAGCCTCGTAGGCTACAGTTCATGGGGTCACAAAGAGTCGGACACGACTGAGTGACTTCACTTCACAGCTTCTTCACAAGTCTAGAAATATGCTTGAAAAGTCACAGAAGGATGTGGAATCAAAAATTTAAATCTTTTCTTTGTGGAAACACTACAAGAAAAAATTAAGGGATTTAGATCCCAACAGTTAGATAAGCAATGTTATGTTTAGTTGATAAAGTTGCTGCAGTATACACTGGAGGGAAATGCTTAAGAAAAGATGAATTACCAAGCTTTAATAATAGTGAAAGCAAGGGATACTGACAACTGTTACAGAAAGAGGATGCATGAAAGAAAAGAATGTCCTGAAATGTATGAGATGTGTGAAAGGAATACCTCCATGAATGTGGGGTTTGAGGTAGAATTAGAAATTAAAGGCTATGATAATAATGTGTGATTATGTGATTGGCAGGATTGTGTTAATGGTAATAAAAGTAGGGAAACCATCTATCATTTCAACATCATCAAGTTCACTGAATTCCAGTTTGCCATATTTAACTTGACACATAGCCTTGCTCATTTTTGTGAAATCTGTTTCTCATAATTTATATTTTGAGTTATGTTTCCTTCTCCAGAAAGGGTTCTTATTTGATTTCTAATTTTTACTTTAAACATATTACATTAAATATATATCAATATACATTCATTATATAAAATACTATATTAAGCAAATATAAGCATATACAATTGACAATAATATAATTGATATCCATGTACCCAACACCCAGCATTCACAGCCTTGACTTATATTCAATGTTATTTCACACTATCCCTAACGTTCCTTGCCTGTATTTTTTAAAGAAAATCCCAATATGGCATGTATCAGATATCATTTCCTCAGTGTGTTTCTTTGAAAGATAAATGTACTTTAAAAGTAAAACTCAATGACAAAATCATTCAGATGCCTATAAAATTAATAATAGTTATTTAATAGTATTTTCAGTCTCTAGTCAAGGTTATAGTTGCCTTACAAATATCATTTAAACAATTACAAATGTTTACTTGAAGCTAGATCCAGACACAGCTCATAGCTTGTGATGAATTACTGTGTCTTTGTTGGTTTTTAATCTCCAGACTCTGCTTCACATCTCTCTTTCACCATTCCAACTCTGACAATTAATTTGGAAAAGCAATCGAGGAAATTGCCCTTAAGTTTCCCACAGCCTAAAACTTTCTGATACCATTCTCTCACATCTGTTTTTCCTATAAACTGGTGGTTAAATCTAGAGACATGGGCAAACTTAGATTAGACTCTTTGACCAAATTACTTCTAAGGTTTGGGCTACTTCTTTCTGGAATTCTGCTGATGGCTTTCTCTTTCTTTTATAATACCAGAACCCATGAACCTCCATTTCACTTCTCACTGACGCTATGTGAAATCTGTTTTCAACTTTGCCTGGAGTATAGCTGTAACAACAATGCCAACTACATGTTGACCAGCCAAAATCTTTGTTAATATACCAGATCATTGTCTTGAATAACAGCCCTGAATATACAGCTGTATAACAGGCTATGCTTTGTATCACAGATGCATCACAAAATTACTACATCTAAAACTAAGTAATTAGTATTTCCTTGAAAACATGTTTCTTCTTATATACCTTATTTTAATAAGAATTTCATATATTAAGAATATGGTCTTTGGGACTATACACATTCTAATCCATGTTCTGTCAGTTCCTTTCTAAGCAAGTTTCATCAGTCAATTAAATAATGTAAAGCATTAATTTCAAAAATTGAGATACTTATAATTATATATATTTGAATGGTCACTGTTATCTCTATGTCCTTCTAAGTGATTTACAAGCATTTTATCAACTAAGTCTTACTTCAGCCTTTGGAAGAGGGTAAAATTACTCTGGCTTTACAGTTGAGGTAACCCAGGCACAATGAGGTTAAGTAAATTGTCCAGGCAGTCTGTTTTCAGAGTTTAAAGTCTTAGCCTACATCCCCTAATATTTTTGAAAAAATGAATAAATAACATGGGTAAAATACTTAACATCTGGCACAGAATACCTATATGTTAACTGGCATTGATATTTTATTATTATATTTAAAGTTTCCCAATAAGGCACAGAAGATCTTTTACAGAAAGAAAATAAAACCCTTTCCATTCTCTCCATGAAATTAAAAGACGCTTACTCCTTGGAAAAAAAGTTATGACCAATCTAGACAGCATATTCAAAAGCAGAGACATTACTTTGCCAACTAAGGTCCGTCTAGTCAAGGCTATGGTTTTTCCAGTGGTCATGTATGGATGTGAGAGTTGGACTGTGAAGAAGGCTGAGCGCCAAAGAATTGATGCTTTTGAACTGTGGTGTTGGGGAAGACTCTTGAGAGTCCCTTGCACTGCAAGGAGATCCAACCAGTCCATTCTGAAGGAGATCAGCCCTGGGATTTCTTTGGTAGGACTGATGCTAAAGCTGAAACTCCAGTACTTTGGCCACCTCATGTGAAGAGTTGACTCGTTGGAAAAGACTCTGATGCTGGGAGGGATTGGGGGCAGGAGGAGAAGGGGACGACCGGGGATGAGATGGCTGGATGGCATCACGAACTCGATGGACATGAGTCTGAGTGAAATCTGGGAGTTGGTGATGGACAGGGAGGCCTGGCGTGCTGCGATTCATGGGTTCACAAAGACTCGGACACGACTGAGCGAATGAACTGAACTGAGCCTCATGTTTATCTCTTCCTGCTCTTCACTGGTCCTTCTCTACTAAAATTTCTCAATGATATCTTGTGTGCCATGTACTCTAGAATGCCTCATTGATCACTCTTGTCATCTTGAAAGCATAATAGGTACTTTAAGACTGAGATCACAGGCTGAGCCCCTCTTTTACAAAAACAAGGCCCACTGCCAAGTTTGATGTTCATCCTTGACTATTTGCTGAGAATTTTATCAAAGACAACTTCAAAGCCAAGTTCCTAAAAGAGCACATCTCTTCTTTGTTTCTGTATTGTCCCATCCACTCACTCCATAACTGGACAAATTCTGACTGTGTGCTTACCAATTCTCTTTAGCAATCCTCCTCAAAGTCACACATAGTGCTCTACTTATTAAAGTTAAAGCTAATGGATACAATTAATTAAAAAAAAATTCAATAGCTAGCTAAACATATATAGAGATTTGTTTTTTCTGGTGACCTTCTTCTTCTGTAATTTACCCTGATGTGCCTCTTCAGTTTTTTCATATTATTCTCTATCAGTTCATTTTAAATTCCATTATGCTCTTTACTTTCCCTACATGGGAATGTTGCTATTCCCCAGCGTTTTGGCTTCAGATCTTTTCTATTTACGTCCTAAATGTTCTCCCCAATTATCTCTGATTTTTTACGATTTGTTTTTTAACATAATTGCATTTCAGGGAGGTAGAAATATCTACTGACAATTCTGAAACTTGGGATTGAAGCTTTAAAATGACATCAGAGATTTAGAGCAAAAAAAAAAAAAAAAAGACTCAAGTCTCAGAATTGATGGTTGAAACAATAGAAATATATGAGACAGTATTAAAGAGTTATCTCTTTTTTCCCTGATAGCAGAATGAGAGGCAGACATAGAGGCACAAATATAATCCCAACTATGTCCAGAGATGTCCCACTTGGGAGATCAGAAACAGAATGCATGCCAGGGATACACAGAAGAAATAGTTAGAGATGTAGAATAAATCTGTTTATCTATCATCATGCTATCCAAGGCAGAAAAGATTAAGGAGATAGTCACTAAAATCAAAGGGTGTAAAATTCAGCTGTAATGACTCCATTTAATTTTGGGGGTCCTTAGAGTCATCGGTAAGACCTATTTTTAAGTTTCCAAACTGTGGGTTGAAGATGCTTTACAAGGTAAGACAAAGAAATAATAGAAGAGAGTCTCATTTTCCTAAAATTTGTTTATAATTTATATAAATAATGCTTTATACACATATAATAATTTCATATATATTCATTTTTAGACACATATATACATAGGTACATTCACATGCAGGTTTTAGTAACTGAGAAACTGTTGAATATAAACTAATTTCCTCAGTGTAGAATACTCCTCTCTATGGTCCAATAATCTCTTCTGTCTTCACTACTAATCCCTATTCATATTTCAAAACTCAATTTAAGTGTGATTTCCTGTTGGTCCAATTGTTCCCATTTTCAACATTTCTTCTTATAAACTCTTACCTTTGCAATTACCTAGTACATTCATTTAATCAATATTCATTTCCATGCTCTGCACACTGACACTAGCTTACTCTGGGATAAAGTAGTGATCCAGGTAAACAATGTCCCTATGCTTATGAAGTTTAATGTCTAGTAAAGTTGACTCTCCTTATACTTCCTGTGAAAAGTAGTAAGAGGCCCAGAGTTTTACTTAGGCTCATAAATTGAAAAACTTATTTACTTTGAAAAGAGGGGAAAAAAGATAGGGGATTATTTCATGATGTAAAATTTCTCCAATAATTCAACTACTTCCAAGAAAGAATGGAAAGGTGTCTATGGGCTTGAAATTACAGTATATAACTTATAATTCAAGTTATAATGTTAAATTGTAATGTTGAGCTTTGTTCAGCGTCCCCTTCCCATATCCCTCCATATGGTATCTTTATTTATTTATTTGATAAAATTTGCTTCTGTACAATAGATCAGCTAAAAGAACACGAGGAGATTATGGAGAGATTGTCTCAATCTCATTCTGAATTTTACTTAATAGTATTTTTACATTTCACTCTATGAGTCATTATGTTTCCATGACTTTATAGTACAGCTTGGAATAGCCCTCAGATCAAATTATTTGAAGATTAAGAAAGAAAGGAGGAAAAAAGAAAACCATTGCAGCGCATTCATATGAATCAATCCAGTAGCCAATTTTGAACTAAGGTTTGCTGGGTTCAAGGCTGCTTTATGATATTCAGATGCAGATGTCCTCAGCATGAGATCTGGGCTTGCTATGACTTTCACCAAAAAGCTAATGACTTTAAAAGATGAGAATGGTTATATTTTAGAGAGATTTCTGAGTCCTTTGCCAACTACTGAACCAGAACCGTTTAAAAATACAGTACCAGAAAGACTTTTCAGAGAGCTGTCAGATTGTAACACTGCAGAGTTACATAATCATTGCATTCTCTAATGGATGCCAGGAAAGAATAGCTGGGAATTAATGAGTGGATCCAATTGTTTAGTTTCTCTGGTTGTGAGTATCTCTGCCAAGTTTAGGCTATGCCATTCCTATCCATTCATCAGGAAAATAAGACTTCTCTACGTTTTATCTATCATATGCTCATTTGAACATCTTTTTTGTACTACAGTGTTGTAAACAAAAGTATTTCTCTCAGTTTATCTCTTAGTACTCTTACTTCCATCCAATTTTGTGTAATCGTTGTTTCCCAAGCATGCCGCCTGCACACCTGCTTCCTTTGTTTTGTCATGCTATTTTACTCTTTGGAACACTTTTATACATGGTTTCTGAATATTTTTTTCCAGTAGTACCTAGCCTCCATGGTCCAGCTCAAGCGCCTCTACTAAATACTTTATGGTACTGTCTTCCTACATTTCTTCTAAAAAACAATAGATATGTAATTGTAGATAGATAACTTCTATATGTGTGTATATATTTCTTTCTGACATTGCCATTGAACAGTTGTAAAAAAAAACACCACTATGGATGGATGCTTACTCAGTCCTGTCCAACTCTTTTTGCAATATAGAATATTAAATCTGTGTATATTAAACACGTGTGAGTTTCAGATATAAGATTTAACATAAAAAATATAAACAGGGTATAAAAAGTGCTATAATCATTCAAAGATAGATTTTACTTCAGTCTGAATCATATGGCATAATAAATAGCAAACAGTAGCTTAAATAGATAATTAAATTTATGCTTATTTTTGTTCTATTAATTTAATTATTTTCTTCCTGATAGAAGGGGGCAAAGTACTATATACTTTTTATCTCTGGTGACTCAGCAGGAAGAATCCACCTCCCAATGCAGGCAATGTGGGTTCAATCCCTGGGTCAGGAAGATCCCCTGGAGAAAGCAATAGAAATCTACTCCAGTATTCTTGCCAGGAAAATCCCACCAACAGAAGAATCTGGTTTACTACAGTTCATGGGGTCAGACATGAAAGTTTTCTACAGATTCAATCGAAGCTTATTGTTGTTATTCAGTCATTCAGTTATGTCCAACTCTTTGCAACACCATGGACTGCAGCAGGCCAGGTCTCCCTGTCCCTCACCATCTTCCAGAGTTTGCCCAAGTTCACATTCATTGCATCAGTGATGCCATCCAGCCATCTCATCCTCTGACACCCTCTTCTTCTGCCCTCAGTCTTTCTCAGTATCAGGAACTTTTCCATTGAGTCATCTGTTTGCCTCAGATAACCAAAATACTGGAGCTTCAGCTTCAGCATCTGTCCTTTCAATGAATACTCAGGGTTGATCTCCCTTAAGATTGACTGGTTTGACAGAGATGCTATGGGGAGGGAGGTGGGAGGGGGGTTCATGTTTGGGAACACATGTAAGAATTAAAGATTTTAAAATTAAAAAAAAAAAAAGATTGACTGGTTTGATCTCCTTGCTGTCCAGGGGACTTTCAGGAGTCTTCTCCAGCACCACAGTTTGAAGGCATCAATTCTTTGGCGTTCTGCCTTTACAGTCCAGCTCTCACAACTGTGCATGATCACTGGGAAGACCACAGCTTTGACTATATGGACCTTTGTTGGCAGAGTGATATCTCTGTTTTTCAACACACTGTCTACGTTTGTCATCACTTTCTTGCCAAGAAGCAATTGTCTTCTGATTTCATGGCTGCAGTCACCATCCACAGAGATTTTGGACCCTAGGAAGAGGAAATCTGTCACTACTTCCACCTTTTCCTTTCATTTGCCTTGCAGTAATGGGGCCAGATGCCATGACCTTAGTTTTTTTTTAATATTTAGTCTTAAGATAGCTCTTTCACTCTCCTCCTTCACACTCATCAAGAGACTCTAATTCTTCTTTGCTTTCTGCCATCAGAGTAGTATCATCTGCATATCTGAGGTTGTTGATGTTTTTCCCTCCTATCTTGATTCTGGTTTGTAACTCATCCAGCCCAGCATTTCTCATGATGTGCTTGGCTGGCCTATAGGTTCAACAAACAATATGACAAGCAGACAGCCCTGTCTTACTCCTTTTTTGATTTTGAATCAATCATTTGTTCCATACAGGGTTCTAACTGTTGCTTCTTGACCCCCATAAGGTTTCTCAGGAGACAGATATGATGGTCTGGTATTCTCATCTCTCTAAGAGCTTTCAACAGTTTGTCATGGTACACATAGTCACATCCTTAAGCATATTGAAGAAACAGAGGTATATGTTTTTCTGAAATCCCCTTGCTTTCTCTATAATCCAGAGAATGTTGGCATTGGATCATTAGTTCCCCTTCATGGTTCACTGCTTTGTCCTGGCAAATGGGCTTGAATAGCTCAATGAAGCTATGAGCCATGTCATGTAGGGCCATGTCATGTAGGGCCACCTACGAAAAAGGGTCATAGCAGAGAGTTCTGACAACATGTGATCCACTGGAGGAGGGAAGGGAAAACCACCCCAGTATACTTGTCATGAAGACCTCATGAATTGTATAAAAGGCCAAAGCTTATTATATCCCTACTATGAACAAAGCACTATTCTGGGCTAATTCATAGACATTATTTTATTTTTACCTTTACGCAATTAATAAATTGTTGATTATAATAAAGATCAGCACAATTGATTAATTTTATATTGCTTTTCATATTCCAATAGAGAGTCTCAGTTTGATGTTGCCATTTAGTGTATTTTTTCATTTGGATTAATATTTATTTTATAAGGAGATATATAACATTAAATATATTATCCTTAGTAAGACAAAATTTCAAGGTTGCTATTACATTAAATTGGTTTGTTATCAAATATTTAAAATATTGTTTACCTATTTGAGCAAATATATTGAACTCAGACTGTGAGTCACAGAACTGAGTAGCAATAAAATTCTGAAGTAAAGACAAAATCACAAAATTTGTATAAAAAACTTTAGAGAAGTTTGTGGAAAATTATCAACATGAATTTAGATCCAAAATAGACTTTAGCCATTCCTTTCCTATCCACTATACAATTTATTTTCAGTGGAAAAGAAAAAAGTAGATACAGTCAAATTCTAAATTAGCAGACACTTGGTCCTGTTGGCCACATCCATAACACTTGGTTCACTCCAAAATGTCCTTAATATTTGGCCATATTGATCATGGCATCCGGTCCCATCACTTGATGGGATATACATGGGGAAACAGTGGAAACAGTGTCAGACTTTATTTTTGGGGGCTCCAAAATCACTGCAGATGGTGATTGCAGCCATGAAATTAAAAGACGTTTACTCCTTGGAAGAAAAGTTATGACCAACCTAGATAGTATATTCAAAAGCAGAGACATTACTTTGCCAACTAAGGTCCATCTAGTCAAGGCTATGGTTTTTCCTGTGGTCATGTATGGATATGAGAGTTGGACTGTGAAGAAGGCTGAGCGCTGAAGAATTGATGCTTTTGAACTGTGGTGTTGGAGAAGACTCTTGAGAGTCCCTTGCACTGCAAGGAGATCCAACCAGCCCATTCTGAAGGAGATCAGCCCTGGGATTTCTTTGGAAGAAATGATGCTAAGGCTGAAACTCCAGTTTTTGACCACCTCATGAGAAGAGTTGACTCGTTGGAAAAGACTCTGATGCTGGGAGGGATTGGGGGCAGGAGGAGAAGGGGATGACAGAGGATGAGAGGGCTGGATGGCATCACGGACTCGATGGACGTGAGTCTGAGTGAATTCCGGGAGATGGAGATGGACATGGAGGCCTGGCGTGTGGCAGTTCATGGGGTCTCAAAAAGTCGGACACGACTGAGCGACGGAACTGAACTGAACTGAACTGATCCTGTCCAAAATGTCCATAGAGACATTCGGTCCACACCAAAAGTTCCTTGAAATTGAGTCCTGTCAGAAATCACGTGGCATGGAACAAACGTGCTCATAGGTATTTTATTTATTTCCTTAGTTTTTTTTAATGTGGGCTATTTTACAATTCTTTATTGAATTTATTTCAATATTGCCTCTGTTTTTATGTTTTAGTTTCTTTGGCCAAGAAGCATGTGGGATATTAATGCCCTGACCAGTGTTCGAACCTGAACCTCCTACATTGGAAGATGAAGTCTTAACAACTAAACAGCCAGGGAAGCTAATCATGGACATTTTAGATAGGACCAAATTTCAAGGAGTTTTTGTTGTAATCCAAATGTCTTATTAACATTTTTGACAGAACCAAATGTCCCTCAAGGCAAATTTTTTAAAAATAGAATAGGAATTTTAACAGTTTATTCCACAAAGACTTTCACATTTTCACTTTCACTCTCTACTTTCTCTCGTAGTGAGCACTTTATGATTAACTGTGCATTATTGCCTTATGTTTTTTGCAAACATATTAAATCTGACTAAAACATTATATTCTCAATATTTTCATATACAGATCACTAACACTTTCATTTTCTCCTTCAGCCTTTGTACTGAAAATGATAAACTACTTTTCTATTCATATAGGGAGTTTTATATCTTTTGTAACATATATGTGTATTCATTAACTATTGGGCTACTCTAATGTGTTTTAAACAATAATACATGTAATAATATCCTTTAAAATTAACTCCTGTCAAAAATTCTTCACAGAAAAATATGCACATTTTTGAGTATATGTGTCACATAATGAATTCAGAAGAAGAATCAAGACAAAAATGGACTTGAATTTTAAAATTGCTAATTAATCCAACTAAAATGCCTAATCACACTAAGTTTCTCAATTTCTATTAGAATGGTTCTGCATTGTTTTAAACTTTAATCACTTAATTTTAGATTATTAAAACTTCCCAAGTTTCTTTCATATTAGGATGTATAACTTGTTAAAAATTTTATAACTCAATAATGACTTAAGTATTAGTGTGAATAATTGTAATATGATGACTATTATAAAATCTAAAGTTACAGCTACAAATTGTAGTACATAGTTAGTTCTAAACAAGAAGAAAATTCTTGAAGCATGTTTGGTTTAAAATTTATTTTTCTGAAATATTTTTACTTCCTAGAAGTTATATGCCATAAAATATCTTACAGGAAAATAAATTTTATTGGCTCTCATCAGTAATAGAAAATTTTTGACTTTTTGAGTGACCCAGTTACTAAAGATAAAAATATTAAGTATCTCTTCTTTTTTACTGTGAGACAGTAGTGTTCTAATTCATTTATTTATTTCAGAAAACCCCACTGCTACATTTTGGAGCCCCTAGTAATCTGATCATATAGTCCAGATGATTGTGATCAGGAAGATCTGAAGACCCTACTGCCTCAACCAGCTATCACTATTCTGTTTTTATCAATAATCATACCATGGATTATTAATACTTTCAGTAGTCTATCTCAGTGAGAATTCACACATCTTCAAAACTAATAACCAAAATCCGGAGAGTTATCTAACATAGATAAGTATTTATATAAACTTAAATGCCACATTAAGGTATGTTTTCTTTAATCTTTGGAAAGTTGTCAAATATTTATGCTCACTGTAGCTAATGACTCATATAGAATTTTATTTTATATGAAATTGATTCTAATCTTAACTAAATTTATATCCATAGAAATGTGTGCATAACAGAGCTTGCAGCAAAATCTGATGATGATAGTCCAAGACAGTCCTTCTAACATCTGTAAAATGTTGACATAACTAAAAAGCCTCTTTATGAAAGTGAAAGAAAGGGTGAAAAAGTTGGCTTAAAATTTAACATTCAGAAAACGAAGATCATGGCATCTGGTCCCAACACTTCATGGGAAATACATGGGGAAAGGGTGGAAACAGTGTCAGACTTTATTTTTGGGGGCTCCAAAATCACTGCAGATGGTGATTGCAGCCATGAAATTAAAAGATGCTTACTCCTTGTCACAGGCAGCTGTGGCCAGAGCACTAAGTGCGGCCAAAAGGAGCTACACCACGTCCGAGGCCAGGGACGGTGGCTGGTAGGAGCAACCCCACATCCAAGGCGGTGCAGGAGGACCTAGAGGAGCCATCCCATGTTAAGGTCAGGAAGGGTGGCAGTGAGGAGATACCTCTCATCCAAGGTAAGGAGCAGCGGCTGCGCTTTCTGGAGCAACCACGAAGAGATACTCCACGCCCAAGGTAAGAGAAACCCAAGTAAGATGGTAGGTGTTGCAAGAGGGCATCAGAGGGCAGACACATTGAAACCATACTCACAGAAAACTAGTCAATCCAATCACACCAGGACCACAGCCTTGTCTAACTCAATGAAACTAAGCCATGCTCGCGGGGCAACCCAGGGCAGGTGGGTCATGGTGGAGAAGTCTGACAGAATGTGGTCCACTGGAGAAGGGAATGGCAAACCACATCAGTATTCTTGCCTTGAGAACCGCATGAACAGAAAGAAAAGGCAAAATGATAGGATACTGAAATAGGAACTCCCCAAGTCAGTAGGAGCCCAATATGCTACTGGAGATCAGTGGAGAAATGACTCCAGAAAGAATGAAGGGATGGAGCCAAAGCAAACACAATGCCCAGTTGTGGATGTGACTGGTGATAGAAGCAAGGCCCAGTGCTGTAAAGAGCAACATTGCATAGGAACCTGGAATGTCAGGTCCATGAATCGAGGTAAATTGGAAGTGGTCAAACAAGAGATGGTAAGAGTGAATGTCAACATTCTAGGAATCAGCAAACTAAAATGGACTGGAAGGGGTGAATTTAACTCAGATGACCATTATATCTACTACTGCAGGCAGGAATCCCTCAGAAGAAATGGAGTAGCCATCATGGTCAACAAGAGTCCAAAATGCAGTACTTGGATGCAATCTCAAAAATGACAGAATGATCTCTCTTCATCTCCAAGGCAAACCATTCAATATCACAGTAATCCAAGTCGATGCCCCAACCAGTAATGCTGAAGAAGCTGAAGTTGAATGGTTCTATGAAGATCTACAAGACCTTTTAGAACTAACACCTAAAAAAGATGTCCCTTTCATTATATGGGACTGGAATGCAAAAGTAGGATGTCAAGAAACACCTGGAGTAACAGCAAATTGGCCTTGGAATGCGGAATGAAGCAGGGCAAAGACTAACAGAGTTTTGCCAAGAAAATGCACTGGTCATAGCAAACACCCTCTTCCAACAACACAAGAGAAGACTCTACACATGGACATCAGCAGACGGTCAACACCAAAATCAGATTGATTATATTCTTTGCAGCCAAAGATGGAGAAGCTTTATGCAGTCAACAAAACAAGATCAGGAGCTGACTGTGGCTCAGGTCATTAACTCCTTATTACAAAATTCAGACTTAAATTGAAGAAAGTAGGGAAAACCACTAGATCATTCAGGTATGACCTATATCAAATCCCTTATGATTATACAGTAGAAGTGGGAATTAGATTTAAGGGCCTAGATCTGATAGATAGAGTGCCTGATGAACTATGGAATGAGGTTCATGACATTGTACAGGAGACAGGGATCAAGACCATCCCCATGGAAAAGAAATGCGAAAAAGCAAAATGGCTGTCTGGCGAGGCCTTACAAATAGCTGTGAAAAGAAGAGAAGCGAAAAGTGAAGGAGAAAAGGAAAGATATAAGCATCTGAATGCAGAGTACCAAAGAATAGCAAGGAGAGATAAGAAAGCCTTCTTCAGCCGTCAGTGCAAAGAAATAGAGGAAAACAACAGAATGGGAAAGACTAGAGAACTCTTCAAGAAAATTAGAGATACCAAGGGAATATTTCATGCAAAGATGGGCTCGATAAAGGACAGAAATGGTATGGACCTAACAGAAACAGAAGATATTTTGAAGAGGTGGAAAGAATACACAGAAGAACTGTACAAAAAAGAGCTTCACAACCCTGATAATCACGATGGTGTGATCACTCACCTAGAGCCAGACATCCTGGAATGTGAGGTCAAGTGGGCCTTAGAAAGCATCACTATGAACAAAGCTAGTGGAGGTGATGGAATTCCAGTAGAGCTATTTCAAATTCTGAAAGATGATGCTGTCAAAGTGCTGCACTCAGTATGCCAGCATGTTTGGAAAACTCAGCAATGGCCTCAGGACTGGAAAAGGTCAGTTTTCATTCCAATCCCAAAGAAAGGCAATGCCAAAGAATGCTCAAACTACCACACAATT
Organism: Capricornis sumatraensis; assembly: GCF_032405125.1. Taxonomy (NCBI): domain Eukaryota; kingdom Metazoa; phylum Chordata; class Mammalia; order Artiodactyla; family Bovidae; genus Capricornis; species Capricornis sumatraensis. The sequence goes on from NC_091079.1 coordinate 69,140,060, forward strand.
GCACTCATCTCACTGCTAGTAAAGTAATGCTCAAAATTCTCCCAACCAGGCTTCAGCAATACGTGAACTTTGAAGTTCCTGATGTTCAAACTGGTTTTAGAAAAGGCAGAGGAACCAGAGAATGAATTGCCAACATCTGCTGAATCATCAAAAAAGCAAGAGAGTTCCAGAAAACATCTATTTCTGCTTTATTGACTATGCCAAAGCCTTTGACTGTGTGGATCACAATAAACTGTGGAAAATTCTGAAAGAGATGGGAATACCATACCACCTGACCTACCTGTTGAGAAATCTGTATGCAGGTCAGGAAGCAACAGGTAGAACTGGACATGGAACAACAGACTGGTTCCAAATAGGGAAAGGAGTACGTCAAGGCTGTATGTTGTCACCCTGCTTATTTAACTTCTATGCAGGGTACATCATGAGAAACGCTGGGCTGGATGAAACACAGGCTGGAATCAAGATTTCCAGGAGAAATATCAATAACCTCAGATATGCAGATGACACCACCCTTATGGCAGAAAGTGAAGAGGAACTAAAAAACCTCTTGATGAAAGTGAAAGAGGAGAGCGAAAAAGTTGGTTTAAAGATCAACATTCAGAAAACGAAGATCATGGCATCCGGTTCCATCACTTCATGGGAAAAAGATGGGGAAACAGTGGAAACAGTGTCAGACTTTATTTTTTTGGGCTCCAAAATCACTGCAGATGGTGATTGCAGCCATGAAATTAAAAGATGCTTACTCCTTGGAAGGAAAGCTATGATCAACCTTGATAGCATATTCAAAAGCAGAGATATTACTTTGCCGACTAAGGTCCGTCTAGTCAAGGCTATGGTTTTTCCAGTAGTCATATATGGATGTGAGAGTTGGACTGTGCGCTGAAGAATTGATGCTTTTGAACTGTAGTGTTGGAGAAGACTCTTGAGAGTCCCTTGCACTGCAAGGAGATCCAACCTGTCCATTCTTAAAGAGATCAGCTCTGGGATTTCTTTGGAAGGAATGATGCTAAAGCTGAAACTCAGGACTTTGGCCACCTCATGTGAAGAGTTGACTCATTGGAAAAGATTGATGCTGGGAGGGATTGGGGGCAGGAGGAGAAGGGGACGACAGAGGATGAGATGGCTGGATGGCATCACTGACTCAATGTACGTGAGTCTGAGTGAACTCCGGGGGTTGATGATAGACAGGGAGGCCTGGCATGCTGGGATTCATGAAGTCGCAAAGAGTAGAACTGAGCAACTGAACTGAACTGAACTACTCCTTGGAAGAAAAACTCTGTCCAACCTAGATAGCATATTGAAAAGCAGAGACATTACTTTGCCAACAAAGGTCCATCTAGTCAAGGCTATGGTTTTTCCAGTGGTCATGTATGGACTTGAGAGTTGGACTGTGAAGAAAGCTGAGCACCGAAGAACTGATGCATTTGAACTGTGTCGTTGGAGAAGACTTGCAAGTTTCTTGGACTGCAGGGAGATCCAACCAGTCCATTTTAAAGGAGATCAGTCCTGGTTGTTCTTTGGTGGGAATGCTGCTAAAGCTGAAGCTCCAGTACTTTGGCCACCTCATGCGAAGAGTTGACTCATTGGAAAAGACTTTGATGCTGGGAGAGATTGGGGACAGGAGGAAAAGGGGACGACAGAGGATGAGATGGCTGGATGGCATCACTGACTCGATGGACATGAGTTTGAGTGAACTCCTGGAGTTGGTGATGGACAGAGAGGCCTGGCATGCTGTGATTCCAGGGATTGCAAAGAGTCGGACACGACTGAGTGACTGAACTGAACTGAAATGAAACCGGATACATTTAGGAATATTTTTGTAGTAGTGTAGGACAGGCGGAGCTTACTTATAAGTAATCCGATGGACAGAGGAGCCTGGGAGGCTGCAATCCATGGGGTCGCTAAGAGTTGGACACACCTGAGGGACTTCACTTTGACTTTTCACTTTCATGCATTGGAGAAGGAAATGACAACCCACTCAAGTGTTCTTGCCTGCAGAATCCCAGGGATGGAGGAGCGTGGTGGGCTGCTGTCTATGTGGTTGCAGAGTTGGACACGACTGAAGCGACTTAGCAGCAGCAGCAGCAAAGACACATTGACCAAGGATTCTGGCTAGCTAGGAATGAAATCATCAATATATTTGCACATTTTAACATAACTGTGATATACCTGTAAACTACCAGATACTGTCTGGGAAACTCTGGTTTAAGATCTTGAACATCAGTATTCATGGCATTCAATATAAACTCAAGTCTATTGATCATGTTAGAGAAGCTCTGCTTTGTTTTTCTGTTTAATCCTTATATACAAGCACTATTTAATAGAACTTATGGTTTATTTGGGTTCAAACAAAAGTAGATCATTGAGACAGGATTAATACGCAAATTCAGGAGTAATTTCAGAAAAAAACTCATGGAGAGTGGCAGGGTAAAACGAGAAAGATGCCAATGGGGGATTATTTCAAATAAGTGTCTACTCTGAGAACTGGGTCCTTATCCCAGTGGGGAGTGATTGGAAATGGTATGGAGCACACATCCAAAGGTAAAAGAGCTAAAAAATTTCTAAGTTATCTGCTCTGTCATTGGGTGAGGACAGCTCGGGGGGATAGGAATGCTCATTTGTATTCCTGCTATGTGAGGGGCAAAGTTGGCCCTGGAAGCCAGGGGAAAGCCTCAGGTAAGGGGAGGTACAGGTGACATTAAGAAATCCAGCAGCATGTATTAGAGTGCTCAACCTTAGGAGATGTGGACAGGGCATACCTAGGATCTCCTGTTTTTTTCAGTTAGACCTTCTGCAACATTTTGTCATTTTCCAGTCTAAGAATAAGGCAATACATTTTATGCTCCTAAATCAGGAATCAGAAAAATACTGTGGATAGATGAGATTCAAGTTTTAAGAAATTAATTCAAAGCTATAAAATATGGGAAATTAAGATATCCAAATTAAATGCTACAATTGATGACTCAACAATTATTTTTCATTTTAAAGCTTCTTCTTCCAAGGAAGGTCCATGCCAGTCAAACAGCCAGGCAATCCCCAGGAACTTCCTGATTTAAGTCAGGAGTATGGAATTTTCCTTTGTATTTAATTTATTTTACATTTTTATTTTAAAACATACTTGAATTAAAATACAGGGAACCAAAAATGAATGTATTGATGAAATAGATAAATGTATTAAATAATGAACAATATCTATGTATTTGGCATGTTTTTTAATGTTTTAAACAGATTTACTTTAAGTTTAATTGGGAAATCTATATTGGATGGTCTAACTGTATCATTTAAAACCACATAATAGGATGAGTATATATAACATATATATCCATTATTTTAAATTATATGAATAAAATATGAAATATTAAATGGAGCATCCCATCTAGGTTCCTTAGTTTTATTTATTTTTGAAATAGTACTAAGTTTTCTTATATTACTCTTTATTTGGAAAATTCTTTAGAATTGGTTTTATTTCCTAAAAATTATCTGCTGGTAAGTACATTTACAGTTAATTCAAATTTTAGTTTTATTTTAGTATGCTAGAGTGTAATGAGAAACACACAATGTTTAAGAAAAATTAGACAGTGTCAATGAAATCATTATCTTCCTCGGTGACCTTGAGAGTATCCTAAATTACCCTTCTTGATGGTGAATGTCAACAGGTATAAAAGTAATAATTGTGCCTGATGGTCCATTTCTAGAGTAGCTTCAGTGAGAATACCCAATAAGGTTCTAAGATCTTTTTACTACTCCAAGTGAAATCAATAAACAAATTAATCCTTTTCTTTGCATCCTCACTCATTTTCAGAATTAGGCTACACTTGAAAAAATGTTTACCCATGCAAAGTATGGGTTTAAAAAATAACATTTGAAACTGTTGAATATACTGCCTTGTATGTATTAGATACTTCACAAATATATTTTCCTTTCTGTTTCATTCCTCCTACTAATGAGTAAAGAGATCTTAATGGATTATGTATATAACATATCTCTGAGAAAGAATATGATTATCCACACCATGTGTTATATAAACTCCCTGTAGACTCTGACTATTAAGTGTTAGATGTTCATAACTCTCTGTGGAACCTGTTAGTGAATTTAGCTGGAATTGACATACAAGTTAGAAATAAAAGACATACAGGGAATGTTTTATATCATTTCTGTTTTTCTTATTTTTATAATCATGTACAGCTGTTTTTTTAAATGTGATATATTGTTTAATTCTAAATTGATGCATCATTTAGGATCCATGCAGGAAACACACTGTTATTCACTCAGGCGTGTCTGACTCTTTGCGACCCATGGACTGCAGACGTGGATGGACCTAGAGATTATCATACCGAGTGAATTAACTCAGACACAGAAGGACAAATATCACATGATATCATTTATATGCAGAATCTAAAAAAGAAGAGAGGGTACAAATGAACTTATTTACAAAACAGAAGTAGAATCATGGCTATAGAATACAAACTCATCGTTACCAGGAGATAAGTGAAGTGAAAGTCGTTCAGTTGTGTCCAACTCTTTGTGACCCCATGGACCATAGACCATCAAGCTTCTCTGTCCATGGAATTCTCCAGGAAAGAATCCTGGAGTGGTAGCCATTCCCTTCTCCAGGGGATCTGCCTGACCCCGGGACTGAACCAAAGTCTTCTTCACTGCAGGCATATTCTTCATCATCTGAGCCACGAGGGAAGAAAATTCACAGTCAAAAATAGAGACTGAGAAAAATGTACTAAACTATAGTCTTGTAAATGTGTTCAGTTCAGTTCAGTGTAGTCCCTCAGTCATGTCCGACTCTTTGCGACCCCATGAATCGCAGCATGCCAGGCCTCCCTGTCCATCACCAACTCCCGGAGTTCACTCAGACTCACGTCCATCGAGTCCATGATGCCATCCAGCCATCTCATCCTCTGTTGTCCTCTTCTCCTCCTGCCCCCAATCCCTCCCAGCATCAAAGTCTTTTCCAATGAGTCAACTCTTCCCGTGAGGTGGCCAAAGTACTGGAGTTTTAGCTTTAGCATCATTCCTTCCAAAGAAATCCCAGGGTTGATCTCCTTCAGAATGGACAGGTTGGATCTCTTTGCAGTGCAAGGGACTCTCAAGAGTCTTCTCCAACACCACAGTTCAAAAGCATCAATTCTTTGGCACTCAGCCTTTTTCACAGTCCAACTCTCACATCCATACATGACTACTGGAAAAACCATAGCCTTGACTAGATGGACCTTAGTTGGCAAAGTAATATCTCTGCTTTTGAATATGCTGTCTAGGTTGGTCATAACTTTTCTTCCAAGGAGTAAGTGTCTTTTAATTTCATGGCTGCAATCACCATCTGCAGTGATTTTGGAGCCCCCAAAAATAAAGTCTGACACTGTTTCCACTGTTTCCCCATCTTTTTCCCATGAAGTGATGGGACCAGATGCCATGATCTTCATTTTCTGAATTTTGATCTTTAAACCAACTTGTTCGCTCTCCTCTTTCACATTCATCAAAAGGCTTTTTAGTTCCTCTTCACTCTCTGCCATAAGGGTGGTGTCATCTGCATATCTGAGGTTATGGATATTTCTCCTGGCAATCTTGATTCCAGCTTGTGCTTCTTCCAGCCCAGCGTTTCTCATGATATACTCTGCATAGAAGTTAAATAAGCAGGGTGACAATATACAGCCTTGACGCACTCCTTTCCCTATTTGGAACCAGTCTGTTGTTCCATGTCCAGTTCTACCTGTTGCTTCCTGACCTGCATACAGATTTCTCAACAGGCAGGTCAGGTGGTCTGGTATTCCCATCTCTTTCAGAATTTTCCACAGTTTATTGTGACCCACACAGTCAAAGGCTTTGACATAGTTAATAAAGCAGAAATAGATGTTTTTTCTGGAACTCTCTTGCTTTTTTGATGATCCAGAAGATGTTGGCAATTTGATCTCTGGTTCCTCTGCCTTTTCTAAAACCAGCTTGAACATCTGGAAGTTCACAGTTCACGTATTGCTGAAGCCTGGTTGGGAGAATTTTGAGCATTACTTTACTAGCATGTGAGATGAGTGCAATCGTGTGGTAGTTTGAGCATTCTTTGGCATTGCCTTTCTTTGGGATTGGAATGAAAACTGACCTTTTCCAGTCCTGTGGCATCTGCTGAGTTTTCCAAATTTGTTGGCATATTGAGTGCAGCACTTTGACAGCATCATCTTTCAGAATTTGAAATAGCTCTACTGGAATTCCATCACCTCCACTAGCTTTGTTCGTAGTGATGCTTTCTAAGGCCCACTTGACTTCACATTCCAGGATGTCTGGCTCTAGGTGAGTGATCACACCATCATGATTATCCGGGTCGTGAAGCTCTTTTTTGTACAGTTCTGTGTATTCTTGCCACCTCTTCTTAATATCTTCTGCTTCTATAAATATGTAGGCAGGGTTAATGAAATTACTAACCAGGGTTCAATACCCCATATCTAGTCACAACTGAGAGGCATTAACACTACTATGCCAGAATTTACAAGAAAAGGGTGGTTACTAGTAGCTGGGAAAAGCCATTTGAAGAAGGTAATCTAGTAAGACCTGTTACCTCTTTTGTTAATGGACTTTTAGGTTTCTTCCCTAATAAAGAAGATGTGATACATATATTGTAATAGAATATTACTCACCTCTGAGAAGGAGTGAAATTGAATCATTTGTGCAGAGATAGATAGACCTAGGGACTGTCACTCTGACTGACAGGGTGAAGTAAGTCAGAAAGAGAAAAAATATATCATATATTAAGACGTACATGTGGACTCTAGAGACATGGTATACATGATCTTATTAGTGAAACAGAAATAGAGACACAGACATATACAACAAATAAATGGACACCAAGACAAGGAAAGGCAGAGATGGGATGAATTGGGATATGGGGGTTGACGTATACATATACTGTTGATACTATGTATTAAACAAGTAACTAATGAGAACTTACTGTTTAGCTCAGGGGACTAGGTGCCCTGTGGTAGCCTAAATGGGGAGGAAATCCAAAAAAAGATTTACTTTGCAGTACAGTAGAGACTAACACAATGGTGTAAGGCAACTATGTGCCAATAAATATTAATTTTAAGAAAAGACCTGTTGCCTCTTATAGGGAAGACAGCCACCCTAGAAGAACAAAAGAGTGAAGGAACTGAGCAGGAAAAAGGTAACTTTAGTCTCTTCCAACCCCTTTTCTTTTTATGGTGTTTCCTATTCACTGAACCAAACTGGAATTTAAGAGAGCAAAAGAATCAATTGACACAGTTCCTCCCAGTAAGGCTTCTGAGGCCAGTACAGGGCGAAGAGGAATAGATCTTCAGGTGCAAAAATAAAACGTTCAACACAGTGTACTTTTGGTAATAAGTGAAATGATAAATAAGAATATATATATATATATATATATATATATATATATAATGGAATATTATTTATTCAAAGGAAAAAAGGAAGACCCTGCCATTTGTTACAACATGGATGGACCTTAGAACATTATTCTAAGTGACTTAAGTTGGGGAGAGAAAGACAAATATGAAAGACAAATACTGTATGATATCATTCATATGTGGAATTTTAAAAAGTCAAATTTGTAAAAACAGAAAGTAAAGTGGTGTTTACCAGGGTCTGGGGTGGAGGAGGGTAGGATAGCAGAGATGTTGCTTAAAGATACAAATTTGTAACTGGTAGAAAAATTTTGGAGATTAATATACAGTATAGTGAATATAAATAATATATTTTTGTATATATTAACAATATAACAGTATAAACTATGTCATGATCATCCAACTTGCTAAGAGAGTAGATCTTAATTATTCCAAACACAAAAAGAGAAATGTCATCTATGTGATATGAAAAAAAGTGAAAATGAAAGTGTCAGTTGCCCAGTTATGTCCGACCCCATGGACTTCAGCCCAGCAGGCTCCTATATCTATGGAATTCTCCAGGCAAGAATAATAGACTGGATTGTGATATCCTTCTCCAGGGTATCTTTCCAATCCCGGGGTCAAAACCAGGTCTCCCACATTGCAAGCAGATAGATTTTTTTACCTTTTGAGCTACTATGCATTGGAGAAGAAATGGCAACCCACTCCAGTGTTCTTGCCTGGAGAATCCCAGGGACAGGGGAGCCTGGTGGGCTGCCATCTCTGGGGTTGCACAGAGTCGGACACGACTGAAGCGACTTAGCAGCAGCAGCAGCAGCAGCAGGAAGCCCTATATGAAGTTAACGTTATGCTAAACAATTTCTACAATGGTGATCATATTACAGTACATAAATGTATCAAATCAAAATGATATACACATTAAAATTACACATGCCAAATACATTTCAATAAAAAGACAAAATAAATTAGAAATGCCAAATTAAATATCAAAGTGATGATAAATCACTTCTAAAGCTATAATTGCTATTTTATTGTTGTTTAGTCGCTAAGTCATATCTGACTCTTTGTGACCCTATGGATTGTAGCCAGGCTCCTTTGTCCATGGAATTTCCCAGACAGGAATACAGGAGTTGGTCACCATTTCCTTCTCCAGGGGATCTTCCCAACCCAGGGATCAAACCCGCAACTTCTCCTTGGCTGGCAGATTCTTTACCACTGAGTGCACAATTGCTATTTAAGTACATATCATTTTAGACTTCCCTGCCTGGTAGCTTAATTGGTAAAGAATCTGCCTGCAATGTGGGAGACTCCAGTTTGATTCCTGGGTTGGGAAGATTTCCCTGGAGGAGGGCATGCCAACCCACTCCAGTATTATGCCTGGAGAATCCCCATGGATAGAGGAGTCTGGCAGGCTATAGTCCATGGGGTCACAGAGTCAGCCATGACTAAGCAACTAAGAACAGCATAGCATGTATCATTTTATTTACACTTCTGATAGTTTTTTTTAAAATGAATTTTGTTATTGAGATAATTTTATACCAATGAGGTTCTTAAAACATGTTTTTAATCTTTTTATTTCATTATAACTAAAAAGAGTATGACATCTTAAAAACATCTTGGCTTAGTATCAGAATGAGATGATGAGTCAATTTTTTATCTAACAAGCAAAGGACAATTATTCATATTTAATTTTTTTAAGTTGTTATAATTTTTAATGAATTTTATTATTTCTATATATTGGATGCCCATCCCTGTAAGAGTGTTACACTTCTATGCTTCATTGTTATCAGCATTTGCCATGTAACTAGCTTTGTTAGGGGTTTTCCTCGTGGCTCAGGTAGTGTACAATCTGTCTGCAATACAGGAGACCCAGGTTTAATCCCTGGGTCCATCCCTGGGTTGGATGATATCCTGGAGAAGGGAATGGCAACCCACTCCAGCATTCTTGCCTGGAGAATCCTATGGACAGAACAGCCTGATGGGTTGCATAAAGTCAGATGTGAATGAACAATTGACCACTAGCTTTGTCTAGTAAAACATGAGCTGAAATGTTGTGTGTCACTTCTGAACAGAAGTTTAACACCACTTATATGTTTATGACTTACCTGGTGGCTCAGATGGTAAAGCATCTACCTACAATGTGGGAGACCTGGGTTCAATCCTTGGTTCGGGAAGATCTCCTGGAGAAGGAAGTGGCAACCCACTCCAGTACCCTTGCCTGAAAAGTCCTATGGACACAGGAGCCTGGTAGGCTACAGTCCATGGGGTCACAAAGAGTCGGACATAACTGAGTGACTTCATTTTCACATATTTATGCAATTTTGCTTCCCCTCTGCTGTGAGAACATTTACCCATTCTCAGATTTGAGAAGATACATAAAAAGGCATCCTTGAAGCCAATATGTAATGTCAATGAGAAAAAGCTTGATGGGTATAATTTACCAAGATTTCGGGTTTCCTTATCACTATAGCATATGCTAGTGAAAGCTGAGTAATAAAATTTACTCAGCTTTGATATTTTTTATATTATGACTTACAACAAGCCCTTCAGGTAATGAAAACTCAAGTAAGACTAGATAACTTCTTCCATATTTTAGCAAATTCTACAAAATTGCCAAAGGAAGTGTGATGTTTGTTTTTATGAAACTGGGGTTGGATGATTAGAATCTTAGTAATGGAGGACACTTCGTTATTAGGTCTGTGGATATAGACAGTGATTTCCAAGTGGCAATATGTGTTTTGATTTATTAAGACTATCCTATGAACTATTATAGTTTGTGGCTGTTTTGGCAGAGGTGGATAATCAGGTTGAAGTAGTTTTAGAAATATTATCATGAAATCTTATGTTCCAAAACTTTCATGCTGTAACTTGTGAATTATTATTGTGCCATTTTTATAGCAAAGGTGGAAATAAATATGACTAAAATGCTTCATGCTAATAATTCAATCTACATCAGATATTTGTTTTGAGTGATAAATCTACAAGTTTATGGAAATAATTAATGAGGACTAACTGGTTAGATATTTAGCTTTTCATCAGACATAAGAGAAATTACAACATAAAACTAATATGGCATATTAATTTTAAGAGTAGATCTACATTATTAATAATTCTAAATATGTTTGATTCTATAACTTCCAAAGTTTATCACATGTATCAACAGAATTTTATTTTATGTTCTCAGTAACAGATTAGTGTGTCAGTTGCCTTTTTAATTTTTATAGCCTTTTGTGAGGTAATATTTGTATCTTCTGAATGTATAATGTAAACCATCATGATAGGATGTGAATGCAGGACTAAAAGGAAAATAAACAAAAGTGCCATTTTTGCCATGTATCTTATTTATTTAAGACAATGAGCTGTTAAAAGTAACTTGACAGTTTGAGACAGTCTAAAAGGAAAGAAATAACAAAATATGAGAAGGATAAAAATGCAGACTGTTTAGATTACATATGACTTAATCATCCACATATGATGAATATGAAGATTTATAGGTAATATGACTTAAATATATATTGCAATGAGCAAGTAAAACATTCTGCAGGCAGCCTTAAAGGAAGAAAATATCAGATCACTTTGTTGGCAGTGAAAATTAAATATATTTTACATGCATCCTATAAAAGTCAGTAAAAGATGTGTTTATTAATATTGTGGCATTATTGGTGAAGCAATTGATTTGGTAATGACCTAAGAAATTTTGGTATTAGTGGTAGAATCCTCGATGAGGGTCATGAACTGCTGTCATGTAAGGACAAAAAATTATAATTGATATAAATTAAGGAAATAATTTTATGATAGCAAAAGATTCCACTGGAACCATTCAAGAGATAGAATAGTGGGTGGGTGGGTGGATGGATGGATGGATGGATGGATAGATGATACATAAGTAGATAGATATTCACCACATTCAATGAATGCTGTAGTAAATGTGTTTAATAGTATATATGCAATAAAAATTTTACATACTGAGGTATGGCTTATACATCATTTAGGCTGAAATTTATGTTAACTAGGACAGTCTGTTTATACCCTTTTTTTTTTTTTAATCATGCATTGCACATCTGCTTTAATCATTAAGGAAATAGGGCTTCCACGATGGCTGAGCAGGTAAAGAATCGCCTGCAACACAGGAGATGCAAGCGGACATGGGTTCAATCCCTGGGTCAGGAAGATCCCCAGGAGGAGGGATTGGCAACCCACTCCAGTAATCTTGCCTGGGAAATCCCATGGACAGAGAAGCTTGGCGAGTTACAGTCTATAGAATCACAAAAGAGTAGGACACGACTACGTGCATGTTGCCACCGCATTTTCCAGAAGCAAAGAACATGCACTTTGAAATAGGGATAAATGTCCACCCCAGCTCCTTCCTGGGATGCCCATGCTAGCATTCCTCTAAAGATAAGGTTCCCTTCCCAGGCACCAAGATCAAGCCGATTCACTTTGTCCATGCTAATCTGTCTCTTTCGAAACTTGAAGGAATGTTTGTTTTTTGTTCTAACAAGATATAAAACTGTGCTGAAAACCATGCATCTTCAAAGCACTTCTTTCCTTGGTGAAGACTGTACTCCTAGGCTAAAGTCCACAGTGTGGCTTAAATAAAACTCTTTTTTATTCTTATAAAAATTTGTATTGATGATTTGAATATATATATGTATATATATATGATCTATGATATATATGCACACTTCAATATATGTGTATATAACACATACACACATATCAAAATCATAACTTTAAATTATTTGAGACAATTCTTTATATCAAAGTCAAATAAAATAAATTTAAATATATAGATCAAGAATAAAAATAATACTGATATCTCAAATGTCTGTTGCTGGTGAGTATAAATGGTGCAGTCAAAAATTACATAGAAAGTAACATGCGAAGGACTCATAAAATTTGAAAATTATATAATTTACCATAGTTATGGTCACGGCACCCCACTCCAGTACTCTTGCCTGGAAAATCCCATGGATGGAGGAGGCTGGTAGGGTGCAGTACATGGGGTTGCTAAGAGTTGGACACGACTGAGCAACTTCACTTTCACTTTTCACTTTCATGCATTGGAGAAAGAAATGGCAACCCACTTCAGTGTTCTTACCTGGAGAATCCCAGGGACAGGAGAGCCTGGTGGGCTGCCATCTATGGGGTCGCACAGAATCGAAAACGACTGAAGTGACTTAGTAGTAGTAGTATGGTCAAGTAACTTTAAAAATAGTTATATGCTTAAATCCATATGCAAACATTTTCAGTATTCAGAGAAAGACATATCTTCTGATGCATCTAAAACTAAGTGATTTGAGGTTAGAACAGTCTATTACAATATAGCTTGCAAAGTGAAACCAAAAATATTATGGATATTGCAATTGATATTTAGGCAAACACTTGAAACCTATAATTCACAATGTATTTTGCAAAATGTTTTGATTAGGTAGGAAGGTCTTCTTTTGACAAGTAAGGGTTGAGTAGAGAGCTGAATGAAATAGTGTTACATACCTTAATCTAGAGGAAGAAACTTCCAGAAAAAGATGGAGCATTAAACACAAAGATCCAGAGGCAGAATATGAGTTAATTTTTTAATAAATAAATCCAAACTTCCTGATTATGATGAAATAACTAGCAAAAGAATAATTTTATTATTCTGATATTCTTATAAGGATACCTGTCAGCTGCATTTTTTGAGTGATATTCACTGTTCATGTTGTTCTTTAGTCTTAATTTGATTTATCATTCTTACAATACTTCTCCCTTTCTGATGTAACTTCTTCTCTTTGCCCTTAACAATATCTCTGTTATAACCTTTATTGACCACACCTCTATCACAGTCCTTTATCTACCCTTACCATAAGCACTGGTTAAAAAAAAAAGTGACAAAGACAGTCAAAATTTTTAAATTATTTTAAAATTCATTGCTTCTCAGAATTGTGTCTCACTTTGACAGTGTACAAAATAGAAACAGTTCCTATATTATTTTCAAAAAGGCCATAAAACCACACCTTGCATTTAATATCCACCTCTATTATTTTGTTAGAAACAAATTTCGCAAGAGAACTAGGGAACAAGTTACTATATTTATTAACATAATAAAAAATCTTTACCTAATCAAGCTGCTCTTTCCCATGTGGACATGCTCCTCAGTGAGCCATGTGGAGGTGGAGCCGTAGAAGTGACTGAATGAAGAAAGCTCCCTGGACAGTCACTTTAAACATAAGCTGCTTTCGATTATTAAAAAACAAAAAAACTTATTTTACTCCCCATCCAGGTGTCTTAATTCTTCCTCTGTTGCTTCTTTTTCTAATTGCATACCCTAAAAGATCCTTTGTTTACAGAAATTATTCTGGTTGGTTGCTCTATCCACCAAGCCCTTTAATATTTATGTCTAACGATAGCAACACTTGAACATAAGAAAGAATAAGAAAATGTAGTGTGTTGTGTCCCATCGTTCATCACGGAATTTTGTTTTTGTATACTTCAAGACAGTATTGAAGAAAGGTTTTAAAAATATTCCTCCTCAGTGTTCCGTTTTGCATTCTTTCTTTTCTTTCCATTAAATCAGCTTTTACCTAATTTTTTAATTCCCATACTATTGATCTAAAAGAAACCGTAAAATGGTTGTTTTTCCCTTTCACTGAGCCAAACAAACTATAGGGAAAAAGGCAATCCAATATTTCATCATTTCATCATACTTTTTTCAAATACTAAAAATTAGTTTACAAATATAAGACATTTTATTTATATTATTTTTAGAATCTGTGTACAAGCTATTCTTGGGGTCTGTCTTCTATGCATGTGTGTCTAAATGCTGTGATTACACATAAATAAGAGGTAGTCATTATCATTAGTAAGTGTGGTAATTGCATAGGGAGAAATATTAGTGACTAGTTAAAATAACAAGCAGTAGTAACAACGGTAAAGATAAGGAAACATTATTAGGAGGGCTCAAAGTAAAAGCAGAATATATTTTTGAGAAAATTATTTCTACCCAAGTTAGGCACGTAGAAGCACCTAGTCTTCTCATGGTATACATTTTCAAATGATTTTCTGGCTCATTTTTTGGAAAACAAATCTTTAACATCTTGAAACAGGATCCTGGAATTTCAGAGTAATCGGTTAACTTTAAAACAAAGTATTTTAATTAAAATTTAAATAGGGCATGTATTAACAGAGACTTTGTCACAGCAGAATTTGATTCACTGTTTAAACATCAACTGTCATTGTTACAAACTTTGTAGAGCAAAACCCTTTGTTTTTATTCAAGTTGTTCACAGAGATCTCTTATTGCTACTTTGATACTTCCCCAAATAATGAAAAACTTGGCAGAGCTCATGAAGACTATCATAAAATTATATTACCAGTACTTTTAATAAAGCTGATTAATTTAAAAAGGCAAAAACAATCAGTTCATAATATGTTATTGCTTCACAAACATAAGATACTTCATATTACTTTTAGGGGGAATAGCTTCAGGATTTTTGTCGAGTTAACTCTTTTGATTCATGTTATTCTTGTATTTATTCATCCAGCAAATAAATATTCAGTACTTCCCATGGGTCCAGCACTGGCCTAATACTAGAACCATAAATATTAAGATACTCTCTATGCCATATATAATAATGAGAAGAGCATGAGGAGGCAGTTAAATATATAATTAGAATGCAAAGCAACAATAGCAATGCCCGAGATATAAAATATTGTGTGAGTGAACCATAAAAACATATATTTTAGAATGCTTTCCCGATATATTTATGCCTAAAAAATTATAGGTTCCAAAGTGGTTTGTGTGTGTGTGTTCATCAAATCTTAGTTCTGTTGTAGAATGTAAGAGAAAGAAAAAACTTGGTCAAGAATAAGTTATTGTTTGTAATGACATAAAGCACATTAACGTCCAAAAGAGAAAACCATATAAGCATAAATCCAGCTATCTAACAGACAGATTTAAAGTTATCTAAAAAAGTCTTTTTCAATAGTATTCTAGACATAGGTTTCCTCCTGTGTGATACATACTATCTGTAAATTCCATGTATCTATGCATCTCCCTCCCTACCTACTTACTCATCTTACTATTATATACCTTGTACCTTCTACAAAGTTTGATTTTGTAGAGGAAATATGAGTATTACACCTTTAAAAGGATTGCTATTTTAATCTAGAATTAATTGTAATTGATTTTACATTTCTGGGCAAAGACTTAGTTCATATAATTGGGGAAATAAAATCCTTTAAATAAAACTCAAAAATTTGCAAATTGCCTCCCTTCTAATGCTCCAGTTGCCATAAACTTTTGATTTTAAAGAAATTTATAACACACTGATCTCACCACCTTTTTTTTTAACTGTTCCCAACTTTTTATGTTTTCACATCTTATCTTCTAAGCCTAATTTCTGTAATAATTTATCATAATTATTTAAAAGTATTTACCCTCAATAATTTGAATTTTCTCTTATGTTGTTGTGCTTTTTAAACAAACAAACTTAAAATTTCCTAATTCAGCTTTCTGTTTATCTTGCCTGCACTAGGATAATACAACAGGGCTTACATAAAACCCTCACAACACTGACTGGTCCTTTCCTCCTTCTTCAGTTAGCCAAGCTCCCACTTTTGTATTGGATACAATTCAAGAAATTACTTCAGCTAATTCTGCCCTTTATATCCATGTCAAATTTTCCCTCTCTTCTGGATGATTGCTATCAGTATAGCATCATGCTATATATTTTTTGTGATACAAAAAGAAAACAGAGATGAAGAAAGAAACATCTTAAATCTATTTATCTTTCCAGCTACTGATCTGAACTCTTTTCCTTTAGACAAAATTTTCTTGAAATAATGGTGTGAGTGCATTGTTTTGAGTTTCTTTCCCACTATTCTCTATTGAACATGTTCTTAGGTTCCATCCCTATTATTCCACTGAAACTTTTCTTCTTAGGAAGGACACTTTTAACCTTCACATTGCTAAATTAAATTATCATACTTAAATTCTTATCTGTTTTGACATAGAAATAGCATTTGAAAAAGTGCATCATTTCCTTATCTGTGAGACTGTTCACTTATAAAATATGGTAAGATTTTACTATTGGACAGGACAACCAAATCTATAAGATGTTGGTTGACAGTTATATTGTGAAAAAAGTGAAAATGTTAGTCTCTCAGTTGGTCCAACTCTATGCGACTCTATGGACTTTACCCCATCAGGGTCCTCTCTTCATGGAATTATCTAGACAAGAATACTGGAGTGGATAGCCATTCCCTTCTCCAGTGGACCCTCCCTTCTCCAGTGGATTGAAACTAGGTCTCCTGAATTGCAGGCAGATCCCTTACCATGTGAGCCACTATTGTAAGATGTTAATTTTCCTCAAATTAAGAATTAACCTATACATTCAAAATAAATCCAAGTAAAATTTTAACTTCTTTTATTTCTTTTGTTATATCTTTAAACTGTATTTAGGCTAACAGAAAAGTTACACAAATAGTACAAAGAGTTTTCTTAACATTCTTTACCCCACTCACATAACTATGAAATAATTATCAAGAAAAGAAAATTATCATGATTAAGCATGCTTCACAGTAATAAATGTTGTTGACAAGACCCATCACTGGATGCTAAAATTAGTGGCTGGAAGTATGAGGAGAAAGAACAATCATATACCCTTCAAAGTATAACCCAGGGGGACTCTATGGAACTTTCCTGGATCAGACCTTTCCCCCATATCCTCTGCTTTAGTTCCTCTCCGAAGTACAGAGATAATAGAATCCGATGCACATTTTCAGTTGTTTTACAGATGCTAAACCCATCACCAATGGAAGAAATTATCTGATGATGCAGTAGCACCTCAGACCTACTGAAGCCTAAGGACTGATCATGTTAAACCCTGTGACACAGCGCTGTTACCTCACCATCAACCAAGGAGAGGATTGTGCAAGAACTGATCAAGTACCATGGGACTCCACCTCCCTCATTTTGCCTTTAAAAATGCATCAGAGAAACCCATCAGACAGCTGGGGCTCTCTGAGCACTAGCTGTACTGAGCTCCTTGCCTGGTGCCCTGAAGTAAGGGCTGCACTTATCTTCACCACAACCCAGTGTCAGCAGATTGGCTTTACTGCAGGGGGGCTAGCAGTTTGGTTCAGTTAAAAAAAAAAGTATCTCCCACAAGATACTAAGTATCATTTGCAAGTGAAATTGAAAGTGAAAGTTGCTCAGTCATGTCCGACTAGAGACCCCACAGTCCATGGGATTCTCCAGGCCAGAGTACTGGAGTAGGCATCCATTCCCTTCTCCAGGGGATCTTCCAAACCCAGGTCTCCCAAGTTGCCGGCAGATTCTTTACCAGCTGAACCACCAGGGAAACCCATCAATCGCAAAAAGAAAGATAATTAATTTGCAGTGGAGAAATCTGACAAACAATAACTTAATCAAATGATCAAGATAAATATCACTGGTAACCTTCAGAAGATTCGATATCATAACCTGCTAGCATTATACATTGCAAAGACTACATCATCTATGTGGGATTCTTGACAAAAAAGCCACATCTAACACGGGTCATGAGAAAATAGTGGAAAATCTCAATTAAAGTAAGTTTTATAAAATAATTGATCAGTATTCTTTTGAAGATTGTTAATATTACAAAAGATAAGCCAAAGCAAGAGTAATTAATAATGTTTGAGAAATTCTATAAACTCACTTTAAAATTTATATGAAGACTTCTAGGTTTAAAATAGCCATGCCAATCTTAAAAAATTAGATGAAGATAAAAATTATGCTCCATGAGATGTTAAGATACAGAACAAATTCTTGCATAATTAATATGGAATAAGAGCAAAAGAATATAATTGAACTGTGAAAATTTTGAGAGCTAAAAAGTAAATTCATAAAATTTCAGAAATCTTATATATAATAAAACACAATATAGAGAGAAAACTTTAATAACTGTATAAAGAATAAATGACATATAATATAGAGAAAAATAAATATGGATTCTTCCCTAAAATACCATCTTATTTAAGGGACTTGAGTGTCTTGGAACCAGTTGTACATGGATACCAAGGGATGACATGTTTTTGATAGATTAAATAAACAAACATTATTTGAGATATTATATACGTAAGAAAATATAGAATAATATTTTTGTGATGTGCAGATGGGGAAAGATTTCATGTAAAAACCTGAAAAGAATACATCAAGGCAACTATACTGTCTTTGATTACAGCAAAGTTACAAATTTCTGTGCAATAGACACCTGGGACAAAGTTAGTCTATAAAAAACAGAATGCGGAAGATATTTTCTATGTCGAACATTACCAGTGTTTTAGTCTAGAAGGCAAAAGAACTACAAATTTATCAATATGTTGATCACAAAGTAATCCCAATGGAAAAGATCATGAGCAAACAGCATGACAATTTATAGAAGAGAAAACACAGGAAGCTACAAGAACTCATATATCAAAAGATACTGATTACCATTAGTATTTAGAGAAATACAAAGTAAAACAAACAATGAGCTGTCACTTTAAACATTAGAAAACACAATAAGCTAGGTAATGGACAAGGTTAGGAACATGAAGCTGAAGGACATATGCACTGCTGGTGGGCGGGAACATCAATCATGTATGTTTATCACATCATTATTTGTGGAAGCAATCTACTGCTTATCTCTGAAAAAATGGATAATTAAAATGTGGTAGTTGCTGATGGAGACAGCCTTAACTTTTGCCTTCGTTTGCCTTTGTTTGACTAAACTTTAGAGAGACTTCTTCCTGACTCTAGGCTCCTTATCACCTTTTTCTTATTTACATTAGAAAACTTGGAATTGTAAATTCTCTTCTCTTATGAGATGTAAATCTCCTCTCTTGCTTACTCAGAAGGACCTGGGGAGCCATCCTTGTGAAATGTAATCATTAAAGGATATAGTACCCCTATGCCCCAGTCTCTGGGGGAGGATAGGAGCCTAATTTAGATAAGGGGTAATTAGCAAACGCAGATGACCTAATCACATAGATCAATTTCCCCTTTAATATACACAAGCCCTTTTCCACTAGCTCACTGCAGAGCTTAGAAATTCTCCCGCCTGTTGTTTCACGGAAGTTGACTTTAATCTCTGCTCTGGAACAATAGCTTTCACTTCTATTGCAATAATCTTGAATAAGGTTTACCTGGCCTTTTAAAATCTGTCCATCTAGCTTTTATTTTTCAATACACACTTTGGAGTATGACACAACAGTTAGGAACAATGGGAAAGAGGTATAATTAAAGACCAGGTTTTCAGAGCACGAAGCTTATTGAAAAAAAAGTGAGAAATTGAATAAGATATTTAACTCTTCATTTATATGATATTTTTATGTTAAAAGCCCAGTACAGGAAGTCCCCTACTTATGAACTTTCAAACTGTGAACTTTCAAAGATGTGAACGTGCATTTGCATGTCCAGACCCATAAGTTAGTTCACATGTCTGGCGTACATTGTCACTTGTGCGCATCCTTACAAGTGGTTGTGCTTTGGGCTACTTTACAGTACTGTGTAGAGTACGGTAGTACTGTATCTTTATTTCTAGCCTAAGATGTTTGGAAGTAATCACAAAAGCAGTGGTGATGTAGTCAGTACTGCTTAGAAGCACCAAGACAGATAAGAGGAAGAAGTAGCTGAAGAACCAAAGAGATTCATGATGCAGGATGCCAAAAGGATTTTCTTTATTTGAGGAGGCACTGTTAGAGGCAAGGGATCCAAAAGTAAAATAGTACACGAACCTTGAAGCACCCATTCAGAATGCATTCCAGTGCTACTGTGTAGTCTATGATGAGAAAAAAAGAGATACTACCCAAACAACACTGGATCATTTTTCAAACAGGAATGATAGAATTAAATCCAGCAAGGTATCAGAACCTGTTCCATCAATGGTAAGCAAGTACAAAATTGCAGCTTTCTGTCTCCTATTGCTGATGATCCTTCAGCTCTACCATCTCTCACCTTGTCTCCCTCCTCCAGTCAGTAACTCTTCTTGCCTTTTCACTCAATGCCAGCCTGTGCATGCCAGCTGTTGTACTATATACTACTGTATTTCTCACGGTACTGTTCAGTTCAGTTCAGTAACTTAGTCATGTCCAACTCTTTGTGACCCCATGAACTGCAGCATGTCAAGCCTTCCTGTCCATCACCAGCTCCCGGAGTCCACCCAAACCCATGTCAATTGAATCAGTGACGCCATCCAACCATCTCATCCTCTGTCATCCCCTTGTCCTCCTGCCCCCAATCACTCCTAGCATCAGAGTCTTTTCCAATGAGTCAGCTCTTCGCATCAGGTGGCCAAAGTATTGGAGTTTCAGCTTCAGCATCAGTCCTTCCAATGAATACCCAGGACTGATCTCTTTAGGATGCACTGGTTGGATCTGTTTGCAGTCCAAGGGACTCTCAAAAGTCTTCTCCAACACCACAGTTCAAAGGTATTAATTCCTCTGTACTCAGCTTTCTTTAGAGTCCATCTCTCACATCCATACATGACCACAGAAAAAACCATAGCCTTGACTAGATGGACCTTTGTTGGCAAAGTAATGTCTCTGCTTTTGAATATACTGTCTAGGTTGGTCATAACTTTTCTTTCAAGGAGTAAGCATCTTTCAATTTCATGGCTGCAATCCCCATCTGCAGTGATTTTGGAGCCCCTCAAAATAAAGTCTGACACTGTTTCCTCATTCATTTGCCATGAAGTGATGGGACCGGATGCCATGATCTTCGTTTTCTGAATGTTGAGCTTTAAGCCAACTTTTTCACTCTCCTCTTTCACTTTCATCAAGAGGCTTTTTAGTTCCTCTTCACTCTCTGCCATAAAGGTGGTGTCATCCGCATATCTGAGGGTTATTGATGTTTCTCCCGGCAATCTTGATTCCAGCTTGTGCTTCATCCAGCCCAGGGTTTCTCATGATGTACTCTGCTTATAAGTTAAATAAGCAGGGTGACAATACACAGCCTTGACATACTCCTTTTCCTATTTGAAACCAGTCTGTTGTTCCATGTCCTGTTCTAACTATTGCTTCCTGACCTGCATACAGGTTTCTCAAGAGGCAGGTCAGGTGGTCTGGTATTCCCATCTCTTTTAGAATTTTCCACAGTTTATTGTGATATACACACTCAAAGGCTTTGGCATAGTCCATAAAGCAGAAATAGATGCTTTTCTGTAACTCTCTTGCTTTTTCCATGATCCAGCGAATGGTGGCAATTTGATCTCTGGTTCCTCTGCCTTTTCTAAAACCAGCTTGAACATCTGGAAGTTCACTTATTGCTGAAACCTGGCTTGGAGAATTTTAAGCATTACTACTGTACTATAAGGTTTAAAATGTTTCTTTGATTATTGTGTTTTTTATGTATTATTTTTGTGAAAGTATTATAAACCTGTTATAGTACAGGACTGTGTAGCCTATTGAGTTAGTTGGGTATTTATGCTGACTTTGTTGGGATATTGAGTCTGGATTTTGGAGGTCTGAGCAAGATAAACAAATTGGATTTGGGAGCATACTCTTGGAGCAAAACTTATTCATATATTGGGGACTTGCTCTAATTCTACTCTTTTTACAATACATAAAAAAGATAACGTGAGGTGGGAGGGGGGTTCATGTTTGGGAACACATGTAAGAATTAAAGATTTTAAAATTAAATAAAAAAAATTAAAAAAAAATAAAGTCAATACATACTATTGGAGCAGAGAAATGAGTGAGATAATGAAATGAAAGTAATAAATGAATTAAGTAATTGAGCAATAGGAATTTTCAAAGACCAATCATGACAGTGTACTATTATGTGCTGGTGAATATGATTAACTCAAACCTCTGCATCTCAGGTGAGAAGATATCTGCCAACAGATAAACCACTTTTAATCAACTGGTTTTAGAAATATCAGTATCTTTTCTTTTTTTCCTACCTTTCTAGCTGTTTATTCCTTAATTGCCTTATCTTAAACACTGGAGAGAAGAGTGAAAAAGTTGGCCTAAAGCCCAACTTTCAGAAAATGAAGATCATGGCATCCGGTCCCATCACTTGATGGGAAAAACATGGGGAAACAGTGGAAACAGTGTCAGACTTTATTTTCTGGGGCTCCAAAATCACTGCAGATGGTGACTGCAGCCATGAAATTAAAAGACGCTTACTGCTTGGAAGAAAAGTTATGACCAACCTAGATAGGATATTCAAAAGCAGAGACATTATTTTGCCAACTATGGTCAGTCTAGTCAAGGCTATGGTTTTTCCTGTGGTCATGTATGGATGTGAGAGTTGGACTGTGAAGAAGGCTGAGCACTGAAGAACTGATGCTTTCGAACTGTGGTGTTGGAGAAGACTCTTGAGAGTCCCTTGGACTGGAAGGAGATCCAACCAGTCTATTCTGCAGGAGAGAAACCCTGAGATTTCTTTGGAAGGAATGATGCTAAAGCTGAAACTCCAGTACTTTGGCCACCTCACACGAAGAGTTGACTCATTGGAAAAGACTCTGATGCTGGGAGGGATTGGGGGCAGGAGGAGAAGGGGACAACAGAGGATGAGATGGCTGGATGGCATCACGGACTCGATGGACATGAGTCTGAGTGAACTTTGGGAGTTGGTGATGGACAGGGAGGCCTGGTGTGCCGCGATTCATGGGGTCACAAAGAGTCGGACATGACTGAACGACTGAACTGAACTGACCTGAAACACTGGAGAGACTCAAAACTTAGTCCTCAGGCCTTTTGTCTACTCTACATACTTGCACTCCTTGGTGACTCTAACCTCATGGCATTCCACACAATCTGGTGATGAATGTTTCACAAATTCACCTTTTCCACACCTCCAAAAATGAACTCAATATCCCTCTACCTACTAGCTCTCTTTTTGGGTATCTGAAGGACTTTGAACACTTAACATGTTCACAAAATAGTTGCCAACCTTTCCCTTGTCTACAAAATGTAAAAATAAAACCCACTTATTTTGCAGTCTTCTACTTCTCAGTAATTTGCATATACCGGAATGCATCCACTTGTGTTGGTCTACATCCTTGACGTTTAATCAGTCTCTTCTTTGACAACTCCATCCAACTGGATAGCCAATAATGTTTACTATCTACAACATACATGGAGATCCAAAACGAACTTATGGTTGCTGGGGAAGGGGACAGTCAGGGTCTTTGGGATGGTCATGTACACACTGCTATATTTAAAATGGATAACCAACCAGGACCTACTTTATAGCACATGGAACTGTGCTCAATGTTATGTGGCAAACGATGGGAGGGGGCTTGGGGGAGAATACATGTAAATGTATGGCTTAGTCGCTTCACTGTTCACCTGATACTACAACAATATTGTTATCAGCTATACCCCAATATAAAATTAAAAAGTTTAAAGTTTGGGAAGATATTAAATAAAAACTGATAAACTTAAAAAAAAAAAAAAAACACGTGGAGATCTTGACAACCTCTCACCACCTCTACTTCATCACCCAATTTCAACCACCATCATCCTTTGCCTGAATTACCATAAGAGACACCTAATTGGTCTCTCTGCTTCTATGCTTGCCCCTAAGAACAGTATTCTCAGTAGTCAGATGATCTCATTAAAACATAACACAGATTATGCCAATTCTTCTCTCAAAACTCTATGTTTATTATTAATATCACAATAAAGGTGAAATTTAAGACAATTACAGAAAATGTTTCATGTGGTCTAAAATTTTCAACATTTCAGCAAGGCCAGCTACTCATTTATGAGCTCCAATCTTCCCAGGTGGTGCGAGTGGTAAAGAACCTGCTTAGCTGCAATAAAAATGGGTTCAATCCCTGGGTCAGGGAGATTGCCTGGAGGAGAACATGGCAACCCACTCCAGTATTCTTGCCTGGAGAATCCCATGGACAGAGGAGCCTGGTGGGCTACAGTCCCTAGGGTTGCAAAGACTCAGACACTGAAGCAACTCAGCACACACACATGCAGTACAAAACAAAAATGTACAGTAAAAAATTTCCTTGTTTAAAATCAGGAAAAATGTGTTCTAAAGCATACTGAAATATAAAACTTTTATCTTTATTCCTCCATCAGCTTATGTTTTGTTAAAGTCACTTAAGTAAACAATAATTAGCTTTTAAAATTTTTCTGTAAGTTTCATTATCCATATGGATGCTAGTTTTATTGCAAATATAAGAGCATGTGTCATATACATAAACACTAAAATTAACAATAGATATTTTATAACTTCTATATTTGTGTATATTTCTTTCTTCCAGAACAGTTGAAGTACTGCAGGAAACTGTTTATTTCACTTTTTGATAAGCTCCAATTTTACTAATATTCTCTACTTTCAGTCTATGGATGCATATGGAAAGACAAAGAAGCAGACCTATCATTTGTCCAACTTTTCCCTTCTGTCATCATTGTCATGGCAGTAGTTGGCTAATACAAGGAAATAAAATGAGTGAGAAAGATATGATAGAGTCATATGTTTGCTTTTTTTTTAAAAAATAATACAACTGTCCTTTTTCTGTACTTAAATTCTAGTTTAAGAAGAAAGTTGGGTTTCTCAAGACTGTCAGTGCCCCACTTACTAACTGACAGATATTTCACTCCTATCTCATGTTTGCTTTGAGTCTTGCTTAATACCCATGTCATTGTCCACTGATATTCTGTGTTCATGAGGAATTTGACTCCTGCACTATGTGAAAGTGATTGCAAAAAAGCTGTGAGCGTGAATGTTACTATTTCTCTTCTGCCCACAAGCATGTTCTATTTCTCCATTAGATTTCACTTACAAATCACAAGTTTACCAACAAAATTGGTAAAAATGTCAAGATGGCAACAGCAAAGCATTAAGCCCATTAGAAAATTCTTGTGAGCATGGCATGCGTGCTGTTACTTCAGTTGTGTCCAACTGTGTGACAATATGGACTGTAGCCTTTCAGGCTCCTCTGTCCATGGGGTTCTACAGGCAGGAATACTGGAGTGTTTCGCCATTTCCTCTTCCAGGGGATCTTCTTGACCTGGAATTGAACCTGTGTCTCTTACATTGCATTGGCAGGCAGGCCCTTTACACTAGCACAACCTGGGAAGCCCTTTGAGCATGGGGCCCTATGTAACTCCGCAGGTTTCACCCCCATGAAGCAGACTGTTCGGGCTTCATCCTTCATGACTCCTCCCCTCGTACATTATACTCTGTGTGAACAGCTTGGTTTCCTCACGACCCCTGAATGCAGCAAGCATGTTTTTGCCTGAGGGCCTATGCACTTGCTTTTCCTTCAGACATTTGCCTGGCTTCCTCCCTTTCTCCTTCAGTCTTTATTGCAATATCACTTTCTCAGCCAGTTCCTTCCT
Organism: Capricornis sumatraensis; assembly: GCF_032405125.1. Lineage (NCBI taxonomy): Eukaryota > Metazoa > Chordata > Mammalia > Artiodactyla > Bovidae > Capricornis > Capricornis sumatraensis. The sequence goes on from NC_091079.1 coordinate 69,165,745, forward strand.
GGGTGTCCTCCTTAAACTGCATTTTCTTTACCCCAGAATAACTCATCCCATGATTCTCTATTTTTCTCCATTAAAGAGCCTTTCTTTATGTGATATCTAGTACAGTACACTATGCATTTTATTTATTTATCTTGTTACATACCTCTCCCACTGGAATGTAAGCTTTGTAAGGTGAGGGAATTGTGTCTGTTTTGATATTTGCTTTTTCTCCAGGATCTATAATTATTAGTGGCAAATATAAGGTGTGCAATAAATATTTAATAAATGAAGTAATGTCTTGTACTTGGGCCAGTGCTAAAGTGGAATTAAATCAAATAAACAACAGAAGCGATAGCCAGGAACAAAATAGGAGTGGGGATCCAACTTTCAGCAACAGTAGGAATATTAAGTCAAAGACAGAGGTGGCCAGAATTAATGTGAGCCCTTGAATAGTACTGTCTGTAGATACCAGCAGGTGGGATGTTCACTTTGGACTCCATGCCTGAGAGGGTCCCAGTATACTTTGCCATATCTTTGTGAAAACTTTCAAAGTCCTGTAGTGTTCTGAATCCCAGCTCTCCATTTCAGGAGCATGGACCTAGTTTTGGGGAATAGTCAAGTGAGATTTCCTTTTAGCAATATAAAATCTCTTTCATGAGACTGTGAAACAGTGGGCCATTGGAATGGTGCTTTTGTAACATTTTGGATATCTTATTCATTAGACAGGAAAAATTCAAGGTGGAGACTCCCAATGGCCCAATGATGACCCTTGGGTTGGAGCTCCACACCTGTAAGTATTCTGTGATGGCAACTCCAGTCTACATACTCCAAAGTGGAAAGAGTGGTGGCAGGCACCCCTTAGCTTGAACTCCCACAGCCAGTATTCAGGATGCTCAGCTTCTCCTTTTATTTACTCCATACCATATCTCAGGCAATAGTCCACGGTGCCCACACCTATCTCCCGCAAGAGCGCTGAAACATCAGTGGGCTATTGAAATCAGTGCTCTCTCTTTTGGACAACTGATGTTGTTATCCTGTTTCCTTCCAGGATGATTTTTTTTTTGCCATGCCAGGTGAGATACAGACAGAATACAACTACTCTTTTTGTTCTTCCCATTGACTTGTTGCCTAACCTTTCTGCTGGTTATGGCATATGGAAGAGTAATACGCCATCAACATTAAAAAGGTTAAATTCTAGAAACAATAATTATTGTTTAATTATAATAATAAAATAAAAGCCTGAATATTTTAAAAGAAGTCATGGTTGGATGATGTTTCATTCTATGTTTATGCTATAAAAGTTAAAGTAGTATTTTAACATGAACAGAATAAAATATTCACCTTTTTTTTTGTTTTGCATTTATAGTCATTTTCAGTCAACCACAGTAGCAACCTTTGAGAGAGTCAGTCAGTAGAAATCAGCATTCATAGGCAGCATGCAGGTTAATGCAGCATTGTAAGTAATGATGTAACTGCCTTTAAATAAACGGTATTAGGCAACTACAGAAGCACAAATATCTACCTTGTTTCAATACAAATAAGTTCTAAGTTGTCTTGGCACTGTGAGCAGTAAGATCATTGCTCTCTTTTATAGTGGAATAAGTTAATCAGAAAGAGTACAGTTAACAATAAAAACAGGTCACAAAGAGTCAGACATGACTGAGTGCGCACACACACACACACATACACACAACAATAAAACATATTTCTTAGACTCATATGAATAGAAACTGGTGCCTGAATACCATGAAGAATCTTTACATGCACTGATGATTAGACAATAAACATGTAATTTTTTACTCCAAATCTTCATCAGTAAATATACTTCAGATAAGCTCACGAGTTTTATAATCCACTTTAAATCAAACTGCTTATATAAACAGAGGTTGCAACAAAAAACTATTTGCCTGAAGATGCACACACACTAGAGGGTGGTCCCACCTTTGATAATTTCCAGATTTGATGGAGAATTTAATAGACTTCCCAGGAAAAGTGGGGTTGAGACACTGTTTCACTGCTCAGGGTTCCCCAGGTGATGCCTAGGATAGCTGATCTTAAGTTTTGAACAAGAAGGTAAGGCAGAAATATAACTGCCTCACCCTCTGTGTAACCTCAATCAAGTAATTTAAATTCTCTTTACTTTTTCTTACTTGCAAAAATGGTTAATTGGATCAGATTAATAGTAAGATCCTGTCTAAGATTTCATTTCAATCTTTTGGCTCTTCCTTGAGGTGACTTTTTGCCTTCATTTCTTCAACTATATCCTGGGAAATGATGTCAACTATATTTCCATAGAACATAATAAAAACCAGTTAACTAATAATCTGAACTCATGAATGTCTTTTAGGAGCAGAGATTATTAAAGAACAACTTTGAAAAAAAATTATTATATACAAGTTTTTCCCCCCAATATGTGGTTACTTCAAGTTGTAACTAAAAGGGAAGTTAATTCAGCTTGGTTTTAAATACCCATAAGAGGGTGCAAAGTCAACATCTAAAAAAGGAACCTATTAAAAACACATATAAAGGAAGATTGCAGTCAAGCAGCTACACCATCTGGGTCATATGAAAATGAGACGTAGTGATGAGTGTCTGCATGCTGATGGTGCTGCAGACAGAATCAGCTCACTGTCTCTCCAAGCAGTCATGTGTACAGATTAATGAAGAGAGGTGACAGAATCAAACTTCCCGCTGACTTGTGGTGGGTAAGCTATTTTGCTCCATCATTGCCTCAGCTTTGCTTACAGGATAGTAGATTCACTCTAGCATGGGCTTTTCCACTAATCGTTTTGACTAAATGAACCAAATCTCGTGGTAAAAGGTGCCAACAACATCTGGTAGCTCTAAATCAGAATCAGTGTGGATAAACTCAGCCATGCTGTCTTTTACTCCTAGATGACCACAAATAAGCCTGCTGTCACTGACCCAACAAAAGATGACCCGGCATTGCCACTTAGTCAGGAACATTTCTTACCACTTTTAAAGCCATTTTCTGTTATCCTAGATTCAAGATTGTTTCTGAAGTCAATGGAACCATTTTTATTGTGTTCTTTTCTAATAGGTTTTTTTGTAGTTTTAACCACCAAACTGTCTCAGACTCGGGCCAAGAATTTTACTAACAGTCATCTTTTACTCACAAGGCAAGTTAAAATTAAAGCCATTAAATATATTCTGGAGCGCTGGAATACTTTTTACCTTCAAATTTCTGCTTTCACTTGAAACTTTACTGAAATTTATTATCCTTAAAGTACAGAATCAAGTAAATATTTTAAAGGCTAAGACATATGAGTTTGGGGCCCCTGGCCCCTGGGTGGAACTTAGGTCTACAAAGCCAAACAACAATTAGCTATTCACTCAGACATAACTTATCTTTGCTGTCAGATTCAGCTACTTATTGATTCCTGAATATACTAAGGTGCATTTGTGGAAACTGCAAAAAGACACATGAATTATAAACCACATAGATTTCTCCAGGCTAAATGGCATCAGGGCTAGTGCATAGCTTTTGGCAAACTAAGTCCAGACAAGAAATCAGTCTCCAATCCCTCTGAACCTTTGTACAGTGCATTTATTCAAAACGTATAGACAGGCTGTTACCTGATGAAAATTTATAAGATTTGTGAGGACCTGGGGTGAGAGGTAAATTAGAAGTTTGTAGACAATACCCGAAATATTAATATATTTTTGTGCATATATACATACATACATGTATATACCAGGATATATATTAAAATATATAGATATTTAAATCCACAGTAAAAAAAAAAAAAAATTTCTCTACCTTGTCCAGTAGATCATCGTGCAGATCTTCTGAGGAAATATGGCTGTAGAATTAGAAAGACAATTGATCTTCATAAGAAATTAATAAGAAAACACACACTGTACTGAGAATCAAACTAAAATATATCATAATCTTTCAATACTTTTGCTCTTTTGTAGTAGCTAAAATTATTTTCCCTTTAGAGAAATTTTCCATGATATAAAATTTAGCATATTAAAATGTTATTAAAAAATTAACATCTACAATTGACTTATTTCAATCATATCCACACTCTGTTTCAGGAGCAGAATTTCTCATATTAATTAGATCTTCTAAATCATTAAGATAATAGGAAGGAGCTATAGTAAATTGCTCTATGATGAAGTTTTGAATAATTTAATATTACTGTTGGTCCATAGTAAAAATTTCAAAAAAACATTTTTAAATTTTATATAGCAAAACATTTTGGTTGTCCCTCTTTTCTTTATTATACATGCCTTAGCTTCAATTTATTAAATTTTTATTTATATTAGATGGAGGTATACCAAGTCAAGAAGATAGGACAAAGAACTAAAAGAAAGTGAACTAAAGACTGGTTTCAGTATAACTTTGCTCTGTCTCCCCTCCCAACCCCAAGTCCTTAGTGATTTAGATGCAACAATATCTGTTTTTAGAAATATTGATTCAGAATATCTCTGCTTGCAATAAAACTTCATGTATGTGAGTTTTATTTTATTAATATATTTTGGCCTCTTTTGAACTTTTATCACAAGACAAATATGCCATTACTTCAAATTTTCAAAGCCAACTTTGAAAATAGATATACCTTATTCAAATCTTTTCCTTACATTTTAAAAATATGTTAGTAAGACAGGCAGTGATTAACATTCTCCTAAGAATCTCTTGAAAATAGCCAAAATTATGTATTTCTTTACTATTTAATTATTTAACATCTATTTTATTTACTCCCTTTGTATAGGTAACCAAGAGTTATATTGAAGTTTATATGCATTGCTCAAAGACATTTTTACTTTACTAAGTAAATACCCACAAATAATAAGTGGTATCACCTTAGTGCTTTAAGTTCATTCTTAATGTGTCAATACTATGTAAGACACTGCCGCAGTGAAGACATTTACAGAAATTTGCAATTATTGTGATTTTATTTATTCACTGTACTTTATTTATTGCATTTATTTACTTTAATTAATACTATAGTATTAATATGTTCAGACTTCCCCAGTGGCTCAGCAGGAAAACAACCACCTGCCAATGCAGGAAATGGAAGAGACAGTTCTATCCCTGGGTGGGAAAGATCCCCTGGGGAAGGAACTGGCAACCCACTCCAGTATTCTTGCCTGGGTAATTCCATGGAGAGAGAAGCCTGGTGGGCTACAGATCACGGGGTCACAAAAGACTCAGACACAATTTATAGACTAAACAGCAACAACAAATTAATGTTGATCTATTCACTTGCCAATTTATTTAGTCAAACAATTAGCATTTGATATTCATTGTTCCTCAGATGCTGATCTGTTTCCTGAGAATTAAGATTTTGCTTCTCAAAGAGTTTACAATATTGTGGATGTCAGAATCTCTTAAAGCTATGACTATAAAGTTATGAAATAAGAATAAACATAGGAAAGCAATCAGGGTGTTGTAAAGTGAAAACATGGTTCTACCTGACCCAAGATATATAGAGACATTCTTTGTTTCTAAAATAAAATGAATTCTTTGTTGTTACTTATAACTTTTTTTTCCTTTCTTCCTTCTTATTCCTTTTATAAACTAAATTGTTCCTAACTAACTAAGCATATGTGAAATTGTTATGACATAATATAGCTTGTTCACAGGCTACTAGATTGAAATGAAATTTATCTGGTTAGGTTAATCTGAGTGGGCTCTACCTTGGGAATTGCAAAGACTCAATTTGTAGAAAACTTGAAGATCAGTTGACCATAGATGCATGAATATATTTCTGAGCATTCTACTCTGTTCCATTGGTTTATAAATTTATGTCAGTATCATAGTGTTTTAATTTTTATATCTTTGTAATATAATTTGAAATCAGAAAATAAGATGTCTCAGGTATTGTTATTCTTTTCTAAGATGGCATTGACTCTTTGGGATCTTTCATGATTCCATAAGAATTTTAGGATTGATTTTCTATTTCTGTGAAAAATGACATTGGGATTTTGATAGAATTTATAGTGAATTTGTAGATTACTTTGGGGAGTATGTACATTTTGTTATTGTTGTTTAGTTGCTAAGTCATGTCTTACTCTTTTGCAACCCAATGGACTGTAGCCTGCCAGACTCCTCTGTCCATGGGGTTTCCCAGGCAAGTATATGGAAGTGGGTTGCCATGCCCTCCTCCAGGGGATCTTCCCAACCCAGGAATCAAACACCAGTCTCCTGCTTGGGAGGTGGATATTTTACCACTGAACCACTTGGGATATTAATTATTTAAATCCATCAACACAGAATATCTTTCTGTTTTTGTAACAACATGGAGGGACCTAGAGGGCATTATGCTAATGATAGCAGAAATAAGGCAGAAACTGAAAGTCAAATACTAGTAGATGACATTTATATGTGGAATTGATAAATAGTCATATAGATCCTCTCACAGAGGCAGAGAGTTAAAATAGTGGGTACCAGGAGCTGGGGAGAGGCAGGGGAAATGGAAAGATGACAGTTAAAGAGTGCAAAGTTTCTGTTTTATAAGAATTCTGGAAATTGACTATAAGGCATATGGTTTATAGCTAATAATGCTTATTGTGCACTTAAAATTTACTAAGAGAGTAAATCTTAAATAATACTAATACCAATAAAGGGGGGAGAGGAAACTGTAGGAAGTGATGGATAATGTTTATGTTCTTAATAGGTGATGATTTTATGGGTGTAGACTTATCTTCAAACTCAACAAATTATACACAATTCAAACATATAGTTAAAAAAAAAGAAAAAGAAAAGCAAGAATGCAATCCCTTTCAAGCTACCAGCCATATTTTTCACAGAACTAGAACAAATAATTTCAAGATTTGTATGGAAATACAAAAAACCTCGAATTGCCAAAGCAATCTTGAGAAAGAAGAATGGAAGTGGAGGAATCAACTTGCCTGACTTCAGGCTCTCCTACAAAGCCACAGTCATCAAAACAGTATGGTACTGGCACAAAGACAGACATATAGATCAATGGAACGAAATAGAAAGCCCAGAGATAAATCCACACACATATGGACACCTTATCTTTGACAAAGGAGGCAAGAATATTCAATGGAGTAAAGACAATCTCTTTAACAAGTGGTGCTGGGAAAACTGGTCAACCACTTGTAAAAGAATGAAACTAGATCACTTTCTAACACCGCACACAAAAATAAACTCAAAATGGATTAAAGATCTAAATGTAAGACCAGAAACTATAAAACTCCTAGAGGAGGACATAGGCAAAACACTCTCAGACATACATCACAGCAGGATCCTCTATGATCCACCTCCCAGAATTCTGGAAATAAAAGCAAAAATAAACAAATGGGATCTAATGAAAATTAAAAGCTTCTGCACAACAAAGGAAACTATAAGCAAGGTGAAAAGACAGCCTTCTGAATGGGAGAAAATAATAGCAAATGAAGCAACTGACAAACAACTAATCTCAAAAATATACAAGCAACTTATGCAGCTCAATTCCAGAAAAATAAACGACCCAATCAAAAAATGGGCCAAAGAACTAAATAGACATTTCTCCAAAGAAGATGTACAGACGGCTAACAAACACATGAAAAGATGCTCAACATCACTCATTATTAGAGAAATGCAAATCAAAACCACAATGAGGTACCACTTCACACCAGTCAGAATGTCTGCGATCCAAAAATCTGCAAGCAATAAATGCTGGAGAGGGTGTGGAGAAAAGGGAACCCTCCTACACTGTTGGTGGGAATGCAAACTAGTACAGCCACTATGGAGAACAGTGTGGAGATTCCTTAAAAAATTGCAAATAGAACTACCTTATGACCCAGCAATCCCACTGATGGGCATACACACCGAGGAAACCAGAATTGAAAGAGACACATGTACCCCAATGTTCATCGCAGCACTGTTTATAATAGCCAGGACATGGAAACAACCTAGATGTCCATCAGCAGATGAATGGATAAGAAAGCAGTGGTACATACACACAATGGAGTATTACTCAGCCGTTAAAAAGAATTCATTTGAATCAGTTCTGATGAGATGGATGAAACTGGAGCCGATTATACAGAGTGAAGTAAGCCAGAAAGAAAAACACCAGTACAGTATACTAACACTTATATATGGAATTTAGAAAGATGGCAATGACGACCCTGTATGCAAGACAGGAAAAAAGACACAGCTGTGTATAACGGACTTTTGGACTCAGAGGGAGAGGGAGAGGGTGGGATGATTTGGGAGAATGGCATTCTATCATGTATACTATCATGTAAGAATTGAATCGCCAGTCCATGTCTGACGCAGGATACAGCTTGCTTGGGGTTGGTGCATGGGGATGACCCACTGAGATGTTATGGGGAGGGAGGGGGGGGTTCATGTTTGGGAACACATGTAAGAATTAAAGATTTTAAAATTTTAAAAAAAAAAAAAAAAGAAAAAAAAAGAAAAGCAAGAAAACCTGATAAATCATTGCATTCAATTCTACTGATTTTCTTAACTCTTCTGATAACTTGAATCCTGGATATGTACTCTGATTTCAAACTTTTAGCATCTTTCCCCATAATTATATTCAGTAGTGTCTGCCTGTCTCTCTCTCTTAAATCAAAACTGTTTATTGTTTCTACCACCTGAAGTACATTTTAAAACAGCAATCGAGGGAGAACATAATATGTATAATGGCACACTTATGGTGTACTTGGAGTAGTTCATAATGAATATAATTTAGGCACAAAGTGTCTAGTGTTTAAAAAAGCATCATTATTTCAATCAGATCTACACAATTAAGTAAAAATGCATAGCTATGCACAGAAAGATATGCTAGCTCCACCTTCATATGTCAAACCCATTCCAATTGTATGTCCTTGGTAATGTTCAGCAGCCAACTATAATAGACTCACAAGATGTTATTATTTGTAAGTTTCATATTTGCAAAAATTAGCTTCAATATTTGTATCAAACTTATTGGTGCTTTTTAAGATATATCAGTTAGTGCTGGTTTCAAAATATAAAAATAAGTTTAAAAAGAAACAGAAAATTAAAAAAAAATTCTGTTCTAAAATAATACCAAGTTATAAAAAAACAAAATTTTAAATAAAATATATACTTCAGTGATATAAACATATGTCTGCTTGGTAGATGTAAAATTATACTACAACAATATTTTAGTGAATTAAAATATAATGCATTTGATATCTGGGCTTCCCAGGTGGCTAAGTGGTAAAGAATTATTTCTCCTGCCAATGCAGGAGATTACAAGTTTGATCCCTGGGTCTGGAAGATCCCATGGAGAAGGAAATGACAACTCACTTCAGTAGTCTTGCCTGGGAAAATCCCATGGACAGAGAAGCCTGACAGGATACAATTCATAGGGTCACAAAAGAGTCGGATACAAAGTAGTGACTAAACAACAACAAAAATATTTGATATCTATGTACAAAAATTGTGCTTTATGTCACTATTGTTATCCTTCAGTGAATTCAACAATAAAGATTAAGGAGTAAATAAATTTTTAAATAATATATATGAGTTTTATTTTAATATCTTAAAAGTATCAGTCTCTAAATTGTGTCCAACTCCTTGTGACTCCATGGATTGTAGCCTGCAGGCTACTTTGTCCATAGAATTCTCCTTGCAAGAAAACTGGAATGGGTAGCCATTCCCTTCTCCAGGGGATCTTTCCGACCCAGGATCGAACTCAGATCTCCTTCCTTGCAGGCAGATTCTTTACTGTCTGAGCCACCATGCTAATCATAAATTCTAAATAACAAAAGTTAAGTGATCATATTCTTTAGATCATTGTATTAAGAAGTGGTATGTAAAAATCAGATATATTCATTATCATTAGGGTAATAAATATTAGAGTAAATATTATGATTGCCTTATTTGTAGACTTGGTAAAATATTGAGGTAATCATAGAGAAATAGCATTATTGAGTGTTTGCTCTGTCCTGTAAAAGTAGTAATACATCATATCACATTATCCTCATAATATTGCTATAATTCACAAATATGTGAAACTGATAAATAACTTCAACCACTTGAGATTAATTAACTTGCCTAGGCCCCCAAATTAGACAGTGACAATATATAAAGACAGTGAAATTTATAAAGGACATGTCACTGTCTTTATATATTTATAAATTCTAAATAGCAAAAGTTAAATGATCATCTTCTGTACCCTATCTCTACTCTAAAATGTAAGATCACTTACATATATACTCCATATTACATATGACTTCTGTGATCCGCTTACCTCTTATTTACTTCCTAAAATATATTGTAGTATGCGTTCCCCTTTTAAAAGTTAACTTTAACAAATACATATGAATGAAAAGATCGTGTTATACTGAATTTGTAACTCATGATGCCTTTTAGCACACCATCATTTTTCAGATTTAAAATACATTTATAAAATCTAGTCCTAGTATAGAGTGACTGAACTTGATATTTCTGAGAGCCTTTTCAATTTTGCAAGGACCATGTGTCTGTAATTCACGATGGTCACCACTAGATGGTAATCTTGTCATTACAGTCAGCAAAAAAATTTCAGATATATTAAAAGAAAAGCTAAAGAACAAAATCCTTTATTATTAAATTATTTGCTGCAAAACATAGAAACATGAACAGAATATATAGTAATCTATCCTATTATGAAGTGCTTAATTTGCCACTGTGTGAAATTCATTGAACATGTTCTCTCATTAATCATCACAAATAAATATGAAATAAATGCTAATGTCATCAAGTAATACATGTAGGGCCTACTATAAATTAAGGAGCCAGAATAGTAATATAAACATTCTAATCAAATATCAAGTTTACCTAAGTGTCCATAAATGAGATACTAGTTAACTAACTTAGTATAAAAACATTCAATAGAATTCAAGGTAGCCATTTAAATTAAGGACACTGTATAAAAGTGATAATAAATTTGAAGTTGTATTTTAAGTGAAAATAGTGCAAAGTAGAAGAGAATGCATGATGTGTAAGTATAACCTACTACATTTATAAAAATAATGAAGAAAATATAGATAAAATATTTTAATCCAAATCTCAGATGTAGAATATGCATCTTTAATTATATTAACTATATTTAATAGTAATCCTTAAAATTTATTAAGAGAGTAGATTTCAAGTGTTCTCTCCTCATGGACAAAAAAACTCTGTACGAGGTGATGGATATGTTAATTAGCTTTATGGAGAAATCAATTCACAATGTACATTTATGTCAAAATATCACTTTGTACAACTTAAATATGTGTGTTAGTCACTCCGCTGTGTCCAACTCTTTGCAACCCCATGAACTGTAACCAAGCAGGCTCCTCTGTCCATGGGATTTCCCAGGCAAGAATACTGGAGTGGGTTGTCATTTCCTTCTCCAGGGGATCTTCCTGACCCAGGGGTTTAACCCAGATCTCCTGCACTGCAGGCAGATTCTTTACTGTCTGAGCCACCAGGGAAGCCCCTACAACTGAAATATATACAGTTTTTTTGTCAATAATTTCCTAATAAAGTGGATGAAAAGAAATGGCTAGAAATCATTTAGGTATTTGAAACTTGACTTTATTCAGTTATGATACTAGGTCTCAAATTTATTTGACACCCATTATAGTCTTATATTCAATAGCTGGTTCTAATCTGTGTATGGGAAACTGTATAGTCAGTAAAGAGTCACAGTATAGTTTTCAGATAAGTACATGCATGTTGCATTTCAATGTCTAAAAATGGGAAAAGAAGCATCCTGTGTGAAAAATCCTTAACCAATTTCAAGGAATCTTTTCCAAAAGATATAAAATAAGATGTCTAAGCACTAATATATCATTGCATTAGTTTTCTAAATATCTATATAAAAGAAGAGTTAGTTATGAGAAAGTTGAATGGGAGAGCACTGTATACTAGGATATTTTCATAGTTGAGGAATGGGAAACAGTTTGAAAACATGGAATGTGACTGGAGTTTTTGATGGCAGAAATCATGACATGAGTTGAGATCTGAGAAACAGGCAGAGGCCGGCCACAATTCAGCCCTAAAGGCCACGTTAAAGAGTTTGGATTTTCCTCTCGGTGATATCAAAAAAAAAAGAAAAAGAAAAAGAAAGTTTTTAAAATCCAAACATCAGAGAACTCTGAATGTCAATTTCAGAGTTTACTTCCATTTTCAAAAACTTTGCATCAAAAGAGAAGTAAATGAATAATGTAAAAAGACAATCTTTCTAATTATCCTTCCTAAGCATATTTTGCTTTCATTCATATCCAGTAATAATTTACCTTGTTTTCGTTAGTGTAAAGGATTTTGATAAGATACTTTTTAAAAGTGCCATGGCAAAACAAATGGCACTGAATTTAACATCACAATTTTCATTAATTTAAAGAAATTATAGGTAGTTATGGAAAAATCTGCAAACAGGTGTTTGAAACATCTTCTGTTTGGTTAAGGTATTGCCAGTGCTCTTTCTTAGTTTTCATTTTAAAGTTTCCACAACACTTACATCTACTTTATTTGATGGACATTCATTTGTGGGTGAGAAAATGTACCAGTGCCACCTCCATCCAAAATAAAAATCAAAATAAAGTTCGTATTTACTTTGTATTGACTGACAAAGACTGCTTTGGAGTTTAGCCATTGGCTTATAACCTTGGGGAAAAAGAGTTTGCCTTGAATTAAAGCTGAGAAAGAGTAGCCCATCAAAGTATCCATCTTGGAGACTATTAAACTGAGGTGGATGAGGAATATACTTTTACTAATATTTCTTTTTGCATCTAGGCATGATAAAATGAACTTTCTGCAAAAACTTTAGATGGGAAGAATTCTAAAGTACAATTGGACTGAAACAAAATATTTAAAAGTTTGGTAGTAAAAAAACAGAATTATAATAGATAAGATTTAAATTACAAAAATACTTTGGAAATTAATTTGATAATTTATTGTAAATGTGAATACATGCGTGGCTATGAATATATGTATTCTAGATACTTAGGAAAACTTCTTTTACTTGAGTCCAAACAGTAATATCTAGGAGAGAGTTTTTCTCAAATTGTTAATACAGCCAAATATAGAAACCATCTAAATATTCAACAGGCAGGAAAAGGGTAAGAAAATTGCAATATAGTGAAAAGGAATATTATATTTCAATTAAAAATAATTAACCAGAAATCTATACATCAACTTGTATAAATTTCAAGAGGAGAAATGCTGAACAATGAAGGCAAATGTGTATTAATATCTATGTATTTAATGTAGTTCTTAAATAATGATTAATATATGATAGATATTTAGAAAAGTGTAAGAGTCATAATTGCACATGATAGCGTAAATATTAATATTTTATTTTACTTCTTAAGCTGATTGGTAGATTCAGAGCATTTGTTTTATTAACTTGTTACATTACATTTTTGTCTCCAAATTTTATAATAATTCCAAAGATATCATTTGCAGGACAAAAGAAGACATGATAAAACATTTGTATTTATTGTAATCTATTTATGATAAAAATCTAATGCTTTAAAAAATGCTTCAAGACTTTCTTGGTGGTCCAGTGGTTGAATCTGCCTGAAAATGGAGGGGACACAGATTCCATCCCTAAGCCTGTGTGCCGCAGCTACTGAGCCTGCATGCCCTGAAGACTGTGCTCCACCAAGAGAAGCCCATGCAGCACTACTAGAGCATAGCCCGGACTCACAGGCTGCCAAAGAAAGTCTCCACACAGAAATGAAGACCCAGGACAGCCAAAACTAAATTAAAAAAGTAAATAAATAAATGTTCAGTAACGTTATGCCATGTAGTTGTGGTTTACTAAAAAAAAAAAAAAAATTTCTGTATATATAATTTGGTACAGAAACAAATAGCAAAACAGGATTTCTCTTGCTAAATATAATTCAATAAAATTATTTTCAACATAGGTATTGATTTATTCTTCCTTTGATTATATATTTAATAAGTGGCTAACTATACATATAATCAATATACCAAGAGCTAACATTTATTGAGTCTCATGAGGCCATTTCCTGGGTCAAAGTTTTACTCCACACTGTATCTCAGATACAGAGTATATCAATATGCTTGATGTTCCTCTAAACCTCTCCTTTTTGCAAAAAGAGTAATAATTCAATGTTGACTTGAATTTTTATTACAGGCCAATCTGATCATGTAAGCAGTCCAGTCAGGGAGTTACCTTTGGGTTCTATGAACCAAAGGTTCAGTGTCTCGGGTTCAGTCTCTCAGAGTGTGTGTGTCTGTGTATGTGTGTATGCGATCTGGATTATGCAATTCCAAGATGGGAGGAAAGCATTTTCTTGAACAAGGCGTCTATTACCTCTAATTAGTCCCCATAATCCTGTCTTTTATTAACACAGGACTGTGTGCTCTGCTGACATCGATGGAAGGAATCTGAATCTGTGGTTGAAAGGTTTATGGTCTGGTCTCATCAGGTTTGCATAGGACCTCTTAGCAGTCCCTGGTGGACTATTCTGGCTGTGGCTCACAGGAGGTTCGTTTGCCAGGGCATGGCACAGAAATATCCCTTCCTTGTAAGAGTGGTTCCAGTCTAATAAACTTTTAGCCAGATAGCAGTGATACCAAAGAACACAACAGAGTAAAAACTGCCTGGCCTCTGCTCTGAAGGAGCCACTCCCCTAAATACAAAGTTGGGAAACAATTGTCTTCGCTCTCTGGGCTTTCTGTCTTTTCTTTATCACGGTCTTCTGAGTCAGAAGAAAAGTGGATCGTTATTTTAAAATTATTAACATTACTAATTGTTGCTATTATTTTCTTTTGAGAAAAAGAAATGTAAATGTCTGATTCCTTTGTTTCAAGTATAATTTTAGCCTCATTCTCTTTTGTCCTTGGTTTCTAGATAAGATCCATTTAGAAAGCCAGTCATTAATTTACCTCTGCTTCCTGACAGCATCCAATCCAAGGAAAAGCCCTGTTCCCTTAAGTCCTTCCAAAGTCACCTAACAAAAGCCCAGATCCTATAATTCTACAGCTCTGTCACTGAAACACCCCAAAAGTACCTAAGGTATGCATTCTCCCTTGTTATAATGAGTCAAGTCCAACTTGTTCAACTACAAGTAATTTTTGGTTAAAGGGCACTTTGTATATGCCATTCAAGGTATAATATTCAGAGTTAAAAACATGACTTCTCATACAAATATAGAGTAAATCACCATAAAATATTTTACTCAATCCATGAATATGATAATTATAGATGAGAAAGTTGATTAAAAAGAAAATATTTTGAGAAACTGGCTCTTCTTGCTCATTTTGTGAAAAAAAAAAAGTGACTGTTAAAAGAATAGAAACAAAACTGGTTCTATAGAGAATTTAGAGCAAAACAAAAGAAAAATAATACTGGTGGTATCTTTTCTACTTAACAGAAATCTACAAGTTACATAGATTTAGCTTATTCAATGTTAAATCACAAAATCAATTACCGTTAAGATTTTCTAGAATATGAAGTAATTCTCAGGTGAGTTTGCTAAATCTTTTCTTAAATAACATTGATATAACATGCTATATTTTTAATGATTTTCACATTTTAGATTTTTTTTTTTTTTCTTGACAAGCATATCTTCCTAAAACTTAGAGCATGCACAGCTACCACAGGGAAATGTTCCTTATGATAGATAAACTATGCGTAGGTTATCCAGACATGGTGGAGAGAAAATATTAAAATTTTAGAAAATTAACTTTCAAGACAAATAAGGTGTTTTGCAGTCAACAGTCCTGTCACATACCTATGTTGCATGTTTGCAATATGAATATTCTTGAATGCATCTCTTAGCATTCCACAGGCAACAAGTCCTAGCCTAAAACTAGGTAGAGTAAGAAGAATGAAAATAATAATTTCCTCATTGCTGGCTCATTTCTTCCTTCTAAAAGTTTAGTTAAAGGACATTTTAATATTAAAACAAGGGGAAATTGTTTTGGTTATTTTTTTTCTTACAGACATAGGTAAAATAATATTTGTTAATTTTTAAACCTTTTTTTGGTAGACCATTTATGAAGTCTTTACTGAATTTTTACAGTAGTGTTTCTGTATTACGTTTTGGTTTTTTCACCACAAAGCATATGGGATCTTAATTTCCCAACCAGAGATCTAACCTCCACCCCCTACATTGGAAGGATAAGACTTAAAAAATAATTTTCATTACCAACTTGTCTCTTGAAAAATAAAGTTGATTTTATGGGTCACAGTAGATGAATTTTCTTTCATGGAACATGAAAGACTTAGTTTCCCTAAGTTCCTGTTTCAATAGACTTTTTCTGGCACATACCAGGCAACTAAATGCAACCAAACATTTTTTATTTGGGGGACATTAGTTTGGAATGTATCATTATTTATACAGGAAATGAGTTAAAACATTTTTCTGGTTCTGATTTTGAAAAGATAAATATGTGCCTATATCCCTAAACATTGCTTAATATAGGGAAACATTTTTAAAGAAAAAGCAGCACTGTAATCAAATTCAAAAGACTTTATAAATGTTATACATCAAAAAATGTTTAAAAATTAACAAATATCATTTTATTTATGTTTTTAAGAAAAAAAATCACTAAAACATATGTACTGAAAGACCATGTTAAGAATCAGATCTGATTCATAGCAGCTCTCCAATCAATGGTGGAGTAAAAGTTGTTTCTCGTTCTTTGGTGGCATAAATTACTGTGACCTTAACTGTAGTAGCACTAATTAATTATATTTCATCCTTGCATACCACTGAATTTGCAGTGGCATAGAGAGTCAGCATAAACAGCAATTCTATAGCAAGATAATCTTGCCTAATAAGTTCAATTTTCTCCAAGTGTTGTGGTGCTGATGTATATGTACTTATTAATGAAATAAGCTTATGCTTGCAGACTTCCCTAGTAGCTCACGTAAAGAATCTGCCTGCAATATAAGAGACCTGGGTTTGATCCTTGAGTTGGGAAGATCCCCTGGAGTAGGAAATGACTATCCACTCCAGTATTCATGCTTGCAGTTTACTGACTTGAAGGATGCATTCACTCAAAAAAGTTTTAGTAAATTACTGAAGAATTAAATACTGGTAGATATTTGATCAGTTTGGGGTTTTAGAATTTGCAGTCACAAGCTCTTTTCATTGAAAGGCAATGAATTCAAAGTGAATGAATATTGTTCCAGTACTGCCTTCACAGAGTATCACCACCTGCTTCAGTAAGTCACTATTTCCTTATACAAATCTAATGTTAAATGTAATTAAAAACATATTTCCAGGTTAGATATAAAAGCATAGATGAAGGTACTAATCACAAGTGCTAATGTTAAATTGTGCTAATATTGTACAAAGTGAATATATCTTATGGCTTTATGTATTTAGCTTATAAGCTTTAAGTTGCTCTATGAAGTATCCTGATAAAAATCTTAACATCTTTTTTTTAATTCTAGGCTCTATAGTTTCCCAGTGGGTAGAATCATACATAAACTCTTGAACATCAACAGGATCTGTAAGCTGATTAACCAATTTACTACAAATTATGGAGGGGCTAATTTCTGAGAGTTCCTGTGTTAGGAGCTGGGATTGCAGAGATGAATCAATTTTCTGTCCTTATTGGATGCAGTCTGTTTAAGACAAGGATTAAATGAAGACTAATAACTGCTTAGTGTGAAAAGCATTAGATATGTGTTGGCAACTAGAAGAAACTTAACTGTGACTCGAGTGAGGAGAAAAAGTATTCCTAAAAGACCCAGCTAAATGTTTGTTTTCTAACTCCCGCTACATCAATTCAAGACAAAAAAACAAAATTATCCCACTTTGTAGTGGAGTTTATAAATTTCCTTTCAACATTTTCATAATACTTTGATCTTAAATTCAACTATGGCTGGATTGGTCATACAAATTACTGTGTAAATGGTTTAATTTTTTTCAAACAATAACTGCAAATGACAATTAATCTAAAACCGCAAACCACGATGTATGGTCGCTTTAATTTTAGCAGACACCACACAGCAGTACAAATGACTGGCTGACTTGCTTTTCCTATTAGTCAGTAATCCTCTTGTCTTCCTGGCATATATTGCATTTAATCAATATTTGTATCTGAATATTTAGCACACAGCTGTCTCTCAATAAATATTTTTGCATGAATGCATATAGTCTTACATTATATATAATGTACGATGAGTTGCTATTATGTACATATATATTAATAAAAATTGAGGAAAGGCCAGAAAGAATTTTGGAATATCAAATAGTTAGAAATCTAGGAGTTTTAAGGCTTGCTATTCATTGAACAACTTTGCATATTTGCTGTAATATGCTACCAAATTGGGTTCCCCAAGTGGCGCTAGTGGTAAAGAACCTGCCTACCAATGCAGGAGACATGAAAAATGGGGGTTCAATCTCTGGATTCAGAAGATCCCCTGGATTAGGAAATGGCAACCCACTCCACTATTCTTGCCTGGAGACTCCCATGGACAGAGGAGTCTGGCGGGCTATGGTCCACAGCGTCGTGGAGTTGGCCACGACTGAAGCGGCTTAGCATGCATGCATGCTGCCAAACTTTGCTATACATATAGAAAACTGCAAAAATCTAAAACTGATACTCCATGAACCAGAACTTAAATTGAGAGATAATTAGCTGCATTTCATGTGACTCTCCCTTTCTGCTTACTTTCAATAACCACCCTCCCTACCCTATGATAAATAATATTTTGACTTTTAACACCTTGATTAGTTTTTCTGTTTGGTACTACATATAAATTAAATCATAGTGTATGTATTCTTTGGCATAGGATTGTTTCTCTCAATGCTTTTTTGGTTTTAATTGGACAAGTTTCTACCAAATCTGAACAGCCTGCATACAAGTAATCAATACACATACATGTACGTTCAACACACACACTTTTCACCAAAGCCCAAAGATCTGAACAAAACTACTGAAGAGCACTATTTATAACTATCTCAAACTTGAAATAAACTAAACTTCTATCAGTAGTAGGACTAAATTATTTATATATTCTCATACAAGGAAATGCCATAAGAAATGAGAAACCACGTGCAACAATATGGATTTCTCAAAACATAATATTAAGAGGAATACTCTTATTTCTCTTTAACACTCATCATTGGTGACTTATAATTATTAATTACAAATTTTAAAAATTAAGACAAAATATGCTATTCAACTAACCCATTCATGGGGCCAGTAACATATACCCTATGATTGAATTTCGTACAAATACACAATTTCCTACTAGCTACTGAAAGTAAAATACACTTTTGAAACTATATGTGAAAACTAAAAACTAAAACAAACTGGTAAGTACAATTAAAAAAGAAAATGGTATGGAGAACAAACAGTGGTTACTGGTGAGGAGAGGGAAGGAGCTGGGGCAAGATACAGCAGGGTCTAAGAGGGTACAAACTGCTATTTATAAAATAAATAAGGTATAAAGATATACAGCATGGGGAATATAACCAATATTTTATAATAATTACAAATGGAGCGTAACCTTAGAATTGTGAATCATTATGTTGTACACCTGAAACATGTAATATTGTACATCAACTATACTTTAAAAAAAAAGAAAGTAAAATAGTCTTTCAAAATAGCTCAATTCAGGCTGTTTATATATGGAGAAAAAAATTATAGATCCATAGGTTAATAAATAACATTTTACCAAGTAGATATAATTTAGAAAAAAATCCCATAGCTTTCTATACAGTATCAACTATTCTTTGTAAATGCTGAAATCAACACCATATCTGTTAATTACATATGTAGACATGTCTCATTCCATTATAAAGCTATAATTCTTATGTTACTTTCTGCTTCTAGTGAAATGAAAATTAAACATAATCTTAGAAATAGCTTTATAATTTATAAAACAATGAGATTTTAATTTTACCGTAATTGCATAACAATCAAATAATTGAAAAACATCTATTTACTTAGAGGAATATACAAAAGAAGCTGTAGCTTCACATAAATTTTAAGAAAATTAATGGTTATAATGAGAGATTTCATTGAAAATGCACATTTGAACATTTGGATTTGTTACATACATTTTAAAACAACTCATGGAGATTTTGCCCTTACAACAAATTGCTAAAAAATTAAAATTCATTTGTATCAGTTTTTAACTAAAGAAATAAAATATACCTGCCCAAGTAGCAGTAGGTTTTCCAAATGATTAAAATGCCACTGGGAGGGAAAAAAAAAAGATCAATTACTGTGATAAATAGTGAACAAGCTTCCCTGGTGGCTGAGATGGTAATGAGTCTGCCTGTAATGCAGGAAATCTGAGTTTGATCCCTGGGTAGGGAAGATACCTTGGATAAGGGACTGACTACCCACTCCAGTATTCTTGCCTGGGAAATTCCATGGATAGAGCCTGGCAGACTATAGTCTGTTGGGTCATAAAAGTCAGACAGGACTGGGTGACTAACATTTTCACTTTCTTTCACGGTGAGCCAGGGCAATAGATGGGAAAACAGTTGAAAGAGTGACACTTTATTTTTTTTTGGGGGGGGGGGCCTCCAAAATCACTACAGATGGTGACTGCAACCATGAAATTAAAAGACACTTGCTCCTTGGAAGAAAAGCTATGACCAACCTAGACAGCATATTAAAAAGCAGAGACATTAGTTTGCCAACAAAGGTCTGTCTAGTCAAAGCTATGGTTTTTCCAGGAGTCATGTATGGATGTGAAAGTTGGACGATAAAGAAAGCTGAGCACCAAAGACTGATGCTTTTGAACTGTAGTGTGGGAGAAGACTCTTGAGAGTCCCTTGGACTGCAAGGAGATCCAACCAGTCCATCCTAAAGGAGATCAGTCCTGAATGTTTATTGGAAGGACTGATGCTGAAGCTGAAACTCTAATAATTTGGCCACCTGATGTGAAGAACTGACTCATTTGAAAAGACCCTGATGCTGGGCAAGAGTGAAGGTGGGAGGAGAAGGGGACAACAGAGGATGAGATGGCTGGATGGCAACACCGACTCAATGGACATGAGTTGATGATGGACAGAGAGGCCTGGCATGCTGCATTCCAGGGGTCACAAAGAGTTGGACACGACTGAGTGACTGAACTGAACTGAACTGAGCCAGGGCAATGTATTTGGAATGTATTATGAAAGACTATCTTTCATAACCCTTCAAATAAATTGTAAAACTACAGAGGATATTTTGGCAATAAACATGAATGCTGTTTTCAAAAGCAAATGCATTGTCTCAAGCATCTCACAAATATTACCAGAACATTATTGCAAAAAGGATGCATTCATATGTAATCTAAGAAATATATAATAAGTGAGATAAAGAGTCTATGGCAGTGACATTTCCTACAGTATTTTTTAAAAGTGAATTATTTGAACACAAATAAACCTCAATCAAATGTTTCTCACAGGATAATAATCAGCAATATGCATCCTATGAAAAATTGGGAAAAATGCTGACACAGAGCATGTATGGTCTAGAAATGCCTTGAATGTAAAAGTCACAAATATCCTCAAACATAAATGCTAATGAAAAATGCTCTGGGAACAAACCACTGCTCCTGACTTAATCAATTGTAAATGGCATTTTGGCAAAAGCAATTTTTATACATAAAATTCTTGTTTAGAGTAGAAAGTAGATAGAAAATAACACAGAAACCTCAAGTAGAAAGGAATTCTGCCTCTACTTCTTCCTCTTCCTCCTACTTCCTCATAATCATTTTCATTTTGTAATGAATGCTATACAATTTTGTCTATGACCACATAAAAATACAGTTAAATCACATATTTGAGAACCTAGAAGATCCTACCGCCAGCTTGTTTGTTCAAACACTTAGTGCAACTATGAGAGGGAATATGAAATCTGGTAGTGAAAGTATTAACAGAAATACTTTCAGTGTCTAGGCTATAATATTGTGTTGAATGGGTATATTATTAAAAAAAATATTAAGGGCTCTAACAAATGTTGGCTTCCCTGTGGCTCAGATGATAAAGATTCTGCTTACAATGCAGGAGACCTCAGTTCAGTCCCTGAGTCAGGAAGATCCCCTGGAGAATGGCATGGCTACCCATTCCAGTGGGCTTCCCTGATAGCTCAGCTGGTAAAGAACCCAACTGCAATGCAGGAGACCTTGGTTTGATTCCTGGGTCGGGAAGATTTCCTGAAGAAGGTATCTTCTTGCCTGGTCAGAGAAGCCTGGCAAATCCATTGAGTCGCAAAGAGTTGGACAGACTGAGCAACTAACAATTTCAGTTTCACTGGTAAATGAGGTATTAGGATACAGTTTAACACAGTAACACACACACACAGAAATAACTGGCCATTCTCTCTAAGAATGTTGAGAAAATATAATAGGAAAAATTATATGTGGGAATTTACAAGGTGCACTTGTCATTCTAAAATGTATATAAGCAAAAAAGAATAGCTTGGAAAATCATGGTACAATCACCAAACTGTAACTGGTCTTCACAAACTACAAAAGAGAGTAATCCATTAATGGCATTAGCCAGTAAAGGAAGTATCTGATTAAAGACTTTGTACACCTTTCTATATGTGTACTTCACACTATAAAAAATACAGAAACAATATTTCATTAAATTAGAAAGGATTTTCTACTTTTACATTTCCTTACAACATTCCAAACAATATATGTAGATCCTCTCCTCTCTTGATATAGAAATTAATTCCTCTCCTCTTAAGAGTTGGCTGAACTTATTAACTTACTTACACAGACTACAGAAAAGGAAAAATAATAGTAATTTTACAGCAGAAAAAAAAAACTAGCAGTATAACTTTAAGTGATCAGCATTAATAACATTTTTGATGATTATGTTAATATTATTTGCCTTCTGATATACAGTAATGATAAGGTCACTTCACCTTAGCATTAAATTTCTGAAAAATGGCAAGCCTAATCATGAGAAAACATTAAAAAAATTGATGGGCACGCTACAAAATATCTCACCAGTATGTTTCAAAGCTGTCAATGTCATGATAAGCAAGGAAAGTCTGAGATACTGTCACAAACAGTGGGGACTAAGAAACTTGATGGTTAAATGTAATATGGTATCTTGAATGGGATTCAAGAAGATAAAGATGACATTAAGGGAATTTATGAAATTCTAATAGCATTTGCAATTATTAGTAATATGTGTATGTGCTCAGTTGCTAAGTGTGTGACCACATGGATTGTAGCCCAACAGGCTCTTCTGTCCATGGAATTTTTCAGGCAGGAGTACTAGAGTGGGTTGCCATTTCCTCTTCCAGGGGATCTTCTCAATACAGGAATGGAACCTGAATCTCCTGCATTGGCAGGCAGATTCTTAACAATGAGTCACCTGGGAAGCCCAGTAGTAGTAATATGCCAATGTTATTATTTTTTTTTAATTTTAGCTCAGAAATCATATGCCATAATTAGGTAAGATGTTTATATATGGAGAAATTAAGAGAAGGTACAACAATACTCCCTGAACTATTTTTGCAACTGTTGTACAAATCAGAAATTATTTCAAATTTAGAATTAACAACATAAAAATATTTAAAAGAAAGAACAGTGGAAGCAGTAAATGGACTGGTAGCTTAGGAGCCAGTTGGAAAAGTTATGAGGTTGTGCTAAAGACATAGATGGGAGATGCAGACAGAGAAGATTTGGGATATAGTCGTGATATTGCCTGTGCAGTACTTCAGTTCAGTTCATTCGCTCAGTCATGTCCGACTCTTTGCAACCCCATGAATTGCAGCACGCCAGGCCTCCCTGTCCATCACCAACTCCCGGAGTTCACTCAGACTCACGTCCATCGAGTCAGTGATGCCATCCAGCCATCTCATCCTCTGTCATCCCCTTCTCCTCCTGCCCCCAATCCCTCCCAGCATCAAAGTCTTTTCCAATGAGTCAACTCTTCACATGAGGTGGCCAAAGCACTGGAGTTTCAGCTTTAGCATCATTCCTTCCAAAGAAATCCCAGGGCTGATCTCCTTGCAGTCCAAGGGACTCTCAAGAGTCTTCTCCAACACCACAGTTCAAAAGCGTCAATTCTTCGGCCCTCAGCCTTCTTGGAACCTGATTATTATGTGAAAGGTGAAGTGACAACTGAAAACCAATCTTTGCTCAGAGTGAATCAACCTATATTTGTCTTAGTGTATGGGATATAGGAGGGGAGGTAATGAAGAGATGGTGATAACTGTTTCCATTTTAGACACAATTTGTCCTTCTGTGATATCCATTCATCTCCAGAAGGTAATTAGAGTTTTGCATGTCACTATAAGCTTAGGAGATAAAGGTTGGCAACCAATCTATTTGTGGAAGTGGAAACTTCCAAGAATAGGATAATGACCTCACTCAGGAATATGAGTAAAGTGAGAAGAAGGTTAAAGAAAGTAAGTAAAATACTCACAAACTATCACATGGGAGGCAGTAATCAACACAGGGACAAATGCAAGTTATACAAAACATAGAAGTGATAAATTACTCAGTGTTCTTTGATAAAGAAAATGTATGAAAGATTAATTTCATGAAAGGGAAGTTAGGGGATAGAGTTGGGAAAATGGTCAAGGGGCTAAAATGATATGTAACACATTTAATTTTATCAAACAGTAAATGAAACCAGGATGTGGCTTCAATGACTCAATATCTTAAAATGTATGGACATACCATGACTTCAAGTAGAATTAAATATATCATTTGAAAGTGATAGCATCCTAATAAATATAAATTTATCCTTAGAATGGGTGAATTCAAGTCTAAATGGAATGGTTAAGAAAAGTTTTATTGCATTAGCCACATTTTGAATAGAGCAAGAAAGAATATAGTCAGCTAAGGAAAAGAAATAAAGACAGAAATTGAAAGAAATTAGAGTGAAAATTTAGGGTATTTAAGGGGATCAGTAGGATGCTACATTGGAAGGTAATGTTCAAGTGAACTTATTAGAAAGTTGAAGCATTATTAGTTAGATTGTATCTTGCTATATCTGTAAACATAAGCTAAATACTAGCTAAAATAAATTTTAGTAAAATCTATGAACTAAAAAGCCTCTTGATGAAAGTAAAAGAGGAGAGTGAAAAAGTTGGCTTAAAGCTCAACATTCAGAAAACGAAGATCATGGCATCTGGTCCTGTCACCTCATGAGAAATAGATGGGGAAAGAGTGGAAACAGTGTTAGACTCTTCTGGGGAGGGCTCCAAAATCACTGCAGATGTTGACTGCAGACATGAAATTAAAAGACGCTTACTCCTTGGAAGAAAAGTTATGACCAACCTAGATAGCATATTCAAAAGCAGAGACATTACTTTGCCAACAAAGGTCTGTCTAGTCAAGGCTATGATTTTTCCAGTGGTCAGGTATGGATGTGAGGGTTGGACTGTGAAGAAAGCCGAGCACTGAAGAACTGATGCTTTTGAATTGTGGTGTTGGAGAAGACTCTTGAGAGTCCCTTGGACTGCAAGGAGATCCAACCTGTCCATTCTAAGGGAGATCAGTCCTGGGTGTTCTTTGAAGGGAATGATGCTAAAGCTGAAGCTCCAGTACTTTGGCCACCTCATGCGAAGAGTTTATTCATGGGAAAAGACTCTGATGCTGGGAGGGATTGGGGGCAGGAGGAGAAGGGGATTGCAGAGGATGAGATAGCTGGATGGCATCACCGACTCGATGTACATGAGTTTGAGTGAACTCCAAGAGTTGGTGATGGACAGGGAGGCCTGGCGTGCTGTGATTCATGAGGTCACAAAGAGTCGGACATGACCGAGCGACTGAACTGACCTGAATTGAAGTCTATGAAAAAATCAATTTCAGATGAGTTTTAGTTTCAGATAAATATGAGATATGTAAGACATGGGAAACCACACTAAATGCACAATATGTTACCTAATAATTCACTTAGATACAACTATGAAAACTTTTTGTAAGGCAAATAATCGTTAAAACTCATGTTAAAGTTAGAAAACAATGAGTACAAAAGAATTAACTGTTCAACTTAATAATATAAGTTGTAAATTTTATTAAAAATTGTCTAACAGGCCATCTATTTTTTAAAAAATAGATGCCATCATATGTCGTAATATTTAAATCAGATTTTTAAAGTTTATGAAGAATAATTATAAAATGTCACTTTCTAAGAAATTACCACTTTTATTAAAATTTAAGGTGATAATCATATAACAGAATGCATGAGTAGTAAAAAATAAAATCAATTAAATTGATTGGATACTAGTTTGTAGTTATTAACAACTGCTATAGTAGGCAAAAATTGTATTTTCCTGTATTTTTTTGTTTGATGTACTTTATTTTCTTTTGATTGATGTATATTAAGTAGTTGAAAGCATGAATCTTTTGTGAGCTTAATAAATATATGTTGTTAGGCTAACCTGAGTAAATAGAGACATAAAATCAGATACAGTGTGTATGTTGAATCCCTACTCAGTATTACTTTATCTCTACTATGATTTAGTTATTTTTCAAGATTTTTTTCTATCTCTAGTACAATCTTGTCCAAATACAAATATACATATTTTACAACTTAATTCATTAGTGTAATTTAAGATTTTAACTTTAATTTTATAGCCAAGTTACATTTTTTTTAAATCAGGTTTTTCCTATAAAAGGGATTTCATAGTCTCAGTGTAGTAAAAGGATATAGATTAAAGAAAGTAAAAATATATAATATGATGGAAATATCCAAACTTATAAATGCATATTATTTCTATTAAAATTTTCTACTAAAATATTGGAGTGGGCTGCCACTTCCTTCTCCCGGTGATCCTCCCAAACTAGGGATTCAACCTGAGTCTCCTGCATTGCAGGCAGATTCTTTAACATCTGAGCCATCAGGAAAGCCCACAAATAGATCAGGGAAATATCCAAACTTAGAAATCCATATTATTTCTACTAAAGTTTTCATAGACAAATATTTTTATTAAATCTAATAAACATTATGCTGAAATACAGTAAGATTATAAACCAGCAATTAGAAAATATTAAAATAAGTAGCATATAATTTTCACAATGTATTTTCAAATGTAATCATTTTTCCAGTTATCTTGCTCATATATGATGGCATAACACAATTTAAGTGTAGGATGAGAATTTCAAATTACATACTTTGGTGTGTAACTGATCACAAAGCTCAGTATCAAAATTATAACATATTCAAAAAAACTCTTTTCCTAATGCTTAGTTGCCCCACATCTGACTTTATAATTAAATCCAAGTGTACTTAATAGACTTTGGGGACATCATCTAAGAAACATTGTTGAGCAACTTTTAATGATTATGATTTACATTTATGAATGAAAATGAAGATCTTTGATTGTGTTACTTATTTAATAATTATTTTGGATTGTAGCCCACCAGGCTCTTCCATCCATGGAATTTTCTAGGCAAGAGTGCTGGAGTGAGTTGCAATTTCCTTCTCCAAGGGATCTTCCCAACCAAAGGATCGAACCCGGGTCTCCCACATTTTTGGCAGATATTTTACCGAAAGAGATGGGAATACCAGATCACCTGATCTGTCTCTTGAGAAATCTATATGCAGGTCAGGAAGCAACAGTTAGAACTGGACATGGAACAAGAGACTGGTTCCAAATAGGAAAAGGAGTATGTCAAGGCTGTATATTGTCACCCTGCTTATTTAACTTATATGCAGAGTACATCATGAGAAACTCTGGGCTGGAAGAAACACAAGCTGGAATCAAGATTGCCGGGAGAAATATCAATAACCTCAGATATGCAGATGACACCACCCTTATGGCAGAAAGTAAAGAGGAACTAAAAAGCCTCTTGATGAAACTGAAAGAGGAGAGTGAAAAAGTTGGCTTAAAACTCAACATTCAGAAAATGAAGATCATGGCATCCGGTCCCATCACTTCATGTCAAATAGATGGGGAAACAGTGGAAACAGTGTCAGACTTTATTTTTGGGGGTTCCAAAATCACTGCAGATTGTGACTGCAGCCATGAAATTAAAAGACGCTTACTCCTTGGAAGAAAAGTTATGAGCAACCTAGATAGCATATTCAAAAGCAGAGACATTACTTTGCCGACTAAGGTCCATCTAGTCAAGGCTATGGTTTTTCCTGTGGTCATGTATGTATGTGAGAGTTGGACTGTGAAGAAGGCTGAGCGCCGAAGAATTGATGCTTTTGAACTGTGGTGTTGGAGAAGACTCTTGAGAGTCCGTTGGACTGCAAGGAGATCCAACCAGTCCATTCTGAAAGAGATCAGCCCTGGGATTTCTTTGGAAGGACTGATGCTAAAGCTGAAACTCCTGTACTTTGGCCACCTCATGCGAAGAGTTGACTCATTGGAAAAGACTCTGATGCTGGGAGGGATTGGGGACAGGAGGAGAATGGGACAACAGAGGATGAGATGGCTGGATGGCATCACTGACTCGATGGACGTGAGTCTGAGTGAACCCCGGAGTTGGTGATGGACAGGGAGGCCTGGTGTGCTGCAATTCATGGGGTCACAAAGAGTTGGACACGACTGAGTGACTGAACTGGACTGAACTGAACTGGTGGATTTTTTTTTTTCTTCTGTAATTAAAAGATGATCCTCCAGTGTTTTTTGGCTTGTACTATTTCTGACCAGAGGTATGCTATCATGTTTAGAATCTCTTTATATAATGTGCTATTTTTCTCTGGCTGCTTTTAAGGTTGGTTTTGAGTACTTTAATTATAATGAAATAGTATAATTTTCTTTATGTTTCTTGTAAGTGAGATTTATTTTTATTCTTGAGTGCAGTTTTGATTAAAATTTGAAAACCTTCCACCATTATTTTTCTCAAATATCTTAAAGTCCTCTTCTTTTGAAACTCCAGTTTCATATATATAACTGACTAATGCTGCCCTACAGCTGATGATATTCAGGTTCATATTTTTTCTACCTATAGTTTACTATGAATACTTGTTGCTCTTTATGAGTCTCACCACCTTATTTTATGCAGTATATAGTATGCTATTAATCTCAGTAAGTGATTTTTTTTTTGTTGTTCCAGGTATTGTAAATTTTATTTCTAGGAACTAAATTTGTGTCTTTTTATAACTTTCATTTATCTACTAATCACATTAAGCTTTCCTCTACTTCCATAAAAGAGTTGTAACTGTATAGTTATAATAAAGTTAAACTAATATAGCTATACTACAGTTATAATAAACCTTTCAATATTCTTGTTGACATTCTCTCATTTCAATAACATCTCAATGTTTTTCTATTGCTTGGCGTTTCCCTTCCATTATGGGAGGTATTTGCTGACTTCATTGCATGCCTGAGAAGTTTTCCATGGATGCCTAACATTTTGAATATTACCTTGTTGACTTCTGAATAATTTACAACATTCATAAATGTCCTTGAGCTTTAATCCAGAATGCAATTAAGTTACGTGGGAAGAATCACAGTTTCCTTTGATGAGATCAGGGCAGCAAATATACTAAGGTTAATCTTTCTCCATTACAGATTTTTATTCTACAGAATAGAATGTCTGGTTTTCTCAGATATAATTTTTATTTTTAATTCATTTTATTCAAATGTCTGTTATTCATGGAATGCTCTCTATATTTATTGAGATAATAGAAGGCTAATTGACGTTCTACTGTTTTAGTATTTTGCATCTGGGCCAAAGGATTCATACTAGTATGTTTCATGGGAATCACATTATTGTGAACATGTTCATTGCTTTTACAATTGATCTTTTGATTTTTTTTTTTCCTGATTGGATAGTTAGCTTTCTTGGAAAGAAACTCCTCAGAATATTCACATACCCTCTAGACAGCATCAACCTCTGTACATTTGAAGAAACAGATACCTTTCCCAGTCTTTATGGAATGGCTTTGACAGGGAAAGACCTTCCTCAATCAGCTAGGCTAGAGATTCTGAGTCTTTCTTTTGTTAAACAGATAATACACTCTTCACACTCTCTTTTCTTCCCAGAGAAGACGTCTCTTGATCAAAAACCTTTAGTAATTTTGCATCAGCTGCAGTAAGTTCACACCCCTGTTCTTTGGGGCAGTGCACTGAAAGTCTGGGACGTTGGATGCATTCTCTATTTCTCTCCTTCCCTCCTGGGGGAGAATGTCAGGATTGTGTGCCTTTTCCCAACCTTGCACAGCCATCCTACTCACAATAAGCCACCCAGTCATTAGCCCTGGGATAGTATACACTGAAAGGTTGTGTTGTTGGATATATGTTCCACTCCTCTCCTTCCCTCCTGGGTTGTATGCTTTCTCCCAATCTTGCAGAGCTGTGGTTGCTGCAGCAAACTACTTACTCCTTTATTTTCTTCATGGATGGCTCTGGATGTCTAGCTATGCTGGTTCCCCTTGCACTTCCTGTGCTGATAAATAAATGGCTTCTGGGGCAGCACCCCAAACAACCAGGAATCTTGGATGCATGTTCTTTCTTTCTCCTGAGGGAGAAGTCATCAGCCAAAGCAACCTTTCTAGGCTCTGAAATGTGCTGGCTTGGGTAAAGGGGTGATATAGGTAAATGGATATTGTTCTTATCCATCTCAACATGACTGTTCTCTTGCTTCATCTAGATACTGTTACTTCTTAGCTGTGTCTCCTGCTTTGCAATAAGATTCTTTACCCAATGACCTATCAGACTACAATCTGTGACTGTTCTCTCTATTGTATGGTACTCAGGTTATTTTGGAGAGGAAATGGCAACCCATTCCAGTGTTCTTGCCTGGAGAATCCCCGGGGGAAAACTGGTGGGCTGCCATCTATGGGGTCACAAAGAGTCGGACATGACTGAAGTGACTTAGCAGCAGCAGCAGGTTATTTGGTAGTTTTAAAAGAGAAAATCAATATAACAATTTTACTGACATTTAGAACACTTTAAATGTATGATGGATTATGACTTTTAATAAAATATCATGATTCCTTTATTAAACATGCAGGTGAAACTTGCCTATGCATGATATGGACAAAGATTATTAGATTGCCCTGCTAACAGTTAGTGTCCATACTTTAAAATTTTTACTTTCAATAACATGTTTTTCTATTTTTGCTATGTTTAAGTTATTATGTTTTTAGTTTTCATACTTCTAAGCTAGAATAAATTTAGGCAAATATTTTATAAATTGCTATGAAAAGGTAGAATAATTAAGAAAATAAATATCTTTGATGATGTTTATGAAGATAAGGAGAAAACTGAACTTTCCTATAAAACTTACCTTGAATGATAAGCTAATGTGAAAATATGATGGTTTTGAACATTCAACTAAAATGAAATAAAACAGAAAGGTGAAAATTGGAAATGTGATATCTGAAATATTAAATGTGTTGGACTTTTATTTAAATATTGTCCAGTAGGTTGTCTTTATGAATTTTCAAATATCATCATGAAGCATCAAAAATGTTTCTTTTTTCCCCAAATACAGCAAAGAGAATACTCTAAAAACCAAATAGTGTATTTTCTAGTAGAAAAATCAAAGTAATGTTCATCCATACAAAACTGATTAGTTTTGTTGCTAAGAGCAAGAGCACATCCCAGAACAGAAACATCATTCAAAATCATCCTATTTGTAGAAAAACATGCCCAAGTCAAAGTACTTTTGAGAAGTTAGTAAAATCAGATATAATTTTAATGAAAATAGTATTTTCACAGAGAAAGCAGAAAAAGCTATCGGCAAGTTTCCTCTATCAAGTGACAGACTTAATATAATATTAATGCCTCTAATGTGGAAAAGCAATTTTATTAAATATTCATGCTAGAAGATGGTTTGATTTGCATTTGGACAAAAACATTGACTAAGAATAAATTAGCCTTTGCTATATGAGTAGTTCATATGAAAAGGAAAAGTTTTTAGAAGTTTTTTTTTTTTTTCACTACATCCAATGTTAGTCACAAAAGAATTTTTTGATTTATTTAATAGTTATTTTTCAAACTATGATTTAGACTATAAATTATGGAGTAGAGTCTCTATGCATAGCATGGAATGGGTGGTCCTAAGATGATAATATATATTTGTTGTAGTCACAGAAAAACAGTCTGCTCTTCTGTTATTTATTCAGAATGAAAAATATAATGAAAATAAATAATATGAGCACATTATAATCATTGAGCTTTTAGCATGTTTTCAAAAACAAGCTTGAGTAAAATATCCTGCTTTGACATAATGAAATATTAATACATTAATTGTTAAGTAGAATAGTGCTCACATGAGTTACTAAAGTGAGAAATTAAAAGTGTACATTTAAGATTCAGATAATGCCAGAAAAGACTTTAATAAGTACTTTTTTAAAGCATTATCAGAACCCTGAATAAACTGAACCTCTGAATTCATGATTGTTTAAAGTAATCTATGATTACAGCAAACTGCTTCACTGATGAAAGTTTGGAGTTACCTAACAGTGATGTTTGCTTGTTTTTATAAAGAAAATTATGACATCTTATTGGGCATATTTTGATACCATGTTCAAATGTTATAATAGAATGTAAAGAAAAGATTTCTAGGACTGAATAGATACACTGATTACTGAGGGATACAAGAACTTAAATTCCCAATAAGGAAACCCTCAATCTTGTGGTAACAGACTGTAATATGTTCACTGGGGTATAGCACCTGTTGGAACACAAAATGCATTCTTTGATGGGCAACCTTATCTTATATGAGAGCTAAGCCAATAACTACCAGTTTCTTGCTGCCTTGCCGGATAATCACTAATTATGTTGACATGTTGTATTTCTGTTAGCAAGTACATAATATATGTAATATGTTAGAACATGGTAAATATTATGGATAAAAACAAAGAGATGTGGCATGAGGAGTAGAAATTTGGGAGCAGGGATATTACATATAGTGGCAAGGCTCATCTTGATGGGAAATATAATTTAAGTAACTATTTGAAGTTGATGTAGGATAAAATCATATTCACAGGATAATTCAGTGCTATAGTCAACACATACTGTTTAGTAATTAATTAATATTAGGTAATTAAATAATTACTAATTAATCAAATTAATTACTAATTAATTGACTATTTAGTAGTTAATTGAATATTAGCACCTACTTCCAAAATGAATAAGCCTAGCTCCTGTCCTGAATGATATTCTTCCTTAAATATTGGGGAGATTAAGAGTAAAATTAATAGAAAATTGCAACTTAATCCAGGCAGGACCACTAAAGGTGCACACTTTTTAGGAACAAAGATATGGATCAACCAACCAAGCAAAGGACCTGTGACCAACTAAGGTGCTTGCTCAGAGCACAGGGAATATCAAGCAGGTAGTGGATAAAGATAGTTATAAATATTAGTTATGACCATGTGACTAACTGCTATAAGTATTTCTTTATTTTCATGAGTATGCATCAATATTTGTTATGAATAAATTTATACAATATGTATTTCTGTCTTCTCTCTATTACTTCCTTATCTTCTAAAATAAATTATATTAATAATAGCTAATCCTACAGGACATCATTTAAGTTAGAGGAGATAAAGGATTGTCTAAAACCACCAAGAACAGTTTTCACCTTAGAACCCCTGTAAGGGACCAACTTTGTTGACTTATAGCCTCAAGAACCTTGAGAGTGCATATTTAAGACACTCTGTGGAACTTTGTAATGGAAGCCCTAGGAAATTAATACAAATATGAATAGACAGCTTGCCTGAGGACATTGCCCTTCATGGCTAACTCAAAAGTGAGTCTGAAAAATATCAAAGTTGCCAGACCTTCACTTTACCAATCCCAGTCAAGCCCTTAGCTTTTGTCCATTACAAGATATTTTAGTTAATTTACACAGAATCACAGTGTCAGGTCCCTGTGCAAACAGAAAGCATTCTTTGATGGGCAGGCTTCCCAAGTTAGAGAGCTAAAACTACAATAGCTGCCAGCTTATTCATTTCGTGTCCTTGTTCTTTAATTTTGAAAATCCCTCATTTTGAATATAGAGATTTTGATATGCTGTTTCAAAATTTATATAGAAAAGCAAAAGGATGACTGTTTAAAAAGCAAAACTATACCATATGCAAAGTGCAATCATCTTAGAACAGATAATTAAAATAGTTCACATTTTATATATTCATATGTTAGGCATTCACTTGTCTGACAGTTCATCCTACCATGGACTGTAGACCTCGGCGCTCCTCTGTCTATGGAATTCTCCAGGCAGTGGGTTGCCATTTCTTTCTCCAGGGCATCTTCCCATTCCATGGATCGAATCTGGGTCTCCTGCACTGCATCTATCTAAAGGCAGATTCTTTACCATCTGAGCCATGAGAGAAGCTCATTTTATGTGCCTTATTTTTAATAATCTAGTATTATTGACTCTAATAAAAGAACAAAATAACCTGAGTTTTATATGAAGCTTCCTCTCAGAGTCTAAGTAAAATTGGTGGTTCATATTTTTGTGTGAAGAGAATGATCACTGCCTTCAACTATGCTATCTCTACCTCTACATACCATCATCTCCCAGCTGGGTACCTGCCACAACTTCCTAAAACTTTCCTAAAACTATCACCCTTAGTGATCCTTCTAAAAGCAAAATTTACATTGTTTTGTTCACATAAGCCTTTGCATAAACTTTGCTGTTGAATTTAAAGCAAAAATCCAGACAACATAGTGACAAAATTCTATTTCAGCTATTCCTTTACCTTTTCCAATAGCTTTATATGTTGTCCCTTCCATGTCCACCACTGAAAATTTATTTGTATCCATTCTGAACTATTGTTTTTCTAAATCGTACTGTTACTTCCAGGCTTTCAGATCTTCTCACGTATTGTTCCCTCTGGTTCTCTATAACTGTAGGTTTCAGTTTAACTTTAGAACTTCCAAGAGCTCAACTCTGACAAAAACTATATTTTGTTATGCAATTCAAAAAAGTGAATATATGTTTGTATCCCATCGTCTGTCTCTGTAATATACGTAATGATTTGTTTTCCTGAGTGTTCATGGGTTTTGGTTCTATTAGGTAGAGTGAAAGCAGCATGATGGGAAAGTCTAAGTTCATAGTTTTTACAATGTTATCCTTAATGTTTCACACAATGTATTGCACAGAATCGTGTCTCCAAATATTTTAAGTGGCTTTTCTGGTGTCTTAGTAAAGAATCCACCGCCAATGCAGGAGATGCAGGTTTGATCCTTGGGTTGGAAAGATCCCCTGGAGGAAGAAATGGCAACCCACTCCAGTTTTCTGGCCTGGGAATTTCCTTGGACAGAAGAGCCTGGCAGGCCACAGTCCATGGTATTGCAAAGAGTCAGACATTACTTAGTGAGTAAACACACACCAGAGAAGGCAATGGCACCCCACTCCAGTACTCTTGCCTGGAAAATCCCATGGACGGAGAAGCCTGGTAGGCTGCAGTCCATGCGGTCGCGAAGAGTCGGACACGACTGAGCGACTTCACTTTCACTTTTCACTTTAATGCTTTGGAGAAGGAAACGGCAACCCACTCCCTTGTTCTTGCCTAGAGAATCTCAGGGACAGGGGAGCCTGGTTGGCTGCCGTCTATGGGGTCGCAACAGAGTCGGACATGACTGAAACGACTTAGCAAACACACACACATTAATTAATTTATAGATGAACTTGGAACCCATTGGCTTGATATTCATATAAAATTTTCAGAAATATTTCATAATATTAAAAATACTATAAATAGATAAATGTTTTTAATAACCTTATGCTTTCAATTAGTACTTTGAAAAATAGTACAGAAACAAAATGGAGAGAAAAATGAACCATAATTGTCTTCTAAACACAATTTTCAAAAATGGTGAAATTTAAATACATATACCAACCATGGACTCATAATACTCATTTAGAAAACTTTACCTTTTAATTTGATGAGGGAATGAAGTGTCAACATAAACAACATGAATCTTGATATTGAGAATAATCAGATTGTAGCATCTGCTAATAAGTAATTACATCTAAAAATATTCTGGAATATTAACTCAAGAGATAAGACACTGTTAAATTTATCATGTAATCTGTGATTTCACTGAAGTGAAGCGAAGTGAAAGTAGGTCAATCATGTCCAACCATTTATGACCCCATGGACTATATAGTCCACGGAATTCTCCAGGTCAGAATACTGGAGTGGGTAGCCTTTCCCTTCTCCAGAAGATATTCCCAACCCAGGGTTTGAACCCAGATCTCCAACATTGCAGGAGGATTCTTTACCAGCTGAGCCACAAGGGAAGACCAAGAACACTGGAGTGGGTAACCTATCCAGTTTCCAGCAGATCTTCCCGACCCAGGAACTGAACTGAGGTCTTCTGCATTGGAGGTGGATTCTTTACCAACTGAGCTATCAGTGAAGCACCTCCCTGATCAACCCCACATTTTCTTTGGCATATAACACATACATGTACACATACAGATGAATCCATGTTTTAGAACATCTAGAAAAAAATAGAAGAGCACAAGGTTATTGTGGTGTGTGTCTGCCAAGGTGTAGTCTGTGTGTGTGGTGTGTAGATGACGGTGACATGAATAGACCTTGTGAATATTTCACAATGTAAATGTGTTTCAAGTTGCACAATGTAAATATATACAAATTTGTCAACTATATCTCAATAAAGTTAGAAAAATTACGTATATCATACACTATGGCCAAAATCTGATCTGGGAAACCTAGCAAGGCATACTGCTAACTAGGCAGACAACTGAATGAACCTCTTCACAGATCCGCCCATGTGCCACTGTAATGTAAGTGACTGCCACCACTACCAATTTCAGTCACTCGGTTTCCATAAAGCAAAAGTCTCTGTTATTTCACACTCATTTTTAAATAGTTTGAACTAATATTAGTAGTGCCATCTCAGAATAAATTTGTGCTGAAATTGTTTAAACTATACTGATTAATGGTGTATAGATGGAATTAATTAAGGGACATTAATTTAAAAGTGAGAATTCTAGGTGTGTTTTATAATACCTGTTGATCTCATTCTCTCTCCTTTATATTCCTTTCTTTCCACCTCTTTTTCTTCCCTCTCTTCTTCTACCTCTTCATTTTCTATCTCATTTCATTATTTCTTTATTAGCAAAATTTAGAGTCATTTGAGAAATATATATTATAAATAACAGCATGCTTAAATTTTATTTCATTTTCTAAATAGCTATAACTCAACCTTATAAATATCTCTTTAAATATAAACTATTATAAAAGCACAGGATAATACACAAGGCCCATGATCAAATGACTATAGTTAAAACAGAGAATATGATATAGAATTAACTATCCAATACTTTTTGGAATATCAGCTTCTATCAATGATCTAATAAAAATTAGACACAACCTTATATATTAAGGTTGTGACATTAAACTATTCATTATAACTTATTGTAAGAATTAATGATATAATCACTTTTTGTCTAGTGCCTGCTAATATTCAATAAGTTAATGAACTTGACAGTTATTGAGTTCTCACCATGTGCTCAGCAGTTTTACAACCACTGTATGTGGACCTATGTTCTGGTCATGAGAAGCAAGCAACAAAATTGAATCTTCATAAATATAAGTGTTCTTCAGGGTCTATTTTAGGTCATATGGTCAAGAACAGCCTCTCTAAAGAGGTAATATTTGGTTTAGATGTGAATTGTCAGGAGCAGTTATATAAAATCTTTTCAGAAGTATCTTTCATGAAGGAGTAAAAAACATCAATTGGTGAAATAAGCTTCAAGGGAGAGACAAATGGTCAAAGTGACTAAAACCTGATGAAAGGAAGAGAAATAAGTGAGGTCAGACATGTGGGTAGGCATCATGGTGTGAGGGCTTCTCGGGTGGCTCAGATAGTAAGGAATCTGCCTGTAATATAGGAGACCTGGGTTTGATCCCTGTCATGAAGATCCCCTGGAGAATGTAGTGGCTACCCACTCCAGTATTCTTGGCTGGAGAATTCTATGGATGGAAGAGCCTGAGTGATCACAAAGAGTCCTGAGCAGTTGTAATCTTTTTGCTGGTGAAAGCTTTGAAATAGCACAAGAATTACTAAAATGTGACACAGGGAAAGCAAGTCAACAAATGCTGTTAGAAAGATGATGCTAACAAGTTTGCTCAAAGCAGGGTCACCACAAAGTCTCAACTTGTAGAAATGCTATATTTGCAAAACACAATAAAGTGAAGCACAGTAAAACAAGGCAAGCCTGTAGGTGAAGTTATTGGCAGTCCCATTGGCATGCTCTCAAATAATAAAAGTCTCCCAAATATGTCCCTGCTCTAATTCTCACAACCTTTGAATAGGTTAAGTTATATGGCAAAAGAGACATTTCAGATGCAGTTTTCTGGATATCAGATTATCCTGGATTATCTAGTCCAGTCCAATAAGAATCACATGAACATTTTAAAAGCAGAGAATGTTCTCAGGGTAAGACCAGAATGGGAGGTCAGAGAGAGAGAAATATGAGAACTCAGTTTACCATTGTTGGTTACGAAGATGAATGGAGCCATGAATCAAGGAATTTAGGAAGCATTAAGGAGGTTAGAGAGGCTCATGGACAACAGTTACCAAGTAGGGATCTCAGTCCTTCAACAATAGGAACTGTAAAACCTCAAAATAGCTCACAAATATATTCTTTCCTAGAGCTACAAGATAACATCCCAGGCTGGTCAGTTCTTTGATTCTGGCCTTGGTGACATAATGAAAAACATAAGTTGAACCCACTTAAATTTATATGAGTGAGCAGTAGGATAACTTGTGTTGTTTTTAGCTGCAAAACTGGTGGTAATTTATTATAGAAGCAATGAAAAATTAATACACAGGGGCATGGTATGTCACTTAACACAGAAAATAAACACACTTACTCAAATTAGTCACTCCATCTGCAACATCCTTCTGCTTTGCCTGCATCCAAATTGTAGGAGCTATTCAGTCTCTCTTAAATTCCAGTGTTGAAAAGATCCTTCTCTAATGTCAAACTGCATTTACAATAAGAGCTACATGATTTAGAATTTGATTATATTCTGTCTTGAATATTTAAGCATTTCTGTATAGAAACACAATCTTCTCAATAACATCATGCATTCCTCCTGAGCAAGGACAGTCTCAATATTTAGGACTCTCTTCTATATACTTTTGAAAGACGCGAAAGGACAAATGGTGTAAAAGACTTAATAAAATACTCACAAAAGCACTCACGGAATACCACTACTGATATGCATCCACAATGAATTTGGCACCAATTTTCATGTATAATTATTAAAAGTAGATTCTCCATGAAGAAACTTAACATGACTCTCCTGAATTCCCTCCTTTGTACTTGCTGCTCTTTCTGATTTTGCTCTGTGATCTTCTATTGCTACAGGGCAGCCAGTTCCTTTTGTTCAATCCTGACTGAGTATATTTTCTCGTCTCATACTGTGGACTCACCACATGTTCTCTCCCTCCTGTTTACATATTTTCTGAGAGAGAGCATAAATGATTTTCAACAGCATATCAAGAATGATTGTGTCTGATTCTTGATTAAAAACAATGGATATTCGAAAAATAGAGATGAATTTTGTTTGGTGTGAGAACTTTAAGTCAAATTTTGGCATAACAAAATGTTATTTGGGAACTGTCAATTCTAAAGAAAATTATGATTGTAGTTTCTAGTTGTCATTTATATTTGTTGTGGTTTTACACAATCACTTTGATAAAGTAGTAGAAGGAAGAATAAATGAATTGAAGGGTGAAGCTAGTGACAATTCATAGCCTAATGATTGTTGATGATGTATAATGAAAGCATTGTTATAAAATATTTATTATTCATACAAAATGGTAAAGATAAGTTATATTTAATAAATGAATTTTTATTAGTTTGCTCACTACCTAAGAGTTTTAATATACCAATAAAAATAAATCTACAGTTAATTCTCCGAAAGCCCTAAAAGTTATAAATTAATATGGTTTAAATTTTTCTTTCTAACATAATATTTCTTTTAATTCATTAATCTAAAGATATATTGTTTTAATAATAAATTATCTCTCAATCACAGATTGTATTCAATCAGGTTTTTAATACAAGAACTTTCTTTGAAAATTCTTAGGAATAAAACAGCAATGTTATTTTCAAAAACAATCCTTATTCAGAAGAGCATTAAAAGTAAACTAAATCTAAAATAAGTACAATCATTAATTTACATATGAACAATTTGTATTTAGCTGTTCAGTTGTTTTTCTCAATATAACATCAACAGGATTATTGAGAGAATATGCATAGTAGGTGGTACATTTGAGATGAATTTAACGATACTCCTGTCTTAGTTACATTCATCTCAACTGTACTACTTACAATGCATATTCTCTCAATAATCTTGCTGATATTATATTGAAAAAAACAACTGAACAGCTATATACAAATTATTCATGTGTAGGTTAAGCTATGTTATGGCTTCCAATTGAAATAAATAAATTTATATTTAAAAAAACAACAACAACACAAAAGACAACTCTATAGACTTAAAACTCACTTGTGTTTGATATAAGCTATACATCAATTTCTGCTTTATTGATTATGCCAAAGCCTTCTGCTTTATTGACTATTTCCAAGGCTGTGGAAAATTCTGAAAGAGATGGGAATACCAGACCACCTGACCTGCCTCTTGAGAAACCTGTATGCATGTCAGTAAGCAACAGTTAGAATGGACATGGAACAACAGACTGGTTCCAAATAGGAAAAGGAGTACGTCAGGATTGTATATTGGCACCCTGCTTATTTAACTTATATGCAGAGTACATCATGATAAACGCTGGGCTGGATAAAACACAAGTTGAAATCAAGATTGCCAGGAGAAATATCAATAACCTCAGATATGCAGATGACAACACCCTTATGGTAGAAAGTGAAGAACTAAAGAGCCTCTTGGTGAAAGTGAAAGAGGAGAGTGAAAAAGTTGGCTTAAAGCTCAACATTCAGAAAACTAAGACCATGGCATCCAGTCCCATCACTTCATGTCAAATAGATGGGGAAACAGTGGAAATGGTGACTGACTTTATTTTGAGGAGCTCCAAAATCATTGCAGATGGTGATTTCAGCCATGAAATTAAAATACACTTACTCCTTGGAAGGAAAGTTATGACCAACCTAGACAGCATATTAAAAAGCAGAGTCATTACTTTGTCAACAAAGGTCCGTCTAGTCAAGGCTATGGTTTTTCCAGTAGTCATGTATGGATGTGAAAGTTGGACGATAAAGAAAGCTGAGTACTGAAGAATTGATGCTTTTGAACTGTGGTGTTGGAGAAGACTCTTGAGAGTTCCTCGGACTGCGAGGAGATTCAACCAGTCCATCCTAAAGGAGATCAGTCCTGGGTGTTCTTTGGAAGGACTGATGTAGAAGCTGAAACTCTAATACTTTGGCCACCTGATGAGAAGAGCTGACTCATCTGAAAAGACCCTGATGCTCGGAAAGATTGAGGGAAGGAGGAGAAGGGGACAACAGAGGATGAGATGGTTGGATGGCATCACTGACTCAATGGACATGTGTTTTGGTGGACTCCAGGAGTTGGTGATGGACAAGGAGGCCTGGCATGCTGCAGTACATGGTGTCGCAGAGTCGGACACGACTGAGTGACTGAACTGAACTGATACATTTAAATATATAACATAATATTATTAGTTAGGAAAATAATCTTTATAAAATACTAAACTGTTCCATGAACTGGTAGGTCGTCCTAATATGATTCTTTCCTCAGTAATTAACAAAGAGTAATGATTAAAGAAAGCAAGAAAGAGAAGAGAGAGAGAGAGAAAAAAAAAAAGAAATTGCCAGCACAATCATTGGGAGGAAAATAGTTTTATCTGTCACATATAAGTTTTGCTTAAGGAAATGTTATCAGCTGTGTTTTAAGATTTATGGTTGGTTCTGATCTGATGTAAGGTTTTTCTGTTGGTTTTATTAAGAAATACAATCACTGCTCTATGGTATAAGAAAGAGAAAAGTACTTTGGACATTAGTGACAGAATAAGCCTTTTTTTTTTTTTCTGCAGAAAGACTTTAAAAGCCATCAATGCCAATATAAATTAATTTACAATAATGATGATAAAGAAACATTGGTTCTTAGAACCTCAGCTGGGGAGACCTTCCATAGAATTTTGAAACACTACATGCTGGCTTCTGGCCCAGATTAGAGGAAATTATATTACATATTGTTAGGGCTGATAGAAATTTTACTTCAGTTGAGAATCTTTAAAATCCCACCAATCATGGAAATAGGAAATTCATGAACTTGTCCAAATTACTTTTTTTTTTTTTTTTGCTTTCCAAGAAAATTCTAAGAAAGCCCTGTTAAGGACAGAAAGGTGAAGATTAAGATCAGTGGAATATTAAACTAGTCTTCAAGACTAGTATAATTTCTAATGGTAACTAATTTAACTAATTTAACTAATTTATATCTTAAAATTAAATGACTCTAAGAGTTTGAAGAAGACTAAGCTTCATTTTAACCTAATAATTTTTAAATAAGAGAAAACAGTTAACATATCAGTCCTTATAAGAACTTATCAAATATATGGATACTTGCAAGTGTTTCTCAATGGATACATGCATTCATCTAAAGCAACAAATCATTAGGTGTCAAGTATTTGAGTAGGCTAAGCATATTGAAAATTACATAAGCATATTGAAAATTACATAAAATGGTCCAAGTGTATGAAAAAAAATTAAACTTTGGAGGGCAAAAACGTTGAGTAATTAGGAAAATATCATATGTAAGATATGCTGCAGGTAAAGGGAGAGAACAGTTCGTTACCAGGGAACACTGAGTTTCTTTATTGTGAAAATGATTATACTATCCAAAGAAATATACAGAGTCAGTGTAATTCCTATCAAGTTACCAATGACATTCTTCACAGAACTAGAACAAACTGTTTTTATTTTTTTTTTCAATTTGTATGGAAGAAAAAAGACTCTGAATAGCCACAGCAATCTTGAGAAAGAAAAATGGACCTGGAAGAATCAACCTTTCTGACTTCAGACAACACTATGAAGCTACAGCAATCAAGACAGTATGGTAATGGCAGAAAAAACAGAAATACAGACCAGTGGAACAAGACAGAAAGCCCAGAGATAAACCCATGAACCTATGGGCATCTTACCTTTGACAAACAAGGCAAGAATATACAGTTGAAGACAAAAGATTGTCTCTTCAACGAGTAGTGCTGGAAGAACTGGACAGCTACATGTAGAAGAGTGAAATTAGAACACAACCTGACATGACTGAGTGACTTCACTTTCTTTCTTTCTTTAACGGCATACACAAAGATAAATTCAAAATAGATTAAAGACTGAAATGTAAGGTGAGAAACTACAAATGTCTTAGATGAAAACATAGGCAGAATACTCTTTAAAATAAATTGCAGCAAGA
The DNA here is from genome assembly GCF_032405125.1 of Capricornis sumatraensis. Classification (NCBI taxonomy): domain Eukaryota; kingdom Metazoa; phylum Chordata; class Mammalia; order Artiodactyla; family Bovidae; genus Capricornis; species Capricornis sumatraensis. Next base: position 69,208,915 of record NC_091079.1, read on the forward strand.
TCCTCTTTTACCCACCTCTTAGAGTAATGGAAATAAAAACAAAACAACAACAAAAAAAGGGAGACCAAATTAAATTTAAAAGCTCTTGCATGGCAAAGGAAACAAGTAGGGTAAAAAAACAACCAAATCAAAAAATGGGAAGAAGACCTACGTAGACATTTTTCCAAAGATATACAGATGACCAAGAAACGCATGAAAAGATGCTCAACATCATTCATTATTAGAGAAATGCAAATCAAAACTACAATGAGGTGCCACTTCATACCAGTCAGAATGGCCATCACCAAAAAATCTACAAACACTAAATACTAGAGGTGATATGAAGAAAAGGAAACACTTTTGCACTGTTTGTGGGAGTGTAAGTTGTTCAGCCACTATATATAAAAGTATGGCGATTCCTCAAAAATCTAGGAATAAAATTACCATGTGACCTGCAATTCTACTACTGGGCATATACCCAGAGAAACCCATAATTCATAAAGACACATGCACCCCATGTTCACAGCAGCTCTATTTACAATAGCTAGGACTTGGAAGCAATCTAGATGTCCATCAACAGATGAATGGATAAAGAAGTTGTGGTACATATATACAATGGAATACTATTCAGCCATACAAAGGAATGAATGTGAGTCAGTTGAAGGGAGGTGGATGAACCTGACAGCCTGTCATACAGAGTGAAGTAAGTCATAAAAAGAAAGATATCATGATTAACACACACACACACACATATATATAGAATCTAGAGAAATGGCATGGATGAACCCATTTGCAGGGCATGAGTACAAATGCAGACATAGGGAATAAACTTATTAACATAGTAGGGGAAGGTCAAGGTGGGATGAATTGAGAGAATAGCATTAACATATATACACTACCATGTATAAAACAGATAGCTAGTGGGAAGCTGCTATATAACACAGGGAACCCAGCCCAGTGCTCTGTGAGGACCTAGAGAGGTGGGATTGGAGGGTGGGAGGCAGGCTCAAGAGGAAGGGGATATATATACACACACACACACACATATATATATATATATGGCTGATGTGTGATTTTGTACACCAGAAACCAACACAACATTGTAAATCAATTATCTTCCAATAAAAAAAATTAAAAAGACAATGACCCGAATTTGGCATTAAATTTGACAATGTGTTAGGGAAGCAGAAAGTATTTCTCAAACTGAGACAAACCCTTATAGTAATTCAAAGAACAGACCATGACTTGCTGGGACTTTCCAAGTGGTCCAGTGGCAAAGACTTCATGCTTCCACTGCAGGGAGTGTGGGTTCAATCCCTGGTCAGGAAACTAAAAAACCACATGCCTTGTGGTGCAGCCAAAAAAGAAAAAAGAACATGGCTTATTGAGGATGTGTTATGAAGTATAGGATAAAATGTATGTATGTTTGAGAAGAGTGCATAGACATAAGGCTGAAAAGGTAGGTTAGAAACTGAGAAGGAAGATATTTAGCAGCTAAATTTCAATCTGTTTTCTTCCTGTACTGGAGAGACATTTCTTGGAAAGTCTTGGGATTCTCATATTGATGACAATTACAGTAAAAATTACTTTTATGTAAGATATCTAATTTGCATTATTTGGATTAACAAGTCAATTGCCTGTATTCAAAATCATTTATAGAATTATACTGTATCCAGTGAGATTTATTTTATATTTGATTTAATTATCTACTAATTGGCTGATGTGCTGGAAAAATAGCATGGATAGAGGAACCTGGTGGGCTGTAGTCCATGGGGTTGCAAATGGACACTTGGACAGAACTGAGTGACCAAACAGGCTGATAACCCTAAAAAATCAAATTTAAAGCAGAAGAGTTGGGGAGTAGGTTGAAGGATGAATTGCAGAGACATAAGAAAAATGGATAGGGTGGTATGTATAATGACTCAGGTAAAAGAAAATGAGTAACTGAAATTGGCAAAGGTTTTAGAAAAGGACTGCATATGAAAGATATTTTAGTGGCAGAACTCTTGACTGCATGTTTCTGCTAAAGTAAAGATGGTATTCAACAGAAACACTAACAATTTTGACTTGGGCAATAAATTAGATGATATCATTCACTGAGAGAAAAGAATACAACATAAAGGGCATACACGCTTGGTGGCAAAATTAATTTGCTCAGCTTAGGAAATTTTGCATTTGAGGTGTAGGGGAAACATTGAGTTAGAGATGTAGCTATATATTTGCTGAGTTGAAGATAAATACAGGTGGCATCTCTATATATTCTTACATTTGTTTTCCTACCTATTTGTGATTACATACAGAATAGTTCTCTACTATATTTCTTCCATCAAATAAAAGCTCTTAACCATAATGTTATAGTTTAATTCATTTTTACATTTTGCTAAAGAATTTTTCTGTAGCTAGACTGTTTCGGATTAAGGTTAAACTACCACTTGCTAGTAATACAAAGCTAAATAATTTAGTTAACCTCTACATGACTCAGTTTTCTCACCTATAAAATAGTAATGGTCTCTTAAATTTCCTCTACAGTGGATTATAACACATTTATTTTATATGCACATTCATTGGGTACACATACATATATTCTTCTAGCACTGTTTATATTTTATATACTAAATTATGACTATTATTGGACCTTAGCTTTCTCTTCCTCAATTTTTAGCAGCATAAATATGGCAAGTTTCTCATATACTTTGGAAATTATATTGCTACAGGAATCAGAGTGAATTGAAAATTTTTTGGGGGGAATGTCGGGCAGGGTTTATGATATTAATATGCCTTCAACTGGCCTTTTGAAAAAGCAGGAACACATATGGGATGCTGAATTCACTTGAAGTTGGTGAAAAGCCTACAGTTTAGCCTGTAAAACGAGTGAACCAATTCACCATTTCCTAATTACCTTTCATCACAACTTCTGCTGTATTTGAGAGCACCCTTAGCTCGAACTCTCCTCATTCTGTTGCGAATGAAGTCTGTCCCTTAGGGGAAAGATTGCCTCTCCCTGCTACGCAGTCAGCTACCCCCCTGAGGAAAAGTACTGGAGAGACAGTTCTGGTGGGTTGCTAGGAGCAATGATTTGCTCCTATAGCATCCCTGTTTTAGGAACTGGGTCCTCTGTGGTTGGTGGTACAACAGCCCCAAGTCTTTCCTGCTTACCGCTCTAGTTGTGAAACTCCCAATCCATAGGCCAGTACAAAGGCAAACGGGCCCCTGGTAACATCAGTGATGCTGCACCTAGACAGCCTCCAGCCAGGACCTGGGTCAGAGGGTGGGAGGCTTGTGTTCTTAGCTGTACCTTCCTGGAGGAGAATTTCAATCTCCCTGGAACAAGGATGGAGGATACGTGTATTCATGTAGATTCTCTAAACTCTCACAGTGCTTACCAAGTTTTAGTATATTTTATTGAATGCATGTTTCATCATTGGATATGTGCAATTAGAACCATTTCCAGAGACTTTTTAAAAGTTGTTTTTGCTTTATTTTGCTTTTTAAAAATATTTACCAGTTTCTGCAGGTATGCTGAACTCTTCACACTCTCATGCCACCTCACTTTAATCTTGAACTTAAATTTCAAGTTCCAAATCTATTTTACCAGAAAATCCATGTCCATGGGGCTGTCAGATGCTCTCCCAGTCATGCAATATTATATACCTACTTGGATATTATTTCACGATATATGATTCTTTGAAGTTCTGGGAGGGAAAAAGAAAAGTGGTAAACTTGAGTTTAACTGCCATAAGGCCATCAAAACCTCCAGAATTAAGAATGCCATGCTTAAAAGCCATGATGACAATCGATATTTGTAGGAATTAAGATTGTACAAGCCATTGAATTTTAGAGACAGTTTACAAGTTAGGAATATTTGAAACCCCAACTATGACTTTCCCTTGAAAGGCCCTAATGGAAGTTATACTGAGGTTACTGATGACATTTATTCATAGACTAGCCATATAGTATTTTCATAATTTCCAAAATTGGCTGAGCTATAGTCTCCTCATGAGGATAGAAAATGAACCATCAAGGGAATAATACACTTTTAGAATATTGAATCAATTTTCCTGTTATGTCAAGGTCACTATAAATGTCATCTGAGATAACACTACTATATGAAACACATTTAAGGATATTTCCAAACCATATTTTCTATATTTCTACATTAAATCTGAGCAAAAGTGGTTAGGCAAGTTGCTTAGAACATTATCTATGTTACTTTACTAAAATCCTATTTTGTTAGTTATTACACTAAATAAGGGCTTCCTTGTGGCTGGGACTGTAAAGAATCTGCCTTCAAAGGGAGACCTGGGTTCTAGCCCTGAGCTGGGAAGATTCCCTCTAGTAGGGCATGGCAACACACTCCAGTATTCTTGCCTGGAGAATCCCCATGGACAGAGGGGCTTGGCAGGATACATTGCACCGTGTCCAAAAGCCATACATGACTGAGCGACTAAAGTCACTCAACAAACACAAGCACAGCAACAACACTAAATAAATGACCTAATTGCAGTATACAGTACTTTATAAGTGGTACTATTCAATATTTATTAACTGCCCTAATAAACTGAATGCTCTTCTCATAAAACAAATTAATCCTATAGAAATGTGACTCTTATGAAAATCCAAAAATCAACTTTAGCATAGAAATTTTTGGCAAGAACAAATCAGAGTTAAGTACACTGTATAGTATACAGTCAAAATACCAGGGATACCTGTGAAAATATGAAAAGAAATTTGCATGAGGCACAGAGAAGGGCTTGAAAATGTTACTACAATTTAAATTAGATTTGAGTTAGTGATGCAACGTTGAAAACTTTTTAACATGAGCTTCCAAATCATGTTTTCATTCCCATTGGTAACATCTTTAACTCAATCTGCAGCATTTGATGAAAGAAAGATATAACAAATAGATTTTAATAGAGATGGGTTATCCAGGCAGAATTCTATGTGGAAATGTTATATGGAATTTAATTATTCATATTTTACTTGGCAAGAAGAATGATGTTATAATTTAATGGCTTCAATGTGTTTTTACTGTTTTTCTTTTCCTCTCATAATGTCAAAAGTATATGAATTTCATCTTACTCCTTCAAGATTATAGCCCTATGGGGGGGGAAATCAATCATATGCCTCTAATATTGCATTTTAAATAACGGGAGTAATTTTTTTTTCTTATCTTTAGAGTCCAGGGCTTAATACTTGACAGTATTTGTAGGTTTTCATTTTCAAGAGTTTGCTTCTGAGCTAAAATTATAATTTTCATGCTTTTCCAATTTTGTACTTTCATAACAATAATTATTTCAAGTGATAAACCACAGTAATGAATAAAAGCAATTTTTAGATATAAAGTTTCGGCATTGTTTACAAACAGAAATTTTAAATAATGGTTCTATGGGGAAAGGTATCATCCTAATTCATGAAAACAGTACAATCAGCTCAATCAGCTATTATAATGGTTTACTTGACGTAGACTAATTTAATTGTAAAGTGGCAAAGTTTTACCCACTCATTAAATATTGTGATTTAGGCAAGTGTAAATATAATATTTTTTACTTAAAATATTATGTGACCCTCATCATTAGAAGCTGTCATTTTTAATAGTGTGCAATATAGAAGGATTTAAGAGGCTAATAAAAATGATATAGATGGAATGAATACATTTATGTCATATAAAATATTTATTATAACATTTTACATTGTATAACTTTGTTTAGATTATATCTTTTGTCTCAAAAAACTGAGGAATTGACGTCTATAGAGGTAAGGATATTAAAACAAAGTGTTTATTTTGTCCAGTGTCCCAAGACTAAAATATCATTTATTGTCTTTTCACTGCTTTAAATGTACTCCCAACAATATTTAGCAAAGAGTACATAATCTTATTTTATGAGTGATTCATCTTACTGCTTAAATGGAGTAAATGCATTTGACAGTCTTCATGACAATCTGATGGAATTTCTTCTACAAAAGACTCATTTGAAACTTTCAGAGTCTCAGGAATATGAAATTTTTTTCATTTAAATTATTTGTTTTTAGATAAACTAAAATATTAAATTTCATGTTATTGTTTTTTTGTAACCATTGATGAAAATGGAATAATAATATACTATTTTGCATTACTTCTTATGTTTTATTCCAAGATAGAATTTGGTCATTTCTTATTCTTATGCAAGTACCCTATTGTGACAGTGGAATTATTAAGAGTTCGATAGTTTTTTATATCACTGAAATAAGTCTAAAATGTCTTTCATATTAGGTTGGAGTAAGTACAAATATGTATGGATGTGAGAGTTGGACTGTGAAGAAACCTGAGCGCCAAAGAATTGATGCTTTTGAACTGTGGTGCTGGAAAAGATTCTTGAGAGTCTCTTGGACTAAAAGGAGATCCAACCAGTCCATCCTAAAGGAGACCAGTCTTGAGTGTTCATTGGAAGGACTGATGCTGAGACTGAAACTCCAATACTTTGGCCACCTCATGCAAAGACTTGATTCATTGGAAAAGACCCTGATGCTGGGAGGGATTGGGGGCAGGAGGAGAAGGAGATGACAGAGGATGAGATGGCTGGATGGCATCACCGACTCGATGCACATGAGTTTGGGTGAACTGCGGGAGTTGGTGATGGACAGGGAAGCCTGGCACACTGCGATTCATGGGGTTGCAAAGAGTCACACACAACTGAGCGACTGAATTGAACTGAAGTACAAATAAGAATAATATAACCCTGAATCTTCTGTTTTGAAATAATAAATTTAGCAAAAAAAAAAAAAATGGGGAGAAAAAATATCTATGAAATATGTTAGCCAATGGAACTTAAAATGTTCATATATTGTTTATCTGGCTAGTAACAAGTGTGTGTATGTGTGTGTGTTTCCCTCAGAGGTTACTGACTCTGAAAACAACTGAAAAAATAAAACCTAAGTTTAAGTTTGCATACATATTGCAAGGAAATTTAAAGTAATAGAAATTATAGCAAATTTGTCCTTGTATTTAGAAATACTAATAATGTTATTCTTATTGATTCTTATCTATCAAGTAGGAAAATTAATCAACTGGAATTAACTCTCAGAATAAAAAATATGAATAAGCTACATGATTGTGAGAAGAAATTTCATATTTCTCAGACTTTGAAATTAAAAAAAAATTATCAGTTAATATGAAATTTACCAAGATAAACAATGCAGGCATCTTTTTTTTTCAGGGCATGGATATATTTTTGCAAGGTCTAGCTTTTAAACTCCTAGCAATTTTATTTATGTCTACTTTATAACAGAAAATTATATTTCAAATAACAAAAATAAACAGTAATGAAAATATTTGTGTAGTCATATAGACTATGGCTATTACTGGTAAAAGCTTTTCAATTGCAGGTGGCAGGGGTGGTGCTAGCATTAAGGAACCTGCCTGCTAATGCAGGGGACCTAAGAGACATGGGTTCAATCCCTGGCTTGGGAAGATCTTCTGGAGAAGGAAATGGCAACCCACTCCAGTATTCCTGCCTGGAAAAAAATCCCATTGACAGAAAAGCCTGGCGGGCTACAGTTCATAGGGTCACAAAGAGTCAGACACCATTGAAGTGACTTCAGTTCAGTTCAGCTGCTCAGTCTTGTCTGACTCTTTGTGACCCCATGAATCGCAGCAGGCCAGGCCTCCCTGTCCATCACCATCTCCCAGAGTTCACTCAGACTCATGTCCATCGAGTCCGTGATGCCATCCAGCCATCTCATCCTTGGTCGTCCCCTTCTCCTCCTGCCCCCAATCTCTCCCAGCATTAGAGTCTTTTCCAATGAGTCAACTCTTCGCATGAGGTGGCCAAAGTACTGGAGCTTCAGCTTTAGCATAATTCCTTCCAAAAAAATCCCAGGGTTGATCTCCTTCAGAATGGACTGGTTGGATCTCCTTGCAGTCCAAGGGACTCTCAAGAGTCTTCTCCAACACCACACTTCAAAAGCACCAATTCTTCGGCAGTCAGCCTTCTTCACAATCCAAATCTCACATCCATACATGGCCACTGGAAAAACCATAGCCTTGACTAGACGGACCTTAGTTGGCAAAGTAATGTCTCTGCTTTTGAATATACTATTTAGGTTGGTCATAATTTTCTTCCAAGGAGTAAGCGTCTCTTAATTTCATGGCTGCCGTCACCATCTGCAGTGATTTTGGAGCCCCAAAAAATAAAGTCTGACACTCTTTCCACTGTTTCCCCATCTATTTCCCATGAAGTGATGGGACCGGATGCCATGATCTTCGTTTTCTGAATGTTGAGCTTTAAGCCAACGTTTTCGCTCTCCTCTTTCACTTTCATCAAGAGGCTTTTTAGTTCCTCTTCACTTTCTGCCATAAGGGTGGTGTCATCTGCATATCTGAGGCTATTGATATTTCTCCTGGCAATCTTGATTCCAGCTTGTGTTTCTTCCAGCCCAGCATTTCTCATGATGTACTCTGCATAGAAGTTAAATAAGCAGGGTGACAATATACAGCCTTGACGTACTCCTTTTCCTATTTGGAACCAGTCTGTTGTTCCATGTCCAGTTCTACCTGTTGCTTCCTGACCTGCATACAGATTTCTCAAGAGGCAGGTCAGGTGGTCTGGTATTCCCATCTCTTTCAGAATTTTCCACAGTTTATTGTGATCCACACAGTCAAGGTTTTGGCATAGTCAATAAAGCAGAAATAGATGTTTTAATGGAACTCTCTTGCTTTTTCCATGATCCAGCGGATGTTGGCCATTTGATCTCTGGTTCCTCTGCCTTTTCTAAAACAAGCTTGAACATCAGGGAGTTCACGGTTCACGTATTGCTGAAGCTTGGCTTGGAGTATTTTGAGCATTACATTACTAGCATGTGAGATGAGTGCTATTGTGCAGTAGTTTGAGCATTCTTTAGCATTGCCTTTCTTTGGCATTGGAATGAAAACTGACCTTTTCCAGTCCTGTGGCCACTGCTGAGTTTCCCAAATTTGCTGGCATATTGAGTGCAGCACTTGCACAGCATCATCTTTCAGTATTTGAAACAGCTCAACTGGAATTCCATCACCTCCACTAGCTTTGTTTGTAGTGATGCTTTCTAAGGCCCACTTGACGTCATATCCCAAGATGTCTGGCTGTAGATTAGTGATCACACCATCATGATTATCTGGGTCATGAAGATCTTTTTTGTACATTTCTTCCGTGTATTCTTGCCACCTCTTCTTAATATCTTCTGCTTCTGTTAGGTCCATATCATTTCTGTCCTTTATCAAGCCCAGACTTAGCACATATTTAATAAAGCAATTTATTATTTTAATTTTTATATTTGTTCAACTGGCTTAAAATTCTATTTATTCAGTAATGAACCTACAGTTGTTAAACCACTTGGCTCTTACTGAGGGTTGGGGAGGGTGGCAGTTATTGTTTAGTTTAGTAGTAAGTTAGTTGTTTAGTTGTGTACGACTTTTGTGACCCCATGGACCATAGCCTGCCAGGCTCCTCTGTCCATGGGATTCTCCAGGCAAGAATACTGGAGTGGGTTGCCATTTCCTTCTCCAAGTTATCCTGTACTGGTTTTCAATTAGTTATTTAAAGAAGGAGATGCTTTTACATAAGATTACTTAACTCTGGTGCTCTCAGAGTTGCTGAGAAAGATCTAATAATGAACAACCTGTCAATGATAAATTCTAGCTTTTGTAATACAAATATCTTACCCTTCCTTATGTGTTGCTCTTTCACAGCTATCACTATTGTCATCCCCAAGACTGTAACCATAATCGTAGTTATAAGCAATCCTATGCTTAACCTCTTCCATTTTCCTAAGCCTCTTACTTCCTTAAAATTTTTCTCATATTTCTTGTTTCAAAACAGAAAAATTAGTTCTCTCTGAATTTTCTGACTAGATTAGCTATTTCTATTGAGCTTTTATTAAAATCATCTGTAATTTTACAGCCTATTTTCATTGTGTGTATATGAACTAGGAAGTACCCTTTTTCTGTCAGAGGGCATACTTGGTACACTCTTTAGATCTTTCTCAAGACATGGGCTCCTTTTGCTATTCTGGCTTTTTGTGACATTATCCACTTTCTTCTTCTTTTTTCCTGAATACCATCAGTTAGCATATAAATGGACTACTATATCTTTCAAAATATTTTGTATCATTAAAAAACCCTTTTTTATCAACTATTATGTATTTTATAGATATGCAGAGTAGACATTAATATAGTGAACTTTCCATTCTCCTCTGCGGAAGTGGTCTATACTTGTGATGTTTACACATTTTTGCCTTCCATGGACTTTAATCTTGTCATGATGTTTGAATCCACTATTAGGTAACCTTATCTCAACTCACAACAAGCAAGTCTTGTTCTTGGTTAGTTGTCTAGTAATGTGAGTCTCTATTAATGGTGAGAAGCTGAGGCTAAGGTGTCATCTTCATTCAAGAAGCCTGGTCCTTCCTGTTTTAAATGTGGAGAACTCAGACTGCAAGTGAAACGACAATATCCTTACAAGAGAGGAAAAATGGTATTTTGTGATATTCTTAGACTTAACATGTTAACTGTACTGGCTTTACCCCCCTATTATATAAGAGTTATAAATAACCTCAGATTATGTGAGGAGAGCTTTGTCCTGCACTTATGAAAGCTACAAACGTGGTCTGGAGCATATTTAAGTGAAGTAACTTTGGACCCTATGTTCTATGACTAGACATGGTTGAAATTAACAATGATCGAAGTCTTGTTCCCTAATGCTACAGATTATGCTTCCATAATATATTATGGAACATAATATATTATGTTATTCCATAAAAACCATATATTCCTAAAATCCTTGAAAAACTTAAGGCCAATTTTATCTATTCATGTGTTCACATTGCTGCATTCATAAACTACTTAAAATTTAGATGGCATTGCTAATCCACTTGGCTGCTTTCTTGAGATCATTACAGAATGCCTGTCTTTCTCACTGTCTTCACTTCAGCACTTTTAAAACCTTTATATTTTACCTCACAGCAACAGCAATGGTAAGCATCATCCTTCTCATCAGAGGTTATAACCCTGAATATCAGGGCAGAACACACCAAGATTATGCATCTGGAGCTGCCACAGAGGAATCATTTTAAATTCTATTAATGGAGAACTTCCCGCTCTTTCAATTACTATCATATAAGCAAAGTAAACACAAGGCATATAGTAGTGTTTATTCCACCTGTCATGATGCCATTAGGAAAACTAAATTCATATTCATATTTATGTCATGTTGTTCTTTAAAACAGACATAAAATCACAAAAATAGAAAGGCCACAATTCACTTTTATTTTAAATCCAAAAAAGAAACGTGACATTTTAAATGTATGTCTATCGTACTCTATTTAGAAATAGATTGACAACATATGTTTCCCTTAGATTTTTTCTTAAAGAACAAGTCTTTTCCAGTAATACTAAAATTATGCTTAGAAAGTAATAATTTGTTTTAAATAAAGGATCTGATACAGCCTCTCTACCTTCTAACAGAATGTGTAAAGTCAGAGAAAGATTAAAAAAAAAAAAAGCACATAACACAATCTTTGGTTGAGACATATACTTTTGCCTCTATCTGGAAGGAAGAAAATTACTTAGTGTAAGAACAGCGGAACTTGACTGAGAGAAGCGATTGATCACTCATTGTGCTATATGGCATAGCATAAAGTAAACATTCTAGAATGAAAGTAGGTTAGGAGAATCATTTGTCAGTCTGGAATTTCTATAACCCACTGGGGAAATCTTAGACCTGTCCTTCTTCCAGTATTGGTGCTGCATTTTTAAGTAGTCATAGCTACTTGCATCCTCTTTGCTATTAGAACTTTGGAGATAACAAGCTGGAGAACAGAATATCTTAATAAAATGTGGTATAGAATTAATATGGGATATAGTGGAAAACTGGCAGCAGGGTACTAATAATAAAATATTGAATATAAGTAGTAAATTTCCCATAATTAAAGCACAAACTTAGGAAAACATTTCTGAGAGAAAGTGGGGATTGAAATGCTTTATGCTCTTGATTTTCTTTCAAACAGAAAGATAAATTCTCAATATTAAAGATATCCTCATCTAAAGTTAGCAGAATCAAACTAGATAAATTTAAACATTGATGTTGGGTTGACAACTATAGACAACACTATTCAGGCAAGAAGGAAGGGTTCAACCTACATAGAGTGGATAGAGTAGGACCAAAGGAGATAACCCACATGTCTATCTGAATCATTAAAACACAATATAATTCTACACTTTTATGATGATGTAATCTTCAAACTGGTTTTAGAAAAGGCAGAGGAACCAGAGATCAAATTGCCAACATCCACTAGATCATCAAAAAAGCAAGAGAGTCCCAGAAAAACATCTATTTCTGCTTTATTGACTATGCCAAAGCCTTTGACTGTGTGGATCACAATAACCTGTCGAAAGTTCTGAAAGAAATGGGAATACCAGACCACCTGACCTGCCTCTTGAGAAACCTGTATGCAGGTCAGAAGCAACAGTTAGAACTGGACATGGAACAACAGACTGGTTCCAAATAGGAAAAGGAGTACGTCAAGGCTGTATATTGTCACCCTGCTTATTTAACTTGTATGCAGAGTACATCATGAAAAATGCTGGGCTGGAAAAGCACAAGCTGGAATCAAGATTGCCAGGAGAAATATCAATAACCTCAGATATGCAGATGACACCACCCTTATGGCAGAAAGTGAAGAGGAACTAAAAGCCTCTTGATGAAACTGAAAGAGGAGAGTGAAAAATCTGGCTTAAAGCTCAAAGTTCAGAAAACTAAGATCATGGCATCTGGTCCTATCACTTCATGGGAAATAGATGGGGAAACAGTGAAAACAGTGTCAGACTTTGTTTTGGGGGGCTCCAAAATCACTGCAGATGGTGATTGCAGCCATGAAATTAAAAGATGCTTACTCTTTGGAAGGAAAGTTATGACCAACTTAGATAGCATATTAAAAAGCAGAGACATTACTTTGCCAACAAAGGTCCATCTAATCAAGGCTATGGTTTTTCCAGTGGTCATGTATGGATGTGAGAGTTGGACTGTGAAGAAAGTTGAGCACCGAAGAATTGATGCTTTTGAAGTGTGGTGTTGGAGAAGACTCTTGAGAGTCCCTTGGACTGCTAGTAGATCCAACCAGTCCATCCTAAAGGAGATCAGTCCTGAGTGTTTATTGGAAGGACTGATGCTGAAGCTGAAACTCTAATACTTTGGCCACCTAATGCGAAGTCTTGACTCATTGGAAAAGACACTGATGCTGGGAGGGATTGGGGGCAGGAGGAGAAGGGGACGACCGAGAATGAGATGGTTGGATGGCATTACCGACTAGATGCACATGAGTTTGGGTGGACTCCAGGAGTTGGTGATGGACAGGGAGGCCTGGTGCACTGCGATTCACGAGGTTGCAAAGAGTCGGACCTTACTGAGCGACTGAACTGAACTGAACTGAACTGAATAGAAACAAAAGAAGTTTAACAAAATACCATGACACAAGAAGAACATTTTATACTAAAACCTCAAATTTAGATCAGCAATCCTTAAAGTACTTTTTTTTCAATTAAATAGAAAACAGTTAAAGAAATTATTTATTATCCTAATAGGAAAAATATTTTGCTTGTTTTATGAGACTGCAGCAGGTTATCATCAAAAATTCTACAAATAATACATGCTGGAAAGTGTGTAAAGAAAAAGGAACACTATTACACTGTGGGTGGGAATGTAAACTGGTGCAGCCATTATGAAAAACAGTATGGATATTCCTTAAAAAGCTAAAAATTATGGCTACCATATGAACCTGAAATAACACTGCTGGCAGTATATCTGGAGAACACTATAATCTGAAAAGATACATGCATGTCAATGTTCATTGCAGCATCATTTACAATAGCAAGACATGGAACTAACCTAAATGTCTCTATATGTGTGTTTATGTATGCCTGTGTGCTCACTAGTGGTAGTAAATTATCCGCCTGCCAATGCATGAGATGCAGGAGACGTGGGTTTTATCCTGGCTTGTTCAGGAAGGTCCCCTGGATAGGGAATGGCAATCCACTTCAGTATTCCTGCCTGGAACATTTCATGCACAAAGGAGCCTGGTGGGCTAATGTCCATGGAGTAAGAGTAGGACATGATTGAGCACCGCCTCCCCCGACACACATATACACATATGAGGTTGCTCATATGTGGAATCAAAAAAATTGATACAAATGAATTTACATACAAAACAGAAATAGCCTCATAGATATAGAAGCCAAATATGGTTACTGAAGGGGAAATGGAGGGCAAGGGTAAATTAGGAGTTTAGGATGAACATAAACACACTCCTATTTATAAAACTGATAACCAACAATGACCTACTGAACGGCTCAGGAAACTCTACTTAATATTCAGTAGTAACCTATAAGGGAAAAAATCTGAAAATGAATACATATATGTATATGTATATATACAGCTGAATCACTTCGTTACGTACCTGAAACTATCACAACATTGTAAATCAAATATGTCTCAACTTAAAAAACAAAACAAAACAGAAAACAGTAATTGATGGAACTCCTTCAGCAATTCAAGGGTCCTAAGAAATGCTGAAATTACCTGAGATTTCTAGAATGTATATGATGAGAAGCTGGAAGAAACAGTTGCCAGATGCTCAGTGTGGCTTTTGGATTTTCCTGGTTGCTCAGTGGTAAAGAATTTACCTGCCAAAGGAGGAGACACAAGCGATGCAGGTTCTATCCCGGGGCTGGGATACCCCCTGGGGAAGGGAATAGCAACCCACTCCAGCAACCCATGGACCGAGAAGTCTGGTGGGCTACAGTGCATGGGGTTTCAAAGAGTTGAACACAGCTGAGCAACTGAGCACAATGTGGTTTTAAAAACATTTAAGAAGAGGAAAATTCAAATCATCTCCATGGGGGCCATGCCATGATGACCCATAGAGTCAATACAAATTCCCATCTCCAGATGCATGTCCACTGCTTTAAATAATGTGAAAGTGAGAGTGACTCGGGCATGTCTGACTCTTGTGATCCCATGGACTATACAGTCCATGGAATACTCCAGGCCAGAATCCAGGAGTGGGTAGCCATTCCCTTCTCCAGGGGATCTTCCCAGCCTGGGGATCAAACCCAGGTCTCCCACATTCCAGGCAGATTCTTAACCACCTGAGCCACCAGGGAAGCTAAATGATGTATATTCTGATAATTAAAAATGTGGTACAAGGAGAAAACACTTTGTCTCAGCTCGAGATAAGTAAAAGAACTGCATTGCAAATGCAGAAAAGAATCTGAGTTTGGAAAATCTAAGTAGTGGAATCTAGCCACAACCAATGCAGTAATACTTCTTTTAGTTATCATCTATTTTGAAGTTGTTTAACATTATCCTATTGAAGGTAGAAATGCAAAAATATATCAGAAATCCATTATTTAGGAAAATGATTCATTGTACATAGTTATGTTTAAGGTGACATAATAAGTAAATGCATAGTTTCCATTCTCTAGGCAAGAATACTGGAGTGGGTAGCTATTTCCTTCTCCAGGGGAGCTTCCTGACCCATGAATCAAATCCCCATCTCCTGCATTACAGGCAGATTCTTTACTGTCTGAGCTACCAGGGAAGCCCAGTTAGTATTATGGGTTTAGTCATTCTCAGTGTGACATTTCTTTGTTTTTAACATTTCAACTAAAGAATACCTTGAAACTTTTAAAAATAAAATATCTTTTGATAAATATTGTAGTGTCTTGAGTAGCTCTGCAATGCTGAAAGATATAATAAGGGTTACTTTTATTTGGGTAGGTACGTGCTACATGTCATAAGAATTTAATGGAATTATAAGAAATCTCTCTTAACCTTCAAATCTGGATATCTCAAAACTTTCCAAATATGGACATTTTATTTCATAATTTCTGCCCTATATACTATAGAGCTGAATCCTTCTCAAAATTTTTCAGACTGTGGATAGGCTCTTATGCAGAAAACATAGGTTTCACTTCCACATTTGTTTTATTACTTAGAGTTATTAAATACATATTATCTCACTAGTAGTTAAATATAAGAGTAAATAGCATTGAATCATAAAAGGGATGTTTTGGCAAAACTCTAGAAAGAATGAGAAGAGTAGTGATTACCAGGAGTTGGGACTGGGGCAGAAGAGCGGATGGACAGGTAGAGCATAGGAAATTTTTAGGGTAATGAAATTTTATATGCTACTAAAATGTTAGGTGAATGATAAAACTAATATAACTGTACAATACAACAAATGAGTTCTAAACTGTTGACATTAATTATAAATAACACCTTAATACTATTTCATCATTTGTAAGAAAAGTACCGAACCAATGCAAGTCATCAATAACAGGGAAAACTGAAGAGGATGGGAAAAATTGTATATAAGACCTCTCTCTACTTTGTATTCAGTATCTCTAAAAACTTGAAATTGCTCTAAGAAATAAAGTCTGTTAATAAGTCTATAAAATTTCTTAAAAGAGATGGGGCTTTTGCCCACTGAACAGGACTAACCATTCAGTTAGGGATTCTATTCACAATATCCGACAGATGGTGATTCAAGCACAGCTTAGAAACACAAAGTGAAGGAGCTCATTCCCTTTAGGAACTGACTAATTTACTTTTCCACATATCTGATCATTTGTACTTCATTCCCCCGCCCCTCTCCTCATTAGTATTGTGCATATACTTAACCTTCTGAAAATTCCCTTTGAACTAAATAGTGAAGCAATATATAACTTGATGTGTGACCTTCTTACAGACACACACTCCTCTTAGACTACATAAATGTGCTCTTTCTCAAATTTTGCCTAAGCAGAAATTATAAAAGTGCTTATGTTGCAAAGTGATCCTTTGAATTCAAAATAAATATATTTCAGATGTTAACAAAGAAATTACTTAAGTAAATTGGTGCTAAAGGTTTATATGTTACATATCAGGTTTGGTATTTGATCAATGTGGTAAAGTTGGAGCATTAGAATATATCAATTTTAGTAGAAAGATGCATTGCACTGAACATTTAACCTTAAGCCCATATTCTTTTATTAAAAGCATTTTTTATATCATTATCTGAAAACAATCAAGAAGAAACAGTCACTACTTTAATGTGAATAATCTCTCCTAGGACTGTAAATTATTTTTAAAACTTGCCCAGTTTGGATGCTATGTTATTTTATTTTTTGCCAACTGACTAACTTCGTCTCTACACAACATCTATTCTCATATTCAATAATACTTTAGCCACTTAGGAAAGAGCATTAGTTCTTTCAGGCCTCTAATAAATATTTCAGTTTCTTTGTTCATATCAAAATCTCTTATTTTTTCATTTATTATTTTCATAATGATGCCTCTATCTATCCCAGAATCAATAAAATTATATCTTTAAAGCACATTTTTTTGGAATTATTCCAAACTAGATTTTAACTCTTCAGTTGAAGTTTAAAATAAAGCAATCAATTCACATAATAGCTCTAATATAAGAGACAAAAGGAAATGTGTCTGGAAGTGTTTGAAAGATAATATTAGTTCTATTTTATTAGATTTTAATTCAGGGAGATCATGAAGCAAACTACAGCATTCTTTGTTTTAAAATAACTTCAAATTATATCTACAATTACACTTTTCTCTTGCAATATCATAGAAGAATATTGGGAATAATAATTATTTTTAAACAGAAATTATGCTCAAATATCATCAAATAAAAACAGAAATTATATATTTAATGCTCAGTAATTTTGAGATTAAGACATGTATAATTTTATACAGATATAAAGCTAAATTAATTTCAAAGGCTTCTTAGTTTGAAACTACTTCTATGGGCTTTCTTCAGTTTTTCAATATTTAATTTCTCAATTTATCTTTTAAATTCCATATCACTTTCACCTATCAAGACATAGAAAAATATGTTACTATATAAGATTAATTACTATCCTTGCCTTTAGTAACAAAAAATCAGTTGCCTATATATTTTCCTATCTGTGTGTGAGAAATTTTCATAGGCTTCTTAAGCCAAATCATATTCGAGAGATCAGGTTTCAAGTAACTCTCAGGGATGTGAATTTGGATCCTGGAGCAAGATGTGGGATGGAGTAGATCTATAAGGATTAAAAATATATTATAAGTTACAGAACTGAGGTACTTTCCTTCCAAGGTTAGTTCCCAAGTTGTCTTCTAACATAAACAAGTTTTATTTTGCTGACATTTATTTAGTGCAAGATGTACGAACATAAGCTATTTCCATTGTTTCCTATGTGTTAACAACAATCTATAAAAATATACATTTATAAACATATACAGTCCATCCTAAAGGAAATCAGTCCTGAATATTCATTGGCGGAACCGATGCTTAAGCTGAAACTCCAATACTGTGGCCACCTGATGGGAGGAACTGACTCTTTGGAAAATACTCTGATGCTGGGCAAGATTGAAGGCAGGAGGAGACAGTGACGACAAAGGATGAGATGGTTGGATGGCATCACCGACTCAATACATGAGTCTGAGTAAACGCTGGGAATGATGATGGACAGGGAGGCCTGGCATGCTGCAGTCCATGGGGTCAAAGAATCAGACATGACTGAGCAACTGAACTAAACTGAGCTGATTGACTATATAATAAATGTATAATATTATAACAGATATAGAAATAAAAATA
Organism: Capricornis sumatraensis; assembly: GCF_032405125.1. Classification (NCBI taxonomy): domain Eukaryota; kingdom Metazoa; phylum Chordata; class Mammalia; order Artiodactyla; family Bovidae; genus Capricornis; species Capricornis sumatraensis. The sequence continues at coordinate 69,227,536 of NC_091079.1, forward strand.
TCCTGAGCAACACATTTTTATAAATTACTGAATACCAAAGAGTAATGAAACATTTTTCTACATGAAACTTACCAGTGAAAGAAGGGAATTATCAAGCTGACTCTGATTTCTTCAAGGGAGCAGCCAAACCTGGGAAAAAATGGAAGAATATCAGTCGGACTTTGAAAGAATAATGCACTCAGGAATTATACCCAGTTGAATGTTTGTTCAAGGAAAAGGCAAAATCAAGACATTGTCACATATCACAGCAGTCCAAAGATATAGACAATTTGAGTATTTTTATAAAGAAATCACTAACACCTAAAAGCCAGTAAAAGCAAAATATTCATTCAAACCAACAAACAGAAACAAAACAAACACCACGACAGCAATAGAAAGTTATGTCACAGAAAATTATGTTAGGCAAACAATTAATTTAATATTGGAATTTGACCAAAGGACTTGAGCAAATTTTTAAAAAAAGGTGGACAATTTTAAAATAAAAGTTATAAATATGGGAAATTATAAATTAGGTGAGAGAGGTATGAACTCCCATGAGAAAGACATTCTTATTTATAACTGGATAATTGGAGTTTCTTTAAGGGAACACCTATTTAGTATAAAAATGAACCAATGCAATAATGCCAAACAATTTTCCCAGTAAATTTAAAGAAATCCTTTAAAACTAATAACTTTTTCACTTAATAGATTTTTAAAATTTTATTTTATTTCTGATTGGAGGATAATTAATTTATAATATTTTAGTGATATGCCATACAGCAATATGAGTCAACCATAGGTATACACATTAATATGCACCCCCTCAAGCCTCCCTCCCTGATTAACAGACTTTTAATTTCAATTGTTTTATTATATTTTACTTTTTTTTAATTTGTGAAAAAATAATGTTATGCATTTTTTCTAAAATACCATGACTAGATAGGCAGTTTTACTCAACATTTACTTTTTCAAAAAGAACAAATCAAATATGGAATTATTTATTTTAATAATATGCTTACTATCATGTCAAGTTCAAGGCACTCAGTTTTCGGATGAAGAATTGGAACTGTAAGAGGAATCACAAGCTGAGAAAGATATCTGTTAGCTCTAGGCTGTGCTGTCTTGGACAAGGAGTAATGAAGGTGAAAAGCGTCCTATGCCCACTCTTTCTAAGCATTAAGAATAAATCAGAAGAGAGTGGCCAAGATAGTAGAGTAAGAAGACCCTGAGCTCATCGCCACCCATGGACACACTGAAGCTTCAACTGTCTTCAGTTCAGTTCAGTTCAGTCTGACTCTTTGCAACCCCATGGACTGCAGCACGCCAGGCTTCCCTGCCCATCACCAACTCCCAGAATTTACTCAAACTCATGCCGATTGAGTTGATGATGCCATCCAACAATCTCATCCTCTGTCATCCCCTTCTCCTCTCGCCTTCAATCTTTCCCAGCATCAGAGACTTTTCAAATGAGTCAGCTCTTTGCATGAGGTGGCCAAAGTACTGGAGTTTCAGCTTCAACATCAGTCCTTTCAATGAATATTCAGGACTGATTTCCTTTAGGATGAACTGGTTGGATCTCCTTGCAGTCCAAAGGACTCTCAAGAGTCTTCTCCAACACCACAGTTCAAAAGCATCAATTCTTCGACACTCAGTTTTCTTTATCGTTCAACTCTCACATCAATACATGACCACAGGAAAAACCATAGCCTTGACTAAATGGACCTTTGTTGGCAAAGTAATGTCTCTGCTTTATAATACGCTGTCTAGGTTGGTCATAATCTTTCTTCCAAGGAGTAAGTGTCTTTTTATTTCACGGCTGCAGTCACCATCTGCAGTGATTTTGGAGCCGCAAACAATAAAATCTGCCACTGTTTCCACTGTTTCCCCATCTATTTGACATGAAGTGATGGGACCAGATGCCATGATCTTAGTTTTCTGAATATTGAACTTTAAGCTAACTTTTTCACTCTCCTCTTTCACTTTCATCAAGAGGCTGTTTAGTTCTCTGTTTTCTGCCATAAGGGTGGTGTCATCTGCATGTCTGATGTTATTATTTCTCCTGGCAATCTTGATTCCAGCTTGTGCTTCTTCCAGCCCAACGTTTCTCATGATGTACTCTGCATACAAGTTAAATAAGCAGGGTGACAATATACAGGCTTGATGTACTCCTTTTCCTATTTGGAACCAGTCTGTTGTTCCATGTCCAGTTCTTACTATTGCTTCCTGACCTGCATATAGGTTTCTCAAGAGGCAGGTCAGGTGGTCTGGTATTCCCATCTCTTTCAGAATTTTCAACAGTTTATTGTGATCCCCACAGTCAAAGGCTTTGGCCTAGTCAATAAAGCAGAAATCAATGTTTTTCTGGGACTCTCTTGCTTTTTCGATGATCCAGCAGATGTTGGCCATTTGATCTCTGGTTCCTCTGCCTTTTCTAAAACCAGCTTGAACATCAGGTAGTTCATGGTTCACAGAATTCTGTCAGTTTTTGCCAAATATCAACATGAATCAGCCATAGGAATGCATATGTCCCCTATTTCTTGAACCTCCCTCCCAACTCTCTCCCCATCCCATCCCTCCAGGTTCTTTCAGAGCCAGCCCAGGTTCGAGTTCCCTAAGTCATAGAGCAAATTTCCCATTGGCTGTCTATTTTACGTATGGTAAGATAAGTTAACTATAGATGAGAATGCAAGACTTGCAAAAAAATTCTACAATGAAAAATATAGAGAAGGAACTACTTGGAGACACAGAAAAGGTGTGGAGACATGGCATCATCAAGACCCATATATATCCCTGAGTGGGAAAACTACCAATGGGAGGATAACTATTCTTTGGCACAGCAGTTGACATTTAGTGGGTGGGCAAAATGTACTGTTTGGTTAATGACTGATTATTCTCTAGAGCACATATTAGAAGATAGTATTTCATAAATGCGGACTGCATTCTTTCTGTAGGAATGCCATCACAACAGAAATTCTGGAGGCTAGAAGTTGTAGATCAAGGTGTCAGCAGGGTTTGTTTCTTCTAAGAAATCTTTTTCCTTCATTTCTGGATGGCCACTCTCCTTCCGGTCTTTACTTAGTCTTCCCTCTGTACATGTAAGTGTCCTAATTTCTTCTTCTAAGGACACCATTCATATTGAATTAGACCCACTCACATGATCTCATCTTACCTTAACCATCTTTAAAAAGTTCTGAGTCACTGACAACTGGGATGTCAAAATATGAATTCTGGATGGGGGGTGGGTGGGCACAATTCAGCTCATGAAGCCTTTTACTACTTACTATTATTTATCAGCAAAGTGTAAAAATACTCATCAAAAGATACCAACAAAAATAGATATAAGTCAGACTGAATTGTGTTTTTGTTCTAGGAATCTTGGAATAGATAATTCTATTGGAACTTTTTTTTTTTTTTGTAAGGGTATTGTACATGTGACTGAGAATGACTGGATCATGGATGGCCTATATGGCAGGGACTCTCAATGTGTTTCAAAATACAAATAATACAATTGAAACTTTGGGTCGTCTTCTCAGAAGTTATTATATATCTTAAAATGAGTCAGTGTATCTTGAGTTAAGAATTCTAAATCTATTCTGTATTAATACATAAGTGGCAATAAATTTTTACCAAAAAAATAGTAAAAGTACATTTTATTAAAATAGGTCAATTTATAAAATGGAGGGATTTAATTTTTCCCAATAGTTCTTAATAAATAGAATTAAGATAAAAGAAATATCTCATATTAATAATTAGAAGTGGTATACTAGCTTTTTGAAATGATTATAATTTGATTTAAAATATTATATTTTACAAATACAAAAACATTTAGATCTTAGTGATAGAATAGTTAATTGCTTATGTTAGTTATATGGGTATTTAGTTAATTTTCTCTATTTTCAAAGAAAATATGTACCAGAGACAAATGAACTTAATGACATACTTTTAAGAATTAAGAGTATTAGGTGAAAACCTTGTAACTCTTACCTTATATCTAATACATGTTTTAGAGATTGAATCTTGTGTTCTTCAGATGTAGTAAATGAATACATTTAAGACTATTTCACAGAGTAAAGCTTTTTCTCTAATAGAATTACTTGCATTATCCACAGTTTTATAATAGGTCATATTCCTTTAGTTTATCAGAAAGATTATCCTTGTTGTTTTTCTTTCCCCCATCATTCTAAATAAAAGAGTTTATTCTATAGCAGTTTTAAAGGATTTAAAAATAACCTCCAAAGATTGAGAGCCTATGGAGTGACCACCTCTACACTTTACTGGTCACAAGTCATTTTAAAGCAACTAAATCCAGCCTGATAATAATGTTCTGTCTGTGTAATCCCCAGGGGAGGATGTAGAAGTTGGTCATACAGCCCAGCAAAAGAACTGCCTGTCAGGCAAGTGCCATAGACAAATAGTCTCAAAAGGACTTTGAGGAACAGGAAAAGTCTGTCTATATCTTATAGAGAGAAGCACAGTTTGTTTTACAGTAACTGGATATTTTAGACATTTTAGAGTTTTCTATTGAATAATTGCATGTGTAATTGCCTGAACAATTTTCTTGTGTTTTAAAAATACATGTTTTACTTCCTGATAGTCCTCCAACATTTTTAAAAACACTTCTTTAAACAAAAAATTACCTTGCCTTTCCTGCTTATGGAATCTATTACAGCAGAAGGCAGAGAAGCTGGAAACATCAGTAATGAAGCAGTGATTGACAGATGAATGTAGAAAATAGCACAATTCATGAGATAACTGGGATTTGCTGGGCAATCACGTGTTTGATAAGGAAGGAAGGACTCACACAATAAATATAATACATAAATCTTTTGGTGGAGTGTGCCAAAATCCCAGAGTGAGTTTAAGACATTAAGGACATTTTCAGTCATGTTCTCACTTTTCTCTTTCCTTGGTCACTCATCTTCAATGCTGGGCAAAAAAAAAAAAAAAAAAGAAAAGAAAAATCATGTGTCTTCCACAATTCTCCCCGATAATAGTTTGATAAGACATGACATTTCTTAAGTTCTTGAAGTTTTCAAGACAAATAAAGAAGTGGGATGGAAGAGACAGAGATGGTGGTGATATTTCTAATGAAAATAATTTTTTTCAAAGCATTTTTTGCATTCCAGTTCTCACTGTTATAATTATTGACATTTTTGGAGACATTAATGATTTTGCTTGACATCTCCCTATAATCTATTTTGCTAATCATCTTAATCAGAGTATGCAGAGCATAATTTAACATTTCTCTTCTAACTCAAGGCCTTCACATGACTATTAATTAGCACACTGCAGTAAGAGAATGATGCCTTAAAGGACTATTAAGAGGTGGAGGCCTTCTTGCCCTGATCTAAATGGCGCCAGATGGCTGTCTAATTAGTTACCCGACTGCATCTACATTTCACTTCAGAGCTGCTATCTCCTTTGCAGAATAGCAGTTAACAGAGCCTACTCATTATTTTTCACATTTATTTGACCTGATGTCTTATATAGTCTGAGGAAATAAAATTACAAAATTGATTATATTTTAAAACTTAATTATTTTGATTAATGTAAAGGTTTGTCTTCCGTCTCACCCAAGGAGTAAATATTTTATACAAATAACAACATTCATGTGAGTGTGTCTACTTGCGCCCAAGCTTTTTTAGTGTACTTCAAAAATTGCCAGTTGATGTTTTTAAGGTTTAAATTTTGAATCCTGGAACATAAATGAATATTTGTTTGCACCTATAGGTGAACATCTCATCACAGATTTGTAATATGTAGTTCACACTTAGGGCTTCCTTAGTGGCTCAGATGGTAAATAATCTGTCTGCTAGTGCAGGAGACCCAGGTTTGACCCCTGGGTCAGGAAGATTCGCTGGAGAAGGGAATAGCTACCAACTCCAGTGTCTCTGCCTGGAGAATCCCATGGAGAGAGGAGCCTGGTGGGCTACAGTGTACGGGGTTACAAAGAGTTGGACAAGACTGAGCGGCTAACAGACACAGAAACAGAAACACACACACACAGACAGAGTTCACTCTTAAACCCACCACACACAAAAAACAGCATTATGTATATTTTCAAGGTATGACTACCAAGACAGTTAAAAGCAATGAATTGCCTTCATGCTAGTGTTTCACGTTATGGCACCTCTGAGATTTCATAAAATGAGACATATGTACAGAATATAGAGATCTCAGGGATATATCTTCCCTAGCAGCAATAACCATATTAAAATAACCACTTCTTATGTATTTTAGTCTATAATTTTCTTAAGATGAATAAGTAGTAGTTTTAACTGCATAAATTTACATATGTCATATATGCTCAAAAGAACTATATAGAACCCAAATGAAAGAAAACCATGGAGACTTACCTCCCAAATCAATTCAGCTGAGTTCAAATTACTAGTTATTAAGAAGAGAATACAGTTATTTAAATATATATTAAAGATATATTTAACCAAAATAAAAATATATTAAATCTATCAGAAATTTACTGCTGTATTCTCAGATTTGGAATAATAAATGCATTGAAAAATTTAATTATTTTTTACTGCACTGGGTCTTCATTGCTTTGCACTGGCTTTCTCTAGTTGCCACGCTCAGGTTTTAAACTGCAGTGTCTTCTCTTGCTGCCGAGCACTGGTTCTAGGCTATGGAAGCTTCAGTAGTTGTGGTGTGTGGACTCAGTAGCTGTGGCCCACAGGCTCAGCCGCTCTGTGCACGTGGGATTCTTCACAGACCAGGGATGAAACTCATGTCTTCTACTCTTATCCACTGCATCACCAGGGAAGTCGTGATTGGTCTTTTAAGATTTTGAGCTTGAGTTGATAAAATAAAGCATTTCATAGGTTTTCTTCAATTTAAAAACAATCAAAACCATTTTGACTTGCTTCATCTAACCACAGTTGAATTCATGACTTTTTTAAATAATAGAGCTTAAAAAAAATGTACTTTTCATCTGACTCCAGCTTTTTTGTCTTTTTCTCCAAGCATAATAACTTTTATACCAGGAAACAAACTAAATATGATCATTTAAAAATTGATATTTTGAAGTTATGGTTTCAGAAAATACAGATTCTCCAATTGGAGCCTTGATATGTGAATTTTCCACCTCTTTGCATATACGCAAAATGTTTTGGTTATGTATCTCTATCAAGAAAGGGAGGACACCATTAGCATTTCCTACTATTCTTGCTTTTCAAATGCACTATTTCATGTTACAGTGCTTGTGATTGTCAGATTTAGGTGTCAGTTGGCTGGATTTTAATCTACAGTCATTTAATCAAATACTAATTTAGCTGCTGCTATGAAGATATTTTGCAAAACTGATTAATATCTATAGTCAGTTGACTTCAAGTCCTCCATAATCTGGGTGGATCTGATCAGACAGTTGAAAGTCTTTAAAAGCAGAACCAAGATTTTCCTATTAAGAGAAGAAGACATTATAGGACTTTCCTGGTGGTACCCTGGTGGAGAACATGCCTATCAATTCGTGGGACACAGATTCAATCCCTGAACCCAGAAGATTTCACATACCTCAGGACAAATAAACCCCCATGTGGCAACTACTGAAGCCCACATACCTTAGAGTCTGTGCTTCACAACAAGAGAAGTTGCCACAATGGGAAGCCCACGCATCACAACTGAAGAATAACCACTGCTTGCCACAGCTAGAGAAAGGCCTTGTGCAGTGGTGAAGACCCAGCATAGCTACAATAAATAAAAGTAGACATTCTGCCAGTGGACTGAAACTCCCAGCCCCCACAATGGTGTAAGACAATTCCTTGAAACAAACTATACCTATATACCTCCACACAACCACAACATATATGTGCACATATATGAACATATACTCACACATATACATTTATACATACACTTGTTCACTACTTCTTTACACTTTAGTTGTATTGTTCAAGTGATAACTTCTCTAATCTGAAAATAATTTGGCTAACTTAAGCTTAAATACAAAATAAATCACATCAAAATTACAAGGCTTTTGAATACTTTTGTTACACATATACATATATATGTATTTGTGTGTGTGTGTATGCCTTTAGAAAACAACAATCAAAAAATAACATGCACAATCAATAATGCTCTTAGTCTAACTCTGTCCATATCACTGCTCTTTGTGCATCTTTTTGAAGAACGTTTCTTGCTCCTATTCTGTTCTATTCTATTCCCATATTATACACTACCCAGTTTTCAAAAATATTCCCTTAATTTTCAATGTGCCAGCTTCTGAAACCAGAAATATTTCCCTTGATAAAAAGAACTTTTAGTGTTACCATTTTACATAACTGATGTAAGCTATATTCATCATAAAATGCTATATAACAGCAGAAAGAAAAAAAAAAGCAACTAAACACAAACCCAGATATACACACATACACAAACATGCATATATCCATTTCAGTAAGATTGCATACAACTATGAATAATTTTTATCTTGGTTTTCATATTTTATGAAACTTTCATGTTATAATTTACTGCTGTACCATAGTTAATGGTTGAATATTTTATCACATTGCCATATCTTATTTAAATCCATTTTAACGTTTTTGGTTTTCTACTGAGTTGATTTTCTTTATTTTTAAAATTTATTTATTTTATTTGGAGGATAATTACTTTTGATATTATTAACTCAATACTTGTTCATAAATCTTTCCATGTCTTAAAACTTCTTCGATTAAAATTTTCAATAAAAATCCTTTTTAAATAGAATAAATATATTTAGAGCTTAAAAATTACTTTCAAGTTATTTTGCTGAAAGACACTGTTTTTACATTTCCAGCAATAATAAATACATAGGTTTAGAAATCATTGTACCTAATATATATGATATAAAGATTAAAACATTATTTTATATATATATATAATTTTTGTCGGGAAAGATTGAGGGCAAGAGAAGAAGGAGCCACCAAGGATAAGATGGTTGGATGTCATCACTGATTCAATGGACATGAGTTTGAGCAAACTCTGGGAGACAGTGAAGACAGGGAAACCTAGCCTGCTGCAGTTCATGGGGTCACAAAGAGTCAGACATGATTTAGTGACTGAACAACAACAAGTATTTATAAATATACCTTACAGACACATATAATTTATTTATATAGTTATTATAACATAAATATTTAAGTATATTGTTATATATGAATAGTGAAAGTGAAAGTGTAAGCTCAGTCACATCCAGTTCTTTGTGACTTCATGGACTATAGCCCACCAGGATCCTCTCTGGAATTCTCCAGTCAAGAATACTGGAGTGGATAGCCATTCTCTTCTCTAGTGGATCTTCCCAACCCAGGGGTTGAACCCCAGTCTCCTGCATTGCAGCCAGGTTTTTATGGTCTGAGTCACCAGGGAAGCTCATAGTTTTAGAAGTCCCTTCTAAATAATAATTGTCACAGTAATTAAATATGCACACACATCAGGGGATGTTGTTATTCACTTCAGTTTGACTAATTCACTAAAGAGCTTACAACATCACTATGTATCCCTTTTTATTATAAAGATTTACTAGAGATGAAAAGGAAATTTCCTGAAAGCTAACGCAAAGACCACTTTATTATAAAAGAATCGAGCGTAAGGGACAACTTTGAAGGATCTAGTGAAAAATGTATCATTAAAACAGTGAGACTGAAATGCATTTTCTCTGGTTCATAACAAAAAAGAGAGGGGCAGGGAATTCAAGACTCTGCTTTATCAATATTCAGTCTATCCTCTGTTGAGTGAAAATGTACTTACACAAAATTTTGATAAGAGGAATGAGAAGAAAAAAATCATTCTGTGATACTAGTGAGAGTCGTCTATTTTTATATTTTAAAGTGTCTTACTCAAGAGTTGCATCTTATCAAAAGATTCAAGATCCTGAATAGCTTTAATGCTTTACTTCCTGACTAAAAGTTCATTTATTTTAAAGCACAAAATCAAGTATTTCATGAAATGTCTCAAGAGCTTGACAATTTTCCAGCATTTGAGTTTTCTTATCATTCACTACTACAGAGAAAAACTAATGGCATGTGGTTGCACAAGCTCAAAAAGAAAATACAACTGAAGCTTAAATTAGTAATGTTTCCCTACTAATATCTGCAACATCTACTTTTCCAGGTTTGATGATTTGCTTGTTACTTAGCTTCTTAAAAAATAACTAAATTTTAATTTATATTTTTCTAGAATATCAATATCCATATATGCCTGCTTGCTACTGTTCATAACATCATATAAATATGAGTTAAAATTTCTAACTCAGCAGGATAAAAACAAACTATGTATATACAATTTTTAAAAACCTACAAAAATCACAAAAAGTTGACCAAAACAATGCTCTACAGTCATTTGGACTGAGAGGACTGATTTTAATGCTCATAAATGTAAAGTTCATGAATTGCATGTTTTAATTTTATGATAACTATTTTGCCTAAAGGATTTTGCTTCTTTCACTTTACTTAAGATTTATTTGTTTTTGAGGTCATGCTCCCTGTTGAACAGATTCTGGGGCAAAGATTCGTGTGCAGAATATTTATTAGAAGAATATTTAATAAAATACTCATAGTAAGAGACAATGAGAAACAGGATGGCCCAGACAGAAATTGAGCAGTGGTTAATTTGGAAACCACCAACCACACAGAAATTTCTGGAGCTGAAAAGAACTTTCAGAGTAGTTTCCAATTCAGGTATGAGGGCCATGCTTTCTTAACCTATTGTGGTTGTCCTGTTCCTCCTATTTAATTTTAATTGAGTGTGGGCTGCTTCTGATGAGAGATCAATTCTTGCGACAACTTCTTCAGTTACATGAATTAAAAACAAAAATTTCTTTGCATTTGGTCTTATTATTAAAAATGAATTACAGTGCATTATTAATCAAGTATAAAATTTTAGCTTTTGTCAAAATAGTGGGACTAACTTTGCACTGATTATGGACTTTTATTTCACTTATCCTACTTTTTCTGAATATCTACTATATATAAAGAATGGCTATTATGCATTCTTTGCATATGGCTAAATGCAAAGCAATTCTCATGGTCTTGAGTAGATAATAGAAGAGATGATTGTTCAAATAACTGCAAAGCATTGTACTAATAATTTGAGCTGTTATAAATCAAGTTCTTGGATATGCTAAAGTGAAAGATACCAATTATAGGGTTCAGAAAAGTTTTGATAAGAGTTAGCACTTGTTTGAATTTTTAGAGACTGAATTAGAGCTTTGAAAGGCAGAGATGAATAGTAAGATCCTTCTAGGCAGAGGGAAATGCATTGGAAAGAAATAGAAGTACTAAAGTACAAAGTAGTGGAGGGAACAATGATTATCTTAATCTGAGGCATATGAACAGAAGAGCTTCCCAGGTGGGGCAGTGGTAAAAAAACCATCTGCCTGTACAGGAGACACAGGAGACCCAAGTTTGATCCCTGGGTTAGGAAGAACCCTGGGGTAGGAAATGGTAAATCATTCCAGTATTCTACTTGGAAAATTCCACGAACAGAGGAGTCTGGTGGGCTACAGTCCATGGGTCACAGAGTCAGACATGACTGTGCATCTGAGCATCCAGGCATGAACAGAAGTAATGTTAGACTGTAGCCACTTAGATTGTTCCATCCCTCAGAAGTCAGACTGGACTCCACTTCGTGTCTTGTGGACATAAAGGACAGTGATGCTCTAATGACATCATCCACAAACTACTCCTATCCCTGGGCTTTCTCTCAGGCTCCACAGCAAGCTAATCAGTGGCCTATCCATTTTAGCTCGTAAAGACATTTCAGACTTGACCACTTCTTGCCACTTTTCTAGCACTGCGAGTGCACCTCTCACCCTCATTTCCTGTCAGCTGCATGGCTGCAGTAAGCTAATAGGACTCATGGATTTAGCTCTTGCTTTCCTATAATCTATTCTCCGGACAGCAGATGAAGCCATCTTTTACAAATATAATTCAGATCATTGAACTCTTCATTTTAAAGGCTTCCAGTGACTTTTTATGACACAGAGATTAAAGGCCAAAATCTAGACCTTGACATGCAAGGTCTGACAGAATTTGTTTGCTGCTTATTGTTCTTCTTTTCTCTCTTAGAATTATTTCTCTTGCTCATGAATCCTTCTGAGTTTCTAACACCTTCCAGGTTTGTTACATTTGGGGATTTTTGTTTTTTGTTTTTTGTTTTTTTTCTGAGCCCTGATGGTCACATGGCTGTTACCCTCACATCTTTATTTTGTCTGAAGCATTACCTCTGAAAAGAATCCTTTACTAACTGAACATCTAAAATAGCTTTCATGTGACCATTCTTAACCAAATATATTTTTTATGACATTTTATCCTGTTTATTTAAGTTTATTTTCTGTTTCTCCCAACAGAATGGAAATTTCATGAAAATAGACCTTATATTTTTTCACTTTGTAAACAGAGTCTAGAAATGTAGATGGCAATTTTTATATGTAGGCCATAGATTATTAGTAAATTATAACATTATTCATTATAAAATATCTGTCAATTTGGGTATTTCATAGATTTTTAAAATAAAATTGGAATAGTAATGTTGGTGAGTCTTGGTAAACTATCTTCTCAGAATATGAATCCTTAAAATATTCTAAAAGCTAATTTTAATGTATTCACAAATATTAAGTAATCTTAAGAACTGTATGAAAATTAAAGTTTTCAACAGAAGTGTGTATTTTCCAGATAGTCTTTCCTGAAGGATTTAGGAATGATGTAAGATAAGCATTAGACAGCAAAAACAACAACAAAAATCTCATTGATTAAATCAAAGTTATACAAACAGTGTTAAAGGGACAAAATAGCTAGTAGGCCTAAAAGGACATTAAATATTAGTGGAGTATATATAAATTTATATAAGGAGTATATAGAATTTATATGTATTTATATAAAGAGTATACATACTGTGCTTATTGTTCGAATAAGCACAGGAGAGGAAATTCATAGAACAAATATTAGCAATGCCCATTTGGTAAATGTCTGCTGGCTCTTTGTGGGAGAGTGTGGTTTGATCCCTGGGTCAGAAAGATCTCCTGGAGTAGGAAATGGCAACTGGCTCCTGGAGAATCCCTGAACAGAGGACCCCAGGCAGGCTACAGTCCCTGGGTCACAAAGAGTTAGACATGACTGAGCAACTTACACTTTCACTCTCATTCTGTCATGGTCTGATAGGAGCGTGTACTGATTTAATAGATCTGCCATCAGATGGGGTCCTAAACACCTCTACAGTATAAAAAATAACTTCATTAATACTAACTGCTTTCATCCTTGAATCTGTGCTAACCAAGCTAAACTTCCATATTGGACCATTTAAAGGGAGCGAATGAACTATTTATGCAGGCTTAAACATTCCAGCATCTGTGACACATATATCTCATTGTAAATTAATGTATTGGCATCATCCTTATATGCTTGTTTAATGTAAATCCACTTACGAGAGATGGATTTGCTCTCTCCGTGCTGACAAAATCATTTTCTATGCCAGAGGGCAAGATCCAGGACTCTGGAAAACCTACCAAGGTAATGAAGGCCATTTGTGTAGCTTTTGGGAGATAACCTTAAGGTCTTTGCTTTGGGGACACACAGAGCATTAACCTTTGCTGAGTGTACTACAGAATTTTCTTAATTTCTAGAGTCTCTCTCCTTTAGAAAAAAATGAGAACACATTTTAATGATACAAAAATGTAATATCTTTGAAGTAAGCTCTTAGGATCTAAACACATTTCTATCACTTTGCAGTCTGTAATACCAAGTGAAGAAGAGTTTTATTGTATTTATTCATTCATTGAGCAATCATACTCTTATTTATCCTGTAATGCAAAACTGACAAGATCCTTATATTCACTGACTTTACCTTTCATTTGCATATGTGTAATTTAAACAAATTATACAAATAAAACTGTATAAAATCCCTATATAACAGAAGTATTGGACAGATTAATGATACTTTAGGCTCTAGGAAATGTAATTTCAAAACCTTTGCATAGAAAGTGCACAGTCTATTTGAAGAACTGAATCAATCTTGGCTAAAATGTTAAAAGCGAGAGAGAATGCTCTTAAAATAGTCTTTATCATTAAAGGGTTGAGACTTTCAGTTCAGTTCAATTCAGTTCAGTCACTTAGTCATGTCCGACTCTTTGCAACCCCATGAATCGCAGCACGCCAGGCCTCCCTGTCCATCACCAGCTCCCAGAGTTCACTCAGATTCATGTCCATCGAGTCAGTGATGCCATCCAGCCATCTCATCCTCTGTCGGCCCTTATCTTCCTGCCCCCAAGCCCTCCCAGCATCAGGGTCTTTTCCAATGAGTCAACTCTTCGCATGAGGTGGCCAAAGTACTGGAGTTTCACCTTTAGCATCTTTCCTTTCAAAGAAATCCCAGGACTGATCTCCTTTAGAATGGACTGGTTGGATCTCCTTGCAGTCCAAGGGACTCTCAAGAGTCTTCTCCAACACCACAGTTCAAAAGCATCAATTTTTCGGTGATCAGCTTTCTTTATCATCCAACTCTCACATCCATACATAACCACTGGAAAAACCATAGCCTTGACTAGACGGACCTTTGTTGGCAAAGTGATGTCTCTGCTTTTGAATATGCTATCTAGGTTGGACATAACTTTCCTTCCAAGGAGTAAGTGCCTTTTAATTTCATGGCTGCAATCCAAATTTGCAGTGATTTTGGAGCACCCAAAAATAAGTCTGACACTGTTTCCACTGTTTCCCCATCTATTTCCCATGAAGTGATGGGACCAGATGCCATGATCTTTGTTTTCTGACAGGTGAGCTTTAAGCCAAGTTTTTCACTCTCCTCTTTCACTTTCATCAAGAGGCTTTTGAGTTCCTCTTCACTTTCTGCCATAAAGGTGGTGTCATCTGCATATCTGAGGTTATTGATATTCTCCCAGCAATCTTGATGCTAGCTGTGCTTCTACCAGCCCAGCATTTCTCATGATGTGCTATGCATATAAGTTAAATGAGCAGGGTGACAATATACAGCCTTGACGTACTCCTTTTCCTATTTGGAAACAGTCTGCTGTTCCATGTCCAGTTCTAACTGTTGCTTCCTGACCTGCATATAGGTTTCTCAAGAGGCAGGTCAGATGGTCTGGTATTCCCATCTCTTTCAGAATTTTCCACAGTTTCTTGTGATCCACGCAGTCAAAGGTTTTGGCATAGTCAATAAAGCAGAAATAGATGCTTTTCTGGAACTCTTGCTTTTTCAATGATCCAGCGCATGTTGGCAATTTGATCTCTGGTTCTTCTGCTTTTTCTAAAACCAGCTTGCACATCAGGAATTTCATGGTTCAGGTATTGCTGAAGCCTGGCTTGGATAATTTTGAGCATTACTTTACTAGCGTGTGAGATAAGCACAATTGTGTGATAGTTTGAGCATTCTTTGGCAGTGCCTTTCTTTGGGGTTGGAATGAAAACTGACCTTTTCCAGTCCTGTGGCCACTGCTGAGTTTTCCAAATTTCCTGGCATATTGAGTTCAACACTTTCACAGCATCATCTTCTAGGATTTGAAAGAGCTCAACTGGAATGCCATCACCTCCACTAGCTTTGTTCATAGTGATGCTTTCTAAGGCCCACTTGACTTCACATTCCAGGATGTCTGGCTCTAGGTGAGTGATCACACCATCGTGATTATCTTGTTCTTGAAGATCTTTTTTGTACAGTTCTTCTGTGTATTCTTGTCACCTCTTCTTAATATCTTTTGCTTCTGTTAGGTTCATACCATTTCTGTCCTTTATCAACCCATCTTTGCATGAAATGTTCCTTTGGTATCTCTAATTTTCTTGAAGAGATCTCTAGTCTTTCCTATTCTGTTGTTTTCCTCTATTTCTTTGGATTAATCACTGAGGAAGGCTTTCTTATCTATCCTTGCTCTTCTTTGGAACTCTGAATTCAGATGCTTTTATCTTTCCTTTTCTCCTTTGCTTTTTCCTTCTCTTCTTTCACAGCTATTTATAAGGCTTCCTCAGACAGCCATTTTGCTTTTTTGCATTTCTTTTCCATGGGGATGGTCTTGATCCATGTCTCCTATACAAGGTCAGGAACCTCCATCCCTAGTTCATCAGGCACTCTATCTATCAGATCTAGTCCCTTAAATCTATTTCTCACTTCCATTGTATAATCATAAGGGATTTGATTTAGATCATACTTGAATGGTCTAGTGGTTTTCCCCACTTTCTTCAATTTAAGTCTGAATTTGGCAATAATGAGTTCATGATCTGAGCCACAGTCAGCTCCTGGTCTTGTTTTTGCTGACTGTATAGAATTTCTCTGTCTTTGGCTGCAAAGATAACAATCAATCTGATTTCAGTGTTGACCATCTGGTGATGTCCGTGTGTAGAGTCTTCTATTGTGTTGTTGGAAGAGGGTGTTTGCTATGACCAGTGCATTCTCTTGGCAAAACCCTATTAGCCTTTGTCCTGCTTCATTCCATATTCCAAGGCAAAATTTGCCTATTACCCAAGGTGTTCCTTGACTTCCTTCTTTTGCATTCCAGTCCCCTATAGTGAAAAGGACATCTTTTTTGGGTGTTAGTTCTAAAGGTCTTATAGGTCTTCATAGAACTGTTCCACTTCAGCTTCTTCAGCATTCCTGGTTGGGGCATAGACTTGGATTACTGTGATATTGAATGGTTTGCCTTAGAAACGAACAGAGATCATTCTGTCTATTTTGAGATTGCATGCAAGTACTGCGTTTCAGACGTTTGTTTACCATGATGGCTACTCCATTTCTTCTAAGGGATTCCTGCCCACAGTAGTAGATATTATTTACTATAGTTAATTAAAACTATAAATCTAACTCCCTTGGGCAAAGGACCATAGTTCTGACTTTCCTAGGGTCAGGCTATGTCCATCATACATCACATTATTTATCTATACTTACCTGAAACAAACAGACTGCCAGTTATTGCCCCTGCAAAAATGGGTTTATTTGGATCAGCAGAGAATTGAAATTTCGGATCTGCAACCACAAGAGAAAAGAATGCTTTTGTAGAAGGGAAGTCAGGGGGGCTATAGTAAACAAAGAGTACATGGTACTTGCTGGGAAAAGAGGAGTCTTTCTTCTTCTTGTGGGGATTTGTCATCATTAGAGGGGGGTGAAAACTCCCTATTCCGGTCTCCACACTCCATTTAGTTGAGGTTTCTGCTTATTCCTTTTTTATTCTTGCTAATCGATTTAATATAACAAATTGAAATATATATATATACTCAAGCTACTGATTTTCCTCAAAACCAAATTTACTCCACTTCTGACTTTTATCAGCTGTATAGGAACTGACTAAACTGCCTAAGGAACTTCAGGCTCTGACCAAAATGTAAAGCTCTCTGTTTCTTTCTTTTTTGGGGGAGGGGGCAAATATTTTTCATGGAAGTTTCCCATAACTATCATGCATTAATAATTTGTGAATTTGCTTTTCTTAGTAGCCTTGTTATTAAAATCTGACCAAACTTACTAGACTTAGACTTAAATTTAAAAGACATGACTTAAAATGAGTTTACTGATCTTGGTTAACAAACACCCTATTTGTTTCAAGTCAACCTAGAAAATTATGTGACATTTGAAGGACATAGCTTGACCCTAAGCAAGTCAGAAATTTGGCCTCATTCCCCAGGGAGCTAACATTGTAAATTTAGTTAACTATAGTAAATAATACAAATGTCATAGTTTTGAGATGATTGTTAAATAATAGAGTATATAAAAAAAAGAGCAAGGTACCTGGCATATAGAGGGTGTTGGATCTTCACCATTGTTCTTCCAATCTGCCTCTCACTTTCCTCTAATCAGGTCCTTCCAAATGTATGACTCATTTATCAGGGATCTTCTTTTGATAGACTCAGTAGCCAAGGGAACCTGAGACTGTTTCCTGTACCAGAAAACAGAATAAGTCCAGAAAGCATATATCAGTGAATGCCAACATTTCACTACTGACTGCTTAAATCAAGCCTGCAGGAGAGAGTTTGGAGGGTATATTTTGGTGTTGCAAGTCTTCCACTGGTGATCTGATCATTCCACTGGAGGCATGAATCCAGTCTCCTTCCATTTCACACCAGTGCTGTCTCTGCAGTGCAATATCATCTGACAGGAAGTTTAGAGGTAGGCATCACCTACTGTTTCTGTGACAAGTATCTAAGACGAACTGACTTTTAAAATTACAGGTACTCAGCCAGATTCATGTGCCATGTGCCTGACACTGGATGGTGCCAAATAAATATTATATGAGTCATGGAATAAAGGGTTGAGGTTACAAAGAATGAATTAGCAACATTCATCCCCATCAAACATTTCCTGGCTGGCACCACTTGACACAAAAGAATCCTTTTCTCCCTTGATCTGTGGGTGTGTGTGTGTGATCACATATGTGGGTGACTGTATTTGTCATTTTCTTTAATTTAGAGTAGAAAGAGGGAGGGTATCTGTTTTCCAACCTCTCACCCATTTCAGTGAAATGAGTAAATTTTTAAAACTCCTCTCCCCACCGAACAAAACCCCAAGTTTCTAAGTGGGACTTTGTAGAGGTTGGAGTAACAACAGGTCCCAGGGATGCTAAGCATTTCTAAGCCTGAGGGAGAAGGAGAGTACTGCAATAGGAGGTGATATTTCCTCCAGTGCAGACAGAACAGATTAATGCTTAAGAAGCTATCCTAACCTGAATCTGACTGCAAATGGATTCAAACCATCTTTATTGCAACCCTCTCTAGGATATCTCACTTATGATTTAGAGAAGACAAGATACATTTTGGAGGCTTCTGGAGTCATGCCTCACTCAGTAAAATATTTATATTGAAATCATTTTTATAATGACTATAACAGAGTAATACTGCACCTTTCTAGTGCAAACCCTCTCTCTAAAACAACCTATAATTACAGTTTATCACATATAAGGTTTATATTTTGGAAACCTTGGCAAAGCATAACATATCCCAAAACTGCTGATTTAATGACCATAAATTTGCAATTTTAAAGCAACTGGCATATGTTACAAATTCTGTTGTTACCTAACCTTTATTTATGTCTTTGCAACTAGCAGACATCAAGGGGTAAAACTGTACCATACAGATAGTACTGCAAATATAATGCAACCCAACATCACAGGTTTATAATGAGCAATAAACCTGATTTATTAAACATACTCTATTAATGTTGCACTGAGGATAAAGTGATTATGGCATCTTTTACATTGTCAGAATTTACAATGATCATTTCTTCTTAAGAAAAGAGCCACATCTTTATAAAATAGTCATTTGACTCTGACATGCTGGGCTGTGTAAAGCTGATAATGAGTTGAAAATGAACACTGTCAGCAGTATGTTCTCCGAAATATACATGCCATTTGAATCAAAACAATAGTAAACAACCCTTTGCTTCTTTCAGAAGGGAGTTGCTATTTAAATGTCCAGAAATATTCCTAGAATGAGTGTGAACCAATAGAAGCATAAGCGTTCGAAATTTGAAGTTTAAAATAAGTCTCTAAAATTCAAAAGGCAAGGATATAGAAATAAAAACTATCAGGCATTAATAACATTTGACAATACAGGGCAACAAGATAACATTTTTAAAAATCTTGGAAAATCAAAATCTTTCATTTATAGCTACTCATAGTATTTTCTAGTAAATAAATTAAGTGAAGATTATATAAATATGTGTATTATTAAAATATTAAATATATACATATATTATACATAATATTTATAAGCTTTATTTTTTCTACAAACTTATTAGGAGAACATAACAAAATAAACAAATTCTGAGAAGCTTCCTGAAGAAAACACATTTTTTTTCCACTTATAAAACAAGAGATCTTACTTCTCTGTAGCACACATTTCATCTTAGGGAGATTTAGCTGAGCCTACACTAAAAAGCCTTTTGATGAAAGTGAAAGAGGAGAGTGAAAAAGTTTGCTTAAAGCTCAACATTCAGAAAACGAAGATCATGGCATCTAGTCCCATCACTTCATGGGAAATAGATGGGGAAACAGTGGAAACAATGTCAGACTATTTTGGGGGGCTCCAAAATCACTGCAGATGGGGATTGCAGCCATGAAATTAAAAGACACTTACTCCTTGGAAGGAAATTTATGACCAACCTAGATAGCATATTGAAAAGCAGAGACATTACTTTGCCAACAAAGGTCCATCTAGTCAAGGCTATGGTTTTTCCAGTGGTCATGTATGGATGTGAGACTTGGACTGTGAAGAAAGTTGAGCACCAAAGAATTGATGCGTTTTAACTGTGGTGTTGGAGAAGACTCTTGAGAGTCCCTTGCACTGCAAGGAGATACAACCAGTCCATTCTAAAGGAAATCAGTCCTGGGTGTTCTGTGGAAGGACTGATGCTAAAGGTGAAACTCCAGTACTTTGGCCACCTCATGCGAAGAGTTGACTCATTGGAAAAGACTCTGATGCTGCGAGGGATTGGGGGCAGATGGAGAAGGGGACAACAGAGGATCAGATGACTGGTTGGCATCACCGACTCGATGGATGTGAGTTTGAGTGAACTCCAGGAGTTGGTGATGGACAGGGAGGCTTGGCGTGCTGCAATTCATGGGGTCACAAAGAGTCAGACACAACTGAGAGACTGAACTGAACTGAACTGAGACTTTTTTAGGTACTATGAAAAGTCTGTAGCTAAGAGATGACCAAAAATTATTACACCATCCTGCTAGTAATATAGATTTTTTCAGTGTCGGTTAAGTTACCCTGAGGTTGCCAGTATTAATTCTTCCGTAATTATTTCGGTCGGTTATACCAGAGGCATGACTCTCCTTCCACTTACATTGACAGATTTAATATTTGGTTAGAATATTTAATTCCTCCCCATATTAAACTCTTGCTGCTGCAACATCTTTACGAGTAGAGAGTATTCTACCACCTCCTGAAGTAGGGTTTAGCCAATTCTGATTCTAAGACTTAAGGGATCTTATATGCTTCCCTTGGAGAAGGCAATGGCACCCCACTTCAGTACTCTGGCCTGGAAAATCCCATGGATGGAGGAGCCTGGTGGGCTACAGTCCATGGGGTCACTAAGAGTCGGAGAAGACTGATCGACTTCACTTTGACTTTTCACTTTCATGCATTGGAGAAGGAAATGGCAACCCACTCCTGTATTCTTGCCTGGAGAATCCCAGGGACGGTGGAGCCTGGTGGGCTGCCATCTATGGGGTCGCACAGAGTCGGACACGACTGAAGCGACTTAGCAGTAGTAGTATGCTTCCCTTTGCTCTTTACTGCACCTACAACTTCCATTAAAACAATATGCTTCAGTTGGAGCCCAGGTCTTAAGAGAAAGATGAGGGATATAGGGTGTTGACCCACTAAGCTAAGCCCAACTTGTTCATCAATGTCCAGTCATCACAGCCTAGAGCAGAATCTCACCAAGGAACCAGCAGCTTTATAAGAATAAATGTTTATTGTTGTATGTATGCTTATGTATGCAAATGAAGTTATAGTGTTGGTTATTTACTAACAATAGCTAAGTGATACGGTGGCTCAGATGAGGATGGTAACAGTGAAAAAACTGTGCTCAGACTTCGGATATACATTCAAAACGTAACCAGAAAGAGAAAATGCATGAGATAAAAATCAAAAGGATAACCCCAAAGCTTGAATAACTAAAAGGAGGGAGTTGCCTTTTACTGAGATAGTTAACTGAAGGTTGAGTATGGACTAGTTAGGGTTTTAAACATGGCATTATGAGCTAAAGGGTGCTCCTTTAAAATTCATGTATTGAAGTTCCAGCTCCCAGAACCTCAGAATATAACTATATTTGGAGAAAAGGCTTAAGTTAAAATAAGGCCATTATGGTAGGGCCCTCATCCAATATAACTGATGTTCTCATAAAAAGGGAAGGAGACACCAGGGATGCATTCACCCAGAGGAAGGACCATTTGAGGACACAGCAACAGGGTGACCATCTGCAAGAAAGTGGAGAAGTCTCAAAAGAACCCAAACCTTCTGTCACCATGAGCTGGGACTTTCATTCTTCAGAACTGTGAGAAAATAAATTTCTGCTGTTCAAGTCAGTAGCTTGTGCTATTTTGTTATACCAACTCTTGTAAATGAATGTAAAGTTTTTTCACAGGCCTTATTGACATTAGGAGCCAGATAATTCTTCATTGATGGGGCTATCTTGTTCACTGTAGAATGTTAAGCAGCATATCTGGCCCCTATGTACTTGACATCAGTAAAAACCCTTCAGCTGTCTGTGACAATCAAAAATGTCCCTAGATACTACCAAATGTCTTTGGGATGTAAAATGACAGCTGATTTAGAATCTCTGTTCTAAACTAAGAGATTCCACAGAAGGTCAGGAAATTTTAATAATTTTCATTATCCAAGGTCTGTCTTTATGATGAAGTTAGATATTAATTGAAAACCCAGATTCATCTGACTCCAAAGGCAATGTATTTGTCAATGCAATCTGTTATTGCTGGCAGAATGGTCAAACGTGTATGGTTAGAATGAGACCCAGTGGTGAATGAACAGGACTGAAGTATTCCTTGAGAAAATGTACCCTGATTCCAAAGCACAGTTCAGAAAGTGCTATTGAGGTTCCAGGTAAACAATATTAGTAGCTCTGATTTTTGAAATGAAAATTAATGGATCACTTACAACTCATAATTTCATGAAAATCTCCACTTATCTGTGTGTTCCAATTTTACTAGTGATAATTCTTTGAACCAGATGATATCTATAATCATAAGGTAAGGGAAAGCTTTGAGGTGTCAAAAATCTATTAATAGAATAGGGGAAAGACACAAAGAACTGCAAGAATATGACTTAATTTTCAATTAGTTATCCCGATTATCTACTTTCTTCTTATCTGACACATTTCACTGTGAACTCCCTGCCATGCAAGATTGTATTTTCTCTATTATTTTTATACTATTCACGTTTCATAGTACACTTGCCCTATAGTCTGAACTTAATAAAAGTTCAAGTTTTATTAGGGCTTCCCCAGCAGGGAAGCCCTAATAAAAGTATACTGAATGATTAAATAGGTGAATGCACCATCATAGTAAAGTAGCAAAAAAGAAATAAAGAATCCATCAAATTAAAAAGAGAGTGAGATTACAAAATCAGAAATTATTTGTGTTATGAAGAGGACAAGAAGATGCTGAGGTTCTGGTTTACAAGTATAAGTGCATAAATTAGCCAGGAAAAAAAAAAAAAAAGAGAGAGAGAGAGAAAGAAAGAAAGAAAGAAAAATGAAACAAAAACATCCAAATTCTGTGGTCCAATCTAATCTGTCAACGTTTCTGTAAAGACCTTGACAAATTGTTAGGAGTTAAGAATTGAAAGGTTCTTGTAAAGGCAGAAATAAAGAAAGCTTACCAATGGTTTTTATCTAGCAGTGTCAGCTTGGCTAATTTTTTTCTGGCATTTTAATGCTAATTTGTTAGAAAAAGAGTCTAGGATTCAGAGGACTGCAATAATTTTAATTATGTTTGGCCTGCAGCACATAGCTGCACAGTGAGTGGGAGTAAGCACTTCTTAAATTTCCCAGTGAGTATTTTCTGAAAACTGCATTGCAAAAAATACACGTGAATATCTGTAATTTAAGAAAAACACTCCAAACAAACTCAAAAACAAAATAATCAAAGAAACATGTTTTGAAGATGCTAAAAGCAAAGTAAAAAGAATTTGTAGTCATTGTCAGAGAGAAAATTGTCACAGGCTAGAAATAAGTTTATAAGATGATTAAAAAAAAAGGGGGGCAGAGCTCTGCAAATGCTGCTGTTGAACCACCACAATGAACTCTGGTTAACTGTGTGTTGGATCAAACTAGTAGACACACTTCCTACCATGTTTATACTTTAGATCTTTAAAAGTGCAGAATGATACATTTGAAGTGGACCACTGTGGAAATGTTTTGTTCCATTCATTTTGGGCTACTTAGACAAGCAAAAATCTTGAGAATATCAATTTGCCTTTTAATATAATTCTTTAATATCATATTCAACAAGATTCTACCAGATCAAAAGTAAATATTGTCCTATCTCTAATAATGTCCAGATGAATACAGTGCCTTTTTTAAAGCAGAAATAATATAGCTTGGAGACAAAATAGACTAATAAAACTTTTTTTTTTTTGAGTGACTCAGTATAAATTGGCAGTGTAAGTTTGTTCTGCTCCTATTTCATAGGCCAATGTTTTATCCTACCTCAGTCAAAACACATAACTAAGACAACTATTTTCGATATTAGATGGGAGGGTAATAACCTCATGAGGGAAATTATAAAATTATTTCTAAATTATTTGTGATCTTAGTTAATGAGTTATGAGTATTGTGTAACTGATACTTTTTCTCCTCTAATTCTAATACTTGGAGGATTGTTTAGATATAATATTTAAAATTTGAGAAAAATTATAAAGATAGTACAGAATATTCTCATGTATGCCACCCCTAGCATTTCCTATTATTAACATCTTCTATATTACCATGGTATATTTTTCATAATTCAGTTCAGTCGCTCAGTAGTCTCTGACTCTTTGAGAACCTGTGTACTACAGCACACCTGCCTTTCCTGTCCATCACCAATTTCCAGAGCTTGCTTAAACTTATGTCCATTGAGTCGGTGATGCTATCCAACCATCTCATCCTCTGTCGTCCCAGTCTCCTCTTGCCTTCAGTCTTTCCCAGCATCAGGGTCTTTTCCAATGAGACAGTTCTTCACATCAGAAGGCAAGAGTATTGGAGCTTCAGCATCAGTCCTTCCAATGAATATTCAGGACTGATTTCCTTTAGGATTGACCAGTTGGATCTCACTGCAGTCTAAGGGACTCCCAAGAGTCTTCTCCAACACCACAGTTCAAAAGCATCAACTCTTTGGTGCTCAACTTTTTTATGGTCCAACTCTCACAATCATACACCACTACTGGGGAAACCATAGTTTTGACTGAACAGACCTTTGTTGGCAAAGTAATGTCTCTGCTTTTAATATGCTGTCTAGGTTTGTCAGAGCTTTTCATTCAAGGAGCAAGCATCTTTTAAATTTTTGGCTGCAGTCACCATCTGCGGTGATTTTGGAGCCCAAGAAAATAAAGTCTGTCCCTGTTTCCATTGTTTTCCAATCTATTTGCCATGAAGGATGGGACTGGATGCCATGATCTTCGTTTTTTGAATGTTGAGCTTTAAGTAAACTTTTTCTACTCCCCTCTTTCACTTTCATTAAGAGGCTCTTCAGTTCTGCTTCACTATCAGCCATAAGGGTGGTGTCATCTGCATATCTAAGGTCACTGAGATATCTTCTTTGGTCAATCTTGATTCCATCTTGTGCTTCATCCATCCTGATATTTCACATGATGTACTCTGCATATAAATTAAATAAGCAGGGTGACCATACAGAGCCTTGGCTACTCCTTTTGCAATTTGGAACCAGTCCATTGTTCTATGTCCAGTTCTAACTGCTTCTTCTTGACCTGCATACAGATTTCTCAGGAGGAAGGTAAGGTGGTCTGGTTCCCATCTCTTGAAGAATTTTCCACAGTTTGTTATGATCCACAGAGTCAAAGGCTTTAGTATAGTCAATGAAACAGAAGTTGATGATGTTTTTCTGGAATTTTCTTGATTTTTCTGTGATCCAATGGATGTGGCCAATTTTATCTCAGTTTCCTCTGCCTTTTCTAAATCCATCTTGAACATCTGGAATTTCATGGTTCACATGTTGTTAAAGCCTAGCTTGAAGGATTTTGAGCATGATATTGCTAGCATGTGAAGAGTGCAATTGTGCAGTAGTTTGAACATTTTTTTGGTATTGCCTTCTTTGGTGTTGGAATGAATACTGACCTTTTCCAGTCCTGTGGCCACTGCTGCATTTTCCACATTTGCTGGCATATTGAGTGCAGCACTTTCACAGCATCATCTTTTAGGATTTTAAAAAGTTCAGCTGTAATTCTAGCATCTCTACTAGCTTTGTTCATAGTGATGCTTCTAGGGCCCACTTGACTTTGCACTCCAAGAAGTCTGATTCTAGGTGAGTGATCACACCATCATGGTTATCTGGGTCATTAAGATCTCTCTCTCTCTCTCTTTTTTTTAAATAGTTCTTCTGTGGATTCTTGCCATCTCTTCTTAATATCATCTGCTTCTGTTAGATCCATGCTGTTTCTGTCATTAATTATGCCCATTTTTGCATGAAATGTTCCCTTGGTATCGCTAATTTTCTTGAAGAGACCTATAATCTTTCCCATTCTATTGTTTTTCTCTATTTCTTTGCACTGATCACTGAGGAAGGCTTTCTTATCTCTCCTTGCTGTACTTTGGAACTCTGCATTCAGATGGGTATATCTTTCCTTTTCTCCTTGGTCTTTCACTTCTCTTCTTTTCTCAGCTCTTTGTAGTTCTCTTCAGACAACCATTCTGCCTTTTTACATTTCTTTCTCTTGGGGATTGTTTTGATCACTGCCTCCTGTACAATGTTACAAACCTCCATCCATAGTTCTTCAGGCACTCTGTCTATAGATCTAATCCCTTGAACCTATTTGTCACTTCCATCACATAAACGTAAGGAATATGATTTCAATCATACCTGAATGGCCTAGTGGTTTTCCCTACTTTCTTAAATTTAAGTCTGAATTTGGCAACAAGGAGCTCCTGATCTGAGCCATAGTCAGCTCCCAGTATTATTTTGCTGACTTTATGGAGCTTCTCCATCTTCAGCTGCATAGAATATAATCAATCTGCTTTTGGTATTGACCATCTGGTGATGTCGATGTGTAGTCATCTCTTGTGTTGTTGGGAGACAGTGTTTGTGGTGACCAGTGCATTCTCTTGGCAAAATTCTGTGAGTCTTTGCCCTGCTTCCTTTTGTACTCTAAGTGTCTGTTACTCCAAATATTGCTTCACTTCCTACTTTTACCTTCCAGTCCCTTATGATGAAAAATACATCTTTTTTGGTTTAGTTCTAGAGGTTCTTATAGGTCATCATAGAATTTTTCAGCTTCTTCAGCATTAGTGGTTGGAGCATATATTTGGATTACTGTGATACTGAATAAAGTTAATGAAACAGTAGTGACACATTATTTTAACTAAATCTTGTATCTTATTCAGATTTCATTAATTTTTAAATAATGTCTTTTTTGTTGTTGTTCCAAGATAGTATCCAGGATGCATTGTATCTGGTCTACATGCCTATATGTGTCATTAGGCTCCTCTTGGCTGTGACATTTTCTCGTACTTTCCATGTTTTTGATGACCTTGACAATTTTGAGAATTATTGGTCACAAGTGTTATGAAATTATAGACAACTGGGACTAGTCACACATTTTTATCAAGGTTATATTGAAATTATAATCTGCCAAAGGATGACCACAGTGGCAAAGAGTCTCTCTCACCACATCATATCAAGGGTACATACTATCAACATGACTTGTCAATGTTGACGCTCACCTTGATCACAAGGCTGAGATAGTATTTGTCAATTTTTTCCACTATAAGGTTACTCCTTTCTTTCCACTTTCTACACTGAGCTTTTTGGAGTTAATTGATTATGTATAACAAGACTTACGATCTGAACCGTTTTGCTCTACCTTCATGAGGACAAAGTACCTACATAAGCCCTTCTTCATGGGAGACCTGCATATTTACCTCCATCTATTTATTTATATCGCTCTGAACTCAAGGATATTCATTTCACAGTTTGGATTATTGTCCAGTGTTACTTTGTTTTCTTGCTCAATTTTTACACCTTTGCTTATTGGCTTCTGTTTCTCTGACATACCTACATCACTGTGATCTTTTTTTGAGCACTTTTTTGTATTCTGACACTACAACATGATCAAAGTTTCGTGAATATATTTCCTGCTCAGTTTCTAAAATATAACAAACTTTCTAAAATTCTGAATATCTACATAAACTACAACAAATAAAAGTGGATGCTTTCTTTTTAAAAGTAAATTCAAATTTATTGTTTACAAAATTTATTTAATTGATAATTTGAAGAATTTTTGGCATGCATATGTTTATATAATGTTAACTATTACTGTATTTTAATTTAATTAAATGTTTATTATATGGTATATATTAATATATCCATATGTACATACATTTATGTTTATATGTGCACACTCACACACGCACAGGCATTCTTTTGAAAAAAGTACATCACTAGCCAAAATTAGATATGGATTCTAAAGCTTACTCTTCGCTTCCCAAAATTTTTAAATAACAATATTTTAATGAAAATATATCTCTATTATATAACAGATATAAGAAAGTTTTCATAAAATCCAAATTTTGAATTTTACATCATCCCCATGGAAGGCTGCAGTCCATGGGGTGGCTGAGGGTCAGACATGACTGAGAGACTTCTCTTTCACTTTTCACTTTCATGCATTGGAGAAGGAAATGGCAACCCATTCCATTGTTCTTGCCTGGAGAATCCCAGGGATGGGGAAGCCTGGCGGGCTGCTGTCTATGGTGTCACACAGAGTTGGACACGACTGAAGTGACTTAGCAGTAGCAGACTTAGCAGCCATGTAAAATTATGGACATTTTGACAGGATTTTTTATTTGGCTTTCCAAATAAAAATGATGAACAAAAATTCTATTTTGAAAAAATAAATCAACTCAAGCCATAAAGAACTAGTGTTAAAAAAGGTATATTTCTTTTCTGTATTTAAAAGGTATATTTAATTTATTCTGATTTTCTTTAAAACGATCACATTTGATTAGGTTGAAAATTTTAAATGGACCTCTGTATAATGGATATTTGAGTATTCTTGTAAAGAGCAACAGTATTTCATTTCAGGCTCCCCATTATTCTAAATAAAATCTAAGTGTTAGAAATGTAGAGAATCAGTTTTTAAATTCCATTAGATACCAGGTGAAAAAGATGATAGAACTGAATATTTACAGGCCCAAAGCTAAATTATTCTAGATAAAAAAGGAAAGAAATTACACTTCATTTCAGCTCAGTTCAGTCACTCAGTCGTGTCTGATCTTTGCGAACTACTGGATTACAGCACGCCAGGCCTCCC
Source organism: Capricornis sumatraensis (assembly GCF_032405125.1). NCBI lineage: Eukaryota > Metazoa > Chordata > Mammalia > Artiodactyla > Bovidae > Capricornis > Capricornis sumatraensis. Next base: position 69,256,476 of record NC_091079.1, read on the forward strand.
TGTCCATCGCCAGCTCCCGGAGTTTACTCAAACACATGTCCATTGAGTTCGTGATGCCATCCAGCCTTCTCACCCTCTGTCATCCCCTTCTCCTCCTGTCTTCAATCCCTCCCAGCATCAGAGTCTTTTCAAATGAGTCAGTTATTCACATAGGTGACCAAAGTATTTGAGTTTCAGCTTCAACATTTGTCCTTCCAATGAATATTCAGGACTGATTTCCCTTAGGATGAGCTAGTTGGATCTCCTTGAAGTCCAAGGGACTCTCCAGAGCCTTCTCCAACACCACAGTTCAAAAGCATCAGTTCTTCGGCGCCCAGCTTTCTTTATAGTCTAACATTACTACTCCCATCCATAGATTACTACTGGACAAACAATAGCCTTGACTAGACAGACCTTTATTGGCAAAGTAACGTCTCTGCTTTTTAATATGCTGTCTAAGTTGATCATAACTTTTCTTCCATGGAGTAAGTATCTTTTAATTTCATGGCTGCAGTCACCATCTGCAGTGATTTAGGGGCCAAAAATTAAGTTTGCCACTGTTAACACTGTTTCTCCATTTATTTTCCATGAAGTGATGGGGCCAGATGCCATGACCTTAGTTTACTGAATGTTGAGCTTTAAGCCAACTTTTTCACTCTCTTTCACTTTCATCAAGAGGCTTTTTAGTTCTTCACTTTCTGCCATAAGGGTGCTGTCATCTGCATATCTGAGGTTATTGACATTTCTCCCAGAAATCTTGATTCTAGCTTGTGTTTTATCCAGCAAAGCATTGCACATGATGTACTCTGCATATAACATGTACTCTGTATATAAGGGTGACAATATACAGCCTTGACATACTCCTTTCCCGATTTGCAAATAGTCTGTTGTTCCAAGTCCAATTCTAACTGTTGCTTCCTGACATGAATATAGATTTCTCAAGAGTCAGGTCAAGTAGTCTGGTATTCTCATCTATTTCAGAATTTTCCACAGTTTATTGTGATCCACACAGTCAAAGGCTTTGGCATAGTCAATAAAGCAGAAATCAATGTTTTTCAGGAGCTCTCTTGCTTTTTCCATTATCTAGCAGATGTTGGCCATTTGATCTCTGGTTCCTCTGCCTTTTCTAAAACCAGCTTGAATATCTGGAATTTCACAGTTCACACTGGCTTGGAGAATTTGAGTATTATTTTGCTAGCATGTGAGATGAGTGCAATTGTGAGGTAGTTTGAGCATTCTTTGGCATTGCCTTTCTTTGGCATTGGAATGAAAACTGACCTTTTCCAGTCCTGTGGCCACTGCTGAGTTTCCCTGCTGGCATATTGAGTGCAGCACTTTGACAGCATCATCTTTCAGGATTTGAAACAGCTCCACTGGAATTTCATCACCTCCACTAGCTTTGTTTGTAGTGATGTTTTCTAAGGCCCACTTGACTTCACATTCCAGGATGTCTGGCTCTAGGTGAGTGATCACACCATCGTGATTATCTGGGTCATAAAGCTCTTTTTTGTACAGTTTTTCTGTGTATTCTTGCCACCTCTTCTTAATATCTTCTGCTTCTGTTAGGTCCATACCATTTCTGTCCTTTATTGAGCCCGTCTTTGTGTGAAATGTTCCCTTGGTATCTCTAATTTTCTTCAAGAGATCTCTAGTCTTTCGCATTCTGTTGTTTTCATCTATTTCTTTGCATTGCTTGCTGAGGAAGGCTTTCTTATCTCCCCTTGCTATTCTTTGGAACTCTGCATTCAGATGCTTATGTCTTTCCTTTTCTTCTTTGCTTTTCACTTCTCTTGTTTTCACAGCTATTTATAAGGCCTCCTCAGACATCCATTTTGCTTTTTTGCATTTCTTTTCCATTGGGATGGTCTTGATCCCTGTCTCCTCTACAATGTCACAAACCTCCATCTCTAGTTCATCAGGCACTCTATCAGATCTAGTCCCGTAAATCTATTTCTCACTTTCACTGTATAATCATAAGGGATTTGATTTAGGTCATACCTGAATGGTCTAGTGGTTTTCCCCACTTTCTTCAATTTAAGTCTGAATTTGGCAATAAGGAGTTCATGATCTGAGCCACAGTCAGCTCCTAGTCTTGTATTTGCTGACTGTATAGACCTTCTCCATCTTTGGGTGCAAAGAAAATAATCAATCTGATTTCAATGTTGACCATTCAGTGATGTCCATGTGTAGAGTCTCCTCTTGTGTTGTTGGAAGAGGGTGTTTGCTATGACTGGTGTGTTCTCTTGGCAACACTCTATTAGCCTTTGCCCTGCTTCATTCTGTACTCCAAGGCCAAATTGCCTGTTACTCCAGGTGTTTATTGACCTCCTACTTTTGCATTACAGTCCCCTATAATGAAAAGGACATCTTTTTTGGGTGTTAGTTCTGAAAGGTCTTGTAGGTCTCCATAGAACCATTCAACTTCAGCTTCTTCAGTGTTACTAGTTGGGGCATATGCTTGGATTACCATGATATTGAATGATTTGCCTTGGAAACAAACAGAGATCATTCTGTCATTTTTGAGATTGCATCCTTCAGTTAAATATAAATTAAAAAATGAAGTACTAAAATAATCTCAAAACACACACATACAATGTTGCTGTTGTAATTTAGTCCTTAAGTCATGTCTAATTCTTTTGTGACCCTATGAACTATGGACAACCAGGCTCCTCTGTCCATAGCATTTCCCAGGCAAGAATAGGGCTGTGGGTTGCCATTGCCTTCTCCAGGGGGTCTTCCTGACTCAGGGATGAAACCTGTGTCTCATGCATTGGCAGGCAGTTTTTTTTTTTGTTTTTTTTTTTACCACTGAACCACCAGAGAAGCACATATGTGTGTGTGTGTGTATGTGTGTGTGTGTTTCAAAACAGAAGGAATGGAAGAAATAGTAAGTATATGGTATCTTGAAAAGAATAAAAAATAAAAAGTAACAGTTTGTTAGACATTCAAATTAGGATTCTGGGATGAGGAAGATAAAATCTACAAACATCATGGTCCTTGCTGCTTGACAAGAACTTCCTACAGTACTAAGAAGGAGAAAACAACCAACTTATCCTTAAGTGAGAGAAAGGAAATTGAGAAATGTATATCTGCATACCTGGAATGCTTTGATACTTGTGGGACTTCAAACTTTTAATCAATAAAATTTTCCTAACAGAGAAAACAAAAACACATGAGGCTAAATCTAAATTTAACCTCATATATAGCCCACAGACAAAACAGGCTGTTGATAGAGCTAGAGTTAAAATGTTCTTTATCCAGTTTGGGGTACAGTGTTGTATTACTCTGTTTCACCTGAACTTAAACACCACAAATTATTACTAATGTTATTTAGTGTAGTCTTATATTATGATGGGAGCCTAGTACACACACCAGAGCAAACTGTCACATTACTGATGATTCTCTGCCCATCCAACTCTTTTCTTTATTTAAGCAGTAATTATGAGAATAAACAGACGGCAAAAATTAGAAAGTGAATGATACACTAGCTTTATTATAAATACAGAACATCAGAGTCTCAGTCCTATTAAAAGTACTGCTCAGTTTGAGCTCCACACTAGTGTGAAGAAGCGCAAATGCACTACCTTTCTCTTTCTTCCTTGCCTTTAACAGGGAGAGGAGTTACTGTTTGGCTCTGACAATATCATTAATTTTATATATGGCAATAACTTCTAAATGATGACAGCTATCAGTAGCCTGAAACAGCTTCAAATGTCCTTTGAACAGTTTAGTTTTGCTAGTTAGGCTTCCAATTCCATAATGAGCTCACCCCCTCCCATGCCTGCCCCGTAAGAAAAGATGCGTTAAAATTCAGGTGTTGGAAAGAAAACAGCTAACATCATTTCCACAAGGATGGAAGACATAATTAACTTTATTGTGAATAAGTCAAGTTTGGGTATAACCAAAATACATTTTACAAACTTCGCTAAATCCATGGCCCTGTATATGAAGATTTAGCTTTGAAGTAATCCTTCCAATGAACTAATCTTTTAACAAATTAGCTTAAGATTGAATCAAACTGTACTAAACAGTTATATGTAACATTTTGGATACTGCTGTCACAAGCAGACTATGAACACCATAACCCTGAGACCACAATTTTCCTTCTATTTTTAAACATATTTTTCCTAGAAAGGCTTTCAAATTCCAGTACCCATGAGACAAAGATTCAGACAAATTTTAGACAATGATTATCTGTGTATTTAACTCTACAGACCATCACAACCTTTAGACCAACTTTGGAATCAAACTGTATTATTTGTAATATATTATTGGTTATCTATCATTCCTGAATTAAACTTTGATGCTCCTTTTTATGACATACATTTTGTTTCAAAAAGACCATAATTAGTAATAAAAGTAAAAGGCCATAATTAGTAATACAAATGCAATAACTGACATTTATTTCAACTGAAACATAATTGACATCACTTGGAATATTTTCTATGAGGGAGAGGCATAAAGTCTGTTATTTTTCACAAAGTTTAACAGAAATCATGTAAATCCACTACAGCCATGGATCTGTAAATTTTATTTTTTCATACTATTTAAGCTTTGAATGCCAATATAACTACTAAATAGATCACTGAATTTAATAATAAAAATGCTAACAAAGTACCATTCATCAGAATTTAAATTCTATATTCTGTAGTCCTTTATTAGAATAATACATTCTCAGCAATTCTCCAAAACTTACTACACTAAAAAGAGCTTCACAAGAAAATGCAAAGTTTCAAAAAAAATCTAGAAATAAATCATCTAGAAAATCTGTCTCTGTTCACAGAATTCAGATCCATCCATATGGTGAATGGTTTTGTATGCTCAAATATGCTTTTAATTGAGGAAAAATCATAAAACTTTCACTGGGTCTGCAGTACATTGATTTTATTACTATAAAACATTATGAAGTAGGTTTGTTTTCATTCTTTACCTTTGGGTTATAGAAGCCTGGTCTCTCCATTGACATATGGTACATAATCTTCAGTACCTTTTCCTTCCCTAAGATAATTCAAATCCTCCTCTTATAGTCATACATTATTAAATGCAGTAAATATTGACACCATTTGTTCATAAAATTATAACTCATATATGAGTTGAATTCCAACTCTAGAAACTTCTAGAAGTATTAGATCCACTAAATGTCAAATAAATGGACATTTTGTTCTGCAGGTTTCAGATCTTCATGCACTAAGAAAGTTATCCAAGAACATGAGATATCCTTCCATTCATTTATATGTATTCTCCAATTCATTCATCAATATGTTATAATTTAGTAAACAAGTCTACCACTTTTTAAAAATTTATTCCTAATTATTATATTGTTTTTAAGGAAGAATTAATATTTTTAAAATGTCCATACTATCCAATAATGATCAAGAGATTCTATGCAATTTCTATCAAAATCCCAATGACATTTTAACAGAAATGGAAAAAAAAAAATCTTAAAATCTGTATCAAACCTCTGGAAAAACATGCATAGCCAGAGCAATCTTGAGAAAGATCAAAGCTGAAGGCATCATACTTCTTGATTTTAAACTATATTAAAAGCCATAGTAATTAAAACACTATCATAGTGGCATAAAACAGGCACAGAGACCAGTGGAACAGAAAAGACAGATCAGAAATATCCTTAGGTATAAACAGTCCATTAATTTTTCACAAGGACACCAAGAACACACAATGGGTATATAACAACCTCTACAATTAATGTTACTGGGAAAACTGGATATTTGTACACAAGGAATGAAACTGGACCCCCCTCTTACACCACTCAAAAGATTTAACTTATAATGGTTTAAAGATTTTGATGTAAGACCTGAAACCAGAAATCCCTGGAAGAACACATAGGGAAAAATTCCTGGACATTGATTGGTCTTGGTAATTTCTTGGTTAAGATACCAAAACCCAGGCAACAAAAGCTCAGATAAACAAATGGGGACACACCAAACTAAAGCTCTTCTGCATAAAAAAGGAACAATAAACTGAAAAAGGCAATCTACAGATAAGAAACTATTTGCAAGCCATATATGTGATAAGAGGCTAACTTCTAAAATACATAGACTACATATAACACAATAGCAAAGAAACAAAAGCCCAATTTAAAAAGTACCAAAGGAGCTGAATAGATATTTTTCCAAATAAGACACAAATGGCCAAGAATTACCTGGAAAAATGCACACCACCACCAATTTTCAGGGAAATGCAAATACAAATCACAAGGAGATATCACCTTACACCTGTTAGAATGGTTATTATCAAAAAGACAAGATAAAAATTGTTGGTGAGGATGTGGAAAAAATGAAACCATTCTAAACTGTTGATAGGAATATAAATCAGTAGTCATTACAGATTTCTGTATGGCAGCAGCTCTTCCAAAAATTAAAAATGGAAAAACCATCTGAATCAGTAATCTCACTCTCAAATATGTACATAGGGGACATAAGGAGTCTTGAAGAGATATTGGCACCACCATGTGTCCTGCATCATAACTGACAACAAACGTGTCTAGATACAGAAAAAACCTAGATATCCTTCAGAAGATGAGTGTAAAATGAAAGTGTGATTTTGTATACAGACAGACACACACAAACATATATACATGCACACATTGGAATATTACTGAGTCAGATAAAGAGGAAAATCCTGCATTTGGAGATAAGAGAAATGAAGCTGAAGGGAATTAAGCTAATGTAATAAGCCAGAAATGATTATTTTGAGCATTACTTTTCTCTTCAAGAAAATTAGAGATACCAAGGGAACATTTCATGCAAAGATGGGCTCGATAAAGGACAGAAATGGTATGGACCTAACAGAAGCAGAAGATATTAAGAAGAGGTGGCAAGCATACACAGAAGAATTGTACAAAAAAGAGCTTCAAGACAAGATAATCACGATGGTGTGATCACTTACCTAGAGCCAGACATCCTGGAATGTGAACTCAAGAGGGCCTTAGAAAGCATCACTATGAACAAAGCTAGTGGAGGTGACGGAATTCCAGTGGAGCTGTTTCAAATCCTAAAAGATGATGCTGTGAAAGTGCTGCACTCAATATGCCAGGAAATTTGGAAAACTCAACAGTGGCCACAGGACTGCAAAAGGTCAGTTTTCATTCCAATCCCAAAGAAAGGCAATGCCAAAGAATGCTCAAACTACCACACAATTGCACTCATCTCACATGCTAGTAAAATAATGCTCAATATTCTCCAAGCCAGGGTTCCGCAATACGTGAACCGTGAACTTCCAGATGTTCAAGCTGGTTTTAGAAAAGGCAGAGGAACCAGAGATCAAATGACCAATATCGGCTGGATCATTGAAAAGGCAAGAGAGTTCCAGAAAAACATCTATTTCTGCTTTCTTGACTATGCCAAAGACTTTGACTGTGTGGATCACAATAAACTGTGGAAAATTCTGAGAGAGATGGGAATAACAGACCACCTGACCTGCCTCTTGAGAAACCTATATGCGGGTCAGGAAGCAACAGTTAGAACTGGACATGGAACAACAGACTGGTTCCAAATAGGAAAAGGAGTACGTCAAGGCTGTATATTATCACCCTGCTTATTTCACTTATATGCAGAGTACATCATGAGAAATGCTGGACTGGAAGAAACACAAGCTGGAATCAAGATTGCTGGGAGAAATATCAGCAACCTCAGATATGCAGATGACACTACCCTTATGGCAGAAAGTGAAGAGGAACTAAAAAGCCTCTTGATGAAAGTTAAAGAGGAGAGTGAAAAAGTTGGCTTAAAGCTCAACATTCAGAAAACGAAGATCATGGCATCTGGTCCCATCACTTCATGGGAAATAGATGGGGAAACAGTGGAAACAATGTCAGACTTTATTTTGGGGGGCTCCAAAATCACTGCAGATAGTGACTGCAGCCATTAAATTAAAAGATGTTTACTTCTTGGAAGAAAAGTTATGACCAACTAGATAGCATATTGAAAAGCAGAGACATTACTTTGCCAACAAAGGTCTGTATAGTCAAGGCTATGGTTTTTCCAGTGGTCATGTATGGTTGTGAGAGTTGTACTGTGAAGAAAGCTGAGCACCGAAGAATTGATGCTTTTGAACTGTGGTGTTGGAGAAGACTCTTGAGAGTTCCTTGGACTGCAAGGAGATCCAACCAGTCCATTCTAAAGGAGATCGGTCCTGGGTGTTCTTTGGAAGGACTGATGCTAAAGCTGAAACTCCAGTACTTTGGCCACCTCATGCGAAGAGTTGACTCACTGGAAAAGACTGATGCTGGGAAGGATTGGGGGCAGGAGGAGAAGGGGACGACTGAGGATGAGATGGCTGGATGGCATCACTGACTCAATGGACGTGAGTCTGAGTAAACTCCAGGAGTTGGTGATGCACAGGGATGCCTGGCGTGCTGAGATTGATGGGGTAACAAAGAGTAGGACACGACTGAGCAACTGAACTGAACTGAATAAGCTAGATAAGGAAAGGCAAATTCTATATTGGTATCACTTATTCATGAAATCTTAAAAAGGCTAATTTCATAAAACCAGATAATAGAATGGTGTTTTCTAGAGTCTGATAAGAGGGGGATGTGGAGATGTATGTCAAAGGCTATAAAGTTTTAGTTATAAGAATAAATCACAGGGTTCAAAAGTATAACATGGTAATGATAGTTCATAACACAGTCTTAAAAAGTTAAAAGTTACTGAGAGTACAAAAGAAAACCATTTAACTAGGACAGGTAATGAACTTTTTAATTATCTTGATTTTGGTAATCAATTCACAATGTATATGTATGGTAAATCATTACAAACTTTAGTATATATAAATTTCCTAAATTTCCCCTAAATTTCCTAAATAGTCCTTTTGTTTTACTCCTCCCACTTGACCCTTCTAGTCCTAGGGAAACCACTAATTTGTTTTCCTTCACTAGAGATCATTTTACATTTTCTGGGATTTCATATAAATAACATCTTATACATTATTTTCATTTGGCTTCTTTCACTCAACAAAATTCTATTTTTGTATTGTATTTAACTTTCTAAAAATATTATTAATATATATTTTTGTATGTTTCACTGAAATTGACAAAATTGTTTTACCATTTACATTCCCACATACTTGATATAAAAAGGCTTTTTGATTGTGACTATTTTCATAGGTGAGGTGTGTAGTGTTATCCTGTTAAGCATCTACCTGAAGGATAAAGATGTTGAGATTCATATGGTTATATCCTATATGCATATTTTCTTTAATTCAGTTTCTATGCAAGTATTTTGCTATTTTAACAGGTTTTTTGCATTCTTTTCATTTACTTTGAAAATATGCATATGTATCATATATTACATTTGTACAGAAATACATAAATCATACATTCTTTATATATATATATATATATATATATATATACACACACACTGATAAATACGTTTTTAAAACTTCTGAGTTGTTCAGGCAGAAATACAATCATACCCCTATTACTTTATCTTAGCCAGAGGAATAGAAGCATTTCATTTAAACTTCATGGTTTTTGACAATATGAATATTATCACTAGTATTAAGAAGGATCTGAAATAATAAAATAACATATTCCTTACTACCAATCTTCCATATTAATCATATTCACATTCACTTTTCTTAAATGTTTTATATCAAATACTTTAACATGTCCTGTATTTCTTGTCTTCTAATAATTCAATATTCAATCACCTGCTATTGTCCTCTGAAATTTCAAAAAAATCTTCACAATTGTTTAATATTTCAAATATGCTTTCTTACAGCGATGTTTTATATGTTGCTTCATATTGCAATGATTACATTTAATAAGAGTAGGACAAGAAGTTATTGTCTTTAAGCTAATTTGGAAAGCTTAACACATCCCCATATCTTTTGTTTGTATAACTTAAGGAAACACTGTTGGTCTCTATCCTTTCATTTAGTCTTGCCACTGAAAGAGATCCTTATCTGATTGGTCAACAATAGACATTCATCTTGGTTTCTCAACTGAGTAAGTCACTTATTAAGAGAACTGATGCAGAAGATCTGCTATTTTTCTTCTCCCTCTTCACCATGATCACATGCAGTCTGCTACCTTTGCAGGTGGATTTGTTATCAATTGAAGTTTCACTTTAAGTGGGATATTGCAAATTTGGGGAAGGATGGGCAATTACCAGTTTTGTTTTCACATTAAAATGCATTCTTCAACACAGACTTTATAAATATTAAAGGTTTTCTTTTTATTATCCACTTACTGATATATTCTCATTCAAAACTCTGGTTAAAAAGTGTAGAATATTTATTAGGCCACCTCAAAGACTCCAGTAAGTAAAAAACAACAACAACAACAACAACAACAAAGAAAAACCCTTGGATTGACTCTGTGAAATTTTTTCTTTCTGATTATTTCAGTACAATTTTGATCATTCTAATCTATGTCTACAAATCCTTGATATGTCTACAAATTGTATTTAAATTTGGTCTTTTTTTTAAAGTTAAATTTATTTATTTTAATTGGAGGCTAATTACTTTACAGTATTGTATTGGTTTTGCCATACATCAACATGAATTCGCCACGGGTGTACACATGTTCCCCATCCTGAACCCCCTCCCCCTTCCCTCCCCGTACCATCCCTCTGGGTCATCCCAGTGCACCAGCCCCAAGCATCCTGTATCCTGCAATGAACCTGGACTGGTGATTTGTTTCTTATATGATATTATACATGTTTCAATGCCATTCTCCCAAATCATCCCACCCTCTCCCTCTCCCACAGAGTCCAAAATACTATGCTATACATCTGTGTCTCTTTTGCTGTCTCGCATACAGGGTTATTGTTACCATCTTTCTAAATTCCATATATATGCATTAGTATACTGTGTTGGTGTTTTTCTGGCTTACTTCACTCTGTATAATAGGCTCCAGTTTCATCCACCTCATTAGAACTGATTCAAATGTATTCTTTTTAATGGCTGAGTAATACTCCAATTTGGTCTTAAAGAATATCCAGACTAATCCATTTGTTTATTTAAAAGGCTAATCTATAAAAATGGATTGAAATATGCAATGTCAATCTTCTAATTAGAACAGCCGCTACTTTATTTCAGGCCTTTTGACACAGAGACTAGTACTTTCTCAACTATACTCTTGTTTTTAAATATTTTCACCACTAATTTTAATTTTGTTGTATATTGAATTATTATCTGGCTCATTTCTTAGTATTCTGATACAGATTTCAGTTTTGAGAAGCAATTGGAGGGGTTATGTGACAATTATTCTTTGGTGCTCTAATATTTTTCTTCAAATAATACATTGTTCACTGTATCCTGTAGATAGCTTTTTTCAAATCAATTATAATATTTTCAGATTTAGTTTCTGTTTAGGTTTGTTATGGACTGAACTGTGCCCACACTAATTCATATGTTGATGTATTAAGCCCCACTCCCCAGTAGCTCAGAATATGTCTGTATTTGGAGACAGGGTCTTTGAAAAGAGCACCACGCAGATATTGACATCATTTGTTTAAAGAAAAAGTTTATATAAATTAGGTGGAGGTTTCTTTTTTTTAATCTTTCTTCATTCTGGAATTTTAAGGTATCTATGGGGTCGCAAAGAGTCAGACACGACCAAGTGACTGAACTGAACTGAATATCCCATTCCATTTCTGGTTATAATGTTAATTTTTTCTGCTACTGAAACTTAAACGGAAAAAAAAAAGTTTTCTTTTCAAAAACTCAGATAAGATTGCCCCATATTTATCAAACCACATATTTTTTACTTCCATTTTCAGAATAAAATAATCCTATCTATAATAGTTTACATGTGGTCCTGCCAGGAGGTGAGAGAGAGAAGATATATGATCTCTCCCTGTCATTTCTCCTTTTTTTTGATTCATTTGTGAGAAGACTGGTGGAATGCTAAATCACTCTTCTACTTTATCATTGTAAAGGGTCTATGAATTATCATAAAACAGTGGCCTTTTCATTACCTGGCATTATAAAAGTAGAGTTCTCCAAATTTATGTATCTGAACATTGTGACTTAGCTACCTTTTGTAATGAGGTCTGATGTGCAATCCATTCTTTAATTACCTATATTTCAATTGATTCGGCCTCACTTTAAAACTGTATCCCTGCCATGTTCTGGCCTTTTTTTTTTTTTTTTCTTTCTAGTTCAGTTCAGTTCAGTTCAGTTGCTCAGTCATTCCGACTCTTTGAGACCCCATGAATTGCAGTACGCCAGGCCTCCCTGTCCATCACCAACTCCCGGAGTTCAATCAAACTCATGTGCATTGAGTCGGTGATGCCATCCAGCCATCTCATCCTCTGTCGTCCCCTTCTCCTCTTGCCCCCAATTCCTCCCAGCATCAGGGTCTTTTCCAATGAGTCAACTCTTCACATGAGGTGGCCAAAGTATTGGAGTTTCAGCTTCAGCATCAGTCCTTCCAATGAACACCCAGGACTGATCTCCTTTAGAATGGACTGGTTGGATCTCCATGCAGTCCAAGGGACTCTCAAGAGTCTTCTCCAATGCCATAGTTCAAAACCATCAGTTCTTCGGCACTCAGCTTTCTTCATAGTCCAACTCTCACATCCATACATGACCACTGGAAAACCATAGCCTTGACTAGACAGACTTTGTTGGCAAAGTAATGTCTCTGCTTTTGAATATGCTATCTAGGTTGGTCATAACTTTCCTTCCAAGGAGTAAGCATCTTCTAATTTCTAGTTAGTTCTTGTAAATTTTCCCTATACCTACAAAGCTATAGAAATCCCCTTTATTAGAGTAATTCTTTTTTTCACATATATATTTTTCAAAATGGTGACATATTTCTACATGCTGACTACCGTTTGTCATTCCCTCTCAATCTTGGTAAAATGTTCTTATATTACTGAGAATAGATTTTGCATAATAAAAAATCAGTTCACCTTAAAATTTTGTATTATGATACCATTAGATATGCAATTATATGCTTTATTACAATTATGAACTGCATAAATAAATGTTCCCTTTTGCTATCAGATCTCTGGAGTTATTTTACATTTATATTATATTATCTAAAATAGTAATTGGTATGTAACTCTTTTAAGAGTCTTATTATTTCTTTCAAGTATTGTCTTTTAAAAGATCTTAAAACCCATCCTTCACTTCATCTATTTTTTATGATCACTATTGTAATAATCTACCCTGGAAGATCAAGATAGGAATATTGAATTGCTCTTCATGTTGCATTTTTCCTCATCAGAAACAAATCCTGTCTCAGAATAAGTGTTCAAATTATTGCTTGAAAAAATTAGAAATACAGATGTAAATAAACCTTTTCAAATTAAAATAACATTTGCATGACAGTGAAAGTGAAGTCACTCAGTCGTGTCCGACTCATTGATACTCCATGGACTATAGCCAACCAGTCTCCTCCATCCAGGGGATTCTCCAGGCCAGAATACTGGAGTGGGTTGCCATTTGCTTTTCCAGAGGATCTTCCCGACCCAGGGATCGAACCCCGGTCTCTCTCATTGTAGGCAGACGCTTTACCGTCTGAGCCACCAGGGAAGTCACCAGGGAATGTTTAGATCCATTCAATACTTTATTGTGTTTAGAGGGTAATTGTGTTATTCAATAATTTATTCCTATTAATTAAGAGAAAAAGTCTAAAAACAATTAACAAAATACCTAAAAGTTTATTTAAAATATCATCAAAGCTGAATTAAATATCAGTAAAGATTGTTGTTATTCCTTCAGGCCTATTAAACTGAGGTTTTGCAGACTCAAGGAGTTGAGAGAGAATCAATACTTTGAGAAATGAAGTATAAACTTTTAGAAAACTGAGGTTAGTTCCTGATTGTTACTTCAGAATTTAATAAGGTAAAAAAAGAAGATATTCCTTGATTAGAAATATAGGTTTTAAGTGATGACTGCCTTTGAAGAGCTCCAAATTTGGGGCTTCCCAGTTGGTGCTAGTGGTAAAGAATCTGCCTACCAATACAGGGAAGCAAGAGTAGAGGGTTTAGTCTCTGGGTTGGGAAGATCATTCAGAGTAGGAAATGGCAATCTGCTCCAGTATTCTTGCCTGGAGAATCCTATGGACAGAGGAGTCTGGTAGGCTACAGTCCATGGGGCCACAAAGAATTGGACACGACTGAGTGATTGAGCACACACACACACAAACTCTAATTTAATAGAATGAATGAGGCCCAGGAAAAATATAAATAATCATTAAAATCATGCATAACTGTTTCCATTCAGAAGCTTTAAAACCAAACCATGCTAAGCCATATCTACAAAATATTGATATACTGAATGATATAATTGCTTGATTTATCATATAAAACTTCAGGAGAGTAAACACTATAAGGAGAAAGCAAAAGTCTGATATCCGTGTGACTTGTTACTGCAAATTACGTAGCTGAAGCTAAGGCTAGTTAATTTCTCTTCAAGTCGTATATATTTAATAAAAGACATGGCAATTAATAGTGGTACTAATCAATACTTGTGGAGGTACTTCATACAAATAATAAATATGGATAAACAAATAAATGGACTTCCCAGGTGGCTCAGTGGTAAAGAATCTGCTTGCTAATGCAGGAACCACAGAAGACATGGATTGGATCCCTGGGCCGGGAAGATCCCCTGGAGAAGGAAATGGCAATGTACCCCAGTATTCTTACCTGAAGAATCCCATGGACAGATAAGCCTGGCAGGCTTCCAGCCCATGGGGGTCACAAAGAATCGGGCATGACTGAACATGCACACATGCATAACACAAGCAAATAAACATAAAACAACCAAAAACAAAAGAAATGCAAAAAGTTTGTCTGTAGCTGTGCTTTCTCTTGTACAGAGTGTATAAAAGCTGTTGTATAATTGGCCAATTACTGAACTTTATACATTTCTTCCTAATATATTTTGTTTTGTTCTGACAATCTTATATTTATAAAACAGTTTTGCAAACAGGTTTCCCTTTTATTCTTTTATTATAATAATAACAAAAATGTGTGTGCTAAATCACTTCAGTCGTGTCTGACTCTCTGCAACCCCATGGACTGTATCCTGCCAGGCTCCTCTGTCCCTGGCATTCTCCAGGCAAGAATACTGGGAGTGGGTTGCCATGCCCTTCTCCAGGGTGTCTTCCTGACCTACAGATCAAACCTATGTCTCTTAGGTCTCCTGCATTTGTAGTCAGGTTCTTTATCAATAGTGTTACCTGGGCATATAGGAAAAACTGGCATTAGGAAAAATATCACTATCATATTTGTAGACATTAGGACACAGATAAGACAAGTTGAGCATTTCCTAAAGGTTTTATAGCTAATTAATGATAAAGGCTAAATATTAATCAGAAAGCCAGAGTTTGGTGAAATATTTGGTTTTTCTTTCATACTTTCTCTCAAATAACTGTTTCAAAATGCTTGCTAACACTAACAATGCTTCTGTGCTTCTCAACTTGCAATTTTTATTAGTGATTTGTGCATACAAATAAGCTGATATTGGCAGTGTCACAGAAATCCACATCTTTGCAACTTTCTACTGTATATTACATTTTACCTTAATTTTATAATTTTATTTTTACTTATCCTTATAATACATGCTCTACTGCATCTTTCTGGAAAACCAATTCTAGGAAAACAAAATAAAAGCTGAAATTAGTTATGCAAAGGAGCATATTTGAATGAGTTTAATTTGAGACATCAGTGCCATTAGATGGCACTCTGGGTAAAGTTGACGAATGTTATTTCTTATACTACAGCATCACAAATTAAGGGCTTAAGTAAGGTAAATGGAATACAAAATTAGTGAACATTTATGTCAAAGAATCATAACGATTACAATGACAAAGGACACTTTTGCTCTTTAAATAATTTAAGGTTTCCTTTTGAATTGTTATACACTATTACTCATCAAATAAAAATTAAGACATTACACAATGAGCTTTTCTTTATTGAAAATGGATTCATGGTTAAATTTTAAATTTTAAAATTATTGATTTTGCTTTATGGAGCTAAAATCAATGTTGCCAATCACTTTATATCATTCCTAATATAATGTAATGGTAAGGTCTAAAATGAATCAGTTTTTCTAAGCTTATATATGTTTTAAAACAATTTCCATGTATAAAAATGGATTTTATAAGCCCTGGAAATGTCATTCATATTTTAAGTTTTCTTTATTAAAATAAGTAGTTTAGAAATATACTCAATACATAACTATTCTTTCTAATTGGATTACAAATGTTTTATTAGAAGTTATTCCATATGTTCAATCCTTTTCATCTAGTCACTAATAGGTTAAAAAGCTTAGGAGGGAAAGTTAAGAAGTAGAAGTTATGGTAATAGCCCTTCAGAAATGTACCATCTTATTAATGAAAGGTGTCTACACAAAACAGGCAATAATAGAAGTAAATGCATGTAATTTTCCTCTAAGGAACTGTTAGAGACCCAATAACACCACGATGGTCTGGCATTTATTTATTATTTTATCGCTACCAAAAGATAGACAAATATCCTTGATTACTGACTGCAGATGCTGTCACTACTACTAATATAGGTAATACTTACTATTTATTAATAGTAGGTACAATTAAGTACACACCAATTAAAAAACGAAGAGCCAACTAAATTGATTCTTTTCCAAAGCGACATACTTCCTGTCCTTTGTTTCTCACTCTGACTGCAAGGGTTTAAACAAAAATTGATTTTGCAAAAACAATGGGAGCTTAAAAGATATCAGAGCAAGTTGGTAGAGAAGTATGGGAGAAAAGAAATAGCAATTAGACTGAAATGCATCTAAACTTTCTTTGGTGTCTTATCCATGACACTCCATTTCATTTTAACAGACAATAACAAGATGGAAACATCTTTTACAGTTTAACTTTTGGGGCAACATGACTGAGACTATTGTTCATTGTGTTAGAAAAAATGAAGCAGTTTTCTTCATGGAAAGCTGATCTAAATCAGATTTCATTTTTCTTTTGTATAGTTTTTAATCTGATTCATATTATTTTTGGTAGGTAAAATAATTCATGAGTCTTAGAGCTTTCCATAAACTTAGGAATTGAACCATCTTTGTTTCTCAGGTAATCTCAGACTCATTGTTTTTATTATGATCTGTATAGTACAAACACATGAAACTATGCAGCCTATGCTATAGTTTAAAATATTAAATAGTAAAATAATAATAACCTTTATACCTATTGACTCATTGGCCAAGTTAAGAAATAGGATATTATCAGCATATTAAAACCACTTTAGCAATCTTTCTATGTTCAATTTTCACTCCATCATTCATATCTAACTTTCATATTATTCATTCCCAAATATTTGTTTAAATTTTTCTACCTTATGAACTTTCTTGCCTGGATTAAATTATATGTGTTCTTCAGTTCTTTGCTTCTGTCTCTCTGCATTATATATTTTTTAAAATCTGCTCAGGTCGATGCCCTCATGTTGATGAGTCAGTTCATTCATTATTACTGCTGTAAATTCTCTTGTATTCCCTTATATGAAGATGGCATAATTTATTTATCTGTTCTAGTGCTGATGGACAATTGGGATGTTTCCAGATTTTTGGTATTATGCAAATACTGGCCTGACTACTGTTACATCTGATCCTTGGTGTACATGTTCAGAATCTTTCTCACAGGCATATGCCGTGGCTTGGAGTTGCTCAGGACAGAAAATGAATATTGTATTACTATGTAAAATATTAAACTGCTTTGAAAGTGGTTATTTCAGTGTCTACTGCCAATAACTCTATTATTAAGTTCCTATTGTATTACATCCTAACTAATAATTGTTTTTATTAGGCTGATCATTGCAAAAGCTTATCTAATGATGCTTTAATGCTTTTCATTATTATTTCTCTGATCATGAATGATGTTGGCCAGATTTTATGTTTGCTTGCTTCTTTTTTTGTCTTTTCCCTTCTGCCAAAATTTTGTACATGTTTCACCCATTTTCTACAGGGATATTTTATTTTTAAATATTAATGTGGGGAATAATTTATATATTCCAAATACTAACCTGTCCTGACTATTCAGTGGAAGGACTGTTGCTGAAGCTCCGAAACTTTGGCCACCTGATGCAAAAAACTGATTTACTGGAAAAGACCCTGATGCTGGGAAAGATTGAGGGCAGGAGGTGAAGGGGATGACAGAGGATGAGATGGTTAGATGGCATCACTGACTCATGGACATGAATTTGGGTAAACTCTGGGAGTTGGTGATGGACAGGGAAGCCTGGCATGCTGCAGTCCATGGGGTCTCAAAGAGTGGGACACGACTGAGTGACTGAACTGAACTGAACTACTAATCCAGTTGACTTTTACTGTTCATAGATTTCATCTTTTTGAATTTGTCTAAAATCAATCCATAATCCTAAAATCAACAGTTGTGGTGCTTTCACATTCATTCAAAGCCATGCATGGAACAGGAAAAATAAGAAAACAAAAAACTGAGTTTTCTGCTGCACATGCGTTGTCCCAGTTGGGGTCAAATGAGATGACATTCCAGCTTCTTATTTTAGTTCTGCCATTTTGCAGTCTACTTAGTGCTACCTTTTACTCATTTTCTGTGTTTCTGCTGGTAATTTCACTTTTTAAAATGGTTCTCAAGCATGGTGGTGAAGTGTAGTCTAGTGTTCCTAAGTGCAAGAAAGCTGTAATGTGCTTTACAAAGAAGTGTATTAGATAAGATTGGGTCAGGCAAGAGTTCTAGTGCTGTTAACCATGAGCTAATGTTAATTAATAAATATTACATATTAAATAAGGTATCACTAAACAGAACACACATAAAATGAAGTTCTACATGGATGGCCTGATGGATATCTTGCAAACAGAGGCTCACAGAAATGTAACTCTGTATCTTCCCTAGGAACACATATCAGTATCAGCTAAATCTCTGTTGGGGTATCTTTATAGAACACAGGCTGCAAATAATGAGAATCAATTGTATTTTGTTGCTTGTATCTATTACAAATATCTTTCTCTATGTTGTTTCTTTTCACTGCCTTTATACAATTATTTTAAAAATAAAAGTTCTTGCTATGTGATCCAGAAATTTTACTGCTATTAACCCACAGAAAACAAATACAATAATTTAAAAATATATATGTACCTCGATGTTCACTGCAGCATTACTTACATTAGTCAAGATATGGAAGTAACCTAAGTTTCCATTGATAGATGAATGGATAAGGAAAACATGGTGCATGTGTGTGTGTGTGTGTGTGAGAGAGAGTATGCATGTGCACACACACAAATACATATGAACACACACAATGGAATTTACTCAGCTACAAAACATGGAAATCTTGCCATTTACAACAACATGGATGGATCTAGAGGGTATGTGCTGAGTGAAGTGAGACATAGAAAGACAAATACCTTATCATCTGGTTACATATAAAATCTAAAATCATAACCAAACAAAAACAAACTCGTAGATAATAAGAAGCAAGGGGTGGTTGCCAGAAGAATGGGAGATGGGGAGTGTAAGCAAAATAGGGGCAGAGGATTACAAGGTACAAACCTCCAAACAGTTATTTTGCTATTTAGCAGAAACAACCTTGTAAATCAACTATAACTATACTTCAATTAGAAAGAGACATGCAAACCTTCAGTCATAAAATAAATAAACCACAGGGATGTAATATACAGCATAAGGAATATAGTCAATAATATTGCAATACTTTTACATATGGATGGATGATTACTAGACTTATTGTGGTGACCACTTCATAAAATATATAGGTGTCAAGTCACTAATAATATACCTGAAAACTAACATAGTATTGTATGCCAACTCTATTACAATAATAAATTTTATCAAATTTATCTATTTTGCTCTGTGTAGTTTGTAAGTTTATTTCTTTATAATTTACATACTTGTTCCCTTCATCTGGTTTATTGAAAACAAATTTCTGTACTTCTTCCTTATTAGATTTACCTTTCAATTAAACTCTCTTTGAGGGTTACTTTTATTCTGTTTGAGGTTTATTTTTATTTACGGTATAGCATAAGGACCTATTTGAGTGGCCAATATTTGCTGCAAAATGTAATGATTACCACAAGTTTTGCTGTTTTTCAAGATCCATTCTGTCATAAAGCAAGTTCTACTCATATACAGTAAATTGTTTCTATTAAAAAAGAAGTGCAAACTGTGAAAGTGTCTCAGTGATTTTTCTTTCATGGGTAGGTCTAACAAATGAAAGTGAATAAACTATGCCAATTTCCATGCTATTCATCCAGAGCACATACTACAGCATCAAGGGAAACAAAATATCTCATTTTGAATACAAAACTGATAAAAGATTCCACTTAATTTTATATACATCACATTTTAAATTTTTGATATAAATTCATTGCTGATATGCCATATGCTTAATGACAGAGTAAGGTCATGAAATACAAATACAATGGCTTGGAGCACATTCATTAATTTTGTTTGCTTACTAACTTTATCCATCATTCAAACATTGAAACACTTGCCTTCCCACCATTACCACAACCAAACAAGTAGGCATTTTGCTAACCTGCTTGAGCTGCCATAACAAAATAACAGACTGGGAAGGCTTAAACAAGAGAAACTTATTTTCTCACAGTTCTGAAGGCTGGAAATGCAAGAACAAGAAATTAAATAGGTTTCTCCTGAGGCCTCTCTCCTTGACTTGCTGACAGCTGCCTCTTTTCTGTGTCCTCACAAGGCCTTTCTTTTGTGTGCACACTTCCTTGGTATATCTCTCTGTGTATCTTAATTTCCTCTTTTAAGGAAATCAGTCATATTGGATTAGGCCCTATCCTATGGGTTTTAACTTAATCACTTATTTAAAATTCCTATTTCCAAATTCAGCCACATTAAAACATACAGGCGTTAGATCTTCAACATAAGAATTTGGGGAGAAATACAACTCTGTCCGTGACAGGCATGCTTAAGTTCTTAAGGTAGAATAATGACCTTGCCAGTCATGTTATGCTGAATTGTCTGTTTCTCAACAACTATTTAAACTGCTTATAGAAAGAAGCTGTGTCTTTTTATACATATGTGCCCAAAATAATGGAGCAGTTTAAATTATGTGCTTCTACAGTCAATGTAATGTCAAGCCATATTAGACCCTGAGTCAGAAGGAAAAATTACTAATATGGATCATGTCTTTAAAGTTTTAATATTTTGGTAATCAGTAATATTTTTACATTAACTTTGATTTTTTTAAAATGTTGCATTAAAATGGTATTTATCTGAATTACTGAGCTTTTTTAATGTTCCTTTAAATTTTACATGTGAAGTAAGTTAAGTGTCTCACTCCCTTCATCCTCTTTATCCTACTTTTGACCCTGTCTAAAATAGTGAAATTTACAAGATGAAATTTCCAGTAATAGTATTCCTATCCCTAAAAAGCTGCACTATGACCATCTTTACAAAATTCTATAGCAGGAATAATTTGTCTTTTGAAAAGTAGCAAAAGGCATGGAAAACATCACTACTTTGGAATTTGGAAAACTTTAGATTCTAATTTTGTCTGCCAATTGTTTGCTGGTTCTAAAGTCTAACCCTTCTGTAGGTGAGTTTGACAGAATCAAGCAATAAAACACAGTATACAACAGAACGTTAATATTTAGCTAACTTTCATAAAATCACAATTTCATGTTCTACATTGAGAGACTTTGATTCAGTATTTCTAGGATGTGGTACATGGCTCTGCAATTTTTACATATAACTCTACATACCCAAATGATTGTAATATAAATGGTCCTTGGACCATGTGGCTCTGTGGGGTATACTGATTGAATATGGATTAGAGTCCCTGATGAGATTAATCAGTTAAACTAGGCTTAAGTCCTGAGAGATTGTGGTTCTGAATGAGTTTTAAAGATAGAAAAACATAGGAATAATAGTGCAAACTGATTCAGAAAGTGAAGAGGAATTAAAGAGTCTCTTGATGAAAGTGAAGGAGGAGAGTGAAAAAGCTGGCTTAAGACATAGCATTCAGACAAGATCATGGCACCCAGTCCCATCACTTCATAGCAAATACATGGGGAAACAATGGAAACAGTGACAGATTTTATTTTCTTAGGCTCCAAAATCACTGGGGACTGTGACTGCAGCCAAGAAATTAAAAGACACTTGCTCCTTGGAACAAAAGCTCTGACAAACCTAGATAACATATTAAAAAGCAAAGACATCAGTTTGCCAAAAAAGGTCCATATAGCTAGTAACAGCTATGATTTTTCCAGTCGTCATGTACAGATGTCAGAATGGACCATAAAGAAGGCTGAGCACTGAAGAATTGATGCTGTGGTGCTGGAGAAGACTCTTGAGAGTCCCTTGGACAGGAAGAAGATCAAAGAAACCAATCCCAAAGGAAATCAACTCTGAATATTTACTGGGAGGACTGAAACTCCAACAGTTTGGCCAACTGATGCAAAGAGCCGACTCTGGAAAAGACTCTGATGCTGGGAAAGATTGAAGGCACAAGAGGGAGACAGAGGATGAGACAGTTTGATTATATCACTGTCTCAACAGACGTGAATTTGAGCAAACTCTGGGAGATAGTGAAGGACAGGGAAGCCTGGAGTGCTGCAGTTTATGGGGTCATTAATATTTGGACCCGACTTTATAACTGAACAATAACAGCTGATAATCAGATGTCTTCATTTTTAGTATTGAGTTTGTAATATGCCACAGATAATGCTTAGTATTGTTTTTTAAAAGAATGAAAATATCAGACTAGGATAGCACAGAATTGATTCAGAACATAAACTCCATAAATGCTTCTGACACAACTTGGGTATAGGCTAAAAGAACAATTGAGGGCAAGCCTCCAGGCCAGGGGCGAGAGCTCTCATTTGGAAGACATAAAGGATTCCACAGATGCCTATGAAGACTATGAAGCCTATGAAGGGAGAAATGAAAGTAAAAGAGGAAGAGCTAAAGGAGAGTCAGGACAAAAGGCTAATCTGTGGGAATCAATGGTCATGCGGAGTTTTAAAAAGCCTTCACCAGTTCTCTCACGAAGTCTGAATTTTAAAACAGATGTGAATTTGAATGGAGAGAATTTGCAATATGTGCATAACTGTATATCCATAGAAATAAATTTTGAGTACACATGGAACCTTCTTTGAATTATGCATCCTTAACTTTCCACTAGCATTTTAGAGTATAAAGAATATTTTAGAGAATATTATTAACATTTCAATATCTTCTGTTTGCTCTCTGTTTGCCAGAGTACACCTATATCCCTGCTCACTGAATTTAAATATTTCTATTCTTCCAATGATGAAAAAAACATCTATGGTTCCATATGCACTTAAGCACCTTAGGAGACCTAAACACCTTTATGATTTTAAATATTTTGGAGCTTTGAATATGCCTGTTATTAATTAATGAAATATTTTTTCTCCTTTTTTCTACTTTTCCACTACCGTCTGTTTTCTTTCTTCTTTCTTGCCTTTGCTGTGTTTCGAGACCCAGTTTTGGGAGTCAAGATTTGGTGTTTTGTGATCACCTAGTGAACTTATTCAAAAATTCACTTTCTCAGCCCTGTCCCATAGAAATTCTTGTTCTTTGTGTCTGTTGTATGTTTTCTCTCTTTCTTTCTATCTTCCATAACCCATGCCAGACCAATTAATTCTGAAGCAGATTTTAGAGATGATATTTTAAGAATCCAAGAAATACCAGGAGTAACAGGCAAGTTTGACCTTGGGGTACAAAATGAAGCAGGAAAAGGCTAACAGAGTTTTGCCCAGACAATGCACAGCTCATAGTAAACACTGTCTTCCAACAACACAAGAGATGATTCTATACATGGGCATTATCAGATGGTCAGTACCTAAATTAGATTGATTATATTATTTGCAGCCAAACATGGAGAAGCTCTCTATAGTCAGCAAACACAAGACTGGTAGCTGACTGTGGCACAAATCATCAGCCCCTTATTGCAAAATTCAGGCTGACTTTGAAGAAAGTAGAGAAAACCACTAGGCCATTCAGGTATGGCCTAAATAAAATCCTTTATGATTAGTCAGTAGAGGTGACAAACAGATCCAAGGGATTAGATCTGGTAGAGAGAATACCTGAAGACTATGGACAGAGGTTTGTAACATTGTACAAGAACCAGTAACCAAAATTATCCCAAAGAAAAAGAAATGCAAGAAGGCAAAGTGGTTGTCTGAGGAGGCCTTGCAAATAGTGGAAAAAAGAAGAGAAGCAAAAGGCAAAGGAGAAGGGAAAGATATATCCAACTGAATGCATAGTTCCAGAGAACAGCAAAGAAAGATAAGAAAGTATTCTTTAGTGAACAAAGGAAAGAAATAGAGGAAAACAATAGAATATAAGGAATAGAGAACTCTAAGAAAACTGGAGATACCAAGGGAAAATTTCATGCAAAGACGGGCATAATAAAGGACAAAAAGGCAAAGACCTAAGAGAAGCAAAAGAGATTAAGAAAAAGTGGCAAGAATACACAGAAGAGCCGTACTAAAAAGCTCTTAATAACTGAGATAACCACAACGGTGTAGTCACTCACCTAGAGCCAGACGTATTGGAGTATGAATTCAAGTCAGCCTTAGGAAGCATTACTACAGAAAAGCTAGTGGAGATGATGGAATTCCAGCTGAGCTATCTCAAATCCTATAATAAGTGTTGCACTGATTATGCCAGAAAATTTGGAAAACTCTGCAGTGGCCACAGAACTGGAAAAGGTCACTTTTCATTCCAATTCCAAAGAAAGACAGTGCCAAAGAATGTTCAAATTCCCGTACAATTGCACTCATTTCACAGGCTAGCAAGATTATGCTCAAAACTCCTTCAAGCTATCCTTCAACAGTGCAGTGAACCGAGAGCATCCAAATATACAAACTGGATTTAGAAAAGGCAGAGGAACCAGAGATCAAATTGCTAACATCTGTTGGCTCATAGAAAAAGCAAGGGAATAATAATTTTAAAAAAAATCTACTTCTGCTTCATTGACTACACTAAAGCCTTTGACTGTATGGATCACAACAAACTGGAATATTCTTAAAAGATGGGAATACCAGACCACATTACCTGCCTCCTGAAAAACCTGTATGTAGGACAAGAAGAAACAGAACTGGATATGGAACAATGGACTGATTCAAAATTGGGAAAGGAGTCCATCAAGGATGTATAATGTCACCTTGCTTATTTAACTTATATGCAGAGCACATGATGCGAATTGCTGGGCTAGATTACTCACAAGCTGGAATCAAGATTTCTGGGAGAAATAACCCAGAATATATAGATAAGATATATTCTTTATAGACAGGGAAGCCTGGCATGTTGCAGTTCGTGGGGTCACAAAAAGTCAGACATGACTTGGTGACTGAAAAACATCAACAGAAATTTTAAGAAAACATGTTATATGCCATTACATTGCTGTTCTGCACAAATTTGAGAAGCGATCTGTTTAGCCTAAATTGTCTTAAGTCTATATAGGTAGTTGAGGAGGACTATGTGAAAACCAACTCGATCATTAAAGTACTTGAGTTTATTATGCTCATCATATGAACTCCAATAAATAAACTGGGATGTTCCATAGTAGACCCTGAATAACTGCTAAGTGACTGAACAATTGACCATTTTGACAACTACACATTTGTGCTGTTTGTATTTGTCCATGATACTCATCTCTGATTTCTGGGTTTAAATATAAATAAACCAGAGCAATGTATTTAAGCCACCTTCACGTTTAGCACCCACCCCCTTTTTACAGGAGGAATGATTTTCCCTTCCTAGTAATTATTAGCCTTTCTTTCTAAATACCAGCATTAACATCAGCCTCTAAAAGATTACAAAGAATAGAATTGAGTAGAAACACTTGCCAAAAGCTTACATTAATTCGGTTGAATCCTAAAGGCTATATTAAATAAATAGAAAAATATATTTGGCCAATCCTACATACATTTCATAAGTTTATCTTCATCCCTTTGGTACAATATTCTATGTAGGTAGAAACTCAACATGCAAATTATCTGTAATATAAAACTATTCAGACAGATCTTGAGCTTAAGTTGACCTTAGATAACAAAATTGTTATTGTCCCCCTCTTTTATGCTTTCTTTGGCTAATGAATTTCCATCTCAGATATAATTTAAGCATGATTTCATAAGAAGGAACTTTTTTGTTGCCATTGGTTATGTTATTTCATCCTTATGTGTATTTTCACAACTTTCTGTTCCTTCTGTCTTATCACTCTACACATTTCATATTTAAAAACCTGTTTATAGTGATCTCTTCTAAACAGTACAGTATGGAAAAGTGACAAAAAGATTCACTTTATAGTGAAGAATCTGACAAACACCGACTCAGCAAATGATTAAGTTAGCAATACTGTCATGTTGACAGTGAGGTCCTTTCATATGATGTGATAAAAATGATATTTTAATCTCTGTGGTGTTTGCAAAACCCACATCCCCTGGATACATTATGGAAAAAATAGAAGATTAATTCCAATAAAGAAAACCCTACAAAATATTTATTATTCCTCAAACAATCAAGGTCATGGAAAATAAGAAGTCTGAGAAATTCTCCTAATCAAATTTAGCCCAAGACACGACAGTAAATGGATGTGATACCCTGCTTGGGATCCTGGACCAGAAATAATATATTCAATAATATCTAAGAATATAGGAATAAGCTAAGGGCCTTAGTTAATAACAATTTATCAGTATTGACTTACTAACTGTGATAAATGCACATACTAATGCAAGATGTTGATAACGGGAGAAATGGGATGTGGAGTATATGGAAGCTTTCTGCACTGTGGTTGCATTTTCCCTGCAAATCTGAAACTATTCAAAATAAAAACTTTCCTTAAAAATGGTTTAGTTATCCTTCTCCCCCATTAGACTCTGTGATCTCCGAAAGTCAGACTCTGTCTGTTTTAATCACCTTAGTACAGAGCACACAAGAGGAGCTAGATAAATAATTATTGAATGAGTGATTGAAAGAATGAGTGAAATAAATATTTAATAACTGACTGTGAAAGAAACTTAATTCCCTGAAGAAACTTCTGTTTATATATGTAAATAGTATTTCCTCAACCCACCAGTCAGGATGCAAATGAATGCCATCTGCCTCTTGTTCTCTCACGACCTCTTGCTCTTGGGTCCCTGCAGTTATTTTCCCTGATTGACTGCCCTAAATATGTATTTTCCCAAAAGAATCCCTGTGCCCCTGTATAATCAACATCTTTTGCTTCGTATGCCAAGCACAGTAGACAAATCTGTGGAAAGCAGGAAGGGCTTAGGGAGGTCCCTAGGAACAGACGTTCAAAGAACCTGGGCTGGCTTCTGGTGCTCTTGATGCCAATAAATTACTCTCCCAAGCCTCCTTGGCCACAGTCACATCATTTATATTAGAGTTTCTAAAATATTAATATTTACAGAATCAATTGACTGGATAAGAATTCCTTTTTAAGTGTAAAATACCCCTAGAAAAGTTAATGGACTAAAATCCTTCCCCCTTTTATCAAGAATTAATTTCAGGCACAGGGTTTCCTATTTTAGATTTGCCTAGTGGGATTTTTCTTCTATATGAGGGAGACAAGAAACATACTTTTGGAGACTGGAGGTGCTTTGGGGTACACAGTAGGTTTGGTATTAAGGTAAAGGGAACACTTCAGAGGTGTGGGTTTATTAAGTTAGAAGAAGATAGCACCAGAAGTGGCAGGGGTTTATATATGGATGGAAAATGAGTCCAAGAATAGAGTCACATTAAAGTAATAACAACAATGCTGAAGTGAAGAAAAAGTAGGAGGGTGAGGAGGAAAGAGAGAAGGAAACTGAGCAGGAGATGCTCTGTTCATGCTGCTTGATGAGATAGGGTGAGGAAAAAGCCAAGCTCCTTCCATCTCCCCATCTTTTATATCACCTTTGTACAGAAATGAGAACTGAGATTAATACTGTTGTTACTATAATTCAGTGATATCATTGAATACATTGACTTTTCAGGGTTAGTTCTGGAAAATAGCAAGATATGTTTACAATGTTATTTCTATAGGAAAATATTCCAAAATCTACAAAATTAAAGAATAATGTACATTTACAAGTTAAAGGCTGGCTATACTTTCTAAAATTAAGCTACAAGTTAACTTAAGCCCTTTAGTAGGCCAAAGAAGGCTAATTTCAATAATCCCTTAGTACAAAATGCTTATATCATGTTTTTAGCATGATATAAAGGTTGAGTGGCCTAATGATTAAAATATTTGTTCATGAATCTGGAGGTCTACAATTACATTTTTAGTTATCCATGTAGTCTTGCTTAATTTTTTATCAAAGGAATTAATCTGTCATTGTTACTATCTCTCTCTCTATCTATATATAAATGGAACCATATGTTCAGTCATCTATATTTAAAATATGGTTTGAATGTCAGCTAAAAGTTAAAATGTCTCTACAAATATGCATATATTTTTTTTTAAATCTGTTATTATTTAAGAGGAAATATAATAACTCCACTAATAGCTTGTGTTTATGGATACCATTCATTATGCTAAGTGCTGAATTTATATCCTCCTATTTAAATCTCACAGCACTACAGTGTGCCAATATTAACTATGGTGGTGTTTTTCAAATGAAGAAATGTCTGGCTTAAGTGGCAGAGATAAAATTAAACTTAATTCTGTTTGATTCCAAAGCTTGACTGTTTATTCTTCTAATTAATGAGCAATACTTTAAAAAATGCCACACATAAGTATCAGAAATAAAATTTAGCAGATATTCAGTGGTTTCCCATTAAAAAAACATCAATAAAATTTTTATAATAGAGATAAACATATTTGCATCAGAACTTTTAAAAAAGTGACCAAATAGGCTAATGATTAATGTTCTTCCTTTTTACAACTTCAAAAGACATAATATTACTCATCAGTGAGGTGAATGAAATAGACATTCTTTAGTTATGTGATATGATTATATTTTATGAGAAAAAATGACAATTTCATATTTGTATTGAACACTAAATTATATAAGGTGAGTTTCTTGTCAAATGGGATGATTCTGCCTGTTCCAGTTGCTTCCCACCCTGCTAAGAATCCACAGAATCCACAGAAAACAAGTCTGTCATGAGCCAAATGCTCACCACAGGGAACTTATTCCTGCTGGCTCTAAAGTAATCTCATAACAGAGGAGGTCAGCTTACCTTCAGATTCATGACATGAAGATAAGATACAAGACTGCTCAGAACATTTCATGCTAAAGTTAAATAAACATATAATGCAGCAATCCTTAACCAGAAAACAAATTACATTTAGAATGATATATTTAAAGTTAAAGGGATATTTTGCTTTTATAAGAAGGAAAATCTAAATACAAATTATATTATTTGTACAATTTTTTGGCAAACCATTTGAATTAAAAATGAGTTGCCTTCTAGGTCACTTGCTAAGGTAATATTATACAATCTTGAATGACTTAATTACAAATCAATAGATCATAATTAATAATTTTATATATTTTCCAACTTTATTGATAGTATGTATGATTATTTACAAACAGAAAAGTGTTTCTGCAAATTTTTCTGAAACAAAAAAAATTATGTAGATATTTAGAATATTAACATTAAATATTAATAAATGTTAATATTTTTGTTAACCATAGAAATAATATATAAAATATCAGGAAAAAGTGAATTTATGCCGTGCAAGTAGATAATCTAAAAACGTATACTGTAGCAGGGCAGGGAATGTGGCCTACTGTCAGTGTCCTTATTATTTTTCTAAAGCCATTGCTTAATGCAATTAGTATCAACAGAATACCAGACCACCTGATCTGCCTCTTGAGAAACCTGTATAAAGGTCAGGAAGCAACAGTTAGAACTGGACATGGAACAACAGACTGATTCCAAATGGGGAAAGGAGTATGTCAATGCTGTATATTGTCACCCTGCCTATTTAACTTATATGCAGAGTACATCATGAGAAACACTGGGCTGGAAGAAGCACAAGCTGGAATCAAGATTGCTGGGAGAAATAGCAGTAACTTCAGATATGCAGATGACACCACCCTTATGGCAGACAGTGAAGAGGAACTAAAGAGCCTCTTGATGAAAGGGAAAGAGGAGAGTGAAAAAGTTGACTTAAAGCTCAACATTCATAAAACGAAGATCATGGCATCTGGTCCCATGACTTCATGGGAAATAGATAGGGAAACAGTGGAAACAGTGTCAGACTTTATTTCTGGGGGCTCCAAAATCACTGCAGATGAGGATTGCAGCCATGAAATTAAAATACACTTACTCCTTGGAAGGAAAGTTATGACCAACCTAGATAGAATATTTAAAAGCAGAGACATTACTTTGCCAACAAAGGTCCGTCTAGTCAAGGCTATGGTTTTTCCAGTAGTCATGTATGGATGTGAGAGTTGGACTATGAAGAAAGCTGAGCACCAAAGAATTGATGCTTTTGAACTGTGGTGTTGGGGAAGACTCTTGAGAGTCCCTTGGACTGCAAGGAGATCCAACCAGTCCATCCTAAAGGAGACCAGTCCTGGGTGTTCATTGGAAGGACTGATGCTGAGGCTCAAACTCCAATACTTTGTCCACCTCCTGCAAAGAGTTGACTCTGGAAAAGATTCTGATGCTGGGAGGGATTGGGGTCAGGAGGAGAAGGGGACAACAGAGGATGAGATGACTAGATGGCATCACCAACTCGATGGACATGAGTTTGGGTGAACTCCGGGTGATGGTGATGGACAGGGAGGCCTCCCATGGTGCAATTCATGAGGTCACAAAGAGTCAGACATGACTGAGAGACTGAACTGAACTGAACTGAATTAAATGGCTAGTTGAGAGAAATATAGAATGACAGATAGAGCTGAAAACACTCTTAGTAAATATATGTGGTCAAGTTCTTATCCTTAACAGGATTTTATACACACGTTTTACTGCAATCCATAGGGCTTAGGAAACCCCAGTATGGTTACAAAAACATGGTTCATGTGAATTAATGGTAAGGGAAGTGCTTAGTGACAAATGGATTGTTTTCTCCATTTCTTGACAGAAAATAGACCTGTTAGAGATTTTTGTGTAACTTATTTCTGCTCAGTTTTGATTTTAAGATAACTTCCCTGGAATATGATATGATAGAAGGCAAAAATATTGCATGAAAGAAATAATCTCATAGAACCCAAAATGTCTTAAGAAACTATCAGAGCATGAAAGATTCTGTATTTTCATAGTCTGTTAAAATATGTCAGTATCTTTAGTGAGGAAGGAAGGATAGCCACCGGAAACAGACTTTTTGAAGGAAAAATATTTAATATATGACTGGAAATATAAAACACAATGTACGGGAGACCTTACAGTTAGGTTAAAACACACACACACACACACACACACACACACACACACACACACACACAAAACAAACAAGAAAATCTGATAGGCATTAGAATCACACAGCTTCTAAAAAACCTAGTCCCAGAGATGAGAAGAAGGGCATAGAAGTAAGGGAGCTATGACATTTAATTAGAGCATGTGTGACATGTAAAATATACAGGCAGGAATTGGTTCTGGAGAAATATTAAGACTTTCATGTAACTTCATTGAGGAGAATTTTATTAGTAGAAAATCCTTCCTTAGGTAGAGTTTTTCTGAGTTTTTTTAATTCTTTTTGATGTGATGGTAAATAGGATAGTTACCTTAATTTCTCTTCCTGATAATTCATTGGTAATATCTAGAAAGGCAACATAATTACTTTATATTAATTTTGTACCTGAAACTTTACTGAATTCATTGATAAGCTCTAGTGGTTTAATGGTAGCATCTTTAGGATTTCCTATGTAGGGTAACATGTCATCTGCAAACACTGACAGTTTTACTTTTTCTTTTCCAATTTGGATTCCTTTTATTTCTTTTTCTCCTCTTATTGCTATGGATAGGACTTCCAAAACTATGTTGAATAAAAGTAGTACAAATAGGGCTTCCCTCATGGTTCAGTGTTGAAGAACTTGCCTGCCAATGCAGTAGACACAGATTCTATTCTTGCTCTTGGAAGATCCTACATGCAGCAGAGCAAATGAATCTGTGTGTCACAACTATTGAGACTGTGCTCTAGAGCTAGGAAACCACAACTATCAAAGCCTATGTGCTATAGAGCCAATGCTCCCCAACAAGAGAAGCCCTCAGAATGGTAAGATCTCACATCACAAAGAAGAGTAGCCCCCACACTCTGTGACTAGAGAAAAGCCTGTGCAGTCATGAAGACCCAGCACAGCCATAAATAAATAAATAAAATGGTGTTATTTTTTTTTTAAGTGATACACACAGATATCCTTGTCTTGTTCCTTATCTTAGAGAAAATGCTTTCAGCTTTTCACCACTGAGTATGACATTAGTCGTGGGTTTGCCATATATGGCCTTTATTATGTTGAGAAGCGTTCACTCTATGCCTGCTTTCTGTAAAGTTTCTCTCATAAGTTGATGTTAAATTTTATTAAAACCTTTTCCTGTATCTATTGAGATAATCATGTGGTTTTTATTCTTCAGTTTGTTAAGGTGATGTATCATGTTAATTGCTTTGCAGATATTAAAAAAAAAATACTTACATCCCTGAAACAAATCCCACTTGGCCATTTTGTATGATCCTTTTAATGTATTGTTGGATTTGGTTTGCTAGTATTTTGTTGAGAATTTTGGCATAAACTTACATAAGAAGACAAAAGACCTGTACTCCAAAACCATAAGACACTATAAAAGAAATTGAAGATGACACAAACGAATGGAAAGATATACTGTCTCCTTACTGAAAGAATCATTATTGTTAAAATGACCATAATACCCAAGGCAATATACAGATTCAATGCAATCCTTATCAAAATAACAATAACATTTCAGAAAAAACTAGAACAAATAATTTTAAAATGTGTATGGAAACAAAATACCCCAAATAGCCAAATCCTGCAAAGAAGAACAGAGATGGAGGAATCACAGTACCAGACTTGGACTATACTACAATGATACAGTAATCAAAACAGTATGATACTGGCACAAAAACAGACACACAGATTAATGGAATAGAATAGAAAGCCCAATCTATGCAAAGGAGGCAATGCTATACAATGGCAAGAAGAAAGTCTCTTCAATGAATGGTGCTGGAAAAACTGGACAGCTGCCTGTAAAAGAATGAAATTAAAACATTCTCTAACACTATCTACAAAATAAACTCAAAATGGATTAAAGACTTAAATGAAAGACCATATGCTAAAAAAATTTTTAGAGGAAAGGAAGCATAGGTATAAGACTCTGACATAAATTACAACAATCTTTCTTTTTTCCTTTGGATCTGTTTCATAAAGTAATAAATAAAGGCTCAAACAAATAAGACCTATTAAACATAAAAGCTTTTGCACACCAAAGAAAACCATCTATAAAACAAAAAGGCAACATACCAAATGGGAGAAGATGTTTACAAATGAAGCTGATAAGGGATTAATATTGAACACATATAAACAGCTCATATAACTTAACATTATTTAAAAAAAGAGAGAATTTGGCAGAAGACCTAATTATACATTTTTCCAAAGAGTACATACAGATGACCAACAGGCACTTGAAAAGATATTCAACATCATTAATTATCATGGAATACAAATAAAAACCCACAATTAGATATCACCTCACACCTGTTTCAGAATGGTTATAATAGAAAAATATATATACAAATAAAAACTGGCAAGGAAGAGGAGAAAAGGTAAATTTATACACTGTTGGTGGTAATGTATATTGGGAGAGTCATTGTGGGAAACATTATGGAGGTTTCTCAAAAAATGAAAAATATAACTACCATATGACCCAATAATTCCATTCCTAAGTATATATGCACCACTCCCAAAAAAACAAACACACTAATTTGAAAAGATGCATGTACCCCAATGTTCATCATAGCATTGTTTACTATTGTCAAGATATGGAAGTAACCTAACTGTTCATCAATAGATGGGAGGACAAAGAAGTGATATATAACATACTACATGTTATACCATCCATCTGTTGAAAGACATTTAGGTTACAGAGTCAGGCACAACTGAAGTGACTTAGCACAATATAATGATAAAAAGAATGAAATTTTTTGCCATTTTCAGCAACATGGATGGACTTGGAGGGCATTATGCTAAGTTAAATAAATTAGAAATACAAATACTGTAGGATATCACTTATATGTGGAGTGTAAAAATACAACAGACTAATAAATATAACAAAAAAGAAGCAAGACCCAGGTACAGAGAGCAAGCTAACAGTTACCAGTGTGGGAGAGGGGAAACTTAGGAGTGGAGTTGGATATGGGGAATACAAATATTGGGCATACGACAGACTGTCTTATACAACACAGGGAATATAGCCAATATTTGGTAATGACTGTAAATGAAAATAATCTTTAAAATTGTATAAAAAAGAAAATAAAATGAATGGAAAATGCTTCAGTTCAGTTCAGTCCCTCAGTCGTGTCCGATTCTTTGTGACCTCATGAACCACAGCATGACAGGCCTCCCTGTCCATCATCAATTCTGGGAGTCTACCCAAACCCATGTCTATTGAGTAGGTGATGCCATCCAACCATCTCATCCCTGTCATCCCCCTCTCCTCCTGCCCTCAATCTTTCCCAGCATCAGGGTCTTTTCAAATGAGTCAGCTCTTCACACCAGGTGGCCAAAATATTGGAGTTTCAGCTTTAGCATCAGTTCTTCCAATGAACACCCAGGACTGATCTCCTTTAGGATGGACTGGTTGGATCTCCTTGCCGTCCAAGGGACTCTTAAGAGTCTTCTCCAACATCAAAGTTCAAAAGCATCAATTCTTCTGCACTCAGCTTTCTTTATAGTCCGACTCTCACATCCATACATGACCACTGGAAAAACCATAGCCTTGACTAGACGGCCCTTTGTTGACAAAGTAATGTCTCTGCTTTTGAATATGCTATTAGGTTGGTCACAAAAATGCTTATCCATCTCAAAATCAGAATATTTTCTGATTAATAGAGTTGCCTCAGTTTACACCTTCTTCAAAATGATTCTACCCATGCATACACATCTCTTAACTTGGTAAACAAACTTTTTCAACAGTTCAGTGATCATTTCAGTAAGTTACTGCTCATTACAATAAATATTCTTATTTATCATCATAGCTGTGTAGAATATGAAAGGGAAAGTGTTAGTTGCTCAGTTTTGTCTGACTCTTTGTGACCCCAAGGACTATAGCCTGTTAACCTCCTCTGTCCATGGAATTCTCCAAGCAAGAATACTGGAGTCTGTAGCCATTCTCTTCTCCAGGGGATCTGCCCAACCCAAGGATGGAACCCAAGTCTCCTGCATTGCAGGCAGATTCTTTACTGTCAGAGCCACCAGGGAAGCCCTTTATTGAATATAGTCATGGAAATTTAAGATCACAACTGGAATTAAAATCCATGTTCCCCACATACTAACTGTGAATCATAGGCAAATAATATAATTTTTCTATGCCTTAGTTCATTTTTATTTACCAATACTAAATTGTCCATAATAGTAATTCTGACATTCCTACCAAAAGTTTATGAACATTTGTTGAAGTGCATTTTCAATAATATTAATTGAGGCTAATCTGATGAGTGGGAAATGACTGTATATTGTAGTATACATGTGTTCTTATATTTTATTGGAATACTGGATTTCCTTCATCTTTGGTCATTTATCTCTTAGGCTATTTATCTCTTCTCAGTAATTTGTTTGTGTATGCTCAGTCACTCAGTCATATCTCACTCTTTGAGACCCCATGGAGTTTAACCACCAAGCTCCTCTGTCCATGGGATTTCCCAGGCAAGAATAATGGAGTGACTTGCCGTTTTCCTCTCCAGGGGATCTTCCTGACCCAGGAATGAAAACTTCATCTCCTGTATTAGCAGGTAGATTCTTTAACACTGTGCCACCTGAGAAGCCCCTCTCATTAATTTTTAGGATTTGCCATATTCCAGAGAGTAATTCCGGAGGGGGTAATGGCAACCCACTCCAGTACTCTTGCCTGGAAAATCTAATGGATGGAGGAGCCTGGCAGGCTGCAGTCCATGGAGTCGCTAGGAGTCAGACACCACTGAGTGACTTCACTTTCACTTTTCACTTTCATGCACTGGAGAAGAAAATAGCAACCCACTCCAGTGTTCTTGCCTGGAGAATCCCAGGGACGGGGGAGCCTGGTGGGCTGCTGTCTATGGGGTGACACAGAATCGGACATGACTGAAGCAACTTAGCAGCAGCAGCAGCAGCAGTGAGTTAGATGCATTATGAGTTAGATGCATTGAAAAGGTTTCTTCTAATTTATATATATATATATATATATATATATATACACATATATACATATATATACACATATATATTTTTTGTTTATGCCATAAAGTAAATTTTAGAATATAGTAAAATGAATCAATATTTTATTTATGATTTGCACAGTTCTGTTTTAAGAAAACTTTCCCAGAAAATATTATAACGATACTATTTTGTCTGATACCTTTGAAGTTTTACTATTCATGTTTAGATTTTCAGTAATGTGAACTTGGTCTTGTGCATATAGTATAAATTTAAGATCTTTGTCTTCTTTTCTTGTAGCACTGCTTGCTCTGAGACACATTTCTTAACTTTTCTGGTTCTCATTTCTGTTTGAAATGGGGGCTGACTCCTGTAAGTCCTAGTGACAGCCTTTTTCAGGCTGCGTAAAAACATGGAGAGGAAACTGAAAGGGAGAGGACTCATATTTTCCCTTCGTCTTCTGCTTGGGTCATGTCACTGGGAGCAGCTGCGTCTCTTTACAGGGCCAGTTCCTGTTAGGTCCAGAGTGCTTAACTTCTGCAGGTTGATTCTAGTCCCTCTGCTCTGTTTGACCTCCAGCTCTGGGGACAGTCATGACTTTCTGCTTCCCTGCATTATTTTGATTATTGTCATTACTATTATTTTATTAAGATAGCTTCAGTGTCTCCTGACTAGTTTCTCAGCCTCTTCTATCATAAGTAACTTGATTCTGTGTAATTACCTTTAAAAAATGATGTATACCTGAAACTAATATGTTATAAATCAACTATTTCAATTAAAAAATAAAAATAAAGAAAAAAAATGTTTGCATGTGTGTTTCTCTTTAATGCATATTTTCTTTATTCTATTTAATAGAAGCCTAATTTATTTGTGGTCCACAGATTCTGTTTTAATACCTTAACATCAATGTCAGATGTATGTTTTATAATGCTATAAAGTTAAGAGTTTGGTCATATAAGCCAGAATTTCATCACTTTATGGTCTTCAAACACTACATAGTTTAGAAATTTTAAAGCTTTATGAAAAATAACTGCATTTTAATGATTTTCTTTCTGTATTTGCCAGAGTGACCAAATATTTTTTCTGTCTTTCTTGATATTGTGGCTCAGTAGATTTTAAAAATGTACATTCTTATAATGTGGTTAATCTTTATTTGGCAATTTTTAAAATATAAACTTCATTTTCATATGCCTGAAAATATATTTTCCCTACCATTTTGTAATGGCTTATTTTTTACATGCTAGATTCAGTTATCTGGCCTAGAATGTGTGTATATATATATATACACCCATACTATTAATTTTTGTTCTCCAACTAGAATGTAATAT
The DNA here is from genome assembly GCF_032405125.1 of Capricornis sumatraensis. Lineage (NCBI taxonomy): Eukaryota > Metazoa > Chordata > Mammalia > Artiodactyla > Bovidae > Capricornis > Capricornis sumatraensis. The sequence goes on from NC_091079.1 coordinate 69,294,026, forward strand.
GTTCCATGGCAGCAGAGACTGCTGTCTCTTCTTCATACTCTCTCCAGGGCATGGATTCCAGTGTCAGGCCAGCAGTAGGAACTTGATAAATATTTGAGTATTAGATCAATGAAACTGATGCACTGTTCATCTGTGTGCTGTAGTCTATATGCAGTTCCTTTGTAAATAATCAGGTTCCTCTCATAGGTTTTTATTTTTAAGGTTTTCTTCTTTTATATGTGTTTTTCCTTCAGTGATTCTACAGCATGTGTTCCTGTGGATTTATACTTACATTTATCCTGCACTTGATATTAATTTCTCTCTCTGATTTTTACTTCTGCTAAACTCTTGATAATTATCTCTTTAAACTTTGTAACTCTGATATTTCTTACATTCTCTGAAATTCTTACTTAAGAATGCAGGCACAGCCTAGTCATCCCTCTTACCTTTTCCTTATTTTGTATCTTTAGCTCTCTGTAATAAATTCTGAGTTAATTGCTAAATATTATGTTTCAGTTCACTAATTACCTCTTCATAAGAGAAAATAAAAAAAATTACATTTTCTACTAAATACTGATTTCATTGTTTATATTTTTTATTCTTATTTCTTCTTCCATCATATCCAACTATATTGGTTTCCTATTTATTTTATGGTCTTTGTGAATTTGAGTTTCATAATTATGCATGTTTTAAATCTTATATTGATCCTAAAAATTAAGTTCATCTTAAATAAATTCATGTCTTGTGTTGATTTTTGTAGGATATGTTTGTAACCCTTTGCTGCTTCATGTGCTTTGTAACTTTGGTTTGTAGATTTCTTTTGAGTGGGAAATGTTTTCATTTTGTGTTGCCTTTATTACTATTTTTTCTTTTTTAAAAACTTTTATTGAAGTGTAACTGATTTATTCTCTTTTCTTCTTTTTAGCCATTTTACATTCTTGCATCTGAATCTGAAAAGTCCCCAGTCTAAAATGAAGTCTTATAGGCTTATAGTTATTATTGGAGAAGGAAATGGCAACCCATTCCAGAATTCTTGCCTGGAAAATCCCATGGACAGAGGAGCCTGGTGGGTTATAGTCCATGGGATTGCAAACAGTCAGACATGACTGAGCACGCGTACACACACATAGTTTTATAAACCATCATGAAACTGTTGGACTTAGCTAAATCTGCCTTTTAAGTGCGTGTTTTGCCTTTTCCTACTAGCTCTAGCTTATCTTGTACCTACAGTTTCTGATAAAATCAGGCCTACATGAATGGTCAAGTTATTGTTCATCACCATTCATAAGGACTTCAACATACACTTGCCTAAAGCAGTGAAGATGGCTCCAATATCCCCTATCTTATGTATAGTTGAGTCTGCATAATCTCCTGGCCTCCACTGCATGTCTCTAGCTCAGAATACTGCAGAGTGAGGCTTTCAGACCCACTCACTTCCTGTAGTTTCTATTGTATTTCTGGCTTAGGAAGATATTAATCTTATATTTGAATATAAATGTCTTTTTAATTTTCTGTGTTTATATTTCTTTTGACAATGTTTATGTTTTTAGCTGACAATGTGCTACAGTATGCAATGACAGCTCTGCCTTGAGCACAAATGTAACAGCTTAGTTTATACTACCTTATATTTGAGTTAGAGACTCACTAAATATTCATTAGAAAAAGTAAAATTTTGAAAACATTTGTTTTATACCTGGCATAATCTAAGTATTACAAAGGTAACAACTCAATACTTACAATTATGAGGCATACATTATCAGGCCAATTTTCCTGAAGAGAAAACTAAATGACAGTAGCCTTAAGGAGCTTGCCCAAAGTTGTAAATTTTAAGTTGCACAGAGGCAAGATCAGAATTGAGACTGTTACCAGAGCCAATGTTCTTAACCATTTTGCTAAACCAAAAATCAAATGCTTTGGTGAATTCTTAAAATCTATGTTGTTATTAGTTAGGGAACTAACATCAATTGCCTTATTTGGAAACTTTTATTTGTTCTTTGTATCATGACAAGGTAGAATGCTTAATTTAATCTCTATGACCATTTACAACACAGCTCATATTATCGTTGCTAAGTCTCTTTAACAGTGGCTGGAAAAAAAAATGAAGGCAATTTTTTCATATGCCTAGAGGATAATAAGCTCTTTCTACATAACTTCATCTCCTGATGCATGTTACTTGTGGGATGGGTGGCCATTAGAATGAACAAATTTCTCTTCCAGCTTTGTGAATCCATCTCAAGGATGCCTGAAGGTGAAGGTGAGTTATGCAGAATATTCTGAAAGCATAAAACCTTAAAAAAAATGTATGACTGCATTTCTGACATACATGGATTCGACAGCCTGAGAGTTCATGCATTATACATGGAAACATAGCCTCCAGTACTAGTAACTATTTGCTAGGTGCATGACAGCTATAAACACATTGTCTATCAGACTTTCATAGAATTTATTACGAGTTAATTTCAAGGTAAGTGTCTAAGCCTGTATTTGGTCTATGAGTTTTCTAAATCCTAAGATTCATTCATTCAAGAAGAAAAATCATTGTAATACTTATGTTGTTACTAAGATTCACCCTAATATCCCACCGTTCTCAAAAAGAAAAAAAGCAAAGAATGTAAGAAAAAATATATTCGAAATTTAGCTTTGTTTACTAATTAACTCTTTGACCTTGGACATATTACTATGTATCTCAGAGATCCATTTTTATTTGTAATTTACATTGCCTGCACATAGAACTAATTTTAAGATACTAAAATAATATTGTGTAGAAGTTCTGCATTCAAGGGTAATAGACATCGAAGAGTAGAGTAAGGTTTTTTCCCCAAGTTATCAAATTCAAAAGTATTATACATTTTGCTTTAGATTATTTTGTGGGAGTATCACACAAACATTCAAATCTACAATTTGTATTAATGTAATTCTTATTTGAATGCTGATTTACAGTCTCTAATTAAGTTTAAGCTTTGATCAGTTTTAAAAAAAATCTTAGGAATACTATTTATCTAAAGGTAATCTATATAGGGGTTCCCAAAATGGAAAGTGACAATCTAAGAGCATTAATAAAACTTACATTAACTGAGAAAAAATTCATTACACTTCTACTGGAAAATATATGCAAATATAATTCACCAATTCTCATTAAAATACCTATATATTTTCTTGTAATTCATGATAGAAATATTACTGACTTTATACAGTTGCATACATGGTCACTTTTAAAATTCATTTATCCTTTATAACAATTGTTTAAAATACTATTTTTGTAGAGCATATGATAATGGCAACTTCAAACTAAATACGATGTTTATAATAAGTAAATGTGCTAATTATGACTAAGAGAAGATTTGGGAATTTATCACTGATGAGAATTGATGAAAGGCTATTTAAAAGTCTTGCTTGTAGACTCAATCCAATTCTAAGCCTTTACTTAGGTTTAGAAAATGTTAGGAACACTGTCTACATATAGCAACCCATGTAAGTGTTCACATAATGAAAAGATAGAAAGGCTTAGCAATATTTACCTGCATAAAGTCTGGTTTTCTGGAAAAAAAAAAACAGAGTGGTCTGCCTGGATGACTCCTATAGTAAAAGAATTTTTTTTTTTCCCAAGAAGTTATTAGCTCTAAAGAGATCTCAGCAAGGTAACATAATGAGCCATATCTTAAAACACGGTTACATGAGAAATAAATAAAACTTTGCTTTAGAATTTCTTTCATAAAAAAATAAAATAAAATAAAATAAAAACTATCAAAATTTCAATAAACAGAAACATCAGCCATGCTAAATATCATTTAACAAAGCTCCACATTCTTCTTAAATTACCCGTTATTCTTTTCACCACTTTTTAAAAAGTTTTGAAGAGTAGGTAGATTGCAATAAATAAAATAAAATGTATTGCAATAGAAATAAGACCATGCTAATTAATATCTTTACTATGCTGAAAATAAAGTTGAGTGAGTTGAGTGAAGTTAAAAAAAAAAAAAAGAAGTTATCAGAGTTACTGGTGGGGTATAACGAAAAAAAAATATCATATGTGGAGAATTAACACAAGAAACAGAAAGATCCCGATCAAAGGGCTTAAAAGCAATTCTTGTGTTCAATCTTTGGTTGTAGATAAATCAATGTGTATATAGAATTTGCATGTGTACACATGAACATGTATATCATTCATGTAATATATGCCTTGCTGCTGCTTCTCCTGCTAAGTCGCTTCAGTCATGTCCGATTCTGTGCGACCCCATAGACAGCAGCCCACCAGGCTCCCCCGTCCCTGGGATTCTCCAGGCAAGAACACTGGAGTGGGTTGCCATTTCCTTCTCCAATGCATGGAAATGAAAAGTGAAAGTGAAGTTGCTCAGTCATGTCCGACTTAGCGACCCCATGGACTGCAGCCTACCAGGCTCCTCCATCCATGGGATTTTCAGGCAAGAGTACTGGAGTTGGGTGCCATTGCCTTCTCCGAATATATGCTTTGGTTTCATTTTATAATGTCTTTTGATTTAATTTGGTGTACGCAGACATACACACAAACAAGCAGATACAAATTCTAACAAAAATAATATATATAATATATTACATATATATTATTTATACCCACACACACACACACACACACACACATAGATAGACACAGATGATAGATCCATAGGTATGGTATCTTTCTCTATATATAGTAGCTTTAAAATAATCTCCATTTCTTTTTCTGTTAATTTAGAAAAGAGTCAAGGAATACACAATATAAATGTATTGAGGCAAATGTAGAGGTACTAAATCCAAAAGTCAAGGATTTGTTTTGAGGTGGAATTAAGGAATTGGCAGATAGGGGCTTCAAAGTTGAATAAGAATGATATCAGAATTGGGAATAAGGAAGTTTAGAAGACCATGGGTTCATGTTAAGTGTTTTAAATTGTGAAGCACACTTTTTACTTCTGACTTAATAAATGTGTGTATTAACTTCATCAGTTTTAAGGACAAAAGTTGAATTTTTTTTTCTTCCAAAGGCTATTTTATTATTTTTACCTTCATCATTTTCCAAAACAGTATGTCCTCTAGAGAAGTATTCAGCTGAAGTGTACCAACAGGAATTCCACTGATAGATCCTACCCAGTAGTACAATAAAATGTTTGTAGTTGGCAGGTTTTAAGTGTTTCTAAAATATCATTTAATCCAAATTTTAACATAGCCCCTGTAAAGTACATATTTTTATTGTATTTCAAATGGAGAAATTAAGGAAAGAATAGTTTACATTAAATTTAGTATACTTAGAGTTTAGAAAACCCAATATGTGGTAGTTGTACTTATCTGAAATTCTCGTAAATTGCTTTTCTTGTGTTAGCTTTAGATATAGGAAAATTGAGTCTTTGGCAAATATAACATCATAGTCAAGTCCATATAGGACACCCATACCAGTAATATAAACTTACTGTATAAAACAAACAGATTGTTAATCTTTGTAGTTTATTATTTGAAAAAGAAGCATCAAATTCTTCCAAGTTATTTTTCTAATAATTAACTAATTATATAATTTGCAAATCTGCTATAAATTCCTTTGCCTTCATTCTAAAAAAGCAACACATTTATTTGCTTTTTATTCCTTTTGTTGAGTGAATAGATAATGTCAGACAAACAACAATGATTACTCATTTGAGTTGTGATTATGCAGTAAAAAACAAAGGCAAATATTTCAGACTGTGTGAACACTATTAAATGACTCCAAGCATATGGAAAAACTAAGCCACAGAGGAAAGAGCTGGGAGTGTTAAACAGATAGTGGCTAAAAATCTTACTTAGCAAGTGCTAATATACTAAAAGCAGATTTTCTCCAAAAACTTACAATACTTACAAAATTTTAAATTTACAAAATTCACAACCTTTTATTTGTAGTTAAACTACCAGCCACTGAAACAAATTTAAGATATCACAAGCAGGCAGAAGAATATAACAACCATGGAATGGTAGAGTCAGTCCTTTAAAGATGCTAATTGTCCACAATTGATTATAAATCAACTGCACACCCAAGTGAAATCTCAAGCTTTTGAAACTGACAAATTTAATCTAAATTATATATTGTAATGAAAGGGACAAGAATAATGTAGACAATCTTAGAAAATAAAGCTGAAGATTCAAGATGGCAAATTTTATCATAAAGGCGCATTGATTAACGTTATGTGACACTAGACCCAAAGCACAAGTGAGACAGGATAAACACGCACCTAAACGGACTCATACATCTGAGTAATTTCAACATTTACTCTGCTTCCCTGGTGGCTCAGATGGGTAAAGAATCCACCCACCATGCGGAAGACCTGGGTTCGATTCCTAGGTTGGGAAGATCCCCTGGAGGAAGGCATGGCAACCCACTCCAGTATTCTTGCCTGGAGAATCCCCATGGACAGAGGAGCCTGGCAGGCTGCAGTCCATGAGGTTGCAAAGAGTCTGACAGAACTGAAGCGACTGAGTGTGCACGCATGCACTGAAAGAAAAGACAGGTAGCTTTCTCAGTAAATGGTGTGGACATACCTGTTTCTGTTTCTCTTTCCCTCTCTCTTTCAAACATATTTCTGCTTTTTTAGCTTGGTGAATGAGACACCCAATACAATTATAATGAAAAATTATATGAGAGCACATTGAAAAATAAAAAGCACTAGAAAGTGCACAGTATTAAAATTGATGGCATTGTTATTATTGGGAATGTTTCTAGAAAGAAGCATAAATTAGAAAGAATGTATAGGGAGGCATTAGTAAGCAAGAAAAGTATTATGCAAATTTAACTATGATTTAATATATGTTAAATTTTATGAGGTTATTTTAATCTAATTTCCCTAGTGCTTAATTAACTGAATTTTTTTCTGCTTTGGTGTCTTTAAAATTTAATTATAAAAATTTTAACATGTGATATATGTTCATAATTTATAAATAAAAATAGTTCTACCAGGCTTATAATAAAAAATCCCTGTCCCCTGCTCCAAATTTGCCTAGTTTTTTATTCTGTTCCCTAAAGAACATACTTTTACAACTTATGTTTCTCTCAGCATTTATCACTAATGTGCATCTTCATCTATCTTTTTCTAATTTTTAAAAAATCATCTCTTAATTTTGACTATAAATGGTGATGCTCCATTCCTTTTGTCAAAGCTAAGATTGCACTGAAGTTACATAGGCAAAGATGACTATTCAAGGCTATTGCAAATAAGGCAGAGAGACCAGAACTCATCCTGAATTCACCTTCCCTGAAAGAATAAGCTGGAGAATTTTTAAGACCTGGGCTGGTGCTTCCTATGTCACCTGTGCTTACTAATTGGTTTTTTACAAAGAATAGTAAACATCCCCTATCTTTATGACAAGGTTAGCTTTATAGCTTGGAGCAAAGCACCCACAAAAGTTAGACTCCTACCTTCCTATGGAGACTGTGAGGTGGGGGTGCTATTTTCACTGACAATGGCATTTCAGAGAAATGCTTCCCAGGTCCCTTGCACAGGCATTCCTATGCTGTGAAACAGGCCACAAAGCTGTGAACAATGTTTATATCTCAAGATGCAGAGAAGGAATTCACAATTACAAGTGTTCTAAAGAAATGCTCTTATGGGAGTCATGGCCTGGAGTCAAGAGGAAGCCTGTCTGAAGTTTATTTTAGTCAGGCTGAGAGAATCATTAAGGTTGCCTTGGTCCACTTATCAATTTATATCACAATTTCTATTTTAATCTACATAAATATAAACATAATCAAGATAACTAGGATAGAACTTTAATTTTATTGAATATAAGGATTATGTCTCATTTTGAATTTTCCTCTTCAGAGAAAATTACTACCCTGTGCTCACACAGTGGTAATAAAGAGAGCTGACATTTATCAAGCCAGGTCATTTCCTATAGGTACCTACCTTGTTTATACTCATCAAAAATAAGATTCAAGTTCAGAAATGATTCTAATTTTTAATATACCACTGAGGAAACAAAAGCTGAGTGAATTTAAATAATTTGAAATGAACTACAAAACTCACTGTACTTTGTCACACAAAATGTCTTGCTCTTCCCCCAACCTGTAACAGCCCTTCCATTTACTTTTGAATATGCTGTGTTTCTAAAAGCAATTCATGTGCTTGACTGTGGAGCACTACTGTTATGTTTATATTCTTCAACCAGGTGAAGATATTTGCCCTAACTTTTCCACATTCTTCTTAGCAAGAGAACTTCAGCCAATTCATCCCTTTGCTTCTGTAACACTCCTCACTCAACCTTTATACAATTCAAACAATATACAAATATAGTTTTATATTATGCATGAATATTCTCTACCAGAGGACTGTAAGCTCTTTGAACACATAGAATTTATGTCATTTATTGCTCTATCCTTAGGCTTAAGAAGATTACTGGGCACATAATATAATGTATATTAATATTAGGAGACAAAGGGTTGATATGCTTTTGAACAAAATTCTTATGCAAATGGCCACTTCTGCTTGAGATGATACAATAAAAGCAGACTAGTGACTCTCAGCTGGACTGAGAAACTTTGTGTTCCCTTCACATTATACAATAAACCAGCAGCTTAATACACAAGAAAACTGAGGTAGATGATTCTTATGTTCCTGCTTTATATACATTTAGCACAATATAGCCCTTCTAATTTGACTGACTGGTTTCTGAATTTTTGCCACTATTTTGGGAAATAAAAGAAGTCCATGGAGATTATTTTTTCGAGTATTTTTAAGTGTGATTCTTATAGGAAACAGATTGTGTTCCATATCATTATTGTTTTTGTATTCTATGGCATTTATTTCATCAAACATACTGTTGAATTTTAGTGATTTGAATCAATTTCTAAAATCCACTGCATCCAAAAGATTCTGCAACAATACTGTGATGTAATGACATGACTTTAGTCTAAATCAAACAGCAAAACATGAAATTAGATTCATTTATATTGACAAAATTGTTATTTCAACTATGCCTATTTTGAGGAGCACTAGGGGTAAAAACAAACAAACAAACAAACAAAAACTTCCTGCCAAGGCAGGAGACATAAGAGACACAGATTTGATCCTAGGTTGGGAAGATCCCTGGAGGAGGGCATGGCAACCCACTCTGGTATTCTTGCCTAGAGAATCCCATGGACAGAGGAGCCTGGCAGGCTACAGTCCATGGGGTTGCAGAGTCAGATACAACAGAGTACGCATGCACTGCCTCTTCTCATCTTATCTTCAATTTTAGAATGTTTTTCTTGTTTTAATTCTGTTCATATTAATATTGAAAAGCCATCATTGTACTTCACTACACTCTTTTTATTGCTGTTGCTATTCAATTTGTATAAAGGAAGGGAAATTTTTATTCTTTCTTTTGTTCAAAGTTGTGTTTTACTAGTGATGAAAGGTTAGCAGGTGTTTGGTCCCATCCAAAACCTCCAGAAAACACTTGGTTCATGCCAAAAGGTCTTGGGTATTTGGTTCTGTGCAAAACCATATGGCTTGGACCAAAAATGTTCATGGACATTTTGCATAGAACCAGATTTCAAGGTCCTTTTGGTGAACATCTCATGCTTTTTTGATGTTTTGGATAGGACAAAATCTCAAATGTGATGACATAGCATATGCGTGTACTAGTCATCAGTCGTGTCCAAATCTTTGTGACCACATGGACTGTAGTCCACCAGGCTCCTCTGTCCATGGATTCTCCAGGCAAGAATACTAGAGTGGGTTGTCATGCCCTCCTCCAGGGATCTTCTCAATCCCACATTGCAGGCATATTCTTTACAGTCTGAACCACCAGGGAAATGGATGATATAGTATAGTAAACACAAATTCTGCCACTTATTAGCCAAGTGGATAAGTTACTTAATTGTACTTCTTTCATAAATAAAATATACCTAGCTCATAGTTTTGCTGTGAATAATGAATGAACAAATACAGGTTCGATTCCTGGGTTGGGAAAATCCCCTGGAGAAGGCTATAGCAACCCATTCCAGTATTTTTGCCTGGAGAATCCCATGGACAGAGGATCCTGGCAGGCTATGGTCCATGTGATTGCAAAGAGTCAGACAGGACTGAAGTGACTGAGCAGGAAGCAATGAATAAACTGAAAGATTCAGAGCCCTGAACAGCGGGCCTGTCAATAGTAAGCACTGCAAATATACCTGCTAATGATTTTACAACAATACCCTTCAGTGTTGACAAACTGTGTGTAAATGAGTACTTCCATCTATAAATTCTTCCACTCTTCATTTTTAAAAGTTTTCTTGTGTAAACTCTAGAAGATTTTTAAATCTGATAAGCAAAAGTTTATTAATATATGCCACCTGTATACTGTGTAAATTATCTTTTCTATCTTTTGCCTATTAGTCTATCTTGTAAGAAAAGCACATCCAAACCATAAGTTAATCATTTCTATATCTAATTCAAACAAACCTAGCAAGATAACAATAAAGGAGCGGAATACGGGATATTTCAACTGATACTCATATAGCAGGGCATAAATATCTAAGGTTCATTATTTTATTTCTTAAAATGGTTTCCCTTTTAGTTAATTTATTTACATTTCAACAAAGGAAAGTTAAATATATATATATATATATATTACTGGTTTTAACTTTTAAAATATTACATCTATTCTCTGATCATTTCTTTTATTATTTTTTTCTAATTTTAATTGGAGCATAATTGTTTTACATGGTTGTATTGGTTTCTGCCATATAGCAATGTCAATCAGCCATAAATATACATATCCCTTTCCTTTAGGACCTCTCTCCCATCCCCCCACACCCCATCCTACCCCTCTAGGTTGTTACACTGGGTTGAGCTACTTATGTTATAATTGCCAGAGAGGTGTTATATATATTTCAAGCCATTACTTTTCTTTAAATTCTTCTTTCCCCATAAAATATAGTGAAACAAATATTTAAAGAGGGAAAACATGACCATCCTGGTGCTGCTCAAAGAGTTATTTTTTATTTATTAGAACAATTCTGGTAACAGCATATATGTGTGTGTGTGTGTGTGTGTGTGTGTGTATTACTTGTTACCTGAAATAATTTACTTCTGTATTAATTCAATTGTTTAGGTATTTCAACAGTGCAGTTTTACTTCCAAATATATTTTTCCCAAGCATGAAATATTTCTACATAATTTTAACAACTACTTTTAACTTTGTAACACCAGATATTTCTAAATTGGAGTGTATGGTAATTGAAAACCTATTTATCAAAGCAAAGGAATGAGATACAGAGCACATACAATTTTTAAATCCCTAAATTACCAATTGTAAGTAGCTGGCATTTTTGACATAGAGAGACTTACAAATAATTTCACTGCCACAAATAAGTACTAGTGCTGTCTTTCACCAAAATGTTTAGTTGTTAATAGCAGCAACAGAAAAAAGAATCCTAAACTAAATACAAAATTTTAAAAATTAGTATTAAATATTATTTGATAAAATTCCTTCTGAAAAGCACAGTATTAGGTACATAAAATAGAGTAAGTGAACTAGAAATTACAAATTTCTGCTCATTATGTGAGAGGTATATTGACTACATATTCCATTTTTTAAAATTGTGTGTATTTGGGCATTTTAGTCTGAAACCTATTATTCAGTTTGACACTAGTGTTTATATGAGTTATTTTGCTTTGAGGTGAATCAATAGGATTCTCTTCCTTTTACAGTTAAAAGTAATCCAGCTGCCAGCAAACTGTTCAACATGATGTAACAATATTGCCCAACTAGCATTGCATTTCAGGATGCTGCTAGTTGCAGATATGGGCAAAGCTGGTACATTTTGTGAGCTAGTAAGTAAATAAAAGCTAAAATCTTTGAAAGAGTGAATCAGCTTCATATTCTTCACTTGTTATTTCGTCTCTGATAATCAAGGCATCATTTCAGTTTTAAGAATACACTTCTTGAAGTAAGTCTCCCTTGTGTTATGAAAAGTCTGTGGGTGCAGTCCCGAAAGATGGGCAGACAGGAGACACAGGGTTACAGGAGATAAAGGAAAGACGAAATTAGGACAGGAAGGCCTTAGAAATCTCAACAGTTATTTGAAGACAGTTGGGTTCAGTTTAATCTTGCTTATCTTTAAAACACTCTCACTGATGTATATTTCAGACTTTTTTCACTAAAGAAGTGATAATTAGATTATTGCTTTACAGGGGTAGGTGAGACTTTAACTAAGTAATGTAGTATTCTCATTTTGATTGGAAAGTCACCACTAAAACCTAATACACTCCTAACCGACAAGACAAGGCTATATATTAAGGGATCTTGTTTGTAGTAGGTTATTTTGATCTTGGCTTTGGGATATTTCCTTCAAAACTCCTCCTCCTCCCTCAGTTTTCATCTCTCTCTCTCTCTCTTTTTTTTTTTTTTTCTGTTCAATAACCTCTTTGCTAATGTTATCAAAAAGCAAACTCTTTTAGACACAAGTGGAACACAAGTGTCATTCAAATGACTTTGTTACATAATCTGCATTTACAGATGAGTGATAAAAGAAGTTTCTTTCTAATAATATGAACTTTATGACTTATTTTAGAAATAATGAAGACATCTTGGATAGGTCTTGTTGAATAAATAGATCAGATTGTCAGTAAAATGAGGATGTGAAATATGCATCACTAAGTATGTCACCTTCTTATGGATCGCTTTACAAGCAACTTGAGTGTCCAAAACATTCACCTGGAAAAGAACTTTCAAAGGTCATTTCCAAGGATGTCTAATAGTTTGACGAAAGTTATTTTAGCTTCAGCATTTCTGACTTTCAGTCACTTCAAACATGATAATTATGTGACTATAAACTATTCTAATTGGGAATAAAAGGAAACAAAAAAAATGTATCCAACAGCTTAAACACTCCTGCTATTATTTAAGTCATTTACTGACTTAAAATGGTTGGTCTGACTTGTTTTCTTATGACATGTGAGAATCCTATAACTAGATGTGGAGGCATATCTTATTGTTTGCTTTTCATCTTGGATTGTTTCAGAGTAAATGAAATGCTATAAACTCTTCAGTGGGTTCAGTGGAAAGTCATGATTATCTGCCAGGGCCACCTGAGAGACAATTTTCTAACACAGCTGCTGAGTGATTTCAATAAGATATTTCTGAACTAGGTGTGATGTTAATTTCAACTCTAAACAATGTATGGTTTGTACACGGTCATTCACTATCTTTGTGAATATTTTGATTAATAGTCCACTTCCAGTTAAATATAACATTTATTGAAATGACATAGAACATGAATATATAGCAGTCTAAATTAGAAAACAATATATTTTATATTAATTACATTAAATATGTCAAAAATAAGTGACACTATGCAAAGTAATTATTTAAAATCAATATTATTATTTAAACACACAAAATTGGAAAAAAAAAAATCTTTGTTCTATCATCCACATGAGTGTTTTTATCTCCATATAACAGAAGAAAATATTTATAAGGGTTTTCAACTTGTTGTGTCCGATCTTCTAGAGTTAGTGTGCTAACAACAGCCCTGAGCAATAAGAAAATCACATATGACTTGATAAACTGTCCTATGCATCGACACAAAAGAATCCTTCTGACACAAAAAATAGTTCTATGATGTGTTTCCTATAGTCAGATTGTGAGAAAAGTACCTGAAAGTCCTTTTCCATTATCTTAATAGTAGTTAAGAAAATAATAACAGCAGCAGCAGTAGCAGCAAAATGTATCCATTAAGAATTCCTTCAAATGCTAGGTTATAGACTGAGAGCATTACTGTATATGAATTTTAATATTTAATTCTTTTAATAATTCAATGAGGTAGGTAATATTTTTACTCTCATCTTACAGAAAAGAAGATAAGGCATAGAAACATTAATATTTCTATGGTATATATCTCATAGCTAGAATGCAAAGGTTAGCATATAAAAATGTGTATTTTCTGAGATATTATATATGTATAAGTGCATACATGTATACTCACACATATACCTATGAGTATTATATATATAATCAGACACACATGAGTATCTATTAGATAGAATAACCACAAAAAGCAATTTTAAGAGTGGTCATTTATGAGAAGGGAAACTGAAGAGCAGTAACGGGAGAAATGTTATCAATGTTTGGTATTCATTAAAATTGCTACCAGATAAATGCAAATATATCCAGTTATTTTCATAATGTGTATCTTCATATTATGAGGTAGACTTTAATAACATTGCTTACTAATAAAATATGAATTAAATATTATATATATAATATATAATATTATATTAACCTAAAGCATATAATATGTGTGTGTATGTGTGTGTGGGGGGGGGGGGGAGGAAGAAATATCTTCCTAAAGGACTTGAAGGTTACATTAGTTTATTGTCCATGAAGAACTTAGAACCAAGCATTGTAATAACAGTTAGCACTAAATAAGGAAGATAGTAGAAATCTACACATGGCTTCATATTTAGATGAATATTCTGGCTCTATGCTACTCACACTTTTGCATTCTATTTAAGAAACTAGCTTTGTCTTGAATAAAATGTATTTTGTCGAGCTCTGTTTCTCCTTTAGCACTGGCAGTGTTTAAATTCCTAACGAGTAATGAGCTAATTCACTTGAAAATTCTAATACTCTTGGCCTTTTTAACATAACTTGGTCTTTCCTGGTGGTTTGCAGCCCAGATACACAGGAATCATTTTAAGAGAGTAACCACAAGATGGCAGTGTTTTCAGAGGACCCTTTGACACCTGAGAGTAAAGAGGTCTACACATTACCCCTTGGACCCCCCTCCCCACACCATTTAATGATCAAATTACTATTTCAAGATGTGACTCAGGTGGAGAATGATGCAGAGGAGAATATTTTAAAAAACATATAAACTTTTCCTGATAATGAAATATAATGAAGAATGTGCAAGTCTGTTGGATTCAAATGAAAATTAAATATTTTATGTTTGTATTCATTTTTAAAAGCTTAAACTGACACATTTTTTACATTGGAACCATGATGATTATAGAAATAAATGGATAAAGGCTACTATAAAAATAAAAAAATGCCGCCACATATTTTAGGAAATTAATATAATGTTTGAATTATCATCATGTCTTTATTTTCAATCTATGGTGTAAGGCATTATTTCCAAACTTTATTTTAGCAGTAGAATTCTTCCTCTCCTCCCAAAAAGATCACATTCAGAATTCATGATTTAAATAGTTTCTTCAACAGGGCTCTGTTAAAGAAAAATGGTCTCCAAAACTTTGTCCAATGCTTCATTCCAAAGAAGCCCCCGCAGTACTTCTGCACAGTTGTAAAAAAAACAAAAATCATTTTTGAAAACACTTCTCCAGGGGAAACCTGGCCTGGTCAGTAAGTGATTAACCTTTCTTCTGGAGGTGGCTAGGAATGGTGTGTGGGTGGGTATTTTCTGCTGCAAATGAACCATCTGTAGTTTATATTTTTACTGCCTATGCAGAATCATTAACATAAACCTAAATACCCTTACAAAGATTTTTGTTATTCAAAAGACAGCACAGAAGCTTGTGTGAATGTCATATCAATTTGCTCATGAGAATGCTTTTGAATGGTTTGTTTGATTGTGTCTACTTGCATAAGTTGTTTTATATAAATATCTATAATTAAGATCCTTTAGTAAGGATAAGTTGCTAACGAGCAGTGCTTTTAAAAATAAAGAAAGGAGGAAAATGAGGAAAAAAATAAAACATTCTGCAGTTTCTTACTGATGGTGATGCCAGCCACAGTATGACTCAGAACCAGATTAAAAGAAATGAAAACATCTGGGTCATTATCAAACAATCAGGGAAATACTGAGTGACATATAAGGTCAGTTCAAGATTATGAGACCTAGAAGCTAAAAGCCTACTTCAGATCAAGCTTTCTGTTTGTTTGGGTGAGGAGGTAGGTAGGTGGAGTGATATTGCTGCAGTCAGTTTATCTTTCTGGTCCATGCCCCCAGCTTTAAGTGGGGGGCACCTATGGTTATATGAGAAGCATATATTTGTGATGATAATAATGTATGTGAAAATAAGTGATGCTCTATTAAGGATTCTATAAGCCTAAAATGCTATTAGTGATGGAAATATGCTAGAAATAGTTTATCTGAATAAGCTTTTCGATGTTCACATTTCTGAAAGGTGGTTCAATCAAGTTATTTGTGACACTTATTTTTATACTCTTAGTTTTAATAACATGTCAGTTGCCCCTTTAAACTATAAAATTCTGTGAAGTATCCATGATGTCAATTGTCATAATGTATCTTCAGCTCTCTAGAAAACAAGCAGTCCAGTCATTTCTTATTAAGTAAGTTTTTGATTATCTAATGTAGTCTTGGTCCTACTTTGCAGAGATAAGAGCTTTCTAATAATGAGATAAAAATGACCCAGTATCTTGCTGTTTCCTCTTTTCCAAAATGTCACTTATCATTCAATAAAAACTTCCTTATATTGACAGTAATCAGTATAAGGCTAGAGCTCATTAAAATGAAACTTAAGTAAAAAAAAAAAAAAAAAAGAAAGAAAGAAAGAAATCTAGGAAGACTTCCCTAGTGGTACAGTGGCTAAGAATTCACCTGTCAACACAAGGGACAAGGGCTTGTGTTCTATCCCTGCCTCAGGAAGATTCCACATGCCACAGAGAACTTGCCTGTGCACCATGAGTACTGATCCCGTGTGCTGCAGCCTCTAACGCCTATGGACCAAGATACTTTGCTCTGCAACAAGAGAATCCATCACAATGAGAAGGCTGTACACCCCGCAATGAAGAGTAGTTACCACTGGTGCTTCCCAGGTGGCGCTAGTGATAAAGAACCCACCAGCCAATACAGGAGACATAAGAGATGTGTGTTCAATCTGTGGGTTGGGAAGATCCCCTCGAGGAGGGCACGGCAACCCACACAAATATTCTTGCACGGAGAAAATCATGAATAGAGGAGCCTAGTGGGCTACAGTGCTTTAGCTTCCAAAAAGTTGGATATGACAGCATGGCTAACATTTTTCCTTTCACTTACCACTTGTGCAACTGGAGAAAGCCCATGTGCCACAACGAAAACCCAGTGCAATCAAAAAAAACAAACAAACAAAAAAACACACTAGGAAAGGTAACTTCTATACACATCAAAATTCTCACTGATACTAACAGAGAATCAATAACTGTCATAACTGTTCTATTAAATAAGCAGAGAATTCACAAATGGAGAACCCAATACAATTTTCAAACTATGGGAACAAGTAGTATGGGTAACTTATGAAAATGAAAGGGTAATAAAATCACAATCCAGATACTTCTTTATCATGAATTCCCCTTCTCAGTATGTTTCTTGCCTTAAATTCATTTATAGTAGATCATTATAGAAAGGAATATGATTAAAATGTTGCTAATCCTAAAAGATGATGCAGAGAAAGTGCTGCACTGAATATGCCAGCAAATTTGGAAAACTCAGCAGTGGCCATAGGACTGGAAAAGATCAGTTTTCATTCCAATTCCAAAGAAAGGCAATGTCAAAGAATGCTCAAATTACTGCACAATCTCACTCATCTCAGTTCAGTTCAGTTGAGTCGCTCAGTCGTGTCTGACTCTTTGCGACCCCATGAATCGCAGCTCATCTCACATGCTAGCAAATTAATGCTCAAAATTCTCCAAGTCAGGCTTCAATAATACATGAACAGTGAACTTCCAGACGTTCAAGTCAGTTTTAGAAAAGGAAGAAGAACCAGAGTTCAAATTGCCAACATCTGCTGGATCATCAAAAAAGCAAGCGAATTCCAGAAAAACATCTATTTCTGCATTACTGACTATGCCAAAGCCTTTGACTGTGTGGATCACAATAAACTGTAGAAAATTCTGAAAATGATGGAACTATCAGACCACGTGACTTGCCTCTTAAGAAATCTGTATGCAGGTCAGGAAGCAGCAGTTAGAACTGGACATGGAACAACAGACTGGTTCCAAATAGGAAAATGAGTACATCAAGGCTGCATATTGTCACCCTGTTTATTTAACTTAAATGCAGAGTACATCATGAGAAACACTGGGCTGGATGAAGCACAAGCTGGAATCAAGATTGCTGTAAGTAATATCAATAACCTCAGACATGCAGATGACACCACCCTTATGGCAGAAAGTGAACAAGAACTAAAGAGCCTCTTGATGAAAGTGAAAGAGGAGAGTGAAAAAGTTGGCTTAAAGCTCAACATTCAGAAAACGAAGATCATGGCATCTGGTCCCATCACTTCATGTCAAATAGATGGGGAAACAGTGGAAACAGTGTCAGACTTTATTTTGGGGGGCTCCAAAATCACTGCAGATGGGGATTGCAGTCATGATATTAAAGCTGCTTACTCCTTGGAAGGAAAGTTATGACCAACCTAGACAGCATATTAAAAAGCAGAGACATTATTTTGCCAATAAAGGTCTGTCTAGTCAAGGCTAGGTTTTTCCAAGGCTTTGGGCTTCCCTGGTGGCTCAGAGGTTAAAGTGTCTGCCTGCAATGCAGGAGACCTTGGTTCGATCTCTGGGTTGGGTAGATCCCCTGGAAATGGGAACCTGCTCCAGTATTCTTGCCTGGAGAATCCCATGGACAGAGGAGCACGATGGGCCACAGTCCATGGGGTCACAAAGAATTGGACATGACTGAGTGACTTCACTTTCACTCTCAGTCAAGGCTATGGTTTTTCCAGTGGTCATGTATGGATGAGAAAGTTGGATTGTAAAGAAAGCTGAGTGATGAAGAATTGATGCTTTTGAACTGTGGTGTAGGAGAAGACTCTTGAGAGTCCCTTGGACTGCAAGGAGATCCAACCAGTCCATTCTGAAGGAGATCAGTCCTGGGTGTTCACTGGAAGGACTGATGTTGAAGCTGAAACTCCAATACTTTGGCCACCTGATGCAAAGAGCTGACTCATTGGAAAAGACCCTGATGCTGGGAGGGATTGGGGGCCGGAGGAGAAGGGGACGACAAAGGATGAGATGGTTGGATGGCATCACCAACTCAGTGGACATGGGTTTGGGTGGATCTGGGAGTTGGTGATGGACAGAGAGGCCTGGTATGCTGCGGTTCATGCGGTTGCAAAGAGTCGGACATGACTCAGCGACTGAACTGAAATGCACACATATATAAATATATGAGAAAATTAGAGTGAGTAGAGAGAGAATGAAAGAAATGAGTTCTTAAGACTGGATCAGTATTCACTAGAGGAAATCTAACTTCAAGAGAAAAAACAATGCTTCTTTTAAGGCATTTGAAATCCCCACAAATGTGGGTATCAGAGAAGAATTCCCCTTTTTGTCACTGGGAAGCCTATCAATATATTACTATTTTTCTCCCAGAAATGGAATATAGAAGTATACTGCCATGTGTGCTATTATTTATAAAATGTTCACCAATTTTAGAAGTCCTGCATGTTTCTATGTAATCCCTATTAATGGATAACTGAAATTTTAACTTTCCATTGGTGTAAACGGCATAATTGGAAAAGTATTTCATTAAAAGAATGCAGAAAAGAAAGATCAAAAATTTAAACAGAAAAAAATTATTATAATGCATAAATGTAACAAAATTAACAAGAAAAACTAAAATCAAAATAATATAATTAGGCATTATTTATTAGCTAAATCATTATTATAATAAAATACTGTGTGTGTAATAAAATACTGTATAATAAAATAAAGTTTATATAAATAAATATGATTTATCAATATATTTTTATCAATATAATTTTATTAAAATATTATTGTTTAATAGTGATGCATACTTTGTAAAAATATCCAATCACATAGAAACTAAGAAAAAATGATGAACTGGTCTCATTACATCCTAAGAAAAAATAACTAACCTTAATGTTTAGTGAACCTTATTCCAGGTATCAGTTTATTCACACATTATGAAAAAAGAGAATAAGATAGTTTTGGGTTTTGTCGACAGTGCTCTTGTGATATATAGTTTTTGTTAATTACTCATAAAAATGAGTAATTTTTATGTGTGAAAGTTTCCCAAGACTGAAAAATTGTTAGCATGACCCTTGCGTAACCTTTGATTTCACAACTATTCCTCCCCATCCTCCACCTTTCTTTTCAAATCCAAATTGCCCACACAAAGGCTGCTAAATTATAAGAGCGATGCATCCTCATCTGAGAACTGTTTTTGAACAACTATTACAGAAACTGGATGAACTTCACTTTATCACTCTGGCTAAAATCTACCTTTCTTCCCAAAGCTAGACCAGTCTTTCTGGGTATTGTAAGAATTTCCTGGCATTCTGAATAAAAGCTTTTGCCTAGAGGCACAGGCCATAGTTAAAATGCTTCTGCAGCTTGTGGTGTGATTGGGAGGGGGCTAGATCTGCTGCATATGCGCCAAGGTCACTTCATATTGCCTTGTTATCTTCCTTTCTCAAATCTGACCCTACCTCCTTCTGCTGAGCACCACCTAAACATTTCCTCCTCCTTTTTAGAGTTCTTTGTATAGATCTCTTGATTTAAATCATCTTCACTACTTAGGATTGGAGAAGGAAATGGCAACCCACTCCAGTGCTCTTGCCTGGAGAATTCCATGGACAGAGGAGCCTTGTGGGCTACAGTCCATGGGGTTGCAAAGAGTCAGACACAACTGAGCAACTTCACTCACTCACTCACTCACTCACTCAGGATTCCCATGGATAAAGTAAGAAGTTGAAATGATATTGATGAGATCTTCTTATCTATCCCTCATTTTCTCTTTATTTAATTATGAGTAATCATCAGTCAAGTGAAACTTCCATCCACTGTTCCCCATCTTACATGTACAGATATCATGGTGCCACAGCACTAAATTGCTTTTACAAAATTTTACCCACAGTAATTTAGAACTTCAGACATGAAAAGTAATTCATGTATGTCACAAATGCAACTGAGCAGGACCCTATGGGGCTTTCACTGGATAGAACTCCCCATGTCTTCCTCTTGCCTTTTATTTGTAGAAAAACTTTAACCATCTGAGCCTTCCAAAGAACAGATTTCATCAAAAAGTCAGAAGATGCAGAAACAAAGGAAAATAAAGAGTTTAGCTATGAAACGAATTCAAGAAGCTTTAGTTCCTCCTGTGAGGATATAGGTAAGTCTTCTCAGGTGGCTCAGTGGTAAACAATCCACCTGCCAATGCAAGAGACATAGGAGACACAGGTTTGATCTCTGGGTTGGAAAGATCCCCTGAAGGATGAAATGGCAACCCACTCCAGTATTCTTGCCTAGGAAATCCCATGAACAGAGGAGCCTGGCAGGCTACAGTCCAGGGAGTCACAAAGAGTCAGACATGACTGAGCATGCACACAGGATATAGATAATATTCTGAACCATATCCTCTGAGGTGCTTTGAAGATACTGAAACTTCTACCAGTTGGAAGAAATTGGAAGCATGCTGACCATCAGCATGAGCCAGAAGCTGGGGCCAGAAGGTTGAGGATATTGGCTCCTAATTACCTCACTACTAACCAAACAGAAGAATGTCCACTAGCTAATCACACACAATACAATAATCTTTCTCACTTTCTTTTTAAAAAATCTTTCCCTGGGACTTCCCTGGTGGTCCAGCGGTTAAGACCCTCCACTTCCACTGCAGAGGGAGTGGGTTCAATCCCTAGTGAGGGAACTAAGTTCCAACATACCATGCAGAGTGGCCAAAACATAAAAATAAAAATATATTTTAAAAACTTAACTAAAAAAAAATACATAAAATACTTTCATTGAAAACTGTCAGGAAGTTGGAGTCTTGTGAGTATTGACCCCCATGCTTCTCCTTTGGTGCCCTGAAATAAGCAATGAACTTTCCTTCATCACAACTCAGTGTCAGAAGATTCACTTTACTATTTAGGGATGAGCAGACTCAAGTTTGGTTTTGTAACACAAAGACTCCAAATATTATATCAATTCAGTTCAGTCGCTCAGTCGTGTCCGACTCTTTGCGACCCCATGAATCGCAGCACCCCAGGCCCCGCTGTCCATCACCATCTCCCGGAGTTCACTCAGACTCACGTCCATCGAGTCCATGATGCTATCCAGCCATCTCATCCTCGGTCGTCCCTTTCTCCTCCTGCACCCAATCCCTCCAAGCATCAGAGTCTTTTCCAATGAGTCAACTCTTCTCATGAGGTGGCCAAAGTACTGGAGTTTCAGCTTCAGCATCATTCCTTCCAAAGAAATCCCAGGGTTGATCTCCTTCAGAATGGACTGGTTGGATCTCCTTGCAGTCCAAGGGACTCTCAGGAGTCTTCTCCAACACCACAGTTCAAAAGCATCAGTTCTTCAGTGCTCAACCTTCTTCACAGTCCAACTCTCACATCCATACATAACCACAGGAAAAACCATAGCCTTGACTAGACGGATCTTAGTCGGCAAAATAATGTCTCTGCTTTTGAATATACTATCTAGGTTGGTCATAACTTTTCTTCCAAGGAGTAAGCATAATTATTTGTTTGATAGGAAAAGTCCTCTAAAAGATAGGAAAATTCTAAAATCGCTTTCCTGAAAACTCCTTACAAAAGACTAATAAAAATATGGAAAATCCAACTCAAACTGTCCTTTTTCACTTCTTGCTCAACCTCAAATCCACCAACCATCTCACCCCTATAACTTGACTTCCTCTGTCCATTCATATAATCTTCTATCACTGCATAACAAATTATCACAAATATATCAGTTTAAAACAATGTTTGTTTATGATTTCACTGATAAGACCCAAGTAGGCTCCACTGGCTCCTCTGTTTTCAGTCTCACGAGGCCAAAGTCAAGCTATATGACAGGCTGCACTTTTATTTGCAAGTTCTAGAGAAGAATCCATTCCCAAACTTTCTGAGGCTATGGGAGAATTCAGTTCTTTACGTTTGGAAGAACGAGACCCATATCTTTGCTGGCTATCAACTAGTTATTGTTCTCAGCTCCTAGTGGCCACATATATTCCCTTCTCAAGGTGCCATCCGACTCCATTCCAGCAATGGCATATCCATATCTCTCATGCTTCAAATGTTTATGACTTCCTCTTCCATCATTGTGCATGCTAAGTCGCTTTAGTTGTGTCTGGCTCCTCATTACTCTATGAACTATAGCTTTTCAGGTTCTTCTGTCCATGGGATTCTCCGGGCAAGAATATTGGAGTGGATTGACATGTCCTCCTCCAGGGGATTTTCCTGACCCAGGGATCCAACCCAGGTCTCTTACGTCTCCCATGGTGGCAGGCGGGTTCTTTACCACTAATACCACCTGGGAACCCTATAATAGGAACCATAGTATTCATTTAAGAATAATGAGGTGGTAGTGGTTTAGTTGCTAAGTCATGTCCAACTGTTTTGCAACCCCTTGGACTGTAGCCCACCAGGCTTTTCTATCCATGGGATTCTCTATGCAAGAACACTAGAGTGAGTTGTCATTCCCTTCTCCAGGGCATTTTCCCAAACCCAGGGATTGGACCCATGTCTCTTAAGTCCCCTGCATTGGCTAGTGAGTTCTTTACCACTAGCACCACCTGGAAAGCCCTGCTTCTATCACTAGTTAAAGAAATAAGTTTTCAAGGGCTCATGCAATTAGATTAAGCCAACATTAATATACTCCCTATTGTAAAGTCAAGCAATTAGCAACCATAATTACATCTTCAAAATTTCTTTTGCCATGTAAAATAATGTAATCCTAGAAATAGCAACTGGAAGTCATGCAAACTACCTAGAATTCTGCCTCTTACACCCATTGCTTTGTAACGCCTACTCCTTCAGCATTTCACCTGGCCTCTCCCCTCTTCCTCCACCATACACTCTCATTAGACAATATCCTCTCCCAGTGTCTTATGACGTAGTCAGAGATAATAATTTACCTTTCTTTTCTTACAACATTAAATCTCAGTTAAATTAGATTTCTGTAATTTACTTAATTTAAAAACTTTCAAATTCTTCTAAGGGAGGATAAACATTCACAAAATAATACAACCTAGCATTTTATAGAAAATCTTGAACTGAACCCATCATTTAGAGGCACAAGAGATATTAAGAAAAAAATAAAGCTGGTTAGAGAAGGCAAGGTGAATTGATAACCAAAATGACACTGAAAATATCTATTAAAATTTGAGCATGGGTGGCTATGAGTATAAAAGTAGGAGAAAAATTCTGACATTGAGATGTTTACTGTTAGTATTTTTTATTGCAGTATTAACTGATCAATACCCAATTCTGTAAAGAAGGAAAAAGTAGTTTTCAGATTTTAGAGGCCATCACATTTCTATCTCCAGAGAATATTGTACTTTGATTCAGGGAGAAATTATTATAACTGACCTATCTACTTTCTTTGCTGATGGTCTTAATCCTAAAATGACAAGAGATTGCTCAGAACTTTGAGGACAGTTTGATTTGGAAAGAAATTTTAAGTTCTAATTAATACCTCTTCTGGTTAAGTATTTAATAAACTCATGTAGAAGTACGTGTCTAAATCATATATATATATATACATACATACACACACACACACACATATGTATGTATATCTATAGCTATTGTAAAGAAAGAGCAACTATCCTACCATCATTTGAAAGACAAAATCTAAGTACAGAATGAACAAACTTGTCTGAGAGAATGACACCCCTCTGAGGAATTAACTGTTCTGGTCAGCCCAAAGTCTCCTTCATAAAAAATGGAGATATTTCTGAACAATTGTAAATAAAGCATGCTCTATTTCTACTTGATACTGTGTCCAGCCTCTCTACCATAAACCTTATTATTTTTCCATCATTTGTCCTTAGAGTAACAGACTTATAAAAGTAGGTATCTCAAATGACTCTCAGACTGCGTTTGTCTCAGCCACTTCCTGCTTCTGTGGGCTTTCTTACTAATTGGTATGCTTTACTATCTCCTGAATCTTTTCAGAGTAGACCTATTTTGTATACATGCACTACTATTAAATTTAGACCAGAAGGCCTCTTTCTGGAATGTCCAGAAAAAGAATCCCCGGACTATAATCTAATAATGTCGCAGTCTGATTTTTACTATCTGATGCTTCCCCTACGAATATTTCAATCTTTAAATCTGAACATAATAACATTGGAGCTAAAGAAAGAAAGTATGGGATGTATAAGGGAAAGTAAACTCTTAAGGATCTCCATCAATCTGGCTTTTCCATTATTGAAAATGACCTATTACTCATTGAGAAGCAAAACTATTGAAAAACTGACACCCATTATACTTCCTCCTTCTGCCACACATATTGGAGTGTTTCTTTTTGCATAAAGATTGGAAGTTATTCTTGATTTTTCTGGGGTAATTATCAAAAGACATCTTAGAGTATTGCTTAGTCTCATAGGACATTGTTGACACTGGATTCTTAACTTTTCTGAAATAGACTAGCCCTATAAATGATCTGAAAAAATCAGTAACACCTAAGTCCTTAACCTGGACAGACTTAATAAAGACTATCTGTAATATGAAAGACTCCCTTTGAAAATCTCCTTATTCTGTTCTTACTCATTGACATGAACTTTTCATTCTTCTGATACATGAAAGGTGATGATAAGATTTGGAGCTCTAACTCAACAGGACAATAAAATTCAGAGACCACTATTTATTGAATCTGGAGTGAAATTCTACCCTTCTATTTTTGCACAATTGCAGCAATCTCCAAGTTAATGTAGATTTCTGGCAACTTAAATCTTAAGATCTCCACATAAACTCTATATAGCATGATGTTCAATGATGTCATTGAAATATATATTATCATGTACTGCTAACCAAATAGACAATCCAGTGAGACTTCAGAAAAACCAACCTTTGTGTTCATGTTTTCCAGTTAAAAGGTATCAGATACTAATTTTCTTGACCTCTGTGGAATTTTCCAGGCAAGAGTACTGAGTGGGTTGCTATTTCCTTCTCCAGGGGATCTTCGTGACCCAGGGATCAAACCCACATCTCTTGCATCTCCTGAATTGGCAGGAAGATTCTTTATCAACTGCTTTACCCAGGAACCCTTCTATGTCAGTATAAAATTTAAAACAGAGTGCCTCATAGTTCTCCAGGAAAAGTCACTATCCTAAAGGAGGAAGCTTTCCAAAACCTCAAATCAAACAGCATACTTGTTGAGATCATATCTTTGCCTAAGACACTGGAATAAGACCCACACCTGGCAGAAATCACTGATTCTCTGCTTCTGAGTTTTCTGCTTGCTTTTCGAGAATATTATTTTCCTACTGAGTTGCCTTAAAAGTTTTTACTGCTGTAATGTGATTTTTAATTTTTTTCCTCTAATCTTAATTCTTTGACTAAATCAAGAGGATAAACAAAGTTTCTGTAAATCTATGGATATCAAAAGTCCCTGCTACTGACTCAGAGTAGTGAGAAATACCTACCTGAAACCAATGATAGCAGGATTTTGGCTAAGATATATTGTTCAAGATTTGCTAGCAATTCTCCACTTAATATTTGTTTTTTTTTTTTTTTCCCCCAAATGTCTATTAGTGGTTCTCCAAAATCTTAAATCTTTCATTACACATGATATAAATACAAATGTAAAGATAGAAGTCACAGGAAGCCATGACAGCAGCCATTTTCAGTGAGTCCTAGGCTGCCATCAGTACTGGATTTAGGCTTCTGAACAAACCAAAGTGCAATAAACTGATGAGACTCATCTCCCTGTTAACCAAGAGAGATATGCACAACAGTTCTCATATCCCCTTGGCCTCTGCAGCCCACCCTCGTGCATATGACCTTAACTTCTTGAAACTATGCTTCTTTAAATAAAATCAAACTGTACAAATAATGGTTGCTACATCATGAAAACAATTTCACCTCTTCCCCAAGCCATTTTTTATCAACTATTCATGCTACAGTTGAATTTCGGCTATGTCCTCTAAAAGCCCCTCTTTCTAATCCAAGGTAGAATGTTCTTGCAAAGTTCTAAAATTGCAGTATTCTCAAGGAAGGCTTCTGTTTAGCAGTGCTAATGAAAATTCCATGTATTAGTAACTCAGGAATTTGTTCAGATTATTACTACATGTTTATACAGTTTTCAGTTCAATTTCTTCAATTCTTTATTATTACTATTACTGTTATATGAGATTTTCTTTTCATAAGATCTTCTGTTTTCAATAAGTATCATTTTGTCAAAAATAATTTTATCTATTTGCTTTACAACATTCCTTAAGCCTATCCATAATATCTCTAATGATTTTATATTTATTTACTTCAAAAGTGGCTTTGGCATTTTTTCTTTTACTTTCCATGGGGTTCTACTTATTAAAAAGTATATAGTTTATCCTATTGGTCATGGTATATACCCTAAAGCACCAAACTCAGTTTGAGGCCTTTCCAATAGCCAGAAACACATATTTGAGAAATAAAAAATTGCATGGGAAAAGGATTTTCTCCATCCTCCTATTTCTAAGAAAATTCAAGCATTCTCTATTTTTACGATTCTTTTAACAGCTGTGTTGAGGTATATATACAAAAAAAATCAGCACAATTTAATGTGTATAATTTGATGAATTTGGATATATGCATATGCTTACAAAGCCATCACTATAATTAAGGTTATAAATATATTCTCTTTTTGATTCATGCTCATATACAAGACTCATGTATGAGTTTTTTAAACACTTAGAGATGGGATCATACTAGAATCAAGCAGAATAACGATACATGACCCTTTGTGAGAATGTGTTAAAAGCAATGGAACTCTTTTCAAAAAAATACATGTAAGCACTTACTTATACCAAAATTTACATGCATTTTAGAGTTCATAGACTTCTTGAAGTCAGTTCACATATATCTAGGCTTACAAGAATCTATTTTATTTTGCCTAGAAGAGTGCTTAAGTATTTGTCATGTACTCTGCTTCAACTTTGCTGTTGTCTTGTCAGCCTTTTTTTTTTTTTTCTTTTTCCTGGGTTGACAATAAATAAATAGTTTAAGCAAGTGACACCCAGGAAGTGCCCTATCTGAGCTCACTTCAAATGACTCAATTAATATTGCAATGAATATTTATTGATTCTCTCCAGAATTCATGGAACTCTCACATAAAGGCTATTTGTTTTAGTGTTCTCCTGTGCACACTTGGGCAGAGATTGATGAAAGGCTTTAGTTAGTTTAAACAGAGAGCTTCTTTTATGTAAACTCCTCCTGTAAAAATAGAAGTATGCCCATTTAGAAGTCCATATTAAGTAACTAATTAAATCATATGACAAGTTTGAGATAATCTGATGGATGATATTTCCAATTTTGCTTTGTAGAAAAAGAAATATTTTAATAAGAGAAGAAAACCACAATAAACCCCACTCACCTATATTTTTCACTTTTTAATTATCTTTGTCCCACTGCTCTCTTTTGACTATGTCAGTTAGAACAAGAAAATGAACCTAGACAAAGAAATAATGGAGAGATATATTGACAGCTATCATTCTGTTTATATGAAAGGCATTTAGATATCTAGTTTAAACCTAAACTGTATACTTTTTATAATTTCCACTTGTCTGACTCAATAATGAGAAGTGAAACTGAAAGTGAAGTCATTCAGTCATGTCTGACTCTTTGTGACACCATGGACTTTTAGCCTACCAGGCTCCTCCATCCATGGAATTTTCCAGGCAAGAGTACTGGAATGGGTTGCCATTTCCTTCTCCAAGGTATCTTCCTGACCAAGGAACTGAACCCAGGTTTTCTGCATTTCTGGAAGATGCTTTACTCTCTGAGTCACCAGGGAAGCCCCAATAATGAGACGGCCAATGCTTAAATAAATAAGAGCCTACAAAGATGTTTAGGAGTAAACCTTCATATGGGAAGAGAAAATATCTCACATATCTCAGTTCAGCATGAATTTTGAATTAACAATAGTTCTAAAGAAAAAAGCAAAACAGGCAGCATTTGGGCATTAAGAAATAGGATCTCTTATCTTAAATATTAGCATTCTCATGGTATGCAGTGACACTGGTCACCAGCGTAAAAGGCCTCCTGTTAGTAGACAAGTTCTTAGTAGAGATTTTCTACCACCATGAAAGAAATCTAGATCAGGAGAGAAAAAGAGCAGATGTTACATCAAAGCTAAAAAAGGTAAGTATTATAATGCACACATGGTATACACCCAGTCTCCCTAGTTTAAATATACCAGACACCTACACCTCAATTTTGTTTTTTCAGGGGTGAATGGAATTTCATTAGCTGTAGGTAAGTGTGAGAGCCAAAGACATATAGTTTATTGCATAAATATATATAGCATCAATGAATAATGGTATAATAGTTCTAATTTAATGTTACATGATCAGTTAAACATATTAACTGCTTATATATCATACACATATTATACACGTATATGGGTATTAAGGAATGATTCTTGCCATCAAAGAGTTTTAATATGACTGCAGAAATAATTATAAATTTATCCAATTAAAATGTCCACACTCTTACTATATACTACTCCTGAGAAATTACTGATGTGTAAAAAATAACCTAAATATACTACTATATTTACTCCTGAGAAATTACTAATATACTACTATATACTACTCCTGAGAAATTACTGATGTATAAAAAATAACAAATATAAAAAGCAGTGGATGGTATATTTGATACACCAAGCCATGTTACTGCAGTAGAGATAAATCTGGCAGAGTAGTGAAGCAAAAAGAAATAAGTTCATATCAAATTTTGAGACATTAATTATCCCAGTTTAAGTTATCTGGCTCTCACTTTCTTATGAATCTAGAAATTCTACATAGGGATATTGTGGAACTACATAAAATTATAAATGTGGCAGGAAATATATTCATTTATTTTGCTTTATAGGAAGATGAATCTTGGTAACTGATAATTATATAGAATATTGAGATGTG
The DNA here is from genome assembly GCF_032405125.1 of Capricornis sumatraensis. Lineage (NCBI taxonomy): Eukaryota > Metazoa > Chordata > Mammalia > Artiodactyla > Bovidae > Capricornis > Capricornis sumatraensis. Next base: position 69,323,778 of record NC_091079.1, read on the forward strand.
CTACTTATCCTCTTTAAAATATATGTGACTATGATAACAAAAAGAATTATGGTCTAAAAGGGTGCCTTGCTTTGGGTTTTATATACATTTTAGCAAGTAAGTCATTATTGCAGCATATATTTACTATCACCATTACACAGCAGGCAATGTACTAGGTGAAGTATACTTTTGTTGATTTTTTTGATTTTTAAAGATGGGTAAAAATCTAGTCTCCTGGAGATTGCAATCTAAGGATGAAAGCAGATATTAAGTAAATGCAAAAATATATCTTTAATTGAATATTTTGGTCATGAATATGCAATCAACCATGGTATAATAATGGGTACTAAACTTGTACTCCCACTATAAACAGCTAGAAAACTGTTTCCACATATTGGAAAGGCACCACAGGGTTCTGCTTCCTTAGAGTTGAGATATAAACAAAATGAGTCCAACTCTGCTCCAGCTTATAGCCTGGAGGTAGTCTTGAAAATAGAGGAAAGAAAGGGAACCAAGCAGAGTCCAACATTTTTTCACTGAGATGAGGAGATAGAAATCAAAGGTCATGTGCCAAGTGTCTGGAGAAGATTTTATCTTTAATGAATAATGAATTAATAGCTCACTATGGGTTTTCTTGCCGACTAAGGTCTGTCTCGTCAAGGCTATGGTTTTTCCTGTGGTCATGTATGTATGTGAGAGCTGGACTGTGAAGAAGGCTGAGCGCTGAAGAATTGATGCTTTTGAACTGTGGTGTTAGAGAAGATTCTTGAGAGTCCCTTGGACTACAAGGAGATCCAACCAGTCCATTCTGAAGGAGATCAGCCCTAGGATTTCTTTGGAAGGAATGATGCTGAAGCTGAAACTCCAGTACTTTGGCCACCTCATGCGAAGAGTTGACTCATTGGAAAAGACTCTGATGCTGGGACGAATTGGGGGCAGGAGGAGAAGGGGATGACAGAGGATGAGATGGCTGGATGGCATCACTGACTAGTGGATGTGAGTCTGAGTGAACTTCAGGAGTTGGTGATGGACAGGGAGGCCTGGTGTGCTGCGATTCATGGGGTCGCAATGAGTCGGACATGATTGAGTTACTGAACTGAACTGATGGTTTTTCTATTTACAAGAAAAAACTGTAAATTCTGCTATGGTATTTAAATAAAGTAGGATTCACAGAAGCACAAAACGAGATAGATTTTCAAGTGAGAGTTGACAACCTTCACTCTTTCTGCATAGTATAAGTTATGGAGTCGTTTTAATCCTCTAGTAATTTTCCTCTGCAGATATCCAGTTTGTTACATTTCTCTTAAAACTTGAAAATTCAGTGTAAGAGAGTGTTTCAGCTTTGTTTAATTAATATATGATACAACAGTTTCAAGCTATATGTTTTTTTTTCTGATTTTAAAAGGTAAGTACTCTTGAATTCAAATTATAGAATCTACTATAAATTTGTGATTCACTCAAAAAAGCTTTTTCCTTTAAATGTTTCTAAATTAATATAAAAATTATAATGGAATCATAATTTATGAAGAATTACATACTATTACTATTCTACAGTTGGATACTAATTTAATTCATCTGATAAAAGACATGAAAGAGTAAACAGGACAGACTAAGTTCTGTTCTTAATGCATTCTAGTAGGATGACAATGGAAGTATAAATGAATACTACCAAATGACCCAGCAATCCCCCTCCTGGCACATACCTGGAGAAAACCATAATCCCAAAAGATACATTTACTCCAACATGCATCGCAGTACTATTTACAATAGCCAGGACATGGAAGGAACCTAAATGACCATCCAAAGAGGAATGGATAAAGAAGTGGCACATATGTACAAGGAATATTCCTCAGCCATAAAAAGGAAATTAAGTTGTGTCATTTTCAGAGAGATGTAAGAAACTAGAGACTGTCATACAGAGTGAAGTAAGTCAGAAAGAGAAAAACAAATATTGTATATTAACACATATATGTGGAATCTAGAAAAATGATACAGATGAACTTATTTTCAAAGCAGAAAGGGAGACACTGACATAGAAAACAAATGTATGGACACCAGTGGGGGTGGGTGGTGGGATGAATTAGGAGATTGGGACTGACATGTACACACTACTAGGTGTAAGATAGATAACTAATGAGAGCCTACTATACCTCACAGGTAACTTGACTCAGTGCTCTCTGGTGACCTAAATGGAAAGGAAATTTAAAAAAACAAAAAAGAGGGGATATATGTGTACATAAAACTGATTCACTTCACTGTTCAGTAGAAATAAACACAACACTGTAAAGCAACTACACCACAATAAAATTTTAAATGAATAATTATAATCATAATACCATATAATTCTCAGTAATTAAAATTATAAAGAAAAACAAACACATACATTATCAATGTGGGAAATAACTGATGGCCAATACTCAAATCAGTATTCTATCCATAGTGTACAAATTGCAGTCAATACTCTGATCACAATATTACCAGTATCCACATCTGCTGCATCACCTGCTTGGTAGGCAGATGCTCACCCCCTGAGCCACCAGGGAAACCCTATATCTGATTATTCTTGTTTAAAATATTATTTGGAGAAATCATTGATGACTTTGTGTGTAAATCTAGATTCTCTGTTCTAAGCACTGTATAATCTGCCACTGTGTAAATATCTCAAAATTTATATCAAATATAGATACACATTTGGCTTATCTGCAGATTTGGACTATAAATAATATAGCTATGAATATTATGTTTATCAACATTTGGTGATGGGATCCAATTTTAAATACAGTGGTTAGGAAGTCTTTTCTGAGAATGTGGTATTGCAATAAGATTTATATTATTTTTCAGTTACTATTGTTACATAACAATTTATTTCAAAATGTAATTGCTTAAACAACCACTTATTTATTTATCTATTTATTTATTTATGTCTGCGCCAAGTCTTTGTTGCTGTATGTGGCCTTTGTCTAGTTGCAGAGAATGGGAGAGACTCTCTAGTTTTGTGCAGGCTTCTCATTACGGTGGCCTTTCTTGTTGCAACTCACAGGCTCAGTAGTTGTGGCTTACGGGCTGAGTTGCCCAGCAGCACGTGGGATCTTCCTGGACTAGGGATCAAATCTATGTCCTTTACAATGGCAAGCAGATTCTTAAATCACTGAACCACCAGAAAAGTCCAAATAACCAATTTTTACGAAAAGGAGTTTTGTGGAAATTTCAGACATGGTGCAATAGGATAATTTGCCCTATACTTCATGGTATTTTACCTAAGACTTCAGCTTACAGACCCAAGTTGGTTATGGTTGGATGGTGGAAAGCTGCAATGGTTCAAAGGTCAGTCAATCACATTTATGGTACTTGGGTTGGAATGACTCAAAGACCTCCACTGCTTACTTTAATGCATGAGTGGATTCTGTGTTTCTTGGCTTCCTCACAGCAAGGCAGCCTCAAAATAGTTGGACTTTTTACATGACAACTCAAGACCTAAACAGGAGTGTTATATAATATCATTTCTGGCACACTCTGTTGGTCACACCAGCACTTTGATTCAGGAGGCCAAGACATAGATCTATTGTAGATAGAATGCCAAAAAAAAAAAAAAAGGCAAAGTAGGGCCATATTTTAAAACATCCAAAAGTCAGCCATGAGGAACTCATTCATGAAAGCAGGGGAAAAAATAAGTCTAAAGTCTGTCAGTAGGAAACATGTTTTAACTTTTGAGAAGGGGAAATAAAATCAGATTGCTTAAGTATAGTGAGAAGTGAGTAGTAGGCAGAGGTCATATTTTTTTTTTCAGAATTTTTTATGCCATTAAGTAGACCATAATGAATTTGGATCCTATTTTAAGTTCCAAGAAGTTACTGGAAAACATAGGGTAGAAACATTTACATTTCATCAGTAACATTTTTGTGGCAGCCATAGAATTAACGATGCTTAGCGAAGCACAAAAAACCTTTTTCAATCATTTAGGTACCTGAGGATGTAGGCTAGGATAGTGACAATAAACATATAGATGTGAAAAAGTGGCAAGATGAGTTTGATCATTTTTGGCTAACATAATAATCATTCAACATTCCACTCTGGATTATCATTTTTCTTGAAATCTACTTGATCTGTCTTTACCTACCTACCCTAATCCAAGATAATTTAAGAAATCATTTGCTATCTTAGGAATTTATACATATATTTGTGACATATTTACAATATTAGAGGAAAATCACCTATATGCATATTTTCATACATTATGATCACTGAGATCAGGAATTTGGTCTTACCTGAACTTGACTCCCAGGGTCAAACACAATATTTAGAACTGAGTAAAACTTTAGACACTAAAATAATAATAATAATAATATTCTTCTAAAATAAACCTTTCAGCTGATGATAGCTGTAACTAGGATTTCAATATATACATAATGATACATATCACAAAATATTCCATACGTATAAAATTTATTATATGCATGCATCTCCATAATATCTTATATTTCTTGAAATAATCAGTTCTTAATCTTTACATTATTATTAATTACTTCTAAAATTATTGCCAGAATGTTTTTTTGCAGTTTTAGCTATTCTGTATACAAATGAGCATCTCAGATAGTGTTTTCAGAACCTATAGAAACAGCTTTTTAAAATGATCAATGCCATTTAGAAGCAATTATTTTGCAATAACTTAACACATTGGAACACTGATATTGTGCTGCTGTCAAAAGAAACGCCGATCAAATTAAATGCTCATAAGAAATGAAATTATGTCTTTGCAAGATGAGGTATTTAATATTACTTGAAATAGATATTGAAAAAACAATGTCTAAAGTCAAATCAAAAACGACACTCATTTTATAGTAACATTAGTTTGGACCACTGAACATATGTAATTGATTGGTAACTTTGGAAATGACTTTAACACGCATCAAAAATAAAAGAAAAATGTGAAGAATGCTATTTTGTTGGGTAAAACAACTAAATTTTTACACAAGACTGAGAATGTTTCATTTTTTTTTCCAGTCTATTTAGTCCTAGTGCTGCCTTGAGGCACAATAATGGATCCAAGGAATTCTTAGAGTCATCTCAAGCTTATAATTCACCAGAAAATAGCACAATGGTTTCCTAAGGCATTGCTCTCAGCATGAAAGTGCAAAATTAACAGCAAACAAAATGCTGGGTTGAGGGGTTTGCTGGACCTTGTGTAAGAAAACTGAGGTGAATGCATCAGGGTGAAAAGCCAATTATTTTTATCGTTTTATTCATTTATTCATTTATTTTTTTCATATAACATTTGTGAATCTTCCACTAAACCATACAAACGAAAAGAAGATATAGACTCTTCTAGCCTAAACCTTTGCGCTATACAGTAAAGAATCAATGCCAAACTATGTCTGAAGTTGTCTGACATTCCTCTCTTCTGGCCATTCAGAAGTTTCATCTCACTCAACTTCTGCACAAAAATCTCAGATCCACGCTAACACTGGTGTGTGCCTGTGCTCAGTCTTCCTGACCCAAGGATCGAACTCCTATCTCTTGCATCTCCTGCACTGGCAGGTGGATTCTTTACCACTGGTGCCACCTGGGAAGCTTATTAGATACAGATTCACTTGTGAGTAACAAGACCAGCTTTGTTTGATCACATTATTTTTTGTTCCACTACTGGAGTCTCTTAATGTTGGTCTAGAATAACTGGTTCTAGATCCCTACTACTACTTCTGGAACTCTGCTACCCCCTGCTTCATCTATATTCACTTGATGCATATTCATGGACTAGATCCTACATTAGACTTGCTGGGTTTTCATTAATAGTTCCCTATACATCTAGATCTCCTTTCAGCTCAGCTGTGACTTTATCTACTTCGTAATGTAATCCTCTGAAAAATGGGCATTAAGTTTAGAAACACATTCAATTGCCATAAATAGGGTTTTTCCCCAAGGTTCAGGTACCAATAGAACAATTTGACAATAAAAGAGAAAACAGACACAGTATAGAGAGATTTAGAGTCATTTAGAGTAGTATTCTGGGGCTTCTAAGGTGGTTCAGTGGTAAAGAAGCCACCTGCCAAGCAGAAGATGTAGGAGATATGGGTTTGATCCCTAGATATGGAAGATCACCTGGACGAGGCAATGGCAACCACTCCAGTATTCATGCCTGGGAAAATCAGAGGAGACTGGCGGGCTACAATCCATGGGGTTGCAAAATTCGGACTCGACTTAGCAACTAAACAGCAGCAGAAGCAACAGAGGAGTATTCCAGACAGCAGTCAGTCTATCACTAAATAGTATGAATGGTAAAATAAGTAACCATCTTTAATTTGCTAGTTTTTCTTCTTTGACGGTTTTACTCATGTTGTAGTGAGAGCATATTTATACATTATTTATAATTTGCTGATGATATCATTATTCATTACATTGCTCGAATGCAACAAATATTCTCAGAGACCATCAAGAGAAGAGCACAGACAAAGAAGGCATGAGAATCACTCTTCAAGGTCATTTGGAAGAGACAGAAACACAAATAAATAAGCATAATATAAATCAATACAGATGATATTCAAGATATATGCAAATGTAGTTGGAACTACACAAGAAAATTTTCAAGGAGTTTGGAGCGGCATTGTAGGAGTAAGAATTGAGCTGAAGAGCAATATACTAGATGAATGGAAAGATAAAGGTCATCCCAGGAACATTAATCAGAAAGTTCAAAGACATAAATACATGAACAATCATGAAAGGGCAATATTTTAGAACTGTTAGAGGTGTGAGAAGTTTATAGAGAAAATAGAAAAGGGTTGAACATAAAACTCTAGAGAACACAACTAATTAAAGGTTAAGGAAGACAAGAAAAATGAAAAGGTTTTAAGAATAAGGAGAGAAATTTAGAAGAGTGTTACAGAAGTGTAAGAGAAAAATAGGGATATATATTTTAGGGAGAACATCTATTTAAATTTTTTTACTCCTTTTTCTAGGAAGTGAAGGAAAAATAAAAAGAAAGAAGCAAAACTTAGGTTGGAGTGGAAAATGCGTTAGAAAATGGCAGTCAACTGTTTATCAGAATAAGCCATCTCATCTGGAGAGTGAAGCCATAGATGAAGCTGTGTTTCTGTTCTTGCATAGAGCAAAGCTGAATAACTTTGTGCAAATAGACAGCTTATAGACTCCACACTTTGCAAAGATTACAGTCATTCTGTAACTTCCATCTTCACTACACTTATTTACATTTTATGTTCAGGACTTCATAGTCCAAGTAAAACGTTTAGCTTAATACCTTTCATCTGGTAAGTGAAGTGAAAGTCACTCAGTCGTGTCCGACTTTTTGTGACTCCACGGACTATAAAGTCCATGGAATTCTCCAGGCCAGAACACTGGAGTGAGTACCCTTTCCTTTCCTCATTGCAGGCAGATTCTTTACCAGCTGAGCCAACAAGGAAGCCTTTATCTGGTAAGTGGTCAAAATGAACTAATCCTTGCTGTATGTGTTATAATAAAGGGAATAGTAATTTCCTTACTGTTTCTGTTATTATTTTATTGATTTGAATTCTGTATTTACATGAAATATTATCAGTTCCTTTAAGAATTAAGTTCCTTTCTTTGGGGTCACCTGCTATACACTGGAGAGCATTCATTTAGACCAGTAGTCCTAAAAACCTTGTCCCTATAACAACAATAGCATCAACCTTTGGGAACATGTAAAATGTGAACATTCAAGGACCCCACCATGTATATACTGAATCAGAACCTCTGTAAGTGAATGAAGTTCAGTAAGATGTGTTTCCACAAGCCCTGATTGAATCTAAAGTTCTATGTCAGTAGAATGAAGTCATCCATTCCTCCATTAGCTTTAAGTATAATGACCTTTAATTAACCAAGATGTCAGAAGGAGAACATTGCCTCAGGCTAGGGGAATGGATGCTTTTTGACTAGGTGGAAAAAGTGGAGATTTGGAGTATGAAAGATCTAGATTCAAGCCTTAAACTTGGCCAACAGTATATCTGTTTCCCTCAGCATTTCTTCCACTCTGTCTTGGGTTATTCTACCCATCTCCCAGCGATATTGAAATAATTGAGGCAGCGACTGGAGAATGTCAGGCACATAATGGCCAATAAATACTAGTTTCTTCCACATCATAATCACTTTTATTGAGTAAAAATAAATTATACATTCTGCTTTTATTAAGAGTTTCATAAGAAACAGTCCTATGGGAACAATTTCAACATCTATTATATAACTACTGCTGATGACATTTTCCATTCTGTCATTCAAGGTCTCATATATAAATTTTTATATGAGCAATGTCTTTATATGTTTGGATATAAAAAATAGAAAACTAATTTAAATATTAATCTAGAATATGTGGTAGAATGTTTCTTCAAAATAAATTCATAGGTGTCAAATATTTGTGAATGACTTGTAATTAAATAAATTCAATAGAAAAAATAAAATTAAAACATGATGCAACTATGGGCAAAATCCACAATTTAAAGTATTCTTTGCATATAGACATTCCTATCTTTATAAAATGTTAATAATTAAATAGCTAAATTGTTACTTTTAAAAATTGTTTTCCAAACATCATTATTTTCCAAAGTTTTAATAGAAAAAAAATAAAGATGCATACATTTATTAAGCATAATGCATATATAATTTACTAAGAATTATGAGAGAGCTAAAAAGCCCTTTAAAATAGTAAAATTCAATATTTTTTACTCTAAGATGAAGAGACTTAGCTCCAAAAGGCTTAGGCCCTTGATCTAGGTCAATTATTTCGTGTTAGAACTTAGCCTGGAAATAAACTTGCTGTAATGGTTTAGTCTCACTGAAGTTTTCTTCTTTGTTAGAATGAAACCTAAAAGAGCAATCTCACAGTGATATCTATTGTTTTATATTAAATGCAAATTTTAAAAAGGTAATTCATCAATTTTCCAAATTCCCTGCTTCTAGTAAAATAAATCATAAGAGTGATATACAGCAAGTTGAAACAAATATTTCCTTTGCTTTCATAGCAGTTGAGTGCTCTGATCTGGGAAATATGAATTTATTTTTCCCCTGTTTTACTGAGGTATGATTCAAATATTTAATAAATGGGATATGTTTAGGTTTAATAACATGATTTTCTAAGGTTTACAATGAGATTACTTAATATTACTTCCAAAATCAAATAAATTACATCCATCATCTCACATATTTCCCATTTCTGTATGCATGTGTGTGGTAAGAACACTTATGATCTATTCCCTTAGTAAACTTCAAGTATATACTACCATATTAAGTACAATCACTATTCTGTATACCTGAACCCAGGACTTATTCATCTTATAACTGAAGGTTTGTACTCTTTCACCAGCATCTTCCCATTTCCACTACCCTCTAAACCCTAGGCAACCACTACCTTTGTCCTTACTTATGTGCCCTTTTTAATGCCTCTTCCTTTATACCTGCATGTTTTCATAATCTTGGACAATACTTTCATATAAACAGCTTCTCCCTTAATTCTTACAACAAATATATCTCTTTAGAAGAAATGGGAGTGTTCTCTGCTCTAATTCAGTCATATTTCACACACACACATTCTCTGTGACACCTTCTTGAATCACAGTTTCTGTTTCAGTCTCTTCAGTCCTAATTCTGATGTTCTAAAATAGAATTTTATTCCAAACTTGAAAGTACTGACTTCTGCTAATTTTAATCAGTTATGAAATTCAGGTTTTCTCAGTTGTAGGTTAGTGTTCATTTCTCTCTATTCCACTAAATCTCAATAAAATGGGTTTCAGCTAATATGTTCAAAGGCTAGACAGTATTTCAGTTGAATTTAGTAATTATGCTTGTCAGTGACACCATACTACTATTCAATATTTATGAAATCTGTTTTTTTTTTTTTTTTTTTTACTGAGTGAGTAGTGAAGCATCACCCAATGCTGTAGCAAGATACAAAATTAACACACAGAAATGAGTTGCACTTCTTCACACTAACAATGGAATAACAGAAGGGAAGTATAAACAAACAATCCCTTTTAAAATAGCAGCAAAAAAAATAAATACTTAGGAATACACCAAAAAAATTAAAGACTTGTAAGTTGTAATAAAGGAAATTGAAAATGATTTAAAGAAATGGAAAGATATCCTATATTCTTTGATTGAAATAATTAATACTGGTAAAATGACCATACTACTGAAAGCAATCTACAGATCCAATGTGATCCCTATAAAATTATCTATGATTTTGTTTTACAGAACTAAAACAAACAATCTTAAAATTTACATAAAACCATAAAAAGACTCAGAATTGCCAAAGCAATCCTTAGGGAAAAGAACAAAGCCAGAGGCATAACCCTTCTGGACTTCAGACAATACAACAAAACTATAGTAATCCAAACAGCGTGATGTTAGCAAAAAAACAGACATATGGAAAAAGGGAACAGAACAGAAATCTCAGAAAGAAACCCACAAACCTATGGACAATTAATCTTCTGCAAAGGAGGTAGGTACAATAAGGAAAAAGTCTCTTCAGCAACTAATATTGGAAAAGTTGGACATCTGCATATAAATCAATGAAGTTAAAACATATCCTCACATCCCATACAAAAATAAACTCAACATGTTTTAAAGACTTAAATATAAGACATGATACCATGAAACTCCAAAATATTATCTGACATAAATCATACCAAATGTTGCCTTGGGTATGTTTTCTTAGATCTGTTTTCCCAGACAAAAGAAATATAAAATAAGCTGCTGCTGCTGCTGTTGCTGCTAAGTCGCTTCAGTCGTGTCTGACTCTGTGCGACCCCATAGACTGCAGCCTACCAGGCTCCTCTGTCCATGGCATTTTCCAGGCAAGAGTACTGGAGCGGGTTGCCATTGCCTTCTCCAATAAAATAAACTAATTGAACCTAATCAAATGTATAAACTTCTGTACAGCAAAGGAAACCATAAACAAAACGAAAAGAAAACCTATGGACTCAGAGAAAATATTTGTAAATGATGCAACTGACAAGGACTTAATATCCAAAACATATCACTATTTCATGTGTATCAATAACAAAACAATACAAAAACAAATAGACACTTCTCCAAAGAAGACAAACATATAGCCAATAAGTACATGAAAAGGTGCTCATCATCACTAATTATTAGAGAAATGCAAATCTAAACTACAATGAGGTACCACCTCACACCAGTCAGAATGCCCTTCATTATGAAGTCTATAAATAATGAATGCTGGAGAGGTTGTGGAGGAAAGGGAACCCTACTACACTGTTGGTGGGAATGTAAACTGGTAGAGCTATTATGGAAAACAGTATGGATGATCTTCAAAAATTAAGAAAAGAGCTACCATATGATTTAGCAATCCTACTCGTGGGCATATATTGAGACAAAACTGTAATTTGAAAAGATACAAGCACCCTCTATGTTCATATCGTCACTATTTACAATAGCTAAGATGTGGAAACAAACTAAATAACCATCAATAGATGCAAGCATAAAGAAGTGGTATATAAATACAATGGAGTATTAGTCAGCCATAAAAAAGAATGAAATAGTGCCATTTGTAGCAACATAGATGGATTTAGAGATTGTCATCCTAATCGAATAAATCAGAGAGAGAAAGAAAAATACCATATGATATCACTTATACATGGAATCTAAAATACAACTCAAGTGTGCATATCTATGAAACAAAAAAAAAAAGACAGACACAGAGAACAGAATTTCAGTTGCCAAGGGGGAGCAGTGGAGGCAGGTAGGAAGGATTTGGAGTTTGGGATTAGCAGATACAAACTAGTATAGGATGGATAAATATTAAAGTCCTACTGTCATAGGGACCATAATGGAAAAGAATATGAAAAAGCATATATATATATATATATATATATATATATATATGTATATATATACACACACATATATATCACTGATATCACTGTAATGTATAGCAGAAATTTACACAACATTGCAAATCAACTATACCTAAATAAAACTTTAAAAAAAAACAATAAAATAATCACACTGATATATAAGATTATTAAGTTGTTTCTTTCTTTTACTGATATATTTGTTAGTTTCCAATAGTTAATCTGTTTAATCTCTTTAAATTAATGTTAGTATTAGGTCTGAAACATGGGTGATCAACTTTAGTTTGTCAGATCTCAAGTAAGACCTCTCAATATGCTCTACTAATATGCTTTCTTTATTTGAAACTAAACATTATTGTACAATATAATTTCTATTCTATCCTACTGATTCATATTACTGCTGCTGCTGCTGCTGCTGTCTCTTCAGTCGTGTCCGACTCTGTGCGACCCCATAGACGGCTTGCCTATATAAAGATGGTATATATTCCTTCCAATAGCAAATACATTTACAGAATACAATGGAAGTATTTTGTTGGGTCAGCAAGTAGCCAAAAAAGTAAAGTAATTTTCCTTTATATGAAGACTATTTCATATTTAGTTGTTTTCAAAAGTACCTTAATCGAAATATTTAATATGTGTTTGGAGAATCACCAGATATGGACATGCTTTGAATAATTCTGTATAATCCCTAGAATTTTTAAAAATGAAGTGAATACAAACTGCCAAAAACAAAATAGAAGGCAAATCAATTTACAAAGAAAGCTAAAATTCCCTTCATGTTGATCAGGGAAATGTAAATCAAGACCACAATGAGGTAATATTCTACATCTAGTCAGTTGGATAAGATTCAGAAATCTAACTATAACAAATGTTAGAAAAAATTAAACTTAAAAAGGTATAAATTTCCAGTTATAAGATAAATAAATTATTGAGATGTGATGCACAGCATGGTAGTGATAGTTAATAATACTGCATTGTACATTTGAAAGTTGCTGAGAGTAATTATAAAAACCTTCATCACAAGAAAAAGAAGTTTTAAACTATTGAACAATGTTAATTAGATTTATTGTAGTAATCATTCTTCAGTATACATAGCAAAATGCTATGTTCTACATCTGAAACATAATATTATATGTCAATTATATCTCAAAAAAAGATAAAAAGAACAAAAGTTTCAGAGGCCACCAGTTGACTGGATCTCTTATAGAATGTTGGTATAAGTTAAAAACTGTACAACCTTTGGAAAACAATTAGAATAATACTGGATATTGCTTACCATATATCTAAGCAATTCCACTTTTAGGTACAAACCTCCTTGTGTGTATTCATCAGAGGACATATATGATAACATTCTTATGATTACTTTTACAATAGAAAAAATTACAAAATTTAATTACAAAATTATCATATGCATGTAACTATTATACAGCCATGAAAAACAAATGATTATTTATTTTTATTAGGGGATAATTGCTTTACCATATTGTGGTGGTCTCTGCCACACATCATGTTGGATCAGTCATAATTATATATATATTCCCTCCCTCTTGAACCTCCCACCTTCCTCCCATTCCACCCCTCTATGGCATCACAGAATACCAAACTGGGTTCCCTGTGTTACAGAGCAGCTTTCCAACAGTTATCTATTTTACACACGATAGTGTATATGTGCCAATGCTACTTCCTCAATTTGTCCTAACCTCTCCTTGCCTTGCTGTGTCCATCAAATTGTTCTCTACCCCGTGTCTCCATTTCTTCTGTGTAAATACGTTCATTAGTACCATTTTTCTAGATTTCATACATATGCATTCATATATGATACTTGTTTTTCTCTTTGACTTACTTCACTCTGTATAACAAGCTCTAAGTTCATTCGCCTCACTACAACTGACTCATGAATACAGAATAATGTATTCATGAAGCCAGATTCATTCTTTTAAACAGCTGAGTAATATTCTATTGCATATATGCACCACAATTTCTTTATCCATTTATGTTGATGGACATCTAAGTGGATTCCATGTCCTGGCTATTGTAAATAGTGGGGTGTATGTGTCTTTTAGAATTGTTGTTTTCTTGGAATAAATGCCCAATAGTGATATTGCTGCATAATGATACAGAAATCAATCCAAGAAGAAGATTTAACAATTATAAATATATATGCACCCAACATAGGAGGTCCTGAACATACAAGGCAAATTATAACAACTATAAAAGGAGAAATCAATAGTGAAACAGTAACAGTGGGAGACTTTCACATCCCACTTATGCCAATGGACAGATCATCCAGACAGAAAATTAAGGGAACATAAGCTTTAAATTGGCTTCCATGATGGTTCAGATAGTAAATCTGCCTGCCATGCAGCAAACCCAGGTTCAATCCCTGGGTCAGGATGATCCTCTGGAGAAAGGAATGGCTACCCACTACTGTATTCTTGCCTGGAGAATTCCATGGATGAGACGGACCTAAATGATATCTATATTTTATATTTTTCATATAAAAACAGTAGATTTCACTTTTTTCTCAAGTGCATATGGAATATTCTCCAGAACAGATTACATCTTGGGTCACAAATCAAGCCTTGATAAATTAAAAAAAAAAAGAAATTGTAGTAAGCATTTTTTCTGACCATAATGCTGTACAATGACATATCAACTATGGGGGGGGGGAAATAACTGTGAAAAACACAAACACATGGAGGCTAAACAATATGCTTATGAATAACCGAGAGGCCACTGAAGAAATCAAAGAGGAAATCAGAAAATACCTAGAAACAATGATTTTAAATGACATACAATAATATTGATCAAATTTTATAACGTAATATTTAGTGAAAAAGAGTCCCAATGGAAAGGATTTAGCTTTAGAGACTTTATATACAGTTTAAAAGCAACAACAAAATACAATAAATACATATATCATGTAAACATGTATGTGAGATAAATCTGAAAAAAGAACAAAACAAGGAAATGATAAAGGCAAATTTTAGACTAACAGTTACTATGAGAGAGATGGAAGGAGATGGTAAAAGTGAGCACACACGTATATACAAATTATCAACTATGCTCTGGTTTGTGGTAAATAGGTACTCATTCTATAACTAAAAATAAGGCATAATGAAATGAAATAAAATAACACCATTCATGGAAAATGAGGATATCTTTCAGGAAAAAAGTATTTTAATTAAGTCAATTCTGTACACCTGAAATTCTTAAAAAGAAAGTTTTTAAAGTATCTTGAAGGTTTGTAAATTAGATTCTTAGTGATATTATTTCAGCAATTTATGTGGTAACAATATGTCTTGATTGCATAATACTCTGAGGAATACCTGCTATAACAATTTGGAAAAGACTGATAGCTTCAATTAAAATATCCCCTTTAATATTGAAATGAAACCTGTGCTCCATTTGAAGTCTTGTTCACAAAAGTACACTAGAAAGGTGAAATACTGTACCATGTTGCTTTTATATCACTGATAGATAAGAATAAACTGAGAAAACTGTTTCAGTGATGAAGTCTGAAATTTCATTTACAATAATACTGGATCAAGTGGAAATATAATCTAATGATATTTTCCAAATGTGATGCATGGGCCAACTTTTCCCTAAACCCTGATTTATTAACACAAATATTCACACAGTTGTCCTCTTGACTCTACTTGTAAAGCAAGTTGCTCAGTAGAATTTTTATGTTGCACTGATACAGAGGTGCCTTACTGATATTTATCGTGTCCCACCCTACATCTCTTCCCTATAATAGCTTCTAAGTCAGCCCTGGAGAAGTGATGCTGCTGATTTTTGCCCTTTTTGAAATTTTACCCTGGAGTCAGGTTAGAATGGTATAAATTATTCTAGTTGTAAACTTTGGCTAATAGTGTATTTGAAGAGAGAGTACATTAAAGGAGACTGAGAAATGACCTAATGGATTATAATCATTGATTCTTTGGAGTCAAATGGACCTTGGTTAAAATGCATCCATTCTCTGTTATTGGCTGCATACCTTCAGAGGTATTATTTAATCACTCCAAGTTTCAGTCTGTACCTCTGTCAAATCTGATATTAATCATATCTACTTTTTATGACTATTGAAAGAGCAGTACAGATATAATAAAGTATGCACATTAATAAGAAACAAAAATTAATAAAGGTCTGTTTTGTAATTATGAAAACCAACTGACTCAATTTTTCAACATCAGAGTATGTTGGAGGTGAGTATGTAGGAAAAATACTGTACTATGTCTATTACATATAGTGTAGAAAGCAACTTATTCTTTTACCTTCAGTTCTAAAAGTCTAGTGCAATCTAATATCTATGTCTTATCTATTTTAAATATTTGCTCCCATTAAGTTCAGGTTGAACTTAGGCTCTAAAGACTACAGTAGGGGACAGACAGAAAATGGGCATACTCTTTCCATTCTTTTGACTTACCATTTACCCCATACTCTGTGCTGTCAAAGAATGGAGAGGTACAAAAAAGGGGGAAAGAGAAAAAACAAATGTTGCAACGTATCAGTATGTCTCTCTTGGCAGTCAGACACCGTCACATATGGCAGCTCAAGTGCAATCTTTATCCTCACCTCAAAGGCTTTTGCGGCTTGCTAAGAAACCCAGACTTCGGGACACTGGCATATTCTGTTTCTTGGTCATGCAGTTGATTATGCTCACTGCTATTTACTCCTCCTTCCTCCCCCACCTCCAAACACCCAACCATCTGGCTAACCACTCCAAACAAACTTTATTTTTACTGTCACTACTATATCTTTTATACCTTGAAAATCCTTTAAAAAATAACTCAATTCAACATTGATATTTGGTATCTATACACTGCCAACAGGAAAGAGGAACTTTGTTATGCTCTCATGATAGGCTGCACTTTCATTCTAGTCTTCTCCCTTCTCCCTGAAATTATGAATAGCTTTAGCCAGCCCTTGATTTTTAGACTTTTTAAAATATGACTAAGAGCCATTTCATGTAATTCACTCAGATTCAAGGAAACCAATGTCAAGCTACCTTAAAACTTCTCTGAATCTCACCTTAGTTATTTTGAGCAAGGGTGAATTTGCTCACTTCTTTTCCCACAGAGATATGCATTGGCTATGGAATGTACACAGTTGATTCCTTTTAAGGAATCCCCACGACTGTTATTTCTTGATCAATCTCCTTAGTTATTTTATTATTTTTACAAATGAGTGGTGAATGCAGAGTCAAACATATTTTATTATGTCTTACATTGTCTTATGCAAATGATCTTGAACCTATCATTTGAGGTCAATAGTCTAGAAAAAATAAAAGTTACATTTAATATCCCATTGGATCTTTATTCAAAGTAGTTTAAATGACTTGATGCAATTATTTTATCAGTAAGTAGTAGAATCATGACCTGGCCACATATCTTTCAATAGAATAAGTCTTTAAATGAAACAGATATAGAAAGACATAGATATATACTAATATATTTCATGCAGATGGAGATAAATCTCTCTCTCTCCTTGTATGTATATACAAAAACATTTCTATACAACTGTATCCCATGAAGAAATGCACAGTGACAAGAATCCATATAATTTATCTGTGTCTGTCTTTGTTGCATGATTTTTGAATAACTAGACTTATGATTCAGGGATATAAAAATTTAATTTCCATTAAGTATGTATTGATGGATCACATTTCCAAACATGTTGAGTTATACATATGAATTCTTCTCTATACCTGCATCTGACTATAAAAAACAGAAGTAAACACTTTAGTGAATTTGTTCTCTATTCAGTTAAAGAAAACAGAAAAGCAAGACTGGACTGGCTTTTCTTCAAGTAGCATAAACTTGAAACAAGAAAATCACAATAAATCTTAGTATTGGTAACATCTGATGTATTTTTAGATAATGAATTTCTTACCTAAGAATAATCTCACATGATTTACCTCTAGATTTTAACTTGTTAAACTGTGATTAGATACCTTAGTTACTAAGGACAGTATGAATTCAAACATTATTAATACCCAACTATTTCCATTTGGTTAAGTGTCATTTAATCAGAGGAATATATAATATAATAATGATGAGGATGGGAACATAAAGTACTATCATGCTCTATACCTGTTCTGTCTAAAGAAAAATCAGAGTACTCTTAAAATCAGTTGTGCACATCATAACATGCAATGAAAATAAAGATTTTAGCAAACATGTACTCTACATGCTCATCTCTTTGATTTACCAAGTTAAGTCCTTCCTGGATTCCCCAGATTGATTGAAAATGGAATAGGAGCAATTAAAAGCACAACAGATTTATTTTGTAACTTCCTATAGAGGTGACCTATAAGACCTTCTAGAACTAACACCCCAAAAAGATGTCCTTTTCATTACAGGGGACTGGAATGCAAAGGTAAGAAGTCAAGATGTACCTGGAGTAAAAGGCAAATTTAGCCTTGGAGTGTGATGAGAAGCAGGTCAAAGGCTAACATAGTTTTGCCAAGAGAAGGCACTAGTCAGAGCAAGCACCCTCTTCCAACAACACAAGAGAAAACTCTAAATATGGACATCACCAGATGGTCAATATTGAAATCAGATTGATTATATTCTTTCCAGCTAATGATGGAGAAGCTCTATACAGTCAGCAAAAACAAGACCAGGAGCTAACTGTGGCTCAGATCAAGAACTCCTTATTGCTCAATTCAGACTTAAATTGAAGAAAGTAGGGAAAACCACTAGGCAATTCAAGTATGACCTAATCAAATCCTTTACGGTTATACAATGGAAGTGACAAATAGATTCAAGGGATTAGATCTGATAGACAGAGTGCCAGAAGAATTATGGATGGAGGTTCATAACATTGTGCAAGAGGCAGTGATCAACACCATCCCCAATAAAAATAATGCAAAAAGGCAAAATGGTTGTCTGAGAAAGCCTTACAAATAGTTGAGAAAAGAAAAGACATGAAAGGCAAAGGAGAAAAGAAAAAATATACTGATTTGAATGCAGAGTTCCAAAGAATAGCAAGGAGAGATAAGAACGCCTTCCTAGGTGATCAATGAAAAGAAACAGGAAAACAATAGAATAGGAAAGACTAGAGATCTCTTCAAGAAAATTAGAGATACCAAGGGAACATTTTATGCAAAGATGGGCACAATAAAGGACAAAAATGGTATGGAACTAACAGAAGCAGAAGATATTAAGAGGAGGTGGCAAGAATACACAGAAGAACTATACAAAAAAATCTTCACAATCCAGATAATCATGATGATGTGATCACTCAACTAGAGCTAGACATCTTGGAATGTGAAGTCAAGTGGGCCTTAGGAAGCATCACTACAAACAAAGCTAGTGGAAGTGATGGAATTCCAGTTGAGCTATTTTAAATCCTAAAAGATGATGCTGAGAAAGTGCTCCACTCAATATACCAGCAAATATGGAAAACTCAGCAGTGGTCACAGGACTGGAAAAGATCAGTTTTCATTCCAATCCCAAAGAAAGGCAATGCCAAAGAATGTTCAACTTATCACACAATCTCACACTCATTGGACTCATCTCACATGTTAGTAAATTAATGCTCAAAATTCTCCAAGCCAGGCTTCAACAGTATGTTAAATGTGAACTTCCAGATGTTCAAGCTGGTTTTAGAAAAAGCAGAGGAACCAGAGATAAAATTGCCAACATCCGTCGGATTATCAAAAAAGCAAGAGAGTTCCAGGAAAACATCTACTTCTGCTTTATTGACTATGCCAAAACCTTTGACTATGTGAATCACAACAAGAAATGGGAATACCAGACCACCTGACCTGCCTCCTGATAAATCTGGATGCAGGTCAAGAAGCAACATTTAGTACTGGACATGGAACAACAGACAGGTTCCAAATCGAGAAAGGAGTACATCAAGGCTGTATATCATCACCCTGCTTATTTAACTTATATGCAGAGTACATCATGAGAAATGCTGGGCTGGATGAAGCACAGACTGAAATCAAAATTGCCAGGAAAAATATCAATAACATCAGATATGCAGATGACACCCTACTTATGGCAGAAAGCAAACACAAAATAAAATCCTCTTGATTAAAGTTAAACAGAAGAATGAAAATGTTGGCTTAAAATGCAACATCCAGAAAACTAAAATCACGACATCCGGTCCCATCACTTCATGCCAAATAAATAGAGAAACAAAGGAAACAGTGAGAGACTTTATTTTGGGGGGTTTCAAAACCACTACAGATGGTGAATGCAGCCATGAAATTGCAAGACACTTGCTCTTTGGAAGAAAAGCTATGACCAACCTAGACAGCATATTAAAAAGCAGAGACAAAAAATAAAACAACAACAACAAAGATCCATCTAGTCAATGCTATGGTTTTTCCAGTAGTCATGCATGGATGTGAGATTTGGCCTATAAAGAAAGCTGAGTGCTGAAGAACTGATGCTTTTGAACTGTGGTGTTGGAGAAGACTCTTGAGAGTCCTTGGACTGCAAGTAGATCTAACCAGTCCATCTTAAAGGAAATCAGTCCTGAATATTCATTGGAAGGCAGATGCTGGAGCTTAAAGGCAATCCTTTGGCCACCTGATGTGAAGAACTGACTCATTTAAAATGACCTTGATGCTGGCAAAGAGTAAAGGCGGGAGAAGGGGACAACATAGGATGAGATCATTGGATGGCATCATCAACTCGATGGACATGTGTTTGAGTAAGCTCCAGGAGTTGGTGATGGACAGGGAAGCTGGCATGCTGCAGTCCATGGTGTCCCAAATAGTTGGACACAGCTGAGCAACTGAACGGAATGGAGGTGGCCTTATTTTATCTGCGTGTGTACCACCATTTATGTATCAGTTACTATCCATGACAAAAAGAGGAATTTATTACATTTTATTGTTTATCTTACTGTATTTTTACGTTATAATATGTCTCATTGCTGCTGCTGCTGCTAAGTCGCTTCAGTCATGTCCGACTCTGTGCGACCCCATACACGGCAGCCCACCAGGCTCCCCCGTCCCTGGGATTCTCAAGGCAAGAACACTGGAGTGGGTTGCCATTTCCTTCTCCAATGCATGAAAGTGAAAAGTGAAAGTGAAGTCGCTCAGTCGTGTCCTACTCTTTGCGACCCCATGGACTGCAGCCTACCAGGCTCCTCCATCCATGGGATTCTCCAGGCAAGAGTACTGGAGTGGGTCGCCACTGTCTCATTAGGTAAGTGCAATTTATCTCTTTAGATTTGGATTCTCTATTTTTATTATATCTTGATCCTTGCATAACTTGTAGCCACGTGATGGGTAAAATTATGCTAAAGAAGTGGTTATTTTTCTAGATGTTCCCGAACCAGTATCTATCTTTGAGAAATTTACATTTTCTCTTGCTTGATCATGCAATTGATTATTCTCACACTTCATCCATATCCCTTCATAATTTTATAAGTACAGTTCATTTCTAAAATCCTAATACCACAAGCCTCATCTATCATTATATAGCAATCAGGAAGCTCTGCTTCAAGAAACACTGAAGTCAGGGTGGTGGCAGTAAAGGTGAACTGCTATTGGCTAAAAAACCCCAAAAGTCTGAAAATTAGTTCTGTTTCAACAGCTCAATATGTCTTCAAGGATCAAATTTCTCTTCGACTGCTATGTGTTTCTTCCTCAGTGTTAGCTTGGCTTAATCTACCTTTCCTTCACATTGGCAAAATAGTTTATTTCAGGCTTCATATCAATACATGCAAAATAACTAAAATGAGATATTCAAACAAGAGCCTTAAAATCATACTGTGTATTACAGTTAAGGATGAATTTCCAGTTGCCTTAGACTAACCACAGCTTATCCCCAGGACCAGGGTCAGTCAGCATAAGGACACTGCAGGAAGAAAGGAAACCCAAGGAAAATATTTGGATTCTGTTACATGTACTATATGAAAGAGGAAATAGATGCTAGGTAGGCACTCAGCAAAATTTTACCACACATAAAATAAATCAGACAAATCTGTGAAAATATACTATTTGCAAAAATCTACCTGGTATTTTCTGAAAAAATGTTTATTTTTCCTTTTCAAAGAATATTACTCATTTTTAAGTTTCCAAAATTGTAGAGTTTGTGTCCAAAATATTATAATCAATTGATCACATTAAGTATAAGCTTACTTCATGTGAACAGTAAATACAGTACAAAAGGAAACAGCTATAAAACTTATTCTCATTGATTTTTCTCTTCTTTGATATCTTACTTTGTACTGGGAAGTCATCATATTCAAGCTAAACATTCATTCAGTGAAAATCAGAAAAATAACCTCAAAGAAATTTATGTTGCTACTCTAAGATTTTATTTATGTATTTCTAACTTAATTACATGGAATCACTCTTCATTTCACTGACACAATTAATTTTCATAGCATATCATTACAGTCACACACTAAAAGACATTATAAATTTCATTACATTAGGAACTTAATAAAATCTTTCATCCATAAACAATCCATTTTTGCATTCTAACAATTTTTTGTCAGTTCTCAGAATGTGTTATCGTCACACCGAAATTATAAAATTGTACACTGCCTGGATTTCATTTATTAATGCGTTCATTTGTATATAAATCACCTCATTCCTCAAAAGGCATAAAATGTCTATCAGTGATGTTTTATTTATTGTTTTAGATATTACCTTATTCATAAAACAATTGGACCCAACAGCAAAACATGATATGATTATTTGGAGTTGAAATGGTACTAAATATAGGGATAATAGTGATATCTGACCTCCTTCCCTGGTGGCTCAGATGGTAAAGACTCTGCCTGCAATGCAGGAAATCTATGTTCAATCCCTGGGTTAGGAAGATCCCCTGGAGAAGGAAATGGCAATTCAGAGATATCTGAGAATTCTAATTAGTTCAACAGTGATTGCAAGTGAGAAATTTTCCAGAAAATCTTTTTCGTTGATGATGGACAGGGAAGCTTGTTGTGCTGTAGTCCATGGGGTTGCAGAGTTGACATAACTGAGCGACTGAACTGAACTGATAATCTTTAAACATTTTAGGACATGTATTTCCAAATGAAAAAAGCACCTGGATACTCACATTATTTTTTCATTTTGTGTTATGTTATGTAACCTTCAGTTATTTGAGTCTTGATTAAGAAGGGAATGGATAGTGGAAGGACAATCTACAATGAGGTGGGCATGAGTATCACTGTACAATTATTTGTGAGATATGTTCCAGGGGTCCAGTTTTACTTCAACCATATTCAGAAACATGTAGTTTCTCAAAGTATGGGTTTCCTTGGTGGCTCAGATGGTAAAGAATCTGATGGGTGTGATCCTTAGATCAGGAACATCCCCTGCAGAAGGGAATGAATGGCTACCCACTCCAGTATTCTTGCCTGGATAATTCAATGGACAGAAGATCCTGTTGGGCTACAGTCCCTGGGGTCTAAGAGTCAGACATGACTGTGTGACCAACACTTTCACTACTACTCTTGCTATATTCATTATCTGTAGTTTCTCAAATAGACTGTACTCCCTGTCATTTTGTCTTTCCTTATGCCTTCCCTTAAACTGGAATGTATTAATCTCCTTGTGCTTTAAAAGCTTCTTTATTTACATTCTGTGAGTATCCTCAGGCAAGTCACTTTGAAATATTCTATGTTCCTGTTTACTCATTCTAGGCATGGTGATAATAATGCACCATCATACCAGATTGTTGTAGTTATTAAAAATGACTTAGCACAAATGTGTGTATGTTTAAAACAGTGCTTAACTCATAGGATTAACAAAAATTGTACAATAATAATTGTGCCTGGACTGCTTTATTAGCCCTTCTAGATTCAGTATGAGCACTTAAGACATTGGAAAGAAGGCTAGTATACATAAAGTGGAGACAATAGGAGAGAGTAGTAAAAGATGAGGTGAGAGAGGGAAGTATAGATGGCAACATTTTTTTATCCTGAGGCTAAAGGAAACTACTGAACAATTTGAATCATAGTTTGATAGAGACTGGGATTTTGAATAAAGCAATCTATTTAAAGAAGACCTTTGAGAGTACTATGGGAATAATCTCTTCATATATGCCAGAAGGCATCTCTCTAAACTTTCTGCAGAGAAACATTAATAATCCACAGATGTGTTTAGATGCACTGTTGCTGTTGTTCAGTCACTAAGTTGTGCCCAACTCTTTGCGAACCTATGAACTGCAACACACCTAGCTTCCCTGTCCTTCCTTATCTCCCAGAGTTTATTCAAATTTATATTCATCAGTGATGCTAACTATCTCATCCTCTGCTTCCTCCTTTTCTTTTTGCCACCAATTTTTCCCAGCATCAGGGTCTTTTCCAATGAGATAGTTCTTCACATCAAGTGGCCAAAGTTTTGGAGCTTCAGCATCAATCCTTCCAATGAATATTCAAGACTGATTTCCTTTAGGATTGACTAGTTTGATGTCCTTGCCATCCAGGGGACTTTCAAGAGTCTTCTCCAGCACCATGGTTCAAAAGCATCAATTCTTCAGGACTCAGCCTTCATTATGGTCCAGCGTTCACATCAGTACATGACTACTAGGATAATCATAGCTTTGACTATATGGACATTTGTTGGCAAAGGGATTTCTTTGCTTGTTAGATTTCCTTCCAAGGAGCAAACGTCTTTTAATTTCATGGCTTATCGGCATTATTTAAGCAGAATCTCACGAGTTGAGAAATACCGTATTAGGGAAAGACAAATAATTGTACTTCAGATTTAAAGAGGGAGGATTAGGTTCCCTGTCGTGGTTGAACCTGAGGGACTAACACTGCATCCTATAGGGGTCTGAATAGGTAGCATCTCACCATGTTTGCCACACAATTGATTGATATAGTAGGCGTGTATTTGCATTATGGAAGCAGATTTCATTAGGCATAAATATCCTGTCACTAACACTTGTTAAATTTTCACAATAATGTGCCCTCATATAAAGCATACTCTGTGCCCTATACAAGGAGACAGAATCAAAGATGTATGAGAAAAATGACTGTAAATTTAAAACTTTTTCTTTAGTTTGAACTAAAATGATCTTTTGCACCTTTTATGGTGGGGCAGCCTGGGGTAATGGGGAAAACTGCATTTAGGTATGAACTCTATCTCTTCACCATGTAAGGGGGACACACTGCACACTTTGTGCACATATTATCCATACTTGTGTGTCACTATGTTATTCTACTTTCTTTTGAACAAGCAAGGGCTTACTGCAATTTCTTATTATTTTAATAGTGCTATTTATTTATTTCAAAAAATAACATGAATTGTTTATACAATTGAAACTATTATTGATGAATATACATGTTCTTTTCACAATATATACAGTCAACTCTTCTACATCTTGGGAGTTAATCCATGTAAAACTTTAAATATCTTTTTTTTAAAAAAGCAATGAAATATCTTACTGCCTTCTGTTAAGTTACCCTCTTATCACTCGGCAATGCTAAGTAATTCACAAAATATTCACTATGCATATATTATGAAAAAATCCACTTTATTTTAAATAACAATCAAAATCCTACATTAAGAAAAAACCTGGATCCATTCTTCTGAGAATCCAAGTTTATATCTAATGTCATTGTAAAATCTTTAAATATAGTTTGATAATAAGAGCTATGTTTATCATTAAAATATTCTGAAAAACTGCTTCTTTAAGCTTAACCCCCAAATTAAATGGTTCATTTTTTCGAATTAACTGGTGAAGCAACATATTAAGAGGGGTATTTGGTGAATTTCAAGAGGAGCAAATAAAAGTGAATTTCTTAAAAACTGTGTGTGTGTTAGTCACTCATTCATGTCCAACTCTTCATGACCCCATGGACTACAGCCTGCCAGGCTCCTCTGTCCATGGAATTCTCCAATAAAACCTACTTTATTATAAGCAAACGATTTAACAAATTACTTAAAGTCAATTGTTAGCACAAAACTGAATGAATCTTTAAAAATGCTTGCATTGTTTGAAACTTTAAGAATGCTTGTACTTTATTAGTAATATAAACAAATTAAACAATCTAACAGATTTATATTATCAATTTTTAGAACAAAATTGGACCAAACCTTTAAAAATGCCTGTGCTGTTTGATCTGTTACTCTGAAAAATAAAAATAGTTCTAGGAGTTATCAAGTTTTATTTTCTGCAGAAACATCATGTGCTCTTTCTCTACAAAGCACTGCAGCCTGCACTGAAACATTCTGTTTCATCTTTACTTAAATTACTAATATATTTGTAAATCTTACATCTTTAAAATTCTGACAAAGACTCAAAAAGTAATATGTTGTAAAGTGTATCTGCTTGATCTCTCTATCTAAATAAAGTATATGGCTATATTTTCTCAGAGATGAGAATATAAAGAGTTTTTTAGGAAAAGTTTTTATGACCTCTCTTTATAACTCATTTGAAAGAGCTACACAACTTTCACAGTGAGGAATGTCTTCTTTCTAGCTACCCTTTATCCTTCTGACTTAGTTTGATTTTAGCTTTTATCCTAAGTAGAAATTCAAAACAACTAGTCATTTCCATCAGCTCAGTTTTATCTACATCAACACAAACTGCTAACGAAGTGAAAACTCAACAACTATTATCTTTGTCTCTTGATGCTTAATTACCAGTTTGTCTTTTTCAACAAGTGAAAAGAAGTTATGTGGCTGAATTCAGTGATGTGATTGCGGTTTATAGTTATTTAACTATTCACAACAACCCTTGGCATTCTTTATTCCATGTTGAACAATTAAAATTCCATTAAGCTTTTTTTTTCCCCTAAGATATGTTATTTCCCAGATCTCTGAATCACTCATGTGAATGGTCTTTAGATTGAAAATAATAAGCATAATATGTCCTTCTTTTCACTTGCAATCATATTAATTCAACCAGGAAATGTTTTCAAGATTACCATGAGTTGTTGCTGTTGCTGCTGCTGCTAAGTCGCTTCAGTCGTGTCCAACTCTGTGTGACCCCATAGACAGCAGCCAACCAGGCTCCCTCATCCCTGGGATTCTCCAGGCAAGAACACTGGAATGGGTTGCCATTTCTTTCTCTAATGCATGAAAGTGAAAAGTGAAAGTGAAGTCGCTCAGTTGGACTCTTCGAGACCCCATGGACTGCAGCCTCCCAGGCTACTCCATCCATGGGATTTTCCAGGCAAGAGTACTGGAGTGGGTTGCCATTGCCTTCTCTGTACCATGAGTTAGGTATTATGAATTTATAGAATAGACCACCGAACCAAAATAAGATATATTTACTATATACTATTGCTCTTCTAAACATGTAATATATAGCAACTCGTTTATTCTTCACAACAACCCTAAGGGGTTGATGTCATTATTTTAATCTTCATTTTGAGATATGTGCTAAAGACATACAGTAGGATTCCCTGTTAGCTCAGATGGTAAGGAATTCACCTGCAATGCAGAAGACCCAGGTTCAATTCCTGGTTTGGGAAGATCACTTGGAGAAGAAAATGGCAACCCAGTATTCTTTCCTGGAGAATTCCATGGACGGAGGAGCTTGGTGGGTTATAGTCTATGGGGACACAGAGTCAGACACAACTGAGCAAATAACACATACAAAGACATGATACATGAACAAATAGTAAGAACTATGAAGAAACAAATTAGGGGTTGGGGTAAAGGCTCTCATATCTCCTACACTGGCTGACCTGGGAAAGTCACAATGCTGAGGTGAATGTTGCAGTAAGACATGGATAAATGAAATCAGCTGTACCATGCTACGCATGGGAAAAGTCACCCAGCAACTACAAATTCTCTCTGATG
Organism: Capricornis sumatraensis; assembly: GCF_032405125.1. Classification (NCBI taxonomy): domain Eukaryota; kingdom Metazoa; phylum Chordata; class Mammalia; order Artiodactyla; family Bovidae; genus Capricornis; species Capricornis sumatraensis. The sequence goes on from NC_091079.1 coordinate 69,351,330, forward strand.
GGAAAGAGTTTCTTACATGTGAGAAGCGAATGAAGCTCTTTGTGCCTATACCTGGAAAAAACATAAAAACATGAATTATGGACTCAGAGAAGTGTAGAAAGTGTCAAATAATAGATGGTGTTTGATTTTCCTGATTCTACTTGCAATGGAAAGTCATAGAGCAATTTTATTAATAGGATTAATAGCATTTCTTTTAATTTTTAAAAAGGTTATCTGGAATATATATAGTAAGGGAAGCAAGTGCAAGCAGATTAAAATTTTGCAGTTACCTGGATATTAATGCTGCTTGATACATAAACTTAACAGTTTAGAGAGAATGTTTGAGCAAAGGCCTAAGTAAGCAAGAGTTGAAGAAGACTGACATTTGGGAACCATTACATTAGAGTCAGAGAGAGTAAGAGGAACCAGGTACACAGAATAAAAAAAGAGATTCAATTAGGTAGAAAGAAATCCAAGAAACTGAGTCACAGATGCTAAGTGAAGAAATTTCAGAGAGGAAGCAGTTTGACTGTTTTGAATGCTGCTGAGGTGTTGATTGAAAAAAGAATAAGGAAAAGAAAGATCTTTGGGCTTTAAAAACCAGCAGTCATGCTGACCTTATTAGGGACAATCTTGCAGAGTATTGAGGATTAAAGAGTGAGTTGAAGAAAAATAAGATAAGAGGAAGTTGAAACAACGATTAGAGATTCTTCTTACTGTATCCTTATATTCTTTATACCAGGGACCACAATTACAGAGGGGGATTTGCCCTGGTTACTTATGTCAATTATCTATGGCACAGAGTAGTTGTGGGTTTACAGCTAATAGACAATTCTTTGCAAGATGCCTATAAATACTAAACCTCAAGAAATATTAAGTGGCCTTACTGTCATCCTCTTTACTTCCCAGATCTAATCGGATGCATGTGCATCTCACTCTTTGCAATCCCATGGACTGTAGCCCACCAGGCTCCTTTGTCCACAGGATTATTCAGGCAAGAATATTGGAGTGGGTTGCCATTTTCTTCTCCAGGGGATTTTCCTGACCCAGGGATCAAACCCTTGTCTCCTGTGTCTCCTGCATTAGCAGGTGGATTCTTTACCACTGAGCCACCTGGGAAGCCCATTAATCGAATAGTTATAGGCAAATACATAATACACATATATAAATGCACTGATATTGCACAGTGCCCTAAGAAGTCCTTGAAATAGTGTTGGATTTATACCTAATTCTTAGAATTACTATAGTTGTAAAACAAGTTTACAAATAAAACATTCAAATATAAAATAGATTATTAAATTAGAATTCTCAAGATATACAGTTGCATTTATAAAATGTAGATTTTAGATATGAAAATATTAGAGTTTTCAATATGCTTTCAGGAAGTGTTTTTCTAAATATTCCTGGCATTTTTATGGAAGGCTTACTTTTTATTGTTGATATAATGAGATTTCTTACTCCTTTTTTCCTAAAAAGTAATACCTTGGGTTGGCCAAAAATTCATTTTGACTTCCATACAATCTTATGAAAAATGCAAATAAACTTTTTGGCCAATACAAAATGTATAATGGATTTTGAGATTTAGAAATTTTACATGCAATACTAATTTTTTGAGAATATCAGTTGCTTTTTTGCCAATTACCTAAGCTTCATAATTTAGAGACCCAGGTTCAATCTCTGTGTCCAGAAGATCCCCTGGAGAAGGAAATGGCAACCCATTCCAATATTCTTGCCTGGAGAATTCCATAGACAGAAGAGCCTGGCAGGCTGTAGTCAATGGGGTCGCAAAGATTTGGACATGACTGCTCGACTAACACACACAAAAAATTCACTTTTATTTGCTGCTCTAGCATAAGAATGTTCTATAATTAATATTACTATACATATTTTGTCTCCTCCTTAAATTCATTAAGCAAATAGTGAACATTGTAAATACTTCTTTGTTTTTTTCATACATTAATATTTTCATTTTCCATTTTTCACGTCACTAGTACAGAATTTTGTTATTATCCTCTAAGATTTCTATGAAACCTACAAATAAAAAGTGATTTGTTAACAAATTCTCTTGACAATATACTTTAATAAGATAGTGAAGGCAGCTCTTATAGTCATAAATTAGAATGTAACAAGCTTAAATGATTTATCCAAAATTTAAAAAAATGTTCTTAAAGAAACTTAAGACTTATAGATACCTAGCATCAAATTTTACTATCTACTGAAATCATAAGATTATTACATAACATTTATTGTTCTTCTAAAATTCTATGTTTAGCAGTAGAAAACTCACACATGAAAAATGACAATTAAATCACGTCTTGTTGGATAATTTTTGTGTAAAGTAATTCAGTTACAGGTTAAATATGGAGACATTTATAGATTCTATGAAGTTAAAGATGTAATGAAACTGGTTCTCACCAGTTTTGTTCTAGGGACTATTTTATACTCAAAATGTTTTAAAGACCTCAAAGAGTTTTGTGTCTGTAGTTTATATCAATCAATACTTACTATGAAAATTGAAAAAGTGAAGGTGTTAGTTTTCAGTCATGTCCAACTCTGTGTGACCCCATGGACTGTAGCCCTCCAGGCTTCTCTTTCCTGGGATTCTCCAGGCAAGAATACTGGAGTGGGTTTCCATTTCCTTCTCCGGGGAATCTTCCCAACCTTGGGATCAAACTTTGTCTTTTATGTCTCCTGCATTGGCAAGTGGATTCTTACTACTAGCACCACCTGGGAAATCTCAATGTTCACAATATTAAATACTGAAAAAAATATTTAAATTTATAATTTATTAAATATAATAACAAATCTAGTATATGTTAAAATAACCAATTTTTATGAAAAAGAGCTACATCTTCTGAAAGAAAAGAAACCAGTGAGTAAGAAAACATTGTTTAAAATTTTTGCCATTTTAAAAATATCTGACTTAATAGAAGGTAGCTGGTTTCTAGTATGTGTGCCAGAATTTCAATGTATGCTGGTATGTTTTCTAGTTAAAAATGCATCCATATAATCTGCCTTCATACAGACATGTAGTAGGAAAAAGAAGTTGTGTTTTAACATATTTTAGAAGTAATTATAAAAGTTCCATTTGATATTGTACCAATGCTTAACAAGTGGGGATTTCTTAAAGGTTTGCTGCAGTTGTGAAATCCTAGTTCTAAATATCATGGACAATTTTCTACTATTTTATATTTTTCTTATATTTTGACTGGATCATTTTAAATCATAAACACTTTGCAACATTTTGCTTTGCCAATTCATTTTTTCAACTGTATGCAATGCAATTTCATTAGTTGGTTATTTGGAAAATAGAGGTTCATTAAGCTGTGCAGATCTTCCACAATTTGACACAATTCATTATAGAGTATCAAAAATCACAATTGTTATTAATTACCATTGTCTCATAAGATAGAATCTAAATGTTGGAAAACTGTCTATCCATTGGTGACACAAGGACACAAGTTTCCGCCAAATCTAATTATCTCTTGAAAGCTTGACTCTCACTGTTGGCAATAAATATAATTTGCTTTTCACAACAGGCAAACTCATTTTTTTCATTTTTTCAGAAAATATGAAATATCTAAATCTGAATAATCAAAGTTTGTCTGCCTGTTTTTTTCCTCAAGTAAGAATGGTATATCTTAAAAATTAAATGGCTGTCAGCTCACAAGTCTGATGACAACACCAGCACTTTTCTCCCAAACAATTATCATCCTGTATCAGAACTGCTTTATGTCTACATGCTCTTTTATCACACAGAATATCAAAAAAGTATATCCTCAAAAGTTGAGAGCAAATACAATTAGTTGTGCTTTTTTTTTTTTTTTCCAGCAAGGATAGTCTTATAATGAACTGTTTTTCTTTTATAAGTTCCTGACAGTGAAGAACAAATTAGAATTAGCTTGGGGTGACCACCTTGATTTATACTGAGCCACCAGTAGTTTTATACACCATTTTTTTTGCTCTACCAGTGGTAGATTTTAACTTAATAGAAAAGGCCAGTGACCTCTTAGTATTATTAAAATAATAACTTTGAGCTTGTAGACATCTTGACAAGGTTTTTAGGACCACCAGCCATTGGCAGATCAGACTTTAAGAAACCCTTTAGTAAATAAAAGTGTTAACAATAATTTACTTAGGTTATGTACTAACAGTCATAAAGTTATTGCACTTCGTGTGTGTGTGTGTGTGTGCTCAGTCACTTCAGTCGTGTCGGACTCTATGTGACCCAGTGGACTGAAGCACAACAAGCTCCTCTGTCCATGGGATTCTCCAAGGCAAGAATATTGGAGTGGGTTGCCATGCCCTCCTCCACAGGATCTTTCTGACCCGGAAATCAAACCCACAGAATTTCTTGCAGCCTCTGCATCGCAGTCAGATTCTTCACCACTGAGCCAGCCCAGAAGTCCACTGCACTTCGTAACATAGGACAATTTTTAAGAGTCTAGGAGAAGAAAATGTTCAGGTGTACGAAGTCCTTGTAACTATTTCTCACTTTCACATAATGAACTTAACAACAATCTAAGGCTCTTTGAACCCACTCTCATGACCTCTAATTCCCAAGACAATGTTTTTACCTAATATTTTTTTTACTTTTATTAATTGCATGATAAGTATATTTTATGCTACAAAACAAAGCAACAGGGGCTCTCTGTTAATTATTAATGTTCTATTATTTCAAATATTAAACTATAGAATTTACAACAAATATGTCAATCCATCTCACAACAGGGAGCATAGAAAAGAGAAAGAGGATTATAAAAGCTTAGAAAGATGTTTTATTCTGGAAGCAAACAGAGGAAACGGATCAGTTGATTTACAATTTCATCTCTTTCATCACAAATTTGCCTTAGGCTGTCTTTGTTTACCTTTAATTCTAAAATTGGACAGGTGTAACTGTACACATAGGTTAGTTTGTTTTGCACATATGTAGCTTATAGGAAACATTGATGCTCAGCAAGGCATAAAGTGTATCTGAAAGGAAATGTGATTATGCCTTTCCAAAGTAGCAAGCAAAAAAAAATTGAAATAGCTTTATTTCCTTTTTAAATATAAAACAATTAAATGTTAGTTATAATTACATCTTTATAATATCACTATCAATATCTAGAAATACCGACCTAGGAAGCAACAATGGCTTATAAAATAACACAAAGGAAAACTCTCTACTAAATACTTATATTTGGATCATGTGACATCTAAAGTGATAAAACTCAGCTAATATCTTTCACCATCAGCCAAGTAGTCCTAGCACTTTCTTGGTCCCAGTGCAGACCTTCATTCCAGACCCATAAGGCCCACCATGTAATATTTTGTCTCAAAGCTCCTCATTTTAATTCATATTCATTCAAATAGAAGAAATTCCTGAGGGGAAGAGAATACTCCATATGCTATATATAAAGATTTAATTAATAAATAATCACAATGCATATATAATAAAATAAACACATATAGTGATATTTAATATTTTCAAACTGACAATTACTTCATAGTAAGTTCATTCTTTCTGTACATAAATCTTGAATCCACTGTATCTACTATTTTTAATAGTGATGTTCCTCTTGTGACCTCCATGAATGTCTCATCATTTTCCTGTAAAATTAGCTATGGTGGTATAAATAGCTAAGTTTGTAAAAGAGGCAAAGAATTTGGAATAATTTTTACCTTAGGCATATCCCTATCAGATTAGGTTTGCTTAGAGAAGTTAATAAGGAGGGCTTTCCTGGTGGCTCAGAGGTTAAAGCATTTGCCTGCAATGTGGGAGACCTGGGTTCAATCCCTGGGTTGGGAAGCTTTCATGGAGAAGGAAATGGCAACCTACTCCAGTACTCTCGCCTGGAGAATCCCATGGATGAAGGAGCCTGGTGGGCTACAGTCCGTGGAGTCGCAAAGAATCAGACATGACTGAGCAACTTCACTTTCACTTTCCTTTCTTCAGTGAAGTTGACATGATTTGACTGATAAACTGGAAACAAAACTCAATACATCTTATGTCAGTTATCCTAAGTTGCCTGGAGACATGGGGTTTTTTGTTTGTTTGTTTTTAATAATCACTAATAAACTCACAATGGTAGTAAAGGAGAGCAGTGTGAATTTATCCAGTTATCTTCTGGGTAAACATAATTTCTGACTCTAACATTAACTAAAAACAAAATTGAGGAGGCTCAAGTTATTCATAGTGGCAGTCAAATTTACTGCTATTTTGTTAATGATTTAATTAGAGAAAATGGAGAATTGTTTTCTAGCAGAGAAAAGGAAAAATGAGCAAAATAAAAAATTTAATTAAATTAATGTTTTAACATTGAAAATTTTTAATAATGAAAACTCATGTTTATCATTTACCAAAAATATTTAGTTATCTTTAAGGCATGCTGCTGCTGCAGCTGTCGCTTCAGTCATGTCCGACTCTTTGTGACCCCATGGACTGCAGCCTACCAGGCTCCTCTGTCCATGAGATTTTCCAGGCAAGAGTACTGGAGTTGGAAAAAAGGAAAATAAGTGATTAAGTTATGCTCACACAACTGTCCTCTTTTTTAAAAAATAATTATCCTTGAATATTGACATATTTATCCAGATCCAGACAAAGGTATTCCAAATATTAGCAAAGTAATACAAGAGTCATGCATGGCCTGTATTCTAGAGCCAGTATTCTGTTTAGGCTTCAGAATCGTCTGATAGAATCTACAGCATAAACATTGCAAAGGAAGGTTCCTGAAGTATCTGACAGCAATCATACCCCCATAACCTGGTATATTACTAAAATTGAAAGATCAGAGGGGATACACTCTAAGTTGTCATTTTTTAACTATTTGCATACAATTAAGTGATTTTTATCATTTTCTTATAGTAAAGGAACATACAACTTTTAACTGTTACTGTTCAGTTTTTTGTACCAAACATACCTGTCATCGCCACACCATCATACTTCGACTATGAAGATTTCTATAGCAATCATTATTTTTTGGAGTTTGTCTTTAGTCCTTCCTGAGCTAAAGCCAATGGAAATAAGAGAAATTATTGAAATAACTGCCCAGTTTAGTTGCTCCAACAGAGCACATCTAGACTTTAAGGAATAAATGTATGTTTGTTTTCATTGCTTAGTCGGTAAAGAATCCGCCTGCAATGGAGGAGACCCCAGGTCAATTCCTGGGTCAGGGAGATCCGCTGGAGAAGGGATAGGCTACGCACTCCAGTATTGTTGGGCTTCCCTAGTGGCTCAGCTGGTAAAGAATCTGCCTGCAATGTGGGAGACCTGGGTTTGATCCCTGGGTTGGTAAGATCCCCTGGAGACAGAAAAGACTACCAACCGCAGTATTCTGGCCTGGAGAATTCCATGGACTGTATAGTCCATGGGGTCACAAAGTGTCAGACAGGACTGATTGACTTTCACTTTCACTTTAAAACTGTGTTTTTGTGTACCCCAATGTTCATCGCAGCACTGTTTATAATAGCCAGGACATGGAAGCAACCTAGATGTCCATCAGCAGACGAATGGATACGAAAACTATGGTACATATACACAATGGAGTGTTATTCAGCCATTAGAAAGAATACATTTGAGTCAGTTCTAATGAGGTGGATGAAACTGGAGCCTATTATACAGAGTAAAGTAAGCCAGAAAGAAAAACACCAATACAGTATACTAATGTATACATATGGAATTTAGAAAGATGGTAATGATAATACTGCAAAAGTGGCACAGATGTATAGAAGTCTTTTGGATTTTGTGGGAGAGGGTGAGGGTGGGATGGTTTGCAAGAATGGCATTGAAACATGTATATTATCATATGTGAAACGGATCGCCAGTCCAGGTTCGATGCGTGATACAGGGTGCTCGGGACTGGTGCACTGGGATGACCCAGAGGGATGGGATGGGAGGGAAGTGGGAGGGGGGTTCAGAATGGGGAACACATGTACACCCGTGGTGGATTCATGTCAATGTATTGCAAAACCAATACAATATTGTAAAGTATTTAGCCTCCAAAAAATAACTAAATAAATAAATTTAAAAAATTAAACTGTCTGTTCAACTAACTTTCAGAAGTCTGAAATGGTATAATACTGAGATATTAACATTGCATTTATCCAAAGGCTTTTAAAAATTGTAAAAAATAAAACAAAACACCTTGCTGCCCATATTTAAAAATAAAGAGATAAGTACACATAATAGGAGAATTCAGGGAAACATCAAATGCTTGCATTTTTATATCTGGCCCCTCTCATTGCTATTTTCTGTTAATTGCATATGCTTGCTGTGCTGTGTGTGTTTGTTCAGTTGCTTCAGTTATGCTGGACTTTTTGCGAGACTATGGACTGTATGTAGCCCATCAAGCTCATTTGTCCATGGGATTTTCCAGAATACTGAGGTGGGTTGCCATACCCTCCTCTAGGGGATCTTCCCCTAGAGATTGAACTTTCCCAGGGATTGAACTCTTGTCTCCTGCATTGTAAGCTGATTCTTTACCCACTGAGCTACCTGAGACTCCCCATATGGTTGCTAATCTATATCATTCCTTTACTGAGAATTTTGATTTTCCAGGTAGATAACTGATGCTGATATGATGTTGGGCAGTATCATTATTGTGTACATTTTGGTGTTATCCAAAGATTCTTGAAGCCAGGATTAAGGGGACATACTATATACAGACTGCTTTATACAATATACTACATTTTCTTAATAGACAAATTCAAGAAGTAACTGTAGTCATGATGCTTGATTTGTGCTTGATTTGTTATGGTTAATATTTAAACATCAAAAAACAAACAAACAAAAAAAAGAGTCTAAACCTACTAAGTGGATTCTGCTCTAAACCTGCAGAACGGAAACTACAGTAATACTAGAAGTTATTTTAGGAATAAATGTAGAATGGCCTGGCTTCTGTGATTCCTGGTTACCCTGGAAATGGACCAGCCATTCAGTAAGAACAGAGCATGCTCTGGGGCTGTTCTTGCACCTCAAGAGAAGCAGGAACCAAGCCTGAATCTCCAGAACCATTTTGAAGGCTGATGAGGAACTTATATTCTCTGGAAATATAAAAGGTAATTTGTCAACAAATCTAACAAAATGAAATCTGCAAACCAAGTAGGTGGTGTTATTATCAGCAGGATGGATACTATGGGGCCTGGAGTCAAGACAGATTCTGACTGACAATGCTGTCAGAATCCCTGTTATACAGAGCCTCTTATCATGTCTGCTGGCATCTCTCTAACAATCCTTTCCGCATGTCTGTTGTACACTGATGCACTCATTGCTTCTAATCATCTATATATTCTCTCTTTTAATAACATCAGCTGATTTTTACTACTCATGGCCTCAGATCAGCTTCAAAGCTCCTATGAATGCATATTTTAGCATCAATATCCACTGCTAATTAACTCACCCAATTTGATGTTTCTTCATTCATATTTTTGAAAAAGAAAATTTATTTTTTTCCAGATTCTGTTTCCTCAACAAGTAATTACATAAATCCCAGTGTACTGCATATGTTTCTAGTATATTGTCAGAAGTGGCTTCTCTAGTATTTTATACTGATTGCAAGTTTAATATATGGGAAACAAAATCATACATGTTAGCAAGAAAATTCCAGTGAAAAGAGGCTACAATGAGAGTAGGTATTATGCATGGCATATCTTACTTATTTGGACAACCGATGGGAAAGAATAGGAAAGAATGGGAAATATTCCTGTGATGATAAATTGAATCCAAAGAGCTAATAACTTTGTCATGCTAAATTACTACAGCTTTAATTGATAGTCAAATTTGTTTGTCCAAAATTATTGCAATAAGAATTGTGCTTTAGAAAAGTTAACCTGATAATAGAGATGTGATAGAAAGATACTGAAGACAGAGAGATACAGGTAGTATGACATCCAAGAGAGGAAATAAAGTGTTAAATTAGGTAGCTACTGGACTAGAAAGTTGTATACTAAGAAGGCACATCGATCTCATAAAAGTGGCAATAGCATGGCGTGAGAGTAATTTGCAAAATTTGGTTTACGTGTCTCCTGTTCATTCTTTATCTGAGTCTGCTTCACCTCTAGGACGTTTTGGTATTTTCTGTTGATCCATAAACCATACTAAAATAACCACTTCCCTATTTTAACAACTCCATTGACATTCAGACAAAATTCTAATAACCAACTATTGAATTCATCCAGATTTACTGATAAAGGCATGTTCCCCTGTTAACTATATGATTTACATTGACACATAAGAAAATTTCCTTTTAGAGAATTGCAAGCGTAAGAGCAAAATCCAGTCATAGTCCTACTTTTCTTGTTAAAACTCTTAACCCCTTTTGATATGATTGCAAAATGGATGACCCTACTCTCATCTTTAAATTAGCAGTATTTTTAACATGACAGCAATACCTAAGCCGCAATTAGTGATTACTTGGGAATGCAATTCATTCCTTAAAATGAGTGATTATAATTTAGGTTAATTTTAATATTTTTAAGCTTATCTTGCAAATTAACAACTTCACCCTATCTTCCAAAGTAGTTTAAAAATTTTATGTTACATAAGAAAGATGCTGTAAAAAAAAATCCAATATCATGTTCTAAATTGTGGTGAACATTTTGTTGAACCTTGTAGATGACATTCTCTCATCTCTGTGATCTTAGTTCATGATATAAAAAGAGCAGAGTGCTTTATCAGCTAATCTTCACATTTTACTTTCACACCCATGGGAGGCATTCTCATTTTAGTAGACAGCTGTAAATTTTTATAACCACCGTGTGATATCTAATACTTGCAGTTTGCTGGCCACTTTGTCAGCTGTGTTGACATTTGATAGCCAGAATATAACTAAAAGGACTTTTCAGGAGATTGGTACTTTTTTCTTATTGACTTGAAGCAACACTGTGGTAGGACACTCAAATTCTGCAAAGCACGCAGACCCAAGTCTTGTCAAGACTAGTTCCATTGCAATCAATTACACTTGTCAACAAGGACGCTAGAGTATGACCCTTGCATGGTAAACAATTCACATTATTTTCACAGAAACATTATGTTAAACAGGGTCCATGAAAACTAGAGCTCTCAAAAAGTTTCTCATTTTCTTTCATAAATTATGTAATACCAAGTCAGACTTTTCCCTGTGCATTCTGGAATAATTTGCCCTCTTTGACACCAAAGTAGAAAGAGAATATCTATCAGTCAGCTTTCAAGTTTTATCTCAACAAGTATTCTTGCTATTTATATTTAGCTTTGTTTGTAGATGAAGTATGAGAAGAGACACAAATCTAATTCCTGTCCTTAAAAGTGTTAGCATCACTTGAAATTTTCTCCCAGTCTCTCGAATACTTGTCATTCTCTTAAAGATTTTCATAGTGCAAAATTTGTAATTTTTATGAGGTTCAATTTATGAATTTGTACTTGCATGAATCATTTTTAGTACCAGGTCTAAAAGTTTGTTTTTTTTTTTTGTCTAGTCTATGTTCTAAATATTTTTTCCTACTTTTTTACTTTTCTAAACATTAGATTTACATTTATGCTTAACTTCAAGAACTATTTTGAATTAATTTTGGTATAAAGTGTGGTATAGGTTCATTTATTTTTTTCATATAGATGTCCAATTGTTCTAGCACAATATGTTGAAAAGCTTATCCCTTGTCCATTAAATTGCTTTATACCTTAGTCAATTTTGCATATTTTTATGGCACTGCGTTCTCTATTCTGTTCCATTGATCTATGTATCTATCACCCTGTAACTACCACACTATCTTGATTTGTACCTACAATATTTAAATAACTCCTCAGATTAAGAATATATATTTCATATAATATAAACAACTATCCAATTTAAAATGAGGGAAAATATACAAACAGGTATTCCACTGAAGAGAACATGGAGATTACAAATAAGCACTTCAAAAATGTTCACCACCATTAGTCATTATGAAAGTGTTAATTAAAACTTCAATCCAACACAAAATTAAAACTATATAAATCAGAAAACTGATAATAACTTCAATAATGGGAAAGACGCAGAGAAACTTGAATACTATTACACTGCTATTGAGAATGTAAAATACTACACAATTTAAAAAAATTGATGGTTTCTTAAAAAAAAATAAAAACATAACAGTAAACTTACTACATGAGCTAGTAAGTGTGTCTCAGTCATTTATCCCAGATGAATAAAAACTCATGTTTGCACATACTTGTAAAATGATGCTCACAGAACCTTTATTTCTAACAGCCCCAAACTGGAAACTATCCAGTATTCTTCTGTGGGTGAATGGTTAAACAAACCATGGCACACTTGCACTATGGAAAACTACTCAATGATTTAAAAAACAAACAAGCAAACAAACAAACAAAAAAAAAACTATGCCACACACAATTTGGATGAACATCAAGGGAATCACACAACATGAAAAAAAAAAGCCAGTCTCAGAAGGATGCATTATGTATAATTCCACCTGAAATAACAAGTCTATAGACATTATGAACAGGTTATTGTCTGCCAAGGTTTTAGGAAGTTAGGTTGGATGGGTGTGGTGACTATGCATGTGTGTAGCTATAAAGGAGAAGCACAAGGGAGACTTGTGGTAATGGTAGTTCTGTGTCCTGTGGTTTAGGTACTTAAATATGTATGTGTGATTTTGTTGCATAGAAACACACAAACTTGCATAGACACAATTTACTAGGCTTCCCTAGTAGCTCAGATGGTAAAGCATCTGCCTGCAATGCAGGAAACCTCGGTTCGATCCCTGGGTCAGGAAGATCCCCTGGAAAAGGAAATGGCAACCCACTCCAGTATTCTTGCCTAAGAATTCTGTGGACAGATGAACCTGGTGTTCTATAGTCCATGGTGTCACAAAGAGTTAGACATGACTGAGCGACTAACACACACATACATTACTAACTGGTTAAATCTGGTTATTACACCAGTATCAATTCTCTGGTTATGGATGCCATATTATAGTTAGGTAAGATATTAAAATTGGGAAAGTCTAGGTAAATGGTACACAGGACATTACTATACTTTCTTCACAATGTCCTGAGAATCTGTAATTATTTCCAATAAAAAATCTGTAATTATTCCCAATAAAAATTCAAACTATATCAGAATGATAAACTCTTTGTATTAGTTCAAGAACAGTCAGACTAATCCATGGTTATATAAGTCATAAAAGTGGATTTCCTGTGAGAGGGGAAGTGAGAACGAGACAGACTAGGAAAGTATACAAGTGAACCCTATGGGTTGCTGGAAGTGATTTTTATCTTGATATGAGTGGTTATTTCATTGAAGTAGATTAGGAAAAATTCATTTAGCTGTACACTTAAGATGAGTATAATTCATTCTATTTATGTATGTAGTTATTCAAACAAACATAAAGTTTTTAAAGAGATGTGACTAAACCTAGATACATAAGAGAACAAAAAATAGTGGTAGAAGTAATATATGCTAAATTAGCTCAATGAAAGGAAAAAGTAGGAAAGAAGCTCTTTGGCAAGGAGATCATGGAAAAGGCAATATTTTTCTTGGGCTTGAAAAATGGCATATGATTTTACAGTAAAAGAAAATTTATGGAATGACTTAAAAATTTGTGACAGGGACCTTGAACTGTGTTAAAAGTGAAGACCATGACCTCAAAAGTCAGTTATAAGTGATAGTGACGATGACGATGTTGATAATGATGATGGCAACAATGATGAAGACAATGACAATGAGGGCAACAATGATGATAATGATAGCTGTTAGCTAATATTTTTGAGTATTCAGTTTAACATTCAGTTAGTACTTCATGGGATTATCTCATTCAATCCACAAAACATATATGACATTTTGCAGAATAGCCCACTCCTTACTGAACGGGGCTTAATTTTACCATAATAGAAAAATCTCTAGCTGAATTTTGTATGAGGATGATTTTAGCTATTTTACCTGAAGTGACATGATAGTTTTGGTAGGAAGAACAGAATTAACAAAGAGGAGTTAGCAATGAAAATGATTACAAAGAGTGATATGTCTGAACATTTTAAAGACACATGGCCGTTTATAAGGTTCATTGCCCCTCTTTTAGAACACTACACAAAGGATTAGGGACCATGTTTAGCATTAGTCACCAAATAGGAGAGGTAAGATTCAGTAGACTAGTGATTGTTTTACTGGAATTTGAAATATTTGAGGCTGAGGAAGATTTGTATCTAAAAGAAAATCTATACCAATCACTTTAGGATTATTAAATACAAAAAGACACATGACACAATGGACTAGTAGCATTTAAATCCTAATTATATAAATTCTTTTCAAGTTTTATAATTTATGGAGGATAAAGATAATATTTTACTGGCCCTCATATACATTTATTTAAAGAGGTAATATCAAGAGCAGTAGCAAAAGGTAGCTACACTGAAACATTAAAGGGACTAACTACCCAAGTCACATTGCAAAGGGAGAAAAAAATGTAGCCAATTCTTCAAACAAACTGACCCACATGGGAATGTTATGTAGCCTCTTTATTCTCCTTAAACAGTGTTTACTATGGGATTTAAACAACAATATAGAACTCTTTGTACAGAACAACAAAGAAATTAAATGACATGTTATCAACAAAATAATATTGATTTGAATTTAACCAATTTATAAAAGTATTTCTGTTTTGTAGCCTCTTATTAACTGCAATATATGCCTGGATGACCCAGGAACATTTTCTCTGAAGACCCAGGAACATTTTCAGCGAACACCCAGGAACAATTTAACTGAATTCCCAAGAGCATTTTTACTGAACTGCAATATATGCCTGGAAGACCCAGGAACATTTTCCCTGAAAAATGCACCTTTTCTAAATTCAAAAGAATTTTGGTGTTTATAAAGTCCCTTTTAATGTATTTGAATAAATTAACTACTTGATTAGACTTCAAAAAGAGTTACCTCAGTTTGCCTTCATCTTTTCATCCTGACTCATCTTAAGTGTCTCGTAATTTGGTCTTCACTATTATAAAAAGGGTGGTTAATCATCTGAATATTTCTGACCAGGCCATTGTAAGTATAAAATGTTTTCCTTCCAAATGCTTTTTTAAAAAAATATTTTGCTCTTATTCCTTTACTGGGTCTCTTTGCTACCAGGTAATCTCTGTCTTTCATTTCTCCTTTTACTCCAAAGAGAATCTTTGGTTTTAGGGCTTTTGTGGAAAAGAGAAGAGATGGAAAGGATGGGATAAAGTAAATTTCCTGTGACTATCACCTATCTTCATTTCAATCAATATTATATCAAATGTTTTTATTAACATAAGTAGTAAGTTTAAAAAACTTAGAAACAAAGACAGAAAAAATTTATGTATAAGTTGAGAACTGGCCCTCTAAGGACCTAGGAGAAATAGTATTATAGAAAAGTATAATAAAGGAACAATGAGGTTATCTGTCATGTTTATTATTTTAGTAAGAAAAGTAAGTCTCAAGTAAATGACCAAAATAATATTTGGCCATTTTAGATGATGAACTTTTAAGCAAATTATTTCCTATATCTTTATGCATTTTAAACCTTCATCTCCTAAACAGGTTAAAATTACAAAAGAAAATCTATTTCTGCACGTTCTTAAATTTACAAAAATCTGAGAAAAAAGCCTGAAAAAAATCTATTAACATTTTGTACTTAATGATTTTAAATATTAACATTTTATTCATCTTATTTTAAAAATGTGAATCGCTCTTTTCTGTGATTATTGCCTCTTCTTGGAGACCACTACTAAGGTACTACCCCAACACACATCATGACAGCATTTCCAGGCTTTGTTTCATCTCTTTTTTCTGCTTTTTGTTTTTCTCCAAGATATATATTTCCCCTTTTGCAACATAAGTATAAATACTGGAACTTGGTAAATTTCTTAAATTTTTCTTTTTCAGTACTACCCCATCACTGTGAGAAGTGTGCTTTTTTTGTTTCCTATTTTTTATTTTAAGAATTTATTTATTTTAATTGGAGGTTAATTACTTACAATATTGTATTCATTTTGCCATACATCAGCACGAATCCACCACGGGTGTACACGTGGTCCCCATCCTGAACCACCTTCCCTCCTCCCTCCCCATACCATCCCTCTGGGTCGTCCCAGTGCACCAGCCCCCAAGCATCCAGTATCATGCACTGGACCTGGACTGGCGATTCGTTTATACATGTTTCAATGCCATTCTCCCAAATCATCCCACCCTCTCCCTCTCCCACAGAGTCCAAAAGCCTGTTCTATACATCTGTGTCTCTTTTGCTGTCTTGCATACAGTGTTATCATTATCATTTTTCTAATTTCATATATATGCGTTAGTATACTGTATTGGTATTTTTCTTTCTGGCATACTTCACTCTGTATAATAGGCTCCAGTTTCACCCACCTCATTAGAACTGATTCAGATGTATTCTTTTTAATGGCTGAGTAATACTCCATTGTGTATATGCACCATAACTTTCTTATCCATTCATCTGCTGATGGGCATCTAGGTTGCTTCCATGCCCTGGCTATTATAAACAGTGCTGCAATGAACATTGGGGTACATGTGTCTCTTTCAATTCTGGTTTCCTTGGTGTGTATGCCCAGCAGTGGGATTGCTGGGTTACAAGGCATTCTATTTCCAGTTTTTTTAAGGAATCTCCACACTGTTCTCCATAGTGGCTGTACTAGTTTGCATTCCCACCCACAGTGTAAGAGGGTTCCCTTTTCTCCACACCCTCTCCAGCATTTATTGCTTGTGGACTTTTGAATTACAGCCATTCTGACTGACGTGAAATAGTACCTCATTGTGGTTTTGATTTGCATTTCTCTGATAATGACTGATGTTGAGTATCTTTTCATGTGTTTGTTAGCTATCTGTATGTCTTCTTAGAGAAATGTCTATTTAGTTCTTTGGCCCATTTTTTACTCTCTAGTTAAGGTTGTATCCATTTCTAAAAGGCTGCACCTTTTTAGACTAATTTTTAAAGATACAGTAAATTTGTTTATATTTTTGGTATCTTTAAAGCTGAACTAAAATTCATTTTCTGGACAACCAGCTATCACCAGGCTCGTTAGGTGTGTCACCTCTATTCATGAATCTTCTCACTATTTTGCCACATAGATGAGTTGGTTCTAATAAACTGTTCATGAGTAGCTCGTCTGGTTTCGGGGTACTTAGCTGAAATTCGTTTTGCTAAGTTTTTTACTCGTTAACTCATTATGCAAAAGGTACAAGGGTTAATCTTTGCTTTTTTGTACTTTGATTTTTTTCTTTCATCGTTCCCTTGCGGTAATGATGTTTCTCAAGGGGTGCTTTGTTTCGGTGTTTTTGTTGTTATCAATTCTGGGTTGTGGTAGAAATTGTGTTTTGAGATTTTTAATTGGAAAATAATAAAGAGAGTTAGAAGTATTGACAGAATTATTATAAGTCACGTTGATGTATCTAGTTGTGGCATGTCATCAAGGAGAGTATTATGCTCTCAGTCTTTAACTTAAAAGGTTAATGCTGGTATAGCTTCTTGATGATTTTATAGTATTGATGCAGATCATTTTTCAAAATATTTCAGTGGGACTAGCTCGAGAACGATTGGTATAAAACTGTGATTTGATCCGCAGATCTCTGAGCATTGACCATAGAATAGGCCTGGACGAGTTGACATAAGAGTTGTTTGATTTAAACTACCCGGGATTGCGTCTGTTTTTAGTCTAGAGTGATTAAACGGATGCCCTCCGCCATATCACACATTTGAAGAACCCACATATGTTAACCTAAAATAAGAAAGGAAGGAATCGAACCCCCTGTTATTGGTTTCAAGCCAACAAACCCTAAAAAGGAATAAAAGTAAGCTCAATTATACTACATAAAGACGTTAGGTCAAGGTGTAACCTATGGAATGGGAAGAAATGGGCTACATTTTCTATCTCAAGAAAATCCATATACGAAAGCCATTATGAAACTAATGACCAAAGGAGGATTTAGCAGTAAGCTAAGAACAGAGTGCTTAGTTGAACCAGGCCATGAAGCAGGCACACACAGCCCGTCACCCTCCTCAAGTTAATACGATGCACTTAAACCTATTCACACGCATCAACCACATGAGAGGAGACAAGTCCTAACAAGGTAAGCATACTGGAAAGTGTGCTTGGACAAACCAAGGTATAGCTTAACTAAAGCATCTAGTTTACACCTAGAAGATTTCACATATTATGAATGTCTTGAACCATACCTAGCCTGACCCGCAGGAGGGGGAGACCCTATTTTATATCAACATCTATTCTGATTCTTTGGACACCCTGAAGTTATATTCTTATTTTACCTGGATTTGGAATAATCTCCCACATTGTGATTCTTTGGACACCCTGAAGTATATATTCTTATTTTACCTGGATTTGGAATAATCTCCCACATTGTGACTTACTATTCAGGAAAAAAAGAACCATTCGGGTACATAGGAATAGTGTGAGCCATGATATCAATTGGGTTCTTGGGATTTATTGTATGAGCCCATCACATATTCACAGTCGGAATAGATGTTGATACACGGGCCTACTTCACATCGGCTACTATGATTATTGCTATCCCGACCGGAGTAAAAGTCTTTAGCTGATTAACGACACTCCACGGAGGCAATATCAAATGATCCCCCGCTTTGATACGAGTTGGAGTATTCATTGTTGGAGGGAGATGAGGCGGTTATTAATTAATCGGTTTGACGTAGGAAATAATAAGCAAGGTACAAGGGTTAATCTTTGCTTTTTTGTACTTTGATTTTTTTCTTTCATCGTTCCCTTGCGGTACTTTCTCTATAGCACAGTGTTTAAAATTTCTATCTCCTATACTTTTAATTAGGGTAAATGTTTTGTTTTAGTTTATTTTGGTTATTTAATTTAAGGATGGGGTTTTGGGCTAGGTATGGTTCAAGACATTCATAATATGTGAAATCGTCTCCTCCTCCTGCTGGCTCAAAGAAGGTTGTGTTTAGGTTTCGGTCTGTTAGTAATATTGTAATACCAGCTGCTAATACAGGGAGTGAAAGGAGGAGTAATACGGCAGTAATCAATACGGATCACACGAATAGGGGAGTTTGATATTGTGATATTGCAGGGGGTTTGTTTCTTTCGCCAACTGAAATTCCACTTCACCTCTAGTCACCATTTCAGTTTCGAAGCTGCTCCCTGATACTGACACTTTGTAGACGTAGTATGGCTTTTCCTCTATATTTCCATCTATTGATGAGGCTCATGTTTTTTAGTATTAATCAGTACAACTGGCTTCCAATCAGTTAGTTTCGGTTTAGCCTGAAAAAGAACAATAAACCTTATAATTACTCTCTTAACTAATTTTACACTAGCTACATTACTCGTAACTATTGCATTCTGACTTCCTCAACTGAACGTATACTCAGAAAAAACAAGCCCATATGAATGCGGATTTGACCCCATGGGATCCGCTCGCCTTCCCTTCTCCATGAAATTTTTCCTACTCTCTAGTTAAGGTTGGTCGTTTATTTTTCTGGAATTGAGCTGCAGGAGTTGCTTGTATATTTTTGAGATTAGTTGTTTGTCAGTTGCTTCATTTGATATTATTTTCTCCCATTCTGAATGCTGTCTTTTCACCATGCTTATAGTTTCCTTTGTTTTGCAGAAGCTTTTAAGCTTAATTAGACCCCATTTGTTTATTTTTGCTTTTATTTCCAATATTCTGGGAGGTGGGTCATAGTGTATCCTGCTGTGATGTATGTCAGAGAGTGTTTTGCCTATGTTCTCCTCTAGGAGTTTTATAGTTTCTGGTCTTACATTTAGATCTTTAATCCATTTTGAGTTTATTTTTGTGTATTGTGTTAGAAAGTGTTCTAGTTTCATTCTTTTACAAGTGGTTGACCAATTTTCCCAGCACCACTTGTTAAAGAGATTGTCTTTAATCCATTGTATATTCTTGCCTCATTTGTCAAAGATAAGATGTCCATATGTGTGTGGATTTATCTCTGGGCTTTCTATTTTGTCCCAGTGATCTAAATTTCGGTCTTTGTGCCAGTACCATACTGTCTTGATGACTGTGGCTTTGTAGTAGAGCCTGAAGTCAGGCAGGTTGATTCCCCCTGTTCCATTCTTCTTTCTCAAGATTGCTTTGGCTATTCGAGGTTTTTTGTATTTCCATACAAATTGTGAAATTATTTGTTCTAGCTCTGTGAAAAAATACCGTTGGTAGCTTGATAGGGATTGCAATGAATCTATAGATTGCTTTGAGTAGTATACTCATTTTCCTTATATTGATTCTTCTGATCCATGAACATTGTATATTTCTCCATCTATTAGTGTCCTCTTTGATTTCTTTCACCAGTGTTTTATAGTTTTCTATATATAGGTCTTTAGTTACTTTAGGCAGATATTTTCCTAAGTATTTTATTCTTTTCATTGCAATGGTGAATGGAATTGTTTCCTTAATTTATCTTTCTACTTTCTCATTATTAGTGTATAGGAATGCAAGGGATTTCTGTGTGTTGATTTTATATCCTGCAACTTTACTATATTCATTGATTAGCTCTAGTAATATTTTGGTGGAGTCTTTAGGGTTTTCTAAGTAGATGATCATGTCATCTGCAAACAGTGAGAGTTTTACTTCTTCTTTTCCAATTTGGATTCCTTTTATTTCTTTTTCTGCTCTGATTGCTGTGGCCAAAACTTCCAGAACTATGTTAAATAGTAGCAGTGAAAGTGGGCACTATTGTCTTGTTCCTGACTTTAGGGGAAATGCTTTCAATTTTTCACCATCGAGGATAATAATAATTTCACAATTTGTATGGAAATACAAAAAACCTCGAATAGCTGTGGGTTTGTCATATATAGCTTTTATTATGTTGAGGTATGTTCCTTCTATTCCTGCTTTCTGGGGAGTTTTTATCATAAATGGATGTTGAATTTTGTCAAAGGCCTTCTCTACATCTATTAAGATAATCATATGGCTTTTATTTTTCAATTTGTTAATGTGGTGTATTACATTGATTGATTTGTGGATATTGAAGAATCTTTGCATCCCTGGGATAAAGCCCACTTGGTCATGGTGTATGATCTTTTTAATGTGTTGTTGGATTCTGATTGCTAGAATTTTGTTAAGGATTTTTGCATCTATGTTCACCAGTGATATTGGCCTTTAGTTTTCTTTTTTTGTGGCATCTTTGTCAGGTTTTGGTATTAGGGTGATGGTGGCCTCATAGAATGAGTTTGGAAGTTTACCTTCCTCTGCAATTTTCTGCAAGAGTTTGAGTAGGATAGGTGTTAGCTCTTCTGGTCCAGACAGCTTCGCAGATGAATTCTACCAAAAATTTAGAGAAGAGCTAACACCTATCCTGCTTTTGTTTTTTTAGAACAGTTTGCTAGAAAACTCTGTGCCTTTGCAGATGATATTATTCCCACCTAGATTTAGAGTCCCTCCATTATTTCTTAAATCTCATTTCAGAGTCAACCTTCTCAAAAAAGTTTACTCTGAATACTCATCAATTACCCTTTTGTCCCATTCTACTTTATCCAAATTCCTATTGCTACAAAGACATGGCTGCTTTAGAGAGATTGATATGATCTAAAAGCATAAAATATACTCACAGTATGGATTTGAGTGTTGGACCATAGAGGAAGCTGAGTGTCAAAGTACTGATGCTTTTGAACTGTGGTGTTGGAGAAGACTCTTGAGAGTCCCTTGGACAGCAAGGAGACCAAATCAGCCAATCCTAAAGGAAATTAGTCCTGAACATTGACTGGATGCTGAAACTGAGCCTCCAATACTTGGCCACCTGATGTGAAGAACTGACTCATTGGAAAAAAAGCCTGATGATGGGAAAGGTTTAAGGCAGGAGGAGGAGGGGACAATAGAGATGAGATGGTTGGATGGAATCACCAACTCGATGGACATGAATTTGAGCAAGTTCCAGGAGTTGGTGATGGACAGGGAAGCCTGGCATGCTGCAGAGTCAGACATGGGATTTCAGAGTCAGACGTGACTGAGCGACTAAACTAAACTGATGCAGTAGCCAAAAACCTGAAACTCGTCCCAAGTCACACACTATGCAACAAATTATAAAACTATATATATATATATATATGTTCAGTTCAGTCACTCAGTTGTGTCCAACTCTCTGTGACCCCATGAACTGCAGCACTCCAGGCTTCCCTGTTCATCACCAACTCCCAGAGTTAATCCAAACTCATGTCCATTGAGTCAGTGATGCCTTCCAACCATCTCATCCTCTATCGTCCCCTTCTCCTCCTGTCTTCAATCTTTCCCAACATCAA
The DNA here is from genome assembly GCF_032405125.1 of Capricornis sumatraensis. Lineage (NCBI taxonomy): Eukaryota > Metazoa > Chordata > Mammalia > Artiodactyla > Bovidae > Capricornis > Capricornis sumatraensis. The sequence goes on from NC_091079.1 coordinate 69,373,534, forward strand.
AGTCTTTTCAAATGAGTCAGCTCTTCGCATCAGGTGGCCAAAATATTGTGTGTTTATGTGTATATATATGTATATATATATATATATAACATACATATATATATATATTTAGCTAGTCTGGTCTATACTACTTAAAAATTGGCCAATTTGAAAGAGTTACTCAAACTTCATGAACAGTGATATCTTCATACACAAAACTGAGGTAAGAAAATACACTTTACAAAATTGTCATAAGGATTAAACAATATAAAGAATGGGATTGGTCCATCATATTTTCTACTTTCTGGGAGTGCTTGGTAAACACAAATCCTCTTTCTTCATTGTAAGTAAACTTTCCTATCACTATGCCCACCAGACAGAGATCTCCTTTTAGAAATACCTGGTCTCTGTCCAAAGATCCAGTACTCAAATGTACAGGAAAAAATCTTGTATGTTTTGCTTCTCAAAATGTTAAGACTTAGGTTAAAGAGTTTTACAAAGTGAATGTTTGTGTTTCTCCCAAATTCATATTTTGAATTTTAATTCCCAAGGTAGTGGTATTTAGTGATGAAGTCTTTAGGGGGTAAATCTGCAGGCCAGGAAGTATGCCCTCATCAGGAATTAAAATAGCTTGTACCTTGAAATTCTGGATGTTATTTAAGTCATCCAGTCTATGATGTTCCATTATAGCAGCCTGAGCTGATTATAACAAAGAGGGAACAGCACCTTAGAGAAAGTGCCCAAACTGTTCTTAGAAGACCTTTAAAAAACTTGTATCAGCCTAGGTAATGATATAAGTATATAAGAATAATTAAATTGACTCTGTAGCAAGGGCTTATCTGATTGGAAGAGAATGTTTGTAGGCAACTAATACTAGAGAATGAGAGAAGAAGAAATAGGATTTTGAAGGTTTGTCCATGAAGCTTTATATAAATGCAATGTCTCATAAGCATGGCATTGCTTTTAAATCTCTGATTCTTCAGTATGGGAAGGGAGAGAAAAACAATAAAAGGATTTTCCAGGCTTCCATGGTGGCTCAGTGGTAAAGAATCCACCAGCTAATGCAGGAGACATAATGTGATCCCTGATCCAGGAAGATCCCACATGCCACAGAGCAATTAAGCCCCTGTGTCACAAACTACTGAGCCCACACTATAGAGCCCGAAAGCCACAGCTACTGAGCCCAACTACCGAAGCCCCCTGGCCTTATAGCAAGAGAAGCCACCGCCATTAGAAACTCACTCACAGAAAGTGGAGAGTAGCTCACGCTCGATGTAACAAAAGAAAAAAGCCTGTGCAGCAACAAAGACCCAGCAGAAACAAAAATAAATATTTTTTTAAGGGATTTTCCTCTGAAATCCCACTGTAATGTGAAGTCTTTTTTCTTAATGTTCAGTGGTCCTCTCACAGCCTGCAATAGGACATATGTTAATACTGTGGACTTTACTATTTTTCTCTATTTATACACTACTGAACTTTGTCTGAGAATTCCTAAATCCAAATGATGATTATTATTTACTTATACAACAGAACTAGAGTCAATTTTCTGACAAGTAAGAAGTAGGTTACAATGCCTACTTTAATAGTAGTGCCATATTGATAAAAATGATAGATTTGAAAGGTTATTGTGAACTGTAAGTTTATATACATACTTAGGCATGGCTATGCTTACTATTATTATTATGATTATTATTAAGGTGTTATCTTGGGTCAAGGCTAAGATGCAGGTTACTAAATAGTGTAGAAGACACTTGTTCAAACTGTTAGTCCTGAAGCTTACTTTTGCTCTATATTTAGTGTCACCTCCTTTTCAAAACATATAAATAAGAAACTAAATATGCTTTTTTCAAATATTTTTATGAAGTCATATTAAGATCCTTTTGTATCTATTTCAGAAAAGTGAACTGTACATTTTTGTAAGAAATAAGATAAGTACAGTTTTTGAAGTTTCTATGAAAGATCTTTGTAGGAAAAAAAAAAAAAAAGACCATACCTATTAAACCCACATCATATGAGATGGAATTGTAATTGAACTTTAGCTATCTATGCCCTACAAGGGCTGGTAGGAAGTCTAGGATACTATCTACTTCTCCAAAACATACCAGGAAAGACCCTTTGGATTTGGGAAAAAAAAAAAAAAATTGTCAGCAATCTGTACCTGCTCAGATATTTAAGGAAAAAAAAAAATCTCATATCAATTTTGAGAATTCTGATTAAATGCAAAATTTTTGTAGTAATTGCTTTGTGCAAAATACAAAGGAGACAATGCAATTACCCTTTCAATGATAAAGACTGTTATGTGTTCTGAAACATCTCATTTCTTATCTCAGAAAAAACTGAATCTATATGCGTTGCTTCTTTCACTAATACATTTATTATCTTACATTAGACTAATGAATGTATGCTTAGAATGTAAAAATAATTCACGGTAATTACATTATAAATCATGCTAATATAGTTTATATAATGATTAGAATAAGTGCCCACTGTAAAATCCAAATATGTAATCATCATATCATTTTTAACAAAAATTTCTCTGAATTTCAAATACTTGTACTTTTACTTTGCAATTAATTAGTGTGCTGAGGAAGCTTTTAGAGGTAAAATTCCATTATGATGAAATGTAGTACTTCCACACTGTTTTGTTGTTATACGCTTATCTTATAATGAATCTTTTATTTGATATCAAATTTCCAGTCAGCAGAATTAGAGTAAAATTTGAATTTATGCCCAGTCTTTCTAATTCATTAGAATAGAAAAAAAAAAGAAAGAAAAAAACCGTTGAACTCAGCAGAGAAAAATGGGGAAAATTAACTGCATCCCTATACAGTGGACTGGAGAGAGCTCTCTTCTTGCCAGTATTTCCCTCTCATTTCTCTTCCATATTTTCCCATTCCCCCATCTCTCCTCTTACCACTTTCTCTTCCCTCTGTCTTTTGGGAAGATCCTAGACATTTAGTTTGTCTGAGTGGTTTGAATTTGTAGGAGGCCTTTGAGTGATGAGTTGGAAATATTTGAGTTTTAAGATCATTCAAGCTGAATTTGGGTAAGGGAGAGTTAAGAAATTGTTAATGCAACTTTTGCTTCAACTTTTATTGTCTCAAATTTTCTGAGTTTGGACCCATTGGACTTACTCTGGCAATGCAAATTACACTTATATTTGGTTTTGAAAATGTCTGTTGCTGGGTTAGGATCATAAGAATCATCCACAATATAATTTGATCCTTCATGGAGGGTTCAATTCAATCACATTATTGGAGTTTACTCAGTATTGGCCATCTGCCCATGATAGAAATAACATGGTTAGAAAGAGCATTTCTTTGTAATGAAGTTTGCTACTAATGGGCTTAAGAAAGGGAAGTGTACTCTTAATTATTTATGTGCTTATTCAATATTTGGCTGCTTTTATGTCTTTTATGACAGGGATCATACATCTTAAATTATGATAAACCAAATGAAGTGATTAAATAGTTTGATATTTGGTTATAGTGTTGTTGAAGATGATGATTAATGATAACAATGATAATTATGGTGATGGCAACAACAAAAATAAATGGCAAATTCAAACAGAGGAGAACTGATGGTTTCCTCAATGACCAGTTTTATAACTAAAAAAGGATGTAGCGACCTTATATGGTTCTGTCTAGATTTGAAAAACCATATTCTGTGTGTAGACGTCTCACTAATTAGAGTTTATGTCAATTTGCCAATTATAATGACTATTCAAAATGCCAGTTCTGATTTCCTTAGTTTGTGTATTAGTTTCCCAGGGCTGTTCAAACAAAGTACAAACTGGATAGCATAAAATATTCTTTCACAGTTCAAGAAACCAAAAGTCTGAAATCAAGGTATCTGCAGGGTTGACTCTTCCTACAGGTTTTAGAGAGCATTTGTTTCATGTCTCACTTTTAGCTTCTGATGACTGCTAGCCATCTTGGCTTTCTTGAATAGTAGACTCACAACTGTAGTCTCTGGCTCCATCCTCTCCTGGCATTCCTCCATGTGTATACCTGCATATTCACACAGATTTCTTATAAAAAAACAAACAAACAATCTTTGGATTTCATGCCCACTCGAATCCAGTATAATCTAATCTTAGTTACATTTGAAAGACTTATTTCCAAATAAGATCATGTTCTGAAGTTCCTGGTGGACATGAATTTTGAGATACACTGTGCAATAGAATATAATTGACTCTTATATCCTTAGATCCTTTAGGTTTTCTTTTTGGTGAAACTAACTAGCTATTAAAGACTATTTAAAATAACCTCAATTAGATGTTATGTTCTAAATTATAATAATTATAATATTATAGTTAATATATGAAAGTGCTATAAGAATGGTCTGTATTTTGTTTCTGTTGTCAGTATTAGTTTGTTTTATTTTCCATTTTTAAACACCTATTTTTCTTCTTCATCAGTTTACTTTCTATTAATTTAATAGACATTAACAAGCCTATTGGGCTTCCTTGATAGCTCAGTTGGTAAAGAATCCGCCTGCAATGCAGGAGACCCCAGTTCAATTTCTGGGTTGGGAAGATCTGCTGGAGAAGGGATGGCTACCCACTCCAGTATTCTTGGGCTTCCCTTGTGGCTCAGCTGGTAAAGAATCCGACTGTAATGTGGGAGATCTTGGTTCAGTCCCTAGGTTGGGAAGATCCCTTGGAGAAGGGAAAGGCTACCCACTCCAGTGTTCTGGCCTGGAGAATTTGATGGACTGGATAGAATTTCCATGGGGTTGCAAGAGTTGGATACAACTGAGTGACTTCCACTTTCAACAAGCCTTTTATGTTCCACTGATATTTCCAGGTTGATCTGAAACATATCAACAGATATAAAATATAGAGTTTATTGCTTTCAAGATACAATAAAAATGACCCCATTTTCTATATCTAACAAAATAAATACTGCTCACAATAAAACAGGTGGTGCTAGTGGTAAAGAACTCACCTGTCAATACAGGAGACATAAGAGATGCAGGTTTGATCCCTGGGTCAGGAAGATCCCCTGGAGAAGAAAATGGCAAAACCCACTCCAGTATACTTGACTGGAGAATCCCATGGACAGAGGTGCCTAGAGGGCTACTAACCTTGGGGTCACAAAGAGTCAGACACCACTGAAGCAACTTAGCATGCATGAACTCACAATAAATAGTTTGGTGAACTCTTTGATAAAGTGAGGCTTTATGGCTTTATATTAATTCCATGAAAACTGATGTGATACCAGTACTAGTGATTAAAACTGTAGCTTTCAAAAATTACAAATATTCTAAGAACTAAATCTCAAATTATTGGGCTTGGAAAATCAATGTGCATCTGTGTGCAAGGACATGTGAATGTATACACATTATTTATTAAAAAAGAAATCAGTTCAGATATTGTGAGTTTATGTGTTCATGTGCATCCATTTGTGTGTGGAAGAGAGTGCATCCGAGGGCCTATTAGGACCCAGCAGCCTCAGGTACCTTCCTATATAATCTCCCATCAAAGCTGTGTTCTGCACCATATCATGAGGGTGGTCATTTGGCTGCTTTACTGTAGGCCTGAGGTCACTCACTACCACTTCAGATTAGCATATTCCATTTTAGAGAAGATCCCACTGTCCATATCTTCCCAGCAACCTCCTCCTTGAAAATATCCATTATATCCTCAACTCAGCCTTTAAGGATGAGAGACACAACAAAGGCCTCAGTAGGAAGGGATGAAAACAATCTAAAGCCCAGTCTGCTCAAAGATGTGGCAGAAGGTTGAAACATTTTCACTGCCTTAGGAAATTTCTAGCTTGATCCAGATATCAGTAGGAATGAGGTAGCTATAAGTGGATTCCATTGCAGAAAATTTCTCAGAATATTGAGTTATTGCTACTCCTCTGAACACTAAGAGCTTCTTTATTCCTGAGGTTGCAATAAGAAGTACTCCACAGAGTTGGGGGTATTGATGGACTTCAGAATAATAGTGTTGCTTGGTGGCAGAGGTCATGGTTAGCAGATCTGACCAGAGAGGCACAGGGCTGATGTTTGGGAGATGTGACATGTCCTCATATTTATTAAGAGCCTCTGGTCTGGGACCCTAGAGGTCACTATTGGAGTGTCTACCTTGGATAAGATATCAAATATAAATGAATATCAGGCAGATTAGGAAAGTGATGATGATACAGATCTTCCTTATCTTTCTACCCTATGTTATCCAGTGACGGATGGGCCCCTTTGTGTCCTGGATAAGTAGTGCTGGTAAAAGGATTTACATCCTGTAATAAGAGAAGGGTATATATTCTTGTAAGAAGCTAGCTCCAAAACATCTGAATCCCTGGAAGTGGGTAAATAAGATATAATGTTTAGCTACAGCTTCATAGAAGTCCACCAGAGAGATGAACAGCATGGTAATTAATTGTCAAGAACTGTGAAATGTGCTAGATATATACTCAGAGTACAATCTACCAAGGTAGTCTGCCATAGTTTCATGAATGTTAGTAAAAGACATGAGTTTCCTGGATCAAAGACAAAGGGCTTCCTTACTCAGCAACAGCAATAGCCAGTGCAGCAGCATTTTCTTGTACCAATTTCCTGAGCACTAAATCCTTCAGGGTAGGGTAAATGGAGTTTGGGGAAACCTGGCCTCAGAGTAAGTTGAGTTCCTCTTCTGTATAGCAGAAAGTAGGGAACTTGCAGATTTGTAATGAGCAGAAAATATGCCAAACCTGGGGCAAAATATGTCTGCTCTGGGTTACTATACCTAAATTTCAAGACTGTCCACAGTATAGTCATACTCAAAAGAGATGGCAAAGGTAAGCTGTTCAAAAGATATGCAAAAATTCAAGAGCTCTAGGAAGAATTGTCTGCTCACAGATTAAGTGGGGATTCTGGATTTGAGCTAAATACATACTTTTTTATATCAGTCATGTGATTTCTGTGAACAAACTTTCATTTCAGGCATAATTCACAGAGTAGCATTTTTTCACCCTCCTGGAAGCAACTATTATGATAAAGAATTGTGCTACCATAGGCATTGGTCTATTTTTTATGTTTATGGAAATAGTCATTTTTAGCCCTTTTTGGACACACATTGTAGTCAAGATAAAGAGAATCTTTAGCTGTTATTTATCTTTCCAGAATTTTATTTGGAATTAAATAAAATTTATTCAGTTCTATGAGATTTGCCATGAGAATCAAAGGAAAAATAATTATTTAAGCCTTATTTACCTTAATCCCTTTACCACTTCATTGAAACTGGGGGGAAAGTGGGGAAGGGATAAATTGGGAGATTGAGATCGACATATACACACTGCTGTGTATAAAATGTGGGCTCCTGGTGACTCAGACATTAAAGAACCCACCTGTAATGTGGGAGATTTGGGTTCGATCCCTGAGTTGGGAAGATCCCCTGGAGGTGAGCATGGCAACCCATTCCAGTATTCTTGGCTGGAAAATCCCACAGATAGAGGAGCCTGGCAGGCTACCGTCTGGGGGGTCACAGTGAGTTGGACACAACTGAGTGACTAAACACACACAGGTATAAAATAGATAACTAATAGAGATGTAGATATGGCACACAGAACTCTACTCAATACTCTGTAATGACCTATATGGGAAAAAGACTAAAAAAGTAGATACATGCATAACTGATTCACTTTGTTGTACAGCAGAAACTCACACAGCATTGCATATCAACTATACTCCAATATTTAAAAAAAATGAAACAATTCATACACATAATTCTCATTGCCTGGCAAAATGTCTCTTCACTTCCAACAGTTTGTTGAACATCTTCACTTAGATGCCTATTAAGACTCTATCGAATTTAGCATGATCAAGGTAAATGCCTCTCTTCTCAACTACTGAGACTTCCTCTGTCATCTCAAATTCATTAACGGTAATATTGTGGAATGCTTACGTTAATTATTTCCTTCCTCACACAGCACACTGATCCATCAGCAAAACCAAATGCTATACTCATAATCTCTTATAATACACCCAGATTCTGAACACTTTTATTGCCACTTCCTTGTTGAGATGTTTGCATTTTTTTTTCACTTCCATTGCTGTAATAATCTGGAACTAACTGACTAGTCCCTCTGATTTTGATCTTACCTTCCTACAGTCTATTTCAACAGAGAAATGAGAGTAATCTTCAAATGTTAAGTCAAGCAATGTCATTCTTCTGTTTGTAAATTCTCCAATACCTCCCAAACTCACTTGGAGTAAATCCTAAATCTTTACATCTTATATGTATCTACACAATCTCCTGATCTTTATTATATTTCTGACAGTATTTTACAATAGTCCTCACTGGCAGCATTTTAGCTCCAGATCCATGAAAGTGCCAGGTGTGCTGTGGCAGGTTTTTTATACTTGATGTTTCTCTGCCTAGAATTATTTTCCCATAGATATCAGTGAGAATCTCTACATTGCCTTCAGAACTTTGCTCAAATATAATTTTCTTAACCATTTTTATCAATATTTAAAAAATCAACTCCCAACTCACTGCATTATGTTTCCTCCCAAGCTTCTTTATTTTCTTTTTCAGTTTTGTCTTTCTTTCTATGGCACTTGCTAGCAGTTGACAGCACATATCTGATAGAGTATATTACTATTCTCCTATATCTGGTGTCATTCACTATAAAATGAATCCATGGGATAAATGCTCCAGTATCTTGTTATTTCAAATAGACAATTTCAGTAGATAATCTGGATTTTCTGAGGAGGTGCCAGCAGAGGCAGTGCAAATCCCCATTGCCTGGAGCATCCATCTCTATAGGACCTCTTTCATATTAGCTTTGCCCTCTTTCCCTGACTCATTCTCCCCACTCTTCTGGCTGTCTAGAATAACATCTTATATAAACTACCTGAAATTAATCTTAGTTTCTGCTTTTGTGGGAAACCAGTTTAAGATATTATGATGCTGAATTTTATATTAATGTTTCAACTTTTTATAGTTTTTACAAGCTATCAGATGAGTTTTATATATTTCCAGTTAACTTAGAATGACACAATTGATTTGAAAAATGTGAACGAAAGCTTCAAGAGTCAACATATGTTTTACCACACTCTTATTTTCTTCACCTAAGACAAGCAGAAATGTTGCATAAAGAGGCTACTCTGTCAATCTGGGGTCTACAGTGAAGGCCATGTAAATGATGACTATAGCCAACCATGAATGATATGTACTATAACACAGAAAAGAAAGCCTGTATAATTCTTAGCTAGAGATTTGGGGGGTTGCTTGATACCACAGCAGCAAAACCTATTTTGTACTCACTGACGGATCTCATAATTTACTTAGCTGTGTATTTACTCTTTGTCTCTATCTGATCATAACGTAAACACCATGAGGTAGTGAACTTTGCTTTTCTTTTCCCTAGGTGATGTCTTCCACTTGGAACAGTCTATGACATATAGGACATATTTAAAGTTATGTTGAAGCCTCAACTCATTTTCTGTCAAACACAACTCCCAATAGGAAATTTGATCACACATTCTAAATCAGAGGCTTTCAACAACTGAAACCCTAATCCAGTTAGGACTGCCTGATAAAATACAAGATGGCAAATCAAATTTGAATTTCAGATAAGCAATAAATAATGTAGACCATACTTAAATTTTTAAAAAATTGTTTTGTTGGAAATTCTAATGTAACTAGTGTCTTATATTTTTATTTGGTATAATATTCATCTTTATTTGCTAAATCTGGGAACAATACCTCTAGATGCCATTTGTCAGTATCTGGAGACATTTGACGAAACCTGCTGACAAAAAATTAATTGGCCCACAGTGTCAGTAGTATTGAGGTAGGGAACATCTCCAGTGGCTTAGTGGGTAAAGAACCAACCCACCTGCCAATGCAGGAGATACAGGAGACTTGGTTTCAATTCCTGGGTCGGGAAGATTGGACAAGGAAAATGGCAACCCACTCAAGTATTCTTGCCTGGAGAATCCCTTGGACAGAGGAGCCTGGCAGGCTATAGTCCAAATGATCACAAAGAACCGGGCACAGCTGAGTGACTAAGTGTACGTGCATGCACAGACACACACACACACAGGAAAACTATGTGTGGACTATTTTCCTATTCCTTTCTATACATCTGGTATCTATGTGTTGTCCTTTGCCATTTATCTTATATATAACTGGTTCCAATAAACTCATTTCCCTTTAAGAATTTTATTTGCCCACATCGTTTGTGTATTTTCTTTTAATCTTAGTTGTCTTTCCACAGGTATTTATAAATGGCATACAGTCAAGGCCACCAAAGTTTCTAAGGTATCTGAAGGCAAACAAAAAAGTCTATGTTTTTCTTTATATCTAAAGCAGAGAACCCACCCCTTGGGCCACAGATCTGATCTTATCCCTGGCCTGTTAGAAAATGGGCCACAAAGCAGGATGTGAGTGGCAGGTAAGTGAGCAGAAAATTCATTTGTATTTATAGCCAATCTCATTGCTTACATTACTGCCTGAGTTCCACCTTCTGTCAGGTCAGCAATGGCATTAGATTCTCATAGAAGCATGAACCCTACTATGAACTACACAAGCAAGGGATCTAGGTCACATGCTCCTCATGAGAGTCATCTTGAAACCATTCCCACCCCACCCCATCCATGGAAAAAATGTCTTCCACAACACTAATCAGTCCTTGGTGCCAAAAAGTTTGGAGACTGATCATCTAAAGCATTTTAAATGACACCTTAATTACACAAATATTTGATGCATACTGAGTGAAAGATCAACTAGATAAGGACAACTCTAGGCAGACATATGAATTCCAATGCAATACCACTTCCTTCCTGGGTCTGCCAAGCTATTGTCAGGTTACTTCTCGTTGACTAAGAAGTGCAATTATTCTATTACCAGTTGAAATTATCTAACGCCAGGCATATTTTTGTGTTCTTAAATTTACTGGTCTATTGGCTTCCCTAGATAGAATAATAAGTGTATCCCATCTTTCTGTTGTATTACATAAACATTTTACAGGAAGAGGATAAGGAAAGAAATAAGGAGAGAAATTTCAATTACAGGGCTTTTCATATGCTTGCCAATATGAATTTTAATAAAAAAAACACTCAATCGAAATCTATGCAATATTTAATTAAATGGAGGACATTATTTTAAAAATTAAAATTGTATTTTTTATCTCTTACCCCACAACATTGCTTATTTATTTTTTTCTGGGGGGGGGGGTAGGGACTAGCAGGGAAGGGTCTGGCTTTGGGCCATTTTAATATCATTCTTGAGAATGCATTGTTTCTGAGATGAAGCCAAAAAATAGCTGAGAAACTCTTGAGAGAATTTTGAGCTAAATCAGCTACAAAACTTACTCTGATATAAGTAAAATATTTAAATCTACATATATATATATAAACATATATGTATAATTGGTATATATGTTTTATTTATGTATACACTTTGCATCTCATGCTACTTTTCAGTAAATGTTACAAATATTTATATGCATCTTCTTCATATTGTTTTTTTTTAAATTAATAATGGTATGAGATAAAAGCAAGTAATTTTAAAAACAGATACTTTAGGAATATTTGAATATATTTCTATTACTAACACCACTACCAGGAACGTGTGTGTGTGTGTGTGTGTGTGTGTGTGTGTATGTGTGTGTGTATGCTGCTGCTGCTAAGTTTCTGCAGTCGTGTCCAACTCTGTGCGACCCCATAGAAGGCAGCCCACCGGCTCCGCCGTCCCTGGGATTCTCCAGGCGAGAACACTGGAGTGGGTTGCCATTTCCTTCTCCAATGCATGAAAGTGAAAAGTGAAAGTGAAGTTGCTCAGTCATGTCCGACTCTTAGTGACCCCATGGACTGCAGCCCACCAGGCTCCTCCATCCATGGGATTTTCCAGGCAAGAGTACTAGAGTGCCTTCATATATATATATATACCTCATTGAAAGATATAGAGACATAAAGATATATGAATATATGCAAAATAAAGCCATTTTGAATGGAAATCAACAGATACTAACATATTCTTACTCCTTCCAAAACTCAAACATAAGCACCAAGATGAAATGAAAACAAGTGAATAGTTAAGTATTTCTTTAGTAGTAAGAAAAAAATAAAGTCTATAATAAAACAAAATTTTATAAACACTCATATTTGACATAGAACTGTTTATCAGTCCAATTACTTCCCTGTCAATTTCAGAGCAGTTTTTCATTTTATTTCTCTTGAAATGCTTTAGTAGGTTTAATTACAGTTTTGCTTTCCTGGCTGTAACTTTCTTTTTTCTCTAGTCAATTCTATGTAAATTCATTTTTAAATATACAAAGAATGGCTACTGCTGAAAGCTAAATTCATTCTGACTTTGTGTTCAATGAAAGATACAAAATCTCATTTACTTCTTTATCTTCACAGTAAATTGATTTAATAGTCATTTTTTATCCTAGAGAAAATGTATCAAAGATCATAATTTTCCATAACTAAAAAAGACAACTTCTGCTTCTGAGAAGATATATTGAGATAAGCGTTTCCTTATTCTTTCTCATAAGTACAAATATAAAATCTAGATATTATGTGTATATAAAACAAACAGTAGGAGACACTGAAATGTGGATAGAAGTTAATTCAGTTGAGGAACCCATGAACGAATAACTAGTTTCAGACTAGGAGATGAGGAAGCCCCAAACCTGGAAACTATGGCAGAAAAACAAAGCCCCAAGAAAGCAGGTAGAAAAACAAAGCCCCAAGAAAGCAGGCAAAAGGGACAGTAAAAGGATAACTAGTAAGGACAACTTTCGGACAATTTCCTAAACTAGAAGAGCAAACTAAATCCAAATAAAGAAGAAATGAAATCATGATTACAAAGATAAAAGGAAGAAATTAACAAAATCAAAAACAAAAAAAACAAATGGAAACTCAGTGAAACAAACATGTGGTTTACTGAAAAGATCAATAAAATTGACAAACTTTAAGAAAGACTGATTTAAAAAGAAAAAGAAGACATAAATTACCAAGAGTAGATATTTTTAATGGGGACAATCACTACAAAACCTATAGACATCAAAAGGGTAATAAGAGAATAAAACTTAAAAAAAAAGTCTAAGGACTTAAATTTGATAGTGTACACAAAATAAACTAACCATTGAAAAACATGTACCACAATTCTCCCAATAGTAAATATATATTATGAATAACCAGAACATAGGAAGTAAATCTCCAGGTTCAAATGTTTGGAAAATTCTTCCAAACATTTAAAGAACAATTAAGATTAACTCTACATGATCTCTTCCAGATAACAGAAGAATAGGTAAACATTTCCAATCATCTTATTAATTTAGTATTACATTAATACCTAAAAGGGGCTTCCCTGGTGGTTCAGAGGTTAAAGTGTCTGCCTCCGGTGCAGGAGACCTGGGTTCGATCCCTGGGTGGGAAAGATCCCCTGGAGAAGGAAATGGTAACCCACTCCAGTATTCTTGCCTAGATAATCCCATGAATGGAGAAGCCTGGTAGGCTACAGTCCACTGGGTTGCAAAGAGCCGGACATGACTGAGCGACTTCACTTAAACTTTCAAACCTAAAAAACAGCCAAGAGAATACCAAAAAAAAAATAAAACTACAGACTAATATCCCTAATAAATAAAAATGCAGACATCCTTAACAAAATATTAGCAAATATAATTCACTAATATATAAAGTCATATACTATACCCAAGTGAGCTTTATTTCTCAAGAATAATGTGAGATTTGATCAATATTCAAAAAATCAATATAATGATCATACTAATGTGCTTAGTGAAAAATCACATGATCATATCAACTGATACTGAGAAAAAAATTGACAAAATTTAACATTCATTTAAATTTTAAAAATCTCAGCAAACCAGAAATAGAGGAAATTCTCTGAATTTTATAAAGAATTATCTATAAATCTTTAACAGAGAAGGCAATGGCAATCCACTCCAGTACTATTGCCTGGAAAATCCTATGGATAGAGCAGCCTGGTAGGCTGCAGTCCATGGGGTCGCTAAGAGTCGGACATGACTGAGCAACTTCACTTTCACTTTTCACTTTCATGCATTGGAGAAGGAAATGACAACCCACTCCAGTGTTCTTACCTGGAGAACCCCAGAGATGGGGGAGCCTGGTGGGCTGCCTTCTATGAGGTCACACAGAGTCAGACACGACTGAAGTGACTTAGCAGCAGCAGCAGCAGTATAAAACATTAAAGCCTATAATTTATTTAATGGTGAAAAGCTAAACACAATAAATATGTCTACTCTCACCTTTCAATTGTATCCAATGTTAGAATTGAATTTTAGTTGAATTGAATGTTAGACTTGAATTTGTAGCTACTTCAATAAATCAAGAAAATAAAAGGTACACTGATTAGAAGGAATAAATGAAATGATATTCCTGTTTGCAAATGTCATAGGAATCTATAGAATTAGAAAAAAGGAAGGAAAAAAAAAAAAAGAAAACAAGGACAGAAGGGAGGGAGGGACCAAAGAAAAGAAGAAAGAAAGCTCTTCTACGACCCATAAATGAGTTCAGAAAAGTCACATGATACACAATAAGTACACAAAAAGTCATATTTCTAAATATTAACAATTAGTACATGCAACTAAAATTAAAAACACAGTAACATTTATAGTCACTTACATACTCAACACAGGACTAAAATTTAGAATATATAAAGAACTCAAACCTGTAAGAACAAACAAACCAATTCAAACAGGAGCAACAGATGTGAAGAAATAGTTCAACAAAGAAGATGCACAGATGACAGAAAGTAAGCACATGAAAAGATGCTCAACTTCAGCAGCCATGAGGGAAATATACATCAAGCCATATATGAGTTATTGTTATTTACTCTAAGTATTACTAAAGTAAAAATAGTGACAACATTTCATGCTGGAGAAATGGGATCACTCACACATTGCATATGTGAAGGTAAAATGGCATAACTACTATGGAAAAAGAGTTCACATAACTACTATGGAAAAAGAGTTTGAGAGTTTCTTAAAAGCAAAACAAAACAAAAAATAACCAAACCAACCATTCAACAAAATCTAAACTTGTATCTACCACACAATCCAGTAACTGCAGTCCTTTGCATTTGTCTCAAGGAAATAGAGTTACATATACACAAAAACCTGCTTGTGAATGTTTATAACAGCTGTATTCATACTAGCCCCAAACTGAAACAGCCAAGATGTCATTTAATTATGAGTAGTTTAAAAAACCTGTAGCACATCCATACCATGTAAGACTATCCAGCAATAAAAAGGAACTATTGATATATATAATAATATGAATTAACCTCAATTGAATTATGCTAGTTGAAAAAAAACCTCAAAAGTTTACATATTGATAGTTCCATTTATATAACATTCTTAAAAGAACAAATTATAGAAATAGGAGACCGTATAAGTGGTCAACTTGATGGTTGACGAGAATCTGATTATATCTTATGTTGAAAGACATAGTGAGAATTTTGGATTCTATTTCTTTTTTTAACATTTCTTCTCTTTTAAACCAATTATATTTTTTACCAACAGTTTTGAAGTATGGTCCACAAGTATGGTTCAGTTCAGTTGCTCAGTCGTGTCCGACTCTTTGAGACCCCGTGAATCACAGCATGCCACGCCTCCCTGTCCATCAACAACTACCACAGTTCAAACTCATGTCCATCGAGTCGATGATTCCATCCAGCCATCTCATCCTCTGTCATCCCCTTCTCCTCCTGCCTCCAACCCCTCCCAGCATCAGGGTGTTTTCCAATGGGTCAACTCTTTGCATGAGGTGGCCAAAGTACTGGAGTTTCAGGTTCAGCATCAGTCCTTCCAGTGAACACCCAGGACTGATCTCCTTTAGGATGGACTGGTTGGATCTTCCTGCAGTCCAAGGGACTCTCAAGTCTTCTCCAACACCACAGTTCAAAAGCATCATTTCTTCAGCACTTAGCTTTCTTCACAGTCCAACTCTCACATCCACATGATCACTGGAAAAACCATAGCCTTGACAAGACGGACCTTTGTTGGCAAAGTAATGTCTCTGATTTTCACTATGCTGCCTATGTTGGTCATAACTTTCCTTCCAAGGAGTAAGTGTCTTTTAATTTCATGGCTGCAATCCCCATCTGCCATGATTTTGAAGCATCCCAAAATAAAGTCTGACAGTGTTTCTACTGCTTCCCCATCTATCTGCCATGAAGTGATGGGACAAGATGCCATGATCTTAGTTTTCTGAATGTTGAGCTTTAAGTCAACTTTTTCACTCTCCTCTTTCACTTTCATCAAGAGGCTTTTTAGCTCCTCTTAACTTTCTGCCGTAAGGGTGGTGTCATCTGCATATCTGAGGTTATTATTGATATTTCTCCCGGCAATCTTGATTCCAGCTTGTGCTTCTTCCAGTCCAGTGTTTCTTGTGATGTACTCTGCATATAAGTTAAATAAGCAGGGAGACAATATACAGCCTTGACGTACTCCTTTTCCTATTTGGAACCAGTCTGTTTTTCCATGTCCAGTTCTAACTGTTGCTTCCTGACCTGCATACAGGTTTCTCAAGAGGCAGGTTAGGTGGTCTGGTATTCCTTTTATTTATTTATTTATTTATTTAATGTTAAAATCTTTAATTCTTACATGGTATTCCTATATCTTGAAGATTTTTCCACAGTTTATTGTGGCCACAATCAAAGGCTTTGGCATAGTCAATAAAGCAGAAATAGATGTTTTTCTGGAACTCTCTTGCTTTTTCCGTGATCCAGCAGATGTTGGCAATTTGATCTCTAGTTCCTCTGCCTTTTCTAAAACCAGCTTGAACATCTGGAAGTTCACAGTTCACACACTGCTGAAGCCTGGCTTTTAGAATTTTGAGCATTATTTTACTAGCATGTGAGATGAGTGCAACTGTGCGGTAGTTTGAACATTCTTTGGCATTGCTTTTCTTTGGGATTGGAATGAAAACTGACCTTTTCCAGTCCTGTGGCCACTGCTGAGTTTTCCAAATCTGCTGGCATATTGAGTGCAGCACTTTCACAGAATCATCTTTCAAGATTTGAAATAGCTCCACTGGAATTCCATCACCTTCACTTGCTTTGTTCGTAGTGATGCTTCCTAAGGCCCACTTGACTTCACATTCCAGGATGTCTGGCTCTAGTTGAGTGATCACACCATTGTGATTATCTTGGTCGTGAAGCACTTTTTTGTATAGTTCTGTGTATTCTTGCCACCTCTTCTTTATAGCTTCTGCTTCTGTTAGGTGCATACCATTTCTGTCCTTAATTGTGCCCAACTTTGCATGAAATATTCCTTTGGTATCTCTAATTTTCTTGAAGAGATATCTAGCCTTTCCCATTTTGTTGTTTTCCTCTATTTCTTTACAATAATCGCTGAGGAAGACTTTCTTATCTCTCCTTGCTAGTTTTTGGAACTCTGCATTCAGATGCTTGTATCTTTCCTTTTCTCCTTTGCTTTTCACTTCTCTTCTTTTCACGGCTATTTGTAAAGCTTCCTCAGACAGCTATTTTGCTGTTTTGTATTTCATTCCCATGGGGATGTTCTTGATCCCCATCTCCTGTACAATGTGACGAACCTCCATCCATAGTTCATCAGGCACTCTGTCTATCAGATCTAGTCCCTTAAATTTATTTCTCACTTCTACTGTATAATCATAAGGGATTTGATTTAGGTCATACCTGAATGGTCTAGTGGTTTTTCCTTCTTTCTTCAATTTAAGTCTGAATTTGGCAATAAGGAGTTCATGATCTGAGCCACAGTCATCTCCTGGTTTTGGTTCTGCTGACTGTATAGAGCTTTTCCATCTTTGGCTGCAATGAATATAATTAATTTGATTCCGGTGTTGACCATCTGGTGATGTCCATGTGTAGAGTCTTTTGTGTTGTTGGAAGAGGGTGTTTGCTATGACCAGTGCATTCTCTTGGCAAAACTCTATTAGCCTTTGCCCTGCTTAATTCCATATTCCAAGGCCAAATTTGCCTGTTACTCCAGGTGTTTTTTGATTTCTACTTTTGCATTCTGGTCCCCTATAATAAAAAGGACATCGTTTTTGGGTGATAGTTCTAAAAGGTCTTGTAGATCTTCATAGAACCATTCAACTTCAGCTTCTTCAGTGTTACTGGTTGTTGCATAGAATTGGATTACCGTGATATTGAATGGTTTGCCTTGGAAACGAACAGAGATCATTCTGTCGTTTTTGAGATTGCATCCAAGTAGTTAGATATACATATGGGTAAATAGTGTATTCAATATGTATTTTCAGGACTCCAGTAATTAAAGACATAGTTGAGGAGTTTGGCTTATGATCAAAGAAAGCTATCTCTGATTTTTAAAACCCAGACCTAAGCAATTATACAGCCTTTGAAAAAGGAAATTGTTAGCTGCTCAGTCTTGTTGGACTCTTTGTGACCCCATGGACTGTAGCCCATTAAACTCTTCTGTTCATGGAATTCTCCAGCAAGAATACTGGAATGGTAGCCATTTGCTTCTCCAGAGGATGTTTCCACCCCAGGGTTTGAACCTGGTTTGCAAGCAGATTCTTTACCATCTGAGCCACCACTGAAGCCCTAGACTTTACCTGGCCTCAAGAGGGAAGCTGCCCCCACACCCACACCAGAATTGAAGTGCAGCCAGTGACTTTCATTTCACTCTGTAACGGCAGTTGCAGTTCTAAACTTGGTCCCCCTAACCAGTCATGCTCTTATGAATACCTATAATCCTAGCCCAACCCACCTTCATTAAGAGAATTTTTATCTGGATCCTTCTGCAAATCCTTACTCTGGAGCCTCCATGGAAACTTTGTTGTTGGGAGGAAGTTGAAACGTTGAAAAAGACACTTTTCTTCTGTGTCCTCTGTATGCTCAGAACTTTACTACTATGCTGATTTACCTGGCTCTTGACTTAAACTGATCCCCTGTTTCATTTTCCCCCATGTATTGCTGTGGATACTATTCCATGAGACAAAATGGAATAGGCTGAGTTTAGCCTCTTGCTTATAGTATCACGGGAAGTGATTAAAGGCTCAACTATTACATCATATCTTGTTTCAATTGGCTACTTCTAACTTGGCAGGCCAACTCTCTCAGTTAAGCTGAGGTCCTCCACTTAGATTTTTTTATTTTATTTTAGTCAGGCTTATTCTCTATACCAGTTTAACATAAACTTTAACTGTCTAGGTTTTACTGTTTTAAATTGATTTAAAAAATATTTTAATCCTCTGGCTCTAATACAGGTTATATTTTATTACTTGACTTATTTCCATAATAAATAAGACATTTTCTCTCTCCATCATTATGATGCTATAATATGCCATATTTATTATTTTTAATATATAGTAGAACCTTTTAGAATATTGGCTTTGAAGTGAATATGTGCCAAATTTTATAAAGAATTATATGCAAACTCTATCTAGAAAACCATTAAAAAGATGAATATCATTTTTATATATTAATACAAATTTCTTTCTGTGGGATGGCTGCCTGATTGTTAGAAATTTTTTTAAGGAAATCTCAAGTGCATTACAGATTTTCTGCTAAACTCTTTGCACATTACAAAAGGATATAAGCTATTGCATGGAATATAATCAGGTGGTTTTAATTGCTAAAATTTTTAGAGCCAGAAAATATAATTAGGCTAAAATTTTACTTAATTTTATGTGTACTATATGCTTGTATATCTAATGATTATGCTTTACCCTCTACTATCATAAGTGATACAGATGTAGATCTTTTAACATATGACTAATATAATTGAGAAATTACAATATTCAGACCTTATCTCATTTGTCCCAAAACTTAATACTTAGCATAATATAAGTATTTAATAAATATAGATAGAATAAAATAATTTAAAATTAATGACTTTATGAATTTATTATACCTTATTAGAGATCCAAAGCAAACAGGTAAACTAGAAGTTGGATTCTTGGAATCTGTAAGCAAAATCATAAAACTAAGTTGTACTTCTGAAGTTCTAAGTCCTGTGCAATTTTGCTCAAACAAACTTTGTCACCACAATGTTCAGTTAAACAATCAGCAATTTCTATACAAGAGCAATTTCTCTAAAGCAAGGATAGGGCAAATGTTGACTATGATGGAGGTCAGGGTTCTCATTGAGTTTTATCATTTGAAGATGACTCAAATGGGTGTACTGGAAGTTAAAACAATCTATTTCCTTCCCAAATCTAGAGAAAACATTATTTTTCCCCAAGCATTGTTACTGCTTAAAAGCTTAAAAAAAAATGAACTCTTATTTCATCTATATTACTGATTACTGCATGGCATGGTTGAAGTGACATCACATAGCTAAAACCTTACCAATAAAACTTAGAAAATATAGTACTCTTACACATTTCTTAAAATATCTATGTTAATACTTTTCTGATAATAGCTATGTGTATTGATATGGACAAACATTTTTTCTCACTACCAATATAAGTCAAGAATATTATTCTTTCAAAATAGAGTATATTCCCAAAGTAAGACTGAATATAAATGCAGGGAATATATCTCATCATTCCTGGTTACTGATACTTTGAATAAATAAACAAATGATAAATATACAGAAAGATTTTTAAAATTTGTTTCTAATTAAACTTAGAATTAGGTTACCATCTCTTATTTATCCTCAACAGTACTCATTTATTAATTTGCAACCTCTGGATTTCCCTGGGGTGAAATACAAAACTGGCCCCCATACAGAAAGGGCAAGGAGAGACTCAAGACAGAGGCAGACCACTCTTGATTGGTAGATGGTGGTATAAGCAAGGGAATTTACATAGGAGGCTTGTGTGCAACCACAAGGTGAGTACATCTTGTACTTGCCCTTCAGCATCTTAAAATCTTCCATAGAGGCCTTAACAGCCTTCAGTGAGGTATTCAATCCAGATGAAACAGCTGTTAGTAATGAAAATAGTAGGCAGAATGTACATTCCAAGGACAGAGGAGGGGGCTGGGAAGACTCCAGTCACCATGTCTAGCTTCTGGGTCAACCAGAGGTCACATACTCTCAATGAACTTTTCCAATATTATCGGATTCTTAAAAGCAGCTAGTCAGCTTTCTAGGGAATTACTGTAAATTAAAACAAAAATTCTGAAAGAGATAGAAATACCAGACCACCTGACCTGCCTCTTGAGAAATCTGTATGCAGGTCAGGAAGCAACAGTTAGAACTGGACATGGAAACAACAGACTGGTTCCAAATAGGAAAAGAAGTACATCAAGGTTGTATATTGTCACCCTGCTTATTTAACTTATATGCAGAGTACATCATGAGAAATGCTGGGCTGGATGAAGCACAAGCTGGAATTAAGATTGCTGGGAGAAATATCAATAACCTCAGATATTCAGATGACACCACACTTATGGCAGAAAGTGAAGAGGAACTAAAGAGCCTCTTGATGACAGTGAAAGAGGAGAGTGAAAAAGTTGGCTTAAAGCTCAACATTCAGAAAACTAAGATCATGGCATCTTGTCCCATCACTTCATGGCAAATAGATGAAGAAACAGTGGAAACAGTGGCAGATTTTATTTTGGGTGCCTCCAATATCTCTGCAGATGGTGACTGCAGTCTTGAAATTAAAAGATGTTTACTCCTTGGCAGGAAAGTTATGACCAACTTAGACAGGATATTGAAAAGCAGAAACATCACTTTGCTAACAAAGTCTGTCTAGTCAAGACTATGATTTTTCCAGTAGTCACGTATGGATGTGAGAGTTAGACTATAAAGAAAGCTGAACACAGAAGAATTGATATTTTTGAACTGTGGTGTTGGAGAAGACTCTTGAGAGTCCCTTGGACTGTAAGGAGATCCAACCAGTCCATCCTAAAGGAGATCAGTCTTAGGTGTTCATTGGAAGGACTGATGTTGAAGCTGAAATTCCAATACTTTGGCCACCTGATGGGAAGTACTGACTCATTTGAAAAGACCCTGATGCTGGGAAAGATTGAAGGCAGGAGGCAAAAGGGACGACAGAGGATGAGATTGTTGGATGGAATCAGTAACTCAATGGACATGAGTTTGGGTAAACTCTGGGAGTTGATGAACTTAGAGGTAAACTCAGGGAGGCCTGGTGTGCTGCAGTCCATGGGACAGCAAAGAGTGGGACACAACTGAGCAACTGAACTGAACTGAACTGAAAACAAAAACAGCAAAAAAGCTTTTGTGAGTTGATATAATATAAGTATTTAATAAATATTAATTGGAAAGCAAAGTTTTAGAAGCTTTTAGCTGAAAACACTTCAAAATGTTTACATTTTGTTTTCAGAAGTAGCTGTTTTTAAAATGGCTTAAAACTCTGCCATCCAATATTTTTGATTAATATCTAAAATTTATAACAAGTTCTAGGAGCTCTCATCCCCCAAACAAATTATCATAAAATGAATAGTGTGAAAAACTACATATAACCTAAATATAGTACTGAGGAGAGAAAACTCTTCTATAGTATGGCTTTCCCCACATGTTCCACCCAGTTCAGTTTTTGTTGTAAGTTATAATCAATGTTAACAACTGGAGAACACTGTAATATAGGTGTTCATTAATCCACCAAAAAGCAGTGAGAAATCTATTTTATATAAAAGTAGAGTAACATACAAGTAGTCAGCATAGAAATACTTACTTATAAACTATATACAATAAATATTGCATGATTCATAATGAGTTTATTATAATAAATTTGTGAACTCCTTAAGTTGTCTTTATTTTAATTTAGCCAGAGGTGCCTTAAAATTCTTCTTCAGTTAAGAAAGACTAAGAAATTAAATAGATGTATAGCTATACAGACAGAAACATAACCAAGTAGACTGGTTCTATACAGTTCTTTATTATTTTAAGTTATAATGCTAATTATTTAGCAACAGTATTAGTACTAAATATTACTATATGAGGAGTACTAAATTCTAAGTATTATTGATACTAAATAGTTCAAGTACTAATACTGGTGCCTATCTTGTTGAGAAGCCTCCTCTGCCCATATTAGCTTTGGATGCTGTGCACAGGAGCCATATTTAAGCAAATTCATCCAAAATATCTGATCTATCCATTTCTACGTGATGTAGTTACAGAAGGGCAGAGGTCAGATACATGATGTTTTTCTTCTACAAATTGCATAAGATACTAAATTCTGCTGTTCTTGTTTGATCATGCAGCAAGTTCACTTTAAGTACAGACTTTATAAATTTTAAATGTGAGACAGTATGTCTCCATGAATATCATTTGCAAGACTCATGCATCAAGCTGCTATTAATCCCAGTAATGGATTCTTTTTCTTCTGACATAGCTCTTCAGCTTTGCCATCTTTCTCTGACCTTCTCTAAACACAATCTAACCACTATCTTAATATGAAAATCGATTTTTTTATCCTATTGGATGGAAGAACTTTTTCTATACATTTCACATAAATTTCTCCCATTCAGTAAAACCATGAATCGACTTCTGAAAATCTAGTAAGCATTTCATCTAGTACACTTTAAGTTTAATAACTCTGTATAAGAACATATAGGCCATCACAATTATAAGATTAATAGCTTTTATTGAGTATCTACACTATGAAAAGTTATTTTTGACTAACACAATTGGCATTTTCTAATTTTTTGAAGTGAAAAGCACAGAATATTTGGCAGAAATTTTAGTTTTGAGAGTGTGACAGTTACAGAGAGAATAAAAGTAAAGAGAGAAATTTAACAGAACTATTAAGCTTGAGGTTTTTGTATTTCCTTTTGAAACAACCCATATTCCAGGTTGTACGTACACATTT
This sequence comes from Capricornis sumatraensis, assembly GCF_032405125.1. Taxonomy (NCBI): domain Eukaryota; kingdom Metazoa; phylum Chordata; class Mammalia; order Artiodactyla; family Bovidae; genus Capricornis; species Capricornis sumatraensis. The sequence continues at coordinate 69,397,225 of NC_091079.1, forward strand.
CTATTCCAAATGCACATTGATTTTAGTTGAACATAATAAAATATTAGCTAAGACTGACAAGGTGCAATTAATAGAAGCCTTCTGTTGTTTAAGAAAATAAAGTGAATTATTATGGGAAAAAATGTATTTATCATAAACATCAGGACTTGTAGGAATATCAGAAACCCAAGAAACACTGTCTATGATTATGAATCTCTTCATTTCTTTATTGTTATATTCTACACTGCTTCTGGCTCTGTTCACAAGCTTCTACTACCTCTCCATACTCCAGTTAGAATTTACACACCTTCATTATCAAAAATTTGCCTGTTACTGTTTACACACCTTCCTTGTAAAATATTTGACTGTTACTCTTCTGGATATCAACAAAACTAAATGGTTGCCTTTTATTTCTCAGTCTCAGTTCTTCTGGGTAAGTGAGAGGAGTTTGTTACAGCTTGGATCAGTTCAGTTCCATCATTCAGTCATGTCCTACTCTTTGTGACCCCATGAACCGCAGCACACCAGGACTCCCTTTCCATCACCAACTCCCAGAGCCCACCCAAACCCATGTCCGTTGAGTTGGTGATGCCGTCCAACCATCTGATCCTCTGTCGTCCCCTTCTCCTCCTGCCCTCAATCTTTCCCAGCATCAGGGTTTTTTCCAATAAGTCAGCTCTTTGCATGAGGTGGCCAAAGTATTGGAGTTTCAGCTTCAGCATCAGTCCTTCCAAAGAACACCCAGGACTGATCTCCTTTAGGATGGACTGGTTGGATCTCCTTGCACTCCACAGTTCAAAACCATCAATTCTTCAGCGCTCAGCTTTCTTTATAGTCTCACTTTCACATCCATACATGACCACTGGAAAAACTATAGCCTTGACTAGCAGGCCTCTGTTGGGAAAGTAATGTCTCTGCTTTTTAATATGCTCTCTAGGTGGCTCATAACTTTCCTTCCAAGGAGTTCAGTTCAATTCAGTCACTCAGTCATGTCTGACTCTTTGCAACTCCATGAATCACAGCACACCAGGCCTCCCTGTCCATCACCAACTCCTGGAGTTCACTCAGGCAAGTCAGTGATGCCATCCAGCCATCTCATCCTCTGTCGTCCCCTTCTCCTCCTGCTCCCAATCCCTCCCAGCATCAAATCATTTCCAATGAGTCAACTCTTCGCATGAGGTGGTCAAAGTACTGGAGTAAGCGTCATTAAATTTCATGGCTGCAATTAACCAACTACAGTGATTATTTTTTAATTTTGATTTTTTTTTTATTGTATTGGTTTTGCCACACATCAACATGAATCTGCCACGGGTGTACACGTGTTCCCAATCCTGAACCCCCCTCTGACCTCTGCCCCACACCATCCTTCTGGGTCCCCAGAAAAATAAAGTCAGCTACTGTTTCCACTGTTTCTCCATCTATTTGCCAAGAAATGATAAGATCGGATGCCATGATCTTAGTTTTCTTAATGTTGAGCTTTAAGCCGACTTTGTCACTCTTTAGTTCTTCTTCACTTTCTGCCATAAGAGTGGTGTCATCTGCATATCTGCGGTTATTGATATTTCTCCTGGAAATCTTGATTCCAGCTTGTGCTTCTTCCACCCAGCATTTCTCATGATGTACTCTGCTTATAAGTTAAATAAGCAGGGAGACGATATACAGCCTGACGTACTTCTTTTCCTATTTGGAACCAGTCTTGTTCCATGTCCAGTTCTAACTGTTCCTGATCTGCATACAGGTTTCTCAAGAGGCAGGTCAGGTGGTCTGGTATTCCCATCTCTTGAAGAATTTTCCACAGTTTATCATGATCCACAGAGTCAAAGGCTTTGGCATAGTCAATAAAGAAGAAATAGATGTTTTTCTGGAACTCTCTTGCTTTTTCAATGATCCAACTTGGATAGTTATATAGTTTTGGTGTGATTAGATATAGCAGAAGAAGGGTACACAAGGCCACAGTTCTTCTTGATGGCAGACAGAAAGGAAAGGAGCATTTCAAAGGTAGATGTCTAAGGAGTTGGGTGGATACTCTATGCCAGTAGGAACAAATATCATCACTGAAAAAAGAGCCTGTTGAGAAAGACTGTTAAGAGCATCAAGATGAGCACTGGGGAACTTCCATATTTAAGTGGTAACAATAAATTCATGCAGAAAAGAAAACAAAGGCAGAATGACTGAAAAGCTAAAACCATGAAAAAGCAACAGGGAAACCAAACAGGGGATAATTTCCAGAGGGTAAAAGTTGCAACAATGACAACTATCTAAAATGAAAATAGAGATCAACAAATAGCAAGCATTAGCAAAGTCAGTGATGGCAGTTTTAGTGAGGAAGAATGCCAGTAATGGAAGTGCAAGCAGTGAAGAAAATATGGTCTCAAGAATTGTGCCAGTTTAAAAAAGTTTGTACATTGGGATTTTAACAATAAAGACAGTTTTCACAACTATGCTCTCTTGACTGGTAGAGGCAAGAAAAATAGCACTTAGTCAAGAGTAATTAGCTGGTAAAAATGTTATGTGGCAACCTGGATGGGAGGGGAATTTTAGGGGGAAGTGAATACATGTATATATGGCTGAATCCTTTTGCTGTCACCTGAAACTATGACAACATTGTTGATTGGCTATACTCCAATATGAAATAAAAAGATTAAAAAGAATACAATAAACTTATTTGTGTATTCACTTTTGTTGAATCTTATTTTTGAAATTTTGATTTGAAAAACGACAGAGTTGGCTATCACTTAAATACCTTAAAAATATAGACTATTTTACCTTTCACAGTATGCTTTTATATGTTATTTATTCAAACATCAAAATTGTGATCTAACTGTAATTGAGTCCCTATTTACAGATAACTGAAATACAAATCAATCAAAATGACTTGCTCAGTTTATGTGATCGTAGAGAGCTAACAATCACAGACCCAAATCTCTTCAGTCACATTTCAATTTCCTTCTTCAGGACACAAAATAAAAATAATTCCATGCAACAGAAATATTAATGCATTTGTGATGAGAAACCTCTTCAAGCAGTTTTGCAAATGGAAACATAGCATGCTGTCTCTATCACTAAATTTACTTCTATAGGAAAGAGCATGAGATTGGAATTCAAAAAGAATCACTAAACTGCTTTGTGCCTGCCTGGCCCCAATCAAAAACATTCTATGTCTATCACCTTCATTTTATTTATCTGTAAAACAGATTCTTGTTGCTTATCTCCCAAGATTTGAAACAGAAAACCTCTGACCCACAGTGGATATTGAATTCATATCATTGAACTTGACAGAGGCTCAAATCATTAAAACAGAAAAGTTTCTTGCATATATACTCTCAAGTATCAATGATGCTAAGAAAAAAAATTGACAGAGAGATTAGGAAGATGAAAATGCAAACACAATGTGCAGTGAAAGTTACACAAATGTTACTTATTCTAATTTATTCTACACTGCAGGTGACTTGCTCAATAAGGTGCAGGTGTTGGCTTTAATACAGCCAAATAAAACAGGAGTTAATGGTATGTCCCTGTGTGTTTGCTGAAAGCGATCCACAAGCAGTGTGGAGTTAGCCAAATCTTTCACAAGTGGTTGAAGAAAGGAAATAAAAGTGCATCACAGTGCTCTAGAGACTCATACTGCAGAGAAAATGATCAAGACAGCAATATCAATATGGGGTTTGAAAAGTCACCCAGAATTTACACAATTTATCAGAAGCCACAGCTGTGAAACCTCATTGTTATTTAATGCTCCAATGTCTTAATTTCATTCACCTGTAAAATGAGTCTACTCCCTCTTTCTCACAGGCTTTGAGAAACACAATTCTCTCAAAAATGCTTTGGAAACTGATGATGATCTGGCAGTCAATATCACAGAGAAAGAGAGAAATGGTTTGAGGCTGGAATAACTAGAGTGACCAGAGAATAAAGTTTGAGGTTGGCTGTGAAATGTGCCAGAAATCATTAATGTTTTGAGTAAGTATAAATATGGGTTAAACTTGTCATTACGGCATTAAAATCACACATAACTGTTACAGGGTTCAGTGGCATTTTGCTCCTGTACATCTGTTTCAGGCACCTTAAATATATCTTTCCTACCTGACTGACTTTTTCTTTTCTCTAATCACCGGAAACAGAGGCAAGGTTGGGGTGACTTTGCACTCCTTGCTCACTACCAATTCACTCTTCCATCAAGTCTTTAGTGCATATACTAGTATGATCAGAAGGTACATGCAAATACACACACACACACATACAACATACATATATACAGACACATACCTACATATGTGTTATATATTATGCATATACTGAGAAATGGAATATTTCCAGCCATATCGGTAACAAAAGGATGTCACAGTCACCAGGACTGCAACCATCACCTGCCTTGAGAAAACTCAAGAAGAAAAGAACACCTGCCACCTAGTAGCCATCAGACTGTAGGCACCTCCCTACATGAGAAAATTCAAGCTGTGAAAACACTGGATACTGGCCCCAGAAAATGGAGGTATATATCAAAGGAATGATTTAAGTGAGCCAAACTCTAGCATCTTCCTATACGTATAAAAGTGCTAAATTCCTTGACTTGAGGTATCTAGTTTTCTTTCATTAACAACCATCTTTTGATGTTCTCGACTACCTGCCTTTTGTTGCAAAAATTCTTTGTATCCCAATGTCCCTCAAGCCCTGCTCACCTTCTCGGAGCAGTTCTCTCGGGGTTACTTGAGATGATAGTTCCCAGGCTTGAAGTCCTAAAAATTTCCACCAAGTAAAATATATCTCTCAACTTTGAAGTTGTACATATTTTTTAAGATGACACTACACATAAATATGTTATATATATCAAAATTATAATCTAAGTATATTAAGGGATGGTAAGTAATGCTAATGGTAATAATAACAGTAACTAAGGCGATATATGCTAATGCTGTTGAGTTCTCGCTATGTCACCTAATTTGTACTTACATTACCACATCTAGTCCTCAATCCTATGAAATGAAAGCTGTTGACACTTTAGAAATGAGAGACTTGAGGCTTAAGAAAATATTCAGTGAGTGCTCAAGTTTACAATACTCACTTTCCACAAGCAGCATGATTCTTCCCCCAGTTACTATCAAGGAATTCAGCAGTAAGAGGAACCACTAAGGAGAACTCAGTCTTGAGAAGCTAGCAGACATGAAAGGGAGGGAATTTAGAATGGAGTGTTTAAGAGTGATAAACACTTTGGCCAGTTTCCCTCTTTTTTTTTTTTTCCTTTTAGAGAGACTTTTTTCAAACTTTCTCGGGAATCATAATCAACATATTATATACCATAAATAAAATGTTTATATACCATATGTATGTTTTAATTTTGAAACAGGGCTTTTGGAACAATATGAGAAAAACAAAATATATGAGGTTATTCTGTCTGCCTTTTCTCCAGAAATGTGTACTTCTGATTTAACAACTTGAACTCAGTCACAGTTTTATGATGAACACAACTTCAGTATGACTCATGTTGTTATATGTGTGTATATATATATATATTCTATCAACCCAGAATTTGCCTCTCTGCAAAATTCAATCTTTGTCTTTTCCTTTATTTTCCTTTCTTGTTGTTGTCTCCTCATTTCTCCCTCCTCCCTTTTCTCTTCCTCTCTAATATGACTGTCTGGAAAACCAGTCCTGAAACTTATTACAAAGAGGCTGTCAAATTTTATACCAATATGTGTATGTGTGTGTGTGTGTACACAAAACTACTCTGCATTCCATGCAACCATGTAAATGTCAATGTCAGCATTATAAAAATGAAAGGAGGGGTTGGGGGGATGGTTGTTAACAAAATTTATTAGACAACTTCCTAGTAGTGGGCTCTTCCTTTTCTCAGTCTTCCTAACTTTCGCTTAGTAAGCTGTTCAAGAGTTATGCCTGGTAGCTATAATATCAAATATAATATATAGTTAATGTTTTAGCAAACAATTTTAGTTTTCTGACAGGTGTTTATCTACATTTAATATATGTGTTTATAAGTTATATTCTCTCAGATATGTCTTAAGAGAATACCAATCTTTTATTTTATTTTTTAATATAAATTTATTTATTTTAATTGGAGGCTAATTACTTTACAATATTGTATTGGTTTTGCCATACATCAACATGAATCCACCATGGGTGTACACATGTTCCCCATCCTGAACCCCTCTCCCTCCTCCCTCCCCATACCATCCCTCTGGGTCATCCCAGTGCACCAGCCCTAAGCATCCAGTATCATGCATTGAACCTGGACTGGTGACTCGTTTCATATATGATATTATACATGTTTCAATTTTTTAGAGTTAGTTGTCTAAGTTAAGGAGATTTTGCAAATGCTAAATACTAAAACCCTTAGATAAACAAAATCCAGTAGCATGAACTGTTTGGATCTGTGATCATGTATTACACCGATTCTTGCTGTTTCTCAAGTGCAAGCTTTTGCAATGTGACTTCCTCCTTTCTAGGATACCCTTCCATTTCCTGTCTGATCCTCCTCAGGATTTCTGTTAAATCCTACTCACCCTCAAGGTCTTGTTCAAGTAACCTCCTCTGTGAAGCTTAATCTTCATCCTCAGAGCATAATTAATAATTTTTATTTTGTAATCCAATACTCAGAGCTCTATTTACTCAACTCATTCTATTTTTTCCCTTGTAGTACATGTCTGTTTCCCCAATTGATTAATAAACCCATGAAGGCCATGGAAAGTTCTTATTCAACTTCACATGCAATTGACACACAGTGGAGACAACAGAAGTTTGATGAAGATACAAGAATGATATTTTAGGGAAGAATCTATGGACTTTGAGAAAATGAGTATAAATGTCCATGAGTTCCCTCAGCAGGAGAGAATAAAATCAGTCTTCTAGTGCTTTTTTGTTGTTTGTTTTGGAATTTTGTTTAGTAAAAATGGGGTAGCTAAACAAAGAATGAATTTCTTGAATGGGCTATATGCTAGTTTGTGAACATAGAAGGTTGTACGTAACAGGTAACTTCTGAAAATATTTTATAAATCAGGATGTTTAAATAACTGGGCAAAGTTAAAGACTTTAGGATATTCACTCCTGAATATGTTAGATATATTAACTATAAAATGTAATTCTTTGGATTTTTTAAAGGATTCCAGAAACAATTATTTTGAAATAGTTATGGATTTTCATTTTTAAATGTCGTAAATTATGTTCAAAGTACTATCAGAAAAACAAAGAGTGAAAATATGTGTAGACGTCAATTTTCTCCAGGCAAATCAAATTGACCCAAGTACATAAATAACTAAAATCATGTTCCACTAAGCAAAAAGGAGAATTATCAGTAATGAATAGCTCAAAATCAAATGTATAAATGGTCATTAACAGATTTTTTAGTACATGAAAGTGATGTTATTTAAATGGTATTTACTAATTTGTTTGTTACAAAATTTAGGAATATTGTTAAATATTTTTTTGCTTTAAAAATGCAATAAAATAGCCATTTACATTATGCACTATAGCTCTGTTCTGATAAAATATTATAATTTCAAGTATAGCATCTCCCAGCAAATAGTTGATACTTTAGTCTAATAACTCTGACATTAAAGTGTCTTAATAAATTATTGTAATGTTTCTGCAGGATTCAGGTAAAGCCAAGAAGCATAAATTAGTTGTACTGGTGGGGGAATAACTGCTCAATTTGTGTATCATGCATTAACACACAGGTGTTGCAAAGCTAGCTAGGAAAATTCATCATAATACAAAAAGCTTAAGAACCTCAGTGAGAGACATTTGGCAGTCATCAAAGTTTTCATTGTCTCTGAAACATCTTGACATTTTTTAATATTGGTCTTGAGATTTACTGGTGTTACTTTCAATAAAATATTATTTGGTAAATTCCATTGAATTATTAACATAAATGATAAAAGACACCTTAATTCAGTGTTTAGAAGATTGATATTTTAGGATATTATGCTGTCAATATTAAGATATCTTAGGAGTTTCTCAAAGATGTATATGCTAATCTCTTTATTTACTCAATTAGGTAACAAATTTGATGTGACTTTCCTCATTCCTTTAGATTTGGTTTATATGTTTTCCACAAAGGCTTTCAAATCTAATTATATTTTCTTCAAAAATATGAGCTTCATTGATCATTGTGATCTTCTTCAAAACATTACCATCGTTTATTTCTCGCAAAAATTTGATACTTAAATGGCACATTTGTATTTCGTAATAATGACTTCAAATATTCAGCTTCTAAGCAAAGATACTAAGAAATTTAAAAAGACAACCTTTCCTATCAAATTAATAAACACTTACTGTTGAATCAAGTAAAGCAGTGAGGTAGTGTGTGTTAGTCACTCAGTCATATCTGACGCTTTGCCACCGCATGGACTGCAGTCCACCAGGCTCCTGTGTCCATGGAATTCTCTAGACAAGAATACTGGAGTGCATTGCCATTCCCTTCTCCAGAGGATCTTTCCAACCCAGGGATTGAACCCAGGCTCCTGCATTACAGGCAGATTCTTTACCCTCTGAGCTACCAGGGAAGTAGTTGTGGGATCAGTTCAGTTCAGTCACTCAGTCCTGTTCCACTCTTTGAGACTCCATGGACTGCAGCAAACCAGGCCTCCATGTCCATCAACAACTAATGGAGTTTACCAGAATTGATGTCCATTTAGATGGTGATGCTATTCAACCATCTCATCCTCTGTCATCCCCTTCTACTCTGGCCTACAGTCTTTGACAGCATCAAGGTCTTTTCCAATGAGTCAGTTCTTCACATCAGGTGGCTAAAGTATTGGAGTTTCAGCTTCAGCATCAGTCCTTCCAATCAATATTCTGGACTGATTTCCTTTAAGATGGACTGGTTGGATCTCCTTGCAGGCCAAGGGACTCTCAAGAGTCTTCTCCAACACCACAGTTCGAAAGCATCAATGCTTCAGTGCTCAGCTTTCTTCACAGTCCAACTCTCACATCCATACATGACTACTGGAAAAACTATAGCCTTGACTAGACGATATTTGTTGGCAAAGTAACATCTCTCCTTTTGAATATGCTGTCTAAGTTGGTCATAACTTGTCTTCCAAGGAACAAGTGTCTTTTAATTTCATGGCTGCAATCACATCTGCAATGATTTTGGAGCCCAGAAAAATAAAGTCTGACACTGTTTCCACCTGTTTCTCCATCTATTTGCCATGAGTGATGGGACTGGATGCCATGATCTTAGTTTTCTTAATTTGAGCTTTAAGCCAACTTTGTCACTCCCCTCTTTCACTTTCAGCCATAAGAGTGGTGTCATCTGCATATCTGAAGTTACTGGTATTACTCCCAGAAAACTTGATTCCTGCTTGTGCTTCATCCAGCCCAGCATTTCTCATGCTGTACTCTGCATTTAAGTTAAATAAGCAGTGTGACAATATATAGCCTTGACATACTCCTTTTCCTATTTGGAATCAGGGGGTGTTGGCAATTTGATCTCTGGTTCCTCTGCCTTTTCTAAAATCAGCTTGAAGATCTGGAAGTTCACCTACATGTACTGTTGAAGCCTGGCTTTGAGAATTTTGAGCATCACTTTACTAGCATGTGAGATGAGTACAATTGTGCTGTAGTTTGAGCATTCTTTGGCATTGCCTTTTTAGGGATTGGTATGAAAACTGACCTTTTCCAGTCCTGTGGCCACTGCTGAATATTCCAAATTTGCTGGTATATTGAGTGCATCACTTTCACAGCATTATCTTTTAGGGTTTGAAATAACTTATCTTTTAGGGTTTGAATGGAATTCTATCACCTCCGCTAGCTTTGTTCATAGTGATGCTTCCAAGGCCCACTTGACTTCACATTCCAGGATGTCTGGCTCTAGGTGAGTAATCACATCATCATAGGGGCTTCATATATAAGTCCCTTTTACAATGGGACACATACTCAGGTATGTAAAGAAGTTCCAAGATTTAAAATTGGTTGATCATTCAAAGCCTAATGCATTTAGAAGATGAGATATTCTTAGTACTTAGATATTTCATGATAGTTGATCTAACTTTATTTTCCAGGAATGAGATGTACTTAAAATTACATTATTTCACCATTACCTCTTGTGCTTTTCTAGTTATATGTTAAAAGCATGATAATCTGACTCTCTGCTAGCTCTGCTGTCTCAAGGAAAACAAGATTCTCCCCACACCATCAGCACCAAGATTCTAATTTCACTCTCCTTTTATCTTGAGTTATATGTTGAAGATTCAAAATCCTTGGTGGATTAACCAAACCAAGATAACATGTTTTTTGTTTTTTTTTTTTTTCCTGCCAGCAAAAGATAAGGATATAATAGGTTCCTTTCAACTTCTTTCTGAAGAAAAATATTTTTCCCTTTCCAAAAATCATACAAATATGAATTTTTCAAAATAAGAAGATGATTGAGATGCTGGACATTTTGACTTAAAAAATCTATATTAAGGCCCAGAGGCACATATTGCCCTCAGCTTCCATAAAACTTATATTCCAAGCAGAGATGAGAAATATAGATTAATAAACTAAGACCTAATGTGCAGACCCATCTTACTATTCAATCTACAAAAAATAGGTCAGGCAAAATATGTATAACTTACTGTAAAATTATGAAAGAGTATAAGAATTTTGGAACCTTTAAGACTGCATAGCTAGTAGGTGTCAAAATGGAGTTTCACATCAGTTATTTTTATTCACCAGACCAGTCAACTAAACATAATTCTTCATATGGTTTCTTATGCTCTTATCTGATCTAAAAGAAAGATAATACCTGTTATAACTAAGGGATATTTTTCAATTTCTGTACTTAGCAATAGTAAATTCAGAAAAAAATCTGGATAAGATTTCCCAACAATTATTCTCAGGCAACAATTATTCTCATCTTTAGATAATTTCCTGATGTTCAAGCTGGTTTTAGAAAAGGCAGAGGAACCAGAGATCAAATTGCCAACATCTGCTGGATCATGGAAAAAGCAAGAGAGTTCCAGAAAAACATCTATTTCTGCTTTATTGACTATGCCAAAGCCTTTGACTGTGTGGATCACAATAAACTGTGGAAAATTCTGAAAGAGATTCGAATACCAGACTACCTAACCTGCTTCTTGAGAAATCTGTATGCAGGCCAGGAAGCAACAGTTAGAACTGGACATGGAACAACAGCCTGGTTCCAAATAGGAAAAGGAGTACGTCAAGGCTGTGTATTGTCACCCGGCTTATTTAACTTATATGCAGAGTGTATCATGAGAAATGCTGGACTGGAAGAAACACAAGCTGGAATCAAGATTGCCGGGAGAAATATCAATAACTTCAGATATGCAGATGACACCACCTTTATGGCAGAAAGTGAAGAGGAACTATAAAGCCTCTTGTTGAAAGTAAAAGAGGAGAGTGAAAAAGTTGGCTTAAAGCTCAACATTCAGAAAACAAAGATCATGGCATCCGGTCCCATCACTCCATGGGAAATAGATGAGAAACAGTGGAAACGGTGTCAGACTTTATTTTTTGGGACTCCAAAATCACTGCAGATGGTGACTGCAGCCATGAAATTAAAAGATGCTTACTCCTTGGAAGAAAATTTATGACCAACCTAGATAGCATATTCAAAAGCAGAGACATTACTTTGCCGACTAAGGTCTGTCTAGTCAAGGCTATGGTTTTTCCAGTAGTCATGTATGGATGTGAGAGTTGGACTGTGAAGAAGGCTGGGTGCCCAAGAATTGATGCTTTTGAACTGTGGTGTTGGAGAAAACTCTTGAGAGTCCGTTGGACTGCAAGGAGATCCAACCAGTCCATTCTGAAGGAGATCAACCCTGGGATTTCTTTGGAAGGAATGATGCTGAAGCTCAGACTCCAGTACTTTGGCTACCTCATGCAAAGAGTTGACTCATTGGAAAAGACTTTGATGCTAGGAGGCATTGGGGGCAGGAGGAGAAGGGATGAGGATGAGATGGCTGGATGGCATCACTGACTCGATGAATGCGAGTCTGAGTGAACTCCGGGAGTTGGTGATGGACAGGGAGGCTTGGTGTGCTGCGATTCATGGGGTTGCAAAGAGTCGGACACGACTGAGCGACTGAACTGATATTTTCTACTTCTTAAATTGTGTACAATGTAAGTTACATTTTCCCAATTTTACTAGAGTTGAGATATTTGTTGTGTGGCTGAAATTTCAATATTCAATCTTACATGTTAGAAGAATATGCCATGTGAAACAACTAGACATTTACTTAAAACTGCTGTTGATATTTCAATTTCCAGATAAAAATGTAATCTCTTATAGGGAAATGCCTGGCTTCTTATGTCCAAGAGAAATCCATTGTCACTACAAACTCAAAACAGGTTCAATTTTTTTGTTTGTTTGTTTGCTTGTTATTTGTATTCTAATATCAGTGAATAGTCATGACTTTCCCACTGTCAGTCAAGACAAGCTTCAGAGTCTTTACTATTGAAAACATTGAACCTTGCTTAAGATATTTGTCAATTTCAGGAGCTCAAGTGATTTACTAAATTGATTGGAAACGCTAGCAACTATAGATACTTTATGGCTAACAATGTAAAATGAAGTTTTAAGTTCAGTTTTAATTTGCTGAAAATAATAGTACTTGTACCTTTCAAATTATTGGGTTGTTGTGAAGAGAGAGGTAACTGATGAATGTGAAGCATCTAGCATTGGCCCATAAAATAACTCTGGTGTCATGAACCCTTTCATTGAAAAGTGTTCCTTAATGTCTATTACAATAATGCGAGTAAGGTATATTCCAGTGTACATTGGGACTAAGTCACTATAGTAGTACAAGATCAACTGTATCATGTTTACCCTTAATCCTAATCTGTACATGAATCATCTCATTGTGGCTTATAGCTGGAGATTCACAAGTATATTCAGACATAAACTAAAGAACATAGAAGTTAAAGCTCTATGGCTCCAAGATGACTCTGCCTACATAAAGCATCAAGATATACTATATACATTGTTTATATGAAGAGGGATATACACATTTTAGGAAAAATATTTTTTATGAAAACTTTTGGTTTAGTACCTTTCATCCATATCAGCTTATTTTATGTATTCATTTTTTTTATATTGACATAAATTCATACAAAATGATTCCCTTGTGGCTCAGCTGGTAAAGAATCTGCCTGCTATGCAGGAGACCTGGGTTCAATCCCGGGGTTGAGAAGGTCCTCTGGAGAAGGAAAAGGCACCTACTCCAGTATTCTGGCCTGGTGAATTCCATGGACTGTAGAGTCCATGGGGTTGCAAAGAATCCGACAGGACTAAGTGAGTTTCCCTTTCACTTTCACTATACACAATAAAACGCACCGATCTCAAGTACACAATCTTATCTGTTTTGACAAATGCACTTAGAATATAACATAAACCAGGATTTAGAATTTCACTTCATTACCCAGAAACTTACTTATTGCTCCTTCCCAATCAACTGTCCCCACCAAGAGGAAACCATATCTTCTACCCCCTTTCTACCACCCTAGATTATTTATTTTGAGTGTATGGCTTGTTTTGTTCTATATGTTGTTTTGGAGATTATTCCATGTTTTTGTGTGTCATCAGTACTTCACTATCTAATTTCTGATTATTATTATTCCATTATATAAATATACACAATTAAATATCCTTTTGTTAGAACATACAGAATACTTTTTATTTAAGGATCTTTTATTTATTTTTTTTAATTTTAATTTTTATTTATTTTTAAAATTTTTATTTTTACTTTATTTTACTTTACAATACTGTATTGGTTTTGCCATACATTGACATGAATCCACCACAGGTGTACATGCGTTCCCAAACATGAACCCCCCTCCCACCTGCCTCCCCAGAGGCTCTTTTAAATAGAGATGAAAGAAACACTTTTCTACAAGAGTTTTCATAAGGAAATCATTATTTCTGTTGGACTGACAACTAGGAAGAGAAATTCTATGCCATAAGGTAGTTTCATGTTTAACTTTATAGGAAACTGCCAGAAATACACACTTCCAATTTGGTTGCACCAATTTATACTTTCATTGCCTACATTTGATCTTCTAATTTGGCCATTTGAATGCATTATCTTTGATGATTGATTCCAATTTGCATTCACCTGTCAGCTATAAGCACTGAGAAATTTTTCCTGAATTTCGAGAGGAGCTACTCCATTTTCAAGGTCAGGAGGGGCGGCTGTGAGGTGATACCTCTCATCCAAGGTAAGGAGCAGAGGCTGCGCTTTGCTGAAGCAGCCATGAATAGATACCCCACGTCCAAGGGAAGAGAAACCCAAGTAAGACAGTAGGTATTGCCAGAGGGCATCACAGGGCAGACACAGTGAAACAATAATCACAGAAAACTAGCCAATCTGATCACATGGACCACAGCCTTGTCTAACTCAATGAAACTAAGCCATGCCGTGTGAGGCCACCTGAGACAGACGATCATGGAGGTTCATGAATTGTACAGAAGACAGGAATCGAGACCATCCCCATGGAAAAGAAGAAATGCAAAAAGTGTGTTTTTCTATGACCAATGCGTTCTCTTGGCAAAACTGTATTAGCCTTTGCCCTCCTTCATTCCATACTCCAAGGCCAAATTTGCCTGTTACTCCAGGTGTTTCTTGACTTCCTACTTTTGCATTCCAGTCCCCTATAATGAAAAGTTCATTTTGTGTGTGTGTGCGGTGGGGGGGGGGGGTGTTAGTGTCTGAGGTGGCCTTACAAATAGCTGTGAAAAGAAGAGAAGTGAAAAGGAGAAAAGGAAAGATATTCCCTTTTGAATGGAGAGTTCCAAAGAATAGCAAGGAGAGATAAGAAAGCCTTCCTCAGCAATGAATGCAAAGAAATAGAGGGAAACAAAGTTAGGGAAACACTAGAGATCTTTCAAGAAAATTAGAGATACCAAGGGAACATTTTATGCAAAGATGGGCTCAATAAAGGACAGAAATGGTATGGACCTAACAGAAGCAGAAGCTGTTAAGAAGAGGTAGCAAGAATACACAGAAGAACTGTACAAAAAAGACTTCATGACCCAGATAATCACAATGGTGTGATCACCCACCTAGAGCTAGACATCCTGGAATGTGAAGTCAAGTGAGCCTTAGAAAGCATCACTATGAACAAAGCTAGTGGAGGTGATGGAATTCCAGTTGAGCTATTTCAAATCCTGAAAGATGATGTTGTGAAAGTGCTGCACGGTCACAGGACTGGAAAAAGTCAGTTTTCATTCCAATCCCAAAGAAAGGCAATGCCAAAAATGCTCGAACTACTACACAACTGCACTCATCTCAGACACTACTAAAGTAATGGTCAAAATTCTCCAAGCCAGGCTTCAGCAATATGTGAACCATGAACTTCCAGATGTCCAAGCTGGTTTTAGAAAAGGCAGAGGAACCAGAGATCAAATGGCCAACATCTGCTGGATCATCAAAAAAGCAAGAGTTCCAGAAAACATCTATTTCTGCTTTCTTGACTATGCCAAAGCCTTTGACTGTATGGATCACAATAAACTGTGGAAAATTCTGAAAGAGATGGGAATACCAGACCACCTGAGTTGCCTCTTGAAAAACCTGTATGCAGTCAGGAAGCAACAGTTAGAACAGGACATGAAACAAAAGACTGGTTCCAAATAGGAAAAGGAGTACATCAAGGAAGTATATTGTCACCCTGCTTGTTTTACTTATATGCAGAGTACATCATGAGAAATGCTGTGCTGGAAGAAGCACAAGCTGGAATCAAGATTGCTGGGAGGATTATCAATAACCTTGGATATGTGGATGACTCCACCCTTATAGTAGAAAATGAAGAGGAACTAAAAAGCCTCTTGATGAAAGTGAAAGAAGAGAGTGAAAAAGTTGGCTTAAAGCTCAACATTCAGAATACTAAAATCATGGCATCCAGTCCCATGACTTCATGGGAAATAGATGGGGAAACAGTGGAAACAGTGTCAGAGTTTATGTTGGAGGGCTCCAACGTTATGGGGAGGGTAGTGGGTGGGGGGTTCATGTTTGGGAACGCATGTACACCCGTGGTGGATTCATGTCAATGTATGGCAAAACCAATACAGTATTGTAAATTAAAATAAAGGAAAAAAATAAAATAAAATAAATAAAAGTGATACTGTTATGAAAAAAAAAAAATCACTGCAGATGGGGATTGTAGCCATGAAATTAAGATACACTTACTCCTTGCAAGGAAAGTTATGACCAACCTAGACAGCATATTAAAAAGCAGAGACATTACTTTGCCAACAAAAGTCCATCTAGTCAAGGCTATGGTTTTTCCAGTGGTCATGTATGGATGTGAGAGTTGGACTGTGAAGAAAGCTGAGTACCGAAGAATTGATGCTTTTGAAGTTTGGTGTTGGAGAAGACTCTTGAGAGTCCCTTGGGCTGCAAGGAGATCCAACCAGTCCATCCTAAAGAAGATCAGTCCTGGTGTTCACTCAAGGACTGATGCTAAAGCTGAAACTCCAATACCTTGACCATCTCATGTGAAGAGTTGACTCATTGGAAAAGACTGTGATGCTGGGAGGGATTGGGGGCAGGAGGAGAAGGGGATGACAGAGGGTGAGATGGCTTGATGGAATCACCAACTCGATGGACAAAGGAATTTGAGTTTGAGTAAACTCTGGGAGTTGTTGATGGACAGGGAGGCCTGGCATGCTGCTATTCATGGGGTCGCAAAGAGTCAGACACGACTGAGTGACTGAACTGAATTGAACAATGCTTTTTATTATGAAAAAAAAAAAAAACTCTTCAAGCCTTTTGCAAAATTCTATCGATTTATTGGTATTTTTTTATTGCATGAGGTTATAGTCTGGACATAAATTCTTCCTTAAATGTACATATTACTAATGTCTTCACCCAATTTGTACTTTTTAAATTTACTTAAAAGTCTTTTAATGAGAAGGCTTTTAACTTTGAATATCAAAATTTTCTATTTTTTGTTTTTCATAGTGAGTTCATTTAAGTCATCTCTGTGAAAACCATTGGTGCAAATATTTTTCATATATGTTATCTTTCAGAGGTTTTAGCTTTTACATTTAAGTCCATGAGCTACCTCAAATTAATTCTACTGTATTGTGTAGTATGGGAGTTGAAGATCATTTTTTTTCATATATTTATTCTTTCTCAGTTTACATGTGAAGAAAATTTTTGTTCTCCATTAAGAAATGTCAATTTATTTTGTGGGTCAAATTCTCATTTACTCATTTGTTTATCCCAGTGTGTTAATATATACTGTTGATTGTTGTGATTTTATATTGACCTTGAAATCAGGTAGTATACATACTCAAATTTTGCTTTTCATTTTCAAGTTTATGTTTGCTATCACAGATTACAGGTACTTCCATAAAAGGGAAGTTGACTTTTGAATCAATTTTTCAACTTCTATTAAAACAATAATGTCTTACAAATTTTACTGGTATTGTATTGAAACTACAATCCAGGAAGAACTGATAACGATATTGTAACTTCCAAAATATGATTATAGTATAGCTTCCTATTTATTTTATGTTTTCCTTAATATTATCTCTGCAATCTCTTGTAATTTGCAGCAAAAAGCCAAGTTTTTACTCCAATTTGGTTAATGTTATGTTTTTACACAATTGTATATGACATTTAAATGTAATTTCCCACCATCCACAGTCAATATGTTAAAATAAAATTATTTCTATTGTTGACTAAATAGATGTACAACTTGAGAGTTGCAAGTTTAATTTGGGGCAAAATGAGGACTGTAGCCCTTGAGACAGCACTTCAGATAGCTCTGAGACTGCTCTAAAGAGGCAGTAGGGGAAGGTCAATATATAGGATTTTGGTGAAGAGGGGAGTTCAATAACATTAAGCATTCATTTTATAAAAAGTTTGCTGCTAGTTATGAGGATCTGATGTCACCATGAAGGGATTTATTACTTTTCTAGATATGAGGAGATGCAATGATTGAGATCATAAAATTTGTTCCTAAAACATCTATCTAAAGACCTGAGGCTCTTGTTGTTCAGTTGTCAGCAATGATCTTGGCAAGTGCCAATTTGTAGTTGATACTGTAAAATATATATGTTACTAAATACATGCATTAGTTTTAATAGATTTTTAATATTCATTTAAATATTCTAGCTAGTCAATTATGCTTTGTAATAAATGAGTAAATAAATTTTTACTTCATATACAGCTGTATGTCTTGCACTGATTGATTATCATTTCTGCATTCAACAGGAAGGACTTTGAGGTCAAGATTGAATGGAAATGAAGAGTGAACATCTTGGCCTAGCCTCACTTTTAGCAGAAATAACTCAATATTTCACCATTATACATATGTTAGCTAAATGTATGATTATAGTTTTTAAAAGATTTATCAGTTTTAAAATCAGATTAAAGAAATGTCTTTCAATGCCTAGTTTGCTGAGACTTTTAACAATTAAGAATTAGGGTTTATCAGAAATTTTTCTGCATTTCTTAAAATAATATTCTTTATTGTATAACCATAACATATTTTCAAACTCAACCAACTTTACTCTATTTAAATAAACCTCAGTTAAGATATGTTATCTGTTTTAAGTAATATTAGGTTCAATGACTAATACTGTTTTACAGACTTTTTCTCTATGCTGATGAGTACTGTTGGATTGAAATTATCCATGAAACAATGTGGGCATACATTTTCTGTGAAGGTGTTTGATTACATACACAATTTAATCAGTAGATATAAGGCTATTCTGGAGACATTAGAAATAAACCCACACACCCACAGTCAATTTCTGACAAATGTGGCAAGAAGGAACAATAGAGTACCTTCTTTTCAGCAAGTGTTGTTAAGAAAGCTGGACAGCCATGTGTGAATCAATGAATTTAGTACACACCCTCATGCTATATACAAAAATAAAGTCAAAATGGCTTAAAGACTTAAATGGAAGACATGACACCTAAACACTCCTAGAAGAGAACAGGGGCAAAATATTCTCTGACGTAAGTCATACCAAAATTTTCTTAGGTCAGTATCCCAAGAAAACAGAAATAAAAACAAAAATAAATGGATGTTGCTGCTGCTGCTAAGGCGCTTCAGTCATGTCCGACTCTGTGCGACCCCATGGATGGCAGCCCACCAGGCTCCCCCGTCCCTTGGATTCTCCAGGCAAGAACGTTGGAGTGGGTTGCCATTTATGGGACCTAATCAAACTTATAAGCTTTTGCATAGCAAAGGTAACCACAAACAAAATTAAAACAACCTACAGACTGGGAGAAAATATATGCAAGCTATGCAACCAATAAGAACAATATACAAAATATACAATAGCTCATACAACACACACAAAAAAAAACTGGGCAGGAGACCTAAACAGACAGCTCTCCAAAGAAAATATACTAATGGCCAATAGGCACCTGAAAAGATCCTCAGGATTGCTAATTATTAGAGAAACGTAAATCAAAACTACAATGAGGTACCACCTCATAATGGCCATCATCAAAACGTCTACAAATAAACATGCTAGAGACAGTGTGGAGAACGCATTGGTAGGAATGTAAACTGGTGCAGCCACTATGGAGAACAGTATGGAGGTACCTTAAAAAAAAATAATAAAATAAAAACTAACTAAAAATAGAGTTACCACATAATCCAGCAATCCCACTCCTGGGCATATGTCTGGAAGAGATGAAAACTCTAATTCAAAAGGACACATATACCCCAACGTCCATAGAAGCATTATTCAAAATAGCCAAGAAGTGGAAACAATCTTAAGTGTCCATTGACAGAAGAATGGATATGGAAGAAGTGGTACATATATACCATGGAATACTTCTCAGCCATAAAAAGTGAAAAAAAATTCCATTTATAGCAACATTGTTGCATTTAAAGACTATCATACTAAGTGAAGTCAAAGGCAAATATTATATGATACCACTTTTATGTAGAATCTAAACACTGGTGCAAATGAACTTATTTACAAAACAGACTCACTTACATAGAAAACATATTTACAGTTACCAGAGTGGAAAGGGTGATGAGGGATCCACTAAGAGTTGGGGATTAGGAAATATATCTATGTATAGAACAGATAAACAGCCAGTAAGATCCTACTGGATAGAACAAGAAACCGCAGTCAATATCTTGTAGCAAATATAATAAAAAGAACCTGACAAAAGAATCTGATATATACCTGAATCACTTTGCTACACAGCAGAACACATAATCAACTACATCTCACTAAAAATACATATATTTGAGACCATTCAGATATTCTATTTTCTTTTACAAATTCTGAAAACTTTTCATTTCAAGCAATTTGCCTATTTCACGTGAATCTTTAAGTTTATTAGTGCACATTAAATGATAATCTCTCCTTGTTAGTTTAATATTCATATAATCTGTATTAATATCCCTCTGGAGCTGCTATTTGATATTTTATTTCTCTTGATCATATTTGATAGAAGTTTAACAATTGTGTTGATTTTTCAAACAACTAACTTCTACTTTTAATAGTTTATAGTGTGTTTTCTATTTAATGATTTCTGTGCTTTTTAAAATTTTGATTCTCTTAAAGAAATTAAGAAAAAATATTTAAAAAATATTTTCAATACCTTTTACCATATTTATAGCTTAAAATACTTTTCAGTACTTGTACATTTGAGCATCCTATTAGTATCATCTTCCTTCTACCTAAGAGATATCCCTTTAGGATTTCCTCCTGTGTGGTTTCTCAGCTTCTGATAGTGTATTATGTTTTTAATCTGTAAAAGCCCATTTATCTTAATTTTTAAATAATATTTCATTGGATATTTTAGGACTTAATAGATATCATTCACTTATCCTGTATTTCCTATTGTTTCAGATGTGAACTTAGCTTGTTCTCCTGAGACAGTTTGGTTCCCCGAGAAGTAGATGCCAAGAGGAGATAGATTTAAAGAGACTGTTTGAAAAACAATGGCTACAAAAGATAATGGGGGAGAGAGAGCAGACAATAGCTGAGGAGAGGCTACAGGCCACAGTGTAGGTTTGACATCTGTGGAAACAGAGAGAGAAAGAATTGGCTTAAAAAGAAGGTTACCAGATAATTTCTGAGAAAGTCTTGACCAGACTGATAGGCAGTCTCTGAGCAAAGCGTTCCCATAAGGGAAGCCTCAAAACATGCAAAATGAAGATCCTAAAGGAAATAAGACCTTAGAGGAAATGACATGATAGATATGAAAGTATAGTAATGTAGCTAAAGGCTATTATAGGTATCTCACTGCAGTCAGATCTGTTGAGAGAAGATCTGAGCATGTGTTTAAGGGGTGGACAGACCCTAGACCAGTGCATCTTTATTCTCTGGGTAAATTTAATTAAAGACTGAACAACATTCCTCTCTATCCTGTACATTTAGTCTTATTACAAAGCAAGCCACTAGAATTTAAACATCACACTCTCCTTGTTGTCAACATTTGGCTGCCAGGGAAAATTAATAAGATACATAATAGAGTAGACCCCATAGCATATATTTCAGGAAGACACAACATTACAAGATAAAAGGAGAAACAATGTATTTTTAATGTCACAGATTCTTAGAATTTAAATCAAGAGAAGGGGACAATGGAAAAATTTCCCCATGTCTGAGATAATTAGAGCCTGTAGATTTTGAAGAAAGAATGTAATCTTAAAGACCCATAAGTACACTATCTCAGGTTGAGGGTGGGGAACTAGCCTGCGGGTAGGAGGACAGCTGCACACTGCAGTTGTGAATGTCATGTTGCAGGGAGGCTGTATTTTCCTAGGGAGTATAAATTATAAGTATTTCCACTCAGGAGATGATTAGCTGTCCTGATTTTCTTACACCTACAGTTTCCTGGCCTTCCACATTTTGAATTCTTAGGCTTAGTTTATACTGCCTTTTGTTGTTTTTCTATTTTAAACCAGTATGCTTTTTTTGTTATCTTTCCACAGACTCTAAAAAATTTTCTCCAATTCTAAATAATACGTCATGCTTGAGTCACTATCTTTACACTTGATTTGACATTTAGTTACACTATCTTTTTATTGATGGTGAAATATATATTTGTGATAACTTTAATGTTTTAACTTAAAGAACTGCCTTATCCTTACTGAGATTCAAAATTTTGGTAAGTGCATAGTAATATGTCCTTTTTTATTTTGCTAAATTATATAAAGCTCTCAGAATCTGAAAAATCTATCAATGTAAATTATTTCTATAAATTTTTTCATTGATTGACTAAAACTCAATTTATATTTCTAAGGAGACAAAAGGCATTCTGAGTTATCAAGGAATTTGAACTTTATTGCAAAAATAAAAAGAGGTGTTCAGTTCAGTTCAGTCGCTCAGTCGTGTCCGACTCTTTGCGACCCCATGAATCGCAGCACGCCAGGCCTCCCTGTCCATCTCCAACTCCTGGAGTTCACTCAGACTCGCATTCATCGAGTCAGTGATGCCATCCAGCCATCTCATCCTGCATTGTCACCTTCTCCTCCTGCCCCCAATACCTCCCAGCATCAAAGTCTTTTCCAATGAGTCAACTCTTCGCATGTGGTGGCCAAAGTATTGGAGCTTCAGCTTCACCATCATTCCTTCCAAAGAAATCCCAGGGTTGATCTCCTTCAGAATGGACTAGTTGGATCTCCTTGCAGTGCAAGGGACTCTCAAGAGTCTTCTCCAACACCACAGTTCAAAAGCATCAATTCTTGGGTGCTCAGCCTTCTTCACAGTCCAACTCTTACATCCATACATAATCACTGGAAAAACCATAGCCTTGACTAGACGGACCTTAGTCGGCAAAGTAATGTCTCTGCTTTTCAATATGCTATCTAGGTTGGTCGTAACTTTTCTTCCAAGGAGTATCTTTTAATTTCATGGCTGCAGTCACCATCTGCAGTGATTTTGGAGCCCCCAAAAATAAAGTCTGACACTGTTTCCACTGTTTCTCCATCTATTTCCCATGGAGTGATGGGACCGGATGCCATGATCTTCGTTCTCTGAATGTTGAGTTTTAAGCCCACTTTTTCAGTGTCTTCTTTCACTTTCATTTGCTAACTTAAATTTTAAAAATTTGACATGTTCTACTGCTTTAAAAATAACCAATTTTACATACCTGATATGACTTGATGTAAGTATATATATCTTTAAATTATATATGTAACTGAAAGAAATGAATCTTTTTTCTGCTAAGTATTTTATTTTCCATTTTACTGCCAAAGATTTAAAATTTCTAACGGCCCCATTAAAAACTCTTGTGGTTATGAATAAATAGCACAAGAATTTCTGTCAATATAAGAATTGGAATCTTATATTCATCTCACAACTGTGACTTCCAAAAAAAAAAAAAAACAAGAAAAATTGTCCATCTGTCTCTTAACAATGTTTATGGAAATTCTAGATATCAAAAAGATTTTTTTTAACTTAATGAAAGAGTAGTTTTTACTAGTTAAGGTAAATGAGCTCTGTCTATCTAATTATGTCTGTAAGAAGTATTCTCTGGAAAAATGCAATAGGAGGATTTTTCCTTCAATTTAAAGACTTATCAGGTTTATAAAATACCCTATAAACTGCTAATGCCCACCTAAAAGGAAAGTGGTATTTTTAAGAATAAATAGATCCCATTTTAATTAGGACTCATTCAGCAGTATAAACCACCTGAATTGGTTAAAGAAGAAAGCAAACTAAAATTAATTCATGCATTTATAATAACAAGAATCTCTAAGAGATTAAATTGTTTTAAGATACACCTCCAAAACCACTGTGGATGGTGACTGCAACCATTAAACTAAAAGACACTTGCTCCTTGGAAGGAAAGCTATGACAAACCTAGGCAGTATATTAGAAAGCAGAGACATCACTTTGCCAACAAAGATCTGTATAGCCAAAGCTATGGTTTTCCCATTCACCATGTGTGGATATGAGAACTGGACCATAAAGAAGGCTAAAGCCAAAAAATTGATGCTTTCAAATTGTGGTACTGGAGAAGACTCCTGAAAGCCCCTTGGACTGCAAGGAGAAAAACCAGTCAATCCAAAAGGAAATCAGTCCTGAATATTCACTGGAAGGACTGTTGCTGAAGCTGAAGTTCCAGTACTTTGGTCACCTGATGTGAAGAGCCAACTCACTGGAAAAGACCCTGATGCTGGGAAAGATTGAGCACAGGAGGAGAAGAGATTAGCAGAGGATCAAATGGTTAGAAAGCATCACCTACTCAGTGGACATGAATTTGAGCAAACTCCGGGAGACAGGGAACGACAAGGGAGCCTGGCATGCTACAGTCCATGGAGTGGCAAACAATCAAACATAAATTAGCAAATGAACAACAGCAAGACATACCTAGCTTTAGAACTATTTTCCAGTTTCTTAGTTTTTCCTGCCTTAACCTGTTTTCATTGTCAGATAAGATCATGGTCTATGTGTGTGTGTGACAGCAATATGACAATAGGCTGTCTCAACCCAATGGTCATTCATGTATTCACTTGTGAAAATTAATAGAAGAAAATCTGACTAAAATGGAGTCAAGAGGCCAGAAAGTGATACTCTTGTGCAGGTACCTCTCAACATCAACACAGATCCCAAAAGAGACTGCATTTCTGACAGAAAGTGACACTCTTCTCTACTATTGCCAGCAGTAGCAAAAATTATTTTCTTCTTGTCCTTCAACAGCTCAGCCAGCAGGAGGAAAAACTATTTTCTCCTTGGCCCTCAACAGCTCAGCCATGAGAGACTGTCATAACTCTGTCAATGGAAAGCTACAGTCGTATCTGACTCTTTGAGTCCCTAAGGACTATAGCCTTCCAGTCTCCTCTGTCCGTGGCATTATCCAAGCAAGAACACTGGAATGGGTTGGCATTTCCTCCTCCAGGGAATTTTCCTGACAGAGGGATCTAACCCGTGTCTCTTAGGTCTCTTGCACTGGCAGGTGTGTTCTTTACGACTAGCGCCACTTGGGAAGCACAGTGAAAAGCTACCATACTTCAAACTCTCAAGTTTCCTCCAATGGATGTTTGGTTTACAGCAGTACCTCCTAAACACCCCCTTTTTCTCTGTAAAAGAAATTTTCTCCTTTACCTTATCAAACTATAGTTTTGCTGTATGTCCCAAATTGCAATTTGCTACTCCTGATTAAGCCAGTTCTGTTGGAAAAATAGCTGGTTGATCTATTGTTTTAGGTTAACACACTTAACAAAAATTTAAGTGTCAACCATGTGCCAAGTATTATTCTAGTGACCGAGAATGTGAGTGAACTAAAGTAAAACACCCTAATCCCACTATCAGCATTTCCAATTCACTTTGCCTGTGAAATTGAATTTCACTTTAAAGTTAAGTGAAATTTACTTTACTTTTAAATACTTTAAAATTAAAGCATTCACTTTACTTTTTTCAACATAATGCTATTGTAATCTTGCATAGTAGAGTTTGTGGCCTCATAAAATGCAAGTCCGTAAGACTTTTTCCAGCCACTGCTCTTTCCCAAGTGTTGATTATGCATGTCACACGATAGGTGCCCACAAACATTTAGTGTATTTGTTAAAACAGACCAACCAAGTATTCCAAAGAGCAGAACTGAAGTTAGGTATTCTGGATCAGAAATTTCAAAACTGTCAAAAATTCTTTGGTTGACTGCCTACTCCTATCCCTATCTTTGTTTATCATGAAAACTCTCTCCACATGCATCAAACTGCCCTCAAGCAGAGTCAAGTCTAAATCATCCTTTAGTGAGTGGAATCCTACTGAAACATTGAGTTTTATCTGTCTGAGCATTAATATTTATTTCATAAAACATCTCACAGATTGAATTCTATGTGGAGGAGAAGTACATTTCATTTGAAAAAAAATAAAGAAACAAAACAGAACCTGTTATGTCCAATATCCCAGGTCAGATAAGAAAGTTAAAATAATAGCAGTCTAGTGATTTTCTGTTATTTGCTTCTTTCCAGTAGAAATATTTTAGCTTATTCTCCAAATAACTGGTCATTGGATACCATAAAATCATCGCTCCCAAATACTGTGTCCTTCTTAACTACAGTACTTAAAATACGTAGATGTGGGCTCTCACAAGGCCATCATTAAAGATATTCTAAAGTCTTCTGTAATAGAGAGAAGAATGCTGTGAGAAGATACTGGAATTATTATTCAGAGCAAGTGACTTCACATTTTGGGGACACAGCTATTTCCATTTTAAAACTGAATTCTGACCACAGAAACAATAAAGACATTTCTTGCTTTATACTCATTTATTCTAATTTAGGGCTTCCCTGGTCAGCCCTGGGATTTCTTTGGAAGGAATGATGCTAAAGCTGAAACTCCAGTACTTTGGCTACATCAGGCAAAGAGTTGACTCATTGGAAAAGACTCTGATACTGGGAGGGATTGAGGGCAGGAGGAGAAGGGGACAACAGAGGATGAGATGGCTGGATGGCATCACTGACTCGATGGATGTGAGTCTGAATGAAGTCTGGGAGTTGGTGATGGACAGGGAGGCCTGGCGTGCTGCGATTCATGGGGTCACAAAGAGTCGGACACAACTGAGCGACTGAACTGAACTGAACTGAACTGGTGTCTCAGGCAGTAAAGAGTCTGCCTGCAACACGGGAGACATTGGTTCAATCCCTGGGTTGGGAAGATCCCCTGAAGAAGGAAATGGCAGCCTACTCCAGTATTCTTGCTAGAAAATTCCATGGATGGAGTTGTCTGTCAGACTACAGTCCATGAGGTCACAAAGAGTCAGACATGACTGAACGACTTTCACATACGTACATTCTAATTTAGGTATTCATGGAATTAATAAGCGTGGTATATTCTTGAAAATGTAACTTTGTATAAGGAGTATTTTTATTATATATGAAGATACATTAAATGGACACATATCAAGTATTAACTAGCATCTATTTGTTTTCTACCAGGGGCCTCCACAAATAAAACTAAGACTGACTTTGTGAGGTTCTTAATAATCTCAGGTAGTTTAATTAAACTATTGTTCTTTCTTTTTGCTTTTGGATTAAAATATATATATATATATAAGAACGTATTTTACAAGATTAGATCTAGATACCTAAGTTATGATACAAGTTATTATCTAGATACAAGTAATGGACATGTAACCAAATATAAGTTAGATGAGAGCTCTCATGTAACTAATACACTTTAATGTAACATTTCTTCTTAGTGAAATTAAACATTATTTTTATTAAAATGATGAACTAAAGGCAAATAAATCCAAATGGGTTTATATTACTGACTATCTGATTGTACGTGACAAAACTTCATCGATGATCATATTGACATGCTTCTGAGCAACAAATGCACATAAATATCCACAATGTGCTGCCTCTGTACCAGCATATTTGTCAAGAGTTACTTAACTGCTTTTGTTAAAGATGCCTCCTAGGCAGTGTTTGGACTCAGTGGGTAAAGAATTTGCCTGCAATACAAGAGATGCAAGTTCAACCTCTGAGTCAGAAGATCCCCTGGAGGAGGGCATGGAAACCCATTCCAGTGTTTTTGCCTGGAATATCCCATGAACAGAGGAGAGTCTGGTGGGCTACAGTCCATGGGCTTGCAAAGAGTTGGACACGACTGAAGCAATTGAATGTACACACACAGGCAGTGCTCACCTGGATCATTAAATGATTCAATCAAAACAAGGACATATAAAAAAGCAAGATATATTGTTGTAGTTACTTCATCTGTTACTATTATCCTATCTCCTAAGATTTCTGAGATATGGATCTCCTTTTGCTACTCTTAGCCCTATTACTGGGTTCTCCCTTGCACAACTTGGACTATTTTCCTGCTAACACTCTGCAGATACTCAATCTGGACCACTCCCACAATGTTCCAACTCTTGAAGCATAGCTATCTTGTTAATTTTCTCATGTTATCTTTTGCCATCTAATGTCTCATGCTTAATTACTTCAGCAGGCTCTTGAAATCTGCTCTGTCTGTTCCACTGCTTGTTTTTTTCTTTTTTTTTAATTTTAACTTGGTAAACTTTTAATTTGGAAATCAATGGGAAAATAAATTTTGTTCGCAGGTGAATTCTTTACCACTGCACCACCTCAGAAGCCCATTAAACATATAAAATATTCCCAATTCATTTGCCTTTTTTTTCTGTAGCACTAAAGACCCTGCTGTTTATTATTAAATGAATAAACAATCATTATATTTTATAAAAACAGAGGACATAAATCCTTAGAGTTTCACACTTGTATAGATAAATTAAATGCTGCTGTTTGACCTGCCTCTAGGGAAGCTTAACAAATTGAAATGCTGTTAAAATGACAGCAAGTGGTAGTTCAAGAATAATAACAAATCAAAAGGTTTATATGAATATTTATACATAACATATATATTCACTTACTATTAGGTATTATCCTCACTTCAAATTCACCTGCTGCTTCTGAAAAGCAACTATGATATACTGTGATGAATTGGAATTAGAGATGCAAAAACTACATGTGAAGGTCTAAAAAGAAGCAACTGAAAAGAGATTAGCAGTTGTATAATAGCAATTATAATTATATAAACACAATCTCAAAGAAACACATAGAAGAGGAATTCTACTTTCATCCTTTAACTGGATATAATGTTTAAAATATAGGAGAAAAGAATGATGCTTTGATAGTAATGCATATGAAAGTAGACTCTGATGACGAAGTTCAAATACTAAAACTAGCACTTCTGGGTCTATGATCTTGAGAACACATCAATGTTCTTATGTGGAAAACAGGAATATTACTTATTTCTTACTGGCATGATCTTATTCAACTAGCTAATTAATGTAATAATTTATTAGCTAACTACTTAATATAATAAGTATCAATACTTTAAATATTGTCTGTACCACCTTGTTAATAGCACATAGTTTCATTAAGAAATTTATAAGATATAATTATTTCATATTCAGTTCAGTTCAGTTGATCATTTGTGTCCGACTCTTTGTGACCCCATGAATCGCAACAGGCCAGGCCTCCATGTCCATCACCAACTCCCGGAGCCCATCCAAACCCATGTCCGTTGAGTCGGTGATGCCATCCAACCATCTCATCCTCCATCATCCCCTTCTCTTCCTGCCCCCAATCTTTCCCAGCATCAGGGTCTTTTCAAATGAGTCAGCTCTTTGCATTAGGTAGCTAAAGTATTGGAGTTTCAGCTTCAGCATCAGTCCTTCCAATGAACACCCAGGACTGATCTATAGGATGGACTGGTTGGATCTACTTGCAATCCAAGGGACTCTCAAGAGTCTTCTCCAACACCACAGTTCAAAAGCATCAATTCTTTGGCAGCTTTCTTTATAGTCCAATGCTCACATCCATACATGACCACTGGAAAAACCATAGCCTTGACCAGATGGACTATGTTGGCCAAATAATGTCTCTGCTTTTTAATATGCTGTCTAGGTTGGACATAACTTTCCTTCCAAGGAGTAAGCGTCTTTCAATTTCATGGCTGCAATCACCATCTGCAATAATTTTGGAGCCAGGAAAATAAAGTCAGCCACTGTTTCCCCATCTATTTGCCATGAAGTGATGGGACCTCATATTAAAAGCTTTATATTTCCAGAGCTTGGTTGTAATATGGGTGACAGTAAATAGCCAGGTTATTACCACAAAATATTTGGAGTTTTGTGACTGCCTCTTCTCAGTGAGTAAATATCAGAAAAAAAAAAAAAAAAAGGTGTTTTCAGGCTAAATACAGAAACAGATAATTTAAAATTCATTCATGAAATCGAAACACATAAACATTGTCCATAGTCTCTTATATGACATTTAGAACACTATTTTAAAGCAATGTTTTCCACATTTCCAGGGCAGAAATCTCAAACTGTTTAAAAATAATCTAACCCTATTAATGAGTTCATCTTATTAATCACCCCTTCAAGATAAGAATGCTTATGCACAATTATACATCCATTATCTTGTAAAACTCCTGGAACTTTAGGTGTGTGTTTACTTCTACTTTTTCCTCTCGTTTTTAATAGTCATTAAATAATATTTCTTAATTTCTTTTTTTAAGCATGTGTATTGTTAAACAAAAAAAAACAAAACTCAGAAAAACTCAAAGAAAACTGTAATTAGCACCACCAAGAATTGGAATTTTTTTTGTGTGTGTTATTGCATTCTTTTTTTTTTAGTTTTGTAAATTAATTAATTTATTTTACTTTACAATATTGTATTGGTTTTGTCATACATTGACTTGAATCCGCCATGAGTGTACATGTGTTCCCCATCCTGAAGCCTGCTCCCACCTCCCTCCCCATCCCATCCCTCTGGGTCATCCCAGTGCACCAGCCCAGAAGCCAGAATCAAAAGATTTGGAATTCTTAACATTCATATACAAAAATCATATATTCCTGCCTGTGTGCATAAATAAATACTTTAACAGACGAAGGGCCAAACCATACATGCTATTTGAAAAAGTTATTTTATATTGTTAAATATTTGGCAAGATCATAAAATTTCTAATGTGCGCACTGCTATGTGGGTCTGTCAGCAACATTTCAATGGCACACTTCTTGTAACATCACTAATGCTTTTTTAATTTTCTAGGAGAAAAGGAATTTTTAAGAATTTCCATCAATAGCTGGTTTTTAACACCCACTTTCATGATCTTTCTCTTTGATCTTGCATCACCTCTCTCTCTGGGTTTTCTATACCTCCCTGGCCATTATGCACCCTAAATAATCTGATTCATATCATTGGTTACCATTTTAAGATGATAACTCCCAGAATGATTCTCTGATTCAGAGGTGTGTGGAGGGAGATATTAAGTGTGCATCTAAATGGATAAAAAGAAGACAAAGCTGGAATCAAGATTGCCGGGAGAAATATCAGTAACCTTAGATATGCAGATGATACCACCCTTATGGCAAAAAGTAAAGAAGAACTAAAGAGCCTCTTGATGAAAGTGAAAGAGGAGAGTGAAAAAGTTGGCTTAAATCTCAACATTCAGAAAACTAAGATCATGGCATCCAGTCCCATCACTTCATGGCAAATAGATGGGGAAACAGTGGCTGACTTTTATTTTT
Source organism: Capricornis sumatraensis (assembly GCF_032405125.1). Lineage (NCBI taxonomy): Eukaryota > Metazoa > Chordata > Mammalia > Artiodactyla > Bovidae > Capricornis > Capricornis sumatraensis. Next base: position 69,428,157 of record NC_091079.1, read on the forward strand.
CTGGGCTCCAAAATCACTGCAGATGGTGATTGAAGCCATGAAATTAAAAGACACTTACTCCTTAGGAGGAAAGTTATGACCAACCTAGACAGCATATTAAAAAGTAGAGACATTACTTTGTCAACAAAGGTCTGTACAGTCATGGCTATGGTTTTTCCAGTAGTGATGTATGGATGTGAGTGTTGGACTATAAAGAAAGCTGAGTGTCAAAGAATTGGTGCTTTTGAACTGTGGTGTTGGAGAAGACAATTGAGAGTCCCTTGGACTGCAAGGAGATCCAACTAGTCTATCCTAAAGGAAATCAGTCCTGAATAATCACTGGAAGGTGATGTGAAGAGCTGACTCATTTGAAAGGACCCTAATGTTGGGAAAGATTGAGGGCAGGAGAAAAATGGGATGACAGAGGATGAGATGGTTGGATGGCATCACCGAATCAATAGACATGAGTTTGGGTGAACTCTGGGAGTTGGTGATGGACAAGGAGGCCTGGTGTGCTGTGGTTCATGGGGTTGCAAAGAGTCGGATACGACTGAGTGAGTGACTGAACTGAACTGAAATGTATAAAAGACCAAGTAACTGAGACTCAACCTAGCAAAAAGCATATTTAACATTTTACTCAAAAAAAAATGCTCTCCTAGGAGTATTAGGCCACACTTTTGTGTGTCATTGCCAACTCAGTTCACTCTCATCTCTCTTCATGATGTCTGGATTAGATTCTACTTCATAAAACTACATCTACTTATTCCCTCTTGTCACTACTTCCTTCAGTACAGGTCAGCAACTTTTCTCACCTAGATCATCACAAAATTCACCCAACAGATCTATTTACTACTTGTCTTTTCACGTCTACATCCACTAGAGGTACACTGCTATTTCCTCAGAAGCAAACTAAATTGTATCACTGTTCTGCTTAACATCTTTCAAGAACACAAGTAACTGTCCTTTGCACATCTGCAGCAACCCTTCTGTCTTCATTTCTTTCCTTCCCCAATTTCACCTATTATGCTTCCAGTCAGACCTGTCCTCTAACTGTCCTTGATTCTATTCAACTACCTCAAAGGACTTGACATAAGATGCTCATTCAGCCTCAAATACTGTTCCCTTCCTGTTCACCAGTGACTTCAAAAATTGCTCAAGCTTCATCTGAAACTTTCCCTGACCTTAACAATAACATTTATTTTTTGTTTTGTAACCTTCTTAGGTATGTATCATATTATGCATATCTTAGATATGTATACCATCAGTACCTATCTATATGCATCTCAATATATTTAGATTGATTCCATTTCTACCCTTTTAAATTCCATAATTTGCATCTCTGTTGGGTTCTACTTGAAACCAAATATTTTATTTCCATTTGTACATCCACAGTACCTCAGTTCAGTTCAGTTGCTCAATTGGGTCCAACTCTGCAACCTACTGGACTGCAGCACACCAAGCTTCCCTGTCCATCACTAACTCTTGGAGTTTGCTCAAACTCATTCCATTGAGTCAGTGATATAATACAACCATCTCATCCTCTGTTGTCCACTTGTCCTCCTGCCTTCAATCTTTCACAGCATGAGGGTGGCCATAGTATTGGAGTTTCAGATTCAGCATCAGTCCCTTCAATGAATGTTCAGGACTGATGTCCTTTAGGATGGACTTGTTGGATCTTCTTGCAGTCCAAGGGACTCTCAACAGTCTTCTCCAGCATAACAGTTAAAAGGCATCAATTCATCAGTGTTCAGTCTTTGTTATAGTCCAACTCTCCCGTCAATACTTGACTACTGGAAAAACCATAGCTTTAACTAGATGGACCTTTGTTGGGAAAGTAAAGTCTCTGTTTTTTAATATACTGTCTAGGTTGGTCATAGCTTTTATTCCAAGGAGTACGCGTCTTTTAATTTCATGGATGCAGTCACCATCTGCAGTGATTTTGGAGCCCCCTCCCCCCCCCAAAAAAAAAGTCTCATGTTTCCATTATTTCCCATGAAGTGATGGGACCAGATGCCATAATTTTACTTTTTTGAATATGGAGCTTTAAGCCAGCTTTTTCACTCTCCTCTTTCACTTTCATCAAGAGGCTCTTAGCTCTTCTTAGCTTTCTGCCATAACGATGGTATCATCTGCATATCTGAGGTTATTGATATTTCTCCCAGCAATTTTGATTCCAGCTTGTGCCTCATCCAGCCCAGTGTTTCTCATGATGTATTCTGCATATAAGTTAAATAAGCAGGGTGACTATATACAACCTTGACAGACTCCTTTCCCAATTTGGAACCAGTCTGTTGTTCCATGTCCAGGTTTAACTGTTGCTGCTTGACGTTCATACAGATTTCTCAGGAGGCAGGTCAGGTGGTCTGGTATTCCCATCTCTTTCAGAATTTTCCACAGTTTGCTGCAATCCACACAGTCAAAGATTGTGATGTAGTGAATAAAGCAGAAGTAGATGTTTTTCTGGAACTCTCTTGCTTTTTCTATGATCCAATAGATGTCACCAATTTGATCTCTGGTTCCCCTGCCTTTTCTAAATCCAACTTGAATATTTGGAAGTTTACGGTTCATGTATTGCTGAAGCCTGGCTTGGAGAATTTTGAGGATTACTTTACTAGCGTGTGAGATGAGTGCAACTGTGTGGCAGTTTGAACATTCTTTGGCATTGCCTTGCATTGGGATTGGAATGAAAACTGACCTCTTCCAGTTCTGTGGCCAGTGCTGAGTTTTCCAAGTTTGCTGGCATAATGAGTGCAGCACTTTCACAGCATCATTTTTTAGGATTTGAAATATATCAACTGGAATTCCATCACCTCCACTAGCTTTGTTCATAGTGATGATTCCTAGGCCCACTTGACTTTGCCTTCCAGGATGTCTGGCTATAGGCAAGTGATCACACCATCATGATTATCTGGGTCATGAGGATGTTTCTTATATAGTTCTTCTGTGTATTTTTGCCACCTATTCATAATATCATCTGCTCCTGTTAGGTCGATACCATTTCTGTCCATTATTTAGCCCATCTTTGCATGAAATATTCCCTTGTTATCTCTAATTTTCTTCAAGAGCCCTCTAGTTTTTCCCATTCTATTATTTTCCTCTATTTCTTTGCATTGATCACTGAGGAATATGCTACAATATGCTACTGGAAAAGAGTAGAGAAATAACTCCAGAAAAAAAGAGGATATGGAGCCAAAGCAAAACAACACTCAATTGTGGATGTGACAGTTGATGGAAGTAAAGTCCAATGTTCCAAAGAACAATATTGCCTAGGAACCTGGAATGTTAAGTCCATGAGTCAAAGTAAATTGGAAGTGGTCAAACAGGATATGGCAGAATGATCTCTGTTTGTTCCCAAGGCAAACCATTCAATATCACAGTAAACCAAGTCTGTGCCTCAACTGGCAATGCTGAAGAAGCTGAATGGTTCTATGAAGACCTACAACACATTCTAGACCCAAAAAAGATGTCCTTTTCATTATAGGGGACTGGAATGCTGAAGTAGGAAGTCAAGAGATACCTGGAGTAACAGGCAAATTTGGCATTGGAGTACAAAATGAAGCAGGTCAAAGGCTAACAGAGTTTTGCCAAAGTTAAAACTGGATATAGCAAACATCCTCTTCCAACAACACAAGAGAAGACTCTATACATGGCCATCTCCAGATGGTCAACACTGAAATCAGATTGATTATATTCTTTGCAGCCAAAGATGGAAAAGCTCTATACAGTCAGCAAAAGTAAGACTGGCAGTTGTCTGTTGTTCAGATCATGAATTCCTTATTGCAAAATTCAGACTTAACTTGAAGAAAGTAGGGATAATCACTAGACCATCCAGGCATGACCTAAATCAAATCTCTTATGATTATACAGTGGAAGTGAGAAATCGATTCAAGGGATTAGATCTGATAGAGTGCCTGAAGAACCATGGATAGGGGTTCATGACATTGTACACGAGGCAGTGATCAAGACCATCCCCAAGATAAATAATTGCAAAAAGGCAAAATGGTTGTCTGAAGAAGCCTGACAAATAGCTGAGAAAAGAAGAGAAGTGAAATGCAAAGGAACAAAGGAAAGATATGCCCATTTGAATGCTGAGTTCCAAAGAATACCAAGGGGAGATAAGAAAGCCTTCCTCAGTGATCAGTCCATAGTGCCTGTCTTGTAATAAAATTGTTAATGATGATTAACATTTACTGAGTGGTAATTATCTGCATGTATTACAAATACATTTTTACACAGTAACTGAGAGTTTTTAAGACGAAGGGCTTCCCAGGTGGTGCTAGTGGTAAAGAAACTGTCTGCCAATGCAGGCAATATAAGAGACGCAGGTTTGATCCCTGGGTCAGGAAGATCCCTTGGAGAAAGCTATGGCAAACCACTCAAGTAGTCTTGCCTGGAGAATCCCATGGACAGAGGAGCCCAGCAGGCTACATTCCATGGGGTTGCACAGAGTTGGACATGACTGAAGCAACTTAGCTTCATAATAGAAGTCCACCCCCTATAAATAATTTAACTTGCCCAAGTTTAAATAGCTAGAAAATGGCAAACATGGGATTTGAAACCTAGCATTCTGGTTCTAAATCCTGAATAACACTCAGTATATAGTTGTGTAACACACGGTTGAGCACATGAATGAATAACCAAAGTTTTACACAAATGCTTAAATCTTTTTTTTTTTTTTTTGTTTGGTCCCAACCAGGTTTTTTGATGAGTCCAAACTTGTTCTCTGTTGTGTGAGTCCTTAAGATGGTGATGATGGCACAGTAGTAAAGAATGCACCTGCAATCAAGGATATGCAAGAGGATGAGTTTGATCTTGGGTCAGGAAGATCTCTTAAAGGAGGAAAATGGCAACCCACTCCAGTAGTCTTGCCTGAGAAATCCCACAGACAGAGGAACATGGTGGGCTATAGTCATGGGGTTGCAAAGATTCAGACATGGCTGAGCATGTACACATATGATTTCTTATGTCTTTAATGAAGATGGTTTTATAATAATTGAATCAGAGATATATACCTAAAGTCAGAGTACTTTTACTCAACTATCAACCTAAGGCACAAAATAGAATTCTATGAGAGAAGGCAATGGCAACCCACTCCAGTACTCTTGCCTGGAAAATCCCATGGGCGGAGAAGCCTGGTAGGGTGCAGTCCATGGTGTCGCAAAGAGTCAGACACGACTGAGCGACTGTACTTTCACTTTTCATTTTCATGCATTAGAGAAGGAAATGGCAACCCACTCCAGTGTTCTTGCCTGGAGAATCCCTGGGACGGGGGAGCCTAGTGGGCTGCCTTCTATGGGGTAGCACAAAGTCGGACACGACTAAAGCGACTTAGCAGCAGCAGCAGCAGCAGCAGCAGCAGCAGCAGCAGCAGCAGCAGCAGAAAGACAACAAGGGCCTTATGGAGCATAAGCCTTATCTCCCTCTTGTGAGCATATTCTATATTTTAAACAATCATATAGTTGGGCTCTTCAGGGAAAGAATTTGTTCCTATTATTTGCACCCCAAATTATTATATTTTTATGCAAATTTCTAATATCAAACTTAAAACTTTAAAAAACTTAGATGAAACAAAGGAGTGATAAAAATGTAATGTTCAATAGTCTGGAAGAATCATAATTTCTGCCAATATACATCAATGCATTTTTCCCAGGAGGAAGTCCAGTACATGTTCTCCAGTGTTAGAGCAAGCCCAGAGTGAATAACCTTCACACTAAAGATGAAATATGGGAAACAAAGGACAAAAATCTGTGTAACTGAAAGTTATCAATCTTCTCCAAAATCTAGTCACCACAATTTCTAAAATAACATAAACAATACCATGGAGTATTGTGATGATAGTGTTGTATTGATGTAAACATTAGAAAAACTGGCCAGCGCTCTCTCTATCCAGGTAAAACGTTATCAGGCCATCATAATGTCTTTGATTGCCACCTGCAGCTGAAAGAAATGCTTCCTCTAGAAGAAAAGCCTGTTATGCCCTAAAATAGGTGACATCCTCTCAGAAAAAAAAAAGAGAGAGAGAGAGAGAAGAGTGTGAAAAATCATAGTTTAGACTTTAAGTGTCAATGGCCTGAATAAGAAAGTCATACTGAATCACCCTGGGCTTCCCTGGTGGCTCAGATGGTAAAGAATTTGCCTACAATGCAGGTGCCTGGGATTCTGTCCCTAGTTGGGGAAAATTCCCTGTAGAAGGGAATGGCAACTTACCCCAGTATTCTCATGGAAAAAGGAGCCTGGTAGGCTAAAGTCCATGGGGTTGCCAAAAGTCAGACATGACTGAGCAACTAACACTTTCACTTTCTTTCACTGAATCACCCTGACCCAAAGAGGAAAGCAATCATCCTACAAGACAGATGATAACATAGGTATTAGAACCGGTAACATAATCCTGCAAAATTGGTAATTATCAGTGCCAGCTGTACTATTTAGAAAATGAAAATATTATACAGACATTAAAGAAAAAATATTAAACTAGCTGGGAAAAAATCTGTGTCCATATGTCCTAAGAGCACATTTATTTTTGTAAGCATCTACATGTTCAGTCACCAACACTCAATCAAGAAATAAATTTGGCTATGTAGGAGGCTGTGTGGGCAATAGAGAATAATAAAATAACTAGAAAAAAATCATTTACAATATTAAAACAGAAGAGGATAACCTAATGATAAGGATTCTCTTCAATTTACATTTTCCCTAAAAATAAATACAGTGGTCTACTTTAGAACTAAGAGTCAGGCTGTGCATTTAAGATCCTGGATAAGATTTACATAAGAAATTTACTCATGAGAATATGAGACTTGTTTTATCTTAGAATTCTGCTTATCCATACTTGTAACAGAAATGTAATCTTGTAACAGAAATGTATCAGATAAGATTAATTCAGCACGGTTAGGCAAAACTTAACATAAATATCTCCCCTATTTCTTAATACCCCTTTTTTAACTGTACTGAAATCCTATATATAAACATTGAGTTCTGTTTGATTATCAAATCTAGTCCAACACAGTTAACCTAGTTTCATAGCTTCCTTCATGGTATCTCAAAATAATAGCCATTATTGTGATAATGATTATTTCTCAATTGATATTTCTAATTCATAAAGCCTGTCTCTTATAGGTAATAAAATATGATTTTATTAAGGTAATTTGTAATAAAAAGTGAATGACTGAAAGATTATTGCCATAAGTGACTTTTTGATGTAGGTGAACTTCATTTGAGGTGGAAATTCTAAAAAGTACATTTAAGTAGAAGTTTATGAGTATTTAACTAGTAAAATACATGGGGCAGTGATTTTGAATCATAGTGTTGTTTAAATTTCCTTTCCACAATGCTATTTTGTTTTATCCTCAGCCTGTTGCCATTCCACTATTACCAGAAACAACAACAATACATAAAACAAAATATCAAAATAAAAGACAAATTCTAAGTTGCAAAATCAGATATCCAAAAGGACCTTGAAGATATGGTTTTAAAAGGAGGGGGAGGGGAAGCAGATTTGAAAACACATGGCCTATCTAAGCAATGGAAATTATTGCCAAATGGAAACACGGTTGTTGTGTTGCAAATGTTCCAATTTTTCAAGAAAAGCTGATATTTAGACTCTTATGAGAACTATGCTAATATTAAACATTGACAACTAAGTCATAAAAAATCAATGTAAGACAAACAGAAAGCTTCAACGATCCCAAAGTCTACGATGGCCACCATACTGAAGTAGAAAATGTACAGTTCAGTTCAGTCGCTCAGTCGTGTCCGACTCTTTGAGACCCCATGAATCACAGCACGCCAGGCCTCCCTGTCCATCACCAACTCCTGGAGTTCACTCAGACTCGTGTTCATTGAGTCAGTCATGCCATTCAGCCATCTCATGCTCTGTCGTCCCCTTTTCCTCCTGCCCCCAATCCCTCCCAGCACCAGAGTCTTTTCCAATGAGTCAACTCTTCGCATGAGGTGGCCAAAGTACTGGAGTTTCAGCTTTAGTATCATTCCCTCCAAAGAAATCCCAGGGCTGATCTCCTTCAGCCCTGGGACTGGTTGGATCTCCTTGCAGTCCAAGGGACTCTCAAGAGTCTTCTCTAACACCACAGTTCAAAAGCATCAATTCTTCAGCGCTCAGCCTTCTTCACAGTCCAACTCTCACATCCATATGTGACCACTGGAAAAACCATAGCCTTGACTAGATGGACCTTTGTTGGCAAAGTAATATCTCTGCTTTTCAATATGCTATCTAGATTGGTCATAACTTTTCTTCCAAAGCATGTCTTTTAATTTCATGGCTGCAGTCACCATCTGCAGTGATTTCGGAGCCCCAAAAAATAAAGTTTGACACTGTTTCCACTGTTTCCTCATCTATTTCCCATGAAGTGATGGGACCAGATGCCATGATCTTCGTTTTCTGAATGTTGAGCTTTAAGCCAACTTTTTCACTCTCCTCTTTCACTTTCATCAAGAAGGTTTTAAGTTCCTTTTCTCTTTTTGCCATAAGGATGATGTCATCTGCATATCTGAGGTTATTGAGATTTCTCCCGGCAATCTTGATTCCACCTTGTGCTTCTTCCAGTCAAGCGTTTTTCTGATGTACTCTGCATATAAGTTAAATAAGCAGGGTGACAATATACAAACTTGACGTACTCCTTTTCCTATTTGGAACCAATCTGTTGCTTCCTGACCTGCATATAGGTTTCTCAAGAGGCAAGTCAGGTTGTCTGGTATTCCCATCTCTTTCAGAAGTTTCCACAGTTTATTGTGATCCACACAGTCAAAGGCTTTGGCAAGTCAATAAAGCAGAAACAGATGTTTTTTTCTGGATCTCTTTGCTTTTTCGATGATCCAGCAGATGTTGGCAATTTGGTCTCTGGTTCCTCTGCCTTTTCTAAAACCAGCTTGAGCATCTGAAAGTTCATGAAAGTGTAAAGATTGGTATAACTTGCTACTCACTCTTTTGTGCATTGGGCAAATCTCTCTAGGTCTCTAGGTTTTCTTGATGGTAAAATGAAAGGATTGTGCTAAACCAAAATGTTTCCTCGCAAACCTTTAATGTTTTGAAATTTATTTTATATATGCCTTTACTGTCCCTTTTGTTTGATCATAGGATATGTGAATATTGGGTCTATTGCATCTGGATTATATAAAAATTCTCTAATTATATATTCATTATTTTATTAGATATTACAGAAGAGCACTGTTCTAAGCACTGAGAATATGGTTGGGAATAAGCCCTATGATCTTCATCCATGGAATTTACATCTGAGGGAATATATGGAAACAAATTAAAAAAAAACAAATAGACAAGTATAATGCATAGGGAGTTTGTTGGATGATGACAACTAGGTAAAAATCAGGATAAAAGGAGAATGGAGATTGATGAGGAAATTGGTTGACATTTTAAATTTGAGAGGGAGGGGTAGCTGCAGTAAGAATATAATGTTCAAACAAAGACTTGAAAGAGATAAGGTAACAAACCATGCACCTATCTAGAAGTAGGTTATTCCGGAAAGGAAAAATAAAAATACTAACACTCTGAAACAGGAAGCTGATAGAGGATTTGTGATACAGCAGCATGGACAGGAAACATCAAGTATTTTGTGCAGGAGGGAACGTTAAAAGGTATAGTGGGGAAGGGGTTCTGTTTAAAGTGTTGGGGGACAAAAATAAAGATTTTACTTTTTATACTGAGTGAGATGAAAAGTGCTGGAGGGGATTTGTGAGCTAATTTTACTGATATGTGGTTTAAAAATACTTGGAAAAGAGAATTGCATTTTTTTTTTTCACAAAATTGTAAAATTACCTGATTATCCCTTCACTTCTATCAGTTTTTCCTTTCTATATTCTTAAGCCTGTTTGTATGCTAATTGACACTTAGACATATGACATGTCCTTCCTCATCTCTGTTATCACTTGTTTTGCAGCCTGCAGCTTGCCTATGTTTACTGTTTGCATGGTACATTTCTTAGAGTACATCAAGCATTCCTTTTAGACAGCAGATGTTTCAGTCTTGATTTATTGTTATATAACTTTGAAATATAATCCATCTCATTTAATGTAATTAGCAAGAGGATGGTTTTTATGTCTCTCTCACATTACTATCTTTCAGAAATATATTTTTCTACTTGGGGTCATATACTCCCCAAGCACCATTGTTATTTCACCTTCAGCAACTGACTTTTAAAAATTTTACTTTTAAAAATTTTAAGAAAAAAGAAACAGAAAAATAATGTTTAATGTTTACTCATTTCTTTTGCTTTCCCTTGCAGTCTGGAGATCTAAAATTTCATGTTCTCTTTTTCCTTTTCATTCTATAGTTATTTCTTTGCTACTTCTATGGGTTCAAGTCTGCTGAAGACAAATCCTCTTCCTTTCTTCAATATGAAATATCACAGTTTCACTCTTGAAAAAAATTTTTACTAGACAAATAATTCTAAGTTGAAAATATTGGTGAAAATATTTAAATATTGAAAATATTTAAAAAATTTTGCCTCATACATGATTATATTTCACTATATTCTTGCCTTTTTTCTGCTAAGTCAGCTGTCAATCCTATTGGCTTTTGCTTGTAATCAAAGCTTTTTCTTCCTTTGGTTGTTTTTAAAACTATAATTTTTCTACTCAGTATGTCAGGGGAGTGTGTAATTTCCTCGGTTCCATCTCATCATGACAAAATTTTGAATCAATGGACGGACCAGTGTTAAAGCTCTTGGATGGACCAGAGTTACAGCTCTCTGTTACAGCTTAGTTTTGTTTGGAAAATAAAGGAATGTACATCCTCAAGGCGTGAGGGCATGATGACCCAAAAGACACAAGAGAAGAGTGGCCCCTGGCCCAATTTTGGCTCCTCTTTCTATATGTTTTTTTCTCCACCCCCTGGGCCTGCCCTATGTAAACTGGGCTAGCCAGGAGTGCTGTTTGTTTTACCTCAGGTCCTCACTCTGGTCCTCAGACCTTCCTTTGTTCTATTTTGGCAGGCTTTTTCCCTTCTTTGTCTTTTAGCCACTGCCATTTTGGACTTCTTTTTCCTATTCTAACTAGGAGGTCATCACAGAGTAAGTAGCCCCTGTGTGAACCAAGAGATTCTCAGATCTACCTGCCACATCCTGTTGCACTCTTGTCTCCAGACCCGTGATGGTTATCTGTGACAGGCGGGTTGGCTGGAGTGGGCCACTTAAGTCCTCTTGAACCATCGTGAGGGAAAGCTTGGCACTTGACCTTGAGGCTCTTGGGTCCTGAGAGCAGAGTGCCACCCAATGTCCCAATTGATGGCATTTGTAACAAACCATTTGTCATGGTATGGACACTCTTTGGCCCAATGCCCTGCCTGTCTAGAGAATAGGCATTTGCTTTGTGCCTTGTCCTTCAAGGACTTGGGGTTTGCCACAGGGCTTCCCTGGAGGGTGACCAGCATCTGGGCATGCCTTATTTTTTTTCCTTTTCTCCCTTTCCTGGGCCTTGCCCTCCTTCTCCTGTTCTCTGTTATAAAGGTGTTGGTGGCTGTCTGGACCATCTCATCTAAAGAGGGAGCAGAGACCTGCTGCTATAGCTGTTTTAACTTTATCCAGATGTCTGATGCACATTGGGACCAGATTTTGTCCTTTGAAATCACCTGTCCCTAGTAAGAGTCTAATCCCAATTGGTAAACTCTTTGAGGGCCTCTTTAAACTTACCAGAAAGGCAATGGGGTTCTTGTTGGGCTCCTGAGTTATTGCTGAGACCTGGCTATAACTGATTACTTTTTGCTGGGCTGCTTTCAGTCCTGTCTTCACACAGATCAAAAAAATGATCCCTTTCCCAGACATGTTCAGGGTCAATATAATTCCAATTAGGATCTGAGGAGGGGACTGCAGTTTCCCCTAATGGGGATTTATCACTTGACATATGAAGCCCTGTAACATAACTTCGGACTTCCTTTAAGATGCTAGCATGCTCAGGGTCAGATAAAAGTTTACTAAATATGACCATGATGTCCTTCCATGTCATTTCAAAGGCCAAGGTAATATGTTGGAATGTGTCTATATATTTGCATGGATCATCTTTTTAGCTTCCCAGGTTTTGTTTGATCTGTCTTAGTTCTAAGAGGGAGAAGGGCTTATGGACCTGGGTTGGTCTGAATTCTCCTCCAGTTTCAACTAAGGGACATACTCTAGTTGGCTTTTGTGGAGAGGGTGCTCCCAGGTATGAGGGCACGTTTGGATACAAGGAAGGGGCACCAGGCAGTTTGGGAGCTATGGGAGGTGAGCCTTCATGGGTTGGCGGGGGGGCGGGGGGGGATCCTTCTCTTGGTTGTCTGTGCCTAACACCATTTGCCTAGTAGGCTCACTTTTAGGGCATACAACAATCCCATGCTTAAGATAGAGTTCCTTCATATCTCTTAGTTAAAAGAAAATTTGGACATAGGGGATCTCTGTTCATTTCCCTTGTCTTTTGCAGAAAAATTCTAGCTGCAAGAGGGTATTTTAATTTCAACTCCCATCCTCAGGCCACTGTTCCTTGTCCCCCAGAGGATACCATGGCCACACAGTGGCACAAAAGAATTTTAAGTGACTCCTTAGAGTTAGAGGATCAAATAGCTTCCAGTTACCAAGCATATATCTCAAGGGCATCTGTTGGGAAGCGGATTGGTTATTTCCCATCTAAAAGACAGTGACGACAGGGAGAGAAAGAAAAAAGGAAAAACTAATAGGGCTCCTTCAATTTCCATGGGTGGACTTCCTTCGGGGTGAGTTTCTTTGAAGCTTATCCTACCCAGTACTGTTGCAACCTGAGAGCCAGGTATCTCCAGGTCAGGGTTCAGATCCCCAGGCAGGCTGAAGTGTGGCGGCCTCCTGGAGATCAAATCTCTGGGAATTGGGTCCCTAGGTAGGTTGACCTCCTGGGACCCCCAGACCAGAGTTGGGCATCCCCAAGGTCTCCAGCATGACCAGTGCTGGCTAGGATTTAGGGGTTGTAATTTTAACTTATTGCCTGTTTGTTCACTGCAAACAGGGAATAGATATCATGATGCAAAGCAATCCAAGTCTGTGCCCTGAGATTGAGAACCTGGTGAAACAACCATAAGGCTTATCCTCTTATTACTCTAAGGGAATGTAAGCCACTGATTTCCTCCCCTAGTCCTCCATAAGAGCAGGTTAGGGTGTCTCCAATGGTAAACATTTTATCACCGTAAACACACTTTAGGTAATAACAGAAGTGATGACAAAGGAGTGGGTTATCTGGTCCTGTTCCCTGGTGGCTCAGACGGTAAAGCATCTGTCTACAATGCGGGAGACCTGGGTTCGAGCCCTGGGTTGGGAAGATCCCCTGGAGAAGGAAGTGGCAATTCACTTCAGTACTGTTGCTGGAAAATCCCATGGACAGAGGAGCCTGGTACACTACAGTCTATGGGGTCGCAAGGAGTTGGACACGACTGAGCAACTTCACTTCACTTCAATAATAAACAGGGTGGAGTAATGTTGCCCATAAGGGAGAAGGGTCTTGGTTGTAGGAGTTAGTAAGAGGCTTAAGAACAAATTGATAAGAGGCAACAGACCAGATGTTCCATAAAAGTGGAGTGGAGATTTGATCTGGGAGGTATATTTGTAACTTTAGGAGAAGGGTGGTCAGGGTTTGGGCCCAAACGGCCTGCAGGGCTAATTTCCCAAAGTGGCAAACATTATCCGTGGAAGCCCCATTGCTTTTGAAGGGATGCCAGCAGATGACATCTAGCAGGCATCGTGTGCCTGTAACCTACCCTAGTGTGTCCATTGAGAGATGTTGTTGTTGCACATGGTGTAGTAAGCATGGAAGGTGAAGGCCTGAATATCTAGAGGAATTGGATATTATACAGCATTTCCCTCCCAAGAGCCAGCTATTCTCTGGTTGTCCCTCCAGAAGATTGTAGAGGTAACATTGTTGGCCTGGATGGGGCTCAGGGAAAGAACAATAAAACAGGAGGGAAATGGGCAGGGCACAACTTTTGAAAGAATGTTATAGCGCAAGGGCATAACATAAACCAATTAAAATCAAATGGGTCCAAGATGACAAGTCAAACTCAACTAAGCCTTTATCGCCAATCTGTAAGCTAAATGACACACCCAGAATTGGCAGGACAGTTCCAAGTCACTGTCAAAAGACAGAGGAGTGGGTGGTTCCCCATTTGTTGGGATGATCCTCCCACTCATTAGCATATGAAATCACCCACCTCCAAAAAACTAGCCACACCACATTCCATCACCTCTCTGTGATGGACCACACTGTGTGGAGTGTGCTTCTCTCTATATCAGAACAAATCCACCTCTTATCTATCACTGTGTCTCTAACTGAATTTTTTTCAATGAGACATCAGAGCCTGAGCTTCATTAGGTCCTGAAGCCAGTCATCATGCGTTTTGCCCAGGCTCAAGTCCCAGGAGAGAGGAGCTGAAGGACGGGGGGAAAAGCAGTTGGAAAAAACATGCCCAGGAATCCCCTTCATAATCTGCTGGAAAATCAGCTAAATACCTGATCTGAGCTCACAGTTTTCATTGACTTGATCCTTGGCACAAAGAAGATTAAGGACAGAAGAACCCCTACCAGCTTGCATATCAACTACTGGGGCCCAGCAGTTAGTGGAGCCTTTGGGACACACTGAGGGGTAGCCCTTGCCATAGTCCCTCAATTGCACCCACAGCCACTTGCCTGTTCATGGGGGGTTTGAAGACACAAGAGACTGTAAAGAAATTAAGATTTTGTTAGGAAAAGGAGTACATCAAGGCTGTATGTTGTCACCCTGCTTATTTACTTTATATGCAGAGTACATCATGAGAAACGCTGGGCTGGAAGAAACACAAAGGGAATCAAGATTGCTGAAAGAAATATCAATAACCTCAGATATGCAGATGACACCACCCTTATGGCAGAAAGTGAAGAGGAACTAAAAAGCCTCTTGATGAAAGTGAAAGAGGAGAGTGAAAAAGTGTGCTTAAAGCTCAACATTCAGAAAAAGAAGATCATGGCATCTGGTCCCATCACTTCATGGGAAATAGATGGGGAAACAGTGGAAACAGTGTCAGACTTTGTTTTTTGGGGCTCCCAAATCACTGCAGATGGGGACTGCAGCCATGAAATTAAAAGATGCTTACTCCTTGGAATGAAAGTTATGACCAACCTAGACAGTATATTAAAAAGCAGAGACATTACTTTGCCAACAAAGGTCCGTCTAGTCAAGGCTATGGTTTTTCCAGTGGCCATGTATGGATGTGAGAGTTGGATTGTGAAGAAAGCTGAGCGCTGAAGAATTGATGCTTTCGAACTGTGGTGTTGGAGAAGACTCTTGAGAGTCCCTTGGACTGCAAGGAGATCCAACCAGTCCCTTTTAAAGGAGATCAGTCCTGAGTGTTCTTTGGAAGGACTGATGATAAAGCTGAAACTCCAATACTTTGGCCACCTCATGCAAAGAGTTGACTCATTGGAAAAGACTCTGATGCTGGGAGGGATTGGTGGCAGGAGGAGAAGGGGATGAAAGTGGATGAAATAAATGGATGGCATCACTGACTCGATGGACATGAGTCTGAGTGAACTCTGGGTGTTGGTGATGGACAAGGAGGCTTGGTGTGCTGCAATTCATGGTGTCACAAGGAGTTGGACACGACTGAGCGACTAAACTGAACTCAACTGAGGCATATGTCCTTTCAGCCATAGGAGCAAGGGCCTTCTACCTTATCCAGACATCTTCTGGAATGTGAGACTGAGCTGTGTGAGCTTTCTGCTGAGTTCATTTTTTGCTGTCCTGGTTTCCAGCACGCGGGGCTTCTAGTCACTTCCCCTGTGCTGAGTTTTCATTGAGTTCAGCTTCTACTGCAGAAGCTTTCGCTGAGTTGGGCTCCTGCTGTGCTTGTCGGCTTCCTCCTTGCAGGGGCAGCATGGAGGTTGTTTCAGACAGGTTAAATCTGAGAAATGGCACCATAGGGGAGCATAATTTCCTCGGTTCTGTCTTATAACAACAAAAATTTGAAGCAATGGACCAGCGTTACACCTCCTGGGACAGACCAATGTCACAGCTCTCAGATGGACCAGTGTTACAGCTCAATGTTACAGCTCAGTTTTATTTGGAAAATAAAGGAAAATATATCCTCAAGGCATGAGGGCATGATGACCCAAAAATCGTGAAAAGAAGAGAGAGGGAGAGCGAGAGAGCAAGAGAGAGGGAGAGAGAGAGAAAGAGACCCTCTGCCCTTTGGCTCCTCTTTTTATGTGTGTTTTTTCCTCCTCCTCCTGGGCTAGCTGTATGTAAACTGGGCTAACCAGGAGTGCTACTCATTCCACCTGAGGTCCTCACTCTGGCCCTCGGACCTTCCTTTGTTCTATTTTCATTGGCTTTTCCCTTCCTTATCTTTTAGCCACAATCATTCTGGACTCCTTTTTTCTATTCTAATTACCTAACAAGGCCATATGGACTATATAGCCTGCCAGATTCCTCTGTCCATGTGATTCTCCAGGCATCTCTTGCATCCTCTATATTAACAGGGGATTTTTAACCACCAGTGCCACCAGAGAAGCCTCTCTGGCCCTCTAAGTTGCTGCTAATAATCAGTGGTGATTCTTTGCTATAATTTGCTTAGAAGACCCATGATGAATCTCATGAGATATGAAATAAAGGAATATTCTTTTGGATTTATGCTTTAGATTTCTTTCTTTAGTAAACTCCTTAGCAGTAAGTATGGAATGGCTTTCAACTTTGGAATGATATTTCCATAATGGAAAATCATGAGTTTGAAGAAAATTAGAGATTTATCAAGAAAAAAAGGTCTAGACCATGAAGTGGCAATAGCACACAAAGAGCTTTACTTTGGTGGTGTTTTGACAGATTTGCAGGTAGGAAACCCCACAATGATTGAAAGGCTACAGAGGAAATGGCCCATGAGAGTCCCTTTATTACCCAGAAAGGGAAGAGTGCGAAGGGGCTCCGAGAAGACACCAGGAATCAGAGAATACTTTGGTATGTAAATGATATAACCCAGAGTAACTATGAGGGGTCTCTGAGGCAAAGAGCTCCAAAGGGGGCAGAAGAGACTTGGAGGCAGTTATAACCAAAAATTCTATGTTATTTATGGCTAGCAGATATTGAACACATTTTGGGGAGGTAAACAAAGCCAACATCCTCCAAACCATGCATTGGGGCTATATTTAAAATAATTGCATGTACAAAAATTTGACTGAGCTATAGTAAATAATATAAGGCCATGTACAAGAGTCATCTGTAACAAATTTACATTGTTGTTGCTGTTCAGTCACTAAGCCCTGTCCAACTCTATGAGACCCTATGGACTGCAACATTCCAGATTTCTCTGTCCTTCACTGTCTCTTGGAGCTTGCTCAAACTCAGGCCCATTGATTCAGTGATGCCATCCAGTAATCTTATACTGTCACCCCCTTCTCCTCCTGCCTTCAATTTTTCATATCATCAGGGTCTTTTCCAATGAGTTGGCTCTTGGCATGAGGTGTTCAAATATTGAAGCTTCAGCTTCAGCATCAGGCCTTCCAGAAAATACTCAGAGTTGATTTCCTTTAGGATTGACTGATTTGATGTCTTTACTGTTCAAGGGACTCTCAAGAGTCTTCTCCAATACCACAATTTGAAAGCATCAATTCTTCAGTGCTTAGCCTTCTTTATGGTCCAAATCTCACATCCTTTCATGACTACTAGAAAAACTATAGCTTTGACTGTACGTATCTTTGTTGGCAAAGCAATGTCTTTGCTTTTTAATATACTATCTAGGTTTGTCATAGTTTTTCTTTCATGGAGTGTCTTTTAATTCATGGCTGGAATCACCATCTGCAGTGATTTTGGAGCCCAAGAAAACAAATTCTATCACTGTTTCTACTTTTTCCCCACATATTTGCCATGAAGGGATGGGACCGGATGCCATCACCTTAATTTTTTGAATGTTCAGTTTTAAGCCAGCTTTTTCACTCTACTCTTTCACCTTCATCAATAAACTCTTCACTTCCTCTTCACTTTCTGCCATTCGAGTGGTATCATCTGCCTATCTGAGATTGCTAGTATTTCTCTTGGAATCTTGATTCCAGGTTGTACTTTACTCAGCCCAGAATTTCACATAATGTACTCTGCATAGAGGTTAAATAAACAGGGTGACAGTATATAGCCTTGATGTACTCCTTTCCATTCTAGAACCAGTCCGTGAACACAGTTATTCCAGGTATAGTTCTGTTGCTTCTTGAACTGCATACAGGTTTCTCAGGAGGCTGATATGGTGATTTGTCATTCCAAGCTCTTTAAGAAATTTCCACAGTTTGTTGTGATTCACACAGTCCATGAATTTAGTGTAGTCAATGAAGCAGCTGGTTTTTTTGGAATTCCTTTGCTTTTTCTATGATTCAAAAGATGTTAGCAATTTGATCTCTAGTTACTCCACAGTTTCTAAATCTAGATCATACAGTACATCTGGAAGTTCTCAGTTCACATACTGAAGCCCAGCTTGAAGCATATTGAGCATTTCCTTGCTAGCAAGTGAATTGAGTGCAACTATATGGTAGTTTGAACATTCTTTAGCATTGCCCGTTTATGGGACTGGAATGAAAACTGACTTTTTCCTGTCATGAGGACATTGCTGAGTCTTTCAAATTTGCTGGCATATTGAGCGCAGCACTTTAACAGCATCATCTTTTAGGATTTTAAATAGCTCAGCTGGAATTTCATCACCCCCCCACTAGCTTTGTTCCTAGTAAAACTTCCTAATCCCCACTTGACGTCACACTCCGGCATGTCTGGCTCTAGGTGAGTGACTACATCATTATGGGTACTTGGGTCATTAAGATCTTTTTTGTTCTTAATACATAGTTCTTCTGTGTATTCCCTCTACTTCCTCTTACTTTCTTCTACCTCTGTTAGGTCCCTGATATTTCTTTCTTTTATTGTGCCCATCTTTGTTTCTCCATCTTTCTTGAAGAGATCTGTAGTCTGCCCCATTCTATTGTTTTCCCCTATTTCTTTGCATTATTCACTTAGAAAGGCTTTCTTATCTCTAACTTATATCTGGAAATTTGCATTCAATCTGGTATATCTTTCCCTTTCTCCTTTGCCTTTCGCTTGTCTTCTTTCCTCTGCTATTTGTAAGAATTCCTCAGGCAACCACTTTGCCTTCTTGCATTTCTTTTTTGGGGGATGGTTTTGATCATCACCTCCTATACAGTGTTATAAACCTGTGTCCATAGTTCTTCTGGCACTCATTCTACCAGATCTAATTCCTTGCATCTATCTGTCACCTCTCCTGTATAATCATAACCTATTTACATTACATGGTTAAACATAGACATTCTACTTCTATTATTTCATAGTACTGAACAAAGGGAAGTTGATGAATGCTTAAGTTTTTAAAGATAGCACACGGTAATGCTCCCTACTTTTCTAACTTGTTTCTGTTCCTTGTTCTTCCTACCCCCGTGCCACATCCTCTATAAGTCACTCAGTTTAGTAATTGACACCATTTCCTCCTTTAAAAAATTGTTCCTCTCAACACTGTGAACCATTCTTTATCTCATTATATAAGGAAGCACCTCAGAATCTGGCTGAATTACAGAAAATGTTTGTTGAACTATAGCTCAAATGGTGCATGGAATGACAAGAGTTTTACTTTCTAATAACACAGATACATGTTGAGTAATGATTTTCCAAAGTTATTTCTTTTTAATTGCTCAATTTTGTATATTGCACTTCATTTTATTTTATTTTTTTAAATTTATTTATTTATTTTTTTGCCATACATTGACATGAATCCACCACGGGTGTACATGTGTTCCCAAACATGAACCCCCCTCCCACCTCCCTCCCCATAACATCTCTCTGGGTCATCACCGTGCACCAGCCCTAAGCATGCTGTATCCTGCATCGGACATAGATTGGCGATTCGATTCTTACATGATAGTATACATGTTACAATGCCATTCTCCCAAATCATTCCACCCTCTCCCTCTCCCTCTGAGTCCAAAAGTCCGTTATACACATCTGTGTCTTTTTTGCTATCTTGCATACAGGGTCGTCATTGCTATCTTTCTAAATTCCATATATATGTGTTAATATACTGTATTGGTGTTTTTCTTTCTGGCTTACTTCACTCTGTATAATCGGCTCCAGTTTCATCCATCTCATCAGAACTGATTCAAATGTATTCTTTTTAACGGCTGAGTAATACTCCATTGTGTATATGTACCACTGCTTTCTTATCCATTCATCTGCTGATGGACATCTAGGTTGTTTCCATGTCCTGGCTATTATAAACAGTGCTGTGATGAACATTGGGGTACATGTGTCTCTTTCAATTCTGGTTTCCTCGGTGTGTATGCCCAGCAGTGGGATTGCTGGGTCATAAGGTAGTTCTATTTGCAATTTTTTAAGGAATCTCCACACTGTTCTCCAAAGTGGCTGTACTAGTTTGCATTCCCACCAACAGTGTAGGAGGGTTCCCTTTTCTCCACACCCTCTCCAGCATTTATTGCTTGCAGATTTTTGGATCGCAGACATTCTGACTGGTGTGAAATGGTACCTCATTGTGGTTTTGATTTGCATTTCTCTAATAATGAGTGATGTTGAGCATCTTTTCATGTGTTTGTTAGCCATCCGTATGTCTTCTTTGGAGAAATGTCTATTTAGTTCTTTGGCCCATTTTTTGATTGGGTCGTTTATTTTTCTGGAATTGAGCTGCAGGTGTTGCTTGTATATGTTTGAGATTAGTTGTTTGTCAGTTGCTTCATTTGCTATTATTTTCTCCCATTCAGAAGGCTGTCTTTTCACCTTGCTTATATTTTCCTTTGTTGTGCAGAAGCTTTTTAGTTTAATTACATCCCATTTGTTTATTTTTGCTTTTATTTCCAGTATTCTGGGAGGTGGA
Organism: Capricornis sumatraensis; assembly: GCF_032405125.1. Taxonomy (NCBI): domain Eukaryota; kingdom Metazoa; phylum Chordata; class Mammalia; order Artiodactyla; family Bovidae; genus Capricornis; species Capricornis sumatraensis. The sequence goes on from NC_091079.1 coordinate 69,448,990, forward strand.
TCATAGAGGATCCTGCTGTGATTTATGTCGGAGAGTGTTTTACCTATATTCTCCTCTAGGAGTTTTATAGTTTCTGGTCTTACATTTAGATCTTTAATCCATTTTGAGTTTATTTTTGTGCGTGGTGTTAGACAGTGATCTAGTTTGATTCTTTTACAAGTGGTTGACCAGTTTTCCCAGCACCACTTGTTAAAGAGATTGTCTTTAATCCATTGTATATTCTTGCTTCCTTTGTCAAAGATAAGGTGTCCATATGTGTGTGGATTTATCTCTGGGCTTTCTATTTTGTTCCATTGATCTACATTTCTGTCTTTGCGCCAGTACCATACTGTTTTGATGACTGTGGCTTTGTAGTAGAGCCTGAAGCCAGGCAGGTTGATTCCTCCAGTTCCATTCTTCTTTCTCAAGATTGCTTTGGCTATTCGAGGTTTTTTGTATTTCCATACAAATCTTGAAATTATTTGTTCTAGTTCTGTGAAAAATATGGCTGGTAGCTTGATAGGGATTGCATTGAATTTGTAAATTGCTTTGGGTACTATACTCCTTTTCACTATATTGATTCTTCTGATCCAAGAACATGGTATATTTCTCCATCTATTAGTGTCCTCTTTGATTTCTTTCATCAGTGTTTTATAGTTTTCTATATATAGGTCTTTAGTTTCTTTAGGTAGATATATTCCTAAGTATTTTATTCTTTTCGTTGCAATGGTGAATGGAATTGTTTCCTTAATTTCTTTTTCTACTTTCTCATTATTAGTGTTTAGGAATGCAAGGGATTTCTGCGTGTTGATTTTATATCCTACAACCTTACTATATTCATTGATTAGCTCTAGTAATTTTCTGGTGGCGTCTTTAGAGTTTTCTATGTAGGGGATCATGTCATCTGCAAACAGTGAGAGTTTTACTTCTTCTTTTCCAATTTGGATTCCTTTTATTTCTTTTTCTGCTCTGATTGCTGTGGCCCAAACTTCCAGAACTATGTTGAATAGTAGTGGTGAAAGTGGGCACCCTTGTCTTGTTCCTGACTTTAGGGGAAATGCTTTCAATTTTTCACCATTGAGGATAATGTTTGCTGTGGGTTTGTCATATATAGCTTTTATTATGTTGAGGTATGTTCCTTCTATTCCTGCTTTCTGGAGAGTTTTTTATCATAAATCTATGTTGAATTTTGTCAAAGGCCTTCTCTGCATCTATTGAGATAATCATATGGTTTTTATTTTTCAATTTGTTAATGTGGTGAATTACATTGATTGATTTGCGGATATTGAAGAATCCTTGCATCCCTGGGATAAAGCCCACTTGGTCATGGTGTGTGATCTTTTTAATGTGTTGTTCGATTCTGATTGCTAGAATTTTGTTGAGGATTTTTACATCTATGTTCATCAGTGATATTGGCCTGTAGTTTTCTTTTTTTGTGGCATCTTTGTCAGGTTTTGGTATTAGGGTGATGGTGGCCTCATAGAATGAGTTTGGAAGTTTGCCTTCCTCTGCAATTTTCTGGAAGAGTTTGAGGAGGATAGGTGTTAGCTCTTCTTGAAATTTTTGGTAGAATTCAGCTGTGAAGCCGTCTGGACCTGGGCTTTTGTTTGCTGGGAGATTTCTGATTACAGTTTCAATTTCCGTGCTTGTGATGGGTCTGTTAAGATTTTCTATTTCTTCCTGGTTCAGTTTTGGAAAATTGTACTTTTCTAAGAATTTGTCCATTTCTTCCACGTTGTCCATTTTATTGGCATACAACTGCTGATAGTAGTCTCTTATGATCCTTTGTATTTCTGTGTTGTCTGTTGTGATCTCTCCATTTTCATTTCTAATTTTATTGATTTGATTTTTCTCTCTTTGCTTCTTGATGAGTCTGGCTAATGGTTTGTCAATTTTATTTATCCTTTCAAAGAACCAGCTTTTGGCTTTGTTGATTTTTGCTATGGTCTCTTTTGTTTCTTTTGCATTTATTTTTGCCCTAATTTTTAAGATTTCTTTCATTCTTCTAACTCTGGGGTTCTCCAATTCTTCCTTGTCTTGTTGCTTTAGGTGTAGAGTTAGGTTATTTATTTGACTTTTTTCTTGTTTCTTGAGGTATGCCTGTATTGCTATGAACTTTCCTCTTAGCACTGCTTTTATAGTGTCCCACAGGTTTTGGGTTGTTGTGTTTTCATTTTCATTAGTTTCTATGCATATTTTGATTTCTTTTTTGATTTCTTCTGTGATTTGTTGGTTATTCAGAAGTGTGTTGTTCAGCCTCCATATGTTGGAATTTTTAATAGTTTTTCTCCTATAATTGAGATCTAATCTTAATGCATTATGGTCAGAAAAGATGCTCGGAATGATTTCGATTTTTTTGAATTTATCAAGTTTAGATTTATGGCCCAGGATGTGATCTATCCTGGAGAATGTTCCATGAGCACTTGAGAAAAAGGTGAAATTCATTGTTTTGGGATGAAATGTCCTATAGATATCAATTAGGTCTAACTGGTCTAATGTATCATTTAAAGTTTGCATTTCTTTGTTGATTTTCTGTTTAGTTGATCTGTCCTTAGGTGTGAGTGGGGTATTAAAGTCTCCCACTATTATTGTGTTATTGTTGATTTCCCCTTTCATGCTTGTTAGCATTTGTCTTACATATTGCGGTGTTCCTATATTGGGTGCATATATATTTATAATTGTTATATCTTCTTCTTGGATTGATCCTTTCATCATTATGTAGTGGCCTTCTTTGTCTCTTTTCACAGTCTTTGTTTTAAAGTCTATTTTATCGGATATGAGTATTGCCACTCCTGCTTTCTTTTGGTCTCTATTTGCATGGTATATCTTTTTCCAGGCCTTCACTTTCAGTCTGTATGTGTCCCTTGTTTTGAGGTGGGTCTCTTGTAAGCAGCATATAGAGGGGTCTTGTTTTTGCATCCATTCGGCCAGTCTTTGCCTTTTGGTTGGGGCATTCAACCCATTTACGTTTAAGGTAATTATTGATAAGTATGATCCTGTTACCATTTACTTTATTGTTTGGGGTTCGGGTTTATGCACCCTTTTTGTGTTTCCTGTCTAGAGAATATCCTTTAGAATTTGTTGGAGAGCTGGTTTGGTGGTGCTGAATTCTCTCAGCTTTTGCTTGTCTGTAAAGCTTTTGATTTCTCCTTCGTATTTGAATGAGATCCTTGCTGGGTACAGTAATCTGGGCTGTAGGTTATTTTCTTTCATCACTTTAAGTATGTCTTGCCATTCCCTCCTGGCCTGAAGAGTTTCTATTGAAAGATCAGCTGTTATCCTTATGGGAATCCCCTTGTGTGTTATTTGTTGTTTTTCCCTTGCTGCTTTTAATATTTGTTCTTTGTGTTTGATCTTTGTTAATTTGATTAATATGTGTCTTGGGGTGTTTCGCCTTGGGTTTATCCTATTTGGAACTCTCTGTGTTTCTTGGACTTGGGTGATTATTTCTTTCCCCATTTTAGGGAAGTTTTCAACTATTATCTCTTCAAGGATTTTCTCATGGTCTTTCTTTTTGTCTTCTTCTTCTGGGACTCCTATAATTCAAATGTTGGAGCATTTTATATCGTCCTGGAGGTCTCTGAGATTGTCCTCATTTCTTTTAATTCGTTTTTCTTGTTTCCTCTCTGATTCATTTATTTCTACCATTCTATCTTCTATTTCACTAATCCTATCTTCTGCCTCCATTATTCTGCTTTTGTTGCCTCCAGAGTGTTTCTGATCTCATTTATTGCATTATTCATTATATATTGACTCTTTTTTATTTCTTCTAGGTCCTTGTTAAACCTTTCTTGCATCTTCTCAATCCTTGTCTCTAGGCTATTTATCTGTGATTCCATTTTGATTTTAAGATTTTGGATCATTTTCACTATCAATATTCAGAATTCTTTTTCAGGTAGATTCCCTATGTCTTCCTCTTTTGGTGGGCAACTCTCCTGTTCCTTTACCTGCTGAGTATTCCTCTGTCTCTTCATCTTGATTATATTGCTGCGTTTGGGGTGGCCTTTTTATATTCTGGTAATTTGTGGAGTTCTCTTTATTATGGAGCTTCCTCACTGTGGGTGGGGTTGTATCAGTGGCTTGTCTAGGTTTCCTGGTTAGGGAGGCTTGTGTTGGAGTTCTGGTGGGTGGAGCTGGGTTTCTTCTCTCTGGAGTGCAGTGGAGTGACCAGTAATGGGTTATGAGACGTCAAAGGTTTTGGAGTAACTTGAACTACCTGTATATTGAAGCTCAGGGGTGTGTTCCTGTGTTGCTGGAGAATTTGCGTGGTATGTCTTGTTCTACAACTTGCTGGTCCTAGGGTGGAGCTTGGTTTCAGTGTAGGTATGGAGGCATTTGATGAGCTCCTATTGCTTAATGTTCCCTGAATTCAGGAGTTCTCTGATGTTTTCAGGATTTGGACTTAAGCCTCCTGCTTCTGGTTTTCAGTTTTATTTTTATAGTAGCCTCTAGACTTCTCCATCTATACAGCACCAATGACAAAACATCTAGGTTAGAGATGAAAAGTTTCTCCACATTGAGGGACACTCAGAGAGGTTCACTGAGTTACAAGGAGAAGAGAAGGGGGGGGGAAGTTAGAGGTGACTGGAATGAGATGCGGTGAGATCAAAAGAGGAGAGAGCAAACTAGCCAGTAGTCACTTCCTTATGTGCGTTCCATAGTCTGGACCGCTCAGAGGTATTCACGGAGTTATACAGGGAAGAGTAGAGGGAGGAAGTAGACAGAGGTGGCCAGGAGGATAAGAGAGAGGAATGAGAAGGAGAGAGACAAATCCTGTCAGTAACCAGTTCCTTAGGTGTTCTCCACCATCTGGAACACACAGAGATTCACAGAGTTGGATAGAGAAGAGATGGGGGAGAAAAGAGACAGAGGCCACCTGGTGGAGAAAAAGGAGAGTCCAAAGGAGGAGAGAGTGGTCAAGCCAGTAATCTCGCTCTCAGGTAAAATTGGGTAGTGAAGTTTGGGTTTTTCAATGTACAAAATTGACAACAAAAACCAAAGAGCAAAGATTAAAAATCTAGAGTAGAGGTTGGATTTTCAAAAATACAATATTAAAGAAAAGAAGCAGAAGGAAAAAGGAAAAAAGAAAAAAAAAAGCCACAAGAATTATCAAAAAAAAAAAAGCAAAAAAAAAAAAAAAAAAACCCACCAATAACCACCCAAAGACTATATATGGTGTTTGCCTTAAAAAAAAAAAAAAAAAAAAAAAGAGTCGGTTTTTTTTTTTTTGAATAGTAATAATAGGTTATAGAAATAAAAATTAGAGGAGAAATAGAAGACTTAACTATTTAAAAAAAAGTTAGGAAAAAAAAAAACAAGGAATGATTTTAAAAATAGTAAAAATATATCTGGCCCTTCTCTGATGTTGTGGGCAGTGTGGGGTCACTTTCAAGGTGGTTCCCTCTGTTTAACTTCTTCCGTTTGCTGGTTTTTTAGGCTCACTAGTTCAGTCGCGCTGTGGGGAGGGGGGATGCTGCAAACAAATAGCACTGTAGTGTACACACAGTGTCTCAGCCCCGCTGGACCTGTCCCTTCCCGCGGCGTACAAACCGCTCTGGCTCTAGGATGCTCAGCCAGGAACCGTCTGGGGCCAGCCCTAGTCTGCGTGCACTTCCCTGATCTAAGTCGCTCAGGTTCAGCGCTCAGGTAGCCCTCAGAGGCTCAGATTCGCTTGGGACTGAGTTTTGTGCCCTTCCCAGGTCCGAGTAGCTCAGGAGTTTGGCGAGCGCGATAGCTGCGACTTGTCGCCTTTTCTGCCTCTGCTGCTCAGTTTTCTGGGTGGACCGCTGGCACCCCTTGAAAAGCAGATGGTGACTGTCCAGCACCCCCAGAAGTCTTAGCAAAGAAGCCTGCTTGCAGTTTGGTAAGTAAAGTCTCTCCGGATCTGCAATTGCCCCTGTCCAGCCCTTACGGCTCTGGCTACCTGTCCCCGGCGGGGGATGGTCTGCAGCCGGCTTTTTCCATTCTGTCCTTTGTTCTGTGCTCGGTCCTGGCGGTGTCTTATGTTCAAGCTTTTCACATGGTAGCTATCCCACAATCTGGTTTGCTAGCCCAAGTTAGATCATTCTGGTTGCGCGTGGGGCGTTCCTGCCCAATTCTTACAAAGCACTGCAGCCCGCGCCTCCCGCGCGTCCCTGCCCTGCCCCCACTTCCTAGTGGCGGATGCAGGCATCTGTGCTGCTTTTCCGCTGGGGGAGTTACTGTTGGGCTTGTAATCTCTTGGTTTTAATTATTTATTTATTTTTCCCTTCCTGTTATGTTGCCCTCTGTTTCCAAGGCTCGCCACAGACTCGGCAGGGAGAGTGTTTCCTGGTGTTTGGAAACCTCTCTTCTTAAAATTCCCTTCCTGGGACGGGCTTCCCTTCCCGGGACGGAGCTCCCTCCCCACCTCCTTTGTCTCCTTTTTCGCCTTTTATATTTTTCCCTACCTGTTTTTGAAGATAATGGTCTGCTTTTCTGGTTGCCTGATGTCCTCTGCCAGCCTACAGAAGTTGTTTTGTGGAGTTTTCTCAGCGTTGAAATGTTCTTTTGAGGAATTTGTGAGGGAGAAAGTGGTCTTCCCATCCTATTCCTCCGCCATCTTAGGACCGCCCCTGCACTTCATTTTAGAATAATGCATTTTCATCTAGACTGAATGTGATGTCCTCCCTAATTTTGTATTGTGTTGAAACCTAATCCCCAATGTCAGGGTATATATGGAAGGGGGACTTTTGAGAGGTCATTAGCTCATGAAGACAGAGCCCTCATAAGTGGGACAGATTGTCATTATTAAAAAGACCCCAGAGTGATACCTTCTACCATGTGAGGACACAAAGAAAAGGCAAAACTGACTATAAGCCAAGAAGAATAGGCCCTCATTAGACACCAAATCTGCCAGAAACTTGATTTTGTATTTCCCAGCCTCCATAACCATGAGAGATAAAATTACGTTTTTTGTAAGCCACCCAGTCTATGGTATTTTTGTAGTAGCCTAAATAGTCTAAAACACATTTCAATGAAATATTACATAAACAAATAGAACTTGGTGTGCAAAAACTTGGAGTTTTAAAGGAAAATCAAATTGAGAGCTTTTTTTAAAGCAGGATACATTTACATCACTGAAAGTGCCATCAAATTAGGTAAAAAATGAGCTTGATTAACCTGAGAAGGATGTATATATCTAAAAAATATCCTGCACAGATTTTTAAAAATGTCTTTACATATTTTCTCCATTCTGAAGGAACTGAAGTTGAAAGATGATAGGCAATAAACAATAGGTGTGGTTTATACTAGAAGGAGGACACATTTACACATCAAAGGGGGACTAACTGACCACTGAACAACAGATTCATTAATATGATTTCATGTTTAAAGTTGAAATAACCTTACCTTTAATGTGTCTATTTTCCTTTTATTTATTTATTTAAATCAATATTTGCTTCAGTGGTCTATTATAGGTTTTGATTGTATTAACAAGATTTTTTTATTTTTTAAAGCTGAAAAAATAATTCTTGTTCTGCTGTTCTTTGGTTTACACTGTTAGAGAAATTTTATTTTCTATCAAAGTTTGCTAGCTTTCTTGTCTCAAAAGAATGCAGCTTATACTTAAGAATTGGTTTCTATTACATCAATATGATTATAAGTCTCCATGTGACAAGATGGTGGCAAGTCTGTGGGAATGATCATCGCATCACTGTGGATTCTGATACTTTCTTTGCCAAATTGCCATGAGATTCAACTTTTATTCCTTTGCTTTCTGCCAAAGTAACTCTAATTTTACTTAATTATTTTGGCTCCCATCAAAAATAAATTTATTAGGAAGAATTAAGTTTAATCAGAAAATGAAACTATAGAATTCATAATTCAATTTGTACATAAATTGGATAACCATATGATTTTTCCTTACAATGGAATAAATAATTTTATTGGATATATCAAAAACAGAAACTAAAAGGACATTTATAGTAGAAGTGGAGGCTCATATATACTGAGTTTATAAGGAGTGACTTGTATAAATAGAGTTTACTTGGTCAGCATAAAGTTTTGTACAAATTACTCTTTGATAGTATAGAGGTACAACCTTTAGTTTAATGGTAATTTTAGAGTCCCCTTCTATAGATACACTCTTACTTGTGTACAAGTTTTTAAGGACATTTTGCTGTAGAAAGAACCCATGACTTTTTTATATCTTGCTGTTAATTGTCAGATCTCTGAGCTAAAATAAGATGCAGCCTTAAAACTATATTTAAGGAAGAGATGTTCTCTTTTGTTAGATGGGGATAAATTTAGTGCAAACTTCACCTTCTTTTAGCTAAAGTGGAGTAGGTAAGGCCAATTTTAGAAATCTGGCTTGAGAATATCAGAATGTCTAAGAAAACCAAGATTTCAGGGCTAAGTCTGAAAGAGGGCATAAGACTTCATTCAAGTGAACCCTTCTTTTGCCCCTAGGGCTTTTGATGATTTTTGACACAGGGCAAGAAGTCAAGACTCAAGAAAAATAATTTTGGCTGAACAAAAAAATTCTACATTACTTTTAGTAAACTGATGGGCTTAACAAGGAAAAAAAAAATGGAATTTGAACTCCCAAGTCTATCAGGAGAGAAGAGATTAGGTTATAGAGAAGTTTAAGTTAAATAATATAGTGGATCACAGATTTAAGAAATGTTGTTTCTTTAGAAATACACTTTTAAAAGTATGTTTCTTCTGGAGGCTTCTAATATAAAAATGCATCTGGGTTTGAAACCTTGGAGAATCTGGGAAATTGGAAATGGTAACTCTATATATATATTGCTTTGAAATTTTGAACAAATCTGGGTCCTGACAGAGAGAATAAGAGTTTACATGGATGAGTGCAAGGTATGATGAGTACTATACTAGGCTTCTTGTCCTTTAGCTTACAGTTTTAGAGAATATTATGTAAGTTTAAGAAGTTAGTTAGGCTCAACCCTAATAATTCTGCCTATACGCATAGAAGCTGTTTACCACAGGAAATCTGACACATTTGTGATTTCACTTGGGCTTGATTTAAACCAGTTTTGGTAAATTATGGCTTAAGGGTCAAATTCAGGAGGCTGTCTTTTTTGGTTAATAGCTTTATTGGGGGGAAAAAAGTCTCTATAGTCAAAGCTATGATTATTCCTGTAGTCATGTACCAATGTGAGAGTTAGACCATAAAGAAGGCTGAGCGTGGAAGAATTGATGCTTTTGAACCATGATGTTGGAGAAGACTTAAAAGTCCCTTGGACAGCAAGAAGATCAAATCAGTCTGTCCTAAAATAAATCAACCCTGAATACTCATTGAAGGAGTGGTGCTAAAGGACTGAAACTTTGGCCAACTCATTGGAAAATACCCTGATGCTGGGAAAGATTGAAGGCAAAAGGAGAAGGCAGAGAATGAAATGGTTACATAGCCTCACCAACTCAATGGACATGAATTTGACCAATCTCCAGGAGATAGAGGACAGGGAACCCTGGCGTGCTGCAGTCCACAGGATTTCAAAGAGTCAGATACAACTTAAAACATTAAAAACATTTTTACTGGAAAACAACCATATTCATTCATACATTATTTGTGGCCTTGTCCACACTACAAAGTCCGAATTAAGTCATATTTACATAGATCTTATGGGGCTTCTTGGCAATGTCAAAGAATGCTCAAACTACCGCACAATTGCACTCATCTTACATACTAGTAAAGTAATGCTCAAAATTCTCCAAGCCAGGCTTCAGCAATACCTGAACTGTGAATTTCCTGATGTTAAAGCTGGTTTTAGAAAAGGCAGAGGAATCAGAGATCAAATTGCCAACATCTGTTTGACCATGGAAAAAGCAAGAGAGTTCCAGAAAAACATCTATTTCTGCTTTATTGACTCTGCCAAAGCCTTTGGCTGGTTGGATCACAATAAACTGTGGAAAATTCTGAAAGAGATGGGAATACCAGACCACCTGACCTGCCTCTTGAGAAATCTGTATGCAGGTCAGGAAGCAACAGTTAGAACTGGACATGGAACAACAGATTGGTTCCAAATAGGAAAAGGAGTACATCAAGGCTATATATTGTCACCCTGCTTATTTAACTTATATTCAGATTACATCATGAGGAATGATGGACTGGATGAAGCACAAGCTGGAACCAAGATTGCCGGGAGAAATATCAATAACTTCAGATATGCAGATGACACCACCCTTATGGCAGAAAATGAAGAGGAACTAAAAAGCCTCTTGATGAAAGTGAAAGAGGAGAGCGAAAAAGTTGGCTTAAAGCTCAACATTCAGAAAACCAAGATCATGGCATCTGGCCCCATCACTTCATGGGAAATAGATGGAGAAACAGTAGAAACAGTGTCAGACTTTATTTTTGGGGGCTCCAAAATCACTGCAGATGGTGATTGCAGCCATGAAATTAAAAGATGTTTACTCCTTGGAAGAAAAGTTATGACCAACCTAGATAGTATATTCAAAAGCAGAGACATTACTTTGCCAACAAATGTCCATCTAGTCAAGGCTATGGTTTTTCTGGTGGTCATGTATGGATGTGAGAGTTGGACTGTGGAGAAGGCTGAGAGCCAAAGAATTGGTGCTTTTGAACTGTGGTGTTGGAGAAGACTCTTGAGAGTCCCTTGGACTGCAAGGAGATCCAACCAGTCCATTCTGAAGGAGATCAGCCCTGGGATTTCTTTGGAAGGAATGATGCTAAAGCTGAAACTCCAGTACTTTGGCCACCTCATGTAAAGTGTTGACTCATTGGAAAAGACTCTGATGCTGGGAGGGATTGGGGGCAGGAGGAGAAGGGGACGACAGAGAATGAGATGGCTGGATGGCATCACGGACTCGATGAACGTGAGTCTGCGCGAACTCCGGGATTTGGTGATGGACAGGGAGGCCTGGCGTGCTGCAATTCATGGGGTCGCAAAGAGGCGGGCACGACTGAATGACTGAACTGAATTGAAATGAACTGAACCGAACTATGGGGCTTCTATAGTGGCTCAGTGGTAAAGAATTTGCCTGAAAAGCAGGAGCCGCAGGTAACAGGGACTCAATCCTTGGGTCAGGAAGATTCCCTGAAAGAGGAAATGGCAACCCATTACAGTATTCTTGCCAGGATAATCCATGGGTAAAGGAGTCTGTTGGGCTACTGTCTATGGAATCTCAAAGAGTCAGACAGGGCTGAAGTGATTAAGCATGCATGCACATAGATCTTACAGCCCACAGATTTTTTTTTGGGCCCTTTGCAGAAAAGTTGCTGATCCTTACAAGAATAATAGGAAGACTTTATTGACTCAAATTAACTACTGAATTTTTAAAGAACTGTGAGTTTGAAATGCTTTCCCACTTAAATATTTTCAAGTTTAAGAAAAATAAAAGGTAAAAACAAAACAATTGAAGAGTAAAAAGTAATTCTGATTTTTACAATTAATTGCCAGGGAGATTATAGCTGAATTTCTTTGAGAGAAGGGAAGATTTGCAAGATGACAGTCCTTCTTTAAAAAGGGAATTTTAGAGCTGATCTTTATTAGAAATACAAATTGAATTTATTTTCTTTACATTAAGATTGAATAGACAGAAGAACTGTTATCACATTTATTAATATTCTCTAACACTGTCTGGATGGATCATTTTGGTGGACTTCTGCATAATATTTGATAAACCTCGGAGTGTTAAGAGATTATCATTATTATAGGAAGCACTTATCATCCACTGACTTACTGTAAATACAGTTTTTTTCACTAAACTGATTTATGCCATTACTTAAAATTACATATATTTTTAATGTGAATATTTATTAGGTCCTATTAGTCACCTGTCAGGGGATGTTTGACTTTAAGGAATCCAATATGTTGCCATTTCTCAAGGATTCTCTGTTCCTTATCAGTTCCTATTCTGGGAATGAGTGAAACAGCAGGCTTTTCCCAGGACTGAGGTCATGGTATGAGACATGTATGAATCCCCTTCAGCTACTCTTTTCAGTGTCAGCAGCCTTGTATGTATTAGAATATCCATATTGTGGCTATTGATAAAATTTCATCTTGTGTAATAGCTGAGTAATCATCATACTAAAGATATATAAGCCTGCATTTCTGCTAATAAAGCACCCTTGCTCCATCAGGACTTGGGTCCCCATGTCTTTCTTTCTTTCTCTCTCTCTTTCTCTCTCTCTCTCCCCCTCCCTCCCTCCATCTCTCTCTTTCACTTTCTTATTGTCAACTCCGGACCACCAGGTTCCAGTCCATTAAAGTACCCTAACAAGTGGCACCCGAACAGGGACCTGGTATACGTGGCATTTCGGGCGAAATGACTCAGGGCCAACTGAGGTCAATAAGTACTAAAACAAGGGTTAAAAGGATGAAAAGCCCCATCATTTCTCTACTTTACTTCACCATTTGTTTAAAGCTCAGGGACTTTTGGTTTTGCACCAACGAATAGAAGCTTACCTTCAAACAGTAGTTGAGCATAATCCCTGGTTCCCTGATAAAGGCAGTTTTGACTTAGACATTTGGCACCAGGTCAAAGAAAATGTTGAATGAGCTGCCAGATTGGGGAAAAAAAAAATTCGAATTGATTTCTGGCCCCTATGGGCTCTCATCAAAGCTGTAATTCTGCCATTTCAAGGTAATTCTAGCCCTCCTGACATAGACAACAGACAAAACATGAATATAAATTAAATGATGAAACTTTACAAAAGGCCCAATTAAAATAAAATATTTCAAAATTTTCCTACTAATCCTACCCCAGCTTCTCCAAATACTCCTCTTCTTCCAGCAGGCACAAATCCAAAAGTCTCTCCTTTGCTAGACTTGCTCACTCTCCTTGGAATTTCCCCATTTTTTGTTATAAGAAAGAAATCTAACAAATGACATCTCTTAACAGACTTTAAAAAGGTTAATGAAAGGCAATCCTAATTTAAATATCCCTCATTCACTTTCTCAAGAAACACAAGAGAAGCTCTATTTAGTGCAAAATACATTACAAAAACAGTTTCTTACTTGCATCAGATTGGACTCACCTCTAAAATTATTTGTACTCCCCTCTCTTCATTCTCCCATGGGACTTCCTGACCCAACAGCTCCAATCTTGGTATAACAAAAACATGCCTAAGCAAAAGCCTATAATTAACTTATCACTTTATTGAAAGAGACAACCCACTTTGACTGAGATGTCATCCTTAGACAGATTAATACAACTTCAAGCCAAAAAAAAGGGGGGGCAGCAAAAAGACCTTTTAAATATTAAAGCAGAGAATCATGAGATCTCTGTCTGTCTGGATATATATGTATGTCTCAATGTATGTCTTTGTCTCTAGATAATATTGCTGAGGTTAATTTATGAATGAGCTAAAAAACAGTTCATGGTTTCTAAAAGAAAGTAAGATGCATGTTTTCTGTAAAAGGAGTATAAGAAATGGTATTACATTTTATTAAGAGAAAAAGGAAGTATGGCTTCTAGATGGCTATTCTATGAATAGACAAATAAAGTGATGAATACAGAAAGTGTAAAAAAGGTTTATGAAAAGTGAGACCCAAAAAGAAAGTTCTATGTGTAGTACATTTTGTTAAGAGAAAAAGAAGGAAATATGGCTTAATGATGACTATTCTATGAATGGACAAATAAAGTGATGAGTACAGAAAATGTAAAAAAAAAAAATTTATGGAAAGTGAAACCCAAGAAGAAAGTTCTGTATGTGGTTCATTTTATTAAGAGAAAAAGAAGTATGACTTACAGATGAGTACAGAAAGTATAAAAAAAGGTTGATGGCAAGTAGAAGAGAGTTTTATACATGAAACAAGTTTCTTAAGACTTATGACTTTACTAATAACTGCTAGCTATAGCTATATTATTTTCTATGTCACTTGTTTCAGAAGAATTTCTTACACTAACAAGTGTGTGGCTGAGCCTACTTTATAATGCTGATATACAGTTCCATATGAGATCAATGATTGTAATAATGTAACTCTATATATGGGAAGAAACAACAAGAGGAAACATTTTCCTGGACCAAGAGGCTAGTAAGCAGTGGTCGAGAGACTTTTGCTACTTGCAAGGCCTGGTCCAATAACAGCACACTGAGTGGCCTATCAATGGACTCTTCCCTAGAGCTGAGAATGAGCCTTCCCAGCACCATGAGACACAATGTCCATAAAATGTCTCCCAAATTTGGTCAATATGTGGCTATGAAGGGACCCTGCTGACTGGAAGTTAGCACTTACAAGCTGCCTCTACAAAGAGTACATCATGACCACTGCAAGCTGCTGACTTTCAACACCCCGTGAAAGGAGTTCAGGATGGAAATAAAAAATAAGGCACTCTGTGCTCTGGGAAAAACCCAGAAGAACCAGCCTTCAGACAGTCAGATGTTTTCAAGTAAAGATTTTATGAGCTCTAATTCTTGCATCTTATCATACCTAGAAAAACACTAATGTCATGAACCAATGTCTGTCCTAGTTCTCCTGGTAGCCCCTGAACAGCTTTTCTACTTCTATTAATCTTTGGGCCATATACCTTTAACTTTCTTGTTAAGTACATTTCTTCCAGAATACAACAAATCTCCAAATGGTAGTATGGCAAGAATATTCCCTGACCAACACTTAGACAATGCTGAAACAAGTCACCTTATCATTCCATGGACACTCATCTACCTCTGTTAATGCACCCTGACAGAGAGCAAAGGGAAGCCAAAACCCCACGATGCCCCTGTACAGCCTGAAGAAGCCAGAGCGGTCATCGCCCCTTATCCCCTGAGACTGGGTTCCCAAATGCCTGGGAAGGGAAATAGGTAAATAGTTAGACATGAACAGGGTATCAAAAGGGATCAAAATCCAAAATCAGGATTTCCAAAATCAGAAAAATTAATGTTTATGGCCAATCATACAATCGACAATTGGGGACCCCATGATATATGGTTATCTAACTGCCCAGATTATATTAATAGTTCTATATATAATTATATTACTCAAGTGGCATAAGAGATTACCAACAGTTCAATAAAACACTTCCATGAAAAGGACTCCTTGGCTTGCTTGACAGTGAAATGGCACCTTCTTGTCCTCAAATCTTCCTCAATAAATGACTTGAGCCTAAACAATGAAACATCTGTAAACTTGCTACAAATACTGGAAAGCTTGAAACTTGGACTGGATATTTCACAGAGACCAATTATAATCATAGTAACTATTCCTTTCATTATAATCAATCATATTTCATACAAGTTTGTGTTCCTTTTCCTTTTGTTACAATTATATGTGCTGTTTACCGTTGCCTTTATGCAAAAATTATTAAAACTAAACAAACCTATTTGGTCAGGACCTTTTTCACTAAAGTATCTACAGTCACCCCCAATTATGAAAAATAAAAAAAAAGGAGGAATGAGAAATGATGGGCTTTCAGCTGCTTAACCCATGTCTTAGTACTTATCAACCTCAGTTGGCCCTGAGTCATTCCGCCTGAAATGCCACATATACCAGGTCCCTGTTCTGGGCGCCACTTGTTGGGGTCCTTTAATGGACCAGAACCTGGTGGTCCAGAGTCGACAATAAGAAAGTGAAAGAGAGAGCCAGAGGTAGGGAGGGGGAGAAAGAGAGTGAGAGAAAGAGAGAGAGAAAGAAAGACGTTGGGACCCAAGCTTTGATGGAGCAAGGGTGCTTTATTAGCAGAAATGCAGGCTTATATATCTTTAGTATGATGATTACTCAGCTATTACACAGGATGAAATTTTATCAATAGCCACAATATGGATAATCTAATACATACAAGGCTGCTGACGCTGAAAAGAGTAGCTGAAGGGGATTCATACATGTCTCATACTATGACCTCAGTCCTGGGAAAAGCCTGCTGTTTCACTCATTCCCAGAATAGGAACTGATAAGGAACAGAGAATCCTTGAGAAATGGCAACATATTGGATTCCTTAAAGTCAAACATCCCCTGACAGTCACCATTGTATATTTTTAGCAACCACTGTACATTTTCAATTTAAAATTTATCAAGCTAAAATTAATTAAATTTTCTCTTCAATAAAATAAATAAATGACAACTAGCCAGATTTTTAAAAAAAAATCCATCTGTCTATAAATTGAGGGATTTTTATGTGCCAGGTACAAAACTATACATATGCCATATTTAATTATTAAGCATACATACAATCTAGTAGATGTTGTTTTGCTCTTTTACAGATGAAAAAATTGAGACTTAAAGAGATTATATGAGGTATACCAAGTTAAATAGTGGATCACTGGTAGGTCTGAGATTCAGATATAAGCAGCTCAACCCCAAAGGTCCTTAACAATCAGTTTTACTGTCTTCCAAGCAAATTTAGAATGAGGTAATCTTATTTAGGGAAGAAAAAATTAAAAGGTTTTAAAAAAATAATCCAAGGGTGCCAATGAACAAGTGTGAAATAAAAAGGATGATTTTACTGACAAAAATGAGAAGGGTAAAGAAAACAAAAACCAAAATAACCAGTTTATGCATTTGTAACATGACTAACAATTTTACCCTGAGATCCTCCTCTTTCTTAATGCTGAATCAGTGAAAGATTATGGGTAGAATCTTACTGTGTTAGGAATCATAAGCTGAACACAGTCCTACTCATTAAGGGTGGGTGGGTGAGTTGTGGGTGTGTGGGTATATGGGTGTGTGTGTAGGACACAGGGAAAGAAGAAAAGGCTGACAGGAGATTTCTATTTTCACTCTAGCATTCTAGAAATAGGAGTCAAGAATTCACACTTGATTAACAGGACACAGGTTAAATAAAATTGCAAACCAGAGTCTGATCATAACAAGTTTCTGTTTCAAAGATGCGGTTAGAATTTAGGGACATCTTGTACACAGACACCGTGGTCTTTTTTTTTTTTTTTTCCCAAAGAATATACACAATTTTCAATAAATAGCTATGTCACATTTACAAAAAAAGTATGACAGACTTATTTAGTTTAATGGACTTCCAGTTAATTAGCAGGACAAGTAGTATATGCATGCATGCTAAATCACTTCAGTCATATCCAACTCTTTGCGATCCTATGGACTGTAGCCCAACAGGCTTCTCTGTCTATGGGATTCTCCAGGCAAGAATACTAGAGTGGGTTGCCAAGCCCTCCTTCAGGGGATCTTCCCAACCCAAAAAATGAAACTGTGTCTCCTGCATTGGCAGCTAAGTTCTATAGCAGTAGCACCACCTGAGAAGTGACGAACTACCCTAAAAATCACTTTTCTAAAATAAAAACTAAAGTTTAGCAAAAGTCTGGCGGACAGAATAAAATTAATTCCCTTCTTACGTATCCTCAAAGTGGCTCCAGTCTGTCTCCTTGATTCTCAACAATGACAGAAAAATGGTATCTAAACATGTGATCTATCTAAACTAAAAGGCATGTGTTTATGCATGCAGTAATATAGGCATTTTTTTTTACTTCATTTTATCATACAAAAAAAAAAGTAGAACCATGTATAACTTCAGTCCTAGCCAAAATATTTTTGGAGTATTGAATTTGTGTGTGGATAGATTATTAGAGGGGTATGGATTAGAGTTGTGTGCCAAGGCTTCCCAGATGGGAATAGTGAGATGACCAGAAGTCAAATCTAATGTAGAAAAGAAAGGGACGATAGAGGTCAACTAGAAGGAATAGGAGGAGACCTGTGTTCAGCTGTGGATGATTTGTCAAAAGAAAAAGAGGTATTCTTTATCTTATAACACTAGATTATGGAGCTTTAAATAAAATAATTACAGAACAATGTATTTTGAAAATATAAAGCACACTGTTAAACAGAATTATGCTTTATTAACAGTTCAGTTCAGTTCAGTCGCTCAGTTGTGTCCAACTCTTTGCAACCCAATGAATTGCAGCACGCCAGGCCTCCCTGTTCACCACCATCTCCCGGAGTTCACTCAGATTCACGTTCATCGAGTCCATGATGCCATCCAGCCATCTCATCCTCTGTCGTCCCCTTCTCCTCTGCCCCCAATCCCTCCCAGCATCAGAGTGTCTTCCAGTGAGTAAACTCTTCTCATGAGGTGGCCAAAGTACTGGAGTTTCAGCTTTAGCCTCATTCCTTCCAAAGATATCCCAGGGTTGATCTTCAGAATGGACTGGTTGGATCTCCTTGCAGTCCAAGGGACTCTCAAGAGTCTTCTCCAACATCACAGTTCAAAAGCATCAATTCTTCGGCTCTCAGCCTTCTTCACAGTCAAACTCTCACATCCATACGTGACCACTGGAAAAACCATAGCCTTGACTAGATGGACCTTAGTCGCCAAAGTAATGTCTCTGCTTTTTTATATACTATCTAGGTTGGTCACAATTTTTCTTCCAAGGAGTAAGCATCTTTTAATTTCATGGCTGCAGTCACCATCTGCAGTGATTTTGGAGTCCCAAAAAATAAAGTCTGACACTGTTTCCACTGTTTCCCCATCTATTTCCCATGAAGTGATGGGACCAGATGCCATGATCTTCGTTTTCTGAATGTTGAGCTTTAAGCCAACTTTTTCACTCTCCTCTTTCACTTTCATCAAGAGGCTTTTTAGCTCCTCTTTACTTTTTGCCATAAGGGTGGTGTCATCTGCATATCTGAGGTTATTGATATTTCTCCTGGCAATCTTGATTCCAGCTTGTGTTTCTTCCAGTCCAGCATTTCTCATGATGTACTCTGCATATAAGTCAAATAAGCGGGGTGACAATATACAGTCTTGATGTACTCCTTCTCCTATTTGGAACCAGTCTGTTGTTCCATGTCCAGTTCTAACTGTTGCTTCCTGACCTGCATACACATTTCTCAAGAGGCAGGTCAGGTGGTCTGGTGTTCCCATCTCTTGAAGAATTTTCCACAGTTTATTGTGATCCAACCAGTCAAAGGCTTTAGCATAGTCAATAAAGCAGAAATAGATGTTTTTCTGGAACTCTTTTGCTTCAATATCACAATCATCCAAGTCTGTGCCCCAACCAGTAACACTGAAGAAGCTGAAGTGAACGGTTTTATGAAGACCTACAAGACCTTTTAGAACTAACACCCAAAAAAGATGTCCTTTTCATTATAGGGGACTGGAATGCAAAAGTAACAGGCAAATTTGGCCTTGGAATGCGGAATGAAGCAGGGCAAAGACTAATAGAGTTTTGCCAAGAAAATGCACTGGTCATAGCAAACACCCTCTCCCAACAACACAAGAGAAGACTCTACACATGGACATCACCAGATGGTCAACACCAAAATCAGATTGATTATATTCTTTGCAGCCAAAGACAGAGAAATTCTATACAGTCAGCATAAACAAGACCAGGAGCTGACTGTGGCTCAGATCATGAACTCCTTATTATCAAATTCAGACTTAAATTGAAGAAAGTAGGGAAAACCGCTAGACCATTCAGGTATGACCTAAATCAAATTCCTTATGATTATATAGTGGAAGTGAGAAATAGATTTAAGGGCCTAGATCTGATAGATAGAGTGCCTGATGAACTATGGAATGAGGTTCATGACATTGTACAGGAGACAGGGATCAAGACCATCCCCATGGAAAAGAAATGCAAAAAAGCAAAATGGCTATCTGGGGAGGCCTTACAAATAGCTGTGAAAAGAAGAGAGGCAAAAAGCAAAGGAGAAAAGGAAAGATATAAGCATCTGAATGCAGAGTTCCAAAGAATAGCAAGAAGAGATAAGAAAGCCTTCTTCAGTGATCAATGCAAAGAAATAGAGGAAAACAACAGAATGGGAAAGACTAGAGATCTCTCCAAGAAAATTAGAGATACCAAGGGAACATTTCACGCAAAGATGGGCTCGATAAAGGACAGAAATGGTATGGACCTAACAGAAGCAGATAATCTTAAGAAGAGGTGGCAAGAATACACGGAAGAACTGTACAAAAAAGATCCTCAGGACCCAGATAATCATGATGATGTGATCACTAATCTAGAGCCAGACATCTTGGAATGTGAAGTCAAGTGGGCCTTAGAAAGCATCACTATGAACAAAGCTAGTGGAGGTGATGGAATTCCAGTGGAGCTGTTTCAAATCCTGAAATATGATGCTGTGAAAGTGCTGCATTCAATATGCCAGCAAATTTGGAAAACTCAGCAGTGGCCACAGGACTGGAAAAGGTCAGTTTTCGTTCCAATCCCAAAGAAAGGCAATGCCAAAGAATGCTCAAACTACCACGCAATTGCACTCATCTCACATGCTAGTAAAGTAATGCTCAAAATTCTGCAAGCCAGGCTTCAGCAATATGTGAACTGTGAATTTCCTGATGTTCAAGCTGGTTTTAGAAAAGGCAGAGGAACCAGAGATCAAATGGCCAACATCCGCTGGATCATGGAAAAAGCAAGGGAGTTCCAGAAAAACATTTATTTCTGCTTTATTGACCATTAACAGTTAGTGAATGCCTTTTCACTAAACACATTTGCTGCTGCTAACTCACTTCAGTCGTGTCCGACTCTTAGCGACCCCATGAACTGCAGCCTATCAGGATCCTCCATCCATGGGATTTTCCAGGCAAGAGTACTAGAGTGGGTTGCCATTGCCTCCTCCGAGAAAAAACATCTACTTCTGCTTTATTGACTATGCCAAACCCTTTGACTGTGTGGATCACAACAAGCTGAAAATTCTTCAAGAGATGGGAATACCAGACCACCTTACCTGCCTTCTGAGACATCTGTATGCAGATCAAGAAGCAATAGTTAGAACTGGACATTGAAAAGAGTCATTTCCTAGGCAGGTTGATAAGAAGTCTAGGGGTCCCCAAGGAGAGAGGGGTCTGTAATTCTCAAGGAGGAAGAAAGGACAAAATTTTTTTCCCTCTACATTCCTTAGGATTATGTATCCTGCCTGAGGACAGTCCGTGGATTAAACCTTCTGGCTAAAGTTGTTACCTTAAAATGTAAATTATGGGAGTAGGTCTGGTCTTTACAAGGACTATATAACAATGTATCCTGCCTGAGAACAGTCTCTGGATTAAACCTTCTGGCTAATTCTGTTATCTTAAAATGTAAATTATGGGAGTAGGTCTGGTGAGGTTTTTAAAACCTTCAGACATTCTTTGGATTCATTGGAGAGTATATAACTCCATTGTTAACACTAGCAAGGGGGTACTTGTTTAGTTACATGTAAACACATGTTTACATAATGCTATGTTGTATGGTAACTTAGTTTGTACTCTTGAGTTTGAAAATTGGAGTACAGGAGTTGTTTTTCCTTCTAAGTTTAAGTATCTCAATAAATTAGGCTAAAATACTGTCCCTATGAATATACAGTAATTATGAACATGACATGGTAACTTGGAAATATTGCATTTTTTAAATTTAGATTTGGTAGTCAGTCTATTCTCCTAATCAATGAAGCTGTATCACACAGACATTAAGTGGACAAATTTTGTAGTCAGCCTCATCAGTGATTAAATGATAACTCATACAAGCTGTGTGTTCTTAGGAAAATTACAAAATTTTCCTGAACCTGTGTTGCCTACACTTTAACAATTTTAAAGGACTTTTGAGAATTAAAAATGATGGTGAATCAGAATCATGGCACAGAATAAAAGTGTAACAAATATAGCTACTTGGCCATATGCATTTAAGTGCATACTGCTAGCTGTTACATGATGATTCAGTAGCCAAGACACAGAAGTGGAGTAATTGTATATTCTGTCATATGCAAACACAAAAATGAGAGCACAGACTCATTTTGTTTCCAAGACACAAACTTATGGAGATTATATCCATCATAATATCATGGCAATAATGTTTAAACTACATTCTGACCTGAATATTTTTACTAGAAAAATCACAGAACCTAACTTTATTTTCCTCATTAATTCACAGTCTAACATGCCACAGATATTTACTTAGAAACTACTACCTATATTTGAAAACAAATACAAACAAATAAATTAGATAAGGATCTGAATTTATAATATAGTGTGTACTTCTTTTATTAAAATGAGTTAGTTATTAGAATCATATGTTATTTGCTTCAGTTTTCACTTTAAATCCTCAATGCAATTTTCCAAATGTAACACCAGTTTTTTGGAAGAAAAAATTCCAAGTTGCACATCCCAATTTTCCACTTTTAACAATATAGATATGAAAATATATAGGGATTTGAATGAAATAATTCTTTAAAAAACAACAGATGAAATACCTGAGTGATTATTAGATAGGGAAATATAAATCAATAAAAATATAATTTATACATTAAAAATCTTTAGATTGGGAATTATTTGGGGGCAGTGTGGCATTAGAAACCAACCTCAGAAACATCCTAGGTGGTTGTTAAATAGAAAATTTTTATGGCCAATTCTAGACTGTCATATCAGGATATCTTTTGTATGTATAAGACTTTATACTTAGAAGAAGAAACTAGAGAAGTTCTTACATGCTAATTCTGGAGTATTCATGTTTTATGGTAAGTGAGAAAAGTTTTCTCAATCTAACTTCAATTTCTTGGTTTTATTTGATTCTTTTAAAATTTAAGTATATTTGACTTGCAATATTGTGTTAGTTTTAGGTATATAGCATAGTGATTGTTATTTTTGTTATATTCCATTATAATTTATTGGAGACTTCTGAATATAATTCTCTAAACAGTTAATCCTTGTTACTTTTGTATTTATTTTATGTAATTTGTATCAGTCAATCTCATACTCCTAATTTGTTCCCCTTTCTCTCTCCTTTGGAAACTATAAATTTCTTTTCTATATCTGTATCTGTGAGTCTGTTTCTGTTTTTATATAGATTCATTACCATTATTTGTTAATTTCCACATATGACTGATATCATATGTGACTGATATCACCGTATTTGTCAGTTTTCATCTTACAAAGTATAATGTTGTCTAGGTCCATCTATGTTGCTGCAATGATAATATTTCATCCTTTCTATGCTGAGTAATATCCCATTGTGTGTATGTATATGTAGTGTATGTGTATATAACATCTTCTTAAGCCATATGTCTGTTGATGGGCACTAGGTTTTTTCCATGTCTTGGTTATGTGAGAAGTGTTGATGAACAATGGAACATATACATTTTTTCAAATAAGAATTTTTGTTTTCTCCTGAATATATATCTAGCAATGGGATTGCTGAATTATACGCTAGCTCTATTTTTAGGATACAGAGTTTTGTTTCCTCCACACCCTTACCAGTATCTATTAGTTGTAGACTTAGGTTATACCTCATTGTGGTTTTTATTTGGATATATCTAAAATAATTAGTGATATTGAGCATCTTTGCATGTACTTGGTGACCATCTGTATGTCTTCACGGAAAAATATCTGTTTAGGTCTTCTGTCCATTTTATTTGTATTGAGTCATTTGCTTATTTGATATTGAATTGTATGAGATCTTTGTGTATTTTGGATATTAATCCCTTGTTGGTGGTATTGTTTTCAAATATTTTCTTGCATTGCATAGGTTGTTTTTTCATTCTGTCAATGGTTCTCTTTCCCATACAAAAGCTATTATGTTTAATTAGGTCTGTCTTATTTCTTGTTATTGGGTTTTTTTTTTTTTTTTTTTTTTGCTTTAGGGGACTGATCCAGGCATATATAGCTATGATTTATGTCAAACAGTGTTCTTCTATGTTCTCCTCTGGAAGTTTTATGTTTTCTGTTCTTTCTGAGCCTTTATATGGTGTAGGGGACCATCTGCAAGACGGTCTTTACTGTGTTGTGTACTTCTGCCTCCTTTGTCATAAATTAATTGACCATGGGTGTGTGGATTTACTTCTAGCCTCGCTATATATTGTTTCATTGATCTATGGACCTGTTTTCGTGCTGTTATCATGCTCTTTTGATTATGTAACTTTGTAATACAATCTGAAGACTAGGAGGGTTATACTGTTCTTTTTTCTCAAGATTTGCTTTGGCAATTCTGGGTCTTTTGCAGTTTCATATGAATATAAGGATTATCATTTTAATTCTGTGAAAAATGTCCTGGGTATTTTGTTAGGGATTGCATTAAATCTGTAGATTGCTGAAATGAGTAGTATGACCACCTTAACAATATTAATTCTTTCAATCCAAGAGAATGGGATCTGTTTGTTTCTTTGTGTCATCTGCAATTTCCTTTATTGATATTTTTAGTTTTCAGAGTATAGGTTTTCACCTCCTTGTCAAAGTTTTATTTTTAGGTATTTTATTCTTTCAGATGTAATTTTAAATGAGATTTTTTTCTTTATAAGTTTCTCTTTAGATGTCATAATTAATACATAGAAACAACAGATTTCTGTATATTAATCTTGTATATTGCAACATTACTGAATTAATTTATCAGTTCTAACAGTTTTGGGGTAAAGACTTCAGGCTTCTCTATCATGTCATCTACAAATAGTGACAGTTCTACCTCTTCGTTTCCAATTTGGGTACTTTTACTTTATTTTCCTTGCCTGATTCCTGTTGCTAGGATAAACTTGTAACCATCACTATAGCTAGCTATTTCAGTATAATTTGGCTATTATAATTTTAGATTATAAATTTCCATCTGGTTCTTTTTCTATATATTTTATTTCTTTATAGATAGTCACTATTTTTCTGTTGAAAGAGTGTTCATAATAGCTTGTTGGAATAAAGCCTTTGTCAGGTAATATTCATGCCGTCTTAATGTGAGCTCTTATGATTGTATACTCTTATGTGAATGAAGATTTTTCTTGGATATGTATATGTTCAATATTTTGAATTATATTTGGAAGTTTTTAATACTATAAGATATTAGCATTTAAAACCTATGGAATAGCCTGTGATAAAACATAACAAAATATATATATATATATATATATGTATGTGTGTGTGTGTGTGTGTGTGTGTGTATACACATGACTTAGCTATTTATATAAGTAACTTTGTTGTACAGCAGAAATTAACAACATTGTAAGTCAACTATACCTGGTAAAATTTAAAAATCAATAAACAAGCCTGTGGAGGATGTTGATATTTTTTATATGTATCGGACAATTAACCTGGCTATCAATTCAGTTCAGTCACTCAGTCGTGTCCAACTCTTTGTGACCCCATGAATTGCAGCATGCCAGGCCTTCCTGTCCTGGAATGTGAAGTCAAGTGGGCCTTAGAAAGCATCACTATGAACAAAGCTAGTGAAAGTGATGGAATTCCAGTTGAGCTGTTTCAAATCCTGAAAGATGATTCTGTGAAAGTGCTGCACTCAATATGCCAGCAAATTTGGAAAACTCAGCAGTGGCCACAGGACTGGAAAAGGTCAGTTTTCATTCCAATGCCAAAGAAAGACAATGCCAAAGAATACTCAAACTATTGCACAATTGTACTCATCTCACACGCTAGTAAAATAATGCTCAAAATTCTCCAAGCCAGGCTTCAGCAATATGTGAATTGTGAACTTCCAGAAGTTTAAGCTGGTTTTAGAAAAGGCAGAGGACCCAGAGATCAAACGACCAACATCCGCTGGATCATGGAAAAAGCAAGAGAGTGCCAGAAAAACATCAATTTCTGCTTTATTGATTGCCAAAGACTTTGACTGTGTGGATCACAATTAACCTGGATATATCAAGATATTAAGTAACACTGACCTTCTGCGGGCTGTAGCCCCCATGACAGTTCAGTTTTCAGTGCTCCTTGGACATAGTGATTTTATAACAGCTTCTAAAAATATAAAAAATACAAATATCAAGCACAAACTTGCATTAAGTGATACTTGAACACATATAAGATCATTTCAATCAAGCCACAAGTGATGATATAGATATTGGCAATTAGAGTAATGAAGTAAAAAAAAAAAAAAAACAGAAAAAAGTAATAGTTTTTATCATGATACAAAACATGACAAAGGTAATAGTCCAGTTCAATAGAAAAATATTAATAATTTGACATAAAATGATAGGACAAATGGAAAAATTAACTTTGATAAAATAGAGACATTAAGAGAATTCAGATATCTAATTATTCATGGATATAAATATGTAATTCATATTTTTAGTAGAATGTGTGGTCACTTGTATAACACAATTCAAAATATTAGAGTAAAATCTCAACACTGAAATAATCATTGATAGAATTGTTAATAATTAAATGGTATTATGATTGAGTTAATAATTAGAAATATTGTGATACTCACTCAGTTCAGTTCAATCATTCAGTCGTGTCCTACTCTTTGTGACCCCAGGGACTGCAGCATACCAGGCTTCCCTGTCCATCACCAACGACCAAAGTTTATTCAAATTCGTATCCATTGAGTCAGTGATGCCATCCAAGCATCTCATCCTCTGTCGTCCCCTTCTCCTCCTGCCTTTAATCTTTCCCAGCATCAGGGTCTTTTCCAGTGAGTCAGTTCTTTGCATCAGGTGACCAAATTATTGTAGTTTCAGCTTCAGCATCAGTCCTTCCAATGAATATTCAGGACTGATTTTCTTTAGGATGGACTCTTTGGATCTCCTTTCAGTCCAAGGGCCTCTCAAGAGTCTTCTCCAACACCACAACTCAAAAGCATCAATTCTTTGTCACTCAGCTTTCTTTATAGTTCCACTCTCATATCCATATTTACACCTTAAAACAAAAATTCTCCATCAACTTAACATTGAAATACAATACTATATTTTATATACCATTAACTCAAATATCAACTCTAATATTTTGCATTAATATAATTTTAGCCTAGAAAATTAGCCAAGAATTCTTTTCCCTCTAAACTCTGTTTTGGATTTCCAAAATCACCACCTTACTCCACATTACTTTGCAGAGGAGGTGTAAACTGACAAAAAATTTTTGAAATAAAACTAATACTTTTATATTACCCTGAATGAGTATGAGATTGCAAAGTGGAAATAGGGTTATGGAAAATCAATAGTACCAGTGCAGTAATACAGGCAAGAAATGAAAATGGCTCCTATAAGGGTGATTTTGGAGGAGGTCATGAAAAGTCACATCCCTAACTTATTTTGAATAGGAGACATAGTCACAAATAAAAATTATATATGGGAATGGTCAGTTCATATGGGCATACAAAACTGTCCTGATTATTTGCCCTCAGCCAGTCATTTTTTATTGACTACCTCATAAATCATAAGATCAATCTGATAGGAACTGCCAAGGTGATAGAGGTGGAGACTCTTTCTGGGCCCAGCAGCTGAGAAGCACTTAAAATTGACCTCCCAGCAATGGACACCGATTTTGAACTATGGTTTGACCACTTGATGGTAACTACATGGAAACTCTTCCCTCCTAGGAACAATTTGTTCTCACAGAAGCAGACAGAAGCCTTTTTGCCTTCAGGGCTTCAAAAAATTCACTGAATAATAAGGCTGTGAGAATAAGTCTGAAGTCCTAAATGGAAAGTCTCTGAAAAGGAGTGCGGAAATTTTTAGCATCTTTGAAAAATAATAGTTAGGATTTACGGTGAGTCCCTTGGACTGCAAGGAGATCCAACCAGTCCCTTCTGAAGGAGATCAGCCCTGGGATTTCTTTGGAAGGAATGATGCTAAAGCTGAAACTCCAGTACTTTGGCCACCTCATGCAAGGAGTTGACTCATTGGAAAAGACTCTGATGCTGGGAGGGATTGGTGGCAGGAGGAGAAGGGGACGACAGAGGATGAGATGGCTGGATGGCATCACTACTCGATGAATGTGAAACTGACTGAACTCAGGGAGTTGGTGATGGACAGGGAGGCCTGGTGTGCTGTGATTCATGGGGTCTCAAAGAGTCAGATACCACTGAGCAACTGAACTGACCGAACTGAACTGAGAACCGGGTTTAACCATTTTTTTCTGTAAAAGATCAGATAAATATTATAGTCTTGGTGGGCCAAGAAGCAAAATAGGGGACATGATATAGAGACTTACAGAACATGAGAAGTAATAAATACCTAAAAATTAATATTGATGAAATTTAAAATATAATATTAATAATAGAGTTTTAAAAAATTATATTAAAATCAGAATCAAGTTTTTTTAAGGGTACAAAATTTTTCCAACTGGGGTTCAAAATCTGTTTTCTTATCTTCAAAACTGACTGCAAACACTAATCTGCTAATGCTGATCTGTAAAGAGATTTTACATATTTCATCTTGAAAAAAAGTCTTTCACACAGACAGATGACATAGGTGACACTCAGAATGTCATAAATCTGTATGCCATAAATCCTCATGACAACTTGTAATGCCATGAGCAGCAGCACAAGGAAAACACCGTATATGGTCTCTGTCTCAACTACTCATTTTTGTAGAGTGAGAAAACCCCTTAGGCAGTCTTAAATGAATAAATGTGTTTGAATTCCAATAAATTTATATTGATGGAACTTTTCATTTAATTTTCATATATCCTAAAACATTTTCTCATTTTGAGTTTTTTTTTTTTTCAATGTTATATAAGAACAATCCTAATGCTTAAGCCAACATAAACGTCTGGAGAAGTGAAAAAAGATGGCAGATCTGACCTGTATGGAGGATTTTGCCAAATCCAGCAGTAGGGGAAATATTAAAATAGGCACTTGTTGAAAGAGGGTAAAAAATGCCAGCAGATGGATGAGAGTCTTGTGCAAAGTGTAAAATATAGTCAGATGACAGAATGGTCCTGAAAGGAGACACATTTGCAGAATCTAATATGTTAATTATATGAGAACACTGGAAAGACACCAATGAACTGGAGGCTACCCGCTTCTTACTGGAGGTACATGTTGCTGTGTGTGCTCAGTCCTGTCTTACTCTTGCAACCCTATGGGCTGTTGGTTCCTCTGTCCATGAGATTTACAGGAAAGAATATTGGAATGTGTTGTTTCCTTCTCCTTGGGATCTTGCCGACTAAAGGGTCAAACCCACGTCCTCTGTCTGTGTCTGCTGCATTGACAGCAGACTTGAGCCACTTGGGATGCCCATATTGAAGGTACAACATAGCCTCAAATAAGAGTTCTTAACTAGGGTAGCTCTATTAGTAGGCTCTATTTGTGCCTTGTAAAGCATGAATCTTCTTTATAGGAAGATAACCTCATGAAGTCTCAAAAAGTCAGACATGACTGAAAACTGAGCAACAACAACAAACCTCATCTGAGGCTCCTATATATTTTATACATAATGTCAATCATTAAATAAAAATAGGTAGGGTGCAAAGCAATGTTATATTATTGAACATCAAGCAAAAAAACTGACAAAGGAGACAGACAAGTACTTCAAATACTGAAATTATGTGATTAGAAATTCGACTATGATATTTTCTAAAATACAGAAAAAAAAAGCCAAAAATAGCTGAAAAGATGGGAAATCTTATACAGTGAATGAATTTACATTAACAATTATATTAAGAATTGAGTTGTGGTAAGTTTTAGTGAAAAATACAACTTATCATTTCATAGGTCTTACACAGAGTAGCTATGCCAGAAAATAGCATTAGTGTACTTGAAGAAGTTTCAGAGAAAACATGAAAACTGCAGTATAGAGACAGAAAATAATAAAGAGAGTCAAAGAAAGTTGGAAAAATATCAGTTCAGTTCAGTCGCTCAGTCGTGTCCGACTCTTTGTGACCCCATGAATCACAGCACGCCAGGCCTCCCTGTTCATCATCAACTCCCGGAGATCACTCAGACTCACGTCCATCGAGTCAGTGATGTCATCCAGCCATCTCATCCTCTCTCGTCCCCTTCTCCTCTGACCCCAATCCCTCCCAGCATCAGAGTCTTTTCCAATGAGTCAACTCTTCGCACGAGGTGGCCAAAGTACTGGAGTTTCAGCTTTAGCATCATTCCTTCCAAAGAAATCCCAGGGTTGATCTCCTTCAGAAAGGACTGGTTGGATCTCCTTGCAGTCCAAGGGACTCTCAAGAGTTTTCTCCAACACCACAGTTCAAAAGCATTAATTCTTCGGCGCTCAGCCTTCTTCACAGTCCAACTCTCACATCCATACGTGACCACTGGAAAAACCATAGCCTTGACTAGATGGATTTAGTCGGCAAAGTAATGTCTCTGCTTTTGAATATGCTATCTAGGTTGGTCATAACTTTTATTTCCAAGGAGTAAGCATCTTTTAATTTCATGGCTGCAGTCACCATCTGCAGTGATTTTGGAGCCCCCCAAAATAAAGTCTGACACTGTTTCCACTGTTTCCCCATCTATTTCCCATGAAGTGATGGGACCAGATGCCATGATCTTTGTTTTCTGAATGTTGAGCTTTAAGCCAACTTTTTCACTCTCCTCTTTCACTTTCATCAAGAGGTTTTTTAGTTCCTCCTCACTTTCTGCCATAAGGGTGGTGTCATCTGCATATCTGAGGTTATTGATATTTCTCCCGGCAATCTTGGTTCCGGCTTGTGTTTCTTCCAGTCCAGCGTTTCTCATGATGTACTCTGCATAGAAGTTAAATAAGCAGGGTGACAATATACAGCCTTGATGTACTCCTTTTCCTATTTGAAACCAGTCTGTTGTTCCATGTCCAGTTCTAACTGTTGCTTCCTGACCTACATACAGATTTCTCAAAAGGCAGGTTAGGTGGTCTGGTATTCCCGTCTCTTTCAGAATTTTCCACAAATTTATTGTTATCCACACAGTCAAAGGCTTTGGCATAGTCAATAAAGCAGAAATAGATGCTTTTCTGGAACTCTCTTGCTTTTTCCATGATCCAGCAGATATTGGCAATTT
The DNA here is from genome assembly GCF_032405125.1 of Capricornis sumatraensis. Classification (NCBI taxonomy): domain Eukaryota; kingdom Metazoa; phylum Chordata; class Mammalia; order Artiodactyla; family Bovidae; genus Capricornis; species Capricornis sumatraensis. Next base: position 69,479,504 of record NC_091079.1, read on the forward strand.
GATCTCTGGTCCTCTGCCTTTTCTAAAACCAGCCTGTACCTCAGGAAGTTCACGGTTCACGTATTGCTGAACCCTGGCTTGGAGAATTTTGAGCATTATTTTACTAGTGTGTGAGATAAGTGCAATTGTGCAGTAGCTGAGCATTCTTTGGCATTGCCTTTTTTGGGAATGGAATTAAAACTGACCTTTTCCATTGTTGTGGCCACTGCTGAGTTTTCCAAATTTGCTGGCATATTGAGTGGATAGAAGTCAGTAAACAGGTTTAATTAGTTTGTTATTGCAAAGATATGACATAATTACAATTGGCATCCAAGAGAAAGAGAAAAAGAATGAGACAAACAATACTTAAAAAGATACCGGCCAAGAGTTATGCAATCCTGATGAAAGATATAATCCCACACATTCAAGAAGCTCTGTTGAAACCTAAACAACATTAACACAGTGAAACCATATGAGGAATATTATTGTAAGATTTATGAAAACCAAAGATTAAGAAAAAAATTGTAAACTAGATTGAAGTGAAAACATAAGATACATTATAAGATACTCTTAAAAGCAGCAACACAGGACTCACAACTTCTCAAAAGAATTGAAGGAAGTCAGAATATCAGAGAATAACAATTTAAAAATTATAAAGGGAATGTACTATCAATTTTAAATTTTGTATCTAGTAAAAAATAATGTTCAATGTGAATAAACTAAAGTTGTTTTTGGACATATAAAATTTTTCAATTCATATGTAGTAATAATGTAGTAATATATGTAATATATGTAGATAATTATATAGTAAAAGAAATATTTAAATGACTATTAAAAGCAGTGAAAGTGACTCTAGAGGAGGAAAATTTAGCAGTGAATCTTAGAAAATGATCAATTATAAATGAAATTCACTATATAACGACTAAGCAAAATTAGTAATGTATTTAAGATGGATACATAATTGAAATATATGGCAACATAAAACGTTGCCATGATACCTTTGCAAATAATAAGGTTGTAAAGATTGAATTAGGGTGATGAGGAGTAAATTAAGTTGATTATGAATTAATGACTCAGTTTAATTCAAATCAAAACCCCAGCAGACTTATTCTGTGTGTGTGAAACAGACAAGCTGATTTTAAAATTCATGTGAAAATGAAGCCAAGAAAGAGCCAAGAAAATTTTGAGAAAGACTCAAAATAGGAGGACTTAATTTCAAATAGGATGTCATATTTTGATGCTCTCGTAAGATAGTGTCATATTAGCACCAAGAAACAAAAAGAGCTCAGTGGAATAGAATAATTTTTTAGACAGACATGTGTAAAGTTACTTTATTTATAAGGTGAAACTGCAGTACAGAAAAAAGATGCCCATTTCAATAATCACTTTGGGTCAGTTGAATAACATATAGAAAAATAAGAATCTTAAGCAATGCTATTTGAATAGGTATATATATAGTCACATATATATTTATTTATATAAATATATTTTTCTATATATAGTATATATAGAATATATTCTTTATGATTATGGATTGAAACTTTCAAAGTAAAGCAACTCAATTTTTTTTTTTAGTAGAAAATAGGGTTCAAGTTTCACAACCATATTATATGCAAAGATTTCTACTTTAGGGCGTAAAAATTGACAATGAAGTGAAAAATATTGAAAATTGGGCTACACAAACATTAACAAATTTTCTTTAAAAGACATGTTTTAGTATCATGAGAATAAATAACTTGGGTATGGAACTTCCTGAACAGCAATAATTAACATCATACTCATTCATGAAAACCAGTTTTTTCCCCCAAGATAAGGAATAAAGTATGGATGATTGTTTTTTAACCACTACCATATTGGAAGTCCTAGCCGGAGTGATTAGATAAGAAAAAGACATAAAACACATTTGGAAAGGAAGAAGGAAACTATCTCTTATTTGCAAATGATATGATTTGGTACAAGTTTAACATAAAAAAATAAGTTTTGATGTTACACAGTTGCAGTGAGAAGTCCAAAAAGAAAAGTAATAAAAATAAATGTAATTACAACACCATTCAAAAAATAAAATATTTTGGAATAAATTTAGCCAAGGAAGTGAAAGACTTTCAAATGGAAAACTACAAAACATTACTGAGAAAAAATTGCTTAAAATGTACCAGGTGTCCTAGGATGATGAAAAAATTTTAAACTAGACAGAAATAGTATTTACAAAACATTTTGAATGCTCTAAATTCCACTTACGTGTATATGTTAAAAGACTTAATTGCTAAATTGTATGTTATGTGAATTCCACCTCAATTATAAAAAAAGAAATAAAATCAGGATAGTATATAACAGGGAGTGGGGAGCCAGATGGCAGGATAATAGTGGTACTTTTGGATACCATTACTGTTTCCATTTCTTGATTTGTGCACTGATTTCAAACGTGGTTCACTATTTGAAAATCATTGGGCTATACGCTTTTTATTTCAAATATATACCTGTACACACATATATTTTACACTTGAAAACATTTAATAATGCAATTGAATTCTCAAACAACTGAAACAATTTCAAATGTGATTGCATCAAATATCATTCACAATTTCAATAAAAAGAAAAATAAGTTACTTAGGAATAAATAAAACATGCTCAAGGCCAGGAGAGAGAAAATATCTGAAAAAATACATAAATGAATCCTAAGATGAGTAGAGTCATATGTCACATTTATAAGTGGGAGTGCTACGCTACTGCAGTTGTGTCCAACTCTTTGTGACCCAGTGGAATGTAGCCAGCCTAGCTCCTTTGTCCATAATATTTTCCATGCAAGAATACTGGAGTGAATTGCCATTTCCTTCTTCAAGGGATCTTCCTGACCCAGGGATCAAACCTGCACCTCTTATGTCTCCTGCATTAGCAGGTGTGTTCTTTACCACCAACGCCACCTTAAAAGTGGGGGAATACCATAAATGGTTGATTTGTCCTGTACCAATGCATTAAGTGTAAATCCAGTGAAAATAATAATCTTTTATAAATTTTGTAATACAGTTCCAAAGTTTCTACAAAAAACATAGATGACAAATAGCCAAGGGACACTTTAATTAGAAGAGTGTGGTAGGCAGAATTCTAAAATGGTCCTTAAAGCCTCCTCCTGAGGAAGTACATGTACTATATATATGTACATGTACTATGTATATAATTTTTTCATCATCCTAGAACACCTGGTACTTTTTAAGCAATTTTTTCTCAGTAATGTTTTGTAATTTTCCATTTGTAAGTCTTTCACTTCCTTGGCTAAATTTATTCCAAAATATTTTATTTTTTGAATGCTGTTGTAATTACATTTATTTTTATTACTTTTCTTTTTGGACTTTTCACTGCAACTGTATAACATCAAAACTTATTTTTTTATGTTAAACTTGTACCAAATCCATGGAATTTGTGACCTGATTATCTAGTCATTTCTGTGTTTAGGCTGTTGTAATGTTATATGGCCCAGTTTCCTCAGAGAAAGGGCAATTATCTGAAGTGGACTGACATAATCAGAAGAAGAGATTTAAAGCATGAGAAGGATTCACTGCAAGGGAGATACATTGCTATTTTTGAAGATGGAGAGAGTCATGTGACAGAAAAGCAGCTGTCCTCCGGGAGTTGAGAATGAATGGAATATGATGGCTAGCAAGGAATCAGGGGTCTGAGTCCTACAAATTCAAGGAATTGATTCCTGACATGGCATCATGAGTATGGAGGAGGAAACAAGCTCTGAATGGAAAGGCAGTCCAGTCTACATCTGGATTTTAGCTTGGAAGACCTTGAAAGGATAATGAAATGATGCAATGTCCAGACATCTAATCCATCAGACTCTAAGATAATAAATGGGTGCTTAAGCTGTGAAAATTGTAGCTTTTTTAAATGCAGAAATAGGAAACCAACAAAAGCAAGATAGAGGAATTTGTTCTAATAGGTACCAAATTATAAACCTATTAAAGTTAAACAAAATGAAATTTGAGTCAGAAAAGAAAAGGAGTCTACTGGAACAAAATAAAGATCCTTAAGGAAACCTTTACATACCGGTAAGCTTGATGTTTGACTGAAGTAGAAAGTAAGATCACTGGTGAAATAATGAATTATTCAGTAAATGGTTGTGAACTAATCAGTAATGAGTAAAAAAGAAAAAGTACTTCATTCCTCTCTCACATCACTCCTATAAATATTCTGGGTTAACAACTTAAATATAAAAAGCAAATCTTAAAATTTTAGTAGTATAGAAAGGATAGTTTTATGTCCTGAGGAATGAATAGATATCTAAAGATAGGAAAAACATAATCAATAAAGAACACAATTATAAAGTGGAAAAGCCAGATATTTGAACCAATTATTTTCAAGGCAGCAGATTAAAAACTCCAATTAACATGAATTAGAGATCATTTTGCTGTGGTCTAGAAAAGTAGAAAATATGAGCATATATCATCCAGCAATCTACTCCTAGATATATCTTAAAGAGTACATCTCTGACAGGTACACTTGGATATGCATAAAAATTTAGAGCAGCATTGTTTACTATAATAAAAAATTAAAAATAAATTGACCATGACTCAGCAAAAATAAAGGTCAGTTTCTGTATTAAAATACTAATAAACTCTGAAAGTAAGTGAATTTCAATTCTGTATATCAACAGGATGGGGCTCACAGTACAACGTCAAATAATATATCAAGTTATAGAAGAATTCATGTAATATACTTTGTTCCATTTAACAAAATTAAAGACAGGCAAGATAATATTTATGGGGAAATACATATGTGCTAAAAGTATAGAGAAATTCATTAAAACAATGAAAATCAATATAGGCCAGTAGTTATTTGTATAGGAATGATGGGGGTTTTAGCCATGAAATTATAAGACACTTACTCCTTGGAAGAAAAGTTATGACCAACCTAGATAGTATATTCAAAAGCAGAGACATTACTTTGCCGACTAAATCCGTCTAGTCAAGGCTATGATTTTTCCTGTGGTCATGAATGGATGTGAGAGTTGGACTGTGAAGAAAGCTGAGCGCCGAAGAATTGGTGCGTTTGAACTGTGGTGTTGGAGAAAACTCTTGAGAGTCCCTTGGACTGCAAGGAGATCCAACCAGTCCATTCTGAAGGAGATCAGCCCTGGGATTTCTTTGGAAGGAATGATGCTAAAGCTGAAACTCCAGTACTTTGGCCACCTCGTGCGAAGAGCTGACTCATTGGAAAAGACTCTGATGCTGGAAGGGCTTGGGGGCAGGAGGAGAAGGGGACGACAGAGGATGAGATGGCTGGATGGCATCACGGACTTGATGGACGTGAGTCTGAGTGAACTCCGGGAGATGGTGATGGACAGGGAGGCCGGGTGTGCTGCGATTCATGGGGTCGCAAAGAGTCGGACACAACTGAGCGACTGAACTGAACTGAACTGACGGGGGGTTTGTGAGTAATTTTGGTGGGGACAGGAAAGATACCCATGTGGCTAGTTCTCATTACAGTAAATATTGTTTTTAATTTCTGGAGGTGAATTATTGGCACATAGATACTTTACATTGTATAAGACGGTCTGCCTTACATATTTCATATCTGCAAAATACCATTATTTTAATAAAAATTTGCATTGTTTTTATCCTATATATCTTTTGAAAAACTGTAAAATTCATTATCTTATTTAACCATCATAAACTTGGCATGATCCAGTCAGATTTTTTATACTTATTTTTAGATAGAGAAAACATACTTTAAAATGGCAGTAACCAGAAAAAATCTTCTGATATCAAAGTATACATAAAATTCAACATACTTAATTGCTTCTTTTAAAAGGAAGAAAAATGATTATTGAATGTCTTCAAAATGCCAGTATACTTAAATATTATGTCAGTAAATCATGGCAGCAATTCAGTGAACTATTAATAATTATCACTAATCCACTATAAAAGTAAAGAAACTAAGATTCGGAAAAGTTGAATCTCTTGCCCCAGAAGTCTTCCCTAGCAGCAAAGCTGCATTTGTTCTCTACATTTTTTGTATGACTACAAACTTTGCATTCATTTTACATATTACTAACTCTCTAAAGCATTTGGCTTCTTGGTTAGTAACTGAATTATTGTATTTCATAAAATAAGTCAATAATTTACTTTTCTGCAAAGAGAATCTCTGAATTCATTTGTGATTTTTCAAAATTGTCTGTTCTCTATATGAAAACAAAATCATCTGAAATGACCAAATATACTTTTATATCCTCAAAAATAACACACTTAGTGAATTTTTTTTCCTTCCAATTTTGCTATTTCTTATAGTAACAGTACTTTAACTTTGAAAATTTCCACAGTGAAAGTCATTTCCTCACAGACCATAAATCCATAGGGCTAGAGACTGATTCAATTTTCTGATTTATGCAACATCACGCTTCATGCTGAGCACTGGCTACTCTCTTGGTTCCATAACTGCATACAAGCCCTAAGCTTCAGTTCCTTGAAAGTTACACCTTTCATGTCATATTTAGTAATTGACCAAACTATTATAAAAAAAATGTTTTAAATCATTTGCATTCTAGTTAAATTAAGGCCATCCAAAACCTCAGTCTGCTGACCTTCATTCTTGCTCCCTGAATAGCTCTCTTTGCTTTTGGAAGGAATGGAGCAGAGAAAAATCAGTCATTATTTCAACTTCAGCTATTCAACTCTGTGCCCTAATCCTTCTAAGCCTGCATTCACAGCTCCCTGGAAATTAAAAAAAAAAGTCTTCTGAACTAAAGAATTCAAGTTCTAACATCACAGCCTCCTTGAAATACTGGAGAAACAAGACCTCCCTCGAATTATTGCCTACTGTTCCAGATATTCAAAGATTATAGTAATAAGAAAAATGCTTCTAAATGGTTACCAAGATTTTGAATTGGTGGTATTTTTCACAAGATATACATTTTTCCTAGTTCATTATCTATGTTCCTTAATGAATTCTGTCATTTTGTTCCTCTATATGGAACATTTATTCAAATTGTAAGAGAACATTCTGCTAACTTAGCTTTTTGCAATGTATTTTTACAAAGCAACTACAATGAATATGAAGCAACTGTGTGATACTGTAAATCATGATACATCCCCTATCATTTCTATATGTGTGTAAGGGGCAAAATGTGAATATACTGTTTTCTCTAACCTCTGTGAAAAGTCAAAGGTTAATTTATTACTTTCAAACATTTAACACTATCCTGCAATTAGATACTAAGAATAAACTATATAATTTATAGTTCTGTTCCTCTACACAAAAATGCCCACTTCACACAACTGCTTAATATACACTACTATTGTTTTGTAAGAATACATGACAACCTCTCAGTTTACATCATCATAACCATAACTTTCAGTTCAGAATACACTGGATAAAGAGGGATGGGGCTCAGTATCACAAATAGGCAAATTCCACTCAGTTTTCCTGTTCCTCAAGATAAAATCCCAACAATTTGAGATTGACCATAAAGTATCCCTCTCTTTTTCATTTTCTTCTATGTCTTATTTTCTTCTGTTTTGCCTTTTCTTCCAATGGCTCCCTACAATCTCCCAAATTAGCAGCCAACAGTAAGTATAGGCTCATTAACTATATATTTTAAGACATTTGTTCATGTGAGAGTCTAGTAATATAATGACAAAGAATTAAAAAAAAAAAATCTTCTTCTCTCTACTAACTGAGAAAGTTTAAACTGTATAAAATCTAGGGTAACATTAAAAATATCTTACTGAGGATTCAAACAAATTAACTTTTTTCAAAACAATGTGAGCTGTATTCTGAAAGGAAAAACAAACCACTTAAAGTCATTAGTATTATCAAAAATAACTAATGAATCAAGTTTATGGGATAATGGGAAAGCTAATATTCTAAATATTGATATTTTATAACTAAGCTATATATTGATTACTTTCTGTACATTTTTAAAATCATAACTATGACTACTAGGACAGTTCAATTGAAAACATAAGGACAAAGTTCTACCTGCTATGAAAAAAAGTTATGAATATCTATCAAATGCCTATTCAGATTAACCTGGCATTTATAAAGGTGAACTGCAGAGTTTTTACTATGTCTCTAAATGAGAGCCTTGGGCTTAAACTCTCTTTTCAGAATAATCTCCTATTCCTAAATTTGCTGCTGCTGCTGCTAAGTCGCTTCAGTTGTGTCCGACTCTGTGCGACCCCAGAGAAGGCAGCCCACCAGGCTCCCCCATCCCTGGGATTCTCCAGGCAAGAACACTGGGGTGGGTTGCCATTTCCTTCTCCTATGTATGAAAGTAAAGTCGCTCAGTAGTGTCTGACTCTTAGCGACCCTATGGACTGCAGCCCACCAGGCTCCTCCATCCATGGGAGTTTCCAGGCAAGAGTACTGGAGTGGGGTGCCATTGCCTTCTCTGATTGCCTTCTTTAAGCCACCATTAATGATCCTTGTTTCCTCCATGGAAAACAGTGAATGACTGGATTGCATAGAAACATAGTGACTAAATAACATTTTGTATAACTCTGTTAATGTTACACAGAGGTGTAGGAAAGGGAGACATATACCATGGAAGGAGAGCCTATTCTTACAACCCATAATAGAAATTTATGTCTTTATGATAAAAGCAATATTGCTTCTTGACTAGCTGAAAAATTAGAAGAGTAAATTTTCCTTAGTTTAATTATGAAATGATTTGAAATATTTTCAATATTATCCCTATATTAAAATACTTTCTAAAATATAAAAGAACATAACTGAAAAAAGCAATCTTGAATTTGTGCATTATCATAGTTTAGTTAAATAACATCAACCTTCCAACAATACTATTTAAATTTCAGTCACTCAGCTATGTTAATTGTAAGTAATTACACTAAGACAAACTTTTCCACTAGCTTTTTTGGCCACAGATAACTAGGAATCTAACAGATGTGTGTCATGTTCAGTGATCAGTTACAGCTGTTCTTTAGAAGTCTGTCAGTGACTCTTCACTGTTTAGTTATTTGAAGTCTTCTCAGCAAAATACTAAGAGGAAATTTGCTAGAATTTAGAAAGTGATGGTCAGATGATAATGAGGCTACTGAAATGGGTATTTCAATACTTCAATTGTAAGTAATGGCATATTCTGGAGCATGACAAGACAAGAGGTAGGTGGAGTGGGTGGAAAATAAGTTATTAGACAAAAGTTTAGAGAAGTAAGGGACTTTACCAGGTCTAGATGAGTTATCTCTAGAGATATTGAATACACTCTGACTAATAACTAGAAATGTGGTGAAGGGAACTGCATTCAGTTGAATGCTAAAATAGAAAAATTAAAAGGCATGATCCAGTAAAGTTAAAGAAGTATGTGTATTGAATTTATTAATAAGATGATCAGCTACATTGATAATCTAATTTCTACTATTTTCTTCTTAAACTAATCTTTTTTATCTCCTTGTACAGTAAATTACTGGTTTTTCCAGTAATCATGTATGGACGTTAGAACTGGACCATAAAGAAGGCTGAGCAGCAAAAAATTGATGCCTTTGAACTGTGGTGCTAGAGAAGACTCTAGAGAATCCCTTGGACAGCAAACCAGTCAATCCTAAAGGAAATCAACTCTGAATTGACTGGAAGGACTGATGATGAAGCTCTAATACTTTGGACACCTGACACTAAGAGCCAACCCATTGGAAAAGACCCTGATGCTGGTAAAAATAGACTGGAGGAGGAGAAGGGGGTGAGAGAGGATGAAATGGTTGAATGGTATCACTGACTCAATGGGCAGGAGTTTGAGCAAACTCCAGGAGATAGCAAAGAATAGTGAAACCTGGTGTACTCGACTGAACAACAACAATAACAATATTTAATTATGCAAAGTTGTGTCAGGAAGTTGTAGAGTGTTATCTTTGCAGGTATAACTGAGGTCAGTGGACCACCATTACATTTTTTGTTCAGTGTTCAAGTAAGACAAAAACCATGTTGGGAAAAAATGAGAGCTGTTTTATAAGAAAATACTATATGAAATAGAGGTCTATTTCAACTGAAATAAATCCTTCACATTTACTGTTTGGTTTTTAACAAAGCTTAAAAATTTCCCTATGAAATAGGATCATAATAATTTATAAAGAACAAATAACATTGCAATGAATTTTTAGGAGCAATCAGAAAATTCTAGGTTGAAACTATCATGAGTAAGAAGCATTAATTCAAAAGAAGAGAGAAAATGGAAAAAATGTCAAAAAATATAAAATGCAATCTTAATTCACGTAACCTAGTGAAAGGCATTTGAAGAATAAACACAATTTCTCTTGTGAATAACTGATCTCCAGGAAATTCAAAGGAGTTTCATTGCATTTTCACAGTATTATTTTTTTAAACCATTTTCTAAGTAAGAGCAGGGTACCTAGTAAACATATGCTTGAAGTCAAAGCTTATTTGAATATAATTTACTCTCTTATGTTCCAGATACATTTGAGGACTTGCATGCTCAGTTGCTCAGTCATGTCCAACTATTTGTGACCCCAATAGCTGTAGCCCACCAGCCTCCTCTGTCCATGGGATTTTCCAGGCAAGACTACTAGAGTCGGTTGCCATATCCTACCCCAGGGGATTTTCCTGACCCAGGGATCAAACCTGAGTCTCCTGAATCTCCTGCATTGACAGGCAGATTCTTCACTACTTGCCACCTGAAGACTTAGACATAACTAAAAACCTTTTTAAATGTATCATTTACCACTGTGTCAGGAATAGGAAGGGCTATGTGGGCTCTGCTCTATCTATTCCCTTCTGTAGAGAACCTAGGTTGTAAGATTCTTATAAAAACCTTTATTGTAGGAAACTGGTCAAAGGACTGAGCAGTAGCTGCCAGAATCAAATGTTTTATTTGTCCTTTTGATTTTTTTTTCTCTTTTTCAATCAGTTATTTTGTGTCATATACTAACCAATGGAAAATATCAATCTAGTGATTTTAAAGGCTATTTCTTTGTCATTTGTTATGTGATGGATTTTATCTGCACACTAGTTAATAAGGTAGAAAGTGCAAAATCTAAATATTAAAATCCTTAGTTCTTAGTTATTAAAATGTACATATGTTTATTTGAACAAAATATATCAAAGGATGAAACTGGAACAGAATGAAGTTGCAGTTCTGTGAGATTTTACAGAACACACAAGTCCCATTTTATTTTGGATATTTTATTTATATTTCAGTTTAACATATAGAGTTTAAGAGCTAAAACCCTGGGGATTTAAATACAAAAACCATTGCTTTGAATTTTATTTTGGGAGAAAATTGGTAGTAAGTAAAGTTCCTGAGTGGAGAATAGCAAATTGAACATTCATTCTCTTCATTAGAATAAGATCAATAATAAAATAGCACAACTATAGCTTTTTATTATACTTCACATTTTAAAGGATTCCTTATGAAAGAAATTTTATGAAGAAAATATATTTGTTTTGGCATAAGACATGGCCATTGACTTAACTCAGTGGAGTACTTTGTCTAGCTGTTCTTTTTAAATTGTTTTTGTATCAAATCAAAGAATGCAATCACAACCCAATCCAGTACTCTTGCCTGGAAAATCCCATGGATGGAAGAGCCTGGTGGGCTGCAGTCCATGGGGTTGCTAACAGTCAGACACGACTGAGTGACTTCCCTTCCACTTTTCACTTCATGCATTGGAGAAGGAAATGGCAACCCACTCCAGTGTTCTTGCCTGGAGAATCCCAGGGATGGGGGAGCCTGGTGGGCTGCCTTCTCTGGGGTCACACAGAATCAGACATGACTGAAGCTACTTAGCAGCAGCAGCATGTAGCAGATGTAACATTTAGTAATACTACAAAATGCATTTGTGTCACATATATGCAAATTTACTGAAATAACAATATTCACTGCCTTTATTGAACATTTATCTATTTTAAATTAAAGCCAAACTTTAATACTCCAGTGTAATAAAAATACTTTTAATTAACGTGAAAACACCAACATATTAGATCAGGGTTCCCCCTTATCCAATATGACCTCACTCAACTAATTGCATTTACAATGACCCTATTTCCAGATAAGACCATGTTCCATATTCAGTGTTTCTGATATTCATTTCAATATTCTTTCTACTGATGACTATTTTTGCTTTTATCAAGGTAGCTGAGGGTTTCATAAGATGTATGTTATACATATATTAATACATAAGTATATAAGTGGTTAGAATATATACAGATACATGTTGTGTATATATATATATATATATAGTCATGTTTATGTACACATAACACAAATGTGCATATGATTTGTTTAGGAATTTTAGTTAGAAGAGAATAAGACAAGCCTGCTCTATTGCCTTACTTTTCTGTCTTGTCAGTATTAGTGCCTCATATATCTTTCATTTTACTTATTTAACAAATAAAATACACTTAGTTGTTTAATAGTAGTAACTATAAAATAGAGATTTAATGATCAAAAAATGAATATAAGATCAAAACAGACTTCTCCAAATAAGACATATAGATTAAAAAAAAAAAACACAAAAACAAAACAGGAAAAGACACTCAGCATCACTATTTATCAGAGTAATGCAAATCAAAACTATAGTTAAGTAACACCTCACACTGGTAAGAATGGCCATGATCAAAATAAATCTACAAACAATAAATGTTTGAGAGACTGTGGAGAAAAAGGTAGCCTCCTACACTGTTTGTGGGAATGTAAATTGGTACAACCACTATGGAGAACAGTATGGGGTTTCCTTAAAAAACTGGAAATAGAACTAGTATATGATACAGTAATTCCACTCCTTGGCATATATCCAGAGAAAATCATAATTTTAAAAGATATATGTACCCCAAAATTCATTGCAGCATTATTTACAATAGCCAGGACATGGAACCTAAATGTCAATTGGCAGAGGAATGGATAAAGATGTGGTACATATATACGATGGAATATTACTCAGTCATGAAAATTTAATAATGCCATGTGGCAACATGGAGGGACTTAGAGACTATCATACTAAGTGAAATAAGTTGGACAAGACAATACAAATATCATATGGTATCACTCATGTGGAATCTAATTTTTTTAATGATATAAATGAACTTATTTACAAAATAGAAATAGACTGCCAGATTTTGAAAACAAACTTACAGTTACCAAAGGGGAAACACAGTGGAGAAGGATAAATAAGGAGTTTGTGATTAGTATGCATACACTACTACATATAAAATAGAGAACCAACAAAGACCTACTGTATAGCACTGGGGACTGACTCTTCTCAATCTTCTATAATAACCTATATGGGTAAAGAATCTGAGAAATAATGAATAAACATATACATATATATATGATATATACATTTTTTAAAAAATTTTAATTTTTTTAAAAAAGAAATTTTAAAACTTTCAAATGATTAATAAATATCCAGCTGTATCAATGTCTACCAAAGTGGAAGACAAGTAGCAGACAATGCAGAGGATTTTTGAAACATATTTAATAACAAAATTAATCAGGTAATTTTGAATTAGTTCAACTATACTTTAATAAGTATTAGTTCAGTATCTACAGTAGAAATCTCGATTTCTTAAAGGGAATTTGATTCATAGCTCAATTCTTACAGTCTATTATAGTTCTACCCAATATATATGCATCAAATCTCAATATTAATGTAAAACAATTCAATAGATGTTAGTTGATCAATCAGTTAAAGCATTTGAAAAAATAATAGCTTATTCCAAATATACACTGAAATAATTACTCCTGTTTGAATTTTATAAGCTGTAATTTCCATGTTAGCTTTTGAATATTACAGAAAGTTTATTTTAATAAACACAAAAAACAAGACTCTTGTATAAGTAATCAATATTAGATTTAAAATACTTCAGCTTTTGCTTGATTCATATATTTAAGGGTATTTAGAAAAAGGGTAAAGCATCAATTAACAGAGGGCTGCACAGCTTGTAAAATATTTTTTAAAAGCTACTGAGAGTTCCAACCTCCATAAAGAAAGCCAATTCAATGTTAATGAAGCCATTTCTAAGGCAGGCCTAGGGAATACAGCAGAGAAGAAAGCACAGAAAAAAGAATATGACTTGCCAAATTAGTAGCTTAATCACTGGAATAGGTAACTAATCTCTTACGGGACTAGAAATACCACTGGATGGGGACAAGCTCATGAAAAAATAGCTTTCTGCAATCTTTTTTTTTTTTTTTCCTCCTTAAAAGAATAGACAACCAAAATAAAAGCCTAACTGGAATTCACCTAAGATACTTTATCATCCTTCATGCTGCATTTAATAGCAAGCACTGTCTGCAAAATCTCCAGGCTGCATCATCTGTGTATACATCTATGTCAGGCCTTGATGCCAAAGGAAACAGCTGAGGCAATTTTGGAGGCATTTTAGCAAGCATGCAGCTAACCTAGAATTATGCCATAGACTTGAGTCCAAAGAGATAATAACTTGTTACTTTAAAAGCCAGAAGTCATTTTGATCAGATTGTTTAAATCTTGTATACGATTTTGGAAAGAGGGCAGTGCTAGTCTTCAGACAACAGAGTAAAGAAGTCAATTAAAATAGAAAATCTTGACAATAATTATCTCCATTATAGTTAAAGATTTGAAACACTGATGTAGGCTTGGGCTTTACATTTCTACTGTCATTCTTTAAAAAGATAACTTGCTAATCGTCTGCTTTCTCAGGGCAATGGTCTACTATCTCTGCTCCTTGAAGCACTGTTGGGTCACTTAAGGAAGAAGTAAGATGTGGATATAGTGCCAGGCCCCAAGCAAATCCACTCCCATTCAATAAGAATAACTTCAAGTTTATCACACATTGAGTTACTTCATCTGATAATAGAGTTTATAGGTATAAGGAAATTTGAGGGTTGGCTGCTGTTGCTAAGTCACTTCAGTCGTGTCCGACTCTGTGCGACCCCAGAGATGGCAGCCCACCAGGCTCCCCCATCCCTGGGATTCTCCAGGCAAGAACACTGGAGTGGGTTACCATTTCCTTCTCCAATGCATGAAAGTGAAAAGTGAAAGTGAAGTCGCTCAGTCATGTCCAACTCTTTGTGACTCCATGGACTGCAGCCTACCAGGCTCCCCCATCCATGGGATTTTCCAGGCCAGAGTACTGAGGTGGGGTGCCATTGCCTTCTCCGGGAGGTTGGCTAGGGTATGCTATTATTAATAGTACATACTATTAATAATATTAATTGATAATAGTGTATACTATTATTAATGACTAAGGTTTATATATATTTATAAATCTAGGAAATCGATTTAAGGGACTAGATCTGATAGACAGAGTGCCTGATGGACTATGGACGGAGGTTTGTGACACTGTACAGGAAACAGGGTTCAAGACCATGCCTGTGGAAAAGAAATGCAAAAAAGCAAAATGGCTGTCTGAGGAGGCCTTACAAATAGCTGTGAAAAAAAGAGAAGTGAAAAGCAAAAGAGAAAAGGAAAGATATAAGCATCTGAACGCAGAGTTTCAAAGAATAGCAAGGAGAGATAAGAAAGCCTGCCTTAACAATCAATGCAAAGAAATAGAGGAAATCAATAAAATGGGAAAAACTAGAGATCTCTTCAAGAAAGTTAGAGATACCAAGGGAATATTTCATGCAAAGATGGGCTCGATAAAGGACAGAAATGATATGGACCTAACAGAAGCAGATAATATTAAGAAGAGGTGGCAAGGATACACAGATTAACTATACAAAAAAGAGCTTCACTATCCAGATAATCACGATGGTGTGATCACTCACCTAGAGCCAGGCATTCTGGAATGTGAAGTCAAGTGAGCCTTAGAAAGCATTACTATGAACAAAGCTAGTAGAGGTGATAGAATTTCAGTTGAGCTATTTGAAATCCTGAAAGATGATGCTATGAAAGTGCTGCACTCAATATGCCAACAGATTTGGAAAACTCAGCAGTGGCCACAACAATGGAAAAGGTCCGTTTTCATTCCAATCCCAAAGAAAGGCAATGCTAAAGAATGCTCAAACTACCGCACAATTGCACTCATCTCACATACTAGCAAAGTAATGCTCAAAATCCTCTAAGCCAGGCTTCAACAGTACATGAACCGTGAACTTCCAGATGTTCAAGCTGGATTTTAAAAAGGCAGAGGAACCAGAGATCAAATTGCCAACATCTGTTTGATCATCAAAAAAGCAAGAGAGTCCCAGAAAAACATCTATTTCTGCTTTACTATGCCAAAGCCTTTGACTGTGTCATTCACAACAAACTGTGGAAAATTCTTCAAGAGATGTGAATACCAGAGCACCTGACCTGCCTCTTAAGAAACCTATATGCAAGTCAGGAAGCAACAGTTAGAACTGGACATGGAACAACAGACTGGTTCCAAATAGGAAAAGGAATATATCAAGGCTGTATATTGTCACCATGCTTATTTAACTTGTATGCAGAGTACATCATGAGAAACGCTGGACTGGAAGAAACACAAGCTGAAATCAAGATGCCCAAGAGAAATATCAATAACCTCAGATATGCAGATGACACCACCCTTATGGCAGAAAATGAAGAGGAACTAAAAAGCCTCTTGATAAAAGTGAAAGAGGAGAGTGAAAAGTTGGCTTAAAGTTCAACATTCTGAAAACTAAGTTCGTGGCATTTGGTCCCATCACTTCATGGGAAATAAATTGGGAAACAGTGTCAGACTTTATTTTTTTGGGCTCCAAAATCACTGGAGATGGTGACTGCAGCCATGAAATTAAAAGATGCTTACTCCTTGGAAGGAAAGTATGACCAACCTAGATAGCATATTCAAAAGCAGAGACATTACTTTGCCAACAAAGGTCCGTCTAGTCAAGGCTATGGTTTTTCCAGTGGTCATGTATGGATGTGAGGGTTGGACTGTGAAGAAAGCTGAGCGCCCAAGAATTGATGCTTTTGAACTGTGGTGTTGGAGAAGACTCTGGAGAGTCCCTTGGACTGCAAGGAGATCCAACCAGTCCATCCTAAAGGAGATCAGCCCTGGCTGTTCACTGGAAGGACTGATGCTGAAGCTGAAACTCCAATACTTTGACCACCTCATGAGAAGAGTTGACTCACTGGAAGACTCTGATGCTGGGAGGGATTGGGGGCAGGAGGAGAAGGGGACAACAGAGGATGAGATGGCTACATGGCATCACCGACTGAATGGACAGTAGTTTGAGTGAACTCTGGGAGTTGGTGATGGACAGGAAGGCCTGGCTTGCTGGGATTCATGGGGTCCCAAGGAGTTGGACACGACTGAGCGACTGAACTGAACTGAACTGAAGATTTATATACCCATACTGTGTATTAGGTTAAGTGCTTTCTAAACACTGAATGTTTGAATCTTTCTTGCAAATCTTAATATTAATATGCCCAGTTAGCAAATCAGGACACTTTATATAGAAAGTTAAATAACTTGGCCAAAATCATAAAGCTACCAAGTTTAATAGAGTGATTATATTTAGATATATATTACTTTAACAAGTTGTCTCATAAAAATGCAGACTTTATGTGAGGCTGCAATAACAAACCATTAAGAGACTGAGTGACTTGTGAACAACAGAAATTCACCCCTCACATTTCTGGGAATCTGAGATGAGGTGTCAGTGCGGTTGGGTTCCAATGAGAACCTCTTCTGATTTGCAAGGGGCCAGCCTCTCCTGGTATCCTCACAAGACAGAAAGAGGATTAGAGAGCTCTCTGGATTCTCTTTTCAAAGGGTACTATAGGGGCTCTACCCTCATGATCTAATTAATTCCAAAGGTCCCTGCTTCCTGAAACCATTACATGGGAGGTTAGGAAATCGACATCAGAATTTGGGGAAGGAACTGCACATTCAGTCCAAAAAACTGTAAAATCAACTGTGATATTTGTTCTTCTAGTTTTGTTGTTGTTGTTTATGTATACTACACTTCAATGTCTTTCCCTTAGTAGTTACTTTTCTGTGTTGTAATCATAAAGTCCTGGGTCACTTTTATTTCTCTATTAATGCTCTACCAACCTTCAATGAGATTATTTAACACTTGCTGAGTATTTGGTTATTTCAGACATATCATTAATTACAATGAATAAATCTGTTATAACCCTAGGTCCTGTGACATAATTATCCAATAAGCTACTAAATTCAGAACATCTTTCTTGGTAGTTTTCAATTTGAATTTTATATTTAAAGTCAGAGTTCATTTGTTTTTAATTTTTCTTTATGAACTCTTAGTACATTCAGAATCCCTTTTCATGCTTCTGGTAAGCCGCAGGTTTTTGCTACCTCCTTGAAATGTTTCTACATATATACATGGAGGCATGTACTCTATGCCTACACACACAGCTCTAAAAATGAAACCTGAAGATAGCATATATGATTCATTATAAGTTAGGCTGTTCTAAACATGTCATCCAAATTGGGGAAGAGCTACATTGCTTGCTACTTCCTTGCTGGGTAATAAAAGGGACAATCAGACAAGCAGAGGAAATAATATGAAACTAAGATTAACTGCCTTCAAATGACATTATCAAACTGGTTGTCTGGGTTCAACATTGTTGATCACTTCAGCATTCTTGAAATCATTCTCCCTTGAATTCACGTGTTTTTCCATCCCCTTCTCTGTCTGCCTTCAATCTTTCCCATAATCAGGGTCTTTTCCAGTGAATCAGTTCTTTTCATCAGGTGGTCAAAGTATTGGAGCTTCAGTTTCAGCATCAATCACATCAATGAATATTCAGGATTGACTTCCTTTGGGTTGACTGGTTGGATCTCCTTACATCCCAAGGGACTCTGAAAGAGTCTTCTCTAACACCACAATTCAGCACCATCAGTCTTTTGAAGCTCTGCTGTCTTTATGGTCCAACTCTCACATCCACACATGACTACTGGAAAAAACATAGCTTTGGCTACATGGACCTTTGTCAGCAAAGTAAGGTCTCTGTTTTTTAATATGCTATCTCGATGGGTCATAGTTTTTCTCCCAAGGAGCAAGTGTCTTAATTTCAAGGCTGCAATCACCATCCTCAGTGATGTTGGAGCCAAAGAAAATAAAACCTGTCATTGTTTCTTCCTTCGCCCATCTATTTGCCATGAAATGATGAGACCAGATGCTAAAATCTTCCTTTTTGAATGTTGAGTTCTGAGCCAGCTTTTTCACTCTCCTCTTTTACATTCATCAAGAGGCTCTTTAGTTCCTCTTTGCTTTCTGCCATTAGGGTGGTGTCATCTGGCTATCTGAGGTTATTGAGATTTCTCCCAGAAATCTTGATTCCAGCTTGTGCTTCATCCAGCCTGGCATTTCACATGATGCACTCTGCATACAAGTTAAATAAGCAGGGTCACAACTGACAGCCTTTACATACTCCTTTCTCAATTTGGATCCAGTCTGTTGTTCCATGTCCAACTGTCACTGTTGCTTCTTGACCTACATACAGGTTTCTCAGGAGGTAAGTAAGGCGGTCTGGTATTCTCATCTCTTTAAGGATTTTCTACAGTTTGTTTTTATCCACAAAGTAAAAGGCTTTGGCATAGTCAAAGAAATAGAAGTAGATGTTTTTCTGGAATTCTCTTGCTGTGGCTATGATCCAGCATATGTTGGCAATTTGATTTCTGGTTCCTCTGCCTTCTCAAAATTCAGCTTGTACATCTGGAATTTCTTGGTTAACATACTGCTGAAACCTAGCTTGGAGGATTTTGTGCATTACCTTGCCAGCATGTGAAATAAGTGCAATGGTGGGGTAGTTTGGACATTCTTTGGTATTGTCCTTCTTTGGGATTGGAATGAAAACTAACATTTTCCACTTTTGTGGCCACTGCTGCATTTTCTAAATTTCCTGGCATATTGAGTGCAGCACTTTCACAGTATCATGTTTTAGAATTTGAAGTAGCTCAGTTGGAATTCCATCACTGCCACTAACTTTGTTCCTAGTAATTCTTCCTAAGGACCACCTGACTTCACATTCCAAGATGTCAGGCACTAGGTGAGTGATCACCTCATCAAGGTTTTCCAGGTCATTACGATCTTTTTGTATAGTTCTGTGTGTTTTTGCTACGTCTTCTTAATCTGTTCTGCTTCTATTAGGTCCATACCATTTCTGTCTTTTATTGTCCCCATATTACCATGAATTGTTCCCTTGGTAGCTCTAATTTTTTTCGAGATCTCTAGTCTTTTCTTTTCTACTGTTTGTCTCTATTTCTTTGCATTGTTCATTTAAGAAGGCTTTCTTATCTCTCCTTGCTATTCTTTGGAACTCTGCATTCAGATGGGTATATCTTTCCTTTTCTCCTTTGCCTTTAGCTTCTCTTCTTTTGGTAAGCTATTTTAAGGCCTCCTCAGACAACCTTTTTGCCTTTTACCATTTCTTTTTCTTGGCGATGATTTTGACCACTGCCTCCTGTACTATCTCTGTCCATAGTTCTTCAGGCACTCTGTAAGATCTAATCCCTTGAATCTGTTTGCCACTTCCACTGTATAATTTAAGGGATTTGATTTAGGTCATATCATGGCCTACTGTTTTTCCCTACTTTCTGCAATTTAAGTCTGAATCTTCCAATAAAAAGTTCATGATCTGAGCCCCAGTCAGCTGCAGGTCTTGTTTTGCTTGTTGTTTTTTTTGTTTTGTTTTGTTTTGTTTTTTTGCCTTTTTTTTTTTTTTTTTTTTTTTGCTGACTGTATAGAGTTTCTCCATCACTGACTGCAAAAAACATAATCAGTCTGATTTTGGTATTGACCGTCTGGTGATGTCCATGTGTAGAGTCTCTTGCATTGTTGGAAGAGGGTGTTTGATATGACCAGCACGTTCTCTTGGCAAAACAGTTAGCCTTTGCCCTGCTTCATTTTTTATGCCAAGGCCAAACTTGCCTGTTACTCTAGGTATCTATTGACTTCCTATTTTTGCATTCCAGCCCCCTTTGATGAAAAGGACATATGAAATGAACAGAGATCATTTTGTAATTTTTGAAATTTTACTCAAGTGCTTCATTTCAGACTCTTTTTGACTATGAGGGCTATTCCATTTCTTCCAAGGGATTGTTGCCTGCAGCAGTAGATATAATAGTCATCTGAATTAAATTCGCCTATTCCAGTCCACTTAAGTTCACTGATTTCTAAAATGTCAATATTCACTCTTGCTATCTCTTGGTTGTCCACTTTCAGTTTACCTTGATTCATGGTCTTAATGTTTCAGGTTCCTATGCAGTATTGTTCTTTACAACATCAAGACTTTACTTTCATCACCAGAGATATCCACAATTGGTCACTGTTTCTGCTTTGGCTCAGGCTCTTCATTCCTTCTGGAGTTGTTGCTCTGCTCTTCTCCAGTAACATATTGGACACCTACCAACCTGGGGAGTTCATCTTTCAGTGTCATATCTTTTTGCCTTTTCATACTGTTCATGGGGTTCAGAAGGCAAGAATACTGAAGTGGTTTGCCATTCCCTCCTCCCATGTTTTATCAGAACTCTCCATCATGACTTGACTGTCTTGGGTGGCCCTACATAGCATGGCTCATAGTTTCATTGAGTTAGATAAGGCTGTGATCCATGTGATCAGTTTGGTTAGCTTCTACAGTACAGTAGTCCCTTGGTATCTGGGGTTGATTGCTTCCAGTACCTACTATTGACACCCAAATACCTGGTTGCTCAAGTCCTATAGTCAGCTTAATATATTCAAGATTCTGCATCTGTGGATTCATACAGCTGTCATTCATATAGTACTGTATTTAGTGAAAAAATTTTCTGCATGCAAGTGGACCCAAGCAGTTCAAACTTGGGTTGTTCAAGGGTCAGATCAATAGCTTTTATAATTTTACTTTAAAATTTCCTTCTATAGATTAATTTTTCAATAAATACTGTAATATATGATCCATAGTTGTTTGAATCCACAGATGCAGAAACTTGGATACATAGGGTTAACTATGAGACTTGAGCATCCAGGGATTTGAGTATCCAAAGGTGCTTACTCCTTGGAAGAAAAGCTATGACCAACCTAGACAGCATTTTAAAAATCAGACATTACTTTGCCAACAAAAGTCTGTATAGTCAAAGATTTTTTTTTTTTCTACTGGTCATGTATGGTTGTGCGAGTTGGACCATAAAGAAGTCTGAGCACCGAAGAATTGATGCTTTTGAACTGTGGTGTCTTGAGAGTCTCCTTGGAATGCAAGGTGATCAAACCAGTCAGTTCTAAAGGAAATCAACCCTGAACAGGCTGAGGCTGAAGTTACAGTCCTGAACAGACTGAGGCTGAAGTTACAACACTTAGCCACCTAATGTAAAGAGCTGACTCACTAGAAAAGACTGATTATGGGAAAGATTCAAGGCAAGAGGAGAAGGGATAACAGAGGATGAGGTGTTTGTATAGCATCACTGACTTAATGGACATGAGTTTGTGCAAGCTCTGGGAGATGGTGAAAGACAGGGAAGCCTCGTGTGCTGCAGTAGATGGGGTCGCAAAGATTCAGACACGACTGAGCGACTGAACAACTAGTGGGTCCTGGAATCAATCCACCCCAGATACCAAGGGACTACTATAGTGTACTTGATACTTTTAATATTCAGGACAAAAGTCACAAATTTTACAAGTGAAAAGTAATTTCCTTCAATATGATTAAAACTGGGTTCTCAACAACATACAAATTACTTCTAATAAAATAAAATATACTACATCCAAATACAGAAATATAATAGGTATAAATATAGATATCTATTTATAGTAGATGTGTGGTCTTATTTTGAGGCACAGTTGTTTTTATATATTTGATATTTTAGAAATTCACAACATGGAATTTAAATTTCTTTCAAATTTAACAAGGTTAAATGCCTATTTAAATGGATAATAAAATGAGTCTAAAAAGTTATTAATTAGCTGGAATCCTACCATCAAATGCTTCATTTCCTTCCTTTCTTCCCTGTTTCTCTTCATTTCATTTGGATTTTTGCATTACAGTTTTTTATATTAATTTTGGCACCACTCTTACTGAAGATCTTTGTAATTCCATAGTTTATTGGCCATGCACAACTTCTGAAGGATAATAGTAAAATATTTCAAAAGAAAAAAGCACAACACAATGGCATGCTCCTGAGCACATGATTCAGTTTTTAGATTGCAGCTCAAATATAAATTTATGCTTGACATTTCTTTCTACATAACCTGAAAAAGTAATTTCTCATTGCTAATCTTTATACATAGCCATGCATCAATGATTGCTTCTCTATCCCAGAGTAAAGGTAGATATTAACTTTTCTTATTATTTGTGGCAAGACATAATAATCATAGTTAACATCTTAAACTTAGGATCCCAGAATCATCTTTAATTCTATTGTCTGAATATTATCTCCCTACGTATGTGTCAAAACCTCCTATTTATTCTAAAAGGAGCTTGGTCCACAAGTTATATGGGTTACATAGTGGAAATAACACTATAGAGAAGCATATGTTTTAGTCCTGATAAACAATTTCATCACTTACCACATTTTGAGCTGTTCCACAAAAACTTTTTATGACTTGTTCTAAGTCTATTGTATGTGAATACACTAAACAACAATCCGAAACTGGAATGATGTTCATAAGTTATTCTAGAATTACACAAGGATGTGGAAAGCAAAGAAATTCACCTTTGTTGGTTTCTATATGTAGGTAAAAATTGGAGCAGCACTAGTTTATTTACCTTACAGTGAGAGTACAAAGTGATAGGATTTGGGTATACATGGTCTCATGGATAAGTTCATAGTTTTTTTCTTTGCAGCATCATTTGAACAGATCAAATTGAAGACCCTCATTTATAAGAAATCTCACTTCTTCAAACTCGGGAAATTCCATCCAGTAAGGATGGAATTCTTAGGATCACTCATTTGGGTTTAAGAATTATATCTGTTCGGTGTGTATGCCCAGCAGGAGTTGAAAGAGACACGTGTACCCCAATGTTCATTGCAGCACTGTTTATAATAGCCAGGACATGGAAGCAACCTAGATGTCCATCAGCAGATGAATGGGTAAGAAAGCTGTGGTACATATACACAATGGAGTATTACTCAGCCATTAAAAAGAATACATTTGAATCAGTTCTAATGAGGTGGATGAAACTGGAGCCTATTATACAGAGTGAAGTAAGCCAGAAAGAAAAACACCAATACACTATACTAACGCATATATATGGAATTTAGAAAGATGGTAACGATAACCCTGTATGCAAGACAGCAAAAGAGACACAGATGTATAGAACAGTCTTTTGGACTCTGTGGGAGAGGGAGAGGGTGGGATGATTTGGGAGAATGGCACTGAAAACATGTATAATATATGAAACAAATCGCCATTCCAGGTTTGATGCATGATACTGGATGCTTGGGACTGGTGTACAGAGACGACCCAGAGGGATGGAACGGGGAGGGAGGAGGGAGGGGGGTTCAGGATGGGGAACACGTGTATACCTGTGGCAGATTCATGTTGATGTATGGCAAAACCAATACAATATTGTAAAGTAATTAACCTCCAGTTAAAATAAATAAATTTATATTAAAAAAAGAATTTTATCTCTCATTGTTTCCTGTTAAATTTTAATCAAATCCTTCAATGTGATTATTAGATCATACTTCAGGACTCTGAGGGATTAATATGGTAGGAGTTTCCAAATGAAGAGCTAGATCCAAACCAATCCATCCACTGAGAACAGGGTATCACAGCGGGGTCTGCCAGGCAGCCAGGAAACAGTATTGCTGTGCTGTGTGCAGGTAGCATGCAGTCTCTGTTCTTGATTGTGAGGACAAAACATGTGACAAAGAGTCAAAAGAATGTGTGTTAATCACTCAGTCGTGTCCAACTCTTTGTGACCCCATGGACTGTAGCCTACCAGGCTCCTCTGTCCATAGAATTCTCCAGGCCAGAATACTGGAGTGGGTAGCCATTCCCTTCTTCAGGGATCTTCTCATCCTAGATTTCGAACCCAGGTTTTCTGCATTGCAGGCGGATTCTTTACTGTCTAAACTACCAAGGAAGTCCACCAAAAGAATATATATACTTAATAGTTCTACTTAGCAGTGGGTTGGCAAGACCCATCCTCACAACTCAGGCAGTGTGGTGAACAGATTAGAAGCCAAAAAGAAAATTCTGCCTAGTGTTTTTTTTTCTTTCCATATTTTATTTTATTATTATTATTTTTTTACTTTACAATATTGTATTGGTTTTGCCATACATCATTGGTTTTGCCACATGAATCTGCAACAGGTATACATGTGTTCCCAATCCTGAACCCCGCTTCCACCTCCCTCCTCATACCATCCCTCTGGGTTGTCTCAGTGCACCAGCCCCAAGCATCCAGCATCATGCATCAAACCTAGACTGGTAATTTGTTTCTTATATGATATTATACATGTTTCAATTCCATTCTCCCAAATCATCCCACCCTCTCCCTCTCCCACAGAGTCCAAAAGACTGTTCTATACATCTGTGTCTCTTTTGCTGTCTTGCATACAGGGTTATCATTACCATCTTTCTAAAATTTATATATATGTGTTAGTATAGTGTATTGGTGTTTTTCTTTCTGGCTTACTTCACTCTGTATAATAGGCTCCAGTTTCATCCACCTCATTAGAACTGATTCAAATGTATTCTTTTTATGGCTGAGTAATACTCCATTGTGTATATGTACCACAGCTTTCTGCTTAGTGTTTTAAAATGTACAAATCTTTCTAATAAATATCATCACATTTGAGGCAGCATAAAATGAAGCTATACAAACACTGAAGCCTATGTTAAAATTCTAGTATCAACATTATTATATATCTAACCTTTGCTAAATAACTATATTTCTTTTATATATAACATATAAAAGGGCATATGAGAATAATGACAATAACATGTGCATACCAAATAAAAACAAATTTGGACTAAGAGAAGGAGAGCTTTTTGAAAAAAAAAAAAACTATAATAGGGAGAAAGTTGTACCATAAGTCCTGGAAGCATCTCAAAAATTAAACAGAGAAAAAAATCTTATTTATGTGTTAATTATTGGGAGAGGTAAGTAGGACTAACAGAAACTTTGTGAGGGAAGTAGTAACTAGGGGAGGTGAACAGAAAATAGGACTGGGTATACTAGTTGAAGACACTCTCTCTTTGGTCAGCTAGTTCTTGGGATGAGTTGTTAAGGGGCATACTATATAACTTAGTGCTTACTGAAGCTTAGGGGAAAGCTAAGGGGAGATAAGAAAGCCTGATTTAAGTTTGCTCAAAATAAGATAGTAAGTAATGGACAATTATAACCATCTGGTCAGGTAGCTGAAAAGATTAAATGAGATATTTTGCTGAATTAGCTCAGTTGGCTACTGTTACCTGATACTAATGGATACCATGGGAGTATAAAGATGTCTTTGATCCAATATAAAAAGTAAAAACTTTAAATATAGGATTAAAATAGACAACTAATAAGAACCTACAGTATACCACAGGGAACTCTACTCAATACTCTGTAATGACCTATATGGGAACAGAATCTTAAAAAGAGTATTATATGTATATGGATAACTGATTCACTTTGCTGTACAACAGAAACTAACAACATTGTAAATCAACTATACTCCAATAAAGTGAATATTTTTAGAAAAGAGGCTATTAGTTTATCATTTTTGTTTGTTCTAGTATGCACAATATCTCATTTTTCTATGGCACAAAGACAATAATTCAGTTGAGTGCAAACCAAAAGAAAATGTTATCAAAATCCTTTTAAATACTTTGTTTAACTGCAGCATAGACCCCACTTAAGAGACACAGATGTTTAGAATGGACTTTTGGACTCTGTGGGAGAGGGAGAGGGTGGGATGATTTGGGAGAATGGCATTGAAACGTGCATCCTATCATGTAAGAAACGAATCGCCAGTCTATGTTCGATACAGGATACAGGATGCTTGGGGCTGGTGCACGGGGATGATCCAGAGAGATGATATGGGGTGGGAGGTGGGAGGGGGGTTCAGGATCGGGAACTCATGTACACCCGTGGCTGATTCATGTCAATGTATGGCAAAACCAATTGTACAGCAAAATAAAGTAAAAATAAAAATTAAAAAAAAAATAAATTTTACAAGTCTTTTGAAAGCTGAGGTTTTATTAAATCCATAAACTATTTTTATGGCAACACATGAGATATTTTAAGCACCTTCATTTCCAAACATGTTTTCCTCAACTTTTAAGTATAAAATATCTTTATGTTGAAAATGAAGCTATCACAACTTTCTAATTTGGAGGAATGTTTCACATTTTCTTTTCTCTATAAATGTTATCCTTCTATATGTCCATGGTATGTTAAAGAGAAAGCAATTTTTGTCTTCTAAGTAAAACATCTGCTAATTATTTTGTTTATGTAATTATAGCCCTCTAAATGAAACACTACAGATACAGGAAGACATTATTCATTTTAAAATTTCAAGGACATAAGTTGCTTGTATATTTTTGAGATTAGTTGTTTGTCAGTTGCTTCATTTGCTATTATTTTCTCCCATTCAGAAGGCTGTCTTTTCACCTTGCTTATAGTTTCCTTTGTTGTGCAGAAGCTTTTAATTTTAATTAGATCCCATTTGTTTATTTTTGCTTTTATTTCCAGAATTCTGGGAGGTGGATCATAGAGGATCCTGCTGTGATTTATGTCTGAGAGTGTTTTGCCTATATTCTCCTCTAGGAGTTTTATAGTTTCTGGTCTTACATTTAGATCTTTAATCCATTTTGAGTTTATTTTTGTGTGCGGTGTTAGAAAGTGATCTAGTTTCATTCTTTTACAAGTGGTTGACCAGTTTTCCCAGCACCACTTGTTAAAGAGATTGTCTTTACTCCATTGTATATTCTTGCCTCCTTTGTCAAAGATAAGGTGTCCATATGTGTGTGGATTTATTTCTGGGCTTTCTATTTTGTTCCATTGATCTATATGTCTGTCTTTGTGCCAGTACCATACTGTTTTGATGACTGTGGCTTTGTAGTAGAGCCTGAAGTCAGGCAAGTTGATTCCTCCAGTTCCATTCTTCTTTCTCAAGATTGCTTTGGCTATTCGAGGTTTTTTGTATTTCCATACAAATCTTGAAATTATTTGTTCTAGTTCTGTGAAAAATATGGCTGGTAGCTTGATAGGGATTGCGTTGAATTTGTAAATTGCTTTGGGTAGTATACTCATTTTCACTATATTGATTCTTCCAATCCATGAACATGGTATATTTCTCCATCTATTAGTGTCCTCTTTGATTTCTTTCATCAGTGTTTTATAGTTTTCTATATATAGGTCTTTAGTTTCTTTGGGTAGATATATTCCTAAGTATTTTATTCTTTTCATTGCAATGGTGAATGGAATTGTTTCCTTAATTTCTTTTTCTACTTTCTCATTATTAGTGTATAGGAATGCAAGGGATTTCTGCGTGTTGATTTTATATCCTGCAACTTTACTATATTCATTGATGAGCTCTAGTAATTTTCTGGTGGAGTCTTTAGGGTTTTCCATGTAGAGGATCATGTCATCTGCAAACAGTGAGAGTTTTACTTCTTCTTTTCCAATTTGGATTCCTTTTATTTCTTTTTCTGCTCTGATTGCTGTGGCCAAAACTTCCAGAACTATGTTGAACAGTAGCGGTGAAAGTGGACACCCTTGCCTTGTTCCTGACTTTAGGGGAAATGCTTTCAATTTTTCACCATTAAGGATAATGTTTGCTGTGGGTTTGTCATATATAGCTTTTATTATGTTGAGGTATGTTCCTTCTATTCCTGCTTTCTGGAGAGTTTTTATCATAAATGGATGTTGAATTTTGTCAAAGGCCTTCTCTGCATCTATTGAGATAATCATATGGTTTTTATTTTTCAATTTGTTAATGTGGTGAATTACATTGACTAATCTCAAAAATATACAAGCAACTTATGCAGCTCAATTCCAGAAAAATAAACGACCCAATCAAAAAATGGGCCAAAGAACTAAATAGACATTTCTCCAAAGAAGACATACGGATGGCTAACAAACACATGAAAAGATGCTCAACATCACTCATTATCAGAGAAATGCAAATCAAAACCACAATGAGGTACCACTTCACACCAGTCAGAATGGCTGCGATCCAAAAATCTGCAAGCAACAAATGCTGGAGAGGGTGTGGAGAAAAGGGAACCCTCCTACACTGTTGGTGGGAATGCAAACTAGTACAGCCACTATGGAGAACAGTGTGGAGATTCCTTAAAAAATTGCAAATAGAACTACCTTATGACCCAGCAATCCCACTGCTGGGTATACACACCGAGGAAACCAGAATTGAAAGAGACACATGTACCCCAATGTTCATCGCAGCACTGTTTATAATAGCCAGGACATGGAAACAACCCAGATGTCCATCAGCAGATGAATGGATAAGGAAGCTTTGGTACATATACACGATGGAGTATTACTCAGCCGTTAAAAAGAATTCATTTGAATCAGTTCTGATGAGATGGATGAAACTGGAGCCGATTATACAGAGTGAAGTAAGCCAGAAAGAAAAACACCAATACAGTATACTAACACATATATATGGAATTTAGAAAGATGGCAATGACGACCCTGTATGCAAGACAGGAAAAAAGACACAGCTGTGTATAACGGACTTTTGGACTCAGAGAGAGAGGGAGAGGGCGGGATGATTTGGGAGAATGGCATTCTATCATGTATACTATCATGTAAGAATTGAATCGCCAGTCTATGTCTGACGCAGGATACAGCATGATTGGGGCTGGTGCATGGGGATCACCCACAGAGATGTTATGGGGAGGGAGGTGGGAGGGGGTTTCATGTTTGGGAACACATGTAAGAATTAAAGATTTTAAAATTTAATAAAAAAAAAAATAAAAAAAAAATAAAAAAAGAAATAAAAAAAAATAAAATTTCAAGGACAATATTGAAAGTAGAAACTAAATACATATAGCAAATACAGTAAAGGAAAAACAGCAATAGAAAAAAAAACAGTGTGAAAAAGTTTATAGTGGAAATATACTTGATTCTTAGGCAAAATATCAGTTCTGAAACAATCATAAGCATTATATAACAAATTCAATATTTTGAGAAAGAGTGGTCTTTGAGTATCATCATTTCAGCACTAAAACTGTTCAAAATATATTTGGTATACATTTATGAGATTTCCACTTAAAATAAGCTTATGAACTCACTGGTATCAAAATAGTGCCCTTCTATGTGAAGAAGAATTATACAATTTATTGAATTGAGATGAGGCTGTATGGTGTTAAACTCAAACTACTAAGGCAAAGGAGCTCATTTAACTTGTTTCTTAGAAAGGTTTTTGGTTTCCACGATTCAATCAGACATAAGGCAAATTTTTAGCAAAAGCCATTCTCTAAAATCAGTGAGGGGGAAAAAAAAATAGCTCTTTCATCATCAAATCACCAGGAAACATTCAGAGGAGGGAGAATTCAAAAGACATACCACACAAGGTTTTACTAAAAAGAAAAGAAGCCATTACTAGTTGATAATTGGTGGAAAATATTTTGCTTTGAATTGGGGAAAGACAAATATCCCCCTGGAGATATTTTGATGAAAACAGTATCACTTAAAATCTAATTTTTAAGCCTATAGATTGATGCTGAAAATATCTTCTTTTAGAAGTAATTTATTCCTTTAAATTTTTAAATAAATCTCTGATTAATTTAGTTCAGGCATAAAAGAATAAAGTCACAAATAGAGTGAAAAGTATCAACAGACATCCAAAAGAATTATATAAGTTATAGAATCATAATAGATCACAAATTTTGCTATGCTTGAAGTTTTACATTAAAGGTAACTTTAAAGTGCCAAGATGTTTAATTGTGTACTACTAAATAATTCCAAAACATTTCAATGACTTTAATATCCAACCTAGTGAGCTGGTTAAGTAAAATTTCTCTAGCATGTAATGTATAATTTTTATATATAATATCTCACCAACTTTGAATTTGTAAAAATGCTAAATAATGGGTGAAAACTACAGGATACAAATTAGTAATTTTCTTAACTATTTATTAGGATTTACGTATGAAATATATACAAATAATACTTTCATCTGTTGATATCAGTAGTCGTTAGTGATTTGCTTTCTTTCTTCTAGATTTTTTCCTATATCTTTAACAATTTTAAGTTACTATATGAGAGTTAGAGAGAGAGTGAGTGAAAGTCACTCAGTCGTGTCTGACTCTTTGTGACCCCATAGACTGTATAATCCATGGAATTTTCTAGGCCAGAATACTGGAATAGGTAGCCTATTCTTTCTCCTGTGGATCTTCCCAACCCAGGGATCAAACCCAGGTCTCCAGCATTGCAGGCTGATTCTTTACCAGCTGAGCCACAAAGGAAGCCCAAGAATACTGGAGTGGGTAGCCTATCCCTTCTCCAGCAGATTCTTCCGACCCAGGAATTGAACCGGGGTCTCCAGCATTGCAGGCGGTTTCTTTACAAACTGAGCTATCAGGGAAGCCTGAAGTTACTATATAGTTTTGTTAAATATGTTTATTAGAACTGAAAAGAGAAGCAATGTCTGGGTGCTTCTGGTCATGGTTTTTAAAGTCAGAGACCTGTGCTTTTTAGAAGTGCTGTTACATTACTACTGGTCACCAGTACCTGGTTGTCATATCTTCCATACCTACAAATGACTATACTTTCTAGTGCTCTTTAGGTAAAGCTATTTGATTAACCCAAGCCAACAGGTTGTGATGAAAATGGCAGATGACACTTATGGAACAAAATATAAAACCACAAATATAAGCTATCCATGCTCCCTCCTTTCCTTCAGGGGTGAATCATGTGTTAGGAATAAAATGTTCTTTTAAAGCATTTATATTTGGGGGGCTGTATGTTACCTCAGTAAAAGCTTAATCTCTACTACCTTATATAAAAAAAATTATACTGGAAGTACGATCCTTTTGTTAATAAAATCAAAACTAGGTAGCATTGATGTAGCATCCTTGTTAAATGAGTAACATTTACATGAAGCCTATGTTTTCTTATACACAAAATGATGCTAAAATTATTATTTAAATCATAGTATTTTGAGTGCCTAAATATGCCATGCAAAGTATTTAGCACAGTTACTGACATTATAAGCATTCTATTAAATTTAACTATATTTGATATATAGTAAGTGCAGCTACTTCATATATTTTAGTTTTGCTAAAGTTCAGTGCCTGGGAAATTAGATGATGGGGTTTCAATAAAGGAACAATAAAATGAGTATTGTAGAGTATAAGACAAAGACTAAAAAGTACCTACAAACTACTATAAACAGAACCCGGGATATAGATATATTTGGAAACCTATTCATTTTGAGTTTTGTTATCTGAATTTGCTTCTTACATTGAGTGGAAGAGGGTCAAGTCAAGAATATGTCCTATAAATCAGGGCCATAGATTATCTAATTTGGTCAACATGGAGACAAGTAAAAATGTTTAAATAGTAGGAGGCAGAGGGATTAGTTGACACAAAGTCTTTCTTGGGATCTCTGGATCAAGATAAATAAAATACAAACACAATTCCCAAAAGACAAGAGTACCAACACAAATGAAAGACAGATACAAGATTCAGGAAATAGCTAGAATCCAGGGCTGAATGAAAAGGTATCCATGGAAAATCAAAGAGGACCCATGTTTAATCTTCCCTAGCAAGGAAAACTGAGATGAATAGAAAATTTATAATAACTATATCTGAAAATAATTTACAATAAGATGAATTTATATTAGCTTACAACAATAGCAAAATAGCTAAGTTTTACAAGAAAACAGGAAAAAAGCCAACATTCTTCAAATTAAAAGAGGGAAGAGAACAAGCAAGGAATGGAAAGAGACTGATTAATGATAAGTGTTACAAAAGACCAGATTATTAACATTTCCAAAAGATGGAGAAGGATAAGACAGAATAGAGCTTGTTACAAATTTGAAACTGTTATGAAATTTAAAAAATAAATGCAGTCTAAGATTTAGTAGTGTGTCTTGAAGTGCATGAGAAATTAGGAAACAGATTAATTAAATGATCTATCACACCTAGATGAGGGCTTCCTAGGTTGTGCTAGTGATAAAGAACCTGCCTGCCAATGCAGGAGACATGAGACATGGGTTTGATCCCTGGGTCGGGAAGATCCCCTTGAGGAGGGCATGGCAACCCACTCCAGTATTCTTGCCTAGAGAATCCGATGGAGAGAGGAGCCTGGCAGGCACAGAGTCGGACACATCTGAAGTGAATTAGCACACATTCACATCACACTTAGATGAAACAACAAGCTGAAGTCACCAAAACAGACTATTACATAGTAAAATATGTTCTAGATCTGACATAGCCTCTTAATATCTGCTGAAATTTCATTTGTACAACCCATCTCTATCTTACCTGATGTAATAAAACCAGTCATTCACTTGGCCTGTTTCCTCATATTCTGCCCTGCTCCAAACTACCTTCCACATGTTGACTATAGATTCCTTTATTAAAGTTAACTTCTGATTCAAGTTCAAGGTAATGGACTGGGCACACATATATTTATATTTAAATCCTAGTAACACTGTGTTAAATATTAGCTAAATATTTTTAATTCCATATTAAAAAAGAATAAAGACATTCAGGACACATAATATTTTTAAAAAATTAAGAACTGAAAACACAGTATACTGGTCAGCTCATTAGAGAAAAATAACCAATAAAATATGTGTGTGTGTATATATATACACACACATATATACAGACACACATATATATATGTATGCGTATGTATATAAATACATACAGAGAGATTTACTATAAGGAATTGGCTCATGTGATTAGGATTTGGAGTGTGGGCTGGTAAGTTTTAGGCACAGGAAAGCTAAAGATGCAGCTCCAGTCTGAAGAATGACAAGCTGGAGACCTAGGAAAGCTGATGGTTCAGATGTAATCCGAAAGCAGTCAGCCACAGAATTCCCTCTTGCTTGCAGAAGCTTGACATTTTCCTCTAACCAGGACTTCGCCTGATTTGATAAGGCCTGTCCACAATATTGGAGAAGGAAATGGCAACCCAATCCAGTATTCTTGCCTGGAGAATCCCATGGACAGAGGAGCCTGATGAGCCACAATCCATAGGGTCACAAAGAGTCAGACACGACTGAAGTGACATCAACAATATGGAGAGCAAACTGCTTAATCAGGGTTCATCAATTTAAATGCTTTTCCCATCCAAAAAATTTTCAGGTTGACACATAAAATTAACTATCACCCTTTGGCCACTTCATGCGAAGTGTTGACTCGTTGGAAAAGACTCTGATGCTGGGAGGGATTGGGGGCAGGAGGAAAAGGGGACTACAGAGAATGAGATGGCTGGATGGCATCACCAACTCGATGCATGTGAGTCTGAGTGAACTCCAGGAGTTGGTGCTGGACAGGGAGGTCTGGCGTGCTACAACTCATGGGGTCACAAAGAGTCGGACACTACTGAGCAACTGAACTGAACTGATAATAAAAACAATTACAATAAATATAAGTAAGTACATTGTTAGATGAATCAAAGAAGAGAATCCCACAATCCATTCATCATGGTAAGCTTTACAATTTCTGAAGAAACTCAAAATATGTACCTAAATTAATAGGTGAACATCAGAAAAACCTGTATGTACAAAGTGTATGAGGGAATGGTCATGTTGCTATTATGTGTACCAGTTCAGTTCAGTCGCTCAGTCGTGTCCGACTCTTTGAGACCTCATGAACTGCAGCTTGCCAGACTTCCCTGTCCATCACCAACTCCCGAAGTTTACCCTAACTCATGTTCATTGCGTCAGCAATGCCATGCAACCATCTCATCCTCTGTGATCCTCTTCTTCTCCCACCTTCAATATTTTGCAACATCAGGGACTTTTCAAATGGGTCAGTTCTTCAAATCAGGTGGCCAAAGTATTGGAGTTTCAGCTTCAGCATCAGTCCTTCCAATGAACACTCAAGACTGATCTTTAGGATGGACTGGTTGGATCTCCTTGCTGTCAAAGGGACTCTCAAGAGTCTTCTCCAACACCACAGTTCAAAAGCATCAATTCTTTGGCATTCATTTTTCTTTATAGTCCAAATCTCACATCCATACATGACTACTAGAAAAACCATAGCCTCGACTAGATGGACCTTTGTTGACAATGTAAAGTCTCTGCTTTTTAATATGCTGTCTAGGTTGGTCATAACTCTCCCACCAAGGAGTAAGCATCTTTTAATTTCATGGCTGCAGTCACCATCTGCAGTGACTTTGGAGGACAAAAAAATAAAGTCTGACACTGTTTCCCCATCTATTTGTCATGAAGTGATGGAACCGAATGCCACGATCTTTGTTTTCTGAATGTTGAGCTCTAAGGCAACTTTTTAACTCTCCTCTTTTACTTTCACCAAGATGCTCTTTAGTTCCTCTTCACTTTCTGCCATAAGGATGGTGTCATCTGCATATCTGAGGTTATTGATATTTCTCCTGGCAAACTTGATTCAAGCTTGTGCTTCATCCAGCCCAGCATTTCTCATGATGTACTTGGTGTATAAGTTAAATAAGCAGGGTGACAATATACAGCCTTGACATACTCCTTTTCCTATTTGGAACCAGTCTGTTGTCCCATGTCCAGTTCTAACTGTTGCTTCCTGACCTGCATATAGGTTTTTCAAGAGGCAAGTTAAGTGGTCTGGTATTCCCATCTCTTTCAGAATTGTCCACAGTTTATTGTGATCCACACAGTCAAAGGCTTTGGCATAGTCAATAAAACAGAAATAGATGTTTTTCTGGAACTCTCTTGCTTTTTTGATGATCTAGTGGATGTTGGCAATTTGACCTCTGATTCCTCTGCCTTTTCTAAATCCAGCTTGAACATCTGGAAGTTCACAGTCCACATATTGTTGAAGCCTGGCTTGGAGAATTTTGAGCATTACTTTACTAGTGTGTGAAATGAGTGCAACTGGGCAGTAGTTTGAGCATTCTTTGGCATTGCCTTTCATTGGGATTGGAACGAAAACTGACCTTTTCCAGTTCTGTGGCCACTGCTGAGTTTTCCAAATCTGCTGGCATATAGAGTGCAGCACTTTCACAGCATCATCTTTCAGGCTTTGAAGTAGCTCAACTGGAATTCCATCACCTACACTAGCTTTGTTTGTCATGGTGCTTCCTATGGCCCAGTTGACTTTGCATTACAGGATGTCTTGCTTTAGGTGAGTGATCACACCATCATGATTATCTGGGTCATGAGGATCTTTTTTGTACAGTTCTTCTGTGTATTCTTGCCACCTCTTCTTAATATCTTCTGCTTTTGTTAGGTTCATACCATTTCTGTCCTTTATTGAGCTCATCTTTGCAAGAAATGTTCCCTTGGTATCTCTAATTTTCTTGAATATATCTCTAGTCTTTCCCATTCTATTGTTTTCCTCTCTTTCTTTGCATTGATGACTGAGGAAGGCTTTTTTATCTCTCCTTGCTATTCTTTGGAACTCTGTATTCAAATAGGTATATCTTTCTTTTCTCCTTTGCTTTTCACTTCTCATCTTTTCACAGCTATTTGTAAGGCCTCCTCAGACAGCCATTTTGCATTTCTTTTTCTTGGGGATGGTCTTGATCCCTGTCTCCTGTATGATGTCACAAACCTCTGTCCATAGTTCATCAG
The DNA here is from genome assembly GCF_032405125.1 of Capricornis sumatraensis. NCBI lineage: Eukaryota > Metazoa > Chordata > Mammalia > Artiodactyla > Bovidae > Capricornis > Capricornis sumatraensis. The sequence continues at coordinate 69,516,021 of NC_091079.1, forward strand.
GCGTTCTGTCTATCATATCTAGTCCCTTAAAGCTATTTCTCATGTCTACTGTATAGTTGTTAGGGATTTGATTTAGGTATTACCTGAATGGTCTAATGGTTTTCCCTATTTTCTTGAATTTCATCCTGAATTTGGCAATAAGGAATTCATGATCTGAGCCACAGTCAGCTCCCAGTCTTGGTATTGCTGACTGTATAAAACTTCTCCATCTTTCGTTTCAAAGAATATAATCAATCTGATTTTGCTGTTGTGTATATTATGCTATTATCTCTGCTATTATGTGTATAGCAGAGACTAAATCACCATGAGCTCTTGATCATAAAAGCAGTATTTATCTCAGGTTCATCTATGACCTAGGCAACATCAAATACAAAGCTTCAATACAAAGTTTGAATAAAAAATAGAGAGGAAAATAGAAATATTTAATATTTTTAATGAAAAAACAACTTTGATTAGGGTCTCTTGTATTCAATTACACCAAAACTTATGAAATATTATGCAAGGTCTATAGTGTTCAAAACTGAATTAAGTTATATCTTCAGAGAGATTCTTTTTGGTAATATATTTCTCCTTGTGATTCTACAGAATAAGTTATATAGTCAAAGACTAATAACATTTTCTAGCCTCAAACCCAGGGATATTCAGTGAATGCCATTACTTGGGTTATTTAGACTCAGTAAGTTGCATTTTAGTGCTTAAAATAATGCTGATCTCACTACTATCATGTGCTTCCCATTCCCCTAAGTTCTTACCCTGATAGAATTATACCACAGGGAGACTCATAATTGTCTCTTTAATGTAATTACCATAAGAACTGCCTTACTTGGAACACTGAGAGGATAGTTTCAGAACATGTTGGCCTCAATGTAAAAGGTCTGTGTAGTTCATTACTTTGATATGCTTCACTATATATTTTGACTCAGGACTAAAACTATACTGAGAGAAAAAAAAAAAAAAACTATACTGAGGTCAGTAGAAGATGGCTAAAATTTACTGGACAAGCATTAGCAAAAAAATATCCAATTTAAGATATTAGCATCAATTAAATTTGTATGCAAGACAATGCATTAAATGAGACCAAAAAAAGTTAAAATGATGAATAATACAACCCACATTGAGAATTGAAATGCCATTGATCCCTAAAAACTAAATTGCTATTATAAAAGATAGGAAATATTAGGACAAATTCCACAGGAACATAATGGAAATTAAGAAAACAAAACAAAACTAACTTGCCTCTATTAGTTTGTTAGACAACATATATTAAAGAAAGGATATTCTATTTAAATAATAATGTAGGTTCAAAAAATATTGAATTTTATGTCATGTAAAATAAATCTCCTTTTTGTACATTATAAACAATAATGCAGTAAAATATGAAAGGAGAAAAAGAATATCAAAACAAAAATACTAACCAAGCTATTAAAAATCAATAATAATGTTGGTACCAAAAATGAAAATTACTACCAAAATTTCTAAGTATATAAAATATGTTTTAATATAAAGATTACATAGCTAAACTTACCGACATTTAAATTTTTTCCTAAGAGAAAAAGTCAGTTTTAGTTTATTTCAAGGCTACATGAGAGAATAAAATTGAATTAATCATCTACTTTAAGATTTAGACATAATATTAGAAGGAAAAAACTGGTTTGAGAGGTAGAGAATAATAATAAAAATACAAAAGACAATCCTATATAAAAAGAATATATCCTAAGAAAAATAAATGACGTGGAGAAGCCACACAAAACACTGAAATAATAAAAATCAAAACATATGCAGAGTAAATTAAAACAGCCAATTAATGCTTTGTAAAACTTGTGCAAATAATTTGAAACATTAGATAAAATGTAAAGTACAATTTTTAAATGTCATTATGTGAAAATCTAAACAGTTAAATACTTTGGGAGAAACTGGTAAAAAAAAAAAAAAGAGATTGTCTTTACTCCATTGTATATTCTTGCCTCCTTTGTCAAAGATAAGGTGTCCATATGTGTGTGGGTTTATCTCTGGGCTTTCTATTTTGTTCCATTGATCTATATTTCTGTCTTTGTGCCAGTACCATACTGTTTTGATGACTGTGGCTTTGTAGTAGAGCCTGAAGTCAGGCAAGTTGATTCCTCCAGTTCCATTCTTCTTTCTCAAGATTGCTTTGGCAATTCGAGGTTTTTTGTATTTCCATACAAATCTGGAAATTATTTGTTCTAGTTCTGTGAAAAATATGGCTGGTAGCTTGATAGGGATTGCATTGAATTTGTAGATTGCTTTGGGTAGTATACTCATTTTCACTATATTGATTCTTCCGATCCATGAACATGGTATATTTCTCCATCTATTAGTGTCCTCTTTGATTTCTTTCATCAGTGTTTTATAGTTTTCTATATATAGGTCTTTAGTTTCTTTGGGTAGATATATTCCTAAGTATTTTATTCTTTTCATTGCAATGGTGAATGGAATTGTTTCCTTAATTTCTTTTTCTACTTTCTCATTATTAGTGTATAGGAATGCAAGGGATTTCTGCGTGTTGATTTTATATCCTGCAACTTTATTATATTCATTGATGAGCTCTAGTAATTTTCTGGTGGAGTCTTTAGGGTTTTCCATGTAGAGGATCATGTCATCTGCAAACAGTGAGAGTTTTACTTCTTCTTTTCCAATTTGGATTCCTTTTATTTCTTTTTCTGCTCTGATTGCTGTGCCCAAAACTTCCAGAACTATGTTGAATAGTAGCGGTGAAATAGACATTTCTCCAAAGAAGACATACGGATGGCTAACAAACACATGAAAAGATGCTCAACATCACTCATTATCAGAGAAATGCAAATCAAGACCACAATGAGGTACCACTTCACACCAGTCAGAATGGCTGAGATCCAAAAATCTGCAAACAATAAATGCTGGAGAGGGTGTGGAGAAAAGGGAACCCTCCTACACTGTTGGTGGGAATGCAAACTAGTACAGCTACTATGGAGAACAGTGTGGAGATTCCTTAAAAAATTGCAAATAGAACTACCTTATGACCCAGCAATCCCACTGATGGGCATACACACCGAGGAAACCAGAATTGAAAGAGACACATGTACCCCAATGTTCATCCCAGCACTGTTTATAATAGCCAGGACATGGAAACAACCTAGATGTCCATCAGCAGATGAATGGATAAGAAAGCTTTGGTACATGTACACAATGGAGTATTACTCAGCCGTTAAAAAGAATTCATTTGAATCAGTTCTGATGAGATGGATGAAACTGGAGCCGATTATACAGAGTGAAGTAAGCCAGAAAGAAAAACACCAATACAGTATACTAACACATATATATGGAATTTAGAAAGATAGCAATGACGACCCTGTATGCAAGACAGGAAAAAAGACACAGCGGTGTATAACGGACTTTTGGACTCAGAGGGAGAGGGAGAGGGTGGGATGATTTGGGAGAATGGCATTCTATCATGTATACTATCATGTAAGAATTGAATCGCCAGTCTATGTCTGACGCAGGATACAGCATGCTTGGGGCTGGTGCATGGGGATGGCCCACAGAGATGTTATGGGGAGGGAGGTGGGAGGGGGGGTTCATGTTTGGGAACACATGTAAGAATTAAAGATTTTAAAATTAAATTAAAAAAATTAATTAAAAAAAAAAAGCCAGAGTAGTATCTTTCAGTTCAGTTCGTTCAGTTCAGTTGCTCAGTAGTGTGCAACTCTTCGCGACCGCATGAATCGCACATGCCAGGCCTCCCTGTCCATCACCGTCTTCCGGAGTTCACTCAAACCCACGTCCATCGAGTTAGTGATGCCATCCAGCCATCTCATCCTCTGTCGTCCCCTTTTCCTCCCGCCCCTCAAAACTCCCAGCATCAGAGTCTTTTCCAATGAGTTAACTCTTCGTATGAGGTGGCCAAAGTACTGGAGCTTCAGCTTCAGCATCAGTCCTTCCAGTGAACACCCAGGACTGATCTCCTTTAGGATGGACTGGTTGGATCTCCTTGAAGTTCAAGGGACTCTCAAGAGTCTTCTCCAACATCACAGTTCAAAGGCAATTCTTCGGCGCTCAGCTTTATTCACAGTCCAACTTTCACATCCATACATGACCACAGGAAAAACCGTTATAGCCTTGACTAGATGGACCTTTGTTGGCAAAGTAATGTCTCTGCTTTTGAATATGCTATCTAGGTTGGTCATAACTTTTCTTCCAAGGAGTAAGCGTCTTTTCATTTCATGGCTGCAGTCACTATCTGCAGTGATTTTGGAGCAATATCAAACATTTCAAACTCTGATTAAAGAGATTTGCAGGGCTTGTCACATTTGTTTCTAAGAGTGTTTCTATGAGAAGCTGCAAGATTTTTTCAAGTTGTACTGAAGAAAATAATAGTGTAACTTTTTAAGATTATAAAAAAATTGATATTTAATTTGTAAATTAGTAAATTGAGCATTAGCATCAAATTTGTGAAAGATGGAAGAGTGAAAATTGCCAATTAATTTAACTGGAAATTGTCCATGCAAAAACTGAAAGTACTAGCTTATTAAATTCATAAGTGTGTACCAATCTCTATGTTGCACGTAAATGAGGTTTCTCTCTGGGTTAAAGTATCATCTCAAGACTTGACTGGTGTAAGATCTTTTTGAAGATCGCATGGTATTGGCAGAATTTATTTCTTTGGGCTGCTTTTTTTTTTCTCCCTTTGGTATCAGTTTTCCCCTGGCTATCAGCTAGAGATCACATCCAGTTCCTTGCTATATAAGTCTCTAAAATGAATACTGCACATAACAATTGATTTTATCAAAGCAGGGAAGGGAAAGGGTCTTCTAATGTGGTAGAAATTACAATCTTATGAAGCATAACCTTGAAAATGTCATTCCACTATCTGAAATATTCTGTCCATTAAGACCAAGCTGCAGCTCCCACCCACACTAAAGGAGAGAGAATTACAAAAGAATGTAAATGTCAGAAAATGGAAGGGGCATTTTATCACTTCCCAAGAGCTATAAAACAATATCTAAACAATGTTTATGGGCTAAAATACTAAATATTTAAAAGTATGAATTCTCCCCAAAATATCAATATTTTAGACTTAATGACAAAATTTACTAAAGTTATCTGAAAAATAAGCATGTAAAAAGAATCAGAACCTGGTGAAGAAAAGAGCAAATAACACAGTAATAAAGGATCTGCCAGTTACTAAAATATTATTTTAAAAAATGTTTGTCACTAGAGAAAAATGAAGACTATAAACAGTCCCATATATGCACTGAGTTTTTGATTAAGAGGACATTTTAATACCAACATAAATTCCAAGTGGCTAAAAAATCTATACTGAAAATATGAGGGAAATATAAGCTATTAGAAAATCTGGTTAAATAATTTTATACATTTGTATTATAGAAGGTCTTTCTATGCTTGACCTACAACCAGAAAATCATAAGGCAAAGCCTCACAAATTAGATTATATAAAATTTTTATAAACTTATTCTATAAAAATTTTTATAAAAAATACCAGTATCAAAGACAAATCTAATAAACAGAGGAAAAGTTTGCAAAACATGTAGTAAATGATGGACTCATTTCCTCAAATAACAATGACTTTATTTAAAAATATCAAAAACAAGGAACAAATGACTTGAGAGAAAAGATTGCTTAAATGTTTGAAAAGATTCTAAAATTCAAACATAAAGACATGCAAACTAATCAAGCACAAAAAGAAAACCAGCTAAATTTGAATAAACCATTAAAATAAGCTGACACCCACTATATGTAAAGAAATCCAAAAGGAAAAATCTTACCTTATTCAAACTATACAATTTGCTATTCCTAACTTATAATTAGATATGTCCACTGTGTCACATTTATCACCTTGGAGGGTCCTAAAAGTGCCCAGGGAGCTATCGGTTCAGTTAAGTTACTTAGTTGTGTCTGACGCTTTCTGATCCCATGGACTGCAGCACGGCAGACCTCCCTGCCCAGCACCAACTCCCAGAGTTTACTCAAACTCATGTCCTTTGAGTTGATGATGCCATCGAATCATCTCATCCGCTGTCATCCCCTTTTCCTCCTGTCCCCAATCCCTCCCAGCATCAGGGTCAAATGAGTCAGTTCTTCCCATCAGGTGGCCAAAGTATTGGAGTTGCAGCTTCAGCATCAGTCCTTCCAATTATCAACCAGGACTGATCTCCTTTAGGATGGGCTGGTTGGATCTCCTTGCAGTCCAAGGGACTCTCAAGAGTCTTCTCCAACACTATCCTTCAAAACCATCAATTCTGTGGCACTCAGCTTCCTTTATAGTCCAACTTTCACATCCATACATGACTATTGGAAAAACCATAGCTTTGGTTAGATAGACCTTTGTTGGCAATGTAAAGTCTCTAGTTTTTAATATGGTGTCTAGGTTGGTTATATATAATCTTTCTTCCAAGGAATAAGCGTCTTTTAATTTCATGGCTGCAGTCACCATCTGCAGTGATTTTGGAGCACAAAAAAATAAAGTCTGACACTGTTTCCACTGTTTCCCCATCTATTTTCCATGAAGTGATGGGACTGGATGCCACGATCTTTGTTTTCTGAATGTTGAGCTTTAAGCCAACTTTTTCACTCTCCTCTTTGACTTTCATCAAGATGCTCTTTAGTTCTTCTTCACTTTCTGCCATAAGGGTGCTGTCACCTGGATACCTGAGGTTATTGATATTTCTCCCAGCAATCTTGATTCCAGCTTGTGCTTCATCCAGCCCAGCATTTCTCATGATGTACTCTGCATATAATTTAAATAAGCAGGGTGACAATATACAGCCTTGACATACTCTTTTTTCTATTTGGAACCAGTCTGTTGTTCCATGTCCAGTTCTAACTGTTGCTTCCTGACCTGCATACAGATTTTTCAAGAGACAGGTCAGGCAGTCTAGTATTCCCATCTCTTTCAGAATTTTCCAGCGTATTGTGATCCACACAGTCAAAGGCTTTGTAGTCAATAAAGCAAAAATAGATGTTTTTCTGGATCTCTCTCGCTTTTTTGATGATCTAGTGAATGTTGGCAATTTGATTTCTGGTTCCTCTGCCTTTTCTAAAACAGATGTAAAAGCTTATAATTGGCAGTTAGATCAAATCAATAAAAGGCAAGTTCACCAAATCCTTCTATTTGGAATACTCTCAAAGGCAGAAGTAAACGAGTTCTTAAAGAAAAAGCTTGCTTCAGTTTAGTTCAGCCGCATTGTCGTGTCCGATTCTTTGCGATGCAATGGGTTGCAGCATGCCAAGCTTTCCTGTCCATTACCAACTCCCAGTGTTTGGTCAAACTCATGTTCATCAAGTCAGTGATGCCATCCAAACATCTCATCCTCTGTTGGTCCTTCTCCTATTGCCTTCAATTTTTCCCAGCATCAGGGTCTTTTCCAATGAGTCAGTTCTTTGCATTGGTGGCCAAAGTATTGGAGGTTCAGCTTCAGCATCAGGACTATTTTCTTTAGGACTGACTGGTTTGACTGCCTTTCAGTCCAAGGGACTCTCAAGAATCTTCTCCAACACCACAGTTCAAAAGCATCAATTCTTTGGTGCTCAGCTTTCGTTATAGTCCAACTCTCGCATCCATACATGACAACTGAAAAAAATCATAGCTTTTACTAGACAGACCTTTGTCAGGAAAGTAATGTCTTTGCTTTTTAATATGTTTTCTAGATTAGTCATAGCTATTCACCCAAGGAGCAAGCGTCTTTTAATTTCATGGCTGCAGTCACCATCTGCAATGATTTGGGAGCACAAAAAAAATAAAATCTGTCACTGTTTTCATTTTTTTCCCATCTATTTCCCATGAAGTGATGGGACCAAATGCCATGGTCTTAGTTTGCTGAATGTTGAATTGTAAGCCAACTTTTTCACTCTTTTTTTTCACTTTCATGAAGAGGTTTTTTATTTCTTCTTCACTTTCTACAATAAGGGTGGTGTCATCTGCATATCTTAGGTTATTGATATTTCTGCTGGTAGTCTTGATTCCATCTTGTGCTTCATCCAGCCTGGCATTTCGTGTTATGTACTTGCATATAAGTTAAATAAGTAGGGTAACAATATACAGCCTTGACATACTCCTTTCCCGATTTGGATCCAGTCTGCTGGTCCATGTCCGGTTCTTCTTGAACTACATACAGATTTCTCAGGAGACAGAAAAGGTGGTCTGGTATTCCCTTCTCTTTAATAATTTTACAGTTTTCTGTGATCCACACTGTCAGAGGTTTTGGCATAGTGAATTAAGAGCTTGCCTGCCGCTGCTGCTCCTGCTGCTAAGTCACTTCAGTTGTGTCAGACTCTGCGACACCATAAGATGGCAGCTCACCAGGCTCCCCGTCCCTGGGGTTCTCCAGGCAAGAACACTGGAGTGGGTTGCCATTTACTTCTCCAATGTATGAAAATGAAAAGTGAAAGTGAAGTCACTCAGTTGTGTCCTACTCTTAGCGACCCCATGGACTGCAGCCCACCAGACTCCTCCATCCACGGGATTTTCCAGGCAAGAGTACTGGAGTGGGATGCCATTGCCTTCTCCAAAGAGCTTGCCTAACGCCACTCAAGTAATTGAATTGATATATAATAATTAAAATAATGGATTTTAATAATTAATTAAAGTTGGTAGATTTTAAGCAGTGGATTAAAATAGTTAATGAAATTTGGTAGATTTTAAGCAGTTGCAAAAGGGCATGTTAAGCATATGTTTGTTCTTTTTTTTTTTCCTATAATTTTCATGCTCTGACATTTAGGGCCTTGCTGACCCTGGAGGAACTGCCTCTTTGAAGGTGAGCTACATTTGAGGTCTAGAGAATTGCTTATATTTCAATGCTACTGTCTCAGTTTCATCCCACTTTCTCCTTTCCTCATTCTGTCCAAAAATCTGTTGTTCTATACATGAGGATATCTATTTCTGCCCTGCAAATAGGTTCATCAATACTATTTTTCTTAGATTACATATATATGTGCTAATATACCACATTTGTTTTTCTCTTTCACAGTCAGTCAGTCTACTCACTCAGTCCTGTCTGACTCTGTGACCCCAAAGACTGCAGCACGCCAGGCCTCCCTGTCCATCACCAACTCCCAGAGCCTACTCAAACTCATTTCCATCAAGTCAGTGATGCCATCCAACCATCTCATCCTCTGTTGTCCCCTTCTCTTCCTGCCTTCAATCTTTCCCAGCATCAGAGTCTTTTCAAATGAGACAGCTCTTCGCATCAGGTGGCCAAAGTATTGGAGTTTCAGCTTCAACATCAGTCCTTCTAATGGACACCCAGGACTGATCTCCTTTAGGATGGACTGGTTGGATCTCCTTGCAATCCAAGGGACACTTTCACAGTACCATGCATAAAATATACAGCTATTGGGAAGTTGCTATACAACACTGGTGCTCAGCCTGGTGCTCTGTGACAACCTACAGGAATGGGAAGGAGGGAGGGAGTCAGAGGGAGGCTCAAGAGGGAGAGGATATATGTATACTTATGGCTGATTCATGCTGTTGTAAGGCAGAAACTGGCACAACTTTGTAAAGCAATTGTACTCCAATTAAAAACAACAACAACTTGCTTGTGACTGACTTTCATCTGCTAACCAACCATTACAGAACCTTCACCCTAAGGACTAAGTCTACAGGACTCACACTCAGGGCCACTATTATTCTGCTCTGTTCACCCCAGGAGAGGAACCAGACAACTAAGAATAGCACTATGTACCAGGGCTCTATTCAAACTAGTCAATCCTAAATCTGTTTACTCTTTCCTGCTCCTTCATTTCAGTGGAAACCACAACAAAGACTGCTGCTCAACTCTTTCCCCTGACCTCTCTGTCTCCTGACTGACCTTGATGCATCTCCATGCGGACTCCCAGGATGTGGGGTTCCCATTTTCCTTGGAATCTATGAGTTTGGCAACTCTCTTCTCAATGGTAGTTATCATGTGATACACTGGGCTTGCTATACCCAAATATATAAAACCTGTATTTCAAAGCAAAGTGCTTCAGCAACAGACAGCCAGAGTAGAAAGCAGATCTCTGGGATTGGAATAAGATTTACATAGATAAAACTTCTACCTGAAGTCAAGGATTAAACTAAGAAAGGTGTGAAAGTGTGAATAAGAGAGCTCTTCAGGGCTAAGTGTCATATTTCCCTTTTAAAAATGTTTGAAAACAAATAAAATGGAATAAGGATATTTCATAAACCCAGGATAGTGTTGAAAGTCCATAAATAGAATTGTTAAAGAAATAACAATTGCTATAGTTTGAAATTAATGTAATTAAGATTCACATGACAAAATATTTAATAAGACTGCACCAGTGCAGATTCTAATAAGATTATACCAGTGAAGTGACTGTGAAGCAGTACTTTTAATTCTTATTAATGTAATCTCTCAATATATATTGAGTGCCATCTCTTCCTTTATATCATTCTGAAAACTAAGGATTTAAAACCTAAAAACTATAATTCCTATTGTAAGGTCCCAGAATCTAGTGACAGTAACAAATAAAGAATGTAAACATAAAAATGTATTATAAAAGACCACAGAAGCATAGAAAAAATATATATATATATATACATATATATATATATGAATACTCCTCAGCCATAATAAAGGACAAAATTTTGCAATTTTAAGTGAAGTAAGTCAGACAGAGAAAAACACACACTGTATGACAGCACATATATATGGAATCTAAAAAGTACAACAAACTATATGTAATAAAATGAAGCAGACTCACAGATATACAGAACAAACTGGTGATTACCAGTGGCAGGGGTGGAGGGACACAGGGGTGGGAATTGGGAGGTACAGACTACTGGATATAAAGTAGGCTCAAGGGTGTATTGTACAATATGGGGAATATAATCAATATTTTGTAATAACTGCAAGGAAAAAGTAACCTTTTAAATTGTATAATCTTTTTTTTAATTTAAAAAAGAAAAAATAAATCAGAGCTACCTATAAAAATGTGATATTTTAATTTTAATTAAATTATTTTAATAATTTGTAGATGAAATATTGTTAGTGACCAGAGCCCACTGCTATACACAAAAATTCTGATCCGTCTCTTATGGCAAGGGGTCCAAACCAGGGACTGTAAATATATAATATCTGCTTGAGTTTCAGAAATTTGTGATACAAGTTTATTTAGACTGACACTAAAATGCAAGTTAATACCAAAATTCCCTCTGTGACTAACAAATTATTATTTTCAAAAGGACAATCCCTGATTCAGAGAAACTATGATGTAATGCAAACAATGACAACTGACTAATCCCAAGGCAGAGATATTTTAGATTTAAATACATCATCATATGACCATATTGGAATAAAAATACAAGATTAATGGTGGATGGATATATGAAATTTAAAGGATTATGGTATGTGGGAGGGGTTAGTCAACAAAAACAATCTAAATGGGAAAAAAAAATTCACTATAAGAATACAGAGAATATAAGATAGTTCACAGAAGAAAAGGATATAAATAATGGAAACAAATAGGTGATTCCTATAGGACTGCTGCTGCTGCTCAGTCGCTTCAGTCGTGTCCGACTCTGTGCGACCCCATAGACGGCAGCCCACCAGGCTCCCCTGTCCCTGGGATTCTCCAGGCAAGAACACTGGAGTGGGTTGCCATTTCTTTCTCCATAGGACACCAGGGTATTATCTCCAGAGTGAATCAGCTTCTGTTAGTCATATTTAAATTCTAGGAGGAGAAAACTGCATTGGCCTAACTTGGGTCAAGGGCTTCTGCGGTGGCTTCCATAAAGAATTGCCAATGAAGCAGATGCAGGCTCAATCTCTGGGTTAGGAAGATCCTCTGGAGAAAGAGATGGCAACCCACCCTGGCCTGGGAGATCCCATGAACAGAGGAGACTGGTGGGCTACAGTCTATCGGGTCACAGAAGAGTTGAACATGACTTAGCAACTGAATAACAACAAACTAGGACCAAATGCTCACTCTTCACTCAAATGAAGGTGAATGTGGTAGTCTGTGTTCAAAACTTAAAAACCTGAAGGAGCATTAAAAAATGGAATTTGGTCAACTCAATCTTCTCTTTGATCTTTTAAATGATGGCTGCACTGCATTTTTGCTTGTCCAGAACCTCCTGATGAAGGTGAAAGAGGAGTTTGAAAAAGCTGGCTTAAAACTCAACACTCAAACACTAAAATCATGACATCTGGTCCCATCACTTCATGGCAAATAGATGGAGAAACAATGGTAACAGTGACAGACTCTTTTCTTGGGCTCCAAAATCACTGTGACTGGTGATGCAGCCACAAAATTAAAAGACACTTTCTCCTTGGAAGAAAAGCTATGACAAAACTAGACAGCATATTAAAAAGCAGAGACATTACTTTGCTGTCAAAGATCTGTCTAGCCAAAGCTTGGGTTTTTCCACTAGTCATGTATGGATGTGAGAGTTGGACAATACAACAGGCTGAGTGCCTAATGCCTGATACCTTCCAACTTTGGTGCTGGACAAGACTTTTGAGAGTCCCTTGGATGACAAGGAGATCAAACCAGTCAATCCTAAAGGAAATTCACCTTGAATATTCATTGGAAGGACTGATGCTGAAGCTGGAGCTTCAATAGTTTGGCCACCTGATCCTGGGAAAGATTGAAGGCAGGAAGAGAAGGGGATAATGGAGGATGAGATGATTGGATGACATCATCAACTCAATATACATGAATTTGAGCAAGCTCCAGGAGATGGTGAAGGATGAGGAAGCCTGGCATGCTGTAGTCCATGGGGTTGTAAAGAGTCAGACACAACTGAGCAACTGAACAACTATTCTTTGAAACTGGGACTATATATAAGATCTTTTCCAGAGGGACATCATGTCTGACAGAAAACACAATTTTCTACAGGGAGTAGATAATTCCCCCAAAGAAAAATGAAACTATTGTTACTTAAAGAGGGTACTGATGGAAAAACCTGGAAAAGTGATGGAAATTCAGTAAGTATCACTACCTTGGCAAGAGATAATCAGGGTACTTATTTCAATTAAAACATTATTTGCAGCCTGCTTCTTCCACATGAGAGAAGATGCTAACCCATACAAGCTTAACATTCACAAACTGACTTATTCCCCATAAGTGCCCTCTAACCTGTTTAGGAAGATTTTCTGTGTTCAACCACCTAGCAAAGTTGTATCTGGATTAAATCAATGTACAAAATCTCTCCTGGGTGTCTTCTTCCTAATAATGATCAAACTTTGCATACTGAAATCTTATCACTTCTGGCTGTCAACTGAGCCAATGTCAAAATATATGAATGACAATACATAAAGTTTCAAAGAGAAAATACAAATGTATGAATTATGAAAATCATAATCTGAGTTTCTAAAGATGTCCTCCCTCAGTACATAGTCCAGCCAGTTTGGTAGTACTCTACCCTGACTGGCCCTTTAGTCAAGTTGAACACATTTTTTTTTCAGACTTTAAAATGTAATTGCTACTTTACTTTTTAGGAGGCATTCCCTGAAAATGTGCATTACTCAAAATTTTAAACAGAATTATGATGCCTTAGAAAGCATCACTACGAACAAAGCTAGTGGAGGTGATGGAATTCCAGTTGAGCTATTTCAAATCCTGAAAGATGATGCTGTGATAGTATTGCATTCAATACACCAATAAATTTGGAAAGCTCAGCAGTGGCCACAGGACTGGAAATGGTCAGTTTTCATTCCAATCCCAAAGAAAGGCAATGCCAAAGAATGCTGAAGTGAAAAGTGATAGAGAAGTGAAGTTGCTCAGTAGTGTCCAACTCTTTGCAACCCCGTGGACTGTAGGCTACCAGGCTGCTCCATCCATGGGACTTCCCAGGCAAGAATACTGGAGTGGGTTACCATTTCCTTCTCTAGAAGAATGCTCAAACTACTGCACAATTGCACTCATCTCACACACTAATAAAGTAATGTTCAATATTCTCCAAGCCAGGCTTCAGCAATACGTAAACCATGAACTCCCAGAGGTTCAAGCTGGTTTTAGAAAAGGCAGAGGAACCAGAGATCAAATTGCCAAAATCTGCTGGATCATCAAAAAAGCAAGAGAGTTCCAGAAAAAGCATCTATGTCTGCTTTATTGACTATGCCAAAGACTTTGACTGTGTGGATCACAATAAACTGTGGAAAATTTTGAAAAAGATGGGAATAACAGACCACCTGACCTGCCTCTTGAGAAACCTGTATGCAGGTCAGGAAGCAACAGTTAGAACTGGACGTGGAACAGACTGGTTGCAAATAGGAAAAGGAGTATGTCAAGGCTGTATATTGTTACCCTGCTTATTTAAATTATATGAAGAGTACATCATGAGAAACGCTGAGCTGGAAGAAGCACAAGCTGGAACCAAGATTGCCGGGAGATATATCAATAACCTCAGATAAGCAGATGACACCACCCTTATGGCAGAAAGTGAAGAGGAACTAAAAAGCCTCTTGATGAAAGTGAAAGAGAGTGAAAAAGTTGGTTTAAAGCTCAACATTCAGAAAACTAAGATCATAGCATCTGGTCCCATCACTTCATGGCAAATATATGGGGAAACAGTGGAAATAGTGTCAAACTTTATTTTGGGGGGCTCCAAAATCACTGTAGATGGTGATTGCAGCCATGGAATTAAAAGACACTTACTCCTTGGAAGGAAAGTTATGACCAACCTAGATAGCATATTAAAAAGCAGAGACATTACTTTGCCAACAAAGATCTATCTAGTCAAGACTACGGTTTTTCCAGTGGTCATGTATGGATGTGAGAGTTGGACTGTAAAAAAGCTGAGCACTGAAGAATTGATACTTTTGAACTGTGGTGTTGGAGAAGACTCTTGAGAGTCCCTTGGACTGGAAGGAGATCCAACCAGTCCATTCTGAAGGAGATCAGTCCTGGGTGTTCATTGGAAGGACCGATGCTGAAGCTGAAACTCCAATACTTTGCCCACCTGATGGGAAGAGTTGACTCGTTGGAAGAGACCCTGATGCTGGGAGGGATTGGGGGTAGGAGGAAAAGGGGACAACAGAAGATAAGATGGCTGAATGGCATTACCGACTCGATGGACGTGAATTTGAGTGAACTCCGGGAGTTGGTGATGGAGAGGGAGGCCTCGTGTGCTGCAATTCATGGGGTTGCAAAGAGATGGACATGACTGAGCGATTGAACTGAACTGATCTGATCATGATGCTTAAATGCCTTCTAATATAAATATGTTAGCCTTACTGGGTATTTTAGAGGAGTTGGACATGACTTAGCAACTAAACAACCACCAACAACTGGGTTTCTTACTATATTTTAACCTTAGAATTGTTTACAGGAAATAATCCAAATAATTTAGCCCCTTATTTGCATTTCAGAGATCATCAAAAAAGGTAAACTTTTTGACAAAGTAGGACGTGATATCATCTTTCAAATTCCACAGGTTTATTTACTGATAGGGGAGATAATAGGGATAGATCATAAGAAAATAATATGTTGCTGCTGCTGCCGCTAAGTCGCTTCAGTCGTGTCCGATTCTGTGCAACCCCACAGACGGCAGCCCATCAAGCTCCACCATCCCTGGGATTCTCCAGGCAAGAACACTGGAGTGGGTTGCCATTTCCTTCTCCAATGCATGAAAGTGAAAAGTGAAAGTGAAGTCGCTCAGTCGTGTCTGACTCTTAGCAACCCCATGGACTGCAGACTATCAGGCTCTTCCATCCATGGGATTTTCCAGGGAAGAGTATTGGAGTGTTGTGCCATTGCCTTCTCTGAGAAAATGATATATATGGTGCCAATTACTTAAAGATGTTTTTATACCACAAATTGTGATAAAATGAGGAGATGCATTTAATGGGCCAGTAATTTAACCTCCATGGTTTTCTCAAGTCCAATTTCCCTAATAGTTGTATCTCATGTTCAAGCAGAAGTTAGGGAAATATTTTTCTTTTAGTTAATGAAGACTTCCTCAAAACTGTGTCAGACAACATGAGTTGTGATCACTACTTTGGACTTTTGCTAGATCTATAAAAATTCTAGTCCAGAAACCACAATATTCATATGAGAAAACAATATTTTAATCATCTATATGCTGGTCAACCTAAGGCTATGAATAAAAGGTCCAGCTGGCAGCGCTGTAAGTAAAATTCTGTGTTTGTTTTTTTTTTTTCATTTTTTGTAAGAATTAAGAAGAAAAAATGTACACTTCACCAACAACTGTTTCCTTTGAGTCTTGGAAAAACAATTTTAAGGACTATGAATGCTAATCTAATTGCTTATCCAATTTCTTAAAAATTTATGCACTCATGAAATGTTGAAAAGCACAGGGGAACCAATCAGTCAGGTGTGGACTTAAATCTTCCACCCTTTACTAGCTGTGTGATATTACATTTTCAGTATTTCATTTTATATAAAAGTGATCAAATAAACTATCAAAAAGATTCAATGAAATACATAAGCAAAGCACTATTCACAACTCTTGATGCACAGTAAGTCTTTGAGAGTATAGCTCTCTCAAATTAATTGTGGATACTATAGCAAGAACAAAAGAATCCACATGAATTAAATTATATTTCTAATAATTCCAAACTAAAGCAAAACCAATTTTTGAGGATTTTATTTTTTTTCTCACTTTTAAAAATGCTATAGCTTAAGACTGAAAACACTAACATAGACTTGGAGGTAAGTATTAAAGTTCATATAAAGGTGAGACTTCAAATCACACATATCCTGTTTGGGGAATGGTAAAGAAAAGAGTCATAATTCACCAGTAATTAATCCTGTTACCACAGCTATACAATATAGAAAAAAACGTTTCTGTGAGTCCAGCAGTCTCTGTGCTTTCATCTTGTAAATGAATCTGTGAATAAGCTTTTCCCTTCTGCCTGTTCTAATGGCACTGTTGTCAGATTTTCCTTAACTGCTTTTGATTACGAAGCTTGCAGATTTTATGTAAATTGCATTAGAAAATCCTGTGTGATTTATATCTTATGGCATTTAATACATTATAATAATTTTCCATGGTGGAGGATGGGGAATTTCACTGTCTAGATTTCCAAGTAATACAAAAACTTGAAAAATTTAGGTTTACTTACAGTTTCCAAGATTCCCAGTGAGATGACCAAAAGAACAAAAATAATGGGTGAATTTGGGATTGATCTCTAAAATAGTTTAAAATTCAAATTCTGTGCAACTAACTAGAAATTCTGCTATCTATAGTACACATGTGAATAGAGTGAAAGGAAGTTTAACTTGGTTTACATCTCTCTTTAGTATACATAAAAGGTAACACAGTAAGCTAATATGTTAATAACACAACATTCTCTAACTCAGAGAAAGAGAGAATGAAGATAGAGTTGAGGACATCAAGAGGGGACACGTTTTCAGAGGCTGTTTCTTGAAATTCTGAAAGCCACACCCTATCAAAATGTGCCCCTTCTATTTTATTTCTTTTTGTAATTAAATTTAAAATAGTTTTTATCTTTTCATCATTCTATCATCATTATTACATATCAGCCATTTGGAAATTATTCTATTCGTGCACATTTTAGTTGAGACAGAATACCTTTCTTTACTTTCTTATTTCTGGAGACCAAGAACTATAAACATTCAATTGACATTTGATGACATTTGATGTCCCTCATCCCCACCTTGGCAGAAAGAGGAAATCCTTGAAAGGTTAAAACACTCATATTTAACTTAAACTTGGAATTACAAAACCACATGACAACTTCATGTATCACTTTGGAGAGTCTCAAATCTATTTCACCAACTTTACACTGACTCATTTTATTTTAAATGCCAGAAAAGGGTAGATAACTGCATTTTAAATGTCTAGAGTGACTCTTCTACCAGCTTTAAATCATTGGCTATTGCTAACCCACAGAGTTCACAACACACACATAGTCCACTTGGTGGGCAGACTAATAAGTATGTCCCCAGGGTTTGCATTATCAACAGCTCCTATTGAGTTCAACTCTGTGGGATTCTCAAAGCAATGTGCTATTTAAATGGATTTGTCTCTGTGTATTTCCATCCAGGATCTTTCTTAGAAGTAACTTCACTTTAAGTTTTAAGTTAAAATGACAATCATAATCTTCTCAATTAGGTAATCAAAATGGGAATGAAGCACATGTAAAATCAATTACTTAAAGGATGGCATTATAGATGCTATAATGCAAGACTCAGGAAATAAATTCATAAAATTTAGCCTAATGATTCTAAACACAGAATTTTAATTTATTAAAAACATTTATTTTTCTGATGAATTCTCAAATGATGATTTTTTTAAGCCAATGATTAATTTCTGGGTACCACAGCAATATATTGATTTCATTAACTGCTATAAACTAATAGATCAGTACTAACAGCAGTATCACTATAGAACTATGTATAAAATTCAGCATGTAACTATGAGCTTAATCTTCTATATGTTTTAACAGGCACTGGTGGTATTTAAGCAGCAGTCTACCAAACAAGTAAAAATGTGGCATTGGAAAATGCACCAAATCAAAATGAAAATGAGAATACCCATTAATTCCTGATAGTATTATTTTATTTCATAATTTAGCATAAGAAAGCATGATTTTAAACATGGCTTGAAGAATGAAAGTGCTAATTTTTGAAATCGGGAGGAAATTCTTTACTATATGCACTAATAACTATTTGTTCTGTATTGATAGTGTTTTTAAAATATATATGTTATCTTATTAAAGATTTTTAATGTCCTCAAAAGAAGCAGAAAGGATATTATAAAACCACAGAGATAATTTGAAACAACCAATTTTAAGAACAAGCTTAAAACAGGAAAGAAATATAAAATATTCTAAATTATTTTTCTCTGCCTTCCAATTCTAAGATCTATATTAAAAAAGAGTCTACTAAGGCCACCATCACCCTAATACTAAAACCTGACAAAGATATCACAAAAAAAGAAAACTACAGGCCAATATCACTGATGAACATAGATGCAAAAATCCTTAACAAAATTCTAGCAATCAGAATCCAACAACACATTAAAAAGATCATACACCATGACCAAGTGGGCTTTATCCCAGGGATGCAAGGATTCTTCAATATCCACAAATCAATCAATGTAATACACCACATTAACAAACTGAAAAATAAAAACCATATGATTATCTCAATAGATGCAGAGAAAGCTTTTGACAAAATATAACATCCATTTAAGATAAAAAAAAAAAAAAACTCCAGAAAGCAGGAATAGAAGGAACATACCTCAACATAATAAAGGCTATATATGACAAACCTATAGTAAACATTATCCTCAATGGTGAAAAATTGAAAGCATGTCCCCTAAAGTCAGGAACAAGACAAGGGTGCCCACTTTCACCATTACTATTCAACATAGTTCTGGAAGTTTTGGGCACAGCAATCAGAGCAGAAAAAGAAATAAAAGGAATCCAAATCGGAAAAGAAGAAGTAAAACTCTCACTGTTTGCAGATGACATGATCATCTACTTAGAAAACCCTAAAGACTCCACCAGAATATTACTAGAGCTAATCGATGAATATAATAAAGTTGCAGGATATAAAATCAATGCACAGAAATCCCTTGCATTCCTATACACTAATAATGAGAAAGTAGAAAAAGAAATTAAGGAAACAATGCCATTCACCATTGCAATGAAAAGAATAAAATACTTAGGAATATATCTACCTAAAGAAACTAAAGACCTATATGTAGAAAACTATAAAACACTGGTGAAAGAAATCAAAGAGGACACTAATAGATGGAGAAATATACCATGTTCATGGATCAGAAGAATCAATATAGTGAAAATGAGTATACCACCCAAAGCAATTTATAGATGCAATGCAATCCCTATCAAGCTACCAACGGTATTTTTCACAGAGCTAGAACAAATAATTTCACAATTTGTATGGAAATATAAAAAACCTCGAATAGCCAAAGCAATCTTGAGAAAGAAAAAATGAAACTGGAGGAATCAACCTGCCTGACTTCAGGCTATATTACAAAGCCACAGTCATCAAGACCAGCATGGTACTGGCACAAAGACAGAAATATAGATTAATGGAACAAAATAGAAAGCCCAGAGATAAATCCACACACATATGGACACCTTATCTTTGACAAATGAGGCAAGAATATAAAATGGATTAAAGACAATCTCTTTAACAAATGGTGCTGGGAAAATTGGTCAACCACTTGTAAAAGAATGAAACTAGAACACTTTCTAACACCATACACAAAAATAAACTCAAAATGGATTAAAGATCTAAACATAAGACCAGAAACTATAAAACTCCTAAAAGAGAACATAGGCAAAACACTCTCCGACATACATCACAGCAGGATCCTCTATGACCCACCTCCCAGAATATTGGAAATAAAAGCAAAAATAAACAAATGGGACCTAATTAAAATTAAAAGCTTCTGCACAACAAAGGAAACTATAAGCAAGGTGAAAAGACAGCCTTCTGAATGGGGGGAAATAATATCAAATGAAGCAACTGACAAACAACTAATCTCAAAAATATGCAAGCAACTCCTATAGCTCAATTCCAGGAAAATAAATGACCCAATCAAAAAAAATGGGCCAAAGAGCTAAATAGATATTTCCCCAAAGAAGACATAGAGATGGCTAACAAACACATGAAAAGATGCTCTACATCACACATTATCAGAGAAATGCAAATCAAAACCACAATGAGGTACTATTTCACGCCAGTCAGAATGGCTGTGATCCAAATGTCTACAAGCAATAAGTGCTGGAGAGGGTGTGGAGAAAAGGGAACCCTCTTACACTGTGGGTGGGAATGCAAACTAGTATAGCCACTATGGAGAACAGTGTGGAGATTCCTTAAAAAACTGGAAATAGAACTGCCTTATGACCCAGCAATTCCACTGCTGGGCATACACAGTGAGGAAACCAGAATAGAAAGAGACACGTGTACCCCAATGTTCATCGTAGCATTGGTTATAATAGCCAGGGCATGGAAGCAACCTCGATGTGCATAAGCGGATGAATGGATAAGAAAGCAGTGGTACATATACACAATGGAGTATTACTCAGCCATGAAAAAGAATACATTTGAATCAGTTCTAATGAGGTGGATGAAACTGGAACCTATTATACAGAGTGAAGTAAGCCAGAAAGAAAACCACCAATACAGTATACTAATGCATATATATGGAATTTAGAAAGATGGTAACGATAACCCTGTATGCAAGACAGCAAAAGAGACACAGATATATAGAACAGTCCTTTGGACTCTGTGGGAGAGGGAGAGGGTGGGATTATTTTTGAGAATAGCGTTGAAACATGTATAATATCATATATGAAACGAGTTGCCAGTCTAGGTTCAATGCATGATACAGGATGCTTGGGGCTGGTGCACTGAGACGACCCAGAGGGATGGTATGGGGAGGGAGGAGGGAGGGGGTTTCAGGATGGGGAACACATGTATACCTGTGGTGGATACATGTAGATGTATGGCAAAACCAATACAATATTGTAAAGTAATTAACCTCCAATTAAAATAAATAAATTTATATTTAAAATAAATAAACAAATAAATAAATATTGAATAACCACAAAATTAAATGGAGGATTTTACGGGTTATTTTTAGAAGAGTCAAGAATACAGGGCATATGAACTTTCTTTAAAAAAAAAAAAGCCCCATATTTTATAATGCCTAACAATAGACTTGAGGTACAATGTATTAGCAAATCAATTGCACTGTGAGCAAAAATATCCCTAGAAAATTTGGAAGAACATAGAGTATTGGAAAGATTATTGAACTTGGAATCAAATGACTAGATCCCACTCCAAATTTTGACATGAAAGGTATTATATATTTAAAGCTACCCACAATTTTGATAAATATTAATAAAGTAATTGAATCACAAGAAAATTAGAGATATTTTTAAACCTTTAGAGAATAGTTAAAAATTTGTACCGAGTTTTCATATATCCCTCCTCTAGATTTCTCTAATATTTCCATTTTATATAACAAAATGTAACTGTTAGAACCAGAAGATGAACACTGGTATAATACTATGAAATAAATTAAAGACATTATTCACATTTCATCAGTTTTTCTACTAACATTTCTTTTTGCTCCAAGATCAGATCCAGGATCCCACATTGCACTTAGTTACTTCTCCTTAGTTTTAGTCTGTACACTACTTAGAGTTTGTATTTCATTACCTAGACACTTTCAAAGAATATTGATAACACTGTGTCTAATGTAAGTGAATTTGGTTGAGTGTGAGACTTCTTCACTACTATGTATTTTCTTGTCAAAAATATCACAGGGCTAATGTTGAGTTCTTAACATGCCACTTCACAAGGCTCAAATTTCTGTTATGTTACTACTGGTGTTGTTGATCCTCCTATTTCTTCCACTCTACACATATTGTTTTTCTTTTTTGGTTAATATATATATATATTAAAAGTAGTACCTATATATTAATTAATTCACAATTATTTCAGCTTTCTGGGTAAAAATCAAGGTCTACTGTATTTATTTTGCTGTTGAAATTGTTAATAGCTACTTTGGCTTGGCACCTGTGTTTTTCAATAAGCCTGCATCTTTTTATTGAGAATATATTTTCTGACACTGATGGAAGGATAAACCAGAAACTAAAGTGTTTGGTTTCCTATCGGAGGTGGATAGGAACAAAATGGAAAAGAGCAAATATCGGTAATATGATAGCAGAGATGAGGAAGAAGTGATATTTCTCTTTATCTTTTGTGTAGTTCAAACTTCAGAGCCATAGCCATATTTCATATACAATTAACATACTCCCCAAATAAATTAGCAATTAAAATCAATTAGGATGTGGGGAAATTAAAAATGAAATACCAATACTAACAAATGAACAACTATTATTTATATGCTGTTCAGAACAAAGGAAAAATATATTTTACTAACTTCAGAAAACAATATCTTGCCTGAATACTGTTGAATAAATATATTTCAAGCAGGAATGTGGGAATATAGGTAGCAATTCTTAAATTTTTTTGCATATATACTGCAGTTATTCAAATATCTTGTAGCATATAAGAACCAGGTTTCTCACTGCTAAAGAAGTAATTCACAAGTAAAGCAAGTAGGCAGCTACATTTAATGCTGTGATATTGGATATGAATTCAACTTTAATACAAATTTATACATATATATGTATATATATATATATATGATGATGAATTTTGGAGCAGGAAATGGCAATCCACTACAGTGTTCTTGCCTGGAGAATCCCAGGGATGGAGGAGCCTGGTGGGCCATCTATGGGGGTGCACAGAGTTGGACATGACTGAAGTCACTTAGCATCAGCAGAAGCATGATGAATTTATATCACTCATAACATGCATTGTATGTATACAGTTGACCCTTTAACAACATGAGCTTGAAATGCATAGGTCCACTTAAATTCAGATTTATCTCAATAAATACTATGTTATACTACAGGATCTATCATTGATTGAATACATGGATGGGGAGCTGTGAATTCAGAAGGCCAACTATAATTTATTCTAGGATTTTTGACTGCATGAGGGTTAGCACCCCAATCCCTGTGTTCAAAGGTCAATTGTGGAGATATATATTTATATCCACACAAAATAATTAGATATATAAATTTGGACATGTTTATTTGTGGGATAGCACCCATGTAATAACAAGCACACCCAGACTCCAGCTCCTGGATTCTAAATGCCATTCTCCATTTAGATATGTTTAGAATTGGATTCTAGAGTTGTAGCAGGAGAAATACATTAAGGCATTTTAATAATGTAGCTTAAAAAATACTCCATTATCATCAGGATAAGAGCATTTGTACATTAAACAAATGTTTTGCTACTGTATAGGAAGATATCTCCTCAATATCAGTGAGTTAGACAAGAGGTTTTTCTAATCACACTAAAGGAAGGAAAACACTTGATCATATCAAGTCAAACCAACTAAGGAGCCCTCAACTCTGCAAGCCAAAAATTCCAAAACTGGTATGTAATGTGTTTAAGTTATGCTTATATTTGCTGTTTTAATAATTTACATATTTTCCTATCTTACCCCTCTAATAAAGCAATAATAGGGTTTTATTTTTGATTAGGACTCCAAAATACATTTTTCCTATATATTTCTTACAAAAATATTCATGAAATATGCATAATAACCAATATCTAGATTCTAAAAATGAAGAATAGTGAGATACAAACCACTCTTCACAGGTACAGTCCAGAAGTGGATATATGAAAAATACACAGATAGTTATAATACAGGGTATAATCTATTAGTGTTGTGAAACAATACAAAAGCTGTGTTCTGGAAAATTGATATAAGTTGATAAATAATTGCTGCTTTCAGAGAAAAGTGGCATTTGAAGAGGATCATGAAAGATAAGCTTTAAACAGTGTGTGATAATACTAGGCTAAGGAAATCTAGTATGTCAAAATAATGTTTAAAAATGTGAATTTTTCAGTGTGTTCTGAACTCAGTACAATCAGTTAGCTATGCCATATAAAGGTTGCAACATTTTTAAAACTCACTGTGTTAAAATCACTGTTATTTATTCAGAGTAGGTCTAGACTAGGAAAACATAGGAGCAATTATTTCTGCCTCCAGAGTTTGTATCTTTCTCCTGCACCCAAGAGCCAGTCTGGGCATGATATTCCTATAGTTGTGAAAGAGATGTAAGAGAGAAATTCTCAGCTTCTGTCATATCTGCCAAAGTCCAATTAGCCAAAGCAAGTTACATAGCCAAATCCAAAAGCAAAGAATAGTGATTACTACTTAGTCTATGTCAGTAGTAGGCAGAGTAAATATTAAAAAGAAAAAAAAAAAATATATATATATATACGTATAGTACAAAAATCACATCATTACTGGTTTTCTTTCAGCAAATATCCTCCCTGGTATTTTTGTACCAGTTACCAGTTATCACAGTCTACTACCTTGATTTTTTCATATTTTTAAGAGTTTATTTGAGCAAAAAGTCTACTACCTTGACTTTTAATATATTACCTGCTCATTAGAGTTTATCTTATTTGCAGTAACTCAAAGTAGTATATCAAGTGCTCACTTCCACACCACATAGACTAAAATTAGAATACAAATTCGCATGGTCCCTGAACAAGGATAACATGCAAATTCATGACGCATTTTTTTTTTCTGAAACAGTAAGTAATGTATAGATATCTCAGGCACAGTGTAATAAATATACACAGCAGTACATACTATAGTCAAACAGTCTGATAAATATTGCTTCAATGGAAATCATGAAGAAGGAAATGGCAACCTACTCCAGCATTCTTGCCTGGAGAATCCCATGGACAGAGGAGCCTGGTAAGCTGCCGTCTATGGGGTCGCGCAGAGTCGGACACGACTGAAGCGACTTAGCAGCAGCAATGGAAATCATATTACAATATATAAATAAGTCTAAGTAGTATGTTATATACCTTACATTTTACAAAATGTATCATGTGAAATATAACAATTTTTTTAAAGACAGGGTAGTGGTTTCACATTCCATTGCACTTTTTATTTTGAAAGTCTCCTGTAGAACTGAAACTGAACAATGACTAGTAGGAGAAACTGATTTAAATGATTCCTTTTAGTTAGAAAATATCTTGATAGCTGAATATGGTTCTAAATAACATTTTTACTCTCAGTTTTTAGAGAGTACTGTAACTTCAATTAAAAATATACCAGAAAAAGACTGCTTTTTGATATAATGGTAGCCAGTTGGACAGAAAAATGTAGTTCAATCTTAGCATATCTAACACTTTGAAACGTTTGACAAGGTGCATCTTCTAAGAAATTCTATATCTCAAAGCCAGTGTTTATGTGAAGGATTACAAATTTATGTCTAGTTATTAAGAGAATCTTCATGTTCAATTGATAGTGACTTTTAGCTTTTCTAATTTAAACATAATACCCTGTATACTATCAGGTACTTTCCAGGGAGAATACTAGTAGGTTTATAAATGTGGTATACTAAAATACATTACACAGATTTGCAGGTTCATTTTTCCATTGTTGCCATCACTTGTTCCATGGAGAGCTCAAAAGCTCATGTAAGGTACTTAAACTTTTAAGATCTATAAGGCTGAGGTTTCTCATACAAATCATAAGAAAATTAAGTTATCTGTCTGTCAATGTATATAAATGATAGAAATCAATCTCTCTATACAAATTTATTATGTTTTCAAATAAGTCCAGAATGTATTTTTTTAAGTTGACTTTATTTGCCACACATTTTTTTATATGTATGGCCAATAAAACAAACTGTAACTTACTATATTAAAGCAAGCAAGATATATATGTCTCGGTGTATATATATACACATACTGCAACAACAGCCAGTAAGAATCTGAGAACTTTGAAAGTACTCAGATCAGTTTATATTTGTATGTATATTCTTTGGAATTAGTAAATATTAAGTCTGTAGTAGATATATGTTAGTAATAGGTATTGTGAATGTGAGTATTTATCTCCTGTCTACATTTCAGGGTGCTGGAAGTTTTTCTCATTTGATGTGAGCTTGTACTATATTCATTTCAAAAGATCATATGAATATTTTTTTGGCAAAACTATAGAAAAATCACCTTAAAATAGGACTCACCTTCACTATATGTGTTTGCTCAGAATAAATGAAATGCACCAACAAAAATGAACAAGTCACAAATTAGTTTTCAATTTACATGCAAATTTCATCAACTTTCCTATGACAATCATGCCTCATTCCTCATTCCATAAAGTCAGTAGCCCAGAATAGAATATCTATGACAATGTATCTGTGTACTTCTATGAATTCACAAAGGGTTTTTTAAATGATTTAGACCATTGGATGTTATGACCATACTTTAGAGTATAAAGAATAAAATATAGTACATAATACACTGTTTCTTGTTGAAAATGAAATATTTTTTACTCCTTAAATTTAACCATTAAAAAGTCATACATGGAAATTTTTTTTTACATTGTTTTCAGAAAAATATCTTAATTTTCATCTTTGGGATTGTTCTGAGTATCTCTCCTTTTCCACTGGCTTTGCGTACTTTATTAATAATTTTGAGGGCATATATTTGTCTTCTTAACCTATAATTGGAAGAAGAGCTATAACCAGCCAAGACAGCATATTTAAAAGTAGAGACATTACTCGGCCAACAAAGGTCCATCTAGTTAAAGCTATGGTTTTTCCAGTAGTCATGTATGGATGTGAGAGCTGGACTATAAACAAAGCTGAGCGCAGAAGAATTGATGCTTTTGAACTCTGGTGTTGGAGAAGACTCTTGCGAGTCCCTTAGACTGCAAGGAGATCCAACCAGTCCATTCTAAAGGAAATCACTCCTGAATGTGCATTGGAAGGACTGATGTTGAAGCTGAAACTGCAATACTTTGGCCACCTAATGAAAATAGCTGACTCAGTGGAAAAGACCCTGATGCTGGGAAAGATTGAAGGCTGGAGGAGAAGGGGACGACAGAGGATGAGATGTTTGGATGGCATCTCTGACTCAGTAGACATAAGTTTACGTAAGCTCTGGGAGCTGGTGATGGACAGGGAGCCCTAGTGTGCTGCAGTCCATGGGGTCAGAAAGAGTAGGACACGACTGAGTGACTGAACTGAACTGAAATGTTAATTATCTCTGAAGTGTTTTTAGTCCATCAGTATAAATTTCAATCAGAATAAGGCAGTTATCTTTCCTTTCTTTCCCTTTTTAAAGAAGAAAAAAGCTGAAAAACCTTACCATGGAGTTCCTGTTCTATAAATTAAAAAAAGGCCAAGCTATGTGCTCAGGTTAAGGATATATATGCTGATGAACAAACGTCTGTCAATAGATTTCCCAAAGCCTGAAAGTTTATCATTCGTTTCTACTTTTGACTTAGTCTCTCACTTTAATAAAAATAAACCTGTTATTTCAAGCTAAATATTTAAAACATGTTTTGAAATACAACAGCTTATTTAAAAAAAGAAAAAAGAAAGAAAGAAATTCACACAGAGTAAATGGCCAGCATATAAGGTAAAAACATTAGATTTTTGAGCCATAAAAGTAATTTTATCTAAAAACAGCTCTTATGGAAATTTCCAGTACCCAGGCTAAGCAAAATACATATATTCTTCTTGTTACCTAAACTTTATTTTCCTTGTTACAAAACTTTTTCCTCAGTATGTATTCAAATTAGCTCTAATATCATTGCTATGATTCCTGACTATAAAGAAAATTAAGTGCTGTGTAGCCAGATTTGAGAAAATCTTTTCTTGCCAATTCTTCAACAATAGTAACTAATATATTAACTCTTATGAGTATGGAATTTGTTGTATTTCACCAAAAGCGTAGTCTGTCTTATGAATATGTCTTTTTTCCTCTTTTGTGTTATTCTAACTTTTAGAAGAACATCTGGGTTTTCTCCTCAACCCTAATCTCAAATTCTCTTAAAAGCTTTAAGGATGGGTGAATGCTGTCATGGTTACTTACATCCTGAAGTGGGGACAGTGGAGGGAGAGCCGACCTGACTTCCTCTTCATTGCAATCACCACATAACAAACACTGCTGAATTTCCCATAGCGTGCAAGGGAAATCAAAGTGAAATATTTATTCTTAATTCATTTATGTCCCACAGAGTTGGAAATCTAATGTCACTTCAGTTTACGAAATGCCTTTGTTGTGTGTGAGTCAATAGTTCCATAGTTAATAGCACTCACATTCAGTAGGCTCTGGCTTCTCATGTGTGTCCCTGGTAAGGATCTTTGAGAACAAAGAACCAAAGAATTTTCTCTCTTTACAGAATTTAGGCCTAATTTATACCAGCACTGCACCTGAACTTTGAGGTTTCTGTTGTAGGAGGATGAAGCAATCTCTTTTTGCATGTGATTAAAGGGAAAATCATCTCCACATATCTCTCAGCTCTCCTTTCCCATTGTGCCTCTCAGATACTTTTTGTTGTTAATGTTGTTAAGGCAAAATAAAAATATTACATATTAAGCCATGTTAATCATGGAATGCACAAAAAGTCATTTTTTCAATTAATATCACAAGTTATTCAATTCACATCTACCTTGAACTGATAAACTTAAGCACTTAATCTAACTTATGGAATTATTTCAGTAAGCAAGACAAACCTAGTCTTTGTTCTCATGAGGTTAGGTCCACTAAAAGAGATAAAGAAAAAGCAACTCAATTAACAAACAAAATACAGTTATAAATATATAATTGGATATATAGAGAAATCAACAAGGTGAATGAGAAGGATATGGTCAATGAGAAAGGCAAAGGGATAAGCATCACAGAGATAAGAACCAATGGATCAAAATTTCTTGATGTGTGACAGAGCTTGGAAAATTTTGGTACTAGAAAGGGGGCTATTTGGTGGAAGGTGGAATTATTCTCAAATTGGAGAGAGTCTCTAATGCATGTACAGGTTAACCTATATGAGTAAGTATTCATATCTAAAGCAGACCTTTTGTGAACAGGATATACCATCATCCCTCTGATTCTGTGGGGGAGATTGGTTCCAAGACTCCCCAAGGATATAAATAGCCACTTAGGCTCAAGTCCCTTATATAAAGTGGACTATACAGTTGGCTGTCTGTATCCATGGATCAATCTGTGGTTTAATAAATCTGTGGTGGCAGAGATCCATGGAAACAGAGGGCCAACAGTAATTGGTTCTTCTTTTTAAAGTCAGTTTGCCAAAATGTATCTTTTAATTATATTTGCACCATTAATATTTAAAGTGATTATTAATATATTGATGTCTACTATGTTTGCCACTATTTCTGCCTTCTTGTGGTATAAAGTGAGCATTTTAAATGATTCCTTCATATGTCCTTTTGGAATACCAATTTATTATCAATTTTTTAATACATGCCTTAGAGTTCACTATGTAACTACTCTAAATCAAGCTACAAATAACACTGTTACTTCACCTGAATTGAAGGAACTTAATAATAAATAAAGTCTTCTTGCCCATGTATTGACATTGCTGTCATTCAATTCACTTGAACAAATGCTATTACAATCCAATGCATTTTTACAATGATTTCTTTAGCTAAGCAGTAATCTTCTAAATCAATTAAGAAAATAAAGGATCTTATTTTACCTGGATTTATTTCTTCTCTGGCCTTCTTTCTTTATACAGATATAAGTATCTAATCTATAACATGTTTTTTTGCATAAAATATATAAGCTCTTGACTTCACAGAACTGAAATCTTTCTCATGTATTTATAATTAATGAGATTATGAGAAAAACATATATGATATCCACAAAATTATTGACTAGCCTAATTCTACACATTACGCATATTTGATTTGTGAGCACAAGTGTATCAAATCAATATCACTTCATATGCATATTTGATAAATATTTTTAATTTTATTTAAATGGTGTAGTTATTATAGAGGGCTTCCCTGTTGGCTCAGATGGTGAAGAATCTGCCTGCAATGCAGGAGACTTAAGAGATGGGGGTTCAATCCCTGGGTCAGGAAGATCCCCTGGAGAAGGAAACAGCAACCCACTCCAGTATTTTTGCCTGGAGAATTCTATGGACAAGGGAGCATTTTCTGAGCTTTTCAGTTCAGCAACAAATCCACATCTGCCTCAGTCTCTTGCCTTTAGTACCTATGTGCTATTCCCTTACCTGTAAGTTCCTTTCATCATCATATTCACCACTTGCAAGAAAATTAATATAACTCAAGTGAAAGTGCCAAACTGGCAGAGGAATGTCCATCAAAGCTATTCATCTGCTTTTTAAATTAATTTTCACATCAATGTAATAGGTCCTTAAGCTTCTGCCGTCTGCAACATAATACTTTCTCTAGTTTTAGATGATGAGGTGTATATTTTTATTTTATTACATTTTGACCTGCAGGCCTACTTCCAGCACAGAAAAAGCAAATAACCTCTGAGATAGGTCTGGTACTTTATGACTTTGGCAAAATCAGAAACCACTTGGAACAGTGGATGGACAGATTCACAACTAAGTACTCAAGTGCCATTCATGGAAAATAAAAATAGGCCTTGTTATATTATGCTTACAAAATTTTTGGCCTTCAGAAGGATTGTTTCCCTTCCAATGTTATTTGAAAATAAACAGAGAGATTCAGAAAATAAATGTTAGCAAAACAGTGAAAAAAGTCGCTTTACGGGAAATAGCTTGTCCTAAAAGAAAGAACCACATCAAACTCAGCAAAAGACCAAACCCCACCTTCCCATTTGCTCCTGTGATTCCATCTGCACAAGGCAGACATGTGGGGATTTTGAGGTGATGGTGAGGAAAACAGATTTATGAGGCCAAGTCTTTTCAACAACTTGATCAAATGCTGTATTCAGAGATGAAAAATTATATTAAATTCTTACTAGAAAAATCACAGTATACTTAATAAAGAGAGAATTAAAACAATCAAGTAGGATTCTAGATATATTTTATCAGGGTAACATAATCCATAATTATTAACTGGTAGACATTATGGATGAAATAAAAAAGTACAGCCAAAAGTGATTGTAGGCATGAATGGCCCAGCTGCCTGGGTTTAAAAGTCACAAATTCCCCATGACTCCAGCACATTCATTTTACATGAAAATAAACTTTTATGAACCTTTTATATATCTTCCAGAATTACAAGAAAATTTTTATTTTAATTACACTTAAAAAAATTACACTTTCATTTTAAAAATACCACTTTACATTTTTATGTTCCCCGTCATCCCTTAGTTTCATGAAATTCTAACCATTTGTCTTAATCTCATAAATTATAATTCATAGGACTGAAAAACAGGAAATTGAAGGGTAATTGAAATCAGTCTCTTTTAGTTTCTAAGGGTTTATTTCCTAAATGTAAAATATTTAATTGGTCACAAGGCTAGAGGGTTTTAATTCAGAATTTATAAAGAAAAAGGAAAGAAAAATAGATATTACTTAGGAAGGAATAATTAGATTTCTGGGTGAAACCTACAAGGAATAAAGGTTCCAAATTCCTGAATTCAAACTTGAAGACACCAAGAACTAAAAAAGGGGAAATAATTTGTTTTGTTGTCACAATCAATAACTTATGACTTATAACAAATTCCCATGTGCTAATTCCCAATTCAGTGTTCCTATTGTTATAAAACTGTAGTGCATTTTTTACCCTCTTTGGCTTTTCTTCTTTCTGCCTTTAATTACCTACTCGTCAACTGAGGTACAAGTCATTGAACACAACGTATTGACCACTATTTCCCCTGATTATTTTGCGTGCATGTATCTAAAATCACTCACCTGAAAATTATGAACTGTAACATTTTGTCCACATCATGAAATGGAACTTGTTAAAGTTTTCCAATTTTTTCCCCTAAAATCCTACTCTCCCCCATATAAGAATATGATTTAGCTCACTGAACCAGCAACTTTTCATAACTTACACTTCTACTGTCTGTATTCTGTTAAGATTTCCCAGAGTTCCCTAAATTTGTGTACTGGAACATTCAACACAGGCTAGAGCATACTTATGATGGACAGCTGGGATGGAGATCTTGGGAGGCACTGAATTGTTCTGAAATTAAATTAGGCAGTCTCTTGGAAATTGAGTCCATGATATATTAAAGAAAAATGGTTTTGAAATGTCACTGCCCTCCAAGTACTCACTATGCCAAAATCTAGCTTGGTGATGATTTTAGCATGCAAGTACTAAACTTATTGAAAATAAAGTAGCATTTTAAAATGCTGACATTTTCATTATTTAAAAAAAAATTCTCAAGCATCTAAAAAGAGACAAGATGTGTGTGTGTGTATTTTCTTTGTTTTTCCAAAAGTAGGAAACTTGAATGATTATTTTCATATGATACAGTAATTTGACACTCTTTGAAAGATGCTATTAGATACAAAAAAGGAAATCAAGGTATTAAGAGCACACTTATATGCATTAAATTTCAACAATGATGGTTGCTGGAACTGTATCTTTTTACTTAGCCTTTGAGCTACCTGTCACCCCCACACACAAACTCCAGATGTCTTTTCACTCCTTTCTTCTTATCATGCCTTTTACAAAGAAATGAACCTAGCTAGATTTGTGTATACCATTCAAAAGTCTTCCTATATCTAATTGGTTTCCCCAGACAAAGTGGCAAGAGTTTTAAACAACAGAATTGCTGCATAGATACCAGCACAAAGCAATGAATTATTTTTAGATCCCTTCCTCTATTCTCTATTATATCATATTCTATCCATAATATTAAGTCTCACAAAGTGAGATGTCCATTATTGCAAATTTCAAATTGCACGCTACCGGAGTTTCTGTTCCCTAAAATACTATGTAATCTAGCCTAGGCAATCGTTTATGTTTTCCCAGACTATTTTGCTTTTCAATCTGGCTTGTTACCAAGTAAGAGAGCAAAGCACAATTGAAGCATGACTACCTATTTTACTGATCAAACTGTTCCTTGAATTTTCCTGCAGCAGCCAGCTTAAATCAGTGGCTTAAAAAATCTGGCATGTAAACAACAGATCACAGTCCAATGGAAGAGAGACTGTTACTGCAGAGGAGGAAAGAGGCTGAAAGGTTTTGAGAAAACATTTGATTCAGCAAAGGAACTGAACCAGAAAATAGTTAAGGGATCCTAGGCTTGCTGCATATTTGAATACCATAGCAAGCATACTGGAAGAGCACCAAGAGTGGATAAGAAAGATAATCTTCATTTCTTCTTTATCATCCATTGGTAGAAATTCTGTTTGGCTGATAGGGTCAAAAAATAGATGCAGGAAGTCACTTATTAGTGAGATATAAAATCAAAAACATAGTGAGTTGTAATAAGTAGCTAAAATATGGGCATTTTTGCTGTAATATTAACTCTGATGCATATAATTTTTATAATTTGGCAGAATCTGCTTTATATTCAGTACAAGACACAGTACTTCAGATGATTATTGGGTAACAGTATAATTACTATAAGAAACCACAATGCAATATAGCTTAATGAGTTCAGAAGAGTATACAGCAAATAAAGACTAGAGAATGCAAACTAGATTTCGTTGTTACCCATTTTTATTTTCAGTGATTCTTACAAAACCGTGTTTTCTTCTTTATTTTTGTGAGAATTCAGGACTTTGTTTGCGTATGAGTGTCATTTCCATGTGTGTGCTTGCTGACGCTTTGCCAGTGTGCACAAGGATGAAACAGGATTGGCTGAGAGGTACAGTAAAGAGATAAAAGCAAAGAGAAAAGAGATAAAATGTTGGGAGAGTATGGCATACTTTATAACTGGTGAAATTTGAGCAGGGAAGAACGAGTTCATGGAATACAGTCTTTACACAAACACTTGACATTGAAGCCCTGACTTAAGAATCTGTAGTTGAGAGTCCAAACATGTTGAATGTTTTTCAGTACACTTAACAGTCTCATTCAATAAAACAGTGTTTAACCAATAATTGCTGCTTTCAATCTTGAGAAATTGATAGTTTTGCAGAAAGTGTGGCTCCTACTGCAACCCAAGAATTTTGCAAATAATCTTCATTCCTTAACACTCAAGTAAATGTTCCAATCCAGACTAAATGTTCTAGTCACAATTATTGTTTCGAGGTTCTGGCACAACTTGCCTATAATCTCGAGTAGCAGGTGCCCCACTCCACACCCACCTTCAGAACATGTCAGCCCCTAAGAAGGACAATCTCCAGGGAATCCTGTCTTGGCAAAGGAATATATAGGCCCCATTCTTTTGTTTCCAATAAATGGTAGAACATAAGACAATTATGCTCTTTAATTTAGTTTGAGTATAAACTTTCAATTACTTTCCTCACCACCTAATTTCCTGAAGAATCTCTGGGTTACAGTCTCTAACAACCTGGCATTATATCACATATACTTGGCTTCTACAGGAAATATCTAGTTTTGAAACGGATGTCCCACAATGTTACAAGACTAAATTCAGCACTTTTCAAACATGTTCTGACACTGAAGGTGTATCCATGTCAGGTAAATCTCTATTCTCATTATATTATTAATATTATGCAAATATCATTGAGGATATTTTTAGTAGTATATTTATTCTTAAATTAGGCTGATCATCAAAATCACCAGAACATTACATTTAAAAATATGGATCTTGATGAATAAGTGATTTGGAAGATAGAATAGTGGAAATCAACCAATCAGGACAGCAGACAGAAAAGCAAATTAAAAACAAATGAAAGCAATATACAAGACATTGTGGATATTATAACACATCTCAAATGACACATAATAGTGATCTCAGAGGGGGAAGAAAGAGAAAAGGGGATAAAAACGATATTTGAAGAACTCATGGATGAAAATTTAATCTAAAAATTCTCCTTTGACTGTGTGGATCACAATAAACTGTGGAAAATCCTGAAAGAAATGAGAATACCAGACCACCTGACCTGCCTCTTGAGAAACCTGTATGCAGGTTAGGAAGCAACAGTTCGAACTGGACATGGAACAACAGACTGGTTCCAAATAGGAAAAGGAGTATGTCAAAGCTGTATATTGTTACCCTCCTTATTTAACTTATATGCAGAGTACATCATGAGAAATGCTGGGCTGGAAGAAGCACAAGCTGGAATCAAGATTGCCAGGAGAAATAGCAATAACCTCAGATGTGCAGATGACACCACCCTTATGGCAGAAAGTGAAGAGGAACCAAAAAGCCCCTTGATGAAAGTGAAAGAGGAGAGTGAAAAAGTTGGCTTAAAGCTCAACATTCAGAAAAAGAAGATCATGGCATCTGATCCCATAACATCATGGGAAATAGATGGGAAACAGTGCAAGCAGTATCAGACTTTACTTTGAGGGGCTCCAAAATCACTGCAGATGGTGATTGCAGCCACGAAACTAAAAGATGCTTACTACTTGGAAGGAAAGCTATGACCAACCTAGATAGCATATTGAAAAGCAGAGACATTACTTTGCCAACAAAAGTCTGTCTAGTCAAGGCTATAGTTTTTCCAGTGGTCATGTATGGATGTGAGAGTTGGACTGTGAAGAAAGCTGAGTGCCAAAGAATTGATGCTTTTGAACTGTGGTGTTGGAGAAGACTCTGGAGAGTCCCTTGGACTGCAAGGAGATCCAACCAGTCCATCCTAAAGGAGATCAGTCCTGGGTGTTCATTGGAAAGACTGATGCTAAAGCTGAAACCCCAATACTTTGGCCACCTCATGCAAAGAGTTGACTCGTTGGAAAAGACCCTGATGCTGGGGGGGATTGGGGGCAGGAGGAGAAGGGAATGACAGAGGATGAGATGGCTGGATGACATCACCGACTTGATGCACATGAGTTTAGGTAAACTTTGGGAGTTGTTGATGGACAGGGAGGACTGGCGTGCTGTGATTCATGGGGTTGCAAAGAGTCGGACACGACTGAGTGAATGAACTGAACTGAACTGAAAAACTGGAAACAGATACCAAGGTACAGGAATCACAGAGGGCCCCAAACAAAATGAACTTAAACAGACCTATAGATAGACATTTTATAATTAAAATGGCAAAAATTGAAGAGAAGTTTCTAGAGGCAGCAACAGAAAAACAGAATTAATTACAAGAGAGCTTCTATAAGTCTATAAGCTGATTTCAATATAAAAATAGAGATTTCAGGCCAGCAGAGAGTGGCAAGATATATTCAAAGTCCTGAATCTGCAACTTATATACTCTATCCAGCAAGATGATCATTTAGAACAGAAAGAGAAATAAAAAATTTCTCAAACAAAAAGTAAAGAATACAGCAATACTGAATTTACCTTAAAAAAAATATTGAAGTGTCTTCTCTAAATAGAAAAGAAGCAAGAATCTATAGAAAAATCACAACTGAAAAGTAAGAGAGTTAAATACACCAGTATACGGATTTGAAAAGATATTTTTGTGAAAATGATAACCATAATGAACAGCAAAAGGATAAAATTAAAGATATAAAATTATTTTAAAAATTACACAGTGTGAGGGAGCAGAGTAAGAATATCATATATTAACAGATATAAATAGAATCTAGAAAACGGTACTGATGATAAACAGCACGGGAAGGAGAAGGTAGGATAAATATAGAAAGTAGCACTGAAACATACACATTACAATATGTAAAAGAGATAGCTAAAGGAGAGTTGCTGTATAACACAGGGAGCTCATTATGGCACTCTGTGACAATATAGAAGGGTGGCATGGGGTTGGTGTGGGTTGGGAGGTTCAAGAGGGAGCAAACATATGTATACTTATGGCTGATTTACATTGTTGTATGGCAGAACACAACTGTAAAGCAATTAAGCTCCAATTAAAAATACATTAAAAAAAAGTTAAAAAAAATGTTTTGAGATTGTACGACTCTCCAGTCTAAAGCAAGTAGATATGTTAATGGGATAATATACTTGAAAAACAAGAAAATCACAAATCAAAAGCACACCAAAGATTCACACACAAAAAAATGTATCATACAAAATAAAATCAAACTATAAAAGGAAAAAGAACAAAGAAAAAACACAAAATCAACTGGAAAACACAGTTTAATATGGTGATAAATTTATTGGTATCAAATTATCTTAAGGGACAAAGGAATAAAGGCTCCAATCAAGACACAGACTGGTAGATTGGTTAAATAAAACAAGAACTTACAATATGTTGCCTAGAAGAGATTCACTTTAGGGTGAGGGACAAAGGAAAGTCTGTTCAGTTTAGTACAGTGTTTGCAGACCCATGGACTTTAGCACCCCAGGCCTCCCTGTCCATCACCAACTCCTGGAGGTGAAGGGATAGAAAAAGATATTTCACACAAATGAATATGACAAGTGGGAGTAGCAATACTTACATTAGATAAAATGGGGTTTAAAACAAAGGCCATAAAGAAAGACAGTTCAGTTCAATTCAGTCACTCAGTCCTGTCCGACTCTTTGCGACACCATGAATCACAGCACACCAGACCTCCCTGTCCATCACCAACTCCCAGAGTTCACTCAGATTCACGTCCATCGAGTCAGTGATGCCATCCAGCCATCTCATCCTCTGTCATCCCCTTCTCCTCCTGCCCCCAATCCCTCCCAGCATCAGAGTCTTTTCCAATGAGTCAACTCTTCGCATGAGGTGGCAAAAGTACTGGAGTTTCAGCTTTAGTCCTTCCAAAGAAATCCCAGGGCTGATCTCCTTCAGAATGGACTGGTTGGATCTCCTTGCAGTGCAAGGGACTCTCAAGAGTCTTCTCCAACACCACAGTTCAAGAGCATTAATTCTTCGGCACTCAGCCTTCTTCACAGTCCAACTCTCACATCCATACATGACCACGGGAAAAACCATAGCCTTGCCTAGACGGACCTTAGTCAGCAAAGACAAGGTACACTATATAATGATAAAAGAATCAATGCAAAAAGAGGATATTACACTCATTAACACCTATGCATGTAATATATTAATAGGGGCACCTATATATTGAGTTGGTTCCATAACATCTTATGGAAGAATCCAAATGAGCTTTTTGGCTAACCCAATACATAAAAGAAACACTAACAGACATAAAGAGAGAAATTGACATGAGAGTAGGGGACTTCAACACCCCAGTCACATCAAGGGACAGATCTTCCAGACACATCCTAAATGATACAGTAGAACAGTTCAGTTCAGTTGCTCACTCATGTCTGACTCTTTGCGACCCCATGGACTGCAACACACCAGGCCTCCCTGTCCATCACCAACTCCCAGAGTTTACTCAAACTCATGTCCATTGAGTCGGTGATAACAGCCAGCCATCTCATTCTCTGTTGTCCCCTTCTACTTCCACCTTCAATTTTTCCCAGCATCAGGGTCTTTTCAAATGAGTCAGTTCTCCCCATCAGGTGTCTAAAGTATTGGAGTTTCAGCTTTAGCATCTGTCCTTCCAATGGATATTCAGGACTGATTTCCCTTAGGATGGACTGGTTGGATCTCTTTGCAGTCCAAGGGACTCTCAAGAATCTTCTCCAATACCACCGTTCAAAGGCATCAATTCTTTAGTGCTCAGCCCTTTTTATTGTTCAGCTCTTACATCTATACATGACTACGGAGCCAACTGGGAAGGCCCATATTTTTCATATTTATAATTTCAACTTTGATTTATAAATCCCTCCAGAATCTCAAAATCAGCCCACCATATCCTCCTACAAACTGTTCTTCCTCTATTACTGTTTTGATTTTACCATTCTCTTCTACTCAGATTTCAAGCTTCTTGAAATTTGAAATTAATGTTATCCATTGATTACTCCTATTTCTAAACCTCTATATCTAATCAGATATAAACTCATAACATTCATATATTTTAAAATTTCTTTTCATCCATCATTTGTGTTAACATTGCCCAACTGTGCTGTCTGTCATCAGTGATAAAACTTCAATCTTGAAACTCATATGCCCCTGGAGATGTGCCAGTGCAATCTGCCTTCAGCAGAAACTGTGTGACAAACACAGCTGAATGATGAACGTCAGCTGCCTTACATTTGATTCATCTGAACATTCACAATGTGGCGACCCTTCTCCCGGACCACACCCAACCAAAGGTTGAACCGTTTCTACCAAATTAAAGACGCCTCTAATGAGTAATCTTTACTTCAGCTATTTGCCTAGATAAGATTTCCTCAGAACTGCACTCAATTCTCAGTCTCTTGCTAGCAATCCCCCTTCCTTTCCTCTCTTCTTATAAGTACCGGAAATGCATTCTGGACCAAAGGTTCTCTTGGCCTGCTCTGGTTCTCTTTCCCATGTAAGTGCTCTGTAGTCACAAACTACCAAGAACATACCTGCAGTTGAAAATTTACCTTTTTACTCCTTCCAGCAAGAAAAAAATCCATACCATGGGAAACTGATGCATGTCTCAATTATGAGGCATTAGAAAGAACTTGTAGGATCCGAACTTGTGTTACATGATTCAAGGCAGGATATAAGAATGGCTTATATCTCTATTGAATGTTGTCAGGGATAGGGGTGACTATATGATTGTATTTTTAATAAATTTTATCTACAGGAAGGGCAGATTACAGAAAGATAAAGCTATAACTTGTTATGAAGCAATAATTACTCAGACTGACTGAAATAGAACCATGGTAAGGAAAAAAATAAAACACCTGTTCTTCTAGATTCGAATCACAGCAATTCTGGCACCAGATGTGTGGGTATTTTACCCATGACATCTAATTCACTAACTCTCTTGACACCAACTGTGTGTCCTACAATTTAACTTAATTGTGACATAGTCTACCCAGAGTTATTGCTAACTCCACAGGACAAAGTTTCAGTCCCACAAGACTGCCCTGTCCTACATCAGATACCATTACAAGTCCAAGTGGTCAACTGTGCTTCCAAAATCAACTGGCTATATGTGATATCTACAACCTTCTCCTCAGGTTCAAGGATTTGCTAGAACAGCTCACAGAACTTAGCAAAATAATTACCTTACTAGAATTCCTGGCTTATTATAAAGTGATGCAACTCAGGATCAGTCCTTTTTCATATCCTCTCTACGTGTACCACCTTTCCAGAATCTCCATGAGCTTTCTAATGTAGAAGTTCTCCCAGTTCTCTTCAGGGTAATGGAAGCTTAATTAAACATCATGGTTGACTCAGTTATTGGCTATTGATGATAAAGTCAACCTGGGGGTGGGGGTCTGATGGTAGTAAGTTTTCCACCCTCTAATCACATGGTTAGTTCCCTGGCACCCCTATCCTTAAGCCACCCAGGAAACCATTGGCAGCATCCACCTCATTAGCATACAAAGAGACACTTTTCATTTCAGAGACCCCCAGGGTTTTAGAAGGAGCACATCAGGAAATAAGGTAGAAGGACCAAATGTTATCAGGGACTAGAACCAGACATCAAACATATACTTATTAAGACACAGGGATGTTTGGTACTTTTTGACTTTGACAATTTTTTGTGATTTTTATGTGTAGGTCTATGGAGATTTATGAAATGCACTCTGTTTCTCCCGAAATTGTATGTTGAAGCCTAAACCCAATCTTACTGTATTTAGAGATAGGGCCATTAGGGAGGTAATTAAGGCTAAAGAGGGTCATAAGGCTTGGGCTCTCAGCCTCACCAGCAACCGAATCGGCCAGCATCTCTACCTTGGACTTCCAGACTCTACAGCTGTGAGAAAATTTCTGTGGTTAAAGCTGCCCAGTCTTTGGTATTTCGTCATGAAAGCCCAAGCAGACAAATGCATGGAGGCATCTTGTTTTATGTTAACTGATCATAGTCCCAAAATAGACTTGACTGGTACTAATGTTCTCTGAAATGTTCCTTTCAGGAAGGGAACAACTAATCTTACTTGTGTCTCCCAGGCTAAGTTTACAGCAACATGAAGGTCTGACTGA
This sequence comes from Capricornis sumatraensis, assembly GCF_032405125.1. Taxonomy (NCBI): domain Eukaryota; kingdom Metazoa; phylum Chordata; class Mammalia; order Artiodactyla; family Bovidae; genus Capricornis; species Capricornis sumatraensis. Next base: position 69,557,266 of record NC_091079.1, read on the forward strand.
TACTATGAGCCAAGCTCCAGGATATTAGTATAGGCTGCTTTTCTCTTTTTCATCTTTTATCTGTCAAAGGTTTTTTGTTTTTTTTTTTTAATTATTTTTTTATAGTATATATCTAATCTCCTCTTGGAGTGTGCTTCTCAGAGGATCTGGACTAATACAGGTGATCATGGGAGTGGTCTAAGAAAACTAGGTTTTCTAAGATGAAGTTCAAAGACTGCCTTTGGAAAGGAAGACTCCATCCTGAGTGGAACCTGGAACATTGTGCACAAGGCTGCAGGTCTATTTCTGGAAGATTTTATCAATGGTAAACTGGGAAATATCCAAGTGGTGAGCATTGACTTGACTGGTTGGTGAGATAATGTAGGCATTTGAAACTTATAGGGGAAATAATGCCTGCCAAGGGCAATAAGAGTGCCTGTTTACTAAGTACAAATGTACTAACTTACATCAATGTCCTGCAGTGGGATGATTAACAAGAAACCAGAGGCAATTAACACACAGTTAGAGATCAAAGTAAAAACTTAGGATCCTATTTAGTAGCGTGTAAAAATGGCCCCCATATCTCCTCCAGTGGAAGAGAGACTCAGAAGAGTATAAAGTTCAGGATCTGATGAGAGCCATGGTCATAGAGCTCTAGAAATGTTTAAATGTTGCCAATGCTGGTTTGTATGCTAAAGTAAGGCATGATTTATAAAACCCAAGCCCCTGAAAGTTTTTGCTCTGCAGATCATTCAGGGATTGAAGATGTGACCCATCTCTGTGGAGCATGATGTAGGATCCTCCCACCCAACCCTACCACCCCCATTCATGCACAGATGATGCTTAAGGATTTTATTGTCCAAGAAGTAATTCTCCCAAAGCCTACTTTTCTAAGTACTAGGCCCCAAGCAACTGTTATATTGTCACATAAACAGGCTGAGTGTTGAACTTGATAAGAATGAAAGTAAGTTCACCAAAAGGAACTGCCAGATCTCACCAGGGAATGTCCCTGAGATTCTACTGGAGCAGTAAAGGGTACTGAAGTATAAGAATGAATGTGTGTGTGTGTACTCAGTTGCTTCAGTTGTGTCCAACTCTGCGATCCCATGAACTCCTCTGTCCATGGAATTTTTCAGGCAAGAATATTAGAGTAGGTTGCCATTTCCTCTGGTTAGGTAGTTAGAATAGTAAAAAGGAGTCCAGAATGGTGGTGTCTAAAAGTTAGTTTGCCCCCAAAGAGAGTTTTAAAACATCTTCTATCAGGATTGCAATAGCTGCAAGATTTCAAAGGCAGGGAGGACAGCCTCAGGTGGTTGGGTCAAGCCTCTTGGATAAGTAAATTACAGGTTGGGGCCCAGGTCTTAACCACTGGACCACTAGGGAAGTCCCTATCTCACAGTTTCTGAAGGCTAGAAGTCTCACTAGGCTAAATCAAGTTATCAGCCTGGGTTGCAATTATTATCTAGACTTGTGATCAATTTCTAAATTCACTAGAGTTAACTTCTCTCTCATACTTTACACATTGACCCTCCATCTTCAAGCTAATAATGGGTGCTCAAATCAAATAGACCCAATGCATATTTAATAACTCTAATAATAATACATCATCAGATAAGCTATAAAAGGGACATTTATTAATGTTTTATTCATTTCATGAGTTTTCCCAACAAATTAATCTATTTGCAGCCAACATGTCTAGTAATGGAAATAAAAATAAACAAATGGAGCCAAATTAAACTTAAAAGCTTTGCATAGCAAAGGAAGCCATAAAGAAAACACAAAGATAACCAACAGAATTGGAGAAAATACTTGCAAATGATGTGGCTAACAAGGGTTTATCTCCAAATTTGAGCTCTATTAGCTGTTTGTATGTGTCAAGAATACAGACAACTCAATAAGAAAATGGGCAGATCTAAAACAGACATTTAGACATTTCCTCAAAGAAAACACAGATGACCAAAAGTTATATGAAAAATATGCTCAGCAATGCTAATAATTAAATAAATGAAAATCAAAACTACCTGGTATCATCTCACACCAGTCAGAAGGGTCAACATCAAAAAATCCATAAATAAATGGGGAAAGGATGTGAAGAAAAAGAACCCTCATACAATGATGGTGGGAATATAAACTGGTGCAGCCGTTAAGGAGAGCACTATCTGTTCAGTCACTCAGTCGTGTCCGACTCTTTGCAACCCCATGAACTGCAGCACGCCAGGCCTCCCTGTCCATCACCAACTCCCAGAGTTCACTGATTTTCTATGTCTGTGATCAGACTCACGTCCATCGAGTTAGTGATGCCATCCAGCCATCTCATCCTCTGTCGTCCCCTTCTCCTCCTGCCCCCAATCCCTCCCAGCATCAAAGTCTTTTCCAATGAGTCAACTCTTCACATGAGGTGGCCAAAGTACTGGAGTTTCAGCTTTAGCATCAGTCCTTCCAAAGAAATCCCAGGGCTGATCTCCTTCAGAATGGACAGGTTGGATCTCCTTGCAGTCCAACAGACTCTCAAGAGTCTTCTCCAACACCACAGTTCAAAATCATCAATTCTTCGGCGCTCAGCCTTCTTCACAGTCCAACTCTCATATCCATACATTACCACTGGAAAAACCATAGCCTTGACTAGATGGACCTTAGTCGGCAAGGTCTCTACTTTTGAATATACTATCTAGGTTGGTCATAACTTTTCTTCCAAAGAGTAAGCATCTTTTTATTTTATGGCTGCAGTCACCATCTGCAGTGATCTTGGAGCCCAAAAAAATAAAGTCTGACACTGTTTCCCCATCTATTTCCCATGAAGTGATGGGACCAGATGCCATGATCTTCGTTTTCTGAATGTTGAGCTTTAAGCCAACTTTTTCACTCTCCTCTTTCCCTTTCATCAAGAGGCTTTTTAGTTCCTCTTCACTTTCTGCCATAAGGGTGGTGTCTTCTGCCTATCTGAGAGCACTATAGAAGTCCTTTAAAAAACTAAAAATAGAGCTATCATATGATCCTGAAATCATACTCTTGGGCATGTATCTTTTCAAATTATATATACAGAGAAAATCATAATTTGAAAAGATACATGCACCCCAATGTTCATTGCAGCACTGCTTACAATAACCAAGACATGGAGGCAACTCGAATGTTCATTGGCAGGGGAATGGATAAAGGATATGTGGTACATACACACAATGTAATGCTACTCAGCCATTAAATAATGCCATTTGCAGCAATACTTATGGACTTAAAGAATTTTATAAGAAGCAAACCAAAGACAAATGTGATATCATATCACTTATATTTAGAATCTTAAAAAAAGATACAAGTGAATTTATTTACAAAATAGAAATGGATTCACAAACATAGAAAACAAACTTAGTTGCCAAAGATAGGGCTAGAGGGAGAAATAAATGATGAATTTGGATAAAACCATACGCATTACTGTATGTAAAATAGATAACACAAGAGGATCTATTGTATAGCACAGTATTAAGATATAAAGATACTTAATATAAATATATTAAGATATTTAATATCTTGCAATAACTTACAGTGAAAGAGAATGTAAAAAATATATGAATTGTGTATATATATAAAACTGAATTATATATATATAACTGAATCACTTTGCTGTATAACAAATACAACATTGTAAACCAACTATATTTTAATAAAATTAAAAAGAAAACACTTAGTACAACAAATATTTATTGAGTGTCTACTATTGAGTGCTAATAATGCTATGAGGAGTCTAGCATAGCTCAATAAATCTAATGAAAAAATTCTCTGCTTCTGTGGAGCTCAGTCTTCCATTTTATTTGCCCAGTACAGTTAGTCTCCTTAATGCTATTACCTTTTCATCTTAAACTCTAAAAATTATACTTATTCATGGTTTTTCTTTGATCTCTTACTCTTTCTATATTAATTATCTTGGTTGATACTATTCACTCTCATGGTTTTATATATCATCCATTCAAAATTATATCTCCATTTGATCTCCCCATAAAGCACTGGACTCACTTATCCAATCCTTAACTTGACTTCTATAACTGAATAACTAATAAGCACCTCAAGTATCTAAAACTGGTATGATCATGGGTCCAGTTGAACCAAGACAATTACACTTAGTCTTATTGTTTCTGTATAACCGCTAATATATTCCACTCAATCTCAAAAGGGGTCTTGATACAGATCTTGATATGGATGTCCTATTCAAACAGTCCTCTTGATTCCAAGTTCCAGTTTCATTTTAGTCACCATGATAATAGCAAATAAATTTACCTAAGCATTCATTCCAAAATAATGATTTGTTCTTGACTACTCTTGTTTCCTTATACTCTCTCTGCCAGAAACTTCTATCACTTCTGAATTCAAACATACCAAATCTAAACAATATATTAAATGGAACCATTATTTCAGGTTTATAATAAATTTCCTTAAAAGGTACTCTATCCACATAGTATCCAGCGTGAAGATTAGTTCAGTTCAGTCATTCAGATGTGTCAGATTCTTTGTGACTCCAAGGACTGCAGCATGCCAGGCTTCCCTGTCCATCACCAACTCCCAGTGCTTGCACAAACTCATGTCCATCGAGTTGGTCATGGTGTCCAACAATCTCATCCTCTATCATCCCCTTTGCCTCCCACCTTCAATCTTTCCCAGCATCAGGGTCTTTTCAAATGATTCATTTCTTCGCATCAGGTGGCCAAAGTATTGGAGTTTCAGCTACAGTATCAGTCCTTCCAAAGAACATTCAGGACTGATTTCCTTTAGGATGGACTGGTTGGATCTTCTTTCAGTCCAAGGGACTCTCAAGAGTCTTCCCCAGCACCACAGTTCAAAAGCATCAATTCTTTGGTGCTCAGCTTTCTTTATAATTCAACTCTCACATCCATACATGACTACTGGAAAAACCATAGCTTTGACTAGACGGGCCTTTTTTGGCAAAGTAATGTGTTTGCTTTTTAATATGCTGTCTAGGTTGGTTATAACTTTTCTTGCAAGGAGCAAACATCTTTTAATTTCATGGCTGCAATCACAATCTGCAGTGTTTGGAGCCCCCCAAAATAAAGTCTTTCCATTGCTCCCCCATCTGTTTGCCATGAAGTGATGGAACTGGATGTCATGACCTTAGTTTTCTGAATGTTGAGTTTTAAGCCACATTTTTACTCTCCTCTTTCACTTCCATCAAGAGGTTCTTTAGTTCTTCTTCACTTTCTGCCATAAGTGTGGGGTCATCTGCATATCTGAGGTTACTGGTATTTCTCCCAGCAATCTTGACTCCAGCTTGTGCTTCATCCAGCCCAGCATTTCTCATGATGTACTTGGTGTATAAGTTAAACAAGCAGGGTGACAATATACAGCCTTGACATATTCCTTTCCCTATTTGGAACCAGTCTGTTGTTCCATGTCCAGTTTTAACTGTTGCCTCTTGATCTGTATACAGAATTCTCAGGAGGTAAGTCAGGTGTTCTGGTATTCCCATCTCTTGAAGAATTTTCCACAGTTTGTGGTTATTCACACAGTCAAAGGCTTTGGCATAGTGAATAAAGCAGAAGTAGATTTTTTTTCCTGAAACTCTCTTGCTTTTTTGATGATCCATCGGATGTTGGCAATTGGATCTCTGGTTCCTCTGCCTTTTCTAAATTTAGCTTGAACATCTGGAAGTTCATGGTTCATGTACTGTAGAAGCCTGGCTTGGAGAATTTTGAGCATTACTTCACTGGCATGTGAGATGAGTGCAATTGTGCGATAGTTTGATGTCTTTTGGCATTGCCTTTCTTTGGGATTGGAATGAAAACTGACCTTTTCCAATCCTGTGCCCACTGCTTAGTTTAGTGTAGTTACTAAAATCTAAATTGAATCCTGTTATTCTATTACTCAAACTCTTAATCTCAACATGAGGTTCTAAGTAAAACTAATAAATATTCTACATAATTTTCCCAAACCAACCATCCTGAGTTAATCTCCTCCTACTATGTGCTTTATATACTATGCTTCTGTCAAGCATAACATATGATGGCTCTTCAAATGTACCATATTTTGTTGACTAGGAACTTTAAAATTATTGCTCTCACATCCTGGAGAACTTTTTTCCAGGTCTTCTGATGCTAGCTTCCTAACTTTCATTCATATAAAAGAGTTCTCCTAGTTGGGAGACAATATTTTCAAATAATCTCTCACATTTTTACATGCCTCTATATTCATAGCATATTTATTCATGTTTATTTATATTTTGGGATAGTAAAGATAGAGATTGTATCTCTCTATAAATGTATACACCAAGATTGTGCAGATTAAGATCTCAATTCTACATCCTGAGAAAACTTGCTCACATGCCAGGGTAATAATATATCTTTCTGGAGTGAGGATGAACAGGTTTTCTAGTGGTCACTTTTAAAGACTATCCTGAACATTTCTTAGTGGTGAAACAACATATACAACATCCATTTGGCCCCACTTCTGCATTACTCCCATGGGACTCGGAAGGGTAACCCAATGACGCAAACATGGAACTCACAATACTTGCCATATTCTGTGAGTAATCTACTTGGATTAAATCATTGGTCTTTAGCTATTAACTCAAATTCCAGTCCCTCTTCCTCCCCTGGAAATCAGGGAGATGGGACTGAAAATTCCTACCCTCTAATTGCATGGTTTGTTCTCCTGCCAAACAGCTCCCTCTTTAGATTGGGTCCAAACCACCTGACTGATATAAGACATATTTTATGACTCTTAGAAAATACCAAAGGTTTAAGGAGCTATGTGCCAGAAAAGGGGACAAAGACCAACTATACATTTCTTATTATAAATCACAACAGTTTTTTTTAGAGATTAGATAATTTCCTTGTTCAAGATCCTTGTTTTCTATCAATCAAAACAAGATCGTATTTCTTATTATATTTTATAAGGTCCTTCATGATTGTCCCATACCTACATCTAAAAACACATTTACCCACTTCCTCCTCTCCACCTTCCACTCAATCTTTAAATCCGGTTGGGAAACTGCTGTTTGGTTGAAGGTCATTCATTGTACCACCTCTTACTGTTTTGCATTCTGTACTGCTTCTCCTCTTTGTAGAACACATTTCTACCCATATCTAGCAGGTGAAAACCTATTGATTTTTCAAAATTCAGTTAAATTGTCTCATCCTGTAAACCATCCTTCATTCAGAAGTACTGGCTACTACCTTTTGTGACAACTCTGCAGATAAAAGGCTTTTATTTTTCTGCATATAGCTTTGCTAGTATACTCATTTATATGTCCAACTTTCTTTTCCCTTATATACCCCACACTCCTATCAAGCTCTTTAGTGGATGCCATTTATTTAGTTCCTATCAAGTACCAGATACTGTACCATTCATTCTAGAAGTCTATGAAGTAGATGGTAATCCTATTTCAGGTTCATATGTTAAAATACTGCTCAAAGACAAAGTTGTTAAGGAGGAGAGGCAGGATGTTAAGCAGCCTTTCAATTCCCAAGGCTCTAGTCTATGTTACTGTATGAATTTCATAACACCAATTTGAATGAGGCAATATCATTTCCTTTACATAGGTGATAAATCTGAGCCTCATAAATGTTACAGTTTATTCATATTCAGAGATAAGATCTTGTTTTTTTTTTTTCTCCTTAAATTTTAGGGCATCATATATAGCAACTACAGAATAAGAGATTTATAGATAAATAAATAGATAAATATCTACATGACCACATGAGTTTACAGAGAAAAAAAATCAAAGGGACTGAGAAAGTTTAGGTAATGAGAGTTTTGGACCCAGTAAATGAGTGACATAAGCAGGTTTATTGAATAAAAAACCTATTAGGTTCCATATGGCAGGTCTTGTTTTAATTATTCTAAGTGTGAGATGAATATGAGGCTTTCATTAAATATTTTTAACAAGAAAGTTGAGATAATTTCAGTATAAACTCCAAGCCTGTTTGTGGCAAATGTTTCCTGGATTAACTTAATTTGTGGAAAGCTTGTTTAATTTCTCATATTCTGACCCACATCTGTCAATCAAAGTAAATACTCTTTAACACCAGGCACTGAAAAGTGAGACAAAGTCTTATTTATTGGGTGTAGTTGTGAAGATAGCAGATCAGTGGCACTATTGATTCATTAATTTAATAAGCAATTATTGGTCTTCTGCCATGTACAGGATGTTGCGACAGATAACTATTACCCATTCAGAAGTGAAGCAAACACATTTTAGAGAGGGAAGCATGTAATCAATAAGTACTCAAGGAAATAAGTTTATAAATAACATTCACAGTACTATGAAGGAAATAAACACATGGCCATGATAAAACAAAAATCCATGGTGATGCACATGCCAAGGAAGGGGAAGTTTCTTGATCAGGTGATCAGGAAATTCCTCTCTGAAGACATGAAATTTGAGTTTAGAAGGTAAATAAAACTAAAAGAGTGCAAGAAAGAGAATCCTCAGAAGATACAACATGTACAATGACCAGAGGTAGGTAAGAGAACTTGGCATGTTCTATAACAGAGTGAAAACCAGAATGGAGAGAATGCTATTTTAACCTTAATGTGGATTATGTTATTTTCTTTTATCAATCAAGCCTAAGTAACTGCTAGCATAATTGCCTTGCTTTCTTCTAAAGATAAATTGATAGATGGATTGACTTGGGTCTCAAATTAGTTTCCGGGAAAGCAAAATGTGCCAACTGTTGGTCTCTAGCAAATGATACTCCCAGAGGTGCCAACCACACTGTTAAACATGGGTAGCCTTTGAACTCTCTCACATGTAGCTGTTATATCAAAACTGCAAATACTGAAGTATTTTCTCTGGCTTAACCTTTTATAGCTTTATCTATATAAAAACAGATGAAGTGACATAGAACTGAGCTCATGTTCAGGCTACACTTATTAACACTATGTTACTATGTTCTAGTTTCTCAACCTCTCAGGGCCTCCATTTACTTATAGTCTAGAAAATCAGTGATAATAGGATTGATCTCATGGGATTTTTGTGAGGATTTAGTAAGATAATTCACATAAATCCCTTAGCAAAATGCCTATAGTGTATAGCAGATTTCAGTATATATTAACAATTATTACTTGGTTAAAAAAGATTTTGCTCTGGTTACAAGCAAAACATTTCTATAGCCATATTATGCTGACATATAGAATTCTCTCAGATTTAATTTCATCAGTAGAATAAATGTATGACATCTGTGAACATTAGGCTAAACTGCATTTTACCACTAGAAAAATAAGAATGGGAAATATAAAACCCTACTATAGAGAAAAATCCCCAAATTCCATGTTAATAGCTGCTCTTTAAAAAAATTTCAACAATAATTATATATAAATTCAAATACAGTTTGTTGTTTCATTTTATATAATTATATGTTTAGAAAATTGAGTGTTAATAGAGTAAAAAAATCTTATAAGAAATATTATCTACCTATGAAAATAGAAATTATTGCTAGAAACAGTTTAAATGAGGAGGGGTACTGGAGTGTGTGTTGGTGTATGTGTGTACTGATGTGAGAAAGGGTTAAGAGAAGAATGAAAAGTGGAAGTTTTGCTATATAATTGGTAGAGAGATTGAGAACAGTAACAAAAGGTAGAAACTAATATGTATTTATTTGGATATGGAATTTAAAAGATGATTAGCTCAAAATCCAGGCTTAAGACCAAATACTTAATGATTTTATAAGCTGCCATTAAAAACTACTACACAATAAATACTCAGGTTTGTGGAGGACAATAAACTCTGGGTGCTAAAGAGAAAACATAAGATGAACAGGCCATATTCTTATAATCATGTCCACTTGATTATATAACAATATTTTTTTTAATTTATCTACCTTCAACATCTATTGCAATCTTACATTTCTCAAAGAATAGAAATCTATTCTTTCAGTTTCCCAGGTCAAACTTCTCAGCCATTTTTGATGCATCTCTTTAAATATTTCCCACCCCCATCAGCAAATCCTGTAAAATATACTTTGGAAAATAAATGAAAAATGCAACTATTTTTCAGAATCACTATCACAACCCCTTGCTGTGATACTATCAATTCTCTAAGTCTTTGCAATAGCTTCCACTTTTGTTCTCAATGGTCTATTTTCCATCCAGTAACCAAAAACCAGAAAGATCTGGTAATATTGCATTTTGGTTGAAAAATCAATCAAGTAACTTCCCCCTCACACACATTAAGTTGATGTTTTTAAATGATCTACCAGGTCACCAGCTATGTCACTGGTCTAATTTTTTATCATTTTTTTTCTCAACTCTGCTACTTTCAAAATGCTCATTCACTATCTTCATTGTTAAGTCCATTTCTGCTTTAGAAGCTATCAATCGCTAATCCTTTGATCCTTCAGATACTGCATTCAGATATCTGATAAAAAATCACTTCCACAAAATCCTTTCCTGATAACAATATAAAAAATACTATATCCGTCCACGTCTTATTATCCAACTTTGTTCTGTTTTTCCCTAAAACATCAATTAATACCAAATTGTAGTAATTTATGTTTGTAGCCTTTCTTCTCTCACTACTAAATCATATTCAATCAGGGATTTTTCTGAAGGAGAAGACTTTGCTTATTTTTATCATCACAGCAACTTAAGGATTGTATATCATACATTGTAGGAACTCAGTAATATTAGATTTTTAAAAATCATTGTGAATTACTTCATAAAAATAATAGATACAATGCAAGTAATGAGCTCAAGAAAAAAATAAGCAATTAATGAATAATTCTAAGTACAATATGACATCCAAGAAAGAAAGAAATGGTAGATTATTCCTTCAAAATTAATGTGACTAATATTTTGATTACGCATTAAAACTTATTATCAAAGAATAGAAACAAACCTTTCTCTGATTATTGATAAATGTTTTTCCCTTACCAGGAAAATAGACTGCAATACAGAAGTATGTCCTTCCTTCCTCATCAAAGATGTAAGTAAGCTATAGCAAGTCCAGAGAAAGGACCAGTCACAACACTTTTCAAAGTAGGATGGTTAGACAATGTGCTTTAATAGAATCTAGATTGACTATTCAGAGAAGGCAATGGCACCCCACTCCAGTATTCTTGCCTGGAAAATCCCATGGATGGAGGAGCCTGGTGTAGGCCGCAGTCCATGGGGTCGCTAGGAGTCAGACACGACTGAGCGACTTCACTTTCACTTTTCACTTTCATGCATTGGAGAAGGAAATGGCAATCCACTCCAGTGTTCTTGCCTGGAGAATCCCAGGGATGGGGGAGCCTGGGGGCTGCTGTCTCTGGGGTCGCACAGAGTCGGACACGACTGAAGCAACTTAGCAGCAGCAGCAGCAGCAGATTGACTATTACGAGTCCAATGTTCAACTCTAATGCAGACCTACTGAAAATGAATCTTTGAAAATTAGGTCCAGGAATACTTATTTTTATAAATAATCTTTCAGAATTTATGTACCTTAAATTTGAGAAATACTCTGTTATAAACATCTGTCATTGGACTTGTGTTGGCAAAGGCCTACTAGATTAAATGAATCATGTGTCTGAGCAGTCTTATTATCTTTATATTAAGGTATAAAATGTAAATTGAGAAATAATGAAGTCATTTTAAAATCTTTTATGCAAATGAATCCAATTCAGTATTGTATTACTAATATAATAATTAATTATAATTAATATTATGACTAATCATTTAATTCTAAATAAAATTTCTATCTAAATGAAAAGAATACATGGTCTTATTTCATTGTTCAAGCTGAACAGCTTAGAATCCTCTAACAAAACTGATTCAACAAAACAGACTATCTTTAAAAGAAAAATAGAAAAAGCAAGTAATATTCTCTCTATGCCTCTGTCTCTCAAATGTAACAATATGAATGTGTTTAATGAAATAATGACTAAAATAAGCAAAAAATAAGGTAATATTCAATGACTCAACACACCAGTCCAAATGGCCATCATCAAAAAAATCTAAAACAACAAGTATTGGAGAGGATGTAGAGAGAAGGGAATCCTCCTACACTGTTGTTGGGAATGTAAATTTATTCACCCATTATGGAGAACAGTATGGAGGTCCTTAAAAAATTGAAAACAGAGCTACCATATGACACTGCAATCCCACTCCTATATCCAGAGGAAAACATGGTCTTAAATTATACATGAACTCCAATGTTCACTGCAGCACTATTTACAATAGCCAAGTTATGGAAAGCAACCTAAATGTTTATCAACAGAGAAATGATAAGAGAGAAGTGGTACACATATACAATGGAATATTACTCAACTACTAAAAAGAAATAATGCCATCTGCAGCAACATGGATGGACCTAGAGATTGTCATACTGAGTAATAAGTCAGAGAAAGACAGATTTCATACAATATCCATGGTGGTTCAAATGGTAGCGACTTTGTCTGTAATGCAGGAGACCAGAATTTGATCTCTGGGTCAGGAAGATCCCTTAAAAAAGGGATTGGCAACCCACTCCAGTATGCTTGCCTGGTGAATTTCATGGACAGTGGAGCCTAGTAGGCTACAGCTTATATGGTCACAATGAGTTGGACACAACTGAGTGACAGATTTTCACTTCACTTAATTCCTTATATGCAGAATATAAACAGAAATGATACAAATGAACTTATTTATAAAATAGACTCACAAACTTATGGTGGGAAAGGAAGGGAGAAGGGATGTGAAAGTTAGGGAGTTTGAGACTGACATGTAGTCACTGTTATATTTAAAGTGGAAAATCAGTGAAGAACTACTGTATAACACAGGGAGCTCCACACAATATTATGCAGCAGCCTGGATGGGAAGGGAATCTGGGGGAGAATGGATACACATATATGTATGGCTGAGTCCCTTCGCTGTTCACCTGAAACTATCACAAAATTTTTAATCAGCCATATTCCAATATAAAAAAGTTAAAGTTACAATATAAAAATATCTTTAAAGACAACAATGTACATTATGGTATGAGTATTTTTGAATTTGTGAAAATGACTAGCACTAAATAAAATAAGGTGTGTATATTTATATATACATATCAGTTGATGAAAATATAAAAATAATTATGGTTTCAGGTGTTGGGGAAAGGCAGGCAGGGGTAAGGCAGTGTAAGGATGAGGCACCTCAGTACAGACAGTTCAATTCAGTTGCTGAGTCCTGTGTGACTCTTTGCAACCCATGAACCGCAGCACACCAGGCCTCCCTGTCCATCACCACCTCCCAGGGTTCACCCAAACCCATGTTTATCTAGTCGGTGATGCCATCCAGCCATCTCATCCTCTGTTGTTCTCTTCTCCTCCTACCCTTTATCCTTCCCAGCATTGGGGTCTTTTCCGATAAGTCGACTCTTCACATGAGGTAGCCAAAGTATTGGAGTTTCAGCTTCAACATCAGTCCTTCCAATGAACACCCAGGACTGACCTCCTTTAGGATGGACTGGTTGGATCTCCTTGCAGTCCAAGGGACTCTCAAGAGTCTTCTCCAACACCACAGTTCAAAAGCATCAATTCTTTGGCACTCAGCTTTCTTCACTGTCCAACTCTCATATCCATACATGACCACTGGAAAAACCACAGCCTTGACTAGACAGACTTTTGTTGGCAAAGTAATGTCTCTGCTTTTGAATATGCTGTCTAGGTTGGTCATGACTTTCCTTTCAAGGAGTAAGTGTCTTTTAATTTCATGGCTACAGTCACCATCTCCAGTGATTTTGGAGCCCAAAATCAAGCCCCAAAATAAAGTCTGACACTGTTTCCACTGTTTCCCCATCTATTTCCCATGAAGTGGTGGGACCGGATGCCATGATATTCGTTTTCTGAATGTTGAGCTTTAAGCCAACTTTTTCACTCTCCTCTTTCACTCTCATCAAGAGGCTTTTTGGTTCCTCTTCACTTTCTGCCATAAGGGTGGTGTCATCTGAATATCTGAGGCTATTAATATTTATCCCAGCAATCTTGATTCCAGCTTGTGCTTCTTCCAGCCAGAGTTTCTCATGATGTATTCTGCATATAACTTAAATAAGCAGGGTGACAATATACAGCCTTGACGTACTCCTTTCCCTATTTGGAACCAGTCTGTTGTTCCATGTCCAGTTCTAAATGTTGCTTCCTGACCTGCATACAGATTTCTCAAGAGGCATGTCAAGTGGTCTAGTACTCCCATCTCTTTCAGAATTTTCCACAGTTTCTTGTGATCCACACAGTCAAAGGCTTTGGCATAGTCAATAAAGCAGAAACAGATGTTTTTCTGGAACTCTCTTGCTTTTTCAATGATCCAGCAGATGTTGGCAATTTGATCTCTGGTTCCTCTGCCTTTTCTAAAACTAGCTTTAACATCTGGAAGTTCATGGTTAACCTATTGCTGAAGCCTGGTTTGGAAAATTTTGAGCATTACTTTACTAGTGTGTGAGAAGAATGCAATTGTGCAGTAGTTAGTGCATTCTTTGGCAGTATAGACAAGCTAACGTAAATTAATAGTTCTTAGGTTGGGAATTGGATTCATATGATCTCACTCAAAATATAACTTTCAACAATGTATCTCTATTGAGATTAAATATTTAACTGAAAAAACGTGATCATGCCTTTGATGAAAAAATATTGTTTGATTTTGGAATGTATGTGTCATCTTTCTCAAAATTATAAGTAGAAACAAATTTCAGGGTGTTGGGAGAGATTTACCCCGGAGATGGTACATTATTTAACTTAGACTCTGAAAACCAGTGATACATTAAGAAGCATAATCATTTAAGAACAAATGCAACAACTACAGCAACAAACTGTCAAGTAACAACACCCAGCATGCTCAATAAGAACATATATAGGGATTATTTGCTGCTTATGGGATTGGGGGCAGGAGGAGAAGGGGACGACAGAGGATGAGATGGCTGGATGGCATCAAAGACTCGATGGACATGAGTTTGAATGAACCCCGGGAGTTGGTGATGGACAGGGAGGCCTGGCGTGTGGCAGTTCATGGGGTCGCAAAGAGTCGGACATGACTGAGCAACTGAACTGAACGGAACTGATGGAAATGCCTCTTCTGGAAGGTTCCAAACAAATAGTATTCTTCAGTTAATATTTCAATAAATCTTCATCAATAAATTAAAGATACAATGTAGTAATTTCTAATGAAATGTTCATGCTTTTCCCTTTTTATTTATTTTGACATCTTAGTGCATTCATTCTATATACTTTTGAAATCACTACACATTTTAAGCACAGTGATATTGATATAAGATAATTTACCTTTTTATAAGTATTGCTGTCATTAATATGCCTCTGCAGCCAAGGAAAAGGCAGTCTAATCCAAAGAGGAATTTTTTTCACATAAAAAAGACAGATGTTCCTTCAAACTTAAAATAACTGAAGGTAAAAGAAATTTGATGCAAACAAATGTATGCCCATTGATGGATAGGAGTATGTCCTTCTAAAAGAAAAAGAAATCTGTTTGTTTTATCTGTGATTTAGGGTAAAATTCCACAGTGCCTTTAAC
This sequence comes from Capricornis sumatraensis, assembly GCF_032405125.1. Lineage (NCBI taxonomy): Eukaryota > Metazoa > Chordata > Mammalia > Artiodactyla > Bovidae > Capricornis > Capricornis sumatraensis. The sequence goes on from NC_091079.1 coordinate 69,572,704, forward strand.
TGCTTTCTGATGGTAGGAAGTTTCCTTCAGATCTGATTTTCAATGCCAGTAACTTGTATGATTTAAAAATATATATATTCTTAATGCATTAACCAGTTTGTCTGAAATCTTCTTTAATGTCTCCAAATTATTTTCTCTCACATTATACTTGCTGGATAGGATGAAATAGGTAACTAAAAATTAGTATTAATGATAATATGTTATTTTTTAATTTAAATATATTTAAAAGTTCACATGCAATAAGTTCTTAAAACATCAGAAACTGTACCAGAAACTATTACAAGCAATTTGCACATATTAAATCTTTTAAATACCAACATCTTATAAGCTAGGGATTTTTATCTCCAGGCAAAAGGGGAAAATAAATCATAGATAAGTAAATTGTACAAGGCCACATGCTTATTGAGAAGTGGAGCTAAGATCTGTAGTTAATTAATTACAGACCCCATGTTCTCATCTATTACACTGTAATATGTCAAGCTCTGTCAAAAAAAAAAAAAACTTTTTGTAACTGAGAAATTAAATAGCTGGAAAAGTTAGCACAATTAAATATGCAATGCAAAGAAAACAAATTTTGAATATTTAGAACATTATCATCAAAAATTAAAATAACTATTTATTTCATATATATTCATTAAAATGACATTTAAAATAATTCTGCTTTATAGTTATAAAACAAAGTCTTTCAACACCTAAGCTTTCTAAGTATGTAACCAATCATGTGCTTTCTTTATTCTATGATAAACTCTGTTATAGTGCTCTTTTGCAGGCCACTGAAATATGTATGGAATTTTAAAAACTGGTTATCCTTACACATTGTGTGTTAAGTCAATAGCAGTGAAGAAACTGGGCTGCTTATAAAGTGGCTATATAAAAGTGCTAGGGAAAGAAAATTGCATTATTTTGGATCTTTCTAGTGCCCTGCCAGAATAGAAAATCATTAATATTTTCAGTCACACATGCATTCAGTCATTTCAGAAAAAAAACATTTTGAGCCTATGAAACACAATAAGAATAACAATAGAACTATTATTCTATGTCAAATAATAAAAAATAGAATGATGAAGAGAAAAATAATCACATTGTTCCAACCTTAGTTTTTGCAGAGTCCAAAAACTCAACCTTAGCCTCTGTGTGTGTGTGTACAGCTTTTACATATACAGTTTGAGGAAATAATGTCAATTTTAGGTTCTAGACCAGGGCTCAGAAGTTCAATTCAGTTGCTCAGTCATGTCCGACTATTTGCGACCCCATGAGTCGCAAAGCACATCAGGCTTCCTTGTCCATCACCAACCTCTGGAACTTGCTCAAACTCATGTCCATTGAGTTGGTGATGCCATCCAACCATCTCATCCTCTGTTGTCCCCTTCTTCTCCTGCCTTCAATCTTTCCGCAAATCAGGGTCTTTTGTAATGAATCAGTTCAAGGTCAGTAACTGCAGCCCAAATGACTGACTTGTCCTTATGTCTATTGTGGTTTATCTTGCATGTTTAGCTAAGAAAGTAGTTTTCACCTCCAACATTGGGAAAAAATAAAATAAAAATTGTGATATTGTGTGACACATGAAAATTATAGGAAATCAAAATTTAGTGTCTGTAAATAAGTTGCATTTTTTCTTTTTTAAACATATCCATGCTCATTTGTTTATGTATAGTCTACAGCTATTTTTATACTACGTGGAACAGGTTGAGTAGTATGAAAGTAGTATGTAGCCTAAAATATTTGCTATCTGTACTTTTATATAAATCTTTTCCCCCTTATATATACTATCCATATCTATTCATTTATGAAATGTTTACTGAAAAATTCTTACTGAATTACTGAAGCTAGTCATATTTAAATAATCTTTCTCTGAACAATTTACTAAACTCCTTGTTAGAAATTCACTCGCTGCCTATTTTTAACAGTGATTGTGACTGATTAATGCAATCTTTTAAAAAATACAAGTAATGTGTTTCTGTTTTGAAATACAGAGTATTTTATGTACATGTGATATGTACGTGCATGTGTGCATGCTAAGTCACTTCAGTTGTGTCCAACTCTTTGTGACCCTATGGAATGTGGCCTGCCAAGCTCCTATATGTCCATGGGATTCTCCAGGCAAGAACACTGGAGTGGGTTGCCATACCCACCTCCAGGGAATTTTCCCAATCCAGTGATCAAATCCACATCCCCTGCATTGGCAAGCAGGTTCTTTACCACTAGCGCCACCTGGGAAGCCCATATGTGATCTGACTGTTTAATTATGATGTCAATTTTTTTAAAAAGTCTAAAGTGGAGTCTCTATCCACAAATAATGTTTAAATAGGAAGGAATCATTACTTACTTATTTGCCAAAAAGTGGGCTTGTCTTTGTTGTAGCTGTGTTTTTTAAATCTCTAATGTTGGGATAGATTAGAGTTGCTGCTGATGTGCTCAGTCGTGGCCAACTCTTTGCAACCCCATGGACTGTATGTAGCCCACCGTTTCCTCTGTCCATGGAATCTTCCAGGTGAGAATACTGGAGTAGGTTGTCATTTCCTTCCCCAAGATTAAGATGGGACTAAAGCTAATGTCAGGTGACAAAACTATATCTCAGATTCCACAAGAGCAGTTTTATTTTTCTCCTTGATTATATTTTGGGATTCTCTTGGCTTGTTTTCTTAGAAGAGTTTTATTTTCTTGTAGCTGATGATATTACAAAACCACAAATTCTAAAACAAATAAACAAACAAAAAAACAAACCAAACAAACAAAAAACAAATTCATATTGATGACCCAGATTAAAAACAAACATTATCTTCAGATTTCCCTACTGTTCAACCATATAAAGCCTTCCCTCCAGACTGAGTTTTTCACCAGAAAAAATTTTGGATCAACTATAAGAAAACTTTTCTAGTGTTAAAGTTTAGACACACCACTAAAACAAAGTGGTTTAAACTTCATTACTGTAAATAATCTTTTTCATTGACTCTTAACGTATGATACAATTTGACTAGAAATACTAATAATAAGTTGTCTATTAAAAATTGGTAGATTCCTAGGGTGGCCGTAATCATCTTTTCTCATTATATTTTCATCTCTTAGGACCCCATTCATACCTAGAGTTTCTTTGATTACTTATATACAGCTTTGGTTATACAAAATCTGCATCAGCAGCTCCAAATTTCCCCATGAGCATCAAACCTGTGTTTTTAAATGTCTGTTGAATATAGTCCATTATATTTCATGGAAAACTTGAACTCATACTGTCCAAACTGAATTCATCTACTTTTTCATTTTTTTTTCCCCTTCTCCAAATTCACTTCATGGCCAGTATTCTTAATTTCAGTGAATGGTAACAGTGTCTCCTCACTTTTCTGAATCCACTCATTCTGGACATTTTCCTCACACTTCCTCCTTGTCACCTGGCTTTCTGTTTTCCTACTCACTGACACAACAGATTAATATTTGTACATTTTAGCTCCTAAGAATCTTTGTCTCTGAGTACTAAATATGTAAGTATTTTCTTCATTTCAACAGTCACACCCTTAGTTTGGTTTCATCATTTCTTATGCTTTTGATTTTTTTATTAGATTTTTTACTAAATTCCCTAAATTTATTCTCAAACTATCCATCTTCTTCAATGTTTGCATAAATGAGTTAACAAATCTGCATTAAATAATTGAGTCCACATTGCCCAAATTAAGTCCAAATATTGTATTATTGCATAAGGAACTCTCAGTGTCCATCCTGTCTCCTGTAAAAATGCATGTCTTTTTACTTTAATTGTACACTATAATTCAGCCTTATGAATTAGAGTCATTTTCCAGCACACACCATTCACCTTTGCTTCTGTGCCTTTTATCTCAATGTTCTCTCCACCTGGTTTTTTCCTCTTATGTTTCCTACCTAATTTCTACTGGTTCAAATCCAGCTTAGTTGTCATATTTTCACAAAAGTTTTTTCTAGTGTTGTTAGAAAAATGACAAAGAAATCCCCATATACATCCTTCCATAAAGCCAGTAAAAAATCTGTGAAAAACTGTCAGATTCAACCTTTTTGGAACATGAAAATATTACCAAAAGTTTGTGGCAAGCAGAGTAATGCTTCCATAACAAAAGCCAACTGAATCTTGGAAAGAACGAGAGCCTTGTGGCATAATTTCAACCTGCCCTGTTTCTACTTCACAGTCCCCAGTTATTCAATGTCTTTGAAGATAACAACCAACAACCCTTATATATGTACCAGTACCAGATGGAACAAAACAGAGCTCATTTACAAAAAAAATGTGATTTATTTTGGCCTGTTCAGTAACCACCCAGATGACCAGTTCAAAAAGGTTTGTCTTTGTCTTGCCCAATAGGAACTCTCCCAGTGCTAAAGCAGCTATCCGAGGCATTTGTCAAAAACTGTATAGGGAGACGTAATAGCCACCGTTTTCTGGGACAATGAATGTTGCTCAGTCGTGCCCAGCTCTTTGCAACCCCATGTACTATAGCATGCCAGGCTTCTCTGTCCATGGAGATTCTCCAGGAAAGAATAATAGAGTGGGTATCCATGCCCTCCTCCAGGGGATCTTCCCAACCCAGGGATCGAACCCACATCTCCAGCATTGCAGGAGGATTCCTTACTGTCTGAGCCACCAGGGAAGCACAATGAAAAATACCTGGAGCAAATCATTGACTAAACAAAAAGCTTGGGGAAAATGCTAGGGAATGAGATGCTTTAGGTAATGCATGTTTTTAAACACCCCAAGTTATTCTTGGGAATCCAGAAAGTCACGAGAATTCCCAGAGCAGGGCACCTGTTCAAGAAAAAGATAAGGTTCCAAGCTATCATTTTGGATTGAACTTTATGCTCTACAGAGGGAGGAAGTAGAGATTAAGGAAGACTTGTAAACTGCCTGGATCATTGTTGAAGATATGCTTAACATGTAGAGGCAACAGCAAATACTGGGAGTTTGCTGTTTCTCGGTATTTAAGCAAATCTTAGTTCTATCTCATAACTAAACCAACCAAATAGAGACATTAGTGGCCACACATGGAAAAGAATAGAGACTTTACAAAATTAATTATTCAGAATTACATTCACTATGATTGTATATATGTATGTATGTATACACAGACATACACATTGGCAGAGATGTATATTAGTGATAAACTCTGGCTATAAATGGGGATCCTAAGAAATAAAAATATAGTGAGAAGGGGAGATAATTGGATTTTTAGAATTATCACATTATCATGTTAAAAGTGATCAGTTTGACAACAAATATGATGAATACAAATAAACAAAAAAGTATGACCCACACACAGAAGAAAATAAAGGCAAATAATAGAAACTGTCCGTAAGGAAGTTCAAACAGTGAGTTTACTAGACAAAGACTAATCTATTACATATTTCTATTTAGATGAAATGTCCAGATTAGGCAAATATATTGACAAAAATAGATTTTGGTTTCCCAGGTAAGGGTAGGGGGACATGAAATGAGAAATGGCTGCTTAAGGGGTACACACTTTCTTTTGGAGGAGATTAAAATTTTCTGGAATTAGATTTTGGTGATAGTTGCAAAAGTCTGTGAATTTGCTACATACCCAGTATAAATACAGTGGCTAAAGGGGTGAGATTTTTTGTTACATGAATTCATCTCAATAAAAACAAGTCCCTCCCCTCGGCAAAAGGCTTTCAAGACCTTTCCACATTAGGTTTGCTGTTCCTTATAGATATAGATATCTGGAGAAGGAAATGGCAACCCACTCCCAATATTCTTGCCTGGAGAATCCCATGGACAGAGGAGCCTAGTAGGCAACCGTCCATGGTGTCACAAAGAGTCAGACATGACTGAGCTACTAACATTTCTTTATGACAGATATCAGAGTCTCTTAAAATTTCTATTTCCTTGCATGTTTTTCACCTTAACTGGAAGCTTAGGAGGATTAGTGATAATATATCTCAGTTTAATAGCTAGAAATACGCTTAAAGTACATATCTACTACACTTGAAAAACTTAAAATAGAATCTCACAAACACCTACAAAGGTCAGTTTTTGTTCCAATCTCAAAGAAGGGCAATGCCAAAGAATGTTCAAACTATCAGACAGTTACCCTCATTTCACAAAATAGCTAGGTAATGCTCAAAATTCTTCAACCTAAGCCTCAGTAGTACCTGAACCAAGAACTTCCAGGTGTACAAGATGGATTTAGAAAAGGCAGAGGAACCAGAGATCAAACTGACAACATCCATTGGAGCATAGAATAAAGCAAGGGAATTCCAGAAAAACAAACAAACAAACAAAAAACATCTTATTCAATGACTATGCTAAAGCCTTTGATTGTATGGATTATAACAAACTGTGGAAAATTCTTAAAGAGATGGGAATACTACACCACCTTACCTGTCTCCTGAGAAACCTACATGCAGGTCAAGAAGAAAGAATTAGAACCAGACATGGAAAAACGGACTGGTTCCAAATTGAGAAAGGAGCACGTCGAACTGTATATGGTCACCCTGCTTACTTAACTTATATGCAGAGTACATCATGAGAAACACTGGGCTGGATGAAGCACAAGCTGGAATCAAGATTGCTGGGAGAAATATCAATAATCTCTGATATGCAGATGATATCACTCTAATGGCAGAAAGTATAGGAGAACTAAAGAGCCTCTTAATGAGGGTGAAAGAGGAGAGTAAAAATGCTGTCTTAAAACTCAGTACTCAAAAAATGAAGATCATTGCATCTGGTTCTTCACTTCACGACAGATAGATGGAGAAACAATGGAAATAGTGACAGACTTTATTTCCTTGAGTTCCAGAATCACTGCAGATGGTCACTCCAGCCATGAATTAAAAGACACTTGCTCCTTGGAAGAAAAGATATGATAAACCTAGACAGTGCATTAAAAAACAGAGACATCACTTCACCAATAAATGTCCATCTATTTAAAGGTGTGATTTTTCCAGTAGTCATGTACAAATATGAGAGTTGGACCATAAAGAAGGCTGAGCACCAATGAACCAATGCTTTCAAATTGTGGCACTGGAGAAAACTCTTGAGCATCCCTTGAATAGCAAGGAGATCAAACAAGTCAATCCTACAAGAAATCAACCCTGAATATTCATGGGAAGGACTGATGCTGAAGCTGAAACTCCAATACTCTGGCCACCTGATAGGAAGAGCCAACTCATTGGAAAAGACCCTGATTCTGGGAAAGATTAAGGGCAAAAGGAGAAAGGGGTGACGGAGGATGTGGTGGTTTACCATCAACCCAATGGATATGAGTTTGAGCAAACTCTGGGAGTGAAGGCCAGGGAAGCCTGGCATGCTGCAGTCCATGGGGTGGCAAACAGTTGGACCTGACTTAGTGACTGAACAACAACAAACACCTACAAAAGGTTTCTCTCTGATAATGGGGTGCTTCAGAATGAGAGAGGTATTTGTCCTGAAAGAATACATAAATGGATGTGCCGCAGTTATTCACATTTTAGGGGTGGACAGAGAGCCTTAAGACAAATGGCTTACTATATATGAAGATATATAAGTGCAAGTGAAATAATTTAATTACAACACCAGATTTATAAAATTAAAATATAGGACACTATGTGCATTATTGGATATCAGAAAAAAAAGTAAAATATGAGAGTGAATGCTATAGAACGAGCTAATGAGGAAACTGGAAATAAATCTGGAACAGAATAATAGTTACTTAAACTTTGCTTGGGGAAGTGACTCACCATCTCCCCATCTGTAGACTGAGTTCTACCATGTGTAATTGGGATGTTATCAAAATAAATGTGGTTAACAGATGTCCTCAAAGTCTAAGATAATAAGTTGAATATGATAGAGAAAGAAGATATTTGAAAATTATCTTAAGTTTGTAAGTTTTGATGGCTGAAAAAATTGTAGTGCCTCTAATAGCATGAGGGAGACAGGAGGGAAAGACTATTCTGAACAAAATATGATGATCTTAAGACTGGACATAATTATATTTGAAGACTAAGTGGGACGTAGATATAAAAATGTCAGAATTAAGGAATAAAGAATAAACCTTTCTTAACATAAGCTTAGAGTTTTTTAAAAAAATATAAATAGACGCTCTTCAAATTGAATTCTGCTGCTTTAAATGACAACCAGAAATTCAGGTAACAAGAAACACATATTCAGCAACTTTTCTTCAAATTCATATTTCTAATCATTGATGCAATAATTGATACATTAGCCCATTTAATCAATATTAATCAAGAGCCAAGAATACATGCCAAGAATAGATGCTGAGGATAGATGAGTGAATACTGTCTACAAAGCTCTTACCTTTACAGAGTATCTTTCATAATAAAGGTAAATATATGTCAGTCAAGTAAGGTCTTCAACTTTGATTTTAAAATATCAGTATGCATGTACATTGCAAAGCTGTCATCACATAACTTTTTTCCCCCTCTCCTGTTCCTCAGCATGTAACTTCACTGTTATTATTAACTTCATGACAAGCCCCATATGCTGCCACCAAGTGGAAGCGTTTTTACTGGACCACAGTTCTAAGCTGGCCCTACTGCTTCCTTTAGTTCATTTTCAGTACCAAAGATGTGCTGAGTAAAAACAAAGTGCTCAGTGCTGCGGCACAGCTGAGAGGATGAGTATACCAAGGTATATCATATCATGTCCGTGTCTGAGAAATGATTTTTGTAGTCTAGACAATGAAGCAGAATTCTGTACAAGTATAAAACTATGAGATATACAGATTGTTAGCTATATATCAAAACTGTCAAGTTCAATGAGTATGAGTTCCATACCAGTGTCCCAGGATTCTGATCAGTATTAGAATATCCTGAGTCAAGAGTGTAGAGAGTAGCAACAGTAAGAAGAGGTATCTACACCCTATTTCAGTTTCATAGTCTACAGTGGAGTCTTCATTCTTGAAAGTCAAGATGGTAGCATTTCACTTGTTAAGACTATAATCACACATTTATCCATATTTCAAGCTTAATCCTTCTAAAAATATCAACATTAAAAATTATATTTTTTTAAATTCTAGTTTCCTTGGTGTGTATGCCCAGCAGTGGGATTGCTGGGTCATAAGGCAGTTCTATTTGCAATTTTTTAAGGAATCTCCACACTGTTCTCCATAGTGGCTGTACTAGTTTGCATTCCCACCAGCAGTGTAAGAGGGTTCCCTTTTCTCCACACCCTCTCCAGCATTTATTGCTTGTAGACTTTTGGATCTCAGCCATTCTGACTGGTGTGAAATGGTACCTCATTGTGGTTTTGATTTGCATTTCTCTGATCATGAGTGATGCTGAGCATCTTTTCATGTGTTTGTTAGCCATCTGTATGTCTTCTTTGGAGAAATGTCTGTTTAGTTCTTTGGCCCAGTTTTTGAGCGACACGTGTATCCCAATGTTCATCACAGCACTGTTTATAATAGCCAGGACATGGAAGCAACCTAGATGTCCATCAGCAGATGAATGGATAAGAAAGCTGTGGTACATATACACAATGGAGTATTGCTCAGCCATCAAAAAGAATACGTTTGAATCAGTTCTAACGAGGTGGATGAAACTGGAGCTGATTATACAGAGTGAAGTAAACCAGAAAGAAAAACACCAATACAGTATACTAACACATATATACAGAATTTAGAAAGACGGTAATGATAACCCTGTATGTGAGACAGAAAAATAGACGCAGATATACAGAACAGACTTTTTGACTCTGTGGGAGAGGGAGAGGGCAGGATGATTTGGGAGAATGGCATTGAAACATGTATAATATCATATAAGAAATGAATCACCAGTCTAGGTTTGATGCAGGATACAGGATGCTTGGGGCTGGGGCACTGGGATAACCCAGAGGGATGGTATGGGGAGGGAGGTGGGAGGGGGGTTCAGGAGTGGGAACTTCTGTACACCCGTGGCAGATTCATGTTGATGTATGGCAAAACCAATACAGTATTATAAAGTAAAAAAAAAAAAGAATTAAAAAATTAAAAAAATTATATATTTTTAAATTTAAATGATATGTTTACACTGGAACCACCCTGGTGGTTTAGCAATAAAGAATTCACATGCCAATGCAGGAGATGCAGGTTCAATCCCTGGGTCAGGAATATTCCCTCAAGAAGAAAACGAAAACCTGCTCCAGTATTCTTACCTGGGAAATCCCATGGACAGATGAGCCTGACAGGCTATAGTCCAGGGAACAGCAAGAGTTGATATGACTTTGTGGCTAAACAGTGGCAACAATGTTTACATTAGACCTGAAATCCATAAACTGTAGTTAGAAATTATTTTTTAAAAGAAATTAAGCCTATAAAGAGAAAATATATTCATTTCAAATGAGTGAAGTTATTAAAAATGGCCATGTAAATAAGTCATAGAGACTTTTTTCCTAAATTCCAAAAGAGAGATTGAATTTGCATGACCAAGGCAAAATTATTCTAAGAATTTATTTTGAATTTTGAAACAAAGATATTCTCATATATATAGGATATATACAGGCATCTTCAACTCAGATCACTGGAGAATGGTTAAGATTGGATATAAAAAGGGGAGTCCAGTGCAGTGGAACCAACTGTGAGCTAAGATACAAAAGTATAAGTGATATGCTTAGTAAGTAGCATACAGATAAATAAAGACTCAGCCAGAATTTACTGATTATGAAGCATATAGTAGGACAGGATAAAAGGGCCAGTCTTTAGTCTTTGTATTAGGTATTACTCTTTCGTTAGCAAATCATATTTTTTATGCAATTATGGAATTCTAAGGTGTGCAATTGATTAGAAGCTCTTCTCTTTATACATAGCTAGATAGATGAAATATAGCAATATTTTCAGGTCTTCTCTTTTCCCAGGTAGCATTATGATTTGCATAAAAACCTTTAGTAGAAAAAGTTCTATCTGCACTAGCAAAAATATCTTAAAGAGAATTTTGATCAACTCAGTTGGTTCACACATCCATCTCTAAATCTTTTTTTCTTTAAGGCAATTTTCTTTGGTTTGACATAGGTTGTATAACTACACCACACAATTTTGTTATTAAAATGGTTTGCATTTCTATTGCTCAATAAAAAAATTACTACAAATTTAAAAGCTTGAAACAACACATGGTTATTCTCTCACAGCTTCCATGGTCGGTACAGGCATAGTTTAGCTGAGCCCTTTTCTTAGCTAAGTCACACCTATCTGGAAGCTAGACTGAAACCAAAATCAAGGTTTCCATCAGGCTGCAGTAACACCTACGTTGAAAGTTTAGCTCAACTACTCCATGGTATTGGTTACTTGGCATCTATTTTTGTGGCCAAGTGGCCTGCAGAGACCTTGAACTGACAGGAGCCCCTTCCTGGGGCACATGCATTAGTGAACAGCCCCCAGAATCCCAAGTACTTTTAAGTTCCTAAACTCCCTAGACCTCTTTGTGATAAGAACTCTTCCTCATCTCACATGTCTTCCCCTTGTCCACTCCTTTGATAAAGCCCTGTCAAAACTTAACCAAAACCCCACTCTTTCTCACACATGGAGAACAGACTTATGGACACACAGGGGCAGGAGAGTGTGGGACAGTTAAGAGAGTAGCATTGGAATATATACATTACCATATGTTAAATAGATAGCTAGTGGAAAGTTGCTGTATAACACAGGGAGCTCAATCTGGTGCTCTGGTACCACCTAGAGGGGTGGGATCAGGTGGGAGGGAGGGTCGAGATGGAGAGGACACATGTATACTTCTGGTTGATTCATGTTGATATATGACAGAAACCAGCACAGCATTGTAAAGCAATTATCTTTCAAATAAAAATAAATTAAAAAAAAAAAAAAAACTCTTTTTGGTTTGAGTTGACTAATCCAGACATAGCATAGGAACTTCAGAGCACTCCACCCCATGGCCCCTCAGGACATGTGACCCGCATCCTGAAGTTCTCTCTCTACCTGCAGCCTGCCTTGACCTCCCATGGAAGTGTGCCGTGTACCTTCTCCAGAACATGTGTATAATCAACTCATCTCTTTCACTCTCCCTTTAGTCTTCTGTTGACCCATGGCTCATTATTCAACACCCCAGGACTCTACCTAGCAAATGAATTTAACAAAGTCACAACAGTTTGAAACCTAAGCCAAGTAATAATTCACTTCAAGGTCCCTCAGGTTGCTGGCTGAATTCATTTCTTATGATTACAGAACTGAATTTACTGTTTTATTCATGCCCATCAGCCATGCACCCAGAGACTACTTGTAGTTTCTTTCCATGGGGTCTTCTTAAGACATGAGACTTCTTCAAAATCTGTAACTTTTTTCTTCAGTGTGCTATTAATTGCTGGACTTCATACCATTCCTGAAAGTCCCCTAGTAATTTTGTTTTCTCATGAATTTAGTTTAAATCTCTACTTAAAAATTAAAATCAGTCTCCAAGGAATTCTTATGTATTTTTCCACTCAGATTTACTTGTTTATTTTTTTATTGAATTATAACTTCAGTGTTCTCTTAGTGATCTTGACTTTCTTTCTTCCATCAGTTCAGTTCAATAGCTCAGTCATGTCTAGCTCTTCACAACCCCAGGGACTGCAACATGTCAGGCTTCCCTGTCCATCACCAACTCCTGGAGTTTACTCAAACTCATGTCCATCGAGTTGATGATGCCATCCAACCATCTCACCCTGTTTCGTTTCCTTCTCTTCCCACGTCAATCTTTCCCAGTATCAGGGTGTTTTCCAGTGAATCAGTTTTCGCATCAGATGGCCAAAGTAGCTTTCCCCCCAAAAATGCCTTATTTGTAGATATGATCTTTCACAACACTTTTCCTACTGCACTTGTCTACAAATCCCAATGTATTGACTAAAAGCAGTTTCCAAAGATGAAGGGCATACATACTTCTGTTTCCACCAGCCTAAGAAGATTACTGAAGAAATGGATACTTTTGGATATCATAAATTAAGACTGCTATCTGTATTAAATGCATGTAAGATACTATGTATAAAGTTTTAAATCTTCCTCTAAGGTTACAGTTCCCTTTTAAATTAACATAAATATTTTCAGTTCAGTTCAGTTGCTCAGTCATGTCTGACTCTTTGCAACCCCATGAATCGCAGCACACCAGGCCTCCCTGTCCATCAACAACTCCCAGAGTTCACTCAAACTCATGTCCATCGGGTCGGTGATGCCATCTAGCCATCTCATCCTCTGTCGTCCCCTTCTCCTCCTGCCCCCAATCCCTCCCAGCATCAGGGTCTTTTCTAATGAGTCAACTCTTTGCATGAGGTGGCCAAAGTATTGGAGTTTCAGCCTCAGCATCAGTCCTTCCAATGAACACCCAGGACTGATCTCCTTTAGGATGGACTGGTTGGATCTCCTTACAGTCCAGGGGACTCTCAAGAGTCTTCTCCAGCACCACAGTTCAAAAGCATCAATTCTTTGGTGCTCAGCTTTCTTCAAAATCCAACTCTCACATCCATACATGACCACTGGAAAAACCATAGCCTTGACTAGATGGGCCTTTATTGGCAAAGTAATATCTCTGCTTTTCAAGATGCTATCTAGGTTGGTCATAAAGTGTCCCCTCAAAACATAACTCTTAACATTGAACATATTGTCTCTGATGTAATTAACACTACAAAAACAATGCCTGAATTATTTTCTTCAATATAGCAAAGACTAATTTAAATATTTTTAAACTCCAATATAACTCTATAGCATATTAAGCTTGTGATTAATCAAAATTTTCTAGTATTTCCAATAATGTTTCTATTAAGCCAGGTCTCAATAATCCTGCACTTATACAGAACTGATCCTTTCATCAAATAAATACAAGGTCAAATATTCAAGTTTGCCAAGTTCTTTACTGTTACTGTACACAAATTTTCTTCAGAAGTAAAATTTATCAGTGCAGGATTAACTAACATTAACTACATTTTTACTTCTCTACAGATATCAGAAGTATGCCTTCTATATCCTGATTACAACTATTGACTAAAATGTGAAGAGTACAGATTGGAGGGCATAATATTTGGTATGTACTTTATACAAACTGATATCATTTTATTAACACAGAGTATATTTTTTCATTTTAATTATAGCCATTTAATCATCTTTACTTCTAAATTTTATACAAGACCTTATTGCAAGCAGCTGTAAAATCAAGGTAAAGTACATGTTTGAGTCCTCTCTAATGATCTCCTCCTATATATCTTAGTTCCTCTCTCCCTTTGATTCTTTGATCCAATGTCCTCTTTACAGTAAGAGTTTCCATGGTCACTTTATTTAAATTATAATTCCCATCTCCCCAGGCATGCCATACTTCCCTCTACTTTAATTGTTGTTCATGTTGTTTTTATATTTTACCTTTTTAGTTATTCATCAATTACTCTCCTTCCCCAGAATGTAATCACATGTAACCCCTTGAGTGCAAAGATTTCAATTTCTGTTTGTTGTTGTTTTATACCTATGTTCACAGAAGCTAAAAAAGTTTTTGGGATAATGGACACCAATGAATATTTGTAAGTGAATGTGTGCATTACTCTCATTTACTAAAATACTTTGAAGAAAGAATTTGTGTCATATTACCATAATTTTTTTAACCCTGTTTATGTTTAATGCCTACCATTATTTTCAAAGACATCATTTCTTAAGTCATTGCTTTTAGAAGTTTCCTCAAAGTTTAGAATTGTTTTTTGGTAGCTTCTATTCTGTCTTTTTTTCAGGTATTTCCTTTATCCTTTAACAGGTTCTCAATTCCTTTGGAGAACCATACAAAGTCTAAATCAAAGTATGTTTTCTCCTAAAATTAATTATAAATGATATAATACCTCAAGGTAGAAGTTTATAATATTTCTCATTAAGCATACTGCAAAAAAATTTTTTTGTTAAAAGGAAAAGGAGTTGGTTTAAAAAAAGTTTATAGTATTTCTCAAACTGGATTTTGAAGAAGTACAAAATGTCATGTTACTGTGTCTGATAAGTTTTCAAGCTTATTGTAAGTATAGAATTTGAATATTTTACCTAAATATTAGACTTCTGATAAAAAAGACACTAACAAGTAAAGAAACTTCATCATGTTCCTTTCCATAACCAAGAATAATGACAGCATTCAGCTGGTGAACTTTTTCACAGAAAATATCTGTTAAGAGGCTTAAAATGCTAGAGGAGAGCCTGCATTTACTACAAATGCTTATTAAAAAACCTGCTGCGTCACACTTTAAAGGGTAAGAAACATTGTTAATGAAAGTAAAAAAAAAAAAAAATAATCAGTGGACAAAAGTCATTTTAGATAACTTCCAACAATTAATTTTAAATAATTTCACATTTGACCTAGAGACCCTTATATTTTGGCCTACATCTGTGTACTGCAAGTGCCGTTGCGAAATTTAATGAATTGTCTTAACATCAACTGCATTGTTTTCACTTCTAAGAATAGTGCTTGCTCATGAGTTTTCTTGTAAATGACAAGTAAGATTTCCATAATTTCCCAATCATGAATTAATTCTGCTTTTAAAGAGGTACTGACAGTCTTTGCTTATTTTTGGATTAATATGTAACAAAGCTATTCTCTGGGGAAACATATTCTTATTAAATATTGGTTGTGCAATAATATGCTCTCTAAGCCCCTAAAGTTCCATTATATCCCAGCATACAGCTTATTTTCATCCCCTAGGAAAGCAGTAACCAAGAGAATATATTCATAAAATGAATGCATCTTGGCTTATGAATGCAACTTGAGATGACACTGCTGAATATAATTGATTGACAGAACACTTTGCTGCTTTCATTATTGCTCTAAAAACTGAAGCATCCTCAGTGGAACAGTTCTAAGTAGGGATCTTACTATTTCATCTTTCCTAATTTGAATATCTAGCTGGGGACAAATTTTCAGTTACTCTTGATCTTCAAATCTTGCTTCCCTCTTCTTTTACTTTCCTATTCATTTGTTAAAAATATCTAGGACAGATTTGTCCCAAAGTTCTTTTTGTAAAGTAGTAACTTGGGTTGAAATTGCTTAAAATAAAGCCAATCATTTCTGAAACTTACTAAACTTATAAAGGAATATTTAATTTGAATATGTGATTTTGAGTAACCATAAGAGGATATGGTATAGGGTAATCCTAAATTATTCTAACTACATTTTTTTTTTCTTTTCACAAAAAATTTTGGAAGTGGAGAGACAATAACTTCAACATTCTATATTTCAATGATAATCATTCTATGATTTTGATATTTCATTTTAGTTTGAGATGTAATTCCTAAACAGATGAGGATTTAATTTATTCTTGGGCCTGCCACTAACAACTACATCTCAGGTTAACTACAACTCATTTACAAATTTCATCTTTGAAACTTTTGAAGATTTACCCAAGAGTTCACTTAAAATAGTCCATGATACCTAACTTCATCAAATCACTAGCCTGGTAATCTTGCTATATTTTGCTAATCTTCCTTAGGTCATGGGTCCCCAAACTCTGGGATCTAATATCTGATGATCTGAGATGGAGCTGGTGTAATAATAATAGAAATAAAGTGCACAGTAAATATAACGTGCTTGAACCATCCTGAAACCACCCCTCACCTCAGTCTGTGGAAAAAATGCCTTCCATGAAATCGATCCCTAGTGCCAGAAAGCTTGGGGACTGCTGCCTTAGGTCACTTTCTCTCCTTGAAATAATAAAAGGAACATCACATTGAATGGTTAGCAATTTTCAAGCGTTATCATATGCATTATTCCATTTACATTTGATTTCTCAAAATAACTGTGTGATATAAAAAGAGTTGTTTAAGCCACATTTTAGAGAATAATTAAAGCTTTGAGAGAAATGAAATGCCTAATTTCTCATTGCCTGCATATGAAAAAGCAAGAATTTATTTAGGTCTTCTGATTTCAAGTTTAGCATCCTTTTATAAAATCCAAACTTTAAACTTTCTACTCATAATTTCAGTCACCTAAGGTCAGACATCATCCACCCAGATTTGACCTCTTGCCTTTATAAACAGGATTGTGAAAAAAAAAAAAAAACTAATACTTTTTATTTTAGTTCAACATTTATTCAACACCTATTAATGTACCAGACAATGTTCTAGGCATTTGGGATTCAGATACAAGTATGATATGGCATAATCTCTGAAGAAGCCAACACATTATTAGAAAACTTAGAGATACATATAAGTATATAAAAATTGAATGCATACATACTAAATGCTTAGAATGTAGAAGGTACAAAGGTTAAATAGAGAGCAAATGACACTTTGAGGAGAATGGTGTTGGTCAAGAAGAATTTTGGGGAAAATTATAATACTTTTTTAAGGAAAATAGTTTACCAGGTATTTAAAAGGAGAAGAAACTTCAGCATAATCTAAACTTTAAAGAAGAGTAAGGTATGAAAGGTATATAAAGAGAATAGGTGTGAAACATCATCAAGTACTGGTATGATTTATATTACTTTAGCAGAAAAGTGAGTTGGAAATGAAAAACAGTAAGATATGATACTGAACACATAGGCAGTTTGGTTGAGAAAAAAATGACCTTAAAGTTGAAGCCAAAATTTCCTCCATTCAAATTCTAACTCTCCCATGTATTAAACATGCTACCTTGAGAAAGATACCCAATTTTTCTGAAATTTTTCTCTATGAAATTGAGATAACAATGCCTACCTATTATCATTAGGTGTGTAATGAGCCTGCAGTAGGATGTGACACTAAGTGGCTGCTTCATACTAATAACTCATTTATGTAAGAGTTTAAACAGGAAAAACATCAAACTTGCAATTTTGCTACAGATCATAGATTCTGTCATGAATCACCCTCAAATGATTTTAAATTAGAAATTGTAGGGTAAATACATCTTGAACCATCTAGAATCAGTTTTGATTTCTCTGGAAAAATTAAAATGACTGCTTTTAGCACCTGATCAACAATCCATTTTCCAAATGTGTTATTTATTTTGTATCATTGTTCTAGCTTGGTGCCTTACTTCCATTATATAACTCTAGCTAACCTAATTCAGTGTTTTTCCACTTCACTTAATGTATACCTTTTATCATAAATAATTGTGATGGTGTCATATTCTTGTATTTGGAGAGGAGATTTAAAATACAGCCCAAATATTAAATTTCACAATTGAATAGCATATAATTTATAATAAAAAAGATATTTTTCAATGTTTAGTACTCATTTAAGGGAAAAATGAAGGCCTGATAGACAAAGTCCATCGTATTAATAACCAAAGTGTTTCAAAATGCACTTAAAGTGAAAAATGTATAAACCTTAAATATATAAAATAATACATTACAAAAATATGAACCACAGACTTGTTTCATACTTGAATTAATGATTTTTATACAAACATTTTTATCAAGATAGTTTTCCAGTGAAGCATTAGGATAACAGTGATAGTTCTTCGTACTTTATTTGGCATGCCGGCTATGAATAATATATGAACAATAATTTCATACGGTTTTGATAAATCCTCAGATATTCAATCCTAATCAGTTTGACTCTTTTATCTTTTCTAATACAACAGATAGAAAAGTTTAAAAGGTAAACATCAATCCAGTACTGAGTTCATAATATATACATGTATGAGGATATATATTTCAATTTTATATTATACCTGAGTATATTTCTATATCTAACCTCATGAAATTATAGTTATTTTCAGATTCTTGGACTGTTTTCAACGGTTTTCTCTGAAAGGTTTAAGTATGACCCTAGTCCTAAGGAAGCACATTAAAATACTGATAATACCAGTGTCTTTATGAAATTCTCCCTGGAGGTGAGGGTGGGACGATTTGAGAGAATAGCCTTGAAACATGTATATTATCATATGTGAAACAGATCACCAGTCCAGATTCGATGCATGAGACAGGGTACTCAGGGCTGGTGCACTGGGATAAACTAGTAGGATGTGGATGGGGAGGGAAGTGGGGGGGGGGGGGTTCGGGAGGGGGAACACATGTATACCCATGGTGGATTCATGTCAATGTATGGCAAAATTATTACAATATTGTAAAGTAATTAGCCTCCAATTAAAATAAATAAATTAAAAAATAAATAAAGTCTTCATGGGTATCTCTATGACTGAATTTCAGATTGCCTCTACAACTAAATTTGTGGGTCCCTTTTAAGGTGGTCATGCCAATACCCTTAGTAACTTCCAAAGATTTTCTCTGCTACTCTATTAAATTTTATGCCCACATTTGGTCTTGAGACTCTCCAGAACTTTCTGAGTTATTTTCTAATTTAGAATCTGAGGCCATGGGAATTCCCTGGAGGTATTCATTTGAAGGACTGATGCTGAAGCTGAAGCTCCAGTACTCTGGCCACCTGATGGGAAGAGCTGACAAACTGAAAAAGACCCTGATGGTGGGAAAGATTGAGGGTGAGAGGAGAAGAGGGTAACACAGGATGAGATGGCTGGATGTCATCACCAACTGAATGGACAGAAGTTCCAACAAACTCTGGGAAATAGTGAAGGACAGGGAAGCCTGGCATGCTGCAGTCCATGGGGTCTCAAAGAGTTAGACACAACTTAGTGACTGGACAACAAAAACCACTGGTTAGGACTTTGTACTTTGAACTGCCAAGGACTAAGTTTCAATCCCTGGTTGAGGAACTAAGATCTTGCAAGCTACATGATGCAATCAAAAAAAAAAAAAAAAAAAAACCAGAATCTGAGGCTATTGAATCCTATGTTAATTCTGAATTTAGTATACATTCCCCAAATATGGACTCAGTAACTCATTCTCACACTTCAAAGTTTCTTCTGAATCACTTAATTCATTTAATTGCTCAGTCATTCTTTTAGAGGCCATAAACAGAACTGTCATGGCTCTGTTACTACCCTTAGGAGAAACAGAGGCAAATATTATGCGATAAATGGCATGCTAGAGAGAAAGAGTTTGGTAGAGTAGTTCAGAAGAGAACCACCATGCTGTAGGACAGAAAAGGTTTCTTGAAAGAGATGAAGTCTACCATGATCCTAAGAGAGCATGCTAATTAGGACTATGAGGTTGTTACATTAGCAGATAGGTAGGGCTCTAACTGTTCAAGGCTTGAGTTAGTTAGTTAGTTAGTCACTCAGTCGTGTCCGACTCTTTGCCACCCCATGAATAGCAGCACGCTAGGCCTCCCTGTCCATCACCATCTCCCGGAGTTCACTCAGACTCACGTCCATCGAGTCAGTGATGCCATCCAGCCATCTCATCCTCTGTTGTCCCCTTTTCCTCCTGCCCCCAATCCCTCCCAACATCAGGGTCTTTTCCAATGAGTCAACTCTTTGCATGAGGTCGCCAAAGTATTAGAGTTTCAACTTTAGCACCATTCCTTCTAAAGAAATCCCAGGGCTGATCTCCTTCTGAATGGACTGGTTGGATCTCCTTGCAGTCCAAGGGACTCTCAGGAGTCTTCTTCAACACCACAGTTCAAAAGCATCAATTCTTCAGCGCTCAGCCTTCTTCACAGTCCAATTCTCACATCCATACATGACCACAGGACAAACCATAGCCTTGACTAGACAGACTTTTGATGACAAAGTAATGTCTCTGCTTTTGAATATGCTATCTAGGTTGGTCATAACTTTCCTTCCAAGGAGTAAGCATCTTTTAATTTCATGGCTGCAATCACCATCTGCAATGATTTTGGAGCCCCCAAAAATAAAGTCTGACACTGTTTCCACTGTTTCCCCATCTATTTCCTATGAAGTGATGGGACCGGATGCCATGATCTTCGTTTTCTGAATGTTGAGCTTTAAGCCAACTTTTTCACTCCACTTTCACTTTCATCAAGAGGCTTTTTAGTTCCTCTTCACTTTCTGAGATTATTGATATTTCTCCCAGCAATCTTGATTCCAGCTTGTGCTTCTTCCAGCCCAGCATTTCTCATGATGTACTCTGCATAGAAGTTAAATAAGCAGGGTGACAATATACAGCCTTGACGTACTCCTTTTCCTATTTGCAATCAGTCTGTTGACCCATGTCCAGTTCCAGCTGTTGCTTCTTGACCTGCATTTAGGTTTTTCAGGAGGTAGGTCAGGTGGTCTGGTATTTCCATCTCTTTCAGAATTTTCCACAGTTTACTGTGATCCCCACAAAGGTTTTGGCAGTCAATAAAGCAGAAATAGATGATTTTCTAGAACTCTCTTGCTTTTTCCATGATCCAGCAGATATTGGCAATTTGATCTCTGGTTCCTCTGCCTTTTCTAAAACCAGCTTGAACATCTGGAAGTTCACAGTTCACATATTGCTGAAGCCTGGCTTGGAGAATTTTGAGCATTACTTTACTAGCGTGTGAGATGAGTGCAATTGTGCAGTAGTTTGAGCATTTTTTGGCATTGCCTTTCTTTAGGATTGGAATGAAAACTGACATTTTCCAGTCCTGTGGCCACTGCTGAGTGTTCCAAATTTGCTGGCGTATTGAGTGCAGCACTTTCACAGCATCACCTTTCAGGATTTGAAATAGCTCAATTGGAATTCCATCACCTCCACTAGCTTTGTTCATAGTGATGCTTTCTAAGGCCCACTTGACTTCACATTCCAGGATGTCTGGCTCTAGATGAGTAATCACACCATCGTAATTATCTGGGTCGTGAAGATCTTTTTTGGACAGTTCTTCCATGTATTCTTGCCACCTTTACCTAATATCTTCTGCTCTGTTAGGTCCATACCATTTCTGTCCTTTATTGAGCCCATCTTCACATGAAATGTTCCCTTGGTATCTCTAATTTTCTTGAAGAGATCTCTAGTCTTTCCCATTCTGTTCTTTTCCTCTATTTCTTTGCATTGATCACTGAAAAAGGCTTTCTTATCTCTTCTTGCTATTCTTTGGAACTCTGCATTCAGATACTTATATTTTTCCTTTCCTCCTTTTCTTTTCACTTCTCTTCTTTTCACAGCTATTTGTAAGGCCTCCCCAGACAGCCATTTAGCTTTTTTGCATTTCTTTTCCATGAGGATGATCTTCATCCCTGTCTCCTGTACAATGTCATGAACCTCAGTCTATACTTCACAGAGTGCCTGATGAACTATGGACTGAGGCTTGAGTTACTACTGCCTTATTTAGAAGAAGTTTCACATGTTTGCTCATGAAGTTCTATGATTTTGAGGTCATGAGTTCCAGTTCTGGGGCAAATGTTTCAGAGGCATTCACTTTGTTTATTTTCTAGTATCTCTTGTATAGTGGCTTTATGCAATTTATTGGCAATTACAATCAGGGTATTTGATCTTAGCTTAGTCATCTGGCAGGGTACTGTCAAGGTCAGAATGTACATTCATTCCTTAGAATGCCAGGAAGAAACTCAAATTTGCTTGCCTTTTCTCTTTTGCTGTAAGATCAAAGTTCATTTATTCACCTTTGACTCTGCTTATACATGCTCTCCTAAATCAAATTAGGCAATTTGACAACATTCTGATTGTACATACCAGTTACGATGCATTTTAAACAAACCCCCCAAACCTAATTGAGTTAATTCTTTGAAGGTCTTTCAAAGTTTATTTACTAGAAAAACATTAAGTTAAGGGAGTGAGGATGATATGGTTCTTATCCAGGGTCCCATCGAATCTTTTAGTAAATTACCATGCAAAATCTACTTAAATTAAACACTGATTTTCAGTTTGCTTATCAGTAAAAACGTGATAATGACAAGAGGTATAAATTTGATAGTTTGAGAAACTGCTATAAAGAATGTTGTAAGGCAAATTTAGAAGCAATATAATTGTTAAAAAAATGATAATTCATATATTTATGTAAATATTTAGTGCCAAATAAAGCAGTTATGATTGCTTTATCTGAGCAGTTTCTGATTCTGAAGACGTAAAATCTGTATTTAACTGGTAGATCTTATACTTACAGAATACTAATGTGGATGTAATTGATAGATATTATAACTGCTGAATTCTCCTTACTGAATACTGACTGACAATCAGTTTGATTCGTCTTTGTGCTTTGTATCAGGCAATGTAAAAAGTATACAATTTTATCCAGATTCAAATAAAACAAATATTTACTATAGAGCAGTTTATAGAAAGTTGAACACATAAAAATGTAAGCAGCTATTATCAAACTGACTAAATTTTAGCATGAAATCTTACTTTTTAGAGTTCAGATTTCTAAGACTACATCTTTAGTTTTAAAAGCAGTCTTTTATCATGTAAGAAACGAAGTGCCAGTCTATGTTCGATACAGGATACAGGATGCTTGGGGCTGGTGCATGGGGATGATCCAGAGAGATGATGTGGGATGGGAGGTGGGAGGGGGATTCAGGATTGGGAGCTTGTATACACCCATGGTGGATTCGTGTCAGTGTATGACAAAACCAATACAGTATTGTAAAGTAAAATAAAGTAAAAAGAAAAAAAGAAAAAATAAATAAAAGCAGTCTTTTATACTAGTCAGATTGTTTTGTACAAAACAATTTTTAAATAATACACATTGAGTAGCTTCTTTCTTCATTTAATTTTCGGGAAAGGAGAATAAAAACCCAAAGAGTAGTTAAATGTAGTATAATTAAAGAATAGACATTATGTTAACTAAAGGTTATAAGGATGCTAATTTCATTTAGCTGATGCTATAGCGAAAATGTATGCATCCTTTCTAATGGAGTCACCTACAGGCATCTGGTATTTAATATACCAAAGTAGCTGGAGCACCATAGTTGATGTTAGTTCAATAATTCATTGCTATAACAATACTTGGCAGAGTAGAAAACTGAAACAGCACATCATGTAGTATATGCTGCTGCTGCTTGCTAAGTCGCTTCAGTCATGTCCGACTCTGTGCAACCCCATGGACAGCAGCCCACCAGGCTCCCCTGTCCCTGTGATTCTCCAGGCAAGAACACCGGAGTGGGTTGCCATTTCCTTCTCCAACGCATGAAAGTGAAAAGTTAAAGTGAGGTCACTCAGTCGTGTCTGACTCTTCACGACCGCATGGACTGCAGCCTACCAGGCTCCTCTGTCCATGGGATTTGCCAGGCAAGAGTACTGGAGTAGGTTGCCATTGCCTTCTCCGCAAGTAGTATATGGGTAATATTAAATATCTATAGCTTTTAAATCTTTAATCAGATGCCAGCTGGATATGTGCTTTCCTGGTGGCTAAGCAGTAAAGAATCCACCTGCAATACAGAAAATGCTGGTTTAATTCCTGGGTCAGAAGATCCCCTGGGGAAAGAAATGGCAATCCACACCAGTATTCTTATCTGGGAAATCCCATGGGCAGAGGAGCCTGGCGGGCTACCGTCTGTGGGGTTGCAAAGAGTCAGACATGACATAGTGACTAAACCAGCACCACCACTTGCTGGATACATAGCTAAGGAAAGTTTTGTCATGTTTGCTTCTTTATAAGTTTGTATAAAGAATAGCAAAAATCAAAGTTATAATTGGACAAAATATATTTTGACTCTAAGTTATGCAATGATATATTAGAAGGGTGGAGATTATGGCAAGTGATATTCAGAGAATCGATAACTAATTGTTTAATTCATTCATGAAATTAGTATTTGAATAGCAGCAAAATATCAAGTACCACAGATATAATCCCTGCCCTTAAACTGTACAGTCTAGTTGAAATGCAAAAATAAGTCAGAACAAATAAATAAACACAAATGTAAAGTAAGTGAAAAGGTACTGGAGTATAGAATTATAAAGTCTATGAAGTATGTAACTAATGGATGGACTAGAGCTAATATTTTAAGAAATCATAGATTAAAGCAATGGCAAATCTGAAATTTTAAAAATCAGCAAATAATGTTGCTTAACATTGCCAGATCTTGTTTGGAATTCTGTTCACTAATAGTCTGGTTCATCTTGCTTTCATGTTTGCTTTAATGGAAGGTATCTGGTTCAGATGTTGGCTCTTTTCACTTATCTCTTTATAATTTACAAATGTAAGACTCATATTTCCTATGATCTAATCCAATCAAACCATGAATTGAGCATCAAGAATTATGCTTATTATATTTCATTGTGAAATTGTCCTTCAATCACATTTTGTTGACCAGTTTCAGTACAGATATTTTAAGTCATCCACACATGTGGTCTTAAGGAGACATACTTTATTACTTCTACCATTTGCTCTTTTACTAAATATTGCATATACCTTCCAAGTTACAACTGCAGAGAGTGACCCATTCTCTGTGTTTCCTCTATTATTTAATACTCTACATTAATAACTGCTTGAAATAGTTATTTGGACTCCCAAACTCCTCTGGCCTAACAGATAGACCTCATTTCTGAAACTGAGGACTATGTGGTATTGATAAGACTATCTCTTGATAATGACGTGTTAGTTGCCCAATCACGTCCGACTCTTTGTGACCCCATAGAGAAGCCTGCTAGGCTCTGCTCTCCATGGCATTTCTCAGGCAATAATACTGGAGTGGGTTGCTATTCCCTTTTAAGGGGATCTTCCTTACCCAGGGACTGAACCCGGGTCTCCTGCATTGCAGGCAGATTCTTTACTGTCTGAGCCACGAGGAAAGTTTTTGTTAATAAAATTAGTAAAGAGCAAATGTATATTAGTTCCATTTAGCAATTAGACATAAATGTAGATAAAACAATCCAACAAAATGAGGGTCAACAGCATCTTTTAGACAAAACAGTGGTAACATTAACAATAATAACTTAAAAGTGAAAGTGCAGGTCACTCAGTCCTTTCCCACATTTTGCAACCCTATGGATTCTATCAGTCACTCAGTTCCGCTGCACAGTCATGTCCGACTCTTTGTAATCCCATGGACTGAAGCGTGCCAGGCCTTCCTGTTCATCACCAACTCCTGGAGTTTACTCAAACTCATGTCTATTGAGTCAATGATGCCATCCAACCATCTCATCCTCATCCTCCCTGTCTCCTCCCACCCTCAGTCTTGCCAAGCATCAGGGTCTTTTCAAATGAGTCAGTTCTTTGCATCAGGTAGCCAAAGTATTGGAGTTTCAGCTTCAACATCAGTCCTTCCAATGAATATTTAGGACTGATGTCCTTTAGGATGGACTGGTTGGATATCCTTGCAGTCCAAGTGACTCTCAAAAGTCTTCTCCAACAAAACAGTTTAAAAGCATCAATTCTTTGGTGCTCAGCTTTCTTTATAGTCCCACTCTCATATCCATACATGACTACTGGAAAAAACATGGCCTTGACTAGATGGAATTTCTTGGCAATGTAACGTCTCTGCTTTTTAATATGCTATCTAGGTAGGTTATAAATTTCCTTCCAAGGAGTAAGCGTCTTTTAATTTCGTGGCTGCAGTCACCATCTGCAGTGATTTTGGAGCTGCAAAAAATAAAATCTGACATTGTTTCCACTGTATCTCCATCTATTTTCCATGAAGTGATGGGACCAGATGCCATGATCTTAGCTTTCTGAATGTCGAGATTTAAGCCAACTTTTTCACTCTCCTCTTTCACTTTCATCAAAAGGCTTTTTAGTTCTTCGCATTCTGCCATAAGAGTGGTGTCATCTGCACATCTGAGGTTATTGATATTTCTCCCGGCAATCTTGATTACAGCTTGGGCTTCTTCCAGCCCAGCGTTTCTCATGATGTACTCTGTATATAAATTAAATAAGTAGGGTGACCATATACAGCCTTGACGTACTCCTTTCCTGATTTGGAACCAGTCTGTTGTTCCATGTCCAGTTCTAACTGTTGCTTCCTGACATGAATACAGATTTCTCAAGAGGCAGGTCAGGAGGTCTGGTATTCCCATCTCTGTCAGAATTTTCCACAGTTTATTGTGATCCACACAGTCAAAGGCTTTGGCATAGTCAATAAAGCAGATATAGATGTTTTTCTAAAGTCTCTTTTTTCCATGATCCAGCGGATGTTGGCAATTTGATCTTTGGTTCCTTTGCCTTTTCTAAAACCAGCTTGAACATCTGGAAGTTCACAGTTCACCTATTGCTGAAGCCTGGTTTGGAAAATTTTGTGCATTACTTTACTAGCATATGAGATGAGTGCAATTGTGCGGTAGTTTGAACATTCTTTGGCATTGCCTTTCTTTGGGATTGGAATGAAAACTGACTTTTTCCAGTCCTGTGGTCACTGCTGAGTGTTCCAAGTTTGCTGGCATGTTGAATGCAGCACTTTCACAGCATCATCTTTCAGGATTTGAAATAGCTCCACTGGAATTCCATCATCTCCACTACCTTTGTTCATAGTGATGCTTTCTAAGGCCCACTAGACTTCACATTCCAGGATGTCTAGCTCTAGGTAAGTCATCGTACCATTGTGATTATTTGTGTTGTGAAGATCTTATTCATACTGTTCTGTATATTCTTGCCACCTCTTCTTAATATCTTCTGCTTCTGTTAGGTTCATATCATTTCTGTCCTTTATTGCCCATCTTTGCAATAAATATTACACACAATATTACAAGTGAGAAAAAGAGACTTCTAATACTCAGAGTTACTATGACAAAAAATGTAATTTTTTAAAAATCCTTGAAATGAAAATCATCAAACCTACAGTACAATTTCTATAAAAACTTAGAATTATTCAACAGAGAAAATACTTAAGATTAATCAACTGGTCAATCTACATTTCTTTAACTAGAAAAATGAAATTACATACTTTCAGCAGGGAAGTGTTAAACTGTCAACTGACTTTTTCACAATGTTTACTTAGCAATTAAGCATCTTACTAATAGGCTCTTGGTACATATGGAGTCAGAAATTATATGTAAACTCTAATTATACATTATACCATTGATGATATTTTCTCTATTAATGTAGTCATTTGTGGTATATTGATAATTTTTGTTTTACACTTTAGATTTTGTACAACTGTAGTCAAAACATTTTGCAATTAGTTGTGTATATTAAAATCTGAATCATGGGTCATTTTTATAACTCAAATAATTACATAGTATATTGCATATAGTAGGTATTCAGTACATCCTGTTGAGCTCATGGATAGAGAATTTGTATGTAATATGAAAGCTAGCTTTATATTGTGTGTATTGACATTGCTTTCTAAATGTTAAATAACTAGGTTTTAGAAGATGCAATAATAATGTTAGAATGAAAGGGATCCATCCTCATAGAGACCATACTGATATCTTTAGTTTGTTTGCTAATTCTAGTCTCCAATGTTTTGAATATAAAATTTGAGGAATCTAAAGAATATATTTTTGGGTT
Organism: Capricornis sumatraensis; assembly: GCF_032405125.1. Classification (NCBI taxonomy): domain Eukaryota; kingdom Metazoa; phylum Chordata; class Mammalia; order Artiodactyla; family Bovidae; genus Capricornis; species Capricornis sumatraensis. Next base: position 69,600,753 of record NC_091079.1, read on the forward strand.
GGGAAGACTCCCTGGAGAAAGGAATGGCTACCTACTCCAGTATTCTGGCCTGGAGAATTCCATGGACTGTATAGTCTATGGGGTCTCAAAGAGTCGGACATGACTGAGTGACTTTCACAAGGAATATATAGAATTTCATACCTTATACTTTTACAAGAAGAAAAATGAAAGTAATCTGAAATTTCAAAAAAAAAAAAATCTCTTGGTGTCAAAAGGGAGTAACCTGACAATTCATCTCAATGATTATAAGATGACATTTAAAAACAGCACTGTTGCATTTAAAAAAAAAAATGTCAAGAAGAGATTTCATGCTTAGAGACCACCCACACAAAGAATTTATGAAAATCTTTTTAATGGCATTGTAGTAGTACTCCTTGGTGCAATTTTTAGGTTGGCAACTTGACATTATAATATTCCAGTTACTTAGAACCAGGGAAATGTATGCTTTGAACTTTGTCATATGAACCAAAGGGTCCTGCATTAGCTGGATGTAAATGATTTCTTTATTTTCATTGTTTTGAGTATTTAAGTATATTTTTAAGACTGCTTATCAATTTTTAAGGTACACACAACTCTGAAAATATTTAGAAATCTATGCTAATTTTGGATAGAAGTTTTATTTTGGGGCAGAAAATATGTTTAGAGACAAGATGAAGGTCATGCGTCTCCTTTCCCAATCTCTTTGAGTTATGACAGTGTAACATAATCGCTTCTGAGACAAATATGATTATATATCTACATTTGTGAGTTTTTCTAAATCTTATTAACACAAAATAAAAGACTATTTATCATAGAAATATTCTATTTCTATGTCAGGGTCCTAAATTCTGTGACTTGTTTTATTTTTAAATATTATTATTTTTAATGTGGACCATTTTTAAAGTCTTTACTGAACATGTTACAATATTGCTTCTGTTTTTTGTTTTGTTTTTTGGGGGGATGTGGGTTCTTAGCTCCCCAACCATGGATTGAACCCACATTCCCTGCATTGGAAGACAAAGTTTTAACTTCTATGTTACATTTAAATTATTGAAATAAAAACTGCAAATATTCAGTCATCTGTGTCTACTCTGGAAGTAATAAAGATTACTGATTAAACTTACATATATCTGCTCAACTGTTAAATACCGTTAGGAAAAAATATTGATTGAAATCAACATGGAGGGTTAAACAAACAAGGAAATGAAACTGTTGAAAGTGATTAAGATGGGAAAGAGGAGAGAGAAGAGAAATAAATATTATAATGACTAAAAATATAAAGTCAGACAGAAACAGGAATTCCAAGCACAAGCACATCAATACTCCAAATAAAGCAGAATGAGTTTGCCTTTCAGGAAAATAAAAATTGTTTTAAAATACTGCTCTCTAAGAGACATATCTGAAATAAAAGGAAGGCATGAAAATTATATACCACATGCCTGCTTGCAAATATAAATCATGATGGCAATATTGTCATATAAGTTAAAATTGTTTCATTATTGTTACATTAGGATGTGGTAGTCATGAGAATATACCTTACTGACCTTCTATTGTAGGGTGTAAAAATGACAAAGGCCATTCCAGCTTTGAAATCCATCACAAATTTGCACAGAAACTGTGTCATACTGGAGTGCATCAGAGATACCAAAGCAGACCAGTTCTTGGGAAAAAAAGGATCCCCTTGACTTTTGCCTTTCATTCAAGGATGCACTGATGACTTTGCAGAATTTTCATTATACTGCTGAGCAGTCTAGGATACTTTCGACCAACATTATTCATCTTTTGGACCTCTCACCAACTCTTTTACAGCTCCCTTTCTATTTCTATAACAAAAGCATTTCCCTCAATGTAATTCTCCTACATTTCACTGTCTTAGTGTTTGCTTCTTCAAGACCTAGACAAAAGCAGGACACAGAATAAAGGAAATGTGCCTAATTAACATTTAAATTCTAAGTGTCTCTCACATTACTTGACTTTTCAATGCACACAATTTTAATGTCCATGCATAATTAAGTTTAATTTCTCTTTTAAATCTACATGAGTGTGTGCTTGCTAAGTTGCTTCAGTTGTTTCCAACTCTTTGAGATCCTATGGACTATAGCCCACAAGGCTTCTCTGTCCATGGCATTCGACAGGCAAGAATACTGGAGTAGGTTGCCATGACTTCCTCCAGGGGATCTTCCTGACCCAGGAATCAAAACTGCATCTCTTAGGTCTCCTGCATTGGTGGGCAAATTCTTTACCACTGGCCCCACCTGGGAAGCGCTAAATATATATAAGCTCTATTTTATTTCATTTTCCTTTTTGTACTTCTAGGGGTTCTACAGCAACAACAAATATAAGTAGTGCTTTGAAACAGTCTGTGTAATATTTGATGCTTTTTAAAAATAAATACCAGGATGAGTGAAGAAAGTTCCCTACTGTTCCTAATTTTCAAAGATGGATTGATATTACTATAAAGTTTTCCTTTTTAATTATCATACATTTTGAGTTTATTTTTGTGTGTGGTGTTAGAAAGTGATCTAGTTTCATTCTTTTACAAGTGGTTGACCAGTTTTCCCAGCACCACTTGTTAAAGAGATTGTCTTTACTCCATTGTATATTCTTGCCTCCTTTGTCAAAGATAAGGTGTCCATATGTGTGTGGATTTATCTCTGGGCTTTCTATTTTGTTCCATTGATCTATATGTCTGTCTTTGTGCCAGTACCATACTGTTTTGATGACTGTGGCTTTGTAGTAGAGCCTGAAGTCAGGCAAGTTGATTCCTCCAGTTCCATTCTTCTTTCTCAAGATTGCTTTGGCTATTCGAGGTTTTTTGTATTTCCATACAAATCTTGAAATTATTTGTTCTAGTTCTGTGAAAAATATGGCTGGTAGCTTGATAGGGATTGCGTTGAATTTGTAAATTGCTTTGGGTAGTATACTCATTTTCACTATATTGATTCTTCCAACCCATGAACATGGTATATTTCTCCATCTATTAGTGTCCTCTTTGATTTCTTTCATCAGTGTTTTATAGTTTTCTATATATAGGTCTTTAGTTTCTTTGGGTAGATATATGCCTAAGTATTTTATTCTTTTTGTTGCAATGGTGAATGGAATTGTTTCCTTAATTTCTTTTCCTACTTTCTCATTATTAGTGTATAGGAATGCAAGGGATTTCTGTGTGTTGATTTTATATCCTGCAACTTTACTATATTCATTGATGAGCTCTAGTAATTTTCTGGTGGAGTCTTTAGGGTTTTCCATGTAGAGGATCATGAGAGTTTTACTTCTTCTTTTCCAATTTGGATTCCTTTTATTTCTTTTTCTGCTCTGATTGCTGTGGCCAAAACTTCCAGAACTATGTTGAATAGTAGCGGTGAAAGTGGACACCCTTGTCTTGTTCCTGACTTTAGGGGAAATGCTTTCAATTTTTCACCATTAAGGAGAATGTTTGCTGTTGGTTTGTCATATATAGCTTTTATTATGTTGAGGTATGTTCCTTCTATTCCTGCTTTCTGGAGAGTTTTTATCATAAATGGATGTTGAATTTTGTCAAAGGCCTTCTCTGCATCTATTGAGAGAATCATATGGTTTTTATTTTTCAATTTGTTAATGTGGTGAATTACATTGATTGATTTGCGGATATTGAAGAATCCTTGCATCCCTGGGATAAAGCCCACTTGGTCATGGTGTATGAACTTTTTAATGTGTTGTTGGATTCTGATTGCTAGAATTTTGTTGAAGATTTTTGCATCTATGTTCATCAGTGATATTGGCCTGTAGTTTTCTTTTTTTGTGACATCTTTGTCAGGTTTTGGTATTAGGGTGATGGTGGCCTCATAGAATGAGTTTGGAAGTTTACCTTCCTCTGCAATTTTCTGGAAGAGTTTGAGTAGGATAGGTGTTAGCTCTTCTCGAAATTTTTGGTAGAATTCAGCTGTGAAGCCGTCTGGACCTGGGCTTTTGTTTGCTGGAAGATTTCTGATTACAGTTTCAATTTCCGTGCTGGTGATGGGTCTGTTAAGATTTTCTATTTCTTCCTGGTTCAGTTTTGGAAAATTGTACTTTTCTAAGAATTTGTCCATTTCTTCCACATTGTCCATTTTATTGGCATACAACTGCTGATAGTAGTCTCTTATGATCTTTTGTATTTCTGTGTTGTCTGTTGTGATCTCTCCATTTTCATTTCTAATTTTATTGATTTGATTTTTCTCTCTTTGCTTCTTGATGAGTCTGGCTAGTGGTTTGTCAATTTTATTTATCCTCACCGCACACAAAAATAAACTCAAAATGGATTAAAGATCTAAATGTAAGACCAGAAACTATAAAACTCCTAGAGGAGAATATAGGCAAAACACTCTCAGACATAAATCACAGCAGGATCCTCTATGATCCACCTCCCAGAATTCTGGAAATAAAAGCAAAAATAAACAAATGGGATCTAATTAAAATTAAAAGCTTCTGCACAACAAAGGAAAATATACGCAAGGTGAAAAGACAGCCTTCTGAATGGGAGAAAATAATAGCAAATGAAGCAACTGACAAACAACTAATCTCAAAAATATACAAGCAACTTATGCAGCTCAATTCCAGAAAAATAAACGACCCAATCAAAAAATGGGCCAAAGAACTAAATAGACATTTCTCCAAAGAAGACATACGGATGGCTAACAAACACATGAAAAGATGCTCAACATCACTCATTATCAGAGAAATGCAAATCAAAACCACAATGAGGTACTACTTCACACCAGTCAGAATGGCTGCGATCCAAAAATCTGCAAGCAATAAATGCTGGAGAGGGTGTGGAGAAAAGGGAACCCTCCTACACTGTTGGTGGGAATGCAAACTAGTACAGCCACTATGGAGAACAGTGTGGAGATTCCTTAAAAAATTGCAAATAGAACTACCTTATGACCCAGCAATCCCACTGCTGGGTATACACACCGAGGAAACCAGAATTGAAAGAGACACATGTACCCCAATGTTCATCGCAGCACTGTTTATAATAGCCAGGACATGGAAACAACCTAGATGTCCATCAGCAGATGAATGGATAAGAAAGCTTTGGTACATGTACACAATGGAGTATTACTCAGCCGTTAAAAAGAATTCATTTGAATCAGTTCTGATGAGATGGATGAAACTGGAGCCGATTATACAGAGTGAAGTAAGCCAGAAAGAAAAACACCAATACAGTATACTAACACATATATATGGAATTTAGAAAGATGGCAATGACGACCCTGTATGCAAGACAGGAAAAAAGACACAGCTGTGTATAACGGACTTTTGGACTCAGAGAGAGAGGGAGAGGGCGGGATGATTTGGGAGAATGGCATTCTATCATGTATACTATCATGTAAGAATTGAATCGCCAGTCTATGTCTGACGCAGGATACAGCATGCTTGGGGCTGGTGCATGGGGATCACCCACAGAGATGTTATGGGGAGGGAGGTGGGAGGGGGTTTCATGTTTGGGAACACATGTAAGAATTAAAGATTTTAAAATTTAATTAAAAAAATAAAAAAAAAAATAAAAAAAAATAAATTATTCTAAAAAAAAAAAAGTTAAAATTATCTGTTGTGTCTGCTCTCATGAGGTGTTTCCTCATGTGTTATTTAATATTTAGCTTGCACTGTAAGCTGTATTTGTGGGGAAAAAAAAATTATCATACAATCCTAAAGTGGTTATTTACAATAATGAATTTTGAAAAAAAATTAAACCTCACACTTCTAGAATTATTCTTCACTTTTTAATTACATATTATCCAGAATCTTTTTCTTAACTATATTTCCTTTCTGTCATTATTCTTATAATTTGCATGCAATAAAATGGCATGTATATAAATTTTGCCTCTATTTTTGAAAGACTTGGGTATGTAATTTTTCATCCTTATCATGCATAATCTACAAAAAATTAGTCAATTGGATTTAATCAAAATTTAAAATTGTCCCTCTTCATACAGTACTTTTAGGAATTCAAAAAAATAAAAGTGACTATAGCCTGCAGAGGCCTGGCTTGGAGAATTTTGAACATTACTTTACTAGCATGTGAGATGAATGCAATTGTATGGTAGTTTCAGCAATCTTTGGCATTGCCTTTCTTTGGAATTGGAATGAAAACTGACCTTTTCCAGTCCTGTGGCCACTGCTGAGTTTTCCAAATTCGCTGGCATATTGAGTGCAGCACTTTCACAGCATCATCTTTCAGGATTTGAAACAGCTCAACTGGAATTCCATCACCTCCACTAGCTTTGTTCGTAGTGATGCTTTCTAAGGCCCACTTGACTTCACTTTCCAAGATGTCTGGCTCTAGATTAGTGATCACATCATCATGATTATCTGGGTCATGAAGATCTTTTTTGTATAGTTCTTCCATGTATTCTTGCCACCTCTTCTTAATATCTTCTGCTTCTGTTAGATCCATACCATTTCTTTCCTTATTGAGCCCATCTTTGCATGAATTGTTCCCTTGGTATCCCTAATTTTCTTGGAGAGATCTCTAGTCTTTCCCATTCTGTTCTTTTCCTCTAATTCTTTGCACTGATCATTGAAGAAGGCTTTCTTATCTCTTCTTGCTATTCTTTGGAACTCTGCATTTGGATGCTTATATTTTTCCTTTTCTTCTTTGCTTTTCACCTCCCTTCTTTTCACAGCTATTTGTAAGCCCTCCCCAAATAGCCATTTTGCTTTTCTGCATTTCTTTTCCATGGGGCTTCAGCAATACATGAACCATGAACTCCCTGATGTTCAAGCTAGTTTCAGAAAAGGCAGAGGAACCAGAGAACAAATTGCCATCATCCACTGGATCATGGAAAAAGCAAGCGAGTTCCAGAAAAACATCTATTTCTGCTTTATTGACTATGCCAAAGCCTTTGACTGTGTGGATCACAAAAAAATGTGGAAAATTTTGAGAAAGATGGGAATACCAGACCACTTAACCTGCCTCTTGAGAAATCTGTATGCAGGTCAGGAAGCAACAGTTAGAACTGGACATGGAACAACAGACTGGTTCCAAATAGGAAAAGGAGTACATCAAGGCTGTATATTGTCACCCTGCTTATTTAACTTATATGGAGCGTACATCATGAGAATCTCTGGGCTGAAAGAATCACAAGCTGGAATCAAGACTGCCGGGAGAAATATCAATAACTTCAGATATGCAGATGACACCACCCTTATGGCAGAAAGTGAAGAGAAGCTAAAAAGCCTCTTGATGAAAGTGAAAGAGGAGAGCGAAAAAGTTGGCTTAAAGCTCAACATTCAGAAAATGAAGATCATGGCATCTGGTTCCATCACTTCATGGGAAATAGATGGGGAAACAGTGGAAACAGTGTCAGACTTTATTTTGGGGGGCTCCAAAATGACTGCAGATGGTGACTGCAGCCATGAAATTAAAAGACGCTTACTCCTTGGAAGAAAAGTTATGACCAACATAGACAGTATATTCAAAAGCAGAGACATTACTTTCCCAACTAAGGTTTGTCTAGTCAAGGCTGTGGTTTTACCTGTGGTCATGCATGGATGTGAGAGTTGGACTGGGAAGAAGGCTGGGTGCTGAAGAATTGATGCTTTTGAACTGTGGTGTTGGAGAAGACTCTTGAGAGTCCCTTGGACTGCAAGGAGATCCAATCGGTCCATTCTGAAGGAGATCAACCCTGGGATTTCTTTGGAAGGAATGATGCTAACGCTGAAACTCCAGTACTTTGGCCACCTCTTGCAAAGAGTTGACTCATTGGAAAAGACTTTGATGCTGGGAGGGATTGGGGGCAGGAGGAGAAGGGGACGACCGAGGATGAGATGGCTGGATGGCATCACTGCCTCGATGGATGTGAGTCTGAGTGAACTCCGGGAAATGGTGATGGACAGGGAGGCCTGGCATGCTGTGATTCATGGGGTGGCAAAGAGTTGGACACGACTGAGCAACTGAACGAAACTGAACTGATAGCCTGCAGAAAAATAATTGCAAGTCTATAGATGATAGAGCACTTGTATAAAACTCAAACCTCAATTATAAGTATGCATACAACTCAACAAGTACATGAACAAATCCAAAAATATCTTTATGGATAAAAATAAGCTTATGAAAATGTTCCAAACTTATTATTGTTTTTTTAGTTGTTAAGTTGTATCCAACTCTTATGTGACTTCATGAACTATAGCCTGCTAAGCTTCTCTGTCCATTGGATTTCCCAGACAAGAATACTGGAGTGGGTTGCCATTTCCTTCTCCAGGGGATCTTCCCAACCCAGATATCAAACCTGCATTTCTGCTATTTGCAGGTTTATTGCTGAACCACGATGGAAGCCCCTATTAGTCATTACATAAATCTAAATTTAAGCCACAATAAGATACCAGTAGGAATATCTGTAATTAAAAGGAATAATCAATTCAAAATGGATCAAACACTTAAAAAAAAACAAAGACTTGAAACCATGAAATTCCTAAACGCAAACATAGGTGAAAAGCTCCATGACTGAGACTTGGCAAAGTTTTCTTAGATATGACGCACAAAGCACAAGGAACAAAAGAAAAACAAACAAGTGGACTTAAATAAAATTTAAAACTTCAACAAGTCAAGAAAAATAGTCAACATAGTGGAAAGGCAATTTATGAGATGAGAAAATATATTTGTAAATTATGTAACAGATAGGGGGCTTAATTATATATAAGGATCTCATACAACTTAACGAAAAAAATCTAAATAAAAATTGAACATAGGACCTGATTATTTTTTACAAAGAAGACATACAATGGCCAATAGGTATATGAAAAAGTATTCAACATCACTAATCAGGAAAATGCAATTCAAAATCACAGTAAGATAGCAATAAACACCGGTTCAGTTCAGTTCGGTCGCTCAGTCGTGTCCGACTCTTTGTGACCCCATGAATCGCTGCACGCCAGGCCTCCCTGTCGATCACCAACTCTCAGAGTTCACTCAGACTCACGTCAATCAAGTCAGTGATGTCATCCAGCCATCTCATCCTCTGTCGTCCCCTTCTCCTCCTGCCCCCAATCCCTCCCAGCATCAGAGTCTTTTCCAATGAGTCAACACTTCAAATGAGGTTGCCAAAGTACTGGAGTTTCAGCTTCAGCATCATTCCCTCCAAAGAAATCCCAGGGCTGATCTCCTTCAGAATGGACTGGTTGGATCTCCTTGCAGTCCAAGGGACTCTCAATAATCTTCTCCAACACCACACTTCAAAAGTATCAATTCTTCAGTGCTCAGCTTTCTTCACAGTCCAACTCTCACATCCATACATGACCACAGGAAACACCACAGCCTTGACTAGACAGATCATTGTTGGCCAAGTAATGTCTCTGCTTTTCAATATGCTATCTAAGTTGGTCATAACTTTTCTTCCAAGGAGTAAGCATCTCTTAATTTCATGGCTGCAATCACTATCTGCAGTGATTTTGGAGCCCCCCCAAAATAAAGTCTGATACTGTTTCCACTGTTTCCCCATCTATTTCCCATAAAGTGATGGGACCAGATCTCATGATCTTCATTTTCTGAATATTGGGCTTTAAGCCAACTTATTCACTCTCCTCTTTCACTTTCATCAAGAGGATTTTTAGTTCCTCTTCACTTTCTGCCATAAGGGTGGTGTCATCTGCATATCTGAGGTTATTGATATTTCTCCTGGCAATCTTGATGCCAGCTTGTGCTTCTTCCAGCCCAGCATTTCTCATGATGTACTCTGCATAGAAGTTAAATAAGCAGGGTGACAATATACAGCCTTGATGTACTCCTTTTCCTGTTTGGAACCAGTCTGTTGTTCCATGTCCAGTTCTAAGTGTTGCTTCCTGACCTTAATATAGGTTTCTCAAGAGGCAGGTCAGGTGCTCTGGTACTCCCATCTCTTTCAGAATTTTCCACAATTTATTGTGATCCACACAGTCAAAGGCTTTGGTATAGTCAATAAAGCAGAAATAGATGTTTTTCTGGAGCTCTTTTGGTTTTTTCATGATCAGCGGATGTTGGCAATTTGATCTCTGGTTCCTCTGCCTTTTCTAAAACCAGCTTGAACATCTGGAAGTTCATGGTTCACGTACTGCTGAAGCCTGGCTTGGAGAATTTTGAGCATTACTTTACTAGCGTGTGAGATGGGTGCAATTGTGTGGTAGTCTGAGCATTCTTTGGCATTGCTTTTCTTTGTGATTGGAATGAAAACTGACCTTTTCCAGTCTTGTTAGGATATTGTTATTTAGCAGCTAAGTTGTGTCAGATCCTTTCCTGACCTGAGGACTGTAGCTCACTAAGCTCCTCTGTCCATGGAGTTTCCCATGCAAGAATACTGGAGTGGGTTGCCATTTCCTTCTCCAGCAAATCTTCCTGACGAAGGGACTATTGACAGAAAGTCAAAAGTTGGAAAGGATCTGGAGGAAAAGGGTAACTTTGTGCAATGTTAGTGAGAAAGTAAATTGGTACAGTCATTATGGAAAACAGTAAAATATATGATCCAACAATCCCATTTTTGGATATAGATCCAAAGGAAATAAACTCACTATCTCACATCACTCTTACATTCATTATAGCATTTTGCATGATAGACAAGTAAGCGTTCATCAACAGAAAAACAGATAAAGAAAATGTCACACTCACAAAACACACACCTGAGAATATAATTCAGTCATAATAAAAGAAGGAAATTCTGTCATTTGCAACAATATAGATTAACATTGTGGACATTATGCTAAGTGAATTAAGTCAGACACATAAAGACAAACACTGGATGATCTCACTTATATGTGGAATCAAAGTTAGACTCATAGAAACAAAGTAGAATGCTGGCTACATGAGTTGAGGGAGATGGGAGAAATGGGGAGATGTTGGTCAAAAGATGCCAACTTTCAGTTGTAAGATCGGTAAGTTCTAGAGAATTCATGTGCAACTACAGTTAATAGTACTGTTTTGTATAACTGAAATTTGATAAGAAAGGAGATCTTAAATGTCTTCATCACTAAAGTGGTAAAGGTAATTACATGAGGTGATGGATATGCTATTATTTTTGGATGTAGTTATGATATTACAATGTGTACATATATAAAAATACCACATTACATATCTTCGGTTCAGTTCAGTGGCTCAGTCGTGTCCGACTCTTTGCGACCTCATGAATCACAACACGCCAGGCCTCCCTGTCCATCACCAACTCCCAGAGTTCACTCAGATTCACGTCCATAGAGTCAGTGATGCCATCCAGCCATCTCATCCTCTGTCATCCACTTCTCCTGCCCCCAATCCTTCCCAGCATCAGAGTCTTTTCCAATGAGTCAACTCTTAGCAAGAGGTGGCCAAAGTACTGGCGTTTCAGCTTTAGCATCATTCCTTCCAAAGAAATCCCTGGGCTGATCTCCTTTAAGATGGACTGGTTGGATCTCCTTGCAGTGCAAGGGACTCTCAAGAGTCTTCTCCAACACCACAATTCAAAAGCATCAATTCTTCGGTGCATCCTTCTTCACAGTCCAACTCTCACATCCATACATGACCACTGGAAAAACCATAGCCTTGACTAGACGGACTTTAGTCAGCAAAGTAATGTCTCTGCTTTTGAATATGCTATCTAGGTCGATCATAACTTTTCTTCCAAGGAGTAGGCGTTTTTTAATTTCATGGCTGCAGTCACCATCTGCAGTGATTTTGGAGCACCCCCAAATAAAGTCTGACACTGTTTCCACTGTTTCCCCATCTATTTCCCATGAAGTGATGGGACCAGATGCCATGATCTTCATTTTCTGAATATTGAGCTTTAAGCCAACTTTTCACTCTCCTCTTTCATTTTCATCAGGAGGTTTTTAAGGTCCTCTTCACTTTCTGCCATAAGGGTGGTGTCATCTGCATATCTGAGGTTATTGATATTTCTCCCGGCAATCTTGATTCCAGCTTGTGTGTCTTCCAGTCCAGTGTTTCTCATAATGTACTTTGCATATAAGTTAAATAAGCAGGGTGACAATATACAGCCTTGATGTACTCCTTTTCCTATTTGGAACCAGTCTGTTGTTCCATGTCCAGTTCTAGCTGTTGCTTCCTGACCTTCATACAGATTCCTCAAGAGGCAGGTCAGGTGGTCTGGTATTCCCATCTTTCTCAGAATTTTCCACATATACCTTATTTTTATTGTAAATCATACCTCAATAAAGCTGGAACAGAAAGGAATGACTATATACAGTGATGAAGAGGATGAGGAATTGCTAGTGGGAATATTAAATGATAAGGCCATTTTGAGAAAACCAAAGCATATGACTGCCATATGACCTACCCATTTCATGCACCATTTTCCACCCTAAAGAAAAGCTTATATCCACAGAAAGACTGATAGTACATGTTATAGTAGCTGAATTTGTAATAACCAAAAGCTAAAACCTCACATATTTAACAGATGAATGCTCCATAGGACAACTTTTTAAAAATAAAGTATTTGCTCTGTGACAATCTAGAGGATTGGGTTGGGGGTACGGTGGGAGGGAGGTCCTTGAGGGAGGGGATATATGTATACTTATAGACAATTCACGTTGCTGTACAGCAGAAACCACCACAATATTGTAAAGAAATTATCCTCCAATTTTAAAAAATAGAATATATATCACCATATTAAAAAGTCTCAAAATAATTATAAAGCGGAAACAATTAGGACAAAAGTGCATAATTTCTGTGGTCCCATTTATATGAAACTCTGTATGTGCAAAGTAATATATACAGTAACCAAAAGTGGGACAGGTTTTATTTTGGGAGAGTGAGTGAAGTTTGGGGAGAGGAGGAAAAAGGAATTACAGAGGAGAAGTAGGAAATTTTGAGGGGTAGAGGATATATTCATTTTCTTTACTTTATTGATAGTTTTAAAAATTATCAAATTTTCTTAAATATCTGTGGTTTATTTTATACTAACTATACCTTAATAAAACTGTTACAAAGAAGAAAGGAAACTAATACTTTAAAGTAGTAATTTTCAAATTAATATCAAACAGGATCATCAAAGAACTTATCACAAAATTACCAGGACCCAAATCCTCAAATAATCTGTTAGAAAAATGTATGGCATGGGGTCTGAGAATTTGGATTTCTAACAAACTCCCAGGTATTGTTCATGCTGCTGGTCCAAAGATTGCATTTTAAGAAAAATTCACTGCTTTTTTTGTTGTTGTTCAGTTGCTAAGTCATGTCCAACTCTTTGCAACCCCATGGAGTGCAGCACATCAGGCTTCCCTATCCTACCCTGTCTACAGGAGTTTGCTCAGATTCACATCCAGTGAGTCCATGATACTATCTATCTCATCCTCCGCCACCCTATTTATCCTTTGCCTTCAATCTTTCCCAGCATCATGGTCTTTTTCCAATGAGTCATCCCTTCGCATCAGGGAGCCAACGTATCAGAGCTTCAGTTTCAGCATCAGTCCTTCCTAAATCCTGGTTAGTCAAATTATCCTCAAACTGACACCTTCACCTAAGTGCTTGTTAGATATAATCATCTTAGACCTTAACCCAGACTTCCTGTATCAAAATTGCATTTAATTTAAAAATATTGAATATCCTATGAAAGAAGGTGTTAGTCATTCAGTTGTGTCTGAATCTTTGTGACCCCATGGACTATAGCCCACCAGGCTTCTCTGTCCATGGAATTCCCCAGGCAAGAATACTGGAGTAGGTTGTCATTCCCTTCTCTAGGGGATCTTCCCAACACAGGGATTGAACACTGGTCTCCTGTATTGTAGGCCAGTTCTTTAACAAATGAGCCACTGAGTATCCCAACTACCCAATATGGGAAAAAATGATATCCTAAATAGATATGCATCACGAGAAACTGTTTTTCTTCATTGTGTAAGAAAAAATATGTGTAAGTCTTATTTGCTGAGAGAGCAAAGAAGTTTGAACATATATTTTCCTCTTTAGATTTTATGTATAATGCTTAAATTAACTTCTTGATAGGTAACTTCCTTAAATTTATGAATTGTGGATTCTGAACCTCTTGTACAGTTGTACCCATCCAGACAAAGCTGAAATTGAGAATTGTCTCTCTGTCTCATTCTATCTGAGTTAGCTAATTCACTTCTATAGTTTTTGACCAGAAATATAAAGTGAGCCTGGAAAAATTATTAGCTGTGTTAAGGAATCAGGGCTTTCTATTTGCAAGACTTTCAGTTTCAAGACTAGTGTATAGAAACACTAAATTACCTAACAAATCCTTTAGGGTTAAAATTACACATTAGAGATTTGAAGATAAGACCATCATTAGAGCTTTTACAAGGTTATATTTATTACAGCAAGAGACTACAGAAACTCCAATTCTCCCCAAGCATCTCAGTGAGATTCTTTTGGCTGAAATTGAACAGGATAAAAATTAAGATCTTAATTCATTTAAATGCTTGTTTAACATGTGTGAAGTTTTATTTCTTTAACTTACAAAAAGACAATATTTTATTTCTTTTCTCTGAGGGATCTCAATATTTTTAGAGGATTCAGTGATCTCATTATTCTTTAATAATGGTAATCTTTAAATATTTGTAGAATTTTTGTGTGGCCATTTGCACTCATTGTATGATTTCTGCTCAGGACTCCTTCAAGATAGTAGACAGAACAGAGAGTACATTTTCTGCTTGGGCAATGGTATATCCTCATTCTTTGTCACAGCTTACTAAGGACAAAATAAAAAACTACATTCTGGTTTTTCCAGAAAGATACACAAAGGAACAATGGTTGATAATGGCAGAGTAGAATTATAAATATGGATTACAGACTGCTGGCCTCATCTCAGGACCACAGCTATAAGAGTGATTGATTGTACCTTAACTGAAAAGCCAAATATAGTAAGCAATACTGACTGAACTTTGCAATAACTTAGTAAGCATTTAGAAGGCAATGGCACCCCACTCCAGTACTCTTGCCTGGAAAATCCCATGGACGGAGGAGCCTGGTGGGCTACAGTCCATGGGGTCGCTAGGAGTCGGACACGACTGAGTGACTTCACTTTCACTTTTCACTTTCATGCACTGGAGAAGGAAATGGCAACCCACTCCTGTGCTCTTGCCTGGAGAATACCAAGGACGGGGGAGCCTGGTGGGCTGCTGTCTATGGGGTCACACAGAGTCAGACATGACTGAAGTGACTTAGCAGTGACTTAGCAGTAAGCATTTATAACCTAAAGGTCTCTGAGAACCAATCTCAGAGATTCTGATTTAATTGGTCAGTAGTAGACCCAGGTACTAGTATATGTTAAAGTACAATTGAGAGGATTTTAAATATGCTACTACATTTGAGAACCACTGAGTTATTTTTTTAAAAAGAAAACAACTAAAGAGAAAAACTAGAAACTGTAAAATGGAATTCCCTTCTCCTTCCCGAAGTTCTTTCAGTCTATTTTCACTATTTTTAACTACTCACTAATAACGCAGTCCCCTCCCTTCATGAGAAAAGTGTGACCTATATGTTTGGGGAGCTAAAATGAGGCAATTAAGAAATCTTAATGAAGCTCTCGCTACATTTTCTCATCTTTTGAATCCCCTATCTTGATAATTCAAAAGTTCTGATATTCTATGTGGAAAATTTCCAGGGCAGATCTTATTTGAAAAGAGATTTATGTATGAGAGAGGGACAGAAAAAAAAAAAAAAATCAAACACCATAGATCTCGGTCTGTGGGACAAAGTTATAGTCAAATTATTTCACCATGGTTCTGCACTCAAGACTGTGGTGCCTCCTAGGATAATCCCTCCAGGACTGAAAGTGTTACCTGTTAAGGGGTCTCAGGTGAATTCCTGCAGAAGTTATTCTTAAGCAAAGGGAGTTGCCTGCTCCACATTCTTCTTCCTCCCCAGGGGTGGAGTGCTTCCAATGACTGCTTGACACAAGAGAATAATGCCTCATCCTCCCTTCTAGTCCTCAGGCTCAATACAGGATATCTCTGAAGACCTGTCCAGTGGGCTGGGTGAGGGTTTTGATGCTACTGCATTGCAGGTCAATTTTTCCTTCTGCCCAACCCTGTTTCTTTCAACCTCTGAAAAGGTATTGTTCCCTAAAGTATTCACAAATATTCCTAAAACTCAGTTTAGTGAAGAACAAGGCTAATAAAAGATGATGTTAGAAAGAGGCAGCAGTTTATTAAAATGAGATTTTAAGATGGATATTCATTGGCCAATTTATCAGCGATGAGAACCCCATTGCTGAGATAGGTGAAGCGCTGATAGCCTCTGGCATGAGATAAGTGCGTAACTGTTAATATTCTCACCAGTGGTGGTTACCTGGAGTCTACAGGGAAACAAAAGCACTGAAGCATCAACATTTTAAGTAACATCTTAGGTTCAGGGGAAATAGTAATTATAAGAAACATAATTGCCGGAGGCGTTGCTAAGGGTGATGAATGTACTGGAGAAAGAAAGCAAAACCTGTGATAATTCATCACCAAGTTAAGCCCAGGTGTTTAAAAGCCATAGTACCTCTTTGGCAACAGAAATGGAAACCTCTATCTCCTGTAGTTGGAAGGCAGAAAGCTGAGGCTTAAGGTCATCTCTTAGCTGTAATGGTAATGCAACTCCAGAGAAGACTGAACCCTCATATCTAGCAATTTCATTACATAATGATGGGTCCCTAGTTGGGAAGGAGTGAGGGCTTCCCAGGTGGCTCACTGGTAAAAAATATCCTCTCCAGGAAACAAGGGTTTGACACCTGGGTCAGGAAGATCTCCTGGAGGAGGGGGCAATGGGAATGCACTCTGGTATTCTTGCCTGGAAAAATCTATGGACAGCTATAGTCCGCAGGGTCTCAAAGAGTCAGATGTGACTGTGTGTGCACGAGATTCATATACTTAGATGGAGATAATGTGACAATGCACATAAACAACTGAAATCTCTGTGTGCCCCTAAACATCCTCAGACTGCAGAAATCTGAATTACCATCCCCTAAATCTTAGTACTCCCCAGAATCCTCTAGGATACTTCCATGTTAAAATCTTGCATGCAATTTGTTTGATGGTTTATGAGATAACTATGTTCCCCACAGAATGTCTGCCTTTCCTCCAGTTTTGTGCATGAGAGTAATAACCAGTATTAAGTGACAATTAACTCAGATTTGATGACATTTGATCTACTAAGGGAGTGAAAGGACTTTAACTGCAGTGGTTACACACAGCCTTGCCAAATGTAGGAACAGGAGTCAGGGCTTATATAAGGGAGTGAATGTAGTAAGTCTGATGTCAAGGGTATCGTGACATAAAGTTAGATAAGAGACATCTTATACAAGTGGGAACAATCTCCTATGAAACTCTATTTAAAACTCTGACAAAGATACAAGATAGCTTTAACCTGCAAGAACGGAGTATAAAACCCAGAGAAGGAAATGTCTCCCACTAAGTAAAAAATAAAAGCCATAAGTACGATAGCAGGCAGTGTAAAAAGGAATTGAGAATCAGCAAAATGAAACATTGAAATGGGGATCTATTATGTAAGGCTGGAAACAGTGAGTCAACTATATTTCAAGGGAGGCCTAAAAGACACTCCATTTACCCAGTCAATAAGGCATGCACTGGTGAGAAACTGAGCAGTAGTTTCTCTGTAAGACGGTACTTCAGGTCTGACAGCTGGGAAAGCTGTTATAGAACTGTGTTCCCTGATAGCAACTAGAATGGTAAGGAGAATTTTTCCAAAGAAAGTTCATATGATAGTTACTAGCTGTCAAAATAAGGTAGTTACAATTATTGTAATAAACAACCATGCCATAGTAAAAGTGGGGTGAAGGACATAGAGACTTTTAACCAGATATGGCACCCTTGGGAGAAAGATATGTAGAGCAAGATGGATAATTCAGTTTGTATAAACAGTCTTATAAATCAAGGTGAGTTAAGGATGCATAATCAGGAAGCTCAGGACAGTCAGTCAAATATTCATGATGGACAACTTTCTGATCTTGGACCAGTTTTCAGGTCTCAGACTATTTGCTTGAAGGAAGATCCATGTTCCCAGAAGGGAGCACTGAAAAGCAATATTATGTGCAAATACTAATAATTCATCTTACTTCATCCCAAAAAGATCCAGGACCCTCTACTCTGGAAATCATACATGAGGGACTGAGAAAACATAAATATTTGGAAGACTGACTGACAAAGTCCCAGTTGACACTGATATATGGTACTTATAGCACGATAACTCTTGCTAGAGTAACAGAATGAAAGAATTGACAAACTGGCTTATATCAAGTTTCAAGAACTTCACAGGTTATCACCTAGTCCTTAACTTCCCAATCCCTAAGTGTAAGTTTAACTGAATACTCTTCTCAGTAAACCAGTCCCCAAAGTAGCTCCTTCGCCCACGTAGTTAGAACTTTCTGCAGGTAAGGCCTGAAAAGCTACCCATCCCCACACACCAGGCAAGTTATTAAAATGATATCACATGCCAGAGGATATAGGAAAGGTCAGTGTGCTACCTTTAAGTACTGAAAGAATTCCAGGATTGTGGTCTCTGTTATATCCTCAGTTATTCTTCATGTCAGCTCTTCCAAAGGCAAGATGCATGATAGAGAATGACAATCAATTCACCAAATTTAAGTGAGCTATATTCAGACTGCTGTTGTACAAAAGGGAAAAGTTATCTCTTCAACAGTTTAGTAACATGACCTTGGGTACAAGGTGTGTAGTAATCAATCAGTGTTTTCTTCTCAAGCTTTACAGTGAAAGAGAAGCAGGATCAGTTTACATGTGATGCCACCGGACTATGTTAACTCTCTCCCATAAAATACTCTCAAGGATTCTAGACTGTTAATATTGATATATTCCACAGACTATCAGATTGGTCCACTATCAATGGCATGATAATCACATCAACTGAGCCAAAAGAGGATGTTTGAGGATTTGGTAAGATCCATGTGTCCCAGAGGGTGAGCAAGAAAACACTAAAAAGCTATGGGATGCATTGTATCAGTGAACTTTTTACTTTAGTTGTTCAATACACTGGAGTATGTTTTCATCGAAAGTAAATAATAATAGATTGCTTCGTGCACTACTCACAACTACAAAGAAAGCACATAACCTGGGAAACATTCTGTACTCCAGATATAGCATATTTCATACTGAGTATTACTGTTTTGACTCATCTGCCAGGTGATTTGTAAGGCTGACAGCTTTTGGTGGGACCCAGAGCCAGAAAAGGAATCAGCACCAGACATAGGTTTTGATTCTTCTACTCAGCCCCTCCTACGTGGGCCATATGACTCTGAAGGAACCATAACCCTCAGAATGTATGACAAGCTTCTGTCAGAGGATACACCATCTTGTAAAGCTTTTAATTTTCTATAGCAAGGTCACACTATCATGTGATGCCACCACCTGGCTTTCTACTGTGCGGTTGTAAAGATGGAATATTAGATTAACAGTTAAAGAAACTTTCAATTAAGAATGCCCATTATGCATACCTCAAGAAACAAGAAAAAAGTCAAATAAATAACCTAACTCTACACCTAAAGCAACAAGACAAGGAAGAAATGGAGAACCCCAGGGTTAGTAGAAGGAAAGAAAACTTAAAAATTAGGGCAGAAATAAATGCAAAAGAAACAAAAGAGACCATAGCAAAAATCAATAAAACCAAAAGCTGATTTTTTGAAAGGATAAATAAAATTGACAAACCATTAGCCAGACTCATCAAGAAGCAAAGAGAGAAAAATCAAATCAATAAAATTAGAAATGAAAATGGAGAGATCACAACAGACAACACAGAAATACAAAGGATCATAAGAGACTACTATCAGCAGTTGTATGCCAATAAAATGGACAACGTGGAAGAAATGGACAAATTCTTAGAAAAGTAAAACTTTCCAAAATTGAACCAGGAAGAAATAGAAAATCTTATCAGACCCATCATAAGCACAGACATTGAAACTATAATCAGAAATCTTCCAGCAAACAAAAGCCCATGTCCAGATGGCTTCACAGCTGAATTCTACCAAAAATTTAGAGAAGAGCTAACACCTATCCTCCTCAAACTCTTCCAGAAAATTACAGAGGAAGGTAAACTTCCAAACTCATTCTATGAGGGCACCATCACCCTAATACCAAAACCTGACAAAGACGCCACAAAAAAGAAAACTACAGGCCAGTATCACTGATGAACAAAGATGCAAAAATCCTTAACAAAATTCTAGCAATCAGAATCCAAAAACACATTAAAAAGATCATACACCATGACCAAGTGGGCTTTATCCCAGGGATGCCAGGATTCAATATCCACAAATCATCAACTTGATTCACCACATTAACAAATTGAAAAATAAAAGCCATATGACTCTCTCAATAGATGCAGAGAAAGACTTTGACAAAATTCAACATCCGTTTATGATAAAAACTCTCCAGAAAGCAGGAATAGAAGAAACATACCTCAACACAATAAAAGCTATATATGACAAACCCACAGCAAACATTATCCTCAATGGTGAAAAATTGAAAGCATTTCCCCTAAAGTCAGGAACAAGACAAGGGTGCCCACTTTCACTGCTACTATTCAACTTAGTTCTGGAAGTTTTGGCCACAGCAATCAGAGCAGAAAAAGAAATAAAAGGAATCCAAATTGGAAAAGAGGAAGTAAAACTCTCACTGTTTGCAGATGACATGATCATCTACTTAGAAAACCCTAAAGACTCCACCAGAAAATTACTAGAGCTAACCAATGAATATAGTAAAGTTGCAGGATATAAAATCAACACACAGAAATCCCTTGCATTCCTATACACTAATAATGAGAAAGTAGAAAAATAAATTAAGGAAACAATGCCATTCACCATTGCAACGAAAAGAATAAAATACTTAGGAATATATCTACCTAAAGAAACTAAAGATCTATATATAGAAAACTATAAAACACTGGTGAAAGAAATCAAAGAGGACACAAATAGATGGAGAAATATACCATGTTCATGGATGAGAAGAATCAATATAGTGAAAATGAGTATACTACCCAAAGCAATCTACAGATTCAATGCAATCCCTATCAAGCTACCAACAGTATTTTTCACAGAGCTAGAACAAATAATTTCACAATTTGTATGGAAATATAAAAAACCTCAAATAGCCAAAGCAATCTTAAGAAAGAAGAATGGAACTGGAGGAATCAACCTGCCTGACTTCAGGCTCTACTACAAAGCCACAGTCATCTAGACAGCATGGTACTGGCACAAAGACAGAAATATAGATCAATGGAACAAAATAGAAAGCCCAGAGATAAATCCACACACCTATGGATACCTTATCTTTGACAAAGGAGGCAAGAATATACAATGGATTAAAGACAATCTCTTTAATAAGTGGTGCTGGGAAAACTGGTCAACCACTTGTAAAAGAATGAAACTAGAACACTTTCTAACACCATACACAAAAATAAACTCAAAATGGATTAAAGATCTAAACATAAGCCCAGAAACTATAAAACTCCTAGAGGAGAACATAGGTAAAACACTCTCCAACATACATCACAGCAGGATCCTCTATGATCCACCTCCCAGAATACTGGAGATAAAAGCAAAAATAAACAAATGGGATCTAATTAAACTTAAAAGCTTCTGCACAACAAAGGAAACTATAAGCAAGGTGAAAAGATAGCCTTCTGAATGGGAGAAAATAAAAGCAAATGAAGCAACTGACAAATAACTAATCTCAAAAATATACAACCAACTCCTATAGCTCAATTCCAGAAAAATAAACGACCCAATCAAAAAATGGGCCAAAGAACTAAATAGACATTTCTCCAAAGAAGACATACATCTGGCTAACAAACACATGAAAAGATGCTCAACATCACTCATGATCAGAAAATGCAAATCAATACCGCAATGAGGTACCATTTCACGCCAGTCAGAATGGCTGAGATCCAAAAGTCTACAAGCAATAAATGCTGGAGAGGGTGTGGATAAAAGGGAACCCACTTACACTGTTGGTGGGAATGCAAGCTAGTACAGCCACTATGGAGAACAGTGTGGAAATTCCTTAAAAAACTGGAAATAGAACTGCCTTATGACCCAGCAATCCCACTGCTGGCCATACACACTGAGGAAACCAGAATTGAAAGAGACACGTGTACCCCAGTGTTCATTGCAGCACTGTTTATAATAGCCAGGACATGGAAACAACCTAGATGTCCATCAGCAGATGAATGGATAAGAAAGCAGTGGTACATATACACAATGGAGTATTACTCAGCCATTAAAAAGAATATATTTGAATCAGTTCTAATGAGGTGGATGAAACTGGAGCCGATTATACAGAGTGAAGTAAGCCAGAAAGAAAAACACCAATACAGTATACTAACACATATATATGGAATTTAGAAAGATGGTAACAATAACCCTGTATGTGAGACAGCAAAAGAGACACAGATGTATAGAGCAGTCTTTTGGACTCAGAGGGAGAGAGAGAGGGCGGGATGATTTGGGAGAATGGCATTGAAACATGTATAATATCATATAAGAAACGAATCGCCTGTCTAGTTTCAATGCAGGATACAGGATGCTTGGGGCTGGTGCACTGGGATGACCCAGAGAGATGGTATGGGGAGGGAGGTGGGAGGGGGGTTCAGAATTGGGAACACGTGTACACCTGTGGCAGATTCATGTTGATGTATGGCAAAACCAATACAGTTTTGTAAAGTAAAATTTGTAAAAAAAAAAAGTAAAAAAAAAAAAAAAAGAATGCCCATTATGGATGAGCAAAATGGGTGAACGGGATCAACAGGTATATATCTCCAGTTTTCCAGTTTTAAAGATAAGTCACAGGGATGTAATGTACAGCATAATGAATACAGTCAATAATATTATATTGTAAATAATCAAAAATATTATATTGCAAATTTAAACATTTCTTACAAAGTAAGCTTTAAAAATCTTCATCACTAGAAAAATGTAACTTTGTATGGTGATGAATAGTAACTATACTTATTGTGGTGATAATTTTGCAATGTATAGTGGTGGTATGTAGTGTCCAACTCTTGTGACCCCATGGACTGCAGGCTGCCAGGCTCCACTGTCCTTCAGATTTCCAAGGCAAGAAACCCACTCCAGTAGGAGTTGTCATTTTTTACTCCAGGATCTTCCCAAATTAGGGATCAAATCCACATCTCATGCATTTCAGGTGGATTCTTTACTGCTGAGCCACCAGGGAAGCTCCTTTGCAATGTATAATAATAGCTAGTAGTTTTAATTGCTCAGTCATGACTGACTCTTTGCAACCCCATGGACTGTAGCCTGCCATGGTCTTCTAACCATGAGATTCTCCAGGCAAGAATACTGGTGTGGATTGCCATTCCCTCCTCCAGTTCTCCAGAGGATCTTCCCAATCCAGGGCTCGAACCTGGCTCTACTGCATTGTAGGCACATACCTCACCTTCTGAGTTATGGGGAAGTCCTATATAAATGTCACATAATTTCACTGTAACCTGAAATTAAAGCAATGTTGTCAATTATAATTCAATTTAAAAAATAATGCCCATTATGAATGGTTTCTGTCAGACCTACCACGTTACCAAGTCAAAAGACTGGGGCGGCCCAGCAGAAATTCACAAGATATAAGCTTTCTAGGAAGTGTAAGATACAGGTAGGTCCAGAGAGTAGAAATGAGCATCACAAGCAAATGATCCAGACTCCCACATCCTCCAGTGTTGTCCCCTACCTCTCCTTGAGGTCACTCCTATGGGTGTCTGGGTGGTGGCAGGGAGGGAGCACTTAAAACAGATGATGGAGAAAGAATAAGAATGAGCTTGGTTTGTACGTGGTTCAGGTCATATATAAATGCAAACTGAAGACACTCTCCTTCTATGCTACAGCCACACTCAGGTATGACCCTGAAAGCCTACAGTGAGGTGAAATCTCCCAATTAGTAAAGCTCTCATTCCACAGATTCAAGTCAGTCAGCCTGTTGTCAGCAATGCCAGTACCATTACAATGGGCCCATAATGACAGCACCCACTTATCAAGGGTTATATAAGTGTCGATGCCTCTGAATATCCACTAGAATCCAACACATAAATCTGTTATGGATCATCCCTAAAAGATATTGGTGAGAGACTTGGTGGCAAGGTGATTACAAGGTTCACTTCTTTCAGCAGTGGGCTTTTTCCATTATGACTATAACTGATGCCTATTCTAAGTATCGGTTTTGCCTTTCTTTCTTATAGGACCTTAGCCAGTATCACTATCTAAAGATTTATATAGTGATCCACTAAAATAAGATCCCTCATTACTTTACATGGAACCAAACAGAAGATGAGCATCAGTGAGCACATGATTATGACATCCATTTATTCCATTTCTTCCCACACACTCGGTAACCACTAGCTCAATGAAGAAATGGAACACTCTTTTGAAAGTTCACCTAAGACTCCACCTTCAAGATGTTAATAACAAGACACTAATTTAATCACATTATGATTTACTGAAATGAATTCTGGAGATCAAATAGGTTAGAAAAACAAATAAATCATTTTATACAATGACTATTTCTGACATGACTTATTTTTGTAATTAGAAAATTGTTAGGATTTACTTCACTTGGTTGATTATATAACAAAATCTCATGCAAAAACCTTCATTAAAAGTTACTATTGACTTTATTATATAAATTAGAAGAAATTTTTATCCTCAGCATCTGCATCATAGTCAATAA
The DNA here is from genome assembly GCF_032405125.1 of Capricornis sumatraensis. NCBI lineage: Eukaryota > Metazoa > Chordata > Mammalia > Artiodactyla > Bovidae > Capricornis > Capricornis sumatraensis. The sequence continues at coordinate 69,625,347 of NC_091079.1, forward strand.
CAGCAAAAAGTCATAAAAATTAGCCATAGTGTTCTGATAATAGGATTAAGTTACAAACTAGAAGCAATAAAACAGTTAACTCTATCTGGAGCAAACCTGATTGATTTCAAAAATTATACTGGAGAGGGAAAAATAAAGCAGAGACATTACTTTGCCAACAAAGGTTCGTCTAGTCAAAGCTATGGGTTTTCCAGTAGTCATGTATGGATGTGAGAGTTGGACTATAAAGAAAGCTGAGTGCCGAAGAATTGATGCTTTTGAACTGTGGTGTTGGAGAAGACTTTGAGAGTCCCTTTGGACTGCAAGGAGATCCAACCAGTCTTTCCTAAAGGAAATCAGTCTTGAACATTCATTGGAAGGGCTGATCCTGAAGCTGAAATTCCAATACTTTGGCCACCTGATGCGAAGAACTGACTCATTGGAAAAGACCCTGATGCTGGGAAAGATTGAAGGCAGGAGGAGAAGGGGATGACAGAGGATGAAATGGTTAGATGGCATCATCGACTCAATGGACAAGAGTTTGAGTAAACCCCAGAAGTTGGTGATGGACAGGGAGGCTTAGAGTGCTACAGTCCATGGGGTTGCCAAGAATCCCAGATATGACTGAGTGACTGAAGTGAACTGAACTGAACTGATACTGGAGAAAGGCAGTTTTTCAGAGTAATTTGAAAATACTTTGAAAACTTCAAACTATTATTTTACAATCTTTGTTTCATCACACTCTTTTGTGGTAAGATTTTCTTTGATTTGCCTCACATGTGACCAGATATAATGCACATGGAGCAATCATTCAGGTGTTCAAATGTACCAAGGGTAACACCACAGGGATACGAAAACTCATCTCCCAACTTGAAAATAAGTTGGGTTAATGTTCAGTTTACGCTTAAGGTTAAAAAGTAAAAAAGCAATCTCTATTTTACAAAAACAAAATCGCTCTCGATCCCTTGGTTTCTCTAAGTGTCATTGATGGATTATCTTTGGCAAAGTAATTGCTAAAGCTGGCCATTATTTCATATTTAGACTGTGAGGATTAACATGAGATCAAATAGGTACAGGAGGAAAATGATCACAATTAGGCAGTGAAGCTTACATTCATTTTAATTAACTCCTCTTTAGACTTTCTATCCTTGAAAAGCTTTCCAGAAAATTTCATGGCTGAACCTCTTATACAACAACTAAGTACATACATCCATCTCTATTTCCTCTCTACTGTGATCCACTCTTTCCGCCTTTGGATATTTAACTGTCATTCTTAAGCAAAAGAAATGTTGAACATATGTTTCTTTTAAAGACTAATTTCTGAGAATGAGAACAATGCACTCATGAGTAAAATTAGAGAAGGCCACTCAATTTCCAAATAACACCCTAAAACTATGACAGATATATTTTAAGATAAACCTATGATAGAGTTACAAATAATAACACAAAGTAAAATTACAGACCTTCTAGAAACCTAACAAAATGTATGGTATCCTTACTATCAGTTAAAATAAAATAACATATTTTCTTGAAAGCGTATAAAAAAACAGAATAGAGGAGATGGGGTTTTGTAAGAGGCACTGTGGTGTGGCTGCATTCTATACTGGTTCTTTAACTGTCATAGTGTCCTTGTTTGAAGCTTTGTGAAATAAATCTTCAGCCCTACTTCATTATTTTCCAAGGAAGTCAGAAATTAATTAAATTTTAACTTCAGCAATGGTTAGAGTAAATGGAAAAATACCTTTCAAAAGGAATATTTGTATAAGATGTAAAGTTTTTCACTTACTACAACTTTCTTCTCACAGAATTTATTTCTCATTACAGATAAAACTCCATATTCTCCACTGATGTGACATGTGATTTGTGCATGAGGTACCTATTCTAGACAAGTTATATTTCATAAAATCATAAAAATTGTGCTGTTTGACATAAAAGTAAAAAGATGGAGGAAGGGAAGAAGCTGGGGGGGAGTGGGAAGGAAGGTCCAGATTTATGGGCTGCAAATTATAAAATACAAATTTTGTATACAAAACTAGCTAAAGGATTTTATATAGCTAGAATTCCTTGTTAAAGTTGGTAACAAAATGATTCATGTTTATATGAATCAGTGTTTAATAAAAACCAAAAGCTTTATCAATAAAATTTTGTTCAAATATTTCAGAGATCAGATTTTTTATTTATATTACCTTGATGAGTTGGGAATAAAATAATAATATGCAAGAATATGTAGCAATGATAGCAGCAAAGAAAAACTATAGTGATTAAAACTTTGAATATCAAAGTTGAGTCAATAGTAAAATATTTGTCATCTATGCAAGGTTGATTAAATTGTAAACTTAAAAATGACACGAAAAAATGGAAGGGGTTATGGGAGGTATAACAGATATATTTAGTGTGTAATTTTTGATCTCAATCCACCCCTAGAATGAGTTATGGTTCTTTTATTTTTCAATCATGTAATATTTTAAGTTATTTTTCTACCTCCAGAAATGTTGTAAGAATTACCTAGAGTAAAAGAGAGCAATCTGCCATCTATAAACATTTAAGCAATTAACACTCACTATAAATTTTATTCTTGTCTAGATAGATAAATTTGTTTTTATTTATTTTTCAAATATAAATGGTTTACCATACATAAAAAAAAACACTGTTAAGGAACTAGAAGTTCAAAAAGCATGACTAACAAGTTTTTTTTTTTTTTAAGAAGTTTTAATAAATTATTTTGAATATAACACCAAAATAAAATTTTGGAATTTATGATATATCTAAAGAGATGAAATATTTTAATGATGAGAAAACATTGTGAAAGATCCAAAAAGAAGTGTATTATCAACCTAAAACAACAAAAATTTTAATAATATCTTAACTGAAAGACATTGGAAACATTAGTATCTTTTATTACATAATAGAAATACATTTGCCTCAGAAATTTCTTTCTGGTGGTATACAGTAAAGCAACATAATATTCTCTGGAGTCTCTTTATAGCCTGTGGCTATAAATATTCCACAATATCAGAAAATTTCTTCTTTCCAATTCCCCTCCCATTTTTAAAAAGTATTTCTTTTGACATTTTTTCCACATCTTTTAAACAGCAAACCTTTTACTAGTGAACCTGGAGAGACCATTTGGTACAGAGTTTCAGCTATTGTATATTAAGTTTAACATTTATTTTTATTTGAAATTTACAGATAGGACATAGACATATTTATGTCTTCAAAATTGACAGTTACACATTTTTCAGCCTAACTATATTAGCATCCTGACTATCAGCATAGGAAGTGTGAGTAAAAGTCTAAAAGTCGCTCAGTCATGTCCAACTTTTTGTGACCCCATGGACTACACAGTTCATGGAATTCTCCAGGCCAGAATACTGGAGTGCTTAGCCTTTCCCTTCTCCAGGGGATCTTCTCAACCCAGAGGTTGAACCCAGGTTTCCTGCATTGCAAGAGGATTCTTTACCAGCTGAGCCACAAGGGAAGCCCAGCATAGGAAACATGATTTTAAAAGAATTCACATTCTCCACAGAATCAAATTTCTATGAGGCAATATATGTATCTTTTCCTACATTCTGAAAGTAGAGTTTCTTTTATACATAGATCACTTTAAAAAAATCATGAAAAGTCCTTTCTACTTATAGAACATGATTCCTGCAGAACGAGATTTCAAGTAAAAATAAAGAATGACGTATTTATTAAGCATTACTATGTGCCAAAAACTTTCCATAAGTTATTTTTAATTCTCAAAATTCTGTGAGCTACTGACAAGAGAAATCAAAACCATACAGAGGCTAACTAATAAGGATCCATTTGTACAGCTTAGAGAGATCAAGATCAAAATCATGGTTATCTTACAGCAAAACCTGTGTTGTCTACTCATCATCACCAATAGGTCTGCACTTAGGAAGCATTGCTTCTGAGAGATGGTTCACCCCTCTGGGCATGATTTTCCTGATCATTTAATTTTATAGTCCTTTTGTAGAAGCTTTTAATACCTAAGATACATCGGGTAAACCTTTTTCTAAGCACCAGGACTACTTACCTTTAGACAAATCTGGATGAATAGAACTTTTTTTTTCTGGAAAAAAAATATGTTTCAAGCTCTAAGTAAGGAGTTGATGTTAATCTAAATAAACAAGAATCTTACTCTCAGAAAATTCAGTATTTCATTAGGGCACACAGAAACAAATAATTGAAAGTTTAAATTTTGACATAGCAAGAGAAAGAAACTAATAGACCTACCATATGATCTAGCAATATCACTCTGGGTACACACCCAGAAAAAACATAATTTGAAAAGATACATGCACCCCAATGTTCACCTCAGTGCTATTTACAGCAGCCAAAACACAGAAGGAACCTGGATGTCCACCAATGAAGGAATGGATAAAGAAAATGTGGTACATATATACAATGGAATACTACTCACCATAAAAAAAAAAAGAATAAAATGTTATCTGCAGCAATTGGATGGCCCTAGAGATTATCATACTCAGTGAAGTAAGTCAGACAAAGACTAACTGTATGATATTACTTACATGTGGAATCTAATTCTTTAAATGGTATTAATAAACTTATTTACAAAATAGAAAATCTACTTAGATTTCTAAAACAAACTTGTTACCAAAGGAGAAATGTGTGTGTGTGTGTGTGTGTGTGTGTGTGTGTGTGTGTGTGCGTTGGGGGTGATAAACTGGGAGTTTGTGATTGATATACACGCTCCCACTCCAGTATTCTTGCCTGGAGAATCCCATGGACAGAGTAGTGTGGTGGGCTACAGTCCACGGGTCACAAAGAGTCAGACAAGACTGAGCGACTTCACTTTCACACATAAAATAGATATACAACAATGACCTGCTCTGTGACACATGGAATTCTACTCAATATTATGTATGTGGGAAAAGAATCTGAAAAAAAGAATGGATATATGTTTATGTATAACTGAATTACTGTTCTGTACATCTGAAACTAACACAATATTCCAAGTCAACTACACTCCAATAAAACTTAATAATTAAACAAAATAACAAAAATATTTAATAAGTGCTTTATTTGCCCTAGACTTTTCATATTCCTCATAGTCATTTAAGTCTCATATTAGCTCTACAAGGTTAGTATCAGTTTCTTCTTGGTGTTTATCAGAGGTCATTAGCTATACAGAGATAATGGTACATGTAAAGGAAGAGTTGGCTACATGAATCAACTATGTGAATTCTAAAATATAAGCATTTTCAACTCTACACACAGCTTCCTATAAAATTTATGTTCAAAACAGTTCCATAGGATAATTTTAGTTTGAGATATTGAGAGCTGGAGAGTAGCATTTCTACACTCATAGGAATAACAACTGAAGTCTACAATTAATTTACATGAGGAAATTGAAATTGCAAGGCAAACAACTAACTCCAAATCTAAAGAGAAACAGGTAACAGAAGAGAGAAACTGGATTTAGGCTTTTGCTTACCTGGAATCAGGTCAGTTCAGTCAGTCACTCAATTGTGTCAGACTTTTTGCGACCCCATGAATCACAGTAGGCCAGGCCTCCCTGTCTGTCACCAACTCCTGGAGTTCACTCAGACTCACATCCATCAAGTCAATGATGCCATCCAGCCATCTCATCCTCTGTTGTCCCCTTCTCCTCCTGCCCCCAATCCCTCTCTGCATCAGAGTCTTTTCCAATGAGTCAACTCTTCACATGAGGTGGCCAAAGTACTAGAGTTTCAGCTTCAGCATCATTCCCTCCAAATAAATCCCAGGGCTGATCTCCTTTAGAATGGACTGGGTGGATCTCCTTGCAGTCCAAGGGACTCTCAAGAGTCTTCTCCAACACCACAGTTCAAAAGCATCAATTCTTTGGCGCTCAGCCATCTTCACAGTCCAACTCTCACATCCATACATGACCACTGGAAAAACCATAGCCTTGACTAGATGGACCTTAGTCAACAAAGTAATGTCTCTGCTTTTTAATATGCTGTCTATGTTGGTCATAACTTTTCTTCCAAGGAGTAAGCGTCTTTTAATTTCATGGCTGCAGTCACCATCTGCAGTGATTTTGGAGCCCCCCAAAATAAAGTCTGACACTGTTTCCACTGTTTCTCCATCTATTTCCCATGAAGTGATGGGACCAGATGCCATGATCTTCATTTTCTGAATGTTGAGCAATGTGGTCCACTGGAGAAGGGAATGGCAAACCACTTCAGTATTCTTGCCTTGACAACCCCATGAACAGTACCTGGAATAGAAGTTGCCAAATGCCATATAAACCAGTAAGATGAGTCAGCTTAGTGATTCTTAAATTGCTAAGGCTCTAGTGTGGGCTAGCTTGAGATGGTAAAGCCCATATGTGATGCAGACATATTAAGATGATGCCCATTTGTGGGCTTTTCCTTCTGGAACCCTAGCAGATTCCAGCAAGGTCAAAAAAAAAAAAAATTCCTGACAGTTTCCATAGCAGCAGACACTGCTGACCCCTTACCCAGACTCATCTTCTTATCTTCCCTTTGTTACAAAACCCTTAGCCTGCAAGAGGAGTTAAAAACTGCTTCTGGAAAAGTGGAAATAGAAGACAAAAAGAAAACTACACATCAGGAACGGGCAGGAATACATGCTAGGCTTAATGTTACATTTAGACAGAGGTAGCAATATCTGTAAACACCACATTTCCAAGAATCAAGTTCACAGTGCCTACCTAAAATGGAGGCTTAATCAGTACAATCAAATAACACCCCATTGTGTCTCCTTCTGTCATGCTAAAAGAATCAAGTACAAATAATAGTATAGCACAACTGGGAAAACAAAAGACCGACATTTCCCTAAGGTTCACAAAACACTCTAAATCAAGCAGATTGACAGACCTAAAGCCAAACAACATCAGACCTCAGAAAAATTCTCTAGCAAATTTAGACTACTCCTTAAAAACAAGTTGCCACTAAAAAACTTATCACTCGAAGTCTTTGGTGCGCTTTAGAAGTAAGTTCAAAATCAGCCCAGCACCTGACTAGATTAACATAAACCCACACAATGAAAACTTTGATGAGATAACTTTTAAAAATCATCTATCACAGTATCTAGCATCCTACACAACATGCCCAACTTTCAACAAAGATGCAAAAAGATTAGGGACAAAGTAATCACTGGAGGTAGCTTTAACTATTATAAAGATGTTGTAACTATTAGACATGCATGTTGTTCAGTCATGTCCAACTCTTTGAGACCCCATGGGCTGAACTCTGCCAGGATCCTCTGTCTGTGGAATTTTCCAGGCAAGAATATTGGAGTGGCTTTTGCCATTTCCTATTCCAGGGGATCTTCCTCACCCACGGATCAAACCTGCATCTCTTGTGTCTCCTGTATTAGCAGGTAGATTGTTTACCACTGTGCCACCTGGGAAGTGCAACTATTTGATAGTAAATTTTATGTAAATATGTTTGACATATTAAAGCTTTTAGTGGGGAAAAAAAGTGGATAACATGAATTATCAGATAAGTAATTTCAGCAGAGAAAGAAAAGTTATGAGAAAAAAATCAAATGGAGATGCTAGAATTAAAGAAAACACAGTAACAAAGATGAGATGAAGAATCAGTAGATTATACAGACAAGGAAAAAAAAAATCAGAGAACTTGAAGTCAATAGATATTACCCAAACTGAGTTGAAATGTGAAAAACATAAAAGCATTACAGAGCATCTAACAGTTGTGGAATAACATGAAAATATCAAATATACATTTAATTGAAGAAAGACAATAGGGCAAAATACATATTTGAAGAAGAATGTGAATTTTTTCAAAATTTGTTCCAGGTACAAAAAGCACAGATCCAAATATTATAAAATATACACACACAGCCAAGCAAAACTAGAAAAGCATCTATGTATACAGTCACCCCTCACTGTCCACAAGGTATGGTTACAGCGTGTCCCTGGATATCAAAAGCTTCAAATGTTCAAGTCCCTTATATAAAATGGGACAATGAGAATGCACAGATGTCTTATATTTCAACTACTGAAAAGCACAGAGAGAAAATCTTGAAAATCGTAAGAGGAAAAATGGACAAATTTCTTATACACACACACACACACACACACACAAAAGGCCAAAATTACAACACACCCCCTCATCAAAAACTAAGGAAACCAGTAGAAAATGGGGTGACAACTAAAAAAAATTCTGAAATAATAATTTTATTCTTCTGAAATAAAAATTTTATTCTTCCAGAAATATATACTTAGAATAAACATTGATCAGATATTGAGAATGTCAATACTTGGCGAAACCTCACTACATAAACTACTATTAGAAGAGGACAATCCATCTATCTATTACCCTTGTCCACTTCCTCAAAAAAGTTAAGACTGAATCCAACAGACCGTCTAGTTTCAAGTACCAATTTAAGGGAATACAAAATACAAAAGCCATATGTTAACTACCACAATAGCACCTGTAGTTAGCAAAAGACAAAATGTGAGAAACTGCATAGTAAACCACTTGATTTCTTCTACAAAAAAAGTGCAAATAAAATGCAAAAGAGAGAAATGAAAACTATAAAATTAAGAAACATAAGAATGTGGTGATGTTTTCATAAGTACCAACATATATAAAACAATCAAATTGCACACTTTAAATATGTGCAGTTTAGTGTAACTCAATTATAACTCATTTCAGAAGAAAATATGCTTAACAAAAGAAAGAACAAATACTTTCTTAGACAAAAATTAAAAATTGATTTCCAGTAGATACAATAAATGATCAGAAAGTAATAAGACACAGTTTATAAACTCAGATCTACAAAGTTAGAAATAGTAATAAAAAAAGCATTTTTCTTAAATTATCCAAATATAGTTGTTTAAATCATAAGATAGTAACAGTGCACTGTTTTTATAACATTTGTAAATGAAATGTGTAATAATAACAGTAACAGGAATAAGAGAAAGGAATTGGGAAAGTACATTAGAAAGTCTTTACATTACACATGAAATGACACAGCATTTTGTAAATATAATGAGAATATTTTGAGATGCATATTATTAACCTTAAGGCAAGCACTAAAACTTAGAATTTTTCAAAACAGAATTAAAACTGAATTATAAAGTATAGAAAATTAGATTAGATGGAGGCTTCATATATATATATATGCTAAAGAACAAATGAAATAGAAAACAACTAAAGAAATTGTAGATTCTACTCCAAACATATCAATAGTCACTTTAAATGAACCAATTTATTCAAAACTCTTGGAATAAGTCAAGGTTTTACAGTAACCATGCACACAACGATTCAAAAAATATGTAACTTAAAAATGGTAGGAAAATTTTGTGGTATTTTTAACTTTTCCATGTTCCTTACCTCTACATGGTTTGGCAGCAATCTTAAACAGTTTGTGTTGCCTAGTAACTGTGTGACCCTAGTAACTGGTTCTAGAGGGAGCAGAGCAGACCTTTTTATAGATTATTGGGTTTGTCTCCTCTAAATTGTCTTGGAAATAGCCTCAAGAATGAGACAAGAAACACATCTCTGTCTTTGCTAATTTGGAACTCACCAGGGTGGAAAAGTAGCAAAATTGTTCAAACACATTGTTAGGCAAGCAAAACGCCCAAGGTTACCTGGGGAGAAAGAAGACAGTTATGACGTATAAGAGAGAGCCTGAAGCCCGGGAGGAAAAGCTTAGGAGAGAGTTTCTTTAGGGCATTAAGGCATCCAAAAGTGCCTGTATATACTCAAGACTTTAGAAAGTCATACCTGTGGCCAAGGAAGGGCATGAACAGAACAGACCACTTTTGACTGAAATATATGCTCAGTGCAAGCAGGAAGTAAAATCCAAGAAATGGAAAAAAAAAAAATAGAAACGACACAAAATTTGTTCTCAGACTAAATAGATTTAAACTAGAAATCATTAACGAAGTTGTAAAATGCCTAAGTATCAACAATCCCTAAATAATTCAAAAGTCAGGGGGAATTTAAAATATCAGAAACAAAAAAGAGAACATCACTACTGGTCCCACAGCCATTAAAGAATAGCAAGGAAATATTGTGAACAAATCTATCCTCATACACTGAACATTCTAGATGAAATTGAACAGGAAACACGAAATAATGAGTCTGAGTAGTCCTATCTATCAAAACAGTTTAAGAAAACTGAAAAAGTTGATTGCTAGAAGCTCATGGGTTTTGTAAGACTGAGAAATAGGTGAGTGTGTGAGAATTTAAGGAAATGAGTTCCCAATGTCATGACAATAGAATTTAACTATGCATTTGTTGGTAAAACACTAAATGCTATGTATTGAAGGAGTGATATGATAAAACACCTAATTCAGAATTACACTTATACTAGTTCTGTTTCTTTTTATTTCTCATCAAAAGCAATAGATTTTTTTCCTGTTATATATAGACAATGGAAAACCCATAAATATTCTATGTTTTCCTTGTTGCCAATTCCAAACAATAAACTCGATTTTGACTATATATTTACAAGTGTGTTAGTTCAACTCTTGCCTCTATCTTTTTAACAAATGTATCATCCTCAACAGCATGTTAAGACAACTGATTGAAAAACAGTAACCAAAACCAAAGCTGTCATTTTCCCCATAAAAATATCTCTCAAATTTATACTATATACTACTTCTCATGTATTTATTTTAAAATAGTAATTAATTCATTATTATTACCTTGCCAACAAATCAAACACAAACTCAATCTGGCTTTTTAAATCTGTCTACACATTGATTATTAACAACAATTCCAATTTTTATATCTCATTATTCCTTTTAATGTGTTCACAATACAACTACACAGTACAAGTTACCATTTCACAATAATATACTATGTATACTGTCCTTATATTTGTTTATGTGTATATCCATCAAACATTTATTGAGTTTAAGCCATGCATTAGTCACTAAGCCTATACTGTATCATTGGGAATAAGCTGATAAATATAATTGTGTTTTCTGCTTCCTAAATATACTGTAATCTAGTAAAGAGATGTGCAAGTGCACCTGCCAGAAACCAGTTTAAGCCAAAAAAAGGACTTATTGGAAGAACACCAAACTGAACTAACATTTAGGAAACAAGCAAGTTCCAGACAAACTCTAAAGGCATGGCGATAAGCAGTCCATCAAATGATTTTCCTGGTTCACCTGATTGTTGTGGAATAGATAAAGGTGAGCTTTAACTAGTTTCATGTTGTGCTGGAAGAGATAATCTGATTGTCAATACTTGTTGTATATTGCATTCTGACAATCCTACGCTATGATTTCAACAACTTTTCTTTATGCAAGGTACAATATAATGTATTATGTTTTATCTTTATAGGTACACTTTAATAATATCTCATTCAATTTGCAAGCTTTAGAATTTTGTTAAGTTTTCATACTCTGATGCATATTTGCCTACATTCTGGTTTGCACCATCTAATGATTAACTTCATACATTGTATAAAGAATAAATTAATGTAAGTTATTTTAATTAATCATTTTTAAGTTACATAAATTGTAACTTAAGTAGCCATTAAGTTGCCTAACAAATTTAAGAATATATATAACTAAAGGTTGAGGCATCCTTTATTCTACTTCACTGTATTTATTTCTATTTTTATAAAATATTATTCACTGGAAAAGGGAGAGTGTGTCTTTATACAAAACATAATTGGGTGGTTTGGGATTTCAATAGTAGGAAAAGGAAATTGAAAGTGCTAAATCACATTTTCAGATGAAAGGTAACAATAGTTAATATTTCAAATGGATTTCAAGTATCATAAGTAACTATCATAATACCAATTTGTCAAATTTTTCCATTATTTCACAAAACCCAATTAATGAATTATTCTGTTTCCTTCTTGAGTTTTGTAAAATTTCATTTATTAAACCATTTATTATAAATAAACTTTGAGGTATGACTTATATAAACTAATAGTGATTTCAGTATATAGCTCAAGGAATTATCACAAATGTATACTCATGTATGCATTTCCATTCCTCCAAATTTCTCGTGTCTCATTTTAGTCAGTCACCAGGAAACCACTCTTTTCCTTTCTATCCTTATATTCTATTTTTTCTAGGATTTTAAATATCAACCACTTAATTTAAGTGAATACAGTAGTGCAAATTTGCATTTGACTTCTTTATGTAAGGATATTTCTGAGATTTATCTCCATTGTCAGCTGTATCAGTATTTGTTGTTCTTCATTAACATTTTCTTTTTTTTTAACCGATACACCTAAATGTTTATCAGTTCAGCTGCTGACAAACATTTGAGTTGGAACATAAATTAAGGTAGTTTAAGTACAAAGTTTGTTATTTTTTTCTAATCATTTTGGCTACTCTAGGTCCAAAGCATATTTGTATAAATTTTGTACCAACTTGTCGATTTTGCTGAAAAATCCTATTTTAATTGAAATTTTGAACTGTAAAGATTAATTGCAGAAAATAACTTAAAATTATTGTGTTATCGAATTCACATGCATAACTCCACTCTCTCTTTGCAAAGTTTTATAGCGTTCTTTGTACTGGTCCTTCAAATGTTTTGCTAAATGTATTCTTATATATTCAATATTTTGATGTTTTATCCATTGATATTGCTTTTTTATTTCATTACCCAATTGTGTATTTCTAGTATATAAAAACATAAATGATTTCTAAATATTACTGTATCCATTGACTTTGCTAAATCTACTTTCTGCAGATCTTTCTGTAGATTCCTTAGATCTTCCACGTATATGATTTTATTTTCTGTGAATCACAGCTGTTTAACTACTTTTTTTCCAATTTGTGCTGACTAGGGTCTCCAATATAATGTTATGTCACAAAGAAATGGTAAGATTGGATTTGCATATGGCATTCACAAATTCCCCAAATTTAGCATCCCATACTTCAATTCTCCTATAGTGGTAGACATCTCTAGGCTACTGCTGTTCTTCTCATGTAACAGCTAACTACATTTGATTCTCTTACTTACATATTTTCTAAATCAATAAAGCATACAGCATGCCAGAGGCCATATATTGATTCCTTCTGGTAAATTTGCCACATTAAGCACAATGACTGTGATGGAGGCAACCACTTGCTAAGATTACATAGTACAGTGTCATTAGCTGCAATTCATCTGAGTTTTGAAGGGGTCAAAGAGATAAATTGAAATGGGATAGAGTCTACTATATCTTCTTTCTGTTTTTGAGAACAACATTAATACCCGCACTTCTACTCAAGGTCTTTTATTGCCTCTAATTTACTTGTTCAGCCAGGAATAGGTAATTTCAAGGCCTCTTCTATCATAGTTCTAAGTCCAGGTAATCAATGTTTAAGTGCTGCTAAGTATGTCCAATGCAATAAAAACCACAGATTGTGTTTGCGTATTTTATGGACTTGGATTAGAACTCTAGAGAGTACCTGGTCTTTATAAGATCCAACTTTAAACAGATATGGTGATTGCATTTAGGTGCCACTGATACCAGTGTTTGATTAGATCCTATATTTAACAATCCAAAGGAATTCTCCTTTCCCCAAGGAGCCATTACTCTTTTAAACAATTACAGAAGTACTGGGGAAATACTAACATCATATACATGTATTAATAATACCATTTTAGGATCCCTCATCACAAGTGTCTAGACTTACCTTTTATCAGTGAACCTGGGTCGAAGTGGTTCAACTCTGGAAACCGAGCAAGTGACCACAAATTTCCATAGAGACAACCAGTATCAACTTATTCTGGTTAAATAAGGCTAGTGATGGCTTGTTCTATTGTCTAGTTCTCTTCCATGTTGGACCACTATTGTCCTATAGCCATAGCCACAGATTGCTTTGAGTAAAGATACCCTACCATAATGCTTTATTTTCATTATTACTATTATGTGTGGCTTACCTTTAAGTGCCATCACCTGTGTTCTATTAGGCAGGGATTCTATCACAACAAGAAATACAAAAGTGTCACTCACTGTTAGTTCTGGCCCAAAGAAAACATCCATTAACTTTCTCCAATACCTCTCTGTTGCACTGCATATCACTTTGGTGTTCTCTGGGCCTTCTAAAAGACAAAGGCTAAGAGAATTCCAGTCTCAAGTAATAAACCTCTTTTCTCAGGCCCACTACTTTGACCTCTTCCTTAGAACTTTGCTAAAGCAATTCTGACATCGCCACATCATTTATTGTAAACCACTACTGCATTCAAGCTTTAAATAGTCCTTCCAGCATCATATTAAAACCAGCTCCAAGTGTTCACATAGAATTTATTTTATGTTACTAAATAAATGTGTTTTTATGTCACTAAAATATGCCTTCAGGTAAATAAAGCCATACTTCTCCTGCCTTATATTATTCTATATAATATATATTATATATATTATCCAATAAAATATTATCATATCCACTCCTAGATATATTTCTGAGTTTCTGTTAGTGGGTATTAAACTATTAGCATAGTCTTGAAGCTTGCCTGATATCTTACTAGTAACAGAGACTATATTTCCTTTCTTGGACTACACTGAAAGTTGATAATATTTACAGATTTGAGTCAAATATTGAAGATGCAGATGACCTTAAGGTGAAAACAAAACGTATTTCAAGGCACTCACCTCAGGTAACTTATTCACATTGTCCACAGTCAACAGAAGACACTGCTCTTAAAGCCCAGAGATATTAGGAAAGTCTGGAGGTGGAAATTCTCTGGTCCATTTTTCCCAGTCATCTGAATCCTCAGGGCCTTGCTTTTTCACTATCACAATGCTCATGTCAGGAAATGCCCAGAAGCTCAGTGGTCTATGTATTTTGTAGTTATTCAACTGCTGCTGCTAAGTCACTTCAGTTGTGTCCGACTCTGCGTGACCCCATAGACGGCAGCCTGCCAGGCTCTGCCATCCCTGGGATTCTCCAGGCAAGAACACTGGAGTGGGCTGCCATTTTCTTCTCCAATGCATGAAAGTGAAAAGTGAAATTGAAGCTGCTCAGTCCTGTCCGACTCATCGCGACCCCATGGACTGCAGCCTACCAGGCTCCTCTGTCCATCGCATTTTCCAGGCAAGAGTACTGGAGTGGGTTGCCATTGCCTTCTCCAAATTGTTCAACAGTTGCAATTAAATCCTGAACCTGTTTTTTCAGTGTCATCTGTCCTCTAGTTGTAGGTAATACATAGTGCAAGAAGCCTTCATAATTGTCTAGCATGTTCTGAGCTGATAACCAGCTGAACAGGGCCCACCATTTTTCTACCTCAGGTCTTCTGGAACAACTGAAAAGCATAAGCCGCCTTCACAAACCTTTAAATGGGCTTGCCTTCTTCACATTCAAGTGTTAGAGCTACTGCATACACCTGTGTGCTTCCCTCCACCTGATTCTTATTCCGCTCTCCACAACTGAGTCTCTAAGATGGTAGTGGTAAAGCAATCAAGAAAGCAAGGAGTTTTCAGCATTTCATTTACCATTTATCACCATCAATAGGGTTCTTTTTGCCATGGGAACTATGAGGGAACCAATTTCAGAATACCATCAAAAGAGACTATTCTCTACTGCTACTTGGAGAGTCAACTGCTTTGGTTTAGGTACCTTCCTGAGAGCAAGTCCTGAAACAAGCACTTGGAAACGTAGGATTGGGTTGGGGGTGGGGGGAATGGAGTAACAACATGGAGAGAATGGGAAAACTGGGCAGGTAAAAAACAAAGCCAGTTCTTGAACACTTAATGATCTGGTTAGTGTTGTGAACATGAGCTAAATCCACTCCCAGGGAATCATATGAGAAACTATGCTGAATGGATCTTAATTTTTCCTTCCAAATAACACTGGATATGTAACATCTATCCCTCATACCTCTGGTTAAGACTCCCTTGAAGGGCACTTCATTCCCCTTAGTTCCTAATTTCTCTCATTGTAACTGAGTGACATCCTGTAGTGGAGACATCCAAGTGAGCACTTTGTGTAAGAAGCTGGCAGAGAGGTGTGACTATCTAGCCCGAATGCCTGTGCTGAAATCAGATGAGTTGAAAGAGTGTGGCAAGGAGCCCCATGTACAGCTGTTGTAACGGCACCACATCTATGTTTTCTGCAGGATGCCTGGCACTTACTATGACTTCAATCATTCGTTTTAAATGTATTAAATGAATTAGCTCAGATGGCAAAGTATCTGCCTGCAGTGCAGGAGGCCCAGGTTTGATCCCTGGGTTGGGAAGCTCCCCTAGGTAAGGGAATGTCTACCCATTCTGGTATTCTTGTCTAAAAAATCCCATGGGCAGAGGAGCCTGGTGGCCTACAGACCATGGAGTTGCAAAGAGTGGGACATGACTGAGTGACTAACACTTTTACACTTTCAAATGAATGAATTAATATAGCTATATTCTAATGAAAGCATAATTTTAAGATGTTCATCTAAATTACTAAACTACTAAATTTTTGGAAAGAAGTCCTTTATCTATTACTCTTATAAATTGGTTAAAAGCTTCTTTCTCCATCATTTCTTTAGCTGTAAAGTCTTAGCAGACAAGAGCTATCCTTATCTCATCAATGAACACTTCTCATTCCGTGTTGCACTTTCTTATGCATAGGGTATGTCTTGTGTCCTTTATTTCAACACTGTGTTTGTCAGTAAGGACAGTGACTGAATTCTGGTGTGCACTAATGTGAAACGTTCACGGTATTTTTATTCTTTTGAGTCAAAGTGCCTCTGATATATCTTTTGACATTGATGTTCTAATGTAGCTCATTCATGTCAGATTTCTTTTAATCCCATCTACCTTGGCTGGAAAATCATTTGAAGAAGGTGGGTGAAAGTGGGGGAACCATTTTTATGCTTGCTCATGCTATAATTATTTCTGAAGCTGAGGAAATTTAACAATGTGCTGCACTTTAAGCACTTTGTGATAGTCATCATCTTTGATCAATGTTTTAAAGCTTCACTGATGATAGAAAGGATGAAAAGCAATTATACAGCATTACTGTTGAGCTGTTATTCAAGGTCCATCATGTTTTTCATTCTTTTGCCCCCTCTGCTCTTAAAAAGAAGATATTTCATAACACTCTGACACAAGCCATTATATTTTATTTTGTGTGGTTGCAAACCTCCTTTCTTCCAATTACAGCCATTGATAAAACATCTATGTCTTAGACTGAACTATTTATTCTAAAGAGGTTATGTTTATACTCACTGTGAACCTTTCTTTTTTTTTGCATGTGTTTGTTATTCCATTAAGATATGGCTCTAAAATATAACCAACAAGCTTTGAAGTTGTCTTGCCTTATATAAAGCATTCATTATTTGAAATAAAGAAATGCCTAAATTTTTATTGACCAAACTAGACAGCATATTAAAAAGCAGAGACATTACTTTGCCAACAAAGGTCAGTCTAGTCAAAGCTATGGTTTATCCAGTAGTTATGTATGGATGTGAGATTTGGACTATAAAGAAAGCTGAGTGCCAAAGAATTGATGCTTTTGAACTGTGTGTTGGAGAAGACTCTTGAGAGTCCCTTGGACTGCAAAGAGATCCAACCAGTCCATCCTAAAGGAGATCAGTCCTGGGTGTTCATTGGAAGGACTGATGTTGAAGCTGAAACTCTAATAATTTGTCCACCTGATGCTAAGAGCTGACTCATTTGAATGTTGGGATGCTGATGCTGGGAAAGATTGAGGGCAGGAGGAGAAGGGGATGACAGAGGATGAGATGGTCGGATGGCATCACTGACTCAATGAACGTGAGTTTGTGTAGGTTCCAGGAGTTGGTGATGGACAGGGAGGCCTGGCGCGCTGCAATTCATGGGGTTGCAATGAGTCAGACCCAACTGAGCAACTGAACTGAACTGAAATTTTTATTATGCTAGGGGAATGATCTCAGGAATTTTTCATATATTCTGAATCAAAGTAAAGACATGTTAAAAATTAAGTATTACATGTAAAACACACATTTTACTATTAGAGCATAATGGGATGTTTTGAATAAGAAAATTAGCCAAACATTGATGTTTTAGAACAAATTTAAATATTGTTAAATATGTTTAACTTTAGCATCATATGCCAGTCAAAAAAATTAAAGTAGTCATAATTAAAACAATTTACACTATTAGGCCTAGTAAACCACACATGAAGTACACTGAATAATTCAGAAACATGGGCTAATTAGCCTAGTGACAAATTTACTAAATGCTACTTTTAAAGAAAAAGAGTGGGTTGGTCGCTAATCATATCTTACTCTTGTGACCCATGGACTATAACCCATGAGATTCCTCTGTCCATGGGATTTCTGAGGCAGGAATACTAGAGAGGATTGCTATTTCCTTCTCCAGGGCATCTCCCTGACCCAGGAATCAAACCCGCATCTCCTGCATTGGCAGGTAGATTCTTTATCACTGAGCCACCAGGGAACCCCACATTGTGTTCAATAAGCATTAATTAAACCAACAATACAAATGAATCAGAATATCACTTGTTATATAACATTGGCATTCTAGAATTTATGACCATGTCTAGCTCTTTTTAAGGTTTACTCACCACTGTTTGTTGCCTTTGCACCATTTTCTTCATCATCATATTCATCTTTACCAGCAAAGCTCACCAGAGACTTTCTGTATATTGATCCTCTCTCTCTTCCTTCCTTCTTCCCTCTCTTGTTTCCCTTCCTCCTATTCAATACCATTCACTAAGTATTTTTGAGAAACACACTATTTTCCTAGCACTGTACTTGGTACTAAGAACACAATGTTAAACTAGATGAGCAAAATCACTATATATTGTAGCTAACTACATAGAGAAAAAGGCCAGAATAAATACATAAGCATGCTGAAATAGAGGAAATAATCCTAAAATTCACAGAAGACCTCAAGTAACCAAAGTAATCTTAAAAAACAACAAAGCAAGAAACATCACTTTTTTTAAATTTCAAAATGTATTACAAAAGTACAGTAATAAAAAGAAACACTATAGTACTGGCATAAAAATAGACACATAGACTAATATAACAGAATCAAAATTATATTTATTTTATTATATTCAGAATTATATTCAACTCAAGTTCAAAACTCAGAATTATATTCAAACATATGCAGTCACCTGATCTTCAGCAAGAGAATTAAGTATACACAATTGGGAAAGGGTACTCTCTCAGAACACAGTTCAGGGAAAACTGAATAGCCACATGCAAAAGATTGAAATTTGACCCTTACTTACACCATACACAAAAACAACTTAAAAATGGAGTAAAAACTTAATTATAAGACCTGAAATTGCAGAAATCCTAGAAGAAAAGATAGGGAAAATTTAAGGACATTTATTTTGTCAGTGATTTCTTGGAAATGACACTGAAACTAGAAACGGCAAGAGCAAAAATAACCAAGTAATACTATATCAAACTAAAAAGCTTCTACACAGCATCAGAATGATGAAAAGACAATCTACAGAATGGGAGAAAAAGTTTGCAAAAACATTTTTGATAAGGGGTTAATATCCAAAGTGTGTAAGGAATGCAAACAACTTAAAAACATATATATATATATAACCCAATTTAAAAATGGGCTAAGGGCTTTAGTAGACATCTCACCTGTTGCAAATTGTCAGCAGCTATATGAAGAGATGTTCCACATCACTAATCATCAGGGAGATGAAAATTAAAGCCACATTAAGCTATAACCTCATACTTGTCAGGATTTTTATCACAAATTAAAATAATTAGGCAAGTGGTGAGGCATCCGAGGATGAGATGGCTGGATGGCATCACCAATACAATGGACATAAACTTGGGCAAACTTTGGGAGATGGTGAGGGACAGAGAGGCCTAGCGTGCTGCAGTCCATGGCATAGCAAAGAGTCGGACACAACTGGATGACAGAACAACAACGCTAGCCCTGAAAATAGGATGGGAAATGGTGCAGCTCCTATGGAAAACAACCTGGAATTTCCACCAAAAAATTAAATAATGTAACTACCACATGATCAAACAATCCCATTTGGGGTATTTATTCCAAAAATTGAAATTAGGATTGAGAAGAGACATCTGCACTCCAATATTAAGTGCAATACTATTCACAATAGCCAAGATATGGAAACAACCTAAATGCACATCAACAGATGAATGAATAATAAAATGTGAATATAAATTCATATATTTATACACACATATGCAATGGCATATTTTCCAGTCTTAAAAAAAGAAGTAAATACTGTCATATGTGACGGCATGAATGTGTGGAGGACATTATGCTAACAAAACAAGCCAGTTATAGAAGGGCAAATGTTCTATGTTTCATATATGAAGTATCTAAAGTTCCAATTCATAGAAACAGATAGTAGAACAGTAGTTGTCAGGGGCTAGGGAAAGCGTACATGATGGGTTGGTGTTCACTGAGTATAGGGTTTGTTATGCAAGATGAGTGAGTCTTAAAGATATATTATACAACATTGTGTTTTTGGTTAACAATAAAGTGCTGTGCACTTAAAATTACATTAAGAAGTAAATCTCATGTTAAATGTTCTTACCACATTTTAAAAAGAAAGAAAATCAGGAAACAATATATTTTATGAATATGAACACAATATCCATGACCAAATTCTAGCAAAGTAAATTTATGAACATACAAAAAGAATTATATATCATTACCAAGTGCTTGGTCCCAGGAATGTTAGCTTGGTTTAATAGCTGCAAAGTATTAATTTAATTAAAAAGAAAAAAATGCATGATTGTCTCAACAGACACTGAAAAGGCATTTGACATAAACCAAAATCCTTTTATGAAAAAAAAACACTAAACAAAACTAAGAATAGAAAGGAACTTCCTTAACTTGAGAAAGAACGTGTATGAAAATCTCATAGATAACATCTTACTCAATGGTGAAAAAATAGATCCATTTTTCCTAAAATAAGTAAAGGATAAGGATGTCTGCTCTTGCCACTTTTACGAATATTGTACTAAATGCTACAGCTAGGAAAATTTGGCAGGAAAAAGAAAAAAGGCATCCAGATGGGAAAGGAAGAAGTAAAACTATCTCTTTATCCCCAAGATGATGGGGATAGGGGAGTTAAAACTGAAGAACATAGGGTTTCTTTGGCAGATAATGAAATATATCAAAATTTGGCTATGATGGTAATAGCACATATATGTAAATATACTAAAAAGCATTGATTTTTAGAGCATGAATGAATAAATTGTACAGCACGTGCGTTATAACTCAGTAAAATTGATTTTTAAAAGATAAATAAATAAATATGTAAATAGTGTGATGTGTCAATTAATGAGGAAGGAAATTTTAGATTAGGTGGTTATGGAAGGCCTTTCTAAGAAGGTGAGTGTTATGCTAAGATCTAAATAACAATATGCATATTTACCTCTCAGCCTTTGAGTATGGTTATTGATTGGTTAGGAAGTCACTAAATAATTTACACTTAAGCTATTTGATTTTGGTTATTTTATACTTAAATATATTGTCACCCTGCTTATTTAACTTACATGCAGAAGAATACATCATGAGAAATGCTGGACTGGAAGAAATACAAGCTGGAATCAAGTTTGCCGGGAGAAATATCAATAACCTCAGACATGCAGATGACACCACCCTTATGGCAGAAAGTGAAGAGGAATTAAAAAGCCTCTTGATGAAAGTAAAAGAGGAGAGTGAAAAAGTTGGCCTAAAGCTCAACATTCAGAAAACAAAGATCATGGCATCTAGTCCCATCACTTCATGGGAATTAGATGGGGAAACAGTGGAAACAGTGTCAGACTTTATTTTTGGGGGCTCCCAAATCACTGAAGATGTTGACTGCAGCCATGAAATTAAAAGACACTTACTCCTTGGAAGAAAAGTTATGAGCAACCTAGATAGAATATTCAAAAGCAGAGACATTACTTTGCCTACTAAGGTCCGTCTAGTCAAGGCTATGGTTTTTCCAGTGGTCGTGTATGGATGTGAGAGTTGGACTATGAAGAAGGCTGAGTGCCGAAGAATTGATGCTTTTGAACTGTGGTGTTGGAGAAGACTCTTGAGAGTCCCTTGGACTGCAAGAAGATCCAACCAGTCCATTCTGAAGGAGATCAACCCTGGGATCTCTTTGGAAGGACTGATGCTAAAGTTGAAACTCCAGTACTTTGGCCACCTCATGAGAAAAGTTGACTCATTGGAAAAGACTCTGATGCTGGGAGGGATTGGGAGCAGGAGGCAAAGGGGACGATGACAGGGGATGAGATGGCTGGATGGCATCACTGACTCGATGGATGTGAGTCTGAGTGAACTCCGGGAGTTGGTGATGGACAGGGAGGCCTGGCGTGCTGTGATTCATGGGGTTGCAAAGAGTCAGACATGACTGAGCGACTGAACTGAACTGAACTGATACTTAAATATATTTGCACATATAAAAATTTGGCCATTTGCTTTGTTGAAATTCAGAAACTTTTCAGGTTTTTGCTTTTCCTTTTTTTAATTCACAAGTGGTATGGCTCCATCGTAACAGAATTGTCCTTAGTCAGACTTAACAATTCTCTATGAATTTATTAGGTCTCTCTTTTTTATTGTTACATGTTTCTTTATGAAATAGTCACAGACATTCATGACGAGGTTGTGTAGAATTTTTTATACAGTATTTAATTAAAGGATAACCCAGACCTCCTTTGAAAAACAAATTCAAACTAGATACTTTTAATGCTAGCTTTTAGATTTCATTACTCTTTCTCTCTTTCACCAAAAGAATTTAAAATAGCTATCTCCTGTCTAAGGTAGGAAATGGTAATAACTACATGTTCTCTTAATAGCTCCTCACTTACCAAGTGTCTCTTTGTTCTTATATGGATATATAATCTATTTTTTCTCAGTCAAACAATTATGGTGGTAAAAATATAAAGATAGACACAATATTACATTTTATTGGTTCTTTTATTTCTATTGGGGCTTCCCTGGTGGCCCAGCTGGTAAAGGATCTGCCTGCAATGAGGGAGACCTGGATTCAATCCCTGGGTTGGGAAGATCTCCTGGAGAAGGGAACATCTGCCCACTCCAGTAATCTGGCCTGGAGAATTCCATGGACCGTATACTCTATGGGGTTGTAAAGAGTCAGACACACCTGGAGCTACTTTTACTTCACTTTATTTCTATTATTTGTATATATGTGTATATATATACACACACATGTATATATATATATATATATATATATATATATACACATAAAACATAATAATAAAAGGTTAATATATGTTTTATAATAATATAGTTTTATATGAATATATTATTGAATAACAGCAACACAAGTAAATTTTATGAAAACAGGGGTTCTACCTTCATAATATTGTTTGTCAGCCTTAGCTGTTTGTCTGTCTCTCCTCTACTGTCTTCATTCCAGGATCCAAACTGAAGGAGAACTCTATACATATAACAAATTCCTCTTAGAGCAGAGGAAACATAGAAAGAGAGCTGAGTAAACAAAGTGATGGCTCTGAAAATTTCCGCTCAGAGTCACTGTACCGTGTCACTTCTGATTGTGGTTCATTGGTCAAAGAAACGACACACTCTGCCCTGCTATCACTGAGAAGTGTATTCCTTTCACAGGAAGGCAGTGTAAATCACATCATATCAAGGAGGAATCTAAAATTTTCTTAATCATCTTCCAAAAGAGGAGAAATAATACATTTCCCCACCCATCTTATGCTATTAATAAATTTTTAATTTCTTATGGCTAAATTTTTTTCTTTACCAAAAAGTTGTTTAAAGAACCTTGAATTCCCTTGAGGAAAAAAATGGCGAGCTTTAATTGCCTTTTAGCTTTAGCTCTCTTGATGATGCTTATGTGTATCCCTGTGACTCCATTATATTCTTCCTGATAAAATCTCTGACATTTATTCCTCTTTGTAAATGACTTTTCGAAATTTGTAATAGTCAGAGGTCCTCAGTTTCATCACAGGAATCTCTCTTAGATGTTCTTTAAGGTTTCACAACTCATTGTATAAGTTTGAATGTTTATTTCTTATTCAAAAACACATCCTGAGCAACAATAATACTTCATTCTTTAGAATTTGAAAACAGGTCTTTGCACAATCTGCTTTTCCCATCATGTTGTGCTTGTATCTTACCCTGTTTTGATAAATCTTTTGTGATACAATTAAGTTCCCCACTATTTTACTTCATGAACCAAGATCTATTTGTCAGAATTAGGTAAAAATTGGTTTGCTATTTCTGACTGCCCTGACCTTCACCAAAATGAAACTGCCAATAATATATGAAACAAATATATACACTGTATTCTTATTCCCTTGAAGTACAGAACAGATATCCAACTAAGTCTGGACTTTTGTAGCTAATACATTTGACCCTAATATTGTCACAGTCTGCTTTTTGATGGTGGTAATTATTTCATCTCTCTGATTTGGACATTTAATAACATATATAATACAGTAACATTTCTACCATTTTAACTTCTTTATTATATTTATTATCTCAAGATACGGACATCTTGACATCTTAAACTCTTATGTTGCCTCTCTGTAAATTCTTTCCTTTGGAATAATGTATAGTATTGAATTCTAGTTAAAAGTTTCAACCCACAAAGATTCAGATATATCTATCTATTTGTGCCAGTGTTTGAGATAGTTTCCAGCTTCTAATTATGCTTCTTCATATTATTGTATTTATCCCTTTAATTTCCCTGAAAGTCTTTATGAGGGAAAACAAAAACATACAAATAAAAATATACATATCTATACAGCTGTCTTTATGTCTTCATCATAGTTTTAATAATTCATTCCTTATCCTATCTATGGCCTTGGAATTGTTATACAATAACCAAATTTCATTCCTTACTTTTTTAAAAAGCTAAGAAAACAAACACAAAGTGATATACTAATTTTTTGGAATGTATTCAAGAACAAGCAAGAAAAAGTATTCAAACCAATAGGAAATTAATCACAAGATATAAAACATGCAAAAACTGTATCTGACAGTGTTGCAAGGGAAAAAATTGTTTTCAAATTCATCGGACTGATATTCTATCTGTGAAAGAAAAGAATCCATCCAGACATAGCTAAAAGCATATTGACTAGACCAAACAAGATGAGACAGACAAGTGTTTCATAGATTCTTTACCCTATGCAATGAAAGACACAATCAATCTCAGGTTATATACTTACTTCAGTATAAGTAAGGAATTTTATAAGTAGTGGAATATCATATATTCTCCATTTTTATTCATTTTCCTATTGTTGCCATAATCATGACTGCTTATATTTGGGTTAAGTACCATCTATAAATTTTATAATATAAATGATAAATGAAAAATAACAAAACTAAATAGACTTTGATTCTCTCTTTACTCGTGTAAATCAGATATAAAATTTTCTGATTCATTTGGTCATGTCTATATACTAGAGAAAACTCAGAAATTCAGCATTAGAAGCTAGTATATTACACCACTTTAAGCCTACAATATTTCCACAAGTTAGATTATCTGTAGCTAGAATTCTCATTGTTTTTTGCTGAGTAGTGAGTCATGCATATGTACATGTAATTTTTATTCATTATTGTTTTGGGGATCATAAAAGTAATAATGGCTCAATATATAACATTTACAAAAGAAAGAAACCAATAAAATGGAAAAAAAATCTTTAATTCCATATACTCAAGGTCCATAGATGACTATTTTTAACTTCCCTTTCTTTTTTACATGCTGGAAAGAATGTGTGTCTGATAAAGATATATACCTCCCTCCAACTGCTCTTATGATGAAATTAAACTTTTTCTCATGAAAAAAGTGTTCATGACCTTCTCTATGATCATTTTTATAGCTGAACAGCATTCCATCATCACACAGGTCCCTTATAATTTATTTAGATATTTTTTAATAGGCAGAATGTAGATTTGCAAATCTTCCTTGTCACAGTCACCCACATTGCAGGTGGATTTTTTACCAGATAAGCCACAAGGGAAGCCCAAGAATACTGGAGTGAGTGGCCTATCCCTCCTCCAGTGGATCTTCTTAACCCATGAATTGAACTGGAGTCTCCCATCAGGGAAGCCATATACAGATATTATTGTCATTTAAACACAATTTTATGCAAAATTTTGACTACAACTCTAGTTACATTTAGACAAAACTAGTAATTTCTAGAATTATTGAGTATTAAACATTTATATTTTAAATTATTGATACCTATTTTCATGCTGCTTTCTGGAAAGCCTATATCAGTTTACATGTTTACTTCAAATGTAGGGAATGTGCTACAACTTAGCTGCCAATGAATATAATCATTTTGGAGCATCAAATTTTACTGGTCAAAAACACCACTTTTTCTTCTTCATTTGTAGTTCTTTCTTAAAAAATTAAAGAAAAGCTACTAACTACTTAGGGCAGAGCTGGAGAGGTTCTCACCACCAAAATACCAGGTCCCTATCAACTAGACCCTCCTCCTGAACACTCTTTAATATTCAGACGTAAAGCCAAATTTGTATGGGGACTAATATATTAAGTGATTTTAGGCTCATAGAAATTCTATCCCTGATATTATTCTTACAGGAAACATACAAAAGTTAAAAGGGGCTTCCCTGGTGGCTCAGCAGTAAAGAATCCTGCCAATGTAGGAGACACAGGAGACACAGATTCAATCCCTGGGTTGGGAAGGTCCCCTGGAGAAGGAAATGGCAACCCATTCCAGTAATCTTACTGCAATAATCCCATGGACAGAGGAGCCTGGCAGGCTACAGTCCATGGTGTTGCAAAATGTTGGACATGACTGAGCACACACACATAAAAGGTACATATCCCTGATTTTGCTTTCTATGCACACATTCTCCTGCTAATCTGTCCTCTTTAACCCAACCACCCATGTATTCAGTGATTCTGAACTCTTTCTGCTATCATAAAAACAAAATAATAATTCACATTTTTAAGAAGTTTCTTGCTAAATATCTTTATGTAGTATCTATAAACATGCAATCAGGAGAACACAAACCACACTGCCAACAGAAATAATTGATGATAAATAATTGTTTGCACAGTGTTGAAGAAATTAGAATGCTGAAAGGCAATTCAAAGATATTGCAGAATGCAGTTTGAACCCAAGATTTAGGGAAACAAAGCAAAATTTGGGACTATTAGACTTTAGAGTTTAGAGTTAGGAACCAGTAAAGCGGAGACCCATACTTCTGGAGTTTACTGCCTAACTGGAAGTGTTTCCTCTGAATATTGGAGATGATCACATAGATATAGGCATCATACTTCTAAGAAAGGGGCCCACAGCCAGTTGGTGCTGGTATCTCCGATGGGTCCCATGAGGCTGATTATAGAAATACAAAAAAATCTCCAAACAAAAATCAGTAGCTGCTACTGAAACCAACCACTGTTGTAAAGCAAAGAAGGATGGCTTTAAAGTTGAGAGACAATTACTTAATAAAGGACACACTTGCATTAGTTTAATTGTCTAGCATGGACACTAATGCACCCTTATTTTGCAGATGTATAAGCTAGAAATCATAAAGTTATTTAGCTTGCCCATGGTCACACAGTTAGCCAAGTTTAAGTCCAAGCTCTCTGGCTCCCAAGGCTCTGCTTGAACCTCTTAAGCCACTGTTTTAACAACCTGTATATAACAAAAATTCTTCATCTTCAGATATGTCTTTGAAGAGTAGCACTTTCCCGGACATTCACTGAAGCTAGCTATTTTCTTAAGGTCCGAAATAACTTTAAACCAGGGACCTTATCATTTCCTAAACAACATCTTAGGCTCACAGTCATAGGTTTCGGCCTCATGATTTCACTCCATCTCAGTTTGGTCACTTACTTCTCTTTCTCTCCCTCTCACACACACACACATGTGTGTGTGCCTGTGTGTGTGTGTGTGTGTGTGTGTGTGTGTGTGTGTGTGTACATATCAAACTATATATCTTGTTGCCATTGAGAGACAACCCACAAATTCATGGTGGTGGTGGTTTAGTCACTAAATCATGTCCAACTCTTGCAATCCCATGGACTATAGCCTGCCAGACTCCTCTGTCCATGGGATTTTCCAGGCAAGAATACTGGAGTGGGTTGCCATTTTCTTCTCCAGGTGATCTTCCCGACACAGGGATCAAACCCAGGTCTCCTGCATTGCAGGCAGATTCTTTACCAACTAAGATACGAGGGAAGCCCAAAACATTAGCAAGTTCGCCATGTAGTGTATGTGGGTTAGTTGCTCAGTCATGTCCAACTCTTTGGAATCCCACAGATTGTAGCCAATAAGGCTCCTCTATCCATGGGATTCTCCAGGCAAGAATACTGGAGTGAATTGCCGTTCCCTTCTCCAGAGGATCTTCCTGACCCAGGGATCACACCCAGGTCTCCTGCATTGCAGGCAGTTTCTTACCATCTGAGCTAAAGAAAAGATCTATAAATTTCCCTGTATCATTGTCGTTGCTGTTCAGTTGCCTAGTCATTTCCAACTCTTTGCAACCCCATGGACTGCAGTGCACCAGATCTTCCTGTCACTCAGCATCTCCCAGAGTTTGCTCAAGTTCATGTCCATTGCATCAATGATGCCATCCAGCCATCTCATCCTTTGCCACTCCCTTCTCCACTTGCCCTAAATCTATCCCAGCATCAGATACTATTCCAATAAGTC
Organism: Capricornis sumatraensis; assembly: GCF_032405125.1. Lineage (NCBI taxonomy): Eukaryota > Metazoa > Chordata > Mammalia > Artiodactyla > Bovidae > Capricornis > Capricornis sumatraensis. The sequence goes on from NC_091079.1 coordinate 69,653,855, forward strand.
AGCTATTCACATCAGGTGAAAAAAATACTGGAACTTCAGCTTCAGCATCAGTCCTTCCAATGTGTATTCAGGGTGGATTTCCTTTAAGACTGACTGGTTCAATATTTTTGCTGCCCAACAGACTATATCATTCAGTTCAGTTCAGTCACTCAGTTGTGTCCAGCTCTTTGTGACCCCATGAACTGCAGCACCCCAGGCCTCCCTGTCCATCACCAACTCCCAGAGTCTACCCAAACCCATTGCCATTGAGTCGATGATGCCATCCAACCATCTCATCCTCTGTCATCCCCTTTTCCTCCTGCCCTCAATCTTTTCCAGCATCAGGGTCTTTTCAAATGAGTTAGCTCTTTGCATCAGGTGACCAAAGTATTGGAGTTTCAGCTTTAACGTCAGTCCTTCCAATGAACACCCAGGACTGATCTCCTTTAGGATGGACTGGTTGGATCTCCTTGCAGTCCAAGGGACTCACAAGAGTCTTCTCCAACACCACAGTTCAAAAGCATCAATTCTTCAGCCTTCAGCTTTCATTATAGTCCAACTCTCACATCCATACATGCCTACCGGAGAAACAATAGCCTTGACTAGACAGACCTTTGTTGGCAAAGTAATGTCTCTGCTTTTTAATATGCTATCTAGGTTGGTCATAACTTTCCTTCCAAGGAGTAAGAGTCTTTTAATTTCATGGCTGCAATCACCATCTGCTGTGATTTTGGAGCCCAAAAAAATGAAGTCTGACACTGCTTCCAGTTTCCCCATCTATTTGCCATGAAGTAATGGGACCGGATGCCATGATCTTCATTTTCTGAATGTTGAGATTTAAGCCAGCCTTTTCACTCTCCTCTTTCACTTTCATCAAGAGGCTCTTCAGTTCCTCTTCACTTTCTGCCATAAGGGTGGTGTCATCTGCATATCTGAGGTTATTGATATTTCTTCTGGCAGTCTTGATTCCAGCTTGTGCTTCTTCCAGTCCAGCGTTTCTTATGATGTACTCTGCATAGAAGTTAGATAAGTAGTGTGACAATATACAGCTTGACGTACTCCTTTTCCTATTTGGAACCAGTATGTTGTTCCATGTCCAGTTCTAACTGTTGCTTCCTGACCTTCATATATTAACTATACCTGTTTTGCAATGACATGGAGATCTCTAATGTTTAAATCCTTCTATTTATATGACTTTATATATTGGTCATTCTGTCTTGTCAGTCACTTCCTTTTCAGTTCTCCTGAGATTCCACATGCTATTACATTAACAAAACTTTTGAAAACATTACCAAATTTACTCAACTTTAATTTCCCTAGTCAGTTCTGTATTGTTCTCCACTTCTCTTTATAAGATATTGAAAGGCCTTTCTATATTTAAAATATTCAAATTTACTTCCCTTAGCCTGAGAAGGCTATAGATTTTAATTTCTTATAACCAAATACAATTGATTTCAAAGAGAGTTATAGTTTCTATGCACTCCAGTTAAAATAGGAATGTGACCTTTTTCCTGACTTAAAGCTCCTTTTTTTCCCCCTGGGTTCTGCTTCTTATTCCATTTTGCCTAATTCTCATAATTATTAAATGTACTGGTTGACTCCTCTGGGACTAAAAAATCCTACCATGAACTTATGCATTCCTATACTACCATCTCGTCTCTTTGCATCTCATAAAAGCAAAATTTCTCAGATATGGCCATGTTTATCTACTCTTTTCCCTCATTTCCCTCTCTCACATCAACCTATTTTTCCCTCTGGCTTATGCCTTGACAAACAAGCCAAAATAATTCTTGGAAATATCAAAAATAACCTGGTTCTAGTCCTGGAAATAACAGAGTAAGCACATTCCATCCCATTTACTAAGAGTTGCTAGAGTAATTCATAGAGCAATTGATAAACAACTCCTAAAGATAAAGAAAAGATATTGTTACTATGAACCACGTGACTCGAGTAATGACTCAGCAGTAATTTCCTAAAGTTTCCTTCTTCTTTGGATATGTTCCATTTTGTGTGCTGGAGAAGTCCACAACCCAGAATCATCAATGGACAAAACAAAATTAATAAACCAACAAACAAGTAAAGACTGGTTGATTGTTACCATTCAGTTTCTAAGTCATGTCTGACTCTGCAACCCCCATGGACTGCAGCACACCAGACACCACTGCCCTCCACTATCTTTCAGGGTTTGCTCAAATTCATGTCCAGTAAGTCATTAATACTATCTAACCACTTCATCATCTGCTACCCTCTTCTCCTACTGCCTTCAATCTTTCCCAGAATTCGGGTTTTTTCAATGAGTCACCTCTTTGCATTGGCAGCTAAAGTATTGGAGCTTCAGATTCAGCATCAATTCTTCAAATGAATATTCAGGGTTGATTTCCTTTAGGATTGACTGGTTTGATCTTGCAGTCCAAGGGACTCTCAAGAGTCTTCTCCAGAACTACAATTCAAAAGCATCACTCTTTGGTGCTTGGCTTTGTTTATGGTCCGACTCTCACATCCATACGTGGCTACTGGAAAAACCATAACTTTGACTATACACACGTTTGTCAACAAAGGGATGTCTCTGCTTTTAAATATGCTGTCTAGGTTTTCCACAGCTTTTCTTCCAAGGAGAATGCATCTTTTTAATTTCATGGCTGAAGTTACCCTCCGCAGTGATCTTGGAGCCCAAGAAAATGAAGTCTGTCACTATTTCCAGTTTTTCCTCATCTATTTGCCATGAAGTGATGGGACTGGATGCCATGATCTTCATTTTTTGAATGTTGAGTTCTAAGCCAGCTTTTCACTCTCATTAAGAGGATTTTAGTCCCTCCTCACTTTCTTCCATTAGAGTGGTACTATCTGCATATATGAGGTTGTTGATATTTCTCCTGGCAATTTAAGTCCAGCTAGTTACCCTGACATTTCACATGATGTACTCTGCATATAAGTTAAATAAGTAGGGTGACAATATACAGCCTTGTCATACTCCTTTCCCAATTTGGAACCAGTCCATTGCTCCATGTCTGGTTCTAACTGTTGCTTCTTGACTTGCATATAGGTTTCTCAGAAGACAGGTAAGATGGTATGTTATTCTTATCTCTTCAAGAATTTTCCACAGTCTACTGTGATCCACACAGTCAAAGGCATTAGCATAGTCAGTGAAGCAGAAGTAGATGTTTGTCTAGAATTCCCTTGCTTTCTCCACAATGTAATGAATGTTGGCAATCTGATTTCCAGGGTTTCTCTGGCTTCTCTAAACCCAGCTTGATTATCTGGAAGTTCTTGGTTCACAGACTGATGAAGCCTAGCTTAAAGGATTTTGAGCATAATTTTACTAGTATGTGAAATGAGCACAATTATATGATAGTTGGAACATTTTTTGGCATTGCCCTTCTTTGGGTTAGAATGAAAACTGACCTTTTCCAGTCCTTTGGTCAGTGCTGTGTCTTCCAAATTTCCTGGCATAGTGAGTGCAGCACTTTCACAGCATCATCTTTTAGGATTTGAAATAATTCAGCTGGAATTTCATCACCTCCATTAGCTTTGTTCATACTAATGCTTCCTAAGTCCCATTTCAGACTCTAGGATGTCTGGTGCTAGGTGAGTGATCACACCATCATGGTTATCCAGGTCATTAAGACCTTTTTTTGTACATGACAAAGTAAATGGTGGTCTAGGAGAACAGAAATATTTTGAACTTATCTCAGGTGAACACTGTATTGAAAAGTTGCAAGACTCTTCTCCCTTATTGAGTGCAGAGCCATTTGAACAAAGTCCTGTCTTCTATCCCTGCCCTGTAACAACAAGTTGATGTGACTACCCTGATCACAGTAACTATAGATAAAGACTTGCCTTTCATCTCTGACCTGCAATAACGTGGGAAAATCACTCCCAATACCATAAAGACTGGGTGAAGAGACCAGTCATCTACTCATATCCTGAAGTAATGAGTCAGCTATGTCCTTTCCCACATCAGTCACTGCAGATACAGAGGTGGTAGACAGAGCTCTGTTCACCTTTCTTTCCCTGAAAAAAAGAGGCACTGCACTTTTTTCCCCCTAAAAAAAAAAAAAAAAAAATGGAGGAGTGGGAAAATTCCAGGGGAAATGAAATTAAAGACAAGGATATTTTAAGTCTTCAGGTCAAGTTCTGAGCATACCCTCAGAGTAATCCACACATGAAAGCAAACAGAAACAAAAGAGAAAAACATTTGATAACTGAATGAAAGGAATCCCACTTGGGTTCTAGATTAGCCTCTAGGTAGCACATACGTGAAAGAGATCAGAACAGTACTACAAAGGTCTTGAAAACTAAGTTGACATTTCAACCACATCCTGCTAACTAGGTTAGGTGGTATGTTTTGAACTTTAACCTACTGAATATCAGAGAAAAAAAGAGAGTCAAATGTGAATCAGACTCTTGTTAATGACATAACACTCAAAATGTCCAAGATACAACCCCAAATTACCCATTACTCCAAGAATCAAGAAAATCTAAATCATGAAAGAAATGTAATTAATAGATGTTGATACTGAGGTGACACAGATGCTGGGATTATTCAACAAAATGTCAAAGCATCAATCATAAAAATGTTCCCAATATGATTACAACCCCCCCCCGAAATAAATGAAAAAAACATTTAATATTTCAGGAATTAAATAGAAGATGAAAGAACCAGGGATGCAATGATTCAATATATGCAAGTCAATCAATATTATATACTACATTAACAAATTAAAGAATAAAAACTGTATGATCATCTCAATAGTTTTAGAAAGAGCTTTTGACAAAGTTCAACACATATTTATGATAAAGACTCTCTAGAAAGTGGGCCTTCAGGAAACTTGCTTCATCAAAATAAAGGCCATATACCACAAACCTACAGATAACATCATACTCTATGGTGAAAAACTGAAAACATTTCCTGTAAGATAAGGAACAAGACAAGGAAGTTCACTCTCACCATTCTTATTCAACATAGTTTTGGAAGTCCTAGCCACAGCACTCAGAGAAGATAAAGAAATAAAGGAATCCAGACTGAAAAAGAAGGAGTAAAACTGTCACTGTTTGCAGATGACATAGCATTCATAGAAAATCTTAAAAATGCTACCAGAGAACTGCTAAAACTCATCAATGAATTTGGTAGAGATGCAGGAAACAAAATTAATACACTGAAATATCTTATAATCCCTATATACTAACAATAAAATATCAGGCAAAAAGACTAAGGAAACAATTCTATTTACCATCACAACAAAAAAGAATAAAATACCTAGGAATAAAACTACCTAAGGAGGCAACATACTTGTACTCAGAAAACTGTAATATCCTGATGAAAGAAATAAAAGACAACACAAATAGATAAAGAAATACACCATGTTCTTGGATTAGAAGAATCAATATTGTGAAAATGACTCTATTACCCAAAGCACTCTACAGATTCAGGGCAATCCCTGTCAAATTATCAAAGCATTTTTCACAGAACAACAACAACAAAAAATTACATTTTGTATGGAAACACAAAAGACACTAAATAGCAAAGTAATCTTGAGAAAGAAGAATGGAGTTGGAGGTTCAGGCTCTCTGAATTCAGACTATAGTGCAAAACATCAATAATCAAAATAGTATGGTACTGGTACAAAAACAGAAATGTAGATCAATTGAACATGATAAAGTCCAGACAGAAACCCATGCACCTATGTCCACCCAATCTTTGACAAAGGAGGCAAGAATACATAATGGAGAAAAGAGAGTTTCTTCAATAATTGGTTGGAAAAACTGGAGAGCTACATGTAAAAGAATTCAATTTGCTAACACCATACATAAAATAAACTCAAAATGGATTAAAGACCTAAATGTAAGGCCAGATGCTATAAAACTCTTAGAGGAAAATGTAGACAAAACACTCTGACATAAATCACAGCAAGATATTTTTTAAGCCACTGCTTATAGTAAAAAAAAAAATAATAAGTAAATAAATGGGACCTAATTAAAAGCTTTTGCAAACCAAACAAAACCATAAAAAAAAATGAAAAGACAACCTTCAGAATGACAGAAAATATTTGCAAAAGAAGCAACTGACAAGGGCTTACTCTCCAAAATATACAAATTGCTCATGCAGCTCAATACCAAAAAAGTGAAAGTGAAGTCATTCAGTTATGTCCAACTCTTTGCAACCCCCTGGGCTGTAGCCTATCAGGCTTCTCTGTCCATGGGATTTCTCAGGCAAGAATACTTACTGGAGTGGGTTGCCATTTCCTTCTACAGGAGATTTTCCCAACCCAGGGATTGAATCTGGGTCTCCCACATTGTAGGCAGAGGCTTTACCATCTACAACCCAATTTAAAAATGGTCAGAAGACCATGGACAAAAAAGGGAACCCTGCTATACTGCTGGTGTGAATGTAAATTGGTGCAACCATTATGAAAAACAGCATGAAGTTACTTTAAAAAACTAAAAATAGAGCTACCATATGACCCAGAATTCCCAATCCTAGGCATATAACTAAAGAAAACCATAATTTGAAAGTATTCATGCATCCTGATGTTCATTGCAGCACTTATACAATAGCCAGGACATGGAATTAACCTAAATGTCCACTAGCAGAGGAATGAATAAAGAAGACATGGTACACTTATACAATAGAATATTACTCAGTCATAAAAAGTAACAAAATAATGTCAAATGCAGAGGCCTGGATAGACCTAGAGACTGTCATACTAAGTGAAACAAATGGAAAAGAGAAAAACAAATACTGTGTCAGTTCAGTTCAGTCGCTCAGACATGTCCAACTCTTTGTGACCCCATGAACCACAGCACGCCAGGCCTCCCTGTCCATCATCAACTCTTGGAGTCCACCCAAACCCATGTCCATTGAGTCAATGATGTCATCCAACCATCTCATCCTCTGTCATCCCCTTGTCCTCCTGCCCTCAATCTTTCCCAGCATCAGGGTCTTTTCAAATGAGTCAGCTCTTCGCATCAGGTGGCCAAAGTATTGGAGTTTCAGCTTCAATATCAGTCCTTCCAATGAACACCCAGGACTGAACTCCTTTAGGATGGACTGGTTTGATTTCCTTGCAGTCCAAGGAACTCTCAAGAGTCTTCTCCAACACCACAGTTTATATCAATTATATGTGGAATCTAGAGAAATAACACAGATGAACTTATCGGCAATGTAGAAACATAGTCACATATGTAGAAAACAAACTTATGGTTACCAAGCAGCGAAAGGAGGTGGGAAGAATTGGGAGATTGGGATTGACATGAATATACTGAACTGAAAGTTGTTCAGTTGTGTCCCACTCTTTGCAACCCCATGGACTATGCAGTCCATGGAATTCTCCAGCGCAGAATACTGAAGTGAGTAGCCATTCTCTTCTCCAGGAGATCTTCCCAACCAAGGGATTGAACCCATGTCTCCCACATTGCAGGCAGATTCTTTACAGTCTGAGGCCACCAGGGAAGCCTGTATGTGTATGTATGTATGTATGTATGTGTGTGTGTGTGTGTGTGTGTGTGTGTGTATTACATATATATAATAAAAAGAGGGTTCGATCCCTGGGTCTGGAAGATCCTCTGGAGGAGGCATGGCAACCCACTCCAGCATTCTTGCCTGGAGAATCCTCATGGACAGAGGAGCCTGGTGGGCTACAGTCCTTGGGGTCACAAAGAGTGGGATACAATTAAGCAACTAAGCACATGTTTAAAATAGATAACTAATGAGAACCCACTATATGCAGAGGGAACTCTATTTAAAGTTCTCTGGTGCCCTAAATGGAAACAAAATCTTAACAAGAGTAGATATATGTATACATATAATTGATTCAATATGCTGTACAGCAAAAATTAACACAATATTTTAAAGCAACTATATTCCAATAAAAATAAATAAATAGATAAATAAATTTGAATTAAAAAAGAAAGAACCAATGCAAATTTAAAACTGAAAAACTGAACAACCAAAATTTGAAAACTCATTAGATAAACTCAGTAGCAGAAGGGAGCTGAGAGAGGAAATAACTAGCAAACTTAAAAACAGGTCAATGGATTTTACTATGTCTGAAAAACAGTAAGGAAATAAATAGCCTCAGTGCCACTCTTAGGATAATAACAAAAGAAAATCTATTTTATTGATTTTATTTGAATTCCTTGTTTTCCCCTACTACGACCCTTTTTCTTTGTTTTGAACATAATGAGCAAAGATAGTAGATCTTTATCTATTTTCTAATATACACTTTTCCTATTTCCATGGTTATTGATTATCATTATTTTTTAAATCTCTTTTAGTATTCAATAACTCTTGTGCTTTTAAAATTATGTTTTATGGTTGAAAGCAAAAATTTCCTGATATCATTCTCCACATGCTCCAGTTCTCCAAAATCTCCAAATAGTAGCATAATAACTACTAAAACTATATCATTTTTTAAAAATATTGGCTTCCCTGGTGGTTCAGACAGTAAAGACTCTGCCTGCAATGCAGGAACCAGGGGTTCAATCCCTGGGTTGGGAAGATCCCCTGGAGAAAGAAACACCAATTTAGCCTAGTATTCTTGCCTGGAAAATCCCACGGACAGAGGAGTCTGGCAGTCTACAGTCCATGGGGTCACAAAGAGTCAGACACGACTGAGCGACTAACACTTTCATTTTCCTTTCATAAAATAGAGAATATAAAAAGACAAAAATGTATTAACATACATACTTTCCTTTAAAATTGGTCAGTGTTGATACTTCAGTTCAGTCGCTCTGTCGTGTCTGACTGTTTGAGACGCCATGAATCGCTGCATGCCAGGCCTCCCTGTCCATCACCAACTCCCGGAATTCACTCAAACTCATGTCCATCGATTCGATGATGCCATCCAGCCATCTCATCCTCTGTCCTCCCCTTCTCTTCCTGCCCCCAATCCCTCCCAGCATCAGAGTCTTTCCAATGAGTCAACTCTTTGCATGAGCTGGGCAAAGTACTGGAGTTTCAGCTTTAGCATCATTCCTTCCAAAGAACACCCATTCTCCTTTAAAATGGACTGTTTGGCTCTCCTTGCAGTCCAATGGACTCTCAAGACTCTTTCCTAACACCACAATTCAAAAGCATCAATTCTTCAGCCCTCAGCTTTCTTCACAGTCCAAATCCCACATCCATACATGACCACAGGAAAAACCATAGACTTGACTAGATGGACCTTTGTTGGTAAAGTAATGTCTCTGCTTTTCAAATATGCTATTTAGGTTGGTCATAACTCTCCTTCCAAGGAGTAAGTGTCTTTTAATTTCATGGCCGCAATCACAATCTGCAGTGATTTTGGAGCCCAGAAAATTAAAGTCTGACACTATTTTCACTGTTTCCCCATCTATTTCCCATGAAGTCATGAGACCAGATGCCATGATCTTCGTTTTCTGAATGTTGAGCTTTAAGTCAACTATTTCACTCTCCTCTTTCACTTTCATCAAGAGGATTTTTAGTTCCTCTTCACTTTCTGCCATAAGAGTGGTGTCATCTGCATATCTGAGGTTATTGATATTTCTCCTGTCAATCTTGATTCCAGCTTGTGATTCTTCCAGCCCAGAGATTCTCATGATGTACTCTGCATAGAAGTTAAATAAGCAGGGTAACAATATACAGCCTTGACATACTCCTTTTCCTATTTGGAAACAGTCCATTGTTCCATGTCCAGTTCTAACTATTGCTTCCTCACCTCCATATAGGTTTCTCAAGAGGCAGGTCAGGTGGTCTGGTATTCCCATCTCTTTCAGAATTTTCCACAGTTTATTGTGATCCACACAGTCAAAGGCTTTGGCATAGCCAATAAAGTAGATATAGATGTTTTTCGGGAACTCTCTTGCTTTTTCCATGATCCAGAGGATGCTGGCAATTTGATCTCTTGTTCTTTTGCCTTTTCTAAAACTAGCTTGAACATCTAGAAGTTCACAGTTCACATATTGCTGAAGCCTGGCTTGGAGAATTTTGAGCATTACTTTACTAGCATGTGAGATGAGTGCAATTGTGCAGTAGTTTGAACATTCTTCAGCATTGCCTTTCTTTAGGATTGGAATGAAAACTGATCTTTTCCAGTCCTGTGGCCACTGCTGAGTGTTCCAAATTTGCTGGCATATTGAATGCAGCACTTTCACAGCATCATCTTTCAGGATTTGAAACAGCTCAACTGGAATTCCATCACCTCCACTAGCTTTGTTCATAGTGATGCTTTCTAATGCCCACTTGACTTCACTTTCCAAGATGTCTGGCTCTAGATTAGTGATCACATCATCATGATTATCTGAGTCGTGAAGATCTTTTTTGTACAGTTCTTCCATGTATTCTTGCCACCTCTTCTTAATATCTTCTGCTTCTGTGAGGTCCATACCATTTCTGTCCTTTATCGAGCCCATCTTTGCATGGAATGTTCCCTTGGTATCTCTAATTTTCTTGAAGAGATCTCTAGTCTTTCCCATTCTGTTCTTTTCCTCTATTTCTTTGCATTGATCACTGAGGAAGGCTTTCTTATCTCTCCTTGCTATTCTTTGGAACTCTGCATTCAGATGCTTATATCTTTCCTTTTCTCCTTTGCTTTTTGCCTCTCTTCTTTTCACAGCTGTTTGTAAGCCCTCCCCAGACAGCCATTTTGCTTTTTTGCATTTCTTTTCCATGGTGATGGTCTTTATCCCTGCTTCCTGTACAATGTCACAAACCTCAGTCCATAATTCATCATGCATTCTATCTATCAGATCTAGTTGCTTAAATCTATTTCTCACCTCCACCATAAAATCATAAGGGATTTGATTTAGGTCATATTGAATGGTCTAGTGGTTTTCCCTGTTGATATTAGAGAATGATAATAAACTACATACAATGATTGTGATCCCCAAATTGTCAGTTGTTGGCAAACTATTGCTCTTGCACTATAACCTGACCATCCTCCATCTGTTTTACATAAAGTTTGATTGATGCAAAACGGTGTCCATTTATTATGTATTGTTTATATCATTTTTTGCTAGGCTTGCAGAATAGGTCCAACAGTGACCATATATGTCACAAAGCTTGTATTATTTAATATCACATCCTTTACAGAAAATATACCATCACTAAAGCAACCACTAAAATCTTATGAAAACTGAATAACAGAAGCAATAAAAACAAAAATAAATAAGTAGGAATACATCAAACTAAAAAGCTCTTGTCAGCAAAGGAAACAGTCAACTGAGTGAAAAGACAGGCCACAGAATGGGAGAAACTGTCTCTAAGCCAAAATTCAAAGAAAGGTTAATCTCCAAAATATATAAGGAAGTCAAACAACTTAATTGCAAAAACAAACAAACAAAAAAAACCACCTAATAACCAAAATTAAAAGTAAGCTAAGTACATGAACGAGCATTTCTCCTACGAAGATATACAAATGGCCTATAGGTAAATGAAAATATGCTCACCATCACTAATCATCAAAGAAATGCAAATTAAAACTATGATGAGATATAACCTCACACCAGTCAGGAAGGCTATTGACAATGACAACAACAAGAAAAGGTACGTGTTGGCAAGGATATAGAGAAATCAGACCTCTTGCACAAAATAGGAGTGAGTGTAGAGTGGTACAGCCACAATGGCAAAAGCAAGGAAGTTCTTTAAAAAATTAAAAATAGAACTAGGATATGATCCAGCATTCCCATTTCTGGGTATATATTCTAAAGTATTAAAATCAGGATATCAGAGAGATATTAGAATTCTAATGTTTACTGCAGCAATTTTCACAGCAGCCAAGATGTGGAAACAACTTACATGTCTGTCTATATATAAATGAATTAAGAAAATATGGAATATACGTACTGTGGAACACTACTCAGACTTGAAAAAAAGGACTTCTTCCATATGTGGCAAATGAATGAGCCTGGAGAAAATTATTCTAAGTGAAATAAGTCAGTTACCAAAGACCAACATTGTATGATATTACCCATTTAAGGTATCAAAAGTAGCCAAATTACTAGAGCTCCAGAGATCTACTGTATAACTTTATGTCTATAGTCAACAATAGTACATTGTGTACTTAATTTTGTTAAGAGGAAATATCTCATGTTAATTGCTTTGGCAAAGATAAAATATAATTTGAAAAACATAGATTAATCAAAATGGCTACTATATGATGTTCAAATAACTCACAGGAAATGAATAAAGAGGAAATAGTGGAATAAAAGAAAAACAATATACAAATAAAACAGAAAATAAGTAATATTATAGCAAATTAAAATGTTTTCTTTTAAGTAAATTGTTTAATTCTATTTCAATTTTATAATTTTGCTAGGATCACCAGAGCACATAGAATGTGCTCATGTATTTTACCTACTTCTTAAAACTTATTTTTATGTAATTAGTCTCAGGTGAGCAATGATATTTAAATTTTATTTGAAAGATTTAATTCAACAATATTTATTAACCACTATTATTTGGTGGATAATTTGCTAGTCTTTGGAAGTTAAAATAAAGCATCTCAAGATGGCTACAGTTCATATTTTAAGTGAATAACAATTTCAACCACTTTCTTGTCCAAAGGTCTATAGTACAAGAATGGTGAAGAAAAGGCTTTAATTTCAGTGACTACTTGCATATATACTTATCTCTTACTAAGAAACTAGCAATTCTGATTGCTGTGGCCAAAACTTCCAGAACTATGTTGAATAGTAGTGGTGAAAGTGGGCACCCTTGTCTTGTTCCTGACTTTAGGGGAAATGCTTTCAATTTTTCACCATTGAGGATAATGTTTGCTGTGGGTTTGTCATATATAGCTTTTATTATGTTGAGGTATGTTCCTTCTATTCCTGCTTTCTGGAGAGTTTTTATCATAAATGGATGTTGAATTTTGTCAAAGGCCTTCTCTGCATCTATTGAGATAATCATATGGCTTTTATTTTTCAATTTGTTAATGTGGTGAATTACACTGATTGATTTGTGGATATTGAAGAATCCTTGCATCCCTGGGATAAAGCCCACTTGGTCATGGTATATGATCTTTTTAATGTGTTGTTGGATTCTGATTGCTAGAATTTTGTTGAGGATTTTTGCATCTATGTTCATCAGTGATATTGGCCTGTAGTTTTTTTTTTTTTTTTTTTTTGTAGTATCTTTGTCAGGTTTTGGTATTAGGGTCATGGTGGCCTCATAGAATGAGTTGGGAACTTTACCTTCCTCTGTAATTTTCTGGAAGAGTTTGAGTAGGATAGGTGTTAGCTCTTCTCTAAATTTTTGGCAGAATTCAGCTGTGAAGCTGTCTGGACCTGGGCTTTTGTTTGCTGGAAGATTTCTGATTACAGTTTCAATTTCTGTGCTTGTGATGGGTCTGTTAAGATTTTCTATTTCTTCCTGGTTCAGTTTTGGAATATTGTACTTTTCTAAGAAATTGTCCATTTCTTCCACGTTGTCCATTTAATTGGCATATAATTGCTGATAGTAGTCTCTTATGATCCTTTGTATTTCTGTGTTGTCTGTTGTGATCTCTCCATTTTCATTTCTAATTTTATTGATTTGATTTTTCTCTCTTTGCTTCTTGATGAGTCTGGCTAATGGTTTGTCAATTTTATTTACCCTTTCAAAGAACCAGCTTTTGGCTTTGTTGATTTTTGCTATGGTTTCTTTTGTTTCTTTTGAATTTATTTCTGCCCTAATTTTTAAGATTTCTTTCCTTCTACTAACTCTGGGGTTCTCCATTCTTCCTTTTCTAGTTGCTTTAGGTGTAGAGTTCGGTTATTTATTTGACTTTTTTCTTGTTTCTTGAGGTATGCCTGTAGTGCTATGAACTTTCCTCTTAGCACTGCTTTTCCCAAAGACTCCACCAGAAAATTACTAGAGCTCATCAATGAATATAGTAAAGTTGCAGTATATAAAATCAACACACAGAAATCCCTTGCATTCCTATACACTAATAATGAGAAAGTAGAAAAAGAAATCAAGGAAACAATTCGATTCACCATTGCAATGAAAAGAATAAAATACTTAGGAATATATCTACCTAAAGAAACTAAAGACCTATATATAGAAAATTATAAAACACTGATGAAAGAAATCAAAGAGGACACTAATAGATGGAGAAATAGACCATGTTCATGGATCAGAAGAATCAATATAGTGGAAATGAGGATACTACCCAAAGCAATCTACAGATTCAATGCAATCCCTATCAAGCTACCAGCGATATTTTTCACAGAACTAGAACAAATAATTTCAAGATTTGTATGGAAATACAAAAAACCTCAAATAGCCAAAGCAATCTTGAGAAAGAAGAATGGAACTGGAGGAATCAACCTGCCTGACTTCAGGCTCTACTACAAAGCCACAGTCATCTAGACAGCATGGTACTGGCACAAAGACAGAAATATAGATCAATGGAACAAAATTGAAAGCCCAGAGATAAATCCACACGTATATGGACACCTTATCTTTGACAAAGGAGGCAAGAATATACAATGGATTACAGACAATCTCTTTAATAAGTGGTGCTGGGAAAACTGGTCAACCACTTGTAAAAGAATCAAACTAGATCATTTTCTAACACCACACATGAAAGTAAACTCAAAATGGATTAAAGATCTAAATGTAAGACCAGAAACTATAAAACTCCTAGAGGAGAACATAGGCAAAACACTCTCTGACATAAATCACAGCAGGATCCTCTATGATCCACCTCCCAGAATATTGGAAATAAAAGCAAAAATGAACAAATGGGATCTAATTAAAGTTAAAAGCTTCTGCACAACAAAGGAAAATATAAGCAAGGTGAAAAGACAGCCTCCTGAATGGGAGAAAATAATATCAAATGAAGCAACTGACAAACAACTAATCTCAAAAATATACAAGCAACTTATGCAACTCAATTCCAGAAAAATAAATGACCCAATCAAAAAATGGGCCAAAGAACTAAATAGACATTTCTCCAAAGAAGACATACGGATGGCTAACAAACACATGAAAAGATGCTCAACATCACTCATTATTAGAGAAATGCAAATCAAAACCACAATGAGGTACCACTTCACACCAGTCAGAATGTCTGCGATCCAAATA
This sequence comes from Capricornis sumatraensis, assembly GCF_032405125.1. Lineage (NCBI taxonomy): Eukaryota > Metazoa > Chordata > Mammalia > Artiodactyla > Bovidae > Capricornis > Capricornis sumatraensis. Next base: position 69,668,862 of record NC_091079.1, read on the forward strand.
TCTGCAAGCAATAAATGCTGGAGAGGGTGTGGAGTAAAGGGAACCCTTCTACACTGTTGGTGGGAATGCAAACTAGTACAACCACTATGGAAAACACTGTGGAGATTCCTTTAAAAATTGCAAATAAAACTGCCATATGACCCAGCAATCCCACTGCTGGGCATACACACTGAGGAAACCAGAATTGAAAGAGACACATGTTCCCCAATGTTCATCGCAGCACTGTTTATAATAGCCAGGACATGGAAACAACCTAGATGTCCATCAGCAGATGAATGGATAAGAAAGCTGTGGTACATATACACAATGGAGTATTACTCAGCCATTAAAAAGAATACATTTGAATCAGTTCTGATGAGATGGATGAAACTGGAGCCGATTATACAGAGTGAAGTAAGCCAGAAAGAAAAACACCAATACAGTATACTAACACATATGTATGGAATTTAGAAAGATGGCAATGATGTCCCTGTATGCAAGACAGCAAAAAGACACAGATGTGTATAGCGGACTTTTGGACTCAGAGGGAGAGGGAGTAGGTGGGATGATTTGGGAGAATGGCATTGAAACATGTATGCTATCATGTAAGAATCGAATCGCCAATCTATGTCCGATGCAGGATACAGCATGCTTGGGGCTGGTGCATGGGGATGACCCAGAGGGATGTTGTGGGGAGGGAGGTGGGAGGGGGTTCATGTTTGGGAACACATGTACACCTGTGGTGGATTCATGTCAATGTATGGCAAAACCAATACAGTATTGTAAAGTAAAATAAAATAAAAATAAAAAAAGAAATGCAATTATTTAATATTAAACAGCATTTAGAATGCCTCCTATTATGCAGGAAATATATAAAATTGTCATTTAGTGGTACTAAAGATAAAATAATTAATTGTGCCTGGTGGAAATAGGAAAACTTCTTATAAGAGAGAACATTTAATATTTTATCAGAAAAGAGGGGATTTTTATTACAAGCAGAGTAAAACAAAAAATTGTGAAAGCAAATGAAGCAAGTGAATATATTCAAATCACATTAGTGGGAATTAGATGTAAATACACATAAGATGTTAGAAAGAGACACATATGGCTAACCATAGTAAATGTATCAGTGGAAGAGAGATTTGAAACAATATTTAAAGTCAATGAAAGAGAGTGGGCAAAGTAGAGAAGACATTTCAAAGATAAGGTGTCATGCTTGGAAAGAGAACCAACCAAGAACTTGTTTACTGGGAATGGCGGAGCAGAAAAACAGAAAAAAAAAAAAAAAAGAATATAGACCAATAAATTTGAGAGATTTAGATGATGTCCTTCTAGTCCCAAATAGATCAAACACTAGGTAACATAAAGTCCAGGTTTTATTGGACACTTTTTGCCATGATTTGAATACAATAATGCAAACTCTTCAAGAAAAATGTCTCAGAGAAAATGTTTTACTTTTTCTTTTCATAAATTTAGTTCAATAAAGCAAAGTAAGTCAAAGAAAATGAAATAGAAGTAAGGGTATATTTTAATACTCAAATTAAGACTATGCCAAGGTCAAAACACTGATTTCTAAAAGAGATTTTAAAAGTACAAGAATCAATAAGTATGGAACAGTGGGAAGACTATTTTAGACAATAGATAAAAAAGATCTACTGTCTTCTGTGATTATGTTAAAAGCAGAGACCACGCGGAGCCCTGGGAGACAGGGGAAAATAAAAGGAATTCAAATAAGAGCAATAAAATAATGTTTTTTTGGTGCTTATGCATGCATAATACGTACAAGTAAGTCTGAAAATAAGAAAGCATTTACCTCTAAAATGAATCAGATATTGTTAGGAGATCTCATAGAATAACAATAATTTGGCCATGCCTCTAAATTCAGGAAGGACAGTACTTCAGTGATCTTAGTAATCATAATTTTAAAGACTAGAAAGCATGGAAGCATTTAAAATTTTAAAAAAATGAGATAATAAAAAAGGAGACAAGATCTGTTGGGCACAGATAAATGTAAAAGATTTCTTTTCTTACCCTACAAACCTGACTCAAAATCCAAAAGTGAAAAAGTGGAGGAAAAGCCTTCTGGCTAAATATTCTTTTTTGTTTGTTTTGGTGCATTTACATTTATTTGTCATGAATCAATTAATCAACCTAAATATAAGGTACATTCATTCATTCATTTATTCATATTCACCCATTGTTTATGGTCCATGGTTTATGTGACAATTTAGATATTAAAAATACTGATAAAGCTCTCATATATCATACTTCAAGGTACAATATTGTCATTCATCATGTCTAAATCCCTTGACAGACTGTTCTATCACACAATAAACTTTTCCCCTTTTTTGTTCTATTTAGTCTCTCATTATATTTATGGAACAAGTTTAAGAACTATAAAATGGAAAGTTTGCATGTGAACAGACAGCTAACCTGTTGAAGAACCTAATTCAGAAAGTACCAACTAATTGGCCTCTGTAAATCTGAGGTAAATTTATGGCAATTTCTGAGTCTTATTCAGTAAGACATTTTTGACAAAAGTTTAGAGTGGGTATTGATGGAAAGTGATTTAATTTTCAGATGACATATATCTTGAAGAAAGGAAGATAGAATCTAGATAGAAACAGATTTTAACAGGCTGAAAACTGGTGGTGAATCTAAAATCAGAAGACATGACACATTCTGTCCTTAGTTTCAAACACCTCATCGAATAAATCGTCTATAGAGGAACTGTGGCTTTGTAGGAATAAACTTTAAATTGGCTTTTTAATTAATGTGAAATAATGTAGCAGCCAAAATAACAAATGAGATCTGAAGTTATATGGATTACTAGAAATAAAACGCCTAGTATAACTTGTGAGACAATAGCATTAATTTACTACACACCCTTTCTCCTTGATTGGAAAACAAGCACTATAAGAGCAGATATCCAATCACTTAATAGTAAACTCCTAATGTTTATATGCTCATTTGTTTGAAAGACAAACTCAAAGCTATAGCATGAAGAAAACAAACATTACTACCATTAAGAAATAAAAGTATACATTTTTAAATTTTGGCATATCTCCCTCTATGCCCAATGCTTTTAACATAAATAAAATCACATTATATATTTTTATCATGCATAGCACCTTTAGCATAAATAACATTGCATTGGATGTTTTAATTTCATTTATTTCCTAAAATGTTAAAACATTTTTGACATCAAAACTACTACTTAATAAACACCATTGCATGATAAATACTGACTGGATAATATTCTATGATGTGCCGTAATATTGACATTTAGGACTCCTATACTAACATGCTCTAAATTTTCTCAAGAAAATAACTGAGTCATCCTTATTTGTATTTCATTTCATTTACTTTGGTTCTATTACCAGAAAGTATCACAGAAACAAATTGTTTTAATCATTATACATATTCTCATATTTCATTCCCTGGTGGCTCAGAGGTTAAAGCGTCTGCCTGCAATAAGGGAGACCTGGGTTCGATCCCTGGGTCAGGAAGGTCCCCTGGAGAAGGAAATGGCAACCCACTCCAGTATTCTTGCTTGGAGAATCCCATGGAGGAGGAGCTTGATGGGCTACAGTCCACGGGGTTGCAAAGAGTCGGACACGAATGAGCGACTTCACTCACTTCACTGAGGGAAAAGAATCTTTACATTGATTTGCTATCCCAATCATAAGCTAGGAAAAGATCTTTCTAGTGTACAAATAATCTCTCCAGAAGCAGACACTGAGACCAAATTTAAGCTGCAAGTTCTTATTGGAAATCAGCACCTGTGAATGGAAGAAACCGGATTGGCGAAAGAAATCAAACTGAAAGTCAGGGTTGACAAAGCCTCAGCCAATATGGTAGGGAGCTCTTAGGCGTTGCCTGTTGAAATTACTGGACTTTTATCTCGCCATCTGACATTTGTATGTCCACCTGACTTTTATAGCATCTCCATTTGACTTTGAGGGAGCTGACTCTGCAGCTGAGGCTTGCATGAAGAAGCTGCCAACTGGAGGCCATGTGCTGCCTGCCCTCCCTGCTGGTGGACATCAAACACTTCCTTGAAACAGAAACTGGGCAGTGCCTGTCCATGTCTACCACAGCTGGCCATCTAACTTGGTAAGGTTCTCTTAGTTGAACTTTTTTGTGCTTGAGTTAAGATTCTCCTTCTTTGCAAATACCTTACTCTATTCTTTATTGTCTATTTTATTCCAAATTGTAGAATCTTTCAACAGGCTTACCTTAGTTACTCTCATTTCCAGCAAGAAAATCCTATTGTGCATCCATTCTTAAGATTTAGAGCCAGAGCAGAAGATAACTAGGATATTCAACATGACATTCATTCATAAATAAATAATATAACACTATACAGTTATCTCAGAGAAGGCAATGGCAACCCACTCCAGTACTCTTGCCTGGAAAATCCCATGGATGGAGGAGCCTGGTAGGCTACAGTCCATGGGGTCTCTAAGAGCGACCAGACTGAGCGACTGAGCGACTTCACTTTCACTTTTCACTTTCATGCATTGGAAAAGGAAATGGCAACCCACTCCAGTGTCTGTGCCTGGAGAATTCCAGGGATGGAGGAGCCTGGTGGGCTGCCGTCTATGGGGTCACACAGAGTCAGACATGACTGAAGCAACTTAGCAGCAGCAGCAGCATACAATTATCTGATAGTTTTCCTTCACATTAAAAGATTAGAAGAGAAATTTTTTTCTTGATCCACATGATCTTGCCTATTATTTCTATCTGATATAATGTTTAGAGATTACCCCAAACTTATATACAGAGACATTTTTTTCAGTCTGGATACTAATAATATGATAACTAATATCAAAACAGATATTAAAAATATACAAGTTGATTTTACAAACATTATCCTGCACTCACCAAAAATATCTTTAGAGGTAACAATAATAAAAATAATATTTACTGACATTTAATATTAAAGCTACCAAGGGAAAGATGGGCCCGATAAAGGACAGAAATGGTATGGACCTAACAGAAGCTGAAGATATTAGAAGAGGTTGCAAGAAAACACAGAAGAACTGTACAAAAAAGATCTTCATGACCAAGATAATCACGATGGTGTGATCACTCACCTAGAGCCAGACATCCTGGAATGTGAAGTCAAGTGGGCCTTAGAAAGCATCACTACGAACAAAGCTAATGGAGATGATGGAATTCCAGTTGAGCTCTTTCAAATCCTGGAAGATGATGCTGTGAAAGTGCTGCACTCAATATGCCAGAAAATTTGGAAAACTCAGCAGTGGCCACAGGACTGGGAAAGGTAAGTTTGCATTCCAGTCCCAAAGAAAGGCAATGCCAAAGAATGCTCAAACTACTGCACAATTGCACTCATCTCATACGCTAATAAAGTAATGCTCAAAATTCTCCAAGCCACGCTTCAGCAATATGCGAACTGTGAACTCCCTGATGTTCAAGCTGGTTTTAGAAAAGGCAGAGGAACCAGAGATCAAATTGCCAACATCCGCTGGATCATGGAAAATGCAAGAGCGTTCCAGAAGAACATCTATATCTGCTTTATTGACTATGCCAAAGCCTTTGACTGTGTGGATCACAATAAATTTGTGGAAAATTCTGAAAGAGATGGGAATACCAGACCACCTGACCTGCCTCTTGAGAAACCTATATGCAGGTCAGGAAGCAACAGTTAGAAGTGGTAATGGAACAACAGACTGTTTCCAAATAGGAAAAGGAGTACATCAAGGCTGTATATTGTTACTCTGCTTATTTAACTTATATGCAGAGTATGTCATGAGAAACGCTGGGTTGGAAGAATCACAAGCTGGAATCAAGATTGCCAGGAGAAATATCAATAACCTCAGATATGCAGATGACACCACCCTTATGGCAGAAAGTGAAGAGGAACTGAAGAGCCTCTTGATGAAAGTAAAAGAGGAGAGTGAAAAAGTTGACTTAAAGCTCAACATTCAGAAAACAAAGATCATGGCATCCAAGACCCATCACTTCATGGGAAATAGATGGGGAAACAGTAGAAACAGTGTCAGAATTTTATTTTGGGGGGCTCCAAAATCACTGCAGTTGGTGACTGCAGCAATGAATTTAAAAGACGCTTACTCCTTGGAAGAAAAGTTGTGACCAACCTAGATAGCATATTAAAAAAGCAGAGACATTACTTTGCCAAAAAAGGTCCATCTAGTCAAGGCTATGGTTTTTCCTGTGGTCATGTATGGATGTGAGAGTTGGACTGTGAAGAAAGCTGAGTGCTGAAGAATTGATGCTTTTGAACTGTGGTGTTGGAGAAGACTCTTGAGAGTCCCTTGGACTGCAAGGAGATCCAACCAGTCCATTCTAAAGGAGATCAGTCATGGGTGTTCTTTGGAAGGAATGATGCTAAAGCTGAAACTCCAGTACTTTGGCCACCTCATGCCAAGAGTTTACTCATTGGAAAAGACTCTGATACTGGGAGGGATTGGGGGCAGGAGGAGAAGGGGATGACAGAGGATGAGATGGCTGGATGGCATCACCAACTCGATGGATGTGAGTCTGAGTGAACTCCAGGAGTTGGTGAAAGACAGGGAGGCCTGGCATGCTGCGATTTATGGGGTCACAAAGAGTCAGACACAACTGAGCGACTGAACTGAACTGACTGAATATGAGCCAGACACATTATGAAGTGCTTCACATTGAGTAAATTATATTCATGGTAATTTCTGAATCAGGTATTAGTAATATTATTTTCATTTTATAGCTGAAAGAGTAGAACTCAAATAGGAGCACCTTACACTTAACCAAGCACTAGATGTGTGATTTAAGCCAAAGACTTTAACCATTATACTCTTCTGTCCAAGTGAGACCATATATTAATTGTTATAACCCTCACTTCTCGGGTGATAAACTGACATTTTTCAGAGGTCTTTCAGACCTTTTGGATAAATATAGTAAATAGATAAAGCTTAAAAGTTAAGTTTAGTCGCTCAGTCCAGTCCAACTCTTTGTGACCCCATGGACTGTAGCCTACCAGGCTCCTCCGTCCATGGGATTTTCCAGGCAAGCGTACTGGAGTGTGTTGCCATTTCTTTTTCTAAAGGATCTTCCAGACCCAGGGATCGAATGCGGGTCTCCCACATTGTAGGGAGATGCTTTACCATGTGAGCCACCAGAGAATTCGAAATATGGCTAAATATGGTAAGTAAGTAGAAGTCTTAATAGTTGATAGTGCAATGAGTAAAATTTATTAAACTAATTACTGTGATAATTATTTAAAAGAAATTAATAATATTGTTATTATGCAATACAGCCCAGCCCCCAGGAACAGAACCATTTTTTTAACCACAGAGGCTAGTAGTGTTTTATCAACAAGATGCCACAAAATGCCCAAGGCAAAATCAGACTAAACTGGCTTGATTCAAGGAACAGGCAAAGTTGTCTAAAGGTCATGGCTCTCCTTACAATCATTTTTCTCTGCTGAGAGCTGAAGGAGACTTGCTCTGCTTTATCTCTGGATTTGTTTCAAAAGTACCTGGTGTATGCCAGAGAGGCTTTACAGTTGTACTTGGATAGATTATATACTTTGAGAGATATACAGTGGCTAACCACCTGGAACCAGCTTGAACTTGACCACAGGAACCCACATGAGCAGGAGCATATGACACCAACAGGAATCTAAGAGTTACTTTTGCTTCATTACAATACTAAGATCTCCACCCAAAGGAGGAATTTGTACTCTGCTTGGAATACAAAATGGGCTTCCCAAGTCACATAGTAGTAAAGAACCTGCCTGCAATGTAGGAGATGTAAGAGACTTGTGTTTGATCCCTGGGTCAGGAAGATCCCCCGGAGTGGGAAATGGCAATCCACTCCAGTATTCTTGCCTAGAAAATTCCATGGACAGAGAAGCTTGGAGAGTTGCAGTCCATGAGGTGGAAAAGAGCCAGATACAAGTGAGTGACTTAATACTCCAAACTCCACTCAAGGAAGATAAAGGAGCATGGAAGACTAGGCAAGCCCCAGTGATGCCTGGGTATCTCCATTCCTTTCCTGCTGCTGCTGCTGCTAAGTTGCTTCTGCTGCTGCTGCTGCTGCTAAGTCACTTCAGTCGTGTCCGACTCTGTGTGACTCCTTAGACTGCAGCCCACCAGGCTCCCCCGTCCCTGGGATTCTCCAGGCAAGAATACTGGAGTAGAGGCCCCCAAATCCTGCCTCTCTCCTGAGCTTTAAATTCCTTTACTCCCATCCCTTGGGGAGGAGGTTTTAGAGCTTGAGCTCCCTTCTCCATTCTCCAGCCATTGAACAAAAGCCTGACTTTTTTTGCACCAAACTTACTTTCATTATTGGCCATGAGAACCTGAGTGGAAAAGAGCTCCCTAATGAAGCCAGGGGCCTTCAGTTTAGCTAGCTCCCAAAAAAGGGGGCCTCATATCTAATTCAATGGCAATGTACTAAAGAAAAAATTAATTTTAGCTCTCTTAATTGGAACCATGATTTAAAATTAAATATATTGAAAAATAAATGTGTTAGAGTTAGTTGATCCTTGAACAATGTTGGGGTTAGGGAGGCTAACCCTCACATCTGTAGATAACTTACAGTTGGGCCTTCCTGTCCTTGGTTTCTCTGTGTCCCTATTTGCTGTATTCTCCTGTTCAACCAACCTTGGTCAGTATCAGTTTAGTTGCTGAGTCGTCTCTGACCCCTTGCGACCCCATGGACTGCAGCACCCTAGGCCTTCCTGTCCATCACCAACTCCCAGAGGCTCCCCAAACTCATGGCATCGTGTCAGTGATGCCATCCAACCATCTCATCCTCTGTCGCCCCCTTCCCATCCTGCCCTCAATCTTTTCCACCATCAGGGTCTTTTCAAATGAATCAGCTCTTCGCATCAAGTGGACAAAGAATTGGAGTTTCAGCTTCAATATCAGTCCTTCCAATGAATATTCAGGACTGATCTCTTTAGGAAAAATTGGTTGGATCTCCTTGCAGTCCTAGCGACTCTCAAAGTCTTCTCCAACACCACACTTCAAAAGCATCAATTTTTCAGCACTCAGCTTTCTTTAAAGTCCAACTCTCATATCTATACATGACTACTGGAAAAACCATAGCTTTGACTAGATGGAACTTTGTTGGCAAAGTAATGTCTCTGCTTTTTAATATGCTGTCTAGTTTGGTCATAGCTTTTCTTCCAAGGAGCAATCATCTTTTAATTTCATGGCTGCAGTCACCATCTGCAGTGATTTTGGAGCCCAAGAAAAGAAAATCTGTCACTATTTCCATTATTTTCCTCATCTATTTGCCATGATCTTCGTTTTTTTAATGTTGAGTTTTAAGCCAGCTTTTTTCACTGTCATCTTTCACTTTCATCAAGAGGCTTTTTAGTTCCTCTTCATTTTCTGCCATAAGGGTGGTATCATCTGCATATCTGAGGTTATTGATATTTCTCCCAGTAATCTTGATTCCAGCTTGTGCTTCATCCAGCCCAGCGTTTCTCATGATGTACTCTACATATAAGTTAAATAAGCAGGGTGACAATGTACACCCTTGATGTACTCCTTTCTCGATTTGGAACCAGTCTGTTGTTCCATGTCCAGTTCTAACTGTTGCTTCTTGAGCTGCATACAGATTTCTCAAGAGGCAGGTTCGGTGGACTGCTATTCCCATCTCTTGAAGAATTTTCCACAGTTTGTAGTGATCCACACAAAGGCTTTGGCCTAGTCAATGAAGCAAAAATAGATATTTTTCTGGAACTCTTTCTTTTTGATGATCCAGAGGATGTTGGCAATATGATCTCTTTTTCTTCTGCCTTTTCTGTACCCAGCTTGAACATCTGGAAGTTCACAGTTCATGTACTGTTGAAGCCTGGCTTGAAGAGTTTTGAGCATTACTTTACTAGCATGTGAGATGAGTGCAATTTTGCAGTAGTTTCAGCATTCTTTGGCATTGCTTTTCTTTGGGATTGGAATGAAAATTGACCTTTTCCAGTCCTGTAGCCACTGCTGAGTTTTCCAGATTTGCTGGTATATTGAGTGCAGCACTTTCACAGCATCATCTTCCAGGATTTGAAAGAGCTCAACTGGAATTCCATCACCTCCACTAGCTTTGTTTGTAGTGATACTTCCTAAGGCCCACTTGACTTCACATTCCAAGATGTCTGGCTCTAGATTAGTGATCACACCATCGTGATTATCTGGATTGTGAAGATCTTTTTTCTATAGTTCTTCTGTGTATTCTTGCCACTGCTTCTTAATATTTTCTGCTTCTGTGAGGTCCATACCATTTCTGTCCTTTATCGAACCCATCTTTGCATGAAATGTTCCCTTGGTATCTCTAGCTTTCTTGAAGAGATCTCTAGTCTTTCTCATTCTATTGTTTTCCTCTATTTCTTTGCATTGATTGCTGAGGAAGAATTTCTTATGTCTCTTTATTTTACTATGAAAGAAAAACAAACAAAAAAAAAGGTGCCTCTATGTAGACAGTTCACACAGTTCAAACCCATGTTATTCAAGGGCCAACTGTATTTTAAAAATACCATCTCTTTCACATCTATGTTAAAACATTTTCTACCAAATGTGGCTTAATATAATAATGTGTATTTGATTCAAATCTTGATAGTGCCAAACTTGATCTCCAGAAAATAACATGAAAAACTGAAAGAAAAAGAAATGCTGAATCTTTTACTTAATTTTGAAGTAGGAGATATACCCAGTTTCTTATGTGTGTCTTTCACTGTGCAAATGCTGAAAGAAAGAGAAGGAACTTACCATTTCAGAAAGGAATTCTCCCACTTCTCTCTTCTGTTAAAGGTAGAGTGCTTGAGGACTTGCTGATTCAAAGCCCAGTTCCTTGGGGGTTCCCAGGGTGAAATTTGAAACTGTCCCTCTTTATGCAGAGGGCAAGGAGAGACTGAAGGGAAAAAGACCATTCCAGATCAGTAGGTGGCTGCCTTGAGGATCAAGTGACTTTTACAGAGGGGGCTTGAGTAGCAGTGAGATGAGTAGATTTCCTCACCTGCGCACCGGCATCTTAAGACTTTACATAGAAGCCTTAAGTTCAGACACATATACAGCCCAGATGGTCTCAGTAACACTTTCTCTTTCAAGATTGTATCCCTGAAGTAGCAATTAGTAAGGAAACGGATGGCAGAATGTACATTTCGAAAACATGGAAGGCAAGTAAGTTATAGTTTGTGCGAAGAACAGTGATCATGTCCCCTCCGTGACCTCCTCCAACACCACTAGGTACAACTTTGAAAAAAGGACTTCCGTTTCATGACTCTTAGAAAGTATGCCAGATGGCCACTCTTTCATACCAGTGATCAATGAATTAATGAGTTCTAATTTATTTCTATTTCAAGTACTTCTCTTTTTCAATATATAAATATGTGTATATAAAATTTTTATTATAAAGACCATAGTTAAGAATGTGAATAATAACTCTTATGTTTGAATATGTGATCAAATAGGCACAATATATTATTTTAGAGAAAAAAAGAAAATTCAAAATGTGGTATTAAATTTAATTCTTTATATTCACCTTATAGATTTTATAAAATACACAAAATTATGAATTAATTGGGTCATTAAAGAAAATTTGAAACTGGTAAGATGAAATGGAAATATGAGGAAATTATGAAGTTGTTTGACTTTATTTTTAAGTAATGTCCATATCCTTTTACACATGATCAATTAAATTGGTGACAAGGCTTCTAAAGTATTAATTAACTTTCTGAGGATGAAATATGCTTACAGCATTTTCCACAAAAATTACACATCACTGAATATCATGGAGTACACCTAAAATGACTTCTATACAAATGTCTAATGGGATATTATACCAAAATATTAATATAGATTTTGCCCATAATAAAAACATGCTGTGGTGGTGAGATTTGGATTATAATTCTATAAATATTCCTATTCATTCTAACGAATGTCCTAAATGTAAGATAAAGTAGAGAATTAAGTAAAAGCCCTATAGAAGGAAATAATCAGTATAAACATCTACAGAAAACTCATATAAAATTATAAAATAGGGGAAAGTTATACATGATGAGCTACTACCTTGACCTAAATTCTCTGATGGATTTCAAATTCAAAAGATTATGGATGGTTATTACTACATTGATATCAAGGTATTTGGGGTTGCTTTGAGGCTATCATTGAGAGTAACACCCAGTTTCCTCTAAAATGTATGTTTATCATGCCTTAATTCTTATTCTTCATTTCTGTCTAGAAAGAAATTGGTAGAGCACCACAAACTTATTTTACAAACCTCAAAATGTATTAGTTGCCATATATTCTGAGGCACTAACAACCATTAAAAGCCATTGCAGATGTATTGTTGTGATAGCTGGTGTGTACCCATGAGTCTCAATTAGTCAGATTTTACCCAAATGGTTTTGACATCCTAAAATATCCCTATTACTTTTTTTTCTCCAAAGGGAGCAAGAACCTATTAATACAGTGGCCATTGGAGTCTCTGAGCTGCTTCTTTTCAAAATGTTTTCTCCTTGAAAGTCCAGTAAAACAGACAATGGGGAAAATGGGGAAATTGGTCAGGCTCCTAGACTATGTCTTCTGTACCAAGTTTATATTTTATGCTAAAAAAATAATAAAGAGTGTTTATCTAGAATTCTGATGTCAATAATACTGTCTAGTGTTCTGACTCTAATAGCGTGGCATCCAGAGAAAGAAAGTCAAATGTATAAATCAGATAACTTTTCACACATGTGGTAGTATTAATTACACTCTGAACTAGAAAGTAACATATTAAAAGGACTATGAACGTCATGAGTATGATAGCAAAAGGTTTTGTAAGTTAGCTAAACATTTATATTGACCCTGAAACCTATTAGGCTTCAAGGAAAACATTATAGATTTAGGTTTGGAAAGATTTCCTTCAGGCTTTCTTTTTTTTTTTTTTTCTTTCCTTCTGATTTCTGCTGATAAGACTAGAGCTTTCCTGAGATGAATAACCAGTGTAGAAATTTGGGCAAACAGCCCATAATAAAGACAGGAATATTTCCTTCATTAAGTACCTTGTATACAGGATACTTCATGCACCCTGCTGTCTTCATTTGTTTTCTCTCAAGCAGAGTTTGAGACAAGGACTATTATGCAGGTGGTTTTTTTTAGAAATGACCTTAAAGCACCCAAATGGAGGGAGTAGAAAAATTGAAACAAAGAAAGAGGGCAAGTTGGCATAGGGAGCATTGTTGAGCTGTTTCCACTATGGTCCTTTGGGACTCAACCCACTAGGGACTCTCTCAGGAGTCCTATAAAATGCATATCAGCCAGAGACATGAAAGGGGTACGTATTTACCCGGTTTGCCCCACAGTTATATGTGTATGCATACATGCTGTGCTGTGCTCAGTTGCTCTGTCATATGATGCTTTGTGACCCCATGGATTGTAGCCTGCCAGGCTTCTCTGTCAATGGAATTGTCCAGGCAAGAATACTGGAGTAGGTTGCCATTTCCTATCCCAGGAGAATCTTCCTGACCCAGGGATCAAACCTATGTCTCTTGCATCTCTTGTATTGGGAGGAGGATTTTTTACCACTGTGCCACCTGGGAAGTCCATATGCATGCATAGTCCTGTCTAATTAGGCTTCAACAGTCTTCCAATGTAGCTGTAGCAGAGAACTGCCATTCAGAAAGCAAGAGATGTGTTGTACATCTATGTCAAGGTGCTGTCATGCTAGAGCAGAAAATCTATGGTACAGTTTTTGAGGTAAATATAGAACTATTTGACAGAGACCCTTCTGCTTGCATGGGCTTCCCTGGTGGCTCAGAGGGTAAAGCATCTGCCTGCAATGCAGGAGACCTGGGTTATATATTGAGGTTAATATAGAACTATTTGACAGAGACCCTTCTCCTTGTGTGTGCTTCCCTGGTGGCTCAGAGGGTAAAGTGTCTGCCTGCAATGCAGGAGTCCTGGGTTCGATCCCTGGGTCAGGAAGATCCCCTGGAGAAGGAAATGGCAGCCCACTCCAGTACTCTTGCCTGGAAAATCCCATGGACAGAGAAGCCTGCTAGACTACAGTCCATGGGATCTCAAAGAGTCGGACACAACTGAGAGACTTCACTTTCACTTACTTTCACTTTCTTCTCCTTGCACCACTCAAGACTTCCTATGCCCTATATTAAGTCCAGTACACTACAGATGTAGTAGCCAGCCTCAAGCACTACAGAAAGCTTAAAGAAGAATATTAATTGAATAAGTTAAAATACTCAGAATTTAACTGGTCCCTATGCTCGCCAGTACTTTAGCTGGTTTCAGTTTCTTGACTGATGAGAAGACTCAGACTTGATCCTTGAAGAATTAGAGCCTTCAGTAGCTGCACTTCTCAGATGAAGGTTGTTGCATATGTGCACATAAAGTTATCACTGTGCCTGGATCATCAAGAGTTGCCTGAGTAAATCTCCTGAATTTCACATATAGCCCTTTCTGACTTATTGTGTTGCCAAAAGTCTAGCAATCTTCATCAATATATCAACTCCTTTCATTATCAGAAGAACTACAAAATGATAAGCCCAGTAGGAACATGTGAGAGTCATAGCTTCTAGATCTGATTCCCAAGTTCTGAATTCCCTGGTAGAAACCTCCATCACATCACTCCACATCAGAATTTTCACTCTTGCCAAGCTTAAACATGATAAGACACAGAGTAGAAATTTGGCAAACGGGTTGCAGGATGTAACATTGCAACTGGCTAATTCTACATCTACCTCTTGATTCCTGGACCAACTTTCTAGGTTTTGAGAAAACAACACCAATCAAGCTATTTACCTGGCATATATGCTCCATATTGTTCATAATCTTGCAGTGTTTTTCTAAAGCTGATACTCTGAAAGACCATTCCAACATTCCTTTACATTTCCAGATCAAGCAGTAAATGGTGGGACAGAGAATCATGTAGTTAGGTGTTCATCATCAGACCTTTTTTAAGCATAAAATGGGCCCTTTGTTCTGAGTTAATAATATACTGGATCCTATGTGGGGTTCTGCTGGAAAAGACACTGCAGTTAGGAAAAGCAAACCTTGACGTCAAGACTGATAAGGAATCATTATTGCCCCTGGTGAGGTTGGAGTGATTCAACACAGTTAATATTTTCTTAAGTTCCTGGATTTCTTCTAAAACTAATACCACATTAGAAGCTAAATATTAGTCTCTGCTTTGGCAAGAATGGCATTCAGCAAAGGTAGTAACAAGATGAGTTTTAATGAGAAGGATCTAGAGCGTAGAGTGTAGATTTCTGCTGTAGAGTGTAGATTTCTGCTCCCATGGCCACTCCATTCATAAACCATCTGTGTAAGTGCTGGGATAGATGAGAAGAAGCTGACTAACATCCTTAGAATGAATGCAACTACCTACAAGAATGCAGAGTGGTTCCTCTTTGGTGGATGCTCTCTGTTGTAAATTCAGTTTAGTTCAATTCAGTCGCTCAGTAGTGTCCGACTCTTTGCAACCCCATGAACTGCAGCACGCCAGGCCTCCCTGTCCATCACCAACTCCCAGAGGCTACCCAAACTCATGTCCATTCAGTCGGTGATGCCATCCAACCATCTCATCCTCTGTTGTCCCCTTCCCCTCCTGCACTCAATCTTTTCCAGCATCAGGGTCTTTTCAAATGAATCAGCTCTTCACATCAAGTGGACAAAGAATTGGAGTTTCAGCTTCAACATCAGTCCTTCCAAAGAACACCCAGGACTGATCTCCTTAAGGATGGGCTGTTTGGATCTCCTTGCAGTCCAAAGGACTCTCAGAGTCTTCTCCAACACCATAGTTCAAAAGTATCAGTTCTTTGGTGCTCAGCTTTCTTTATAGTCCAACTCTCACACCCATACATGACCACTGGAGAAACCATAGCCTTGACTAGATGGACTTTTGTTGGCAAAGTCTCTGCTTTTTAATATGCTGTCTAGGTTGGTCATAACTTTCCTTCAAAGGAGTAAACGTCTTTTAACGTGGCTGCAGTCATCATCTGCAATGATTTTGGAGCCCCCAAAAATAAAGTCAACCACTGTTTTCATTGTTTCCACCT
Organism: Capricornis sumatraensis; assembly: GCF_032405125.1. Taxonomy (NCBI): domain Eukaryota; kingdom Metazoa; phylum Chordata; class Mammalia; order Artiodactyla; family Bovidae; genus Capricornis; species Capricornis sumatraensis. The sequence continues at coordinate 69,684,862 of NC_091079.1, forward strand.
CTATTTGCCATGAAGTGATGGGACTGAATGCCATGATCTTAGCTTTCTGAATGTTGAGCTTTAAGCCAACTTTTTCACTCTCCTCCTTCACTTTCATCAAGAGGCTCTTTAGTTCTTCTTCACTTTCTGCCATAGGTCGTGCCATCTGCATATATGATGTTATCGATATTTCTCCCGGCAATCTTGATTTCAGCTTGTGCTTCTTCCAGCCCAGCACTTCTCATGATGTACTCTGCATATAAGTTAAATAAGCAGGGTGACAATATATAGCCTTGATGTACTCCTTTTCCTATTTGGAACCAGTCTGTTCCATGTTCAGTTCTAACTGTTGCTACCTGACCTGCATACAGGTTTCTCAAGAGTCAAGTCAGGTGGTCTGGTATTCCCATCTCTTGAAGAATTTTCTACAGTTCATTGTGATCCACACAGTCAAAGGCTTTGGCATAGTCATTAAAGCAGAAGTAGATGTTTTTCTGGAACTCTCTTGCTTTTTCCATGATCCAGTGGATGTTGGCAATTTAATCTCTGGTTCCTCTGCCTTATCAAAATCCAGCTTGAACATCTGGAAGTTCACAGTTCACATACTATTGAAGCCTGGCTTGGAGAATTTCGAGCATTACTTCACTAGCATGTGAGATGAGTGCAATTGTGCGGTAGTTCAAGCCTTCCTTGGCATTGCCTTTCTTTGAGATTTAAATGCAAACTGACATTTTCCAGCCCTGTGGCCACTGCTGAGTTTTCCAAATTTGCTGGCCCATTGAGTGCAGCACTTTCACAGCATCATCTTTTAGGATTTGAAATAGCTCAACTGGGATTCTATCACCTTCATTTGATTTGTTCGTAGTGATGCTTACTAAGGTCCACTTCACATTCCAGGATGTCTGGCTCTAGGTGAGTGATCATACCATCATGATTAACTGGGTCATTAAGATCTTCTTTGTACAGTTCTTCTGTGAATTACTGAAATCCAAATATCTACCACTTTGTGCCACATCAAAATATCCTTCTTCTGTTGCTTGAAATTTCAACTTTGTTTCTTCCCCAATCAAGCAGACTGTTTTCCAATGTCCAGAAATATGATTTTAATCATGTATTATGCCATTTTTAACATAAAAAGTGAATAACTATGTTTAGTGCTCACAGCTATGCCTCTGAGAGAATTTCTTAATGCGTTCATTAGGGCAATACCAAAGGAGGGCTAGTGTGCAAAACCTTCTCGTTTTGGTTTGCATCAAGATACTATACTAATAAATCATTAAACTAACTTTGAGTTTGTTCACTCACTGTTATTTGTTTGCAAAAAGCACCAACATAATCCAAAGGTATGAATTAAAGCAAAGCTTTCTGTACAACAGAGATAGGCAACTCAGTGTCTGATCATTCAATTTACCTGAGCCCAAGCTGTAATATACCATTTATATCCTAAAGAGATTGCTGTTGTACTTTCTGCACTTGTGATTCGCTGTATCTGGTAATTTCAAAGGCAAGATCTATAGATTTGGTGACTGTTAAGTCACTTGATAGCTCAGAGTGAACTATTTGGTTTACTCTAGGATCCAATCACTCATAAGAGTATATTTCAAATGGCAAATTATGCCCTGCTGCAAAAGGCAAGGCTTTGTTCCAGAATTCTAGGAATCTGCTTTGCTCTCTGATACTAGTGCTATAATAAGTTACCATAATTTAGCAACTTAAAACAACCGTGTGGATGACAACAAACTTTGGAAAATTCTTAAAGAGATGGGAATACCAGACCAGCTTAGCTGCCTCCTGAGAAATCTGTATGCAGCTCAAGAAGCAATAGTTAGAACCAGACATGGAACAATAGACTGATTCCAGTTGGGAAAGTAGTATGTCAAGGTTATATATTGTCACTGTGCTTATTTAACTTATATGCAGAGTACATCATGCAAACTGTCAGGCTGGATGAAACACAAGCTGGAATCAAGATTGCCAGGAGAAATATCAATAACCTCAGATATGCATATGAAACCACCCTTATGGCAGAAGGCAAAGGGGAACTAAAAAGCCTCTTGATGAAAGTGAAGGAAGAGAGTGAAAAGGCTGGCTTAAGATTCAACATTCAAAAATCTAAGATCATGGCATCTGGTCCCATCCCTCCATGGCAAATAGGTGGGGAAACAATGGAAACAGTGACAGACTTTCTTTTCTTGGGCAGCAGATGGTGACTGCTGCCATGAAATTTAAAAATGCTTGCTCCTTGGAGGAAATGCTATGACCAACCTAGACAGCATATTAAAAAGCAGAGACATTAGTTTGCCAACAAAAGTCTATCTGGTCAAAGCTATGTTTTTCCAGTAGTCATGTATGGATGTGAGAGTTGGATAATAAAGAAAGTTGAGCACTGAAGAACTGATGCTTTTGAACTGTGGTGTTGAAGAAGACTCTTGAGAGTCCCTCACACTGCATGGAGGACTTACTTCTGTTCATCAAGTTCAACTAGGATAATGCCATTAATACAGCACAATATTCTATGAAATGTCAGTGCTAACATCTCTGCAGACTCAGTGTGAGTGAAAGTAGGATCATTAATCTGGGACAAATGTGGGCTCTCATCCATATAAAACAGAATTTTTGAATATTTTTTCTCAAAACAAATTTAGAAACCACTTGTTAAATCAGTAGCTACATAAGAAATGTTCTGAGCCCTCAGAAGCCCTCTCAGACAGTTCTTCTCATTGTACTTTGGTTCAACCCCCTAATTTAGGGGATCATACCATATTTCTGAGACAGGAATAGAAAGAGTGGTTGTCATTCTACATGACCCCACATAGTCATTTGCTTTTTGGAGCATATTATAGCAATATCAAGTCAGCTGTGGTTGGTCATTTCCCCTTAGGAGTGAAATAGATAGATAGGCTGTTACACAACTATTTTCTTTCCAGAGTCTCAGATTGTTTCATCCAGGTGTAAATGTCTATTTATCTGCTGAAGTTGAAGTAGCAAAAGGGAAGAAGTTCTTTGTCACTTCCCATTTCTACACTTTTTTCTTCCTGGAAGTCTTGAGATTCTGTTAAAAGCTATGATTATTGTGTAGATACATCTTTTCCATCAGCATTCCACCCCACAACAGGATTTGATTCATCCATCAGCTTGAAAACCACCAGCCAGCATTAGCGAGCAAGCTGAATGTTGCTAGCTTTATTCAGCTGAAGCTGAAGGAATGGCAGTTCCATCAAGTGAGCCAAAATTCAGTTTCCAGGGCTTCGGCATCCTCTTGACTTAGCAATATAAAGGATACCTTCTACTTTCAGCAAGCAATTGTGTAGAGAGGCACTGTTGCCCTTCAGGCTTTGTTCTCCTCTTCTCTGAGCAGATTCAGAAAAACTCAGGGGCAGGGTGGCAATCAAAATAGGGATAGGGTTTTGTTGTTGTTGTTTTAAGTAATTTTGAGGTAAGACAGGCAATTCTCCTTCATTGTGTTTCAGAACCAGAGGCTGAGTGTTGTGGGGATGAGAATGAATAGCCCAGATATGTAAAGGATAGTAGGCTTCCCTCATATACATCTTAATAATAACATTTTTCTCCTCCCCCTTTATCTTCCAGATGTTTCTTCCCCTAGCATTGTTTTAGCTTCCTGTTGTTATCTCAGTTTGTCCACTCCTGACAACTTTTTTCTCCCTGTCAATTCTTTCAGAGTCTGGTTTCTGTATCAGCCATGGAGCTTCACTTGTGGCAATCTTCTCAGGAGCTTGGCCCAGAGCCAGCAGACATTCATTTCTTAGTGCATGCATGCGAAGTCATTTCAGTCATGAAAACTCTTTGCAACCCTATGGACTGTAGCCCGCCAGGCCCTCTGTCCATGGGGTTCTCAAGGCAAGAATACAGGAGTGGGTTGTCGTCATGCCTTCCTCCAGGGGATCTTCCTGACTCAGGGATCTAACCTGCATCTCTTAGGTCTCCTGCATTGGCAGGTGGATTCTTTACCACTAGTGCCACCTGGGAAGCCTGCTTGCAATTCAGGAGGAGAACTTTTCTGGTATAATAGGCTGTACCCAGATAGAATCAGAGTCTAAAGAAATATCTTTTTCTCCCTGAATTCAGCAACTCTCTTTTTTCCTTCTGATAGGTCAGTCTATTAACTTAGTTAGGAGTGAGGCTCCTATGTAAACCACATCCTATTCTTTGCTTGCATTTACAAGTTGAAATCAACTTTTAAATTTCAAGCAATTCCTCTAGGGTTGGATGCTCTTGCTTTTGAGGGGGATTAGTTATTTTCCTAGGTACTGTTACCAGGTGGTGCTAGTGGTAAAGAATCCGCCTGCCAATGCAGGAAACCCAAGAGATGTGAGTTCAATCCCTGTGTTGGGGAGATCCCCTGGAGGAGGGCATGGCAGCCTACTCCAGTACTCTTGCCTGAAGAATCCCATGGTCAGAGGAACCTAGTGGGCTATAACCAAAATTGAGTGGTGGTGCCATCCAGCCATCTCATCCTCTGTCATCCCCTCCTGCTCCTGCCTCCAATCCCTCCCAGCATCAGGGTCTTTTCCAATGAGTCAACTCTTCTCATGAGGTGGCCAAAATATTGGAGTTTCAACTTCAGCATCAGTTCTTCCAATGAGTACCCAGGACTGATCTCCTTTAGGATGGGCTGGTCAGATCTCCTTGCAGTTCAAGGGACTCTCAAGAGTCTTCTCCAACACCACAGTTCAAAAGCATCAATTCTTTGGCGCTCAGGTTTCTTCACAGTCCAAATCTCACATCCATACATGACCACTGGAAAAACCATAGCCTTGACTAGACAGACCTTTGTTGGCAAAGTAATATCTCTGCTTTTCAATATACTGTCTAGGTTGGTCATAACTTTCCTTCCTTCAAAATTTGCAGTGATTCTGGAGCCCCCAAAAATAAAGTCTGACATTGTTTCCACTGTTTCCCCATCTATTTCCCATGAAGTGATGGGACCAGATGCCATGATCTTCGTTTTCTGAATGTTGAGCTTTAAGCCAACTCTGTCACTCTCCTCTTCCACTTTCATCAAGAGGCTTTTTAGTTCCTCTTCACTTTCTGCCATAAGGGTGGTGTCATCTGCATATCTGAGGTTATTGATATGTTTCCCAGCAATCTTGATTCCAGTGCTTCTTCCACTCCAGCATTTCTCATGATGTACTCTTCATGGAAGTTAAATAAGCAGGGTGACAATATACAGCCTTGACACACTCCTTTTCCTATTTGGATCCAGTCTGTTATTCCATGTCCAGTTCTAACTGTTGCTTCCTGACCTGCATATAGGTTTCTCAAGAGGCAGGTCAGGCAGTCTGGTATTTCCATCTCTTTCAGAATTTTCCACTATTTATTGTGATCCACACAGTCAAAGGCTTTGGCATAGTCAATAAAGCAGAAATAGATGTTTTTCTGGAACTCTCTTGCTTGTTCCATGATCCAGAGGATGCTGGCAATTTGATCTCTGGTTCCTCTGCCTTTTCTAAAACCAGCTTGAACATCTAGAAGTTCATGGTTCACGTATTGCTGAAGCCTGGCTTGGGGAATTTTGAGCATTAATTTACTAGCATGTGAGATGAGTGCAATTGCGTGGTAGTTTCAGCATTCTTTGGCATCGCCTTTCTTTGGGATTGGAATGAAAACTGGCCTTTCCCAGTCCTGTAGCCACTGCTGCATTTTCCAAATTTGCTGGCATATTGAGTGCAGCACTTTCACAGCATCATCTTTCAAGACTTGAAAGAGCTCAACTGGAATTCCATCACCTCCACTAGCTTTGTTCATAGTGATGCTTTCTAAGGCCCACTTGACTTCACATTCCAAGATGTCTGGCTCTAGGTGAGTGATCACACCATCGTGATTATCTTGATCATGAAAATCTTTTTTGTACAGTTCTTCTGTGTGTTCTTGCCACCTCTTCTTAATATCTTCTTCTTCTGTGAGGTCCATACCATTTCTGTCCTTTATCAAGCCCATCTTTACATGGAATGTTCCCTTGGTATCTCTAATTTTGTTGAAGAGATCTCTAGTCTTTCCCATTCTGTTGTTTTCCTCTATTTCTTTGCATTGATCACTGAGGAAGGCTTTCTTATCTCTCCTTGCTATTCTTTGGAACTCTGCATTTAGATGCTTATATCTTTCCTTTTCTCCTTTGCTTTTCACTTCTCTTCTTTCACAGCTGTTTATAAGGCCTCCTCAGACAGTCATTTTGCTTTTTTGCATTTCTTTTCCATGGGGATGGTCTTGATTCCTGTCTTCTGTACAATGTCATGAACCTCCATCCATAGTATATAGGGTGGATAAATAACAAGAAAGGAAAAGATGCTGATGCTGGGAAAGAGTGAAGTCAAAAGGAGGAGGGCCTCAGAAGATGAGATGGTTGGAAGGCATCACTGACTCAAAGGACATGAATCTGAGCAAACTCTGGGAGACAGTGAAGGATAGAGAACCCTGGTATGCCGCAGTCCATGGGGTTGTAGAGTTGGACATTACTTAGTGATTCAACAACAATAACAAAACAGCAAGATCCTACTATACAGCACAGGAAACTATATTTAATATCCAGTGTTAAACCATAATGGAAAATAATATTAAATATATATATAAATATATACATTACATATGTATAGCTGAATCACTTTACTGTACAGTAGAAATTAACACAACACTGCAAATGAACTATACTTTAATATAATTTTTTAAAAATAAATAAAATTTATCGTAAGTCTTTGAAAACAAAACATTTCAGGCCTGCATGGCTGCCTCAGCTTTCAAAATCAAAATCAATCAGTGTAATCTACAACACTGAAAGGTTGTTTTTGGTAGTGGTTTAGTCTCTCAGTCATGTCTGACTCTTTGCATTCCTATAAACTATCGCCTGCCGGGCACCTCTGTCCATGGGATTCTCCAGGCAAGAATTCTGGAGTGGGTCACCATTTCCGTCTCCAACTGATAGGTTAGGGAAGAAAAATATTTGACTACAGATTTGGCACAGAAAAAATGGGCAGTATCTAATATCCACTCATGATTTAAAAAAAACATCTGAGAAAAGCAGTGATACAACAGAAATTCTTCAATTTGATAGGGAACATTCACCCCAAAGCCTTCAAGTAGCATCATATGTAACAGTAAGAAAGTGGACACTTTACCTCAAAACTATGGGAAAAAATTATTAGAAAGGCTACCCAAGGATCAGGATAAGTATGTCCTCTCCCAACACTGCAGTTCAACAGCTTTCTGGAAGTCCTTGCCAGTGGATTAAGAAAAGAAAAAGAAATAAAAATGGTATGGATTAGAAATGAAGAAATAAAATTGTCTCTATTTGCAAATGACAAGATTATGTAAAAATTCTCAAAGAATGGACAAAAAAACTTCAATAACTAATAAGTAAGTATAGCTAATTCACTGGACAAACACTTGATATATGAGTTGAATAGCAGATTCCCAGGGGATTGTCTTTAGGCTAGAGAAATGATGATGCTCTGTATGATGCTGTATTATTGAATACAAGGGGCAAGCATTTGTCAAAATCTCTTGAACTTCACAGCACAAAGAATAAACCTTATCCTTATTATATGCAAATTTTGAAAAATCATTTAGGAGGTTAAGTCATCTCAAGATGAAACTTAGACTGGAATGAGATGTATTACAACTGTAGACACAACCTCATTGAAAGAACTGGGGGAATGAGATGCTGACCTACGCACCTCTGGAAATGAGTGGAGTTTGTAAAACTAAAGGCAAAGGGAACTGTACATAAATTTGTACTCTAGTTGATAAAGTATTTTTCCCATGGATATACAGGTTAACAATTCTGAAACTATAAACGTCTTCCAGGGTTGAGCAAAGTAAATGGATAGTGAATGGTGGGAACCAGGTTTCTTATTGTTGAGTGCAGAGTTGCATATATATAAGGGGAAGAAGATAGAATAATAAATGTAGTAATGGATTAGAGTTGGAAACATCAGTATGGGACTCATATTTACCTTCATATAAATACATGTTGTTAAACATAGAAATGTTTATAAACATATATGTACACACAGCTTAGTATATTCATGCATATCACTATGCTTTTTCAGCTGAGAATAACTGGAAGTAATGATAACTTGGGGTAATTAGTACCCTAAGGATTCAGATCTTGGTTTCTAATGCCCCTTATCAGTAAAGAGAACCAGTGTTCCCTGGGGAAATGGTTGATTCTAAGATGTGGTAGGAAATATACAAGATGATCCTGCAGCACCTTGCAGTGTCAGAAAATATGAAAATATCTGAAAAGCAAACAAATCCCTATCCACAATAATAGATATATTTCAAAAGGACAGATGGGCCAACTGAAAGTGGTCCCCATGGCCAAGGCTGGAAAAATTTGAGCAACATAATTAATAAAGTAGTATTAGATTATAATACAAATTAAAAATATCCATGTGTCCATGTTGATCTTCAAAATGATTGATAAGTAAATATAAGAGAGTAAATATACTTTCTGTTCAGAATAATTTCAAATAATTTATTTACTTACTCTGCTCTTAAGGAGACAGAGCATTATTTCTCCTTCCTTAACCATGGCTCTAAATAGTGACTATCTAACAATACTATGAAATGAGAGGGAGAAAAAAAGAGTAACTTTACAGTGAAGACCGACAAACACTAATTCTAGCCAGAAGATCAAGGTTAACATAAAGAGTATGTGACATACTGAGGCATACTGATAATATATACTCCAATATAAATGCGAAGACCATGGCACGTTATGTCTGTGGTTTCCTCTCTGAGACACATTCGAAAGCCATGAGGCAAATTCCAACTCAGGAACATTCTACAAGATCCCATAGCAGTATTTCTCAAAACTTTCAAGTACATAAAAAATGAGGAAGGTCAAACTTTAACAATCAAAGCAACCTAAGAATACATTATAGTTGACCCTTGAACAACAAGGGGGTTAGGGATGCCAACTCTCCACTCATTATAAAAATGCTCATATAATTTATTGTCAGCCCTCTGTACACACCATTCTTCCATATCCACGGTTACACACCCTTAGATTTAACCAAGATAAATCTAAGGATAAATTTTATAGTACTACTGTATGGATTTTATAGTATCCATACTGTAAAGTATGGATTTTACAGTACTACTAACCATGTAATACTGTAGTATATAGTGAAAGAAATCTGTGTATATGTTGGCCCCCAGACCTCAAATTCATGTTGTTCAAGGGTCAGCTGTACTACTAACTTTAATATGGTATCATGGGTGTGATTCTGAAGAAAAAAAAGATATTAGGAAAAAAACTAGGATAATCAGAATAATGTATATACTTCTAAAGTAGTTGTTAATAATAATTTAATGTAATAATGTATCAGCACTTGTGGCTCATTAATTGTGACTATTGGACTATAGTAATGGAAGACGTTAAATTAAGAAAATGGAATGAGGAGTACATAGGAATTCACTGTATAATCTTTGCAATAATTTTATAAATGTAAAATAGCTCTAATTTTTTTAAATTAACATTTATAAACAATTTTAAAAGTAAGTAAAGCAATTTACTCTAGTATCAATAGCCAGCAACACCTGGGTTAATTTAACATATTATTTGGGAGACATATATCCTGAAAACTATGGGATATTACTGAAGAAAATAAAATAAGACTAAATAAATGGTGAGAGATACAATATTAATGAAGTAGAAAACTCAGTATTTTTATGATATCTGTTATTTCTCTCCCAAATTCATGTATGGATTGAATGCAATCTTACCAAACAATATTTTTTTAGAAACATACAAATGTATTCTTGAATGTATTTGAGAACACAAAGAGCACAGAAGGGCTAAATTTTGAAAGAAAGAAATAAAGATAAAGCACATATGCTCTTTGATTTCAAGGCTTATTCTAAAACTACAGTAAACAAGATACCTTGGCAAAAAAAAGAAAATATAAGCATATAGATTAACTGAAAGAAAGGAGGGGGCAGAAATAGATCCATCTTACGTGGTCAATCAAATCTTAATTAGACTGCAAAGATAATTCAATTGTAAATTAATGATTTTATCCACAAATTGTGCTGGAACAAACAAACATCCCTAGGCAAAATGAATCTTGTTCCTTTCCTAACTCCATAAACAAAAGTATAAATATCACAACATAGATCATAGACAGATAGACATACTAGATCTGAGAGACAGAGTACCTGAAAAACTACGGACAGAGGCTCATAACATTGCACAAGAGGTGGTGACCAATACTATTTCAAAGAAAAAGAAATGCAGGACAGCAAAATGTTTTTCTGAGAAGGCTGTACAAACAGCTGAGAAAAGAAAAGAAGCTACAAGCAAAGGAGAAAGTAAAAGATATGCCGAATTGGATGCAGAGTTCCAAATAATAACAAGGAGATATGAGAAAGCCTTCTTAAGTGAAAAATGCAAAGAAATAGAGGAAAACAATAGAATGGGAAAGACTAGAGATCTAGGCAAGAAAATTAGAGATAACAAAGGAACATTTCATCCAAATATGGGCACAATAATAAACAGATGGTATGGACCTAAACAGAAGCAGAAGAAATTAAGAAGAAGTGGCAAGAAGAACTGTACAAAAAAAGATCTTAATGACCTGGATATCCATGATGGTGTGGTCACTTACCTACAGTCAGACACCATGGAGTGTAAATTCAATGAACAAAGTTAGTGGAGGTGATGGAATTCCAGCTGAGCTAGTTAAAATCCTAAAAGATGATTCTGTGAAAGTGCTGCACTCAATATGCCAGCAAATTTGGAAAACTCTACAGTGGCTACAGGACTGGAAAAGTTCATTTGTCATTCCAACCCCAAAGAAAGGTCAATGCCAAAGAATGTTCAAACACACTGTTTATTGTGTTTGGGGTTTTTTTGTTTGTTTGTTTTTAATTTTTTAAATTTATTATTATAATTATTTTTTTTTTTACTTTACAATATTGTATTGGTTTTGCCACACATCAACATGAATCCGCCATGGGTGTACACGTGTTCCCAATCCCAAACCCTCCCCCCACCTACCCCCCCACACCATCCCTCCGGGTCATCCCAGTGCACCAGCCCCAAGCATCCTGTACCCTGCATCGAACCTAGACTGGCAATTCATTTCTTATATGATATTATACATGTTTCAATGCCATTCTCCCAAATCATCCCACCCTCTCCCTCTCCCTCTGAGTCCAAAAGACTGTTCTATACATCTGTGTCTCTTTTGCTGTCTCACATACAAGGTTATCGTTACCATCTTTCTTAATTCCATATATATGCGTTAGTATACTGTATTGGTGTTTTTCTTTCTGGCTTACTTCCAGTTTCATCCACCTAATTAGAACTGATTCAAATGTATTCTTTTTAATGGCTGAATAATACTCCATTGTGTATATGTACCACAGCTTTATTATCCATTCATCTGCTGATGGACATCTAGGTTGCTTCCATGTCCTGGCTATTATAAACAGTGCTGTGATGAACATTGGGGTTCATGTGTCTCTTTCAATTCTGGTTTCCTCAGTGTGTATGCCCAGCAGTGGGATTGCTGGGTCATAAGGCAGTTCTATTTTCAGGTTTTTAAGGCATCTCCACTGTTCTCCATAGTGGCTGTACTAGCTTGCATTCCCACCAACAGTGTAAGAGAGTTCCCTTTTCTCCACATCCTCTCCAGCATTTATTGCTTGTAGACTTTTGGATCTCAGCCATTCTGACTGGTGTGAAATGGTACCTCATTGTGGCTTTGATTTGCATTTCTCTGATAATGAGTGATCTTGAGCATCTTTTCATGTGTTTGTTAGCCATCTGCATATCTTCTTTGGAGAAATGTCTATTTAGTTCTTTGGCCCGTTTTTTGATTGGGTCGTTTATTTTTCTGGAATTGAGCTGCAGGTGTTGCTTGTATATTTTTGAGATTAGTTGTTTGTCAGTTGCTTCGTCTGATATTATTTTCTCCCATTCCGAAGGCTGTCTTTTCACCTTGCTTATAGATTGTATTCAAACAGAATCACCCTCATTTCACATGCTAGCAAGTGATGTACAAAAGGTAACTAGCAAGGTAATGCTCAAAATCCTTAAAGTTAGGCTTCAAGAGAACATGAACTGAGAACTTCAAGATATACAAGCTGGATTTACAAAAGGCAGAGAAACCCCAGAGATCAAATTGCCAACATTTGTTTGATCATGGAGAAAGCAAGGAAATTCCAGAAAAATATCTACTTCTGCTTCATTGACTACACTAAAGCCTTTGACTGTTGGACCCTAGCAAACTGTGGAAAATTCTTCAATAAATGAGAATACCAGACCACCTTACCTGTCTCCTGAGAAACTTGTCTGCAGGTCAAGAAGAAACAGAACTGGACATGGAACAATGGACAGGTTCAGAATTGGGAAAGGAGTACATCAAACTGTATATTGTCACCCTGCTTATTTAACTTTTATATACAGAGTGCATCATGTGAAATGCTGAGCTGGATGAAGCAAAACCTGAAATTAAGATTTCCCACAGAAATATCAATAACCTCAGATATTCAGATGACACCACCGTAATACAGAAAGTGAAGAATAAGTGAGAGCTTATGGATGAAGGTCAATGTGGAGAGTGAAAGAGCTGGCTTAAAACTCAACATTCAAAAAAACTAAGATCATCGTATCTGGTCCTATCACTTCATAGCAAATAGATGGGGGGAAAATAGAAGCAGCAATAGGCTTTACTTTCTTGGGCCCCAAAATCACTGCAGATGGTGACCACAGTCATGAAATTAAAAGATGCTTGCTCCTTGGAAGAAAAGCTATGACAAATCTAGACATGTTTGCCAACAAAGGTCCATAGAGTCAAAGCTTTGGTTTTTCCAATAATCATGGCAGATGCAAGAGTTGGACAATAAAGAAAGCTGAGTGCCAAAGAATTAATGCTTTACAGCTGTGGTGCTGGAAAAGAGTCTTTAGAGTCCCTTGGACAGCAAGGAGATCAAACCAGTCAATCCTAAAGGAAATCAACCTTGAATAGTAATTGGGAGGACCGATGATGAAGCTGAAGCTGAAGCTGTAATACTTTGGTCACCTGATGCCAAGAGCCAACTCATTGGAAAAGACCCTGATGCTAAGAAAGACTGAGAACATGAGGAGAAGGAGCTGACAGACGATGAGATGGTTGGATGGCATCATTAACTCAATGGCCTGAAGTTTGAGCAAATTCTGGAGAATAGTGAAGTACAGGGAAGCCAATGTGCTGCAGTCCATGGGGTTGCAAAGAGTCAGACACAACTGAGTATCTGAATAACAACAACAATAGATCATAGGCTTAAATTTAACAGCTGAATATATAAAACCTTAGAAGTAAGTTAAAATGTATCTTTATTTATTCTATTATTTCTACTATAGTTCCAAGTTCACTAACATTTTCTTCCATAGTACTTATTAATCCTGTATTAATGTCATCCAGTGTAGTTTTCTTCTGAGGCATTGTATTTTTATCTTTAAAAGTTTGATTTGGGTGTTTTAATATTGTCTATAGGGCTTCCCTGATAGTTCAGCTGGTAAAGAATCCGCCTGCAATGCAGGAGACCTGGGTTTGATCCCTGGGTTGGGAAGATTCCCTGGAGAAGGGAAGGGCTACCCACTCAAGTATTCTGGCCTGGAGAATTCCATGGACTGTATAGTCTACAGGGTCGCAGAGAGTCGGACAAGACTGAGTGACTTTAATTTCACTCTTAGTTCTATTAGGCTCAGGCTTCCCTCTACCATAATTTTGTAAATGTATGGAATATATTTGTTCAGTTCAGTTTAGTCACTCAGTCGTATCCAACTCTTTGCAACCCCACAGACTGCAGCATGCCAGGCCTCCCTGTCCATCACCAACTCCCGGAGTCTACTCAAACTCATGTCGATTGAGTCAGAGAGCCATCCAACCATCTCATCTTCTGTCATCCCCTTTTCCTCCTGCCTTCAATCTTTCCCAGCTTCAAGGTCTTTTCAAATGAGTCATTTCTTTGCATCAGGTGGCCAAAGTATTGAAGTTTCAGCTTCAGCATCAGTCCTTCTGAAGAATATTCAGGACTGATTTCCTTTAGGATTGACTGTATCTCCTTGCAGTCCAAGAGACTCTGAAGAGTCTTCTCCAACACTATAGTTCAGTTCAAAAGCATCAATTCTTTGGCACTCGGAATATATTTGTACTTGCTCTTATATCTACTAATTCTCTTATTTCTGTCATTTCTGGATTTATAACTATTGATTGTTTTTCTCCTCATTACAGTCATTTTTTTCCCTGCTTATCAGCATGTTTGGAAATTTTTGATTGGATGCTAGTCATTACATTTGCAATTTTTATTTTGTAGCCTGATTTTGTTTTTTGTTGTTTTTACATCACTTTAAATATGTTTAGGCCTGGATCTGGGATTCATTTAATAACTCAGGAACAATTAGCTATTTCTCAGAATTGAGCTTAAGTTTTGTCATACAGGACCAGAGTGGCCTTTAATCTACAGTAAATCCAACCCCATTTTGAGGCCATTCCTTTTAGAGTACTCTCCTTGTTACTCCATAAATTGAGGCAGTATTGCCACTCTGACTAATGAGAACATATAGTGATTTTACCATCTGCTCTCTGTTTCATGATTCTTTTCTGGACTTGGTTGATTTTCCTATGTCCAACATTGTTCATTATTCAAGTGAAGATTCAAAGGAAATATTCTGTAGGTACCCAGATCTCTCTATTTATGTAGATTACTTCTCTCCTGTGCTAGGCCTGATGAATCATAATATCTGCACTACTCCAAATCTTAAAAATTCCAGGTTATCAACTTAGGGAGGCTTCCAGACGCCATTTGTTTTCTTGTGCTTACTTATTTTGTCTACTCAATAATCATTAGTTTATGCTATATTTGGTTCAAGTATGAAATTATGCTTCTATATTTTGTCTCAATTATTATTTGTTTAAGGCAAATGGACATATAGGTTATTCCATCATATCTGCAAGTGAAAATTCAAATTTGATGAGTTTTTTTTTTAAATATTCACTTTCACACAACCATCACCTTCATCAAGATGTAGACTAGCAATAAATAACAAATAAAATTTTTAGAGTATTTCTTGATGGTATAATTTGGCTATTAATTTTTCTGTACATTGCAGTTTTTCTTTAATGACTCCATTTTATAATTTAAGAAATATTTAAATGTAATTATAAAACAGAAATACTATATTTCACAGTTTATATTATTTCTCTGTCTTGTTAAAACATTAAATTTACAAGATATTTTCTATACAGTTTGTCAACAAAGCATATTTAAACATTAATAATGCCAAAAATAATTTAAATTCCCCAGCTTTGTTACTATTTTACAAATAATGGATATTTTGCACAATAACACTTTTGTATTATTTCTTTATATACTAAAATTTCCTGGAAGAGGGCATGGCAACCCGGTCCAGTTTTTTTGTCTGGAGAATTTCATGGACAGAGGGGCCTGGATGGGCTACAATCTGTAGCATAACTGAAGGGACTTAGCCTGCATGCACGCATACTAAAATTTAATGTGATTTCCATTTGTATCTAATTTTATTATTTAAGTAATAAAGCATTTATTAATTTTTCTGCAGTCATATTTCTGTTCTTTTTCTGAAATTCTGAAAAAGAACTGACTGAAATGAAAACATTCCCTTTAATAGAATTATTTTTTAAGCTCAAGAAACAGAAGAATATGGGCAAAATCTTTATATAAGAAAATCCAGCAATAATGAAAACAAAGAAATCTATCATTGTAGAACTGTGGTAATTGCATACTTTCTTAATGATTAAACTAATGATTTAATGCTTAGAATTTAAAGGCTTGGCAGAACTTCTTAAGCAAACAAACAAACAAAAAATACTTTGACTATGGGTTCTACTACTCAACAACAGCATTAGCTTAAAATTTATGTTGGAAAATACTGTCTTTATTATATTAAGATTCAAATCCCTCAAGTGTTGTAACTTAACATGTAATGTAGGCAATTGAGTTATAATTCAATTATTTGTCCTATGTTTAATGCTTACCAAGAAGGATGAGGTCACTGACTTATATAAATTTACATACACATACATATAAGTTAAATAAGTTAAATGAATCAATCAGTTTAATCAAACTAAGAAATTTCATCTTTAACTGAGCCAAGGGAAACATTTCACATTGTTTTTTGCCTGATTGCTAATTTAGTAATAAATCTACAAATCTAGAAAAGTTATCACATTTCAAGATAATCTGAATTTTGGTTTATGTAGGCATAATGAAATAAAATGATACTGACTGCATAGCCACATTACATGATTTTGAAACATTCATGATCATATAAACAGAGATGGAATAATTAAATGATTATTTAAATGGAGACAGAAATTTTAGAAATGTCTGTAAGTTTTAAAAATACTAGTTATCAGGCTGTATAGGCTGATTGATTATCTATTGCTTATTGTATCTGGAAATGCCTCAGTTTTCTACATAATAGTTACAAATCTCCAGTTATCTGTAACTTGGTGACTTAAGGTTGAAAGTGAAGGTAAATGTGCCTCATATATCATGATATTACTTATATCAGTTAAATTTTGCAAAGGTACAGTGTGGAAACACTTTTTACTCAATGAGCAACAAAAGAAAACAGAAAAATTCCTATATTATTTTGCACTTATTTACTTGTATAAATTCCTAAATCTCTCACAGGCTGTTCCAGAGAATAATAAAAGAAAAACATGTTCAGAATTACTTTCTCTGCATGTAATAGTGTGTTATTATGAGCCATTTCTTTTCCTGCTTTGGAAAGAGGTTGTGAAAAAATATTCTTTGGTTTCTATTTCAATGCCAATTCCATTTAATACCAATGCCAAGTTAATACATATCTGTGCTTCTTTAATCACTCAGTCAACTATTTCCTAATCTGTCAAAGACTATTAACTTACTTTTTGTACTGTTGAAATGCTACTGAATACTAGAATTTTTGAAGGTGACCTGAAAGTTTACATCACTATTATTATATTTTTTTGTAATTCCTTAAACATGTATAGTTAAACAAGCCAGTTTGTCAACCTGATGTATTCTCTTTTATAATTGTGAAGCAAAGTTCTTTTAATATTTCAGAGGACATGTAATTAACTTTGCCATAGGCTTATTTTTACCCTGTGCCTCATGCATATACTATTAGTTTTATGCTGCCATAGAACATGCCAAACTCAGCTTAACATTATATCCAATGCTAGTATTTGGCTCTCTTGTTTATGACAAAATAAATTTTATAAACACATCATATTTAATAAAACAATGTTTATTCTGTACTACTGTATTTAATTCATGGGTTGAAAAACACATCCCTAGAATCAAGAGAGCTTAGGTTCACATAGCAATAATAGCCTTCTATAAGTCTAGACCTTGGTTTCCCACCAAATGTACATTTTTAAGGAAATTTGATTTTAAGAATTTTAAGATTTAAAATTATGTAAAATATTGATAATTTAAATATTTACAAAAAGTAAAAATATAACTGATATTTCTTTTTAAAATACTTTCTAGAAATTAAACAAAATAATTGTTATATAAAAAGTAGAATATCAAATAAAAATCTTTACAAGTTTTGAAAATATAACCCATCACATTGGTGTTATATTGTCCCAACAAGTAACAGTTTCTAAAGTATATCTCTGCATATTTTGTTGTCTTTGAGAAATAACAGGCCTTGTATAAGTCAACCTTTTACAAAAAGCATCAAAAATAAAACAAAAGCAATTTTAAGTCCTTTTATTTCCATTCCTGTCCCAGAGAAGATTAAGTAAGTACTCTTCTTACTTAAAAGAGTGTATCCTGTCTTTTTCACACAGAATATAAATAAAAATTGAACAGAATTATGGAACAGTTCATTGAGCACTCTAAAACATATTTTAACCAATTAATCCAGCAGAAACATTTGTTAAGAAGATAAAGAAGCATTCATAAAAGTAGGTATGCAGTTGCTCATAAGTACATGAAATGAAAGTGAAAGTCACCTGGTCGTGCCCGACTCTTTGCAACCCCATGGACTATACAGTCCATGAGTGGGTAGCTATCCCCATCTCCAGGAGATCTTTCCAACCCAGGAATCGAACCCAGGTCTCCTGCATTGTAGGCAGATTCTTTACCAGCTGAGCCACCAGGGAAGCCTTAGTATATGAAATAATATATAGTAAAACTGCTATTAGGAAAATAAAAACTAAAGTAAAATCAATTTGAGTTTTTACTATTTTATTAGTAAAGCTATTTGATTAGTAATATCAAGTAGTTCCATGAATGTGAGAATAAGAACTGACCTTTATTATTGATGGGAGATACAGGGAGGCCTGGCCTGTTGTAGTCCATGGGGTCACAAAGAATCAGACATGACTGAGTGAACTGAACTGAACTGATACATACACAGATATAATCTCCGTATCACTTGGGGAAGGAAATTACACAAAAATTGCCAACATACACCTGGGAAAAATATCCATATATGGGAAGTATATTTATGTATAAAGCTAACACTGCTGGCTCAGCCGTAAAGAATCCGTCTGCAATGCAGGAGACCACAAGTAATGTAGGAGAAGCAGATTCGATCCTTGAATTGGGAAGACCCAGGAGAGAGGGGAGAAGGGGAAAAGAAAATGGCAACCCACTCTGGTATTCTTGCCTGAAAAATTCCATGGAGAGAAGAGAGTGGCAGGCTACGGTCTGTAGGGTCACAAAGATTCAGACACAACTTAGTGACTAAAGTGAAAGTGTTAGTCACTCAGTTGTGTTTGACTCTTTGTGATCCCACAGACTATAGCCCACCATGCTCCTCTGCCCATGGAATTTTCCAGGCAAAAACACCAGAATGGGTTCCCATTTTCTACTCTAGAGGATCTTCCTGACCCAGGGATCAAATCTGTGTCTCCTGTGTCACCTGCTTTATTGGCAGATTCTTTACACTTTTAGCCAACAGGAAAGTTCATTTTATTCATAAATCTAACAGTTAAATAGAAGCCATGGTGTATGACTATGATCACCAACTACATGGCAGGAACAATGCTAAGTTACTTAAATGTATTAATACATTTACTTCTAGAAAATGAATCTGTGACATAAGCACAATTATTATCTACATTTTACAGAAAAAGAAACTAAGAGAAATTAAAACATTTGGTTTGTATCAAATAGGCAACATGTGTGGAGATTATAATTCCAAAATAGTCCCTCAGATATTTATACCATGAAATATTATGGAAGAGCCAAAGGAAGTGATGACCAGATTATATGTATTGAAAATAAGAGCTCTAAGTGAAATAAGTCAGATGGAGAAAGACTAATACTATATGATCTCACTTACATGTTAGTCACCGAGTCGTGTCTAACTCTTTGTGACCCTGTGGACTGTAGTCCACCAGGCTCCTCTGCTCATGGTAACTCTCCAGGCAAGAATACTAGAGTGGGTAGCCATTTCCTTCTCCAGGGAATCTTCTCGACTCGGGGATTGAACCCAGATCTCCCACACTGCAAGGAGATTCTTTACTATATAAGCAACCAGGGAAGCCCAAAGATGTGGAATCTAAACAAACAATGCAGCAAAACTCAGAAATGCAGAGAACAAATTGGTGATGCCCAAAGGTGAGAATGTGGGTGGGGGAAAAATGAGAGAATGTAGAAAAAAGTAGACAATAGATATAAACTTCCAGTTATAAAATAAAATAAATATGCCCTGGAGATGTAATGTATAGCATAGTAACTATAGTCATAATACTGTATTATATATTTGAAAGTTTCTAAGATATTATGATAATACAGTAGAAGTGAGAAATAGATTTAAGGGACTAGATCTGATAGATAGAGTGCCTGATGAACTATGGACGAAGGTTCATGAAATTGTACAGGAGACAGTGATCAAGACCATCCCCATGGAAAAGAAATGTGAAAAAGCAGAAAGACTGTCAGGGAGGCCTCACAAATATCTGTGGAAAAAAGAGGAGAAAAGGAAAGATATAAGCATCTGAATGCAGAGTTCTAAAGAATAGCAAGGAGAGATAAGAAAGCCTTACTCAGTGATCAATGCAAAGAAATAGAGGAAAACAACAAAATGGGAAAGACTAAAGACATCTTCAAGAAAATTAGAGATACCAAGGGAAAATTTCATGCAAAGATGGGCTCAATAAAGGACAGAAATGGTATGAACCTAACAGAAGCAGAAAATATTAAGAAGTGGCAAGAACACACAGAACTGTACAAAAAAGATCTTCACGACCCAGGTAATCACGATGGTGTGATCACTCAACTAGAGCCAGACATCCTGGAATGTGAAGTCAAGTGGACCTTAGAAAGCATCACTGCAAACAAAGCTAGTGGAGGTGATGGAATTCCAGTGGAACTCTTTCAAACCCTGAAAGACGATGCTGTGAAAGTGCTGCACTCAATATGCCAGCAAATTTGGAAAATGCAGCAGTGGCCACAGCACTGGAAAAGGTCAGTTTTCATTCCAATCCCAAAGAAAGGCGATGCCAAAGAATGCTCAAACTACCGCACAATTGCACTCATCTCACATGCTAGTAAAGTAATGCTCAAAATTCTCCAAGCCAAGCTTCAGCAATACGTGAACCATGAACTTCTAGATGTTCAAGCTGGTTTTAGAAAAGGCAGAGGAACCAGAGATCAATTTGCCAACATTGGCTGGATCATTGAAAAAGCAAGAGAGTTCCAGAAAAACATCTATTCCTGCTTTATTGACTATGCCAAAGCCTTTGACTGTGTGGATCACAATAAATTGTGGAAAATTCTGAAAGTTATGGGAATACCAGACTATCTGACCTGCCTCTTGAGAAGCCTATATGCAGGTCAGGAAGCAACAGTTAGAACTGGACATGGAACAACAGACTGGTTCCAAATAGGGAAAGGAGTATGTCAAGGCTGTATATTGTCACCCTGCTTATTTAACTTCTATGCAGAATACATCATGAGAAATGCTGGGCTGGAAGAAGCACAAGCTGGAATCAAGATTGCTGGGAGAAATATCAATAACATCATATATGCATGATACCACCCTTATCGCAGAGAGTGAAGAAGAACTAAAGAGCCTCTTGATGAAAGTGAAAGAGGAGAGTGACAGAGTTGGCTTAAAGCTCAACATTCCGAAAACGAAGGTCATGGCATCTGGTCCCATCACTTCATAGGAAATAGATGGGGAAACAGTGGAAACAGTGTCAGACTTTATTTTGGGGGGCTCCAAAATCACTTCAGATTTGATTATAACCATGAAATTAAAAGACGCTTATTCCTTGGAAGGAAAACTATGATCAACCTAGATAGCTTATTGAAAAGCAGAGACATTACTTTGCCAACAAAGGTCCATCTAGTCAAGGCTATGGTTTTTCCAGTGGTCATGTATGGATGTGAGAGTTGGACTGTGAAGAAAGCTGAGTGCTGAAGAATTGATGCTTTTGAACTGTGGTGTTGGAAAAGCTTCTTGAGAATGCCTTGGATTGCAAGGAGAACCAACCAGTCCTTTCTAAAGGAGCTGAGTCCTGGGTGTTCATTAGAAGGACTGATGCTAAAGCTGAAACTCCAGTACTTTGGCCACCTCATGCGAAGAGTTAACCCATTGGAAAAGGGATTGAGGGCAGGAGGAAAAGGGTATGACAGAGGATGAGATGGCTAGATGGTGTCACCGACTCAATAGACATGAGTTTGAGTGAACTCCTGGAGTTGGTGATGGACAACGGAGCCTGGTGTGGTGCGATTCATGGGGTTGCAAACAGTCTGACATGACTGAGCGACTGAACTGAACTGAAGAGATTATATCTTTAAAGTTCTCATCATAAGGAAAAAGATATAACTTAATGGGGTGATGGCATGTTAACTAAATTTACCATAGTGATTCATTCTCAATATATACAAATATCAAATCATTATGTTGCATACCTGAAACTATTATGTCCATTATATCTCAATTTTTAGAAAACAACTATTGCACTGCAAATACTAGAGAGTTTATTTATATAGACTTATTCATTATTAAAACCCACAATTATAAAATGCTATAAAAATTGTAGAAAAAAAGAATTGTTATTACTTAAATTCCACTAATGAACTAATTTTAAAGTGACTTTCCAGATATTCTACTACTATTCCTGCATAAGATCTTGGTCTAGTAATATTTTGTAGAAGAAACTGTGTGTGTCTGTTCTGCTTATTCTGCCAAAGGGAACTCAAGAGCCTGCACACTAGACAGTTGACATCACTGAATTCATGTGATGTGAGTTACACTTACACTCAATTCTGTAACTCCCTGACATTCATCCACTAAACTCCTTTACTGTTTAAAATAGCTAGAGGATCTTCTCTTTATTCTTTTTCTTCCCCAGCTTTTTACTTATTCCCAAAAAGGATTCTGGTAATACATTGTCAATAGCAAAGTTTTTATAATAAAACAAGTTGAGATATGGAAAATGATATTAAATGACGCATATTCTCCTCCTGTGAATGTGATGAGAAAGTATTCTGTTGTGTACTTTACTCTAAATCCCCAAGTACCATTGTATTCAGATGGTATAGTCATTAAATCATGTCTAAGTCTTGTGACCCTGTGGACTGTAGTCCACCAGGCCCCTCTATACATGGAATTCTCCAGTCAAGAATACTGGAGTGGGTTGCCATTTCTTTCTCCAGGTGATCTCTCTGACTCAGGGATCAAAAACGGATTCTCCTGCATTGGCAGGTGGATTCTTTACCATTGAGCCACCAGGGAAGCCCACTGTATTCACAGTAAGGATATAATCATATGAGTTCAGCTAACATAATGAATGTGACTCTGCTCTTTAGGCAAACTGCTTAACAATGCTCTTGTAGTCCTACAGTAAACATCATCACTCCCCAAACTTGGTTTCAAAATAAAAAAATAAGTTTAGAAAATATTCAGATGTTTTAAGAAGAGAGGGATGCACCAATTTTTTCTACTACCTGCTGAAAATCATATGAATAACTTCATTCTCTTTATCTTCTTTCCTCAGTCACTTTCCATTTTGTCATAATATTGACAAAAGTTTTTGAAAAAAATAAAACAAAACCCCACACAGAGAGATAGTACAGTAAGAGCTATTATTTAAAGTTAGGGGGAGGAAAAGTCATATCTAAAAGGATAAAAAAGTTAAAAGAGTTATTGGTGAAAGAAGTTTAAAAATGTCAGGGAATTTGTTTTAATTGTTGAAGGGAAAAATATTAAAAAACAAATCAAAGAGCAATACAAAGTTAAGAATAAAAGATTTTCTAAATAAAATTTGTGACATAATAAAAAACCAAGGGGAAGATTAAAGACTAAGATTATCGAAGGGACAATGAAAATATATAAAGATACTAGGATTCTATGTGAACATTAAGATTGCATAAAATAATGACACAAGAGAACAAAGTAGGAAAACTTTTGAGTTCAATAATAGATATAAATGCAATGGACATGAATTTGGGCAAACTTCAGGAGATGGTAGGGACAGAGAGGCCTGGCGAACTGTAGTCACGGGTTGGCAAAGAGTTGGACATGACTGGGTAACTGAACAACAACAACAATAGATGCAAACACTAAAGTCATATATCCAGGAAAATGTTTGTAATACAAGTAAAATGCATGCTCACTTTGATTTGTTGGAAAAATAACAAACAAAATGCACATTCTAAAAGCTCTTTTTCTTATTAATAATTTTATATGCTGTTTGGTTTTTATCTGCAGTCTTGATTTCTTACTTAGGCCAAATATAAATAAGAAAAACAAATAAAGTTCTAATTATTCACATCTGGGATAGCATTTCCTCCAAATCATAACAAATCAATTATAAACTGTGTTATACACAGAGGAGATGCATTTTTCCACCCTTTGGGAAAAGTCTCTAATGTGAATGAACCAAACACAATACTTGATCTTACAATATGAATGAAAGCTACTAGGGCTGGATCCCTCCATGAAATGAATGGCAATCCATTCTAGTATTCTTGCCTGAAAAATTCCAAGGACAGAGGAGCGTGGTGGGCTACAGTCCATGGGGTCGCAAAGAGTCAGACAAGACTGAGCATGCGCACAGCACAAGAGCAGTACATGAAAACCATGCAAGCAAAATTCTTATCTTCCTATACTACATGAATTAAATGTGAATAAAACTGTACAGATACGTATATAGTTTTATACATACACCTATATATGAATATTTCCATATATACATATGTGTGTATATATTATATGTAGGCAAAAGTATTTCTAGTCACTAGGGATTAAAACTATTGACTGCACAATATGAAGCTTTACATATTCACTTCTTAAAGAGATATAAATAATATTATACAGTATAAATCAACAATGGCATGCATTTGGAAACCCAATCAAAGTTCACAGTCCTTGGGTTATTGTAAAATATTAAGAAATAAAAGAGTTGTGCCACAGTAAAAAGACCAAGAAGTGATTTCAAAAAGATTTCAAACAGGGTAATTATAAAATTAATTGACTGATTTCTCTCCATGCTGCTGCTGCTAAGTCGCTTCAGTCATGTCCGACTCTGTGCGACCCCATAGACGGCAGCCCACCAAGCTCCGCCGTCCCTGGGATTCTCCAGGCAAGAATGCTGGAGTGGGTTGCCATTTCCTTCTCCAGATTTCTCTCCATATTGAATGGTAATTATAAAATTAGGATACCTAAAACCTATAAGAAAATGTTTTAATTTTTTTTAATGAAATAAGAAAAAAACAAACAAGAAAAAAAAAAATCCCAGAGCATCACAGCCATGCCTTCATTTTTTTCTTATCCATTTACCAAAGTTAACACTGCACACAGGAAGGAACTGATCTCAGAAAAATGGTAAGAAATCTATATCTAGGCAAGTTAAATTTAAGATAAATTTCAGACATGCTAGTGGAGATATTAATCATGTACTAGAATACACCCAACTGGAATTCAAATGAGTCATATAGTCATTATCATATAAGTGCTGTTTAAAAAGAAAAAGGCCACGTGAAAAGTAAATATAAAAGAGGAAAAAGGGTTCTGAGGCCTAATCCCCAGAGATTTCAACATTTAGAAGTCTAAAAGAGATTTAAAATTGAGAGAAAAATTAAGAAGACATAACATCAAACAATGTGCTAAAGAACCCTTAAGTATCTTTTATTGTACAGTTTGGATTATTTACAGGTGAATATGACTGCTACTCATTTACTCACATATAAATATTCTGCCCATACACAGAGATTTTCTTACCCTACACATCGTTAGTTCCTCTTCACTTTCTGCCATAAGGGTGGTGTCATCTACATATCTGAGGTTATTGATATTTCTCCCGGCAATCTTGATTCCAGCTTGTGTTTCTTCCAGTCCAACGTTTCTCATGATGTACTCTGCATATAAGTTAAATAAGCAGGGTGACAACATTCAGAAAGTGAAGATCATGGCATCCGGTCCCATCACTTCATGGGAGATAGATGGGGAAACAGTGGAAACAGTGTCAGCCTTTATTTTTAGGGGCTCCAAAATCACTGCAGATGGTGATTACAGCCATGAAATTAAAAGACACTTACTCCTTGGAAGAAAAGTTATGACCAATCTAGATAGTATATTCAAAAGCAGAGACGTTACTTTGCCAACTAAGGTCCATCTAGTCAAGGCTATGGTTTGTCCAGTAGTCATGTATGGATGTGAGAGTTGGACTGTCAAGAAAGCTGAGCACCGAAGAATTGATGCTTTTGAACTGTGGTGTTGGAGAAGACTCTTGAGGGTTCCTTGGACTGCAAGGAGATCCAACCAGTCCATTCTGAAGGAGATCAGCCCTAGGATTTCTTTGGAAGGAATGATGCTAAAGCTGAAGCTCCAGTACTTTGGCCACCTCATGCGAAGAGTTGACTCATTGGAAAAGACTCTGACACTGGGAAGGATTAGGGGCAGAAGGATAAGGGGACGACAGAGGATGAGATGGCTGGATGGCATCACTGACTCGATGGACGTGAGTCTGAGTGAACTCCAGGAGTTGGTGATGGACAGGGAGGCCTGGCGTGCTGCGATTCATGGGGTCGCAAAGAGTCAGACACGACTGAGTGACTGAACTGAACTGAACTGAAACATCATTATATAATTTGCCTTTTGATTTTGCCTGTAGTTGGCCTCAATATCATGTTGAATATATGGATTTAAGTTGTGATAATAAGTTTTGATTATTTTTATATCCTGTAGGTAAGCTTTCTCTTCTTAGTTCTAATAAGTCTTTGAAAGGCTAAGGCCTAAGGGAAAGTAATTAAATAAACTTTTTTTTCTTGTTTCCTATTTTTTATGTTTTTAAACAGAATAATTAGATGATTTCTATTTGTTTTCACATTTTGGGCTGTTTTTAGAACTTAATGGATGGAATATTGTCAGTTAATAATAAAACATTTGAGCAAGAAGTTTTTCTACTCCGTCCATTTTTAAAATCCCCTGGTTAATGACATCTTAGATTTTAATCATAATCTAATTGCTCTAGGGGATGAGTGAGTAACTTTTAATATTTTAATGTTATTGCTTAAAAAAAACTGAACTTAATGTGAGAAGAAGAGGATTTAAACATGAAGCCAATTACTTCTCTATTCCTTCAGTCAGAGGAAGTTTAAAGTGGGATTAATGAGTGCTTGGAGGCACTTTTTAAGAAGCACTTTCTTGAGGTGAAAAGGATATGCAAAAAAATGAACATATTTTGAGTACATTATGACTTTTGACAAATTAATAGATTTGAGAAAACTTCAACACACCAAGAAAATGAACATTTCCTCCACATCCCAAATTTTCACCTACCTCTTCGTAACCTGTTTTCCCCCTCAACATCATTCATAAACAGTCATTGTTTTGCTTTCATTACAGATTAAAGTGCATATTTTAGAGCTTCACTGGTGGCTCAACTTGTAAGGAATCCACTTGCAATGCAGGAGACCTGAGTTTGATCCCTGGGTTGGGAAGATCCCCTGGAGAAGGGAATGCCTACTCACTCCAGTACTCTGGCCTGGAGAATTCCATACAATCCATGGTCTGTAAAGAGTCCATGGGCTGCAAAGAGGGACATGGAATGAGCTACTTTCACTTTTCACCCAACATATGGATTCAGAAAAATAATCTCTACTTTTGCCTCATTCCTGTACTTGCTTGTATCATTAGTTGCTCCCTTTCTAATGTTGAGCAGTCTAACATTTAATGGATATACCACAATTTACCCTTTCACTTTTTATGAACATTTGGTTTGATTCCAGATTTTGGCTATTGAAAATAAAAATGTATGGAAGTTTTTGTACAAGTATTTGTATGGATATTCACTTTCGTTTCTTTTCGGTAGTTAGCTAGCAGTAGAGATTTAAGTCACATATAGATGGATATTTAACTGTCTAAGACACTGCCAAATTGTTTTTCAAAGTAATTGTAATATTTTACAATCCTACAAGCAATGTAGAAGAGTACTAATTGCTCTTCATCCTCACCAATACTTGGCGTATTCAGTTTTTGCTTTGTTGTTTTGTTGTTTTATGTTTATTAACACTATTACTATTAGTTTAGCCTCTAATGTTTGCTTAGTCATATAATGATTTCATCTGCTTTTCTTGATAACTAATGACACTGAATCTATGATTATTGATCATACATATCTCTTCTCTTATAAGGTTTCTGTTCACTTTTGTCCATTTTTATTGAACTGTTTTCCTCATTAGTGAAGTATTAGAATCTTTATTCTGATCACAAATTTGTTGTCTACTATGTGTGGCCATTAATTCTGCTAATGTGATTGGCTCTTTCATTTTTTAAATGATATATTCTAAACATCAAACTCTAAAATAATATGTATCATGAAATTTGATGTATCAAATTTTAATAATGGTTCATGCATTTTCTTTCATATCTAGGAAAGTAAAGTCTACTCCATTATAGAAAAAATGGTCTCCTACTTTTGTTTGAAAGTTTTACACTTTCAGCTTTTATACTTAAGCCTATGATCCATTTTGAGTTAATTTTATGTTTATAATATGAGGTAAGGATCTATACTTATATTATATATAGTTTCTTCTTTTAAACATCTTGTCAGCTTTGTCAAAATGAACTGACAATATAATGTGTGTCTATTTCTGGACTCGTTTTTTTCTCCATCCATGCACAATGTCTACTTTTTCACCACTACCAAACGATCTTGATAATTGTATCTATAAAGAACTTTTACTAATATAGTATAACTAAAGATTTTGGAAGTAACTTCAGGGTATCAAAACTATGCTCACATCCAAATTTAGATCCATCTGTCATTGATTCAAATGCAATTAAATTGGATTGTGCATAGGTAGATGAATGGGAAGCAGTGTGACTCTTCTGATTACCCAATGCCTAAGTTTTCTATTCTTTAATCTCAAATTTTTAATTATCTTTATGCTTTATCTAGAGTTTCAGAAATAAGACATTATTTTTTCTTCTAGTCCTATCTGCTCTTTATCCTCATTTCTCCAGCATCTTGGAATTCAATGCTTTTTTCTATATTATAATTATACATTTCAGTATAAACCATTCCTTGGATATTAGTTTGTATCATCTTTGAGCTAAATTGCGTCTTCTTCCTAGAAAATAAACTACTTGGGTCCTCCTACTTGAACTCAGTTTAGAAACAAATTTACTATAATCCATTCCAAGTCTACTAGGTTATGTGTACTTGCTAAAATAATAATCCTTCCACATTAAATTTAGATATAATCTGAAACTGAAAATCAGTAATTCAAGTCAACTCTCTCACTGCAATGATGAGAAAACTAGACACTATTCATTTTCTTCATTCATTTATTAGTTCACATTTATTGAAATCAATAGTATTGTCATGCAATATGCTTAGAGCTACAATTACAAAGAAGGAGCACAACTAGATATAAAACAATAAATTCTGTAGTGGAAATTTCATGTTTAAAACATCTTTGAAATATCCAAGTCACAGGTAAAATAAGGAATAAGACATATATGTGTTTGTGATAGAGCTGGTAGTGTAGAAAACAAAATTCGCTCAGATAAGAGTCATATAGAATCTATATGAACATGGGCTTTAGAATCTCACATAACAGGATTAGCACCAGCTCATTCCTGGTATAAGAATTGGTACTTTCTTCTACTATACCCATGCTATACTGTGCCTGCTTTCTGTTTGTTTGTTTGCAACAAAAGTCTTTTAGTGCTAAAAGAAGACAGAGACAATTGACACATCTGAAGAATGTAGCATCAGTTGCCACTGTCTTACTGAAACACTAGGGCTTCCCTTGTGGCTCAGATGGTAGAAAATCCACCTGTAATTCAGGAAACCTGGGTTCAATACTTGGGTTGGGAGATATCCACTCCAGTATTCTTTCCTAAAGAATTCCATGGGCAGAGGAGCCTGGTGGGTTATAATCCATGGGTTATAAGAGTTGGAAAGTATTGAATGACTGCTGGTAGAATATGTGTAAATAATTTAACTTTTGCATTATGTTAGAATCTAGTGTGATAAAAATGCAAAGTGAAGGATCCAATTACCAAAATCAGGCTTATAAGAGCCATGAAACTGAGCAAAGAAAGGAGCTTGGGATGTAATATTTAAAACCCATAATCATCTAATAGGGAATTAGGGCAAGATGTCCAATGTCAGGAAATGTAGAATTATCTTAAATAAATGGTTGATCTCAATACTCTTTGCAGGCTGATAGTTGTGAAGAGAGTCCACAAATTGATACAGGGTTATTATATTTTTAAATGTGGACATTACAGATAATTCTATTCAGTTAATGTTGCCATTAAATTGCTCCATTTTTCTATCTTGGAAAAACTAAAATCTAAGTACTCTACTTACAATGGCGTTCACAAAATCATAGAAAGAATTAAAATACTTTTCAGTTTACTTCCTGTGCGACATGTAAGGAACTGGAACTATGAGTTGCCCAAGAAACATTGAAACAAGCTGATACTTTAATTCTTCCTATATTTTTTCACTGAGGATTTCTCAGTGGAATTAAGCTAGGCAACTATGTTGCCTCTTTACCACCTAGTTTTCTATGAAAAGTGAAAGTGAAAGTGAAGTTGCTCATCCTGTCTGGACTGTAGCCTACCAGGCTCCTCAGTCCATGGAATTTACCAGGCAAGGGTACTGGAGTGGGTTGCCATTTCCTTCTCCAGAGGATCTTCCCAACCCAGGGATCAAACCCGGGTCTCCTGAACTGCAGGCAGACGCTTTACCGTCTGAGCCACCAGGGAAGCCCAAAGAATCAATAAGTTATGTCCATATCATCTTTCTGAAGCAATGTCGTTGTTTCTCAAATACCCAGTATATTTTATTTGTCTTTACTTTTTTATCCAGTGTTCCTATCTTTACTCTTGGGTTAAAAAGTATGTCCTTAATCCATGTTTACAAGTACTTGATATTTACAGGCAGATTTAATGTTCTCAGGTAGACTTTGTTCACTCTAGCTCATAAAATTTGAGTTATTTTAATCCTTTCTCATTAGTCTGTCTATTCACTCTCTTAATCTCTCATATTGCTTTTGTGTGAGCTTCTGGTTTTCATTTATCTATGAATTCCCAAGATTGGAATCTCTGTAATCAAATGTATTCAAGCAGATTGAGTTCACATAAAATAAGACAAATCATTATCATCATTCTTGTCAAGTTGATAAAAGCAATACAGATTTTTTAAAGTCTTTTATATTAATTATTCTCTAATATTTTACTATTATGAAGCATTTATATAGCATGTTGTCTGCTCACCACCAAATTTTGTTTTATGCATATGCTCCATATTTTTGTCTATTTGCTTAATTTCTTGGTATTTTTTAAAATCCTCTCGTGCCTACCTTGGAGATTAGATCAGTTGCCTAAATTCTAAAATAGTTATTACTTCTGAAATTCATTAAGTATCTGAAAAGTTGTAAAGCTTCCTCATTCATATAAAGATGTAGTAGTTACTCTAAAATGTATCACTTGCAACAGTTGTAAATAAATTACAGGACAAATATAAATAAATTACTTTTTTAAGGTGGGAATCCCTTTATTCTCTGAAAAAAAAATACTGTAAAAAGCCAATTCATTTTAAATATTTCAAAAGCTTAAGTATGCTATTATGTGTTGAGATTTTAATTTGCAATATTTTTGTTGTTATTGAAATATAGTCATGAAAACATTTTTTTAAAGAGTACATAAGTTATGATAAAGCAATAATGGTATTTAGACTTAAAAGGAAAGCCTGCTTCAGGGCTTCATTATGTTACATTGATACTAAAGACAATTCTGTCAATTGATGTCACTTTTATCTCAGACATTCTATTTCATTTTAAGCTCTGATCAGTTTATTTCTCATACATTGTTGGGAGTTAATGGATATTTATAGCCTTGAAATTGTATGAAAACAAGTCAAACTTTTATTTGAAAAGAAAAAAAATTAAATTTGTTAATGAGTCATGTTCTCTATGATTACTAACAAAAACATGGAGGAAAGATAACAGAAAGCAGAAGCTGTATTTTTTTTTATAGATTGCTTATAAAAATTAGGTCTCAAAATCAAACAGCAACCAACTTGAGGTGCCCAGGAAAAACAAGAAATATTTACAAAGAAGAAAGAATTTCCCACTCACAATTTAGGAAAAGGTAGTAGACAGAGAGGTTGGATTTGAGGAGGAGTTAAAAACTAGAAAACATCTCCAGGTCCCTTCATCTAAGCAGCCTCAGTATTAGAAAGGATGATCAAGGATACTTCAAAGTTAATATGGGGACATTGTGAGAAATAGATGGGGAAACAGTAGAAGCAGTGTCAGACTTTATTTTTTTGGGCTCCAAAATCGCTGCAGATGGTGACTGCAGCCATGAAATTAAAAGATGCTTACTTCTTGGAAGAAAAGTTATGACCAATCTAGATAGTATATTCAAAAGCAGACACATTACTTTGCCTACTCAGGTCCGCCTAGTGAAGGCTATGGTTTTTCCTGTGGTCATGTATGGATGTGAGAGTTGGACTGTGAAGAAAGCTGAGCGCCGAAGAATTGATGCTTTTGAACTGTGGTGTTGGAGAAGACTCTTGAAGGTCCCTTGGACTGCAAGGAGATCCAACCAGTCCATTCTGAAGGAGATCAACCCTGAGATTTCTTTGGAAGGAATGATGCTAAAGCTGAAGCTCCAGTACTTTGGACACCTCATGAGAAGAGTTAACTCATTGGAAAAGACTCTGATGCTGGGAGAGATTGGGGGCAGGAGGAGAAGGGGACCACCCAGGATGAGATGGCTGGATGGCATCACTGACTCGATGGACATGAGTCTGAGTGAACTCCGGGAGATGGTGATGGACAGGGAGGCCTGGCGTGCTGCGATTCATGGGGTTGCAAAGAGTCGGACACGACTGAGCGACTGAACTGAACTGAACTGAACTGAACTGAACTGATTGTGACCAATTTTCAATTTTTATTGTAATATCTCATGTTACACTGCTATAAATATGAAGGCTGACAACCACAGAATAATAGAATAAACTAAGACTCAGAAATGACCTACTAGTTGATTCTAAAAATAAAACAAAGTTAGCATTGAAATGGGAAAAACATTATCTGGCTCTTCTTTTTAGAATCCTAAAGTTGAGTCTTATGAAACTGGATGAAAGAAGATCTATATCTTCCCCTGTAGATGCACTCTTACTGAGTCCTGCAAGAAATAAATACATTTCCAAAACCTCCAGGAGAGTTGCTACACTTTTTTATTTTTTAACTGAGGTTACCAGTGCAAAAGAATGTTCAAACTACTGAACAATTGGGCTCTATTCATATGGTAGCAAGGTACGCTCAAAATCCTTCAAGGTAGGCTTCAACAGCATATGAACAGAGAGATTTCAGATGTACAATTTGGATTTAGAAAAGGCAGAGAAACCAGATATCAAATTGCCAACATGCATTGTATCATAGAAAAAGTAAGGGAATTCCAGAAAGAAACATTTTCTTTTTCTTTATTGATTATGATAAAGCCTTTGACTTTGTGGACCACAACAAACTGTGGAAAATTATTAAAAGATGAGAATACCAGACCACTTTAACTGTCTCCTGACAAACCTGTAAAGAAGCAACAGTTAGAATCAGACATGGAACAATGGACTGGTTAAAAATTTGGAAAGGAGAACATCAAGCCTGGCTATTGTCACCCTGCTTCTTTAACTTTTATGCAGAGTACATCATGCATAATGCAAGGCTGGATAAAGCTCACACTGGAATCAAGATTGCCAGGAGAAGTATCAATAACCTCAGATATGCAGATGACACCACCCTGTGGCAGAAAGCAAAGAGGAGCTAAAGAGCTTCTTGATGAAAGTGAAAGAGGAGAGTAAAAAAGCTGGCTTAAAACTCAACATTCAAAAAACTAAGATCTTGGCATCCAGTCCCATCACTTTGTGGCAAATAGATGGGGAAACAATGGAAACAGTGACAGACTTAATGTTCTTGGGCTCCAAAATCTCTGTAGATGGTGACGTCAGTCAAAAGAGGCTTGCTCCATGGAAGAAAAGCTATGACAAACCTAGACAACACATGAAAAAGCAAAAATATTATTGCCAACAAAGTTCCATCTAGAAAGCTATGGTTGTTCCAGTAGTCATGTATGGATATGAGAGTTGGGCCATAAAAAAGGCTGCATGCTGAAGAACTGATGCTTTCAAACTGTGGTGTTGGAGAAGACTCTTGAGAGTCCCCTGGACTTCAAGGAGATGAAACCAGTCCATCCTAAAGGAGATCAGTCCTGAATATTCACTGGAAGGACTGAGGCTCAAGCTGAAGCTCCAATACTTTGGCCACCTGATGGGAAGAGCTGACCCACTGGAAAAGACCCTGATGCTTGGAAAGACTGAAGGCAGGAGAATGGTGTGACAGAGGTTGAGATGGTTGGATGGCATCATTTGCTCAATGGACATGAATTTGAACAAACTCTGGGAAATAGTGAAGGACAGGGAAGCCTGGCATGCTGCAGTGCATTGGGTCGCAATGTGACAGACAGGGCTTAGCAACTGAACAACAACAAGCCAAAGAAATTCAGGCTTTTGGTGATGCTGAGAGTCCCTTTTTGAGAACATCTCTGATTCTCTAGAAGTAAATCAACTTTCCCTA
Source organism: Capricornis sumatraensis (assembly GCF_032405125.1). NCBI lineage: Eukaryota > Metazoa > Chordata > Mammalia > Artiodactyla > Bovidae > Capricornis > Capricornis sumatraensis. The sequence continues at coordinate 69,718,945 of NC_091079.1, forward strand.
AATCCTGAGAAAAAGGTTCCAGGGCCTCTGGAATCCCTTGATGATTTTAGCTAGTGTCAGTGCCCAGGGTCAGTCATTCCAAAATATGTCTTGATGGCGTATTGATTACTTTGAATTAAAGTTACCTAAAAGGTACCGAATGCAAGAGGGACACTCTGACCCTTCTCTCTGCATTCCTGAAAGCAGGATATAAATCTCCCATGTGAAAGGTGTACTCCCAGTAACTGGAAGTTGAACATACTTATCTCCAGAGGTAGTAAATTTAGGACAAGTAGGCTGTGTAAATAAATGCTATACAGGCTACTTTAATTTACTATTCCCAAGCCAAACTCCATTTAGATTCTTCACTAATTCAGGACCCAAAACTTAAGAGTTTTTATCCTATCAATTTCTCACACATAGATTGTTTTTTGTCGAAGAAGTATAAAAGCATCCTGCTTTGGCCAATTCTCACGCTTTTTTTCTCTGAGACCTCCAAGTCCATGAATTAAAATTTGTTTATTTTTTTCTACTTATCTGTTTTGTATCAATTTCATTATTAGTCCAGCTACAGAATTCAAGAAGTATAAAGTTTTCCCTTCCCTAACACTATTCACAAAAAGTGTGTACACTATTATAGTAATGTCATGCTGTTAAAATCACAGCTAACTCTGTACAGTTCTATGGAATTTGTTGATCCACAAGAAACTTTCCAAAAGTATAGCATGATGGTCTGCTTACAAAGAATGACCAAGAACTAGCTTGGACCTCCAACACTCAAAAAGGCTTTTGCATATTTCAGACTAAGACTACTAATAAACCGCTATTTAAAATATGCAGTGTAACTGCCCACCTTGAGGGTCCCTTAGATAGTACCATGCTGCTGCTAAGTCGCTTCAGTCATGTCTGACTCTGTGCAACCCCATCGATGGCAGCCCACCAGGCTTCCCTGTCCCTGGGATTCTCCAGGCAAGAACACTGAAGTGGGTTGCCATTTCCTTCTCCAATGCATGAAAGTGAAAAATGAAAGTGAAGTCGCTCAGTCATGTCCGACTCTAGCAACCCCATGGACTGCAGCCTACCAGGCTCCTCCATCCATGGGATTTTCCAGGCAAGAGTACTGGAGTGGGGTGCCATTGCCTTCTCTAAGATAGTATCATAATTATCCATAATCATGGGATAAATATTCATAGTATGCAGAAAATTTCTCAAAATTCTTGAGATTTTTATCTACTTTCATGAAGCTGTATATTACAAACTCAACTGAAAATAAAATAATGATGATAATAATCTCAGGTAAATGAATCTTTCTGTCTCTATGTATATCTATATATGTGTGTGATTTGAAAGCATATTCAAATCTCACTGCATCTATTTTGTTATGCCCTATTGGCCATATGATAATTGAACCTGGCTAGGATTTAAATAATATTCATCTATTCTCCATATGGCTTAAAAGTGACATTTCTCTCAAAAGATTTTCCCCCTATACTTTAAGGTAAAACTAGTGTCCATACATAAAAAAGTAAGACCATAAAGCCATTTCTGAGATTGTTTAAGGCGTATGCATTTTTATTTCAAATGCTAACTTTCTAAAATCCTAAATACTTTTTCTGTGATATGAATATTTAATCTTTTCATTCTTGTGAATTATTTTCCTTTCTGTCCCTTTCCTTCTCTCCCACTCCCAAATTCTCTATAACCCTTCTTTGCTTTTACTTTGTCCCTTTTTATTCTCTCCAACTCACTCTCTTCTTTCTTTCCTTCCTTCTTGCCATTTTTCTTTCTTCCTTTTCCTTTATTTTTTCCCATTTGTTTCTTTGTGGAGACATATTTATGTCTTTGGTAGGCTCTTCAGAAATATTGAGCTCAGAAATTATATTTCTCCTTTATCTGATTGATGTTGTGTGTAATTTTTTCCTGATTAGAAGAAATGTAGTCAGTCACAGTAAATAGGTACCTAAAAGCTTTAAGGTTAATTAATGATGATTTTTTTTTAAGTAATTGGATGACTTTGTACTGCTTATGGCAAATTATCTTACTGATACGCAAAATCTAGTTCACCTGGGTACATTTAAAAATAAATATATGAATTTATAAAGCATTCAAATGCATTTTGTTCTCAAAAGTATTTTGATTAGTTTTAGAATTTCAATAAAAATAACAACAGATATACTTAAGAAGCAGGAGATAAATCTACATAAATTTTAAAAAGCAAAGTCTTTTGAAGTTTCATTGATATATCTTTTTTTTCCACTTTTGTCAGTGTTTTACCAGCATTGTACAAAATTATACGTGCCTGCACAGATGTTGAAACTCTGCCTAAGTCCTAATATTTAAGGAACAGATGGCTGACTAAATGTCATCATTTACAATAAACAACTAACATCCATAAACTCACATTACTCAGCAGCATAGATATTCCATATATCTATGTATCTATGTATCTATATTCCAAAATATAGAGTGTTCATAGATTATCTCAAGAGCCCTACCTTTGTGGGATGTTAAAGATAAGGTTACCCTGAAAAGAAACAAATACAAATATACTTAGGGCTTATTAAAATGGAAGCATTATAAAAAAAAAAAAAATAATGGAAAGATTTTCTCCCTTATTTTCTCTCTGTTTCCCTGAAACAAACTTTCCTCAGTGCTCTTACTACAAATAAGTATTTGGAACTAATTGGGAAGTTGAACTACAAGCAGAGTGGTGTTTCTTTCTGTCTTCATATTTACTTACATTTCAAATGCTTAAATCTGATTTACAAAGTTGGAACAAACCATATTTATTAGTAGAATAATACTTGTCATTAATTTCCTGAGAAATAATTTAAAAAGTTTTCTCAAACGTCGCAAATGTATTTCTTTTTCCCTTAGAAACAAATGCTTTGTATTATTTTCTCCCTACCACCCATATTTCTCCAGAATTTTAAGTGTTTTTGTTGTGTTCCTTCTCAAAGGAGACTTAAAACATTTGACATATCAGATGAGCAAGAGAACTTTGCGATAGAACTTTTCCCTAAAACTTTGCTTTAATATAAATTGTCAATATTTTATTAATATGTGAATTATTATTGTTTATTTACTTTTTCCTAAAAACAATTATATAAATATGTGTTGCTAAAACAAAAAAAATTTATTGGGGTTAAAATAGATGAAATTATTTAATAGTATGAGTAACATTAGCAAATGAATACAATAGAAAAGAAAGATAGAATTAACTTGGTGCTTTTAAGTGAATTAAATCCTAGTGGTTTTCAGGGAACTTTATTCATCTTCAATCCCAATAACAACTTAATGCCTATAACATAGAACAGAATTTCATACCTCATTTTAATTAAAATATACTAATGCTCAATATCTATCATTATGGTTAAATTGTCAAAGGAACTTTGATTGAACAATATGACTTGACTGTTTCTACCTTTGAATAGTAATTTAGGTGATTTACAAATATGCACACCCATAATATCCATTTATATTTTTACTAATCACTTGATTAATTTTAGAGTACTGAAATGTATGTATGCATGTATACATATATATAGAAAGAAAGATTATATATATGTGCATAAGTATTCATATGCATCCATATAACTATATATTCATATATATTTATAAATAAGCAATTGATCCTTGAACAACCCAGGCGTTAGGTTTGCCAACTCTCCACACACCTGAAAATATACATATAACTTATAATTAGCCCTCAGTATATGCGGCTCATCCATATCCATGGTTCATATCCACAGGTCAGCATCCACAGATTCAACTAATCACACATAGTACTGTAGTATTTACTACTGAAAACAATCCATGTATAAGTGCAACCATGAAGTTCAAATTCATGTTGCTCATGGGTCAGCGTCCATACATACGAATATATATATAGTCACATATATTTGTATAGTGCATATATATGCATTCATATATATTTATATGGTATATATAAAGTTTCATGTGAGAAAATCAACATATATGTATTTTACAGATTCAGTAAAAAAGATGGCACATCTGAAACTATTCTTTTCTTGACAAATTTCCTTTTTTCCCTCTACACAGAGACTTTTTTTTTTTTTTTATTAGCTTCTAAAACCTGCCTGAACATCCTGGGTCAATTTTACTAGTGCCCTTTCAATATGTTCGGTTAGGATGCCTTGTTCAATTACAGATTTCAATTGCTATTTTACTGCATTATACTGTTTTTCTCCTTAAAAGTCTTGAGTTTTAATATTTTGAAATATATTTGTCTTTTGCCTGTGTAGATCACTATTTTTTGGTTAGTTCCTTTCATTTCTATTTTATGTTCTTTACTGTGATTTTTGTCACATATATTTTAGAAATCTTGCGATTAGTATTTATTTACAAATAGTATTGCTACTTCAATTTCTTTTCTGATTTCAGTAAGCTCAAATTTAACATTTCCTTGATTTTTCTTTTCACTTGTATCTGGTTTTGAATTTCTTGCTTTCCTTCATGTAAACAATTTCTCAATTATATTTTTATTTTGTAGTTATATTATGAGTATTATAGTCAACTGTCTCCACTTTGAACTTTTTTGAAGGAAGTGTTTTAGTCTGCTGAAAGGTTTTAATTTTCTTTGTTGTTGTTTTCAATATTAACTTTATATACACTTTTTTCTCTGTATTAGATTTATATACTTTATGCCACAGATAAACCTAATTTGAGTTTAAAAGGCTAAAATAAAGTGACCAACAAAACATATGCCAGATGTTAAAAAAAGTAAACAGATTTATTGAGCAAAGCAGAATTTAACTTCCAACCATTAAATAAGATAGATCTATAGTATTAAAGTTTGGAATTCACAATGGTTTATAAGAGCTCCAAATATCTAGCCATTAAACAACACAGCAACAAAATTTCTAAAATAGAAACTACAAGGAATAAAGAAAATTATAGTCAGATAAAACTCACTCAAAATAAGAATTTAACTTATTTATCTAAATCCAAAACACTTCAACTGGAAAAAATAAGTAACAGCTTATTTTAGGAGAACTTATTTAGGAGAAGAACTAGTCTAAAAAATATAATTAATAAGATAAATATTTCATAAATGGTTCTGGGAAAATTGGACAGTTGAACATAGAAAAATACTTCCTAGGTTGCTCAGTAGTAAAGACTCCACCCTGCCAAAGCAGTAGACACAAAAGACATGGGTTCACTCCCTGGATTGGGATGATCCCCTGGAAAAGGAAATGGACACTCACTCCAGTATTCTTGCCTGGAAAATCCTATGGACAGAGGAACCTTGTGGGCTATAGTCCATGGGGTCACAAAAAGTCAGACATGACTGGGTGACTGAACACTTAGAAAAATGAAACAAATAAATTCGAAATGGGTTAAAGACCTAAATATAAGACCAGATGCTATAGAACTCTTAGAGGAAAATATAAGGAGAAACCTTTTTGATATTAATTGCAGCCAACAATATCTTTTTTGATCCCTCTCCCAGAGTAATGGAAATAAAAGCAAAAATAAATAAATGAGGCCGAGTTAAACTCTAAAGCTTTTGTACAGCAAAGGAGACACAAGCAAAATGAAAAGACAACCCACAGAATAGAGGAAAATAGTTGCAGTGATGCAACCAACAAGGGATTATTCTCCAAAATTTACAAAGAGCTCATGACCTTAGTACTAAAAAAAAAAAAAAAAAAACTCAACTGAAAAAATGAGCAGAGATCTAAATAGACATTTCTCCAAAGAAGACATACAGATGGACAAAAGGCACATGAAAAGATGCTCAACATTGCTAATTATTAGAGAAATGAAAATCAAACCAAAATGAGATATCATATCCCACCCGTCAGAATGGCCATCATCAAAAAGTCTATAGACAATAAATGCTATAGAGGGTGTGAAGAAAAAGGAACCCTCCTACACTATTTTAGGGATGTGACTTGGTAGAACCACTATGAAGAATAGAATGGAGGTTCCTCAGAAACCTAAAAATAGAGTTATCATATGACCTAACACTCCTTGGAAGAAAAGTTATGACCAACCTAGACAGCATATTAAAAAGCAGAGACATTACCTTGCCAACAAAGGTTCGTTTAGTCAAGGCTATGGTTTTTCTGGTAGTCATGTATGGATGTGAGAGTTGGACTATAAAGAAAGCTGAGCACCAAAGAATTGATTGTTTTGAACTGTGGTGTTGGAGAAGACTCTTGAGAGTCCTTTGGACTGAAAGGAGATCCAACCAGTTCCTCTGAAAGGAGATCAGTCCTGTGTGTTCATTGGAAATACTGATGTTGAAGCTGAAACTCCAATACTTTGGACACCTGATGCGAAGAACTGACTCATTGGAAAAGACCCTGATGCTGGGAAAGATTGAAGGCAAGAGGAGAAGGAGACATCAGAGGATGAGATAGTTGAATGGCATCACTGACTCAATGGAGATGAGTTTGGGTGAACTCCAGGAATTAGTGATGGACAGAGAGGCCTAGGGTGCTGCAGTCCATGGGGGTCACAAAGAGTCAGACACGACTGAGCAACCGATCTGAAGTGACCTATTCCAAACCTGGGCCTATATCCGGGGAAAAACATGGTTGGAAGGGACACATGCACCCCAATGGTCACTGCAGCACTATTTACACTAGCCAGTACATGAAAGCAACCTAAATGTCTGTTGACAGATGAATGGGTAAAGAAGAAGTGGTACATATACACAATGGAATATTACTCAGCCATTAAAAAGAATGGGATAACTCAATCTGCAGTAATGTGGATCAACCCAGAGATAATATTAAGTGAAGTAAGACAGAGAAAGGCAAATATCATATGATACTGCTTATATGCAAAATCTTTTAAAAATGATACACATGAACTTACAAAACAGAAAAATACCCATAGACTTAGAGAATGAGTTTATGGTTAAAGGAAGGAGGGGCAAGGAGAGGGAATGGACTGGTAGTATGGGAGCGGCACAGACATACTGCTATGTTTAAAACATATAACCAAGAAGCACCTATCTACTGTTGTTGTTACAACAATTGTTAAGAAATATTGCTTTATTCTGTATTCCTTGGAAAACTTTATTCAAGATAAATGTTCATTGCTGTTGCCCTGGGAGCATTAACTGGTGAATCTAAAACTAGACAAGTTTCTTTTATAGGAAGGATTTTTAACAATATATTAAATTTCTTTACTAAATATTGGACTCACCAAAATTGTTATTTATTCTTTTATCACATAATATAATTGTTTTTCCAAAGAATTTATGCCTTTAAGTTATGAAATTCCTTGACATACAGTTATTCACAGTATCATCTTATTAATTTTTTGTAGTAGAACTCCTAGTACTGTTCACTTCATCATCCCTAGTTTTGGTTAACTGTGTTTTCCTCATTATTTACAAAAATAAATTATTTTTTTAATAAAAGATCCTTTGCTAATGTTCTCTGTAATTTATTGATTTCATTTATTTATCTTCTGATCTTTGGTTTCTGCCTATCTGTTTGTTTGTTTTTTTCCTCAGGGAGAGAATTTTCCCTTTGTTTTCTAGCATTCTGAAATGGAAGTGCTTAGGTTAGTTAATTTCACATCTTGTTATTTTGTAATACACACGTTAAAGTTATAAATATCTCTTGGAGTGTTTCTTTAATTATAGCCCCAAAGTGTGCCTTTCCTTATTCTCGTTATTAATCATTTAAAAATATAATGTTTTTCTAATCTCAGCCTATACTTTAAACTTTGTCATTCATATTTCATTTTTGAAGTATATTTAAAATTTTTCTAGGTACTTGTATTTTTTCCAGTTATCTTTTTATTAATAATTTCTAACAAATTCAGACTAGTATAAGATTAGATGCAGAATAATTGTAAAATTTGTTTATTTATGCTTTCTGTATGGCTCTGGATTTGCCAATTATGGTAACTGTTACATGTATACCTGACAAAAATATATGCACTTTTTCATCTTTGAAAACACATTTCTCCATAGCCACATTGGTCAAATTTTTATTTGTGACAATTTCCTGTTAGGTTTACCCCTTTATTTTTTAAAATTATCTCTCTTTATCACTGAAAATTTATATTAGCATAGCTACATCAGTTTTTTGGTTTGTTGTGATATTTTCAGGTTACATTTTTTTCTATCATTCAATTTTCTGTTTTAAGTGTGTCACAAAAACACCATGTAGATTTTTTTAAATTGAATCTGGCTATCTTAGTTACAACAGACTGTTCAGTCTATTTGCATTTATAATAATTACTGAAACAGGTTTTAATATGTTATCTACCTATGTTTTCAATTAGGCTCACTTGTTTCCTGTTTAGTTTTATTATCCTTAGTTTTAATTTCTTCTTTGTATCCTTAAGGTCTTCCCTGGTAGCTCAGATGGTAAAGAATCTGCCTGCAATGCAGAGAGACCCAGCTTCAATCCCCAGATTGGGAAGATCTCCTGGAGAAGGGAATGGCTACCTACACCAGTATTCTTGCCTAGAGAATTCTACAGACAGAGGAGCGTAGTGGTGTACAGTCCCTTGGGTCACAAAGAGTGGGATATGATTGAATGATTAACACTTTCACTTCTTTCTTAGAATTCACAAAGTATTCATTTTGTTTTCTATAATTTGCTTATTAAATTCTTCTACTGTTCTTTTATACTAGATATTACCACCATTATTTTTGACATTATACTGGATACAAGTTGTCTTCACCTCTTCCTGCAGTATTGTTGTTGTTCAGTCGCTAAGTTGTGTCAAACTTTGTGACTCCATGCACTGTAGCACACCAGGCTTGCCTGTCCTTCACCATTTCCTGGAATTTGCTTAAACTCAGGTCCTTTGAGTTGGTGATGCCATCCAACCATCTCACCCTCAATTGTCCCCTTCTCCTCTTACCTTCAATCTTTTCCCATATTGTTAGAGGCCACTTCTCATTTCAGATTTATTGTTATTGCTTACATTCATTTAAATTTGATGTATATTTTAAACTACACAGGTATTACATTTACTGTCTTAAATAGTCAATATTCTTGTAGATTTTCCTGGCTGCAGATTTTTTTACCATTTCTAGTGATTTTTATTATCTACTGCAATTCTTGTGTTTTTTTGTCATTTTTTTTTTTCAGATGAGAGGGCTCAACATACAGATGTCCACTAATAAAAAAAAGATGTAACTCAGAACATAGAAATAAAAATTCAGACTTAAACATCTTTTTAAAAATCCACAATCTATGCAGGGCTGTCTCTCTTCCCACAACCAGTTGTGCATTCTGTAGTTTATTCCATAAGGAAACTGCTGCCCAGGATTTACAGTAAAAATTTATCCTCAACACAAGTGAAAAAACAAAAAGCAAAAAGAGAACTAGTTAAATAAACTATCCATATCTTCATGCTACTTCTAAACAATATCTCACATTGAATTTTATTGGCTCACTGTCAAAATTAAAAAAAAAAAGAAAAAATTCAAAGTAGTGTTTAGCAATCCCACATGTAACAGTAATTTCTAAGCCTTCACCTCAATAATACACTAGTTTTTCATCATGCCAATTTTGTAATAAGGGGAAATGTTATATAATACACAACTTTTTACTACCATTCTATAATCTCAATAAATCAAATAATAATAATTCCTAAGTGAACTTAAGTGCAAGTCACTCAGTTATGTCCAACTCTCTGTGACCCCATGGACTGTACAGTCAATGGAGTTCTCCAGGCCAGATTACTGGAGTGTAACTGTTACCTTCTCCAGGGGCTCTCTCTGACCCAGGGATCAAACCCAGGTCTCCCACATTGCATGTGGATTCTTTATCAGCTGAGCCATCAGGGAAGCCCCAAAATTCCTTAAGCGTATAAATAATCAACTTGCTGAATATTCTATGTTTTAAGCTGCGTCCTCTAGAAAGCATATTTGGAAGGTACAAGTTTAGGATAATAATGGGGGAGAGAAAAGGGAAATGAGATAAGGAAAGATCTGAAGCAACATGATTTTCACCCTGTTGGCACCTGCCTCAGTGATATCTAAAAAGAACTCAGCAGATTTTTCAGCAGTTGTGTTTACTCAGATGGAAGACTTGAAGGATTGCAAGGGAATTTATATGTCTGGCTATTTCCTGTCTGACATTTCTTTTTGGTTAAGTTTCCAATCATGGTAAACAAACTCCCCTACACTTTTAGGATGTAATATTCAGAACTTCTGCCCTTGTGAAGGAGCCCAGTTCTACCTTTTATATAGGGTACTTCATCTAACAAGGAAAGTGCAGAGAAAGAGGGAGACAGTCAAGAAAGACGACTTTGTTTCCCAGTTTTCAGAGGTGAGCTATTCATAGAATTCTCACAACTAGCCTATAAGGTAGACAATGAATTTGGTCCCATTTTACAAATATGTAAAAAATCAGCCTCAACATCATAGATCTCAAAGTACTATAGGCATAAAATTCAGACTCAATATGACTGCCTCAAGTCCAGAGTCATAGCTTGTGGATTATATGCAATCCCAGGGTCAATATTAAATGATTACTCTTTAATTAAACAAAGGAATATTCTTAACTTAACTAGTTTTATAGTGCTATGCAGTCAGTCCGTCCTAAGGTAGAATATTTCACAAGAGTATGGGTTTTCTATACCATTTTGAAAGAATGAATAACTTTTTAATAAAATGTCAACCTTGTAGCACTTGAGTATATAATATATGGCAAATTTATTGAATTTAATTTGGTACTGGTTAGATGAAAGTTATAGTTAACTCTGTAAGGAAATCTATACAATTATCTAGGAGAAGTACAAACATAAATAGTTCTTAATGTCCAATAGGTTTTCTTCCTAACAAAGAGGATTATTTATTTAAAGAAGGGGATATAATAAATACTTGATGCTGAGCCAGATTTCCCTCTGCATTTCCTAGTCATAACCAGCTTCTCCAAGATTTTGCCCCATAAATGAAGCACAGACTTAACTTCAAAACTGAATTATGGTCCAATAGCCTGTGAATGGAAACACACCATGATATATTTGAGGCAGCAGATAATTAGAAGTCATTTCTCAGTGTTCTGGATGTCCTTTCTGTGCTCTTTAAATGGAATTAAACCACTGCTGCAAACCACACTGTAAGTGGTACTCACAGCCTAGAAAATAAGGTTATGATTCCACTTTTACTATCAAACAAAACATTTTATTTTTAAAATAATAATTAAATTCCCCTTCTCCAGGGGATCTTCCCAACCCAGGGATAAAATCCAGGTCTCCCACATTGCAGGTGGATTCTTTACCAGTTGAGCCACCAGGGAAGCTCACAATCTGCAAAGTGTTACAACAAAGTAGAATATTTAAATGAACTTGAAGTTTAGTAGAGATGCAATTTCAGAGATTAGGTATATACTGCACTGTGTCATGGAGAAGGCAATGGCAACCCACTCCAGTACTCTTGCCTGGAAAATCCCATGGACAGAGGAGCCTCCTAGGCTGCCATTCATGGGTCGCGAAGAATCAGACACGACTGAGCGACTTCACTTTCACTTTTCACTTTCATGCACTGAAGAAGAAAATGGCAACCCACTCCAGTGTTCTTGCCTGGAGAGAATCCCAGGGACAGGGAAGCCTGGTGGGCTGCCATCTATGGGGTCACACAGAGTCAGACACGACTGAAACAACTTAGCAGCAGCAGCAGCACTGTCAGGGATAAACTACAGCCTCAACAATGCCAATCAAATTATCTTTCTGCCATTCTCAGTTCAGTTCAGTTCAGTCGCTCAGTCGTGTCCAACTGTTTGCAACACCATGAATCGCAGCACGCCAGGCCTCCCTGTCCATCACCAACTCCCGGAGTTCACTCAGACTCATGTCCATCGAGTCAGTGATGCCATCCAGCCATCTCATCCTCTGTTGTCCCCTTCTCCTCCTGCCCCCAATCCCTCCCAGCATCAGAGTCTTTTCCAATGAGTCAACTCTTCGCATGAGGTGGCCAAAGTACTGGAGTTTCAGCTTTAGCATCATTCCTTCCAAAGAAATCTCAGGGTTGATCTCCTTCAGAATGGACTGGTTGGATCTCCTTGCAGTCCAAGGGACTCTCAAGAGTCTTCTCCTTCTGCCATTCTAAGGCCATGCAAATACTTGCTCATGCAAAACACTACATGTATAACATCTGGACTATAGCTTTAAAGGATGAGGATTGCAAAAAGTATTCAAGATTAAGCATGTTTTTCTAATAGAATCTGTGTTTGTTTGTTTTTTTTTCCTAAATATCTTAGTTCATTAGTAAATAGGTCCATAGCCTCTAAATTTCTGTTGACACATTGAGTGTTAAGGGTTTCTCCTTGGACCTCTCCAGTTACTGAAATTTTCCTGTTTGGTTTGGAGTTAAGGAAATAAGTTCTACTTTTACTTGAAGGAATCAAAATCATGATGAAGAGCTTACACCATGGAAAAAGAGTAAAGAGTAACATGCTTCTAATCATTAGTACTCTTACCTCAATGATTTATAATAAAAATTATGTGAGCTGTCTAAATCAGAATAAAATATAAGTCTGAATAGATAAATGTAGCATGTTAATAAATGAATTCAATACATTCTTATCAGTAGAGAAGACCTGTAAAAGAATCCTAAGAAAATAAATATGAGCCTAAAAAATTTTATTGTTAATTGACCTGTGAGATACTAGGATTTAAAATCCATTACTCAAGAGATTTGAACTTATGGCAAATTACTTCATGTGTTTCCCTCTTTAATTTTGGTTATTCCTTTTTTATCTTCCTGTGATATTCCCATGTTCACTTCATAGACATACATTTATCTTAAAAATGTCTGTTTATTAAAATGGAAGAGTTTAACCAGCACAAGAAAGAAACTGCTATATTTTTGTCTCTTACTTATAACTCTTATATGTTCAATCTATAATTTTGCTATTTAAGGTTTTACTAATAAAACATTTTTCTATGTTATCAATATAGGACAAATCCAAAATAGATTGTAAAGATTAGTCAATTCGCTGCACCACACTGCTTCCCAGGTGGTGCTAGTGGTAAAGGACCCACCTGCCAATGCAGAAGATGAAAGAAACGTGGGTTTGATCCCTGGGTTGGGAAGATACCCTGAAGAAGAGCATGGCAACACACTCTAGTATTCTTGCCTGGATAATCCCATGGACAGAAGAGCCTGGCAGGCTGCAGTCCATAGGGTCGCTGAAGTGACTTAGCACTAGCACTTCACACTGCTAACTCTGCTTGAAAATCACTAATGTTCTGTGTTTTCACAGAACATAGAGAATATCCAATTCTATTTTCAGACAAATATGCAAATGTTTATGTTCTCCATGGTTTATTCTGCCACCTCCCTTTCAAAACTTTATAAACATGGATATCAGTTTATCTCTCTAGGATCACAAAGTTATTGTCATCATTCTACTATGCGTCAGATGCTGAATACATTAGTAAAAGTTTCATGTCCACTCAGTTTTGGGGGCTAAAAGTTTATTTTCATCATAATATTTTTCATATAATTTTATTGTGGTGGTCAGAAGAAAGACTACATTCTTCCCTCCAATGCAGCTGAGTACAGATAATGGACCAAGTGCTAGTAAATTGAATATAGAAGGATGCAGTCTGTGCTAAATTCAGAAGTATCTTTAAAAAGAGATGTGTTCCTCTCTGCCTTCCTCCAACTTCCTCCTTTCATTGATTTCTTTAAAATGTGCTTGAAATTTGGTTATAAATATATGGAGCTTATGTAAACATCCTGAGTATAAGTACAAGGACATTATTCTAGGAAGATTTCACTGGAAATAGAGAAGGCAACTAGTTATTAACTTGAAGGAACAATAACCCCAACTTGAATGACAAATCTCCAGACATTTGAATGAGAAATAAAACTTTGTGGGTAACTAAAACACATTCATATAGGTAGTTTCTCAGTTGCTGTTGAGATATCTTCTTATGCAGATGTAATTTTAATGGATATATCCTTTTATAAGCTTTCATATTCCAGATGTTTTTATGTGAAGACATTTTGCTATACTGAAAACAATCACTATATTCATGTAAAAATTAATTTACGGATGATGATATTTAACTGATGATAAATTATGGGAAAATAATTAGAATAATTTCCAACATATTTATATTATTGACTGTACCTTTTGCCTCTCAATTATGAAAAGTGAGAGATTTAGGATATTGTTATTTCTTCCCACCTTTTATCCCTATTCCTATAACTTGGTTTTGTCAGGTGAATTATCATTATATATAGTCTACTTTCTTTACCTAAATGTAATTTTAAAAATTATTTTGCCCCAATTAGAGATTGAACACAAAGTCCCCTATAAGTTATGTTTATGCTATAGTTTTCTAAATTCTTTCATTCTTTATTTTTAGGGATTTATTTGTTGCCTAGATATGATAGTTTCCTCAATAAATGCTCAAAGATTGTTTCCTAGATATAAGAACATGCATTGCTTTATGGTTTAATGAATTTTTTCTGACTATAAAAATGAGGTATATTTCCATTACTCAAAACTTTGTTCTGAGGATATTTGAAGGCAACATGATGTTCCAACACCATATGAATTCCTTTTCTGACTAAATGCCCATCAGTGTCATTGGATATTTGTCAGTGCTTCCCAGGTGGCTCAGTCATACTCTGCCTGCCAATGCAGGAGACACCAGTTTGATTCCTGGGTCAGGAAGATCCTCTGGAGAAGGAAATGGCAACCCACTCCATTATTCCTGCCTGGGAAATCCCATGAACAGAGGAGCATGGCAGGCTACAGTTTATAGGGTCACGAAAGAGTTGGACACTGCTTAGCAGCTAAACAACATTTGGACATGCTCAGTCATGTCTGAATCTTTGTGACCCCATGGACTAGCCTGCCAGGATTCTCTGTCCATGGAATTTTCCAAGAAAGAATAGTGGAGTGGGTTGCCATTTCCTCCTCTAGATGAGGAAAGCCAAGATTAGAATGGGTGGTGCATTGGTAAAGAATCTGCTTGCCAATGCGGGAGACGCAGGAGAGGCAGGAGAATGGGTTCAATTAATTCTTGGGTAGAGAAGAGGAAGAGAAGGAAATGGTAACCCACTCCAGTATTCTTGTCTTGGAAATTCCATGGACAGAGGAGCCTTATCACTGAGCAACTGAGCATGCATGACTAAACAACAACAATTATTTACACAAAGTTTTTTCTAAAAACTTCTAAATGGTATACTATTAGATTTATTTAATGTTAATTTTTATAGCTTGTTGACTTTCCTTCATGGAATTAGCTCTTTTTTCTGATTATTTTTCTTTATTTTTAATGTCTAATTCTTGTTCACCAGTGTTGGTTATATGTATATAATTCTGATGAGTGTATGGATGGTGCAGGATTATATAGACTTTATAACTTCCCAAAATCCTCTCCCTCATTCTTCAGTGCTAACTGTGACTAGCCAAATACTTATACTACAACTTCCCAGTTTATAACTCCAGTAAATGTAATAGGGTTCAATACTATTCTGTTGTTTGGTTTATATATCCCTTGAAATATTCCTACTGCATCAACAATGTATTTTTTGTTATTGATTTGACCTGTGGTTTCTCTGTAGAATCTGAAACTGAAGTGCTCTTCTTTGCTGTCATAAATTTCTGAAATTTTTTGACATATTGATGGCATTCTTTCTAGTTTTTCTCTGCTATTGTAGCTATAGACTTATCTCTATTATGTTCCTTAAACTTTCCATGGGACTTGGAGTTTTGTAGGGTTGATGATCTTGGCTTTGTCTGGAATTTTTGCCCTATATTTGTCTCTCTGAAACAAAGTAGTTTCTCTGGAAAATATGACTATATTCCGGTCTCGTGTGGTAATTTTATAGCCTGTCTACGTACTTCATTGGCTTTCCACCAGCTTCAGGTGATATGTGAATTCCAGTAGCATGTTTTCCATGCACCCAGCTAAATTACAGATAAAGATGCTCAACAGGATAATATTAAGAACCAGGTCCTGTGCATCAGTTCAGTCCAAGTTGATATTGAGTCACTAATCAACATTCTCTTGGGATTCTCTTTGAGAAGTTATTAAATGTAGCAAAACATATTATCAGGAAGTTCAAAATTATCAATTTATCAAAATATGAAAAAAATATTAATACCTATGCTAAAATTATTTTACTCTTTTAAAATGCTAAAATATCTTTAGCATTTCATATCTGGTCTATGCTTTTCTGTCCTCCTTCTGACTGTTTGCTGCTCCAGATCCAAAACAATCTTTCAAATATGATCAAGTTACAGCTCTGATCGTAATGCATCAATGTCATTACTATAAGTCCCCACATGATCTGACCTCTAATTACCTCCAACCAGTCTTTTAAAACTTTTGAAACCAGTCTTTTTACCTTTTGAAAGAAATTTTCTAATTGCTGATTTTCCTGCATGAAACGTCCTTCCCTTACATAGGAACATTTCTTCTCAGTGTACAAGCTCTACTCAAATATATCCTAGTAGTGTGTTTGGTCACTTACTTGTGTCCAACTCTTTGCAACCACCTGGACTGTAGCCCACCAGGCTTCTCTGTCCCTGGGACTTCCCAGGCAAGAATATTGGAGTGGGTTGCCATTTCCTTCTCCAACATCCTAGTAGATGCCTTCCCTAGTTATCCTGTTTCAAAGAATATGCCCCTTGTATTAACATCATTTTTTCATCTCCCTACACAGTTTTATGATTTTTTTTTTCATAATATTTGCCATTACTTGACATGGCATATCATATGTGAGTGTGTATGAGTGTGTGTGTTAGTCGCTCAGTCGTGTCTGACTCTTGGTGACCCCATGGACTGTAGCCTGCCAGGTTTCCTATAACATATATTATGTACAAGCAGAGAAATAATTGATAATTTATATACAGATAGATGATAGATACAGGCATATGTGTATATGCTGCTGCTGAGTCGCTTCAGTCGTGTCTGACTCTGTGCAACCCGATTGATGGCAGCTCAACAGGCTCCTCTGTCCCTAGGATTCTCCAGGCAAGAACACTGCAGTGGGTTGCCATTTCCTTCTCCAATGTATGAAAGTGAAAAGTGAAAGTGAAATCGCTCAGTCATGTCTGACTCTTAGCGATCCCATGGACTGCAGCCCACCAGGCTCCTCCATATATGGGATTTTCCAGGCAAGAGTACTGGAGTGGGGTGCCTTTGCCTTCTCCATATGTGTGTGTGTGTGTGTGTATATATATATATATATATTTATAGATATAGATGTAAACTTATATTAAGCAATTATGTTTTTATACTTTCATTTCTCACCAAGAGAGTTGGGCCTTTTGTGCTTTATTCACCAGCCTATCCCTTGTCCTTTGAAGAATGCCTTGAACTCAAAAACTAATTGCTGAATAAAAGTCTGAATGACAGAATGGAAGAATCAACCCTTTTCCTCTACTTGCCTATCAAAAAATAACTTTAATTAAATTAGGAATTTTGAATATTCTCATTGGATTTCATGGGTGACTAATTGTCTTTCTAAATGCTTATAAATCATCTGTTTGAAATTTTTATCAAAATTTTCTTGACATTAGCCTGAAATTCACTTGCTCATGGTTCTGGCATTTAGAATCACCTCGTTTTAACAAAATTATGCCTTTTTAAAGTACATTTTTTTTATTTTATAATGAAGTACAGTTGATTAACAATGTTGTATTAGTTTCAGATGTATAATAAGTGATTCAGTTATAAATATTCGTATATCAATTCTTTTTCAAATTATTTTCCCAATTAAGTTGTTACAGAATATTGAGCAGAGTTCACTTTGCTATACAGTAGGTCCTTGTTGGTTATCAATTTTAAACACAGCAGCATGTACATGTCAATCCCAAACTCTCTAATTATCCTTCCCCACCATTCTTCCCCCAGTAACCATAAATTCATTCTCTAAGTCTGTGAGTTCATTTCTATTTTTGTAAATAAGTTCATTTTTAGAATTTTTTATTACTGCATATAAGCAATATCATATGATATTTCTCTTTGTCTGACATACTTAACTCCATATGACAAAAAAAAATGTCTTTGAGTATTTCTAATCTTTCAGAGCTTCTAAAGAGGTAAATATCATGGATAAGTGGTAGAGTATGTGTTAAAATACTTCATCGCATATTAAGAAGCACTATGTTATCCTCAAGGTGATTCATCAGTTTTCAGTGATGGTTGGTAGAGAGTCAAGAACTAGGAAATTAAGGGCCTGAACCCTAGGTTGGCTCCTTGGTTCTGCTTCTTATTTATCTTATTTCAATTTTCTGTCTCAAGTTTTAAAATTCTGGGAATTAAACTTCAAAGGGTTATAAACAAGTATAAGGGGAATAAATATAAAATACTATAGAAGTGGTAGGCATTTAATAAACATATGTCAATAGCATGAAGGAGCAAGGACAAAGCTAGTGTTCAGGTACTGATCTTAAACAGTTGTTTTCCTACAATCTTACCAAAACAGTACTTTACTTTTTTATTTTTTTATACTTTCCTACTCTAATGATCATTTTCTTTGAAAATAAAAGGTAAGTCTAAATTTTTTTCTTTATGCTTCTGGCAATACAATTTATAGCATGTATTACTTGGCTAATGTTTCTTTTTTTATTGCTATTTTATGCATCTTAATGAAAATTTATTGCTCAATTAAGGTTCCTTGTTTATATATAATTAGTGAGTGATTTCTCTAAATTAACATATCTGCCACGTCCGGACATGTTAGTAAATTAAAAAAAAAAAAAATACAAATACATAGCTCCCTCCACCACTGACACATACACATGCATACACATTGCTTCCATACAGTAGTAGCAGAAATTAATAGCAACCTGGTAGATATAAAGAACATAAGGATGAAGGTCCATATATATATATGGGCTTCCCTGGTGGCTCAGATGGTAGAGAATCAGTATGCAATGCAGGAGACCTGGGTTCAATTCCTGGGTTGGCAAGATCCCTCAGAGAAGGTCATGGCAATCCACTCCAGTATTCTTGCCTGAGGAATCCCCATGGACAGAGGAACCTGGCATGGACAGAGGAGCTACAGTCCATGGGGTTGCAGAGTTGGGCATGACTGAGTGACTCAGCATATACACACACACACATATATATATATATATCATTATGTCTGCTCCTATAGAACTAATGGGTTATGTTAAATGACAATGGACAAGTACTAACAGCAATTGAAGCTATTATGCCATATGCTTTATCTTCATTAGAGCTTTGAAAGTTCTCAGGAAAAAGAAAACTGGCCAAATAATATATTCTTATCCTTATTACTAAAAAAGAATTTTTCTTTTGTTTCATGATTTATGGTTTTGAATTCTATTATGAACTCTTTCTCTAAACCAAATGCAAGGTATGGTGGTTTAGTGACTAAGTCATGTCCTATGCTTTTGCAACCCCACAGACTGTAGCTCACCATGCTCCTCTGGCCATGAGATTTCCCAGGCAAGAATACTGAAGTAGGTTGCCATTTCCTTCTCCAGAGGAACTTTCCAGCCCAGAGACTGAACCCTGCATCTCCTGAATTACAGGAAATTTTTTTTTACTGCTGGGCCACCAGGGAAGCCCAAAGCAATGTATGGTTAGGATATATTATATTTGCTTATTTTTCTACCTCATTTGATTAAAAGTACTCTACTCATAGTTTTGTACCTGGCCTATACTCCAGATTTTTTACCATCTGGTCATTGGAGGTAAGAGTCTTTTTTATGTTTTCAAGAAGACCCACTAACTTTTACACTTAGTTATTAATTGATGACTAAACACCATTAGTTTTTCTTTGTATTTCTCTAAGGCATTAATTACACTCAGAATTTACACTCTAATTAATTATGAAATTATGGAATTACACTCTAATTCTGTAATATCTTTAACAGCTATTTGTATTATATACTTCAATATCTAACATATACACCTATATATTACTTCCTACTACCACCCCATCACAATTCCGATCCTAAATTATACCATAAGACAAAGAATAAGGAAGTATAGGGAAGGTAGAAATAAAATGCTGATAACTGTAAATAACATAATTATAGAAATGGAACCTCCCCCCCAAAACTACAAATAATATATCCAAATTTATAAATAACTTTAATAAGGTCACTTGAAATACTATACTAAAATAATTATGTCTCCATTTTACATCAAAGGGTATTTAAAAATAAATGAATATCATTTATAACTGCATCAAAACTATCAATACTCTGAAATTCACTAATGGAAGATATTCAAGATATTTATAGTAAATCTTATGACCATATTGGTTTTCCACTGCTGCTATACTAAATTTCCACAAATTTAGTAGAACACATATTCATTATATGCATGTGTGTCTGCATTGTTCCAGTCTCTGCTTGCTTTGTCATGTCTCTTTCCCTGACTCTAATCACTCAGTCATGTCTAACTTTTTGCGACCCCATGGACTATAGCCCTCAGGCTCCTCTGTCCATGAAATTCTCTAGGCAAGAATTCTGGAGTAGGTTACCATTCCCTTCTCCAGGGCCTCTTCCTAGCCCAGGGATAGAACCCAGGTTTCCTGCATTGCAAGCAAATTCTTTACTGTCTGAGCCACAAGGGAAGCCTTTCCCATGACTCAGATCCTCCTATCTTTCTTTTACAGATCATTATAACTACATTGGGTCCACCCGGAGAATTCAGGATAATCTCCATCTCAAAATGTTTAACCTGATCATATTTAGAAAGTTCCTTTGTGCTATATAAGGCAACATATTAACAGGTTCCAGAGATTAGATTATGGTATTTTTGCTTGGTTGTTACTCTGCCTACTACAACAGAGAAGAGTTAAAGAAGAAACAAATGAAAGTCTTTCTATAAATATTATGGGGAACAATTAAGGTAGGTGTAAATGTTCATGAATTAGGATTTAAATATTGTAAAGCTATCAATTCCTTCTAAATCATTCAATAGTTTCAATGTGCCTGCCTGCTGTTGCTTCAGTCTTGTCTGACTCTTTGTGACCCCATGAGCTGTAATCCACCAGGCTCCTCTGTCCATGGGATTCTCCAGGCAAGAATACTGGAATGGCTTGTCATGCCCTCCTCCAGGGTATATTCCCGACCCAGAGATCGAACCCATATCTCTTACAATTCCTGCACTGGCAGACGGGTTCTTTACCACTAGCACCACCTGAGAATTTCAATGTAATGCTATTTAAAATGTTAGCAGTGTTTCATCTCACTAGATGAAAATACTGATTCCAATATTCATATTAAAATTCAAAATAAAAATATAATTATGATAAATTTAAATTGGCCTAAGAGTTGTAATTCTATGTTGTCATATATGAAAATTTAATATGAAGTTTATCATAGTTAAGACAGTATAGCATTAAAGATTAATAAATATATCAGTGAAATAGGACAGATTAGAGATTCCAAAAATTCACACATATATAAATGTTATATAAAATATCTATATTATGGTATAATATCATATATGAATATTACCTAGTGATCTTATGGCCAGCATACAACTAATTCTTAAGCACAATAGAGAAAAAACTAACCATAAACAGAAGATTTAAAAATAGCACAAATTGATGTCACCAAGGTGGTAGAAGTTTTCTCTTATTTTCCCTTCAAAGTACATCAACTTGTCTATTGCCCATGAACAAGAGAGAATAACTTTGTGGAAGTTTGGGAGTCTAGTGCACTCCTAGAACAAAAAAATCTGAGTGGATGTATTGAGGAGGATAAGAGAAACACTTTTAATTTTTTGCCTATGTTACCCACCCCCAACACAGAAAGACAATAAAGCTAAATCAGAAGAAATAGCACACAGACAAGTTGAGAAGTTTAACAGAGAGAAAAAAAATCATTAACTACAACTACACAGAAATTCTGGAGCTGAAGAATACAATGTTGTTTATTCACTAAGATGTGTCCAACTCTTTTGCAACCCCAAGGACTATAGTCCATCAGGCTCCTCTGTCCATGGGCTTTCCAATGCAACGAGTGGGTTGCCATTTCTTTCTCCAGGGAATCTTCCCAACCCAGGGATCATATCCATATCTCCTTCATTGGCAGGCAGGTTCTTTACCAGAGTCACCAGGGAAGCCTGAAGAATATAGTAAATTAAATGAAAACTGCAAAAATGAGTAAGGAGGTTGGATCAGTGATCAAAAAGCCTCAGCAAAGAAAAGTCCACGGTGACATTGTTTTCTTGGTAAATTCTACCAAATATTTAAAGAAATAATGCTAATCATTCTCAAACTCTTCCTGAAAAAATGAAAAGCAAGAAACACTTCCAAACTTATTTTACAAGGCCAGCATTACCATGATACCAAAGTCAGAAAAGAATACAATAAAAGAAAATTATAGGTCCATATTCCTAATGAATACAGATGCTAAAAGTCTGATCAAAATACTAACAGAAAGAATCATATACCACCACAATCATGTAGAATTTATTGATATGCCACATTAACAGAATGGTATGAGTAAAAATCATATCATCATCTCAATAGAATGACAAAATTGAACCTATGTTCATGGTAAAAACTCTTATACCAATGGCTGATTCATGTTGAGCTTTGATAGAAAACAACAAAATTCTGTAAAGCAATTATCCTTCATTTAAAAAATAAATAGGGGCGGTCCTAAGATGGTGGAGGAATAGGACGGGGAGACCACTTTCTCCCTCACAAATTCATCAAAAGAACATTTCAACGCTGAGCAAACTCCACAAAACAACTTCTGAATGCTGGCAGAGGACATCAGGCACCCAGAAAAGCAGATCATTGTCTTCAAAAACAGGTAGGAAAAAATATAAAACACGAAAAAAGAGACAAAGGAGGTAGGGAGGGAGCTCCGTCCTGGGAAGGGAATCCCGTCCTGGGAAGGGAATCTTAAGAAGAGAGATTTCCAAACGCAGGAAACACTCTCCCTGCTGAGTCTGTGGTGAGCCTTGGAAGCACAGAGGGCAACACAACAGAAAGGAAAAATAAATAAATAATTAAAACCAATAGATTACAAGCCCAACAGTAACTCCCCCAGCGGAAAAGCAGCACAGACGCCTGCATCCACCACTAGCAAGTGGGGGCAGGGCAGGGAGGTGCGGGAGGCACAGGCTGCAGTGCTTTTTAAGAATCGGGCAGGAATGCCCCACACATAACCAGAATGAATTAACTTGGGCTAGCAAACCAGACTGCAGGATAGCTACCACACGAAAAGCTCAAACACAAGACACCGCCAGGACCGTGCACAGAACAAAGGACAGAACGGAAATAGCTGGCTGCAGACCATCCCCTGCCAGTGACAGGAAGCCAGAGCTGTAAGGGCTAGAAGGGGGCAATTGAAGCCCTGGTGAGACTTTACCTACCAAACTGCAAGCAGACTTCTTTGCTAAGACTTCTGGGGGTTCTGGACAGTCACCATCCACCTCACGAGGGGCGCCAGCGGTACACCCAGAAAACAGCAGCAGAGACAGGAAAGGCGGTAAGTCACAGAGATCGCGCTCACCAAACACCTGAGCTACTCGGACCTGGGAAGGGCACAAAACACAGTCCCAACCTAATCTGCACCTTTAAGGGCCACCTGAGCGCCGAACCTGAGCAGCTTAGACCAGGGAGGTGCATGCAGCCTAGGCCTGGCCTCAGACGGATCCCAACGGAACAATGTAGAGCCTGAGCGGTGTGCGCCGCGAGCAGGGGCATGCCCAGTGGGGCTGAGACACTGTGTGCACACAACAGTGTTATTTGTTTGCAGCATCCCTCCCTCCCCACAGTGGGACTAAACAAGGGAGCCTAAAATAAACAAACAAAAAAAGTGTCCACCACCGCCACTCCCCCCATGTCAGGACAGAAATCAGACACTGAAGAGACCAGCAAACAGAAGAAGTTAAACAGAGGGAACTGCCTTGGAAGTGACCTCACACTGCCCACAACACCAGAGAAAGGGCCAGATATATCTTTACTCTTTTTACGATCATTCTTATTTGTTGTTGTTGTTGATGTTGTTGTGTGGTTGTTTTTTCTTCTTTTCTTTTTCTTCTTCTTTTTTTTAACTTTTAAAAATTGTTAAGTCCTCTATTTCTCATTTAACTTTTATTTTTATAACCTACTATTGCTTTTTAAAAAAAAAAGACCCTATTTTTTAAAACAAACGCCGTATATAGTCTTTGTGTGGTTGTTGTTGTTTTTTAATAATTCTTGTGGCTTTTTTTTGTTCTTCTTCTTCTTTTCTTTAATATTGTATTTTTGAAAATCCAACCTCTAATCTAGATTTTTAATCTTTGCTTTTTGGTATTTGTTGTCAATTTTGTTCATTTAAAAACCCAAACTTCACTACCCAATTTTACCTGAGAGTGAGATTACTGACTTGACAATTCTCTCCTCCTTTGGACTCTCCTTTTTCTCCACCAGGTGGCCTCTGTCTCTTCCCTGCCCCTTCTCTTCTCTACCCAACTCTGTGAATCTCTGTGTCTTCCAGATGGTGGAGAACACTTAAGGAACTGGTTACTGGCTGGATCTGTCTCTCTCCTTTTCATTTCCCTCTTTTATCCTCCTGGCCACCTCTGTCTACTTCCTCCCTCTCCTCTTCTCTGTATAACTCTGTGAATACCTCTGAGCAGTCCAGACTGTGGAGCACACATAAGGAAGTGATTACTGGCTAGCTTGCTCTCTACTCTTTTGATCTCACCGCATCTCATTCCAGTCACCTCTAACTACCCGCTCCCTCTTCTCTTCTCCATGTAACTCAGTGAATCTCTCAGGGTGTCCCTCAATGTGGAGAAACTTTTCATCTTTAACCTAGATGTTTATCATCAGTGCTGTATAGATGGAGAAGTCTTGAGGCTACTGTAAAAATAAAACTGAAAACCAGAAGCAGGAGGCTTAAGTCCAAATCCTGAGAACATCAGAGAACTCCTGAATCCAGGGAACATTAATCGATAGGAGCTCATCAAATGCCTCCATACCTACACTGAAACCAAGCACCACCCAAGGGCCAACAAGTTCCAGAGCAAGACATACCACGCAAATTCTCCAGCAACACAGGAACACACCCCTGAGCTTCAATATACAGGCAGCTCAAAGTCACTCCAAAACCTTTGACGTCTCATAACCCATTACTGGTCACTCCACTGCATGCCAGAGAGAAGAAATCCAGCTCCACCCACCAGAACTCCAACACAAGCCTCCCTAACCAAGAAACCTTGACAAGCCACTGATACAACCCCACCCACAGTGAGGAAATTCCATAATAAAGAGAACTCCACAAATTCCCAGAATATAGAAAGGCCTCCCCAGATGCAGCAATATAAACAGGATGAAGAGACAGAGGAATACTCAGCAGGTAAAAGAACAGGACAAATGCCCACCAAACCAAACAAAAGAGGAAGAGATAGGGAATCTACCTGAGAAAGAATTCTGAATATTGATAGTGAAAATGATCCAAAATCATGAAATCAAAATGGAATCACAGATAAATAGCCTGGAGACAAGGACTGAGAAGATGCAAGAAAGGTTTAACAAGGACCTAGAAGAAATAAAAAAGAGTCAATATATAATGAATAATGCAATAAATGAGATCAGAAACACTCTGGAGGCAACAAATAGTAGAATAACGGAGGCAGAAGATAGGATTAGTGAAATAGAAGATAGAATGGTAGAAATAAATGAATCAGAGAGGAAAAAAGAAAAACGAATTAAAAGAAATGAGGACAATCTCAGAGACCTCCAGGACAATATGAAACGCTCCAACAATCGAATTATAGGAGTCCCAGAAGAAGAAGACAAAAAAAAAAAAAAAAAACATGAGAAAATCCTTGAAGAGATAATAGTTGAAAACTTCCCTAAAATGGGGAAGGAAATAATCACCCAAGTCCAAGAAACACAGAGAGTTCCAAATAGGATAAACCCAAGGCAAAACACACCAAGACACATATTAATCAAATTAACAAAGATCAAACACAAAGAACAAATATTAAAAGCAGCAAGGGAAAAACAACAAATAACACACAAGGGGATTCCCATAAGGATAACAGCTGATCTTTCAATAGAAACTCTTCAGGCCAGGAGGGAGTGGCAAGACATACTTAAAGTTATGAAAGAAAATAACCTACAGCCCAGATTACTGTACCCAGCAAGGATCTCATTCAAATATGAAGGAGAAATCAAAAGCTTTACAGACAAGCAAAATCTGAGAGAATTCAGCACCACCAAACCAGCTCTCCAACAAATGCTAAAGGATATTCTCTAGACAGGAAACACAAAAAGGGTGTATAAACCCGAACCCAAAACAATAAAGTAAATGGCAATGGGATCATACTTATCAATAATTACCTTAAACATAAATGGGTTGAATGCCCCAACCAAAAGGCAAAGACTGGCTGAATGGATACAAAAACAAGATCCCTATATATGCTGCCTACAAGAGACCCACCTAAAAATAACGGACACATACAGACTGAAAGTGAAGGGCTGGAAAAAGATATTCCATGCAAATAGAGACTAAAAGAAAGCAGGAGTGGCAATACTCATATCCGATAAAATAGACTTTAAAACAAAGGCTGTGAAAAGAGACAAAGAAGGCCACTATATAATGATGAAAGGATCAATCCAAGAAGAAGATACAACAATTATAAATATATATGCACCCAACATAGGGGCACCGCAGTATGTAAGACAAATGCTAACAAGTATAAAGGGGAAATTAACAATAACACAATAATAGTGGGAGATTTTAATACCCCACTCACACCTATGGACAGATCAACTAAACAGAAAATTAACAAAGAAATGAAAACTTTAAATGATACAATAGACCAGTTAGACCTAATTGATATCTATAGGACATTTCACCCCAAAACAATGAATTTCACCTTTTTCTCAAGTGCTCATGGAACCTTCTCCAGCATAGATCACACCTGGGCCATAAATCTAACCTTGATAAATTCAAAAAAATCGAAATCATTCCAAGCGTCTTTTCTGACCATAATGCATTAAGATTAGATCTCAATTACAGGAGAAAAACTATTAAAAATTCCAAAATATGGAGGCTGAACAACACGCTTCTGAATAACCAACAAATCACAGAAGAAATCAAAAAAGAAATCAAAATATGCATAGAAATGAATGAAAATGAAAACACAACAACCCAAAACCTGTGGGACACTATAAAAGCAGTGCTAAGAGGAAAGTTCATAGCACTATAGGCATACTTCAAGAATAAGAAAAAAGTCAAATAAATAACCTAACTCTACACCTACAGCAAGTAGAAAAGGAGGAAATGGAGAACCCCAGAGTTAGTAGAAGGAAAGAAATCTTTAAAAATTAGGGCATAAATAAATGCAAAAAAAACAGAAGAGACCATAACAAAAATCAACAAAGCCAAAAGCTGGTTCTTTGAAAGGATAAATAAAATTGACAAACCATTAGCCAGACTCATCAAGAAACAAGGGGAGAAAAATCAAATCAATAAAATTAGAAATGAAAATGGAGAGATCACAACAGACAACACAGAAATACAAAGGATCATAAGAGACTACTATCAGCAATTATATGCCAATTAAATGGACAACGTGGTAGAAATGGACAAATTCTTAGAAAAGTACAACTTCCAAAACTGAACCAGGAAGAAATAGAAAATCTTATCAGACCCATCACAAGCACAGAAATTGAAACTGTAATCAGAAATCTTCCAGCAAACAAAAGCCCATGTCCAGACGGCTTCGCAGCTGAATTCTACCAAAAATTTTGAGAAGAGCTAACACCTATCCTCCTCAAACTCTTGCAGAAAATTGCAGAGGAAGGTAAACTTCCAAACTCATTCTATGAGGCCACCATCACCCTAATATCAAAACCTGACAAAGATGCCACACATAAAAAGAAAACTACAGGCCAATATCACTGATGAACATAGATGTAAAAATCCTCAACAAAATTCTAGCAATCAGAATCTAACAATACATTAAAAAGATCATACACCATGACCAAGTGGGCTTTATCTCAGGGATGCAAGGATTCTTCAATATCCACAAATCAATCAATGTAATTCACCACAGTAACAAATTGAAAAATAAAAGCCATATGATTATCTCAATAGAGGCAGAGAAGGCCCTTGACAAAATTCAATATCCATTTATGATAAAAACTCTCCAGAAAGCAGGAATAGAAGAAACATACCTCAACATAATAAAAGCTATATATGACAAACCCACAGCAAACATTATCCTCAATGGTGAAAAATTGAAAGCATTTTCCCTAAAGTCAGGGACAAGACAAGGGTGCCCACTTTCACCGCTACTATTCAACATAGTTCTAGAAGTTTTGGGCACAACAATCAGAGGAGAAAAAGAAATAAAAGGAATCCAAATTGGAAAAGAGGAAGTAAAACTCTCACTGTTTGCAGATGACATGATCTTCTACATAGAAAACCCTAAAGACTCCACCAGAAAATTGCTAGAGCTAATCAATGAATATAGTAAAGTTGCAGGATATAAAGTCAACACACAGAAATCCCTTGCATTCCTATACACTAATAATGAGAAAGTAGAAAAAGAAATTAAGGAAACAATGCCATTCACCATTGCAACGAAAAGGATAAAATACTTAGGAATAAGTCTACCTAAATAAACTAAAGACCTATATATAGAAAACTATAAAACACTGGTGAAAGAAATCAAAGAGGACACTAATAGATGGAGAAATATACCATATTCATGGAACAGAAGAATCAATATAGTGAAAATGAGTATACTACCCAAAGCAATCTACAGATTCAATGCAATCCCTATCAAGCTACCAGCGATATTTTTCACAGAACTAGAACAAATCATTTCAAGATTTGTATGGAAATACAAAAAACCTCGAATAGCCAAAGCAATCTTGAGAAAGAAGAATGGAACTGGAGGAATCAACTTGCCTGACTTCAGGCTCTACTACAAAGCCACAGTCATCTAGACAGTATGGTACTGGCACAAAGACAGAAATATAGATCAATGGAACAAAATAGAAAGCCCAGAGATAAATCCACACACATATGGATACTTTATCTTTGACAAAGGAGGAAAGAATATACAATGGATTAAAGACAGTCTCTTTAACAAGTGGTGCTGGGAAAACTGGTCAACCACTTGTAAAAGAATGAAACTAGATCACTTTCTAACACCACACACAAAAATAAACTCAAAATGGATTAAAGATCTAAACATAAGCCCAGAAACTATAAAACTCCTAGAGGAGAACAAAGGCAAAACACTCTCCGACATAAATCACAGCAGGATCCACTATGACCCACCTCCCAGAATACTGGAAATAAAAGCAAAAATAAACAAATGGGATCTAATTAAAGTTAAAAGCTTCTGCACAACAAAGGAAAATATAAGCAAGGTGAAAGACAGCCTTCTGAATGGGAGAATATAATAGCAAATGAAGCAACTGACAAATAACTAATCTCAAAAATATACAAGCAACTTATGCAGCTCAATTCCAGAAAAATAAAAGACCCAATCAAAAAATGGGCCAAAGAACTAAATAGACATTTCTCCAAAGAAGACATATGGATGACTAACAAACACATGAAAAGATTCTCAGCATCACTCATTATCAGAGAAATGCAAATCAAGACCACAATGAGGTACCACTTCACACCAGTCAGAATGGCTGCGATCCAAAAGTCTGCAAGCAATAAGTGCTGGAGAGGGTGTGGAGAAAAGGGAACCCTCTTACACTGTTGGTGGGAATGTGAACAGTACAACCACTATGGAGAACAGTGGAGATTCCTTAAAAAACTGGAAATAGAACTGCCTTATGACCCAGCAATCCCATTGCTGGGCATACACACCGAGGAAACCAGAATTGAAAGAGACACATGTTCTCTAATGTTCATCGCAGCACAGTTTATAATAGCCAGGACATGGAAACAACCTAGATGTCCATCAGCAGATGAATGGATAAGAAAGCAGTGGTACATATACACAATGGAGTATTATTCAGCCATTAAAAAGAATACATTTGAATCAGTTCTAAAGAGATGGATGAAACTGGAGCTGATTATACAGAGTGAAGTAAGCCAGAAAGAAAAACACCAACCAATACAATATACTAACACATATATATGGAATTTAGAAAGATGGTAAGGATAACCCTGTATGCGAGACAGCAAAAGAGACAGAGATGTGTAGAGCAGACTTTTGGACTCTGTGGGAGAGGGAGAGGGTGGGATGATTTGGGAGAATGGCATTGAAACATGTATACTATCATGTAAGAAACAAATCACCAGTCTATGTTCAATGCAGGATACATGATGCTTGGGGCTGGTGCACGGGGATGATCCAGAGAGATGATATGGGGTGGGAGGTGGGAGGAGGGTTCATGTTTGGGAACTCATGTACACCATGGTGGATTCATGTCAATGTATGGCAAAACCCATACAGTATTGTAGAGTAAAATAAAGTAAAAATAAAAATTAAAAAAATAATAATAAATAAATAAATTTAAAAACTAGATGTAGAAGGAATGTACATCACAAAAGGAAAGGCTTATATAACTTATACACACAACTAACATCATATTCAATTGGGAAAAGCCGAAAATATTTCCCTAAAGATGAGGAACAATATAAGGATTCCTATTCCCACCATATCTGTTAAATACTGGAAATCCTAACCAGAACAATTAGGCACAAATAGAAATTAAAATCATTCAAATTGGAAAAGAGGCAAAATTGTGTCATTTGCAGATGACATGATCTTATCTATAAAAAACTCTAAAGACCCCACCAAAACTTTTTAGAACAACACACAGATTCAGTAAACTTGCAGGATGCAAAATCAATGACAAACACCAGTTGCATTTCTATACAGTAATACATAACTATAAAATATAAATTAAGGAAACCTTTTATAATTGTTCCTACACAATAGCATATATAGGAATAAATTGAACCAAGGAGGTGAAAGATCTTTACACTCAAAACTGTGAAAAACTGATCAAAGAAACTTAAGAATTCACAAATAAATGAAAAGATAAGATCACATGATCATGAATTATAAGAATTAATATTGTTACTTGTTAAATTAACAATAGTTACATTAATAGTTAAAATGTCTATACTACCCAAAGCAATATACTGATTCAATTTAATCCCCATTGAATGCCAATGGCATCTTTCACAGAAATAGAAAAAAATCATAAAATCTATATGAAACCACAAAAGACTCCAAATAGCCAAAGAAATCTTCCATTCTTCCTGGTTTCAACCTATAGTGTAAAGTAATCCAAACAATATGGCACTGGCAAAAAAAAAAAACAAAACACATAGACCAATGGAACAGAAATAAATCCATATATACACAGCTAATCTTTGACAAAGGTGTCAAGAATATGCAATGGGAAAAGGAGAGTCTCTTAAATAAGTTGTGTCAGTGAAACTGGATACCCACATGCAAAAGCATGAAACAAGACCTTTATCTTATGCCAGTCATAAAAACTAACTCAACACAACTTAAAATGGATCATACACTTAAGTGTAAGACCTGAAGTCATAAAACACCTACATGAAAACAAAGGGGAATAAATTCTTTGACACTGGTCTTGGTAATGACTTTTTGGATAAAATACCAAAAGCAGAGGCAACAGAAGGAAAAATAAATAGATAGATATATATCAAATTACAAATCTGTACAACAAAGGAAATCATCAGCAAAATCAAAAGGCACCTTACAGAATGAGAGAAAATATGTGCAAACCACATACCTTAAAGGCTTGATATTCAAATATATAAGAAACACAGATAATGCAATAATAATAATAATAAATATGAAAAATGGGCAATGTACTGAATAGGAATTTTCCAAAGAAGAAATGTAAATTGGCAACAAGCATATGAAAAGTTGCTCAGCACCACTATCAGTCAGGGAAATGCAAATTAAAGCCACAATTATTCATCATCTTATACCTGTTAGGAAAGCATTTATTGAAAAGATAACAGTAAATGTTGTGGAGAACATAGAGAAAAGGGACTCCTATAAACTATTGATGGCAATATAAATTGGTACAACCATGAAAACTGTGGAGGTCTCTCAAAAAAAAAAATATAGAATTACCAGACATTTCAGCAATTCCATTCTGCATATATAACCATTTATATCTAAATGAAATGAAATCATTATTTTGAAGAGATACCTGCATTCTCATGTTTATGGTAGCACTAGTCATAATAGCCAAGATATAGAAACAACCTAAGGGTCTGTCCATGAATAAATGGATAAGAAAGATGTGACATAAACAAATAGATCAGTTCATTTCAGTCACTCACTGATGTTTGATTCCTTGCAACCCAATGGACTGCAGCACACCAGGCTTTGCTGTCCATCACCAATTCCTGGAGCTTGCTCAAACTCATGTCCATCAAGTAGGTGAGGCCATCCAACTATCTCATTCTCTCTTGTCCCCTTCTCCTCCTGCTGTCATTCTTTCCCAGCATCAGAATCTAAATAAATAGATAGATGATAGTAGATACATAGACACATTGGAATATTATTCAGTCATGAGAAGGAAAGAAATCTTTCTCTTCATGCAGCATGGATGACACAGAGGATATTATGTTAAGCCAGACAGAAAGACAAACAATGTATGATCTCACTTGCACATGGAATCTAAAAAAATAAAATAAAATAAAAAATCACTGGAAGAGAACAGTGGTTACCAGGAGTTGAATGTAGGTTAAATGGAGAGATACTAGTCAACGGCTTATAAGATGAATGAATAAATCTTAGTGATAATGTACAGCATGGCTACTACTCTGTTTTACACTTGAAATTTACTAAGAGTAGACTTCAAGTATTCTCATCACACACACACACACACAAACGGTAAACTCCATGAGGGGATGAATATGGTAATTAACCTGATTGTGGGAATCATTTCACAGGGTATATGTATATCAAGTCATTATGTTGTATACTTTGAATATATAAACTTTTATTTATTAATTAATTGAGGTATATAGGGGGTGCAGTGGTAAAGAATATCCCTACCAGTTTAGAAGACACAAGAGATCCAGGTTTGATCCCTGGGTCAGGAAAATCCCCTGGAATAGGAAATGGCAACCCACTCTAGCATTCTTGCCTGGAAAATTCCATGGACAGGGGAGACTGGAGGGCTATAGTCCATGGGGTGTCAATGAGTAGGACAGGACTGAGCAACTGAGCACACACACATAATTACATACACCTCAATAAAGCTGAAAAAAAAAGAAATAAAATATTTTCTAAATTAAAAAAGATGTTCTCTTGTTATAACAAAATTAATCTAAAAATCAATGGAAGCATGATATATGGAAATTCTCCAATAATATAGAAATTAAATAACTCACTCTTCTGAATAACCCATGAGTCAAAGAAGAAATCACTAGAAAAGTATTAAAATATTTTGAATTTATTTAAAAATGCTAAGTAATACATACTTTTGTTTAAAAAAGTAAAACTGGTAAATTATTAAACATTGATTGATTAAATGATAAAATTTAGAGTAAAAGGCAGTACATAAAATGGGAGAAGAAGTAAATGAGTCATGAAAATGAAATATACAGCAATACAGAACACAGTCAATAAAAGTGTCATCTTTCTGTATGGTGACAAAAGTGGTCAAAGCTACAAGCTTTCAGTTACAAGATAAATTAGTACCATGATCTAAAGTACAATATGACAAATACAGTTCACCCTGCTGTATGTTATATATGAAAGTTGAGAGTATATCTTGAGTGCTCATCACACACAAAAAAAGTCTTTCTTTTTTTTTGTATCTATATGAGATGATAGATGATCAACAAACTAAATGTGGTAACCATTTCACAGTGTATTTAGTCAAACCTTTACGCTGAACACCTTAAATTTATATAGTGCTACATATCAATTATATTTTAATAAAACTGAAAGAAACAAAAAATAAAGTGGGAGAAGAATTTTGAATAGGAATTTCAAAACAGTTTGGGGTAAATCCCCCAAAACATGTGAACATTTTCTCAGCCACATTAGTCCTCAGATAAATTCAAGTCAAAATAACTTTATATAGCCAGTAATACAGCTAAACCTAAAGATGAATAAATAAAGAGATTGAAACACTAAATGAAAACAAGGTTATAGAGCTTTTGGAACACTCATACAATGCCCATTGAAATATAAATTTTATACAACTACTTGGGAAAATTGACTGGTATTATGTACTAGATCACAAAAAGTGTATCCTATATCTCAGCTATTTCACTACTGTGCAGGGAAAGGCAACTGCAACAATGATCATCCCAACATGATTCATGATACCCCAAACTTGAAACAACTTATTTTGTTTTAATTAATGAGGTGACATTTGGATGGGATTGTCCTCTTATCATGGTATAATTGGCATCTTCCAGTCCACCAAAAATAGCAGTACTATTGTCTAGTCATTTTAAAAATAACTTATAGTCATTTTGACGGAGAAGGCAATGGCAACCCACTCAGTACTCTTGCCTGGAAAACCCCATGGATGGAGGAGCCTGGTAGGCTGCAGTCCATGGGGTCGCTAAGAGTCAGGCACAACTGAGTGACTTCACTTTCACTTTTCACTTTCATGCATTGGAGAAGGAAATGGCAACCCACTCCAGTATTCTTGTCTGGAGAATCCCAAGGACAGAGAAGCCAAGTGGGCTGCCGTCTATGGGGTAACACAGAATCGGACACTACTGAAGCAACTTAGCACCAGCAGCAGTCATTTTGACAAAGTATTCTCACATGTTTTCAAATGGCCTCTAATTGAGAAGTGCACACCCCTCATGAACTACATTACATGAAGGCCAAGCAGTGAATAATGCTGCAGAATAATGGATACAGAAATAGAGCATTTCATCTGGGCAGAAAATAGTTTCAGAAATTTATATTCTTTTTAATGCACAGAAAAGGGACCTTTCTTTAGGGGACCCTGAGGAGTCTCAGGAAGAAAGACTTAACAAAGGACTATATTGAAATGAAGTTAGAAAGCAAAGTTTTAAACCTTTCTCGCAGGTTGTAATCACATTACATATTTGCACAACCATTAAGTAAAAGCTTTTACTTATACTTTCAGTTCTAGTGAAATAATCCTGGCAGGACTGAAGAAGCCTGTCTCATACTTTCGTACTGGCCCTTGTAGAGAGAGACATGAAGCCATTGAATTAGTTGTGCACGGAGTGGTTGGACTTAAAAGGTTGTATGTGTACATGCTAAGTTGCTTCAGCCATGTACCAGAGGGCAAAAGAAGTAAGATCCAAGATGCTCTAGGAGAACATGATAGAGGACAAATGAGAAAATGGAGTCATCTTCTCACCATTATAAATCTCAAAATGAGGGCTTCTCATCCAAGCAGGTAACCAGCAAGAAAACACTTTTTTTGGATTCATTAGAAGTGAAAGTGTTAGTTGTTTAGTCGTGTCCGACTCTTTGTGACCCATGGACTGTAGCCCATCAGGCTCCTCAGTTCATGGAATTCTCCAAGCAAGAATACTGGAGTGGGTAGCCATTCTCTTCTCCAGGAGATCTTCCAGATCCAGGAATCGAACCCAGGTCTCCTGCACTGCAGGCAGATTCTTTCCCACCTGAGCCAGAGAAAGGAAATAAATAAAAAGTCTCTTCTCCACCTAGGTCTAAATAACAAAGAATAAAGGTAGAGGCTAACATACTATCCTTGATACTAATGAAGACTAATGAGGAGGGTGTAGCTTATGTTAGTCACTCAGTCGTGCCCAACTCTTTGCGACCCCATGGACTGCAGCCCACCAGGCTCCTCTGTCCATGAGATTTTCCAGGCAAGGATACTGGAGTGGGTTGCCATTTCCTTCTCCAGGGTACCTTCGTTTAGCACAAAATGGGACATCCCAACTAAATCACCAAAATTACCCAACCAGTCACTATCATGTTAGACCTGGACACTCCTCTGCTGAGAGGGAAGAACAAAGAGGAATTGTGTTCTCTGTGTGCTGGTTAATCTCCAAGAAAGAAGATAGGTGAGCTAAGTATATCCATTTACTTTTCTCAAAATTATCCATAGAGTAATTTACAACACATCTTTAAGGAGAAGTGAGTAAAGGTGAAGAAAGGTCTGGGGCTCCATTTAAGGGAAAAAAATACATGGGAAAGTGTTCCTTTATCATTTCCTAGTATCCCTCCCCACCCCTGCCACATTGGACCGAACAAGGAAGCTCAGGGTAAAAGAACATCGAAGAATTTCCCCGCCCCAAGTAATTAGTAGTTTATCTGAATAGTATTTCATCTACCTATCATGAGTCCACTTCACTAAACTTCTGCAAATGCTGCTTTCTTTATCTTCCTAAAAGTATCAGTATTTGGTTTAGATTTTGCCACCCAAATGTTCTGAAATGAATCAAAACAGTATATTCACTACATTAATTCCAAGAGCAGTCTATACTGTTAGTAAAAAATTTATTCTTTGTACTATTTTTAAAGCAAATTAAGTCCAATCATATTATTCATAATGTTATATCAATTAGAATTGATATTATATCAGAATGAACTCAATAAATTCAAATAATATCAGGAACCTCTAGTAAAGAGATGTCCAAATATTTTTTAACAACAAAAACTTTGTCAAAATGCAGGGATACATTATAATTTAATACAAATTTTCTAGTACTTTTTAGGAAGAAATTCAAAGATTAAACTGCAATGATGTTAAGTATGCCATAAATTAAAGTTGAAAATAAAATCCTCTTCTTGTGAATTAATGACTAAAGTTTTAAAGTCTTAATTTAAATCCTAAAATCATTCATCCAATTCTCTCAATCTGTTAATTTTCTGTCAAAGGGGTTTTTATGCTTGGTAGGAGCTAGTAATTCCTCTCTGGAAATGTGTGACGCCAGTAGAGTCCCAGAAGTTGTAATCGTTTATTTCCAAGTGTCATAAGTACAAAATGTACTTAAACAAATTGTATTCATTAAACAAATATTTGCTGAGAGACTCCTATGTATCAGGCACTTTCTTAAAATCTTAAGATACACTAGTTAATAAAACATATCAAATATCTCTGCTCTCATGAATCTTATATTCTAGATAATGTGACAAAATAAGCAATTCATAATAATATTAAATAAGTTATATAAAGTTTTCAAATGTACTATTGGGGAAAAAAAAAAGACATGTACTAAGTAAAAACCATAAGAGCAATAGATGATAGTTTTAAATAGAGTAGTAAGGCTAAGCCTCATTGAAAAGGTCCCATTTAAGCAAATGACTCATTAGGCAACTTTGAGAGTAAACCATGTGGGCTTCTGGGGAAACCATTGGAGGAAGAGAAAAGTCAGAGCATAGGTTCTAAGTCCTTCTAAGTCACATGATTCAGAGGGTATCCCAGCATCTGGAGAGAGCAGGTATTCTTTCAGCCACTGTCCCTGGGGTCTCCCACTGGAATGGGCACAATTCCTTCAGAGCTTCAGAAATTATTATTCAATGCCAAATATATCTAATAAATGTGATTTTCCTCTACTTTCCTAAGTTGCATAGCTCTAGCTGGGAGGTACTCTTGCTTCAGCTCAACGTCTATTTCAGACACAGACTTTATCTGTCATTGATAACTTTGTTGTATCTTCTGTCAGCCTGGGCATGTTCCCCCAAGATACAGGTGATCTCATCATCCCCACCTTTAATGTCTATATTCCAATCCTCAGACCTTCCTCTCTCAAATATATCTAGAGTTTTTAACTTCTAGCTATGCTTGTCATAATCTTTAATGGGCTGTTCTTCTTAGCATGGATCCTTAAGTCATAGCTTTCAAGGGTGTCTCTCAATGGTTTCTTGAACCCTGATGTTCTTTGTGGGAGTCATTTCCATCTACTCTGGAATATTTTGTTCTTCCCTGTTAAATTTCTTTGGGCATTAGTCACTATTTCTCAATTGCATTTAAAATGCTTCTTTATTTTAATGGCCTTTTAAAAAGTAGTTATGTACCAGTGCTTATCACTTTAGACTGAACTTCAAGATATAATTTTCCTCTTAGGTACTTCTAAGCTATCCTCTAAGATAGATTAGATCTCAATCTTTTCCTTAAGAATATCTCTCTTCCTCCAATTTAATCAGCCTGATCTGTTTTATTTTGTTTTTATTCCTGTACCATTTTCATCCTAATCATAAGACTGAAGCACTCTTAAATCCATCTAGTTTCATCTCTGTTTTTAAGCAAATCTGACTCTAAAGATTCAAAGTATTCCAGACCCAGACTATTAATGCTGCTATATTATTTTGCAATAATTTCTTTCTCTACTTGATGTCATAAAAATGGCACATTATTTTAATAGACAGTATATCACTATTTCATAATCAACCACTTTTTATGGGTGGTGATGAGAACCAATTTGATTTCAAGGAACAAAGAATGATGCCTAAGAATCTATGAATAAACCATATGAACCCAAAGTTTTCTAGTCGATTCATAGTTACCTCTAAATATAAATGTAGAATTAAATTAGAGCCACCTATCTAAAGTTGTCCAAGAATGCCTAGCACTAAAATCTAAGAGTTAGGGCTTCCTTAATACTCTGCAGCAATATGAAACCCTGCTTAAATGCTTGCCTTAGTTTTATTTAAGCCATCTCTGCCAGCCACACATCAGCTAAAGCTAGGGTGTATGTGTGTGTACATGTGTTAACACACATGTGTACACATGCAAGTGCACACATACATACACACTCCAAATAGAGTTCATTATCAAGCTGTAGCCTGCAGGCCTTGCTTAAGGCCCTTCGTGTATACCTGCCATTTATCTCAGGCCATTTGTAAAGTCTAGCCTCACATCCACAAAGTCATGAAATTTACCCTTGGTTAAAAAAGCAGTCCCCAGACTTCCAGTTTCTGCTCCAGCATGCAAGGAAGCCATCAATACACTCTAACAAATAAAAACCTGAAAAAACTGAAAAACTCAACAATTCTTCTTAAATCTGTCAGAGAAGTGAAGTCAAAAGACAAATCACTTTCATCAAAATAGGAGAGACAGACAAGTGGATAAAAAGAATCACTACTAAGAGGAGACCCATGAGCAGAAACCGCTTCAGGAACCAGTGCTGAGGTAGGAAAACCTGAACTGTAATTGTGGATTGTTGGAGGCTCAGCATGAAAAAATCTGAGCATTAAAAATTTCAGTGGAGTCAAGTAATAGGGGGTCACCACATTTTTTGAGTGTGAGTGTAAAATAGTGACCACATTTTACTTCCTGGAGCTCTACCAAGTTCTCACAGCAAGTATTTTAAAACTTCTTGTTCCCTTGGAGGAGAGCATGGCAACTCACT
Source organism: Capricornis sumatraensis (assembly GCF_032405125.1). Classification (NCBI taxonomy): domain Eukaryota; kingdom Metazoa; phylum Chordata; class Mammalia; order Artiodactyla; family Bovidae; genus Capricornis; species Capricornis sumatraensis. The sequence continues at coordinate 69,758,151 of NC_091079.1, forward strand.
CCAGTATTCTTGCCTGGAGAATGCCCATGGACAGTTATGGCAGGCTACAATCCATGGGGTGGCAAAGAGTCACCATAGCTTGCTCTTCTAAGCTCTTGAATTCTTTCCTGCAAGAAGAGAAAGAAGTTATTCTGGGAGGTACACAATTTATAGATAGACTGTGGGCCATCTCGGAGGCAGAAAGTACCAGGGTATGGGGTTGCATTTTTTATATTGGTGGGTAATTTCATAGACTAATGAATGGGAGAAGTATTCCAGCTGCTTTGAGGAAGGTGGGGATATCCACAAATTGTGCCACTGCCTACTTTAGGACCTTTTATGGTCAGCCATGGAATTGTCATGGCACCTATGGGTGTCTCATTTAGCATATGCTGATGTATCACAATAAGCATATACTGAGGCTCAAGGTCTAGTAAGGCCTACTGATAATGAAACATTTTACAATCTGAGGCTAATCTACTGGGGCTCCTCAGGGCCTAATTGACCTGGGAGAAAAGAAATATATCACTTCAGCCCTCTCTTGCCATCTTTGTTCTACTGAAGGCAGAGACAGATAAGGAGAATGGGGAACTGAAGGCACTTGTAAAGTTCACAGCTTGGGGCACAGGTTCACTAAAAGACTGAGAACTAATCTTGAAATATAGAACACTTTCCCTCCCCCCACACTTTACCACCATATCATTAAAATCCTATTTATCAGAGTTCCTCTTACCTAGCATATCATGGCTGACTTCAATTAAAAAGTTACAAGGCATACTAAACAGAAAAGAAACAGTTTGAAGACAGTAACCATCAGAATCAAAAGCAGATATGGCAAGAATGGTGAAACTATCAGACCAGGAACTTAAAACAACTATGATTAACATGCTATGAGTTCTAAGAAAGAAAAGTACACCATATTTAAAAACAGAAGGATAATATAAACAGAGTGATGGAAATCCTAAGAAGGAATAAAAAAGAAATGCTAGAGAACAAAAGATATAAAAGAAATGAAGAGTGACTTGGGTGGGCTCATTAGTAGACTGGACACAACTGAGGAAAGAATCTCTGAATTTGAAAATATGTTGATAGAAACTTTCAAAAGTGAAAAAAAAAAGACTAAAAACCTGGAACGAGATATCCAACAACTGTGGGACATATATACAAGTTGAAATATAGGTTTAACGAAAATACTAAAAAGAGAAAAAGAACAGAAGAAATATTTGAAGAAATAATGACCAAGAATTCCCCCAATTAATGTCAGGACACTTGTCAACATCCAGAGACATTCTTGATTGTCACAGCTGGAAGGAAGGTACTACTGATGTCTAGTGGGATACTACAATGCACAGGAAATTTCCCCATACACGCAACAAGCAATTGTCCAGCCCTAATAGTCGATAGTGCCAAGGCTGAGAAACTCCTCTGCGGACAAAACTTCTAAAGCTACATTCAAGCTCGAATAACAAAATGGCATGTTTTCTGAGGATTAAAGACCCAAACCCAGTGGTTTAAGCTGTAAAGAATCCTCGTGCAATGCAGGAGATACAGGAGATGTGGGTTCCAACCCTGGGTCAGGAAGATTCCCTGGAGGAGGGCATGGCAATCCACTCCAGTATTCTTGCCTGGATAATCCCATGGACAGAGGAGCCAGGTGGGCTACAGTTCAAAGGATCACAAAGAGTGGGACATGACAGCACATATGCACATACCCAGGCATCAACAATTAAAAGCCCTCTGCACCAATGCGAACCTCTGCCCACCTGAAAATGAGCCTTTGTAAACTACCAGGTTAAGAACTTCCAACCCATGTGTTGAAGGACCAGAGAGAGTTCCACCAGTTATGCCAGTCTGCATCAGCTATCTGAAACCTTCAAGGAAAGTAATGTGCTTAGTGTTTTTAAACAGATTTGGGTTTTATGAAAATTTTCCTATTAGTAAAGTTACAACCTTGAAAAATTTACTTAAAATAGTTTGAGTTTCATCTATAAAATGAGAGGGAAATGCACAATTTTATATCATTGTTATATAGATTAAGTTCCTTGGCATATATATCCAGTAAGTGTTCAAAGAAGTCAGTCCTGATAAGTTGATGAGAGTTTTTGCTGCTGCTGCTAAGTCACTTCAGTCATGTCCAACTCTGTGTGACCCCATAGATGGCAGCCCACCAGGCTCCCTCGTCCCTGGGATTCTCCAGGCAAGAAGACTGGAGTGTGTTGCCATTTCCTTCTCCAATGCATGAAAGTAAAAAGTGAAAGTGAAGTCTCTTAGTCGTGTCCAACTCTTAGTGACCCCATGGACTGCAGCCTACCAGGCCCCTCTGTCCATGGCATTTTCCAGGCAAGAGTACTGGAGTGCGGTGCCATTGCCTCCTCTGAGAGTTTTTGCTAGATGTCCTATATTTTCTCCTAAAGAGCTACTTTGCATGAGTTTCCACCCTACTCCCTACCCTGGGAAATTGAAGTCTGTATGGTAAGACTTCTCAGACTCTGGTGACTTCGGCCATTAGGGAGAACCAGAAGTAAAATTGGAAAAGTGAGGCTTGAGTATTCCCTGGACTCACTATCTGGGAGTTTCTGGGTCATAACAGCCCTTCTGTTAGAAGCCCACAATTTTGAATTATCTCTTGTGGTTTCTCTATACCTGACTGCACTTCCTCTATAACTTTTGAAAATTGCTTCTTTATCTAACTCTCTTCAAAATACCCCATTTGAGATTTACTTCTGTTCCCTGTCAGGACTATGACAGGTACTGTTATTAATTATGGTGATTGTGATGTTATTTTTGATGCCACGATTTCTGTAGGGGAAAAATTCATGTTTTAAACTATAATGCAGATACAAACAAAACCAGTGGATTCTTGTGTTTTAATTTGGTTACCATTAATATTAATTCAGCTATGTCATTTCATTAAAAAATTCTACATATTACTAGATGATAATAAACATATAAAGTCAAGAACATTGATGGTAGGCAAACACAAGTATAAAATCCTTTTAATGTTGGAGTTTGTAATGTTCCCTCAGAATAGTAATTTATAAGCAAATGTCTCCTATTTCACTCTTCTCTAAGATTTTAAAATCTTTAAAAAATTCCATTAAGTGCAACAAATCCTTAACATAAAATTTAAATAGTTGATAAGCTTCTCATATTGCAATTGTTAGCTTAGGATTCTCAAGAGATTTGGCTCTGAAATTAGATACAATCACTTTTCTGCCAAAGAAAATTACACCAATTTAATGAAACTGTCAGACTAGACCAAGCAATATACACATCAAATAGATCAGTTCTCAAAGATTGTTCTTCAAAATTCATGACTCTTTTTCTAATAGGATAGTAAAAGTTGCGCAAATTCTAGGAATCTTTTTAGTTCAGGAAGCATTTTCTTCTCAACAATGAAGTTTATTTTTAGGATTTTAAGTATTAAGCTGTTAAGTTTTATGTGATCATATAATTTATCATCCTATCAGGAAATATTTGTGAGTATCAGGTGTGTGTGTATGTGTTCAGTCACTCAGTTCTGTCCAACTCTTTGATACCCTATAGACCATAGCCTACTAGATTCTTCTGTCCATGGAATTTTCCAGGCAAGAATATTGAAGTGGATTACATTTCCTACTCCAGATCTTTTCCTGACCCAGGGATCAAACCTCTGTCTCCTACAATGCAGGTGGATTCTTTACCACTTCACCATCTGGAAGAGCTATTAATAATTATATGAGGTAACAGGGGAAAAATGGGACTGTGAGGAGGAAACTGTGACATTTAGTTACTCCATTAGGCTCCTTCTGGATTAAATAAATGTGTGTGTGCTCAGTTGTTTCCGTTGTGTCAGACTCTGTAACACTATGGACTGGAGCCTGCCTGTTCAAGGAATTCAGGCATGAATACTGGAGTTGGTTGCCATGCCCTCCTCTGGATAATCTTCCCAACCCAGGGATTCCCCCCCATGTCTCCTGTAATTGATATAAATGTGATTGGTATAAAGAGAGAGTTCCTCTGAAAAACTGTAAGGATCATGTTTCTGACATCTGCAGTTGTTTTCCAAAGTAAGCTACTTTTTCAGAAAACCAAGGGATGGTGGTATTCAGGTTTTTCAAAATACATTTCCAAAGGGCCCACGTCAGTGTCCAGAGACAAAATGTTCTAAATATCTCCAGAAAAATAATGAACTGTAACACTGGGAAGGAAAATGAAAGAATGATTCACTGCAGAAGCACAGTGACAGCATCAACTGATGGGACTACAAGCGTCCCCCAAAACCTATAATAGCCCAGTGGTGCTTAAGATAACATTAGGAAGACAGAAAAGTAATGCTCAAAATTCTCCAAGCTAGGCTTCAACAGAACGTGAACTGAGAAATTCCAGATGTTCAAGCTGCATTTAGAAAAGCCAGAGGAATCAAACTGCCAACATCTGTTGGATCATAGAAAAAGCAAGAGAATTCCAGATGAACATCTACTTCTGCTTCATTGACAATGTCAAAGCCATTGACTGTGTGGATCACAACAAACTGCAGAAAAATCTTAAAACAATGCAAATGCCAGACCACCTTACCTGCATCCTGTGAAACCTGTATACAGGTCAAGAAACAACAGGTAGCCCGGATATGGAACAAAGGCTGGTTAAAAAGGGGGAAAGGAGTACATCAATGCTGTATATTGTAACTTGCTTATTTAGCTTATATGCAGAGTACATCATTTCAAATGTCAAGCTAGATGAAGCGTAAACTGCTATCAAGACTGCCAGGAGAAATATCAATAACCTCAGATATGTAGATGACACCACCATTATGGAAGAAAGCTAAAAGCAACTAAAGAGTCTCTTGTTGAAGGTGAAAGAAGAGACTGAAAAAGTTGGCTTAAAACTCAACATTCAAAAAAAATCATGGCATCTGGTCCCATCACTTCATGGCAAATAGGCAAGAAAACAATGGAAATAGTGACAGACTTTATTTTCTTGGGCTCCAAAATCACTGCTGATGATGACTACAGCCATGAAATTAAAAGATGCTTGCTCCTTGGAAGAGAAGCTACGACAAACCTAGACAGTGTATTAAAAAGCAGAGACATTACTTTGCCAACAAAGGTCTGTTTTATCAAAGCTATGGTTTTTCCAGTAGTCAAGTATGGATGTGAGAATTGGACCATAAAGTAGGCTGAGTGTGAAAGAACTGATACTCTTGAACTGTGGTGTTGGAGAAGACTTTTGAGAGTCCCTTGGACTACAAGGAGATCAAACTAGTCAACCCTAAAGGAAATCAGTCCTGAATATTCATTGGAAGGAGTGATGCTGAAGCTGAAACTCCAATACTTTGGCCACCTGATGCAAAGAGCCGATTCATTAGAAAAGACCCAGATGCTGGGGAAGATTGAAGGCAGGAGGAGAAGGTGACCGCAGAGGATGAGATGCTTGGATGGCATCACTGACTTGATGGACATGAGTTTGAGCAAGCTCTGGGAGACAGTAAAGAACAAGGAAGCCTGGCATGCTGCCATCCATGGGGTCGCAAAGAGTCCAACACAACTGAGCAACTCAACAAGAACAACAAGAAAGGAAAACAGAGCTCACCTTCTGGATTACCTCCTTTACACCAAAGCAGGTCCTGCTGCTGCTAAGTCACTTCAGTTGTGTCCGACTCTGCACGACCCAATAGACAGCAGCCCACCAGGCTCCCCCGTCCCTGGGATTCTCCAGGCAAGAACACTGGAGTGGGTTGCCATTTCCTTCTCCAATGCATGAAAGTGAAAAGTGAAAGTGAAATCACTCAGTTGTCTCCAACTCTTTGCGACCCCATGGACTGCAGCCTACCAGGCTCCTCTGTCCATGGGATTTTCCAGGCAAGAGTACTGGAGTGGGTTGCCATTGCCTTCTCCAAAAGCAGGTCCAATTTCCCACAATTTTTCAACAGGCTTTGGTTTTTTCCCTTTTGCTTTTGGGATATAAGTAAGAATTAGTCTCTGGATATACTTAATATTCTTGGCAATTCTATTACTCCTTTCCATAGGCATTAACTAAGGAACCAAAAAAATCTGCTTGGTAACTACATCTATCAGTATTTTTGTATATGTGATCATAAATTTCATGTTTACCAAAATGTCTACATTCCAAATAAAGCGTCCTATAGACAGGTTTTAACTTAGTAAAACTTCCACTGAGGATATTTCTTATATAATTCAATTCTGTTAAAGAGTTTTAAGTCAGTATCATGGTATAGGGAGTGTTCTTTCAAACAAATACTCTAGCTGATTATAAAAATTTTAAATTTTAGATTTATCTATAAAAAATGTAAGTAACAAGCAATGTCACATACAGAGTTTTCTGCCTACAGCTGTCTGAACTGCTTGAGACAACAGCCTTCAGTCTGAGAGTTTGTGATGCAAATGAATACAGGGATATAACACTGAAAACTCTATTTGTGCTGCTGCCATGAAGTGAATTAAATATAATAACCTTGTAAATGTTCATATTTCAATCAAGATATGAACATTTTTCATGTCATTTCATGGTTCTATTTTGAACCAATAAATCATTATCTATGTACTGCTTTGCCATGATTAAAGTTTAAATGGATGAGCAAAAATTCCACTGAGCTTTGCGAAACTGTAGAAACTGAATATTGAATAACAACTCTGAGCAGTTAGTAAATAAAACATTCAAATGCAAAGCTCTTTTACTGTAGCTTAAAGCAAGATGTTGGTGTACAATGAGTAATACAATCTACGTAAATAGCTGGCATCTAAACTGATACATCAAACACATTATATTAAGCCTTCGTGAATTTAGAGCTAAGTGCCTCTCTTTAGTTGATACAGAAAAAATTTGACATTCTGCTAAGCGAAAACGGTGTTCAAGTTCAAATTACAACTTAGAATGTTCTAAGCAGCATCACAACTCAAGATGAAAACTTTAGCATTCACCTCAAAGAAACACACCTGACACATGTCATTTATTCAAAATGGTCTTACCATTGTACTTACAGTACATACATGTTGAGAGGTTAAGAAATGATGGAAGTATGTCCTGAGAGCACAGTTCTTATTGGAGCTATATCCCAAGCTGATTTTTAATATGTAGGTAAGCCTTTTTAAAATAGATAGAAAAGCCAAAATCTTCCAAGAGTTAGTTGCTACTTTAGCAGAGTGCAGGAAGCTCTGGCTTGAATAATTAAGTAGTAACAGCAATAAAGAAGGAAATGGCAACCCACTCCAGTATTCTTGCCTGGAGAATCCCAGGGACAGGGGAGCCTGGTGGGCTACCATCTATGGGGTCGTGCAGAGTCGGACACGACTGAAGCAACTTAGCAGCAGTAGCAGTAGCAGCAATACTAAAGGAAACCCAGGTATTTCTAAGATTTTCTATTATTCACTATTCATTCTTCCATTACTGATTTCTCTGCTCAACAATTATTGTACCCTCAGATGCAGAATATATACACTAAGCCCTGTAGAAACTAAAAATAACACAAAAGCTATCGATCCTGCATATGATAGAAAGAATAGTGGCCCCCAAAGATGTCCACTTCTTAATCCCTGAAATGTGTAAATATTTTACAAAGTAGACAGGACTTTGCAGATGTGATTAAAATAAAGGTTTTTGAGATAGGATCATCTTGGATTATCAAGTTGGCCCAATGTAATCACAAGGATCATTCTAGAAGAGGTCAGAATCAGAAGGAGAAATGTGAAAATATTATTCTGCTAATACTGATAAAAAAGGACGGAAGAGCTAAGTGTGTAGGTGGCCTCTGCAGTCTACATAAAGCAGATTCTATCCTATGGCCTCCAAAAAGAATGCAGCCTGGCCAACATTGTATGGTAAGAGCCATTTTGAACTTCTGACATTCAGAAATGTTTATTCAGTTCAGTTCAGTTCAGTCACTCAGTCGTGTCCGACTCTGCAACCACATGAACCACAGTGTGCCAGGCCTCCCTGTTTACACAAACTCATGTCCATTGAGTCGGTGATGCCATCCAACCATCTCATCATCTGTCATCCCCTTCTCCTCCTGCCCTCAATCTTTCCCAGCATCAGGGTCTTTTCAAATGAGTCAGCTCTTCGTATCAGGTGGACAACGTATTGGAGTTTCAGCTTCAACAACAGTCCTTCCAATGAACACCCAGGACTGATCTCCTTCAGAATGGACTGGTTGGATCTTGTTGCAGTCCAAGGGACTCTCAAGAGTCTTTTCCAACACCACAGTTCAAAAGCATCAATTCTTTGGCACTCAGGTTTCTTTATAGTCCAACTCTCACATCCATACATGACTACTGAAAAACCATAGCTTTGACTAGACAGACCTTTGTTGACAAAGTAATGTATCTGCTTTGTAATATGCAGTCTAGGTTGGTCATAACTTTCCTTCGAAGGAGTAAGCATCTTTTAATTTCATGGCTGCAGTCACCATCTGCAGTGATTTTGGAGCCCCAAAATATAAAGTCTGACACTGTTTCCACTGTTTCCCCATCTATTTGAGATGAAATGATGGGACCAGATGCCATGATCTCAGTTTTCAGAATGTTGAGATTTAAGCCAACTTTTTCACTCTCCTCTGTCACTTTCATCAAGAGGCTCTTTAGTTCTTCTTCAGTTTCTGCCATGAGGGTGTTTTTTCATCTGCATATCTGAGGTTATGATATTTCTCCCAGGAATCTTGATTCCAGCTTGTGCTTCTTTCAGCCCAGCATTTCTCATGATGTACTCTGCATATAAGTTAAATGAACAGGGTGACAATATAGAGCCTTGACATACTCCTTTTCCTATTTGGAACCAGTCTGTTGTTCCATGTCCAGTTCTAACTGTTGCTTCCTGACCTGCATACAGATTTATCAAGAGGCAGGTCAGGTGATCTGGTATTCCTATCTCTTTCAGGATTTTCCACAGTTTATTGTGATCCACACGGTCAAAGGCTTTGGCATAGTCAATAAAGCAGAAATAGACATTTTTCTGGAACTCTCTTGCTTTCTCTATGAAACTGTGGATGTTGGCAATTTGATCTCTGGTTCCTCTGTCTTTTCTAAAACCAGCTTGAACATCTGGAGGTTCACAATTCACATATTCCTGAAGCCTGGCTTGGAGAATTTTGAGCATTACTTTACTAGCATGTGAGATGAGTGCAATTGTGTGGTAGTTTGAACATTCTTTGGGATTGCCTTTCTTTGGGATTGGAATGAAAACTGACCTTTTCCAGTCCTGTGGCCACTGCTGAGTTTTCTAAATTTGCTGACATATTTAGGGCAGCACTTTCACAGCATCACCTTTTAAGATTTAAAATAGCTCAACTGGAATTCCATCACCTCCACTAGCTTTATTCGTAGTGATTCTTTCTAAGGCCTACTTGACTTCACATTCCAGAATGTCTAGCTCTAGGTGAGAGATCACACTATCGTGATTACCTGGGTTGTAAAGATCTTTTTTTTACAGTTCTGTGTATTCTTGCCACCTCTTCTTAATATCTTCTGCTTCTGTTAGGTCCCTATCATTTCTGTCCTTTATTGTTCCCATCTTTGTATGAGATATTCCCTTGGTATCTGATTTTCTTGAAGAGATCTCTAGTCTTTCCCATTCTGTTGTTTTCCTCTATTTCTTTGCATTGATCACTGAGGAAGGCTTTTTTATCTGTCCTTGCTATTCTTTGGAACTCTGCATTCAAACGAGTTTATCTTTCCTTTTCACCTTTGCTTTTCACTTTTCTTTTCACAGCTATTTGTAGCTTAATAAAATTTAAATTATTTAAAAAAATTAAATTATTTTAAGCCAAAAAGTCTGTGATAATTTGCTATAGCAGCAACAGAAAATTAATGCACAACCTTATAGAAATCTGTGGGCCAAAATAACTATCCACTACATACATAATTTAACAGAAAGTCAATATCTGAGAGATAAATGGATGGCATGATAATAAATACTTAATAGCTGATAACACTGACTGAGGAAGTATTATGTGTCAAGGCACTTTAATCTAATTTTCACAACTCTTAGGATAAAAATATTTTCTACCATTGCTGTGGTTGGAAAAATTTTTAACTTCTCTTACTAAAAGTTAGCTTAATAAATAGAAAAGAGTATGAATCCATGCTGTGCAATTTCAAATCATGAAGTCTAAACCACTGTGTTCTATATAACACCTCACCAACACAGACATAGGGGGAATTAAGGTAGTTGAATAAAGACCTAATATGGCAATTAATCTGTGCATATGTTAATGAGGGGTGAGAGAAGTATTCCTGAGACCAGGTATAGTAAACACAACGTATATGTCCGGAATAAATAAATATCTTAATCCAGTCTTGTATAGCTTATAATCATAGTCACCTACATATGTCATGCTGTATTCAATAGAGGCACTTTGTTACGTGGTATTTTTTCTTTTTTCCACTTATTTGGTAGCTTTCACTGGGTAAGTTTTCCTCCAGAGTAATCAGTTGTTTTACTTGGAATGAACACACAAACATACATGTGTGCATAATGGCCTGACATAGCTGTGTTTATCTTTATATATTCCCATACATGTCATGAACTCAGGCATAATTGAACACCTCCAAAGTTTTATTAAATAAATTAATTAATTAATGAAGATAATCAAAATATTTTATGATTTTAAGCATCCTAAGAGCAATCTAATATATACTTCCATGAAGGATGAAATCCTTCTTGTTAGAGTAATTATAGTGATGTATTAGAAGGTTTCTTTTAAACATCAGTATGATATATATAATTATTTCTATTCTTCACTAGCTTTACCAGTGAAAATTTTAATTTGAAAATTTAAAATATCATGGCTTAAACTTATGAAAATAAGAAAACTAAATAAAAATTATGTTTTGAAATTTTGTTTCTGAGACAAAACGTAGTCTGCAGTGTAGGTTAATATTCATGGGAATGGGAAGAAAGAGGAGTGACTGTATGAATCTTGTTAAAATAGAATTAACCAATTTTATTGAGTGGTTAGGTTTAGACTATTGGGAACAGAAGAAAAGATAACACCAATATTTTGAATCTAGGTTAGTTAGTTAATGGGAACATAATAGAACCATCCAGAGAAATTCTATCCGGAATTTGGAACTTCACTTGGAATACCATCCTGCAGTGTGTTTTCTGTGAAGCCAAATTTCTGGTGGCATATAGCAGGATTTTATGAGAAAGAAAGAGGCTTCCCAGGTGATTCAGCTGTAAAGAACCCACCTGCCAATTCAGGAGAAGCAGGTTCAATCCCTGGGTTGGGAAGATCCCCTGGAGAGGAAAATGGCAATCCACTCGAATATTCTTGCCTGGGAAATCCCATGGATGAGGAGCCAGGGATCACAAAAGAGTTGGACATGACTTAGCAACTAAACAACAGCAAGGGAGAGGGATTCTGGTGAAACCACTAGAACACCTGATTTGATCAAAGAAAATCATTTCTTTTGAAGAATGTCTCTGCACCTTAAAATACCTCAATATATACTGCGATTACCCAAGAGGAGAATAAATACCTGGCTGCAGAAAAATTTTCCAGCATATTTTCTGTAATTATATAATCAAAAGAAAATACTTTAGAAAACACACAAATAGAATTATCACTAGGTTGTTGAAAGTGAAGAATTATGATTAGAAGAAAGAGTGATAATGACATTTATACAAATGAGAACTGAATGTGGGGAGTGCTGAAGACAGTTCAGAATATGCAGTTAGACTAGAGAGTGCAGAACAGATATGAATAACTTACATTTTTTAAAGGAAAATAGGAATAGACATATCAGAGAGGACAGCTAAATTGAATGAGAATTAAGGGAACTAGAACAGTATGGCATTACTGAAAGAAAAAGAAGAAAACATTTCAAGAATGATACTCCTGATAAAAAAACAAATTCTGTAGACACATTTTAGGGAATGAATATAGAGGGAAAAAAAGAGTTTGAGAATAAATTTTCCTAATCTGGTTATTTTAAAGAAAGCAGCTTCAACGGAATGGTTCAGTCAGAATTCAGAGTGAATTCTGCAGATTGAAAAGGATTAGGGAAATAAGAGGGAAGTAATTTTAGTTGTGAATTTTAAAATAATGTTTATGATGTTGGTGAAATGCTCAAAGTAGAAACTTGAAGCAGTAATAGATTAGAAAGTGATAATACCAATTAAAATATTCAGGTGGTTAAGGAATTTTTTTAAATGCTCAAGACCTGAGCATTTTTATTTGCAGAAGGAAATTATTAATAAAAGAAAAAATGATGTTCAATTGAGTCCAAGAGAGAGACACAAGGAAAAAAGCAGGAAAAAAAAATATAACCAGTAAACAATGAGGACAGAAAAAAAGAAGATTAGAATATATTTTTTGTAGAAATATGAAAATAAAATTGCCTCAGGTGAGATTAACTCACTGTGAGAAGCCAGATTTAGGTAGGAACAGGAGCCGGTGATCAATTATTCTGGGGGAAATAAAGTGAAAGTGTTAGTTGCTCAGTTTTGTCCAACTCTTTGTGACCACATGAAATTACCAGGCTCCTCTGTCCATGAGATTCTCCAGGCAAGAATGCTTGAGTGGTTAGCCATTCCCTTCTCCAGGGGATAAACTGGGTCTCCTGCATTACAGGGAAATTCTTTACCATCTGAGCCAGCAGGGAAGCCCATTTTGGTGGAACCTGTATTGTAATAGAAAGATCATTACCTTTATTTTTTCAAACTTTCTATTTTATATTGGAATATAGCTGAATAGGGTTTCCTAGGTGATGCTAGTGGTAAAGAACCCACCTGTGAATGCAGGAGATGTAAGAGATGCTGGTTTGAACCCTAGGTCAGGAAGACCCCCTGAAGGAGGAAATGGCAACCCTCTCCAGTATTCTTGTCTGGAGAATCCCATGGCTAGAGGATCCTGGTGGGTCCCAGTCTGTGGGGTTGCAGAGTCAGACACAACTGAAGCAACTTAGCACACACAGCCAAATAACAATGTTGTGACAATTTCGGGTTCATAGCAAAGCAACTCAACCATACGCATACACACATCCATTCTCCCCCAGACTCCCCTCCCATCCAGGCTGCCACACAACATTAAGCAGAGTTCCCTATGCTATACAGTAGGTCTCTATTGATAACTCATTTTAAATATAGCAATGTGTACACATCAGCCTAAATGTCCATCAACAGATGAATGGATAAAGATGTGATGTGCCAGGTTGCTTCAGTCATGTCCAACTCATTGTGACCCTATGGACTATATTCTGCTAGGCTCCTCTGTCAATGAGATTCTCCAGGCAAGAATATTTTAGTGGGTTGCCATGCCCTCCTCTAGGGGATCTTCCCAACCCAGGGATCGAACCAATATCTCATGCATTGCAGGCAGCTTCTTTATCACTAGTGCTACCTGGAAAGCCCAAAGATGTGGTACACATATACAATAGAATACTATTCAGTCACTAAAAAGAATGAAATATGTCATCTGCAGCAACATAGGCAGAGCCACAGATTGTCACACTGAGTGAAGTAAGTCAGACAGAGAAAGAGAAATATCAGTATGATATCCCTTATATGCGAAATTTAAAAGAGGAAGTGTACAAATGATCTTATTTACAAAACAGACACAGACTCACAGACTTAGCTAGGGAGTTTGGGATCATTAGCTTTAGAAAGAAAGACCTTGCAGCTTGCCCTAGTCATTTTGTAACTAAACACTGGGCCAGTATCTCTAACTTCTCTGAGACATAGTTTTCATATTTTGTCTATGTAGAATGGTTTGTAGATGATAAAACTCTTATGGCAGAAGATAAAAGTCATAGTAAAAAAAAAATGTTATGTTTTTCTTCTGCTTTGTCAAAGAATGTTTTATTCTTCAAGATATTCTGGTCTTTCTCTGATATACAAAAATTTAGGAACTAAAAGTGACTTTACAGGGGCTTCCCTGGTGGCTCAGTGGTAAAGGATCTTCCCGCCAATGCAGGAGTCACAGGTTCAACCCCTGATCCAGGAAGATTCCACATGCCATGGAGCAACTTAAGCTTGTGCCCCCCAACTACTGAGCCTATGCTCTAGAGCCCGGAGTTGCAATACTGAGCCCATGTGTCACAACTACTGAAGCCTGCATGCCCTACAGCCTGTGCTCCACAATAAGAGAAGCCACCACACTAAGAACCCTCACAGCTAGAGAGCAGCCTCCGCTTACTGCAACTAGAGAAAAGCCCAAGCAGCAACAAGGACCCAGCACAGCCAAAAACAAACAAACAAATAAATTATTTATTTTTTAAAGTGATATTACTAGTAGTTGCTTTGTTTATAGATATCTGCAGTGTGGTTTTGAGTTTTTGGAGGAAGACTGCAGGGTGGGAGAAGGGAAGGGTCTGGGCCAGAGGATCACTGCTTCTCTCTAACCAAGGCCCAACTTCTCCTGCAGGGTGGCTCCATCTCAGAGCTACTCTCCCTGTATTCTGACCATTGCTCCCAGTTTTCATCTTCAGGCTTTGGGGTGCTCATAGCTCCCGGCTGCTGTTTGGAAGAATGTTTCACTATAACATTTGTTTCCCTTAACTCTGCCAACAACTTTGTAAATAATTGTGTTTTTCCTTAATTAAATTGTTTTCAGTTACCCCATTTATATATGTCATCTGTTTCCTCCAAGGACTCTGACCGATGCAGGAGGGGAATACATGTGAGTTACACGGTAGAGCTTGTCCACATCCAGATAGGATCCTATTTATTAGCTATAGTATATGTCATATATATCCTCTTCAGCCCATGGGCTGTGTGCTCAGTCAGTCAGTCATGTCTGACTCCTTGCAAACCCAAGGACTATAGCCTGCCAGGCTCCTCTGTCTGTGGGATTTTCCAGGCAAGAATACTGTGGAGCTGGATGCCATTTCCTTCTCTAGGCATCTTCTGTCCATAATAATTCCTATTTCTCTAAAGCTAGACGTGAACTCTGGTCAGGTTAGTTACTCTGACCATTTTTAGCTCTGGTGAGTATGTTTAGACTATCATGCTGTTTATTTATCTCCATAATATAAGTAATAAAACAGAAACAGAGAAATAGGGATTTCCATTCAAAGTCCTCTTATCTGCATCACCTTGAAAGAGCTATCTATAATTATTTTATTTTCAGTGAGTAAATTAAATGGGTAGTATATGGCAAGGCCTTGATCTGTGCATCAGACATAGTGTAAGATATAGGAACACTAGCTGCTCTTTATCATCTCTTGTTCTTCTTGCCATTATTATTACTGTTATTATTATTATTGTTGTTGTTATTACTTCACTGGGAAAACCGACAGTTTTACTGTCTCTTACTTCCAATCAGTGAAATTGACCTCCCCGTGAAGAGGCGGGGATAAACCAACAAGCAGGGAACATGAGTTGCCTAGGTCTCTGTAACTTCCAGAGAAATTAACAGAAAACAGCTAGACTGCTGATCACTCCACATTATTCTAATATTCTATTCTAATTCCATTATTCTCCATATGCCTGCTTAATTCAATCAATAGCAGAAATCCAAGCTTTCTAATTCATGTATCATAACCCAGAATATTATTTCTATTTCCCAATTTATATTTCACAGTCCAAATCAATTTTCCTTTTTGTCTAAAAGGCTTTCCATTTCATCTTTTAAAATTCAGTTTATCATCATCAAATCTTACAAAACTTTCATTCTACTCTTTTCCAGTGGTTATGGTGAGGGCAATCCATGGATCTTACCATGTTATCACAATCTGTTCCTGCCTCATCTTGTCACAACTCTCTTTACGCAACTTAGAGTCTATAACTCATACGAAAGTTCAACATAACTTACATGAATGCACCCTGTATTAGTCAAAGTTCTACAGAAAAACAGAAGCAATAGAAGATTTTATATACAAGAATTGGCTTATGCAATCAGTTGTTGGATATAGCAAGCCTGAAATCTGGGCTGGGAGGGCAGAAACTCAAGACAAAATTTCAATGTTACAGTCTTGAGGCAGAAATTCTTTCTTCTCTAGGAAACTTTAGTTTTTGGTTTTAGGATCCTTTACTTATTTGATAAGGCCTACCCTCACAGTTGAGGGTAACTGAAGGCAATCTTTACTTAAAGTAAACCAATTTTAAATGTTGACTGCATCTACAAAATACTTTCACCATAATATCCAACCGGTATTTGACCAGAAAAAAAAAAATCAAGACAAAACAAAAACAACAACTGATACCATAACCTAGCTGAGTTGACAAGTAAAATTAAGCATCAGACACCCTTAAATTCTTTTGTTACTTTTTAAAATGGTTTATCTGAAAAAAATCCAATTACTAGTTTATTTTAATTACTTGTCAACTATATTTCCCCTGTAAAGTCATGGTCCCAATCACCAAGATATTATATTTCAAATATTATCTCTAATCTAAAACCTCTAACATCCGTTAACAGCATTGCAAGTCTTACTGAAAACTGAAAAACTTGCAATAAACTTCATTAAGATAAATAAGCAATCATAGAGAAACTTCCTTATTGTCTCATCATGGAACTTACTAAGTTGCTATTATTTGTATCTATGTTTTTTTCTTCTGTTGTGATGAATGAAAGAATATTATTATCTTCTTTAATTAGTCCCATTCTTCCACTTGGGTTTTGTAATCTGTTAACTCTTGATTCCTCAAGGAATTCATTCTGGTAACTGAACCAGTGCTCTTATAAATTACCAGTTTCTCTCTTTCCATTAGATATTTACATCAAATGTTAGAGTATCCACTTGCTGCTAAGTCGCTTCAGTCGTGTCCGACTCTGTGCGACCCCATAGACGGCAGCCCACCAGGTTCCCCCGTCCCTGGGATTCTCCAGGCAAGAACATTAGAGTGGGTTGCCATTTCCTTCTCCAGTGCATGAAAGTGAAAAGTGAAAGTGAAGTCGTTCAGTCGTGTCTGACTTTGAGACCCCATGGACTGCAGCCTACCAGGCTCCTCCATCCATGGGATTTTTCAGGCAAGAGTACTAGAGTGGGTTGCTGTTGCCTTCTCCGAGTATCCACTTAGTTAAGAACAAACCAAAACAAAGCAAAAGAACAAAATCATATATAAATAATACTTTTGTGGGACTGAAAATATTTTATACATTATAATTAAGGTGAGTTTTTTTTATATCTATATTCTGTTATATAGAGATAGCATTTTATACTGTTGGATATTCTTTGGCAAATTTTACTGAAACTTAGAACTTGAGTTAAAAGACAAACCTAGGTAGTGAAAACTCTAGAGAAATGTACCCTCCTTCAGGTAAATATTTAAATTTCAAGGAGAATAAAACCCTGGGTTGTAACAAATAGCAGATTTTCCCCCTAGAGAAAATTATTTATATTCTAAAATGTAGGAACCCAGATCCCAGGTCTTCTCTTTTTGTTTCCAAAGAGAATATGTTTACTTTAGAAGCAATATTTTATCTCCTTCTCTCGGGAAGGGAGAAACAGTGTTTACAAGCTCCCAGATTCATATTTTTGGTATTCCTTCCCTATAGTGAAGTATAAGATGAACTCTAACTTTCATCATGGCATCTCAAAAGAGAAAAATTAGGAAATTTTATATCATTGTTGAAAGACATAAGAAGGTTATTGTCATTATTTTATACATGTCAATCAAATTTAGTAGTTTGGCTCATATAGTCCATATAACTGATAATATAGATATTAAGATCCAATTAAATATTTTAATTTAGTATTTTAAAATCAATTGTCAAACATTAGGTATCATTCATTAGGTGACTTCAGAAATAAAAATAGCTCAGTATTTTACAGCTTAAGAAAAAATAAAGTATGACTAAAATATTGACAAATAGACTTTTAAAAAGGAAAGCTGAAGTGTTAATTATAGCTAAATCATTTACAAATGATATCAGATATGTTTGATAGTTATAGTAGAATTTTACTATGGTAATAAGGAAATATATAGCAAAGAAAAAGTAAAATAGAAGGAAAAGAAAAAAGTAAAAACAATAATGCAGTCAATAGACTTAACTCATATAAGTTTCATATTCAGATTTTTTTAAATACATATGTATAAATTATATAACTATTGAAATATCTAGATAAATTGATAGAGGCTTTTTAATATCATGCCTTGTAGTTTGTCAGTTCATTGGTAATTGTAATGAATATACTTTAAAATACCTGGGGCTGGTGCACTGGGACGACCCAGAGGGATGGTACGGGGAGGGAGGAGGGAGGGCGGTTCAGGATGGGGAACACATGTATACCTGTGGCAGATTCATGTTGATGTATGGCAAAACCAATACAATATTGTAAAGTAATTAACCTCCAATTAAAATAAATAAACTATATTTTAAAAAATAAAATCATACTCTGTCTCAAAAAAAATAAAAAATAAAATACTTTAAAACAAAAACTGGCTGGATCAGTGTGAATGCTGCTTTCCGCGAACACACTGGAGGGACTTCCATTTCTGGTTACAGTTTTGTCACATTCCAAGTAGAAACATTCTTCCATCTAGCCTATAATTAAAAATTCATGGCAATTTTACACAAAAATGCAGGTAGTTTTTAAATGAAATGCTATCTGATTCTCACTCTTATAAAAGGAGGAAATTTTCTGAGGGGAATGTGTTACTTTTGTATTTTAATTTTGGTATGTTTGCTTGATTGGTCTTCCAATTCACTGTTATTCTTGGGATCTGAATTTTGATCTAGTATATGAAAATAAAATATTTCCAATCACTATTTTCTGTACTATTACATTAATTATAAGGCCTTCTTTGACACCACATTAAATGAGATTTATTGGTATTTCCAATAAAAGATAAGTGAGATTTATTTCCTTTTCTCTCTAGGATACCATTAATATGACAAACTACATGAAAATAAAGAATAAAACTTTAACAATTGCTAGCAACAGGACAAGGCACTACCAGCGAATCAGAAATTTGAAGATGTCTGGTAGAAAATAAGTGGATAGGATCAGAATAATAGGGATGAGCTAAAGAAAGTGAAAAGCAAAACAAGTTGAAGAGCATTTTTCTAGGAGCTGAGTTTAGCCCACCTTATCACTACTCTGAAAAGTGAAAGTGAAAGTCGCTCAGTAATGTCCAACTCTTCGTGACTCCACGGACTATAGCCTGCCAGGCTCCTCTGTCCATGGAATTCTCCAAGCAAGAACACTGGAGCAGGTAGCAGTTCCCATCTCCAGGGGATCTTCCTGACCCAAGAATCAAACAAGGGTCTTCTGCATTGCAGGATTATGTTAATTATTTAACAGCTGAGCTATCAGGAAAGCCAAGTCCAATTACATCTTCTTGATTTCCTCAATTATGATGTTCACCAACCATGTCATATCTTCCTGTAAAAATTCTCTAAAGTGTGGTTTGCCTGCCATCCTCTGTTTCCCAGTTGCCCTGCATTCAGTTTATCTTAGATGATCACCAATGGAAACAAAGTGAAAAGTAAAAGTATTAGTCACTCAATCCTGTCTGAGTCTTTGAGACCCCATGGACTATAGCCTGCCAGGCTCCTCAATTCATGGAATTCTCCAAGCAAGAATACTGGAGTGCATAGCTATTCCCTTCTCCTTGGGATCTTCCCAATTTAGGGATCTTCTTGACCCAGGGATCTTCCCAATTTAGGGATCTTCTTGACCCAGGGATCTTCCCAACACAGGGATCAAACCTAGGTCTCCTACATTACAGGCAGGTTCTTTACCACCTGAGCACCAGAGAAGCCCTAAGGATACTGGAATGGGTAGCCATTCCCTTCTCTAGGGGGTCTTTTTGACTCAGGGATTGAACCCAGGTCACCTGAATTACAGATAGATTCTTCACCACCTGAGCCACCAGGGACACCTTAATGGGAACAAAACCACACAGTTACTGAGAAACATCATGGGAGACACTGATAGAAACCAGTGCTAAATTTCATGTGTAGCAGATAAAATCATGACAGATCATCAGGTATTTAACGCAAAACCATGGAGTGAAAGAAAAGCAAGAAGTACAGATAAAGTTATTGATTCTAGAGGAAACAAAGATGGTTTTATATATACATTATAATGAAGAATACTTATGCTCTAGGATGCTGCTTTATTTTTTTCCTCCTATGTTTTCTCTGAAAAGTGACAAATTTCTGTTCAAGAATTCAAGGCTAACGTTGCTAGAATGTATGTGTATGCACAAATATATTAATCTTCCTCCAGTATAATACATATAGATACAGTATAGTGGGGATTCACTGGTAATTTCAGATCTTTCCTCACAAGGGTATTTATGAAATTCTCGTCAAGAGCAAATACAATAACATATGTACCCTATCTTTTTATTAACAAAGTTAATACAATTTACATTGCAGCGATTTTGCTGCTGCTGCTGCTGCTGCTAAGTCTCTTCAGTCGTGTCCGACTCTGTGCGACCCCATAGACAGCAGCCCACCAGGCTCCTCCGTCCCTGGGATTCTCCAGGCAAGAACACTGGAGTGGGTTTCCATTTCCTTCTCCAGTGCATGAAAGTGAAAAGTGAAAGTGAAGTCGCTCAGTCGTGTCTGACTCTTAGCAACCCCATGGACTGCAGCCTACCAGGCTCCTCTGCCCATGGGGTTTTCCAGGCAAGAGTACTGGAATGGGTTGCCATTGCCTTCTCCGCCAGTGATTTTGAGTGCCTACTAAATGTATTATTAGACTATAGATGATTGAGAACTTACAAATATCATAGTGGTTACTTAATACACTTTTTAATCTTCTTAAACAGGGATCCCTAACCTCTGGGATCTAATGTCTGATGATCTGAGGTGGAGCTGATGTAATAATAAAAGAAATAAAGTGTACAATAATTGTAATGCACTTGGAAAAGAGACTGATGCTGGGAAAGATTGAAGGCAGAAGGACATGACAGAGGTTGAGATGGTTGAATGGCATCACCACCTCAATGGACATGAGTTTGAGCAAACTCCAGGAAATAGTGAAGGACAGGGAAACCTGGCATGCTAGAGTCCATGGGGTTGCAAAGAATTGAGCGACTGAATGACAACAAACTTTATCCATTGTGTTTACATGTGTCTCTGGGTACCTAGAATCATGGTACCTGGCATGTAGAAGTCATGTTGTTATATTCACCAGATGCTTAAATGAAGAAATGAATGCTATCCAGCTTGTTTAAATGATAATATCCACGAAGCTGGAAATATGTGTACTCTCCTTCACAACACGAACAGCAAGTTTAAATGATGTTAACACAGGATCAATAGTAAGATTCAGCCTGATAGGTCAGACTAATGAATATTCTAGTGATGATGGCACCACACAAATCTTCAGGGCTATACAATCAGGACTCATGCAGGACAGCTGGAGACTGGCGACCGAGGGACTAGGTAAACTAGGACAATGAAGAGCTGGAGTGTAAAAAGTTTTATAGACAGATTAAAAAAAAAAAAAAAAAGACAGCCTCAATCAGTGCCCCGAAGAGATACTAATAGAAAACACTTTTTCAAGTAAAATTCAAAATGAAATGAGTCATTCTGAGACACATAACTGTGAGTTTAAGGGGCAGCATGGTAAATAGTGATTACAAACACCCATGAAAAGAAAGATCGTTATGTGAAGGTTTTCTTGTAAAGACTGCTAATTGCATCAGCTTTTTTTAGTCATGCTCATTCACATTCAATAGTAGCACCATAATAAGCCTCAACTTCAAACATAAAGGGCATGAATCATGAAAATCAGTACTTTCCTCTAGCATAGGTAAAATCAATTATGAATTCTTGGTAATAGCTCACAGATACAAGTTTAAGAGAACCAGAGATTTTTCATCAAGACTTTTTCTTTCAACATCCTCCAAACTTAAAAAGAGAACAAGTCAGTTGAATTCTTTCAGGGATAAATCTTTACTAAATGGATTAACCTTCATATTTCCCCTAAGGTATATTCTTCACTGCTTATACACAACCAAAATATTTTATGAAGCATTTTCAACAAGTTCTCATTCCAAGAGAAGGTGTATATTAATGATTATTTAATTCTCATACATCAATTTAAAGCTTGAAGTGAAAAAAAAAAGTGTGTTTACCTAAAGGTAAAATTTATTGATTTCAGAGTGAAGAATTTCTAAATTTCTAGATTATAATAATCATCCAATCATCATTATCACTATCACAATATTAACTTAACTTACAAATCTGTAAATCCTCTATGAAAATTGTTAAATGTGTGGGTCCATATTATATAACATGAAAATTCTCTTCCTACCTCACTCCTTTTCTACTTCCCACTCTTTTGATATTTTTTAGGGTATGTTTTTTTCAGGCTAATTTTAGTTACCAAAAAGAATAAAATAGTATTTTCCATATTTTATATCAACAAAAATGAATTAACTACTTTCTATGTCCTGCACTGCATAAATTGTTTACATGTATTATCTCACTTAATAAATACAACTCTACGATGCTAGATTTATTAATACTCCTGCTTTACAGGTAGGAAAACAGACATTTTAAGTAGTTAGATAGACTTGTGTCTACATGTATGCATACATATTAACATTTGTGCAACATACATGTACATATATATTATGTTGATGTATATAATTATAGACCTTTTTTCTGAATAAAGAATACTTGAAGATAGTACCAGCTCAGCCCATAGGGTTATTTTATGTTTGGTAGTTATTGGGAAATTGTCCTATAAACTAGAACAAATTTTACTATCATCATCAATCACATACCAATAAGTACTTTCTCACATTTTCAGCAATACTGGATCTGATTAATCTTTGATTGTATTTCCCAACATAATGGTTTTAAATATATTTATTTTGTTACTTGCAGTTATTTTCTATTAAGATATTAGAGATAGTAACCCCTAGTTACATATGTTGCAAATATTTCTTGCCTATTTTATATCTATGAATTGGTTTTGATCCAAATTCTTAGCCTACTAAGAAAGAGAAATTCAAACCCCTAAAGTTCATTCAGGATTCTTTTGAGCTGTTCAGGAATCTTAGAAATGTATAGGGCTCAAGTCTGAATTGTTTTCGTTTTTTTGTTGTTGTTGGAGACACAGAAGTTCTCTTTATGCCCTGTTGTCTAAGATGGACCTATAAAGACTTCATGTAATCAGAAAGAGAAACATGCTAAAGCCAAGAACGCATGTCTTGGACCTTTTTGTGAAAATTTTGACTTATACTATCCTGTTAAATACAATATAAACCTATTGAATTTTAATCATTTCAACCAAAGAAGTTATGAAATGAAATATTCACTAGAAAACTTTGATGCAAGAATGAAAACTATGCTTTTGACCTGATTATTGTATTTTTCAAGCTATATGGAAAGGCAGTCCTTGTTAAGTCACATCAGCAAAATAAAATATGTGTGCACAGAATTCAGATACCAAATAAACACTACCATAAATAAATCAAAAGTTTTAAAATTACCTGCATAATAAATAGAGTGTTTATAAATGTATAGTCATTTTACAGGTACAGAGAGACCTCTGATGTTTAACCATCTGGTGAGTTTGGACAGAAAACGTCCTTGAGGCAGATGCACCTGTTAAATACTAAAAGTTTCTTCATAACTGTTAGTCAAATAAGTGGATTTAGAAGCATAGCTGTGGATATAGTCACATGTCTGGCCCTTTTGCTAGAAAATTCAAATTAATGCACTAGTGAAGTAGAGCTTAATCTATTTATAGGCTACACTTGATTCGATGGCTTCCTCCAAACACTTTAGGTGGAAAGAATAACATCCCTAGTTGACTGCCTAGAGTGGAGAGTGGTGTTTGTGGTTAGGAAGAATTGTTCTGACATTGATTTAACACATGAAGAAAAGAAAGATGAAAGTGAAAGTGAAGTCGCTCAGTCGTGTCCGACTCTTTGCGACCCCATGGACTGTAGCCTACCAGGCTCCTCCCTCCATGGGATTCTCCAGGCAAAAGTCCTGGAGTGGGTTGCCATTTCCTTCTCCAGGGGATCTTCCTGACCCAGGGATGAACCTGGGTCTCCCTCATTCCAGGCAGACATTTTAACCTCTGAGCCACCAGGGAAGATGAAGGAGGGATATAAAATTTATAAGCTTCATTTTGTAAAAGAGGAAATTAACACTTCAACATAGAACTTCAATAACAACACACACAGTAAATATAAACCAAAGGTTTCAAATACCATAGCATCCCAGGTAAGTTATATACACAAAATTTGAAAAATGTAATTTTTATAATTATCAAAAGATAAAAACTAATTTATATAATATTTATATGGGCTTATATTAGTTAGTGTTAGAGTTTTTAAAGTATTCAAGTTAATTGTAATAGTTACATTTTAAATAAATCAAAACACATCATGGTATTTAGTCGAGTAGGGAGAACAGAAGAAATGCTAAAAGTGAGATACCAAGGAGAATCACAATTATTCATTCTACGTTTTTCAGGAAAATGTGTAGTTAATTTGAGTTGTGTATATATTCCTATATTTAGACTAAGAACATTGATTATAACACCTCCATAATATCCTTTAAGTTTTGACTAAAATCTTTTAAAATAAATGTAGGTATAACCAACTGATAGCACCAAGATTTCCGCATAGGAATTCTAAATCTGCAAAAAATAAAATATTTTACAACTCACATTAGCTCTTTTGCTAAAGACAAGAAAACAAAGCTCTCAAGATTTTGACTCAGCTTTCTTGTTTTGACTCAAGTTATTAAGGCTGAATTTGAGTAATATTTCTTCCTTTGTTCTATCCATTTTACCTCCCTTTTCTTAATTTCCACTGCCCTCTTTTTCTAATACAAACCCATGTCTGCTATGAAAAAATCTTGCTTAGGAATGTTTCTATTCATGATGAATTCTTTTCCAAATAACTCTCTAATAAATGGACCCTATTTTGATATCATTTACATTTGATTTTTGCCCTTTCATACTGTCCATGGGTTTTCCAGCAAGAATACTGGAGTATCCTTCACCAGTGGACCAAAGAGTTCTTTTGTCAGAACTCTTCACTACGACCGATCTGTCTTGTATGGCCCTGAACAGCATGGCTCATAGCTTCATTGAGCTATGCAAGCCCCTTTGCCACAGCAAGACTGTGATCCATGAAGGGGATCTCAATGGACATGAATCTGTACAAACTCTGGGAGATAGTGGATGACAGATGAACCTGGTGGGCTACAGTCCATGGATTCACAGAGTCAGATAAAACTTAGCGACTAAACAAAACAATAGCATTTAGTTTAATTTAAGATATTCCTTCATTTTTTTTTCCTTTCTCACCAACATGGAACTACATTTATTTTGAATTTTCCTGCTGACAGGTGATTGATTAACCACATGAAAAGATACAGTTTTAACCTCATTTCTATTAAAATTCACTTTGTTTATAACTGACACAGAGTAACATTCAGTATCTATGCTGCTGCTGCTGCTGCTGCTGCTGCTGCTAAGTCACTTCAGTTGTGTCCGACTCTGTGCGACCCCATAGACAGCAGCCCACCAGGCTCCTCTGTCTCTGGGATTCTCCAGGCAAGAATACTGGAGTGGGTTGCCATTTCCTTCTCCAATGCATGAAAGTGAAAAGTGAAAGTGAAGTCATTCAGTCGTGCCCAACTCTTAGCAACCCCATGGACTGCAGCCTACCAGGCTCCTCCGTCCATGGGATTTTCCAGGCAAGAGTACTGGAGTGGGTATCTATAGGGTAGATTAATACAGAATTGAGGTCTCAGTGTGCATCTCTTGATTTTCTCCTACCTGACATGTAACAAACGGGTCCTTGGAGGAACCACACTGAGATCTCAGTGACAAAAGGCTTTGGGGGAGCTCATGGTTGGCTTTGTTGGTTTAATAGCTGACCCAGGAAATCTCTGACTGATGCTTAGGAGCACCTGCTGAAAAACCACTCATCTGGGCAGAACATGTGCTGAAACTAAATGGCAGCAGAGAATCCAAACACCTGCTGTTTGGTGAACTGAAATAGGCAATGATAAGCTGGAAATAGAGATATGAAAAAATAGATACCAAACCCACACATCTTTAACAAATTCTGCATTTGTTTAGGTAATACACAGCGCTCAACATGAGTAAAGACTTCTATTCCAAAAACTGTTAAGAGCACAGAGAAAACAGATCTGTGGAAAATAGGACACAGAAAATTTGGACATAAGGGGCTGTTTGATTCTTATAATATGGCTGTATACTAAAGCACTGGCCTTTACAATAGTCAAGGTCTCTCTCCAGCTGTGAGATGTGCTATGTCTCTCTCCGGGGTGCATGAGAATGAAAGCCAAGGCAGTGGGGGAAGGGGAATTATCAGAAATCTCAGAGGATAATGGAGAAGTGAGGACAAAGCTGTGCCCTGTCCTCTTGCTTTTTCTTAGTGAATAAGAACTGATATTCTGAAGCCAGTTCTGAGCTAGGCCATAAAGCATTCAGCTATTTTCAAGCCAAGTGAAAATAGAAATCTGTTCTTATGAACTAGATGTGGGCCTTATGGAGTAGTGTAAGTCCAAAAGTACAGGTAAGAAACAGAAAAGAATATTAGACATAAAAGTGTATTCCAAGATTTTTCACTGATAATAGGAGTAAGAACGGAGCCAGTATGTTAGACAATGGCTATCAGAAGGAGCTAGCATATAGCTAGTCATATGCACACTGTTGAGGCAGGATTCTTCCTCGAGTCGGAGAGTACAGAGAAACTCTGAACACTAGACTAGGAAGGAAGGAAAGCAAGGAACAATTTATTCAACTCATGAAAGCCTTTAAAACAGATGCTCTCTGATAGTTCTGTGAAAATACGTATGTCTACTTTTGATGGAAGAGTAGATGGTACTTTATCTAAATGTCAGTGGTTTTAAGAAGAAACACATGCCTTGTTTTTGTGGCAAATTTGAAACATCCTAACATGCTTTGGGAATGGAAGCAGCCTTTCTTTCTTTATATACCACAGTGCAGATTCTCACACTGTGCCTTCTCACAGATTACTTTGAGGAGTAGGTTGAGCAGAGAGCTTGGATCAAATGGTGGGGTAAAAAGGATATCTTCACTTGTAACACCATGAAGATGGTGAGGTTTACAACTCCCCACACCTGCTAGATCTGATAAAAGCCCGTAAGAAGTCACACTTGAGGAAGTAGAGGTTGTCCCTAATGAATGCAGCTCAAAGGCAAATATACGTACAAAGAAGGTAAAAGATTAAAGATTTTAAAGTTAATAGCACCATGGCCTTAATAATGATGCATAATATTCTCCAAGCCACTGTGGCCTTGATAATCATGAATAATATTTAAGGCCTCAAAGGGAGAGTGATGGGGCAGGTTGTTACATGTGTAACAGGATCTTCTTTAAGTATCAGCCTAAAGATGGGGTCTATGGGTAATTTCTAAGTGGCAAAAAACATGTAGTGATGTCTTTCTGACTGTTGAAATCCAGTTCTCTGTTTCTTGATTTTGTCTATGCAAGGTTCCAGGTGTCAACCGGTAGCATCACCTTCTGTAAACTCCATGTAGTACCTCTGATTCTGCACCAGAGTGCACTGACTATACTGGTTCATACTGCTAGAGCTCTTTGTCCTGCCCTGATGTGTTCTTGCCACCGCATCACCCTCAAAAATGCCATTGTAACTATACCTGCCTAGTACTTTATGGAGAAGTTAATTTTTCTCTCAGTCCTGGGCTAGGTACTGCGCCAATTTTTCTAAGGTGGCCTCCTAGATCAGAGGCCAGAACAAAGCTTGTTGTGTTTCCTTCTCTACATGTGCCAATACTATCTCTTTCATGCATCACCATCTTTGTCAACATGGCACTTTTGGTGTTACTTTTCAAATAGCCCTTCCTATGCCATGGGAGGGCCTTTGAGAAGTTGCCCATTTCCTGCCTCAAAGCCACATCCTAAAAGGAAGCATGACAGTCTCTCTGTTGCTCCCCAAGTCCCAAAGGCCATTCTGCAGCCAGAAAGGCTCACTTATTTCTGATCTATCAGACCAAGTTGTTGCAGACTCACCTGGTTCTTCCCATCATTTGAGTGTCTTCACCAGGAAGCATTCTGTGCCACAATCCAAATGTAAGTGAATAAAGTAAGATAGAAACTAAAGGACTAATACCAGTATAACTTGTTCAAAATGCCTCAAAAAATTAAATAATCTCTACATTTTTCTTTCTTTTATCTTCATTCAGACAATTTATCATCACATAAATGAATCTTGAATTTCTCTACTAAGAGAAATTAAGTAGCCATTCAACTGAGGGAGAAGGTGCCTGTCAAAGGGAAAACTCATGATCAATAGCTTAAAAAAAAATGCACGAATGAATGGAGATCTAAGTATTTAGATTAGAAACACATGGCAGGCAATCACCTTAACTTTTCAAAGGATTGTCCCTACACTAATTTGACTTACAGTGTCTTATACGATTATTTGTATTTTCTTTAATAAATGTAAAATTTACATTTATATGCTTAATATTTATGTTCTAAGAAAGGATAATTTATAAATGTCATAAAGAATATTTTTCTTATTTGACTACATGTGTCTTTGTATGTAAGTAACCTTCCTCTTCACATTGGATCTTAATTATAGGAAGAATCTGTTCTGAGATTCATCACCTAGAAAAAAAAAATAATGATTTTTAGAGGTAAAATAGACACTAATGGATGCTAAGGCAGGCTTTGCAATCCTTCCTAATGAATGCACATGAAAATGATCAATCAAGCCTATGCTTCAGCTGTTAAGATATAGATCATCGCTACTATATGATGACAGCTCAAATATGGTCTCCTAATCTTGCTCTAATGGCAGGGTGTCAGGCAGATTTGTGTGTAATAGTGAGAGTATGCTAAATAGCACTTAGATTTAAGAAGCTTTACTTATTCTATCGACTCTAAAGTTGATAAATGTTGAGTCAGCTTCACCCCACAAGAGAGGGTGGGAAAGTGCTTCTGGATCATGTGGAGTGGGCATGGTTCTTCCTCCTACCTCAGGTTATACAAAAATTCTGAGGATATGGTAATTTCTGAGAAGCCTGGAAAATAGAGAACAGTCTTTTGGTCTATAGCCCAAGAGTGGTAGTTACTAGAATTTTATCCCAAGAATGTATGGTCATTTGAGTAGGGCAACTCTAGTTCCTTCACACTGCACATGCATGTGTGCTAAACTGCTTCAGTCATGTCTGACTCTTTGAGACACTATGGACTGTAGCTCATCAGGCTTCTCTGTTCACGGGGTTCTCTGGGCAAGAATACTGCAGTGGGTTGCTATGCCCTCCTCCAGGAGATATTCCCAACCCTGGGATTGAACCCATGTCTTATGTCTCCAGCATTGGCATGTGAGTTCTTTACCACTAACACTGCAACATTGTCAAAGAGCATCTGCTATCACTCTCCAACCTCGAAGGGTCCACTGCAAAAGCTGCAGAGGTTCTGTCTCTGCAGTTGCAGGTCCCAGTGTTCACTTCACGCAATTGAATCTGTCACTGTTGCTGCTCCCAAGTAACCCTTTTTAAATTTTGAGCAAAGCTACCCCTCCCAGGCATATCACCAGAAACATTTATTCTGTCAGTATATTCTTGAAATAAATATCTGGGTTGAAGTGTTATTTTGTCAAATTAAAATACAATCTCTACAACACAAAACATTCTTCTAGACTAAGGAGGCCGGACACAGTTGAAAAAATTACATGTCTTTTTACAAGAGGAGAGAAAAACCCAAATGATCAACACAACCTTATCTATCTATCTATATACAGATATGCCTTACATAGATACACACAGATAGAGCTAGAGATAGATAGACAGGTATCAGTAGCTATACTAGTAAGAAAAATGCAAATGAAAATATTGGTACATTATCTTGCCACATTGGCAGCCTCACTTATTCATTTAATAGATATTTATTGAGGTATTTTAAACACAGTATATTCAGGAGCTATCATTGCAAAAATATAAGATAGGCACAGACTCTTATTCCCATCACTGGAACCAATTCTCCATATTTTATACATTTATAGTGAGAGAATATAAAACATTTAAATAAAAAATACACAAGCTAACACACATGAAAAGAATAGAGCCCTTAACACAGATGTTGATGCTGTGAATTTCACATAAAAAACATTGTTGCAGATATGTTGGTAGCCCTAGGTGATGTAAAAATTTATCAGGACATTTTCTTTTTAAATATATCTACTGTTGGTTACATGTGAAAAATGAGATATTTACATATATCTTTCTGTATATAATTAAATATGCACAATTTTATGAATTTAATATGTAATATTAAAATATGTTCTTGTTAAAAACAAATATGAATCACTGAAAAAAATAACTTTGCCATATATAACATGTCAAAAATTCCATGATAATCAGTCTAAGTGATTTTTAAATTAATGTGATATAACCAAATTCTGGGACATGACTTAAGACTGAAGGCCAAGACTTTTGAGAGCATCAGAGATCAACATGGTTTTTTCCTCATGAAAGGTCTACCCTAGAGAAGAGTCAAATGAAGCATCTGTTTCCTGTTAATCTCTCAAGAAAAAAAAAAAGTGAAATGTTCTAAACTAAGCTGAATAGTCATCCAACAGCTGTTTTTGTGTCAAAAAGTGAAAAAAAAATTCTAGGCTCTTTTCCTTTAGGGGATCTATGGAAGAATTCTTTCATAATTAGCATTGAGGAAATGTGATGACTCCACTTACCTTTTAATTGCATGCCATTTTATTGAAATTGTGTATGTGCTAAACAAAGTTACATCTCTTTGCTACCTAAAAATCCTGGAAAATTATAATATTTGTATAAGGAAAACATAAGACATCCCAATCCTGTTGACATTCACAGATTCTACAGTAGTGTTGCCCATGGTATGTTGATTTTTTTTTTCAACATAGTCCTAGAAAAAGAGAGAAACTGATCCACTTACATTACACACACCCACACCCCTATCCCACACAGAATAGTGTCTCACAACTGTATTAGATACAAAAATGAAAAAACAAATATCAATCAATATGTATAAAATAAAAATGAGAGTTAACTATACAATCCTACTGCTTCTTACTATAAATTATTTACCACCTGAAAATAAAAAGAAATATTATTTCATTCAACAAGAGCATTTATAAATTTTATGAGTTATTCACTAACAATAGTGTAAAATGTCCTAAAGTTCTAAATCCACTAGATCATAGATGTAGTGTACCTAATTTGGCAGAAGGTGAATTATATTTTAAAAATTAATTTTTATTACAAAAGAGATAATAACCCTAAAACAATTTGTTCAAATTTGGGGGAAGAGGATTAAAAGGATGTTAAGTATATATGGATAATTCATTTAAGCCCAGTAGACCCACATTGCTCCACCCTATACCATCTCAGGCAACTTTAACATCAGAAGTCTCAACTGGAAAATGAAAATGATCTCTAAATTCTCTGTAGTATATTTTAAAAGCTATGGAAACCACGGGCACATTTTCATAAAGGTTCAATCCCTGGGTCTGGATGCTCTCCTGGAGGACAGCATGGCAACCTACTCCAGTATTCTTGCCTGGAGAATCCCCAATGGATAGAAAAGCCTAGCGGGCTACAGTATATAGGGTCTCAAAGAGTCAGACATAACTTAGAACACATGCATGCATGCTAGTATATCAGATATTAAAGACTAAGCAGATATAATAGAAAGTGAAATTTTATTTAAAAAATTTGTTAGGATTGTATATTATACATATAAATTCCAACCTTTCAAATAATCTAAGAGTGGCAAATATGATTACTTAAAAGAAATGCTTTCCATTTCT
The DNA here is from genome assembly GCF_032405125.1 of Capricornis sumatraensis. Lineage (NCBI taxonomy): Eukaryota > Metazoa > Chordata > Mammalia > Artiodactyla > Bovidae > Capricornis > Capricornis sumatraensis. The sequence goes on from NC_091079.1 coordinate 69,789,807, forward strand.
AAATGCTTTCCATTTCTAAAATTATAATTAAGTATTGGAGCATCCAAATGAAATTTACATTCTATTCTTTTCCTTAAGGGGAGCACTGACCACCGTTTACATATTCACAGTATGAAAGTCACTGTGTATGTGTAGATTTAGGCTTATCCTGTGGGCTGATTCTGAATATTAATAGATAATTGAGGATCTCATTCTTTATTGAGTTCTAATAGATAATTGTTTCCATAGATACATGATGACTAATTAGAATAATGAGCTTTTCAAAATGTCTATCCTATGGCTTTAAAATAATGAACTCACTTGTCATGCATTAGATATGTTTCCTATTTTCTTCTAAAATATAATAAATTTATTATGCTTTTAATGTCAATAAGGGTTGATGCGTAAAGATATCCATTCAGAAATCTTAGGTAGGCTGAGTCACTTAAATCCACTTTCTATGTTTTTCCACTCCTTCCCTCTTTCCCTGTCGCTTCCTTTGTCCCTTGAGTCCATAAAAAGGCAAGCGCTTTTGTATGGGATCCTTAGCAGTGATGTCATTCCCTCCTTGCACACTGTATTCAACTGATCCTCACCTGCTGCCATTCCTTGGGGGGAAAAGGAACACTGGGAGGTGGTGCCTCGCTCTTTGGCCTCTTCCTTCCACAATCACAATAGGTGAATAAAAGCTTGACTGTTGTTTTCAGTTTGGCTTATTGTCCTAATTGACCACCTTGACACCAGGAAGCTCATCAGACAATTTAATGTATTTTTCTCCAGCTGGAGGATGAACTATAGGGTCAATTGAATTGTTGATTTAAAGCTGGTGGCTTTTATTTAAGCTCAGTATTTTGAATAACAAAGCCTCAGCAGCAAAGGACTCTGTGTGAACTGATTTATAGTGACTTAAAGGATGGAAATTATAGTTAAGGCTATAGCATTATCAGGGCTTCCCAGGTGATACTAGTGAAAAAGAACCCACCTGCCAACACAGGAGACCTAGAAGATGCAGATTAGATCCCTGGGTCGGGAGGATCCCCTCGAGAAGGGCATGGCAACCCAATCCAGTATTCTTGCCTGGAAAATCTCGTGGACAGAGATGCCAGGTAGGCTACAGTCCATAGGGTTGCAAAGAGTCAAACACAACTGAAGCGACTTAGGACACACACACACACACACACACACACACACACACACACACACACACATACACAGAAGTATCATGAAGCCAAGGGTAAATAGAATTTTACAGGAATGGTGATCAAGTTGACATTTCAGTATAATACCTTATGCTCTTTCATGTGTCACAACCTTGTCTCGGTGAAGGGGCTTGTGTAAATCAATGAAGCTATGAGCCATGCTGTAGAGGGTCACCCAAGATGGATGAGTTATAGTGAAGAGTTCTAACAAAATGCAGTTCACTGGAGGAGGGAATGGCAACTCACTCCAGTATTCTTGCCATGAGAAAAAACCATATGAACAGTATGAAAAGGCAAAAAGATGACACTGGAAGATATGTTGTAGTCCATGGGGTCACAAAGAGTCAGATATGACTTAGCAACTGAACAACAACAACATAAAACCATAGGAGACATTTCTTGATACAATACTGAATCAAAAATTTGAAAACTAAAAGACAGGCAATAGGAACGTCAATATTTGAAACATGGCAATGGGAAACACTAGGAAGACAATCAAGAGTTTGGAGACCTGACAGCAAGTCATTCCAGGAGCGTATGGTTAAAAAAGAGAAGGATATTCATATTTCAATGTGAAAACATAAATTTTCAGTCATAAATTGAGCAGAAAATTTCTATACACACAAAACAAAGCAGTAATACCAAAAAATAGAAAGATATATGGAAGCTTTTGGTGGTGGGGACATATACAAGAATAGTAGGATTTAGAAATGGAATAAAGCAACTTGGAGTCAGGTATACAGCGTCAGCAATGAAGAGACTGAAATTGGCAGTGTGGGGCAGTGGACAGAGCATGGAATTAGTGGTCAGATAACTTTGGATTAGATAAGATATCCACACTTGATGTTTTTATCAATTTGCTCCAGACTTTTTACAAACAACACAAAACTCACCCCAATGTGACTTAAGAATACAGAATATAGGAGACTTATTCATTCTCCAAACAGAATAGGGTCTGGTAGACTGACTTAAAATGCAGCTTTCTGCAGGGACTCAAATAATTTTACAAGGCCCTAGACATTTCTCCTTTTCCTTCTCAAAGTCTACCTTCTTCTAAATTTATTCCAAAATCTAATATTACCCACTTAAGATACATAGTTCATATAACAAAAACAATTAACAATCTCTTCAAGACTCCAGGTGCCAAAGAAAGAGGCCCTATTCCTGAAGCGTCAGTGATAGCCAGAAGATTTCTTATGATTGGACTGGCTAAAAGCTATGTTCAATCCTGATGGAGTACTGTGCCTAAAGGAATGTGAACTAGTGTGACAGGGTTCTTACAGAAATGAAAGGAAGATCATGGAATTTAATATATGCAGATAATCCAATTGGGTTCTAAGCCAATGTAACCACTTAATGAATGTGGCTTTAGAACTATTTTCATTTGTCTGAATATTTTAAAAAATACTCCACTCTTTTATATTAGGGTAGATGCTAGTCTCAAGGGAGTTCACAGAAGAGAGTAGTAAGTAAAAATGCAATAAGAAAGTTAGTAGGTAATTAACCTAGGAATTATTTGTGGTCATGTATAAAGGTAGAGTAGAAAAAAAATTTGGTAAACAGTTATAATCCAAAGAAGTTAGAAACTATGGCTGTAGGTTAAGATAGTAACCAGTGTCTTATATTGGTGTCCTGGTTTTCCATCATTCTCATCAGATAATTTGTAGCATTCAGAGCTCAGAAATGTATACAAGAATGTATTGAAACTTGGAATCTAATTAGCCAAAAACAAGTCATTCTGGAGACTCAAACTGAGCTGACAGAATATAAGGACAGAACTCATCTGCCCCCATGAACACATTAAAAATACACCTACTATACATGTGGAACAATTTTCATTGAAAACTAATTGAAGACCAGCAGAAAGACTCCTGTACATCCAAGGCTATAAGAAAAAATACATGTGAATTGGGTAGGAAGGGAAGAGAATTATCAGATCAGGACCTAGGTGCCTGCGAGGGGACTCATGGGTAAGATGATATCACATGGGAGAGATCTTCTCTGGGGAGAAACAGTTAGATGCATATATTATGTGCCCCAGTCCTGGGGGTCAACAAAGGGAAGATGAGCCCCTAAGGATGGAGGGCTGGTGGGAGTAATAGGAGAGCTGGGAAAGCCTGGATTCTGCTTGTGAGTTATGCACAAATGCTAGCTTGCCCTTGAAGAAGAGCAGAGAGGGTGACTGAAATTGTGCAGCTAGCTGGTGGTTTCCCAAACCATCCTGGCACAAGCCCCAGTCTGAGCAGAGCAAATAATCTGGTATCATTTGCCTTGCACTGGAGAGAGGGCTGCCACAACCAAGGAAAAAGCTCAGCCATAGGATACTGTGAGAACTCAAACCCTAAGCAACGTCTGAGCAGGTAGGGGCAGCCATTACTGGTGATTACACAGGTGGCACTTCAAGGGCAGTCCAGATCTCTGACACCACGTTCCAACCCTTACAGGGTACCCACACAAGCCCCTCTCGCTCCAGCACTGATCCCCTTTGAGATGCAGGTTTGATCCATGGGTGGGGAAGATCCCCTGCAGAAGGAAATAGAAACCCACTCCAGTGTTCTTGCCTGGGACATTCCATGGACAGAGAAGTCTGGTGGGCTACAGTCCATGTGGTTGCAAAAGAGTCGGACAGGATTTAGCAAATAAACAACAACAGTGTTTATAATAAAACAGAAACAATCTCACAGATCTAGAGTACAAAATTAGTGGCTATCAGTGGGGAATGAGGACAGGTGAGGGAGGAGCAAGAGTAGGGATACGAGTATATGGGATTAAGAAACACAAACTACCATGTATAAAATAAATAATCAATGAGTTTATATTTTACAGCACTGTGAAATACAGTCGTTATTTTGTAATAACTTTAAATGGAGTATGGTCTATAATAATCTTGAATTATTATATTGTACACCTGGGACTAATATAATATTTTAAACAGTTATACTTCAATTAAACAAACAAAGCAAAAAAATAAGTCATTTTTCATTGCCCAACATCTAGAATGGAAGACTTTGCATTGCAGTACTGAAAACATGACTCTACATTCATATATCTAGTGTCATATTGACTTGATTTATATAATTCTTGGATAGTGATATCTATTTATTTCCCTATTAAACCACTTATTTACTAATGTATTTATTAATTAATCAAAATTTATTTAAAATCCAATCCATGGTAAGTATTCTTTTAGATGCTGAGGGATAACAAGGTGCTTGTGCATGCTAAATCACTTCAGTTCTATCTGACTCTTTGTGACCCCATGAACTATATAGCTCACCAGGTTCCTCTGTCCATGGGATTCTGCAAGCAAGAATACCAGAGTGGGTCACCATTTACTTCTCTAAGGGATCTTCCTGACCCAGGGTTCAAACTCATGTCTCTACATCTCCTGCACTGGCAGGCTGGTTCTTTATCACTTAGCACCATCTGGGAAGCCAAGAGTATTTCTCTGTTTAACAACTCCCAGTTATGTAGTAAAAAATAAATAAATAAATACAATAAGAGGGAGGGAGGGATGTTTTACAGGTAATCGTAAAGTCTCTCACAAAAATCTTGAAATTCACTTAAAATAACAATAAGTTTGTCTGAATTCCACTTCCCTTCTAAACTCCACCTATAGTATCTACTAATCTTTAAGCCATGAACTCCCATCTCAGCCATGACCTATCCCCTGGACATCTAAAATCTTCTCTATCTTCCCCAGCAACCCTATAATTCCCTTTAAGTCCCAAGGACATGAAAATAGAAAATATGTATATATTATATTTCTTCAAGACACTACCTTTTTGATTTGAGTAAATGCTGAATAATAAATGTTGCATTGAAATGTTTACTAAGCAAGAAACTCCCAAAAATCAACAGATATGTTTCCTAAAGTTATGTGAAAGGCACTATGTTCACTTAAGACTCTCATGAACTAGCCCAATGTGTATAAAATACTTAGGTGGACTTTAAAATATATAAGAAATAAATTTAATATCTTTTCAATAACAAAGTTGGGATGGCATCTCAAATAACATGGAAGTAGAAGCTATTTTACATCATTTTATTAGAATATAACAGAAGTAGAAATAAATTAATAAAATGGGAAAGAGGTAACAGCCTATCCAAAAGAAAAGAGCTCTGTGACTGCATAGTCATAATCAGTGATTCTAAATAACACCCTAATGAGCTAAAGATTCTGCCAAAATCTATTTCTCTTTCTCATGTCAGTGAGAAAAATCTATGAAGAAATGATCTAAGTGAAATTTAAGTTTATTTAATAAACTTCAAATATGTTGCTATAATTAAATTTTAAGTTGTCAAGATGAATACACTTGATTATTTGTTTTGAAATAAAACTTAAGGTTAGTAATTGCAGCAAACAAATTTTAAGTAAGTAGACAGTGTGTAGATAATGACTAGTCACTTCAGAAAAAGTCTTATCAAGCATTTTGGTTTTGTATATGTAGTCCCATTGGACTATTTTAAGTGATTCACACATACACACAAAATGTTTTAAAACATAAATCTACTTAGAGATAGTCTGTTGTTTAAAACCAATGAGCAGAATCTGTTCATCATATTTTTCTTCAAACACTCAATTTTTTTCCCCTAAGTTCCACAATAATGTTAACAATAGTATCTTTATCTACCATCTTTGAAATTGACTTTTACTGATTCCTTCTAACTTGTCATTATCCCTGACTCTTCTTCTGATGCATGCCTTGATAGTTAACTGTGCTTTTCCCTGTTTCTATTAAAATTCTTTTGGAATAATTCATGAAGTTAGTGACATGGTCCCAAATATATCTCAACTTCTTGCCATAAATAAACCAACATATTTACAATCTCTTAAAATGAGTAAAAGTAAAGAAATGCATCATTCTAAATATAAAGACACACAATGGAAAAACTTGAGAAATTCTGAATATTTTTACATTATCCTTTGGATATATACATTTATTTGGTCTGATACATCTTTTATGAGTAGAAAAATTTCTAAACTGGAATAATAATAAGGCTGAAATTAAAAAAACAAAATATTCACATTGTAATTCAGTTTTTTTTCATATTTTATTTATTATTATTATTATTTTACTTTACAATGTTGTATTGGTTTTCCCATACATCAAGAATCTGCCACAGGTGTACACGTGTTCCCAATCCTGAACCCCCCTCCCACCTCCCTCCCGATACCATCTCTCTGGGTCATCCCAGTGCACCAGCCCTAAGCATCCTATATCCTGCATCAAACCTAGACTGGCGATTTGTTTCTTATATGATAGTATACATGTTTCAATGCCATTCTCCCAAATCATCCCACTCTCTCTCTTTCCCACAGAGTCCAAAAGACTGTTCTACACATCTGTGTCTCTTTTGCTGTCTCGCATACAGGGTTATCGTTACCATCTTTCTAAATTCCATATATATGTGTTAGTATACTATATCGGTGTTTTTCTTTCTGGCTTACTTCACTCTGTATAATAGGTTCTAGTTTCATCCACCTCATTAGAACTGATTCAAATGTATTCTTTTTAATGGCTGAGTAATACTCCATTGTGTTTATGTACCATAGCTTTCTTATCCATTAATCTGCTGATGGACATCTAGGTTGCTTCCATGTCCTCGCTATTATAAACAGTGCTGCAATGAACACTGGGGTACACGTGTCTCTTTCAATTCTGTTTCCTTGGTGTGTATGCCCAGCAGTGGGATTGCTGGGTCATAAGGCAGTTCTATTTCCAGTTTTTAAAGGAATCTCTACACTGTTCTCCATAGTGGCTGTATTAGTTTGCATTCCCACCAACAGTGTAAGAGGGTTCCTTTTTCTCCACACCTTCTCCAGCATTTATTGCTTGTAGACTTTTGGATCTCAGCCATTCTGACTGGTGTGAAATGGTACCTCATTGTGGTTTTGATTTGCATTTTCTGATCATGAGTGATGTTGAGCATCTTTTCATGTGTTTGTTAGCCATCTATATGTCTTCTTTGGAGAAATGTCTATTTAGTTCTTTGGCCCATTTTTTGATTGGGTCGTTTCTTTTTCTGGAGTTGAGCTGCAGGAGTTGCTTGTACATTTTTGAGATTAGTTGTCATTTACTTCATTCGGTATTATCTTTTCCCATTCAGAAGGCTGTCTTTTCACCTTGCTTATAGTTTCCTTTGTTATGCAGAAGCTTTAAAGTTTAATTAGGTCCCATTTGTTTATTTTTGTTCTTATTTCCAGTATTCTGGGAGGTGGGTCATGGAGGATCCTGCTGTGATTTATGTCGGAGAGTGTTTTGCCTATGTTCTCCTCTAGAATTTTTATAGTTTTTGGTCTTACATTTAGGTCTTTAATCCATTTTGAGTTTATTTTTGTGTATGGTGTTAGAAAGTGTTCTAGTTTCATTCTTTTACAAGTGGTTGACCAGTTTTCCCAGCACCACTTGTTAAAGAGATTGTCTTTAATCCATTGTATATTCTTGCCTCCTTTGTCGAAGATAAGGTGTCCATCAATCAGTTTTGAAGTTGAAAATATTATATAATGTCTCCAAGGAATTTTTAAGAATTAGTTGAGATAATTGATGACAACTATTAAAATTGTTTTTTGAAAAATTACAAATATGTACCTTCATAATAAGAAGGATGCAGAGAGAACTTTTTGACTGTAGAGCCCTTCTTCCAAATACTCTCTCAGTAGAGTCAATAATTTTATCAAATGTCAGCTCCTGAGAGAGGATGTCCCTGAACTACCCCACTACTACCATCACCTAACAAAATGTGATGTCATGATCTCTTTAGCCCTCTATACTAACTCCATGCTTTAACTTTGCTTTTTAATACTTGGAGACCTTTCCAATTGAAATTTTTATGCTGACAAAATATTCTATGTCCATTTTATCCAATAAAAAGGCAAAAGTCATGCGTGAATACTGAACATTTTAAATGTGACCAGTATGACACAGGAACCTAATGTTTCATTTTCATGAGTTTTCATGAGTTTCTGTCTGGCTCCCATATTGAACAGTTTAGCTTTATACCATTTATCAATACCCAACCTTTATTTCTTATCTGTGTTCTATACTAGAATGAGTTTTTTATGGGAAGAGAGATTTGTGTTGCTCAGTGTTTTATCATAAACAGTTCTGGCACATAGGACTCAAGTATATGTTGAATAGACAGACACATCATAGATATAATAGATAGACAAACAGGTAAACAGAAAGAAAACCTTGTAATCAATTTGTTTATAAATGTGACATGGGCAACACAGCTTCTTTGTTTCATGACTTTAAAAAAGTTTTTTAAAGTCAACCATACTTTGTATTTATGGGGTTCTCAGGGGGCATTATTGGTAAGGAATCCTGCCAATGCAGGAGACACAAGAGATGCAAGTTCAATCCCTGGATTGGGAAGATACCCTGTAGTAGGAAATGGCTCCCCCTACTCCAGTATTCTTGCCTGGAAAATTCATGCAGCAAAGGAGCCTGACGGGCTACACTCCATGAGGCCGCAAAAAGTCAGACATGACTGAGTGAGCACACACACGCACACATTGTACTTACATTGATATATACATTTAAGACATCATGAAGAAATAGGCTTCTAAAATAAAAAGTAAAGTTGATTACCAAAGTTCAAAGTATCAAAAATATTTAATTATATCTCTATAGCACCCAGTGATCTTCTCTGGTGGCTCCTCAGTGGTAAAGAATCCTCCTGCCAATGCAGGAGACACAGGTTTGATCCCTGGGTTGGGAAAATTCCCTTAGAGTAAGAAATAGTAGTCCACCCTAGTAGTCTTGCCTGGTCAGAGGAGCCTGGCAGGCTACAGTCCATGGGATCATAAAAGAGTTGGACATGACTTAGCAACTAAACAACGAAAACAACACCCAATATCTGATAAATTCAGATAATACTGGCCATTTCGGTCTCTTTGCAAAAAAACTACTGGCCTGAAATTAGAGTCACAAAAAGTGTCTTGCTCTCTTACTGTCAGAAGACTCTGTGGCTAAGAAGTGGAAGAGTTTTAGGTTATTAAGCTTTATGAAGAACATTCAATCTGACTCTAGTGTTTACATTTTACTTAAGTCTTTAAAGTGTTGTTCAGCAAAATCTCAAAAAAAGTATTTGTTGTTCAGTCTCTCATTCATGTCCAGCTCTTTGGAAACCCATGGACTGCAGCATACCAGGCTTCCCTATCCTTCACCATCTCCCAGAGTTTGCTCAAACTCATGTCCAAAGCTCAAACTCATGAATTTGCTCAGAGTTTGCTCAAACTCATGTCTAAATTCAGAGGGAGAGGTGGTGGTCCCAGAGGTCTGTGGGCAGTCCTCATGCCAAACTCATGGGGCAGACAGAAAGAAACACTTTCCTTCATTTTTCTTGGTCTACTTAGGTCCTTTTCCTCCTCACAGTCACTGTGGTCTTTCTCAGAGAGGGTAATGAGTCCCTTCTGCTCCATTACATGTGGTCAAACCGTCTACCTCCTCTGCCAAAAAGGTCACACTGTCCCAGTGCTACAGTTGCCACTGCTTTCTCTGCTTCTGCCACCTCTGCCACTGCCACGCCCCATGCTTAGCAGCCCCCCTCCATGGTCCGATCCATATATTGCAAAAGCACAGATGGGTATATCTTTCAGGTATCCTGATATGCTGTGCAGAGGTGTTTTGTTCTGTTTTTGACACAGATGTCTATTAGTTGTGAATTAATTGAAGGGTAGAGGGAAAAAACTTATGTTTCCATGATTCTGATGCCATTCAAAAGAACATTTTCTTAAGTCTCATTATGATATTTTTTTTTGCACCACAAAAGAATTTGGTCCAATTTCTATAGGTTGGTAGAGATTCATGCATTCACACTTTGTGTTCATACTGTTTATTTTCATCATGAAAATGAAATACACTTTGAGAGGTTTTACACACCATTAAGCATTAGTGTACATGACTAGTTTTGCTCTTTCTTCTCTAATTGTTATAATTTTGAGATAGATCAAGAATGGCAATGTTTCGAGTAAGTCAAAACCAATGGTAAAAAAGAGAATTATAAACATGTCATGGTAAATGGTAAATTTTAAAGACAATCCATAAGATTTTTTAAAATGTATTTGAAATAAAATGCTTCCCAAAGTATGTATTTTGGGAATTCTTGCAAACATCAGCCTAGAAACAATCTACCACAACAAATATGATAAAATTACTGTACACTTGCTATTTTTAGCATGCTTCATATAACTACAAGATGTATTTCAAAATATTTAAAGATTTTCATTTAATCCAAATTTTTAAACATGATATTGTAAATCATTTTGAATTTTCTTCAACAGAATGTATATTTCTTACATTATTTAACATGAACTTTATCACTTGCTAAATGGAAAATAAGCCATTTTTTAAATTGCTTGTATATCAGAATTATTTTTGACAGCAGCTAACAGAACACATAACTTACTCTGATATGTGTTTCACATTCTTAGAAAGCTAGCAGCAGGGACTACTCTGAGTAGCTCTTGGCTTTTCCTCATGGTCTCAATGTAGTGCAGCATATTGTAAAATCTAAAGCATTACAATCTTTCATGATACCATACAAACACACACACACACACACACTCACACACACTCACACACACACAAAGGCAGCATTCTTAATCCACTTGCCTTTTTCAGGGAAGGAATTGATGCCCATAAGTCTTAAACAGATATTCTTTACATCATTAGCCAGAACTCTGTCATATGCCTGTCTCTAGACTAATCATTGGAAAAGGAAAATAGGAATGTCATTGTAGCATTCACCCTGAAATAATCCAACAGTGACAGACTTTATTTTCTTGGGCTCCAAAATCAGTGCAGATGGTGACTGCAGCCATGAAACTAAAAGACACTTGCTCTTTGGAAGAAAAGCTACAACAAATCTAGATAACATATTAAAAAGCAGAGACATTACTTTGGTAACAAAGGTCCATATAGTCAAAGCTATGGTGTTTCCAATAGTCATGTATGGATGTGAGATTTGGACCATGAAGAATGCTAAGTGCCTGAAGAATCAGTGCTTTTGAGCTGTGGTGTTGGAGAAGACTCTTGAGGGTCCCTTGGACTGCAATGAGATCAAATCAGTCAATCCTAAAGCAAATCAATCCTGAATATTCATTGGAATGACTGATGCTGAAGCTCCAATACTTTGGCCATCTAATGAGAAAGGCTGACTCATTAGAAAAGACCCTGATGCTGGGAAAGATTGAAGGCAGGAGGACAAGGGAACAACAGAGGATGAGATGGTTGGATGGCATTACTGACTCAATGGACATGAATTTGAGTAAGTTCTGGGAGTTGATGTTGGACAGGGAAGCCTGGCATGCTGCTGTCCATTGGGTTACAAAGAATCAGATATGACTGAGTAACTAAATGAGACTGAATCCAACCCTCTGGGCTATGCACTTGACTATAAACCCTATTGGAGATCTGTTAGCAAGAAAATAAAGGGAAGAATGGCTTTTGGGAAAGCAACCAAATGCACCTAGCATACATACAAAAATATAATTAAATACTGTATTAAAAGAAAATGTATAGTATATTATTTAGGTATATCAAATCATAACTGGCATTATTCCAATGGAAAAACATGCATTTTTCATATGCCATGCAATAAAAGAACAGGCTTTTAAAAACCATCAGTGGAATTGAGATGGCTTTTTTGAAAGGGCTTCCCAAAAGAGAAGATGTGGATGACTCTGCAAATATGGAAACAAGTAAAATATTCCAAGATTAAAATAATCCAAGTTTCCATTTTGTTTTATCCTTACATGGCTTGTCTATAGTATTTACAACTTGCAAAAAAACACAAGTGTTCTACCTGACACATTATAATAAAAATTGAAAATCAAATGTGCTTTCAATATTACAACTGAAAAAGAGCATGGGTTTACTAACTAGGATAATTGGATTCTCAGCTCAGTGATACTTATAATCCTTCCTGATCAGGAGTTCTGTGAAAACAAAGCCCTCATTTCATCCAGGTTTCATTTCTAATAAAGCTCACTTATGAAGGGCATATTCTTAGTATACAATTGTTAGGAAGTGTGAGATCTATAGTAATAGATCAGTATTTCACATCTTGGCTTAACTTAAAACTCTAGGAAAGTTGCCTTTCTTTTATTTCTTTTATTTTTTTTTAATAAAAGTGTAAAATACACACATAAAAGAAGCCTGGTGCTGTACTTCTTTGTGCAGGCTGGGTATCAATGAAGACTTTTTATATTTGCAATTTTGGTATATCAACTTTTCTTCAAGAGTGAAGATATACTTCTTTCTGGATGAAAGCATCAAATTTATAACACCATCCTGACACTCTGATTAAAGAAACTACCTCTTCCTTATTGGGCAAATCAGGAGATGGTACATAAGGTGATCAAGGCAAAGCCTCCCCTAGAATTCAAATCCTGAGTTTTAAAATGGTTGCAGAGACTGATAACATTATTTCCAGATGTTCTTATTTAAGAACTTCATGATGATTTTATTTCCTTTCTCATGTGCTCCCTATTAGATTTTAGCCTGGATTTCCAGCCTATACTCTGTTCTATAAATTGTCAATGTTTTTCCTTTAAAGAAATTCCTTTTTTAGCAAGAGAATAAAGGCTAATTTTTGTAGCTTTACCCTCCAAACTTGTATGATATTATGGCCTGCTTGTAGGAATTATAAATTATGCTCCTCCTGTGGGAATTTTTACATAATTTTGTTAGCATATTATTAAATCATCATATTTTTAATGCAAATTTTTAACATTTATATAAAACAATGTCAGATTTGGGGATAAACTTGCTAGAGCTACAAGTAAAATAAATATTTAGAAGATGTAACTATAACATGGTTTTTCAGAAGTCAATCTTTATCATAAAGACACAGATTTGCACTACACTAAATACCAATTTATTAAATTCCTTCCATCAGTAGTTGAACCAATACTGGCTTGTAAATATTGATGAATTGCTGTGTATATTATATATGGCAACATATATTAGATTTCCAAACATTTGGTTTTAAATGTTTTACAAATATTTTAAATTCCTTTAAGACAATAGTTAACAATACAAAAATAATAGGCCTCAGTAAACCTCAACATAGACCTTTTCATATTTTAACCTATACCTATTCCTATACTGCACAATTGCACTCATCTCATATGCTAGTAAAGTAATACTCAAAATTCTCCAAACCAGGCTTCAGCAATACGTGAACCGTGAACTTCCAGATGTTCAAGCTGGTTTTAGAAAAGGCAGAGGAACCAGAGATCAAATTGCCAACATCCACCGGATCATAGAAAAAGCAAGAGAGTTACAGAAAAACATCTATCTCTGCTTTCTTGACTATGCCAAAGCCTTTGACTGAGTGGATCACATAAACTCTGGAAAATTCTGAAAGAGATGGGAATACCAGACCACCTGATCTGCCTCCTGAGAAATCTGTATGCAGGTCAGGAAGCAACAGTTAGAACTGGACATGGAACAACAGACTGGTTCCAAATAGGAAAAGGAGTACGTCAAGGATGTATATTGTCACCCTGCTTATTTAACTTCTATGCAGAGTACATCATGAGAAACACTGAGCTGGAAGAAGCACAAGCTGGAATCAGGATTGCTAGGAGAAATAGCAATAACCTCAGATATGCAGATGACACCACGCTTATGGCAGAAAGTGAAGAGGAATTAAAAAGCCACTTGATGAAAGTGAAAGTGGAGAGTGAAAAAGTTGGCTTAAAGCTCAACATTCAGAAAATGAAGATCATGGCATCTGGCCCCATCACTTCATGGCAAATAGATGGGGAAACAGTGTCAGACTTTATTTTGGGGGGCTCCAAAATCAGTGCAGATGGTGATTGCAGCCATGAAATTAAAAGATGCTTACTCCGTGGAAGAAAAGTCATGACCAACCTAGATAGAATATTCAAAAGCAGAGACATTACTTTGCCAACAAAGGTCCATTTAATCAAGGCTATGGTTTTTCCAGTGGTCATGTATGGATGGGAGAGTTGGACTGTGAAGAAAGCTGAGCACCGAAGAATTGATGCTTTTGAACTGTGGTGTTGGAGAAGACTCTTGAGAGTCCCTTGGACTGCAAGGAGATCCAACCAGTCCATTGTAAAGGAGGACGTCCTGGGATTTCTTTGGAAGGAATGATGCTGAAGCTGAAACTCCAGTACTTTGGCCACCTCATGCGAAGAGTTGACTCACTGGAAAAGACTCTGATGCTGGGAGGGATTCGGGGCAGGAGGAGAAGGAGATGACAGAGGATGAGATGGCTGGATGGCATCACTGACTCGATAGACGTGAGTCTGAGTGAACTCTGGGAGTTGGTGATGGACAGGGAGGCCTGGCATGCTGTGATTCATGGGGTCGCAAAGAGTCGGACACAACTGAGCGACTGAACTGAACTGAACTGATTCCTATTCAGGTATAGGTACAAGATTCTGACTTTATGTTGCATTTATCAGCTGGTACTTTCCCTTTTCAGTGTGAAATTAAGCAATTTTCTCAACCTTGAGACTCTAATAATAACTGCCTCCATCAGTCCAATTTTGTCAAAACTTCATTTGTAATTCAAATGATAAAAATAATTTGCTTTCAGCAAAGTACATTTCAAGGCCACTCAACCTTTTGAAGAAAATTCTCCATTTCTACAGTCAACTATCAGATTTTTTTTCTCTTTTAACTTTAACGCTTTTAATGAGATCTCCTTTTCTTTCTTTAGTTGTGGCTCACTATTTCTCCTGCTTAGAGTTTCATAATCATGATTCCAAACCACATTGGGAACCGTTGTTTTACCTAGTGAAACAAATATTGTGATAGCTCTTCACAAAAGTATGTGCCTTTGTTAATGCGATGTGTACTATCATGCATACAAGGTGACAGACATGATAGTATCCAAGGACCATGGAGCTGAAGTTTAAGGGTATTTCCACTAGAAAGCATCTTTATATTTTTGCTAGCATCGTCTAACAAATTAAAAAGTTTGAAGAATTTGGAATGAATACAAGTGTTAGAAAATGCACATTTATTCAAATTTCTCCCAGATAGTAATCCTATACCTTCCAATATAACTCATGAGGTAGAGATTCTCCTTGAAGTAGGAATATAATAGAACATAAGATCTACAAATTATAGACCTCAGCCCAACTTATGTTTTCTTTAATTCTTATTTTGATGTTTTTTGATCAAATATTGGAGTTGTAGTGAGAAAATTCATTTCTCCCACAGGTAGGAATAAATCTTTTAGTATTATCTGTTTATTTTCAGAACTACTAGATTATTTGTCAGTTAACTTGCCACTAGATCATTGATTCTTAAACTTGACTGTTCATTAGAGTCACCAGGTTACATTCAAACATTCTCAAGCTTGGTAACATTCTGCTATTCTGATTTAATTGGCTTAATTAGAGACCTAGACATCATATTTTTAAAAGCTCCTCCAAGTGATTCTAATGTGCATATAGGGCTGAGAACCATCACCATAAGAGCTTCATGATTGTTGATGAAAGATGCAATCCATGGAAAGAAATGTGAGCCTTGGGTGTCCAAAACTTTGATTTCTGTATTGATAAAACTGAATACTCTAATTAGCGGCTACTTATACCATTGCACAGTGAAATATTCTACAGACTGTTTTTTGCTTTCTCAGAATTCACAGATAGGACATAGATATTATCCCAGTTATTCTTTATTTGGTCAAAATAATTCTTAAATTCTGTTATGCAAATAGTATGCCACTGTTATTAACACCTGAGAAGAGTAGGGTTCCTAATTTAATGTTTTTTAATACTCTGATCTGTCAGTTCGAATATTATGCTGATCTAGTTTTCTGTATTGACTGATTTTTTTTTTAAAGGTAGAATAACTTTTAGGAGGGTAACTTTTAGGGAATTACTTTTTAAAGTTAACCTGGCTGTACCATTAAACAGTTTTAAACAAGAAGAACTCAAAGGAAAAAAAAAAAAAAGAACTCACACTTATTGTATTCCATTAATATAATGGAAAATGTAATATGGATGATTATCATAAGATATATCCCTCACATGGGCTTCCCTGGTGGCACAGTGGTAAAATATCCACCTGTCAATGCTGTAGCCAAGGGTCTGGCCTGGGTCAGGGAGAGCCCCTGAAGAAAGAAATGGCAAACCTCTCTAGTATTCTTGCCTGGGAACTCCCATGGACAGAGGAGCCTGGAGGGCTGCAGTCCATGGGGTCTCAAGAGGTAGACATGATTTAGTGACTAAATAACAAGATGCCTGACCTGTTCAGCCTTGTTCTGTTGTTTTACATCATCTCTTATTCATGAAACAATCCTGCAAAGGACACATTATATTGTCCACTTCATAAGTGAAATAACAAAACATTGTCTGAGTTAGGTTCATACAGTCAGAAAGTATCAGATTCATAAAGCTTTTAAAAGCAGTAGGGGAGATTTCTTTTAACCCCAAATCTGTAATTCATTCATTATACCATGGTTAATCAATATTCCTGGAAAATAAAAGAGGTCTGTTTTGTTATTAAAAGTGGTCAGTAGCATCAACATGTATAATGTAGAACTATAATAATAATATCTCCTTTATTAAAGAATATAGAAAGAAAATATAAGTAATCAATGCAACTTCCTAACACCAGGTAATCCTCATATTTACTGAAACCTTAAACATTTTTTTCAGAAGATCTTGCTACCTTTTTCTTCTTCATATTCCCAATCTGCAAAGTCTCACACACAAAGCCCAGTAAAGGAAGGAATTGGTTTGAAATACAAACTCCCTTCCCCAGGGGAAAGTAGGGTAAAAATACATAAGATCAAATCTCCTATTGATAGTAATAACTAACAGAAAGATACAAGGAAACCCCCTTTACCTATGAGTTATTTTCAGCATGATTCACCTGGTATCTAGGTTGTTTATAGCAAACAAACTTAGAACTTATTGATATATGAGACACAGAACTCTGGAAAATGTTCATAATGTATATAATCATTGGAGTATAAAACTGATCATCTATGACCTAAATAGCTTCTATTGGCTAAGTAATACCCTGCATGAACCACCTAGAAGCTTATACATAAAATGTGGACCAGAGCACCGCTTAAAAGAAAGAAGGACGTACCCATAGAGATGTGTACCCATCTGTACCTTTCAGTTTTCTGTATCTTATTTTTGGTGTCATTTGAATTAGTTATAATATTGTAAAGATCAGATAATAAGACTTATTTGATAAACATCCACATAATGAAATATTAAAGAATAAATTTAACAATCTATGCACATGGTCTATAAGAAGAAAACTATACAACTATCAGTGAATCAAAGAAGATATAAATAAACAGAAATATTACATGTTCAATATTAAGAAGACAATATTGGTAAGATGTCAATTCTTATCCACATGATCTACAGATTCAATATAATTCCAATATAGTTCCAGCAACTTATTTTGACAACATCAACAAACTGATTCTAATGATTATATGCAAAGGCAAAAGACTCATTATAGCCAACATATCACTCAAGCGGAACAAACTTGGAGGACTAACTCTACAAAAGTCTGATAATCAACTCAGCATAGTATTAATAAAAGAAGACACAAACAGATCAATGAAACAGAACAGAGAATGCAGGAATAGATCTATGAAATATAATCACCTGACATTTGACCAAGAAACAAAAGCAATTCAATGGAGAAAAGGTAGATTTTGTAATAAATGATAGGAACTGACCATCAGTATGAGAAAGCAACAAAAAATAATGAATCTTGACACAGGTCTTAATGTTTCACAAAAATTAACACAAGGAGGATCACAGACATAAATGTAAACCACAAACATAAAATTTATATAGGAATATAGAATAAAATGTAAGTAACAGTGTGATTAAAATGAGTTTTTCATTACAGCATCAAAAGCATGATCCATGCAAGGCAATGTTTTCTTTCATTCATTAAAACTTTTATCTCATACATTAAAAACTTTTGCTAAGTAAAAGATACTATTAAGAGAATTTTTTAAAAAACATAGACTGAAAGAAAATATTTGCAAATCAAATAACTGATAAAGTATTTATATTCAAAAAACATGAAAAGTCAGAGATGAAGGTATTAAAAATAGATACCAGTAAGTAATTATATATTAGAATAATAAAATGCCACTGTACACCGATAAGAAAAACTAAAATTCAATAATATAACAATCTTAAACAATGGTAAGAATATGGAACAGAAGGACCTCTCACTCACTGTGGAAATGAAAGATATTACAGTCAATTTGAAAGACAGACTGACAGTTTCCTATAAAACTAAACATAGTCTTGGTGTAAAATCCACCACTTACAGTAGTACTATGTATTTACCCAACTGAATTGAAAAATTATGACCATGAAACTCATATATGTAAATGCTTATAACAACTTTATAATTGCCAAGACTTGAAGCTGACACCCAAGAGAATGCACTGGTCATAGCAAACACCCTCTTCCAACAACACAGGAGAAGATGCTACACATGGACATCACCAGATGGTCAAAATTGAAATCAGATTGATTATATTCTTTCCAGCCAAAGATGGAGAAACTCTACACAGTTAGTAAAAACAAGACCAGGAGCTGACTGTGGCTTAGTTCATGACCTCCTTATTGCCAAATTCAAACTTAAATTGAAGAAAGCAGGGAAAACCACCAGACCATTCAGGTATGAATCAAATCCCTTATGATTATGCAGTGGAAGTGACAAATCAATTTAAGGGATTAGATCTGATAGAAAGAGTGCCTGAAGAACTATGGACAGAGGTTCGTGACATTGTACAGGAGACAGGGATCAAGACCATCCCAATGGAAAAGTGGCAAAAAAGCAAAATGGCTGTCTGAGGAAGCCTTACAAGTAGCTGTGGAAAGAAGAGAAGCTAAATGCAAAAGAGAAAAGGAAAGATATGCCCATTTGAATGCAGAGTTCCAAAGAATAGCAAGAAGAGGTAAGAAAGCCTTCCTCAGTGATCAGTGCAAAGAAATAGAGGAAAACAATAGAATGGAAAAGACTAGAGATCTCCTCAAGAAAAACAAAGATACCAAGGGAATATTTCATGCAAAGATGGGCACAATAAAGGACAGAAATGGTATGGACCTAACTAAAGCAGAAGATATTAAGAAGAGATGGCAAGAATACACAGAAGAACTATACAAAAAAGATCTTCATGACCCAGATAATAATGATGGTATGATCACTCACCTAGAGCCACACATCCTGGAATGAGAAGTCAAGTTGGCCTTAGGAAGCATTACTATAAACAAAGCTAGAGGAGATGATGGGATTCCAGCTGAGCTATTTCAAATCCTGAAAGATGACACTGTGAAAGTGCTGCACTCAACAGGCCAGCAAATTTGGAAAACTCAGCAGTGGTCACAGGACTGGAAAGTGTCAGTTTTAAACCCAATCCCAAAGAAAGGCAATGTCAAACAATGCTCAAACTACCACACAATTGCACTCATCTCACGCGCTAGTAAAGTAATGCTCAAAATTCTCCATGCCAGGCTTTCACAGTACTTGAACTGTGAACTGCTAGATGTTCAAGCTGGATTCAGAAAAGGCAGAGGAACCAGAGATCAAATTGCCAACAATCATTGGATCATCACGAACCTCCATTCCTAGTTCATCAGGCACTATGTCTATCAGACCTAGTCCCTTAAATCTATTTCTCACTTCCACTGTATAGTCATAAGGGATTTGATTTAGGTCATATCTAAAGGTTTTCCCCACTTTCTTCAATTTCAGTCTGAATTTGGCAATAAGGAGTTCATGATCTGAGTCACAGTCAGCTCTTGGTCTTGTTTTTGGTGACTGTATAGAGCTTCTCCATCTTTGGGTGCAAAGAATATAATCAATCTGATTTCAGTGTAGACCACCTGGTGATGTCCATGGGTGCATGGGTAGAGTCTTCTCTTGTGTTGTTGAAAGATGGTGTTTGCTATGACCAGTGCGTTCTTTTGGCAGAATTCTATTGGCCTTTGCCCTGCTTCATTCTATACCCCAAGGTCAAATTTGCCTGTTTCTCCAGGTGTTTCTTGACTTCCTACTTTTAGATTCCAGTCCCCTGTACTGAAAAGGACATCTTTTTGGGTACTGGTGCTAGAAGGTTTTATAGGTCTTCATAGAACTGTTCAACTTCACCAGTCCCATCCACAACTGGGTATTGTTTTTGCTTTGGCTCCATCCCTTCATTCTTTCTGGAGTTATTTCTCCAGTGATCTCCTGTAATATATTGGGCAAACTACCAACCTGGGGAGTTCATCTTTAAGTGTCCTATCTTTTTGCCGTTTCATACTGTTCATCAGGTTCTCAAGGCAAGAATACTGAAGTGGTTTGCCATTCCCTTCTCCAGTGGATCACATTCTATCATCTGGACTAGATCTGATAGACAGAGTGCCTGATGAACTATGGACGGAGGATCATGACATTGTACAGGAGACAGGAATCAAGACCATCCCCAAGAAAAAGAAATGCAAAAAGCAAAATGGCTGTCTGAGGAAGCCTTACAAATAGCTGTGAAAAGGAGAAGCCAAAAGCAAAGGAGAAAAAGAAAGATATGGCCCATTTTATTGAAGAGTTCCAAAGAATAGCAAGGAGAGATAAGAAAGCCTTCCTCGGAGATCAATGCAAAGAAATAGAGGAAAAAAATAGAATGGAAAAGACTAGAGATCTCTTCAAGAAAATTAGAGATACCAAGGGAACATTTCATGCAAAGGTGTGCTCAATAAAGGACAGAAATGGTAGGGACCTAACAGAAGCAGAAGATATTAAGAGGTGGCAAGAATAAACAGAAGTACTGTACAAAAAAGATCTCCACGACCAAGATAATCATGAGTGGTCACTCACCTAGAGCCAGACATCCTGGAATGTGTAGTCAAGTGGGCCTAAGGAAGCATCACTGTGAACAAAGCTAGTGGAGGTGATGGAATTCCAGTTGAGCTATTTCAAATCTTAAAGACGATGCTGTGAAAGTGCTGCACTCAATAGGCCAGCAAATTTAGAAAACTCAGCAGTAGCCACAAGACTGGAAAAGGTCTGTTTTCATTCCAATCCCAAAGAAAGACAATGACAAAGAATGCTCAAACTAGCGCAAAATTGCACTCATCTCACACACTATCAAAGTAATGCTCAAAATTCTCCAAGCCAGGCTTCAGCAATACGTGAACTGTGAACTCCCTGATGTTCAAGTTGGTTTTAGCAAAGGCAGAGGAACCAGAGATCAAATTGCAAACATCCACTGGATTGTCAAAAAAGGAAGAGAATTCCAGAAAAACATCTATTTCTGCTTTAATAACTATGCCAAAGCCTTTGACTGTGTGGATCACAATAAACTGTGGAAAATTCTGAAAGAGATGGGAATATCAGATGACTTGACCTGCCTCTTGAGAAACCTATATGCAGGTCAGGAAGCAGCAGTTAGAACTGGACATGGAACAACAGACTGGTTCCAAATAGGAAAAGGAGTACATCAAAGCTGTATACTCTCACCCTGCTTATTTAACTTATATGCAGACTACATAATGAGAAACGCTTGCTGAAGGAAGCACAAGCTGGAATCAAGATTGCTGGGAGAAGTATCAGTAACCTCAGATATGCAGATGACACAATCCTTATGGCAGAAATTGAAGAAATAAAGAGCCTCTTGAAGAAAGTGAAAGAGGAGAGTGACAAAGTTGGCTTAAAGCTCAACATTCAGAAAACGAAGATCATAGCATCTGGTCCCGTCACTTCATGGCAAATAGATGGGGAAACAGTGGAAATAGGGGCTGACTTTATTTTGAGGGGCTCCAAAATCACTGCAGATGGTGTTTGCAGCCATGAAATTAAAAGATGCTTACTCCTTGGAAGAAAAGTTATGACCAGCCTGGACAGCATATGCAAAAGCAGAGACATTACTTTGCCAACAAAGGTCCATCTAGTCAAGACTATGGTTTTTCCAGTGGTCATGTATGGATATGAGAGTTGGACTATAAAGAAAGCTGAGTGCCAAAGAATTGATGCTTTTGAACTGTGGTGTTGGAGAAGACTCTTGAGAGTCCCTTGGACTGTAAGGAGATCCAACCAGTCCATTCTAAAGGAGATCACTCCTGGGTATTTATTAGGACTGATGTTGAAGCTGAAACTAATACTTTGGCCCCCTGATGCAAAGAGCTGACTCATCTGAAAATATCCTAATGCTGGGAAAGATTGAGGGCAGGAGAAAGGGATGACAGGGATGAGATGGTTGAATGGCATCATCAATGGACATGGGTTTCGGTGGACTCCAGTTGGTGATGGACAGGGAGGCCTGGCGTGCTGCAGTTCATGGAATCACAAAGAGTCGGACACGACTGAGCAACTGACCTGAACTGAACTGAAGCTGACACCATACCCTTCAATATATAGGTGAATGTATCAAAATACAGTGGTATAAGAATGGTATTCTATGGTCATATGCACATATAAACAATGAAAGAAGGGACTGATAGTCGCCTGCACATATAAACAATAGGCAAAGTCTGTCTGCACATTCCTTACCTTCTCTCATTCACCAAGGTCCATGTCCTGGAATTGCATAGGGACTCCATTAATTCTCTCTCTTGGACTTTCTGAGAGTGATTTAGTCACCTTGTCTCCTGTTGCCTCTCTAAAAATAATATCACTAACATAGGGATGCTATTGTTATGTTGATACATAATTAATTTCATGATTTACTATAACTATAATTGCATTCAGAAACATTAATGAGCACTTATATAGCAGGTAGTGCTGCAAGTTCTTTTTACCAGTAACATCTTTTATCATGACAGCAATTAAATGATAAAGTTAAAATGATTATTTCTTTTTAACAAGGGAAGAAACCAAGGATTTGAAAGGCTAAATAATCAGCCCAAAATCACAGCTAATGAGCAGTGTAGTCAGGCAGTGTGAATTCAGAGTCTTACTGCTTCTGCTTTGCTATACAGAGAGCTGCTCTCCAATATTCCAGAAGTGGAACTAATATGACATGCATTGTGGTGTAACAAAGACTGAAATGGATAAGAACCAGACATCTTATATAATTTTCCCCTGTCACTTGAGGTTTCAGAAAATTTGAAAGGTTTTAATTTATGAAACATATCTAACTCTATCCTAAAAATAATGTGAATGTCCCTTGAGAGCTGTATATTAGAGTATATGAAATAGTCGTTAGGCTGGAAACCACTACAAGCATAAATTCTTATTGTGATATAATAGAGTAAAAACATAAACCCCAAGGGTATAGTGCAAAGTATCTTGAAGAATGTATATAACCAAAACCCCACTGAAAATATAGAGCACAACTATTATCTTAGATGGCCCTTCATGCCATCTATCATCCTCCAGTAGTCTCCCCATAGAAGTTCTTGAATATCATTAATATAGAATCATACTGTGTGTACTTTTAGGTCTGGCTTCATTGCTGACTATAATGTTTTGAGAGTCATATCTGTTTTAGCATATATTATTTTGGGCTCCAAAATCACTGCAAATGGTGACTGCAGCCATGAAATTAAAAGATGCTTACTCCTTGGAAGAAATGTTATGAGCAAACTAGATAGTATATTCAAAAGCAGAGACATTACTTTGCTGACTAAGGTCCGTCTAGTCAAGGCTATGGTTTTTCCAGTAGTCATGTATGGATGTGAGATTTGGACTGTGAAGAAGGCTGAGCGCCAAAGAATTGATGCTTTTGAACTGTGGTGTTGGAGAAGACTCTTGAGAGTCCCTTGGACTGCAAGGAGATCCAACCAGTCCATTCTGAAGGAGATCAACCCTGGGATTTCTTTGGAAGGAATGATGCTAAAGCTGAAACTCCAGTACTTTGGCCACCTCATTCGAAGAGTTGACTCACTGGAAAAGACTCTGATGCTGGGAGGGATTGGGGGCAGGAGGCAAAGAGGACGACAGAGGATGAGATGGCTGGATGGCATCACTGACTCGATGGACGCGAGTCTGAGTGAACTCCGGGAGTTGGTGATGAACAGGGAGGCCTGGCGTACTGCAATTCATGGGGTCACAAAGAGTCAGACACAACTGAGTGACTGAACTGACCTGAACTGAGCTGATAATGTTTTGAGAGTCATATCTGTTTTAGCACATATTACTAGTTATTACCAGTTTGTTCCACCTAATCTTTGAGAATTCCATTGCATAAATTGACAAGTTCATTTACCTGTTCTGCTAATAATGGGTATTTTATTGCTTCCAATACTTTCCTATATTCAATAAAGCTAAAATGAATAACTGTAAAAATGCATCCTGAGGACATACGTGTTTTCCATTTCTTTTCTACAAATACTTAGGATGGGAACTACTGAATCAAAAGGTAGGCACATAGTTAACTTTGTAACTATTTAACAAATAGTTTTGCATAGTGATTTGATGATTAGACACTTGTATGTCTAATCGTATTTGAAATTTCTACTTGTCCCATCATCTTCTCAAACATTTGGTATTGCTAGTCACTTTATTTTAGAGGTTTTACTGGGTGTATCATGATATATAATTATGTCTTTAATTTACATTTTTCTGATGAAAACAATGTTGACCATCTTTCCATATGTTTATGAGTGCTAGTATAACCTCTTTTTGGAAATATTACAATTATAATCAAGACTTGATAGCACTAGTGTAAAGCTAAATAAATAAACCAATAACACTGATAGTCCAATAAGAGACTCAAATATATATGGACATATAATTTTTAACTGTTACAAATTAAATATATATATATTCCCTCAACTAAATAGTATAACATAATCTATATTTTTCTTCTACTTTTATAACTGAGGAGGAGATTTTTCAAATAAGTTGTTCATTTTTAATGACAATTTATTTGATTAAGAAAGTGTTAGTCACTCAGGCACATTCAACTCTTTGTGACCTCATGGACTGTAGTCTGCCAGAGTCTTCTGTCCATGGACTCCTCCAGGCAAGAATATTAAATGAGTTGCCATTCTTTTCTCCCAACCCAGGGATCTTCCCAACCAAGGGGTCAAACCTGAATCTTCCTC